>NC_080020.1:152380663-154880663 GCF_030020395.1 Manis pentadactyla | reverse complement strand
CCCTTTCCATCCCTTCTCCATAATACAGGAGCCTCCCCCATTCCTAGGCTCTACCCTGTTCCCTAAGCCATTTCTCTTAAATGCACACAGCCACTACCTGCTTAAAATTTTCCCACGACTGGACCTTGTGTTCATGAGGCCCCACATGATTCACTGGTTCACACCAGCTATCCACTCCAATTCTCACTTCCCCAGCACTGAAAATTTCATTCTTAGCCAAACACCAGAATGTCTTTCCCACACACCTTTACATGTGTGGTTGCCCACGCCATCCCTCAAGTTTCAAGGATAAGGACATCTCTAGGGTGCCCCTTCTGACCCCCAGGTTAAATTAAGCGCCACTATTCTGGGCCCCTCCATAGCAACTTCACAGCATTGGAAATACTACAGTCATTACGTTAAATCACCAGGCGAGCAGGAGCTACGCCACCATCTCTATATGTCCAGTGCCTGGCAGAAGGCTCAGTGCAGAACAAAAGCACCCAAATGCCAGGTGCACTAATGCGCAGGCATGCAGATTACCCACAACTGTTCACTTTCCTGGCTTGGGGAACAGAGCATCTACGGCCTACCTCAAACTCTGGACCCAGAGACATTTTCCCCAACCCCAGCCTGGGACCCATCCACTTCCTATGCTCAGCCAAAACTGAGGCCTGGGACCAAGGTTTTCTCAGATCTTGAACCCTGGACCAAGACCGTAGCTTGGAACCCAGATCGAGGCACTGTTGAATCCTGAATCTAAGACCCATGTGCCCAGCTCTCATCTGGGCAGAGGATTCAGGTATTGTGACCCTGTTGAGCCCTTGGGCTGTGGTGACCCCAAACACTCACCAGTCCCAGCTCTGCTTAGGGACTCTATGCCTCCACTCTCTGAAGTCCCACAGTGGAGAGGACCAAGGGGTAGGGTGGGATAAGGGCCAACCAGGAACGGACAGACACATCAGTATTGCTGCAACAATAAAGGCTGTTGCACTGCTTGAGACAAAAAAAAGAAAGAAAGAAAAAGGGGGGCCATCTACTGTATTTACAGCACAGTGCTGTGCCCTGGAAATATATACACATGGTCCCTACCTGAAACTCTTAACTAGAAGGAAATACACCCAGGCAAAAGAATTAAACAACTAAAGTCAGGGGCTACCACTAAGAGTGGAGAGGAGCAGCATGGATGGGGGAGATGACTCAGGCGGGCCAAAGGGCCAGGAAGGGACAAAGGACCAGGAACAGGAATTCGTCTCCCACAGGTGTAACTCCCTCCTGGGGGCAAGAACACAGAGCTGGGAACTCTAGGAAACAGGAGGGAGCCATCATTCTTCCCAGAGGGAGAGGCAAGGCAGGAACTGAAGCACTAGACTTCAGCAGCACCACCCCTCCCTGCAATTGCCTCCTGCAAAGGGAATATGGACGCCCAAAACAAAACCCAACAGGAGAGGGTTTAGGACAAAGAAGAATGAAGCACATGCGCAACCTGCACTCATTCCACCAAAGAGCATGCCCCCAGCAGGAAGTCTGCCCCAGAGCAGGAACACGCTGTCCCGGGGCCCCAGTCCTTGCTCGCCCTATGTCCTGCACAGTGCGAGGAGCCTACTCTGTGGAGTAGGGTCCTACCCACATGGGCCCTCAGTGAACGCCAACCACTTCACCGGGTCTCCAACACCTCTACCTCCTTAGGACTTCCAATTCTGATCAGACGTGAAACTAACTTCTACATGAGATGCAGCTCACTGCAACACCAAGGAGAAAGTGGCCATGGCCTACGAGCTCTGGGAAAATGAGCACAGTGCACCCAATGCTGCTCAGACAACGAAATGCTAGGCTCCCTACATCTACCCACAGCACCAACAAGGCAACAGTCAGGCTGAATGCCTCAGTGCCACAGCTGCCTGATCTGCCCATGGCTCTCTAACAGGACACTGGAATGGGAGTCAAGAGTTCCCAAACTGGCATGAACAGAGGCAAGGCGAAACAGCACCAGGGACAGGGGCTCTGTATGTAGTGGGGGTACAGGGCTCTCTGCCTCGGAGGGGCCCCCTTGAGCTGGTTGCTGTCCCATGAGCTTGTTATTAATCACACAGGGCACTCCAGGAGTCACACTGTGAAGGGTGGGGGTAGGCTGCTTCCTCCCAATAGGAATTTGTTCGAAGTAAGCCCTTTACTTACTTTGCTTACTTTTCTGAATAAGCAGTACATTCACATGATTAAGAAATCAGAAAGTGTAACACCACACAGTAAAACATCTCCCCTCACTCCACCCCCAGCCCTCCAGCTCCCTCCGACAGGTGGCCACGGGGGTGCAGTATGCTTTCAGGGACAGCTCCTGCACAGGCAAGCACACAGTAGCACGTCTCGGAGTCTTCCTCAAACTAACAGCAGCACACTGCAGCCTGCCCTGTACTGGGCCCTCTTGAAGGCCATTCCATGACAATACTACAGAGATATCTTTTTAAAAAACATTGTAAAGGTATTCTGATGTATGACTAGAACATAGTTCCCTAGTGGTAGGCATTTAGGTTATAGACAATCTTGGGCTATTACCAATAATTGAGCCCTATTCTTAGGGTAAATTTCCTGGATTGATGGGTCCTTAAATGCCCTGCCCCCCACAACCTATCTATCAACAAGAGTTTATTCCCAGCTTGATGTTCATCACTGAACATTTCGCTAGGGATCCCGACACACTGGACCACAGTCAGCCTGAGTCTTTGTGCCTGACCTAGCCCAGACCCCAGCACCGAGGTCCTTCCTTGCTGCCCGGCCACAGCCTCAGCCTTAGTTGTGAAAGTCTTGAAGGGCCCCACATGAGAGAGGTGTCAAATTTGGCACCACCCCAAGCCCTCTGTTAGCAGAGGTTAGGAACAGAAACAAAGTAAGAGGTACGGCCCAGCTTGGGGGTTCAACTTCCCAGCCAGGAGGGCCTGAAGGCTGGAGAGAGGCTGGAGGAGCATGGGGGGTGGTGGTGAGGCTGAGAAGTGATAGTCATGGGAGGTGGCCTGAGGGCAGTTGGGGTACAGCTGAGGAGGAGCCAAAAAGGGGTGGCCTTGGGGTGACTGAGGAGAGATGGCCGAAGAGGGTGGTATGAAGAGGAGGCCAAAGGGTGGCCACCGGCTTACCAAGGTGCAGCCATCCACTGGAGCTGCAGCCTCCTAGGTCGGGCCTGGTGTGTTCCAGAAAGGCTCCTCCAGGGAGGCCAGGCCCCTCTTGGGTTCTGAGTCCTGGGGCTGCTGCTCTAAGTCCTTGGGCAGCTGGGGGGCCAGTCTCCTCAGCCCCTGAGGCCCTGCTCTGCCAATCCACCCCTGGGCCGGGGCCATCCTGCTGGCCTGTGGTGACCCCATGTTCAGGAACTCCACAGGTGGTGGGCTCCAGTCGGTGGGGAACATATTCCCAACTGCTTGCATCCTGGGCTTCTTGGACCATCTGGGAGCTGAGGTGGGGTTGCGTAGGCACTGGGTGAGGTGGGGGAGCCCCTGGTGCAGAGGATGGTTTAAGCAACTGCCCTTCAGGCTAGGCAAGAGGATGGGCATGTCAGCAGCTGCCTGGGCCCCTGGGGATGGGAAAGAATAAGTAGTGGCCCCACCTGACTGCTGCCATCCCAGCCACTGTACCCTACTGGATGAGGAGAGGTGCAACTCAGGATTGGTGTGGGCAGGATGCAAGGAAGTCCCTCAACTATGGGTTTTCCACTCCCCCGTGGCTCCAAATCTCAGAAAGGCCCTACCTGCCAGGTGAGAGATACCTACCTTCTCTCTCTGGAAGGGCTAACGCCACCTGCTGGGGTCTGGCCATCTGCAAGCTGCTGGATGTTTTGCCCTGAAATGAACCGCCTGTCAGATGAGGGGAGCCTCCAGAAGCAGCTAAATGCTCTGCAGCTCTAGACTGCCTAGAGGAGAGGGCCTGGGTCCACTGGTGCCTGGGAGAGAACTCCCCATCCAGCTCCACCCCAAGAACCAAATACATGTATCGTGAAGATCAAGTTGCTAAGGGCTTGATCTGACCTCTATTTCAAGAATGTGAGGGAAAATGTAAAGACATCAACATTTTTTAAAAAACTAGCACAGCTCAATGGAAAAGTTGTGTTTTGAGATGATGTCCTGCACATCTTGCTTGCTTGGTGGCACCCCGTAAGGCTGTCTGATCACAATGGGCAAGGCAGAGCTGTCTGGTCCCTGCCATTTTCCCTGCACCAGCACAGACCTGGCACTCAGTAGGGCTTGGTGCATTTATGTTGAATGCATGAATGATTTAAAGAAACCCCATCCTGGTCCAATTAGCCTCCTTCAGTGTTAGAAGCTGCTGTCTTCAGCTAAGATAGACCATACCCCCTATAAAAACATCTCTCATCATATCAGGCCCAGGGTCAGATAAACGGAAATGCAAATGAAAGGCTAATATCTGAATGAGCTAATGTTCAAGGAAACAATACTTTACAAAATATACAAATACTAACTCAACAAGAGTTCAAACTCAACAACAATTAAAGAAATTCAAATCTACTGGATTGTGAAGTATTCTTCAACAATGAAATAATAAAAAATTTTTAAATGTGTAACAGTGTTGATGTGACTATGAAGAAATGCCTGTTGTTAGCACTGTAAAATGTTTTATTCTTCTTAGAGAGCAACCTATCACTATAAAAATAACTGCAAAAATGTCCATACCTGGGAGCAAGAAACCCCAGAACTCTGTCCCTCCTCAAAAGCAATAATTAAGCTGGCAAAACCTGTCAGAACCAACACTGAACAGAACTCTAGAATAATAAAAAACCACTATCAGGGAAATGCTTAATGAAGAAAGAAGCTGCTAAATTTCAGTAAGATTATGGTCTGGGTTTTTTATTTACCTGCCTATCACCCACTTCCAGCTCAGAAGCAGCCACAGGGATTTCGTCGCTGTGCGGTTTGCTGATACCAGAGGGGGCAATACAAACTTTGTTCTCAAGAATTGTGGTTGTGTGTTTTGACCTGTCTCATGGCTTCCTGAGGGATCTTCGCTGGGTCTTGCCTCTGTTTTACCCCTCTTGAAAATTTATCAGGACTTGAGTGGCCTCCTGGTAGTATTTTATGAAAGTATTTAAGGCAAATCTATTAGCCACAGACACCTGGGTCAAGCAGGAGGAAGACTGGACAGCCTGAAAAAGAAGAGTGTGAGGAAGGAGATACATAAAGGAATAAAGGTTTTGAAAAGCTCCCACATAAGCCAGAGTCTAGAAGGCCACATGCATACCACAGGCTGACACATACTGAGGGAAGACCTGAGAAGACCCGTGAGCTTTCACCTCTGGCTCATGATTAGATTCCACAGAACTGGGAAGTGAAGGCTAACGCAGAGTTGCCAAAGACCTGGCTAAGTGCTGAAGGAGCGCTCCGACACAGAGCCCACTGCAAAGACTGGGAGAGTTTTACTACTGTTGTTCTTGTTTGGCTTTAGTCATCTGAGGAACTCTATCAAATCACCAGTTGAGTACTAAGCTAAAGGAACAGCAACTTCAGCGACCACACACAACAAAAGAATAGTTTTTACAAAATAGTTTAGAAAAGTCACTAAACAAACAAACAAGTACCAATACCCCCAACTCTGGTGAAGGGTGGGAATCTTATTTCCAGATTTACTGCATTGTAATTTTCAGAATTCCCAATTTTCAACAAAAATTACAAGGCATGCAAAGGAAGAAAGAATGGCCCATTTATAGGGAAAAAATAAATGGAAAAATAAAACTGTCCCCAAGGAAGCCCAGACATTGGACTTATTAGACAAAAACTTTGAATCAATTGTCTTAATATGCCCTAAAACTAAAGGAAATGATGGACAAAGAACGAAAAGAAATCAGAATGTCTCACCAAGAAGAGAGTAGCAATATAGAAATTATAAAAGGAACCAAATGGAAATTCTAGAATTGAAAAGTATAAAAAGGAGTGAAAAACTACCAGAAGATGTCAACACCAGATGTGAACAGACAGAAGATTGGTTAACTTTTAAACAGGTCAACTGAGATTATCCAGTCTGAGGAACAAAATGAAAAAACAATGAAGAAAATGAACAGCACATCAGAGACCAGTGGGACACAGTTAAGTATATTAACATATGCATAACAAGAGTCCCAGGAGTTGAGAGAGAGAGAGATGGGGGAGAGGGATGGAAAAAAGATTACCCTTCTGAGAAGCTCAACAAACTCTAGTAGGATAAGTTCAAAGAGATCCACAGCTGCATACATCACAAACTGTTAAAAACTAAGGAGACAGACTTAAAGCAGGAAGAGAGAAGTGATTCACCACGTACAAGGAATTCTCATGAAGACTAACAGCTGATTTCTCAACATAAACCACAGAGAAAAGTAGGCAGTGGGATGAAATATTCAAAGGGCTGAAAGACAAGACTATGGACCAAGAATACAATAACCAACAAAACTATCCTTCAAAAAAGGAGAAAATAAGATATTCCCAGATGAACAAAAACAGAAAATTTGTTGCTAAGAAACCTGTCTTACCAGAAATACTGAAGTAAGTCCTTTAGGCTGAACTGAAAGGGTATTAGAGAGTATTCACATGAAGAAAAAAGAACACTGATCAAGATAATTAGGTGGATATATACAAAAGATAGTACAAATGACTTTTCTTTCTAATTCTTTTGTACAATCTGACTTAAAAGACACCTGCATGAAGCAATAATTATAAATCTGTCTTGATGGGCACAAAATATCTAAAGATATAATTTATATGACAATAACAGCACAAAGGAGGGAAAAGGAATAGATCTATGTAAGTGCAAAGTTTTTGTATCCTGTAAAAATTAAGTTGGTATTAATCTGAACCAGACTGTGAACTATGTGGTATTTATAGGTAAATAAAAATGCAAGTATTACTGTATTTTTGGCTTTTAATTCTTTATTATTGTATATGACTTAAAAGACAAAACAATATTTTACACCTATGTTAATGAACACACAATGTTTAAAGATGTAATTTGTGACAACAAAAACATAAAAGGAAGGGATGGAGTTGTATAGGAGCAGAGTTTTTATATACTATTAAAGCTAACTTGGTATTAATTCAAATTATTTATTATAAATTTAAAATACAGATTATAATATCCAGCATAACCACTAATAAAATAACTAAAAAATAAAGAAGAAATGAAGAGGGAATCAAAATGGTACACTACAAAAAAAAAATCAATGAAACACAAAAGTAGGCAGCAATGGAGGAAATGAGGAACAAAAAAGAAAAGGTTTATTGGAAAGTAATAGCATAATGGCAGAAATTCTTATTAGTAATTAGTTTAAATGCAAATGGATTAAACTCTCAAGTCAAAAGTGGATTAAAAAAACATAAGCCAAATATACACTGTCTACAAGACACTCACTTCATAGCCAAAGATACAGAGAGGTTGAAGGTGAAAGGATAGGAAAGATACTCCATGCAAAGAGAAATCCAAACAGTGCTGGAGAAGCTATCCTAATTATTAGACAAAAAGGACTTTAAGTCAAAAATTACTATGAAACAAGGAAGTCTTTAAATATCAATAAAGGGTCAATCATCAGGATGGAACAGTTATAAACATATACTCACCTAAAAATAGAACGCCAAATATGCGAAGTCAATTGACAAGAGTGTAAGGGAGAGACAGTTATAAAATAGTTGAAGACTTCAATATCCTGTTTCCAATAATGGAACCAGACAGACGATCAAAAGAAAATAGAGGACTTGAACAACACTATAAGCCAACTAAACATGACAGACATATACAAAACACTTCAGACAGCAGAATATAAATCCTTTGCAAGTACACATGGAATTTTCTTCAGGATAGATCATATGTCAGGCCACAAAACAAATCTCAATAAATTTAAAAAGACCTAAGTCATATAAAGTATCTTTATCCAATCACAATAGAAACTAGAAGCAACAGACAGAAAATTGGGAATTTCACAAATATGTGGAAATAAAACAATGAACTCTAATAACCAATGGATCAAAGGAGAAATTAGAAAATACTTAGAGATATGTGAAAACAGAAGCACAACATACTAAAACTTAGAGGATGCAGCAAAAGTAATGCTCAGAGGGAAATTTGTAGCTTTAACTACCTACATTAAAAAATAAGTTATCAAATTAGAAACCTGACTTTACACCTTAACGAAGTAAAAAAGAAGAGCAAACTAAGTCCAAGTCTTGCAGAATGAAACAGAAATAATAAAGTTTAGAGGTGAGACCAAAGAAACAGAGAATAGGAAAACAATAGAGATAATCAACAAAGCCAAAAATTGGGTCTTTGAGAAGACCAACAAAATTTGCAAATCTTTATTTTAGACTGACCAAAGAGAGAAAAACTCAAATTACTAAAATCATAAATGAAAGTGGGACATTACTATTGGCCTTAGAAATAAAAATGATTAAAAGTGAGAAGATTATGAAAACCGCACACAAATTAGAAAACCTAGGTGAAATAGACAAATATATTTAAGGAATAAATTTAATGAAGTTTAAACTCTAAAAATGACAAAATATTGTTGAAAGAAATCAAATAAGACATAAGTGGAAAGACATCTTATATTTGTGGATTGGGAGGCTTAATATTAGATTGCAAAACACCCTCACACAGTGTACATTATCAAATTCCTATCAGAATCCCAAACATTATTTTTGCAGAAATGCAACAGACAATCACAAAATGCATGTGGAATCATGAGGGACCATGAGACAGTTTTGAAAAAGAAAAACAAAGTTGGAGGACTCAAACTTTCTGATTTTGAAACTTACTACAAAGGTACAGTAATCAAAACAGCATAGTACTGACATAAGAATAGACACATAAATCAATGGAACAGAACTGAGATTCCAGAAATAAAGACATATACCTATGATCAACTGATTTTCAACAAAGACGCCAAGATTATTTAATGGGGAAAGAAGAGTCTCTTCAATACATGGTGCTAGGACAACTGCACATTCACATGCAAAAGAATAACATTGGATCCTTGTCTCACCAGACACTACACACAATAACTGACTCAAAATAGAGGAAAAGCCTAAATATATTATAAATTATAATATTAATTATAAATATATAACTAAATACAAGTTAAAACTATGATTCTGAGAAGAAAAAAGGGTGGTAAGCCTTTATAGCTTCAGATTTGGCAATGGTTTCTTAGATGACACCAAAAGCACAGGAAACAAAAGATAAATTGGTCTTCATAAAAATTTAAAACATTGTGTTTCAAAAGATATGGTCAAGAAAATGAAAAGATAACTTACAGAATTCAATAAAATATTTGCAAATCATACATCTGATAAGGGCCTAGTATCCAGAATATACGAATAACTCTTACAACTCAACAACAAACAAGCGAAAAAATCCAGTTAAAAAGTAAACAAAAGACTTGAACAGGCATTTTTGAAAGAAGATATGCAAATGGCCAACAAGTACATGAAAAGATGCTCAATGTTATAGTTATTTTATTAGGTAAGTGCAAATCAAAATCATCATGAGATACTACTCCATACTCACTAGGATAGCTGCCATCAAACAAAACAAAAAATAACTAGTGTTGGTGAGGATTAGAGAAACTGGAACCATCATATATTGCAGATGTGAATGTAAAATGGTGCAGCCACTGTGGAAAAGTTTAGCAATTCCTAAGTTAAACGTGGATAGACCATGTGACTCAGCAATTCCACTCCTAAGTGAATACCCAAATGATATTAAAATAGGTATTCAGACAAATCTTTGCACATGAATGTTCACAGTAGCACTACTCACATAGCCAAAAGGTGGAAACAAAGCAAATGTCCATCCACTCCTGCGTGATTAAACAAAATGCAGTATATCCATATACTGGAATAACATCGAGCCACAAAAAAGAATGAAGCACTGATAGATGCTGTGACAATGGATAAATCTCAAAAACATTGTGCTAAGTGAAAGATGCCAGACCCATGTTGTATGATCATTGTATGATTCTCTATATATGAAATGTCAAGAATAGGCAAATCCATAGACAGAAAGTAATTACTGGTTGCCAGGTGCCAGGCAGGAGGAAAATAAAGAATAGGGAGTGACTCCCTAATGGGTCCAAGGTTTCCTTCTGGATGATGAAAATATTCTGGAACTAGACAGCGCTAATGGTTGCACAACATTGAATGTACTAAGTGCTAATGACTTATATACTTTAAAATGGTTAAAAGGGTAAGTTTTACACTTATGTACATTTTACCTCACTAAAGATAAATATATAAATTATGCATAGGAAGAAAGTATGTGTAGAATAATGTCAAGTAAGTAGAAGACAACACAACTTGGTAGAAATCATGGATTAAAAATAGAAAAGTACTTAGAGAAAGATGAAATAACCATATTAAGTGAAGGATTATAGCTATGATTTTTGTAAAATTGCTAAATAATAAAATGTTCTAAATTTGTACCTAAGTCCTGGAGGGCAACATCAAAAGCTTCTAGGGGACCAGTGATGTAAGGACAGTGCTAAAAATTATCCTTTGTTTTGGTTCTGACACACTGTCCTCCTTTGGGCCTTAAGGTATTGCCCAAGATTCTACCCATCCTTCTACTAGCCACTGCATTTATTTTTTTCTAATTTTTCTTTCTTAAAAAATAACCAATCTCAGGCTTTTTGGATTAAAGATGGTGGCATGAGAGGTGAGACAGAGGCTTCCTCCTAAAACTGCATACTATACAAAAATATAATTAATACAACTAATTATTAAGAGCAATAGGAAAGAGGACTGCACCAGACTGCATACACCTGGAGAAAAGAGCAGAACTCACAGAACAGGGTAACGTACCAAAGCTGTGGTCCGATGGGATCCAAGCCCTTCCCCCACCCCAGCTCACTGGTGGGAGGAAGAGAAATTGAGTGGGGAGGGAGTAGAGGCCTGGGACTGCTGAATACCTAACTCTGGAGATCTGTTCTGGGAGCGCAAACCTACATTTCATGGTGCATTCATGATATTCTCGTGATTAGGGGATTGGAAAGCTAAGACAGCTGGAATTCCTGGAGAGACTGAGATTCCAGCTACTTGTGGAAAGCAGAGATCCATATCCGGCTGCTCTGGGATGAAAGAAAGGTGGGCAGTCTGAGAGACTTCCTAACAAGGAAACCCTTGGCAAGAGGGCTACTAAAGGGGCAAGGATGGCACAGAGCTTACTGCTCAGGAGAAAGGACAGGTAGACAAAATTGTCTGGGTGCACTTGGCCCAGCAGGTTGGAAGCTTTCACAATTTTCAGGTGCTACAGCTCCCTGGCTGGCTACACAGCTCCAAGGACCCCCTCCATGATAGACAGCCTATTGCATCTCTCTCCCGGCCAGCTACACCTGGCTCACAAACCAGCAAACCTTACCCCGGAATTAGGCCAGCCAGAGGGAAGATCTGTCTACAGCAACTACAAATGCAAAGCACAGAGGCTTATACCTGTGTGCTCGGCCCACTGGTTCAGGCAGTGGAGACAGACATAGTGGCCGGGAAGCAGGAAACAGCTCTTTCCTCCTCCCAGGCACCAATACCGCTCCCCTGTGACCCCCAACATTGCTTCAGGAGCTGAGCAGTTCCAGAGAATAGAGCTTCTGGACTCTAGAGGGTGTCATATACAAATATGAAATGCCAAAGGAACCTGGTCCAGAGTAAAATTATTAATACAACTCCTGAGAAAGACTTAAATGACATGGACTTCATGACTCTTCCTGAAAGGGAGTTCAAGATAGAAATCATTAACATGCTCATGAAGGTACAGAAAGATATTCAAGAACTCAGGAATGAATTCCAGTCGGAGATTCAATTGTTGAAGAGCACAATGGAGAGTATTAAGAGCAGATTAGATATGGAGGAGGAGATGATAAATGAAATATAAACTAGAGAAGAGGAATACAAAGAAGCTGAGGCACAGAGAGAAAAAAGGATCTCTAAGAATGAAAGAATATTGAGAGAACTGTGTGACCAATCCAAACAGAAAAATATTCACATTATAGGGGTACCATAAGAAGAAAAGAGAGAAAAAGGGATAGAAAGTGCCTTTGAGGAGGTAACTGCTGAAAACATCCCCAATCTGGGGAAGGAGATAGTCTCTCAGACCATGGAGATGCACAGATCTCCCAACGCAAGGGACCCAAGAAGACAACACCAACACATATAGTAATTAAAATGGTGAAGATCAAGGATAAGGACAGACTATTAAAAGCAGCCAGAGAGAGAAGTCAGATCACATACAAAGGAAAGCCCATCAGGCTATCATCAAACTTCTCAGCATAAACCTTACAGGCCAGAAAGGAGTGGCATGATGTATTTAATGCAATGAAGCAGAAGGGCCTCAAATCAAGATTAATTTATCTGGCAAGACTATCATTTAAATTTGAAGGAGGGATTAAGCAATTTCCAGATAAGCAAAAGCTGAGACAATTTACCTCCCACAAACCATCTCTACAGTCTACTTTGGAGGGCCTGCTATAGATGGAAGTGTCCCTAAGGTTGAATAGCTGTCACCAGAGGTAATGAAACCACAGTAAAGAAAGTAGAACAGTTAATTACGAAGCAAATGCAAAATTAAATTAACTATCCCCAAAGTCAATCAAGGGGTAGACAAAAAGTACAGAATTTGATACCTAATATATAAAGAATGAAGGAGGAAGAAAAAGGAGGAGAAATAGAAAAGAACCTTTAGATTGTGTTTGTAACACCATACTAAGAGAGTTAAGTTAGATTCTTAGATAGTAAGGAAGTTATCCATGAACCTTTGGTAAACACAAATCTAATGCCTGCAATGGCAATAAGTACATACTTATCGATAATCACCCTAAATGCAAATGGATGAATGCACCAATCAAGAGATATAAAGTCAATGAATGGATAAAAAAAACAAGACCCATCTATATGCTGCTTACAAGAGACTCACTTTAAACCCAAAGACACACACAGACTAAAAGTAAAGACATGGAAAAAGATATTTCATGCAAATAGTAGGGAGAAAAAAGCAGGAGTTGTAGTAGTTGTATCTGACAAAATAGACTTCAAAACAAAAAAGGCGCAAGAGACAAAGAAGGACATTACATAATGATAAAAGGGTCAATCCAACAAGAAGATATAACCATTATAAGTATCTATGTGTCCCACACAGGAGCACCAACATATGTGAAACAAATACTAACAAAATTAAAAGGGGAAATAGAATTCAATGCATTCATTCTAGGAAA
Source organism: Manis pentadactyla (assembly GCF_030020395.1). Classification (NCBI taxonomy): domain Eukaryota; kingdom Metazoa; phylum Chordata; class Mammalia; order Pholidota; family Manidae; genus Manis; species Manis pentadactyla. The sequence continues at coordinate 154,867,471 of NC_080020.1, read as the reverse complement.
TTTCAACACTCCACTCACTCTGAAGGACAGATCAACCAAACAGAAAATAAGTAAGGAGTCAGAGGCACTGAACAGCACATTAGAACAGACGGACCTAAAAGACATCTACAGAACTCTACACCCAAAAGCAGCAGAATACACATTCTTCTCAAGTGCACATGGACCATTTTCAAGAATAGATCATATACTAGGCCACAAAAAGAGCCTCAGTAAATTCAAAAAGATTGAAATTGTACCAACCAGTTTCTCAGACCACAAAGGTAAGAAACTAGAAATAAATTATGCAAAGAAAATAAAAATCCCAAATACATGGAGGCTTCATAATATACATGTAAATAACCAATGGATTAAGGACCAAATAAAAACAGAGATCAAGCAATATACGGAGACAAATGACAACAATAATTCAACAATGCAAAATCTGTGGGACGCAGTGAAGGCCGTGCTGAGAGGAAAGTATATTGCAATACAGGCCTACCTGAGGAAAGAAAAATAATCCCATATGAGCAGTATAAACTCACAATCTATGAAATTAGAAAAAAAGGAACAAATGAGGCCCAAAGTCAGTAGAAGGAGGGACATAATAAAGATTAGAGAAGAAATAAATAAAATCAAGAAGACTAACACAATAGAAAGAATCAATGAAAGCAAGAGCTGGTTCTTTTGAGAAAATAAACAAAATACATAAACCCCTAGCTATATTTATCAAGAAAAAAAGAGAATCTATTCACATAAACAGAATCAGAAATGAGAAAGGAAAAATCACTATGGACACCACAGAAATACAAAGAATTATTAGAGAATACTATGAAAAATTATATGCCAACAAACTGGATAACCTAGAAGAAATGGACAACTTTCTAGAAAAATACAACCTTCCAAGCCTGACCCAGAAAGAAACAGAAAATCTGAACAGACCAATTACCAGCAACGAAACTGAATTGGTAATCAAAAACCTACTTAAGAACAAAGCACCTGGACCAGATGGCTTCACTGCCGAATTTTATCAAACATTTAGTGAAGACCTAATACCTATTCTCCTTGAAGTTTTCCAAAGAGTAGAAGAAGAGGGAATACTTCCAAACTCATTCTATGAGGCCAGCATCACTCTAATACCAGGCAAAGACACCACAAAAAAAGAAAATTACAGACCAATATCCCTGATAAACAAAGATGCAAAAATACTCAACAAAATATTAACCAATCGAATTACAAAGTACATCAAAAAGATCATTCATCATGATCAAGTAGGATTTATTCCAGGGATGCAAGGATGGTACAACATTCGAAAAGCCATCAACATCATCCACCACATCAACAAAAAGAAGGACAAAACCACATGATCATCTCCATAGATGCTGAAAAAGCATTTGACAAAATTTAACATCCATTCATGATAAAAAACTCTCAACAAAATGTGTATAGAGGGCAAGTACCTCTACATAATAAGGGCCATATATGACAAACCCACAGCCAACATTATACTTAACAGTGAGAAGCTGAAAGCTTTTCCTTTATGATTGGGAATAAAATAAGGAAGCCCACTTTCCCCACATCTATTCAACATAGTACTGGAGGTCCTAGCCACGGCAATCAGACAACACAAAGAAATAAAAGGCATCCAGATTGGCAAGGAGGAAGTTAAACTGTCCCTGTTTGCAGATGACATGATATTGTACATAAAAATCCCTGAAGAATCCACTCCAAAACTACTAGATCTAATATCTGAACTCAGCAAAGTTGCAGGATACAAAATTAATACACAGAAATCTGTGGCATTCCTATACACTAACAATGAACTAGCAGAGAGAGAAATCAGGAAAACAATCCCATTCACAATTGCATCAAAAAGAATAAAATACCTAGGAATAAACCTAACCAAGGAAGTGAAAGACCTATACTCTGAAAACTACAAAACACTCATGAGAGAAATTAAAGAAGATACCAATAAATGGAAACACATCCCATGCTCATGGATAAGAAGAATTAATATTGTCAAGATGGCCAGCCTGCCTAAAGCAATCTACAGATTCAATGCAATTCCTATCAAAATACCAATAGCATTCTTCAACAAACTAGAGAAAATCATTCTAAAATTCATTTGGAACCACAAAAGACCTTGAATAGCCAAAGCAATTCTGAGAAGGAAGAATAAAGCTGGGGGCATTATGCTCCCCAACTTCAAGCTCTACTACAAAGCCACAGTAATCAAGACAATTTGGCACTGGAACAAGAACAGACCCATAGACCAATGGAACAGAGTAGAGAGCCCTGATATAAATCCATGCATATATGGTCAATTAATATATGATAAAGGAGCCATGGATATACAATGCGGAAATGACAGCCTCTTCAACAGCTGGTGTTGGCAAAACTGGACAGCTTCATGCAAGAGAATGAAACTGGATTATTGTTTAACTCCATACACAAAAGTAAACTTGAAATGGATTAAAGACTTGAATGTAAGTCATGAAACCATAAAACTCTTAGAAGACAATATAGGCAAAAATCTCCTGAATATAAGCATGAGCAACTTCTTCCTGAACGCATCTCCTCAAGCAAAGGAAACAAAAACAAAAATGAACTCATGGGACTCTATCAAACTAAAAAGTTTCTGTACGGCAAAGGACACCATCAACAGAACAAAAAGGCAGCCTACAGTATGGGAGAATATATTTGTAAGTGACATATCTGACAAGGGATTAATGTCCAAAATATATAAAGAACTTACACACCTCAACACCTCAAAAGCAAATACCCTGATTAACAAATGGGCAGAGGATATGAAGAGACAGTTCTCCAAAGAAGAAATTCAAATGACCAACAGACACATGAAAAGATGCTCCACATCACTAATCATCGGAGAAATGCAAATTAAAACCACAATGAGATATCACCTCACACCAGTAAGGACTGCCACCATCCAAAAGACAAACAACAACAAATGTTGGCAAGGTTGTGGAGAAAGGGGAACCCTCCTACACTGCTGGTGGGAATGTAAGCTAGTTCAACCATTGTGGAAAGCAGTATGGAGGTTCCTCAAAAAACTAAAAATAGAAATACCATTGGACCCAGGAATCCCACTCCTTGGAATTTACCCAAAGAATACAACTTCTCAGATTAAAAAAGACATATGCACCCCTATGTTTATCGCAGCTCTTTTTACAATAGCCAAGATATGGAAGCAACCTAAGTGTCCGTCAGTAGATGAATGGATAAGGAAGAGGTGGTACATATTCACAATGGAATACTATTCGGCCATAAGAAAGAAACAAATCCTACCATTTGCAACAACATGGACAGAGAGGGAGGACATCCACTTAGCATACGTTCAGTGAAATAAGCCAGGCAGAGAAAGAAAAGTGCCAAATTTCCCTCATTTGTGGAGTGTATTAATGAAGCAAAACTGAAGGAACAAAGTAGCAGCAGACTCAGAGACTCCAAGAATGAACTAGTGGTTACCAAAGGGGAGGGGTGTAGGAGGGCAGGTGGGGAGGGAGGTAGAAGGGATTGAGGGGTATTATGTTTAGTACACATGGTGTGGGGGGATCATGGGGAAAACAGCGTAGCACAGAGAAGGCACATAGTGGATCTGTGGCATCTTACTACACTGATGGACAGTGACTGCATTGGGGTATGGGTGGGGACTTGATAATATGGGTGAATGTAGTAACCACATTGTTTTTTCATGTGAAACCTTTGTAAGAGTGTTTATCAGTAATACCTTAATAAAAATTTTTAAAAAAATAATAACCAGTCTCTTTTCCTTCCAGTCCTCCCTAAAACTGCTTCTGAATCAACATTCCTAAAGCATCAACTCAATTGGCTACCTTCTCTGCTCAAAAGCCATTGCCAGGCACAGGTACATGAGGGATATTTACCTTTTCTTTTTCTTTTTTTATTTTGTTATCATTAATCTACAATTACATGAAGAACATTATGTTTACTAGGCTCCCCTCTTCACCAAGTCCCCCCCACCCCATTACAGTCCAGCGTAGTAGGATGCTGTAGAATCACTACTTGTCTTCACTGTGTTGCACAGCCTCCCCATGCCCCCCTACATGCTAATTATACATGCTAATTGTAATACATGAGGGATATTTAGAGGGTGAGGAAAATACTATCTGTCTTCATTGTGGCACCGGTCACTCAAACTATATACACTTGTCAAAAATTAGGGAACTGCACATCTAGAAAAGGTGAGTTTTACTGTATGTAAATCTTACCTCGGTAAACCTTTTAGTATCACCAGCATCCACTTAGCATATGTTCAGACCAACTTTCCAACATAAGACATTATTTCTATATTAGAAATCATCTGGATGAAATGAAAACAGAAGATGCTCTGTTAAAACAAATAAATTGTTTTAAATGAAATGGAAATGCTCTTGGGATATTCAAAGCCATCTCTGTAAATAAAGTATCAACTGTTGGCTTTCCCAGTTCCACCCTCCACAGGAGGGAGCCTAGCAAGTGCTAAGGAATCAGTGAACAATGCCCTGTAAAGGACTGGGAACAGGGGGTGTCAAAAGCTTGACAGGAGTCCCCAGTGGCATTTTCTTTCCCACTGTGGGGTGATACCTGTGCTAGGGTATATCTTGTACCTGGGATGCACCTTTGGCCCTGGGAAAACAAGAAGGACCAGGGCAGGCCCAGAGGAAAGGGAATCAGACAGAGGCTTCAGCACAACCCAAGCAGAAGACAGGTCTGGAACTCAGGGGAGTGGTTTGTCCATCAGGCATGCAGGACAGAAGAGCAGGGAGGGTGTCAGGGCACTGGAGCATCAGGGTGTCTGTATCAGTCAGCTTGGTCTGCTGTAACAAATACCACAGATTGGGGGGCTTAAATCACAGACATTTATTTTCTCACAATTCTAGAGGCTAAAAGTCCAAGATCAAGATGTTGGCTGGGTCAGTTTCCTGTCCTCTCCTTGGCTTGTAGATGGTCATCTCCCTGTTGTCACATAGTCTCTCTTCTGTGTCTGTCCTAATCTTTTAAGGCTACCAGTCATACTGGATTAGGGCCCACTCCCAATGACCTCATTTAAACTTTAAAAGCCCCATCTCCAACTACAACCACGTAATTAGGACTTTCGGAGGGAGGTCACAATTCTGCCCAAAACAGTACATTTGGCAACAGCCCTGAGCTTCACAGAAGGTAAAGGCTGGTGGTGGTGGCCTCTGAAAATGTTAGAAGTTCTTCGTATCAGAAAGGGTGATACGTCCAAGGGCTTTCCCATGTTCCTGATTTGAACATCGTCTTGCTGCCAATACAGCCACTGAATCAGCATGATCATAAAGGATGACTCAGACATCAGCTCAAACAACCAAAAATTGTGAGTGACCTACCTAAACTCTCAATGGTTTAATACGTGAGCTCACAGGGAAAGATCAGTAAAATAAATTGCTCTTCTAAACAGAATGATCTGAAAAGCTGTTAGGTCCATAAATAACAACACAGGCGGTGGGAAATGTCTCTGTTCCTGAAAGCACTGAAGACTAAGTCCTGGATTCATCACTACTTACAGAGGATGAGAAAAACGTAGAGAGAAGGAAGTATAAACACAGTGACTACACCTCTAGCTGTTTGATGGAAGCATTTTAACAGGCAAACTGCAAAGTTTGTCAGAAGTAAAATTTGCAAAATCCTACAAAAGTTAGAAAAATACAGTATTTCCTTTGCTTACTGATTATGTAAGGAAAAGCGCTTTGGAAAACAGCCTGGGGGTTCCTCAAATAGTTAAGCATGGAGGTACCAGATAACCCAGCAATTCCATTCCTAGGTATATACAAGAGACAAATGAAAACATATGTCCACAGCAGCATTATTCATAATAGCCAAAAAGTGGAAACAATACAAATGTCCATCAGTTGTTGAATGGATAAACAAAATGTGGTAGAGACATAAAATGGAACATTATTAAGCCATAAAAAAGAGTGAAGTATTGATACATGCTACAACATAGATGAACCTCAAAAACATACTAAGTGAAAGCCAGACTCATAGACCACTTATAGTGTCATTTCATTTATATGAAATGTCCAGAACAGGCAAATCACAGACACAGAAAACAGATTAGTGGTTGCTTAGGGTTGGGAGAAAGGAGGGAAGTTGGGGATGACAGCGGAGGAGTGCAGGGTGTCTTTGTGGGTGTGATGAAATGTTCTAAAATGGACTGTGGTGATGGTCGTACAACTCTTATGAATTGTACACATTAAATGGGTGAATTGTATGGTATGGGACTTACATTTCAATAAAACTTTAAAAAAATTAAGTACAAGGAGAGTAAAACTAAAGGCTCCTGTTGATGATGAACTTGAACCTTCCAAGGACAAAGGAATACAGCCGACAGGAAGCTGGAAAACACGTTAAAGTCTGTTTGTTCACATTGTAGACGCTAATCAAGACGTGAGCAGCAAAACCAAGAATAAAAAGTATGATCACTAAAATCTTCCAGAAATATTCTAAGTGCCTTTTGAGAATTTATGGTGGGGGAATTAAACCTGCTCTTTAAAAAACCTTTTTGTTCAGGGCACTCACTTAAAGTACCTAGTTGATTTGGAACAGTTGCCAAAGACAAGAAAACTGCCCCAAACCAAGCAAATGTTTTAGTATTCAGAAGTCTATAGAGATGATAAAATAGAAAAAGAATCAGAAAGTGCTGATGTACCAAGACCACTTCCATGTAGCAAAAGCTGGGTGCAGTGAGGGGAGGGAGGGAGGGAAGGTTATTTTCTCCTTTTTAAATTGGTTTCTTTTCTGAGCACAAGTGCTTTCTGTGTCTTCCTAACAATGCAGAGCCCACTAAGTTTAGGAAACACAACACCAGCCTTTGTTCCCGTTTAAAGTTGACGGTTTTTGCTGTTCCAGTTTTGGCTGTTCCTCAAGACCATGAAAAGCAGCATTCTCTGGTTTCTGAAAGTTCAGCGGTTCACTGCTCCAGATGGAGAAAACAGGGGAGCACTTAACAGTACGTTAGAGGAGTAAACCTGTCACTGTGGACTGAGGAACTAATTTCCAAGTCCCTCTTCATTTTCACATGCTTTGTATCTTTACACACTGATGAGTTAGTCCTCTTCTTGCGTCACCTGGGTGCACAGATGTCTTCCCTTCGTTCCCCAGTGTCCAGCCCAGGGTCTAGCTCAGAATGGATTGTCAGAAAATTAGGTGGTTGATGCTGTTGTGGTTGATGCTACTGTGCACTTACATGTGCCTTAGCTCAGCCTGCCGTAACAAAAATACCATAGTCTGTCTGGGTGGCTTAAACAGATTTATTTCTCATAGTTCTGGGGGCTGGAAATCCAAGAACAAGGTGCTGGTGAGATAGGCTTCATTCTGACGCCTTTTCTCATGGCTTGAGGGAGGGGCCATCTCTTGTGTGCTCACATGACCTCTCCTTCATGTGCGCCTGGGAAGAAACGAAGGGAGGGAGGAGAGAGCACACAGGCTCTGGTCTTCTCTTTTATAAGGACACTAATCCCATCACGGCCCCACCTTCATGACTTCATTCAATCCTGATTACCTCCAAATACCATCTCAGAGGGAGTTAGAGCTTCGACTCATGAAATTCAGGGGAGACAGAATTCAGTCCATAGCAACATGAAATATACCAATATCAGTATGCTTGGTGCAAATCAAATAATCAACTTTAAACTAAAGTATAATTTACATTCAGGAAAGTGTACCAGGATAAGAATACAGCTTGATGATTTTCACAAAGTGAACACACCTAGGTAACCATTACCCAAGTGAAAAAACATCACATACCAGCTCCCCAGAGTTCTCATGTTCCCTCCCACCCTTGGCCCAAAAGCTAAAATGACTAATACCACCAATTGGTTTTGCCTGTTTTTTGAATAGTGCATAGAAGGAATCACACAGTATGGATTTTTTTGTGCCTGGCTTCTTTTATTTTTTTATTAAGGTATAATTGATATACACTCTTATGAAAGTTTCACATGAAAAAACAATGTGGTTACTACATTCACCCATATTATCAAGTCCCCATCCATACCCCAATGCAGTCACTGTCCATCAGTGCAGCAAGATGCCACAGATTCACTATGTGCCTTCTCTGTGCTACACTGTTCTCCCCGTGATCCCCCACACCATGTGTGCTAAACATAATACCCCTCAATCCCCTTCTCCCTCACTCCCCACCTGCCCTCCCACACCCCTCCCCTTTGGTAACCACTAGTTCATTCTTGGAGCTGTGAGTCTGCTGCTATTTTGTTCCTTCAGTTTTGCTTCATTGTTATACTCCACAAATGAGGGAAATCATTTGGCATTTGTCTTTCTCTGCCTGGCTTATTTCACTGAGCATAATGTCCTCCAGCTCCATCCATGTTGTTGCAAATGGTAGGATTTGTTTCTTTCTTATGGCTGAATAGTATTCCATTGTGAATATGTACCACCTCTTCTTTATCTATTCTTTATTCATCTACTGATGGACACTTAGGTTGCTTCCATATCTTGGCTATTGTAAAAAGTGCTGCGATAAACATAGGGGTGCATATGTCTTTTTGAATTTGAGAAGTTGTATTCTTTGGGTAGATTCCAAGGAGTAGGATTCCTGGGTCCAATGGTACTTCTATTTTTAGTTTTTTGAGGGACCTCCATATTGCTTTCCACAATGGTTGAAGTAGCTTACATTCCCACCAGCACTATAGGGGGGTTCCCCTTTCTCCGCATCCTCGCCAGCATTTGTCGTTCTTAGTCTTTTGGATAGTGGCCATCCTTACTGGTGTGAGATGATATCTCATTGTGGTTTTAATTTGCATTTCCCTGATGATTAGTGATGTGGAACATCTTTTCATGTGTCTGTTGGCCATCTGAATTTCTTGTTTGGAGAACTGTCTCTTCATATCCTCTGCCCATTTGTTAATCAGGTTATTTGCTATTTGGGTGTTGAGGCGTGTAAGTTCTTTATATATTTTGGACATTAATCCCTTGTCAGATATGTCACTTACAAATATATTCTCCCATACTGTAGGCTGCCTTTTTGTTCTGTTGATGGTGTCCTTTGCCGTACAGAAACTTTTTAGTTTGATAGAGTCCCATGAGTTCATTTTTGTTTTTGTTTCCTTTGCTTGAGGAGATGCGTTCAGGAAGAAGTTGCTCATGCTTATATTCAGGAGATTTTTGCCAATATTGTCTTCTAAGAGTTTTATGGTTTCATGACTTACATTCAAGTCTTTAATCCATTTCGAGTTTACTTTTGTGTATGGGTTAAACAACAATCCAGTTTCATTATCTTGCATGTAGCTGTCCAGTTTTGCCAACACCAGCTGTTGAAGAGGCTGTCATTTCCGCATTGTATATCCATGGCTCCTTTATCATATATTAATTGACCATATATGCATGGATTTATATCAGGGCTCTCTACTCTGTTCCATTGGTCTATGGGTCTGTTCTTGTTCCAGTGCCAAATTGTCTTGATTACTGTGGCTTTGTAGTAGAGCTTGAAGTTGGGGAGCATAATGCCCCCAGCTTTATTCTTCCTTCTCAGAATTGCTTTGGCTATTCGAGGTCTTTTGTGATTCCATATGAATTTTAGAATGATTTCTCTAGTTCATTGAAGAATGCTGTTGGTATTTTGATAGGAATTGCATTGAATCTATAGATTACTTTAGGCTGGAGGGCCATTCTGACAATATTGATTCTTCCTATCCATGAGCATGGGATGTGTTTCCATTTATTGGTATCTTCTTTAATTTCTCTCATGAGTGTCTTGTAGTTTTCAGAGTATAGGTCTTTCACTTCCTTGGTTAGGTTTATTCCTAGGTAGTTTATTCTTTTTGATGTAATTATGAATGGGATTGTTTTCCTGATTTCTCTCTCTGCTAGTTCACTGTTAGTGTATAGGGATGCCACAGATTTCTGTGTATTAATTTTGTATCCTGCAACTTTGCTGAATTCAGATATTAGATCTAGTAGTTTTGGAGTGGATTCTTCAGGGATTTTTATGTACAATATCATGTCATCTGCAAACATGGACAGTTTAACTTCCTCCTTGCCAATCTGGATGCCTTTTATTTCTTTGTGTTGTCTGATTGCCATGACTAGGACATCCAGTACTATGTTAAACAGAAGTGGGGAAAGTGGGCATCCTTGTTTTGTTCCCAATCTTAAAGGAAAAGCTTTCAGCTTCTCCCTGTTAAGTATGATGTTGGCTGTGGGTTTGTCATATATGGCCTTTATTATGTTGAGGTACTTGCCCTCTGTACCAATTTTGTTGAGAGTTTTTATCATGATTGGATGTTGAATTTTGTCAAATGCTTTTTTAGCATCTATGGAGATGCTCATGTGGTTTTTGTCCTTCTTTATGTTGATGTGGTGGATGATGTTGATGGCTTTTCGAATGTTGTACCATCCTTGCATTATTGGTATAAATCCTATTTGATCATGATGGATGATCTTTTTGACGTAATTTTGAATTCGGTTTGCTAATGCTTTGTTGAGTATTTTTGCATCTCTGTTCATCAGGTATATTGGTCTGTGACTTTCTTTTTTGTGTTGTCTTTGCCTGGTTTTGGTATCAGAGTGATGTTGATCTTGTAGAATGAGTTTTGGTGTATTCCCTCCTCCTCTACTTTTTGGAAAACTTTAAGGAAGATGGGTATTAGGTCTTCACTAAATGTCTGATAAAATTCAGTGGTGAAGCCATCTGGTATAGGGGTTTTGTTCTTAGGTAGTTTTTTGATTACCAGTTCAATTTCATTGCTGGTAAATGGTCTATTCAGATTTTGTGTTTCTTCCTTGGTCAGCCTTGGAAGGTTGCATTTTTCTAGAAAGTTGCCCATTTCTTCTAGGTTATTCAGTTTGTTACAATATTTTTCATAGTATTCTCTTATAATTCTATGTATTTCTGTGTTGTCCATAGTAATTTTTCCTTTCTCATTTCTGATTCTGCTTATGTGTGTAGACTCTCTTTTTTCTTGATAAGTCTGGCTTAGGTATCTCTTTTGTTTATTTTCTCAAAGAACCAACTCCTGCTTTCATTGATTTTTTTTATTGTTTTATTCTTCTCGATTTTATTAATTTCTGCTCTAATGTTTATTATGTCCTTCCTCCTGCTGACTTTGGGACTCATTTGTTCTTCCTTTTTTAGTTTTGTTAATTGTGAGTTTAGACTGTTTATAAGGGATTATTGTTCTTTCCTGAGGTAGGCCAGTATTGTGATACACTTCCCTCTTAGCATGGCCTTTGCTGTGTACCACAGATTTTGCAGTGTTGAATTATTTTTGTCATTTGTCTCCATATATTGCTTGACCTCTGTTTTTATTTGGTCATTGATCCATTGATTATTTAGTCGTATGTTATTAAGTCTCCATGTGTTTGTGGGCTTTTTGTTTTCTTTGTGTAATTTATTTCTACTTTCATACCTTTGTGATCAGAGAAGGTAGTTGGTTCAATTTCAATCTCTTTGAATTTACTGAGGCTCTTTTTATGGTCTAGTATGTGATCTACTCTTGAAAATGTTCCATGTGCACTTGAGAAGAATGTATATCCTGTTGCTTTTGGATTTAGTGTTCTGTAGATGTCTGTTAGGTCCATCTCTTCTAATACATTGCTTAGTGACTCAGTCTCTTTGCTTATTTTCTGTCTGGTTGATCTGTCCTTTGGAGTGAGTGGTGTGTTGAAGTCTCCTAAAATGAATGCATTGCGTTCTATTTCCTCCTTTAATTCTGTTAGTATTTGTTTCACACATGTAGGTGATCCTGTGTTCGGTGCATAGATATTTATAATAGTTATATCCTCTTGTGGGACTGACCCCTTTATCATTATGTAATGTCCTTCTTTTTCTCTTGTGACTTTCTTTGTTTTGAACTCTAATTTGTCTGATAAAAGTACTGCAACTCCTGCTTTTTTCTCCCCATTAATTGCATGAAATATCTTTTTCCATCCCTTTACTTTTAGTCTGTGTATGTCTTTGGGTTTAATGTGAGTCTCTTGTAGGCAGCATATAGATGGGTCTTGTTTTTTTATCCATTCAGTGACTCTATGTCTTTTGATTTGTGCATTCAGACCATTTACTTTTAGGATGATTATCCATAGGTATGTACTTACTGCCATTGCAGGCTTTAGATTTGTGGTTAACAAGGCTTCAAGAGTAATTCCCTTACTGTCTAACAGTCTAATTTAACTAACTTCATATGCTATCACAAACACAATCTAAGGGTTCTTTTCTTTTTCTCCTCCTTTTTCTTCCTTCTCCATTCTTTATATGTTAGGTATCATATTCTGTACTCTTTGTCTATTCTTTGATTGACTTTGGGGTAGTTGATTGGATTTTGCATCTGCTTAGCAATTAATTGTTCTACTTTGCTGTGGTTTTATTTCCCCTGGTGACATCTATTTGGCCTTCGGAACACTTCCATCTATAGCAGTCCCTCCAAAACACACTGTAGAGGTGGTTTTGGGGAGGTAAATTCTCTCAGCTTTTGCTAATCTGAAAACTTTTTAATCCCTCCTTCAAATTTAAATGATATCCTTGCTGGGTAGAATATTCTTGGTTCAAGGCCCTTCTGTTTCATTGCATTAAATATATCATGCCACTCCCTTCTGGCCTATAAGGCTTCTGTTGATAAATCTGATGATAGGTTGATGGGTTTTCCTTCGCATGTGATCTTTTTTCTCTCTCTAGCTGCTTTTAAAAGTCTGTCCTTATTCTTGAATTTTGCCATTTTAATTATTATATGTCTTGATGTCTTCCTTGGGTCCCTTGTGTTTGGATATCTGTGCACCTCCATGGCTTGAGAGACTATCTCCTTCCCCAGATTGGGGAAGTTTTCAGCAGTTACCTCCTGAATAACACTTTCTATCCCTTTTTTTTTTTTTAGTATAAATTTGATATATATATATATTTTTTTTTAATAATTATTTTTTATTGAAGGGTAGTTGATGCACAGTATTACATTACATGAGTTTCAAGTGTACAACACAGTGGTAGAACATTTATATACATAATTCTAGGTTCCAGCTATCACCCTACCAGGCTGTTACAATATCTTGACTATATTCCTTATGCTATACATTACATCCCGGTTACTAATTTATTTTACCATTGGAAGTCGGTCCTTCTTTTTTTTTTTTTTTTTTTTTTTTTTTTTTTGTGAGGGCATCTCTCATATTTATTGATCAAATGGTTGTTAACGACAATAAAATTCTGTATAGGGGAGTCAATGCTCAATGCACAATCATTAATCCACCCCAAGCCTAATTTTCGTCAGTCTCCAATCTTCTGAGGCATAACAAACAAGTTCTTACATGGAGAAAAAATTCTTACATAATGAATAAGTTACATAGTGAACAGTACAAGGGCAGTCATCACAGAAACTTTCGGTTTTGCTCATGCATTATGAACTCTAAACAGTCGGTTCAAATATGAATACTCATTTGGTTTTTATACTTGATTTATATGTGGATACCACATTTCTCTCTTTATTATTATGATTTTTAATAAAATGCTGAAGTGGTAGGTAGATACAAGATAAAGGTAGAAAACATAGTTTAGTGTTGTAAGAGAGCAAATGTAGATGATCAGGTGTGTGCCTGTAGACTATGTGTTAATCCAAGCTAGACAAGGGCAATAAAACATCCACGGATGCAGAAGATTTCTCTCAGAACAGGGGGGGTGAGGTTCTAAGCCTCACCTCTGTTGATCCCCAATTTCTCACCTGATGGCCCCCCTGCGACTGTGCCTGTCTTAGGTTGTTCCTCCCTTGAGGAATCTTACCCGTCTCTGGCTAACCAGTCATCTTCCGGGGCCATACAGGGAAATGTGAAGTTGGTAAGTGACAGGGAAGCCTTATTGTTTGAAAATGTTCGCTTTTTACTTCTTTGCATATTTATGCCCTGTGGCTTCTATGCCCAGCATTTGTCTTGAGGTATCTTTACCACTTGGAAGAATTATGATACTCGGTAAATTTGATATGAGGCACGAATTCTATTTAAGGGTTGTAATTAGGAAGGAAGAAGAAAAGCTATAGAAGTAGCAGGCGGAAGAAAACATGGGAAGATTGATTATTTCTTTGACATATCTTCTTGTAGAGTAACTTCAGCATGTATAGGTTTTAAGCTACTACTTAAATTGCACACACACATTAACATAATAGGAGTATAGTTACATAACCAAAGCATATCTGTAATTACCAGCCATCTCCAGTGAAACCAAGAAAACCAGTTAGGCACCTTAGGAATTTGTGAAAACTTATCTATGATATGGTGGATATTGTCCAACTGAACTTGAACAGTCTGAGAGAAATCAGACAAATTAAAACAACCCATTCCTGGGGACTGCTCACATGCCATATGTTCTTTTAACTAAATAGTCTGTAGTTGTAAGACTTTGGAGCGCTACAATTTGCACTTCTCCTAATTCTTGGTTGAGTTCCAACAGTATAGATCCAGTCAAATTTGTTGTTTTACTGTATGCACAGGCCAGCTTAGATATCTCCTTCATTCCCATGGCAAGTCCAGGAACGGGTGGGATGAGTGCATCTACAGCTGTAGCAGTGCGTGGATCTTTGTTGGGGTTTTTTGATGATCATCTTCTGGCATGAGTCTTCCAGAGAGTGCAGATGTTGGAAGTTCTTTTTCATATCGTATCTTAGTTCATTTTCGGGGTAGCCCAATTAGACTTTGATCCTCTGTATAAACACAAACAGACCCTTTGCCTACACTTTTATATGCCCTTTATACCCTTGTGTAGAACTCGTTGGAGGTTACCACACAGGAACTGCCCCCTTTTTTTTTTTTGCTTTGTTTTTGGTATCACTAATCAACACTTACATGACAAATATTATGTTTACTAGGCTCTCCCCTATACCAGGTCTCCCCTATAAACCCCTTTACAGTCACTGTCCATCAGCATAGCAAAATGTTGTAGAATCACTACTTGCCTTCTCTGTGTTGTACAGCCCTCCCTTTTCTCCTACCCCCCCATGCATGTTAATCTTAATACCCCCCTACTTCTCCCACCTTATCCCTCCCTACCCACCCATCCTCCCCAGTCCCTTTCCCTTTGGTACCTGTTAGTCCATTCTTGAGTTCTGTGATTCTGCTGCTGTTTTGTTCCTTCAGTTTTTCCTTTGTTCTTATATTCCACAGATAAGTGAAATCATTTGGTATTTCTCTTTCTCCGCTTGGCTTGTTTCACTGAGCATAATACCCTCCAGCTCCATCCATGTTGCTGCAAATGATTGGATTTGCCCTTTTCTTATGGCTGAGAAGTATTCCATTGTGTATATGTACCACATCTTCTTTATCCATTCACCTATTGATGGACATTTAGGTTGCTTCCAATTCTTGGCTATTGTAAATAGTGCTGCAATAAACATAGGGGTGCATCTGTCTTTCTCAAACTTGATTGCTGCGTTCTTAGGGTAAATTCCTAGGAGTAGAATTCCTGGGTCAAATGGTAAGTCTGTTTTGAGCATTTTGATGTACCTCCATACTGCTTTCCACAATGGTTGAACTAACTCACATTCCCACCAGCAGTGTAGGAGGGTTCCCCTTTCTCCACAGCCTCGCCAACATTTGTTGTTGTTTGTCTTTTGGATGGCAGCCATCCTTACTGGTGTGAGGTGATACCTCATTGTAGTTTTAATTTGCATTTCTCTGATAATTAGCGATGTGGAGCATCTTTTCATGTGTCTGTTGGCCATCTGTATTTCTTTTTTGGAGAACTGTCTGTTCAGTTCCTCTGCCCATTTTTTAATTGGGTTATTTGTTTTTTGTTTGTTGAGGCGTGTGAGCTCCTTATATATTCTGGACTTCAAGCCTTTATCGGATGTGTCATTTTCAAATATATTCTCCCATACTGTAGGGATCCTTCTTGTTCTATTGATGGTGTCTTTTGCTGTACAGAAGCTTTTCAGCTTAATATAGTCCCACTTACTCATTTTTGCTGTTGTTTTCCTTGCCCGGGGAGATATGTTCAAGAAGAGGTCACTCATGTTTATGTCTAAGAGGTTTTTGCCTATGTTTTCTTCCAAGAGCTTAATGGTTTCATGGCTTACATTCAGGTCTTTGATCCATTTTGAGTTTACTTTTGTATATGGGGTTAGACAATGGTCCAGTTTCATTCTCCTACATGTAGCTGTCCAGTTTTGCCAGCACCATCTGTTGAAGAGACTGTCATTTCGCCATTGTATGTCCATGGCTCCTTTATCAAATATTAATTGACCATATATGTCTGGGTTAATGTCTGGATTCTCTAGTCTGTTCCATTGGTCTGTGGCTCTGCTCTTGTGCCAGTACCAAATTGTCTTGATTACTATGGCTTTATAGTAGAGCTTGAAGTTGGGGAGTGAGATCCCCCCTACTTTATTCTTCTTTCTCAGGATTGCTTTGGCTATTCGGGGTCTTTGGTGTTTCCATATGAATTTTTGAATTATTTGTTCCAGTTCATTGAAGAATGTTGCTGGTAGTTTCATAGGGATTGCATCAAATCTGTATATTGCTTTGGGCAGGATGGCCATTTTGACGATATTAATTCTTCCTAGCCACGAGCATGGGATGAGTTTCCATCTGTTAGTGTCCCCTTTAATTTCTCTTAAGAGTGACTTGTAGTTTTCAGAGTATAAGTCTTTCACTTCTTTGGTTAGGTTTATTCCTAGGTATTTTATTTTTTTGATGCAATTGTGAATGGAGTTGTTTTTCTGATTTCTCTTTCTGTTGGTTCATTGTTAGTATATAGGAAAGCCACAGATTTCTGTGTGTTGATTTTGTATCCTGCAACTTTGCTGTATTCCAATATCAGTTCTAGTAGTTTTGGGGTGGAGTCTTTAGGGTTTTTTATGTACAGTATCATGTCATCTGCAAATAGTGACAGTTTAACTTCTTCTTTACCAATCTGGATTCCTTGTATTTCTTTATTTTGTCTGATTGCCGTGGCTAGGACCTCCAGTACTATGTTAAATAACAGTGGAGAGAGTGGGCATCCCTGTCTAGTTCCCGATCTCAGAGGAAATGCTTTCAGCTTCTCGCTGTTCAATATAATGTTGGCTGTGGGTTTATCATAGATGGCCTTTATTATGTTGAGGTACTTGCCCTCTATTCCCATTTTGCTGAGAGTTTTTAACATGAATGGATGTTGAACTTTGTCAAATGCTTTTTCAGCATCTATGGAGATGATCATGTGGTTTTTGTCTTTCTTTTTGTTGATGTGGTGGATGATGTTGATGGACTTTCGAATGTTGTACCATCCTTGCATCCCTGGGATGAATCCCACTTGGTCATGGTGTATGATCCTTTTGATGTATTTTTGGATTCGGTTTGCTAATATTTTGTTGAGTATTTTTGCATCTACGTTCATCAGGGATATTGGTCTGTAGTTTTCTTTTTTGGAGGGGTCTTTGCCTGGTTTTGGTATTAGGGTGATGTTAGCTTCATAGAATGAGTTTGGGAGTATCCCCTCCTCCTCTATTTTTTGGAAAACTTTTAGGACAATGGGTATTATGTCTTCCCTGAATGTCTGATAAAATTCCGAGGTAAATCCATCTGGCCCGGGGGTTTTGTTCTTTGGTAGTTTTTTGATTACCGCTTCAATTTCGTTGCTGGTAATTGGTCTGTTTAGATTTTCTGTTTCTTTCTGGGTCAGTCTTCGAAGGTTGTATTTTTCTAGGAAGTTGTCCATTTCTCCTAGGTTTCCCAGCTTGTTAGCATATAGGTTTTCATAGTAGTCTCTAATAATTCTATGTATTTCTGTGGGGTCTGTTGTGATTTTTCCTTTCTCATTTCTGATACTGTTGATTTGTGTTGACTCTCTTTTCTTCTTAATAAGTCTGGCTAGAGGCTTATCTAATATGTTTATTTTCTCGAAGACCCAGCTCTTGGTTTCATTGATTTTTGCTATTGTTTTATTCTTCTCAATTTTATTTATTTCTTCTCTGATCTTTATTATGTCCCTCCTTCTGCTGACCTTAGGCCTCATTTGTTCTTCTTTTTCCAATTTCGATAATTGTGACATTAGACCATTCATTTGGGATTGCTCTTCCTTTTTTAAATATGCTTGGATTGCTATATACTTTCCTCTTAAGACTGCTTTTGCTGTGTCCCACAGAAGTTGGGGCTTAGTGTTGTTGTTGTCATTTGTTTCCATATATTGCTGGATCTCCATTTTGATTTGGTCATTGATCCATTGATTATTTAGGAGCGTGTTGTTAAGCCTCCATGTGTTTGTGAGCCTCTTTGCTTTCTTTGTACAGTTTATTTCTAGTTTTATGCCTTTGTGGTCTGAAAAGTTGGTTGGTAGGATTTCAATCTTTTGGAATTTTCTGAGGCTCTTTTTGTGGCCTAGTATGTGGTCTATTCTGGAGAATGTTCCATGTGTACTTGAGAAGAATGTATATCCCGCTGCTTTTGGATGTAGAGTTCTACAGATGTCTATTAGATCCATCTGCTCTACTGTGTTGTTCAGTGCTTCCGTGTCCTTACTTATTTTCTGCCCAGTGGATCTATCCTTTGGGGTGAGTGGTGTGTTGAAGTCTCCTAGAATGAATGCATTGCAGTCTATATCCCCCTTTAGTTCTGTTAGTATTTGTTTCACATATGCTGGTGCTCCTGTGTTGGGTGCATATATATTTAGAATGGTTATATCCTCTTGTTTGACTGAGCCCTTTATCATTATGTAGTGTCCTTCTTTATCTCTTGTTACTTTCTTTGTTTTGAAGTCTATTTTCTCTGATATTAGTACTGCAACCCCTGCTTTCTTCTCACTGTTGTTTGCTTGAAATATGATTTTCCATCCCTTGACTTTTAGTCTGTACATGTCTTTGGGTTTGAGGTGAGTTTCTTGTAATCAGCATATAGATTGGTCTTGCTTTTTTATCCATTCTGTTACTCTGTGTCTTTTGATTGGTGCATTCAACCCATTAACATTTAGGGTGACTATTGAAAGATATGTACTTATTGCCATTGCAGGCTTTAAATTCGTGGTTACCAAAGGTTCAAGGTTAGCCTCTTTAGTATCTTACTGCCTAACTTAGCTCGCTTATTGAGCTGTTATATACACTGTCTGGAGATTCTTTTCTTCTCTCCCTTCTTGTTCCTCCTCGATTCTTCATATGTTGGGTGTTTTGTGCTGTGCTCTTTCTAGGAGTGCTCCCATCTAGAGCAGTCCCTGTAAGATGTTCTGTAGAGGTGGTTTGTGGAAAGCAAATTCCCTCAGCTTTTGTTTATCTGGGAATTGTTTAATCCCACCATCATATTTGAATGATAGTCGTGCTGGATACAGCATCCTTGGTTCAAGGCCCTTCTGTTTCATTGTATTAAATATATCATGCCATTCTCTTCTGGCCTGTAGGGTTTCTGTTGAGAAATCTGACGTTAGCCTGATGGGTTTCCCTTTATAGGTGACCTTTTTCTCTCTAGCTGCCTTTAACACTCTTTCCTTGTCCTTGATCTTTGCCATTTTAATTATTATGTGTCTTGGTGTTGCCCTTCTTGGATCCTTTCTGTTGGGGGTTCTGTGTATTTCCGTGGTCTGTTCGATTACTTCCTCCCCCAGTGTGGGGAAGTTTTCAGCAATTATTTCTTCTAAGATACTTTCCATCTCTTTTCCTCTCTCTTCTTCTTCTGGGACCCCTATAATACGGATATTGTTCCTTTTGTATTGGTCACACAGTTCTCTTAATATTGTTTCATTCCTGGAGATCCTTTTGTCTCTCTCTATGTCAGCTTCTATGCGTTCCTGTTCTCTGATTTCAATTCCATCAATGGCCTCTTGCATTCTATCCATTCTGCTTATAAACCCTTCCAGAGTTTGTTTCATTTCTGCGATCTCCTTTCTGGCATCTGTGATCTCCTTCCGGACTTCATCCCATTTCTCTTGCGTATTTCTCTGCATCTCTGTCAGCATGTTTATGATTCTTATTTTGAATTCTTTGTCAGGAAGACTGGTTAGGTCTGTCTCCTTCTCTGGTGTTGTCTCTGTGATCTTTGTCTGCCTGTAGCTTTGCCTTTTCATGGTGATAGGAATAGTCTGCAGAACTGGGACGAGTGACGGCTGGAAGGACTTCCCTTCTTGTTGGTTTGTGGCCCTCCTCTCCTGGGAGAACAGCGACCTCTAGTGGCTTGTGCTGCGCAGCTGCACGCAGACAGGGTTTCTGCTTCCTGCCCGGCTGCTATGGAGTTTATCTCCGCTGTTGCTGTGGGCGTGGCCTGGCTCGGGCAGCTACTCCAAAATGGTGGAGTCGCGTTGGAGCAGGAGCTGCTGGGAGGCTATTTATCTCCGTAAGGGGCCTCCCTGCTCCCTGCAGCCCAGGGGTTAGGGTGCCCAGAGATCCCGGATTCCCTACCTCTGGATTAAGTGACCCGCCGTGCCCCTTTAAGACTTCCAAAAAGCACCCGCCAAAACAAAACAATGACCACCAAAAAAAAAAAAAAAAACAAGAAAAAAAAATTTTTAAATTAAAAAAAAAAAGTTTTTAATTAAAAAAAAAAAATGTGGTCGTTCGTTTTTCTTTATTCTCTGGTGCCAGCCTCAGGCCTCTGCTCACCAGTCTTTCTGCCCTGTTTCCCTAGTATTGGGGTCCCTATCCCTTTAAGACTTCCAAAAAGCGCTCGCCAAAAACAAAACAGCAAAAAAGCAAAAAAAAAATGGTCACGCGCTTTTCTTATGTCCTCTGTCGCCCAGCCTCCAGTGCCTGCTCACTGTTCTTGCTGCCCTGTTTTCCTAGTATCGAGCGCCCTGCACTCTGGCCCGGATGGCTGGGGCTGGGTGTTCGGCAGTCCTGGGCTCCGTCTCCCTCCCGCTCTGCCTACTCTTCTCCCGCCGGGAGCTGGGGGGAGGGGCGCTCGGCTCCCGCGGGGCCGGGGCTTGTATCTTACCCCCTTCGCGAGGCGCTGGGTTCTCTCAGGTGCGGATGTGGTCTGGATATTGTCCTGTGTCCTCTGGTCTTTATTCTAGGAAGGGTTGTCTTTGTTATATTTTCATAGATATATGTTGTTTTGGGAGGAGATTTCCGCTGCTCTACTCACGCCGCCATCTTCCGCCCCTCTCCACTTTCTATCCCTTTTTATCTCTCTTCTTCTTCTGGTACCCCTGTAATGTGAATATTGTTCCATTTGGGTTGGTCACAGAGTTCTCTCAATATTCTTTCATTCTTAGAGATCCTTTTTTCTGTCTTTGCCTCAGCTTCTTCGTATTCGTCTTTTCTAATTTCTATTCCATTTATCATCTCTTCTACTACATCTAATCTGCTTTTAAATCCCTCCAGTGTATGTTTCATTTCAGATATGGAATTTCTTAATGATTGAATCTCCATCTTAAATTTGTCCTTGAGTTCTTGAATATTTTTCTGTACCTCAATGAACATGCTTATGATTTTTATTTTAAACTCTCTTTCAGGAAGATTGGTGAGTTCAGTTTCATTTGGCCCTTTTTTCTGGGGTTTGTGAGATTTTGGTCTGAACTGGTTTCCTTTGACGTTTCATAATTCTATGTGGTGTCCTCTAGTGCCCAGAAGTTCCAGTCTCTGGAGCTGCTCAGCCCCTAGAGTGATGTTGGGGGTGGTAGGGGAGTGGTGCTGGAGCCTGGAGGGAGGAAAGTGTAGTTTCCTAATTCCTGGTTACAGTGCCTGTCTCCAGTATCACAGCCAGTGGGCAGAGTACACAGGTGTAAGCCTCTGTGCTTTGCATTTGTAGCTGTTGTAGGCGGGGCCTCCTTCTGGCTGGCCTGACACCAGCGCAGTGACTGCCGGTTTGTGAGCTGGTGCTGGCAGGCCAGGAGGAAGGCGCAGTAGGCTGCGTGTCATAGTGGGGGATCATGGAACTGAGTAGGCAGCCAGGGGGATGGAGCACCTGAGGCTCCTCAAAGTTCCCAACCTGCTGGGCAAAGTGCCCCCAGACAACCTTTTCCACCTATCCCTTCTCCTGCGTACCAATCTCCGTGAAAACCCCGCCCCTTCAGCAGCCCTCGCTGCTAGGGAAGCCTCTCAGATGGCCTGCTTTTCCTTTGTCCCAGAGTGGCAGGAAGTGGATCCTGTCCTCCACAAAAGGCTGGAATCTCAGTCTCTCAAGCACTCCACCTGTCCCAGCTCCCCAACCTTACCAACCTCCAGAGCACCACACAATGTAGGTTTGTGTTCCAAAGCAGACCTCCAGGGATGGGTGTTCAGCAGTTCTAGGCTTCCAACCCCTCCCCACTCTGTTTCTCTTCCTCCTACCGGTGAGCTGGGGTTAAGGAAGGGCTTGGGTCCCACCTGATCAAGGCTTTTGTACATTATCCTGTTTTGTGAGGTCTGCTCTGTTCCTGAGGTCTGCATGCAGTCTGGTGCAGCCTTCTTTTCTGTTGCTGTTTTAGGGCTAGTTGTATTAATTATATATTTACACTATATGTGGTTTTAGGAGGAATTCTCTGTCTCACCTCTCACGCCACCATCTTGAATCTCTCTTAACAGTGTTTTTCTAAAGAAAAGTTTGTAAGTTTAATGTAGCCTAATTTACCAACATTTTCTTCTATTAGTGTGTTCTATGTCCTATTTAAGACATCTTACCCTGTCCCAAAGCCATGAACGTATTCTCCTAAGTCTACACTTAGAATTATTATTTTGCAATTCACATTTGGATCTGTAACCCACACAACATGTTTTAATTTTTATTGGTAAGATGCACAAACCTGCAGTGTTCAGCCAGGTGGATTTCTGCATATACATTCCTCACATTAGGTAGTACTCTCATACCTCCTTCAGTCAATAATCCCCAAAGCTAACAATACTCTGCCTCTATCACCATCAATTATTTTGCCTGTTTTTGAACTTAATACATGAAATTATACATTTTGTACTTCTCTATGTCTGATTATATTTTGCACATTAGGCTTCTGAGATTCATCCACGTTGTTGCATGTTACAGTTGCTCTTCATTTTCCTTGTTCTATAGTTTTGCATCATATGAATAATCACAACTCATTTATCCACTCTCCTTTTGATGGACATTTGGGCTGTCTCTTAGCTAACAGTGTTTGAATAAAGTTACTATAAATATTCTCGTACATGCCTTTGGAAGGACACAAACACTCATTTCTGTTGGCCGTCTACCAGGATGCACAAAATTTTAATGTTACTATACTACAAAAACCATTTAGATTTGTCAAGCTCTCTCTGCCAAACACATATAGTATATTTTATCTGTTCCCACATCTATATTCTTATTGGAAAAAAACTATGAAAAGCAGTCTTTTCTATTTTTTATTTTGAAACAATTTCAGACTTCCCAAAAATTGCAAAAATAATACAAAGATTGCCCGTATGCCCTTAATACAAATTTCTCAACTGTTAACATTTCACTAAGTATGCTTTATCATTATCTCTAATGTGTATGTGTGCATATGTGTGTGTAAATATATGATCTTGCCACTGTTTGTGATGTTTCCTCATGATTAGATTCCGGCTATACAGTCTGGCCAGGAAATACAGAGATGTGATGCTGTGCCCTTCTCTGTATCATATTAGAAGGCACAAGATGTTGATTTGTCCCATTACTGCTGTTGCTAACTTTAATCACTGGGCTAATGTGGTATTTGCGAAGTTTCTGCACCATAATATTACTATTTTGGTCAGAGCTAAGAGGCCACTAATTTTTTAGTGTACCACGACTTTCTGTGCCACCAAGAAAGGCAAAAAAATGCCAAATGAACAATGACACAAAGGAAGACACAAGCCATTGTGGGATGCAGCGGTTAAAATGTAAGCAACGATGAATTCTAGAGTCAATTAAAAATTTAATTCTAATTAATCTGACATGCTTTGAGCACTGTGTGGCAGGTTCCTACAAGAAACACAGGAGAGAACAAAAGCGACCATGTCAAGACCACCCTAAATCAAATGCGAAGACACAACATGTAATTTTATTTCTCTTTCTGCTCTCTCTCTCAAGCCCCCATCACCCAACCAGGCAGAACCCATTCCTTCTCAATCTCACTCATACTCTTTCCAGGCAGGACTGAAACCATCTTCTCCAACCCAGCCCAGGGACTGCAGCACCCTGTGCCTAAGGCGTCCCACCACAGGATTAGTGCCTCCCCAAATCCTGCAAACCCTAGTCCGAAGCCTGTAACGTCTGTCTCCCTCCCCAACCTCTCTCTTCATCAGTGTCTCGCAGTGTGATTTCAACATCACCTCACTTTTTTGTTCTTTTACAGTTCTTTCCCTGTCTACAAGAAAAATGAAATAATCTGACTAAAAATGTAGTCATGAGGCCTAATAATTATAGGATCCAAAATGCATTGAGCCTTGACGCAAACAAATCTCAGATTAACTCAGAATATCACAACTGTTTTGTTTTCATGAATACTGCTTTTTCAAGATGCCTTATTCCTAACACCATGCTTTATGTCTGTCCTGTTAAAACAAATATTTAATAGTTTAGGAATGTTAGTGAGATCAGCGTCTCTGGTCAGCGAAGGACTCAGCTCCCAACTTGAAAGATGAAAGGAGATGAGTTTTATCCACAAAGAAAAGTCAAACAGTCTCCAGGATCTTAAACTGCACATCCATCAAACTGGGCAGGGGCTGGGAACAAAAACCTTTTCTGGAAAGAAAAACAGCAGCTACTCTTTGTGCTCTGGGTAACATTTGAGGAAAAAGAAAACAAAACCCACCACCACCAAATCAACCAAAACATAAATGAATTCTCAAATTAGTTGGAAGAAAGTTCTACCCAAGACAAGTAAACCATGCCTTGGTGACGGTGCCACCTAGGAGAGGAGGGCCTGGCCTGCCTAGCCCTGAGCCCAGCATGGTGCCAGCTTCAGAGTAAAACACAAATACACGTGTTGAATGGATATCCACGAAGGCACAAAAGAGGCCGTGGGCAGCTGTGCTTGATCTGACTGACCCATACGCAGGCATTGGGACAGACCGGAGTCCCAGTGGGCCGTTTCCTGGGTGACCACCATGGGCCCCTGAGGTTCCTCAGCCTGTCTCCTCACCTGTAAAAAGGAGCGGACCATCCTACCATCTGGGTTGCGGGGTGAGGTCTGCAGAAGCGGCCTTCACCACGCAAGGCCGGGGTCAGGAGGGCCAAGGAGAGCAGACCGGAGAGAGGCACAGGCCTCAGAGATGGGACCCAGCTAGCAAGTTAAGAAAGGGGTCGCAGGATTGCAGGGCCACGGAAGTAGAGTGGGCAGCAAGAAGGGCTGGCCTTACCTCCATGGCCACCAGGCCCTGCCTGCCTCATGTTGCACCTCAGCCTGTTGCTCAGCGCTGACCACACCAGCCAGCCCAGCCCACAGATGTGCATGCAGCCTCTGTGCGTACCACGCACATGCGCGCCACACTCTGCAGCACGCAGGGCGGGGTGCTTCCCAGGGCTGGGCCCCCGCCTCTCCCAGCAACTGCCTACACCACTCCCACCTCCGTCCCCACTGGCCATTGGTTTGTACCCATGCTCACCCCAAGGGCACAGGGACAGGAGCCAGTGGCGTCAAGAATGGTACCCTGACAGGTGATCGCCTCTCAGCCATGTGACCACTTGGGATCTTTCCCAAGTTGAGACACTACATGCGATGTGTGTTGGGAGTGTGAAAATGAAGCAAAACCATGTAACTTCTGCCTCCCCCATATCCATCTGTGCCAGAAAACAAGATGGATCCTGTCAGGCTAACCAAGGCCCCAAACCAGATGGAGTCAGACGCCATGTATTGACAGAAGGCTGGACACTATCCTGTGTTCCCGGAATCACCACAGCGGACTTCTATTCTCCTAGGCGGAACCAGTCCCTGAAGTAATCCACTTCCTGATGTAGTCCTGCTACTGCGACCAAAACAGACCTTGGCTAGGAAATCAACAAAGCAGCTGCGACTTGCATCAACCAATCCAGACTTAAAGCTAGCCTCCCTCATTTACATAGGGACTTGTAGGGGAACCTGGGCAGAAACCTTTACTGTAAAAGCAACCTTCTCTATGTTTCTGTGGAGCGTACTTTGGTTCGCAGTCAAGGGCTACACATCCCTGGTTTGTAAACCTTTTTTTGCAGTAAAGTTCTCCTTCATTAAATTTCCTGTTTCACATAGGGATTTGTTAACAAGAGCACTCCACTCATAACTACAATTGATGATTATCATCTGCCACCTTTTGCTTTGAGAACAGGTCTGTGCTGGCTGCATGTATCTAAGTGTGAGTGAGTGTGTTTGTGTGCACATGCTTTTAGGCAGCTCAGGGAATCCGATAGAGGATGCTTGAAGGACCTGGTCATGCCCAGTGAGGACTTGCCTAATCTCTCTATTCTCCACTTCCTCTCTTCCCAGGATCTTCCCCTCCACATCCTCTTCCTAGGATCTCTGTTCTTACAGGCCCTGCCCAGTGGGACCACATGACCCATGTGCCCACTCCTAGTAGCTTGATCTCTCAGGCCCTGTTAAATAGCTGTGTTCCCAATAGTTCTTTGAATAGTGACCCTAGTGATGGGACTGACTTGGGAGAGGGGTTTTTGGTGAGGTAGCCTTGCTCTTTCCCGAGTCATCCCATGTAAGTGGCTGCTTACTTTTCTGAAGGCCAGCCTGGAGTGACACTTTCAATTATTTTATTCATTTATAGCTTCTACATTGTGTGATTATCATTTATCAATCATCTCACTAGGTGCTACATACACTATATACATTGTAATTTAATCCTTTTTAATGACTCAAACACTACCCCCAGGATCGAACTGAGATTCAAGGATGAGGAATGAATAAAGAGCAGATATCATGGACTCTCCTTGGTCTGTCCCTTTTCCCTTTTTTCTTCTTCAACAGAAAGTGAAGTAGAAAGTAATCTGAGCTCATGCTTTCTGATGTCATTTTGGGAAGAGAACCTTTTGGAAGCTTCTTTCACTGAATCTTCTGCTCACTCTGAGCTGGACTGTTGTTTGAGACAGATCTTCGATCAACTGTGAGCTAATTTTGTATATGATGTGGAAAGGTCCATATTCTTTTTTATGAGGATGTGCAGCTGTCCCAATGCCTTTTGTTGAAAAGACTGTTTTTCTACCAGTGAACTGTCTTGTCACCCTTCTTGAAAATCACTTGAACATAAATGTGTAGGGTTATTTCTTGACTAATGTGGGCATTTCTATCACCATTTTACAAAGTTTCAGAGAGGTTAAGCACTTGGCCAAGGTCACAGAGCTAGTAAAGGAGAGAACATTGGATCCAAAACTAGCTCCTTAGATTTGTGCAAAGTGCTATGAGGAAACAAGGCAGGAAAACTATTAACTTCCCACCCCAGGTGACTGGTTCTGAAGAGCCCTGGGGAAAATGAGGACTTGCTAGGGTAATTTGATCTCCATTCTCTGGGAGAGGGGCAGTCATTGGAGGTTTGTAGGCTGGGATGGATGGGGAGGAAGAGGTGGAAGAAACTTGGAGGGGAAAGAGGATGTGTTTGGAACACTTGACTTTGCAGTCCCTAAAGACCATAATGTGGAGATGGGGATAGGCAGCTTAGCTGGGAAGAAGGGGGAAGGAGGCTCTGGTGGGGCCTGAATGAAATGGCAGCTGGGGACCAATCTCCAGTAGAGGAACAAGTCAAGGGACTCCCTCACCCACTGGTTGCCAGTTAGGTTCACAGGCAGGAAGGAGGAGGGAGGGAGGGGAGAGACTTGGGCATCTGTCTGCATCGCCATCCGGCACACCTCCATTAGCCTCTCTGCAGAGCCAGTAGTGGTAAGACTCCAGCTGCTGCAGATCTGACCAGGTACCAACACCAGTCAGTGCATCCTCTGTGGCTGTCTCTGGTCCTCATCATCCCTTGAGGATCCCTCAGCCCTGCTGCCCTTCTGCAAACAGTCCTTGACTAGCCTCTTGCATGGGGTTCTGTGGGGCCCTGACTTAGGAAGAACAAATCCCGAGGCAGGCCTGGGAGGGGGTAGAACAGGAAGGAAGAGGGGGAAGGAGGAGGTGGATATGGGAAAGAGAGGAATATGAGGATTCCCAGGTGGTGCTGAAATTCCTCCACAGGATTGGGAAGAGTGGGTCACTGGGTGAGAGAGGGTCCAGGGACAGGAAGGGTGACAATTCACATCACCTCCTGTGTGAGATGCCCTGTGCTGCCCGGATGGCTTAGCAGACTGCTTTCATTCCATAAACACACACACACACACACACACACCTTAGCAGACTGCTTTCATTCAAAACACACACACACACACACACACACACACACACACACACACACACACCTTAGCAGACTGCTTTCATTCAAAACACACACACA
This sequence comes from Manis pentadactyla, assembly GCF_030020395.1. Classification (NCBI taxonomy): domain Eukaryota; kingdom Metazoa; phylum Chordata; class Mammalia; order Pholidota; family Manidae; genus Manis; species Manis pentadactyla. The sequence continues at coordinate 154,839,272 of NC_080020.1, read as the reverse complement.
CACACACACACACACACACACACACACACACACACACACACACACACACACACACACACACACACACACACACACACACACACACACACACACACACACACACACACACACACACACACACACACACACACACACACACACACACACACACACACACACCCCCTCCCCTCCCCTCCCCTCTGACCGCTGTAAGCTCCAGCCACAACCAGGCCCATGCTGGGAACCACACAAAAACATTTGTTCTGACCTGGCTTTTCAGCCAGAAGGGTCCTAGCTCCTGGCAGTCTGCCAGAGGTTCAGCCACTTTGTCACATCTTCGTCAGACCTGCCTAGGGAACCCCTGGGGCCCGGCCTGTCCCTGGCTGATGCAGGATTTGGCCAGGCCTGCACATAGCAGCCGTCTTCACCCACCTTTCTAATAATTAAAAATTGACCCTACACGTGCCTTGGTAAATCAGGGCCTCTGTGGTCCAGACACAGCTCCTTAGGGTGACAGAAATGCAGATTAAGTCCTTTTTTTGACCCCATTACTTCAAGCTTGTGAGGACTCTGCAAAAACCAAGAGCACTCCAACTCTTCCACCTTCCTTGATAGATTCAAAGCAGACTAGCGCCCAGGCACAGCCCTCGGAAAGAACTCACTATAATCTCCCTACGTTCAGAGTCTCTGTAAGGCAATAAGATAATTGTCTTGCCAGTGGGTTTCAGCCCCCGGCAGGTTCGTATGGATTCAATGTGACCAAAGAAACTGACAGCAAAACGTTTTTGGGGTGAAAGGGTTTATTACCCGGCTTGTTCCCCAGACAGTAGGTCGAGCACTAGCGTCTCTGCCTCCTTGCAGAGCGCTGGGCCGAGCTCTCTGTATAGCGCAGTAATAGCTTATTGCCTAAAGGGGTGGAAGCAGTAGCCCAGCAACAGGCCAGTTACATCACCAGGTGGTTTAAGTTCAGTGAGGATCCTGGCCATAGGAACCCCAACTTCCCCACAATAATCAACCTCCCCAAATAAGAATATGAATAGCCAATTTAAAAAATGTATGTTTCATTCCTGAATAAGAAATACATTCACATAATTAAAAACCAAAATAGTGTAAGAGGTCAGCAGTGAAGTCTTGCTCCACCCCTGTCCCCATGAGCCCAGTTTCCTCTCCTCAACTTCCCCCTACCCTACGGCATCCACAGGGGTAACCACCTGCATTAGTTTTCTGTGTATCCTTCTAGAGTTCCCTTAGGTGAACATAAGCCATCCACTGAATAAACTGAAGAGAAAATTTTTAAACCCGTGAGCACTTACAGTGTGGTAGGCACAGTTCTGAATGCTTTATAGGCATTAACTCAGTCCTCACAACAGCCCCCAGGCTGGCGCTGTGTCCATCTTAAAGGAGATGAAACGGAGGCAACAAGAGGTTAAGAAGTTTGCCTGAGTGTCTGCACCTGGCAGTTCACAGCCCAGGAAATGCAAATGATCAATTAACATTTGGAAAGATGCTCAGCTGCCTTAGAGGTTAGGGAATAGAAAATGCAAACACTAAGAGCTTCTCATTTTTTTATCCATCTGTGGGCAAACTTTGCAAAAGGAGGTGGGGACTGGCACGCACATGCCCTGCTGGTGGGAGCATGAATTGCTCCAAACTTTTGGGAAAACAATCTGGCAGAATTTATTATAATGTTTTAATGCATACACCCTTTGATGCTATTCCTCAGAAAAAAAGGCTCCAGAATATAAAGCTAATGTGCACAGATGTGTATTGCAGCATTGTTTGAGAGGCAAAAAGATAGAAACCATGTGAATATTCATCCAGGGGGAAGTTGTTGGGTAAATTACCATACATTCATAATAGGGAATATTACACAGCTATTACATAAAATGAGATCTGTATGTATTGATTTGTGATGTCCACAAAATATTTTTTAGGTGAAAGAAGCAACTTACCAATAATTTGTATAGTAGTTACATGTTTTTGTATTTTATATTCATTTATATATCTGTATATTTTAAAGAAATATCCCAACTGTGGATAAAATGAAAGTTCCTGTGCCCAGGATTCTCACCTGGTTCTGGTTGGCTGGCTCACTACACATGTGTGGGCAATACATTGCTATTGACTCTATATAAAGAGCTCCGCCCAGTGGTCTGGGCAACAAGGTGGCAAGGCTACAGGAAAGCCAAGGCTGGAGTGCTGGCAGCGCCAGGGACAGAGACTCAGACGATGGCTGTGAGGTCAGAGAGGCTGTCTTGCCAATGGATTTCAGCCCTGGGCAACTTCGCTATGGAGTCAATGTGACCAAAGAAATTGACAGCAAATGTTCTTTGGGGTGAAAGGGTTTATTACCCGGCTTGTTCTCCCAGAGGTAGGTCGAGCACCAGTGTCTCTACCTCCTCCCAGAGCACTGGGCCGAGCTCTCTATATAGCACAATAATAGCTTATTGCCTAAAGGGGTGGAAGCGGTAGCCTAGCAACAGGCCAGTTACATCATCAGGTGGTTTAAGTTCAGTGAGGATCCTGGCCGTAGGAACCCCAACTTCCCCACAATGAGTTCTTCATATATTTTGGATATCAACCCCTTATCAGATGTATCATTTACAAGTATCTCCTCCCATTCAGTAGGTTGCTGTGGGGACAATGGAAGTTCCTGTGGCCAGGATCCTCACCTGACCCTAAACTACTTGATGATGTAATAGGCCTACTCCTAGGCTAATGCTTCCACATTTGTTGGCAATAAACTATTATTGACTGAGTTGTTATATAAGGAGCTCTGCCCAGCGCTCAGGGTTGAGGCAGGCATGGAGGTGGATTATAGATCCGCAGGTTTCTGGATGCGGACATGATTCTAGTGCATGACCTACCACTGTGAGAATAAAGCTGGGTATAAACCCTTTTACCCCAAGAACATTCAGTTGTCATTTCTCAGTATCACCAAATCCATAGTGAATCTGCCCAGGGCTGAAACCCTCAGGCAAGACCGTTGCCTTTTTGTTTTGTTGATGGTTTCCTTTGCTGTACAGAAGCATTTTAGTTTGATGTAGTCCATCCTGTTTATTTTGCTTTTGTTGCCTTTGCATATAAGAGGAGACATATGAAAGAATATATTGCTAAGACTGACACCAAAGAGCTTACTGAGAACGTTTTCTTCCAAGAGTTTAATGGTTTCAGCTGAAGACATTTTTGGTTGTCACCACTGGGGAGTACTAACCACACAACTACTGAACATCCTACAGTGTGCACACAGCATCCCCACCCCATGCCCTGTAAAGAATTATCCAGTCCAAATGTTAATAGTGCTGAGGTTGAGAAAACCTGGCAGAGAGGAAGGAAAAGAAAGGACTAACACAAAACTAACAATTAATTTGCCCTCATAACTATGTTGTTTGACTTACTACAATGTGCATTTATTTTGACAACTAAAAATTATCCTATAAAAGTAAAAATACTACTCAGTAGTTTATTGTTTTGGTAAAGACAGTGAGGGAACAGGAGTGGGAGACTGTTCCCCAAGCCAAACTGTTTTCTAGGAGATCTTGGGAGGCATGGGTATGACTGGAGGGTGGTGGGAGCTGGAGGGAGCAGGGGATGAGTGGGGGTGCCCCAGAGGCTGGACCTGACATTGGAGCTCCCCCCTACTGTCTGAATAATCCCAAGGTTTTTGTGTGCTGAACAAGGACCTGCAAAAAATGTCCTATGATTAGGCAAGCCTACTGTGATGGTGAGAAACAAGCCTGAACCCTATTTCCATTTTACAGCCTGGAATAAACCACCTTATGGTCAGGATGCAGGGAATTATAACTCATCACAACTGAACTTCTCATTGCCCTGCTGAGAGAGTTGGGTTACTAGGTGTTTCTTGGGGGAAAGTGGTTAATTAAGATGAGAAAACTCTGGCTTAAACTATGGGTAAATGAAACAGGATTCTCTGCTGCAGGCCTAATCGGAGCTTTTAATATGCTAGCATGTCATCTCCAAGAAGGTGGTCATCAAATGTGGGACTTCCTTGTCTTGACCAAGTCCTTTCTGGTGAGAGCATCTCCTGAGACTAGGATTCCATGGAATACACTTTGGGAAACACTCATCTAGTCTAATCATAGTTTTACTGATGAGGATATGGTGGTCAAAAGAAAAAGTAATTGGCTGAGCTAACTGGGATGGGTGGGGTTCCATCCCAGAACACCTATCTTCCAATGTTTTGTTTTCCTTTCTAGCACTAAACATATAACCATAGGTACAAATTGATGTTTAGATACTTGGGCAACATTGTAGGGTTTAAGGACAGACTTTTTTCTTGGTGGAGGGGGCACCTGCAAAGAATGCTTCACCAGGTCCTTTCGAAAATATAACCTGCATAGGACAGGGCAGGACTGCAAAGGGAACACTTAGGACTTCATCACTCTCCAATTTACTTCAAATTGACCTCGTTGGGCCAGGAGAGGCCCTACAAAACTGATGCTGTTTTGTAGTTCTAAAAAGTAAACTGACTAAAAAGTATTTGATCCTATTATATGCTGGCCTTCTGCAGGGTACTGAGGATTTAAATATGAGAAGAGTGTAATTCATCCTGTGAAGTGATTTTCTACCTGGTAGTGATACTGTATGCAGCTAGAGTGTGATAGGGCTATACTGAGAGTGTGAACAGTCCTACAAGCTAGCAGAGGGCAGTGTTTACAAAGCCTTTCAAATGCCCACCCTTCTTAAGAAGTGTGCACACATCAACTTGTGGACAATGGGGAGCTATAGAAGATGTTTTCAGTTTTAAACAGAGAACCCAGGCCTTAGAATGTTGTAACCCCATTTCCCATTATCAACTCTCCTTCCTGATACCCCTGTTTTATTTTGGGTAAATTATGCTCAGAGAATGAGATTGTCTTTTGCCAGTAATTTACTCAACACAAGTTCACTGTGGGAGTAATAATTTATAAGAATATTTCACAGGAGGGAGCCAAGATGGCGGCGTGAGTAGAGCAGCGGAAATCTCCTCCCAAAACCACATATATCTATGAAAATATGACAAAGACAACTCTTCCTAGAATAAAGACCAGAGGACACAGGACAACATCCAGACCACATCCACACATGCAAGAACCCAGTGCCTTGTTAAGGGGGTAAGATACAAGCCCCTCCCCCCAGCTCCCAGCGGGAGAAGAATAGGCAGAGCAGGAGGGAGACGGAGCCCAGGACTGCAGAACACCCAGCCCCAGCCATCCGGGCCAGAGCGCAGACACAGTGCGTGAACGGGGGGCCCTGGATACTACGGAAACAGGGCAGCAAGAACAGTGAGCTGGTACCAGAGGCCTGGTGCCGCAGGACATAAGAAAAGTGAGCGGCCATTTTTTTTTTTCTGTTTTGTTTTGGCGAGTGCTACTTGGAAGTCTTAAAGGGATAGGGACCCCAATACTAGGGAAACAGGGCAGCAAGACTGGTGAGAAGATGCCTGAGGCTGGCGCTGGAGAATAAAGAAAAACAAGTGACCATTATTTATTTATTTATTTATTTAATTAAAAAAAATTTTTTTGTGGTTGTTGTTTTGTTTTGGCAGGTGCTTTTTGGAAGTCTTAAAGGGGCAAGGCAGGACACTTAATCCAGACGTAGGGAATCCGGGGATCTCAGGGCACCCTAACCCCTGGGCTGCAGGGAGCAGGGAGGCCCCTTACGGAGATAAATAGCCTCCCAGCCGTTCCCCCTCCAACGCGACTCCACCACTTTGCAGCAGCGGCCGGAGCCAGGCCACGCCCACAGCAACAGCGGAGATTAACTCCATAGCAGCCGGGCAAGAAGCAGAAGCCCTGTCTGCGTGCAGCTGCGCAGCACAAGCCACTAGAGGTCGCTGTTCTCCCAGGAGAGGAGGGCCACAAACCAACAAGAAAGGAAGTTCTTCCAGCTGTCACTCGTCCCAGCTCTGCAAACTATTCCTATCACCATGAAAAGGCAAAGCTACAGGCAGACAAAGATCACAGAGACAACACCAGAGAAGGAGACAGACCTAACCAGTCTTCCTGACAAAGAATTCAAAATAAGAATCATAAACATGCTGACAGAGATGCAGAGAAATACGCAAGAGATATGGGATGAAGTCCAGAGGGAGATCACAGATGCCAGAAAGGAGATTACAGAAATGAAACAAACTCTGGAAGGGTTTATAAGCAGAATGGATAGGATGCAAGAGGCCATTGATGGAATTGAAACCAGAGAACAGGAACGCATAGAAGCTGACATAGAGAGAGATAAAAGGATCTCCAGGAATGAAACAATATTAAGAGAACTGTGTGACCAATTCAAAAGGAACAATATCCGTATTATAGGGGTACCAGAAGAAGAAGAGAGAGGAAAAGGGATGGAAAGTATCTTGGAAGAAATAATTGCTGAAAACTTCCCCAAACTGGGGGAGGAAATAATCTAACAGACCACGGAAATACACAGAACCCCCAAAAGAAAGGATCCAAGGAGGACAACACCAAGACACATAATAATTAAAATGGCAAAGATCAAGGACAAGGAAAGAGTTTTAAAGGCAGCTAGAGAGAAAAAGGCCACCTATAAAGGAAAACCCATCAGGCTAACATCAGACTTCTCGACAGAAACCCTACAGGCCAGAAGAGAATGGCATGATATATTTAATGCAATGAAACAGAAGGGCCTTGAACCAAGGATACTGTATCCAGCACGACTATCATTCAAATATGATGGTGGGATTAAACAATTCCCAGACAAACAAAAGCTGAGGGAATTTGCTTCCCACAAACCACCTCTACAGAACATCTTACAGGGACTGCTCTAGATGGGAGCACTCCTAGAAAGAGCACAGAACAAAACACCCAAAATATGAAGAATGGAGGAGGAGGAATAAGAAGGGAGAGAAGAAAAGAATCTCCAGACAGTGTATATAACAGCTCAATAAGCGAGCTAAGTTAGGCAGTAAGATACTAAAGAGGTTAACCTTGAACCTTTCGTAACCACGAATTTAAAGCCTGTAATGGCAATAAGTACATACCATTCAATAGTCACCCTAAATGTTAATGGACTGAATGCACCAATCAAAAGACACAGAGTAATAGAATGGATAAAAAAGCAAGACCCATCTATATGCTGCTTACAAGAAACTCACCTCAAACCCAAAGACATGTACAGACTAAAAGTCAAGGGATGGAAAAACATATTTCAGGCAAACAACAGAGAGAAGAAAGCAGGGATTGCAGTACTAATATCAGATAAAATGGACTTCAAAACAAAGAAAGTAACAAGAGATAAAGAAGGACACTATATAATGACAAAGGGCTCAGTCCAACAAGAGGATATAACCATTCTAAATATATATGCACCCAACACAGGAGCACCAGCATATGTGAAACAAATACTAACAGAACTAAAGGGGGAAATAGACTGCAATGCATTCATTCTAGGAGACTTCAACACACCACTCACCCCAAAGGATAGATCCACCGGGCAGAAAATAAGTAAGGACACGGAAGCACTGAACAACACAGTAGAGCAGATGGACCTAATAGACATCTATAGAACTTTACATCCAAAAGCAACAGGATATACATTCTTCTCAAGTGCACATGGAACATTCTCCAGAATAGACCACATACTAGGCCACAAAAAGAACCTCAGTAAATTCCAAAAGATTGAAATCCTACCAACCAACTTTTCAGACCACAAAGGCATAAAACTAGAAATAAACTATACAAAGAAAGCAAAAAGGCTCACAAACACATGGAGGCTTAACAACACGCCCCTAAATAATCAATGGATCAATGACCAAATCAAAATGGAGATCCAGCAATATATGGAAACAAATGACAACAACAACACCAAGCCCCAACTTCTGTGGGACACAGCAAAAGCAGTCTTAAGAGGAAAGTATATAGCAATCCAAGCATATATAAAAAAGGAAGAACAATCCCAAATGAATGGTCTAATGTCACAATTATCGAAATTGGAAAAAGAAGAACAAATGAGGCCTAAGGTCAGCAGAAGGAGGGACATAATAAAGATCAGAGAAGAAATAAATAAAATTGAGAAGAATAAAACAATAGCAAAAATCAAAGAAACCAAGAGCTGGGTCTTCGAGAAAATAAACATATTAGATAAGCCTCTAGCCAGACTTATTAAGAAGAAAAGAGAGTCAACACAAATCAACAGTATCAGAAATGAGAAAGGAAAAATCACAACAGACCCCACAGAAATACAAAGAATTATTAGAGACTACTATGAAAACCTATATGCTAACAAGCTGGGAAACCTAGGAGAAATGGACAACTTCCTAGAAAAATACAACCTTCCAAGACTGACCCAGAAAGAAACAGAAAATCTAAACAGACCAATTACCAGCAACGAAATTGAAGCGGTAATCAAAAAACTACCAAAGAAGAACAAATGAGGCCTAAGGTCAGCAGAAGGAGGGACATAATAAAGATCAGAGAAGAAATAAATAAAATTGAGAAGAATAAAACAATAGCAAAAATCAAAGAAACCAAGAGCTGGGTCTTCGAGAAAATAAACATATTAGATAAGCCTCTAGCCAGACTTATTAAGAAGAAAAGAGAGTCAACACAAATCAACAGTATCAGAAATGAGAAAGGAAAAATCACAACAGACCCCACAGAAATACAAAGAATTATTAGAGACTACTATGAAAACCTATATGCTAACAAGCTGGGAAACCTAGGAGAAATGGACAACTTCCTAGAAAAATACAACCTTCCAAGACTGACCCAGAAAGAAACAGAAAATCTAAACAGACCAATTACCAGCAACGAAATTGAAGCGGTAATCAAAAAACTACCAAAGAACAAAACCCCCGGGCCAGATGGATTTACCTCGGAATTTTATCAGACATACAGGGAAGACATAATACCCATTGTCCTAAAAGTTTTCCAAAAAATAGAGGAGGAGGGGATACTCCCAAACTCATTCTATGAAGCTAACATCACCCTAATACCAAAACCAGGCAAAGACCCCTCCAAAAAAGAAAACTACAGACCAATATCCCTGATGAACGTAGATGCAAAAATACTCAACAAAATATTAGCAAACCGAATTCAAAAATACATCAAAAGGATCGTACACCATGACCAAGTGGGATTCATCCCAGGGATGCAAGGATGGTACAACATTCGAAAGTCCATCAACATCATCCACCACATCAACAAAAAGAAAGACAAAAACCATATGATCATCTCCGTAGATGCTGAAAAAGCATTTGACAAAGTTCAACATCCATTCATGATAAAAACTCTCAGTAAAATGGGAATAGAGGGCAAGTACCTCAACATAATAAAGGCCATCTATGAAAACCCACAGCCAACATTATATTGAACAGCAAGAAGCTGAAAGCATTTCCTCTGAGATTGGGAACTAGACAGGGATGCCCACTCTCTCCACTGTTATTTAACATAGTACTGGAGGTCCTAGCCACGGCAATCAGACAAAACAGAAAAATACAAGGAATCCAGATTGGTAAAGAAGAAGTTAAACTGTCACTATTTGCAGATGTCATGATACTGTACATAAAAAACCCTAAAGACTCCACCCCAAAACTACTAGAACTGATATTGGAATACAGCAAAGTTGCAGGATACAAAATCAACACACAGAAATCTGTGGCTTTCCTATACACTAACAATGAACCAACAGAAGGAGAAATTAGGAAAACAACTCCATTCACAATTGCATCAAAAAAAAAAAAAACCCAGGAATAAACCTAACCAAAGAAGTGAAAGACTTATACTCTGAAAACTACAAGTCACTCTTAAGAGAAATTAAAGGGGACACTAACAGATGGAAACGCATCCCATGCTCGTGGCTAGGAAGAATTAATATCATCAAAATGGCCATCCTGCCCAAAGCAATATACAGATTTGATGCAATCCCTATGAAACTACCAGCAACATTCTTCAATGAACTGGAACAAATAATTCAAAAATTCATATGGAAACACCAAAGACCCCGAATAGCCAAAGCAATCCTGAGAAAGAAGAATAAAGTAGGGGGGATCTCACTCCCCAACTTCAAGCTCTACTATAAAGCCATAGTAATCAAGACAATTTGGTACTGGCACAAGAACAGAGCCACAGACCAATGGAACAGACTAGACAATCCAGACATTAACCCAGACATATATGGTCAATTAATATTTGATAAAGGAGCCACGGACATACAATGGCGAAATGACAGTCTCTTCAACAGATGGTGCTGGCAAAACTGGACAGCTACATGTAGGAGAATGAAACTGGACCATTGTCTAACCCCATATACAAAAGTAAACTCAAAATGGATCAAAGACCTGAATGTAAGTCATGAAACCATTAAACTCTTGGAAGAAAACATAGGCAAAAACCTCTTAGACATAAACATGAGTGACCTCTTCTTGAACATATCTCCCCGGGCAAGGAAGACAACAGCAAAAATGAACAAGTGGGACTATATTAAGCTGAAAAGCTTCTGGACAGCAAAAGACACCATCAATAGAACAAAAAGGAACCCTACAGTATGGGAGAATATATTTGAAAATGACAGATCTGATAAAGGCTTGAAGTCCAGAATATATAAAGAGCTCACATGCCTCAACAAACAAAAAACAAATAACCCAATTAAAAAATGGGCAGAGGAACTGAACAGACAGTTCTCCAAAAAAGAAATACAGATGGCCAACAGACACATGAAAAGATGCTCCACATCACTAATTATCAGAGAAATGCAAATTAAAACTACAATGAGGTATCACCTCACACCAGTAAGGATGGCTGCCATCCAAAAGACAAACAACAACAAATGTTGGCGAGGCTGTGGAGAAAGGGGAACCCTCGTACACTGCTGGTGGGAATGTAAATTAGTTCAACCATTGTGGAAAGCAGTATGGAGGTACATCAAAATGCTCAAAACAGACTTACCATTTGACCCAGGAATTGCACTCCTAGGAATTTACCCTAAGAATGCAGCAATCAAGTATGAGTAAGACCAATGCACCCCTATGTTTATTGCAGCACTATTTACAATAGCCAAGAATTGGAAGCAACCTAAATGTCCATTGATGATGAATGGATAAAGAAGATGTAGTACATATACACAATGGAATACTACTCAGCCATAAGGAAAGGGCAAATCCCACCATTTGCAGCAACATGGATGGAGCTGGAGGGTATTATGCTCAGTGAAACAAGCCAAGCGGAGAAAGAGAAATACCAAATGATTTCACTCATCTGTGGAATATAAGAACAAAGGAAAAACTGAAGGAACAAAACAGCAGCAGAATCACAGAACTCAAGAATGGACTAACAGGTACCAAAGGGAAAGGAACTGGGGAGGATGGGTGGGTAGGGAGGGATAAGGGGGGGGAGAAGTAGGGGGGTATTAAGATTAGCATGCATGGGGGGGTGGGAGAAAGGGGAGGGCTGTGCAACACAGAGAAGACAAGTAGTGATTCTGCAACATTTTGCGATGCTGATGGACAGTGACTGTAAAGGGGTTTATAGGGGAGACCTGGTATAGGGGAGAGCCTAGTAAACATAATATTCGTCATGTAAGTGTAGATTAGTGATACCCAAAACAAAACAAAACAAAAAGAAAAAAAGCAACAAAAAAAGGGCAGTTCCTGTGTGGTAACCTCCAATGAGTTCTACACAAGGGTATAAAGGGCATATAAAAGTGTAGGCAAAGGGTCTGTTTGTGTTTATACAGAGGATCAAAGCCTAATTGGGCTACCCCGAAAATGAACTAAGATACGATATGAAAAAGAACTTCCAACATCAGCACTCTCTGGAAGACTCATGCCAGAAGATGATCATCAAAAAACCCCAACAAAGATCCACGCACTGCTACAGCTATAGATACACTCATCCCACCAGTTCCTGGACTTGCCATGGGAATGAGGAAGGAGATATCTAAGCTGGCCTGTGCATACAGTAAAACAACAAATTTGACTGGATCTATACTGTTGGAACTCAACCAAGAATTAGGAGAAGTGCAAATTGTAGCGCTCCAAAATCTTACAACTACAGACTATTTACTGTTAAAAGAACATATGGGATATGAACATTCCCCAGGAATGGGTTGTTTTAACTTGTCTGATTTCTCTCAGACTGTTCAAGTTCAGTTGGACAATATCCACCATATCATAGATAAGTTTTCACAAATGCCTAAGGTGCCTAACTGGTTTTCTTGGTTTCACTGGAGATGGCTGGTAATTACAGGTATGCTTTGGTTATGTAACTATACTCCTATTACGTTAATGTGTGTGCGCAATTTAATTAGTAGTTTAAAACCTATACATGCTGAAGTTACTCTACAAGAAGATATGTCAAAGAAATAATCAATCTTCCCATGTTTTCTTCCGCCTGCTACTTCTATAGCTTTTCTTCTTCCTTCCTAATTACAACCCTTAAATAGAATTCGTGCCTCATATCGAATTAACCGAGTCTCATAAATCTTCCAAGTGGTAAAGATACCTCAAGACAAATGCTGGGCATAGAAGCCACAGGGCATAAATATGCAAAGAAGTAAAAAGCGAACATTTTCAAACAATAAGGCTTCCCTCTCACTTACCAACTTCACATTTCCCTGTATGGCCCCGGAAGATGACTGGTTAGCCAGAGACGGGTAAGATTCCTCAAGGGAGGAACAACCTAAGACAGGCGCAGTCGCAGGGGGGCCATCAGGTGAGAAATTGGGGATCAACAGAGGTGAGACTTAGAACCTCACCCCCCCTGTTCTGAGAGAAATCTTCTGCATACGTGGATGTTTTATTGCCCATGTCTAGCTTGGATTAACACATAGTCTACAGGCACACACCTGATCATCTACATTTGCTCTCTTACAACACTAAACTATGTTTTCTACCTTTATCTTGTATCTACCTACCACTTCAGCATTTTATTAAAAATAATACTAATAAAGAGAGAAATGTGGTACCCACATATAAATCAAGTATAAAAATCAAATGAGTATTCATATTTAAACTGACTGTTTATAGTTCATAATGCATGAGCAAAACCAAAAGTTTGTGTGATGACTGCCCTTGTACTGTTCACCATGTAACTTATTCACTATGTAAGAATTTGTTCTCCATGTAAGAACTTGTCGTTATGCTTCAGAAGATTGGAGACTGATGAAAATTAGGCTTGGGGTGGATTAATGATTGTGCATTGAGCATTGACTCCCCTATACAGAATTTTATTGTTGTTAACAACCATTTGATCAATAAATATGAGAGATGCCCTCACAACAACAACAACAATAAAAAGTACACACTTCCAATTGTAAAATAAATAAGTAACCGGGATGTAATGTATAGCATAAGGAATATAGTCAAAATAGTGTAACGACTTGGTATGGTGATAGCTGGTACCTAGAATTATCATGTATATAAATGTTGAATCACTGTGTTGTACACCTGAAACTAATGTAATGTAATACTGTGTGTCAACTACTCTTCAATAAAAAATAATTATCTAAAAAAAAAAGAATATTTCACAAGCCAATAGCATACAGGATAGTATCTCTTAATAAATAAATAACATACTCCAAACCAATGGTAGGTTAATTACACTATGCTTCCAGGAAAACGGAGATAAAAAAAAGTCCAAATTCAGTTGAGGTACACCTTTCTACAAAATGATTGTCAGTATAGTCGGTCTTTCCAACTAAAAGCTGGGTATCAGCTATGTGCTTAGGTCGCTCACTCCTGGGGCACATGGATAATAACCACAGCACCAGTAATGGCAGGCAGGGTGGGTTGTTCCAAAGGTGTACCATTTGAGGGACAGCTTGCACCACTGCCTATGAGGAGCAGCCTCACCAAGACGGAACAGATGTCCCATCTCTTCCTGATACTGCTGAATGGTTTAACACAACTGCTGACCAAGGGGAGTGTCTCAAGACTGGAGAGCTATTTAGATCAGCAGAGTTGCCTTGCCCAGACTCGACACTCTCGAGTTGGTCACACCTCTTGGTTTTTAAAGTTTAAACGTCTATTACCTTATGGACAGACACCACGGCCCTTACTATGGTGTCAGTGTGCATAATGGTCCTTTCCAGTCCAGGGCAAGAGTTCCATAAGAAAGTCCTAACATTCAACTTCAAAACACGTTATTACAAGATCAAACCGCAAACAACTTTACAGTTTTGGCAAAGGCGATGATGGAGCAGGAGTGGGACTGTTCCCCAAGCCAAACTGTTCCCCAAGCAGACAAGATTTCAAGACATGTATCTGAAATTTTACATCAGTACACAACATTCTCCTTTATCTTCTTCCCTGGTTAATAACCTCCCCGTGGAGTCGTCCCCTCATCCCACATCACCAAGGGCCTTGGTCCCAGATCTCCCCCGTCCCCTCCCACCTCAGGCCTGGACCTCATCACCTGTAATCACCACCACCTCAACACCACTGTCACAGGAAACTGGTGCTCGGAGTACAGACTGGTCCTGCCCAAGTTCGCGATGGCTCACAAACTGCCAGGGGAACCAGCGTAACAAATAACGCATTGCGTTTAGGAGCCCACTCCTAAATTTAAATCGTCTGGGGTCCAGCAGGTCTCTCGAAAGATGCGGGCTTAACGACTTCCATTCATCGGCAGCCTCCACGTTTACTGAGCACAACAATCAGGGAAGACGCACAGGAAAGCCAGCGTGGTTGCTCCATTCTATAGACAAGGACACTTAGCCCAACGGACGCAAAGCGAGTCGCCCCAAACGTCAGAGTGAAGAGCAAAGCCGCAAAAGCATTCAGCGGATGCTGTGACCACCCCGGCTCCTCGGCTGCACGGACAGAGTGAGGCAGAGCTGGGCATGCGCAGTCTTTCCCGGCCGGCGGAGTCACGTGAGTGGGGCGGGCCCGCGGGTCTGGAGGAAGCGGAAGGCTGAAAAGAAGAGACCAGGGCCATTCCCCCGGAAGTCCCCCCTGCCTCCGAGCCTGTTCCCGGAAGTGCTGTTGTTTTCTGCGGGTGTGATGGCTTCAAGGTTACTTCGTGGAGTTGGATCGCTAGCCGGGCAGGCCTTGAGGGCCCGCGGTCCCAATGGAGTCGCCGCGGTACGCTCCATGGCATCTGGAGGTACACAGTCCACCGAGCGCGCCAGGGACCTCGCCGTTGTCCTCCCGCGGTGGTGCTAGGGCAGCAAAGCGGGGCGGGGCCGTCCAGCTCCTTCCTCTGCGCCACAGTGACCGCTCCACTGTCCCGAGTGCTCAGGCTCTGCGGGCGTGTCCCTGTTATTCCCGACCCCGAACTGCTGCCTCCCACCGAACTGACCCTGCTGCCAAATCATCCTAAACGGAGCTGCCGAGTGACCTTGGGGGACAGGGGCTGCAGCCGGGATGTGGAGAGGCTAAGCCGCCCTTTAAATCTGCCCCGACCTCAGTTGGATGAACCCCACTAGAACTCTGATTGACCTGCTTTTAGAAAAGTGGTCTTAATGGCTAAAGGAAGAAAAGATTTCCCTTCTGCTGCCACTTTTGGGGATCATGACTCTGCTTCTTAGGGGACAATGTGTATGGGTGACCTTTAGGAGCTTGTGAGCTGTGTGCAAGAATGTGTATATGTGCGTTTCCCATCTTGATAATTTCAGACGACATAATTCACGTATCTCCCTTTAGGTGGTGTTCCTACTGATGAGGAACAGGCGACTGGGCTGGAGAGGGAGGTCATGATGGCTGCACGGAAGGGACTGGTGAGGAAAAACTCCCTGTTGTGCGTTCTCCGGATAGGATCAGACCGATCTCCTTTCTGGGATCATTTGATCCAGGAAGTCCGGCTTGTGGCAACAGTGCTGCTAGCCTCTGGAGGGTTAGGGGAAATGAGGCAGAATGACTCAACTCTTATTTTTTCAGGACCCATACAATATTTTAGCCCCAAAGGCGGCTTCAGGCACCAAGGAAGACCCTAATTTAGTTCCCTCCATTTCCAACAAGCGAATAGTGGGCTGCATCTGTAAGTACCCCATCACTATTTTCTTATCCATTTGTTTAATATATCCTAATATCCTATAAGCTACTTCAGATTTTTTGTGTGTAAAGAGGATGTGTGTGTGTAAATGAGTTATTCTAAGGGTCCTGGCCCTCTCAGGCCTCAACTTGAATGGACTGCCCTTACTGTAAAGAGGCATAGAACATTGGTAGTACTGCTTCCTGCAGCATAAAGTGTTCAGCCAGAAGATAATTATTTTACTTCCTCCTTGCCAGATACTGTTTTACGCACTAGAACTACGTACCAGAATGGACCTTGCTTTGGGATTCTCCATGGGCAGGGGACCTGTTAGAACCTAATACTAAACTCAGGGCCATCAGTTGCTTCATCTCAAGAGTGGGGAGGCGAGCTCGAACTGATCTCTTAAGGTGCCAGTTGTAACTGCCTATCTCAGAGGTGTATGAGGATGAGATTAATATTGAAAGCCTTCCCTAGGTTGGATGGCCCTTAACCACCTTTTGCCTTTCAGGTGAAGAGGACAACAGTGCTGTCATCTGGTTCTGGCTGCACAAAGGCGAGACCCAGCGATGCCCCAGCTGTGGAACTCATTACAGGCTGGTGCCCCACCAGTTAGCCCACTGAGCCTTTGCACTAACTTAACTCAAAATGTATTATAAAGTTTCTTCTTTCCAATAAAGAGTAGTTGTTGTGTTGGCTCCTTCTCCCACAATTGGTTGGTCTTATTTTTCTCCTGTATTTTTTGTTAAGTCATGGATGATTCTTATATTGGGAATAGTTATCTGTTAATATTAGCTTGCCATCCACTTAACTAGTGTACACTGAGGTTGACAATCCCATAATACAATGATTGGGACCCACTGGCACGGGGAAAGCACAGGCTGTGGAGTTGGGCTGACTGGATTTGTAACATTGGCTCCCTCATGTAGCTTTGTCACTGTGGATGCCTCTCTGAGAGTAGCTTACATTTGTGAAAAAAGATAAATACCTTGTATTATGAGTAATAATAAACATAATAAAGAGGTTGGCAGGTGTAAGTCCTTACAGTATTGTTACAAAGATAGGATGACCTCGTGAGGAGAGTTTTGGGGGCTTTGAAGTCATAAGGGACTCAGGTTCAAATTGTAGTTCTTGGGGATACTATCAGCAAAATCCAGAGCATGGTACAATTCCAGAAACCAATGGCCAGTTCAGATAAATGGCAACAACAAAACAGCCAAAATAGTAGGGGGGAGGGAGGGCACTTAAAGTGAAACAGGTGTGAGGAATATGCCAGCCAAGAGTGATGTGTGGACCTTGTTTGGATCTTGATTTGAAAAGCCATATGTAAAGAGAAAAAATAGAACTCATAATATTTCATATTTAGTGATTAATTTTAGATGTGTTAATGGAATTGTTTATGCTTTAGAGATGTGAAGTGAGGTACTTGGGGGTGAAATATGTCTGGGATTAGCTTTAAAGCATGGGAAGAAGAGTAGTTTGGGGTATGACTGATGCATTGTATCTAGGTACAGGAAGGGCTATTGTTCTTTCAACTTCTGTGTATGTTTTAACTTTACCATAATAAAAAATGGAGTTGAGAGAAAAATCCAATTCTGCCACTTTATAGTTGTGACACCTTACAATTCTCAAAAGCTATTAGCTGAAAAACTGGAAATAATGGCTTTCCATTTGGTGTTGGGATTAGCCACAGAGGTGGCTCTGGTTGCCATCTCCACAAAATTGGCTCAGACTAGATCTTTCAGTTGAACTTATGGGAGATGGGAAGCAAAGCCCTTTTCTCCATTTTGACTTACCTCCTCTTATTGGTATCCATTGTCAACACTACTGCTTCCATTACTTGCTGTTAGTTATCTCATTTCCAGGAAATGCCTGAGCATTTAGCTGCCATTCAAGGCCTTTCCCTTCAGGAAAGAGAACTCCTACATACCTGTGGGGAAGTTGGGGTTCCTATGGCCAGGATCTTCACTGAACTTACACCACCTGATGATGTAACTGGCCTGTTGCTAGGCTACCGCTTCCACACCTTTAGTCAATAAGCTATTATTACGCTATATAGAGAGCTGGCCCAGTGCTCTGGGCGGAGGCAGAGATGCTAGTGTTCGACCTGTTGCTGGGAGAACACGCTGGTTAATAAACCCTTTCACCCCAAAGAATGTTTTGCTGTCAATTTCTTTGGTCACATTGAATCCATAGTGAACTTGCCTGGGGATGAAACCCACTGGCAAGACAATTGGTGTAGTTGGCAGAGTTCATTGTTGACCAAGGAAAAAGGCTGCCCTTAAGGGAGGGGTGCTTCAGTGGGCTGCCCCTGTGAATGGGGAGATAGTGGATTGTCCCCCAATGGGTATGTAGTCTGAGGTGGCTTGCCTCCTAGAGGACTGGACCCTACGACAGAACTGGAGACAAGTGGAGGTGATACCTGAGGCAGTAGGGGTAGCCCTTGGTATAGTAAGTAGGTCTTTTGAGAGAGAGTACCTGTGAGGCAGCAGGGACTGTGGGTTGGCTGCTTCTCAAGAGTCTACAGAAGAGAAGGACATGCTCCTGAAAAAGACCCAAGAAATGGCAGCACAAGAACGTGAGCTGCAAACTTCTGTGGATTCCCTGAAGAAGAAAATGGCATTGATGTGAGAGGATGCAGCATGAGAACACCGGCAGCAAGGTGCCACTGAAGAGGTAAAAGATTCCTTACAGATTGAGATGGCAGCACTGCCAGGGGCTCTGAAGGAGAAAAAGGCCATCAAGGAAAAAAGACAAACTCCTGAGGGGAGCACAGACAGAGGTGGCACAAGAATGCCAGCTGCAAAGCATTGAGGTGAAGGTAAGAGAGCTGCTTAAGACAGCTAGCATTGCTGTGAGGCATGGTAGAAAAGGTAAGGGTTGTAGCAGAAGAGGCACTCATGGGAGGGGAGAGAGGTGCCATCATCCCTGGAAATGGAGGAGCTGGGGAAGGATGAAGGGGTGGTGCTGGAGGCACTGACACCTCCTGTATTGAAAGCACACCCAGTGATTTGTAAAGAAAATAAAGACCCAGCAAGCTGAAAGTTCCCCAAGGAGAGGAGCAGCCCCCTCCCCAGGTCATGTAGCACTCTATGGTCCACCCCCATACTCAGGCTGAGCTGATGGATTTGGGTTCCCAGTTTAGACAGAAACCCTCAGAGTCAATATCAGCTTGGCTCCTGCGTCTGTGGGACTTAGGGGTGGATGGAATTGTTCTGTTGGGATCAGAGATGGGAAAGCTGGCTTCCCTGACATTGCACATCAGTGATTACAAAATGCACATCAGACCCCAGGGAGTCACTCCATCCTCAATTGGCTAATGACTGTACTTCGTGCTGTGTGGCCCAATCTGGGTGATCTACTCTCCTCTCCTGCTAGATGGCAGATGTATCTGAGCTCCAACAGGTGTTATGAGAGCTAGGCATAAGAAATGTCATTATAGTCTGGAGAATTATGGCCCAGATGAAGAGATTTTCACTACTGAGATGAGAAATACTGTGCTTCAAACGGCTCCCACATCCCTCTTGGGGTCTCTAGTGGCCATTCTTTCCCTTCATTTAGGGCATCCCATAAGTGAGGTGACACATACAGTAGCAGACTTAGGAGAGGCTGAAGCAATGAGAACACAGAAAGAAATAAGGTCTGCTACTCACAAGAAGACTTTAAAGGGCCCCATGAAGGTTACGAGGACTCAGAAGGTTACGAGGACCCAGATGTGGGTTGATTTAATACGGGCAGGAGCAGATGGAAGGAAATTAGATGGGAAGTCAAATAGGATCTTACTAGAGCTATAGAAACAACTGAAACCAGAGCAGCAGTTCCAGCCATTAGGAACAAAGAGGCAGAGGTCCGAGACAGAGACACGAGTCCGGCTTGTCTGCAAGACTTCCTGCTGGAGAGTGAGCCAACCTCACTTGAGCACACACAGGAAGATAATAGGAGAACACAGTTTGACTGAGAGGAAGGTCGAGGTATCTGCCCTGAGGGACCAGGAGGGGACCAGAGGCCACATGTTGAAATAGCTATCCATTGGTCCCCAGTGAACATACAACGTGTCCTGGCAATGGTGGACACAGGGGCTGAATGTTCACTGATTCATGGTAACCCTGAGCAGTTCCCTGGGACCCCCACTATCATAGATGGACACAGGGGTAAGGTTATCAGAGTGAAACAAGCCCAAATCCCCATGGGAATAGGGTGTCTACCCCCAAAAGAGTATACTGTGTATATATCTCCTATCCCTGATTGTATTTTGGGGATTGATATTCTGCAGGGTCTATGGTTGCAGACCACTGCAGGAGCATTCTGACTGAGAGTACATGTGGTGAAGGCAGTTCTGAGGGGACATGCTAGACACCCATAGCTTTGCCTGTGCCTC
Organism: Manis pentadactyla; assembly: GCF_030020395.1. Classification (NCBI taxonomy): domain Eukaryota; kingdom Metazoa; phylum Chordata; class Mammalia; order Pholidota; family Manidae; genus Manis; species Manis pentadactyla. The sequence goes on along the minus strand of NC_080020.1, from coordinate 154,818,989 downwards.
AGTGGGTGACTAATACCAAACAATACAAACTGCCTGGGGGGCATAAAGAGATTGGAGAAACTCTCCAGGAGCTGGAAAAGGTGGGTATTATAAAGCCCACCCGTAGTCCTTTCAATTCCCCAGTGTGGCCAGTAAAAAAGCCAAATGGCTCCTGGTGTATGACTGGATTACAGAGAACTGAATAAAGTCATACCCCCTATGTATGCTGCTGTCCCCTCTATTGCAGGCCTGCTGGATACCCTCAGCCATGAACTAGGAACACACTACTATGTGGTAGATCTTGCTAATGCCTTCTTTTCCACTGACATTGAGCAGGAAAGTCAGGAACAGTTTGCCTTCACTTGGAAAGGATGGCAGTGGACTTTCACCGTCCTTCCACAGGGATACCACCACAGCCCCAACATCTGTCATGGACTTGTAGTCGAGGGCTTGGCTACATGGGAGAAACCACCAATGGTGCGGCTGTACCATTATATTGATTATGTCATGCTCATGTCCGATTCTCTTTCAGATCTAGAAGGTGCAGCACCTAGACTGCTGCAACATCTACAGGAGAAAGGATGGGCCATGAACAGTACAAAGTTCAAGGACCTGGTTTGTCTGTCAAATTCTTGGAGGTAGTCTGGTCGGGTAAAACCAAAGTTATACCAGAAGCAGTTATAAAATCCAGGCCTTTCCTACCCCTACAACTGTAGTATTGCTACAGGAGTTTTGGGGTCTTCAAGGCTACTGGAGAGTGTTTATCTTACACTTGGAACAAATTCTGAAGCCCTTATACTGGTTGGTACAAAAGGGCATCAGGTGGGACTGGGATGAGATATGTGCATCTGCCTTTACTACAGCAAAATGGGCAGTCAAGGCCATGCAGGCCTTGAGTGTGATAGACCCATCAAGGCCCTGTGAGCTGGATGTTCATGTGACTGCAGATGGTTATGGCTGGGGTCTCTGGCTGGCTTGAATGAACTCGCCAACCTATTGGATTCTGGTCACAACTCTGGAAAGGGGCAGAGGTACAATACACTTTGATAGAAAAACAACTGGCTGCCATGTATCACACCTTGCTGGCTACAGAACCCATCACTGGAATGACCCCAATAAAGGTAATAACCACTTATCCCATCTTGGGGTGGGTACAAGACTGGACCCCAAAGCCAAGGAGTGGTGTGGCACAAATGCCCACACTGGCCAAGTGGGGTGCTTACCTACAGCAGCATAATGCCCTCTCTAGTAGCCCCTTGAGTGAAGAACTCCAATGCTTATTGGAGCCAGTGAGAGTGAAAAGCAGGAAGAACTTACTTTTGAACCATTAGTAGCAGAGAGTCCCTATTGGGAGGGAAGAGCCCCTATGCCCGAAGATGCATGGTACACAGACGGTTCCAGCCATGGGCTGCCCCCAAAATGGAGGGCCATAGCTTTCCATCCTAAGACTGAGACAATATGGATGGAAGTTGGTGAGGGGAAGAGCATCCAATGGGCAGAGTTGTGGGCTGTGTGGCTTGTGATCAGCCAGGAGCCCTCCCCTATAGTTGTCTGCACTGACAGCTGGGCTGTCTATCAGGGCTTGACCCTGTGGCTACCAACCTGGTACCATGCCAACTGACTGGTTGGTCACTGACCCCTTTGGGGGCAAGAATTGTGGTAAGACTTATGGGCCTGTGGTCAGACTAAAATAATTGCAGTTTACCATGTGACAGGTCATTTGCCCCTGGCATCCCCAGGAAATGATGAAGCAGATAAATTGGCCCAGATATGTTGGTTAGAAGAAAAGCCTGCCTCTGATGTAGCTCAATGGTTATATCAGTGTTGCATGCAGGGTAAAAGACAATGTGTGCTGTAGCCCATCGGTGGGGCTTGCCTTTGATCTTTGAAGAAGTTAGCAGAGCCCAACAGGAGTGTGTCGTGTGCTCCAAAGGGACTTACACCAAGTTCCACAGCAACATGGGACAATAGCTAAGGGGCCTATACCCCTCATCAGGTGGCAGATAGACGATATTGGGCCTCTACCCATGTCAGAAGGATATCAGTATACCATGACTTGTGTGGACACAGCTACTGGACTTCTGGTTGCTTTTCCTACCTGTTGTGCAGACCAGCAGATGACCAAAAGAGGCCTGGAGTGTCTCTTTGCCACCTATGGCCAACCACAGGTAATTGAGAGTGATTAGGGTCCCCATTTTACTGGACATACACTGCAAGAATGGGTGCGACAGCTGGGAATCAAATGGAAGTTTCATGTGCCATACAACTCTACTGCAGCAGGCATGTTAGAGAGGCACAATGGCTTGTTAAAATCCAGACTAAAGTCAGATACCAATTGTCTGCAGGATGGTCATCCGCTTATGGACCATACTACGGCGTTTGAATGAGAGACCCTGAAAGGGAGCCCTGAGCCCTGTAGACATGTTAACACATATGGCTGCCTCCCTTATACAACTGTAAGTACAAACCAAGGAAGAATCACTGAAGCTGAGGTTCGGCCACCAGAATAACATCTTGCTGCCAGCACTAACTGCACTGAACCCCGGAGACTCCACTGAGTGGATGTGGCCTTGGACCTTTCGACACATGGACCAACGATGGCTGGCTCTCCTGGCACCTTGGGGACAAGGCCTGGAGGCTGGCCTCCTGTGTATTCCTGGAATAACAGCAGAGTGGCCTTCTAAGGTCACAGTAGTATATCCTGAATGGCCAGAAGGTAGGAGCATCTTCCTGGGGAGTTTTGTTTTATCATTGTGGCCAGTGCATGCATCTCCAGTAGCACTACATATAGACTCTTCAGTAACCCCCACGGGGAAAGGAGTAAAAGTATGGTATACTAGACCTGGAAGGGACCCCCTTCCTGCGACAGTCCTATCACAGGACCACTCTCTTGCATGCATCCTACCTGATGGACAAGATTTGCCTATGTTGGTGTCATTAAAACCTGTGTCTTATTGCCCCTAAGGTCTTTGTGGATTGGGACTTCCTCTGGCTTGAGGATTATTATAATTTTTGTTACCTGTATCAAAATATTTTTGTAGCTTAATTTTTGTTAGTATCTCTACGTTGTTGTTCTTCTCTGTTGCTGTTGTGTAATCTGGTTACAGTGCTCCAGCTTTCTCACACAGGGACCATTGCGGAAGATTGAAAGTGTGTATATTGTAAGGCGAGAATCCTGGAGGGGTAGAGTGTGGGGAAGTTGGGGTTCCTAAGGCCAGGATCCTCACTGAACTTAAACCACCTGATGATGTAACTGGCCTGTTGCTGGGCTGCTGCTTCCACACCTTTAGGCAATAAGCTATTGCGCTATATAGAGAGCTCGGCCCAGTGCTCTGGGCAGAGGCAGAGACGCTAGTGCTCAACCTACTGCAGGGAGAACAAGCCAGGCAATAAACCCTTTCACCCCAAAGAAGGTTTTGCTGTCAATTTCTTTGGTCACATTGAATCCATAGCGAACTTGCCTGGGGCTGAAACCCATTGGCAAGATAATAGCCATCTATTAAATCTATCCCTACCACTCCCACTTGAAACGCTGTTCTGCACAAAAGCTTCCAATAAGTTAATCATGAAGATGGCCTGGCACTGCCACGAGGTACTCCTGCCTGGCCTGTCTCCCACATTCCCTTTCCTTTTTCATAGTCTCCTTTTGAATCAACTGCTTAAGGTGAGCTTTTGAATCTCTACATCAATCATCTGGTCTGCCCTCTCCCTCATCTCCAAGCGCCTCCTCCTGCTTTTTCTTTAAAATTTTGGCCAACTGGCCCCTAAAGAAAAATGTCCAGTACATTTCGGAACTGCTGCAGGCAGAGTAATGCCCTCTGAACATGTCCATAGTCCCAAAGACTTTGGATATGTTAACTCATGTAGTAAAAGGCTACCAGGTTTGCAGATGGAATTAAAGTAGTTAATTGGCTAACTTTAAAACAGATTATCCTGGATTATCTAGGTGAGCCCAGTAATCAAAAGGGCAGAGAAGCAGAGAGTTAGAGGGAAATGTGACTGGAAGAATGGTTAGAGAGATGCAGGATTTCTGGTTTGAAGGCAGAATAAGGGAGCCTCTAGAAGTTGGCCAAGGAAAGGAAATGATGTTCCCCTAGTCTCCAGAAAGAAATGCAGCCCTGTTGACACCTTGATTTCAGCCCAGTGAGACCCATGTCAGATTCTATAGAACTGTAAGACAATTGTGTTGCCTTAAACCCCTGTGTGATCATTTTATTATGGAAGAAATAGATCAATAAACAATTCCTGCCTCCTGATTTAGTGGATCTCAACTTTAGCTGCACAGTAGAATCACCTGGAGATCTTTCACAAATCCCTATGCTCAGGTCACACTCAGACCATTAAAGCAGTTTCTGGGGTGGGACCCAGTCATCAGAGCTTTGAATTCCCAGGCGATTCCATCCTGTGGCCAGGGCTGAGAACCTCTGCCCTGGGCTAACAACTATGAGCAGCTCTTTTCCTGCCTCTTGGTAACTGGGACCCCTAGGGGAAGAGGAAATGTAACATCCCCTACAAGGTGTATCAAGACTGCTTTTTGGGTAGAAGTGGGCTCCATCTGAATCTCTGGCCATTTAGCAGCTTAGTAATTAGAACTATTTTTTTCTGGAACCATTTGAGTGTAAATTATTGCTCTGATGCCCCATCACACTTGAGTGTGGATTTCTTACAAAGACATTCTCTTATATACCTACAATATGACCATCAAAATCAAAAAATAAAATTTATACATTTGTACCATTTAATCCTCAAACCCTATTGAAGTTTTGCTAATCCCTACAGTATCCTTTGTAGCAAAAGGATTTAGTTCAGAATCACGTATTGCCTTTAGCTGTCATGTCCCTTTAGTCTCCTCCGCTCTGAACCGTTCCTCAGTCTTTCCTGGGTTCTTGTGACCTTGACACTTGAAGATTACACTACCAACTTGGATTTCTCTGATGTTTCCCAACCATTGGATTCAGGTTATGTATCTTGGACACAAGTACCACAGAGGTCATGCATCCTTTTTGGTAGGCACGATGTTGATTTGTCCTGTTGCTGATAGGGTTCACTGTGGTCACTTGATTAAGCTAATGTCCACCAGGCTTCTCCACTGTGAAGTTGCTCCTTAATTATTATGTATCTTATGGGACAACAGTTGATGTCAATACCCTGTTCCCCATCAAACTCTCAATTTATTAATTTATGTCAGTATAGACTCATGCTTATTATATTGTATATGTTGTATTTTGTATTGCATATTATTTATGTTGTATTCAGATTATAACTCATAACTGACATTACTTAGTTACTGATGTTTAATTTGTTCCAAATTTAGCCCTGGGAGTTTTTTCAAGCTGGGCCCTGTGGCCTACATCCCTATCATTCTTTGAGCACTTATTTTCTGGAACAAAATGTTCCAAGCTCATCTTCCAGGCTGTTCATGAACTCATGATGTTTGTGCTATTATTATCACCCCCATATTAGAGATGGGGAGACGTAGAACGCTCAGGATCCCACAGCTAGTTAGTTGTGGCAGGACTGTGAATCCAAACCATTGAGCTTAAGCTTGAGCTTTTTGCCTTTTATTTTGAAGTAATTTTAGACTTACAGGAAGTTTGCAAACCCAGTTTCTCTTAATGTTAATATTGACATTACCACAGTATGGTGATTGAAACCAGGCCATCACATTGACGCAGTGCTGTTAATTTTGCTAGTTTCCCCAGCGAGGTCCTTTTCTGATCCAGGTTCTCATGTAGCATTTTGCTGTGGTACCTCAGTCTCCTCCCTTATGTGACAAGTCCTTAGTCTTTGCCTTCATAACGACACTTTTGAATAAGAGAACCGTCCATTCATCTGTAGAGCGCCTTCAGTTTGGGTTTGCCTGATGGCTCCTGGCTAGACAGGTCACGTGGGAGCGCCACAGGAGATGATGGGCCCTTAGTGTATATCAAGAGATAGTGACTTTATTACTGGAGATGTAGACGTTAACCATTTGGTTAAGGTGGTATCCACTAGGTTTCTCCAGTGTAAAGTTACTGTTTTTCCTTCTGTAATTAGTATTTATCTTGCGGAGAGATATTTTGAGACAATGCAAATGCCTTATTTTTGCATCCTTTTTTGCCTGCAACTTTTAGTACTGTGGTGTTTGTCTAAAGGTGTTTCTTTTCTATTATTCCTTCTACATTAATTGGACTCCTACTGTAAGGAATGACTGTTCCTCCTCCTATGTATACATGTATTCAATTATTTATCAGATTAGACTCATGAATATTTGATTCTATGGCTTATAATCCATTACAGACTTGACCACTGTTTCCTGTGTCCCTTATTATTTAGTTCCTTTAGGTAAGTCCCCTCCCATTTTTGAATACTTCCTTACTTTATGGACCGCAAGAAATTCCAGACTCATCTTCTACTTCCTCTTGCCTCCAGATTTGGAATTTCTCCAGGGAGCTCTGGTTCCTTTTATTGAAGCATGGTATTTAGAAACTAAGATCTGAACACTTTATGTGCTCATTGCTATTGGGTGTCACTGCCTAGATGTAGGCCCTCCAAGTGGACAGGCATATATATTCTAACCCTGTCCTCACAGAGAGATGATTTATTTACTTCAGTATCTATTTGCATGTATATTAAAGAAAATGAGTTCATACCTCCAACCCAACACAAAGTTCACCTGGCCTTACCACCTTCTTATCTGTGGCTTTTTTCCAACAGTGAGAAACCCGGCAGGGCCAGAGCTCTGTAACCATACCATCCTTGCTAGAAGATGGAGTAGGGAGGTGTTGGCTGTAAAGGATGGGATTTTGACCAACAGAATGTGAAGTCACTCCCCATAGAGGGAACAGTATGAGTAGAGGTTGGCAGGCAAAGCAGGGCATGACAATGTGTAAGCCTAAAACAGGAAATCCCAAAGGGCCTGAATGAAATGCAACAATGTGTAGTTTGTGAAGGTGACTTCACCAGTGTCACATCAATTGTTTTATTCCATCAGGCAGTGTAGAACAGCTTGACATTCTGGATCAGGAAGTGACAGAACCAAGGCTGTCTGGGATTTAGATCCAAGAGCAGATGGATTGGGTGGAGAGGGGAATGGAGCTATGGTCATGAGCTAGGGTGACAGTGGCCACCAAGGAAAAGAAATGATGGGTAGGAAAGGTACTACAGAAAAACCAACAGAACTTAGTAACTGACAGAATGTGGAGGAGGCAAGGGAAAGGGAGGAGTCAGAGTCATAAGGCTTCAAACCTGTGTGCTTGGGAGAAAGCGGTGCTATGAACAGAACCCTAAGGGGTTCTCTGTAAATTCTGTTTCCCCATTGAAGGCACGTACAGGCTTAACTGCTCTGTGACCACAAAGCCTAACAAAATGCCTTGCAGAGACAGGCCTGGTGAAATGATCTTTCTTCTCCTACCTCATCTCCTCAGTTTGGGGCCCTCTCTTAGCCCCACCAACTCCAACTGCCTTCGACACACAGCTATGATGTCCATCTTCCCATGGCTGGCTGGCTATCACCCGGGACACACCTAAAAATCCTCTCAAGGCCCTGCACATGCTGGCCCCAAACTAGTTTTTTGATTTACCTTGTATATAGCCACAAGCCCCATAGAGAGAACAGTGTTAGTAGAGGCTGGCAGGCAAAGCAGGGCAGGACAGTGTGTGAGCCTCTCCTGCTGACTTGGGATCGCCTGGGTCCCCGTCCTTCTCTCCAGCCCCGCAGGTCTCAGGGATCTTCTCGAGCTCCTTCCTCCACGTAGAACACCCTCCCCTACCTGGGGAGCCCCTCCTGGACCCGTACAAGTCAGCCTGTCCCACCCGCTGGGTTAGATGCCCCTACTCAGTCCCCACTTTCTATCAAAACAGCCTATTTATCTTCCTCCAGTGACCTGTATGTTTTCAGGGCAAAGACATGTAGTTTACCATTTGCCCCAGAAATGGCACCCTCCTGGGTATGCTTTAGGTGTTCAAATACTTGATGAAGGAAGGTCAAGGCAGACACTCTCTGAACTCCCTGCTGCTCCCTCTGCTCCCACTGCCTCTTCCTTCGGAGCCAGCGCATCGGCACAGCCTTCTCCACCGTGCTCCTGCCTAACTGCTCTGAGTGCTGAGCCGGCATCCCTGTTGGTCTGTCAGCCTGAGGCACAGCTGAGCCGGGCAGCAGAGGGGCTCAAATAGAACAGCGGAGGATGCAGCTACACCAAGTCCTGGCCCTGCCAGCATGAGGTCCTGTCCAGGAATAAGGCGGAGGAAGGCAGCCTTGTTCTCTGCATCTCCTGGCAGATTGCAAGTGGGTAACGAGGCTGGGGAATTCTACCAACAGGTTGAGAGTCCAGCCTCCTGAGGCCTCCCGAGCCACGTTGCCCTGCCGACCATGGAAACTCTCGGGCTTCTGGCTGGAGCCAGTGCCACGCTTCATTCTCACTGGTCCTTTCTCTCCAAGTCCCCAGGGATGAATGAGCAAACAACAGCACAAAGAACCACAAGAAGTCAGAGCCACACACCATGCCTTGTCCATCGTTACTACAATTATTTACAAAAGTTTTTTTTCAGGCAACTGTTTTAAATTATTGTACATAAATGGGAAGAGGTGAGGGGCCTGGCCACAGGGTTAATGAAGACCTCTTTTGTGGGAGAGTGGGAGAAGGAAGTTTGCACCCTCTCATCCCCCTCTAGGTCTGACTCCTGATTGAGTGGCTTTCCCTCAATAAGTCAAGACCATTAACCCTTTTGCACCCAGGGTACTGGGTAAAGAAGAGGGCGCAAGTCAATGAAGTGCTCTGAGGCAGAAACCATAACGAACCGTGGCTGCCTGAACCCCATGCATCCTCTGCCCTGGTTCCGAAGGGTCCGCCCCTGGGCCGGATCACCTCACTGGGGATGGAAGACTGCCCAGTACTCGGCCTACACAAGCCATCTACTCTGGAAGACGGGAAGATGGTGCGGCCCTCTGGGCTGCCCACAGGGTCAGGAAGAGGCGGTGGCACTAGTAGCAGTGACGCACCAGTGGGGAGCTGCCAGCCACTCCCCTCATCCACCCCATTCCCCAAGGCTCGTGACACAGGCACTCCGGCCCTGGGAGGAATCCTGTCAGACGAAATGGGGGCATTTGGGTGTCTGCCCTTGGAGCTCCAAGCAGCAGCCCTGAGGGTCAGTGCAAAGAACCACAGGCCCAACTGGCCCTGCCAGGGAGACTCCCAGAACTACCCGAAGCTGGGTTCCTAAATTCCTACATTCTAGGTCAAGGCTCCCATCCCTGTGTGAAAGTGGGTGTGTGCGGGTGTGCACGTGCACGCACACATGTATGTGCAGAAGGAAAGGCTGCTGGGAGGCACTGCTACATCACCTGCCCAGAATTCAGGGTGTGCAGGGGACAAGACCCTAGCCTAGTGCGTGAGCCCAGACCAGACAGGACCGAGGGCCTCGGCTCCTCCTCCTCCCTCTCTCAACGTGACACGCCCTCCTCGTGGACACTAGAAGGTTTTACGGTGAATAGCACGGGAGCCATCCTCTTCATACTCCTTTTTGGATACCCACATCTTCTTAAACGTGTCCAGTGAGGCCAGGATGGAGCCACTGTGAGGAGGGAGGGGACAGTATTCCTGTGGACCGAGGGCTGGGCCGACCACCCTCCCTGGGCACTCAGAGCTCTGTTTCCCTTACGTGGGAGGAAAATCCACCCCCCTCCACCCGGCCTGGGCCAACCCTGGGAGGAGGGTCCAGGGTAAAGTGGTCTCCTCCCAGAGCCCTCCCTGCGAGCCCCGCCTCACCCGATCCACGTGGAGTACAACCGCTCCTGAGGGGCCGAGATCTGGAGGGAGCAAGCGCAAGGTGACGCTTCATCCCCACCCAGCAGCCCTGTCCCAGCCCCGGGGGCTTTTCCACCCAAGGCCTGGCACCAGACAGCGAGTGCACCAGCTGGGGCAACAGTGCGGCTGAGTGGGGAGGAGCAGGAAGGGAGAGGGCCTCTGGAGGGGCATCTACCCCCTCCTCCCTGATCAAGACTGCCCAGCACCCCCACGCCCCATGGGGGTTCCCCATAAGCTCACCTTGATTTTGACATCCTTTGGGGCAAGCTTCTTCACTTCACTTAGTAATCGGTCACCAAAGCCTGTGAACACAAGGCCGGCTGAGCCCAGGGTCTACGTCTGGCCCCGTTGCCACTAGGCTCCCTTGTCTCCAACCTCTGGGAACCCCCTGCCTCCCCAGCTGCTGCTACCCATCTTTCAGCAGTTCTTTCCAAGAGTAAGGGGAGGGCTGAGCCACCCCAGGACAGATGAAATCCAGCAGCATGCCTGCAGGTGTCCAGCTTCCTCAGAGAGGTGGCATGAGATGACCCCAAATCACACAGCTCTGCAAGACCCCTATGCTCTCCCTCACCCAACACCCCAGAAGGCAAAACACACCAGAAGCAAAGTCAGAGACAGATGACACGTCAGGAAGGTATGCTACCATTTCTACCCATCAGATGGGCAAAGATCACACAGCACTGGGAGGGTGCTGGGGGCCTCTGGTCCGTAACTGGTGGTGTAAGTGGTCTAACCTCTCAAGATGGTTACGTTGGCAGTGCTCACCAAACACCAAACACACACACACATCCTCTGACCCAGCTATTTGACTCCTAGGATTTATCCCTTAGGTATGTTCTCATCACATGAAATGAGGGGCCTGAGGGTATCCACAGCAGCATCTCTGGGATTAGAATTGATTACAATGGCTTCAGAGGCCATCATCAGGATGAGGGTTGAATAGCGCATCCATCAGTGACATACCACAAGGCCACATAAGAGAACTTACACTGACAGGGAGAGCTCTTCAGATATGGGGCTAAGTGAGACGCAAACTCGCAGAGTATGCTACAATTAGCGTAAAAGAGGGAGTGAGGGAAATGCGCATTTGCAGAGATGTTGCTCAGAGCAAACCCAGATGCTGATACCCTGTGGGGAGAGAACTGGCGGACTAGGAAAATGGAGAAGGGAGACTTTATCTAATACATTTTAGCCCTCGTGTAAACTTATCACATATTTATAATGTAAGTAAAATTTAACTTTAAACCTCCTTTAAAAAAAAGGCTTGCTGAGCACCAAAAAGCCAATAGAAAATGGGCCACGTCCCAGGCCCCAGGGAGCAGAGGGAGGTCTGAGGGCTTGGCTTCCCTTGGCTTCCAAGGTCTCACCAACACCTTCCCAACTACGACACCTTTGAAAAGTGTGGAGCCACCCGAAAGCACGATGTTGGCAAACAGCGTCCGGCGCAGGTCCATGTCAGACTTGTGGATGGCAAAGGCCAGCACCTCATGGAGCCCCTCACTCTCATCCCCTATCAGGTCCGGCTGGAACAGCAGCTCGGGGGCCCGGAACCGCGCTGGTCCCACCTTTGGAACACAAGATCGAGGCAGACAGGCCTCTTCTTCATCCAGGTCCCAGTGTGATGGCCACCACCCAGTGCAAGGCTTGCACAACTTACATCAAGTGTGCTGCCATCCGGCAGGGTGTACTGCACCTTCTCTGTCTCTAAAGCTTCATCCTTCTGTGGGTTGATGGACAGGTAGCAGGCTCGCTGGGTGGACAAGGACACAACTCTCAGCAGGCTGCAATCAGGAAACCTGCACCCAGGGCTCAACCTCATGCTATGGGCCCACCATGGCTCATTTCCCCACCCACGCCATTCTGTGCCCTCCTGCCCTCAGTCACCTCTTTGATGGTCCGGACAACCTCAAACTCAGCCGAGGTGTGAAAGTCAATGCCTTCCTTGCGCAGCAGGAGCCGGAGATAGCGGGAGACGTCACGGCCAGCAATGTCCACCCTCACAATAGAGTGTGGCATGGCAAAGCCCTCGTAGATGGGGACAGCATGAGTGACCCCGTCTCCTGAGTCTAAAACCACTCCTGTCGTGCGTCCTGTGGCATACCTGTCACCAGGTCAGCATCCCTTCACCTCAGCCACTGAGGCACAGGGACCTCCTCACCCCTGAAGGGGACCCTGGGACATTTGCATTATCTGGTCTGAAAAAGGGACACAAGAAACACCCTAAAGGAACAATCACAAGGGGGCTGTTTCTATAGGGAAGTCAGACACCTGGTCACTTTGAGCAGGAGGATGGCCACAGGGAGGATGGGGACCAGGGGACCCAGAACCTAGGGAGCACTCACAGGCTGAGCACGGCCTGCATGGAGATAAACAGTGCTGGCACATTGAAGGTCTCAAAGAACACCTCGGCTGCCTTTTCCCGGTTCTTACTTGGGTTGAGTGGAGCTTCTGTTAGCAGAACAGGATGCTACAAGAGATGGCAGAGCTTGGGCATGGGCAAAGACATGTGCTAGGCCCTGAAAGGACTTTGCTGAGAGCCGGGGTCCCCGCTGTGAGCACATGCAGTGCAGGCCACTATGCTTCCCGAGGGTACCATCCTGTTAAGTGCCAGCAGTCACTCTTCCAAAGACCCAGTTCTCGGAAATATTCTGCCTGGCAACCGCTGACCGTGTGTAACACATGAAGAGGCAGCAGGCCCTAACAAAATGCAGAGGCAGTGTGGAAGCCTGGGCAGGAAGAAGTGCAGCAAGGAGAGGGCCAGCTGGGTGAATCTGGGGCACGGTGGAGGGGCTGGCTGCCGCACCTCCTCGGAGAAGGTCTGCAGCTGATCCTTGGAGTAGACATACTGCCAGATGCGTTCCATGTCATTCCAGTCTCTCACCACACCATGCTCCATGGGGTAGCGGATGGCCAGCAGCCCCCGGTGCTCCTGGGAGGGGTGGGAAGCCAACTGTAGCACCAGGCCCCTTAGCTAGCGACGGCTTTCTGCCTTCCTGGAGCTGCCCCTCGTCTGCCCTGAACAGAGCCACCACTGCTTACCGGGTGTCCTTGTGCCCTGTGGTGGGTCTGGAACTCAGCACAGGCTCATCCATCTAAGAGATTCTCAAGCGGTCAGAGCCCAGCCAGCTTCAGAAGTTGGGGACCAGGGAGGGTGGCGATGTGCTCCTTCCATCCCCCAGTCCCTCCCCTTCCTCCCCGGCCATGCTTCCCAAGCTTCTCTGTACCCAATGCCAAGATGTTCTCCCCGACTCTCTCACACACTGCCTGGGTCCCATTCCCACCATTCCCTAGTCACTGTTGCCATTAGCACCAGGGGCTTCCTCATGGCTTATCCTATGTGGTCCCCTCCTGGGCACTGTTGCCCATGACTTTCCCCAGCTTTTCAGCCAGTGCTCATGTCTCTCCCACAGACCGGTCCCTTGATGCTACCCCTGCCCCCATAGTGTGCCCCTTCTTACCACTTGGCCTCTCTCACCCACAGCCATGGCTCCTACTGACCCCGTCCCTCAAGAGTCCCATATCTGCATCTCCAGGCTGTGTTCCTCAGGTGCCTAAACTACACTTGCCTGTTGTTCCCACCCCCATCCACACCTGCCTCTCCTCTCAAGGGCCTCATTTGGTCCCTAGGCAAGTCATCCCATCTGGAGCATGAGGCTGTCCCCACGGCTCTTGTTTGGATCTCTCACCAACTCTGGGTGATTGAGACTCTTAAGTCACTTTTTAATCAGTTCTTTCCTCTGTAGCTTCTAAAAAGCAGGGCATTAAGTGGTCTGTGTTTCCCCACACAGGACCCATCACTTCATCTCACAGAGCAAAGGGCCCACCGTGCACTACTTCAGAGCTGGAACCTGGAGAGTCCAGGAGAGCACCTGGCAGAGGGCCCTGGGGACAGATTCCCAGGGGCCTCTCAGGAGGCACAGCTCTGACCACCAGCTAATGCTCCTGGGACTATGAAACCCCAAACCCAGGCAAAGGCAGACTCCACAGGTGTTACCTCTGCTTTCGGTCCAATGAAGAGGTCCCCCTCCAGGGCTCCAGCCATTACCCGCAAGTGCTTAGGGCGCCCAACACTGTGAGGACAGGTAAAATCAACAAGGTGGGCAGAGGGCACAGCCATGTCCACATCCAGGAAAACCAAAGTCCAGCTCCAAAGGTCAAGAGGGTAACTGTACTGTAAAGCATCAGAATGTGGCTATGGGTCAAGGTCAGAAGCCAGGCCTATGATTACAGAGCAGGCCTTGGTGGGATGGAGCACGCAAAAGAAAAGGTGTCCCTTCCATTCCCCACCCTTCCTCCCAGAGAGGGCCAAATACTCTAGAATCTCAGCCCTCCTTGGCCCAGCCCTGGCAGAGGGTCAGCTTCTGCAGCCCCTCACTCAGCCCACACCATTGATTTTAGGAGGGCAGAGATGCTCCCACCATCTGCAGACCAAGGGACAATGGCCCTGGGTAGCTGGATCGCGGCTCCCTTGAGCACCCCTGTCTCACTTAGTTGATCCTGCCCTTTTCCACTGCCAGGGCTTCCAGAATACAGATTCAGGCTTGGAAAATTGGACGAGCTCCATTCCAAAATTTGACCCAAGTTCCCTGCACATCAACAGGAAAACTTCTCATTACAGCTAAAGGAACCTTTAATTACACCCAAGTGAGGGGCAGAAAGGAAAGCTAAAGTCTGACAGGGCATGCTGGCTGTGTCCCCAGACTAGGCCTGGGGTTCTTGGTATAGCCAGCTGTTTTGGGGGCCTTAGGATCCACACCACCCCCGCTGAGGCCAATCACTCCCAAGCCTCCAGGATTTGAGAAGAAGCACTGCAGAGGGAAAACCTCCCAATGGGCTAGAGTGGCCCAAGGAGCTCCCGGCTTCAGGGAAGGATTCCCCTTGATGGGAACAAAATATCTATAAACAAGCCCTGAAGAAAACATCTCCTGGGAGAAAGAGGTGGCTGTACATTAACTCCCCATTCTTTTCCCTCTGAGTTTAGGTCTTTCTCCTGATGGCTCCCTTTTATTCTTGCTGTTGCTACCATACCCTGTCCCCAAGAGAATGCTGGCAGCTTTGCCTCTTCCCTGTGTCAAGGGACCAAAATCAGACTCCAAGGAAGGGAAGCCCAGAGAACTTGCTTCATCCCTCCAGAACCCTTCACAGTGATAGCACGAATCTGGTGTTTCCCTTATAGGTGGGGCAAGAGTTGGCCTCTAAGAGGGGGCTGTGACACAGGGCCAATGTTCTCCCAGGAAACCAGTAAAAGGGTTAAGCTGCTGCCTGAGCAACACTTACTAGTTTGCGAAACAGTATTTGGGAATCTGGTCTCCTGCAAAGCCAGCCTTGATCACCCCTGAACCCTGCAAGGAAAAGTAATGTTTAGCTTCTGACATCAGCTCCAGATGAGTGCCCTACAGCAGAGAGAGCTGGCTGCCTCACCATGGGGAGGTGAGCCTAGAGAGGAGGCCTGAGGTCCTGCCAAGAGGGCAAGATCATGTACAAGTACACCAGGGGTTCAAAACTGGGGTGACTGTGCACCCCTTCACCAAATCTGACAATGTCAGGAGACTGGGGAGGGGAGGGAGGAGCGGCACTGTTGGCATCTAGTGGGTGAAGGCCAGAGATGCTGCTAAACACCTTCTAATCACAGGCCAGCACCTCGCAACCAATATTATCCAGCCCAGAATGCCAGTAGTGCAGAGATTGAGGTACCAGGGAGTACATGTTGCTCTACACTCACTCTCTAGGGTCAGCTCCAGGCAGGAGGAATCCACAGCAGCAAGAGCTAACCCCCAAAACCAGCTACAAGTAACCCCTAAGAATAGTTTTTACAATAGCCCCTGGCACTCTGTCTCCTCCAGGAACACGGACCATGTTCCTGGACCTTCACCCACTAGATGCCAACAGTGCCGCTCCTCCCTCCCCTCCCCAGTCTCCTGACATTGTCAGATTTGGTGAAGGGGTGCACAGTCACCCCAGTTTTGAACCCCTGGTGTACTTGTACATGATCTTGCCCTCTTGGCAGGACCTCAGGCCTCCTCTCTAGGCTCACCTCCCCGTGGTGAGGCAGCCAGCTCTGTCTGCTGTAGGAGAACTCGGTCTCACCACTGCTCCAGTATGGAAGCTTGACTTAGGGTCTTAAAGGAACCCTTCACCAATGAAAGAATCAGCATCTCAAACCCAATTCCGAAAAGGAGAGATCTCCGAAGAACACAGCCATTAGGGTCATGTGGAAGGGAGACAGATCCCAGAAGGAGAAGTGACTCATCATCAAAAACATCAGAGGCAGATATTCAGCTAGGGGTGGATCTATAGATCCCTGCCCTTCATTTTCTTCCCATGGACCTGAAATTTCTGAGGCCATAAATCCTTGGAGGGCAGCTGCAAGCATACTGAAACCCAATGCTTGAAAGACAAGGCCACAAGCAAGGCAGGCAACTTTCCTCTGAGGCTTCCAAACATTTATCCCAAACTGCTTATGGGTCCTGGGAAGAGTGGTCCTGAACTCTCTCCACTGCTCTGCCAGATCTGGAATTTCTGCTCAGCACAGGAGCACTGAAGAAGAGGGTCAAAGTAGCCAAGTGGCCAACCAGGTGGTGGTGCATTTGTGGTTGGCCTTAACTTGCATAAACCCCAGGCCCAGGGAAAGAGCACGGTAGAGCCTTTCCACGTTGGAGCCCATGCCTGGGGGTGCAGACCCTGGGGGAGTGCTGTTGTAGAGGTCACAAGAATAACCCTCTCCATAACATGAGGCCAGCAGTGTCCAAAACGGCAAATGCCATCTCTCCTCCACTAGGAGAAGCAGCCAGAGCCGGAGCCCAAGGACGGATCAGGGGGCTGGGGTCAAAATCCGCCCAGCTGGCCACTCTCAACCGAGAAGGTCCGGGGTGCCTCCGGGGCCGGATACCCAGGAGCACCGGCTGCGCCGCCCAGCTGTCACTCCAGCTCTCCCGATGCTGACCATGGGCCGCCAGACGGAGGGGACCCTTGCCTCTCCTATTCTCAGCACCCGGATCGGGGAAGGCTTGGGCAGCAGCTCTGCGGGGCCGCCGACGGGGCTGGTCCCCAGGCTCGGGCTACAGGCTGGCTGGCAGGCAGGGAGCGGAGAACAAGCCCTGGCGAGAGAGGGTCCCTCCCGGCGCCCGCCCTCCTCCCGGCTGGCAAGCCTCACGTTGTCGACGACCACGGGCTGGTTGGCGATGATGTCGTAGGACTCCATGGCCAGGCCGGGCCGGGCCGGCCCTGCCCAGCAGGCAGGCTGCAGGAGGGACCGGCTAGCGGGCAGGTGGGCAGACAGCGACCGCAACAGCTCCAGAAGTGGCGCTGCGCCCCTCCCACCCCGAGTGCGCAGTCTACGCGAGCCAGGCGGGGCTTGCTGGGGGATGGGCCCCGCGGCAAATCACCACCCCGACCTGGGCAGATTGACGGCGGGTGCCCTGGGCCTGCTGCGGTCACAGAGGCGGGGCCGCCGGGTGCTGGCCAGCCAATTGAGGCCGCCCGGAAGGCCGGCCTGGGCGCTTCCAAGGTAGGCTGCGCTCGGTGGGGATGACGTCATGGCTCCGCTCCTAAAGGGGCCGGGGCTGTAGTCAGGCAGGCTGCGAGTTTGCGGGTCGGGAAGACTGGTTGCGGGAGCCCCAGCACCTCCGATCACTCACTTTCGTGGGCGCGCAGTTCTCGAGGAGGTGAGCGCTGGTTACTGCACCCAGAACATTTCTTTGTGGAGCACTGAGAAGGATCCTTTTCCTTGTAAAAGTTAGATACCGTGGCAATTCAGTAGCTAGCGTTAATCGAGCACCTGCTGTGTGCTTACACTTCTACCCAGTTCACATAGATTATTTTAAATCCTTGCAAAAACTCTACCAGGTAGTTGTATTATTGTCCTCTTTTACAGATCTGGGGACTGAGGAGCCTCACACATAACTAGCCCAAGGTTATCCAGCTTGCAACAGCTGGGATGAGCGCGGGCAACCTCCAGGGCGCTGGGGTCAACGGCTTCAACAGTGCAAGATACTGAGCCCTAAATTTATGTACCAAGTTGAGCTATGATTACTGCCTCTGTGTATACTTTTCCTACTGGATTGTGAGATTAAATTTGGTGAAATGAAGCACAGCATCATACAGAAAACTGCAGAAATCCTAAGTATACGTTTCAGCGAATTACTAGAATGTGGACACAATTGTGTAACCATCACTGAGTTTAAGAAACAGAGTATGACCAGCACCCCAGAAGCCCCCCACTCGTCTCTTCACTGTCTTGTTCCTCCTCCGACGTGACTACTTTTCTGATTCTACCACCACAGGTTAGTTTCCCCTATTTTGAAACTTCATGCAGATGAAATCAGGTATGTACTCATTTGTGTCTGGTGTCTATGCATTCATAGCATGGGTCAGTGTGCAATGGCTTATTAGCCATCTGTACATCTTCTTTAGGGCAATGTCTATGCAAATGTCTTGCCCATGTTTGAATTATTTCTTGTTGTTTTAGGAGTTCTCTTTATATTTTGGTTATTAATCCCTTATCAAATACACTATTTTGCAAATATTTTTCTCTTTCTATGGGTTGCCTTTTTACTCTGTTAATATTGTCTTTTGATGCACAAAATTTAAAAATTTTCAGGAAGTCAGATTTGTGTTCTTTTGCTGCCTGTGCCTTTGGCATCATATCTGAGGAGTCATCACCAAATCCAATGCCCTGCAGCTTTTGCCTTGTGTTTTATTCTACAGATTTAAAGTTATAGCTCTTGTTTTTAGGTTGACCCAATTTGAGTCAATTCTTGTATATGATGTAAGGGTCCAGCTTCATTCTTTTGCATGTGGATATCCAGTTTTCCCAGCACCATTTGTTGAAAAGGTTGTCCTTTTCCCATTGAATGGTTTTGGCTCCCTTGTGAAGTCATTTGACTATGTATGTGGAGCTCATTTCTGGGCTGTTTATTCTGTATGTCTGCCTCTATGATATATTACTTTTTAAATGAAATAGAAAACTGAAGGGAAAAGGTATCTGCTAACCAACACCTGAGCATTTATAAAAGAAATGCCAGGGTCCTGTTTGTAAAGAAACTCCCTGAACACTGGGGCCATGGGGGCAACAGTGCTGGGGGAGGAAGGGTTGGAAAAGGGCCTCCAAGGGACATGTTGTTGAAGGCTCTGGAGCAAACCTTCTATAGAGGCAGGAGGGCAGGCTCATCAGTTATCCTCTTGAGATCTGAAGAGGAAAAGCTCAGAAACTTTACTTTAGAGGGAGAAAAGAACAAAGAGAAGAGGAGGGAGGTGGGTGAGAGAGGGACATGTGAGACCCCTAAACATACCAGGCCCACCACTCCCCCTTTGCTCCTTCTGCCCACCCCTCCACATCTCCCCCTTTTCTCACCAGTCAGTTACCCTCTGATCTTTGCAATTTCAGTAGCTGTAAGTTACACCCACTTTACTAATAAAGAAAAGATGTACCCTGCAGGTGGGTTCTTAGCACATGTGGAAGAGCCCACAGGGCAGGGTCTTTGGGGACTTCCCTGGAAGACAGACCCCCTAAGAAGGACAGACATGAAGGAATGCTGAGCTTCATGCCATCTTCTCCTTTTTACTGTAGACATCCAGTTGTAGCCACCAATGATCTGAGAAAAATAAGCGATCAGCCAAAAAAGTGTTAAGGAAATCCTGTCAATTAAATCAACTCTGAAAATGGATGAGTCCTTTCTGCAGCCTGAGTACTTCCCCTGTGATTTTGGTTGGATTCTCTTTTGCTCTTTCCTTGGGGCCTTAGGATAGAAGATTGGGGTGAATTCAAGAGTTAGATGTTTGGGTTTCATTTGCCACCCTTGACTCAGAATCCTATCATTCTATTTCACTTTTGTATGTCTCATAGATGAAAACATAGGATTATTTAATTAGACATTGTATTTTCTTGCAGTGTTATTGAGATATAAATGGCATATCATAAATTGCATGGATATAAAGAATACAATCTAATCAATTTGACATAGGAATATACCTGTGAAACCATTTTCCCTGATGAAGATAGTGAAGCTATCCATTGCCCTTTATCATGCACCTTTGTAATCCCTCTCTCCGCTACTCGTCCTACCCCTTTCTTCATTCTTAGGCAAACAAACATTAGCTAGCTTTCTCTACTGTAGATAAGTTGTTATTTTCTGGAATTTTACATTTTCTATAATATAATATATATATATTCACAATTACAATGTAGAATTAATATACTTAAGTATATAGAATAAATTGTAGTAATTATAGTAGAATTTTAAGTTGTATGTAAATGGACTAAATAAATGGGCCTATACAGTATTTCTTCTGTTGTCCAACTTCATTGGAGCATAATTATTTTGAGACTGCTTCATGTCATTGCATACAACATGTTATTTTTAATTGCTTAGTAATATTTAGCCACATGGACATACCAGTTTGTTTCTATTCACCTATTGTGGCTATTGGGTTATTTCCAGTTTTTTGCCTCTTGCACTCAAAGCTACTATGAACATCCATGCATAGTTGTGTGGGCATCTGCTTTCATTTCTCTTGGGTAAATACGTAGGAGTGGAATGGCTGAATCAGATAGCAAGTGTAGGTTTAATGCTTTGAGAAAATGCTGTTTTCCACAGGGTTGTACCATCTTGCATTTTCACCGGCAGTGTATGAGAGAGTTCCCATTGTTTTACATCCTCACCATTTGCTATTGTCAGTCTTTCAAACTTTTAGTCATTCTAATAGTTTTAATGTGTATTTCCTTAACGACTAATAGTATTGAGCATCTTTTCATGTTTATTTGCCATCCATGTATCTTCTTCAGTAAAGTGGCTTCAAATCTCAATCCCGTATTTAAATGGGTTGCCTACTTATTAAGTTGTAAGAGTTCTTTATAGGCTCTAAATGCAAGTCTTTTGTAAATATTGCTTTTTTTCCTTATTGTAACAGGTCTTTTGAAGAATGTTATTTATTCTGTTCAAGTCCAAATCTAAGTCAATAAGAATTTCCCTTATATTTTACTCTAGAAGTACTATATTTTAGCTCTTACATTTAAGTCTATGCTTCATTTTAAGTTAATTTTGCATATGCTGTGAGGTAAGGGTTGAGGTTCATATTTTTTTGTATGTTTCTATCAAATTATTTCGATATTATTTATTCAGAAGAATGTACTTTCTCCATTGAATTGCTCTGTTTGATTAGTTGATTGACCTATTTGTATGAATTTACTTTTGGATCCCTTATTCCATTCCATTGATCTATATGCTAATAACACATGGTCTTGTTTACTGTAGTTCTATAAAGCTTGAAATCAGGTCATATAATCCTCATTTGTTCTTCTTTTTCAAGTTGTTTAGAACATTCTAGGTCATTTTGATTGCCATACAATTTTAGGGTCCATTTCTGTAAGGAAGCCTGCTGGGATTTTTATTGGTTTTGCTCTATCAACTAATTTGAGGAGAACTCATCTTAAAAACGTGTATCTTCTGATCCATAGCATTGTATGTCTCTTCCTGTGTTAGGTCTTTTAAAGTGCCTTATTATTGTGTATTCTAAAAGTCTTTAGTGTATAAGTATTTTAGTCTTTCATCAAATTTATCCATATTTCATTTTTTTGATGCTGTTATCAATAGTGTTATTTTAAAAATGTCAATTTCCACTTGTGCAATGTCAATGGCTAGAAATACAATTGATTTTTAAAATAGATTTTATTTGAAAGAGATTTTAGGTTTACAGAAAAATTGTGTAGGATGTAAGAGTTCCCATATATTTCCACCCCTTCCCCCCACTTTCTTCCATTAACATCTTTCATTAGTATGGTACACTTGTTACAACTGAAGAACCAGTACTGATACATTATTATTAACTAAGGTCAATAGTTAATGTCAGGGTTCACTCTTGGTGGTGTACATTCTATGGGTTTTGACAAATACATAATGTTATGCATTCACCATTACAGTATCATACAAAATAGTTTCAGGACCCTAAAAAAGGCCTCTATGTTCCACCTATTCATTTTTCCCTGCCCCCTGGCAACCAGTGATCTTTTTACTGTCTGTATGGTTTGGTCTTTTACAGGATATCATATGGTTGGAATCATCCAGTATGTAGCTTTTTCAGGTTGGCTTCTGTCTCTTAGTAAGATGCATTTAAGTTTCCTCTATGTTTTTTTGTGGCTTGATAGCTCATTTCTTTGTCTTACCAAATAATATTCCATCGTTTGGATGAATCAGTTTGTTTATCCATCCACCTATTGAAGGACATCTTAGTTGCTTCCAGTTTTTTCAATTATGAATAAATCTGTGCTGTAAACATTCAAGTGCAGCTTTTTGTGTGGACATAAGTTTTCAACTCATTTGGGTAAATACTTAAGAGTGCCATTGTGGATGGAACCTACGTTTAGGTTTGTAAGAAGGTCCTAAACTTCATTCCAAAGTCGCTGTACCATCTGGCATTTCCACCAGCAATGAATGAGAGTTCCTGTTGTTCCACATTGTCATCAGCATTTGGTATTGCCAGTCTTTTAGACTTCAGCCATTTTAACAGGTGTGCAGCAGCATCTCATTGTTTTAATTTGTAAATCCCTAATGCCGTATGATGTTGAGTATTCTTTCATGTGCTTATTTGCTATCTCTATAGGTTTATGTTTGGATCTTTTGCTCATTTTTTTTCTTTTTCTTTTTTTGTTATCATTAATATACACTTACATGAACAACATTGTGGTTACTAGATTACCCCCATTATCAAGTTCCCACCACATACTCCATTACAGTCACTGTCCATCAGCATAGTAAGATGCTGTAGAATCACTACTTCTCTTCTTTGTGCTATACTGCCTTCCTCATGCCCCCCCTACATTATGTGTGCTAATAATAATGCCCCCTTTCCCCCTTATCCCTCCCTACCCATCCATCCTCCCCAGTCCCTTTCCCTTTGGTAACTGTTAGTCCATTCTTGGGTTCTATGAGTCTGCTACTGTTTTGTTCCTTCAGTTTTTGCTTCGTTCTTATACTCCACAGATGAGTGAAATCATTTGATACTTGTCTTTCTCTGTCTGGCTTATTTCACTGAGCATAATACCCTCTAGCTCCATACATGTTGTTGCAAATAGTAGGATTTGTTTTCTTCTTATGGTTGAATAATATTCCATTGTGTATATGTACCACATCTTCTTTATCCATTCATCTACTGATGGACACTTAGGTTGCTTCCATTACTTGGCTATTGTAAATAGTGCATAGGGGTGCATATGTCTTTTTCAAACTGGGCTCCTGCATTCTTAAGGTAAATTCCTAGGAGTGGAATTCCTGGGTCAAGTGGTATTTCTATTTTTGTTTGTTGAGGAAACTCCACACTGCTTTCCACAAAGGTTGAACTAATTTACATTTCCACCAGCAGTGTAGGAGGATTCCCCTTTCTCCACATCCTTGCCAACATTTGTTGTTGTTTGTCTTTTGGATGTTGGCTGTCTTAACTGGTGTGAGGAGATATCTCCTTATGGTTTTAATTAGCATTTCTCTGATGATTAGGGATGTGGAGCATCTTTTCATGTGCCTCTTGGCCATCTGAATTTCTTCTTGGAGAAGTGTTGTTCAGATCCTCTGCCCATTTTTTAATTGGGTTATTTGCTTTTTGTTTGTTGAGGTGTGTGAGCTCCTTGTATATTTTGGATGTCAACCCTTTATTGGATATGTCATTTATGAATATATTCTCCCATACTGTAGGATGCCTTTTTGTTCTACTGATGGTGTCCCTTTGCTACACAGAAGTTTTTTAGTTTGAAATAGTCCTACTTGTTCATTTTTGCTTTTGTTTCCCTTGCCCGTGGAGATATGTTCATGAAGAGGTTGCTCATGTTTACATTCAAGAGAGTTTTGCCTATATTTTCTTCTGGGGGTTTTATGGTTTCGTGCCTTACATTCTGGTCTTTGTTCCATTTTGAGTTTACTTTTGTGTATGGAGTTAGACAGTAATCCAGTTTCATTCTCTTACATGTAGCTGTCCAGTTTTGCCAATACCAGCTATTCCAATTCCACTAGGAGTGGAAGAGTCTGTCATTTCCTCATTGTATGTACATGGATCCTTTAGTGTATATTGACCATATATGCTTGGGTTTATATCTGGATTCTCTATTCTGTTCCATTGGTCTATGGGTCTGTTCTTGTGCCAGTACCAAATTGTCTTCATTACTGTGGCTTTGTAGTAGAGCTTGAAGTTGGGAAGTGAGATCCCCCCTGCTTTATTCTTCCTTCTTAGGATTGCTTTGGCTATTTGGAGTCTTTTGTGGTACCATGTGAATTTTAGAATTATTTGTTCCAGTTCATTGAAGAATGCTGTTGGTATTTTGATAGGGATTGCATTGAATCTGTAGATTGCTTTAGGCAGGATGGCCTTTTAAACAATATTAGTTCTTCCTACCCAAGAGCATGGGATGAATTTCAATTTATTAGTATCCTCTTTAATATCTCTTAGGAGTGTCTTGTAGTTGTCAGGGTAAAGGTCTTTCACTTCCTTGGTTTGGTTTATTTCTAGGTATTTATTCTTTTTGATGCAATTGTGAATGGAACTGTTTTCCTGATTTCTCTTTCTGCTAGTTCATTGTTAGTGTATAGGAATGCAACAGATTTCTGTGTATTAATTTTGTATCCTGCAACCTTGTTGAATTCAGATATTAGTTGTAGTAGTTTTGGAATGGATGTTTGAGGGTTTTTTACATACAATATCATGTTATCTGCAAGCAGGGACAATCTGACTTCTTCATTGCCAATGTGGATTCATTTTATTTCTTTTGTGTTGTCTGATTGCCATGGCTAGGACCTCCAGAACTATGTTGATAAAAGCGGGGAGAGTGGGCATCCTTGTCTTGCTCCCAATCTTAGAGGAAAAGCTTTCAGCTTCTCGCTGTTAAGTATAATGTTGGCTGTGGGTTTGTCATACATGGCCTTTATTATGTTGAGGTACTTGCACTCCATACCCATTTTGTTGAGAGTTTTTATCATGAATGAATGTTTAATTTTGTCGAATGCTTTTTCAGCATCTATGGAAATGATCATGTGGTTTTTTTCCTGCTTGTTGATGTGGTGGATGATGTTGATGGATTTTTGAATGTTGTACCATCCTTGAATCCCTGGGATGAGTCCCACTTGATCATGGTATATGATTCTCTTAATGTGTTTTTGAATTCAGTTTGCTAATATTTTGTTGAGTATTTTTGTATCTATGTTCAGTAGGGATATTGGTCTGTAGTTTTCTTTTTTTGTGGTGTCTTTGCTGGCTTCATAGAATGAGTTTGGAAGTATTCCCTCCTCTTTTATTTTTTGGAAAACTTTAAGGAGAACGGGTATTATATCTTCTCTAAATCCCTGATAAAATTCAGCAGTGAATCCATCTGGTCTGGGAATTTTGTTCTTGGGTAGTTTTTTGATTACCAATTCAATTTCATTGCTGGTAATTTGTCTGTTTAGATTTTCTGTTTTTTCCTGGGTCAGTCTTGGAAGGTTGTATTATTCTAGAAAGTTGTCCATTTCTTCTAGGTTATCCAATTTGTTAGCATATAGATTTTCATAGTATCCTTCTATAATAATTTTTTGTATTTCTGTGGGGTCTGTCATGATTTTTCCTTTCTCATTTCGGATTCTGTTTATGTGTGTAGATTCTCTTTTTTTCTTAATAAGCCTGGCTAGGGGTTTATCTATTTTGTTTATTTTCTCAAAGAACCAGCTCTTGGTTTCATTAGTTTTTTTCTACTGTTTTATTCTTCTCAATATTATTTATTTCTTCTCTGATCTTCATTATGTCCCTCCTTCTGCTGACTTTGGGCTTCATTTGTTCTTCTTTATCCAGAGTCAATAATTGTGAGTTTAGACTATTCATTTATGGAAGTTATCCACTTATGTTACTAACTAATTCTGTATTCAGGGATAAAAATGGCTGAGATGGATGAGCCACAGTAAATGACTCTGTGCTATGTTTAGCTGATATTGTAAATGCATAATTAGTCATATTAATAGTGGGAAAAGTTTGGTTTAAAAAATGTGACCTTTCTGTTCTTGAGTTTCCAGCCTGGGCATATAGACACTGGCTTATGTGTAGCAAAATCATTTTGTGCACAAGAACCCATAGCATATGTTGGACTGTGAAGTGCACGAGAGGACCCCTGATGTAAACGGTACTCACTGGATGCTGCAGTGATGCTGCTATCAGCAGTAGCTGGTGGTGAATCAACTGACTTAGGCAGTCTACTGTCCTTGGTCAGAAATTCATGGACGCTTGTCCTTCTAGTAGTTCCTTCGTCAGTAGAGATCACACTGCTTGCGCGAGGTAAGTGGCATAATGATTACTATCTTTTGATTGTTGTGACAGGGAAGTTTCTTTTACTAATTTTATCTTTCCTTGTGTGCCTAGTGTAGGTTTTCCTGGAGAACTAATGAAATAAGTATCTTCAGTCTTTTGAGGACCAAGTCTTACAAATTGTTCAGGCTTAGTTGTCTGTCTATCATAGAAGTCTCCTGGAGATCTCCCACCTGGCCAGACCACAGCTAACTGGTTTGTTTTTTCCCAAAAAGTCAGAAGAGACAGACAAACTTTTCATTACTTCATCTAAAAGATTTTCTTGACTTGAGGACTTTATCTGTTAAAAAAAATCAAAGCAGATTAGTGAATATGGCCATGTTTTTACTTTCCTGATACATTAGACTGTATGATATAAAATCATTAGTATCTCTAAACACTCCTTTAAAAAGAAAAGCTCTAAAGTTTGATCTCAGAAATTTAACTGTAGTGTCCTTCTAAATTAAAGTAATCATAGATAAAACTAACCTGTATTGAGGTGAGCTTGTTGCTTTCTTCTAAAAACTGTTGCAGAGTAACAACTTCACTTCCAGGGGAACCAGTGTTGAACTTGTGGTGTGCTCGACTCTCTAACGTTTCAGGCATTTTGTGCTGGAGCCCTGGACTTGATCTGCCTTGTCTTTTCAAGTGCTGGATTGGACTGCTACCCCTGCTGGACCAAGCCTCACAGTCATGAAGCAGGCTAAATTCTCCACTGCTGTGGCTTTGTGGCCTGCTTTGGGTAGTATCTGTACCTGCTTTGGGAGTAAATGATGCATTTAGAGTTTAATAATAGAAATGAGGTAAAAACTATGTAAGTAATAACATTTACTGACTAGATTTTATGAATAGCCAAACTGACTTTCAAGCATTGTTTAGAAATGCTTAAGCCATGTTAATCTTTCATTCAGTCTACCATAGCCCGCTTTCTTATTTTGTCAAATTGACAAATATAAGCTTCACAAGGGCAAAGATTTGCTTTCATCACCTTACCCAGAGCCTAAACATACAAAATAAACACTTGGTATGTTTAATGAATGAATTAACGAATAAATAAATAATACATTTAAAAAAATTCAGGTTCAAATAATTATAGAACACCTCACAATTATGAAAACATGATTATATGAATTTTTAATTATTTCAGAAATGTTAAGATCAAAACTTTCAAATGCGAAAAATGCTAATTCTCTGTCTCACTGTGAAGTCTTTATTCTTTATTTGAAGGCTTCTTTGTTCACCCTAAATGAATAACCTTAAAGAAATTTTTAAAATTCAAATGTTAGTTATAGAAAGAAAGTCAAATGGAGACATGATGATTTACTTAGATAATTCCAGTAAAAATACAAAATCAAATATGTAGTACTTAGTTTTTACTTAATATCTGAATTATCTGATTTTTTCTGCTTTCCACTGTTGGTATAGTGGCTACATAACCTTAAAAGATCAGTTGAAGTTGCACAACTGTAGAGAACGCAAATTAGGTGTTCTGGAAAAAGCACCCTATAGTTTATGCCATTCCTTGAGAATTGTGATTCATTTTGATCAATAGTGAACTGTATTTTTCTATCTTAATACTGTAATATACATATACAGTATTAAGATAGAAAAATCTACCTTTTCATGGTTTCCTAGTCACAGAGAATAAAGTGGGCCATGAAAGATTTGGTGTAAGTTACGTAACATTTTATATAAATATGATTTCCTTAAATTTTCAAATCAGAAAAATACTTCTTTATATTTTCAGACTACATTTCTGTACTGGATATAAGAACATGACTATAAAAATGAAAACATTGTCCCTCCTTAAAATCAGATTTTTCAGAGCATTATAACACAGTCATATAGCATTAATGATAAAATTACAACAGACAAAATCATTTTATGATACAAAAAGCAAAAGAACAGATTTATTCACTATAATTTGACAATTCTGGACTGCAGAGAACAACTACTTTAACCAACCTTTATAATCCATTAAACAATTCTATAATCTGAATAGGCAGTATACCTTTAAGGAAAAATATATTAGTCAAGGTTTCCAGACATTTACATATAAAAATATTATGTTGGAATGCTTGTTAAAAAATTAAGGGAAAGTATCTTGAAATAATTCTTTAAATGAGCTATATGCATCCATTTAGCTCGTTACACACAAATGTCTTCTCAAGTTAAAAAAATTCACCTTATTTGTGGGTAAATTAAGCTGTTAAGTATCTCTAAAAGACTTGTGTAATGTGTTCCATGTTCATGCATCAGGACAACCATTTTCATGACAAAGACAAACAAGTAAATGAGGACCTACATATATTTTTGAAGTAAAGATTATAATAAAAAAATTTTATCTGTGAAGATGAAATATGGAAACCACAATAACTGCTCCTGTTTTCACATTTGTATACATTGAAATACATTTGTATTACAATGTGATGAGTACATGATTTGGATTTCATACTTTACTCCAGAAACTTCATCAGTCTCCCACTTTTAAATCTGGCAATGGACGGAGCATATTAATAAATTCACCTACAGCGTACCTTTGACCTCATGGAGTGAAGCATTATTATTGCTATTGCCAGTGGATGTTCGGCTACTGTCAAGGCTGGCTGGTCTTGAAGCTAAATGAAAAAATCAGGAGACAGTGTGATAAAACTTCCAGCTAATGCCACTGAACTCTACATTCTGATCACAGAATGCTGTCAGGAAGCAATCATGCATACGTTCACTGGCTGAACATGCCCACAGAAAGTTGAATCTTAGACATTAGAGAGCACAGGCATTTCCAGATAGACACTTGAGAAGAGGATACTTCTGCAACAATAGTTAAGATTCAAAAAAAAGAAGATAAAGTGCATATTTAGATTTGGAATTGATTTCTAGATGGCCACACAGACTGTTTTAGTTGACCAGGATGACATGTCCCCCACAGAAAAGTGCTAGTGATTAGGTCACTTACAAGAGATCACACAAGGTACCCTGCACATGGCAGAGACGCCACGAACAGGAGGAATATGAGCACCTGCACTGTTAATGTCCTGTATTCCTATCCACACAAGGGAAACAACTGCAGTTAACATGGCTCTATCCTATTTCTTAAAGTCCTGCTTACATATGAAATTCCTTTAACATCTTATCCACTTATTGTTAATAATTTAGTTTGGCAAGATATTCTCCAAATAGAAACTTAAAAATCACAGACATTCAACATTGCAGAAAATGTGGTTTCTTAAAGTTCATCCGTTACCAAAGTATTTTTTGAACCAATGGTAAAATGTATCACTCATAACTTCAATCTTATACCAAAATAGCCACAAAATTATCTTTGTGAATGATCTTGACTAAAATACAGAATATTTAGATGAAGCAATAACCTTAAAAGGGGCAAAACAAAGTTTTAGGCTTGAAGAAATGGCAGAGGTAGCTATATGATATAAGTTAGAGAAAACATGCTTGCTGGCAGTGCCACATTCACCAGTATAATACAAGTCTTAGCATTCCCATTCTGTACATGATAAGAACTCTCTACATAAAGTTTGTATCTTACCATGAACTCTTGATCTCGTACTAGAATCATCACTAATACCTTGTGGACTTACATCTCCAGAGGATGGTAGTATCTATATAAAATAGCAAAATGGATATAAAAATATTTTTAAGCAAAAAAAAAAAAAAAGCCGTTATAAAATTATTTATGCAGAATATGGAAATTCTTTTCAGTCATAGATAATACATCTTGATTTAACATATTTCATGGATTCAACCAGAAACACTAGGTGCAAGAAAGAATAGCTCTGAGGAGAGTTGACTCATTTAGTGAAAACATAAGAAGCAATGAGACAATCTCCCATGACCCTGCAAAGCAAAGCTAGAGCCTGGGTTGTTCTACATGTTTTCTCTGTGCAGTTGGAGTGTTTTTAGGTTTTTTGTAAAGCTTTTATTTCTCCTTTTCTCACTCTTTACTTGGTTTACCTTTTCCTTTGCTTGTTAGCTCATTAGCTGTTTATTATGAAAAGCCTAGGAAAGACTTCGGTTATTTGTATGATGTTTTAAATTTTTGAAATGATTTCAAATCAAATCCAGATTGTTTTGATAATTATTTCGGGTTGCTGCTATCAAAATTATACATAGGCAAATCAAATGAAAATTCCTGTTGCCAATAGTTACACCACAGTGCAAATAGCAGATGGCCTATACTTTATTATTAAACAACTGCTTGCATATGAAGCCTGTAGAAGAGTTGACAGTTGAAAAGTTGATGGCTGTAGTAGAGAAGGCCATAGCTCCCAATTCTTTTCTCCTTTTACCCGCTGAAATATCATCAGGAACCTCCAAATGTTCAGTACTACCTGTCCACTGTCCTCCTCCTAGGACCATGGACCGCACCAGGTCATTCATAGCTGGGATGCAAATGAAAGCAAATGAATCAGCATGGTTAATGTATATGCTCTTAGTTCTATTTCGTATTATAAATGAGCTGGTTTTTGTCTATGGCTTAATGCAAATGAACACCAAAAACTATAACCACAACGTCATTCTAATTATGACATGCATTTAGCTGAATGAAATGAGTAGGCCAAAGCTTGATAAATTTCAATGAGTATTTTTATCCCACCTCCACCCCCTTTAAAGAGAGGAAAAGGAATTTTACTCTGTACAAATGTCATGCTTTTGTGCAGTAATGTGCAATATAATTAGAAGCCTTCATAGTGTGGTTTTATGGTGACAAAAATGGAATGAATAAAGGTAAGATGGAGAGCAGTTCTTATACAGCATCATCATTGAAAATGATAAAGAGTCCTTGGTCAAAGCAGGTTACTGATGAAAATTTTTCATTTATTAATCAAATAAGTGTACCACTCAGTAAAAACCTGAAAGAGATGGTATCCAAAGTGACAGATATTTAATGTGATTATATAATAACCAATTCAACTTAGAAAAACCAGAGTATTGTTCTATAAAGAATGACAAACATTTTCAAGAGTTACAAGCCATTTTATTTATTTATTATATTTAATTTTGTTCATTAAGGAAATAAATTCCTAATGCTAAAGGTTTTGTTTTAAACCAATTTATTTGGGAAAAAAATCTCTATGGCATTTTTTTCCTGCCAACTCTTAGAAAGCACTGGAAATTTATATTACATGTATGACTAAATATATGCATGCAAATGTATCTGAGCATGCATATAATGCAAATTCAGTGCCAGTTTAAAAAAAATATTCTTCCAGCTCCTTTTATTAGAGGAAGACTGCACTTTGCAAAATAAGACAATTGGCACAGTCCAGAGAAAGGTTAGTGAAATATTAGAAATGGAAGCCAGTGTAGTCATTTGAAAGAAGCTGAACTGTCATAAAGTCTTACACATGGAACGATGGTAGGTCTTCATTTTTGTCTTTATCCTTCGGTCTCTTCATCAAAAAGGGCAGTCTTCTCAGTGCAACCACTTTAATGTCAGAGCATGAGGAAAAACAGAAACAGAAAAAAGGGAGAAGAACAGATGGGAGTTAAATGTTGAAATTAAGGACAGAAATGAATGTCTGAGTTTCAGCTATGTATGCTATACTAAAGCTATTATTCTCTTGCTGCTGAGTGATAATGAAATATGAAATATGTCCTTTGATACTTTAAAATACTTGGAATAACACTGAAGGTAATGATAAGGAACAATGTATTTTGAAGCTTGGATCAGCTAGAGTCCTATCAATACAGGAACTGATTAGAGTCACTTATGGAAGGAAAAGTTTTCCTGGTTAAGTTGTAAAGGTTTACTTTTAAATTACGGCTATTGGTGGCCCACAAAGCATATGTTATGAAAATATGTGAAGGCTTTTTAATCCTTTATTTTTTTCTACTTTTTAAATTATAAGGCTTAATTCTGGAAAAAACATAATTTAGGAAAATACAAATTCTGTACAGGAGCATTTTAGTAAAATACATCAACCATAACTGGGGTGCCCGGGGATGATTAAAACAGTCTAAAGAAACTTTTAATATTTTCATTAAGGACTTTCATTATTAAACTCTACTGCAGAAAATAGGGGATTCTTGGTTTAAACTGAATTCTGGTGTATTTTTAGCAGCACCATGGAAATACACACTCTTTTGAGCAAAATCTTTCAAAAGATAACATTAGTAATTATATTAATGTCATATTGCAAAAGGTTGGCTGGCAGAAGAGAAAAGTATTCTGACAGTAGTAATAAATGCTAGCACTTAATATATAAGCTAATAAATAAGGAAGCACCCTAAAGCAAGCAAAAATGACAGAGAAATATGCATTTATAACATTAGATATTCTGAAGGACTTTCTGAATGAGTTCATTAAAAAAAAAATCAAAGGTAACTTCTAAAAAATTTTGTGAAAGAAAATTAGGGTTATACATAGGTGTCAACAGCATACAAATAAAAATGTTCACTAGAGTCGCTCACAACATTCATAAACTACATTTTATCAGATTTGAATACAAAAAGTTATAACATCTTTTGGAACTGCAATTTAGGAGCTAGGGAAACAACCTGCATAAAGTCTTAAAAGCATACTGTACACAGCCTTAGTAACTACGCTCTTTCTTGGGGCTTGCTGTCATCTTGTAAATAATTAAAGCTCTTTGACAAACCGACAAATATCATTCATCAAGGAGACTGCAATCCGCATACAGCTTTTTAACTTACTTGACTGCTATTAGGAATGGTCATGATTCATTTAAACTTTTAATCAGAACTATTTCTCTACTAGATTGGTAAACACAGCTGTTATCAATGATTAAAAAGAAATGAACTGAAAGCAAAAACGGACATTTAGCTAAAACAAAGCTGAGTGGTTGCAGCATGCACATGGTGTCTTGTTTAGACACTTTTTCTGTTTTCAACTGTTTTCCAAAGACTGCTTTACTGACTGACAGACACTCTCCCAATGGACTGGATAAAAGGAGTTTTAAGTATGCCAGTGGTGGAATGTGATCCCTCTCATGGCAGTTAGTTTGTAGATACACAATGTTCTTTTCTCAAACCATACTGAAATTAAGGGAATGTTAGCATTGTTGGATTTTGTGTTTCTTTTAAAACTTCTAAAACTGAACAACTGCAGGAAAGGAGAATATTACTTCCTTCTGATTCTTATTCTGGAAATGTTTCAGCAGAGAGTATGAAGGAATGACAAATTTATATTTAAAATAAACAAGATGCCCTCAAAAGTGATTGTGCTTTTCTTGTGAATGTTCTCATATCTGCATTGAAGTATCTTCCTTTGATTAAAAAAATTAAGTGCGTCCATTACCATCTCTTATTTAATAAGATGTTATTAGGTATTTTATTTCAAAAGGTGGCAGATAAAGTTGAATTACCTGGCACCTTTTTAGGGAAAACTTGATCTCTCTACAATATTCAGGTTTCATGTAGATTTGCTAACAAGACTAGCAAAAGACCCAGATAACAATAATCTTATGTAGGCGTATAGAATTAAGCCACTTTCTTGAGACTAACACACACACACACACACACACACGGGGTATAGAATTAAATCATTTTCTTGACACTAATACAAACATATGTATGCATAACACACATTATGCATATATGTAGACATGTACATATGTATTCTGTGATGGTTTTTGTTCCTTACATATGGATTTTTAGAGTGATATAGGTGCATTCTGAAACATATACTATAATGAATGTCTAATCTCCTTTACCCTAAAAAATACTCTTCTCAGAGATAATTCTCCCAAGGCTATAGTTAATTTTGAGCGTTTTGAGAGCTGCCCATAAGGAGAGTCTATCTTGGGGGGAAGTATTAGCTATAGCTGTTTTTCCCTATTTACTTCATATACTTACTATATATAATATGTATATAATTTCACTATTATTGTATATAATATATATGTTCATAAGTAAATAAATTATACAAACATACATACATTTATGTAAATATAAATGCATATTTTTAATTTAGTGACTTTGGGGATAGTGTGAATGGATGCAAAGTACCCTGTTTACATATTGTAAGACCATTGCTAGTGGTCAACTTCTTGGACATCTTCAAAAGGCCTAACACTAGACTTTTTTCTCTCTTAAAATATGCTTCCTCAGGCCTTTCTTTTGCTCTTGCTGTTTAGCTAAGCACAGTAGGAAAGAAATATAAAGACTATGAATTATATGTGGTACATTATGATGTGTAGTTCTGCTTTTGTCATTAAAAAAATGAAGTCACAACTTTACACACAAACTTCTAGCACCACATCTATTTAATTTTAATTGATCATTTACCAACCACTCAATTCTCATAACCTTCAATTCATTCTAAATCATTGAGTAACATTCTCTTCAAATTTATATCTATTTCTCTTTGCTACCCCCCAATGTAACTTTGTTCCAATTTGACACCATCAATGTATCAGAATAAAACCTCATTATAAAATGCCTTATTATCTATTTAGTTATAAAGAATTATAAAAATGACCTCTTAGACATATTTCACACCTCATAATCACCCTATGAAGTGTGACACAAAGGTAAAAAAGGCTTGCCTTGTATTAGCAGAACTAGAAACTGGCAGAGGTATTCTGGCTCTTATTTCAATGTTCTTTCTATACTATTTTACCTCCCTGGCCAAATGATGGTATCTTTGTGTATAGTATATCCCTAAACACACAATATCGCAAATCATGTGGTTATGCAGTATTGCAGTGTGCAATGCATTTTATAATTACATGGCATTAAAAAGAAATGATTCATCAGACTATTATCCCAAAGGACTGTTGAAGTTATTTAAGAGGAATCTTCAGAAACGATTCTAAATCAGAGTAGAAATCACAAATATTTAAAGAATTTGAACACTCACTGCTTCTTTTTTTGGTCCCCAAAGTTTGGCCATCTTCTAAAGAGTTTGAACCTGCTGAAGAACTGACTTGACTATCTTGATGGGGGAGTTGAAGAAATCCTTCACTGGAGTCTGAGCAGGTAGGTGTTAATGTTAGAGATTTCTGATGTTCCCGATTAATATCTTTCTTAGACTTCATCAATTTCCTCATTTTCAGAGTAATCCAGTTGCCTTTCCTAATAGTTTAAAAAATCTTATCAGCCTAAAATCCAACATATAAATCCTTCACAAAATTAGATATCTTAACTTTTTTTGTCAAACCATGAATGAATAAATTTGGTTAATAGTACCTTCTAGGAGGAGCTGGGTCAGAAAATTTGTATTGATCCATTATTTTTCTTTCTAATTTCTCCTTTTGTCTTCTTAATTCATTTAACTTCTCACTATTAACAACAAAAATTACATGTTAGGATGGGTATCATAACAAAAAATCTATGCTATTTCTATTATACTATGGTGCTGCTCATTTTGGGAACAAGGGGAAGAGAAAAATTTAGTAAAGGTGAATCATGGTTTAATACTAAGACAATTAATTCACTGAGATGCCCAGGTTAAAATCCCTGATTTTACCAGATTTCTCTATTCTCAACAGAGATCTAACTTAGTCCTGTCAGTTCTGTCTCTCATATCTATCTTTGTATTTGATCTCAAGTTATAACTGCTTGTGATTATTTTTCAAAAGATCACTGCAACAGCCTTCTTAAAATTTACTAATCTCTATTCTCAAAAGCTCAAATTCATACTCTAGAAAAATGTTATAGGTGGTTTAAAAAAAAATACAAATTCCATCATATTCTCCTGTTCAAATTTTTCAACGACTTCTTTGTATGGCATAGAGATACCTTTGAGAAGTGACCCCTGAGTATTTATCCACTGTTCCGGTGTTCCTCCTTCCTCAGTTTTGCTCCAGGCAATAACAATTACTTTTTAGATCTTATACCATGCTATAACATACTTCGTGTTTTTACATTTTTTGCTCTCTTGGCCTGGTAAAACTCCTCAGGTGAGCTCATATTGAACTTCTAAGTCTCAGATCAAGCAACCATCTCTGTAAAGTCCTCCTTGCCTCTCCCAGACTAAGGTACTCCTTTTTACTATGTTTGCTCTATTTCTATTCCATTATAGCAATGATTTGTATTGCTTCCTTTATATTACTAGTTCTTAAAGAGCAGAACCCACATGTATAAACGTCAGTACTTCTGGTTCCTAACATAATGTGTAAAGCATAAGCATTCAAAAAAGTATATATTGAAATAATAATGTCAAAAATCAAGAAAAATTAGCATTGAGTTTCTCTGCCACTGGGTATGGCAATGATGAAATCATGAATAATATTTCAGAGTGCAAAATTATTTGGTACCTACATGTACTGTCTTTGTTCAGCATGAAAAATATTCTTGCTTTCCATATTTTGTTCCAATAGTTTTCCGTTCTGTAGCATTAATGTCTGAATTTGATCTAGCAGATGTCGATTTTCTTCTTCTATATTTCCTTTAAGTTGGCTTAGCAACTGTTTAAAACAAACGTTTATTTTTTAAAATACCAACATTTAAATTTAACATAAATCACCCAAAACATCTGAAAAATACAGAGTACTTCACAAAGACTTGAGACTTCTGCTATTTGAGCAATTAGATGGTTACACATTGACCATAACATGAGTGATTTATTTTAGAGATGACAGCTAGAGTGCTGGGCTCTGTGTTCTACCCATACATTTCCTTAATTCTCATGAACACTGGGTTTTAACATATAATAAATTATCTAGTTCCAAAAGCATAGCTTTCTTCAAAACTGTTTAACTCACAGTCTGAAAATTCAATTCAAATCTATGGCCCTCTATTTAAGTAGCTACGAAAACTGGACAACTTACTTTATTTTCTTAGTTTCAATGACTTCATCTATAAAATAAGGATAATAATTCCAACCTCAACCAGGGTCAGGTGAGAATCCTGGTCACAGGAATCTTCACTTTATCCACAGTTGGTCAGGGCCCCAAGACCGCACCCAGAACAGAGGCTGCTGTGAATTTGCTGAATGAATGAATGATGCTCATTTAAGAATCAAGGTCAGGGCAGACACATTCCAGTAAATTCAAAAGTTTAGGGAAAGGATTAAAGATGGCGAAGTGAGAGGTGACACAGAGGGCTCCTCCTAAAACCACATATAATATGAAAATATAATTAATACAACTAATCCTGAGAAAGCAACAGGAAAGAAGGCTGTGCCAGATTGCAAACACGTGGAGAAAAGAACAGACCTCACGGAATAGGGTAAAGTACCAAAGCTGTGACCTGGCAGGACCCAAGCACTTGCCTCACCCCAGCTCACTGGCGGGAGGAAGAGAAATGGAGCAGGGAGGGACTGGAGGCCTGGGACTGCTGAACACCTAGCTCTGTAGATCTGCTCTGGGAGCACAAACCTACATTTCACGGTGTTCTTGTGATTAGTGGAGTTGGAAAGCTAAGACAGGTGGAATACCTGGAGAGACAGACTGATTCCAGCCGCTTATGGAAAACAGTGATCCATATCTGGCTGCTCTGGGACAAAAGAAAGGCAGGCAGTCTGAGAGACTTCCTAACAGTGAGAGGGCTGCTAAAGGGGCAAGGATGGCACAGAGCTTACTGCTCAGGAGAAAGGACAGGTAGACAAAATTGTCTAGACACACTCTGCCCAGCAGGTTGGGAGCTTTCACGATCTTCAGGTGCTCCATCCCCCTGGCTGGATATGCATTCCAAGGACCCCCACTGTGACATGCAGCCTGCTATGCCTTCCGCCCAGCCAGCCGCCCCTGGCTCACAAACCAGCAGCCCCTGCCATGGTGTCAGGCCAGCCAGAGGGAAGCCCTGCCTACAGCAACTACAATCGCAAAGCATAGAGGCTTATACCTGTGTGCTCAGCCCACTGGTTCTGGCAGTGGAGACAGGCATAGCAGCTGGGAAACAGGAAACAGCTCTTTCCTCCCCCCAGGCACCAACACCGCTCCAACGCTGCTCCCTTGCAACTCCCGACAATGCTACAGGGGCTGAGCAGCTCCAGAGAGTAGAGCTTCTGGGCACTAGAGGGCGCCACATACAAATATAAAATGTCAAAGAAACCTGGTTCAAACCAAAATCATACAAACACCAGAAAGAGAGTCAAATGAAACCAATCTCATTAATCTTCCAGAAAAGAGATTTCAATATAAAAATCATAAACATGCAAATGGAGGTACAAAAAAATATCCAAGAACTCAGGAAAAAATTCTGGTTAGATATCCAATCATTAAGGAATACAATGGAGGGTTGTAAAAGCAGATTAGATACAGTGGAGGAGATGATAAATTAAATAGAAATTTGAGAAGAGGAATACAAAGAAGCTGAGGCACAGAGAGAGAAAAAAGGATCTTAAAGAATGAAAGAATACTGAGAGAACTTTTGAACCTTTGACCAATCCAAACGGAACAATATAATTCAAACCAAGACAGACAGAAATGTTGCTGAACTTTTCCTTTATCATTAAAAAGCAGTTAAGCAACAAATATAAACTAATTTAAACAGTGGTGTTTTTTTTGGCTAGTACTTCTTTTTAACTTTATAGTGTTCAAACTAAAAGGTGAAATTCTTTACTTGCGAATACATACCTTGGGTTTGAGAACTTGGGGAAAAAGTACACACATCCATTCACTTTTTAATAATGAGCTAGAACTTTAGTGCATATTTCTTCTTATGAATGTATGTTGGGTACAACACTCACTCCCACCCCAAAAACCTCTGTCCCAGTGGAAAAGGCTTAAGATATTCATCTGAAGAACTAGGAGGCATTCTTAGAAGTTCAGGCATAAGAACCTGAAGTCTATGTCTATTAGACTGAAGAACACAGAATAAAACAAAAGGCTAATAGTGGTCCCTCTCAATGTGTCTTCAGCAGAAACGAAGACTTCCCAATATGATTTTCTGCCAGAGTGCTTAAGGAACTTAAAGGATTATCATATATATATAGTAAAGAACAGGGAAAGCAAAAAAGAGCCAAGAATGCTATCTTCTGATACACACCAACCATTTTTCATAGGACCTATTACCAATCTACCCTTATAAATCTCAAAATTATTTTCAACACATAGATCTAAGCAACTGCCAATTGTTCAGTGTTGATTTTTAAGTTCAACCCTGATTTGCATTCTCTAGCTTAGAGGTCAAAATTCGTAAGACTTTGGAATTTTTAGGGTGTGGGTTTGAATCCAGCAATCTGATTCTGCCATTTATTAGCTGTGATCCTGAACCTCAGTTTTCTAATCTAATGAAGAGAATAACTATAAAGAACTGGTCATAAAAATTACATAAATATACAGAAATACAACTAATGAAGTTTTTAGCCCAGTACTTGCTACTTAGTTAACATTCAATAAATAGTACCTACCATGCTTCCTATTTTACTTAGCATTCAGTATTAGTCTTGATCAAATATTTTAATATTATTTTGAAACAGAAGTATAAAATTATAATGTAAGAAGTCAGATATCACAAGGAAGCCTTATTACCACAACTTCATTAAAAAAAACAATTCACATTTACTTCTTAGTTTAAGAAAAGAAGGAAACTTGTAAACTATAGTTTTAATTCCAAATTTCAACTTTGAACCAGATGATGCAAATCACTAATGGCTCCAATAAAAAAATTTTTAAAGCCTTGAGTTAAAAATACATAAAATATTTGTCTTAAATCTAAGTAATTATATTTACCTCTCGTAATGTAACCAAAGTTTTTATTTCAATAGATGCTCTTTTCATGAGCTCCTTATTCTCTTTCACTAATTCTTTCAGATGAATGTAGGATTCTTTATAAACACCAATCTCTTTGTAGAGGGTTTTATTTTCTTTTTCTGAATTTCCAATCTTCACATTATTTTCTTCTAATGTAGTACCTTTTACTTCTGCTTGTTGTCGGAGTCTCTTATTTTCCTTCTCCAGTTGTTTCTTATCCTTTTCTAGTTGAGAAGTCTCTTGCTCTAATGACTTATTTTCTTTTTCTAACTGTTCCAGTCTTTTGCTAGATACTTTTAACTCTTCTAGGTTTCTTTGCAATGTTTGATTTTCCATCTCTAAGTCTTGAAGTTCATTCTCTAATTGCTGAATTTTCTTCTTGCTGTTTTCTAGATCTTTCTGTAGCCTTTGATTTTCGGTATCTAAACCCTGGTAGCTAACTTGCAAGCATTCTGTTTTCTCGAAAGTTGCTTTCATGAGCTCTAAACCCTTCTTAAGCTGTTCTTTTTCACTTTCCAGTTCTTTATTTTCTAGTTGTAGCTGAGCCATTTTCATGCTTGCACACTTCAAAGATTCCACATTGCTTCGCAGTTCTAAGTTTTCCCCGTCAAGTTGGGAATTCTCTTTTTCTAGGGATTGTAACTGTAAAGTAACGTTTTGAAAGCTATCCAGTGCTTTTTTAAATTTCCTATTCTCTCTTTCTAGCTCTGAATTTTCTTGTTTCAAGGCCTCAATTTTTTCACAAGTAGTTTTTAAATTGGTTATCTTTTTCTGTAACAATTCATTTTCTTTTTCAAGATGATGCAACTCATTTTCAAGTTCCTCTGCTTGTTCTCCTTTTTCTTTATAATGTTCCAATTCTTTTTTAATTTGTCTTTTTTCAAATTCAATCTTGCTTAGCTTGCTACTTGTTTCTTTGATAGATTCATGGAGAATTTTATTTTCTTTTTGAATATCTTTCACCCTTGCTTCAGCACTTATCTGGGAGCGCTGCCTTAAGGAAGACACAGTTTTATTCAGATGTTCATTTTCCTGTTCTAATATTTTCATCTAATTTTTAAAAAGAAAGGAGAAAATTAAAACCTTAAATTAGCATAAACTAAATATTTTAAATTACATCGTTTTTCCATTCCAAAAACCAATGAAGAAATCAGAACATGAATGTGTATAACATGTCTATCTTACTTTTAATTCTGACAAATATTTACTGAGACACCATTGTATGAACACACGGCCAAGTCGGCCAGGTCATTAAAGCTCATGTCTTTCAGGAGTTCATAATGTATTCAATATTACTCAAAATGACCTTTAGTTATATACAATTACATTTTTAATTTCAAGTATGAATACTGGTGAAATATACACACATATTTACTTAAATTTCTTTGATAAGCTTTTAATTAAATTAATTTTGCAATGTATATATACATTGGTCTTCAGTAAATATTTTGCTCTATTTTACATGTATATATATATATGGGTGTATATATATGTATGTGTGTATTCATTCCCCAAAAGAATTCTAATTTGCCAACATCAAAATGACAAAATCTCCTGGAACATCTGAACTAATCCATTCAATTTATATCATGGCCTAATGTACTGGTTCTCAAAATTCAGTGTGTTAAACAATCCCTTAAGAACTTACAGAAGTACAGATTTATGGTTGGCTATAGAATTTTTGTTCTGTAGCTCTATGGAAATCTGTATTTTTATAGGTGGCCTGAGGACTATACCTATATAATATAAACAAATCATCTTACTTCTAAAAAATAAATAGAAATTTTAAAATAGGAAGTCATTCAATCTATCCAGTTTCTTCAAGCATAAAATGAGAATGACCAATCAACACTTGAAAGCAAATGTGAAAGTACCCAGAAATGTTGCTGCCACCACTTCTCCCTCCTCAGTGAGGGTAGAGTACAGGGGTGTTTCCCTCCGCCTCTACTCAGGGACTTCAGAATCTGTAGCCCTCTTCCACAGATACTTTAACGCACAGGTATGGCAAAATTTTATACCAGAAGATTATTAAGCATAATGGCAATTTAAAAAATTTTAAGCTTTCCCTTCAACTTTCCTAAAATATGAGAGAAAGTTATGTAAAACCATAGTTACTTGAAAATCTAAAAAATTCTAA
This sequence comes from Manis pentadactyla, assembly GCF_030020395.1. Classification (NCBI taxonomy): domain Eukaryota; kingdom Metazoa; phylum Chordata; class Mammalia; order Pholidota; family Manidae; genus Manis; species Manis pentadactyla. The sequence continues at coordinate 154,777,182 of NC_080020.1, read as the reverse complement.
AATATTTCCCTTTAATATTCTATGACATTTTGTTTGCACATTTTAAAATAACTTCAATAAATGTTAAATACATTGCTAATAGGAAATTTATTTAAATAGTTAAGAATTCTAAGAATTTTGATCATTTTATGTAAAGGAAGTTTTATTTTTCTACTTTAACCTTAACAAAAATGGAAGATAATCTCACATGGAAAAAAGTCTTCCCATATTATCTCAAAAGCATCAACTTGCAAATCTTATCCAGGAACTCAAGTCAACATTAATTTCCATGTTCAGGAAGGTTTTAGCTATTAATAACTAACGGTTCTACCTTTACAGATTGAAATATATGGATAACAGGTATTCAATTACACTTGTTTTACATCAGTGAAATTTAAGTGAAACATTCAGTTTACAAGACATCTTTCATGCAATGACTTTATCAGAAATTGCTAGAATCACTAAGAATTTACAAATTAGACTGCAAAGATAATTTCAAAATCAAATTATAATTTCCAGATCCAACTATAATGATAACCAAAATAAAACTTCCAAATACTAAATGGCTACTCCTACACTTTAACACTATATTGGTTGTCAAAAGCTTATTAATTGGTTAATGGATTAAAGATATAAAAAATGCTTTAAATGAGTAAAAATTTTTAAAGAAAATCAAGGAGTCTTTTCACATTACTTAAGGCAGTGGTTCTCAAAGCATGGTTCCAAAACAACAAGATGAGCATCGCCTGAGAATTTCCTATTAATAAGAACTCTTAGCCCTTAGCTGTGACCTACCAAATCAGAAACTCTGGGCAGGGGGCTCAGCAATCTGTTTGAACAAGTCTTTAAAATGATTCTGATGAATCTATAGTTCAAAACCACTATTGTAAGGGTTAGGGAGATTTTCATAACCAAGTCTAGAAACCCAGAATCTATCAAAGGAAAAACTAGACATGGTTGACTACATATAGAAATAAAAACTAATTCATAAAGACATATGTGTAAGAGTATTTATTGCAATACTGTTCCCAGTGACCAAGAACTGGAAACAAAAGTGAAAGCACATTTGGGGGAAAAAATGTGATGACAGGTGTTCCTGATAAAAACATCACGTGTGTTCCTATGACATGATTCTATTTATATAAAATGTGTGTGTATGAGTGTATGCAGAAAGATATGCAAAAATAAGTTACTTGGATCTATCACACAATTGTAATACTTCTGATTCAACCAAGCCTAATTAAAATTCAGGTTTTGTAATGCCTAAATTGTGGTCTCTAATACTTCTGATTCAACCAAGCGTAATTAAAATTCAGGTTTTGTAATGCCTAAATTGTGGTCTCTACACCATTTACCACTGAAAGGAACAAGGGCTTTTTGGAGAAATGACTGTTTACAGGTCTCAGGCCAGAAATATTTCAGAGGAGCCTGGAACACTTTGTCATGGCAGAAAGCAAGGTAGCTTACAAGGAGTGCTAAGGTCATGTCCTAAGGATTAAGGAACCATTTTAAAGAGTTATGACAGTAACAAACGTAAATGCAGTGGACTGAAACACTTCAAATAATTTAAATCCATGAGTTCATAATGACAGTAAAACAAAAAAACTCATTCATTATCTCAGGATATGAGAGAACCAATTCCTTACTTGGAAACTTGTAAATAAAGGGAAAGACTCAAACATTCATCCTGCTTTTTCCATAGAGCTATTCCTCAGAGTAACGAACGACTGATTTTTGTTTAAACCAATAATTTTTAAGAGAAAGTTTTTCTTTATAGAAATAATCTAGCTACCAAATTAAGAACAATATCAAAATTTTGCAACTTTGATTAAGGGATCCAAGCATATGATTTCCATGACAACTAACATCACAAAAAGAGAGACAACCAATCAATGTGCCTCTTGATTGAAATATACTCCTTATGAATATTCTTACTAAAAACTCAGTTTGAACCTGATATGCCTACAGATAAAACAAGAAATATAGGAGACAAAAGAACTTGTTAGTGACACAAAAAGGATGCAAGGAGCAAAATCTAGATTGTGGGGTATAGTTAGACAAAAATCCTGGTTTCTTCAAGAGGAAACTTGCTAGGAAAAAAGAATAAATCTATACACCAAAAAAAGACTTAAGAGTCTATTATTTTGTAACATATTAAAACCAGAGTCTTTTTTGATTGAACATATTCATCTTACTTGGATTTAGATTCCAACAAAACATTAAAAAAATCATTAACAGATTTGGAGAAACTGAAATACTGACCAAAACACATTAATTTTTTAAGTGTGATAATGTCACTGTTCTTGTTTTCTGAAAAAATTCCTTACTTTTTAGCAATATATACTGAGATATTTATTGGGGAAATTATACCAAGTCTAGGACTTATTTCAACATCATCTAGTGGTTGTAGGGAGAGTAGACAGGGTAGAAGTAAGAAATAATTGTTGAAGCTGAATAATAAATATAGGAGTTCATTACTCCACATTTATGTGTCTGAAAATTTTCATAGTAAGGCAAAAAAATGAGAGTACATTAAAAACTGGAAAATAAGTACTCTGACAGTGCTATTAATTGATACTTTTACATATATTTTTTTGACATTACATTAAAAATTAATTTGAATTTACCTTTTTATTTAGTCTTTGATTTTCTTTCTGAACTTTCAGGATTTTGGAAGTGTTACCTTCTGCAGAATCCATACTACTCCGAAGTTCTTCTACAGTTTTTGTCAAACTCTGGTTTTCCGTTTCTAATTTCAATAAACTACTTGATGTCAATTCATTCACCTCATGGCCCAAAGATTTTTGTGGTGCTAAAATATTGAAAAATATATATTTGGTAAATCTGTGTCTACTCTTTACTATTTAAATTGTTGAGTCTAAATGTACTATATCACCTGGTCCTGAACTTTATGAAATTTTCTACAGTGATACAAGATATACACAATAAAAAAATAACATATTAAAGACAGGTAAATCTTGAATTCTTGAATTTTTATTGCATCCACAGACATTCTAGTGGGGAAAAAATGTACAAAATTTACACTGAAGAGACTAGAGTTTCAGCTCTCATTCCATGAGAAATCAATTACTTGACAATGTCCCAGCCACTTTAAGTTCAATGAGTCTTAAGTTACTTGCGCAAAATATAGTTATTGCCTTGTGCGCTCTCTCCTGGAGTCATTGCTTGATTCAAGTAAGAAGTATAAAACATATCCTATCCCCACACCTTCAAAAATTAAAGGACAGTTTGGGTTAAAATATCCTAATCTGATTCTGAAAAAGGAAAGACAGCATACACTGGTCACCTTGAAAAAGTCTTTCTCTAAATGAAGAATCCCTAGTAAACCTAAGTGTAAAGAGCAATATGTACTTCACTTTGCCAAAGAAAAAAAATCTAAACAGATTTGAGCATTACATTTTTTAAATTAAGAAAACTCAGTTTCTAGTTCTGTAAATGATACTCTTCGGTAAGCTAAAATAGTTATTTTTAAGTAACCCTGCAGCAGACTCATTTAATCTGTTAATTAATTTAAAATATTTACTTTGATGATATAAAAATATTAGGGTTTACAAATAAAAAAAGACACCTATAATTTATTTTAAAATCCTCAATTTCAGGAAAGGCAACAGAAGTACAGGAAGGCCTTTCTAGGTCTGTCTACTTTTGTGTATATTGAAATTCTCCATCATAAAAAGTAAAGAAATATGAACACACGAAATAATATCCCCACAAGCATACATTCTTTCCAAATTAGGTATGATAGACTATCCCTTAGATTTTAAGCAAAGAAAGCCTTGATTCTTCTATCTAGCTTTTTATTCTAGTCTGCATATTATTAATCTTTTAAAAGTTGATGTACTAGGGAGTCACTCACTTTTAAAATTCCATTAGTTGTCCAAGTCTTCTTTAGTAAAACTCTAGTTCATGATTTGTAGTCATGCATTTCAATTAAACAAGATTAAGCTATTAAAGCAATATACCTTAGTAATACTTTTAATACAGTAACTGTGTTTGAAAGAAGTTTCAGGTCAGACACTGCAGAATTAAAAGGATGCTTACAACACATTTTTAACAACATGGGGATCTGCCCATGTTATAATCCTAGGTGAAAAAGAACCTGAATTGTATACACACTAATCTGATAATGTCTAAAATATCTATGCATGTGTAAAAAAATTCTAGAAGCAAATTTTGTGAAATGTAAAAGTGACTTAAGAAAGTATTCGTTTCTTTAATTTCTCACTTTATATTTTTCCGCATTTTATATTTTTTCCAAATTTTCTATAAAGAAAGTCCCTTGTACAACTTAAAAAACCAAACTACAACCCATTAGAATGGATTTGCAGGTCTATAACCCCAAGTAAGGATGATGACGATGATATAATGATAATAATAATTATAAACGTTCAAATGCTTACTATTTACCAAGCACTATTTTAGGGGCTTCATAAGTATTAATAAATTCAATCTTCACAACAGCCCTACAAGGTATTTACTGTTATTGTTCTCATTTAACAGATGGGAAAACTGTAATTTTAACTACTTTGGTATAGAAAACATTTAAGTTTGAATTGCTTTCCTTGTAACAATTCATAAAGAATACAATAAAAAATGTTTCACAGGTATTTTAAGAAACACATCTCACCAAGTTCACTGGCTGAATATTATCACTTACGACAAAGGGAATTCCTAGAATTTGGAATTGGGTTCTCAAGTATAAAATCAGGAGAAGCCTAATGGTAATAAATATGACAAATCATCTGTGAAAGTAATTACTGTAATTACTCTGTTAGCACCAGACTATAAGCTTTCTCAGACCTTATATCTATGTCACCACTGTATCTTCAGCCTGCTATAATATTTTACACATGGTAGATGCTTATTAAATATCTGCAAAAGGAAGGAAAGCAGGTGAAATAATCTAATATTGATTAACTGAGGAATTATGGAACCAGTCTAATTCAAATAAATGTGACTTAGATGTAATTTCAATAAACATAGCAGTACTAGCATTCTCAAAGCTATAACCCAAATAAATATATGTATATGCTCAGCTTTAAGTAAGAGGACAAGTCAATATGGAGGGTATGAAAAAAGAGTCAAAAGTCAAAAATTTATCTAAGGGTCTTTTATCATCTCCAGGGTAAAACTGGGCTGGACTGGTTGGTAGGTATAATCCTAAATTGCTGATTACATATATTGATGAAAATAACCATTAAGATCCTTAACTTGCTTTTAGAAATCTGGCTACATATTCTCCTAAGAATCTTTTCTCTGCATTTTGACTTTCTAATTAGGTTTGCCTCTAGTCAAAGAACAGGTTGACCAGCTAAGTATGACTTTTCTGTACTATCTAGTAGATGGCTATCTTTTTCAAAATAAATTAATAAACTCGTATTCCAGCTTCCTGTGATATTAACATGAAATAATGCCTAAACAACTGATCAAATCTGTCACTGCACTTATAAAGTTGAGTTGTAAGACATGTAAAGATAAGGACCAGATCCAGGAATGTGGTAATTAAAATTACTCTAGACATCATATCTAGAGAGACATCTCCAGGCAGGGAATATAAAACTGCAATAAAATATCCAGAAATGTAAGCATAAATATGACTTCATTTACTCACTCATCATTTTAATTAAAATGATATAGGGAATACCTTCAGAAAGTTCACTAGTTCTGTATATTTGTTCTAGCTGCCAGCCAAGATGTAATGATTCATCCATACTCTGTTTCTGTGCCATTTCCAAAGTCATATTTTCTTCCATTAATTCTTCTATCTTTTTTCTATCCATATCACATTCCTTTTTCATTGGCAGGGAGGAGACAGAGAAAAGAAGCTAAGAAACTGTACAATTTCAAGCTAATATTTTATTATTACTCTTATTTATCAGAAACTGAACAATATGAGGATAAATTTTGAGTTCCTTAAAATTTTTCACAGTTTGAAGGTAATAGTCGGTTACAATCACTACTACTGGTCATTACACTGAGCAGGTGTCTGACATCCTTAAAAAGTAATCTCTGGGCCACTGAAAATTTCTTCATATGAATATAACATTTTGGTAGTATAATAAATAATTTCCTACCCAATGCCAAATTTTAGCAAATAGTTTTATTTCTGTATTTTTAAAGGCATGTTTACACAATAGCTTATTAGGGTTTTTGGAAAAGTAGAAGATAAAATTAATAAATAATAATTGAACAAGAGCATAAAATTCTACCACTCCTGTATTTATATAAAATTTATGTGTAATTTATTTATATATAATTTATTTAGCTAGTTCTCTGTTAAAGCCTCAAGGGCACTAGCCATCCTTGTTATTACAACGAAATTAGAAGAAGCCTGTATTTTTTTTCTTAGAGGCCATGTTACCTTAAAATACTTACCATTTTCATATCATGCAGTTTAGCTTTTAGTTGTAAATTCTCTTTTTCTAATTCACGTAATTTATCAGAATGAGCTCGAGTGCCTTCTAATTGGTCCTCCAACATGGTTTTTGTTTCAAATAAAACTTGATTGTCTTCTTTTAATTCCTAAAAGCATTTCAAATAGGCTTTATTTACAACAAATGGGTTAACATCTGTTAAATTTTCTAACTTTGACACATAAAAATTCTTTATTGTAAAGTAAGACATTAAGCTGTCTTCACCAACTATTCTGTGCAAGAGTAAAGCACTGAGGAATATAAATACAGCTGTTTTCTTGGTTTCATATTTTCCCCCAGAATTTAAGCTATTATGCAAACAAAATCTCAGTACTTACATTAGAATGAGTAATGCTATTATAATTTCACATGAAATTATCAGCATACATTTAAATTCCTTAATCACAAGGATAAGGAAGTACGGGTAAGTAGTCTTTCAAATATTTAAGACACAATACCAATAGAACCAGGGCTTTATTTATTTACTGAAATAGATTTAAAGACTTCTCTCTACTTAAACTATACCTTGAAAGTATATGGTTTGGGGTTTTTGAGTAAAATATAAGACATAATGTCAGCAGTATATAAACTAAAGTCAAGAGAAACTATATTAAAATGGTGGCATTTATAGATCGTAAAGTATCTAAAGATTCCTTAGCAGTGCCATGCATACATGCATTTCAATAACTGTTGAAGAATTAATACGCACCCTATTTCTGAAGTCCACTAGATCTACTTACTGGTAAATGTCAGGCTAAAATGTCCTAACTACTTAAAAAAATTTTTTTATTGAAGTTAGTTGATTACAATACTATATTAACTTTGGTGTATGATGACGATTTGAAATTATATACGATATGAAATGCTCACCACAGTAAGTGTGATTACTGTCACCAGAGAAAGTTGTTATAGTATTACTGACTACATTCCCTATGCTGTTCTTTTCATGTCCATGACATATTATTTTAAAATTGGGAAGTTTGTACCTCTGTATCTCCTTCACCTATTTTGTCCATTCTCCCCCATCTCCATCATCTATGGCCCCACCAGTTTGCTCTCCTTGTTTATAGTCTATTTGTTTTGTTTTGTTAGATTCCACATGCAAGTGCAATCATATGGCACTTGTCTTTCTCCGGCTTATTTCACTTAGCATATCCTCTAGGCCCATCCATGCTGTTGTCAAAGGCAAGATTTCATTCTTTTTTAAGACAGAGTTATACTCCAGTGTGTATACATACCACTTCTTCTTTATCCATTCATGTATAAATAGACATTTAGGTTGCTTCCATATCTTGGTTACTGTAAATAATACTAGGGTAAACATTGGGGCACATATATGTTTTCAGATTAGTAATTTTGTTTTCTTTGGGTAAATACCCAAAAGTGGAATTACTTGGTTGTGTGGCATTTTTAATTTCTTAAGGAACCTCCATACTGTTTTCCATAGTGGCTGCACCATTTTACATTTCTACCAACAGTGCACGGTGACAGTTCCCTTTTCTCCACATCCTCACCAACCCTTATCTTTCTGACACTAGCCACTCTGCCTAGCATGAGGTGATATCTCATTGTGGTTCTGAACTGCATTTCCCTGATGATTAGTGTTGTTGGCCATCTGCATGTCTTCTTTGGAAAAATGTCTATTCAGTTTCTCTGCCTACTTCTTAATTGGACTATTTGTTTTGGGTATCGAGTTGTATAAGTTCTTTATATCTTTTGGATATTAACCCCTTATTGGAAATATAATTTGAAAATACATTCTCCCATTCAATAGACTATCTTTTCATTTTGTTGAGTTTCCTTTGCTGTACAGAGGCTTTTTAGGCCAGTGTCCAAGAGTTTACTGCCTATGTTTTCTTTTAGAAGTTTTATGATTTTAGGTCTTACATTTAGGCTTTTAATTCATTTTGAGTTTACTTTTGTGTACGGGTTAAGAAAGTAGTCCAATTTCATTCTTGTGCATGTACCTGTCCAGTATTCCTAACACCCTTCATTAAAAAGACTCTTTTCCCCATTGTATATTCTTGACTCCTTTGTCAATATATATAAATTAACATAGAAGCATGGGTTTATTTCTGGGTTCTCTATTCTGTTCCATTAATCTGTGTGTCTATTTTTGTGCTTATACCAAACTATTTTAAATACTATATCTTTGTACTATAATTTGAACTCAGGGAGCATGATAACTCCTGCTTTGTTCTTCTTTTTTCAAGAATGCTTTGGCCATTCAGGGTCTTTTGTGGTTCCACACAAAGTGTAGGATTATTTGTTCTAGTTCAGCAAAAATATGCCATTGTTACTTTGATAGGGATTGTACTGAATCTGTAGATTGCTTTGGGTAGTATGGTACTAAAAATATTCATTTTTCCAATCCATAAGCATGGTCTATCTGTTCAATTATTTGTCATCGTCAATTTTTTTCATCAATGTCTTACAGTTTTCAGAGAACTTTCATTTCCTTGGTTAAATTTATTCCTGGATATTTAATTCTTTTTGATACAACTATAAATGGGTTTTCTTCACTTCTCTTTCTGCTAGTTCATTATTAGTATATAGAAATGCAACAGATTTCATTATTAGTATATAGAAATTCTAATAGTTTCTTGGTAGAGTCTTTTGGGTTTCTATATAAACTATCATTATCATCTGCAAATAGTGACAATTTAACCTCTTCATTACTAATTTGGATGCCTTTTGTTTTTTCATTTTCTTGTCTGATTGCTGTGGCTAGGACTTCCAATACCACGAAAAAAGTGGTGAGAGTGGGCATCCATGTCTCATTCCTGATCTTTGAAGGAAAGATTTTTTCAGCTTTTCACTATTTTGATGCTAGCTGTATGTCATATATGGCCTTTATTATGTTGAGGTACATTCCCTCTAAACCCAATTTGTTGAGAGTTTTTATAATGAATGAATGAATTTTGTCAAATATATTTTCTGCATCTATTGACGGATTTTATCCTTCTTTATGTTAATGTGGTGTATCACACTGACTAATGATAATGAACCATCCTTGCATCTCTAGAATAAACCACAGTTGGTCATGATGAATGATTTTTTATTTTTTAATTCAGCATGCCTATATTTTGTCATATATGGACTTCTCAATCTATGTCACCAGGAATGAACTAGTTTCTAACTACTTTCACTTATAATATTTTCACTTCTTGAATTTGCATACAGCTTCCTTATCCCCATAATGAAAGTGAACCAAATTTTCCCATTTACAATGAAGAAACTAAAAAAGGAAAAAAGACTGCAGAAGCAAGCACTGTCAAATTCTAGCTGTCAAACTCAACTTCACATAACACTGAAGCACAACCATTAAGTAAGAAAAATATTCAGAGGGGAGGGAGAGAGAGAAAGGGAAGGAGCATGAGCATGTGTTGAGAGAGCCTTCATTGATCCTACTTTAGTATTCTGCATTGAGCAGCAAAGAGAAATATGTTTTGCTTTCACTTCTAGGAACATGTTTGAATTAGTAGAGATACACACTTTATTTTGACTACGAGAGGACTCAAGTCTTCCCTACCTATAATGCAAAATAAAGGAATGAAAGAAGAACCCCAAAGAATTCAATGAAATTAATTATGTCCCCAAACCCTTTTTACAAGTCTAAGTGATATGCTCATCTATCATAAAATAAACATCTGGAAGTATTTACAGTTTGTCAACATTTCCAGAGTTCCTTACATTTATTAAGTGCATTTGAAATGCACTTTGAAAAATTGCAACAATTTCAAAGAAAAAAATTGTGAGTGGCTTAAATTATGCAACATACCTCAACTCTTGCCTTATAAAATCCAGTATCATGTAGCCTTTCTTTATATTTGCTGACTTCACTTTCCAGCTGATCAAGTCTGACTGCCTTCTCCTGAAGTGCATCTAATTCATCTCGGTACATTCTTGCAGAATGAGCATCCGAAAGCAAGTTCATGTTCTAAATATAAATAAGTTTTAATATCTTAATATTGTTTTCTATTTTCAAATTGATAACCTTTGGTTGCACAACTTGATGAATTTACTAAATAATAAAAAAAATTGTATACTTTAAAAGTGTGAATTTTATGGTATGTAAATTATATATCTCAAGTTGTTTTTTTTTTAAATGAACAGATAAAAGTTTTTTTAAAACCTAGAATAAAAAGTATTAAAAAAATTTTTTTTTACATATAAATATACAAACTTATGCTTACATACGATTTTTCTGTAGTATTCTGTATTAGGAATATAAAAAATATTTAGGATATTTTAAAATAAGTGAACCTCTCCTTAACACAAATTTTTATGAAATGTTATATATAGGAATATAAAAAGTATTCAGGATATTTTAAAGTAAATGTACTTCTATTTAACATAATCATTTATAATTAACTTAAGGTGAAAAAGTTAACTTTAAAATACTGGGTAAGAACACAGAAGAGGCAAACTGTATTACTAAAATTCATCATTACTTACTTTGGAAAAATAATGTTTCTATCCAGGTAATGTAACAAAATTCTGCTGAGTATTTTTTAATACTTCCAAGGGAATGCTTAGCTGCATATCTTAATGTCATTTCAGGCAAATTAAAATTCAACCTTTTATAAGTTGTCATAATACTTTAGAATAGCAGTTACCACACTGTGATCCAGGGACATCTGTGGGTCCCTGAAACCCTTTCAGGGAGTTCATGAGCTGAAAATCATTTTCAAAATAATACTAAAACATTATTTACCCTTTTGCTCTCATTCTCTCACAAGAGTGCAATGGAGCTTTCCAGAGACGACATAGCATGTGAAATCTCAAGAGACTGAATGCAGAAAACAGATATGAGAATCTGGTAGTCTTCAATTAAGCCAGGCATTAAATAATTTGCAAAAATGTAAAAGTACGAGTCTTCTTAATTTGGGGGAGTTGTGGGGGGGGAATAATGGTTATATGGTTAACATAATTTTTAGCATAGAACGGGTTGTATATTCTTTTTAAATGAATTAATATTTAGTTTTTTAAGTTTTAATTTCAAGTATAGTAAATACCAGTAGATACAATCCACATTAAACATCCTTATTAATTTTCAAGAGTGGAAAAGAGTCTTGAGATCAAAAAGATTGAGAATCACTGTTTTAGACAGAACACACATATAAAGAATTCTGCTGCCAAAAGTAGAAAGCAACCACAGCATATTTAGAAATAAATATCATGATTCCCAGTGTCATTCATCTAGCAAGGTTCCAGTTTATGATCCTGCAAGTAGAATATTCCCTCAATTTAAAATGGCACGTTCGGGTAAGGAAAAGAAATAATTGTCCAGCTTACTAGAATCCTACCGTTTATGGTTAAAGAAGACCTCAAGCACTACCTCCAAATGGAAATGAAACCTTATAGTTATTAAAGGAAGTGAACTCGTAAACAATCTTGGTTCAAGATTAAAAAACACAAAGCTTTAGTAAACTAAAAATAATTTTTTAAAGTAAAAAATTTTTATCTTAATAAGAAAAAAGTGAAAAAGCAAAAAACATTCTATTGTATATAAGTTAACATAAAGCACCATCAAAGAGCAGAGACCTAAGGAGACACATATAACCAGCACAGGTTACAGTACAGGTGTTCCAGCTTCCAAGCCCACTGAGGTCAAATGCACATAAAAGAGAAACTTGGAACTGCCCTCGGCCTAAGAGGCTCCTCTGAATCTTAGTGAGGTTGGAGTAACACTGACATAGAAAAAAGAAAAGTCCAAAGACCTTGATTTCTTATCTTGGCTCTACCATTTGTGAAGAGAGACACTGAAAAGTCATCAAATTTCTTTAAGCATCAGCAACCTCATAATTCATTAAAGTAAAAGTTATAAATTATAAGGAGAAAAATTAATTTCCAATTACTTAGCAGTGCTACACAATAAAAGTTTTAGGTACAAACCTCTTGTTGTAGCCTTTTTAATTCTATTTCCATTTGCTCAAGTTCTTCTTTGCAGTCCAATAACTCTTCAGTATTTTCGTCCCTTAAATGCAAAAAATATTTATTTTATAATAAGCTTACTGCTTTTGAAAACTATGATCATCATCTGCATTAATACAAATGCATTATTATTACTAAATATCTAGTTGAACACAGCATTAGCCATAACCCCAACCAAGGGGAGAAAGAGAAAGAAATGGGCATTGGGAATTTGTGATCGGATGTCATTAATCAAACTACCCCTTAAAGTTTTCCAAAGGCTAATAACCTCAGGGATTAATGCCCTCGTAGTTCACAAGGCAGTTTCTCTCTCTTCACCCTTCCTGCCAACCTCCATTCTCACTCCCCTTTCTAGCTCTCTCCCTCTCTTCCTCTCTGCATAGTCAAAAACAAATAAGCTGGAAGAGTTTTCATGCAAGGCAATACTATCTGGGTCTGAGACTTATAAGGTTCTCCAAACTATTTTCGACATAGTCAATGGCCTAAAGGAAATCATACACTGCCACACAGATTCCTATAGTCTTTATATCTCTATTGGTTTCTAACCTGTAGTCTATAAACATCTTCAAATTTCTACAATTTTTTTTCCTCTTTAAATTGCTTTACTTCTACCTCCCATTTTCTATCTCCCCTTCAAGGCCACGCTCGTAAATAAAGTCTCCACTCATTATCTCTACTTTTCCACCAACTGTTCTTTTTTTTTTTTATCATTTGATATTTTTAACTCAACAGGATACTGGAAAAACTTTCACAAAACAATACATACAAAAAAAAGCATAATACATAAATACCATCAATCCATTTCTATATGGTGCTGTTCTCAAAAAACAATCACCAATAGTCATACACTTAGGTTGTTACCAGTCTTTTAATATTATAAAACTTAATAAATAAGCTTGCACAGCCAAATCTGTATGTCCCATCTAATCTACATATTATTTTAATACTTAATGTGGTTTTATATTTTTAATCAGCCTCAAATCGTTTTCATAGGAATTTTTATTTTGAAATAGTTATAGACTTAAAGGAAATTGCAAAAATAGTACCTGTTCTCATGTACCCTTCATACAGCTTTCCTCAATGGTGACATTTTATATGTTGGCAGTATAGTATCAAAAGCAGGGATTTGGCATTGGTACAATACCATTAACTAAATTTACGACCTTATTTCATTTTAAAATCTATTTCTGAAGTAGACAGGAAACAAATAGCATGATTTTACATGTACATACCATGTTCCACATGCTATGCATACCTGTCTAAAGGAACTAGCTTTCCCTAATGATAAATGTTGGCAAATGTCAACAGCCTCACTAGAAAACAAAATTTCATTGGGACTATAACATGAAAAGAAAAGAAGTATCCAACAAAACAAGCAAAAAACCTCAAGGTACCAAGCTGGAGAGCTTATGTGAAAGTGGCAAGTTGGTGGTAGAAGCAGTGAGAGCTTGAAGCTTTACAGGGAGACAAGTCACAGCGTCAGTTTGCTCAGGAAGGACACCCCGGGGAAGCTGGCATCTGTGCTAGGACTTGCACAATAAAAACAGAGTTGCATAGGCTGGGATAGAAAGAAAAGGCAATCCAGGGACAACAGTGCAGAGGCAGGAAGGTAAGGGAACCAGGCATCTGGATCCGTGAAAACATTTCCCAAGTTCCTGCTCTGAAACAGGCCCTGGGCTGCGGGTTGGATAGTCACATGGGTGAAGCAAAGGCTCTGCCCTTGCTGAACCTACAGTTTGTCTGGAGACACAATGTGACTGGTGCTGTGATAGAGGAGGCACTGGGGTCTGTGGGGGTCCAGAGCAGCAACTGAAACTCCCAGGGGTTGGCAGAACTGGGAGAGGCTTTCCACCATCTGTTCTTTAATAAAATGTTTGTGTATATGAACTGTATTTCAATTTTTATAAAGGGTAAATGTTCATTGTAAAAAAACAATCTGTTGTTGACATCCCGTCATACCAATACATTTTTTAAAACAATAAATTTTTAATGGAAAAATATTCCCTTTGGTAGGGAAACTATAATTTATTTAAGTGGATTCCATTTTTCACTGTAATGCATAATGGTCTGGTAAATAAAATTATACATAAAACCTACATATTCCAGATTTCTAAAAACACATTGCAGGTTTGAAAGTTTTTGATATATACTGTCAAAATGATCTTCAGAAAGGTCATTACCAATTTATAATACACCCAGCAGAGGATAAAAATGCCTATATGTGAAAAAATTTAACAACCAAAAAGTGCTGATATTGTTCTAAATTGCCTTTATTTGAATACAAAGAATCACTGTGCTTTCTTTTATGCCACTAAAACTTCTTCTGATAAAATGCTATTATTTTAAGTCTTTTAACTGAAAAAAAGCTATTACTTTTGTGATTTATAAGATATTTCTTACAAATATTTCTTTACAGTTTGTTGAATGCTTTTTAAAAATTAAGAAAATTTTTTTATTGTGGCTATATATATATATTATATATATATATATATAACATAAAATTGTAATTTTAACCATATCAAATATATAATTCAGGGGTATTAATTACATTTACAATGTTGTTAAATTATCACCACTACTTGTTCGCAAAGCTTCATCACCCCAATTTTGAAACCATTAAGCAATAACTCCCCCATTCCTCCAACCCCTTACCTCTAAAGTACTTTTTGTTTCTCTAAATTTGCCTATTAAAGATA
This sequence comes from Manis pentadactyla, assembly GCF_030020395.1. Lineage (NCBI taxonomy): Eukaryota > Metazoa > Chordata > Mammalia > Pholidota > Manidae > Manis > Manis pentadactyla. The sequence continues at coordinate 154,762,136 of NC_080020.1, read as the reverse complement.
ATTCATTTAAGTGGAATCATACAATATTTGTCCTTTGTATCTGTCTTATCTGACTTAGCAAATTGTTTTCAGAGCTCATTCATGTTGTAGCAGATAAGAGAATTTCATCCTTTTTTGGCTGAATAATATTCTATCATATGCTTATAGCACATTTTGTTTATGAATCCATCTGTACATGGACACTTGGCTTGTTTCCACCTTTTGGCTATTGGGAGAATGGAGCAACGAACACAGGCATAACAAATACCTGTTCTGAGTCCCTGTTTTCAATTCTGAGGGAATACACCTAGGCACAGAATCTAGGTCATATGAAAGTTCTATGTTTAACTTTATGATTAATATTCAAATGTTTTAATTTTACTCGTTTCTTTCTGGATGTCTATATATTAAAAATTTGTTATAAAAATAGAGCAACCAGGAGGGGAGGCTGAATATGGAGGAGTAGGAAGGCAAGACAGACATCTACACACACACACACACACACACACACACACACACACACACACGAAGCAACTACAGCAAATCCAATTAAACCCCAAAATGAACTGAAGACTGCAGAACAGACCATCTACACCTGGGGGAGAAGAGAAGACCACACAGAAAAGGTAAAGTGGCAAAGCACCAATGGAGTGGGACCCAAGCCCTTCGCCCGTCCCAGCCCAAAGGCAGGAGGAAGAGGAACAGAGCAGGGAGGGGATAGGTGCCCAGGAACTCTGCACACCTGACCCTGGAGATCTGCTCTGGGGACACAAGACCACACTGCACTGTGTTCACCTGATTAGAGGGAGTAGACACCAGGGACAGCTGGAATACTCTGAGAGATGAGACACCAGCCACCTTTGGAGGACAGACATGCTTCATTTGTCCTGCTGAGGCCCAAAAGCAGAGGCAGCAGTTTGAAAAACCTGCCAGCAGTGGGAGGGGAGCCAGAGGAGCAAGGGCTGGAGGGAGGTATCTCTGCAGGAGGAAGGGCAGGTGGACAACATCTCCCCAACACTCCCTTGGCCCAACAGCTTGGGCACACATGGGAGCCCTAGATACGCCATTCTCCTTGCTGGCCTCATTCTGAAGTGCCTTCCTGTACCCCACTAATGCGACAGCCCACTCAGCCCAGCAGCTTTGGACCTTGCTGCCTGGCAGGCAGAGGGAGACTCTCCCAGCTTTCACAGCTCTGTTTCAGCCCAACTGGGGAGGTGCCTGCAGGAGCCAGATATGAGAGCATCTTCCTCCCCAACGGTGGCCCAGCTGGGTAATGGTGCCCCACTGTTGCTAGAGGGCACCTACAGGACTCACTGCTCTAGCAGCTGTGGGCCACGGCAGCATGATATGCTGCCTGCACTGCTGATATGGGCTCCCACTGCACACCTCGCTCCCACTGCACACCTGCGCACCCCACACACCCACCACGGGACTAACTGACTCAGCACACCTACACCCCTCCCAGCACTGCAGGACCCCACCACAGCTGCTGCATGCCCCACACCCTCGAATCACACAGCTAAGCCACTGCTGAGCACCCCTGCACTCCACAACCAGGTGATTTGACAACGCCTGCACCCTGACATAGTACAACTACCCCTGAAACCACTCAACACACCCTGTTAAGGCAGCAGCCGCACCATTGCTGCAGGGCAGGTGGAGGGCAGCCCAGCCCACAACAATCCCAGCAGAATCCACTGGTTTGATCACATAGGCCTGGCTGAGGAAAACTGCTGGGCCTCAGCAGACTGAGATAAACCATGGCCAGAATACATACAGAAAGGCAACCCCACCCATTGCCCACCAACAGCTGCTGGGGCTCCACAGGAAAGGACAAGCAGGCACTTGAGAGGAAAGAGTCCTGAGCTTCTGGGCACCACAGACACCTTCTTTATAAAGCCTTTACTCTCTATGTCAGGAAGCATAGCAGATCCATCTAATAGAAAAGAAAAAACACAGAACCCTGACAAAATGAGGAGGCAGAGAACTATGTTCCAAACAAAACAACAGATTAAGACACCAGAAAGAGGGCTAAATGAAATGGAGATTACAAATCATCTTGATAAATATTTCAAAGTTAAAGTCACTATTTGCAGATGACATATTACAAATAGAAAACCCTAAAGAATCGATGAAAAAACTACTAGAACTAATAACTGGATTCAGCAAAGTTGCAGGATATAAAATTAACAGAAATCTGTTACACTCCTATATACTAACAATGAACCAGCAAAAAGAGAAATCAGGAAATCAATTCCATTTATAATTACATTGAAAAGAATAAAATACCTAGGAATAAACCTTACCAAGGAAGTGAAAGACCTAGACTCTAAAACACTCATGAGAGAAATTAAAGACACAAATAAGTGGAAATCTATCCCGTGCTCATAGATAGGAAGAATGTAGTCAAAATGACCATCTTGCCCAAAGCAATCTGCCCAAAGATTCAATGCAATTCCTATCAAAATACCAACAGCATTTTACAGTGAACTAGAACAACTACTTCTAAAATACATATGGAACCACAAAAGACCCTGAAGAGCCAAAGCAATTCTGAGAAACAAGAACAAAGCTGGGGGGATTACGCTCACTGACATCAAGATCTACTACAAAGCCACAGTAATCAAGACAATTTGGCACTGGCACAAGAACAGACCCATAGATCAATGGAACAGAATAGAGAGCCCAGATATAAACCAACACATATATGGTCAATTAATATACCATAAAGGAGGCATGAATATACAATGGGGAAAAGACAGCCACATACAAGAGAATGATTACTGGATTACTGCCAAACTCCATACACAAAAGTAAATTCAAAATGGATCACAGACCTGAATATAAGGTAAGAAACCATGAAACTCTTTGAAGAAAACATAGGCAAAATCTCTTGACCATAAATATAAGCAATTTTTTCCTGGACACATCCCTTCATTCAAGGGAAACAAAATTGAAAACAAACAAGTGAGACTACAGCAAACGAAAAAGCTTCTGTACAGCGAAGGACACCATCAGCAGAACAAAAAAGTGACCTACAGTATCGGAGAATATATCTGTAAATGATTTATCTAATAAGGGGTTAACATCCAAAATACATAAAGAGCTCATACACCTAAACACACAAAAAAACAACCTGATTATAAAATGGGTGGAGGACCAAAACAGACATTTCTCCAAAGAAGAAATACAGATGGCAAACAGGCACATGAAAAGATGTTTTACATCACTAATCATCAGGGAAATGTAAATCAAAACCACAATGAGGTATCACCTCACACCAGCAGAAGGGCCACTATCCGAAAGACAAGAAATAAGTGTTGGTGAGGATGTGAAGAAATGGGACCCCTCCTACACTGTTGATGGGAATGTCAATTGGTGCAGCCACTGTGCAAAGCAGTGTGGAGTTTATTCTAAAAATCAGAAATAGAAACACCTATGGACAAAATAATTCCACTTCTAGGAATTTACCCTAGGAATTTTGAATCAACAAAATCCTTGATCCAAAAAGATATATGCACCCGTTTATTGCTGCATTATTTACAATGGCCAAGATACGGAAGCAACCTAAGTATTCATCAATAGATGAACGGATAAAGAATACATGGTACATATACACAATGGAATATTATTCAGCCATAAAAAGAAAAGTAATCTTCCCATTTGCAACAACATGGATGGAGCTATAGAGTATTATGCTCAGTGAAATAAACCAGATGGACAAAGACAAATACCATATGATTCCACTTATTTGTGGAATATAAATACAAAGCAAAACCCAATGAACAAAACAGCAGTAGTGTCATAGGCACTGAGAAGGGACTGGTGTTTACTATGGGGGTGGCATTGGAGTGGGTGGGTGGGAAGTGTGAGGGGGATAAAGTGGCACAAAATTCTCAATCAGAGGCGGAGCCAAGATGGCAGCGTGAGTCTCCTCCCAAAAGAGAGCAGCGGAAATCTCCTCCCAAAATCACATATATTTTTGAAAATACAACAAAGACAACTCTTCCTAAACGAGAGACCAGAAGACACAGGACAACATCCAGACCACACCCACACCTGCGAGAACCCAGCGCCTTGCGAAGGGGGTAAGATACAAGCCCCAGCCCGGCGGGAACCAAGCGCCCACACCCCAGCTCCGAGCGGGAGGAGAGGAGTCAGAGCGGGGAGGGAGAGGGAGCCCAGGACTGCTAAATAGCCAACCCTACCCATCCGCACCAGAGCACAGACACAATGCATGTGTGGGGTCCTGGATACTAGGGAAACAGGACAGTAAGACCTGTGAGCAGGTCCCCGCAGCTGGCGCCCTGGGGATATAGAAAAGCGACTGCTTTTTGGAAGTCTTAAAGGGACAGGAACCCCACCGCTGGACGGAAGCATCCTGGGACACTTAGTCCAGCAGCAGGGAATCAGGGGAACTCTGGGCACTCTAACCCCCTGGGCAGCAGGGAGCACGGAGGCCCCTCAGGGAGATAAACAGCCTCCCGGCCGTTCCCCCTCCAACATGGCTCAACCTTATCGGAGCAGCAGCCCAAGGCAGGCCATGCCCACAGCAACAGCGGAGATTAACTCCACAGTGGCTGAGCAGGAAGCAGAAGCCCCATCTGCATGCAGCTGCCCAGCACAAGCCACTAGAGGTCGCTGTTCTCCAAGGAGAGGAAGACCATAAACCAACAAGAAGGGAAGTTCTTCCAGCTGTCACTCGTGCCAGCTCTGCAAACTATCTCTATCACCATGAAAAGGCAAAATTTGAGGCAGACAAAAATAACAGAGAACACACTTGAGAAGGAGACAGACCTCACCAGTCTTCCTGAAAAAGAATTCAAAATAAAAATCATTAACATGCTGACAGAGATGCAGACAAATATACAAGAGCTAAGGGATGAGGTCTGGAGGGAGATTACAGACGTCTGGAGGGAGATTACAGACATCCCAAAAGAGATGACAGAAGTGAAACAAACTCTGGAAGGATTTATAAGCAGAATGGAAAAGATGCAAAAGGCCATGGATGGAATACAACAGAGAACAGGAATGCATAGAAGCTGACACAGAGAGAGATAAAAGGATCTCCAGGAATGAAACAATATTAAGAGAACTGTGTGACCAATCTAAAAGGAACAATATCTGTATAATACGGATACCAGAAGAAGAAGAGAGAGAAAAAGGGATAGAAAGTGTCTTTGAAGAAATAATTGCTGAAAACTTCCCCAAACTGGGGGAGGAAATAATCAAACAGACCACGGAAATACACAGAACTCCCAACAGAAAGGAACCAAGGAGGACAATACCAAGACACAATAATTAAAATGGCAAAGATCAAGGACAAGGAAAGAGTTTTAAAGGCAGCTAGAGAGAAAAACGTCACCTATAAAGGAAAACCCATCAGGCTATCATCAGACTTCTCAACAGAAACCTTACAGGCCAGAAGAGAATGGTATGATATATTTAATGCAATGAAACAGAAGGGCCTTGAACCCAGGATACTGTATCCAGCACGACTATCATTTAAATATGAAGGAGGGATTAAACAATTCCCAGAAAAGCAAAAGTTGAGGGAATATGCCTCCCACAAACCACCTCTACAGGGTGTTCTAGAGGGACTATTCTAGACGGGAGCACTCCTAAGACTAAATAGATGTCACCAGAGAAAATAAAATCACAGCAAAGAAAGGAGACCAACCAAATACTAACTAAAGGCAAAAAATAAAATCAACTACCCAGTAAAAGCAGTTAAAGGAAACATGAAAGAGCACAGAATAAAACAACCAACATATAAAGAATGGAGGAGGAGGAATAAGAAGGGAGAGAAGAAAAGAATCTCCAGACAGTGTATATAACAGCTCAATAAGTGAGCTAAGGTAGGCAGTAAGATACTGAAGAAGCTAACCTTGAACCTTTGGTAACCATGAATCTAAAGCCTGCAATGGCAATAAGTACATATCTTTCAATAGTCACCCTAAATGTAAATGGACTGAATGTACCAATCAAAAGACACAGAGTAATACAATGGATAAAAAAGCAAGACCCATCTATATGCTGCTTACAAGAAACTCACCGCAAACCCAAAGACATGCACAGACTAAAAGTCAAGGGATAGAAAACATATTTCAGGCAAACAACAGAGAGAAGAAAGCAGGGGTTGCAGTACTAGTATCAGACAAAGTAGACTTCAAAACAAAGAAAGTAACAAGAGATAAAGAAGGACATTACATAATGATAAAGGGCTCAGTCCAACAAGAAGATATAACCATTCTAAATATATATGCACCCAACACAGGAGCACCAGCATATGTGAAACAAATACTAACAGAACTAAAGGGGGAAATAGAATGCAATGCACTCATTTTAGGAGACTTCAACATGCTACTCACCTGAAAGGATTGATCCACTGGGCAGAAAATAAATAAGGACACGGAGGCACTGAACAAATCACTAGAACAGATGGACCTAATAGACATCTATAGAACTCTACATGCAAAAGCAATAGGATATACATTCTTCTCAAGTGCACATGGAACACTCTCCAGAATAGAACACATACTAGCTCACAAAAAGAGACTCAGTAAATTCCAAAAGATTGAAATTCTAACAACCAACTTATCAGACCACAAAGGTATAAAACTAGAAATAAATTCTACAAAGAAAACAAAAAGGCTCACAAACACATGGAGGCTTAACAACATGCTCCTAAATAATCAATGGATCAACGAACAAATCAAAATGGAGATCCAGCAATATATGGAAACAAATGACAACAACACAAAGCCCCAACTTCTGTGCGACACAGCGAAAGCAGTCTTAAGAGGAAAGTATATAGTGATCCAGGCACACTTGAAGAAGGAAGAACAATCCCAAATGAATAGTCTAACATCACAATTATCGAAACTGGAAAAAGAAGAACAAATGAGGCCTAAGGTCAGCAGAAGGAGGGACATAATAAAGATAAGAGAAGAAATAAACAAAATTGAGAAGAATAAAACAATAGCAAAAATCAATGAAACCAAGAGCTGGTTCTTTGAGAAAATAAACAAAATAGATAAGCATCTAGCCAAACTTATTAAGAGAAAAAGAGAATCAACACAAATCAACAGAATCAGAAATGAGAATGGAAAAATCACGACAGACTCCACAGAAATACAAAGAATTATTAAAGACTACTATGAAAACCTATATGCTAACAAGCTGGAAAAACCTAGGAGAAATGGACAACTTCCTAGAAAAATATAACCTTCCAAGACTGACCAAGGAAGAAACACAAAAGTTAAACAAACCAATTACGACTGAAGAAACTGAAATGGTAATAAAAAAACTACCAAAGAACAAAACCCCCGGGCCAGACAGATTTACCTCGGAATTTTATCAGACACACAGAGAAGACATAATACCCATTCTCCTTAAAGTTTTCCAAAAAATAGAAGAGGAGGGAATACTCCCAAACTCATTCTATGAAGCCAACATCAAGCTAATAGCAAAACCAGGCAAAGACCCCACCAAAAAAGAAAATTACAGACCAATATCCCTGATGAATGTAGATACAAAAATACTCAATAAAATATTAGCAAACCGAATTCAAAAATATATCAAAAGGATCATACACCATGACCAAGTGGGATTCAAGCCAGGGATGCAAGGATGGTACAACATTCGAAAATCCATCAACATCATCCACCACATCAACAAAAAGAAAGACAAAAACCACATGATCATCTCCGTAGATGCTGAAAAAGCATTTGACAAAATTCAACATCCATTCATGATAAAAACTCTCAGCAAAATGGGTATAGAAGGCAAGTACCTCAACATAATAAAGGCCATATATGATAAACCCACAGCCAACATCATACTGAACAGCGAGAAGCTGAAAGCTTTTCCTCTGAGATCGGGAACAAGACAGGGATGCCCACTCTCCCCACTGTTATTTAACATAGTACTGGAGGTCCTAGCCATGGCAATTAGACAAAACAAAGAACTACAAGGAATCCAGATTGGTAAAGAAGAAGTTGAACTGTCACTATTTGCAGATGATATGATACTGTACATAAAAAACCCTAAAGACTCCACTCCAAAACTACTAGAACTGATATCAGAATACAGCAAAGTTGCAGGATACAAAATTAACACACAGAAATCTGTGGCTTTCCTATACACTAACAATGAACCAATAGAAAGAGAAATCAGGAAAACAACTCCATTCACAATTGCATCAAAAAGAATAAAATACCTAGGAATAAACCTAACCAAAGAAGTAAAAGACCTATACCCTGAAAACTACAAGACACTCTTAAGAGAAATTAAAGCGGACACTAACAAATGGAAACTCATCCCATGCTCTTGGCTAGGAAGAATTAATATTGTCAAAATGGCAATTCTCCCAAAAGCAATATACAGATTTGATGCAATCCCTACCAAATTATCAGCAACATTCTTCAACGAACTGGAACAAATAGTTCAAAAATTCATATGGAAACACCAAAGACCCCAAATAGCCAAAGCAATCCTGAGAAAGAAGAATAAAGTGGGGGGCATCTCACTCCCCAACTTCAAGTTCTACTACAAAGCCATAGTAATCAAGACAAGTTGGTACTGGCACAAGAACAGAGCCACAGACCAGTGGAACAGATTAGAGACTCCAGACATTAACCCAAACATATATGGTCAATTAATATTTGATAAAGGAGCCATGGACATACAATGGGGATATGACAGTCTCTTCAAAAGATGGTGCTAGCAGAACTGGACAGCTACATGTAAGAGAATGAAACTGGACCATTGCTAACCCCATACACAAAAGTAAATTCGAAATGGATCAAAGACCTGAATGTAAGGCACTAAAGCATAAAACTCTTAGATAAAAACATAGGTAAAAATCTCTTAGACATAAACATGAGTGACCTCTTTTTGAACATATCTCCCCGGGCAAAATGCAAAAGCAAAATGAACAAGTGGGACTATATTAAGCTGAAAAGCTTCTGTACAGCAAAAGACACCATCAATAGAACAAAAAGGTACCCTACAGTATGGGAGAATATACTTGTAAATGACAGATCCGATAAAGGCTTGACATCCAAAATATATATAGAGCTCACGCAGCTCAACAAACAAAAAACAAATAATCCAATTAAAAAATGGGCAGAGGAACTGAATAGACAATTCTCCAAAAAAAAAATTCAGATGGCCAACAGACACATGAAAAGATGCTCCACATCGCTAGTTGTCAGAGAAATGCAAATTAAAACCACAATGAGATATCACCTCACACCAGTAAGGATTGCCACCATCTAAAAGACAAACCACAACAAATGTTGGCAAGGTTGTGGAGAAAGGGGAACCCTTCCACACTGCTGGTGGAAATGTAAATTAGTTCAACCATTGTGGAAAGCAGTATGGAGGTTCCACAAAATGCTCAAAATAAACTTACCATTTGACCCAGGAATTCCACTCCTAGAATTTCCCTAAGAATGCAGCACTCCAGTTTGAAAAAGACAGATGCACCCCTATCTTTATCACAGCACTATTTACAATAGCCAAGAATTGGAAGCAACCTAAGTGTCCATCAGTGGATGAATGGATAAAGAAGATGTGGTACATATACACAATGGAATATTATTCAGCCATAAGAAGAAAACAAATCTTACCATTTGCAACAATATGGATGGAGCTAGAGGGAATTATGCTCAGTGAAATAAGCCAAGCAGAGAAAGAGAAATACCAGATGATTTCACTCATCTGTGGAGTATAAGAACAAAGGAAAAACTGAAGGAACAAAACAACAGCAGAATCACAGAACCCAAGAATGGACTAACAGGTACCAAAGGGAAAGGGACTGGGGAGGGTGGGTGAGTAGGGAGGGATAAGGGGGGGTAAGAAGAAAGGGTGTATTATGATTCGCATGCATAATGTGGGGGGTGGGAGAAAGGGGAGGGCTGTGCAACACAGAGAAGACAAGTAGTGATTCTACAACATTTTGCTATGCTGATGGACAGTGACTGTAATGGGGTTTGTGGGGGGGACTTGGTATAGGGGAGAGCCTAGTAAACATAATATTCTTCATATAATTGTAGATTAATGATAACAAAAAAAAAGAGAAAGAAAAGGGGGATTACTCCCTGATAGGATAAAACTAACTGCAAATCAACGATTAATGCGTGCTTTACATATCCTTAATTTTGATCTTTTAAAGGGTGTCAGATGATCAGCTATGGAAGTACATTTTTCTGATAATGTTCCTTTCTCTTAAAAAAAAAAAAGCAGTTCCTGTGTGGTGATCTCCAATAGGTTCTTCACAATGGTATAAACGTCATATCAAAGTGTGGGCAAAGGGTTTGTTTGTGTTTATACAGAGGATCAAAGCCGAATTTGGCTACCCAGAAAACGAATTAAGATAATGATATGAAGAAGAACTTGCAACATCAACATCCTCTGGAAGAGTCATTCCAGAAGATGATCATCAAAAAACTTCAACAAAGATCTTGGCGCTGTTGTAGCTGCATTCATCCCACCTGTTAATGGACTTGCCATTGGAACGAAGAAGGAAATATCTAAGCTGGCCTGTGCATACAGTAAAACAACAAATTTGACTGGATCTATACTGTTGGAACTCAACCAAGAATTAGGAGAAGTGCAAGTTGCAGTGCTCCAAAATTGTGCGACCATAGACTATCTAATGTTAAAAGAACATATGGTATACAGAGGATCAAAACCTAATTTCGCTACCCTGAAAATGAACTAAGAAACGATATGAAAAAGAACCTCCAACGTCAGCACTCTCTGGAAGACTCATGCCAGAAGATGATCATCAAAAAACCCCAACAAAGATCCACGCACTGCTACAGCTGTAGATGCACTCATCCCACCAGCTCCTGGACTTGCCATGGGAATGAAGAAGGAGATATCTAAGCTGGCCTGTGCATACAGTAAAACAACAAATTTGACTGGATCTATACTGTTGGAACTCAACCAAGAATTAGGAGAAGTGCAAATTGTAGCGCTCCAAAATCTTACAACTACAGACTATTTACTGTTAAAAGAACATAAGGGACGTGAACATTCCCCAGGAATGGGTTGTTTTAATTTGTCTGATTTCTCTCAGACTGTTCAAGTTCAGTTGGACAATATCCACCATATCATAGATAAGTTTTCACAAATGCCTAAGGTGCCTAACTGGTTTTCTTGGTTTCACTGGAGATGGCTGGTAATTATAGATATGCTTTGGTTATGTAACTATACTCCTATTATGTTAATGTGTGTGTGCAATTTAAGTAGTAGCTTAAAACGTATACATGCTGAAGTTACTCTACAAGAAGATATGTCAAAGAAATAATCAATCTTCCCATGTTTTCTTCCGCCTGCTACTTCTATAGCTTTTCTTCATCCTTCCTAATTACAACCCTTAAATAGAATTCGTGCCTCATATCAAATTTACTGAGTATCATAATTCTTCCAAGTGGTAAAGATACCTCAAGACAAATGCTGGGCATAGAAGTCACAGGGCATAAATATGTAAAGTAAAAAGCTAACCTTTTCAAACAGTAAGGCTTCTCTCTCACTTACCAACTCTACATTTCCCTGTATGGCCCCGGAAGATGACTGGTTAGCCAGAGATGGGTAAGATTCCTCAAGGGAGGAACAACCTAAGACAGGCACCGTTGCAGGGGGGCCATCAGGTGAGAAATTGGGGATCAACAGAGGTGAGGCTTAGAACCTCACCCCCCCTGTTCTGAGAGAAATCTTCTGCATACATGGATGTTTTATTGCCCTTGTCTAGCTTGGATTAACACATAGTCTACAGGTACACACCTGATCATCTACATTTTCTCTCTTACAACACTAAACTATGTTTTCTACCTTTATCTTGTATCTACCTACCACTTCAGTGTTTTATTAAAAATAATAATAATATAGAGAGACATGTGGTATCCACATATAAATCAAGTATAAAAATCAAATGAGTATTCATATTTGAACTGTTTATAGTTCATAATGCATGAGCAAAACCGAAAGTTTCTGTGATGACTGCCCGTGTACTGTTCACCATGTAACTTATTCACTATGTAAGAATTTGTTCTCCATGTAAGAACTTGTTTGTTATGCTTCAGAAGATTGGAGACTGACGAAAATTAGGCTTGGGGTGGATTAATGATTGTGCATTGAGCATTGACTCCCCTATACAGAATTTCATTGTTGTTAACAACCATTTGATCAATAAATATGAAAGAAGCCCTCACCAAAAAAAAAAAAAAAAAAAAAGTGCACACTTCCAATTGTAAAATAAATAACCGGGATGTTATAGTGTATAGCATAAGGAATATAGTCAAAATATTGTAACAGCTTGGTATGGTAATAGCTGGTACCTGGAATTATCATGTATATAAATGTTGAATCACTGTGTTGTACACCTGAAACTAATGTAATACTGTGTGTCAAGTACCCGTCGAGAAAAAATAATTATCTACAAAAAAAAAAAAAAAAAAAAAAGAACATATGGGATGTGAACAGTTCCCAGGAATGTGTTGTTTTAATTTGTCTGATTTTTCTTAAACTATTCAAATTCAGTTAGACAATATCCATCGTATCATTGATAAGTTTTCACAAATGCCTAGGGTACGTAACTGGTTTTCTTGGTTTCACTGGATATGGTTGGTAATTGTAGGTCTGCTTTTGTTATGTAGCTGTATTCCTATTATGTTAATGTGTGTACACAATTTAATTAGTAGTTTAAGACCTATACATGCTTATGTTACTCTACAAGAAGATATGTCAAAGAAATAATCAATCTTCCCATGTTTTCCTCCGTCTGCTACTTCTATAGCTTTTCTTCTTCCTTCCTAATTACAACCCTTTAGGAGAATTCGTGCCTCATATAGAAAATTACTGAGTATCATAATTCTTCCAAGTGGTAAAGATACCTCAAGACAAATGCTGGGCATAGAAGCCACAGGGCATAAATCTGCAAAGAAGTAAAAAGCTAACCTTTTCAAAGAATATTGCTGCTCTCTCACTTACCAACTTTACATTTCCCTGTATGGCCCCGGAAGATGACTGGTTAGCCAGAGACGGGTAAGATTCCTCAAGGGAGGAACAACCTAAGACAGGCACAGTCACAAGGGGGCCATCAGGTGAGAAATTGGGGATCAACAGAGGTGAGGCTTAGAACCTCACCCCCCCTGTTTTGAGAGAAATCTGCATCCGTGGATGTTTTGTTGCCCTTGTCTAGCTTGGATTAGCACTTAGTCTATAGGCACAGACCTGATCATCTACATTTGCCCTCTTACAGCACTAAATTATGTTTTCTACCTTTATCTTGCATCTACCTACCACTTCAGCATTTTATTTAAAAAATAATAATAATAAGGGAGAAATGTGGGATTCACATATAAGTCAAGTATAAAAATCAAATGAATAATCATATCTGACTTGATTGTTTATAGTTTATGATGTGTGATCAAAACCGAATGTTTCTGTGATATGACTGCCCTTGCACTGTTCACCATGTAAGAACTTATTCACTATGTAAGAACTTGTTCACCATGTAAGAACTTGTTCGTTATGCTTCAGAAGCTTGGAGACTGTTAAGAATTAGGCTTGGAGTTGATTAATGATTGTGCATTGAGTCCCCTATACAGAATTTTATTGTTAACAACCATTTGATCAATAAATATGAGAGATGCCCTCTCAAAAAAAAAAATTCTCAATCATAATGTAGGTTGGTCCTGGGGATATTAATACAACATGGAGAATATAGCCAATGATTCTGTAACATCTTCCTATGTTGACAGATAGTAGCTGTACTAGTGTGGGTGAGGATTTAATAATATGGGTAACTGTTGAACCACTGTGGTGTATACCTGAAGCTAATATAAGACTGTATATAAAAAAAAACAAAAAACAGAGCAACCACTTCTTTTGCTTTGTGCAAAGATATCCCCTACCTAGAGGACAAATATATATATATATATATATACTTCTATATTTCTTTTTGGTTCTTTCATCATTATTTAATTTTTTACATTTAGCTCTTTAATCCATCTGAAATTCAATTTGGTTTATGTGCAATATTAATTTAAATAATTTTTCCAAGACTTATCCAGGATTTCCAGCCTCAATAATCATTTCTTTCTGCACTCATTTGACTATAGCAACGAGGCTTTCACCCACAGTTCCCCACTGACACTGTTTTTCAAGAGCTGATTACTTCCTTACTGCCAAATCCAGTGGATTATTTTTGGATCTTTTAGCAGAATTTAATATAATCAACTCCATTCTTTTCCTTAAAACAGTCTCCTTTGACTTCCTGACTCCACACTCAGGTGTTTCTACTCCTCTACACATTAACTCTAGCCCTTTCACTGATTTCATGTTTTGTGCCCATCTTTTGGCCAAAATTATCAAACTCGAATTATCTGTACCAAGCACTTTGGTTAAGCACTTTTCACTTTGTCAAGCACTTAATCCTCACAAGCGCCCTCTAAAGAAACAGTAGCAGTGATAGCAGCTTACATTTATTGAGCACTAATGTACTAGACACTGTTCACTTGACAATTTACCTCACACAACAAACTTACAATAGGCACAATTATTATTACTACTTAATAGGCTAGGAAACTGATCTTAGAGAGATTAAGTAACTTGGCCGTAGTCACTCAGTTAAGTGGTGGGCCAGGATTCCCACTCAGGCAGAATGCCTCTCAAGCTCATGCACTTGATCATAGGCTACAGGCAGCCTCTCTCCAGGGTACATATTAGAAGTTTCATTTTTATGAAGAGACAGAGTAATGCATATGTATGAATACATCTATAATATTGTTGAATAATATGTGTGAAGAAACACAGTAATATGGCTAAAAAATGGTGAAGTCTGCCCTTAACCACTTAAACACCTTTATATTGTGTTCTTCAGATCACATTCTTCTCATTCTTCATGTTCTTCCTGGGCAGTCATACCACTCCCAAGGTTCAACTCCTATGCACAATGCTGCTATTATTCTGCATCAGGTATATCCTAATAATTCCAAATCTCTATTCTGAATTTGAACTAATCATCCAGGGATCATCTCCATGGAGATATATCAAAGGTACCTCAAACTGAATATGTCAAAAACTAAATTTGTCTTTTACCTTACTATTCTTCTTCCCTCTTATGTTCCCTATCTGAGTAAATGGCATCACCATCCCAATAGAAATCAACGGTAAGAAACCAGGAATTATACCTAAATCCTGCCTTCTCCCTTACCTCCTCTACAACTTCACTGTTACAACTTTGCATCAGACCCACACTATATGCCTGGACTGCCTTCGGTCGACCTTCACACTGTCAACAAAATTTTTTAGTCTAAAAATTCACTAAGAGTCAGTTATTAAGACTAGTATGTCTTTAGTAAAACAGAAATCGGATATTACACTCCTACACAAAAAATCTTCAATTCGTCCCTGCTATTTAAAGTCTGAACTTCTGAGTACTACATATATTACCGTCCATGTATTCCCTCCATCATTTCCTACCTTTCCTTTCCTTCCTCCCTCTCTTTTTTTAATTAACGTATCATTGATACACAATCTTATGAAGGTTTCACATGAACAACATTGTGGTTTCAACAGTCACCCATATTATCAAGTCCCCCTGCCCTGACCCCATTGCAGTCACTGTCTATCAGCATAGTAAGATGCTATAGAGTCATTACTTATCTTCTCTGTGCTATACTGCCTTCCCCGTGACCCCCACTACATTATGTGTGTTAATCACAATGCCCCTTAATCCCCTTCTCCTGCTCTCTCCACCCCAACCCCTTCCCTTTGGTAACCGCTGGTCCCTTCTTGGAGTCTGTGAGTCTGCTACTGTTTTGTTCCTTCAGTTTTGCTTTATTGTTATACTCCACAAATGAGTGAAATCATTTGGTACTTGTCTTTCTCCTCATGGCTTATTTCACTGAGCATAATACCCTCGAGCTCCATCCATGTTGTTGCGAATAGTAGGACTTCTTTTCTTTTTATGGCTGAATAATATTCCATTGGTATTCATTCCATCATTTTCAACTTCACTTCTTGCCATTGCCCTCCTTAAATCGTATTGAAATTCTTCAACTTCACCTTCTGCTCACAACACCCAAATAAGCTTTTTCAGCGTAGTTAATGTCTACTAAAGCTGAAATGTGACTATCTCTATGAAAACTTCTTTACACCCTCCCTTTTCGCTACCAAGTCAGAAATGACCAAAAGTCCTTTAGGTTTCAACTGCAGGCTATATGGACTTCTTATATAACTCCAGTTTCATGTAACTTCACTGATTAAAAGTTTATCTCAAAATTCAATTTAAAAATGGGCAAAGGAACTGAATAAACATTTCTCCAAAGACGACGCACATATGACCAAAAGGCACAGGAAAAGATGCTCCACATCATTAGTCATCAGGCAAATGCAATTCAAAACCACAATGAGGTATCACTTCACACTTACTAGCATGGCTGTAACCAAAAAGGAATATAAGTATTGGTGAGGATATGGAAAAACAGGCCCTCAGACATTGCTGGTGCAAATGTAAAATAGTGCAGACAGTCTGACAGTTCCTCAAAAGGCTAAACATAGAGCTACCATATAACACAGCATTTCTCCTTCTTGGTACACAACCACCAAGATAAATGAAAACAAATGCCCACATACAGACTTGGATATGAATGATCATAGTAACATTGTTTTATAAAGTCAAAAAGGGGAAACAATCCAAACATACAACTCATAAATGGATAACTAAAATGTGATATTATCTATGTAATGGAATAGTATTCAGCCATAGAAAGGAATGAAGTACTGAAACATGCTAGAATGACGATGAACCTTGACAACATTATGCTAAGTGAAAGAAGCCAGTAACAAAAGGCCACATAATATATAATTTCATTTATATGAAATGTCCAGAATAGGCAAATTCATGGACTAGAAAGTAGATTAATGCTTCCCAAGAGCCTTTGGGCAAAAAGGGACAGGGAATGGCTGCCAATGAGTATGCAGTTTCTTTGTGTGGTGTTAAAAATTACTTGATATTAGATGGTATGTGATGGTTGCCCAGCTCTATGAATTATATAACAATCAGTGAATTGTATACATTAGAAACATGAATTTTCTGATTTTTGAATTATATCTCAAGAAATCTATTTTAAAAAAATACACAATTTGTGTGAAAGAAAAACTCTGAATACATGAGATACAAGGAAGCAGAGAAAATTATTAAAGAAAGTCTTTGATAACTGAGAAGTGACTGGTGGTTATCATGGGGGTGGGGTTAGGACGGGTAGGTAAAAGAGATAATGAGGCACAAAATCTAAATCATAATGTAAGATGGTTGCAGGGATGAAGTGCACAATGGAGAATCAAGTCAATGATTCTGTAAAATCTTTCTATGTTGACAGACAGCAACTGTATTAGTTGGGGTGAGGATTTAACAATGTGAGTAACTGTTGAATCACTGTGTTGTATACTTGAAAACAATATACTACTGTATGTCAACTATATTTCAATAAAAAAGAGAAGAAAAAAATGAAGTTTTTGATGTTAACTAATGCAAATAGTGAAATTTATAAGGAATTATGTATTCTTCCATCCAATTCACAAATTATTCTTTTACTCTGTATATTAATAAATCAAAAGCAATTATATTACAATGTACTACCCATAAGTAATTATGCTATCCATTGCATGTTCTCATTACAATTATTTATTTCCATTAGGTATAAGGCAACCTGAACTATTTTTACCTACCATGATTCCCACACCTTATCACTTTAGTCAAGATCTGTCCCAACAAAAATACGTAAAACTAATGTTAATAGAAGAAATCCATGAAGGAATGTATTTTCAAAGAATAACAAAGATGGCATTTGACAAAATGTTAGTTACTGGGAATACCTGCTTTATCTGGCACATTTATTTACTCATTTAAAATCCTCATTTACGTTTTTCCACCAACATATGAGATAGTCAATTTTATCAATCACTCTAAGTTGCTTGGAATTTTAAAATACTCCATGGCCAAATAAGTTTTATTTAAAAATCAAATTTTAATATAGTGCAAAATGTTAAATGAATTCACAGCCGTCAATGCAATTCTAATTGCATACTTTAAATACTGAAGAAGATTATGCTAAATCATATGGAAACAACTAGTGTTCACTGTTTAGGCTATCCATTAACTGTCAGTCAAACTAAGAACAGCAATCTCTCCTCCAATTTCCCTGGTGCAGCTGTTTATAGAATATCCTGGGCGTGTTCACTTCAACAGGTACATAATAATACAGACATCCACAATGAAAGCTATATCTTTTTGTTTTCAAGTTTTCCTACAGACTGTGTATTTTTTATACCTTGTATATTCAGTCAGATTTTTAAACCAAATTTTTTAAATAATCAGTAAATAAACATAACTGCTTTATTTTGTCTTTAAATTTAAATCTATACTCTGAAGACCAAATCTAGGAGAACAAATCAAGAAAAAAGGTAAGAAGAAAAAACTCCAAACACAAAAATCTTCTGTTCTTTTTGAAGTGCAAAATAAAAAATCTCCACTAGAGATTGGTCATGTCTTTACAGGCATAGCTCAGAGATACTGCAGGTTTGGTTCCAGACCACCCCAAGAAGCAAATATCATAATAAAGTGAATATCACAAAAAAGCAAGTCAAATGAATTTCTTGCTTTCCCAATGCATATAAAAGTCAGGTTTACACTATACTGTAGTTAATAGTGTACAATAGCATTATGTCTAATGTTAACTTTAAAATATTTATTGCTAAAAAATGCTAACCATCACCCGAGTTTTCAGCAAATTATCATCTTTTTGCTGGTGGAGTCTCTTGCCTCCACGGTGCTGGCTGCTGACTGCTCAGGGTGGTGGTTGCTGAAGGCTGGGGTGACTGTGGCAATTTCTTAAAACAACAATGAAGTTTTCCACACTGACAGACTCTTCCTTTCGTGGCTGGTTTCTCTGGAGCATGTTATGCTGTTTGATAGCGTTTCACCCACGGTGGAACATCTTTCAAAGCTGGAGTCAGTCCTCTCAAACTCCGCTGCTGCTTTATCAACTCAGTTTATGTAGTAGTCTAAACCGTTTGTTGTCATTTCAACAATCTTCACAGCATCTTCAGCAGGAATGGATAGCATCTCAAGAAACCCCTTTCTTTGCTCATCCACAAGACGGAAATCCTCATCCATTCAAGTTTTACCATGAGGTTGCAGCCATTCAGTCACATTTCCTGGCTCCACTTGTAATTCTAGTTCTCTTTCTGTTTTTGTGACATCTGCAGTTACTTCCTCCTCAGAGTCTTGAACCCCTCAAAGTCATCCATGAAGGCTGGAATTAACTTCTTCCAAAGTCTGTTAATACTGACATTTTGAGCTCCCTCCACGAATCACAAATGTTTTTAATGGCATCTAGAATAGTGACTACTTTCCAGGTTTCAGTTTACTTTGGCCAGATCCATCAAAGGAATCTATCCATGGCAGCTACAGCCTTATGAAATGTATTTCTTAAATAATAAGACTTGCAAGTCAGAATTACTCCTTGATCCATGGGCTGCAGAATGGCTGTTGTGTAAGCAGACACGCAAACACATTGCTCTTGTTGCACATCTCCACCAGAGCTGTTGGGTGAGCAGGTGCGTTGCCAATGAGCAGTAGTGTTTTGAAAGGAATCTTTTTTCTGAGCAGTCACTCTCAACAATGGGCCTGATATATGCAGTAAACCATACTGTAAACAGATATGCTGTCATCCAGGCTTTGTTGTTCCATATATGGAGAACAGGTAGAGTGGACTTAGCATAATTCTTTAGGGCCCTAGAGTTTTCAGAATGGTCAATGAACACTGGCTTCAACTTCAAGTCACCAGCTGTATTACCCCCTAACAAGAGAGCCAGCCTGTCTTTTGAAGCTTTGAAAGCAGGCTTGCTTTGACTTCTCCTTTCTAGGTATGGAAGTCCGAGGTGGCAAGTTCTTCTGATATAAGGCTGTTTTGTTTACATTGAAAATCCACTGCTCAGTGCAGCCACCTTCAAGAGTTGCCTTAGCCAGATCTTCTGGATAACTTGTTGCAGCTTCTAGGTCAGCACTTGCTGCTTCACCTGCACTTAGATGTGTTTTGGAGACATCCTCCTTCCTAAAACCTTAAGAACCAACCTCTGCTAGCTTCCAACTTTTCTTCTGCCCCTTCCTTACCTCTCTCAGCCTTTATGGAATTGAAGATAGTTAGGGCCTTGCTCTGGATGAGGCTTTGGCTTTAAGGAATGTGGCGGCTGGTTTGGTCTTCTATCCAGACCACTAAACCTTTCTCCCGATCAGCAGTAAGGCTGTTCCACTTTCTTTTCACCCAGGGGTTAACCAGAGTAGCGCTTTTAATATCCTTCAAGAACTCTTCCTTTGCGTTCAGAACCTGGCTAACTGCCACAAGAGGCCTAGCTTTCAGCCTGCCTCGGTTGTTGACATGCCTTCCTCGCTAAGCTTAACCTTTTTTAGCTTTTGATTTAAAGTGGGAGATGTGCAACTCTTCCTTTCACTTGAACACTTTAGAGCCCATCGTAGGGTTATTAACTGGCCTAATTTCAATATTGTTGTATCTCGGGGAATGGGGAGGCCCAAGAACATGGAGAGAGACAGGAATGGCCGGTTGTTAGAGCAATCAGAACATGCACAATACTTATGGATTAACTTTGGGTTGTGTTTCTGATACCCCGAAACAATTACAGTAGCCTTAAAGATCACCGATCACAGATCACCGTAACGAACTTTACAATAATGAAGAAGTTGAAATATTGTGAGAATTTCCAAAATGTGACACAAACATGAAGTGAGCAAATGCTTTTGGAAAATGGCACTGATAGACTTACTTGACACAGGATTGCCACAAACCTTCAATTTGTGAAGAAAGCAGTATGTGTGAGTGCAGTAAAGCCAAGTACGCAATTAAAGAACAATAGAATGAGGTATGCCTCGACATTTTCTTCACCAAGGATGGCCTATGTGACATTTATACTGACTTTCCTATAATGATCTTTGAAGACTAAATAAATATAATTTCATCAGCACTAACCAATCTGAGTATTTACCATTTCTAAGTACATGACTCAAGCATTTCCATTACTCAGTACAGAGAATACATACACAATATAATTTTTTTGTAATACTTTATGCTAACAATTCAGTCTTTTATGACATTTATTTTAAGAGCTAGACTTGTTGATCTGATTTGGGGGATGCTAGTATTTTGGATTTCACGGGATGTTAAAATAAAAAAAAAAAAAAAAAATTAAGGAGAGGGGCGGAAGATGGCGGCGTGAGTAGAGCAGCGGAAATCTCCTCCCAAAACAACATATATCTATGAAAATATAACAAAGACAACCCTTCCTAGAATAAAGACCAGAGGACACAGGACAATATCCAGACAACATCCACAACTGAGAGAACACTGCGCCTCGCGAAGGGGGTAAGATACAAGCCCCGGCCCCGCGGGAGCCGAGCGCCCCTCCCCCCAGCTCCCGGCGGGAGAAGAGCAGGCAGAGCGGGAGGGAGACGGAGCCCAGGACTGCCGAGCACCCAGCCCCAGCCATCCGGGACAGAGTGCAGGGCCCTCGATACTGGGAAAACAGGGCAGCAAGAACAGTGAGCAGGCACTGGAGGCTGGGCGACAGAGGACATAAGAAAAGCGCGCAACCATTTTTTTTTTTTTTCCTTTTTTGCTGCTTTGTTTTGGCGAGCGCTTTTTGGAAGTCTTAAAGGGACGGGGACCCCAATACTAGGGAAACAGGGCACAAAGACCGGTGAGCAGAGGCCTGAGGCTGGCACCGGAGAATAAAGAAAAACAAACGACCACCTTTTTTTTTTAATTAAAAAATTTTTTTTTTTTTTTTAATTAAAAAAATTTTTTTTCTTGTTTTTTTTTGTGGTCGTTGTTTTGTTTTGGCGGGTGCTTTTTGGAAGTCTTAAAGGGGCAGGGCGGGTCACTTAATCCAGAGGTAGGGAATCCGGGATCTCTGGGCAGCCTAACCCCTGGGCTGCAGGAAGCAGGGAGGCCCCTTACGGAGATAAATAGCCTCCGAGCAGCTCCTGCTCCAACGCGACTCCACCATTTTGGAGTAGCTGCCTGAGCCAGGCCACGCCCACGGCAACAGCGGAGATTAACTCCATAGCAGCCGGGCAGGAAGCAGAAACCCTGTCTGCGCGCAGCTGCGCAGCACAAGCCACTAGAGGCCGCTGTTCTCCCAGGAGAGGAGGGCCACAAACCAACAAGAAAGGAAGTCCTTCCAGCCGTCACTCGTCCCAGTTCTGCAGACTATTCCTATCACCATGAAAAGGCAAAGCTACAGGCAGACAAAGATCACAGAGACAACACCAGAGAAGGAGACAGAACTAACCAGTCTTCCTGACAAAGAATTCAAAATAAGAATCATAAACATGCTGACAGAGATGCAGAGAAATACGCAAGAGAAATGGGATGAAGTCCGGAAGGAGATCACAGATGCCAGAAAGGAGATCGCAGAAATGAAACAAACTCTGGAAGGGTTTATAAGC
Organism: Manis pentadactyla; assembly: GCF_030020395.1. Classification (NCBI taxonomy): domain Eukaryota; kingdom Metazoa; phylum Chordata; class Mammalia; order Pholidota; family Manidae; genus Manis; species Manis pentadactyla. The sequence continues at coordinate 154,739,614 of NC_080020.1, read as the reverse complement.
AGAATGGATAGAATGCAAGAGGCCATTGATGGAATTGAAATCAGAGAACAGGAACGCATAGAAGCTGACATAGAGAGAGACAAAAGGATCTCCAGGAATGAAACAATATTAAGAGAACTGTGTGACCAATCCAAAAGGAACAATATCAGTATTATAGGGGTCCCAGAAGAAGAAGAGAGAGGAAAAGAGATGGAAAGTATCTGAGAAGAAATAATTGCTGAAAACTTCCCCACACTGGGGGAGGAAGTAATCGAACAGACCACGGAAATACACAGAACCCCCAACAGAAAGGATCCAAGAAGGGCAACACCAAGACACATAATAATTAAAATGGCAAAGATCAAGGACAAGGAAAGAGTGTTAAAGGCAGCTAGAGAGAAAAAGGTCACCTATAAAGGGAAACCCATCAGGCTAACGTCAGATTTCTCAACAGAAACTCTACAGGCCAGAAGAGAATGGCATGATATCTTTAATACAATGAAACAGAAGGGCCTTGAACCAAGGATACTGTATCCAGCACGACTATCATTCAAATATGATGGTGGGATTAAACAATTCCCAGACAAACAAAAGCTGAGGGAATTTGCTTTCCACAAACCACCTCTACAGAACATCTTACAGGGACTGCTCTAGATGGGAGCACTCCTAGAAGGAGCACAGCACAAAACACCCAACATATGAAGAATCGAGGAGGAGGAACAAGAAGGGAGAGAAGAAAAGAATCTCCAGACAGTGTATATAACAGCTCAATAAGCGAGCTAAGTTAGGCAGTAAGATACTAAAGAGGCTAACCTTGAACTTTTGGTAACCACGAATTTAAAGCCTGCAATGGCAATAAGTACATATCTTTCAATAGTCACCCTAAATATTAATGGGTTGAATGCACCAATCAAAAGACACAGAGTAACAGAATGGATAAAAAAGCAAGACCCATCTATATGCTGCTTACAAGAAACTCACCTCAAACCCAAAGACATGAACAGACTAAAAGTCAAGGGATGGAAAAAAATATTTCAAGCAAACAACAGTGAGAAGAAAGCAGGGGTTGCAGTACTAATATCAGACAAAATAGACTTCAAAACAAAGAAAGTAACAAGAGATAAAGAAGGACACTACATAATGATAAAGGGCTCAGTCAAACAAGAGGATATAACCATTCTAAATATATATGCACCCAACACAGGAGCACCAGCATATGTGAAACAAATACTAACAGAACTAAAGGGGGATATAGACTGCAATGCATTTATTCTAGGAGACTTCAACACACCACTCACCCCAAAGGATAGATCCACTGGGCAGAAAATAAGTAAGGACACGGAAGCACTGAAAAACACAGTAGAGCAGATGGACCTAATAGACATCTATAGAACTCTACATCCAAAAGCAACAGGATATACATTCTTCTCAAGTGCACATGGAACATTCTCCAGAATAGACCACATACTAGGCCACAAAAAGAGCCTCAGAAAATTCCAAAAGATTGAAATCCTACCAACCAACTTTTCAGACCACAAAGGCATAAAATTAGAAATAAACTGTACAAAGAAAGCAAAGAGGCTCACAAACACATGGAGGCTTAACAACACGCTCCTAAATAATCAATGGATCAATGACCAAATCAAAATGGAGATCCAGCAATATATGGAAACAAATGACAACAACAACACTAAGCCCCAACTTCTGTGGGACACAGCAAAAGCAGTCTTAAGAGGAAAGTATATAGCAATCCAAGCATATTTAAAAAAGGAAGAGCAATCCCAAATGAATGGTCTAATGTCACAATTATCGAAATTGGAAAAAGAAGAACAGATGAGGCCTAAGGTCAGCAGAAGGAGGGACATAATAAAGATCAGAGAAGAAATAAATAAAATTGAGAAGAATAAAACAATAGCAAAAATCAATGAAACCAAGAGCTGGTTCTTCGAGAAAATAAACAAAATAGATAAGCCTCTAGCCAGACTTATTAAGAAGAAAAGAGAGTCAACACAAATCAACAGTATCAGAAACGAGAAAGGAAAAATCACGACGGACCCCACGGAAATGCAAAGAATTATTGGAGAATACTATGAAAACCTATATGCTAACAAGCTGGGAAACCTAGGAGAAATGGACAACTTCCTAGAAAAATATAACCTTCCAAGATTGACCCAGGAAGAAACAGAAAATCTAAACAGACCAATTACCAGCAACGAAATTGAAGCGGTAATCCAAAAACTACCAAAGAACAAAACCCCCGGGCCAGATGGATTTACCTCGGAATTTTATCAGACATACAGGGAAGACATAATACCCATTCTCTTTAAAGTTTTCCAAAAAATAGAGGAGGAGGGGATACTCCCAAACTCATTCTATGAAGCTAACATCACCCTAATACCAAAACCAGGCAAAGACCCCACCAAAAAAGAAAACTACAGACCAATATCCCTGATGAACGTAGATGCAAAAATACTCAACAAAATATTAGCAAACCGAATTCAAAAATACATCAAAAGGATCATACACCATGACCAAGTGGGATTCATTCCAGGGATGCAAGGATGGTACAACATTCGAAAGTCCATCAACATCATCCACCACATCAACAAAAAGAAAGACAAAAACCACATGATCATCTCCATAGATGCTGAAAAAGCATTTGACAAAGTTCAACATCCATTCATGTTAAAAACTCTCAGCAAAATGGGAATAGAGGGCAAGTACCTCAACATAATAAAGGCCATCTATGATAAACCCACAGCCAACATTATATTGAACAGTGAGAAGCTGAAAGCATTTCCTCTGAGATCGGGAACTAGACAGGGATGCCCACTCTCTCCATTGTTATTTAACATAGTACTGGAAGTCCTAGCCACGGCAATCAGACAAAATAAAGAAATACAAGGAATCGAGATTGGTAAAGAAGAAGTTAAACTGTCACTATTTGCAGATGACATGATACTGTACATAAAAAACCCTAAAGACTCCACCCCAAAACTACTAGAACTGATATCGGAATACAGCAAAGTTGCAGGATACAAAATCAACACACAGAAATCTGTGGCTTTCCTATATACTAACAATGAACCAACAGAAAGAGAAATCAGGAAAACAACTCCATTCACAATTGTATCAAAAAAAATAAAATACCTAGGAATAAACCTAACCAAAGAAGTGAAAGACTTATACTCTGAAAACTACAAGTCACTCTTAAGAGAAATTAAACGGGACACTAACAGATGGAAACTCATCCCATGCTCATGGCTAGGAAGAATTAATATCGTCAAAATGGCCATCCTGCCCAAAGCAATATACAGATTTGATGCAATCCCTATGAAACTACCAGCAACATTCTTCAATGAACTGGAACAAATAATTCAAAAATTCATATGGAAACACCAAAGACCCCGAATAGCCAAAGCAATCCTGAGAAAGAAGAATAAAGTAGGGGGGATCTCACTCCCCAACTTCAAGCTCTACTATAAAGCCATAGTAATCAAGACAATTTGGTACTGGCACAAGAGCAGAGCCACAGACCAATGGAACAGACTAGAGAATCTAGACATTAACCCAGACATATATGGTCAATTAATATTTGATAAAGGAGCCATGGACATACAATGGCGAAATGACAGTCTCTTCAACAGGTGGTGCTGGCAAAACTGGACAGCTACATGTAGGAGACTGAAACTGGACCATTGTCTAACCCCATATACAAAAGTAAACTCAAAATGGATCAAAGACCTGAATGTAAGCCATGAAACCATTAAACTCTTTGAAGAAAACATAGGCGAAAACCTCTTAGACATAAACATGAGTGACCTCTTCTTGAACATATCTCCCCGGGCAAGGAAAACAACAGCAAGAATGAGTAAGTGGGACTATATTAAGCTGAAAAGCTTCTGTACAGCAAAAGACACCATCAATAGAACAAGAAGGATCCCTACAGTATGGGAGAATATATTTGAAAATGACACATCCGATAAAGGCTTGACGTCCAGAATATATAAGGAGCTCTCACGCCTCAACAAACAAAAAACAAATAACCCAATTAAAAAATGGGCAGAGGAACTGAACAGACAGTTCTCCAAAAAAGAAATACAGATGGCCAACAGACACATGAAAAGATGCTCCACATCGCTAATTATCAGAGAAATGCAAATTAAAACTACAATGAGGTATCACCTCACACCAGTAAGGATGGCTGCCATCCAAAAGACAAACAACAACAAATGTTGGCAAGGCTGTGGAGAAAGGGAACCCTCCTACACTGCTGGTGGGAATGTAAGTTAGTTCAACCATTGTGGAAAGCAGTATGGAGGTACATCAAAATGCTCAAAACAGACTTACCATTTGACCCAGGAATTCCACTCCTAGGAATTTACCCTAAGAATGCAGCAATCAAGTATGAGAAAGATCAGTGCACCCCTATGTTTATTGCAGCACTATTTACAATAGCCAAGAATTGGAAGCAACCTAAATGTCCATCGATAGATGAATGGATAAAGAAGATGTGGTACATATACACAATGGAATACTACTCAGCCATAAGAAAAGGGCAAATCCAACCATTTGCAGCAACATGGATGGAGCTGGAGGGTATTATGCTCAGTGAAACAAGCCAAGCGGAGAAAGAGAAATACCAAATGATTTCACTTATCTGTGGAATATAAGAACAAAGGAAAAACTGAAGGAACAAAACAGCAGCAGAATCACAGAACTCAAGAATGGACTAACAGGTACCAAAGGGAAAGGGACTGGGGAGGATGGGTGGGTAGGGAGGGATAAGGGGGGGAGAAGTAGGGGGGTATTAAGATTAACATGCATGGGGGGGGTAGGAGAAAAGGGAGGGCTGTACAACACAGAGAAGGCAAGTAGTGATTCTACAACATTTTGCTATGCTGATGGACAGTAACTGTAAAGGGGTTTATAGGGGAGACCTGGTATAGGGGAGAGCCTAGTAAACATAATATTCATCATGTAAGTGTAGATTAGTGATAGCAAAAAAAAAAAAAAAAAATGGCAGTTCCTGTGTGGTAACCTCCAACGAGTTCTACACAAGGGTATAAAGGGCATATAAAAGTGTAGGCAAAGGGTCTGTTTGTGTTTATACAGAGGATCAAAGCCTAATTGGGCTACCCCGAAAATGAACTAAGATACGATATGAAAAAGAACTTCCAACATCTGCACTCTCTGGAAGACTCATGCCAGAAGATGATCATCAAAAAACCCCAACAAAGATCCACGCACTGCTACAGCTGTAGATGCACTCATCCCACCAGTTCCTGGACTTGCCATGGGAATGAGGAAGGAGACATCTAAGCTGGCCTGTGCATACAGTAAAACAACAAAATTGGACTGGATCTATACTGTTGGAACTCAACCAAGAATTTGGAGAAGTGCAAATTGTAGCGCTCCAAAGTCTTACAACTACAAACTATTTACTGTTAAAAGAACATATGGCATGTAAACAGTCCCCAGGAATGGGTTGTTTTAATTTGTCTGATTTCTCTCAGACTGTTCAAGTTCAGTTGGACAATATCCACCATATCATAGATAAGTTTTCACAAATGCCTAAGGTGCCTAACTGGTTTTCTTGGTTTCACTGGAGATGGCTGGTAATTACAGATATGCTTTGGTTATGTAACTATACTCCTATTATGTTAATGTGTGTGTGCAATTTAAGTAGTAGCTTAAAACCTATACATGCTGAATTTACTCTACAAGAAGATATGTCAAAGAAATAATCAATCTTCCCATGTTTTCTTCCGCCTGCTACTTCTATAGCTTTTCTTCTTCCTTCCTAATTACAACCCTTAAATAGAATTCGTGCCTCATATCAAATTTACCGAGTATCATAATTCTTCCAAGTGGTAAAGATACCTCAAGACAAATGCTGGGCATAGAAGCCACAGGGCATAAATATGCAAAGAAGTAAAAAGCTAACTTTTTCAAACAATAAGGCTTCTCTCTCACTTACCAACTTCACATTTCCCTGTATGGCCCCGGAAGATGACTGGTTAGCCAGAGACGGGTAAGATTCCTCAAGGGAGGAACAACCTAAGACAGGCACAGTCGCAGGGGGGCCATCAGGTGAGAAATTGGGGATCAACAGAGGTGAGGCTTAGAACCTCACCCCCGCGTTCTGAGAGAAATCTTCTGCATACGTGGATGTTTTATTGCCCTGGTCTAGCTTGGATTAACACATAGTCTACAGGAACACACCTGATCATCTACATGTGCTCTCTTACAACACTAAACTATGTTTTCTACCTTTATCTTGTATTTACCTACCACTTCAGCATTTTATTAAAAATAATAATAATAAAGAGAGAAATGTGGTATCCACATATAAATCAAGTATAAAAACCAAATGAGTATTCATATTTGAACTGACTGTTTAGAGTTCATAATGCATGAGCAAAACCGAAAGTTTCTGTGATGACTGCCCTTGTACTGTTCACTATGTAACTTATTCATTATGTAAGAATTTGTTCTACATGTAAAAACTTGTTTGTTATGCCTCAGAAGATTGGAGACTGACAAAAATTAGGCTTGGCGTGGATTAATGCTTGTGCATTGAGCATTGACTCCCCTATACAGAATTTTATTGTTGTTAACAACCATTTGATCAATAAATATGAGAGATGCCCTCACAAAAAAAAAAAAAAAAAAAAAAAAAAAGGACAGACTTCCAATGGTAAAATAAATTAGTAACCGGGATGTAATGTATAGCATAAGGAATATAGTCAAGATATTGTAACAGCCTGGTAGGGTGATAGCTGGAACCTAGAATTATGTATATAAATGTTCTACCACTGTGTTGTACACTTGAAACTCATGTAATGTAATACTGTGTGTCAACTACCCTTCAATAAAAAATAATTATTAAAAAAAAAAAAAAAAAATTAAGAAGACCCCAAAATACCAAGGAAGAACATTATTTTATAAATGAAAGGATATTTTAAAACTAGAAAGATAGGAAGGACAAAAATCCAGAATAAAGGACATAGTGTAGACTGGTAAGATTTAGCATTAGGAAATCCTTATGCCAGTTTCCTTATTTTTCTCATTTTGACAAATACTAGTAAAACTCTGACACAGGCTAGTCAATGGGAACCACTGCTGTATATGCCATAAGTCTATACACATTACTTAGGTCAACTCTGTGACCATATAAATTCAATGAAACTTGAAAATCAGCAACTTACAATTCGTCCCTAAGCCTTCTTATCTTGGCTTTAGTGTCTGCCAGTTGTTGACTTTCTGTTTGCCTCATGCCTGGAGAACCACAGGGTGACTGTACAGATGAAGAGGCATGGGGTAGAAAGTGAAGACCATCTTGCTCTTCAGAGAGTTCTGTGATAGTCTAAGGAAATACAGAAATAAACACAGATTCACTTTTAGTATTCTAGGTTATGAGAACATCAACATGATTCACTGCATGTAGTACTGTACTACAATATGAAAAACATCTCATTGGTCAAAAAATATCTTAACTTTGTGATACGTAGCTCTCATTTTTAAAAGTTTCACTCAACAATTCATGGATAAGCTATTTAGTTGACAATACTAGAAGACAACTTACTATTTTTTCCTTCCTAGTTCTTTTAAGAAATCAATTGTGATAAAAGTAACGATTCCGATAGCAATGTTGGAAAGGCATAGGAAAATGACATAGAAAAAAAATTAAGCCAAGAGTGATATGTCTACAACTGTGCTGGCCAATATTGTAGCCAATAGCACAAGTAGCTATTTAAAATCTTTTCAAGTTAAACACAAGGTTCCTTGTCATACTAGCCACCTTTCAAGTGCACAATGGCCATATATAACAAGTGGTTACCGTACTGCACAGAGCAGAAATACAATCTTGCCATCACTGCAGAACTGGACAATGCTCTAGAACTGACCTAACAGGGGCCTGACAGGGACCTAATAGGACCTCAGAAGTTTAGTTCAATTTCTTAATTCTGCAAGTAAGGTAACTGAGTCACAGGAATTGATTTGCTTATGATCACACAAGCTAGTAGCAAGCAATGCCAAGACTCTAGGCCAGTTTCTTGACTCCATATCCTATGCTCTCCTCTTACAGTATTGGTCCAATCTGCTTCCCATGTCAATGCTACTTTTATTTCTTTGTCTAAAGACGCTCTATGGGACACAAATCTCCTTCTACTTATCCTAGACCTGAACTTTAAAGGGCTATTTAACCTACATGGACTTCATTCAATCATATTCTCCTCTAATTTTCCTCTTTTTGAAAACTCTCTTTATTCTAAACTAATTTCTCAGGTTTTCTTTCAAACTTCGCAGGCAAACAGAAATTGTCTTCAATAGCAACTTCAACTGTCCTCCTCCAGAATGGGTGGGAATACCACCTTGAGACCATGAAATCACAATCCTCACTTTGTTTCTCATCACCAAGTCTTATAATGCCCTCACTGAATCATTACTTTTCTTATTTTTTTAACCACTCATCACAATTCATTTCTTTATCCTCTGCATTTTTTTTTCAGCACCTGAATCAAGGTCTGTCCTACTACTGCTGTTACAGATTCCAGTATGCCTACTAATAAACCACAGAGTGGAGCTTCACAGTCCCTTTTCTCTCTACAACTCCACATCCACTCGCTATTCAATAAATAGATGGTAGGAGGGGCGGAAGATGGCGGCGTGAGTAGAGCAGCGGAAATCTCCTCCCAAAACCACATATATCTATGAAAATACAACAAAGACAACCCTTCCCAGAATAAAGACCAGAGGACACAGGACAATATCCAGACCACATCCGCATCTGAGAGAACCCAGCGCCTCACGAAGGGGGTAAGATACAAGCCCTGGCCCGGCAGCAGCCGAGCGCCCATCCCCCCAACTTCCGGCGGGAGAAGAATAGGCAGAGCGGGAGGGAGACGGAGCTCAGGACTGCCGAACACCCAGCCCCAGCCATCCGGGCCAGAGTGCAGACACAGTACGTGCCCAGGGGGCCCTGGATGCTAGGGAAACAGGGCAGCAAGAACAGTGAGCGGGCACCAGAGGTCAGGCGCCAGAGGACATAAGAAAAGCGCGTGACCAATTTTTTTTTTTTGCTGTTTTGTTTTGGCGAGCGCTTTTTGGAAGTCTTAAAGGGATAGGGAACCCAATACCAGGGAAACAGGGCAGCAAGAACAGTGAGCGAGCACCGGTGGCCTGGCACTGGAGGACACCAGAAAAGCGAGCGCCCATTATTATTATTATTATTATTTTTGCTGTTTTGTTTTGGCGAGCGCTTTTTGGAAGTCTTAAAGGGGGGATAGGGACCCCAATACTAGGGAAACAGGGCAGCAAGACCGGTGAGCAGAAGCCTGAGGCTGGCGCCGGAGAATAAAGAAAAATGAGCAGCCACCATTTTTTTTTTTTTTAATTTAAAATTTTTTTTTTTTTTGCTGGTCGTTGCTTTGTTTTGGCGGGTGCTCTTTGGAAGTCTTAAAGGCGCAGGGCGGGACACTTAATCCAGAGGTAGGGAATCCGGGGATCTCTGGGCACCCTAACCCCTGGGCTGCAGGGAGCAGGGAAACCCCTTACGGAGATAAATAGCCTCCCAGCCTCTCCCGCTCCAACGCGACTCCACCACTTTGGATTAGCTGCCCGAGCCAGGCCACGCCCACAGCAACAGCGGAGATAAACTCCATAGCAGCCGGGCAGGAAGCAGAAGTCCTGACTGCCGCAGCTGCGCAGCACAAGCCACTAGAGGTCGCTGTTCTCCCAGGAGAGGAGAGCCACAAACCAAAAAGAAAGGAAGTTCTTCCAGCCGTCACTGGTCCCAGCTCTGCAAACTATTCCTATCACCATGAAAAGGCAAAGCTACAGGCAGACAAAGATCACAGAGACAACACCAGAGGAGACAGACCTAACCAGTCTTCCTGAAAAAGAATTCAAAATAAGAATCATAAACATGCTGACAGAGATGCAGAAAAATACGCAAGAGAAATGGGATGAAGTCCGGAGGGAGATCACAGATGCCAGAAAGGAGATCACAGAAATGAAACAAACTCTGGAAGGGTTTATAAGCAGAATGGATAGGATGCAAGAGGCCATTGAAGGAACTGAAACCAGAGAACAGGAACGCATAGAAGCTGACATAAAGAGAGACAAAAGGATCTCCAGGAATGAAACAATATTAAGAGAACTGTGTGACCAATCCAAAAGGAACAATATCCGTATTATAGGGGTCCCAGAAGAAGAAGAGAGAGGAAAAGAGATGGAAAGTATCTTAGAAGAAATAATTGCTGAAAACTTCCCCACACTGGGGGAGGAAGTAATCGAACAGACCACGGAAATACACAGAACCCCCAACAGAAAGGATCCAAGAAGGGCAACACCAAGACACATAATAATTAAAATGGCAAAGATCAAGGACAAGGAAAGAGTGTTAAAGGCAGCTAGAGAGAAAAAGGTCACCTATAAAGGGAAACCCATCAGGCTAACGTCAGATTTCTCAACAGAAACCCTACAGGCCAGAAGAGAATGGCATGATATATTTAATACAATGAAACAGAAGGGCCTTGAACGAAGGATACTGTATACAGCACGACTATCATTCAAATATGACGGTGGGATTAAACAATTCCAAGACAAACAAAAGCTGAGGGAATTTGGTTTCCACAAACCACCTCTACAGAACATCTTACAGGGACTGCTCTAGATGGGAGCACTCGTAGAAACAGCACAGCACAAGTCAACCAACATATGAAGAATCAAGGAGGAGGAATAAAAAGGGAGAGAAGAAAAGAATCTCCAGACAGTGTATATAACAGCTCAATAAGCGAGCTAAGTTAGGCAGTAAGATACTAAAGAGGCTAACCTTGAACCTTTGGTAACCACGAATTTAAAGCCTGCAATGGCAATAAGTACATATCTTTCAATAGTCACCCTAAATGTTAATGGACTGAATGCACCAATCAAAAGACACAGAGTAATAGAATGGATAAAAAAGCAAGACCCATCTATATGCTGCTTACAAGAAACTCACCTCAAACCCAAAGACATGTACAGACTAAAAGTAAAGGGATGGATAAACATATTTCAAGCAAACAACAGCGAGAAGAAAGCAGGGGTTGCAGTACTAATATCAGACAAAATAGACTTCAAAACAAAGAAAGTAACAAGAGATAAAGAAGGACACTACATAATGATAAAGGGCTCAGTCCAACAAGAGGATATAACCATTCTAAGTATATATGCACCCAACACAGGAGCACCAGCATATGTGAAACAAATACTAACAGAACTGAAGGGGGAAATAGACTGCAATGCATTCATTCTAGGAGACTTCAACACACCACTCACCCCAAAGGATAGATCCACCGGGCAGAAAATAAGTAAGGACACGGAAGCACTGAACAACACAGTAGAGCAGATGGACCTAATAGACATCTATAGAACTTTACATCCAAAAGCAACAGGATATACATTCTTCTCAAGTGCACATGGAACATTCTCCAGAATAGACCACATACTAGGCCACAAAAAGAGCCTCAGAAAATTCCAAAAGATTGAAATCCTACCAACCAACTTTTCAGACCACAAAGGCATAAAACTAGAAATAAACTGTACAAAGAAAGCAAAGAGGCTCACAAACACATGGAGGCTTAACAACACGCTCCTAAATAATCAATGGATCAATGACCAAATCAAAATGGAGATCCAGCAATATATGGAAGCAAATGACAACAACAACACTAAGCCCTAACTTCTGTGGGACACAGCAAAAGCAGTCTTAAGAGGAAAGTATATAGCAATCCAAGCATATTTAAAAAAGGAAGAGCAATCCCAAATGAATGGTCTAATGTCACAATTATCGAAATTGGAAAAAGAAGAACAAATGAGGCCTAAGGTCAGCAGAAGGAGGGACATAATAAAGATCAGAGAAGAAATAAATAAAATTGAGAAGAACAAAACAATAGCAAAAATCAATGAAACCAAGAGCTTGTTCTTCGAGAAAATAAACAAAATAGATAAGCCTCTAGCCAGACTTATTAAAAAGAAAAGAGAGTCAACACAAATCAACAGTATCAGAAACGAGAAAGGAAAAATCACGACGGACCCCACAGAAATACAAAGAATTATTAGAGACTACTATGAAAACCTATATGCTAACAAGCTGGGAAACCTAGGAGAAATGGACAACTTCCTAGAAAAATACAACCTTCCAAGACTGACCCAGAAAGAAACAGAAAATCTAAACAGACCAATTACCAGCAACGAAATTGAAGCGGTAATCAAAAAACTACCAAAGAACAAAATCTCCGGGCCAGACGGATTTACCTCGGAATTTTATCAGACATACAGGGAAGACATAATACCCATTCTCCTTAAAGTTTTCCAAAAAATAGAGGAGGAGGGGATACTCCCAAACTCATTCTATGAAGCTAACATCACCCTAATACCAAAACCAGGCAAAGACCCCACCAAAAAAGAAAACTATAGACCAATATCCATGATGAATGTAGATGCAAAAATACTCAACAAAATATTAGCAAACCGAATTCAAAAATACATCAAAAGGATCGTACACCATGACCAGGTGGGATTCATCCCAGGGATGCAAGAATGGTACAACATTCGAAAGTCCATCAACATCATCCACCACATCAACAAAAAGAAAGACAAAAACCACATGATCATCTCCATAGATGCTGAAAAAGCATTTGACAAAGTTCAACATCCATTCATGATAAAAACTCTCAGCAAAATGGGAATAGAGGGCAAGTACCTCAACATAATAAAGGCCATCTATGATAAACCCACAGCCAACATTATATTGAACAGTGAGAAGTTGAAAGCATTTCCTCTGAGATCGGGAACTAGACAGGGATGCCCACTCTCTCCACTGTTATGTAACATAGTACTGGAGGTCCTAGCCACGGCAATCAGACAAAACAAAGAAATACAAGGAATCCAGATTGGTAAAGAAGAAGTTAAACTGTCACTATTTGCAGATGACATGATACTGTACATAAAAAACCCTAAAGACTCCACCCCAAAACTACTAGAACTGATATTGGAATACAGCAAAGTTGCAGGATACAAAATCAACACACAGAAATCTGTGGCTTTCCTATATACTAACAATGAACCAATAGAAAGAGAAATCAGGAAAACAACTCCATTCACAATTGTATCAAAAAAAATAAAATACCTAGGAATAAACCTAACCAAAGAAGTGAAAGACTTATACTCTGAAAACTACAAGTCACTCTTAAGAGAAATTAAAGGGGGCACTAACAGATGGAAACTCATCCCATGCTTGTGGCTAGGAAGAATTAATATTGTCAAAATGGCCATCCTGCCCAAAGCAATATACAGATTTGATGCAATCCCTATGAAACTACCAGCAACATTCTTCAATGAACTGGAACAAATAATTCAAAAATTCATATGGAAACACCAAAGACCCCGAATAGCCAAAGCAATCCTGAGAAAGAAGAATAAAGTAGGGGGGATCTCACTCCCCAACTTCAAGCTCTACTATAAAGCCATAGTAATCAAGACAATTTGGTACTGGCACAAGAGCAGAGCCACAGACCAATGGAACAGACTAGAGAATCCAGACATTAACCCAGACATATATGGTCAATTAATATTTGATAAAGGAGCCATGGACATACAATGGCGAAATGACAGTCTCTTCAACAGATGGTGCTGGCAAAACTGGACAGCTACATGTAGGAGAATGAAACTGGACCATTGTCTAACCCCATACAAAAGTAAACTCAAAATGGATCAAAGACCTGAATGTAAGTCATGAAACCATTAAACTCTTGGAAGAAAACATAGGCAAAAACCTCTTAGACATAAACATGAGTGACCTCTTCTTGAACATATCTCCCCAGGCAAGGAAAACAACAGCAAAAATGAGTAACTGGGACTATATTAAGCTGAAAAGCTTCTGTACAGCAAATGCACCATCAATAGAACAAAAAGGAACCCTACAGTATGGGAGAATATATTTGAAAATGACACATCTGATAAAGGCTTGACGTCCAGAATATATAAAGAGCTCACATGCCTCAACAAACAAAAAACAAATAACCCAATTAAAAAATGGGCAGAGGAACTGAACAGACAGTTCTCCAAAAAAGAAATACAGATGGCCAACAGACACATGAAAAGATGCTCCACATCGCTAATTATCAGAGAAATGCAAATTAAAACTACAATGAGGTATCACCTCACACCAGTAAGGATGGCTGCCATCCAAAAGACAAACAACAACAAATGTTGGCAAGGCTGTGGAGAAAGGGAACCCTCCTACACTGCTGGTGGGAATGTAAGTTAGTTCAACCATTGTGGAAAGCAGTATGGAGGTACATCAAAATGCTCAAAACAGACTTACCATTTGACCCAGGAATTCCACTCCTAGGAATTTACCCTAAGAATGCAGCAATCAAGTATGAGAAAGATCAGTGCACCCCTATGTTTATTGCAGCACTATTTACAATAGCCAAGAATTGGAAGCAACCTAAATGTCCATCGATAGATGAATGGATAAAGAAGATGTGGTACATATACACAATGGAATACTACTCAGCCATAAGAAAAGGGCAAATCCAACCATTTGCAGCAACATGGATGGAGCTGGAGGGTATTATGCTCAGTGAAACAAGCCAAGCGGAGAAAGAGAAATACCAAATGATTTCACTTATCTGTGGAATATAAGAACAAAGGAAAAACTGAAGGAATAAAACAGCAGCAGAATCACAGAACTCAAGAATGGACTAACAGGTACCAAAGGGAAAGGGACTGGGGAGGATGGGTGGGTAGGGAGGGATAAGGGGGGGGAGAAGTAGAGGGGTATTAAGATTAGCATGCATGGGGGGGTGGGAGAAAGGGGAGGGCTGTACAACACAGAGAAGGCAAGTAGTGATTCTACAACATTTTGCTATGCTGATGGACAGTGACTGTAAAGGCGTTTATAGGGGAGACCTGGTATAGGGGAGAGCCTAGTAAACATAATATTTGTCATGTAAGTGTAGATTAGTGATACCCAAAACAAAACAAAACAAAACAAAAAGAAAAAAACAACAAAAAAAGGGCAGTTCCTGTGTGGTAACCTCCAATGAGTTCTACACAAGGGTATAAAGGGCATATAAAAGTGTAGGCAAACGGTCTGTTTGTGTTTATACAGAGGATCAAAGCCTAATTGGGCTACCCCAAAAATGAACTAAGATACGATATGAAAAAGAACCTCCAACATCAACACTCTCTGGAAGACTCATGCCAGAAGATGATAATCAAAAAACCCCAACAAAGATCCACGCACTGCTACAGCTGTAGATGCACTCATCCCACCAGCTCCTGGACTTGCCATGGGAATGAAGAAGGAGATATCTAAGCTGGCCTGTGCATACAGTAAAACAACAAATTTGACTGGATCTATACTGTTGGAACTCAACCAAGAATTAGGAGAAGTGCAAATTGTAGCGCTCCAAAATCTTACAACTACAGACTATTTACTGTTAAAAGAACATAAGGGACGTGAACATTCCCCAGGAATGGGTTGTTTTAATTTGTCTGATTTCTCTCAGACTGTTCAAGTTCAGTTGGACAATATCCACCATATCATAGATAAGTTTTCACAAATGCCTAAGGTGCCTAACTGGTTTTCTTGGTTTCACTGGAGATGGCTGGTAATTATAGATATGCTTTGGTTATGTAACTATACTCCTATTATGTTAATGTGTGTGCGCAATTTAAGTAGTAGCTTAAAACGTATACATGCTGAAGTTACTCTACAAGAAGATATGTCAAAGAAATAATCAATCTTCCCATGTTTTCTTCCGCCTGCTACTTCTATAGCTTTTCTTCATCCTTCCTAATTACAACCCTTAAATAGAATTCGTGCCTCATATCAAATTTACTGAGTATCATAATTCTTCCAAGTGGTAAAGATACCTCAAGACAAATGCTGGGCATAGAAGTCACAGGGCATAAATATGTAAAGTAAAAAGCTAACCTTTTCAAACAGTAAGGCTTCTCTCTCACTGATCAACTTTACATTTCCCTGTATGGCCCCGGAAGATGACTGGTTAGCCAGAGACGGGTAAGATTCCTCAAGAGAGGAACAACCTAAGACAGGCACAGTTGCAGGGGGGCCATCAGGTGAGAAATTGGGGATCAACAGAGGTGAGGCTTAGAACCTCACCCCCCCTGTTCTGAGAGAAATCTTCTGCATACGTGGATGTTTTATTGCCCCTGTCTAGCTTGGATTAACACATAGTCTACAGGCACACACCTGATCATCTACATTTGCTCCCCTACAACACTAAACTATGTTTTCTACCTTTATCTTGTATCTACCTACCACTTCAGCATTTTATTAAAAATAATAATAGAGAAATGTGGTATCCACATATAAATCAAGTATAAAAATCAAATGAGTATTCATATTTGAACTGACTGTTTAGAGTTCATAATGCATGAGCAAAACCAAAAGTTTCTGTGATGACAGCCCTTGTACTGTTCACTATGTAACTTATTCACTATGTAAGAATTTGTTCTCCATGTAAGAACTTGTTCGTTATGCCTCAGAAGATTGGAGACTGATGAAAATTAGGCTTGGGGTGGATTAATGATTGTGCATTGAGCATTGACTCCCGTATACAGAATTTTATTGTTGTTAAGAACCATTTGATCAATAAATATGAGATATGCCCTCACAAAAAAAAAAAAAAAAAAAAAGTACACACTTCCAATGGTAAAATAAACAAGTAACCGGGATGTAATGTATAGCATAAGGAATATAGTCAAGATATTGTAACAACTTGGTATGGTGATAGCTGGTACCTAGAATTGTCATGTATATAAATGTTGAATCACTATGTTGTACACCTGAAACTAATGTAATGTAGTACTGTGTGTCAACTACCCTTCAATAAAAAATAATTATCTACAAAAAAATAAAATAAATAAATAAATAGAGGTTTCTCCATGATAGAACCATTCCCCTTTTCTGCCTTGTTTCATACGAGCATGACTCCCAAGTCAATGTATCTATCGTAAACCTTGAATCACTCAATTCCCCGCTTTTTGCCCACCCAAAAAGATTATTCTTTTACTCTAGACTTCCTACTTAGCCTGGAACTGCAATTTAGCCCTTAAGTATTACCCTTACTTTTGAATTTAATACTATCATTCCATTCTTTGACTCTGAATCACATTGGGGAACAAAGAAAAGGGTATGAATATTTAGAGGACTTTTAGCTAGGGGATTTTCCTATAAGAGCTTATTCAGTATTATAGTCTGCAATAGAGATATTATGTCTGTACACATAAGGAAACTGAGGTTTATATAGATTAAATAACCAAAGTCACATATCTAATGGTAGTTAACAGGAATTCAAATTAAAGTTTAACTAAAACACTATGTTATTTTTCTATCATTAGTTTTTCTATTCCTGCTCCAAGGTGATAAAGAACTCTCTAAGAAACACAAAAACAAAAAAATACACAGCACTGATACAGATCACAACATCCATTTTCAAGTATGTTCTTTGTAATGCCCATCAATTGTTCTATTGGAAATCTTGCTCAGTTCCTGGCAAATGTCCTTATCCAGCATAGCAGTGGGCACAAAAATAGTTGTTCATAATTATTTAACTAAATAACTCACAAAATGGAAAACTCAAGAGAAGTACTGAAGACACATAGTCCACTTGAACTTAGTTAAGTAGTGAAATAGAGATTATCAAGAGCTTCCAGATGCCAACAGAGTACAAAAGAACTATGGACAGCAAACTATTTTTTAAAAATAAAAAAAGAAAGAAACCTGGTACTAAGAATTAAGAGTATCCAGAAATATTTTTAACTAAGATTACATAGTATTTTGACTTCTAATGGTGACAGTTTCTTGAGCAGAAAGCTTCCAAACATTTCAAAAAAATCTGAGAGGAAATGGTATTAAAGCATAACTTTAATTTCATAAGTCGCCTCTCATCCTTCTGACCCTAGACATTCTACTAGCAGTTGCAAATAACATCTTTCTTTAAATTCCTACAGTATTTAGTTAGATGTCTCATTTGGTAATTATCACTTTTAAAATTTTATTAGAGTTAATTATGTTATTAAAATAACTTCCCTATTTGATTGTAACAATCTATGCTTCTTTTTGAAAGTTAGTTTGTTGCTCCAACGCACTCTTAGTACAAGACCTTGCAAAAAGCAGGGGCTTACAAATATATCAGAATGAACACAAAAATATATTATCAAGGCTGAGAACAAAATTCAGGTGACCTAATAATTCTACTTATAGCACTCATCATTAAGGAAAATAATCAAAGATTTGTTTCAGGTAAAGGTGGATTTAGACGAAGGTATTATATTGGTTAGTTAGGAACACAAGCATTGGAATTAGACTTGGCAAGTTATTTAACTTCTCTGAGTTTGAACATCCTCATCTATAAAATGGGGTTATTGCATAGAATTGATAAGATAGTATTGGATAAAACTTGTAACACAAAGCTTGGCAAAAATAAAACAGCAATAATGAAGAGATCTTAAATTTAGTAAGCTCTCCTATTTGGTTCTTAATAAAAGGAGATGATTAAACAGATACTTGTTCTACAGCACTAAGAATAAAAAAGTGAAGAGTAATTAAAAACAGGGTGACCAAACTATACTTTCTAGATTGAAGAGACAATTAAGACAAAAGATCAATTAGGACAGAAAAAAAAGGGCTCTCTGTTCTAAACAGAGAGAGCATCCCCAGTGGGCAGCTTGCAGTTGCCAATACTGACTGAAAAGTGACGTCTCACTCATGCCATGCCCGCAAACGTAGGGTGCTTAAGTGCATAGATGGTGCCTATTTTAACTCCAGTGAGACGACTACTGTTCACCAGGGTACACATTATAGGTTTGTATAGAGTATGGAGTAGACCTTCAATATTTATTTGTTGAAATATATTTAAGTGGAAGCAGTCATGTGTATGGATAGGGAGGAGCTGTTGACCAGTCTCTTGTGTTCATATGGAATCTCCTAGAATCAAATGCCCAAGTGTGAAGGATGCACACTAATGCAACCAAATAAACTGACAGTCCATGTGTCCAGGGAGACTCCTGACGGAAGAAACATATCAGACAACATTTTAACTGATGTTATTCTAAAAGGCATCCTCCCAGACTTGAATTTTCAAGGAGACCACAAGATCCAGTACATAGGTCAGAACAGGGCCAAGAAGGGTATTTGCAAGTAAGACACACTAGCAGAAACTCAACTCTCCAGAGAATGATTACATAAAGTGCCCCAGCAACAGCCATAATTACAGACCCACCTGTGGGTCCTACTGCTACAGACCTTCTGCATTATTGGCTATGAACTACAGGGTATCCCTGACCAAGTCTGTCAGTCCAACCTGGCTTGGTCTGGCACAGAGCCCACGTGTACAGCCATGAATGTCAATGTGGGTGTCAGAATAGCAGTTTTCTGACTCCTGGATCAGTTTCATCAGAAAAGGAGGGTCCTCACAGTGTCCATACCCATAGCTGGAAACCTCTTCTGGCTGCAGCTGGGAATGCTACAACAAGGACAGCACGGCCTGGATCTTTGATACCTCACAGTGCTGGAGCTGGTAGGCATGTCCAGCAGGATGGGAGCAAAGATTATGCCTCCAGCACTAGTGCTGCAGCTCAAGCTGTTACTGCAAATTCCACTCTGCTCCTTCAGTGTGGTGCTAGAGGATAAGGATGACACAGACAAGGAGCATAAGGTCTCTCTGGTGAACCCTATGACTCTCTTCAACTTGACTGAGGCTTTCCCCTTGAGAAAGAGGAGGTGGTCCTACAAGCTGAAATGGGCCAAATCTGTAACACCCTATCTGAAACACTTGGGAGTTCCACTTTTCTTTCTACATGGTGCTATGTACACAGAAAGGCCTTGAAAATCTTTGATATACAGATTTTTATTTATAAGTTTTAAGTCTATTTTATAAGCCTTCTTTCTACTTAAAAATTAGCATAACGCTTTTTGTACTTTGGATTGTTCTCAAAAATGATATAAATATGGTAGTTACTCTTTCTTTCCTCATTCCATCTTTGCTGGTGTTATCAGTGTGACATATATAACTTTTTTCTATTTTGCTTTTTACATAAAATTTTTATTAATGAAATTTTTTGGAGAAAAAACTCAAAAAAAGTTAAAGGGAAAACCTAACCAGCTTGTTTCAATCCAACAGAATGATAGAGAATTATATTTACATTTGTCTAATATTTTTCACAATTATCTTAAATTATCTTTTCTAATTAGTCCACTGGCAACCCAAATTGAAAAAATTTTACCCCAGAAAACTGGGTTTAAACTAGCTTTCCAGATACGTGATATGAGAATGTGACTTTTTTCTTGTTAGAAAAACAAATTCATTTAAAATGTTTCTTAATCAGTCAAGATAATAGATTTTAAAAGGTTTTTCATCACTCTATGTTTTTATATTTTGACACAGATCATGTAATGACAAGTATTTTGTTCACATTTCTCCAAAATAATGTCTGCCTTCACCCCATATTAATCATTTCATGTGAGGTCAATTTATACATATACACCAGTTACATGAAACTAAAGTATAGATTTTTAGAAATAATTCCTCAGAAGTTGGAGGACACCTTATCAAAATGCTCTAGAACAAAGAATGTTCTAGAGAATTGATAAAGCAGTAAAATGTACTAATATTAAAAGACTATACAGTATATTCAGTATATATATATATATATATATATATACAGTAAATATGATTCAAAATTCAGATTGAAATGAAATGATCTAAGTACCTCAGAATAAGTTTGACATATACTCAGGATACTTTTTAGGTCACTGTTTTCTTTCTTCAGTCTCAATGTCTTAGATTTTTTTTTTTTTTTTTAGTTGTTGCTCTAAAATATTTACTTATTTCCTATACATTTTCTCTTTTAATGTGCAAATGAAACTGAAAATTCTTATCAGAAATGAATACACTGTATAGCAACACAGAGTTTTGGTTCAGAAAATAAAAATCTCTAGGAATTTCTTTGATGTAGTCTTTCGTTAGTCCCACGAGTGATCAAATTTTCTATAAATAAGCTCAAAACTGCCTCTCCCATGTAAATGGAACATCTGATCAAGGCTACACATTCTCCTGAAGGGCAGAGTACTCTGGTCAGCTATTAAGAAAACATTACTCAGCATCATTTGCAACAAAGTCTAGACTCCTCTAAAAATTATAAGCTGCTTTCAGAGTGGGCAGGCAAAAAAATCTGTGTAATTTTGTTCTCCTTAAAAAGCAAAGTACTCTCTGGGAATGTAAACTAGTTCAACCATTGTGGAAAGCAGTATGGAGGTTCCTCAGAATGCTCAAAATAGAAATACCATTTGACCCAGGAATTCCACTTCTAGGAATTTACCCTAAGAATGCAGCAGCCCAGTTTGAAAAAGACAGATGCACCCCTATGTTTATCGCAGCACTATTTACAATAACCAAGAAATGGAAGCAACCTAAGTGTCCCTCAGTAAATGAATGGATAAAGAAGAGGTGGTACATATACACAATGGAATATTATTCAGCCATAAGAAGAAAACAAATCCTACCATTTGCAACAACATGGATGGAGCTAGAGGGTATTATGCTCAGTGAAATAAGCCAGGCAGAGAAAGACAAGTACCAAATGATTTCACTCATATGTGGAGTATAAGAACAAAGAAAAAAACTGCAGCAGAATCACAGAACCCAAGAATGGACTAACAGTTACCAAAGGGAAAGGGACTGGGGAGGATGGGTGGGAAGGACAGGATCACGGGGGAGAAAAAAGAAAGGGGGTATGACGATTAGCATGTATAATGTGGAAGGGGGGATGACGATTAGCATGTATAATGTGGAAGGGGGGCACAGGGAGGGCTGTGCAGCAAAGAGAAGACAAGTAGTGATTCTACAGCATCTTACTACGTTGATGGACAGTGAATGTAATGGGTTTGTGGGGGGTAATTGGTGATGAGGGGGTCTAGTAAACATAATGTTCCTCATGTAATTGTAGATTAATGATACCAAAATAAGTAAATAAATAAATAAATACATCTAAGAAAAATAAAAGCAAAGTACTCTCTTAAAGGAGGGTATAATAATTCTTTTTTTAAAAATCACACTTCATTATACTGACTACAGAAATTTGAAATATTTTGTGGGACATTTTATTCAGAACACCTGTTACTCTCCTTTCATTAACACTTATTTTTCTAAACTCAAAATGTGGCAATAAAACTAAGATAACTTTAAGTTGATTCTTATGTTTCAAGGCAATGATTTCTCCACTTATATCAACAATATTTTCAGTTTCACATTTTTGTACTCCTGCTAGAGCTATGGAGATGACTGAAAAAACATACAGGATGAAAATCAGAACAATTTAAAAGGAAGGAGAAAAGAAAACTTAACTGCAATCTGCTTACTAGCAATTGGGGGATTTTATACATCCTTTCTAGTTCCTGTGTTGCACAAAAAAAGATATACAGTACTTTATTACTGTCCCTAAGCAACAGAGTATCAATTCTAAACACTCTCTGAAGCTACTTTTTTCCTTTTTTGGAAAGCAAACTTTTATAATACACTGAAAGAAATCCACAAACCTCTGAATATTCATCTCTTTCATCTATAAGTCTTTTTAGATGCAATGCCATATTTTTCAAGAGTGGTTCTAGTTCCTCCTGAGACATATCAGTCTCTTCCATCCACCGAAGATCAAACACATTCTCTTGATTATCGATTACCTTTAGGAAAGCAAACCAATTAAACAATTAAAAAATGGCTAATAGTTAAAAACTGGTTTCATTTTAGTACAATATTTGTTGAGATATATAATATTCATATATAATACTCATATTTATACAATAAAATGCATACTTATATATTAAAATATGAAAAAGATTTTTAAGAATGGAAAAGCTATATAAGTAAAATACGTATTTCTTATTTTCCATTTCTCACCATGATTCTAATATTTTCCTTTAACTTTTAAAATAAGCAGAAAGAATAACACTTTCAAGAATGGTGGCATATTTCGTAACTTGCAATACTTAGCATTTATTCAAAATAAAATACAAACCACAAAGCAAGCATAAACAAACATATATGTATGTGTGTATATATATATATATACACACACATATATAAACCAATACCAACAAAACTGTATTTTGTAGAGTACTAATATGCTTACTGGTGACAACAATTTTACAGACAAGAAAGCTGGGCTCTGTGAATGTTAACAATGAGAAAAGATGATAGATGGAATACAAAGTCATTTAGATAATATTTTTAAACACTACCACTGATTTTCACCATTTAAAAATTTGCTCCTCTCCCTTTTCAGTTTTTTTCTACTTAACATGGAAAATCTCATATGCTCTAGTTGTAAAGTCTTGTTAAGCATGCAAGATTAAAAGCCTATCACTGGATAGAAGCAGAAATGGCAGCTTTTAAAATCAATCTTAACAAATAAATTATCTTAACTTTAATTATTTGACATTGCACAGTATGTCCTAGATTTAAGTTTTGTATGGATACTACAAATCACTAAGGAATTTATTATTCAAGTAATATTTTCAACAAAAGTTATGCTGAATATTCATTCAAAAGAAAATCACTGGAAGAACATAATACTAAGGTTGTTATTTTACCTTACCTCACTTTAGTTTTGAATTACAGGAAGTGATCCACTTTCTACTGCTTCCATTTACTACACTACTCACTCTGTGCTAACAAAGACATATACTTCATCAAATTAACACTTTGTGCCTATGTCCCTAGCACAGTACATCTGTAGTTGAGCACTGTGCCATATATAAGATAATTCATTTAAGAAACTATTTCTGACAAGAAGAAAACAAAATGCCTAAAAGCAGAGTTCATCAGGATTTAACTTTCATGTGTTCATGCTTATTCTTTGAGTATTTTGGGACATATTCAAATATACCACAGGCTTCATAAAAAGTACATAAAAATTGTATGCAGGTTATATTACCTCTTGAATATGTGCAGCAACTGCTGCTTTGGTGTCAAAATTTAAGCCTTGAATTCTTCCAATAAATTCTTCTTTTTTCTGACACTAAAAGAAATGAATAAAACCATCATTCACACTTAACAGGTAAAGTACTTGATATGCTTTAACTAAAACTCATCAGGTCAAAAAGCCTGGCTATATTTTGAACAGTACAATGAGGGTTTGTTTTACTTTGTATTTAAATGGTCTCTAATATACTTACCTAATAAAAAGATAAGAATTCAGAAATATTTATTTAAATAGCAAGGCACTGAAAATCCACACTATTTTTATGCTGCTAAGTTCTAAAGTGGGAAACCATTACACAGCCTATCTGAGTTCAATACAGTAGTATTAATATGCTAACTTTACAAACAGAAGTAAAGAATCAAGAACTTGTTTCAGGGAGGGTGGATAACTGCCAAAAAACACAGTGAGTCAGTGGCAGAATTCGGAATACAGCCCAAATGCTCAGTCTTTGGCTATCATCAAACAACACATCCCTTCTTCTTGGAAAAAAAATTTAAGCAATTTTTGTTTTAAGCTTACAATTCATTCATACATCTTCATCCTATCAATCTTAATAAAAGACCTATTTCTGAGGCCCAGTTCAACATTTATAAGGTAATACAACAACTATTTAATTTGTTTCTGCCAGTACTAAAGTTACCAGGAGCAAAATTTAAGAATGCATATATAAGTACACATATATTAAGCAGAATAAAGGCAGCATTCTTTATTGTGTAATTTTAGAAAGCTTTAAATAAATTTAAAAAATATTACAATGCAAATGTAATCCCTTTCTTTCCAGTCAGTATTGAATAAAGATTAAACATGCATCTTAATCTCTGCCTTCTGTCCACATCTCTTCCACTGCAATCCAATCCAACTGCTAGTATAACTGTATTCTTGTAGTTACCAAAAGAGAAGTGCATACAAAACAGACAGCATTGCCTTGTCTAGCTTAGCTGCATCTCCTGAGACAATTTCTGAACTACTAGTGAAGACAATATACTCAAAAAAGAAAATCTGGCTCTCTGATCAAGAAATTTAGCAAGGTTCTGATTTATTCTCTACACATTACATCAAATCATAACATTCTGTTCCTATTGCCATACAGTTCAGCTTAATCAAACACTTTCCCTCCCATCAGTGCAAAAAGTTCTGTATCTATGTTGTAAAAACACAATTATTGGGATGATATAATAATATTTAAAATTAAGTTACTAGGAATGTACATTTCCCAGCTGTGACTAGAAAGTCAGAAATTTGGGGGAAATGGGATGAAAATTACGAATTTTTAAAACAAGAATTTTTTTTTGTACAGTAAATAATATTTGACAGGCCTAATGAAAATAATTTAAGAATGACTTTCTGATAGTACATTTGTAGCATACAGAAAAACTAACTTTTTAGGTATGATAACCCCAATTTTTAAATTTAATGCTTCCAAAAATGTTGACCTGTGCATAGTTTCTGAGCCAATGAGCATATAAAAATGGCATGGTTAAGACTGAATCATTGAAGGGTCCTCCAATTCAACTGTCATATCTTCGACTTCAGTTTAAACTAAACACATATAACTTCCCTTTTCTAAGCCCCACAGCCATTGTTTCTTTACTTAAACTATCTTTAGGAGCTCAACCTCTAACACAGTATCAATACAAATCAGTAAGAATTCTTCCTTTACCCTTAGAATACCCACAATTTCTACTAAACTTCATCTTTATTCAAACTGTAAATGTTTTAAATGTTGTAAGAATTCTGAAAATGCTTTATAAATAGGTTTTCTTCAAGAATATAGAATGAAGTTTATAGGATCTTGAAGGATAGAAAAAAGAAAGATTATTAAAAGATGGAAAAGAGAATGAGAGAAGATTCAAACTTTGAAGTTAAATCATCAGACCACATGTTTTATACCAGTGTTGTCACATACTGTAATTACTAGCTACATGTGGCTACTGAGTTTTAAATTGTAGCAAGTGCTATATTTCTGAGAAATTGAATTTTAATTTTATTCGACTGTAGTTAATTTTAATTTAAATAGCTACATGTTCAGTGGCTATTGTACAAACAAGCCTAGCTCAAGAGCATAAAAAAGTCTGATGTTAAAAAAAGACATAAAAGTAGTTTCACTTTCAGCTATAAAGACTCTGGTGAAGACTTAATAATCATCAGCAAATCTTTTCCACTTAAAAGTAAGTTCTATTTTATCTGTATATACAGCTCTTCAAGGGTTATGAGCACTAAAGTTACTTCTAACTCTATTACAGTAACGGATTCCTAAGCCTGCAAAATACCATGATATTCCAAGAATATGATATGGACACTGGAATACAGGAAAAGAACAGAAAAGCTATTTGGGTGGCAAGGTGCGGGAAGGAGAATTGCATTAACCCTAAAATTGACTTTCTTCCAGCAGAAAGTTTAAGTTCTTAATACATTATTCCTCCAATTCCTCATATTCACTTGGTGCTCTCAGTGCTTTCACTTCTTAAAGGAAGAAGACAGGCTTATGTGGAAAAATTATACTAAAATAGAGGAAGGAATACCCAAAACAAATACTGAAAATAATAAAGCAAGGAATACATTATAGTGTTTTCAATAATAAAAGCACCAATCGCTAAACATATCACAGTTCTACCTAAGTAACACCAAAAATAAGCCACAATAAAAGAAATAAAGGGAAACTAAAATTCTCTCCTTAAAAGATGACTATTACAAAAAAAAAAGCAGAAAATAATAAATGTTGGAGAGGATGTGAAGAAATTGGAACCCCTCTGTATTGGTGGGAATGTGAAGTGGTACAGATACTATGGAAAACAGTAGCAGTTGCTAAAAAAGTTACAAACAGAACTACCATATGATACAGCAGTTCCCCTTCTGAATACATAGCAAAAGAATAGAAAGCAGGAGCTTGTGCTATTTGTGCACCCATGTTCATAGCAGCATTATTCACAGTAGCCAAAAAACAGAAGCAACCCAAGTGTCCATCAATGGATGAATGGAGAAACAAAATGTGGTATATATGCACAATGGAATATTATTTACTCTTGAAAAGGAAATTATGACACATTTCACAAATTGAGTGAATCTTAAAGAGATTATACTAAGGGTCCATTTACAAAAGGACAGATAGTATAGGATTCCACTTAGGTGAGGTCCTAGAGCAGTCAAATTCATAGAGACAGAAAGTGGAATGGTGGCTGTTAAAGGCTGGGAGCAAAAGGGATGGGGAGTTACTATTCAGTAGGTATAGAATTTCAGTTTTGGAAGAAGAGAAAGTTCTGTTGATGGATAGTGATGATGGTTGCATGACACTGTGAATGTACTTAGTGCTAGTGAACTGTAAATATTGGTTAAAATGGTAATTTTATGTTACATATATTTTTCCATGACTACAAACATAATAAAAATTTAAAAAATATCAGCAAATAAATTACCTCTTTAAGTTAAGCTACATTTTCATATATTCTTGGAAAAAGAAATGCCTCAGCTAGAAGTTATAGATTGTTTTATCTTCCCAAAATGTAATACAATAATTAATATTTCAAAATGCTAATTTTTAAGATGCTTTACAGAAACTGATAGGAAAACAATAGACTGTAGCCCTCAAGCTGACCAAGTTCGAAACTGGTTTTTGGAATAAAATACTAGTTAGAATTGCTTGTGAGGGCACACATTAAGGTCAAAATTTTAATTTCAACCACATTTGACACTCACCCAGTTACTTTCAAGCACTAATGGAACTGGCCAAAGTCCAAAATAAATGTTTTTGGATACTGAATAACCAGAGGTTATTTGCGGATATAAATGTAAGTTCGCCTGAAAAGGGGTGAATTCTGAGATTTGGTCTCGGAAGAGAAATCCCCAAACAAAATACACAGCAAAATTTTTCCTTTTGTGTGGGATGAATTTGTGTGGGAATCTCTCAACTACCTCATAGTGGGGATGCAGGGCCATACAGCTCTGAAAATTCTAGCTGATGCTCAGAAGTGGTTCAGGAGACTTGTGTTACCCACTGAAAAAGGTTCTGGAGGGAACTGACTGGTTTAGCCGACCAATAATGAAAATACCCAAGCTCTGGTCTTGAACAGTTTTCTTCATATTCAAAGTTATTCCTATAGCTTACATATATATGTATTTATATATAAAAGTCTTAATTATAATTTATTCTGTGAGGTAAGATATTTGGATAGTGACTAGTGTTACTGTTTTTGAATGCTGCCTTCCCCTTAAGAATTTCATCATTTTTTCTTCAAAAGAAAAACCCAGAGCCCACTGAATTCTTGGACTATAGTATCAAATCAGCAAACTTTAAACTTACTATTTCTACTTACAAGTCACAAGTATAATAGATAAAGCAGATCTTAATGTGAAAAACATTTATGCCATTTATACATTATACTAAATATTAGAACTTTAACCTATTCAACTACTAGATGAACTGATTTTCCATAATAGAGATTATGTTCTAGAAAGTGTTCAAGCAATACTTGTCAACTGATTAGTTTTCTAAATAGTTTCTGGTCCTAAAATACATTTTGTTTTTCAGCATCAACAAAGATTTATTTTAATTGTTCATATAGTTAGAGCTGAAGGCTAGCAATAAATATTGTTGTTACACATTTAATGTCCATAGCATTAGTAGCTCCCAAATATCTGTAGGATAAAATACAAACTCTATTTTAATATGGCAAATCCAGTCCTTTGTGACTCAATCCCTGTCACCCCTCTAGTCTAATCTCTTGCCATTCTCCCCAATGCATGTTTCATTCCAACCATACTTGATGGTCCCTAACAAGTTGTTTATCTCAATGTCTTTGCTCTCACATCAAATATTACCTCCTGAGAGAGGCATTCCCTTACACTACAAGCAGACTTAAGAAAATATTCCCTCTGTGTACCAATATATCTTGCGTTACGGTAATTATTACCGTGTACTGTTTATTGTTTGGTCTGTCTCTAAAATTTAAACTCCCTGAGATTTGTATTTTTTAAAAAAAATCCCTGTCCCTGTTCTTAACTACAGCATCTGGTACATAGTGTACATTTGGAAAAAAAAAAAAAACAAATCATTAACATTTTAAAAATACAGAATGAAAAAATACAGTATTTTTTTCAAAATTGGATCCTACCCCCGTTCTTGGTAGACCTGACATTTTGGCACTACAGATGCGTCTCAAGGGCTTTCAAGTGAAAAAAAAAAATTCTGCCATGACTGCAAATACATAAGAATATATACTATGACTGTTTTACATCAATTCACATCAAAGACAAAGGTCTGACAACCCTGCCACCTCCTCATTTCTATAAAAACTCTGAATGATGCTGACACAGGTTAAGATTAGAATGATGGTCTCCTTGAGTCTTTGCTTTGTTTTTGACAACTGGTAAAATCTATCCTTACTATGAAAAATGAACTTCCTTGTATTTATTCTTCCTTTATTTTCAAATGCGTTTGCTACTTTGGGTCCTAGACATCTTCCAAACATAGTGCTACAAATTACTCTTCACTGACTCCACTCATACTTCCCAAGAGTCACACTTTCACGTAGCAGATACATTTCATTTAGTGGCTCTTTAAACTATTCTCAAGTTTAGGAAAAAAATTATAAACCTAATGAACTCCTTCTGTCAACCCTAAAACCTACCTTCACACTGCCCTGCTCTCTCAAAACATCTTAAAATTACCTTTATTTTCTAGGTTACTTTATTTACTATTTATGTCACACCGATGCATATTTATATAATTACTCTTTTACACAATTCTCCCACTCTGTGCCTTCTCTTAAACCTTAATATACCCAAATATTCTTCTTCCTTTCTCCAATGACCACTTGAAATAACAACTACCTAACAAGCCCTTCCCAGCTAAGTGAGTCTAAAGTACAGGTAATCATAACCAGCTAATAAATTAATAGAAAAAAATAAGAACACTTTAACATCACTAGAAAATCTTCTTGTTTTAATTACATGCTGACACTAATGTAAACTATTTTAGAAAGTGGGCTCCTTACAAGAGTAAGTCTATGCACATGTAGTTCTGTGCATTAATAAAAAGGAATGTATATATCTGACATTTTAATTGATGATTTCTAGAATGGCTATTAAGTAGTTTTAAGAAAAATTTGCCCATTACATAGAGGTGCTTTATTTCAATAGTAAAGTAAAATGAAAGAAGTTGTTTTAAAACATATGTGTCAATAGTCATTCAAATGTCAAAAATTATTTGTAAATTTCTTTAGGAAATCACCAATATATTGTTACACAATATAATGGTACACAGAAGGAGTATTTTCCTAAGTCTAGAAGAAACTAGAAGAGACTTCTGGTTTACATAGGTTAACCTACCTAAAGCTTTAGCTTATTAGAAAAAGAATGTTATTTTCATGCCATCCTTTTCATTTTCCAGCATCTGGGACACTATTATCTGAGTTATAGAAAATGGTAGGGAAGGGGGAAGCAGTTAAGATTTCATAATCTTTCTTTGTTACTCTTAGAGATGGTAATAACATTGGTTTCCTTAATATTGAACCTTTCCCTAAAGTGTTCATAAAAAAGTCCTTGGTTCTGCTTTATTTACTGTTAATTTTACTAATCAGCAATAACAACCACATAGTAACCAGAAATAACAACCAAATTTATGCCATCACTGTGTTGCCTAAATTTACATAACATTCATCAACAGAGTATTTTTAAAGCAAATAGAGTACAGAAAGGATGTAAATAATTAATGGCTATGTTTATAACTCAAGAGTTGGTGGCCAAATTAGAAGATAATGAATATAAATACTATATTCAACTTCATATTTCATAAATTGTGAAGTAAACACCTATACATTACATATCATGAAGCTTTAATAACATAAAAATACGTAGTTCTGCAGTCAGCTCTAAAAGTCAATACTCTTGAATATATGACTTCTGGCATATGTAATAAAAAATCATTAGTGGCCACATTATTTATTTGTTTACAAATAACTTTATTCCACAAAGAGCTAAGATAGTTTAAAGTAATACTGTAATCACTCATCCAAATAATGGCAAATTAAAGGAAAATCAACATAGTATAATAGGTTTTGAAGTCAGACCAGAAGTGAGTCTCAACTCTTCGGCCTGCCAGCAATATAACTTAAATCTAACGCGGCCCCTTGGTTTGTCGGGGACAGCCCCAATGACACATGCACGTGCAGTTCCACTGTAACTGCTGAGAGAACCCTTCTTGACTCTCACAAGTGACTTAATTTTGATAACTTAAATATCACCCTATCTAAATATCAGTCTCCTTATCTGAAAAATATGAGAAAACCTATGTAAGGTATTATATCTGACACAAAGTAGGCATTCAATAAATCACAGTTTCTATTATTATAATCATTGACCAAAAAGGGCAATATAATTACAACTCAGACTCCTAAATTAGTTTTCATAATTCTGACTCTTTTTAATTGTTAATTCTGCTTCCTTTCTATAATACAAATGCATCTGTTTAAATCATAAGGATTATGTTTTGGGGGAGGTTTTTAAGGGTACTTCTACGGAAATTTGAAAAACTTGGGGCCATTAGAAGCCGCAGAATAAAAAAAAAACAAAGATTTTGAATGCTATGACTATCTGATAATATAAAGTTTGAAATTAGATAACAAAACAAGTGTTTTTCTCCAAATTCTCCTTGGGAGGTTATACAGCTATTTGAAACTTTCTAACAGACTGAAAACCAATGGCCTATCTGTAAGTCTTTTAGAAACCAGAGCCTGAAAAAACATATAAGGAAGTTATTAAAATGAAAATATGAAGAAATATTTTAACTTACTTGAACTGCACAACCCAGTAAAAGTAAAAGCAACTTTTTAACTTCTTCTGTGCCTTGTTCTGAAATAAAAACAATTACTAAGTACAATATTTTACTTTACTTCAACACTCTTTCTCAGTATTGGCAGAATCACTTCTAGAAGTAAGAGTCATAATTCGACCAAAGGATTAGGACTGAAAGTACAGTGCAGAATTTCAAAAAGCAGCTCTGAACGTGCACAATGAAGTAATAGCAGAAGACATGGGCAAGGATCTCAGTTTTTTAAAGGGCTGCAGTATAGATAAAATAGAACGCCAGGCTCTGTGCAAAAAAGTATGGTCACTATAAATCCACTACTTTTCCATAAATTGATCACACAAGCATACCAAATGAAGAGCTGCTTATATAGGGACATGTCACAAAGTCAAAATGGTTCCTAACAGGTCTGGCTTCTTTTAGGCCTCTTAGTGTTTTCTTTCTAAAACACATCTTATATGCAGATTTATCTATCTATAAAATTTACATGGCTTTCCACTGTGTAGATTCATGAGGACCAAAACCTCAAATGCAGTGAGTTACAATGACACTGGTAAAATAAATAATGCTGGAAAAAGTTAATGATCTGTAATAGAACAAGAGTTCATTCACTGTCCAACAGCATTCACATCAGATTTTTCTTAGGACATTCAGCTGACAAAATAAGTCACTTCTTTGGCCCAAAATTTTATCACAGGCCAATAATAAAACAACATTCCTCTATAAAAGATCAAGATAAAGTCAAAATCTTTTTAAATGAAACGACCTACCTTCTTAGCCACACTGAACCATACTAATCACCCTTCTCCAAATAAATATTTTTTTCATTTTTTAAAATTCCTTTTGGTTTTATTTTTGTTAGTTTGACTGAGGGTGGGGGTGGGGTTTGGGGAAAATATACTTGATTTGGGTTACACATAGCTTGTAGGAAGAGTAAGTCCTTTGTTGAAACTCTGTGGTTGCTGCTAATTTCCCCAACTGTTCAAAATTAAAACTCTGAACATGTCACATTTAAAATATGGTAAAGGGCAGAAAAGTTTCAAAAAAGTAAATTAAATGATCCAAGAAACTGCTTCTTAGCTTTCCATGCAGTAGTTTAATATAAATTACAACCTATCAGTCAGTAAAACTTTGGATTCAGACAAATTTGGCAATGGTAGATAGTATATATACACACAGCAACCTAGAAATTACTTCAAAATCACTTTTCTAAGGTTGTAACCATATTATCTTCTATTTTTGTTTATAATGAGACACTAAAAATCATCAGAAATAAGTATCAATTTGGTAGTAAAAAAAAACTCTGGACTTAATGCACAATGTGTATCTGATCCCATATACAATTTACAAATATTGTAGGTTTATTTTCTCTCTATAAAACAGATTATCAACTGCAACTTTCCCTATAAAGTCATAAAAGACCTAGTGTGTTAATGTAAATAAGCAAGATCTTGGTAAGCATTACAGTATTGCATAAAGAGAAGACTCTATTATCACATTATACTAATTCTAATACTTACCAGAAAAGGGATTTTTGCCAATGACTAAGACATTTGGCAATGACATCATGATCAACTGCTGCAAAGTCTCCTGTAAAAAAAGATACCCAAAGGTTGTTATATGGGTAATACTGATTAGGTAATTACTCAGTAAGCCATGACTTAACTTTTGTGCACTTCTCTGTAGGTATGCTGTACTGCAATTTAAAAGCTTAAAAAAAATAAATGTGAAAAAAGATATCCAAGGTCTTAAGTCTTTTGTACCTTTAAGTTAATGAATTAAATAACTAAAATTATAATATCAGATAGACTACAGTAATTGCATATCAATTGCCCACAAAATAAAAGTGTCCAAGTAGAAGTGGTCTAATATTTATAATTTGGAAATCTAAGTTTTAGGTGTTAAATAATTAAATAACATTCTTCAATAAAAGTTCAATCATGTATACTCTCTTTTTTTTGTTACTTCTCTCTGAGGGAACTAAAAATGTCAATTGATATTAAAATTAAGAAAGCTAAAATAAACAAATAACTGAATAAAATTAAGAAAGCTACTTTATTTGAAACTCTATCTTATGATCATTTCATGCAAGTGTGCTCTTCCTCAGTGAATCATTTTTTTCTCTCTATCTACAACAGATGTTTTATTTTTTTTACTTCTGTCAAATTTTTAGACAAGAATATATGTACAATTTGATGGTACAGGATGATTCAGAAAGAACTGAACACTTTCAAATTACTCATTTTAGGTAATACATCAAGTACGTACCTTCTGTTTATGCTACCTTTCCTTTGAAGAAATAAAGGAACACATGATGTCCTTTATTACAACCATTACAATGATTTGCTACGAAGGATCTGGGATAAATTAGGCTATAGATGATACAGATTCTTTGCAAGATTACAGAAATAACTGTAAGGGTCTTTACAATCTAGTTTCTAATACATCATCAGACATAACTAGTTACTGAGGAATGAGGTTTTGAAAGTATTCAATTCTTTCTAAATCACTCTTAATACTATGATGAGGAAGCATAATAACCATGAAAAGTTAATTTGTGTTGTTTTTTGAAAGATGTGTAATTCTAGATCCACTAAAGCATTTTCCTATAGCCAGTGTGTGGCAAGACACCAGTGGCTACTTAGAATTAACCTTTCATCTATAATTATCCATAGTTAAGTATTAGAAAGTTTCAAAAAATTTTCTCCAACATTATATATACTAGCTCTTTAAAAAAACTATCACCAAAAATATACATACATTTAAAGAAAAGTATACTCAGTATGTGCATCATTTAGGTAAGGTACAATTAAGGATATTAAGAGTATTAAAAACTGCTAAAATCACTTACTGTAAAGATTTATAGTGAATTTGCTATTCAATAAATGAATTTTCCAGTTAAAAGCAATTTATCTCAAGAGGGAATGTGCTATAGCTAAGTCTGCAGCAGCTAAATGGACTTAAAGTAATATATTTCGAATTCATTCTAATTTTTACCTTCCTTGCCTTGAAGCAGAATTATCAGGACTATCACTGTAGATATTTAAAAGAAATCATAAAGAAGAGATATGTATAAAAAAGTGATCAGTGCTTTGTCTATATCCCATTTAGTGGAGATAGTCTCAGCCAGAACAAAGAACAGTCAAATTCATTCTCATAGAGGCTTTAACTTTTAAAAGATCCAGAATTACCAGAAGAAAAGCTTTATCTCACCTTCCAAGATAAAAGATAATTCTTATTCACACCACTTATTTTGGGGGTTAACAGTCAAAATTGATGAGTTAACTAGAAAACATCAGCTTACATTTCCAAGGCAATTTTGTAACTGATTTACTATGTATTTTTCTAAGTTGTGACACTTTTATGAGGAAACTGTCCAAAGTGGTTAGGAATCTTCAATACGGTCCACTCTCTCTCCTCCACCCTCTTCGTCAGCTGG
Organism: Manis pentadactyla; assembly: GCF_030020395.1. Taxonomy (NCBI): domain Eukaryota; kingdom Metazoa; phylum Chordata; class Mammalia; order Pholidota; family Manidae; genus Manis; species Manis pentadactyla. Next base: position 154,704,332 of record NC_080020.1, on the reverse strand, counting down.
CTCCCCACTTCCTGCCTACTATGTTACCCCATGCTCTCATGCTAGCTCAGTCTCCCCACAAAGATGAAAGCAATCTCATATATCCTTTCACCATAGGGCACCATCAATGACATCATGTGTTAATACAGCTGACCTTTACACTATGAAGTTCGATTATATTTGGATGATGCAAATTACTGTTGCAAATTGCTAAATTCAAACTTACCTCTCTGTATCTAACAATGTACTCTAGTGTAATGAAATTGAATGAATTAGTAAAGAGTACTCTGGTGCAGCAGAACCAGAATGCCTAGGCTTAAATCAGCTCCATGACTTTTTATGTGTATGACTTTTGTTGGGAAGAGTAGGAAGTGAAACAAAAGTAGCAAGTTACTATAACGAAGACTGGTGGGGGGGAAGGTCTACCTTTTAATTTAGTTCCAACTATTAATTTTAAGTTATCCCTGAACAACTGATATTAGGTAAGACAGGTAAAAATTATACAAATTTTAGAAACCCTACTTATTCTAAACCTTGTATTTCATTCTATTGGTTCTTCAGAGGTTTCCAGCTATATTTTTGGAAAAAAATCCTATTTCTTTATTCCAGTCTTATAGGTAATTAAAAGATATACAAGACATAAGAGATGAGAGACTAAAAAAAAAACTGATTGGTATTGTTAAAGCTCTATTGTATCATCCCCAGACTTCCCAGACTTCACGTAGTTCTAAAGATGTTCATTATTAAGGTGCTAAACAAATGGAAAAATAATATATAAATGAGCTCAAGATAAATGATTTTAAGTAGATGGAACTAATTAGTTGATGGGTTAAGGATAATACATGTACATGAAGTAGTAAAGATACTTCTTGAATTGGTTACTAAAGTAATAAAAACTTATAAAAAGTGTGTAGAGAAAAGAATTTTAGCAATACAATTGAAAAAGGAGAAAGTTTTGAGAAAATCAGAACAGTCATTCATCCAAGAAATATTTACTGCATGTTGATTTTCTGACAGACATTGTTTTTGACTCTGGAGATACAGCAATGAACAAACAAAACCCTTGCTCATGGAATTTATGTATTAGTAAATTTACTAAAGGGGTAGACAGAAAATAAGTAAGTAAATGTTTTTGTTGATAACTGCTAAGGATAAAAACAAAGCAGAGAATGAGGAGTGTTGGTGGAGGTGAAGATAGGAAGGTTGCAATTTTTTAAAAGTATGCAGGCATTCAAATACAGAGAATTGGAGTGTTTCCAGGACCACTAAAGCTGACTCACTGAATAGGTGGAAATTTTACCCTGGTAGGAAGACAGTTGAGAAAGATTTGGAGAATAGCAATACTTTATAAAAAGAAATAGGACAAGAAAGAGCTAGCAGAAATTATGTTAATAGGAAAATTATAATAGAGGTGCTTTGAAACATAATACAAGCAATTTAATTCCTATTACTTTTAGTTGGTTTGTATAACTTCTCTATAAAAATGTTATATTACTCTAATTTTTAGTTGACCACCTAAAAACTTTATTAATACACATTAAAGTTTCTGTGTGTTAAAGTTCATGCTACTAAACCATTGTAAGAAAGGATATTTCATGTTTGTGCCAAACACAGACATTATTTAGTTACTATTCAAAGATAACTTAAACTAGCCTTCTCCTTCTTCCTGTAAATTATCTGTAACACTTCCTTCACAGTAAGAAGTCAAATGATATTGCTGGCAAAGGTCTGAGCTTATTTCCCTTCGCTGAATCACACACTAAGCAAAATATTATTACTATAAGTTCACTTCTATAGTACTAAGTATGGGTTTTAAAAGTTTCTACAATAAACTGGAATGATAGTCTCTCCTTTGAGACTCTTATAATCTATTTAAAAATTTTGAACATAATTACATCTATCATACTATTTGTATTTGTCCTTTTATTTGTACTACTAGTGAAAAGATTTAAGACTGTTACCATAATTTTAGCAGACTATAGAAAAAAGTTAAATGCATAGCATTAAGGGAAAGAACATCTGACCAAAGGGTCAAACATATGACAAAACATAAAGCATTTGTTGTAGAGCAAAGGGTCTCATTTCCTTGACTACTGAGTTTCATTATTACTGCAAATGTTGCTTGTTATAGGAGATGTTAAAGAAAAAGCTTTAAAGAAATGCTTTTTCTGACAACTAGATTAATGGTACTAGACTTGGTTTTTGTTTTTAATATTAGTTACATCAATCATGCAAAACCTTCCTAATAAATTTAAGTTTCCTAATTGTAAAGTATGCTTTCTTTTTGACCCCGAAATGATTCAGATCATTATTTTAATGGTGGGTGAAACACTACCATACTGCTTTTAGTACTTATTTAAACTGCAGCCAGTGCAGTCATTCCAAACAATAGCTCTCGACAGAGATAAAAAAAAAGGACTAAGATTTTTACTTGTAAAGTATGTCTCTGATAATCAAATTATGATTTGTTTTGCTTGCCTGGGTAATTTTACATATTACAAAGTTCTTAGGTAATTTACATTTTATGAAACAAAACCCTTTGTTATTATGTAAATAATTCCCCCCACTAACAATCTTCTTAAGAGTATTCTGTCAAGTTTCCTGTCACCCTGGGAATCCTTTTTGCAAGGTAACCTTGATGCTTACCAGTTCATTAAAAAAAGAATTGGAAACAAACATTGTGAATTTTAACCTACGCAAATTCATTTTCCTTTTGTGAATCAGAATATCAAAACGTATTAAAATATTTTACTTCAAATGCTTTTTCTGAGAGATGTGTAAGATATAAAAAAATATTATTACTTTTAGAAAGATTTTTGTGGAAAACTGGATTTTTCCAAGAGATGGGTAATTTAAGAGATGGTAAGAACAGCAATACTTTAGACTTTGTTAACTTGAAACCTGTCATATATTAAACCATGCCATGTGTGTCTGGGTAATAAACATGAGAATAAAACATTATTTTAGTAAGTCAATTAATTATGTAAATGAGATGGTTAACCTGTTTCTTTAGAAGTACCTTAGAAACATTTTATCTAAGAATATGAAGCATGAGGCAGGCTAGAGATTGTATGGTAAACTGTAGTGGTACAAAGGAAAATTCAACCCTTGGTAATATTTTGTGTTTTAAACATCTTAAACAATATTGACAAAATGTTAAGATATTTGATCCCTTCCAGACCTTACTTAGTCCACTGGTATTCAAACTTAGATTAATGAAAAGGGTATAACTGGTCATCCAGCAAACGTTAATGAAAAACTTAGATCTGTTTAAAACAAAGTTGATAGTCAAGTCAAATTGCTAAAAATAATAGTATCGTCTTGGCACTATTAACATTTTGGCTTCTCAACATTGGCACTACTAACATTTTGGGCTGCATAATTCATAGTTGTGGAGAATTGTCCAGTGCACTATAGGATCTTAGGTGCATTCATGGCTTCTTTCCATTAAATCAGTAGTACCTCTAGTGTGACAACCCAAACTATCTCCAGTCATTACTAAATGCCTCCCAGGGAATAAAATCACCTTCCATTGAGAACCACTTCACTGCTGAACTGAAAGATTTCACAATTCTCTCTTCCTCAAATCAAATTTTTTTACAGCTATAATTTCATTAAATTAACATGACTAATACAAAGATAACTTTAACAGTTGCCTTGGGCATGAGAAGACAAAGAACAAGAAAGTAGTAGTTTAATAAAAAAGAATTAAATACTACCACATGCTACGACATGGATGAACCTTGAAATCATTATGTGAAGTGAAAGAAGTCAGTAACAAAAGACCATTGTATAATTCCATTTTTATGAAATATCCAGAATAGGGAAAACTACAGAAACAAAACAGCTCAGCTGCCTCAGGCTGGGGTGGTGGTGGCAGAGGCAGGTAAGGATGGTGGCAGATGTGTATATGCAGGGTTGGGGGAAATGGAGAGAGACTGCTAGTAGATACAGGGTTTCTTTAGGCAGTGATAAAAATCTCCTAAAATTGGTTGTGTTGATGCTTGCACAACTCTGTAAATTTACTAACTATTGAACTGGACAAGATAAATGGGTTTTTATTATGGTATGTGAATTTTATCTCAATAAAGCTGTTAAAAGAAAACGTTAAGTATACAATATAGAAGTAGGTTGTATTGACAATGGATTTAAGATTCTGATGCAGAACTCCCTTTGTCTTTTTTTAAATTCAAGTATTGTTGACATATGATATTATATTGGTTTCAGATATACAACACAGTGGTTCAACAGTTACCCATATTGTTAAATCCTCACCCTCTCTAGTGTGGTTACTATTTATGAACATAGTAAGATGTTACAGAAACATTGGCTATATTCTCCATGCTGAACTACCAACCCCAGGACCAACTTGTATTGTGGTTGCAAATTATTGTGCCCCTTTATTGCCTTCACCCTCCCCCACAACCCATCCCAACCCTTCCCCCTTGGTAACCACTAGTCCCTTCTTTGTGTCTGAGTCTACTGATATTTTGTTGCTTCTGTTTTGCTTTGTTTTTATACTCCACAAATAAATGAAATCGTATAGTATTTGTCTTTCTCCACCTGGCTTTTTTCACTGAGCATAATACCCTCTAAATCCATCCATGTTATGACTTTTTTCCACAAAAAAGTTTCACTGAAATTTTTAAGGGAAATTTCCACCTCCCTAAAAATAGTATGAAACTAAAAATCCAGCTTCTTTCTCTACTAAGGTCAAAACTGATAAAGATTGTCAAGATAAGTCACTGTACCACTTACTCTAGTCTTTTGTTTAAACTATCTAGACATATGATATGAAAAAACAATAAAAAAACAAAACAGATATACTGTAAAACCTAATTCACTGAAATAATCTGGAGGAAAATGAAAGCCAGAATATTGGCAACTATTAAATTAAGTTTATTAAAAAAAACCTAACACAGGTTTTTACTTCTGGGAACAATAAGTGCTAGACATTAGAAAGGAATTTAAAAATGCTGGATAATTTTTTTTAAATCTTTTAAAATATATGAGTGAACTCAACAAAGTAAAAAAAAATAATATTCAGCTAAAAAAAAACAAAATAAAAAACCTGAACTCTGCAAAGGAAGACAAGGAAGACGTCATTTTTCTTGGCTTTTGGTACAGACTGAGGAGGGTTGTTTCCTTAATGATTTGCAGTAATGTAGTCCCAATCTTAAAAAAAAATATCAACACATATATAACTTACATATACAGAAACGCAGAAAAAGAGATCCAGGAGCCCAAATACGCAGGCTCTAATAGTGGCAGTCTCCTGGCACTGAAACTGTAACTGTGTTTGTACTTTCTACTTTTTTTTTTAGTTTTCTACAGTATACAAAACAAGTGTTGCTTCTAAAATAACATAAAGTTGCTTAAAATAAATTAAAAGTGGTTCTGGGTAGGCTACACAAAAAGAAATGAATCCTCTCTGAAGCAATGCATTTTTGATCCAGACAAAATGTAAACTGTGCTCCCACAAATAAATTTCCCACACAAAATGAGCTCACAATTAAAACATACATACACACCACTGCCACCATCATCCTGAGAAAAATAGCAAGCAGAAAAGAAATAAAGGTGAGATTCAGACCCCCACAGATCTGATTTTAGATTTTGGAATTATCAGACATAAAACCCAAAACAAAAAATGCTTAAATTCTGAGGAAATACAGGAAGGAATTAAAACAATGACTACTAAACAAAATGAAAAAGCAGACATAAAAAGAATCAAGCACAACTTCTAGGAATGAAAGATACAGTTACTCAGAGTCAAAACTTAACCAATGAATAAAACAGAAGATTTGACACACAAGGGGCAAATTAGCAAAGTGGAGAGAAAGTCCTGAAAAAATACTCAATGAAGCAGAAGACTCATAGTGTAAAAGAAAGTTTAATAAATGTGGAAGACAAAGTAAGAAAATCTAATACACATGTAATATCAATATCTGAATAATATCAGATTAACAGAATAGAAAAGATGCTTTTAAAAGAGAGAATATTAGAAGCTACTATGGACATAAATAAGAAATTTAAACTTAAAACAAAAATTATGCTTATAGCTGACTTCTCCAAAATAAAAAGTAAGCCAGAGATAGAAGAATAAAATCTACAAAACACCGAGAGAAAAGAAATTGTTAAAAAAGAACTGCATACCCAGTAAAATTGTCATTCACGAACAAGAGTAAAATAAAGACATTTTCAGGACAAATGAACACTTAGAAACTTTACTATCAACAAGCTCTCTCTAAACAAACATTTAAGGATGTACTTCAGTAAGAAACTTATACAAAAGCAGGCCTGAGATACTTAAGAAAACCAGGAGATGCTGAAAAAAGGAAGACATGGAGCTTGATCTAAAGAAACACTGAGTTTATGTATTTAATAGTACTTTCAATATCTAATTTATGAGTTTAAAAAAAAGAAAGTACAAGAAAAGAACTGGTTAAAAGTCACAGGGGAATGACTGGACATAAAGCATTTAAAAGCCATAGTACTATTCTATAAAAGAGAAAAAATCTTGATTAATTTTGGCCTTTGCTATGCTAAGTATGAAAGGTAAAATTTTGAGAGTGGCCTCTAAGAAAAGAGAAGAGAAAATCAGCACCATACAAACTATAGTGGCCTCTAAAAAAATAGAAGAGAAAATCAGTACCACACAAACTATATTCTTTGAAAATGTTTAAACCAGTAGAAAGCAAAATATGAGGAAACAATTACTGATAAGTGTATAATTGTGCAGAATAATTAAACAATTTTAAATTCATGTACCCAATAACATAGCTTTAAACTGTATAAATGAAAATTTGACAAAACTGTTATCAAAATGGGAGATTTCAAGTCATCTTTCTCACTAAGTAATAGATCAAGGGACAAAATTAGTCAGGCTGCAAAAGACTGAATAATATATTTAACAAACAAGCTTGCTCTGACTCACTCAAACAATTGGTGAGTACACATCTTTCTCAAGCGTATGTCAAACAATAATGAAAACTGACAAAATACTAGGTCAGGGCAAATAATTGTTAACAAATGTCAAAAAATCAGTACCATACAAACTATATTCTTTGACAAAAATAAAAACCAAAAAAGGCTGATTGAAAAATACCAAATGTTTGCAATCTAAAAGCATATTTCCAAATAAAATTAAGTAAAATAAGAAATCATAACAAAAATTAGAAAATGCTTAAACACTTAAAAAATATAACATATCAAAATGTGTGTGATGTAGCTATAGCAATTCTAAGAGGCATATTGATAGCCTTACAAATGCTCATATTTAAACTCTGAAATATGCAACCAACTTAAGTTTTAAAAAGGATGACAGAAAGTATATTTTTCAAAGGCAAATTCAAGTAAGCTACAAAGTGTTACACTATGTGAGTTCTCAGGAAACTAGGAAATGGTTTTAAAAATTTATCAATTATTTGTGAAATTAGATAATTATGAAGTGCATTAATATTGAATAAGAAATAAACTATATTATTCCTGCTCTCTCCAGCAAAAAGATCAGATCTGGAACATAACAAGAATTTAATATATATTAGTTGATTGATACTAAATATCACAAAAATATGAATATGAAGCAGTTATGAAATTAACAGATGAAAAAAGGGACCACTTACCTGGTAATAAAATTTTATCTGTCTCATCAAAATGGATAGATTATGAATTCTAAGTGAGGCATCATTGTTGACTTTTTTATTGACTCTCTGACTCTCCAATTTAGGATTACTAAAACAAGAAATTAAAGAAATTAAGAAAAAAATTTTAAATGCTTTAAGCTACAATTATATTGACATACACCTATCAGCCTATGGATGACAAAAAATAATCATATAATACATTTTTTAAAATTTGTGCATTCAGCTGTATTAACAGAGAATCAAAAAAAAGACAAATGATTACTTTGACATGTATTCTGTGCTTCTAATTAATATAAATGTACCTGATATTTCTAAGACCTACAAAACAAATCTGAAACATTAAGTAAGATGCTACCCTTCATTCTCATTTTCTCTCCACATAATATGGGGGAGGGGAGCACAGGGAAGGCAGTACAACACAGAGAAGACAAGTGGTGATTCTATAGCATCTTACTATGCTGATGGACAGTGACTGTAATGGGGTATGTGGTGGGGACTTGATAATGGGGGGAGTCTAGTTACCACATTGTTGCTCATGTAATTGTACATTAATGACACCTGCCCCCAAAAAAAGGTTACAAGCCAGTTATTTCACAGAACATTCTTCAATTGAATTTGTCAGATTAGTCTGTGTCTGACTCAAGTTCAGGTTATATATCATTGACAAGAAAAACAGATAAGAGATCTTGTGTTCTTAATGCATCCTAAGAGGTGGTACATGATTTTGATTTGTCCCATTTTTGTTGACATTCCCTTTTCACTTGATTCAACTGGTATCTGCCAGTTTTCTCTAAGAGAGTTACTCTTTTTCTTTTGTATTAAGTATTTTGTGGGAACAAACTTTGAAACTATGTCAATATCTGATCTTTAATTTATTTATATCTGTATGCATTCATGGGTACCAATAGTATTCAACTGATCATAATCTATTACCATAATTACTTTGATAACTACCATAGGTTATCTTTTCGTTTTGTAGATTATTTCCTTTGTGGTGGTGAAGTTTTTAGTTTGATGCAATCTCATTTGATGAATTTTGCTTTTGCGGCCATATCCATCACTGGGTTTTCTTTCAAAACCACTTTATAATATTCTTTATGATGGTCTTTTATTAGATGCTTAAATGCCTTCTAGTATTTGCTGTTAGAGTGAATGTAGTATTTTCAAATTATATCTGTTAATAGGCTATTATTCATATATGAATGCTATCAATTTTTGTGTATCACTCTTATCTTTAGAAATCTTGCTAAACTTTAATAGGTTGTCCTTTGATATTCCTTGAGGTCCCCTGAATATAATTTATAGTCTTTCCATACTGATCATCAATTATCCCAACAATTACTAAGGAGCTTATCATTTCCCACTGATCTCTATGGTATACTAGATGCCCATTATGTAAGTGTGGGTCTACTTTTGGAGTCTACTCTGTCCCATTAACCCATATATTTATTCCTGTGTCATTAAAACCTTTTTAATATTACCATAGCTTTATTATTATCTTAATTCTTTTAGTGCAAGCTCCTCTTTTATGTTTTTGTTTTCTAACTTGTCCTGACTGGTCCTATACATCACTCTTTTCTATGAATTTTAGGACATTTATAAGGTTCTATGAAAAACATCATTGAGATTTAATAGGATTTCATTAGTATTAATTTGATAAAGACTGACATTTGCATTAGTAAAATGTAAAAATTTCCCCCACAAAAGTGTTGCACATTTAAATAAAAAATTTTAACTTGGGTTTTTGTGAAATGGATGTTTTCTATTTCATTGTCTACTTTATCATTGCCAGTGTATAACAGGAAAACTGTAGTTTCTGTGTATCTCACTTTTGATTAACCACCTTTCAAAATTTAGTTTACTTAGTTCATTGTTCTAGGTTTTCCAGGTAAAAAAATCTTATCATCATCAAATATCAGTTTCGTTCCTCCTTTCCAATCTTACATGTCATTTCTATTTCTCTTCTTATTGTATTAACAAATAATAATGGAGATAGGAGCTACCCTATCTTCTTCTTAAAGTTAATGGGATATTTCTCCACTAATGTTTCTCCACTAATGCTATAATCTCCTAATGGATACTCTCCTTCAAGTTAAGTTCCCTCCTATTCCTATTCAATTATCTGTATAGGTGCTGAATTTTATCCAATTTTTCCTACATCTACGCCTACCTGATTCTTCTCCTTTGACATGTTAATGTAGTGAATTTATGTTACTGAATCATCCTCATAATCCTAGACTATTTACTCCATCAGCTCCACCCCACAGTATAACAACTACTCCCTTTTTTTGGTATAAAGTTCTACCACAGGTTTTCTAATAACTGCCATTATGCCTGTCATGTTATCACTAGACCAAGCTTCTTGAGAGCAGAGACCATATCATATTCACATTTTTATCTCTATAAAATTACCATATAATCTAACACAAATGTTGTTTGAATAGATAAGAATAAGTGATCTGAGACTAAGCATAGTATTTTAAAAATTGTTGCTTTCTAGTAAGAGTTATGAGATGGCATTCTCCAAGCTAGTAACTCACTTGGCAACCTGGAACAAATACTTCCTACCAATGCGTGTGTCTCCAAAATCAGTTGAAAACAGAGTCCTAAATACAATTTGACTTTTACCAAATAAGGGAGAGTAGTAGGAAGATGGCAAGCCAAATCTGACCCATGACAGATTTATGCTTAGTTCAAGGGAAATAATGAATAGCCCAAGGCAAAAGAGTATAACTGTAAAAGTGGGTCAACGAGGTAAAAGCATGAATCTGAATTAGTCACAATGACAAGGATACTACATCACAGATGTCAGATCATGTGTATAGGCTTTTACCACTTTTTTCCATTCGCTTTCTCAGCTTTTCCCTTATAGGGTTATTCAGGAAAACAAAGAAAAGACAGACAGAAAAAAGTTTCAGCAGTGTTTTATCTATAAAATCCATGTGCACAACAAATCATTGTTTTTACTATATTTGGCAGACAAAGACAAACAGCAGCATGGTCACAAAGTCATGGTTAAAAACTCAAAAGAGAGCTGAAGGGAAACTTGTTTTATATAATTAACTCTGGTATACTTTAAGTCAGTAAATTAAACAAATGTTTATTGAATACTTACTGTGGCTATATTAATGTATAAAAGCTTAGTTTAGTCAAGCTATCATTGTGGAGAAAAGTACATCTGTATTTGGGAGAAGAGAGTAGGAACAACTCCAGTAACCAAAATATTAGATAGTTATTGTAAGATAAATTCCAATAAATTTTGACCGAAGTAAGCAGGCGAAGAGAAGCAACAAAGGGCCAGGTAGTTTATTTGAATGCCACCCCTGGGTGATGTTCCGTGTTCTGAAACACAGGCCAGGGAAGTCACACCCAGCAGAGCAGGCAGCAAGTTTTTAAAGAAGGCAGGGGGAGGGAGAGCAAAGGTGTACAGTGGCTCCAGGATTGGCTCATCTAGGGTACGTGGGGGTCTCTCATTGGCCTTTAGGCAGGTACTGGAAAGTTACCACTAATCTTTTAGCTTGGGGGAAGGGCTCTAGTTGGGAGGGTTATCGCATCAGGCTCTGTAATGTTGTCGGACAGGAACCTGTTAGTCTCTTTGCCTCCTTTGGTGAGGCCTGAGCTTGTCTATCAGGCTCACCCCTTCCCCTGATGCCTGCAGCCTAACAGTTATGTAAATTTCATCTGCAATCCTAGGCACTCAGTAAATCTTTTCCTCTCTAGTCTTCTTCCATCTCTTTGTTTCTATTTTCCTTGCTCTATATTTGAATCCCCGTATATACCTCTCATCCACCACTGTCTCCTATTCATATGTTGGTAACATTTAAACCTAAAAAATACTTTAGAGATTATCTAGTTTCACTATAAATCAGAAAATCAAAGTCCAAAGTAGTAATTTGTATAGGCTTTTACCACTTTTTTCCATTCTCTTTCTCAGCTTTTCCCTTATAGGATTATTCAGGAAAACAAAGAAAAGATAGACAGAAAAATGTTTCACCAGTGTTTTATCTATAAAATCCATGCACACAACAAATCATTGTTTTTACTATATTTTTGGAGCATATCCCTAATTCTGTCTTCACAATAAGTAATCAATCTAATGAAAATTCATTTCCTTCTCCCCACCCCTTGTTTATTACAGTAGTTTTTATTATAAATCTAGGTATTTAATTCTGAAAACAAATACTTAAGAAATATTTCAGTATTACTACTGAACATGTGTATAAACTATAAAAACTGTACAAATTTACATGTAATCCATTATTAAATGACAATAAACAATTTGGATTCTTACTTTGGGATGGATGTATAATATTCTAATAAATATGTGTGATTTCATTCCCACTTTAAAAAACTCCCACCTTAACAAGTAATGTACGTATTGTCTTTGTGCTTGACAGGTTATTACCAAGTTTCCTGTGCTCCTTAGATTTAAAAAAAATAAATTCCCAAAGTTTTTTGTTAAATTTATGTCTAACACTCCACCTTACGATATTTCAAAACTTAGTTGCCAGAAAGGCCTATAGTCTCTCTCTTTGAATGAAGTTTTTCTAAGAATTGGCGAGTCTCAAGAATTTAGAACTGTGGTTTGCTTGATCTTTTAAGATTTTTTTGTAAAAAAAATGTTTTTTCATTTTTTATGTTTTTTCATTTTCATTCTTTGAGAAAGACTGCTTGAAACAATTAAGACAATTCTGAATATTAAAAAAGGAACTGTTTAGTTTTTAACTATTAAGATATCAGATGAAATTATTCTACTAATCTAGGAAAAAGTGAGAAATGCAATTTAGAGAAGCTAGAGAAAGTATTTTGAAAAATTCACAGAAAAGTATTTTAACAACTAAAAGTAACCTCATATTCAACAGGGATCTTAAAGATAGGGGAATGAAAGTTTTCTACATCCTTTTATAAAACTGGTGCTTTGTGTTTACAAATCTCTGCTATGATCACATGGGATTTAAGGGGATTTTTATAAACTGGCCGACTCATTAGGAAATCCAATATAATAGTGGAGTTCTTTGGTAGAACAGGCAGATACCTAGGTTCTCACAGCCTCAGTTTCAGTTCCTAATCTACATTATACCTATTTAGAGTGTGCAAACAGAAATATAAAATTCCTACTTCTTTAGAATCATAGGATATCACACCACAGTTTATCTATAAACTTTCTGGACTTGGACACCAGGATAACTACTAAGCACTCTGGGCATGAGCAATAAACTTCCAGTTATAAGGGTTGGATTTCTCACTTGACTCATGTCTACTTTGAGTTATGGTCATACTTACATATGTTAGGAATATGGAAAACAGGCCCTTTCAGTCCAAGAGTGTGATCTCTTTATGGGAGAAGGATCACCCTTTGGTGAAACTGCCCCAAAAGTACTATCTCCACTTCCATGAAAAATAGTTGAATATTCAAAGATAGATTTACTGAAAATTATGCAAATCAAGAAACAAAGTAACTCAGAAAAAGAGTATTTTTTTTTAAAAGAAAAATGTGATAATGGTACACCATCTGGCACTGCAAAGAACATTATAGTTATACTATATAACTATACAGTGTAGTATACAGTGATTATTGATTTAACTAAACTTGGAATAACTACATTAGGACGACAGGGGAAGAAGATAGGGCATAAAAAAGATAACATTCCATTTACCATTATCCAGAAAGAAAACAGATAATGTCTAAAAGGGATAAATCAACATATACTAGGGCAGACATATTATCACTATATATGGGCTAAATAATAGAAGAAATTGTTAAAAAAATTCAAAGGTTTTACTTTACAGAACTGAGATGTGAGTAACTTAGGGCAGGGGACTGCTGTTTTTCATTACAAACCTTTTGGTATTAACTAATCCTTTTAACCATGTAAACATTTTCTAAAGGGAGAAAAAATACCCACAAAAAAATTGTGTTTCATGAAGCCTGTCCATTTTTTTTACTTTGAGGGAAAAATTTAAGTAATTGTATCTGACTATTATTTAACTGAATCACATTTAATGAGGCTATATATTTGTAGGATTCAATGACAGATTCAATAAGACAAGTTTGAGAGACTATGCATAAACAAAACAGTATAAAAAATTTCTCTTGTAGAAAGTATGCACTCTGTGTGAAAACAGAAAAAACTTTATGCCTGCATGTATTTTAAGGTTTGTTTCTTTTTTTTTTTTTTAACAGTGGATCAAGGCTTTAATGACGGATGGTCTTGCAAGATCCGGTGTCTGGTGGGCAGTGGTTTGTTTCTTTATATAGTAGAAGTCACAGTATAGTAATTTAAACAAACTGGGTATAGTAGAAGTCTAAAATTCTCTAAAAGGAAACTGTAGTCTCTCAAGTATTCTCAATATTCTCTTTCCTTCACATTTAATAATTAAAATGCTAACCAAAGATTAATTCAGAATAGACAGAATCATAGTTTATGAAGTTTTGATTAAACCCTTTTAGAAGGCATACTTTTAAAAAATCTTATCTTTGGAAAGACCTGTTTTTCTAAAATTACAGAAAACCTATGGAATTATACACATGTGATATGTGAACAAGTACCTTTCTAATCATATGTAGCTATTTCCAAGCCAACATTCTCTCAGATTGACCATTTCCTTTCACACGATGAAAAGAGAAAAATGCTTTATTTAGAGGCAAATAGCCTAGAGCAATACAGCTCAAATCCGTCCTGCCGGAAGCTAAATATAACATGACAATAAAAGAGGGCCTCCAGAAATTTCACATTTATAAATGATCTACTTATGACCAGATGCATTAATTACAATAAACAGTAGTGTTATCTATCACTGTATATAGCTAATTTTTAAATTAGGGTAAGAAATAAAGGAAAAGTTAGCAGTTCTGCAACACTAATATTCTAAATTTGGTCCTTGTATAACCAAGGATTCTGTCTTTATTTATTCATAGATCAGTATCTACAAAAAAAGAAAACTGATAGCTTTAATGGCTTCATGTTCTTCTGCCCAGACTGCACACCTGTTATGTACCTTCCTGGGCCATCTGTTTAGTGCTGGTGCTTCACAACATGTACTCGTTTTTGATCATGCCACCCTAACTGACAAGTAGGTATATACAGGGTTTTCTTTTTAATTTGGGGTATATTTTATAATATTTCCATGTCATGATGAAACATTTCAAATAACTAACTTGCATATCTAACTTCAAATGTACATATACCAGGATGAGTGCTTTATGAAAAATAATTATCACCATTTAAGGTTATCCAAGTAAGAAGGCATCTCAGTCTTGAGTATAATCAGGGAAATAAGTGGTTTAAAAAAAAGTATTAAATCAAGAGAACCAATGCTCTGATTTAAAAATTGCAACTGGACACAAACAAAATAAAAATCAAACCTAATACATACCCTTAACTTTGGTTTTATCTGAACTGGACAAAATGACTGAAGATCTACGCTTTACTTCTTAGAATGAGTCAGTCTTCAATATTTGACTCCTTCAAATATTAGACTAGTAGTTTTCTAACTTTTTGGTGTGAGCACCCTTTTCCATTCTTAAATTACTGAGGACTCTAAAAAGCTTTTGTTTATGTGAGTTGTATCTACCAATATTTACTATATTATAAATTAAAATTAAGGATTAAAAAATAATTTCTTAGTCTGCTAAGAACAAACTCACATGTTAACTTAAAGACCATTTTTATGTTAAATGTTTTTTCCTAAAACAAAAAAATTTAATGGGGAGTGACATTCTTTTACAATCTCATTTCCCATTAGCAAGAAAAATAAATCTCTGCTTTGGCCATACCAAATAACCTAGAGTTCTTTAATTACACCATTGTTATCTACATCTTTAATGCCACTTTTCATGCTATTTTCTTTGCTTAAAATGTCCTTCCTCCTACTTCTGGTTATGACTCTTATTCACCCAATTGCTCCTACTTAATTTTAACTTTTAAGTTCTAGTTCAAATGCTCCTTCCTCCAAAGAGCCTTTCCTCCATATAATTCATCAGATCACTTTGTGGCAACACTGTATCAAAAACTCAATTACAGGATACAGCACATACATCACACTACAATTCGTTTACATGCTTGTCTCCCCTTACCAGCGACCAAGGACCATACCTTACTTATGCAGCATCATATGCCCGACACCTTGCAGATTGTTTGTCATATAGAGTAAGTCACACAGTAAGCACTGAGAAACCATTCACTGACTAGATTGAACTTTGATGAACCATCCTTTCACACTTCTCTCGGTAAGTACTATGTTTAGATACTGGCAAAAGAGGGCTCAGCCCTGAGTTCCAGACTGGCCCTCCTCAGGGCCACACACCTCACCACTGGGCAAGAAGTCCATGGAAATAAGACAATGTACCCATATACTCCTCCTTCTAAATGACACTCCAGTCACTTAGAACTCTGGAATTTCTTGCTCAAATACCTCCAACCCAATTTCAAGGCCTGAATGGGCCACATGTTCTAAGGATGGACTATGCTACACACATGTAGACCCATGGGCCAAGGAGCAGTATCTAGAAGAGGGAGTATAAGAGCTAGCACCTTGGGCATGCATGCAGGAAACCCACAGGCACACACGAGACCTCTTCATGGTGCCAAACAGAAAAAGGGATGGGGGAGGAGGCTGGGGTAGGAAACTATGCGTGTATGAATTCTAAATTCAACAAATCCTAAATCTGAATCTTCCCTTTTAAGTCATTATGAAAACATATGTATCAAGACAAAAGGCAAAAACATATTTAACAATTTATTAGCTTGGTTATAACCTTTAAATATTTAGAACTATTGTGGTAAATTAATGCTTGCCTGGGTCTCACGAAGGTTAGGGGTAGGCCTCCTCTCACTCAGAATTAAGTTGATAAGTTTCATCAACCTAGTTATATTAATCACTAAACTAGCAAAACAATGCTGAGATAGCATAAAAATAAAATCAGAAGGGAGAAAAGATGGTGGCATGAGTAGTGTGGCAGAAATCTCCTCCCAAAGCTACATATATTTTGAAAATACAGCAAATACAACTATTCCTAAAAGAGTGACCTCAAGTAACAGTACACCAGCCAGTCTACATCTGGGAGAAGTCAACATCTCATGGAAAAGGGTAAAGTACAAAGCCACGACCTGGCAGGACCCAGGCACCCCCTCCACCCCAGCTCACCAGCAGGAGGAAACGAATCAGAGTGGGGAGTGAGTGCAAGCACAGGACTGCTGAATACCCAGCCCCAGAAATCTACCTGAGGAGCACAGACCCACACCGCATGGTGCTCTGGAGTAAGAGCAGCTGAAAAGCAAAGTCTGAGACTAAGACGTGAACAGATTCCCACAACCAGCTGCCCTGGGACAAAAGAAAAGCAGGTGCTTTAAGGGATCTCTCAACAGTCAGAGGGCTGCTAAAGAGGCAAGGGTTTAGGAGAAAGAACAGGTGTACAAAATCGTCCTAGTGCACTCAACCCAGAAGGCTGGGAACTTTCAGGAGCTTCAGGCGCCCTTTTCCCCTGGTTGGCAGCGAAGCCCCAAGGCCCATCACTGCAATAAGCAGCCTGTCGCTCCTTCCTCACCACCGGCACCTTAGCACAAACCAGCTGTCCCTGCCACTGCTGCACACCAGCTGCAGGGCAGCTACACCTACAGCAACTACACAACTGAATGCAGATGGTTCTCCCTGCACACAGCTAACTGGCCCAAACACAGAGGCTGCTCCCTGGGCATGGTTGACTGGCACGGCACAGACAGCAGACATTGGTGCTGAGACCGGGAGCCACAAAGGGGCTTTGTTATCCCAGTGGAAACTGCACTGCTCACCAACGACCCCCACCATTGCCTTAGGCCATCCCAAGGGCAACCCAGCTCACAGCACTTTAGGGATTAACCCAGAGGTCACTCCCTGTGCTTGGTTAACCAGCACGACAGTGGACACAGGCAAGGACACTGGCAAGCAGGAAGGGACTTTGTCCTCCCAGCTGACACGGTGCCATTCGCTGGCAACCACTCCCATCGTTTCAGGACTATGAAAATGCAGAACAACCTTTTTCAATCCAAAACCATTCAAACACCAGAAAGAGGGCTCTGTGAGACTGAAATCACCAATCTTCCAGAAAAAGAATTAAAAAAAAACAACTCATGAGCATGCTAATGGAGATACAGAAAAATATTTAAGAGCAAAGGGATGAATTCAGGAGGGAGACAATGGAAATGAAACAAACAATGGAGGGATTTAAAAGCATATTAGGTGAGGTATAGAGGAGCCAATAAATGGAATATAAATCAGAGAACAGGAACACAGAGCTGAGGCACAGAGCAAAAAAAGGATCTCTAGGAATGAAAGAATTTAAGAGAACTCTTTGACCAATCCAAACAGAACAATATTTGTATTATAGAGGTACCAGATGAAGAAGAGAGAGAAAAAAGGAAAGTGTCTTTGAAGAAATAATTGCTGAAAACTTCCCCAATCTGGGGAAGGAAACAGTCTCTCAGGCCATGGAAGTCCAAAGATCTCCCAACACAACGAACTCAAGGAGGACACCACCAAGACATACAATAATTAAAATGGCAAAGATCAAGGATAAGGACAGAATAATAAAAGCATCCAGAGTGAGAAAAAAGACTACCTACAAAGGAAAACCTATCAGGCTATCATCAGATTTCTCAGCAGAAACCTTAAAGGCCAGAAGGGAGTGGTATGATATATTCAGTGCAATTAAACGTAAGGGCCTAGAACTAAGAATACTCTACCCAGAAAGATTATCATTTAAATTTGAAGGAGGGATTAAACAATTCCCAGATAAACAAAAGTTTGAGGAAATTTACCTCCCACAAGCCATCTCTATCATGTATTTTAACGGGACTGCACTAGATGGAAGTGTGCCTAAGACGAAATGTCTGTCGCCAGAAAAAATAAAACCACAGCAAAGGAAGTAGACCAATTAAATAGTAACCAAATGCAAAATTAAATCAGTGACCCACAAAGTCAGTCAAGGGATACATAAAGAGTATAGAATATGACACCTAACATATAAAGAGTGGAGGAGGAAGAAAAAGAAGGGAGAGAAAAAAGAACCACAAGACTGTATTATAACAGCGTAATAAGTGAATTAAGGTAGACTGCTAGATAGTAAAGAAGTTGCCCTTAAAGCTTTGGTAACCAAGAATCGAAAGCCTGCAATGGCAATAAGTACATATCTTTCAATAATCACCCTAAATGTAAATGGACTGATGCACCAATTAAAAGACACAGAGTTACAGAATGGATAAAAAAGCAAGACCCATCTATATGCTGCCTACAAGAGACTCACTTCAAACCCAAAAAGTTCCACAGGCTAAAAGTGAAGGGATGGAAAAAGATATTTCATGCAACTAATAGGGAGAAAAAAGCAGGTGTTGTAGTACTTGTATCAGATTAAATAGACTTCAAAACAAAGAAATTAACAAGAGACAAAGAAGGGTATTACATACTGATAAAGGGGTCAGTCCAACAAGAGTATAAAACCATTAAAAATATCTATGCACCCAACACAGGAGCACCAACATATGTGAAACAAATACTAACAAAATTAAACGGGGAAATAGAATGCAATGCATTCATTTTAGGAGACTTCAACACTCCATTCACTCCAAAGGACAGATCAACCAGACAGAAAATAAGTAAGGAGACAGACACCCTGAACAACACAATAGAACAAAAGGACCTAACAGACATCTACAGAACTCTACACCCAAAAGTAGCAGGATACACATTCTTTTCAAGTGTATAAGGAACATTTTCCAGAATACACCATATACTAGGCCACAAAAAGAGCCTCAGCAAATTCAAAAAGATTGAAATTGTACCAACCAACTTCTCAGATCACAAAGGTATGAAACTAGAAATAAATTCTGCAAAGAAAACAAAAAGCCTCACACAAACACATGGAGGCTTAACTACATGCTCCTAAAAAATCAGTGGATCAATGACCAAATTAACACAGAGATCAAGCAATATTTGGAGACAAATGAAAACAGCTCAAGGCCCCAACTTTTGTGGGAGGCAGTGAAGGCACTTCTAAGAGGAACGTATATAGCAATCCAGGCTATTTAAAGAAGGAAGAACTATCCCAAATAACAGTCAAAATTCACAATTATTGAAACTGAAAAAAGAACAACACACAAATAAGGCCCAAAGTTAGTAGAAGAAAGGACAGTATAAAGATCAGAAATCAATAAAATTGAAAAGAGTAAAACAATAGAAAAAATTAATGAAACCAAGAGCTGGTTCTTTGAGAAAATAAACAAAATAAATAAACCTCTAGTCAGACTTAACAAGAAAAAAAGAGAGTCTACACACATAAACAGAATTGGAAATGAGAAAGGAAAAATCATTACAGACACCACAGAAATACAAAGAATTATTAGAGAATACAATGAAAAATTATATGCTAACAAACTGGATAACCTAGAAGAAATGGACAACTTTCTAGAAAAATACAACCTTCCAAGGCAAACCCAGAAAGAAACAGAAAATCTGAACAGACCAATTACCACCAATGAAATTGAAACAGTAATCAAAAAACTACCCAAGAACAAAATTCCCATACCATATAGATTCACCGCTGAATTTTATCACACATTTAGGGAAGACTTAATACCCATTCTCCTTAAAGTTTTCCAAAAAATAAATGAGGAGCATATACTTCCAAACTCATTCTATAAAGCCAGCATCACTCTAATACAAAAACCAGGCAAAAACACCACAAAAAAAGAAAACTACAGATCATCTCCCTGATGAACATAGATGCAAAAATACTCAACAAAATATTAGCAAACCAAATTCAAAAATACATCAAGAGGATCATACATCATAATCAACTGGGGTTCATCCCAGGGATGCAAGGATGGTACAACATTTGAAAATCAATCAACATAATCCACTGAATCAATAAAAAGGAGGATAAAAATCACATGATTATCTCCATAGATGCTGAAAAAGCATTTGACAAAATTCAACACCCATTCATGATAAACACTTTCAACAAAATGGGTAAAGACAGCAGGTACCTCAACATAATAAATGCCATATGTGACAAATCCACAGCCAACATCATACTTAACAGCGAGAAGCTGAAAGCCTTTCCTTTAAGATTGGGAACAAGACAAGAATGCCCACACTCCCGGCTTTTATTCAACATAGTACTGGAGGTCCTAGCCATGCAATAAGACACCACAAAGAAATAAAAGCCATCCAGATTGGTAAGGAAGAAGTCAAACTGTCCCTGTTTGAAGATGACATGATATTGTACATAAAAAACCTTAAGGAATCTACTCCAAAACTACTTGATCTACTATAAGAATTCAGAAAAGTTGCATGATACAAAATTAATACACAGAAATATGTTGCATTCCAATACACTACCAATGAACTAGCAGAAAGAGAAATCAGGAAAACAATTCCACTCACAACTGCATCAAAAAGCATAAAATACCTAGGAATAAACCTAACAAAGGAAGTAAAAGACCTATCCTCTGAAAACTACAAGATACTTATAAGAGAAATTAAAGAAGATACCAATAAATGCAAATTCATCCTATCCTCATGGGTAGGAATAATTAATATTGTGAAAATGGCCATCCTGCCTAAAACAATCAACAGATTCAATGCAATCCCTATCAAAATACTAACAGCATTTTTCAACAAAATAGAACAAATAGTTAGAAAATTCATATGGAACTACAAAAGACCCAGAATAGGCAAGGCAATCCTGAGAAGGAAGAATAAAGGTGGGGTGACTACGCTCCCCAACTTCAAGCTCTACTACAAAGCCACGGTAACCAAGACAATTTGGTACTGGCACAAGAACAGACCCATAGACCAATGGAACAGACTAGAGAGTCCAGATATTAACCCAAGCATATATGGTCAATTAATATACAATAAAGGAGCCATGGATATACAATGGGGAAATGACATCATCTTCAACAACTTGTGCTGGCAAAACTGGACAGCTACATGTAAGAGAATGAAACTGGATTACTGTCTAACTCCATACACAAAAGTAAACTCAAAATGGATCAAAGACCTGAATGTAAGTCATGAAACCTTAGAGCTAATTTTGAAATGCAGGTTACTGAAATCTTGATAACAACTAGATAATGATTTAGTAGGAAAATCTTGGTCTTTTATGCTTATGATATTGGGTTCATATTAAGTAGGAATGTGTTTTTGAGATGGTAATTGAATATCAAAATCATACTGGGAGCTGGACCAGTGAAATAAAACTCCATTTTATCATTTTAGGTAGTGTAGCATACATGCATTCTAAATATATCACTATAGGTCATCAAGCTGAATATTACAGTTGTGTTCAAAATAACATGTATTTAGCTTTATTTCTTTTGAATAATACTGATAACAAGAGTACTGTAGAGCTTTCAATTTCAGGAGATTCTTATCTTTTATATATGTGGGAATTTAATGTGTTATTAATACTTAATTGTTACTAGAGAATAAGTCAAGATTTCAGTAACCTGCATGTCAAAATTAGCTCTAAGAGTACCTTAAAATAATCCCACAAATATTAATATAATAAATCACATGATAAATCATCTAATCAGACTTCGGTCATTTTACACATTTAAATTACTTGCTGCAGCAACAGTCCTCACCAATCAGAACTGTTTGAAATTCTCTCTTCTAAAATGTGTTATTACTTCACCAGTTTCAAAATTTGAGCCATTTATTTTTAGACACAGAGGTTAATGAGAAACATTTCTGCATCAAAGATACATAACTTCACAGTAGAGGTTTTTTTCCCCTTAGGAAACTATTCTCATTCTCTCTCATTTTACCAATAATCAAAGTGGTTACTGTGTGGTTTGGATTTCAGCACTGAAGACAATAAATGACAAGACTTGGTTTGCATAATGAAAAATTTAAGCTTCACAATTTTAACAAGTATAATTACTGGGTTGTGATAAATGGGCTGGGCATGTAAGACTATTGCTCCTTTCAAGGTCCAATTCTTGAGCCACTTGAATTTTTCTGGCCAAAGAATCAAATCAGGAGCTTAAAACATAAATTCTAAGTTTACAGTATGCAATTTTTCAATAAAACAAGTTATCTAGAAAAGAAAAAGACACTTACATTTGGAACATAACCTGGTTCAAGAATACCCCATCCACCAAAGCCACATACTCATCCAGGACAGTCCCATTTTCTTCAGCCAGAGGTCCAAACGTTTTAACCTGGAACAGAACGATCATCACGATACGAACGCCCACCTCCATCTCTGCAGCCACAAATAATGCAGCAAAATAATACGATAAATAACACCCCACTTACCCAAGTGACCATGGGGCTGGTCATGAACTGCTCCACAAGGGGCGTAAAACTCTCGTTCTCCATTTTACGGATATTTGTAAAAGGAACTATCACAAAAATATGCCTAGGGAATTGGTCAACGCTTAAGTAGGAGGAAATCAATGAAATACGTTAGATACCACGCTAAGGATTCAAAGCGGCCCCCATGCTCAAAACGTTCCAGCCACCAGTGGGTATGGAACCGCTTCGACCCGCGGAACCTTCCCTGCCCGCAGCCCCTTACCAACGACAGGCAGGGCTCGTCCCCTCCCCAAGGGGAGGGGGCTTGAACGTGTGTTCCTAAGCCCTCAGTTTCTTGCGCCCCGCCAGCCTTTTCAGTGCGCCTCTGTAAAAATCACTACCGCGCTCCAGCCTCCTCCTTCTCCTCCGCCCTCTGGAGTGGCTGGAGTAACGCTCTCAGAACCGCAGAACCGAATGACACCCCGCTCCTCGCCGACCAACCAATAGCGGGAGACCGCGCTCAATGAAAGCGCGCTGCTCCCTCCGCCGACTCTCCGCCCCACCCGCGCCGAAGCCTCTGGATTGTGACGTAAGAAAACCGCTGTATGAGCGCGCTCCCGAGCGAGCGCGCCTCCGGGCCGGCTCCGCCGCCGCCCAGATTTTGGCGGCGGACGCGGGCGCGCGCTCGCTGCAGCTGCTCTGGTGGCCGGCCCCTAGCTAGTGCCCAGGATGGTTGCCAGGGCTTAGGGGGCGGAGACGGGGAAGGCAGAGGAAGGGGTTTGTCTGCTTACTCGCTCATACCTAATTATATGAATGGGATGAAAAGAGAGTGAGGCCCACCAAGAACTCAGGGAGTTAATCAGTTTAAGCCAGAGAGCTAGAAAGGACTCACACCCTTTCAATGTGAGTTCATTCCACATGCTCTGAATCTGGGCTGACCTTGAGACTTGCTCTAATGCAGGTGAGATAGGGCAGAGACAAGGGACAAGCGTTATGATAAATTTTCCTAAAAAAATGCTGAGATTAGCATATTAACAGGAGAGACTTGTCTTAAAGCTGAATTTCCACTTTTGAAAGACAATTGGGAAGTTAGATTCACCCAACGACTCTCTTACGGCAAGGCAAGCAGTCTTAACTAATGTGTTCCCAATACTTGGGGTAGCCACTAACTTAGAGAGGAACAAAAGGTTTGTCCTACAAAATAACCTAGAAGACTGGCTGTAGACAATGACATACTGTCTCTCACCAGAGATAGAATCATGAGATGAGACTGCCTGACAAGCCTATACCCCTGACCCTATACCTTTGCCCCATTCTTGAAAGCCTTAAAAGACACAATCCCAGGCTTTGGGTGCTCCTCCTCCTCTCTGAGATTGCCCACACTCCCCTTCCTTGGAGTGTGTATTTTCAAAAGACTTTTTTACTGCTCAACTTACTGTAGTTTGTCTCTCTGCTCTTCCAGTGGTGTCTTTGTCACTTTGCTATTCCATTCTATCTTCCAAACTTTAAGCATAAGTCTGCACTCTCTCTGTCCTACTCCAGATAAGCAAGTAAACCTGCCTTTATCTTCCTTGGCTCTGGTCCTCCCTTAGAGTATATTCAAATAACTTTCATTCTGCTTCACTACTGTGTCTCTGCCCTTCAATTCTTTGTTGCAGTAGGGACAGGAACCAAAGAGAACAAACTGATCACCTCCAACAGATTAGCTATGGGGACGGGGAATTCATACCTTGTATAACTGGCAGTTCAATTCCAAAGAGATTTCTGCATCAGAACAATTGCCTAGACCCTGCGCTGGATCTACTGACAATTTTCCCTCTTTATGCTCTTTTGTAGCTGTCATGGAGATCCTACCTGTGGTTATTGTTTTCCTACTTCTAGGCATAATTTACATTTCTCAGTTACAATCACACTCAAATTCTTTCTCCTTTTTACTGTTAGTTTGCCACATTTGGATTTGTGTACTCTTGAAAGCTTTCAAACAAATGTGATCCTTTGGCATATGCCATTATCTTCAAGAGGGAGATCTTTGTGATTCTAATGCTTTCTAATGTCATTCTCAGAGAGAAACCTAGTGAAAAAAGTGAGCACTACGATACCTTATATACCAATATGAATTTTAAATGAATGAATGAGTTGTATATCCTTTAAAAAGTAAAAAAGAGAGTGACTATTCTATTGCTGAAGTTTACTTTCTTAACTTAGATCTGAATAACTTAAAAAGGAAAGAATGGCATTTGGTCACACAAAAAAAGGAACTTCTGTAGAAAAATCAAACAAAAACAAAAAAACTCCTAAAATGGTGTGAGTGCCGGGACAGCGCCCAGGACCCGGAGCAGAGCCCACAGGGGTTCCCACTGGATCTGTGGAAACACCGCGTGCATTTCGGGGCAGGTGGCATCTGAGCTGGAGGAATCTGCCAGGCAGCAAGGGCCCCGGGCGCATCCGAAGGGCAGGGAACGCAGGAGCCTTAGCCGTCAGCCCCCAGGGCGGGGACGGACCGGAGAGGCGACGCGCGTTAGGGTCAGACCAGCCCCGGAGCAGCTGTCAGAGTTCGCGGGGGGCGCAGCCCTGGGATCCAGGGCTCTGCCTGAAGACAAATCCGGGTCGCAGGATCGCTTGGCTTCCTTCTGGAGAAGCCGGGCAAGCGTACCCGGAGAGGTGACAAGGCGGTCTCGGCGGCGCCGCCGCGCAAGCGCAGGAAAGGCACCCGGGAGACGAGCGGCACAGCACACGACCCCCTTCTGGCGGCCCGCCTCCGGGCTGAAGACGCCGCGGCGGCACGGCCACTCCCGCCGAAAGTGTGCCATCGGCGGCTCCTTCCCTCCCGGCCGCACTCCGACGCCGACTGGACCCAAGGGCCCGCGGACTCACTCACCCGCAGCGGCGGCGGCGGCTGGCCGCAGCCTCTCCATTGCTCCTCAGCAACGGTTTTTTTCAAAGGTCGCGCTCGCAGCTGAAGCCGAGCCTTGTGTGCGTCCACCCGCTCTCATTGGCCCCTGTGGGTTTGAAACCCGCCAGTCGGAGGGGCGGGAGAGCGGGACCAAAGGAAAGGGGCCCTTGTGATCGGTCTTCCCCTTGGAGCCCGCACCCCGGGGCCCGTGGATTGGAAGAACTGCACCACCTTGGTGAAGAGAGGCGGTGGGGCCCGCGGGGCGGAGGCTCAGGGCGCCAGGGCTGCCCCGTGGGGAAGCTTCACCCTCCGTACCCTTATTCCTCTCTCCCCCAAGGTCCACCGACCTACGGAGAATAAGGTCCCCAGACCGGGGGAATTCTGGCGCTCTCCAGCGCGGAGCTGCAGGTCACGGTCTCCGCGCTCAGGCTTTCAGTGCTGCGCTGTGGGTCCTGTTTTGAGTTTTGTTGCGTAAAATACAACTGAACGTTTTACTCTTTTCAGGCGTGCGGTGCAGTCGCATCCAGAAAAACATAGTGTACAAACTCCGTCGCCATGCAGCTCCTCAACCTTTTCATCCCCGTTTACTGGCCTCCCTCCCTGCCCCGCGCCCTCTGGTCCCCCATGGAACGAGCACCGCCGCTTGCAACGGTGGAGCGGCGGGTCCACAGAGTCCCTCCCTGGAGCTGTGGGCTAAGTGTCGGGTTTGTGGACGGCCTGGGCCCCTTATTCACAGAAACACCTCCTTGGGATGCAGACTCCTGACCAAGGTCTTGTTCCTTGGGGCTCTGCTGGCACAGCACACGGTCTGTCTCCTTGCCCCTGGCTGACACTAGTCTCTGCCTCTTCACCCCAGCATGCAGGTAGTGGCTGTCCCCTTGTTAGGCAGAAAGACAGATATGAGCTAGGTGGAGAGAGAATAAAGCCAGTAAAGCCCACTAAAAGGGACTCAAAGAGTTAACCAAATAAAAACAGAGAGGCAGAAAGGACTCACAGAGTCAATTAGTCAAAGTTTCAAGGGCCAGGAGTGACTTGGAATGTCCAGACACTCCCCAGATGAAAAACAGCTTTCCAGATGAGAAGCTTCCAAGCACAGACACTCCCCCAGATAAAGAAAACATCAGAGGACAGGCACAACAAACATCAGAGTGCTGCCCATGTCTCCTTATTACCAATTAACCAGGCCTCCAAGGCCAAAGGCCAAAGATTGTCAGTCAAGGATGTTTCTGCCCTGCCAAAAACCCCATAAAAAGAAGCCTCACAGTAAACAGCTTGCCTGTCTAATCTTAGGCAGGCCCACTCTGTTACCCTGTACAGAGTGAAATACAATTTACTGTGCCTTCCACACTTTGGTTTCATGTCTCACTCTGTCTGATTTCCCTGTGACTCTGAACCAAGTTCCTCCCCAACACCCTCACCCCTGGCACATAGGTAGTCTGTGTCCTCTTGCCCCTGGCACACAGGTAGTCACTGTCCCCTCACCCCTAGCACTCCTGTAGTCAGTGCCCCTCACCCCATATAAGCAGTTCCCTCCCATCTGTGATAGTGATGGGCAGTCTCCTCCAGCAGGTGCTCCTGGTCTTCCTATATGAGTCCCAAGAAACTCTTGTCTCATCTGGCATCTCTGGGTCTTTCCTTGTGGATGTGCTTTCCCATCCCAACTGGCCCACTTGGACCTGCCATCGGACTTGTGAACACACATCTGCTGCCCAGGATTTTGATGACTCTCAGAATCCCATTGAAGTGGAATGGGATAGCATTTGTCTTTCTGTGGCTGGCTTACTTCATTTAACATTGAGTCCTCAAGGTTCATTCATGTTGCAGCATGTCTCAGATTAGCTTCCTAGACTGAAAATATTCCATGATGTTTATGTGCCCTATTTTGTTTATACCTTCATCTGTCATGGTTGGGTTGCTTCCGTCTTTTGGCTCCTGTGAATAACGCTGAGATGAATGCAAGTGTATACACCTATCTGTTGGAGTCCCTGCTTTTCATTATTTTGGTTATACATCTAGAAGTAGTATTGTTGGATGATTATATGATAATTTAATTTTTAATATTTTGAGGAACTGCCATACTGTTTTCAGTATGGAATCTATGTTTTTGATTTGACTTCATTAGCTGAGGAAGGGATCATGAGCTCAAAAAAGCCTCTTGCTCATTAATTAGTCCTAGTTTTTTGGAGCAACAGAAGCCACTTCTGCTCCCTCTTCTACATTCTTCGAATATTTGAAGGACTATTTTGTAGAACACAAAGAGTGCAAAGAAAGCTAGGCAGGCTTCACAATTCTCAACTCATCAATCAAACTCTCCACCACAGTTCTCCCGTGCCTTCAGTGGCTTCTCTTGCTTGCAGGCTAATGTCCTACAAATCCCCACAGGGCCTAGTCTGCTTGTTTAGCTTCAGCTCCTACTCTTCTCCCCTTGCTCACTGTAGTCAGTCATGCTGTTTTTTTCTTCATTCCTTTCTATACTCTTCTTTCTGGGAACTCAATCATCACTCTCTCTTTTTCCTAGTTAATTATAACAGCTCTGTTGAGATATTCACAGACCATATAATTCATTCATGTACAATCCAATTTTAGAACATTTTCATCACCCTAAAGAAACCTCATACCCATTAGCAGTCAGTCACTCTCCATTCCCTCTTCTTAGTCCTTGGAAACCTCTAATCTACTTCTGTCTCTGTGGATTTGCCTCTTCTGGACATTTCATACACATGAAATCATCCAGTATGTGGCCTATGATGGGCTTCTTTCACTTAGCCTGTTTCTGAGATTCACCATGTTGTAGCACGTATCAGTTCTTCATTCCTTTTTATGACTGGATAACATTCCATTGTATAAATACACCACACTTTATTTACCCACTCATCAGTTAATAAACATTTGGGTTTTTCCACTTTTTAGTTATTGTAAGTAATACTGCTATGAACAACTATGTGCAAGTTATTGTGTGGATATATGTTTTCCACACTTTTGGGTATATACCTTAGGAGTAGAATTACTAGGTCATATGGCAACTCTATGTTTAAGCATTTGAGCTCAAATAAGCCTCTTGCTCATTGCTCCTTGTTCTTTTGGAGCAACAGAGGCACTTATGCACACTCTCCTACATTCTTTGGATAACGAATGAGATCAAAATGAAATATAATGTAGAAGTTGGAAAGAAGTCTAGATTGAAGTCACCAAGGATAGTGGACTGGCTGGTCAAGAGGCTTCACTTGATGGTTTGCAGAATGTCTACTTTCACCTAGATTCCAATCTTCTCTTTGTGGGTTCAGAAACTTGACATAATTAGTATCTTGATTGTGGATTACTCTCTCAGGGACACATTCACTAAGTAAAAACGATAGCAGCTATTATTAGGTGAATGAATGTATGAACTGAGATTTTTAAATCTCTGGTGATATACTGAGCTCTTTCTGTATTTCATCTCATTTAACACAACAAACCTTTGATATAGTTACTACTATCACCATTTTTAAAATTTTGTTATCATTGATATACAATTACATGCAGAGCATTATGTTTAGTAGGCTCCACCGCCACCAAGTACCCCCCACAATCCCCATTACAGTCACTGTCCATCAGCGTAGTAAGATGCTATAGACTCACTACTTGTCTTCTCTGTGTTGCACAGCCCTCCCCATGTGACCCTCCACATTATAAATGCTAATCGTCATGCCCCCTTTCCTTTTCCCCACCCTTATCCCTCCCTTCCCACCCATCCTCCCCAATTCCTTTCCCTTTGGTAACTGTTAGACCATTCTTGGGTTCTGTGATTCTGCTGCTGTTTTGTTCCTTCAGTTTTTCTTTGTTCTTATACTCCACATATCAGTGAAATCATTTGGTACTTGTCTTTCTCCGCCTGGCTTATTTCACTGAACATATTACCCTCTGGCTCCATCCACGTTGTTGCAAATGGTAGGATCTGTTTTCTTTTTATGGCTGAATAATATTCCATTGTGTATATGTACCACATCTTCTTTGTCCATTCATCTACTGATGGACACTTAGGTTGCTTCCATTTCTTGGCTATTGTAAATAGTGCTGCGATAAACATAGGGGTGCATCTGTCTTTTTCAAACTGGGCTGCTGCATTCTTAGGGTAAATTCCTAGAAGGGGAATTCCTGGGTCAAATGGTATTTCTATTTTAAGCATTTTGAGGAAACTCCATACTGCTTTCCACAATGGTTGAACTAATTTACATTCCCACCAACAGTGTAGGAGGGTTCCCCTTTCTCCGCAACCTCACCAGTATTTGTTGTTGTTTGTCTTTTGGATGGTGGCCATCCTTACTGGTGTGAGGTGATATTTAATTGGCTTATTTGCTTTTTGTTTGTTAAGGTGCGTGAACTCTTTATATATATATATATTATAATCAGAAATCTTTTTTTAAAATTTTTTAATTTTGGTATCATTAATCTACAATTAAATGAAGAACATTATGTTTACTAGGCTCCCCCCTTCACCAAGTCCCCCCGACATACCCCTTCACAGTCACTGTCCATCTGCATACTAAGATGCTGTAAAGTCACTACTTGTCTTCTCTGTGTTGCACAGCCCTCCCCATGTGACCCCCCACACTATACATGCTAATCGTAATGCCCTCTTTCTTTTTCCCCACCCTTATCCCTCCCTTCCCTCCCATCCTCCCCAGTCCCTTTCCCTTTGGTAACTTTTAGTACATTCTTGAGTTCTGTGATTCTGCTGCTGTTTTGTTCCTTCAGTTTTTCTTTGTTCTTATACTCCACATATGAGTGAAATAATTTGGTACTTGTCTTTCTCCGCCTGGCTTATTTCACTGAGCATAATACCCTCTAGCTCCATCCATGTTGTTGCAAATGGTAGGATTTGTTTTTTTCTTATGGCTGAGTAATATTCCATTGTGTAAATGTACCACATCTTCTTTATCCATTCATCTACTGATGGACATTTAGGTTGCTTCCATATCTTAGCTATTGTAAATAGTGCAGTGATAAACATAGGGGTGCATCTGTCTTTTTCAAACTGGAGTGCTGCATTCTTAGGGTAAATTCCTAGAAGTGGAATCCCTGGATAAAATCTATTTGAGCATTTTGAGGAACCTCCATAGTGCTTTCCACAATGGTTGAACTAATTTACATTCCCACCAGCAGTGTAGGAGGGTTCCCCTTTCTCCACAGCCTCGCCAGTATTTGTTGTTGTTTGTCTTTTGGATGGTGGCCATCCTTACTGGTGTGAGGTGATATCTCATTGTGGTTTTAATTTGCATTTCTCTGATGACAAGTGATGTGGAGCATCTTTTCATGTGTCTGTTGGCCATCTGAATTTCTTCTTTAGAGAACTGTCTATTCAGGTCCTCTGCCCATTTTTTAATTGGATTATTTGCTTTTTGTTTGTTGAGGTGTGTGAGCTCTTTATATATTTTGGATGTCAACCCTTTATCGGATCTGT
Organism: Manis pentadactyla; assembly: GCF_030020395.1. Lineage (NCBI taxonomy): Eukaryota > Metazoa > Chordata > Mammalia > Pholidota > Manidae > Manis > Manis pentadactyla. Next base: position 154,673,095 of record NC_080020.1, on the reverse strand, counting down.
CATTTATGAATATATTCTCCCATACTGTAGGATACCTTTTTGTTCTATTGATGGTGTCCTTTGCTGTACAGAAGCTTTTTAGCTTGATATAGTCCCACTTGTTCATTTTTGCCTTTGTTTCCCTTGCCCGGGGAGATATGCTCTTGAAGAAGTCACTCATGTTTATGTCCATGAGATTTTTGCCTATGTTTTTTTCTAAGAGTTTTATGGTTTCATGACTTACATTCAGGTCTTTGATCCAATCGGAGTTTACTTTTGTGTATGGGGTTAGACAATGGTCCAGTTTCATTCTCTTACATGTAGCTGTCCAGTTTTGCCAGCACCATCTGTTGAAGAGACTGTCATTTCCCCATTGTATGTCCATGGATCCTTTATCATATATTAATTGGCCATATATGTTTGGGTTAATGCCTGGAGTCTCTATTCTGTTCCACTGGTCTGTGGCTCTGTTCTTGTGCCAGTACCAAATTGTCTTGATTACTATAGCTTTGTAGTAGAGCTTAAAGTTGGGGAGCGAGATCCCCCCCCCACTTTATTCTTCCTTCTCAGGATTGCTTTGGCTATTTGGGGTCTTTGATGGTTCCATATGAATTTTTGAACTATTTGTTGCAGTTCAATGGAGAATGCTGTTGGTAATTTGATAGGGATTGCATCGAATCTGTATATTGCTTTGGGCAGGATGGCCATTTTGATGATATTAATTCTTCCTAGCCAGGAGCATGGGATGAGTTTCCATTTGTTAGTGACCTCTTTAATTTCTCTTAAGAGTGTCTTGTAGTTTTCAGAGTATAGGTCTTTCACTTCCTTGGTTAGGTTTATTCCTGGGTATTTTATTCTTTTTGATGCAATTGTGAATGGAATTGTTTTCCTGATTTCTCTTTCTATTAGTTCATTGTTAGTGTATAGGAAAGCTACAGATTTCTGTGTGTTAATATTATATCCTGCAACTTTGCTGAATTCATATGTTAGTTCTAGTAGTTTTTCAGTGGAGTCTTTAGGGTTTTTAATGTACAATATCATGTCATCTGCAAATAGTGACAGTTTGACTTCTTCCTGATCAATCTGCATTCCTTGTATTTCTTTGTTTTGTCTGATTGCCGTGGCTAGGACCTCCAGTACCACGTTGAATAACAGTGGGGAGAGTGGGCATCCCTGTCTTGTTCCCGATCTCAGAGGAAAAAGTTTCACCCTCTCACTGTTCAGTATGATGTTAGCTGTGGGTTTATCATATATGGCCTTTATTATGTTGAGGTATTTGCCCTCTATGACCATTTTGTTGAGTTTTTATCATGAATGGATGTTGAATTTTGTCGAACGCTTTTTCAGCATCCATGGAGATGATCATGTGGTTTTTGTCCTTCTTTTTGTTGATGTGGTGGATGATGTTGATGGATTTTAGAATGTTGTACCATCCTTGCATCCCTGGGATGAATCCCACTTGGTCATGGTGTATGATCCTCTTGATGTATTTTTGAATTCAGTTTGCTAATATTTGGTGAGTATTTTTGCATCTACATTCATCAGGGATATTGGTCTGTAGTTTTCTTTTTTGGTGGGGTCTTTGCCTGGTTTTAGTATTAGGGTGATATTGGCTTCATAGAATGAGTTTGGAAGTATTCCCTCCTCTTCTACTTTTTGGAAAACTTTAAGTAGAATGGGTGTTATGTCTTCTCTGTATGTCTGATAAAATACCGAGGTAAATCCATCTGGCCCGGGAGTTTTGTTCTTGGGTAGTTTTTTGATTGCCAGTTCAATTTTGTTGCTGGTAATTGGTCTGTTTAGATTTTCTGTTTCTTTCTGGGTCAGTCTTGGAAGGTTATATTTTTCTAGGAAGTTGTCCATTTCTCCTAGGTTTTCCAGCTTGTTAGCATATAGGTTTTTTCATAGTATTCTCTAATAATTCTTTGTATTTCTGTGGGGTCTGTCATGATTTTTCCTTTCTCGTTTCTGATTCTGTTGATGTGTGTTGACTCTCTTTTTCTCTTAATAAGTCTGGCTAGAGGCTTATCTATTTTGTTGATTTTCCCGAAGAACCAGCTCTTGGTTTCATTGATTTTTTCTATTGTTTTATTTTTCTTGATTTTATTTATTTCTTCTCTGATCTTTATTATGTCCCTCCTTCTGCTGACCTTAGGCCTCATTTGTTCTTCTTTTTCCAGTTTTGATAATTGTGACATTAGACCATTCATTTGGGCTTGTTCTTCCTTTTTTAAATATGCTTGGATTGCTATATACTTTCCTCTTAAGACTGCTTTTGCTGTGTCCCACAGAAGTTGGGGCTTAGTGTTGTTGTTGTCGTTTGTTTCCATATATTGCTGGATCTCTATTTTGATTTAGTCATTGATCCATTGATTATTTAGGAGCCTCCATGTGTCTGTGAGCCTTTTTTATTTCCTTGTACAATTTATTTCTAGTTTTATACCTTTATGGTCTGAAAAGTTGGTTGGTAGGATTTCAATCTTTTGGAATTTACTGAGGTTCTTTTTGTGGCCTAGTATGTGGTCTATTCTGGAGAATGTTCCATGTGCACTTGAGAAGAATGTGTATCCTGTTGCTTTTGGATGTAGAGTTCTATAGATGTCTATTAGGTCCATCTGTTCTAGTGTGTTTTTCAGTGCCTCTGTGTCCTTACTGATTTTCTGTCTGGTGGATCTCTCCTTTGGAGTGAATGCTGTGTTGAAGTCTCCTAAAATGAATGCATTGCATTCTATTTCCTCCTTTAATTCTGTTAGTATTTGTTTCGCATATGCTGGTGCTCCTGTATTGGGTGCATATATATTTATAATGGTTATATCCTCTTGTTGGACTGAGCCCTTTATCATTATGTAATGTTCTTCTTTATCTCTTGTTACTTTCTTTGTTTTGAAGTGTATTTTGTCTGATACTAGTACTGCAACATCTGCTTTTTTCTCCCTATTGTTTGCATGAAATATCTTTTTCCATCCCTTGACTTTTAGTCTGTGCATGTCTTTGGGTTTGAGGTGAGTCTCTTGTAAGCAGCATATACATGGGTCTTGTTTTTTTATCCATTCAGTGACTCTATGTCTTTTGATTGGTGCATTCAGTCCATTTACATTTAGGGTGATTATCGATAGGTATGTACTTATTGCCATTTCAGGCTTTAGATTTGTGGTTACCAAAGATTCCAGGTTATTTTCTTTACTATCTAAGAGTCTAACTTAATTCACTTAGTATGCTGTTACCAACACAATCTAAAGTTTCTTTTCTATTTCTCCTCCTTTTTCTTCCTCCTTCATTCTTTATATATTAGGTATCAAATTCTGTACTTTTTGTCTATCCCTTGGTTGACATTGGGGATAGTCAATTTAATTTTGCATTTTCCTTGCAATCAGCTGTTCCACCCTCCCTACCATGGTTTTATTACCTCTGGTGACAGCTATTGAACCCTAGGAACACTTCCATCTATAGCAGTCCCTCCAAAATAGACTGCAGAGATGGTTTGTGGGAGGTAAACTCTCTCAGCTTTTGCTTATCTGGAAATTGTTTAATCCCTCCTTCAAATTTAAATGATAATCTTGCTGGATAAAGTAATCTTGGTTCCAGGCCCTTCTGCTTCATGGCATTAAATACACCATGCCATTCCCTTCTGGCCTGTAAGGTTTCTGCTGAGAAGTCTGATGTTAGCCTGATGGGCTTTCCTTTGTATGTGATCTTATTTCTGCCTCTGGCTGCTTTTAACAGTCTGTCCTTATCCTTGATTTTTCCCATTTTAATCACTATGTGTCTTGGTGTTGTCTTCCTTGGGTCCCTTGTGTTGGGAGATCTGTGGATCTTCATGGCCTGAGAGACCATGTCCTTCCCCAGATTGGGGAAGTTTTCAGCAGCTACCTCCTCAAAGACACTTTCTATCCCTTTCTCTCTCTCTTCTTCTTCTGTTATCCCTATAATGCGAATATTGTTCCGCTTTTGTCGGTCACACAGTTCTCTCAATTTCTTTCATTTTTAGAGATCCTTTTTTCTCTCTGTGCCTCAGATTCTTTGTATTCCTCTTCTCTAGTTTCTATTTCATTTATTGTCTCCTCCACTGTATCCAACCTGCTTTTAATACCCTCCATTGTGCTCTTCAATGATTGGATCTCCAACCTGAATTCATTCCTGAGTTCTTGGATGTCTTTCCATACCTCCATTAGAATGTTGATGATTTTTATTTTGAACTCCCTTTCAGGAAGAGTCACGAGGTCCATATCATTTAAATCTTTGTCTGGAGTTGTATTAATGATTTTACTGTGGACAAGGTTCCTTTGGCGTTTCGTGTTTGTATATGGCACCTTCTAGTGTCCAGAAGCTCTATTCTGGAGCTGCTCTGCCCCTGAAGCAATGTCGGTGGTCGCAGGGAAGCGGTACTGGTATCTGGGGGGAGGAAAGAGCTGTTCCCTGCCTCCCGGCTGCTGTGCCTGTCTCCACTGCCTGAGCCAGTGGGCTGGTCACACATGTATAAGTTTTTGTCCCAGAGCAGCCAGATATGGATCCCTGCTTTCCACAAGCAGCCGGAATCTCAGTCTCCCCAGGAACTCTGCCTTTATTAACTTACCATGCGAGTCTCATGAAAGCACCATGAAATGTAGGTTTGTGCTCCCAGCGCAGATCTCCGGATCTAGGTATTCAGCAGTCCCAGGCCTCCACTCCCTCCCTGCTCCGTTTGTCTTCCTCCTGCCGGTGAGCTGGGGTGGGGGAGGGGCTCGGGTCCCGCGGAGCCACAGCTGTGGTATGTTACCCTGTTCTGTGAGGTCTGATCTTTTCTCCAGGTGTATGCAGTCTGACACCGTCTTCTTTCCTTTTGCTCTCTCAGGATTAGTTGTGCCAATTAAATTTTCTAATTGTATCCAGTTTTAGGAGGAAGCCTCTGTCTCTCCTCTCATGCTACCATCTTTAATCCTCTCCTCAAGCTGTCTTTTTTTGTCTCATTTTATTAGAGCAATAGAGTCTGCGCGATTGGTCATGAAACTTAGCTGCTTTTGAGCAGAGAAGAGAGCAAAGAACTGTTGAAAGCTCTTAGTTTAACTAATTCTCTGAAGTGTGCTAAGACAGAATTTCTGAATTCTTTTCAAACTAGATAAGAAGCACTAAGCCATCTTGTCCTCTGGTGATCAATTTAATACCTGATAGGACTCTACATCCTGGTAGTCAACAGCAAAGGATGAAAGGAAGCTGATGTACACATACATGACTGAGATGATTCCCCTAACCAGTTTATACAACCTGTAATCAAAGCCAGGGAATGAGCCTCTGTAAGTTTAGGGGGTGGAGAGACTTCCTGCTTTATTAGGGGTCTTATTTATGGGTCATATAGACAATCATTAAGAAGACTGCTTTGCTTTCAAATCTCTCCTGAACAATTGATGCAAATTCCACAATTAGTGACTTTTTTTCTTTCTATCCTGACCTTTCCTCTGTTAAAATCAAGAGTTTGAAAGCTGCATGCAGGAAGTTATAATCAATTTAGTCTGGGTCAATAAACATGCATTGAGTGCCTCCTATGCTAAGCTTAAGATACAGAGACGAGTAAAATGCTTGTCTTGATTTAAGGACCACATAGCCTAAGCAATGATTTCCTAAAGCCAGCCCAAAGGATTGCACGAGATTACAACTGAGGTCCTGTTAAATAAAAATCCAGATCCCCAAGCTCCATCCCACAGATTCTAATTCATTAGGAGTTCCTCAGGTGATTTTGCTATGCAGTCTGAGTTAGGATTCACTTGTTTAGGAAAGGGACAAAAACATCAATCAAATAAGTTATTTTAATTCCATGTTATAAATTCTATAATAGAAGCATCTACAAAGTGCAACAGGGCAAGCAACTAAGACTGACTGGAAGGATGAAGTGGGAAATCTGTAGAACAGACATGATATTTAGACTTGGCAGTGATGGATGAGTGGAGTTTATTTGGTGGCCAAAGGAGTGAGAGAGAAGGGCATTCCGGACAGAGAGAAAAGCTTGTGTGTGGACGGTAAGAAGGAAAGTACTTGACATGTTCACTGGGCAACTCATAGCCTGCTGTGATTTCAACATAGACAATGAGCTGTGGAGGGGAGGCAGACTAGTTTTCCATATTAAACACATCCCTTTGTCTAAAGGGCACAAAACTATGAGAGAATTAACTGAGAAGACACAGACAAGCAGATAAAACACATTAAGTTATTAATTTAAATGCAGATTTTCACTCAACTTATTATTGAATTATTATTCTTGAGTCTTATTCTTGAGACTTACTCAACAAACGTTTATTGAGCAACCTCTGTGCTCACACTGAGCATTTTTGTTTCTGCTGAAAGCTCTATCTTCAGATAAAGACCACAGGGAAGTATAGAAGAGAATGAGCCCTGGAGCATAGGAAGGAAAAGTGGAATGCTCAAAAGTGACCCATTCAGCATTTAAATGAAAATTCCTGAAGACATTGAGAATAGTGACTCAAGACTGGAGATTCCCAAGTAGAATGAATGGCTATATGAGTGGCTAATCTGCACTGGAATGTAAGAACTGGAATTGGATAGATAATGTATTTGAAAATCATGTGTAACTATATATCACTACACAAATGTTTAAATTGCTATGTAGTCATACAAAAATAGAGTAGCATGTGAAGTGTGAGGGAAGATTGGTTCCAAGACAGGTCATTTACTAAAGGGTTAATTTATTCCTGTCAGGTAGTTCAGAATCATGCACTTGGAGAAGCAGGAGTTGCCAGTGCACCTCAGAAAAGAAAGAAGCTTCAGGTCTGACTGTTGGTTCCTGAATTCTCTATCATAGAAGTCTTCCACTGGAGTCCCCAAGGCAAGGACATTGATTCTGCTTAGAAAATCTCATTGGCCCCCATGGGAGAAATTTCAGCCTGGGAATTTATGATTCTATTTACTTTTCTTTCTTCTTCCTTCTTTCTCTTGTTGTGTGCGGTTGTCTGATTTGACTGCTTAGGGGCATTCTGTGTCCTTCTTGTTGATGTTTTGCTTTGCTTTTGTTTTGATTTCATTTGTTTCTCCTAACTTGTTATCCTTTGTGGGGAGGTCCAGCATAGACTTTACTGATGAGACTGATGATCTCCATAAGGCCCTCCTCTTCTTCAGGAAAGCTGGCATGGAAATGGGTTGAGGATGAGCTTCTCAGGGACTAAGGAATAGGGTGGGCCAGTGTCTTAGTCATCTCAGGCTACCATAACAAAATATCGGAGACTGGGTGGCTTCAGCAACAGAAATTTATTTTCTTACAGTTCTGGAAGATGGAAGTCTAAAATCAAGGTGCCAGCGTGGTCGGTCTCTGCTGAAAGCTCTATCTTCCTGGCTTCTAAACAGCTGCCTTCTCTCTGGTGGGTCTTCTGATAAGGACACCAATCCCATCATGGGGTCCCCACCCTCATGACCTCATCTAAACCTAATACCTCCTAAAGGCCCCATCTCCAAATACCATCACATTAGACGGGCTTAACATATGAATCTGAGGGGGACATAATTCAATTCATAGCAGCCAGTGCCACCCCCTGCCAAGGCCAACTCTTCTCATGCTGGTCCTGGGGCTGATGGTCCAGAGTACTTGTTAATTAGAGGCCACGTAGGCTATGGAGTCCACCATACAGATGCAGTCGCGGAATTCATCTTTATACTAGAAAATGAGCTTGACAAAGTGGTTGTAAGGGCCATGGCTGATCCAACATCAGAGGTGGAGGTCTCACTGAAACCTCCTTTTCACCTGGGATACCCTTGAGGGGTCCCTCTAACACCTGCCTCACCTTTTGTAATGTAACCTTTTGTAACTATTTTCCAGCTTTCTCTAGAGATCAGGTCAGATCCATGACAGGTATGTTAGGGGTAGGAATTTGGAAGACCAAGCCAGTGAGATTTCTGTTCAACTCAGGAGGTCCTTCCCTCAGCTCTGCCAGTTCCCTGGACGTAGAGATGGTGCTCTGGGCAGCACCCCAGGCACTGTGCCAGTCTCCTGGAAGAGCTATGTGAAGCTCTCTGTGTGGCAGCACTGGCCTTGACGTAGTTACCAGTGTCTCTACAGTACCATCGTTGTCATGATCACCTGGGAAACCAAGAGTTGATGTAGGAGGTGCTGCTGACAAGGTTGAGGTCAACGCCACCACAAACACGATGGCATACACAGGAGGGGCAGAGATGACGCGAGCCCAGCCTTCCATAGGTAGTCAAGACACCAGTGGTCTCATACTCATCCACGCAACCTGGTCAGCACCAGCGCCACCCCCATTTGATGTTATAAGGTGGAGATGTACTTCCCATTGATTCCAAGCCTCCCAGTCTTAGCTTACTGCCAGGGAACTTGCCATGGACAACAGAACCACAGAGCATGTAGTTGTGATTGAGGGGGACAATGATGGTAACAGTATTGCTTTGCCAGTACTGAAAGCAGAGCCCTCCCTGGTGATCAGGCGTGCTGTATGGCCAAATCTGTTTATTCTGACATTGTCATAGGGATGCAGCTGGCACTTCATGAAAGGGCACAGCTGACTGTTGAGTGGGAATGAGCCTTTCTTAAGGAGGCAGGATGGCAACATGATTATGTCCTTTCTTACATTCTCAGGGAAATAACCAGAGAGGAAGCCATCTGTATTAGCACAGGAACTCAGGGGTGGGTGCCAACACATGCCAGACACCTGAAGGAATTCCTTAGGCACATGGTGCAGGAGGAGCCACTGGGAGCTGACACGAGGCCCGCAGAGTGAACTTGGTGGTGTTCGTTCACTAGAAAAAGAAGTCCAGAGCCAGAGAGTGCAGCCCCTTGGGCTTTACTTGTCCACTGAAGCCACTGAAAAGTTTTAACCCAAAGAGTAATATACTGGATTTCTAATTTTAACAGATTAAGAGACTTGGACTAGGATAGTGGCAGTGGAAACTGAGTAAAGTGGATAGGTTTCCCGAATATACTGAAAGTACAGTGATAGGTTTTTGTGTTGGATTGGATGTTAAAAGTAGCTGTCTATGGGTCATGGAATTGGAGGATAATTTTTAGTCACCTCTTTTTCTTTTATACATTTTCTAACTTTCTACAATGAACACTGATTTTTCAATGATTTTTAAAACCGAAATTTTTTTTTTAAAGTTCTTCTTGAATACACCAAAAAGAAATAACCAGATTATGTGCATGGTAGATCTTGGAGAAATCAACTTCCAAATAAGAAAAGTCTTCAAAAGAAAAGCAAGAGAGATGGAAGAGGAGCCAGGCCAGCGGCTGGCATGTGGAAATGGCATGACTGTCAAGGTCCCTGTGCTTGGCTAGGGCAGTGGGTCCCAGAATTGCTTTCAGCACTGGAATTGTTTCTTCAAATAAAATCTACACAGAGGCCCTGCCTATAAAGAGATGGCAGGGGCACTGCTCTGGCTGAAGGGAGGGGAGGCCCTGAGCCCCTGTGGCTCCACCTCCCCTCCCTTTTCTCTCCTTCCCCAGCAACAAAGGCCCGGGCACCTCTGAGGGTGAGATCAACAATGGTTGGCTTTTCCTTTTCTGTTTCCTTGGCTTTAGAGATTTAAGCAGAGGCAGTTCTGTTTGAGGCATGTGATATGTGGGTGACAGACAAAACTGAGTGGAAGCCTGGTTTCACTGTTGGTCGATCATAGCCATTATTGTGCATTGGCAAGAATGAATGTATTTTGAAGGTAGTACAGCCCTGATTAGAAAGATGCCTTATATGATAAACATCTTAGATGGGAAAACAAAGGAAAGAAGACGTTTATCTTTTAAGGAAAGAAAAGACAAATGAGAGATGAGAACATGACTTGCGAGACAAACACCTACCCCAGGTTGGGCTTAAATTATACGTTTTCTTAATCTTTTGTTTGAATCAGGGCCACTGCTAAGGACACCTAATCAAATTACAGTGCTAAGAGAGCCAGCTAGTCCAGTGTAGGTGAGCAGGCTGGGCCCCTGCCCTGTGGGCAATCACTACCCCTTTTCTGTCACCACTCAGACAATAAAGGGGTGTCAGTGTCCTGTCAAACTGAGTTTTCAGCACAGCTCTAAGAGCTTATGAATTAATGTTGGGAAACCATACTATTATTTTTGAAGTTATGCCTTTTTAGATCAATTCATCTTAAAAGAGGTTTGATGGAGAACAAGGGCATGGGGGGTAGGTTAAGAATGCATTCTTTTTCCATCCCTGACTCCTCTCCCTGCCCTGCCTCATGGTTGCTATGGCAGCTGCCCTGTTCTTTATGACTGTACTCCTGGCCAGAGGTGAGGCACAGGGATGAGCATGCATTCAAGCTGGACCAGTCCTAACACTTCATCCCCAATTCTAGCTGATTTCTTCAAGGGTGGCAATCGAATCCATGCCAAGCCTATGAAACAGAAACAGAAGAAAGGAATTCTGGATTTGAACCCAAGAACATCAGTTCATCTTTTTGGGCAGCTGAAGAAGTAAGCATTAAAACTTTATCTCATCCTTCAGTAGGTGGATGGATAGTCAAATTCTGATACATCCACATAATGGAATACAATACAACTGTTAAAAGGGAGAAGCTACGGATACACACACCAACTTCTGTTGAGATTTCAAAGACACTTTGCTGATTGAGGGAAACCAGTCCCTAAAAGTTATATACTTTATATTTCTGTTTGTGTGACATTCTCAAAAAGACAAACTATAGTGATGGATATATGTCAGAGGTTGCCAGGTGTTAAAGGTAGGGGGAAAGTATGACTGTACAGCAATAGCAAGAGGCAGTTTTGAGGGCTATGCTATTGTTCTGTACTCTGTGGTGGTAGTTACACAATTGTATACACATATTAAAATTCACAGAATTCACAAATCTATTTCAAAAGAAAAAAGTAAATTTTACTGTATGATATTTTTTAAAACAACAATTTCAAACTGTTGAAAAGAAAGGCTTTCTCATCTACAAGGAGAGATGGCTGATCTGCAAAAGATAGAAAGTAGAGAAGAGGCGAGAAGGTACAAGAAATGAACCCGAGTCCTTTGAGGCCAGTTGTTCCAGAAGCTGCATTCCCATTCCTGGGCTCCATGAAACAATCTCATACTCTTATAATAAATTCTCCTTTTGAGTTTAAGCTAGCTTAGCTAGGTTGTTTCATTAACAATCTGGAATCCTGACTAATTTAGTCAGGAATTGCTGGTTTGTTTTTATATTTGTTGTTCTGAAGCTGGAAGATAGCTTTCCCCTCTATAAGTGTAATAGTGAATGCGAAGCTACTTTCCAGATAATGTCACCTCAGCATTTATAGGTTTTACTGCATGAATAACAAAACACACATTCCAAACTGCTGACCTACTAAGTCCTAACCCTTGCCAAAACATATCTCTCCCTAAGGTTACCACATAATTGTGTGAGTGCCCATTAAATCTAAGAAATTTTTAAGCAACATTTACTATCACATGCAGTTCAGCTGACCTTATAGGGCAGTTTCCACAAAGCATGCCAGGAAAAATCCCATGTTCCTAGCCTGCTGATGGGGTTAGCCCCCCAGGTTAAGCACAAACTGATGAAAGACGCCAATGATGCCAAGCTCAAAGAAATGCTTTTAAAATTTAGCAATCTAATCACCACCAGGTTTGGGAAAAGTTTAAAGCATTTCAGAAACAGTGAGAAAAGCAAAGGTCCTGTTGACTATGAAGTTTGTTCTTGGTCACCAAGACCTGAAGTAAGGTTATGATCACTGTTTTAATATGAAATTCAATTTTTTCATTTAAAAATAAGAAAGATAGGCTAGTGTAGGCCTTGTTGCTCCTGTAATGAGCCAAAAGACAAGAGCCGCAATTCTGATAGATGGAGAGAGAAACGTTTTATTTTATTATTAAAAATTTTTTCATTGAAGTATAGTTGATATACGATATTATATTGGTTTCAAATATGTATGTTTTATTTTATAGGTTGATTTTGTAAAATAGAATTCAGGATTTAAAAACAAATATCAGCATTTTCATGTTCATAAGATTCATATTATAGCAGAAGCTCTCTTAACAGTCTGAACTAATGAGCAGATAAACCAATATTCCTCATTGTCTTTGTAATACACTCTGACCCATATATTCAATCTGCCTTGTTACTGTAAGATGCCTCATCCACTGAGCTGTACACTTACCAAGAGTATTTGTTTTCCTCTAGCTCTACTCATTCTTTTATATGCATTATAATGAAATATTCTCTAATCTGATAAAATGGGATTGCAAAGAGACAGAGTTGAATACTCAAGAAATATTCAATAAGACAAATTGCTGATAATAAAGAATAGGCTGACAGAGACAGCTATCAATAACCAAGAGGAGAAGGGAACACCTATGGGGAATATATATAAAGATTTTTTTTTTTGCTCATATCATTTGGTTCTCATTCTACTTTACAGAAACTGGAACTGGAAACTGCAGCTGTTACATTCTAAGTGTGAACTAAGCAAGCAAGACCATGTAGAACTCTTATCCCTGGGCCTGTTTTCTAAGAGCCATAACTTTTTATCAAAGATTGCCATATAAATATATTCATGTTTTAAGTTGACATAAAATGGTTTATCTTTTACCCACAAATGTACCCTTTGTCCTTTATTTTTATCAACATTTTGATTTCTTGTCCATCTGCTGGTCCTCAAAGCTACCAGTTGAGAGGACATGGGCTCAAATACTTTGCCCGTCTGTTCCTGTAGCTTCAGTTACATCAAAACTTTGATGTCTCCCAAATATCCTAATTTAAGGCCTGTTTGTCAGATTACTCACTGGATACTTCCACTTGGATGTGCAAAAAATAAACTCAATATCCCAAACCACATTCACTCCCTGCCCCTACCTCAAGTCTGCTCCCCTCCTGCATCTCCCATCCCAGTGGGCCCAGCACAGCAGAGACTTTGCCCCTGGTTTCTTCTTAGCCCACCATCTCTGACCGTTTCCTGAGGTCTGTGTGTGTATGAGAGAGAGGACTCTTCTCTCTTAAGAGCTCTTCACATCTGTGTAGCTCTCTCTAAACCTACTGCCGTTCTTCTGCTCCAGCCCACTGTCGCTCTCTCCTGGATCATGGAACAAGCCCTAATCGAACCCCTGCCTCAAGCCTGTTCCATTCCCACCATTCTCCTTCACACAAAGTGGCCTTTCTAAGATGTAGGTGTGATCATGTGAATCCCTTGATGAGTTTCTTGATTACCATTCTACAGTTTCCCTTTGTTCTTATAATAAAGTCCAAACTCCTTGATGTGGTTACCAGGCCCCGCAGGACCTATTTTCTAATTACGTCTCCAGCCTCAGATATTACCGTTTCCCTTTCACACTCTAAATCCAGCTGGAATAAACTGTTCCTTTCTAGGGACATACTAGGCTTGCTCTTGCCTCCTGGCATTGAGTAAACTCTTCCTTCTTCTTGGCACACACCCTGCCCCCTCTACCGAAGTATCGTCTGGATTATATCCACCCACCCTGTAGTTCTCAATATAGGCTTTGCTTACATGAAACACCCTGGGGCGCTTCTCCCACTGTCTTACGTGTTCCCCAAACACCCTGCATCTTCCCTTCCTCTCACTTGACACTCTGTGCTGTGATGCGCTCCTCAGGGCCAGGGTGATGTCTGTTCACTGCTGTACTCCCAGCACCTGATAGAAAGTACTTTCTTAATAGAGGCATGTGAAATGTGTGATTGAAGACAAGTGTCCCCACGGGTAGCCCTGCTCTGATAGTGGAACCTCCTTTTCCAGACAATAATCTCCCTCACCTTTCTTGAAAGCTTGACTTTCTTACCTTTATTGCTTTTAGTACTAAGTACTCTAGCACTGAGATTCTATTCCCAAAGGCTTGCAAAGGCAACATATCCTGAAATTTCTTTTCACCATCTACCCTTCTCTCACATAAAAAGTATAGGTTTTAGCACCCCCTTCTGGCATATAATTGAGTCAGCTGGGAAATGGAAGCAACAAATTTTTATTTTATAGCCCATAATAAAGTTATCTGTCATCAATATTGGAGGGCACAGGATGTCATCTAATCCAAGGGATCATATTTTTCTGCAAAAGGAAGTGAAACACTCTTGTGCTAATTATTTATTCAGCGTGAATGAAGCACCTACTGTGTGCATGGTCACTGGTCCACAGGTAGACAAAAAATTGGTCCAATCATAAACATGACTACTTCTATCAGTTAGACAAGGCATACTGAGAAGAAGTGGAATCGCTTTTTTTACTGGGCTAGGAACTAGCCCTCATCATTCTGACAATTTGCCTTAAAGAGAGCTAACCATGTAGGAATGACTCCAGAGATAAAACAGCACAGATGGGTTAGTTTTCGTTGACCAAACCCTACTCCAAGCCCTCAGCACTTGTCTGTTTCATTAGTTTACTAATTTGTCACAAGGTGGCTTAAACTGATGAGTTTTTTACTTAATTGTCAAAATTTTAATTGGAAAAAATCATAAACACATGGCAATCATTTCTTCTATTCTAGACACTCTGCGTTAAAGGAAAAGAGTTACAATATACCCTGCTCATCCTAATCTCAACCCAAGAATATGCTGTTCCACCTGCCTAGCCACCACCGGAATATAAAGAATGAAAAGTGCTTGGGGGGTAGAGAGAAGTCATGAGAACAGGGTGTAGAAAAACTACAGAATTTCTCCCCAGGCAAGGCATTGGAAACACTGCCCTGCATTAGGAAGCCACAGAATAGCCCCTCTGTGCTGACCTGGTGTGGAGCCTGAACCTACAATCGAACTGGCTTTAGAATAAACTTCTCCTCTGCAGGACAGGTCAAGGGCCCTTTCTGCTGGCTCCACATCAGTTTTTCACATCACTGTGGTAGAAAAACTGACACCAGCTTTGGTGGTTTGTTCTGGTTGGTACTAGGATGGGTCATGGCAACCCTCATTCAGCTGCTTTGGGCAAAAGCAGAGAAGAGGCAGAGACCTGGTGACAACTCATTCTAGGTCAAGGTCACATGTATTACAAAGTCTTTTTTTATTTTTATTTTATTTTTCAACCAAAGACAAATTGCTTTCTTTTTCAACACGTTACATGAAAATCAGCATTCCTCATTCCAAGGGCAGGCCGCAGTTGTGGGCATGCCCAGTAGAGGGAAGTCTCTCAGCTGCTTACAAAGAATATTCACTACGCAGTAACAGATTTATTTACAGGGAGAAAAATGAGAATAAGAACTTAAAAAATGGTTTGATATAAAATCAGGCCAATTTGGATTATTGGTGCTTGAATTTTACCTAAATATAAAGGACAGAAAAGGCAAAACAGGGCAACACAGCATTTAAGCTCCTGGAGTCCTTGCAACGGGCTCTTCTGTCCTTATTTCAGACAGACATTAACACCTAGTCCAGTCTGCGGATAGAATGGCTGGCAAAGAATTCAGGGTATCCCTCCTAAGAAGTTCAAGCTATTGGGATGTAGAAGATTTCTACATTCAGGCATGGTGGTGATCAGCTGCATTATTTTACATAGAACATATCCTGTGAATAACTGTTTCACATAATAACATCTCCACTAGCACCCAGGATTCTGAATTGCACAACCCCCACACCACGTCCACTATGAAGAAGGGGTCCCCCTCTATTTCCCGCTGAATTCAGCTCATTTCATGGACTCCCAAACCAAGGTTTAGAACAAAAATGAACCTAGTGGCTTTCTTAGCCCCCCTTTCTCCAGGGTTTAACCCCAATTTCAAGCCTTTATGATGGTTGCTTCTCTGATGCTGAATAAAAGTATGTCAGACAAGAGAGCAGCCGCAGGGGAAAGCCTACCAGCAGAGCAGGTAGCTCACTGCTCCCTGAAGATGGGCAGAGTTTGTTGAAACCATTAAGAGCTATAGAGCTATAGACCCGGTGCTTGAGGCCCAACAGACTTCTCAAGTTGTAAGTTCTGAAAAGGGCTTATTTATAAAGAAGTGCTTGAGAACCAACTCAAAACCTGTACAGGCTCTGAAATAGGAAAAGAAAATGTATCATTGGTAAACACCTCTCTAGTACTTGCCGTGCCCCAGGCTGGCTTCTGAGTACCTCTCTCATGCTAACGCATCCGTGCCTCAGTAACCCCCTGGTACTCTTACTTCCGTCTCCATGCTGTGACGGGGAAACCAAGACATGTAGCGATTAGTCACTCTGCCAGCAAGTGGTCGGGTCAGGATTTGAACCCAGGTGTCTGGTTCCTAAACCCTTGCTTCTGGATCTCTAAACCAGGACACCTCTCTAAATGGTTCATCTTTAATTTAAATACCTACGACTGTCTATCAACTAGAAAATTATATTCCAACTCCATTTTTATAGTTGCATATGCCCTAGAGGATCTCTCATACACATTCCAAAAAAAGTATCGTCATAGCTATGTTGTTGGTAACAGCAGAAACTTGGATAAACAGAAATGTACATGAATAGGAAGATAGATAACCAAACTGTGGCCTATCAGAATGAACTTTTACACAGTGTTTAAATGAATAAATTAGGGTGACATGGATCAGTATGGAGAAATCTCTAAAAGCATAATGTTAGTGAAAAAAGGCAAATGCAGAATAACACAGCTTTAAAACAGGGAGAACAATGCTAGACATTATTGTGGGTTCATGCTTATGTGGTGAAGTGTGAGGCATGCAGAGATAAGATAAATTCAGGAATGTGAGTTCAAGATGGTGATTCTCTGGTGAAGGAAGGAGGAAGGGCAAGGGCAAGGGAATACGAGGAGTAATATCTGTGATTCTATATATTTTTGCATATGAGAGAAGTATAGTATAATAGAAAGGATTTAAAAGAATAGAATTAGACATAAGGCTGCAAACTTTCAGTCAAATACCAGAATGCCCAAAGCTTTTATAGTGGATGAAGGAAGAAGAAGTTTCAGACAGATTTTTTCACTATTCAACAGATTCAAGGAACAGGGCAGGGGTGTGTGGGGTGGGCACTGCCCTGTGGTGGTAGGGGTTTCGTGAGAAACCCTAGGATAAACATACATCAGGGTTTGCTCAGCTTGATTATGAATAGTGCCACCTTTCACTTTCAAAAGTGCCCCAATTTGGAAGGTCAATGATTTGCTCACCGTAACAATAAAGCACCTTTAGCTATGCCTGAGGAGCCAGACATGGGTAGCAGGTACAGGGCTTGCCTGGCAAGACCAGAGGGGCTCATTAGATGAATGAAGAGCTGGACACAGGAGAAATTCAAAAGACCAATAATAGTAGCCAGTCTTCAATAGATCTTTTATCTAAAAATGAGGGTCTCAGGATTCTCACCTCCTAAGAATCATGTCAGATTAGAACAAAGGTCTGAGGTCTTTGAATCTTCTCAAAGACACGGCTGATGCAGTAAAATGGCCTACAGAGCAAACTCACAGACCTGGTTTGTGCAAAAATACACTTGAGTAGTTGATTTGAGACCTGGGGAGTTGTGGCCACAGAATCCATATTTTTTTCCACTTTTCAGGTAACTCTGGCACACGGATCCACAGAAATTTGAAATGAACACCAGAACTCTACAGCTGTGCTATTTTACATAGGCACTTATTACTAATAGCTAGTCTTATATAGTGAACTTAAATCCTCGGGTATCTGTCCTAACCTATCCTCACTTCTTGACTTAATTTAAAGATTTTTCCAGTCTCATTACATACAGCTTACAATCAGTCTCTCCTCTTGGTTAAATTGAAGTGGATGGGTCTCTACGATTAAGACCGAGAAAGGGCTGGAACCCAGGATCTATAACATGCTCCCTCCTAGCCTTGCTGACGCAGCATCCAGGGTGCCCTGAACACAACGTCAGGTCAAAGGACACTTCATTAGTGACCTAAGTCCAAACCCTCATGGGAAACTCTAGCCCTGGTCATTGGGTAGAGGTGTTTTGGCCCTTGATGCAGGTACCTAGCATAGCTCAGGCCCTATCCTGCCCCTCTGTGAGGTAAGAGGCACTGAAAGGCCTGTTTCTGTTCATGTCTCCTTTTCAATTAATAATCTGGAGCGTACTGAACAAAAAGATGGGGTCCTTTTCAGAAAACCCTGATAAATTCAACAATGAGCTCAGGCAAATTACCCAGGGGACAGATGAAAACCCAGCCCTCGTTTATAAATGGCCTTTCAGAGGTGCACAAACACCAGCCCTAACTCCCCTGAGGGCCTTATTCTCCTACCCTCTACTTCATTTGCCAGTCTGACCCAGATATTCCTGAAAAGCTCCAAAAATTAAAAAATGGACCCCAAACACCTCAGAAAGAACTTGTAGACCATGCCTTTAAAGTTTTCAACAATTGGAATTAGCAACAAAAACTCAGAAAAACAGGCTAAAGCCAAGTATCAGATTCTGGCCTCCTAGTTCGACATCCTGCTGACAAGCCCGCAAAAGGCTCCACCCCACACCCTCCTGGCAACTGTTCCCGCTGTGGCAGTCTGGGCCCCGGGGCAAGAGCTTGCCCCATCCCAGGCCTCCTACAAAGCCGCGGCCGCACTGCGCACAGTGGGGTCACTGGAGAGTGGATTGCCCTCTTGGGAAGTCAGCCCCTCCCTTGGGACACATCTAGAGAGGACCTGGCACTCATGGCCTTGTCCTTAGCGACCAATTGACGCGGCCTGGATCCCAAGGCCCCCTCCACAACACCACCAGCGGATCCCCGGGTAACAGTGGTGGTGGCAGAAGTCAGGTTTCTTTCCTGGTCGACACGGGAGCCAGCCTCTCTGTGCTTACTGAATATTCGGGGCCTTTGCTCCCTTCCTCTATGCTGGTCGGTGGAATGAAAGGCTTAATAGAAACTCCAGCCCAGACCCCTCCTTTATATTGTTCCTTGGTCAGTATTACTTTCCCTCTTTCCTTTCTAGTAATCCCCCACTGCCCACCCCACTTCTGGGAAGGGGAATCCTCCACCGCAAGGGGGCAGGGCCTGCGGCCTTGACTGATATGCTCCCAGAGGGAAGCTGCTATCCTGGGAGGGGACAAGACTACTAAAATTCTTATGTTAATTTTGCAGACTTACCCACAGGACTGGTAAGATACTTTCTACCTCTGGATGGTTGTGACCTGATGATGTAGTAAATGGCCTGTTGCTCGGCTACCGCTTCCGCACCTTTAGGCAATAAGCTATCATTGCACTACAGAGAGCTCGGCCCAGTGTTCCGGGCAGAGGCAGAGACGCTAGTGCTCGACCTACCTCTAGGAGAACAAGCTGGGTAATAAACCCTTTCACCCCAAAGAACGTTTATACTGTCAATTTCTTTGGTCACATTGAATCCATAGCCAACTTGCCTGGGGCTGAAATTCACTGGCAAGACAATTAGCCAAGTTGGCAGGGTTCATTGTTGACCAAGGAAAAAAGACAGGCTGCCCTTAAGGGAGGGGTGCCTCAGCGGGCTGCTCCTGTGAATGGGGAGACAGTGGATTGTCCCCCAATGGGTATGTGGTCTGAGGTGGCTTGCCTCCTTGAAGACTGGGCCCCACCCCAGGACTGGAGGCAAGTGGAGGTGACACCTGAGGCAGTAGGGATGGCCCTTGGTATAGTAAGTAAGTCTTTTGAGAGACAGAGTGCCCATGAGGCAGCCGGGACTGTGGGTTGGCTGCTTCTCACAGTATTAAAAAAGTCTACAGAAGAAAAGGACATGCTCCTGAAAAAGACCCAAGAAATGGCGGCATGAGAATGTGAACTGCAAACTTCTGTGGATTCCCTGAAGAAGGAAATGGCACTGATGCGAGAGGAGGCAGCACAAGAACGCTGGCAGCAAGGTGCCATTGAAGAGGTAAAAGAGTCCTTACAGAACAAGACGGCAGCACTGCCAGGGGCTCTGAAGGAGGAAAGGACGAACTCCTGAGGGGAGCACAGGTGGAGGTGGCATGAGAACACCAGCTGCGAAGCACTGAGGTGAAGGTAAGAGAGCTGCTGAAGACTGAGCTAGCATTGCCGCAAGGCACGGTAGAAAAGCTGAACGTTGTAGCAGAGGAGGCACTCAGAGGAGGGGAGAGAAAGGTGCCATCAGCCCCAGAAATGGAGGAGCTGGGGAAGGATGAAGGGGTGGTGCTGGAGGCACTGGCCCCTCCTATACTGAAAGCACACCCAGTGGTTGTAAAGAATATAAAGACCCAGCAGCTGAAAGTTCCCCAAGGAGAGGAGCAGCCCCCTCCCCAGGTTGTGGAGCACTTTATGCTCCGCCCCTATACTCAGGCTGAGCCGGTGGCTATGGGACTGAGGGGTGGATGGAATTGTTCTGTCGGGATCAGAGATGAGCAAGCTGTCTTCCCTGACAGTGCAGCCTGCCGTGAGGCAGCGATTACAAAATGCGAGGTGACACGTACAGTAGCTGAAGCAACAAGAACCCGGAAAGAAATAAGACCTGTTAGTCACAGGAGGAATTTGAGGGGCCTCGTGAGGGTTACGAGGACCCAGATGTGGGTTGATTTGATACAGGCAGGAGTAGATGGAAGGAAATTAGATGGGAAGCCAAATAGGATCTTGCTGGAGCTATGGCAACAACTGAAACCAGAGCAGTAGTTCCAGCCATTAAGACCAAAGAGGCAGAGGTCAGAGACAGAGCTGCAAGTTTGGCCTGTGTGTCTGCAAGACTTTTTGCTGGAGAGCCTGGAGAACAATGTTCAAGCTTCCTTGCACAGGGATCATTGCAGAGGACTGAGGGCACATAGATTGAGAGGAGAGAATCCTGGAGGGGTGGAGTGTGGATAAAATGAGAGTTCCTGTGGCCAGGATTCTCACCTGGCCCTGGTTGACTAGCTCACCACACACCTGTGGGCAATACATTGCTGCTGACTCTATATAAAGAACTCTGCCCAGTGGTTTGGGTGTGACACTGGGTGTGATGGCCAGGCTGCAGGAGAGCAGAGCAGAGGCTGGAGTGGTAGCAGCACCGAGGACAGAGGCCCAGAGGATGGCTGTGCAGGACAGAGGGGCCCAGAGGATGGCTGTGCAGGACAGAGGGGCCCAGAGGACTGCTGTGCAGGCAGAAACGGCTGTGCAGACAGAGGGGCCCAGAGGCAGAGACCGGCTTGCTGCATGCAGCCTCGCTCTGAGTGAATGGGATTCTAGTGACTGACCTGCCACCTGAAAATAAAGTTGGCTATAACCCTTTCACCCCAAGAACGTTTTGCTGTCAGTTTCTTTGGTCACATTGAATCCATAGCAAACTTGCCTGGGGCTGAAACCCATTGGCAAGACAGTCTCATGTCAATTTCATTCTTGGACCGTCTACAAGAACCCTGAAGGATAGAGGAAAGCTTTTCCTCCCCAGTACTAGTACTTCAAAAACCATGAACATGGGTAGATTTTTTCAGCTACTCCATTGAGGACTATAATGTACAATCTTATGCCTGCTGCATAAGGACAAAGAGAGTGGCTAAGAGTACAGTGGAAAAGTGGATGAGAAGAAAATAGTATCTTAAAGCATGAAATATTATCCTGCTGTATGTATACCAGCAGCTGATGAACCAAATGAAACCAGAGATGCATTCGTTTTGTGCTGCCCCTGTGACCACAGGAAAATGAACCACCAACTTCCTCAGGCCTGAGTAAGATGGTTTCATTAACTCTGGGAGTCTCAAAGTGGCCCCTCGTAAGAACTTAAACTTTCTAACTCTACAGTACAAATTAAAATCAAGCTAAAAACTAAACCAAGTGTGTACCCCATCTGCTCTCCTGTGGCATCTGGATTCCTGCTCAAGGACATAAGAAAGAATGTTTGCCTTCCCATAATACCCTTCGGTGACCTGACCTTTTTTCAAGCATCATGTATCTTATATAGATGGTGTACCCTTCTGGAGTTCTGTTTTTTTGCCTGCCTCCTCAAGGATAAAACACCTTCTATAAGACTGTAGCTCCTGGCAACACTTGTATTTGTAGAATTTGTGTCTCCCAGGCTAGTTCTCAGTTTGGCTCACATAAACTCCCTCTTTATTTTAAAGTGACTTTAGTGGTCTTTTTTGTCAATGCCATGCATTGGTCTCATTATGTGGCTGAAAGAAATTAATTGATAAAGGTGTGCAAAGCAGGGAGAATTAACATGGGCTTTTATTCAATTCTCCCTTCTGACATCTCTGGTTGCCCAGTGGCAGCATGGACCCATTTTTCTTTTAGGTTTTATATGTCAAAGCTGTTGCAGCTGTTGGGGTTTCAATATGTGGAGCCCTGAGTGGAGGCACTCAAGGTCCAGAGCCCGCAGCTGCCACCTACTTCCCTGATTCTGCAACCTCTTCCTCTCATTCAGACTCAGAGAATCTATTTTGCTTGCTCAGCGGACAAGCAACGTATTTGTGCAGCTGGGCCACCCCAAAGAGGGAGGTTTGTGTTCAGGGCTGTATCATTGTGGGAGGAAGTTGTGTAGCTTGTACACAGAAATAAACTCCAGCATCATCAGCCTGCACCCTGCTGATCCTGAGAGTGAAATCTGTCCCTGATCCACTGCCCCTGAACCTGTCTGGGACCCCGGACTCCCTGTTGGAAACCCAATAAACCAGGCGCTTTGGAGACTGGCCTGGCTTCTGGAGGAACCAATCAAAATAGGTTTTTCCATCACTGTGTGGGAGGCTCTGACTAGACCTGCAGGAGATGGAGGCTGGCTCTCCGGGGCTGACAGGCAGGGAGAGTGGGGTCTGCGTCAACACAATGTCCCCACCGGATCCTAAAATAATGAGAGAAATACAAGGTTATGTACGAGTAATATGAACAATTTTCATCATTTAACTGGTAATTATTTCAGGCTGAATCACTTTTTGTGTGATTTTGATTCATATACACCAAATACCCAATTTCAAAAACTCACAGAGATTTGTAAGGTACAAATGGCTCTCTAGAATCTCCTACACCTGCCCCTTCTTTCTGTAACAGAGTCTTGTTAATTTTAGGTTCGTCTAATTCTCACAGATTTAAACATGTCATGCCACTTCCCCAAGACCAAGACATATGTATTTAAAAGTGTACAGAATAGACATGGAGAGCAGTGGTGCCCCTGAGCTCAGCCTCCCCACTCCCCTCTCCTCATCTGCCCTCTTTCCTTACCAGGGATCCAGAGCATCAGCAGCCCCAGGAGCTGAGCAGGGAACCCCATTCTGAGAAATGTGTCTGATGAGGCCTGGTAAGTCAGAGCAAGCCTAGAGCTGACCTTTTATCTCAGCCTTGCAGGGAAGGTCCTCCCTGGGGCACAGCATGCAAATCCCCAGGTGGGGGCAGCAGTTTGGAAACAGCCAGGGTGAGTGTGGGAGAACCTCTCAGTGAGCCAAGTGAAATACAGTATCTTCCCTTTTGTAGGTAATTCAATAGAGATAAAGTCCATGCTGCCTGCAGTAGTAGAAAGAAGGATGCAACTGTGGAAGTCAGGATGTGCAGCATGGATGCTACACATGGTTCTGCCCTCTCACAAAGCATCAGAAACAATGACTGCAGAGATATCCTCATGTCAATCTCTGGGAGATCAATGGCCATTGCCCTCGGCTCCCTCCAAACTAATCTTGAGGAGACAGCTCTCACCTCCACTGGAGAGTAAGGGCCTGACAGTTGGCTTGTTCATTATTGTGATGCAAGTGCCAGACATGAAGCTTTCATTGTCTAGGCAGCCACCTCTAAGACAGCTATCTCAAGGAAACACAGTGCCAGCTACAGGACTAGAGAAAGAGCCAGACCACCCCAGCCCTGGGTTTCCTTTGTTTTAATGATCTCCTGTGGCCTGAGATTCCTGGCTTTTGGCCTCTTGTTTTTCTCTTTCAGCACTTTAATTGCTTTAAAGTCCCACTCTGTCTTATATTCACTAATAAAGAGTGAACCCTCAAAACCCTTGGCTCCCCCACCTTTGACCCTGAAATGAGCAGAATCCCAGGAACCTTAGGTATTGCCCCAGGCATCATGTATCCTCCAGGAACTCTGGGTAATAAATTTTGTCTTTCCAAGTTCTCTGAAGGATGTTGAGGGGTGTCTTACAATCGTAAGGATCAAAGGGCTGGCCCAGCTTGAACAGGGGTTCTGAAAGGGGAAATATCTGTGGGGGATTACCTCTAGCCCAGATGAGTGCCCCTAGACATTTCCAGCTGATAGCACCACTATTCATAGGCTTGGGCTAGCACAAAACACCCACTAGTGTTGATTTAGGTGGCTTCTCCCAATAATAGCATGGCCTGGATAGGTGAAGCGTTGTCTGGTGTCTGATGTTACCAGGCTGAACTGTTTTAGAATGATAGACGTGAGGGCTAGACACTGACTTTCCTTGGGACCTAGTGGATTAAACTCCATAAAACACTCAGGTCAGAAGAAACTGATCAGTGGGAAAAAAACTTCTCACAGCTAGAAATGTAAGAGGAAAATGGAAATAATTTTATGCCTCAGGCAGTGAATATGAAATTCCTGTTGACTGGCTGTTATATACTGGTGATTTCCTATCATGCTCACTGGGGAAAAAATTGCAGTATTTCCAGAATCTCTCACCTGGCCTTTGTGCATCTCCACATCAACAGGTGTTTCCAAGGTTGTGATTACAAGGGTTGGGGGAGCGAGGGTATATCTGGCCTGGAGAGGATTGGTGGGGTCCCTCTTTTTACAGCCATGTTGCAAGAGACACGGGAGAGCAGAAGTGGATGACTGCTTGTAATAAATAAATAGATTTCTCCCACTTTATTTCTTCCTTTGACTGATTTTGGCTTCAAAGGTTATTTGCCCTGGGCTGGGAACGTATTTTCCCCCCTGGAGTTATACTTACCTCTCTCTTTCTCCACACACACATACACACACAATCAGATAATTAGAAGAATTTCTAAGTGGGAAAATTCCTTTGAGATGATGGAACAGATTGAACAAAAAGTAATTGTGTAGTATACTATTTTTTTGAATGGTTATAGAAAAATGATTCCTGCATTCATAGCCATGAGTCCACCATTTAAGAGTAGATCCCATATGTTAGAATAATAGGAACTAGATCCACTTTGTTAATGTCTCAGTATAACCTGGAGCTATGACTGACGTTTTCCTAGGCCTTCATCAGAGATGGTCAGTGGAAAAGGGTGCTGGGCCAGAGCTGCTCAGGGGCATTAATTTCAGACTTCCTGCCTCCAGAGCTGAGAATAAATCTATGTTGTTTCCAGCCATCAAGTGTGTGGTACTTTATTAAGGCAGCCCTGTGAAATAAATGTACCCACTATCTAACATGGAAACCTAAACTGTGAGAAAATGAACAGTAATGAAAACTCTGTCATGTTTTCTTTTATTATAGATCAGTTCCTGAAAAGGCTACTTTTATACAGTGTTGTAATTACAAATTAAGATGCTTGAATTCCAGAGAATGGTTATTGTCTGTGAAATTAACAAAAAACCTTTAATAGCCCCCATTTCTGATTGTTGGTTTATGCCACAATCTGTGTCCCTGAAATATACAGAAAATGTCATATAAATATATTTCCTGGCCAGAAAAAGGCTTTGATATTTTCCTTTATTACCTGAAGATTGAAAGTGTATTTCTAATTCTAGAAAAGAATCTGTCTCCTTTAAACCATGCTGTGGCCTGAACAAGAAAACTGATTGGCAGTCAAAGCTGGTCCCTCTACACTGGTCACCAATAAGAAGGGTTAGTCAAGAGGTGTAAGTGGGTCAGGTGGGAACAGGCCTCTGTATTTCTCTAATTTTGACCATAGTCAACAGAATGAGAAAGGACTTGTATAGGTGGGTTTTACTGTAGTTTTGTCTCTGTTGCCAAATGCTGTTAGTTTGGGTTCCAAATATGAGCCAGTCTGTGGTCTGCATGACTTAAAAGACAGTCTAGTTGGTATAACAGCTTGTATTTGTTATCCTGGAGTCAGAGATTGTTGAGAGGAGAGTGTGAAATTGTTACACATTCTGTGGACTTTGATCTATAAACTTTGTCACCACAAATAGTCAAAACTCACATTCTTCAGGCCAAGACTGGAGATACACAAAAGACTGACCCCCTGACTGGGCGCAAATGCAGTTTCTTCCCAATTAAAAGTGCGACTTTCTTGGAAATTGAAGAAGACACAAACAAATGGAGGGATATTCCTTGTTCAGGGATCAGAAGAATTTATGTCATTAAAATTCCCATACTACCCAAAGCTATCTATAGTCTATGCCACCCCTATTAAAATTCCAATGGCATTTTCCACAGAAATAGGAAAAACAATGCTAAAATTTATACAGATCCACAGACCCCTCAAATGGCCAAATCAATCCTGGGGAAGAAGTATCAAGCCAGATGCATCATACTACCTCATTTGAAACCATACTGCATAGCTGTAATAGTTAAAACAGTATGGCATTGGCATCAAAATAGACACATAGACCCACAGAACAGAATACAGAGCCCAGAAACAAACTCCCATTTACATGGTCCATTAATATCTGACAAGAAAGCCAAGAACACTCAAAGTGGAAAGAATAGCCTCCTCAATAAGTGGTGTTGGAAAACTGGATAACCACATGCAGCAAACCGAAATCAGATCCCTACTTACACCACTCACAAAAGCAACCTGAAAGGGATTAAAGACTTAATCATGTAAGATATGCCTTGCATAAAACTGCAAAACTTCTAAAGAAACCATGAGGAAAAAGCCCTTTGATACTGGCCTAGGCAATGATATTTTTGGATATGACAACAACAATACAGGAACAGAAGCAAAAATCAGCAAGTGGGACTACCTCAGTCTCAAATGCTTCTGCACAGCCAAAGAAACCATCAGCAAAATGAAAAGGTAGTCTACAGAATGGGAGAAAATATTGGCCAAGTGTATATTTGATAAAAGATTATTATCCAAAATATATCAACCAATTATTCAATTCAATAATAGAAAAAACAATTTGATTTAAAAAATGGGCAGAGGAAATGAACATACATTTTTCCAAAGAAGATGTGCAAATGGTCGACATGTACCTGAAAAGATACTCAGTGTCACTAGTCATCAGGAGAATGTCAATCAAAACCACAGCAGGGTTTCACCTTACCCCATGAGAATGACTACCATCAAGAAGACAAGGAATATTAAACATTGGCAAGGATGTGCAGAAAAGGGAACCCTTGTACACTGTTGGCAGGAATGTAAATTGGTGCAACCACTATGGAAAAGAATATGGAGGTTACTAAAAAAATGGAAATGGAGCTACCATATGATCCAGCAATTCCATTTCTGAGTGTATTTTCAAGGAAATGAAAACAGGTCATCAGGGATCCACACTCTCAGGTTTATTGCAACATTATTCACAATAGCTAAGATATGGAAACAATCTCAGTTTTCATCAATGGATGAACAGATAAAGAGGTGGTGGTACATATATACAATGGATATTATGTAGAGAACAAAGGACATTCTGACATCTGTGACAACATGGATGGACTTTGAGGTCATTATGCCCAATGGGAATAAGTCAGACAGGGAAAGACAAATATTGTGTACTATACGTGGAATCTAAAAGAGCTGAACTCATAAAAACGGACAGTAGTATGGTGGTTATCAGGGGCCAGGGGTGGGGAAACTGGAGAGATGTTGTTTAGGGGTATGTTAACCTTAAAAATAAAATACATAGTTATTTTACCAGCAAAATGAGCCTATCTGGGAATAGCATAGAAATTCCAATTCAAGACAAGCAAAGTACGGCAAACCATAGGCAAGTCCAAGGAGACAAGGAGAAGGTCAGCTTTTCTCAGCTTTAAGGAGGAAATGAACAGTGTTGTTTTGAACAAAAGTTCAATGGGGAAGAACAAGAGTTTGTGATTGTGTTTGAGATTGTGGCAGTTTCTCACTGGCTGCAAGCAGCTGGGGCAGGAAGGGCTTCTTTTTCTTAAAAGCAGAAGATAAAATTCCTATGTGAAAAGTGTTCTCCCTTGTCAAGGTAAGAATTACCTTCTTTCTTCCTGCTGGTTATGCAGGCTGCAAGGAGAGCGGTTTGTGCATAACAGCGCCCCCTTCAGGGCTTCTGGACTCCATTTTATTTACTCATTGATCTGAATAAAGTTGATGTACAATATTATATTGGTTTCAGATGTACAACATAGTTTCTAGATAATTATATACATTACTAGATGCTTGCTACTGTAAGTATAGTTACCACGTTACCATACCATGATACTACAGTGCTACTGGTTCTATTGTCTATGTGGTACTTCCATTTCTATGACTAATTTGCAATTCACAGTTTGTACCTTTTAATCTGCTTCACCTATCTTACCCACTCTTCCCCCACTTCCCTTTGGTAACCAACAGTCTGTTGTCAATACTTATGGGTCTATTCTCTTTTTGATTGTTTTGTTTTCTAGGTTCCACATATAAATGAAATCATATGGTATTTGTCTTTCTCTGCCTGGCTTATTTCACTTAGCATGATACCCTCTAGGTCCAATGAGGTTTTCTTTATTCATGGTCACAGGTACAAACTTGCAACTAGTAGAAAAATAAGTCCTGGAGCTAATGCACAAAATAGTGATTATAGTCAATGATACTGTAGAATAATCTTCAAAGTTGCTAAGATACTAGATATCTTAACTGCTTTCACCACGAAAAGGAAAAAATAATTGTACAAAAAGATAGAATTGTTGGCTTACCCTGTGGTGGCCAACATATTGCCATATATAAATGTATCAAATCAACACAGTGAACACCTTAAACTTGCACAATGTTGTATGTCAAGTATATCTTAATTTAAATAAACAGTGCTATTGGCTTCATATATAGAGAATAGTGTTAATTCAATGGAATGAATGTGACAAAGAGCTTGAATGTGATAATGATGGCTGTAAAAGTGCTACATGCATGCTACTTAAGAGAACAGTGTTACTTCAGGAAATCCAGTGTGGGAAAGCCATTCTGCAGTGTATACAGGGAGGTGTTCAAAACACATGTGAGAAAGATGGTTAGAAGAGTGAATAATAAAAAAAGAAGAGAAAGAAAAGTGAGACTTTCTCCTTGCATGAGAATTGAGATGCAGCCACATAGCAGAGAGTTCTCCCAACTGCACATGGGCCGCAATGGATTCCTGGAGCTTCTGGGACCTGTGATTGAAGCTGGCTATCTTTTTTAAATAACTGCAGGATGTCATCCACTAGGGGATAAATTTATGATAAATGTTCTGGTTTACTATGAGCTCAGGAAATCCCTATGGATGGGTGTGTCTTCTGAGTTTGTTTGTTCTCTCTAAACCGAGGGGGAAGCATGTATGTTTAGCTGGTTGACTTCCTTTTTTTTTTTTATATTAAGGTAGCACTGATATACACTCTTATGAAGGTTTCACATGAAAAACATTGAACATTGTGGTTACTACATTGACCCATATTATCAAGTCCCCCCCATACCCCATTGAAGTCACTGTCCATCAGTTTGGTAAGATGCCACAGAGTCACTACTTGTTTTCTCTGAGTTACACTGTCTTCCCCATGACCCCACACACACCATGTGTACCAATCATAATACCCCTCAATCCCCTTCTCCCTCCCTTTGCACCCACCCTCTCCCACCCCTCCCCTTTGATAATTGCTAGTCCCTTCTTGGGTTCTGTGAGTCTGCTGCTGTTTTGTTCCTTAATTTTTGCTTCGTTGTTATACTCCACAAATGAGAGAAATCATATGGTGCTGTCTTTCACCGCCTGGCTTATTTCACTGAACATAATACCCTCTAGCTCCATCCACATTGTTGCAAATGGAAGGATTTGTTTTCTTCTTATGGCTGAATAATATTCCATTGTGTATATATGCTTCCATATCTTGGCTATTGTAGATAGTGCTGTGATAAACACAGGAGTGCATATGTCTTTAAATTCCTAGGAGTGAAATTCCTGGGTCAAATGGTATTTCTACTTTTAGATTCTGAGGAACCTCCATACTGATTTCCACAATAGTTGAACTAGTTTACATTCCCACCAGCAGTGTAGGAGGGTTCCCCTTTGTCCGCATCCTCACCAGCATTTGTTGTTTCTTGTCTTTTGGATGTTGGCCATCCTAACAGGTGTGAGGTGATATCTCATTGTGGTTTTAATTTGCATTTCCCTGATAATTAGCAGTGTGGAGCATCTTTTCATGAGCCTGTTGGCCATCTGAATTTCTTCTCTGGAGAAGTGTCTCCACCCATTTTTAAATAGGATTATTTAGTTTTTGGGTGTTGAGGCATGTGAGTTCTTTATATATTTTGGATGTTAAACCCTTGTTGGATATGTCGTTTATGAATATATTCTCCCATACTGTAGGATACCTTTTTGTTCTACTGATGTAGTCCTTTGCTGTACAGAAGCTTTTTGGTTTGATGTAGTCCCATTTGTTCATTTTTGCTTTTGTTTCCCTTGCCCAAGGAGATGTGTTCAAGAAAAAGTTGCTCATGTTTATATTCAAGAGATTTTTGCCTATGTTTTCTTCTAAGAGTTTTATGGTTTCATGACTTGCATTCAAGTCTTTGATCCATTTCAAGTTTACTTTTGTGTATGGGGTTAGACAATAATCCAGTTTCATTTTCTTACATGTGGCTGTCCAGTTTTGCCAATACCAGTTGTTGAAGAGGCTGGCACTTCCCCATTATATATCCATGGCTCCTTTATCATATATTAATTGACCATGTATGGTTTGGTTTATATCAGGGCTCTCTAGTCTGTTCCATTGGTCTATGGGTCTGTTCTTGTGCCAGTACCACATTGTCTTGATTACTGTGGCTTTGTAGTAGAGCTTGAAGTTGGGGAGCATAATTCCCCCTGCTTCATTCTTCCTTCTCAGGATTGCTTTGGCTATTCAAGGTCTTTTGTGGTTCCATATGAATTTTAGGACGATTTTCTCTAGTTCGTTGAATAATGCTGT
Source organism: Manis pentadactyla (assembly GCF_030020395.1). Lineage (NCBI taxonomy): Eukaryota > Metazoa > Chordata > Mammalia > Pholidota > Manidae > Manis > Manis pentadactyla. The sequence goes on along the minus strand of NC_080020.1, from coordinate 154,642,406 downwards.
TGCTATTTCGATAGGAATTACATTGAATCTATAGATTGCTTTAGGCAGGATGGCCATTTTGACAATATTAATTCTTCCTATCCATGAGCATGGGATGTGTTTCCATTTATTGGTATCTTCTTTAATTTCTCTCATGAGTGTCTTGTAGTTTTCAGAGTACAGGTCTTTCACTTCCTTGGTTAGGTTTATTCCTAGGTATTTTATTCTTTTTGATGCAATTGTGATTGGGATTGTTTTCCTGATTTCTCTCTCTGTTAGTTTATTGTTAGTGTATAGGAATGCCACCAATTTCTGTGTATTAATTTTGTATCCTGAAACTTTGCTGAATTCATATGTTAGTTCTAGTAGTTTTGGAGTAGATTCTTTAGGGTTTTTTATGTACAATATCATGTCATCTGCAAACAGGGACAGTTTAACTTCTTCCTTTCCAATCTGGATGCCTTTTATTTCTTTGTGTTGTCTGATTGCTGTGGCTAGGACCTCCAGTACTATGTTGAATAGAAGTGGGGAGAGTGGGCATCCTTGTCTTGTTCCCGATCTTAAAGGAAAAGCTTTCAGCTTCTCACTGTTAAGTATAATGTTGGCTGTGGGTTTGTCATATATGGCCTTTATTATGTTGAGATACTTGCCCTCCATACCCATTTTGTTGAGAGTTTTTATCATGAATGGATGTTGAATTTTGGCAAATGCTTTTTCAGCATCTATGGAGATGATTATGTGGTTTTTGTCCTTCTTTTTGTTGATGTAGTGGATGATGTTGGTGGATTTTCGAATGTTGTACCATCCATGCATCCTTGGAATAAATCCAACTTGATCATGATGGATGATCTTTTTGATGTATTTTTGAATTTGGTTTGCTAATATTTTGTTGAGTATTTTTACATCTATGTTCATCAGGGATATTGGTCTGTAATTTTCTTTTTTAGTGGTGTCTTTGCCTGGTTTTAGTATTAGAGTGATGTTGGCCTCACAGAATGAGTTTGGAAGTATTCCCTCCTCTTCTATTTTTTGGAAAACTTTAAGGAGAATGGGTATTAGATCTTCACTAAATGTTTGATAAAATTCAGCAGTGAAGCCATCTGGTCCAGGGGTTTTGTTCTTAGGTAGGTTTTTGATTACCAGTTCAATTTCGTTGCTGGTAATTTGTCTGTTCAGATTTTCTGTTTCTTCCTTGGTCAGCCTTGGAAGGTTGTACTTTTCTAGAAAGTTGTCCATATCTTCTAGGTTACCCAGTTTATTAGCATATGATTTTTCATAGTATTCTCTAATAATTCTTTATATTTCTGTGGTGTCCATAGTGATTTTTCCTTTCTCATTTCTGATTCTGTTTATGTGTGTAGACTCTCTTTTTTGTCTTGATAAATCTGGCTAGGGGTTTATCTATTTTGTTTATTTTCTCAAAGAACCAGCTCTTGTTTTCATTTATTCTTTCTACTGTTTTATTCTTCTCAATTTTATTTATTTCTTCTCTAATCTTGGTGTCCCTCCCTCTACTGATTTTGGGCTTCATTTGTTGTTCTTTTTCTAGTTTCATTAATTGTGAGTTTAGACTGCCTATATGGGATTGCTCTTCTTTCCTGAGGTAGGTCTGTATTGCAATATACTTTGCTCTTAGCACAGCCTTGGCTGCGTCCCACAGATTTTGCGGTGTTGAATTATTGTTGTCATTTGTCTCCATATATCGCTTGATCTCTGTTTTTATTTGGTCATTGATCCATTGGTTATTTAGGAGCATGTTGTGAAGCCTCCATGTGTTTGTGGGATTTTTCATTTTCCTTGTGTAATTTATTTCTAGTTTCATAGCTTTGTGATATGAGAAACTGGTTGGTACAATTTCAATATTTTTGAATTTACTGAAGCTCTTTTTGTGGCCTAGTATATGATCTATTCTTGAAAATGTTCCATGTGCACTTGAGAAGAATATGTATTCTGTTGCTTTTGAGTGTAGAGTTCTGTAGATGTCTGTTAGGTCCATCTGTTCTATTGTGTTGTTCAGTGCCTCTGTCTCCTTACTTATCTTCTGTCTGGTTAATCTATCTGAGTGGAGTGTTGAAGTTTCTGAGAATGAATGCATTGTATTATATTTCCCCTTTTAATTCTGTTAGTATTTGTTTCACATATGTGGGTACTCCTGTGTTGGGACATAGATATTTATAATGGTTATATCTTCTTGTTGGATTGACCCCTTTATAATTAGGTAATGTCCTTCTTTGTCTCTTGTTTCTTTCTTTGTTTTGAAGTCTATTTTGTCTGATACAAGTATTGCAACTTCTGCTTTTTTCTCTCTGTTAGTTGCATGAAATATCTTTTTCCTTCCCTTCACTTTTAGTCTGTGTATGTCTTTGGGTTTAAAGTGAGTCTCTTGCAGCGAGCATATAGATGGGCCTTGTTTTTTTATCCTTTCAGTGACTCTGTGTTTTTTGATTGGTGCATTCAGTCCATTTACATTCAGGGTGATTATTGATACGTATGTACTTATTGCCATTGCAGGCTTTAGATTCATGGTTACCAAAGGCTCAAGATTAATTTCCTTACTATCTAAGAGTCTAACTTAACTCACTTAATATGCTGTTACAAACACAATCTAAAGGTTGTTTTCATTTTCTCCTCCTTTTTCTTCCTCCTCCATTCTTTATATATTAGGTATCATATTCTGTATTCTTTGTCTATCCCTTGATTGACTTTGGGGATAGTTAATTAAATTTTGCATTTGCTTTGTAATTAGCTGTTCTACTTTCTTTACTGTGGTTTTATTTCATGACAGCTATTAAACCTTAGGAACACGTCTATCTATAGCAGTCCCTCCAAAATAGACTGTAGAGATGGTTTGTGGGAGGTAAATTCTCTCAGCTTTTGCTTATCTGGAAATTGTTTAATCCCACCTTCAAATTTAAATGATAATCTTGCCAGATAAAGTAATCTTGGTTCCAGGCCCTTCTGCTTCATTGAATTAAATACATCATGCCACTCCCTTCTGGCCTGTAAGGTTTCTGCTGAGAAGTCTGATGTTAGCCTGATGGGGTTTCCTTTGTATGTGATCTTATTTCTATCTCTGGCTGCTTTTAATAGTCTGTCCTTATCCTTGATCTTTAATAATTTTATTACTATGTGTCTTGGTGTTGTCTTCCTTGGGTCCCTTGTGTTGGGAGATCTGTGCATCCCCATGGCCTGAGAGACTATCTCTTTCCCCAGACTGGGGAAGTTTTTAGCAACTACCTCCTCAAAGATACTTTCTATCCCTTTCTCTTTCTCTTCTTCTGGTATCCCTATAATGCAAATATTATTCCATTTGGATTGGTCACACAGTTCTCTCAATATTCTTTCATTCTTAGAGATCCTTTCTTCTTTCTGTACCTCAGCTTCTTTGTATTCCTCTTCTCTAGTTTCTATTTCACTTATTGTCTCCTCCACTGTATCCAACCTGCTTTTAATACCCTCCATCGTACTCTTCAATGATTGGATCTCCGACCTGAATTCATTCCTGAGTTCTTGGATATCTTTCCATACCTCCATTAGAATGTTGATGATTTTTATTTTGAACTCCCTTTCAGGAAGAGCCATAAGGTCCATGTCATTTAAATCTTCCTCTGGAGTTATATTAATTTTACTCTGGACCAGGTTCTTTTGGCATTTCATATTTGTATATGGCGCCCTCTAGTGTCCAGAAGCTCTACTCTGGAGCTGCTTAGCCCCTGAAGCAATGTCAGGGATTGCAGGGGAGCGGTATTGGTGCCTAGTGGGGAGGAAAGAGCTGTTGCCTGCTTCCCGGCTGCTGTGCCTGTCTCTACTGCCTGAACCAGTGGGCCAAGCACACACGTATAAGCTTTTGTCCTAGAACAGCCAGATATGGATCCCTGCTTTCCACAAGCAGCTGGAATCTCAGTCTCTCCAGAAATTCTGCCTGTATTAACTTTCCAACCCAGTCGTCATGCGAGTATCATGCAAGCACCATGAAATGTAGGTTTGTGCTCCCAGAGCAGATCTCCAGAGCTAGGTATTCAGCAGTCCCAAGCCTTCCACTCCCTCCCTGCTCCTTTTCTCTTCCGCCGGTGAGCTGGGGTGGGGGAAGGGCTGGGGTCCCACCGAGCCACAGCTCTGGTACGTTACCCCGTTTGGTGAGGTCTGCTCTTTTCTCCAGGTGTATACACTCTGGATCAGTCCTCTTTCCTGTTGCTCTCTCAGGATTAGTTGCACCAACTATATTTTCTAATTGTATCCAGTTTTAGGAGGAAGCCTCTGTCTCTGCTCTCACGCTGCCATCTTTAATCTATATCTCCTTTATTTTCTAGTCAATAGTTTTTCCCTGAATGAATGTTAAATTTTGTCAAGTGCTTTTTCTGCATCTATAATGATGATCATGTGATTTTTCTATTGATATGACAAATTGTGTTAATTTTTGAATGTTCATCCAGCCTTGCATTCTTTGAATGAACCCCACTGATTATGATATGTTATCCTTTTAACAAATATTATTGGGCTCAAGTTGCTACAATTTTGTTAAGCATTCTTGCGTCTATGTTTGTGAAAGATACTAACCATGGTTCTCTTTTCTTCTAGTATCTTTTCTCTGGTTTGGTATCAGGATAATGCTGGGCTCACAGAGTGAGTTGGGAAGTATTTTATCAGTTTCAACTATTCAGAACACTTTGTATACAGTTGTTGATGTTTATTCCTTAAATATTAATAGAAGTAACCAGTAAAGCCATCTGGGCTTTGAGTTTTCTTGTGGGAAGGTTTGTATCCACAAATTCCATTTCTTTTGTATAGAGCTTTTTAAATTTTTTATAAAGAAAAGTAATTTATTTTCTATAGAGCTATTCAGATTCTTTACTTTTTCTTGAGTAAGCTCTGTTTGTATCTTTGAAGGGATTTGTTCATTTTTATCCAGCTTGTTAAATCTATTGGCAAAAAGTTGTTCACAATCCTTACTTTCCTTTCACTGTCTTGAGTATCTGTAGTGATGTCTACTATTGCAGTCCTGATATTCATTATGTTTGTCCTCTGTCTTTTTCCCTCATTAGTCTGGCTAGAGGTTTATATATTTTATTGATTTTTCTTAAAAAACCAGCTTTTGGTTTCATTGATGTTTTTCCCCCAATGCTCTACATTTTTAAAGGTTGTAAGAATAAAGAATGTGAAGCTAGACATATATGGCCTGTAAAGCCTAAAATATTTCTATTTGATTTTTATAGAAAGAGTTTATTGACTCCTCCTCTAGACCTGGATGCTGCATAAATATAGATGTTTTTCTCTCATGCCTAATGGTCAACATTAGGAAATAATAAAGTAATAAAATAATAATGATAGTAAAATGCCTGGAAATAAGAAATCAGGCAGAGGAAGTCTGCTGATCACTTAAGGTAAGTGCACCATAGGGTCACTTAGGATGCCAAGCAGCCAAAATTCTCTTCCTCTGGTGATGTGGACAGATAGAAGGGAGGGGAATGGTGAGGAGGAGGGGGTGAAGATTTTGGTAATGGGATTTGTTGGGGTTCAATAGTGGTCTGAAGAATGATAAGGGGATTTGGTTGGCCTCTTATTTCATGGACAGTAAAGAGAAGATGATGGTGGTCTGGACTCCACTGGGGAAGTGGAGGTGGGGAAGGTGGCCAGATTTAGGAATGTGTGTCAGAATCAAACTGAGTGGATTTGCTTATGGATTGCATGTGTGGTGAGAGAGAAAGAGAGGAGTCTAGGATGACCCTGGATTTTGGCCCGAGTAAGTGGAAGGACTGATTTGTCGCTGAAATGGGCAGAGTAACAGGAGTAGGCAGTGGGGTCAACAGTTAAGTGGTTGCACATTTTGACTTTGAAGTTAGCCTATTTCCCATTGCTTCAGTTTCTACTAACCATCAGCATTGTGTGAAATCTCCCTGGTAAAAGGTCCCCAAAGGGTTCCATCTCCACCCCACGCCCAGCCCACACTCAGCCTCTTCCAGGATTTCACTTTATTGAAGCCACACCATCCTCTTTTCCCAGGTCATTTCCATCGATTGTTATTTGTTCTGATCTACCAGGACATACTGTCAGCATTTCCACATGTAGGGTGGGTTTTCTCTTTCTAGAGGAGATTTTGGACTGTCTTGGGCTGCTGCATTTCCTTGTTGCAAAGGCAAGCTGCAGAACAGTGAATCAGTGCCTGGGGTTAGTGTTTATTTTTCTAGTTACTGGTAATTTGAATTTGGATATTTTTGCCTTCTGGTTCTGTTGAGGGTGGGAGTTTGTGTTGTTCTATATGTGCTTTTTTGTTTTTAATTTTTTAAAGATATTTTAGAGAGATGATTTATGTTGCTGCCATTACTTAGTGTTGTGGGTTGAACGGTATCCTTCTCTCTAAATTTATATGTTGATGCCCTAACCCCCAGTATCTCAGAATGTGGCTTTATTTGGTATTTCTTTATGAAGGTAATCAAGTTAAAATGAGGTCATTAGGGTGGGCCCCAGTGAATATGACTGGTGGCCTTCTAAGAAGAGGAAATTTGGACCCAGGTTCATATGGAGTGAAGATGATGTAGACATAGGGAGAAGGTGGCCATCCATACGGCAAGGAGAGAGGCCTTGGAAGAACCAACCCTACTGACACCTTCAACTCAGACCTCCAGCTTCCAGAACTCTGAGCAGATACATTTCTGTTGTTTAAGTCACCCATTTTGTGGTAACTTTGTTATGGCAGCGCCAGCAAACTAATTTGCCTGAACTACTCAGAATTCTACTGTGTAACTTTCTGTGTAACTTTTTATTCCCCAAAGACCCTTTCCATCTCAACACTGCATACATTGCATGAACTCGAGGACTAAGGCAGGTTGGCTGTGCAATTGGTGAGACCCAGTGTAAGATGAATATGCAGGAAAAAAGTGGTTAAAGATGCTAAAGTATAGAATTTTCCTTTAAAAATAGTTATACTTACAAAAACATAATGGGGAAATAGTGATACCATGAGTGACAGCATCACCTTATACTTTTGTTTGTAATATTTTTGGTGTTGTAAATACCTTCTTCATGTGATGTCTTGATTTAGCATAAGATTTTTCTGGCTACCTCAGCTACTTCCAGTTCACTTAAACTGAGTTAATTTTTTGTCACATGCACCTTCAGAGTCCTGGTTAATATCCTACTGCTTTCAGGCTACAGTACGGGCAGGATGGAGGAAGACACTGCAGTGAGCAGGGAGGCTATTACCACAGTGCAACCATTGTCCCCCTCCCGTCCTCGTCTACAAACACCAGGTCCTCCCCTTTCCAGCTGTAGAACTGCCCCCATCTGGTTTCTGAGTGTGACTTCACAGACTGCCAGGTTCTGCAGTGTTCTGGAGTCCAAGGCTGTTATGTTGGAAGGGTTTCTGGAGATTTGCTTCTCCCTGATTGCATACAGACTATGGTAAAGAAGAGAGGAGCAGAAACCCTCTTCCTTGTTCTCTTCCTGGACTGTTGGCAAGGTGCAGAGCTCCACCCTTCCTATCTGGTCAAAGGTACTGTCACCAGGCTGTTGTTACAGCAGATAGAGAAGGTGTGAGGTGCACTGTGAGCCTAAATCAGGCAGGATGTGCTATTCTCTGTGGGTTCCAGAGTGAAGAACACAGGCTTTCTCCACATCTGCCTTCTTTACCTCCTGAATCTGCCGTAAGGATTTCTTATTCAGAAGGGAGGAACTATAACATTTTTCCTTACTTGGAAGCTTTCTCAAAATCCAAAGTGCCATGGGAGAACAGCACACATGCATATTATAAAAATTTCAAATGTACACACAAGGAGAGAGATTAGTATAATGAACCTCCATGTGCTAATCAGGCCAATCTTGTATGATCTCTCCTCTCATGTACACACACACACACTATATTTTAAATAACAACTTTATTGAGATAAAATTCACATAACAAAATTCACCCCTTAAAAGTGAGTAATTCAGTCTTTTTTAGTATCCCTAGAGTTGTGAATCAGCAATCTTTCATTTTGGAACATTTTCATCTCCCCACAAGGTAATGTCACACTTGCTAGTGGTCACCTGCCATTGCCCCTTTCCCACAGCCTCTGGCGACCACTAATCTACTATCTGCTCTATAGATTTGTCTATTCTGGTTATTTTATAAGTGTACAACATGTGGTCTTTGGTGTCTGGTTTCTTTCATTTAACGTGTTCTCAAGGTTCATTCACATTGGCATCAATACTTCACTCCTTTTTATGGCTGAATAATATTCTGTTATACAGATAGGCTACATTTTGTTAATCCATTTGTCAGTTGAGGGACATTTGGGTTGTTTCCACCCTTTAGCTACCTGGATAACACTGTTATGGACGTTTTCTGAACATAGCTTTTTAAAAATGAGCATTAGGTTTCCATACTCTATTTTTAGGGTCTTACAGCTTTTGGAACCACTATTGTAATTTGCTACACTAATTAACCACATTCTGGGAAATTCTCTCAGCGTAAAGATATTTGGTCTGTAGAGAAAAGCAAAAGCAATAGACACAATCCTTGTGATAGAGACAGCTGCAGTATTGTTCTCCAAAAATCAGGTAGACTGAGATCACAAAGCAGTGATCAGACAGGCCAGGCGGGTGACATCAGAAAAAGGGAGACAGCCACTACTCTTGCCAGTGCACTTAAAAAACCGAAGGATTTTATGATCAAATGTTTTACTGCATGAGCTAACTTTGCTTCCATTGATTGTTAATGCTTTACTAATATCTCAGCATGAGAGAACTTTCTATTTCTTGCATTTATTCAAAAATCTATCAGACTTGGGAGCAATAGTTATTTGCAGCATTAATGACCTGAGTACCAATTTTCCTGTAGAGTTGAAAGCTGACATGTGCACTAATTGCTACCTGGTTATGCAGATTATCTATGAGGAATCGTGTGGTTGCTGGCTTTATGTTAAAAGTTCAGATTCTCACAGATAATTCATGAATGCTCTGTGGCAGTCAGAATTGGTGGGCACTGTGGCCCTGACAGTACCTTCATTAGAGGAGAGATTTCTCCTCTTGGATGGTTTGCCCACTCCCTGAGTGCCAGAAAAAAGGGTTGGCCTTGAATCAGGAAAAGGTGTTCACCTCTGAGACATCACAGCATCCCTAATGAAAACCTGAAAATATATTTCAAAATCTCCACAAGTTGCTAGAGTCTTTTAGCACAGTTACTTCAGATCCTTGATGTGGCCGCAGCATGTCAGCAGCAGCCTTGAAATCAGTCTCTGACACTCTAGGAGAGATTGTGGACCCAGTCAGCTTCATTTTTTCATTTGTCAAGGGAACAGCAGGAATCCCTCGTGCTTATCAAACAGGTCAAACAGAGAACTTCAGGCCCTCTGATCCGCTCCCAAATACAGACACACAGTGTGGAGTCGTGCGGAGTCTGCAGTAGTATTGTTCCCCCCACTCCCAAACAAGAAAGCATCACATTTCTGAGATGGTCAAAGCCACTGCTTGCTGACATCATGTCCCATGCAGGAGGAAGTGTTTATGGAAAAGACACCGAGATGTGTGTCCATCTGTTCTTGTTCCTCCACCCCTGAGCACTGAGCATAACCATGCTCAGAACCAGCGCCACTCACTGCAGCTCATGATGGATAATAACACTGAGACGTGACAAGGCAGAGCGCTTTTCAGCCTGCAGATCACAGCAGCACATGAAGTGTGCCTCCCGTGGTGGATGCCTTCTCCACCATTTCAGATGAGAAAACCAAGCCCCACAGAACCTTGCTGTCCAAGCTCACAAGGCGCTCAGAGGGTGGACCAGAATCCAAGGCCTTCCTCCTGCAGCGAGCAGATTGCCCAATGCTCCTCTCCAAGTACCATGCAAGGGAGTATTGATTGGAACACATGCAGATCCAATGAAAGATTAATCACAGCTGACGTGTATTTTCCCACAGGTAATCCTCAGGAGAAGAGCTTGAAAAGCACTGCATTTGCATCAAGTTCAAATAAGCAAGAAGAACATTTGGCTAAACTAGCTGGTAAGTAACTCCCTCACGTGAAACCAGCAGGCTGTGTTTGAAGTCTTGTGCTTGTCTGTGGTTGTGCCCCCAATAACCTGTTCCTCCTGCTTTGATGGGAAGGACAGTGTTTGCTCTGAGGCTGAAGCAGTTCCTCAAAGTGTCAGGTCTCAAGAAACTAAGCAAAACAGAAGACAAACACTGGGAAAGGATTCTGCTTCTGAAGGAGGATCCATGTAGGAGCAGCAGGGCCACCAACTGGGAGCTATTGGAAGGGCAGGATCAGACCCCAGCTCAGACCAGCTGCACGGTCATCTGCCTTGAGGAGGGGCCCAGTTTTCTGCATGTGTTGGAGACAGTGAGGTCCTGGGGCTGAGATGGGTCTGTCCTAATTGAACATGAGAATTCCCTGGGGAGATTGTGAAAAAGAGACACCTGATCAGATTCCCTGGCAGGGGATGAGACCTTTGTATGAGTTTTAAAATACCTCCAGGTGACTCTACATTGGAACTCACTGGTCTACTCCAAGCCTCTCTTGTAACATTTGAGAAAAATCAAGGTCTACAAGGGAGATGGTGGAGTAGGGAGCTCCAGGAATACATCCCTTCCCCAAAGCTGCAATTGAGCTGATAAGAACTGTCTTAAGCAACTATTTTGGACTATTGAATTCTAGTTGAATACTTGTTTCATCCAGGGGAAAGCTTGATGAAGAGACTAGTAAATTTTGGTGAACTCAGTGTTTCATGGGGACCCAGCCATTCTCCAACCTCCAGCCCCATAGCAGGTAGCCAGGGGGTCAGCAGTCCACATTCTTGGTGTGGCTTGCTGGTGCCAGAGACAACTAGGGACCTTGTCCTCCAGAAATTTGGGTATGTGTTGATCACCGCTTTTGACACAGGGCTAGCACTGAGGCTGACCATTGTTTCAATCCCCACGTGCTGAAAAGGCTTTCAAGCAACTCTGTCAAGGGTATTAAAGAGACAATATTTTTACTTTTCTCCTTTCATGATAGAGACACTGAAGGAAACTTGTCAGGTCACTGAGGAACTGCAGAGACAGTGAACTGGGAATTCAGCACCCACACCCAAGGAATACACACTTTGCCTAAATAGTTTGGAGAAGTCCTAAGTGGATGGCTGTAGCCCTCAACGAGCAGAAATCAGCAATCCTGAGGAGTGGAAGATTTAGATTTCCTAAGTTACCAAACTATAATACTCAGAACGTTCAGCTCTCAACAACAAAAAATTACAGGAGCAGGAGAGTGTGGCCCATTCCCAGGAAATAAAAAGAATTTGAGAGAACCTATCCTCGAGGAAACCTGGAAATTGGAATTATTAGTCACAGATATTAAATCAATGGTCTTCAATATGTTAACACTCTTTGGTGAGTTCAGAAAATGATGGACAAAGGGCTTAAGGAAGTCAGGAGAATAATGTTTGAACAATATGAGAATATCAAAGAAATAGGAATTATAAAAAGGAGCCAAAGAGAAGTTCTGGATTGTAAAGTACAGTAACTGAAATGAAAAACTCACTAGAGGGATTCAGCAGCAAATTTAAGCAGGCAGAGTTAAGGATCAGTAAATTTGAACTTGGGCAATTGAAATTATCCATTCTGAGGAGCAGAAAGAAAAAAATGAACAGAGCCTGAGGGCCCTGTATGATACCATCAAGCGTACCAACATATATATTATAGAATCCTCAGAAGGAGGAGAGAGAGAGAAAATATTTGAGGACATAATGGACAAAAGTTTCTCAAATTTGATAACTGTACACACCCAAGAAGCTCTATGGACTCCAGGCAGGATAAATGCAAGAGATCACACTGCAACACATTCCAGTGTGATTGTTGAAACCCAAAGACAAAGAGAGAATCTTGAGAGAGCAAGAAAAAGCTATTCATCATGTACACAGCAGCCTCAGTAAAATTAAAAGCTGCTTTCTCAATAATCATGTAGGCCAGAAGCAGTGGTATGATATATTTAAAGTCTGGAAAAAGAAGTACTGTCAACCAAGAATTCTATTTGACAAAACTATTCTTTGAGCATAAAGGAGAAATTAAGACATTTCCAGATAAACAAAAGCTAAGAGATCTGTCCTGCAAGAAATGCTAAAGAGAGTCCTTCAGGCCGAAATGAAAGGATGCTATATAGTAACTCTAAGCCCAAGAATAAGGAACACTGGTAAAGGTGATTACATGGATAAATATAAAAGCCAACATAAGGGTAATTTCTGTTTGTAACTTATCTACATTTCCAATATGATTTAAAGGGAAAATGCATAAAACAAAGTTGTAAATCTATGTTAATGGGCACACAATGTGTAAAGATGTAATCTGTGGTAATAACAATATAAAAGGGGAGTAACAAAGATATATACAAGCAGAGTGTTTGTATGCTATTGAAACTAAGTTGGTACCATTCGACTAGGTTGTTATAAGTTTAAGATGTTGATTGTACCCCTCAATGTAACCACAAAGAAATAACTAAAAATATGCAGAAAAAGAATGAAGAGGACAATAAAATGTAACATTACAAAAACCAACTAATTCCCAAAGAAAAGCAGTAATGGAGGAATTAAAGAACAAAAAATTTAAGAGACATAGAAAGCATATAGCTTAATGGCAGAAGTAAATCCCTCCTTAATAGTAAGCACATTAAATTAAATGTTGATAGATTGAAACCATAAAACTCAGAGAAGAAAACATAGGCAAAAATCTCCTGAATATAAACATGAGCAACTTTTTCCTGAACGTGTCTCCTCAGGCAAGGGAAACAAAATAAAAAATGAACAAATCAGAGTACATCAAGCTAAAAAGCCTCTGTACAGCAAAGGATAACATCAGCAGAACGAAAAGGCATCCTACAGTATGGGAGAATATTTTTGTAAAGGACATATCCAACAAGGGGTTAACATCCAAAATATATCAAGAACTCACAGGCCTCAACACCCAAAAAGCAAATAATCCTATTAGAAAATGGGCGGAGGATATGAATAGATACTTCCCCAAAGAAGAAATTCAGACGGCCAACAGGCACATGAAAAGATGCTCCACATTGCTTATCATCAGGGAAATGCAAATTAAAACCACAATGAGATATCACCTCACACCTGTTAGGATGGCCAACACTGAAAAGACAAGGAACAATAAATGCTGATGAGGATGCGGAGAAAGGAGAACCCTCCTACACTGCTGGTGGGAATGTAAATTAGTTCAACTGTGGAAAGCAATATGGAGGTTCCTCAAAACACTAAAAATTTGACCCAGGAATTCCACTCCTAGGAATTTACCCAAAGAAAACAGTATCTCAGATTCAAAAAGACCTATGTACCCCTATGTTTATTGCAGCACTATTTACAATAGCCAAGATATGGAAGCAACCTAAGGGTCCATCAGGAGATGAATGAATAAAGAAAATGTGGTACATGTACACAATGGAATATTATTCAGCCACAAAAAGAAAACAAATCCTACCATTTGCAACAACATGGATGGGGCTAGAGGGTATTATGCTCAGTGAAATAAGTGAGGCGGAGAAAGACAAGTACCAAATGATTTCACTCATTTATGGAGTATAACAACAAAGCAAAACTGAGGGAACAAAACAGCAGCAAACTCAGAGTTCAATAAGGGACTAGCAGTTACCAAACGGAAGGGGTTGGGGAGGGTGGGTGGGAAGGGAGAGAGAAGGGAATTAAGGGGCACTATAATTAGCACTCACAATATAGGTAGGTCACAGGTACGGTTGTGCAGCACAGAGAAGACAAATAATGACTCTATAGCATCTTACTCTGCTGATGGATAGTGATTACAATGGGGTGGAGGGGAACTTGATATTATGGGTGAATGTTGAAACCACAATGTTGCTCACTATTGTTGTATATTTGAAACCTTCATAAGATTGTATATCAATGATACCTTAATTAAAAAACAAAATGTTGATTGATTAAGCTGTTATTATTTATTTATTTTAAAGTATCATTGATATACAATCTTATGTTGGTTCCAATACACAACAATAGTGGCTCAACATTTACGCATATTATCAAGTCCTCACCCCCTCCAGTGAGGTCACTGTCCATCAGTGAAGTAGGATGATACAGAATCATTAATGTATTCTTTGTGCTGTACTACCATCCCTATGACCAACCTATATTGTGGTTGCAAATTATTGTGCCCCTTAATCCCCTTCCCTCTTCCCCCCATCCTCCCTAACCCCTGCCCTGTGGTAACCACTGGTCCCTCCTTGGTGTCTGTAAGTCTACTGCTATTTTGTTCCTTCTGTGGATTAAACTGTTATTAAAGGGCAGAGGCTAGCAGATTGGATAGAAAAAAACAGGATCCACCTATATGCTGTCTACAAGAAAATCACTTAAGGTTAAAAAAAAAATACAAAGAGGTTAAAAGGAAAAGGATGGAAAAAGGCATTCCATGCAAATAGTAATCAAAAGAGAGCCCGAGTGACTACATTGTTTTCCAACAAAATAGATATCAAATTTTTAAAGTTTATGAGATTTATAGAACATTATATATTGATAAGAGGTTCAATACAGAAAGAAGACATAACAATAAAGATATAACAACAGAGCAAATGAACTGAAATACATGAACCAATAATTGAAAGAATAGAAGGGAGAGATAGTTCTACAATAATAATTGGAGACTTCAATACTGCGTTTTCAATAATAGATAGAGCTAGAGTTGGACAATACCATAAACCAATTAGACCTAACAAACATATGGAACACCCAACAACAGCAGAATGTACATTCTTATCAAATGCACATAGGACATTCTCCAGGATAGACCATATACTGGCCAGAAAACAAGTCTCAATAAATTGAAAAAGATTGAAATCATACAAGGTATCTTTACTGATCATGGTGGAATGAAGTTAAAAATCCACAACAGAAGGAAAATAGGAAAATTCACAAATGTGTGGAAATTAAGCAACACATTGTTAAATAGCCAAAAGGAAATTAGAAATTACATTGAGATGAATGAAAATCAAACAAAACACACTAAAACTTATGCAGCAAAAGCAATGCTAAGAGGGAAATTCATAACTAAAAATGCAAACATTAACAAAACAAGAATGCCCTCAAATAAATAACCTAACTATACACTTTGAGGAACTAGAAAAATAATAGCAAACTAAATTAAAAGGTAGAAGGAAGGAAATAATAAAGAGTAGAGCAGAAATAACTGAAATAGATAATAGAAAAATAGAGAAAATTCAATGAAACAAAAGATTGATTCCTTAAAAAGATTACAAAACTTATAAATCTTTAGAGTGAATAAAAAAAAGAGAAGACTCAGAAATGAACTCAGAAATGAGAGTGGGGACATTAGTACTTATTACAGAAAAAGAAAGGACTATAAGAGAAATTATGAACAATTTTATGCCAACAAATTGGATAACTTAGAAGAAATGAACACATTCCTAGAAATCTACAAATGACCAAAACTGAGTAATGAAGAAATAGAAAATCAGAATAGACTTATAATGAGTAAAGAGATTGAATCAGTAATCAAAACTTCCCAAAAAAGAAGAGCCCAGGGTCAGGTGGCTTCACGGTGATTCTACCAAACATATAAATAAGAGCTAATAC
Organism: Manis pentadactyla; assembly: GCF_030020395.1. Lineage (NCBI taxonomy): Eukaryota > Metazoa > Chordata > Mammalia > Pholidota > Manidae > Manis > Manis pentadactyla. The sequence continues at coordinate 154,626,862 of NC_080020.1, read as the reverse complement.
TACTGTTTCCCTAAGTCTTCCAAAAAATTGAAGAGGAAGGGATACTACCTAGTACATTCTAAGAGGCCAGTATCACCCTGGTGACCAAAGCCAGACAAAAACATTATTAGAAAAATACAGAGTAATATTACTTATAAATATAAATGCAAAATTCCTCAACAAAATATTACAAATTGAACCCAACATCATAGTTAAAGGATTATACACCAGATCAAGTGGTAGTTATTCCACTACCAATGCAAGTATGGTTCAATGTATGAAAATCAGTTAATATACCACATTAAGAGTATGAAGTACAACATTATATGATCAGCTCAATTGATGCATGAAAAGTATTTCACAAAATTCAACATTCTTTCATGATAAAAGCACTCAACAAATTAGGAGTACAGAGAAACTACTTCAACATAATAAAAGTCATATATGGAAAGCCCACAGCTAACATCAGACTTGTTTTTCCTCTAAGATCAGAAATGAGACAAGGATGCTCACTCTCATCACTTCTATTCAACATAGACTGGAAGTTATAGCAGAACAACTAGGCAAGAAAAAAAAGAGGCATTCAAATTGGAAAGGAAGAAGTAAAATGATCTGTGTTCACAGATGATATGATTGTATATGTAGAAAATTCTATAGACTCCAGACACATGCAAAAAGCTGTTAGAACTAATAAAATAATTTAAGAAAGTTTCAGGATACAAAGTCAACACACAAAATCAGTTGCATTTATACACATTAATAATAATCCAAACAGGAGATCAAGAAAACAATTCCATTTACAATAGTATCAAAAAGAACAAATACTTGGGAATAAACTTAAGAAAGCAAAAGATTGTACAATGAAAACTATGAAACATTGCAAAAGAAATTAAAGATGACACAAAATGGAAATACATCCCATGTTCATGGATTAGAAGCCTTAATATTTTTAAGATGTCAGTAACACCCGAAGTGATCTACAGATTCAGTACAATCCCTGTCAAAAATTGCAAAGGCATTTTTTTTTGTAGAAATAGAACATCCTAATATTCAGATGGATTCCCAGGAGACAAAAACATAGCCAGAGGCCTCATATTTCCTGATTTCAAAATGTATTACAAAGCTACAGCAATCAAACAGTGTAGTTCTGAATTAAAGACAGACCTAAATTTATGAGCTAAACTGTTAAACTACTGGAAAAAAACATGAAAAAATCTTCAGGACTCTGGATTTGTCAGTGGTATCTTAATTTTGGTACCAAAAGTATAAGCATCAAAAGAAAAAATAGGTAAGTTAGACTTCGTCAAAATTAAAACTTGTACATCGAAGGATACTATCAATCAAGAGTAAAAAAGACAAACTACAGAATAGAAGAAAATATTTGCAAATCATATATCTGATAAGGGATTAATATCTATAATATATAGAGTATGCCTACAAATCAGAACAACAAAAACCAACCAAACAACCCAATTTAAAAATGAGCAAAGGACTTGAATAGACATTTTCCAAAGAATATACACAAAATGGCCAATAAGCACATGAAAGTTACTCCATATTACTAGTCCACAAATCAAAACCACAATGAGATACCACTTCACACCTATTAGAATGCCTGTTATAAAGGAAAAAAGGGAAATTAGAACCCTTGTGCATTGTAGGTAGGAATGTGAAATAGAGAAGTATCTGTGGAAAACAGTTTGGCAGTTCTTCCAAATGTTAAACAGAATTACCATATGATTCAATAATTCTACTTCTAGATACATACCCAGTAGAATTGAAACAGGCGCTCAAACAGATGCTTGTACACCAGTGTTCATAGTAGCCTTATTCATAATAGATAGAGGATAGAAGTAACCCAAGTGTCCATCACAGATGAATAGATAAACAATACGTGGTGGAGACATACAGTGGAATTAGGTCAGGAGTGAATACTGACGGTCACCTTGGGTCTGAGGAGTGCCCATGAGTGTGAGCACGGATGCTTCCCTCTGGGTGAGGAGCCATTAGACATTCTGATCACAGAGCCAGGTCTGCTGATCCTGCTTGGAAGTGGACATCTCTCTGCACAGGATGGGGACCTTTTTTCCAGACATGGTTCCATGCCTGGAATTCTGGGTTTGCCCTTCTTCCAAGTGTGCCATTAAAGAGGCTTCAGTAAGTCTGCACTGACCGTCAGGCTGAGTGAACGATGGGTAGGTTACCATGCCTGATGAATGGATGGGTAGGTGGGTGCAGATTGCTCTGGTAGTCCCACTGTCCCTGCTTTCAGGAATTCTCATTTAGGGATGAGAAGACTTTCTTCTCCCTGCAGGTGCCCTGTGTCTCTGAATCCAGCCCCACACGTGTGGAAGGGGAGTGAGTGCATTTGAAGATGGGTGTATGGTTTGGGGTTTGGGTGGGTCCCTTTGCCCCACAAAGGCTTGCTGACCTACCACGTGCCATCTAGGATTGGCCTTGGCATTGGTGGACCATGAGTAAACTTGCTGGGTTCTCTCTGAGCAACAATTCAGGAACGTGTAGGTTAACACATTCATCAGGGAAGGGGGCCAGTTGATGAGAACTAATTATTTGGAATGATTGAATGTGATAGTTAATCTTTTTGTGTCCTTATTCTAAGCATCTATTCCATCCACCCACCAATATACCAACAACTCTTGAGAAAGGACTCAGAATATATTCAAAATATATGAAATTTGTGATGATTATTTTCTGTAGCTTTGCAAAGTAAACCTAGAAGGCAAAATAAACTGCTGCCCCAGGAAAAAATAGAAGCCTGAAAATCTTAAAAAAGGAGGAGAAATTAGTGTGTTTTAAGAAATGTAACTATGAATAATTAAGAACAGTTTATAGATGAAGAGCTTTCTGACTTTCGGAAATCTGTTCTTTATTTTACATGCGCAGACTTCACCCATTTTTATGGGCCATCTTGGGGAAAGTCTCAGAAGTTAAAATGACGATAGGAGCAAGAAGGAAAATTATGACTAAATATCACGAGATTTGGAGCGAAATTTCTAGCCGCCTCTCTTTAGTGGGCAATGTTTACTGCTCAGGACATCCAGTGCGATCACAGTATTTCAGGAATGATTAGAGAGTAGGGATTTCCCTTTCCAAGACCAGGTACTTACAGAGAAAAATATGTCAGTCCTCCCCTGCTGGCATTTATATGTTTTTATTTACTTTGCTTGAGATAAAATTCTACAGCAAACATTTTCTAAAGTTCTGCATGACACACCCTTTGATGGAAGAAGAGCAGCAGACGAAGCAATTACAAAGGCAGACATGAAAGAAAGCAAGTATATGTTTTTAAAGCTGTAAGTGCACATATTTCTTAGGCTTATGCATTGTCATATACACTACACTACCATCTTATCATTCTCTAAAACAGCTATTTGTGTGGCAAAGACAAATCAGATGTGAAAGAACTGTCTGAAATCCTGTCCGTAAGCTCCAAGTCTGTGGTCTAAAGTGTGACTATCCCTCTATTTTGGGGTGACCCCTCAAGTTCATGTGTCAGGCAGGTTCTTGCTTTGTGGAGGTTGTTCAGAGGAAGAAACCAGAATCGCAGATGGTGTTTACTGTTCCTGACAGTTCCATGTATGTCGCATTATTATTATTATTAGGCCCGCATTTTACATACATGGGTACTGAAGTTATGTAACTGGCCACAGGTCCAGCTGGTCCCCAGTAGGAGACACTGCTGGTGTTTGAACTCCAGATGCCTGTAAGGGATACTCAGTTATATGTGCATTATTTGTGTCCACGTTAGGGACACCTGAAAGAATTTTTAGGCAGAGTTTTAAGAGCAACTTGCAATGGCTTATGATTAGTCATTAGATTCCCTAACTGGACCAGACACCCATTTGCTCAAGGTAAGACTTCTGCTGTCTGCTAAGTGGGCTCCACATGTGCTGCTGATGTGCTCAAAGTGTTGACACTGGCGAGCAATGCAGGTAATGTTTTCCTTTCAAGGAGTCACTAGATGAAATAATTTTCAAATGCAGAAGCTGACTATGAGCACTTCTGCCCCCATTATGACACTGGACAGGTCCAGGAGTCCCTGGTGCCTTGCTGAGCTTGGGTCCTCTGGGAAAAGTGTGGCACCCTCTCTTGGACCTTTGTGGCATGCCCCAACTTGTCATGTTGAGATTTCTCTACAGCTTCTGCATGTTACCAAAAATGACATCACTGTCTCTAAAACTGTCCTTTGGTAGTCAGCTTTATTGATTTTTCTCCCTTATAGGAGCTTGATTCAGTGCTTGACTACTTTCTAAACATGAAATAGTCTTATTCTCCTCTAATCTTCCCCAAGGTGTGTAGTGATCAGTCTGAACTAGGTTTCAATTCCATATACACATATTTGTAAACAAAAGATCCCATTACAAACTGATCATCACATTCATCTTGATAATCCATGATGTTCGGTTTCTAGAAGCCTCAAAATTAGAAGATATATGTAGATTAGTAACTTCCCTTGGGACTATAATGTGAGGCTGAATCATTTGAGCTTACTGTTTTTGTAGGTCAAAAATGGTCAAATCTCTCTGATTGCATATGGCTCAACCTAATATTATGGAGATCATTCAGGGTCTCTGCTTAATGGCACAGGTCACATACCCAAGTCCAGGCTCCCTGCAGAGTGAGATGCCTCTGGAATGGTGTCACTTCTTTCCATCCACGATTCCTGCACAAAACCAGAGGTAGCTCATTAAAATCTTTATATTCATGTGGACACAAGTATTCCTTTGTTCAATTGTCTTCCATGGAATTTAATTCTTACTGTGGTTTTAAAATATGCCTGCAAATTCTTTGATACCCCTCCCTTCCAAAGGCAGAGCTTAATCCCCCTTCCCCTGAGTATGGGCTGGACTTGGTGACTTGCTTCTAGTGAATAGAACATGGCAGAAGTGACAGCATGTTACTTCAGTGATTAGGTCTTAAAAGACATTGTGGTTTCTGCCTGGTTGTCTCTTAGACTGCTCATTCTAGGGAGGGTCAGCTGCTGTGAGGATGCTCCAGCAGCCCTGAGGACAGGCCCTTGTGATGAGGACGTGAGCCCTCCGGCCTACAGTTGGTGAAGAGATGCCTTCTGCCAACAGCTGTATGAGTGGAAGCAGACCCTCCTGCACCAATTGTACTGCACATGATCCCTCTTGGCTACCGGGACAGGCTTAGCTGGTGGTTCTGGCTCAGAGTCTCTCATGAGGTTGCAGTCAAGAGTCACGATTCTTTCTCTCACGAGAGCCTAAATATTGCTTTCCTGCCCGGTGCTCCCCAGAGTAAGAGGGCTAAATGAGTGTCCTCCAAGAGCTCACTGCTTAATCTCATCAATCATTATTAGAGATAAATATGCTGAAATCTAAGGTATTTAAAAAGTGCTTCAGGTGGTAGAAAATGCACGGAGCATTGAGCGAGCAAAAGAGAAATGGGTCTGCTTAACTAACAGTTTGGGAGCAGGGAGCGTGGAAAGAGAGGAGGCCTGAGAAAGTCTGCAAACGGTACCATGATCGTGCCTCACAAGAAAAGGAGGCCACCGGGCCCTCTTCAGAGGCCAGGAGCTGCTGTGAGACTACTCTGACGGGACCAGGGAGTCCCAGATCACACTGTCTGCACCTCTTCCTTAGCAGCAGTGACCATTCAACAACTACAACAAAAATTAATGGTAAAAAGGGCTGGGTAGGAAGAGAGCTGAGAAAATTATCCTTTTAAGAGAGAAGTCTCTTATAAAAGGTGTGCCCAGGTCTTCAGAGAATTCAGTTATTAATGATCTTGGATGACCCAGAGGGAATCTCATCCTCGGTTAACAACAGTGTAGCAGCAATAGGTTCCATTAACATATAATCAAAGGCTCATTTCAATACTAGAGTCTCCTAAGAGTAAAAAAACAAATCAAAACAAAAAATCAGAGAAAGTATGAGATGTAAGACTTCAACTCTTCCTTGAGCCCAGTGTGAACATTTCTTGGTGTTGAGCTCATTTAAGACAGTTTTGGGCATAGCAGGTCACTGGCAGCTTAGATGGAGTCTGCATGGTGGGAGTGGGGAATCCGCTTGTTGTGCATTATCAGAAACAAGGAAAGTAAAGATCTGTGTTCGGGGACAGGTGGTTTAACGCTCTGGAAGAGTAAAGCAAATGCAGCTGCTTGGTGGACTAACTGTGTTGCCCAGAGTTTTCTGTCTGGGATTGTTCGTCTCTCAGCTGGTCTGACAAGCTGGAATTTCCAAAGTCAAGTGATGGTGAATTACATTAAGTTGGGGGTTTTCTGTCTTTTCTAAGCCAAACTAAATAAGGGACATTTTTGTCTTTGCCTAGGAATAATTAAGACCTCATGAGGCTGTTACCACACACCTCCACCACAGTCTTAACCATGGTGTCATTCCCACACCAGACTCACCCCAAGGCTGCCTGTGAGCCCTCAGCGCAGCTCCCGCCTGGAAGTCTCCTGGGGGTGTGGATTCATTACTTCTCACTCTCATTCCCTTTTGATAGACTGACTTTCTAACTACTGAACGGTTAGGCCAAACACATGTCTCTGGAGCTCCTACCCACTCATCCTGGTTTGTGCCCTGGAACTTCTCAGAGCATCTCCCAGGACTTTCCGAGGGCCATTGCTGTGTGGGGCAAAAACATCTCTCCTGGCTTCCCAATTTTCTCCAAACTAAACCACTCAGCCCCCTTTGACAAGGTCTCGTATGCCCATCAGTCAAGATAGCCAATGCAGAATTAGGATGCTAACATTTCTCATTTTCAAGCCTGTCTGTTTTGACTAAACCATTCTGCAGTCTGTCTACCAATAAGAGAATATTTCAATGTCGTTTCTTTTCCTGCCTTGCCCTGAAACACTTCTTGTAGTACTTTGTGATTTTAGATTGTTTTCATGCACATTATGCTATCTGTAAGGTGGGTCTTATTATCTCTATTTTATACTAACAGAGACTGGGGTTAGAGAAGCTCAGCAGCTGGCTGAAAGGTTCTCTTGGGGTGCTCTGGCAGGGTCCCTGACCAGCAGCAGCTGTGTCGCTCAGGTCTGTGAGAAATGCACGTTCCCAGGTCCCCCAGACCTAGTGAATCAGAAAGGCTGGGGTGGGGCCCAGCGACCTGTTTTTTAACAAGGCCTCCTGGTATGACTCTGACTCGCACTCAAGTGTGAGAACCACAGCATCGGTCTAAGGGTGGGTCACCCAGGAATTTGTTAGATTAGAAAAATAAGCAAGACCGAAACACTGATGTACATTTGAACTCCTCCAGAATCCTCCCTAACTCCTCACTTTGACTCTAGAGGAAGTGACTTTTATCATAAAAGCAGAATTAACCACAGGCCAATAGTCGTTTTTCAACTAACACATTTTGTCTTTTGTTGTTTGTAGGTCACATTTCAGAGGAGAAGAGGGATAAAGAATCCTCTCTATTCGACAGGGATGTGGGTGAGCAGTTAACTACTGTCAATAAAGAAATACTTACAGGAGTGATTTTGCCAGGTGATAATCTAGTAGAGTGAGATAATAAGAAACACAAGTACAGACGACCTCAGAATGCATCTGTTTGCCTTTCATGGTATTTTAACAGAATAGATGTTAGCATATGTTTAATTTACCTGAGAAAGTATACCACCTGTGGTTAAAATTATGACTTAAATTAACTCTAGGAATTTGACCACTCTAGGGATTTGGCCACCGTTTCAAAAAAGATGCCACTTTTATGTTTTTTCTTTTATGTAGCCACCGTCATTCATAACATGGGCACCATCCATTACTGTGCACTGAGGCTTTCTGACAACCAGAGGTGGTTAAATGCCAAATGTTAACCTAGTCTCTGATCTTTAGCTTTGGATTATCTGAGCCTGGGCTCATTCAGAGTGGGTAGAAACTTGCCCATCGTGGCAGTGTGCCTGTACCAAGCCTAGTATACTCCCTCTGTATAGCCACCTGCTATCAAGATTGTAACTGGTGTCACTTCCTAACTCTAAGAAATTCAGTGCTGAACTCTTCCTACAGAGCCCTGAGAGTGGCTTAATGCTGCTCCCCCTTGACATAGTGTAGATGGAAGGGGGAGGGCGACATGCCCAGCTTTCTCCCCAGAACCGAGGAAGGCCGGGTTTCCTGGCCGGCATCACTAGGCTCCATCAGTAGCTCTCCACATGAAGCCATCCGATTTCTGTCACTGTACCTCTGTGCCCCATTTTCCTGATCCCTCTTTTGGTCACATTACAAATTGGGTGGATTCTAGGAGTCCCCGATGTTGGCTGGGGTCTCCTTCTGTTGACATCTAGCTAAGATCACCTGTTCTCCCAAGTCCCTGGTTGGTGGCTGTGCCCCAAACCTACCTTCAAGAGCTCTGCAGATCCCTAGGGGGCTGTAAGAGCTCAGGATCTTCTCTGGCATCCCATCTGCCTTATGTATGGAGTTCCCCCACACCTGCACACACGAGGGAGGCTGTATATATATGGCAGAATTTCCTGAAGCTGGTGGAGGGCAGCAGAGAAGAGGTGGTATCACTGCTCTTGAAAACCGAATAGTCTTAAAAGCCATGGCAATAGGACTCTTCACCTCCTCCAGTGCTCCTGCCTCCTGCCTCCATCTGAACTCCCATCCATTCTTCTCTTTACTGCCTACACACTGGTTTGTTGACCCTTAATCGTGGCTTTGCTGCTTGCCTGCTCATACCCTCTGTACCTCACCTCCACCACCTAAAGGCGTATGAGCGTATTTTTCTGAACAGAGCCAGTTTCTTGCAGAGGACCATCTGGAGCCATGGCTACGATGCTAAGGTTTTCATTTCTGCTACAAGCAGAACTAACAGGTATGCTGCAGATCTGCATGGGCATTTCTCTCTGTTTACTGTCTTCTCATTTAGATGTTCAAAAGAGAGACTGGCTGTGTGCACAGCTTCTGCACTTCCTACAGAGGAACATCATTATGTCTGCTGTCTCAGTGGCAGGAATCCTCGTGGCCACAGTGCTGTTTCTGCTGGTGTTGACCACATGCATCAGGAAGAAAAAGCTGTTGTGAGTGGCTCTTAGCTCCCACCTTCCAAGAACTTTTGGGTGTTTGTACCAGTGTTGCCCCAGAGCTTCCTGCTGATCCTGGATTTAGGAGGTTGGCAGCGACCTCTAAGACTGGCTGTACATCAGTGTCACCTGGCTGGCTCCGTAGGTGTACAGATGACTCAGACTGTCAGTTTTGAGGCACTGCCTTGGTGGTTCTGATGCACAGCTGGGTTTTGGATTTTCTGGCTTGGGCCATGCTTGCCTGTAAATGCCACTGCAGATACAGATATTCCCATACTGAGAGGACCACTGAAAGAGGAGATGGTACAGCCTCTGGCTAAAAGTAGGAAATAGGCATCGGATGTAGAAGAGAAAGGACAAGTACAGCTCTAAGAGGGCCGGGAGGGATAAGGTTGTGGAGGAGAGAGCAGGGCTGACATTGGCTGGCACAGTGGCACTAGTTAGAATATGGAAAGATGCCTCTGCTGGTGGGTAAACAGCCCCTTCCCAAAGCCTCCCCCAGATTTCCCCATCTTCCCTAGGATCCTGCAAATGCAGAGTTAATGCCTGGCACAGCAGAGACCCTCTAGGGCTCTGTTCCAACAGTGGCCATTTTGACTCGGCAGGGCCCGTCTGTACCAGTTGCTAAATATTTTGATTATTCCCTTGATGAGAGCTGAGGTACAGTGGCTCTGACGTCAGGTAGGCATGAGAAAGCGGACAGTTTCCAAGTTTGTGCATTCGCAGTGATTGCACCTTGAAATCATCCCGCATGTCACACACGGCAGACCTTCCTGGTGGGAAGCAGAATCCTCACCCCTCAGAAACATTAGCTCATTTTGCCACCCAGCAGGTAGACAGGAGGTATTCCTATACATGTAGTTGTGCAGTATGGCTTCTGTGTGTTTTTAGATTTCCTTTGGAAAACATTACATACAATATTTTCATAATAGATGGCAAGACCTGGTGGAAAACTCTCAAGAAAACAACTCCAGAGAACAGGAGGAAAAACAGAAACAGTTGAATACACACTGCTGTGTTGAAGCCCAGGCCAGCCAGAGCAAGACTTCAAGCTGAAGATGAGAGGCGATTCTCCATCCAAACGAAGAGGCAACTGAGTTTCTGGCTGTCAGGTGTACTGTACAAAATGTTTACCTTCTTGTCTCAGTCTTGAATGGACCAAGAAACAATGTTTTATGACTTGATGCTTGCATGGTATGGCAACAGGGATGAATGAAGAAGACTTAGCACATTTGCCCCCAAACACACCTGACAAACAGTGGATTTATTTATTAAATTGATTCACTTATTTAGCTGTATATTCTGATATTAATTGAACACTTAATATGGAGACAGTATCAAAGTACATGAGGCAACCAAAGATAATGGAGTCAGGCATGGCCCTCCCAGGTGGGCTACGCTTCTATGTTCCCACTGCTAAAGGAGCCGAGGGCAGGAGGCTTGGGGCGCAGAGGGGGAAAACAAGAGTCGGAAGCATGCACTACTTTCCAGAAAAGTGCCACTTTCTGAGTGCCACTTGGCTTTTATGAAAGACCTACGTTCGTACCTGTTTTCGTTAACCAAAAGAAAATCCTAAGAGGATTTTCACTTTTATGAAAAAAGTTACTGTGTCAACATAGGCCTTCCATGAGGCAAAGTGGCGGAAAGTTCTGGATCATTTCTTGGCTTAGGAACCCTCTACTTTGGGGTAAGGAGGAAACCTGTACTTGCCCCTCCTCTCTCCCAGGAGGCCGTCCGGAGGTCTGCCCTGGGGCTGTCGCAGTTCTGGCTGGAGGAGGGCTCGCTGCTGCACACCTGCTGGTCCACGCGCTCCAGGTCCCAATCCGGAGGCGACGCGCAGCCTCGTGGCACCAGTGGGGGATGCAGCTGAGGGCAGCCACATGCCCAGTCGCCGGCTTGGGCCCCATCCCTGGACCCAGCGGAGGCCTCTGCCCTTCGGGACACAGTGACAGGGACAGGAGACCTGAGGTCGGAGGAGCGAGTTAGCGTTGAAGGAAGGGCCGAAGCGACGGGTCTCAGAACAAATGGAGGGGCCCCAGACACCTGTGAGGGGCGAGGCCTGCGGGCCCAAGCCCGGGGAGCGGCTGGCAGGAGCAGGGGGCGGGGGGGGGGTGGCGGTTGGGTGTGTTACCTGGGGAGGGAACCAGGCTCTCTCAAGAGCGCGCGGGGCGCACCGGGCCGGACCTTTGGAAAAAGGGCAGACCACGGTCGACAACCCGCGGCAGGGTGGGTTCCGACTGAAGGCCAGAGGCGTGGCCTGGCTGGTGGAGGGTGCCCTCGGCCCCGGGGATGCCCCTGGGGAGGCACGGGCTCCCGCTCAGACACTCACAGTGGCCCCAGGTGCAGGCCAAGGCGTCCCCACCACCACCCCTCCCGGGACTCGTCCTCCCGCCGGCTGGAGAGGACCCCAGGTCTCCCACTCGCTGTCTGCTCCACGCGCCTTTCCAGAGCCTCAACCAATATCAGGTTACCTTACAGGCTTCAACCTGGGACCCTCTCTCTACCCTAATAAGCTGCCCTTATTGAGAAACTATTGTATGCTTTAGCTCCCTTAGGCATCATTATCCTCATTTTATTTCAAGAGAAGGAAGGCTGAGACAGGTAAGGTCACTTGCTAGAGATCACATAGCTAGGGGCCAACCTGGACTCTCAGATCCAGGGTCCCTGCTGTAACTATTGAGCAGCTCAGCCCCTGTCACCTTCTGAGTCTCCAGAGTGACACTGGGACTTGCTGAGGAGGCTTGAGCAGACAGGATTCTAGGAGGAGGGGTGAAGCAGCCCCAGGGGGATAGAGTTGGTACTGAAAAATCAGGCCTGGTGGATGGCTCACATTAAGGGCTCCATCTCTCATTTTCCCAGCTGTGTGGTTCTCCTTGTTTGTCTTCCCAAACTGGGGAAGGCTTCAAAGCTTTAAGTCAAGGCCTGGCTGGGTCTGAGGGGGACATTTTTCTGCACCCTTTCTTCACCAGTGAAAAAAATCAGCCCTACTGGGACTGACCCAGGCCCGGCCTGGAGAATGGAACAGCCCCAGGGAATCACTGTGCCCCTTTAGGTCAGGGTTGATATCCCTGGACAAGTCCCACTGGCTTCAGCTCTGGCAGATTCTTTGGATGCTCTAGCCTACATTCCACTCCATTTCCAAGGGACTTCCCTTTGAGAAATGGGAATCCTCTGTCCTCTTTAAAAACAAAAACAAAAAACACGTGTAATCCTCTCTTTGAACCGAACCTTCCAAGCTCTGGGAACTTGGACTTGGATCAACAGCCGTAGGAAGGGACCCTGTGTGAGAACTGGAGTACTGGGCAGATGCCGTGGTGGTGGGGATGCCTCTCCCTGTGCAGCGTCAGCAGTATTACCTGTTGAGCACCTGCCCTCCTCAGGCATTTATTGGACACCTCCCTGTACCAGGTGCAGTGTGCTGGCAACAAATACATCCCAACTCACCCGCCCTTCCAGAGCTCTCTGCTGGAAGTTGACCTGCGTGGGCCTACCCCTGGCCTCTGATCTAACCCCCTGTGAGGTGGACATGACCATTTCCATTTCACTGATTAGGAAACTGAGGCAAGAGAGAGAAAAAGCAAACATTCTAAGAAAGCTGAGCCCTGTTACTGTGGGTGGCCAGCTGCCCCAAGGTCTTCAGGTGCCTGGCCAGTTCTTGTGGGATGTGGCCAGTTGCACCTGAGATCTGCCTGCCCCGGATCTTACAACTCCAGGCATGGCTCTGTGGGAAGCTGGGCCCAGCTGGACTCCAATACTGGTGGTGCCTTGGTTTTCTCTGAGTCTTGGTTTCCTCATATTGGCAATGGGTTAGGAATTTACCTCTTTACAGGGCTTTCGGGTGACTCATGTAGCAGCAAACATTTACTGAACACCTGCTGTATACCTGAAACTGTGCAGGGCTGGATGCCAGGGACACTGTGGACAGCAGGTAGAGCAGTCTTCCTAATAGCAGGTTGCTGGTGTCTTCTGAGTTTGGAAGGAGATGCAGCTGTCAGGGCTTGGGTATACAGCAGGTGTACCATAAATACCAGACTCTCCCTTGAGTTCCCTGACTCATCCCATCCTCCTCCTGGGCCTTTGGGGCCCTAGACCTGAGAGGCAGCCACCCTCCTGTGGGCCTCCCTGCCACCTCAGACTTCCACTGGAAGAGCAAGCTTGGCTCAGCTGCCTCCAGCCTCTGCCAGCATCTCCTCATTGCCTGCGGGCTCAGTGGGAGCTGGCCCTGAGCTGTCTTTCATTTCTCTCTTTCTCTATCAAGAATTATCTCTCTTTGTGCTCTAATGCTAAGGGCTTCTGCCTTCAGCTCAGTGGTTGGTCTTGCCAACCTGTCCCTGGCTGGGTGAGGGCAGCCACCAGACAGCACAGGGACTTCAGGGTGGAGCCCTGCACAGGCTCTGGGCTCCCTGTGAGCTGGGAGATGCCAGGAACTGCCACTTACTAGCTGTGAAATCTCAAGCCTCAGCTTCCTCTTGGCCTCAGCTATGTATCTGTGAAATGCAGCTAACCTACTTCATGGGATTGTTGTGAGCATTAAATGCACCTTATCTGGGGCTAGCACAGGAGTGCTCAATATAAATGAATAAATAAATCCCAGTTGTTATGATTAAGCTGCAAAACATTAGTTCTTTCTCTCTTCCCAGCATCCTTTCTCCCTCTTTCCAGCCATAACCATAACCTCTGACGTCCTTGGGTTCTTCTCCCGTCTCAGTGTGCTGTGGGTGAGGCATGTGACCTCGTTCTGAGCCACCATTACACCCCATCCATGGCTTCAGGGACTGGATGGAGGAGGGACATACAATCTACCCACCCAGCCAGTGCTGTGTTGGGGCTTTTGCTGGGAATATGAGAGATTAATACTTACTGCTTGAGTGGGATTTGAAGCTGAGTTACGTCTAGGACCACAGGAGAAAAGTTGTCTGAGAACAAAGCCAACAGGTGGAGCAGGTGACAGCACTGGGGCCATCATTCAAGCCCTGAGCAAGCTTTTCCTAAAGCCCACAGCTGGGCATTTTATCCATTCATGGCATATTTGTTGAATACTATTAAGTGCCAAGTGCCACTGGTTGCTGGGGATGCATCCAGTAACAAGACAATCCTCATCTCACAAAGGTCACAGTCCTACCCCAGGGCCTTTGCATCTGCCTAGAATGATTTTTCCCTAATACCTCCATGGCTCTGTCCTGCACCTCCTTCAAGTCTTGACTCACAGGTTATCCCCTCAGTGAGGCCTGCCTTGACCCCTCTGTTCAAAATTACATGCCCATGCATCTCTTCTACCCTTTCCTGATTTGTTACTCCTTAGCACTTAAAACCACCTGATACACCTTTATAGGGTACTTATTTTGTCACATCTTTATCTCTCCATTAGAATGACAGCTCCACAAAGGAATGGATTTTCCTCTGTGTTGTTCACAGCACATTCATAGTGCCTAGAACAGAGTCTGGCACAAAAGTAGGTGTTCAGTGTTGAATAAATAGGAAGCCCCAGGAGGAAAAAGAGGTGTCATTGTTGTTTGAATGTTTAAGAAGGAACCAGACATTTGATGACCCCCAGGGGAGGGCACAGCATGTGGCTATTGTAGCAAATCAGTTCTCTTTTGATTTAAACCTTGTTGGATTATTTCTATTTGAGGGGGTGTCATTTTCAATCTAGGATCCTGAGTTGCACTAGGAAGTGTGCAGTATTTGAGAGCCGCCCCTGGAGGGCGCAAGGGAGCCCCGTTGCTGCACTTGGACGCGCAGTCACTAGCATACTTCAAACCCCAATTGAGATTAGGAAAATCATACATGGGGATAGAGATAGCAATAATGGCGTATTTGCTTTGAGGCTTGTTTTATTCTTCATAATAGCCCTATGAGGGAGGTATCGATATTATCCTCATTTCTTAAATGAAGAAACTAAGGCATAGAGAGGTCAAGTATATCTTGCTCAAGGTCTCTCTGCCATAAAGGCCAGAACCAGAGAAGAACGAATAGATAAAAGTCACTGTTGTCTGACTACTCAAAGGAAAGGTAGGTTGGAGGAGGAGGAGTTACTGCTCAGAGGAGTCACATGGCTGGATGCCGGGTGGGAGGGAATTCAGGAGGGGCCCTCGGGGGAGGGAGCTGTCCTCTTTTTGAGGATCTCGTGCTGAGGTGTGTCCCCTCTCTGGCAGGCTGGAGTCTCCACCCGCCAGCCCTCCTCCCTGACGTCTCCTTAGCAGTGGCCCAATGTCTTTGCAACTTTGGAGCCAAATCTAGCCTGCTCCAAGGTCAGGTGAAACTGACACGAAGCCCTCCCTGCACAGTAGGATGGGAAGGCTTCCTGGAGGAAGCCACATTTAATCATTGAGCTGGAGGAGGAGTAGGAATCAGGTAGTTGAAGAGGTGGGGGAAGAAAATTCAGGCTGGGACACAGCGTGGGTAAAGGCCTGAAGGTGTGGGTGGGAGCCATCAATTTCTTCCGAAGCTTTTTGCATATCTGGAGTGACTAGTTACCCAAACTCAACTGGGACAGACACACAGCAACTTTCCCAGCCCACGTTCCACCTGTTTGTATCCCACTTGCTCTCTTCACTGAACTTTCAAAAGAAGCATCCACCTCCTTTCACTTGGGCCTTATCTGCAAGCCAATCTCAGATTCGTCTGAGGGTGAGCAACCAGCTAGGGGCCTCTAGTTTCAGGACGCAACCTTGGGGACCGGAAGGGGGTTTGAGGGCTGCTGAGCCAGTGCTCTGCAGAGGCTGGGAGTCCCCTTCTCAGCCCTGAAGACCCCAAGACTGGAAGCCCCAAATGCTGCTGCCCCTAACACAGGTCTCTGAAGGTTGGCCCTGCAGGGGGCTATTTTGCAACCAAGGTTTCCTTCTCCTACATCCAGCAGGGCCATCTGCTATGGGGACGGGCTGCCCTGGTCACCTGGCATCTGTTATTTAACCTCTCTGGGCTTGACTTGCCTTATCTGGAAAATGGTTTAAATGGGTTTTATGGATTAAACTGTAAACTGCTGAGGACATTGTCTGGCACATAGTAGGGCTCAGTTAAGTGCTACTGTTATCGTCATGGACTGTGTGGTGCTGACGCTGCAATTTCTCCTGTCTTCAGTCTGCCAGGGCATTCTTCTTGCATTACCCCGAGAGAGGAGTACGCAGTGTGGAAACAGAGATTGCTTTCCTGCATCCTGAGTTTCATGGTACCTGTGGGGAAAGGGAAGGAAGGTTTCTGGCAAATACAGTCTTGGGGAAATCTGTGTACAGAAAAATACCCCAGCCTGGAGCCCAGAAAAAATATTTCCTGAGTGGCGAGAGGGAGATTTAGGGAACTAGAGGACAGATGAGACTAGGGAGAGGGTCCCAGGAAAGGAGACCTGGCCTGGAGCATGGAGGAAGCACCAGGTAGGGTGGAAACTGAGCCCAGGGTGAGAGGACCCAGAGAAGAAAGGTTCTTGGGGTCTCTGGACAGCCCCACATAGGTCCCCGAAGCCACGTGGGTGGGCAGGCCAGTGGAGAGATGCCCACGTGCCCCAGACGGCAAGGACCTGGCCAGTGAGAGCGCCCCCAGAGGCCTCGGGGCCCTGGGGGAGAGCTGGGGTGAGGTGGGTGCCAGGCGCAGGAGCGGGTCCGGCAGCTGCGTGGCTCTGCAGGCTGCCGGGCTAGTGGCTGTGAGGTGTGGCCGCTGGTCACTGTGGGGGTGGACGATGTGAGGGAAGAGAGGAAGAAGGGTGAGGAAGAGGCTGTGGCCAGAGCAGCCAGTGGCAGCATGTGGGGATGGGACGAGGTGTGGCCGGCCTTGGACTGGGTGGGCCCTGGGGGACACACCACCTCCGAGTCTCAACAATATGACCGATCCTACTCAGCATCCTTCTCTGATGCCCCCAGGCTGTGTCAAGATCTTCTAGGTCTGCACAGTGCCCAGGTCCACCTTCCCAGCCCTGGCCTCCCTGTTGACTCAGCTGCCTCCTCCTCTAGCCTGTGACCCATTTAAGGAAAAGGACAGTGCTGTCATCGGTGTCCCCATGCCTGGCACACAGTCAGTGCTCTGAATCTTTGAGGTATGGACCTGCTCAGCAAATTTCTCCTCTCTGGTTTTAACCTGCCTGTGGAATAAATAAATCACCCTTATGAGCGATTCCCCCAGGGGCCCCACGAGAGGGGAAAGTGGGGGCATTCCAGTTTCCAGTGTGTCCTGGGAGCCAGCTCCCCTGCCACTGCCCGCAGCCCCCCGCTTGCTCACCCGGCCTGCACACACAGCCCCGTTCTCACTCCCTCCAGGTCTGGGATGCTGCTGGAATCCGCATTGTCATTCTAGCACAGCCCCTTCCTGCAGCTTGCCTCATTTCCCCTGCTCCTGGGGTAGGCACCGCCTGGCCCCGGAAGTGCCCTCTGCCCTCCCAGGAGCACATGACCTGCAATTTTCCTTGAACACAGCACTTTGTGACTGTGATGTAAACTTCAGACGCAGCCCCCTTTCCTGTCTTTGCATCAAGGAAATAGGTTAAGTTTCAGAGAAACCCGCTAAGAGCACACTAGGCCTTCCGGCCCAGGTCTCTGCCAGCTTGGGCCTTTCTGCTGCCACTGGGGTATCCAGGTGAGTCCTCCAGCCTTTTGCCCCATTCTGCCACTACAGTCATCTGGGGAACTCTTGCAGCAGTGGGCAGAGGGTGAATAAAATTCCCACCCAGAGAGAAGCCCTGGTGGGACGTGGCCTCCTTACACCTTTGCCTGGGCATGTGAGGGAGTGGCTGGCCAGCAGGGGCCTCAGGCTGTGGGCTTAGGCTGCAGAGACACCCAAGTTGGTTTCTTGGGCCCCAATTCTTCATCTAGAACCAGATGCCTATCAGCATCGGGGATCAGATACCTCGTAGGTGGCCTGTTTTGTCTTGATACCCATCTGCACATCCCCAGGTAAGTCATCCCAGATGGAGCAGCACTGGGTAGTAGTCTCTAGGGGTGGCCTGGGGCTGGTGGAGGCAGACAGAGTCAGGAGGCTGCTGGGAAGGACAGGGAGGCTGTAGGATTGGTATGGTGGTGGGCAGCTGAAGAAGGAAGCAGGTATGGCTGTGGCCACCCCGAGGAAACCGCTCCCTCTCCAGAAGGTCAGCTGAGTGGCAGTGTCCAGGGGACACAGAGATGCCTGCTCGGTCCCTGGTCTCTTGCTGGGCCCCACTGGGGTGGCATCCTTGGCTCCAGGAAGCAGAGAAATCTCCAAAGAAAGCTCTGGCCCCTTGGCCCCATGAATATGAGGGCACTCAACAGGGCTGTGAATTTGAGCAACAAAATGCCAGTGAATCCTACGAGGGGCCTGCGGCAGGCTTGAGTCAGGTGTAGGGTTGCTCCCGTCCAAGGGGCACCAGGAGGGGGGAAGGAGCAAACTGCTCCAAAGCTGTTCAACTGTTATGTGTCCTTGGTGCATCACTGGGCCTCGGAGCCTCGGTTTACGCATCTGCTAAATGCGGTTACAAATATTGGTGTCTATGACTTTGGGGTGAGAGATTGAGAAAGGTGATCCCAGGCGGCAGGGAGTCTTGACAGGAAGGTGTGGGGTTTCATGTGAACAGCTGAAGGTGAACTTTGTTACTCTCATCTCAGCCAGGACATTGAGAACCTGGTAGGTGCTTATAAGGCTTTGCTGAGAGATTAGGGTCAGGGACACCTGTGTGCCGCCTGCCAAGGATCTTCCCCTGCCAACCCAGAGCTTCTTTTTCCTTTTCTTACCCATCCTCCAGCCTCATGCACACAGCCTGGCAGGGATGCTGGGTAGGCAGGCAGCCTGGATGGCGTTTAAGTGTACACTTTGGAGCCTGGTAGCCTAGATTAATGTCCTGGCTCTGCCACCTACTGTGTGTGCTGTGTGACCTTGGGCAAGTCACCCACCTCTGTGTGCTCAGATCCCGAATCTAGAAATGCTTCACTCACAGTATTCTTGCAAGGCTAGGTGAGAACATACCTAGAGTGCCTGGCACGTAGTTGGTGCTATATAAGCACATATAATTCTAATTATCATCACCAGCTCTGACCCGTCTCAGGCTCTGGACTTCATAGCTCCTGGAGACACTTCTGGGCACTGTAGCAGCCAGACCTCTCCATGCTGACCACTCCTTGCCCCACCCCAAAGCATAGGGTTATGGCAGCAGTTCTCATCTGGAGCCACTTTTGCCTTCCCCCTGTTCCCTGGGGACATTTGCTAATGTCCGGAGACATTTTTTGATCATGACTTGGGGTGTTACTGGCATCTAGTAGGTACAGGCCAGGAATACCACCAAACACCCTACATGCACAGGACAGCACCATGCTGTGCTCGTGTCTCCATCAGCCTCCAGCCTCCTGTTCACCACCCCACCTTGTCCGTCCCCTAAGCCTTGCCAGTCTCCCTTTTACAGTCACAGAGCCTGACACCCAAAACCCAGGCAGCAGAGGCTGGGGTGGCGGGACTGGTCTAATGGCATCGTCCAGCAATCAGCAGACACTGGGAGTCTGCTAGATGTGAGGCCCTGTCCCCAGACCCCATAAGCCCAGCACTCTGGGTCCTGACAATCAAAAGAGGTTCTAAGTGCAATGACACCAGCACAGAGCTGTGGATTCCTCTCTCCCCATGGACACTCCTGAGAGCCATCAGTGCCAGCTGCTGGTCAGAGAGACCCTCACTCAGATCCTGCGTGACACTCGCTGACAGTGTGATTCTGAGTATAACCTCCACCCCTCTGGGCCTCAGTCTCTTTAGCTGAGGAATGGGGATAACTGTTCCCGTTAAATGGAGTTGAAGTGAGGTGTAAATTAAGTGGGTAATGCTCAGGGGAGGTATAGTAAAATCCAGACACACAAGCTGTTGTTGTTACTGTTTGACAAATATTTATTGGGATGAAGTGGGGGCTATCGTGGAAAACAAGCCAGCTGTAGGCGCTGCCTTGGGGGCTCAGCCTGGTCAGAGACTGGAGAGCAAACAGACAGCGATCATACATGCCCTCGTGATGTGGGTCAACAGGGGAGATAGGGAGGGAGGCTGGGAATCATGGAACATTTCTGGGAGGAATGACAGTGGAGGAGGACTGAAGCACACGGCCAGAAGGGTGTGGGCACTGTCCTGAGCACAGGGGACAGACTGTGCAAGGCTCCTCCAGGTCGCCTACTCCTCCTACCACTGGTTAGTGGAGGAGGCCCCTGGGTCCAGCATTCACTTCTCTCCCCCAAGGTAGTCTCCACAGATCCTCTCTACCCCTGCCAGGCTGCCAGGTTCCAAAGACCCGTCACAGTGGGCTACATACTTTTTAGGTATGCCAGTATCAGTGGCCTCTACACACTATGAACACTTATTGGGCACCTACTATGTGCCTTGCTGATATAGGCAGGGAACAAGACAGAGTCTCCACTCTTACACTGATTGCATTCTAGCAGGGGATGAAGGTCCTATGTCAACACATTTTCAGGAATGAGGAACAGTAAAGCTGGGTCAGGGATAGAGAAAGAAGGAGATGTGATTTTAGAGAGGAAAGTCAGGAAAGGCCTCTTGGAGGAGGAGGCGAATATTTAGGCACAGCTCCCAGTGAAGCGAGGGATTTTGGGGTAAGAGTGTCTAGGAAGAGGGAACAGACAGTGCAAGGTCCTGAGGTTGCACCACTCCTGATTTGTTCAAGTAGCAGAAGGAGACTGGTGTGCCTGGTCAGGAGCGAGTGAGGCGGGCAAGGAGGACATGGGGCAGATGGTGCAAGGCCTTGGTGGCCACCATGAGGACTTGGGCTCTGACGCTGAGTGATGGGGGCATCCCAGAAGACTGTGAGCAGAGAAGGACATGAGACACAATGGCGGGTCAGCCTGTGCGTGGTGCACAGCGTAACTTAGCTCATGGGATCCCCACAGTGCCCCAGGGCTGGGCACCTTCAGTGGGCCCATTTTCCAGATGGGGGTCTGCGAACTTAGCCCACTGCCCAGAATGCACCATTACTACACAGTAGATCCATGATTCCATGATTTCAATATGACTCCCTGGTGTCAAGAAAAAGATATGAAGGAGCCTATTGCCATCCATGGAACAGTGCCAATGGCTGTTGTGACCTAGAATGTAACCAAAGTGGCATTTTATTGCCTGGCAAGTGCCTGTGCCACCTCTCTTAGTGGGCACAGGGGGCTGCACCGTGGCCTGCCGACTAAGGAGCAGGGAACGGCTTCAGGGGGACTCCGTGTATCTGGCAGAGGGCTGGGGGTCAGTGAAGGAGGCATGGGCAGTGAGGGGCTGGGCTTCAATTCCAGGAGCACCTTGGGTGGGGACACTTCTGGTGTCTGGCTGAGGGTGGCACATGGAACCTCCAGGCCTGGTTGATGCCAATCCCGCTCCCTCCCACCAAGTCCAGTTGGATTGGTTCCCTCCCTCTGCACCCTGACTGCCTCAGTCTCTCCTCTTGGCTCTTGTGATGGACACTGAATCAGGGTTTTTCATGCTCAGGTGTGTTCTGTGGAAGAGCAGAACTTTAAAGTCCTACTACATAGGTGTAGGGATCAAACAAAGCTAGAAAGGGTCCTTCCATGCAGATCTTGTCAGAGCCTTTAACATGCTAATATACCTTCCACAGCTTTTGAAAATGTGTTTGACCACGTGAGCCTTTTTCCTTTGAAGGATGTTTGGGGCATCAGGTCTGTCTGGAACAAATGTAATTTAACCCTGCCTTACCCAAGGAGGATGTTAAATGGTGGAATTCCAGGCAGATACATCTGGCCAAAGATCATAGATTTCCTCTTCCTGGACCTGGGCTATAAGAACAAGGCTTGTGTGCCATGATCTCTCAGTGGAGCCGCAAACTCTGTAAAGGCTAAGTTAGGATCTTTGAACTCAGAAGGAGCTCACAAGCTCAAGGGGAGGCTGGCTGGGGTCAGCCCAGCAGGACTGAGGTGGGGTGGTAGGGGCTCATGGTGGGCATGTTCCCTGGAAAAGTGCAGGGACACAGCTCAGGATAGAAGCAGCGGATCCCCCTGCCTGAGTCTAGGAGGCTGCAGATGGGCCCAGCTTATCTGGAAGCAAACACTTCATGCTGGCCTGGCCTGTGTGGGGGTACCACATGGACATGTGCTCCAGCTTCTTGTCCCCTGGGCCCTCACCTTCTGTCTCCTGCTGCCCACCTCCTCTGGCCTCCCCAGCATCTCTGGCCTCTGGGTCCCTGGGAGGTTGGTCACCCAGCGCTCACCCCCATGGTTTATTAGTGAGATAAGCCCAGAAAGGTGCAGGGAGGCCGGAGCAGATGCAGGGTTGGCTAAGCCCCGGACCCACCTGCCCTGCAGTGTGGTGGTTACTGCCGTCGTCATTATTGGCAGCAAGACTGGGAAGGTGGAATAAAACTGAGGGTGCCCAGGGAATGCTTCTGCCTCTGGGACACCTTGGCCTCGGGTTCAAGGTGGCCAGTCATGACTTACAGCCCTGGACGGGGCTCCCAGGGCAGCCTCCCCCACCCACCCTTCTCTAACAACCCACCTCTGGCTACCCAGGTTGCACCTGTGGCCATGGCAGGGAGGAGCTTCTCAAACTGTGTTGCCGACAGTTTCCTGCCACAGTTTCCTGCCCCAGAGACCAGCTTTGATACCCCCACCCCTCCCACAGTGCCTGGACAAGCCCCCACTGTGCTGCCTTGTTCCCCACTCATAACAGCTGCTGATGCTCTGTAGGGGCAGCTATACAAGTGTGTGAGCGGGGCTAGCTGGATCTGGGAAGATGGAGGGGAGTGAGGAGGGTGCCACCCAGCGGAGGGTGCTGCGGGGATTAAAGTACAGCAGTAAGTTTGAAGGGAGGCTGATAGTGCAGCCCAGCTGGAGCAGAGACAGGCTGAGGAGTTTAGTTAGATTCAGTGAAATGGGCTGGAGGGAGCCACAGTATGTTCTTGAGCAAGGGAGCCTTTACGAATTGCCTAGAAGCAACTTGCAGACCCGAAGCTCAGCTCCTGTGGGAAACAAGACTGTGGGGTTCAGCCAACCACAAGCACCATATGAGTTAGATCTGATCTTAGGTTTTATTAATAGAAACAGTGGGTGGAGATCAAAGTGATGCCAGCACAAACCGGCCTCAGGGGAAGCGATCTGGATGAGACATGTGCATGTGGCAGCGCAGAGAGCCAGTCAGGATGGCCCAGTAAGGGGGCCCAGGCTGGGAGAGGAAAGAGCAGGAACTGTCAGAGAGGAAGGCATGTCAGGGAGTCTGTAAGGAGCCAGGATAGCCAAGAGGCTCTAGCCGGAAGGAGGGTCACCCGTGTCCATCACTCAGGGAACCCAGCATGAGGAAGGCACTGAGTGCTTGCCGTGTGTCCCCGCTAGCATGGAAGGCCGCCTGGCGGGGGATGGGGGTGCACCATGAGGCTGGAAGTCAAGGAGGTGGGGCAGGAGTGTAGACTACACAGGAATATAGTCAGTGTCCATTATTCTCCTATTTCAGTTACTATTTTGAGTGTCTCATTTGTTTATACCCTTCAGTCCCTTTAATTAAAAGAATTAAGGTATAATTTATATGTAATAGAATTCAGCCATTCCAGTGAAAAATTCCGTGGGTTTTGACAAATGCACAGACCCAAGAAACTATCATCTCAATCAACATATAGATTACTCCCCCCAATTCTCTCATGCTCCCCTATAGTCAGTTTTTGCCTGACCCCCAGCCTCTGGCAACCACTGACATGTTCCCCATACGTATGGCTCTGAATGGAAGTACACGGTTTGTGGCCATTGGGGGCTGGCTGCTTTCACCGAGCATGATGCCTCTGAGGACCAGCATGTGGTTGTGTGTATTAGCATATCATTCCATTTTACTGCTGAACAGGATCCCCTTGTAGGGAGGGAAGTACCACAGGTTATCTATCCATCTGCTGAGAAACATTTGAGTTGTTTCAAAAAATCTAGCAATTATGAAGAGAGCTGCTATAAACATTTCCTGTGCTGGTTTTTGTGTGAAAGCAAGTTTCCATTCCTCTAGAGTGAATACCTAGCAGCCCTCTTGACTTTAAAAATAAAACACTTTTATGGAATGGTGACCTACATCTCCATGTAGGGACATAAACGCAGTCCCTGATTAATGGCCTGCCTGTAACAGTTGCACATCCAGGAACCCACCCAAGCTGGACCTCCCAACAGCAGTGTCAGAGGAGATCAGGTCAGAATGCAAATCCTGCCCCTTCCTCCAGCTGCTCTGACCAACACCGCACCTGATTCCCATCCAGTATCTTCCTCTCAGCTCTAGTGCCCATCCGTGCATGCCTCTGGTCACCCAGGGGAGAGGCAGCCTTTCTCAACCCACCAAAGCTTTCTTTGTGCCCCCTGCTCACATTTGCTTAATTGAGAAAGGCCTCCAAGGACCCTTGCTTGAACATAACCGATGCCTGGGTGGCCTTGCTGGGCCTATGTTAGTAGAGAAATGAAGTAGGAAACTGCTTAGGTTCTACAATGAACACGTTGTTATATTCACTTTATCACATATAGTCAATTTTCATTGTCAGCGGATTCCGTATTTATAAATTAGCCTACGTGCTAAAATCTGGCACTCCAAAACTAATATTCACATTTTCACTGTTGTTCAAGGACACATGCAGAGCAGCAAGATATTTGAGCCAACTGATGTACAGGTTCCCACCAAGGTCAAACAAGGTGACACTGGCCTTCTTGTTTTAGTTCTTACACATTGTAAACAAGTGTCCTCACAGTCTATTTGATCCCACATCTGTGTGCTTTTTATTGATGATTTCACTGTTTAAATGGCCTCAAGGTGCAATGTGGAAGTGCTGTCTAGAGCTCTTACATGCAAGGCTGTGATGCGCCTTAAAAAGAAAGAATGTTAGATAAGCTTAGTTAGAATGCTCTTGGCTGTGAGTTTTTTAATGAATTGATAGTATGTATTAAGGTGTCTTTAAACAGAAGTACACATAAGACAAGGCTATATATTGATTGACTGATGACAATGGAACCAAAGGCTTGAAGGAACCCAGCCCTGGATTTCCTCTAGGAACAATGGTTTTTAGCATTCGCAGATTTTTTGCAGTGTTTGTGGTAACTTTATGGAATGACTCCAAATAATAAGACTTGACTGTGCCTATCTACCTCCCTATTCACCCATCAATCGATGTTATTTTTTTGGATGCCTTTCAAAGTAAATTACAATCATAAGTGCCTACCAAAGCTAAATATTTTTACACACAGATCATAGAGCTAGGGGGTTAATACTTTATGGTTCTTTTAAAATGAGGGGTCCAAATACAATGTAATGAACAAATCCTAAGTGAACATTCTCTGAGTTTTGAGAGATTCAAACACTTGTGCAACCCAATCAAGTGTTTCAGACCCCACTATCAAGATTTCAGAACCCACTATCACCCTTGAAAATTGAAGGTAGATAATTTTAATTTTTCTACCTCACCAGTACATATTTATCTAAATATCCTTAATTCCTGCTCCTCACCTAGGATCATACTTTCCAAGTAGACACCTTATTTTTCTTAATTGCTGTGTCGAAGTTCACACTGGTGTTATGCCCTAATGTATTTAACCAATCCCTTATTGATGGATACTCAGATTAGTTTATGTTTTCTAGAAACACGTCCAGGAAGGCAGAGGGGTCAGTGCAAAGAGGAATGTCTAAGACCAAGAGGAAAGAGTCAGTGGAAAGGGAGAGGGGAAGGCTAGTGTAGTAAGTTTCCTCTGATGATCAATGCTTGTTTCAGCTTCGGGCCCTTTGCACTTGCTGTTCCCTCTGCCTGACATTCTCCTCCACACTTTTTGAATAGTTGGCTCCTCCTCAACCTTGAGATCTGAGCTCAAATGCTACCTCCTCAGAGAAGGTGACCATCCCAGCTTTAGTGGCCTCTTCTCTATTAAACCATTCTCTTTCCTTTATAACACTGGTCTCCCTCAATCTGTAATTATTATTTTTGTCTATTTTCTTGTTTATTGTAACCTCCTCCTCCTTTCCAAGACTGTTGTCCTAAGAAGGGAAGGACCATCTCTGTCTTACTCACCCAGATCTCCTGAAACACAGTAAGAATTCAACACGTGTTTGGGAAGTGAATGAACGGTTCCAGGGGCTGGTGTGGGGTACCGTGGAGGTGTTTGGGCACCCCGCAAGGTCTCCGAAAAGTCAGAGCTGGGTTTGGGACTCCCTGACGTGAGCTCAGCAGGCTGGCGCTCTTCTCCAGGTTGACTCTCACACAAAGCAGGCTCTGCGCTATCAGCACGGATGCCTCTCAATGAGGCCTCTCTCCCACTCTCTCCGGCCCAATGGACGGAGCTCAGAAGAGAAAGTCAAGGCCCTCACGCGCCTCCAATCCCGCTCTGAACCCGCAGGGTCTGCCGAGGCGCAGGGGTGAGCAACCTGCGCGGGGCGGCGGCGGTGATGCCGGACCCCGCGGCGCACCTGCCCTTCTTCTACGGCAACATCTCGCGCGCGGAGGCAGAGGAGCACCTGAAGCTGGCGGGCATGGCAGATGGGCTCTTCCTGCTGCGCCAGTGCCTGCGCTCGCTGGGCGGCTACGTGCTCTCGCTCGTGCACGATGTGCGCTTCCACCACTTCCCCATCGAGCGCCAGCTCAATGGCACCTACGCCATCGCGGGCGGTAAGGCGCACTGCGGCCCTGCAGAGCTCTGCGAGTTCTACTCGCGCGACCCCGACGGGCTGCCCTGCAACCTGCGCAAGCCGTGCAACCGGCCGTCTGGGTTCGAGCCGCAGCCCGGGGTCTTCGACAGTCTGCGCGACGCCATGGTGCGCGACTACGTGCGCCAGACGTGGAAACTGGAGGTGAGAGCGTGGGGCCTGGCGCCGAAGGGGCAGTGGGGACTCCGCGAGAAGGGCTGTCTTCGCCAACCCTCGCTTTGCGGTGCTGCGTCTGCTTTGGAAGCTGGAGGGGTGGGGCCCTGGCTCGGGAGGGACCTGGGAGGAGGCCTCTGAGGCCTGAGCTTCGTCCGGTTCTCGTCTGTGCCTGGTGGGAACGTGAAGGTTGCGCTGGGCCAGGAGGGGGCCGCGCCCTAGGGTAGAGTGGCCAGAGGATCGGTGGGCTGTGGTTTTCCACAGCCTGCACAACACCCGGTGCGCAACTACCACGTTCAGATGTCAAGCTTTAAATGAACTTTGGGCTGGCTGGAAGGCGAGGCCTGGGGTGGGGCCCCGGGTGGGTGGAGAGTTGGGGAGGGACCAAGGAGATCGTTGGGTGGGCTGTCCTCAACAGCGCCTGGGTGGGAAGGTCTTGGGGTCGGAGACAATTGGGGAGGTCCAGAAGATGGAAGAGGGTTCCTGTAGTCGCACCCTTTGCAACACAAGTCTCCTTGACCCCCACTTTCCTAGGGCGAGGCCCTGGAGCAGGCCATCATCAGCCAGGCCCCCCAGGTGGAGAAGCTCATTGCCACGACGGCTCACGAACGGATGCCCTGGTACCACAGCAGCCTGACGCGCGAGGAGGCCGAGCGCAAACTGTATTCAGGCTCACAGACCGACGGCAAGTTCCTGTATGTGGGGCTTGGGGTCTGCGGCTTTGGGTGGAGAGGCTGGGGACTGTGGCTGGAATCCTGGAGACTGGGGCAGACCTCAGTGTGCACGTGGGCTGGGGGGCTGTGCCAGTGCTCATGGGTGCAAGTGGGTAGTGGGTTTTTGAGTGCAAAAGGGCACCATATGGGAAAGGGGCAGCAGTGGTTAGGACTCAGTAGTTGGACTGCCTGGGTTGGAATCCATTGTCTGCTACTTACCAGCTGGGGGACCCTCTCCTTCATTAAACAACTATTTACTGAATACCTGCTGTGTGCCAGGCACTGCTTCAGGCATGAGGACACGGCAGTGAACAAAACTCACAAACCTCTGTCCTTGTGGAGCAGGTGGACAAAAAAATGTTGAATCAGTAAAATATAGTTATGTCAGATGCTGGATGCTATTCGTCTGCTCAGGCCATCCCACATGGTGAAACTGACCCATTTCCATGATTTCCTGCACCCACGTGAGATCTATGCATGTGTGCTAGATTGCCTGTGGGTCTCCTGCAAAAGGCAGGTCCCTCCACAGGGTTCTGCAGTCAGCTGATAGGATTTTTTTCATGCTGCCTAACAGATTTAGACTGTCAATTGGACTGAGTTTCCAAGCCTTCTGAAGGAACTCTTGAATGCATATTACAGATAATGCCTAGTTGCAAGGATGGCTTTTGAATAATTTGAGATAGAGTTTTCTTCAAGAGAGTAAACTTACTTTTGCATTTGTATCAGTTAGCTTTTGCTGTGTAACAAACTGCTCCAAGACTTACTAACTTAAAACAACAGTTTGTTATTCTTCATGATTCTGTGACTCTCCCAAGCAGTTTTTTGGTCTGGGATCAGCTGGGTGGGGATTGAACAGGTTGGTGGGCATGGATCTGGCTGTTGGCTCAGTGTCACCTGGGTGATGTGGATGAGTTTGCCACAGTGCTCATTGTCTAGCAGGCTACTTTGGGCTTATTCACATGGCAGTCGTTACAGGTTTCCCAGTAATAGTCAAGAGAGGTCAAGTTACAGCACACAAGAGCTTTTCAAGCCTCTGCTGTGTAATGTTACTGTCCTGTTGGCCAAACTGTGGGGAAGGACTACCCAAGGGAGAATTAAGGCAGGCAGTTTTGCAAATGGCCTATTATAGGATTGGAACAAGGTGAGTGGCATCTGTAATATGGGCATTTGGGGCTATCTTTCTTTCCTTTTGGTCTGTAAACTTGAGGGCAGAGCCAGCATCTGGTACTTCTAGAGGGCTCTATCTTCTACTACTAGTGATGGCTGGTACTCCAGATGTTACCCACCTGTGTCCAGAGGCTGCACACTCCCCCCTCAAATGTGATGCTCATTCAGACCTTGCTGACATTTGGTCACACGTGTCATGCACATTCATATCTCACGTGCTCGTACATGTCTCCCTAGGTGTCCGGGGACTGTCTCCAAGCCAGGCACCATGAAGGGAGGGGCTGCTGCTGCTGGCCTTCTGGTGTAGCCCACTCATTCTCCTGGTCTCTGCACTCTCCTTTACAGATGTATTTTCATCTTTCTCTGTTTTACAGTCTAGGTCTCCTTCTCTGGTTTCCTCTCCAGCTTAATTCAGCTTTTCATCACACAGCCTCACATGTTCTTTGCCTCTCTTCTGTCTTGTTTTTCTTCTCTCTTCCCTTCCCTCCCTCTGTTCCTCCTTTCTACCTCACATTGTCACACACACACACAGATAAGGATTCCACCATTCCAATTGTGCCTCCAATTTCCTCCAGGTCCCCAAAGGCCCCTAAAGGTATCACAGGATTCTGGGGGTGGGGGGGTGAAGTGAGTGGTGGGCAGAGCAAGTGGGATTCTGAACCCCCAGCCCAGCTCAGCTCTGACCTGTTACATTTCTTAAGCTTCCATACAAGATGTAATTTGACAAATAATTTGCTGCCCAGAGGAGAAGTTTTCAGACTTCTTGCAGAGTTTATGACAGACTTGGAGGTACCCATTCTGTTAAGATAAGAGGACTCTCTGGAGAGCCAGGACCAATGGCTTGGAGCAGGCGAAGGTGCTTTGGGTGTTGAGCTGGCTTGCATCTCTGAGGCAGGTTAGGGCAGCACTGGCCATGGGAGGGTGAGGCTGGAGGAGCGAGGAGCAGGTACAGTATAGAGGCTGAGGCTGGCTGAGGGTCAGAAGCAGTTGGTGATGTATGAGGGACAGTGACTCATGCCAGGAAGTGTCAAGAGACCAGAAACAGCTACATTGAGCCAGACTCCTGGGAAATTTGGCAAGGCAGGCTTTGGACAGAAACTGCTGTAGATTCTTCTTGAAGTTTCTGTTGTCAATGACTGCTTTCTCAGTGTGTGGCTAGGGACCAAAGGTCAGAGCTGTAGGCACAGAACCTCGCATGAGGCATGGCTGAGACAGCATCCCTGGTAGGTGGTGGTCCAGTTCTGAGATATGGGTGCAGGGTGTGATAGAAGGATGCATGCCACTCAGGCCAGGAGTTAAGACCAGGGCCACCCTCACCACTGAGCACAGTTCAGAGCTGCTGAAGAATGGATGGAATCATACCTAATGCTGTTTGCTACCAAAGCACTCTTTATTTCTACAGACTGCAGTGTGTGAGGTGCTGGTTCATTCTACTGAAAAGAAACTTGAGCTCTGGAAAGAGCGTGCAGGCATATATTGTTAAGTGTTTTTTAACCTCCTCTGAATCACAGACTCCTTTGGGACTCTTACCGAAGCTGAACCCTTCTTGCAACCCCCAAAACATATTTACCCCAAGGATTTTGCCTACAGTTACTTGAGATTATGGTTGAACCTGAGATTTGGAGCCCCTTTCATGTTAAGCAGCTCCGATTTTGTTCACTGAGGCATGCAAAGGCCAAGGTGATGTGCTCAGATAATCCGTGGCTGAGCTGTTTCCTGCTGACAGCTGTAACTCAGTGCCATTCCTCAGGCACTGGTTAGCTGCCGACAGCTTCCACAAGGCCCGAGCCCCGCAGGACAAGCTGGTCTCCCTCCTCCATCGGGAACCTGCACTTACCTATGGCATAGGGCCCTGTGCCAGTGACTCAAGACAGAGCTGCTGTGTGGGACACGTTGGTTGGTTCCACTGCAGGATGTGAGGGTTGCAGGTGTCTGGCTGTAAATTGACCCATGTGTGTGTGTGTGTGGCACGTGGTCAGATCAGTCTGTGTGCAGGTAGACAGGTTCTTACTGCACAAAGGCACCATCTTTGAGGGGTTCAGTTCCCATTAACAGACATGGAGGATTTGTTTATTTACTTTGGCAAATTTCCAGCAGAGGACAGTCAAGGGTCTCATTTGTCAAAGGTCAGTCTGTTACAGTAACCAGCGGGTCTACTGTGATGACAGGGTGACCCTTTCTGGTTTGTACAAAGGTGCTCCTGAGCTAGACACAGAACTGTGCTTACCTTTGTTGTTTTCCATGTAGAAATGACTTTCTTTCCCCAAGAGAATGGTCTTAAGGCTACCTATATAGACCTGTGTATCCACTGTGAGTGGCTGGGTGTCCACCATAGATGGCCAAACACCCCTCATGGGTGGCCAAGTGACCCCTGTAGATGGTCAAGTGTCCTTCACCTCCTGGATGGCAAAGGGTCCTCTGTGGAAGGCCAGGTGCCCAGCCATGGGTAGCCAAACATTTAGCCATGGAGGATCAGGTGTTCCCCCTGGATGGCCAGTGTCCAGCTGTGGGTAGCTGAGTATCAGGCCATCAGGGCTGAGTATCTGCTGTGAGAGGCCCATTTCCCTGTGGATGGTCACATGCCAGTCCTTGGACAACTGTGTTTCCCTGGGAATCCTGCCACCCCCCTTTCCCCTCCATCCCCCCCCCACCCCTTCTGTGACTGGCCTGTTACCAGGAGGTCTGGTGGTTGAGTGGGTCTGACCTTGGCTCCTGCAATCCCTGCTGCTCCTCCATGAGGTGCCAGGCTGCAGAGCCCAGGGTGGGGGTGGTGCGGGAACTGTGGTCCAGCAGGAGGAGCCACAGGAAGGGTCTGGTGGTTTAAGGTGACATCCCTCCTTGCCCCTGCCAGGCTGAGGCCCCGGAAGGAGCACGGCACATACGCATTGTCCCTGATCTACGGGAAAACCGTGTACCACTACCTCATCAGCCAGGACAAGGCGGGCAAATACTGCATTCCTGAGGGGACCAAGTTTGACACGCTCTGGCAGGTAAGCTGCCCGTCCACCCTGCTGTGGGCTGGGCTCTGTGGCAGGGCGCTCAGCTCCTGGGCAGGAAAGGAGGCCCTGCCCTGACACCACCCCCCTGCAGCTGGTAGAGTACCTGAAGCTAAAGGCTGATGGGCTCATCTACTGCCTGAAGGAGCCCTGTCCCAACACCAGTGCCAGCACCAGCTCAGGTGAATGGGGCGGTGGGGGCGGCGGAGGGAGCGGAGGCCCTGCCCCCACCCGCTCACTATCCTTTCTGCTCCCCCAGCGGCTGCTGCTCCCACACTCCCAGCCCACCCATCCACCTTCACCCAAGTGAGTTGGGGCCTCAGGGAAGGAGCTGGGTGGGTGGGCAATGGGTCTTGTTCCCAGGGTGAGGCTGGGATGGAGAGGGGACTACGTGGAACAGAAGAGGGCCCCCCACACTGTCCCTGAGAGTCCTCAGAGGATAGGGGTCTCATGAGAGGGGCTGGGTGCCCCCAGCTCGGCCCTGATGACCCTTATTGACCCTATGACCTTTAGCCTCAGAGACGGATCGACACCCTCAACTCAGATGGATACACCCCTGAACCAGGTGAGCTGGCAGAGGTGGAGGTGTGTGTGTAGGGTCTGCGCCAGGCTGTGACCAAGGTTCCTGCTGGGGTCTGAGTTGTGGCAGGGGAGGATGTGGCCCAGCCTGACCTACAGCAGCTGGCGTAATTTGCCGTGTGCTCATGCTCTGCCTGCAGATGTCCGTGTGGGTTCCCACTGCCCATGCATACCTGTGTGCGTGTGCATGGGGTGCTTGCTGACACGCAGGGGAGTACCCCTGGCTGTGCCTAAGCCACCTGGGGCAAACACATTTGTTAAGCACCTGCTGTGTACCAGTCACGCTCCCAGCTCACTGCCTATGAGCTTGTTGAATCCTCCTGACTTGCTTCTGAGGTAGTCAGGGTAACTGTTCTCACTTTACAGATGAGAAAGGAAGGCAAGTAACTTCCTAAGGTCCCACAGTCAGGCAGTAGTGGATCTGGGATTTGATCCCAGGCAGATGCTGCAGGGCCCACATTCCTAAAATTCCCTGCAGCTGATGCTCACGTGTTTGATGTGTGGATGCAAGCCTGTCCACGTGTGTGCATGTGCCCACAGAGGCTCATGCAGGGAGCTCTTGTAAATATGGCTGTGTGCTGCACACATAGACGTGGCCAGGCACGGGCATGGGTGCACATGGCTTGTACACACAGTGCTGGTGTGCATGCTCTAGCTGGTACAATAGTGGTGACATGCACAGATGCACTTTGGATCCTCATCACACAGAGATATGAGCAAGAGTGTACATGTGCACATCGATGCACACACCTTTGGAGTCCACGTGCCTGTGCGTGCTCTGGGTGGAGCGCCCCTATCTGGGGCATGTGCCTTGTGGGCACCAAGGTTGCCCTGCTGTCTTCATCCCCTGTCGCTCTCCCCACTCCTGACTTGGGAGCGTATACCTGTGTGTGTGTGCCCAGCACGCCTAGCATCCCCAGAGAAACCGCGGCCAATGCCCATGGACACAAGCGTGTATGAGAGCCCCTACAGTGACCCTGAGGAGCTCAAGGACAGGAAGCTCTTCCTGAAGCGTGAGAACCTCCTCATGGCTGACATAGAACTTGGCTGCGGGAACTTCGGCTCAGTGCGCCAGGGTGTCTACCGTATGCGCAAGTATGGCTGCCCTGCTGTGGTTTGGGGACTGCGGGGGCGGGGCGCAGGGGAGAGGCCTCAGCAGGCCTCAGGGGCTGGAGCCAGGGTGTGTTGTCATCTTGCCTGGGAAGCAGAGCCTGGGACGTGCTAGGCGATTACCTGGGAGAATCGGGGGCAGCCCCTGCGGCA
Organism: Manis pentadactyla; assembly: GCF_030020395.1. NCBI lineage: Eukaryota > Metazoa > Chordata > Mammalia > Pholidota > Manidae > Manis > Manis pentadactyla. Next base: position 154,593,425 of record NC_080020.1, on the reverse strand, counting down.
GTGAGAGAGGCAGGCCTGTAAGGGGAGAGGTGGGGCTGAGCTGCCCTTGCAACAGGCTTCATCCGATCCCAGGGGAGCTGCAAAGGGCACCCCTTTACCCATGCATTGGTGGTCTTCGGATATAGGCGCCCCCCCCTCAGGGAGAGTGTAACTTTGAGGAGGTTCTTTTCATTGAGGGGCAGTTCCCGGTGAGGGACTTGGCTGTGAGGTGTCCCCAGCCGACTCTCCTGGCAGCTGAGGGAGTGTGTGCCTTGTCCCAGAAGGGTGTTCTGGGTGGCCAGCAGCATCCACTACACAAGTTGCAATGGGAAATGGGGCCAAGTGGGATATGTGCCAGCTCATGTGTTCACCTCTGTGGGCATGCACTGTGGCAGGAAGCAGATCGATGTGGCCATCAAGGTGCTGAAACACAGCACGGAGAAGGCAGACAAGGATGAAATGATGCGTGAGGCACAGATCATGCACCAGCTGGACAACCCCTACATCGTGCGGCTCATCGGTGTCTGCCAGGCCGAGGCCCTCATGCTCGTCATGGAGATGGCGGGCGGTGGGCCCCTGCACAAGTTCCTGCTTGGCAAGAAGTGAGTCCCGGGTGAGCTGGGCTTTGGGGGCTGGGGGCCTCACCCCCTCCATTCAAGGGATGTTTATTTTCACACATTCACAGACCCTCACACCTGCCCCCTTGCACACCCTGACACCCATGCCCACAAGGCAAAACCGTTAACGGTACAGGTGACAAAGCCCGACATCCAGGTGTGAATTTCACCTCTGCCACTACATAGTGTGACCCAGGCAGGTCTCTGAATTTGTCTGGGCCAGTTTCTTTGTACCACAGTGGTGGTTATAGTGTTTACCTCAAGGGGCAGGATCAAATGAGGATCAATGAGGATCAAGTGAATGGCTACTGCTCAGGTCTCAGAACAGTCTGGCACTGTTTTTAAGAGCTTTGAAAGTAAAGCTCTAACATGGTTGCTACCTCAACTCTTGGGCAAAATTACAACCTTCGTGAAGTTGCCGATAGTTGATTGTCTTTGACCCAAAGCAGGAGTCAGCAAACTGCAGCCTGTGGCTTGTTTTTGTACTGCGTGGCTTTGCATTTTTAAAGGATTATAAAAGAAGAAAAATCACAGAAGATTGCATGGCAGAGACCATGTGTGGCCTACAAATGTTGAGATATTTACTATCAGGCTTTTCACAGAAAAAGTTTGCTGACCACTGATCAAAATTGTATTCCCTTGTGCCTCAAACACTTACCCTCACAGACACCTTTTTACACACGCTGAGGCACGTGATGGCAACCCACACTTGCTGGTGTAATATGATAAAGTATAGCATATGTTGGAAAAGGGGGATGAAAGTGTCTGGGTGGGAGGTGAGGTGAGGCCTGTGCAAACTGAGGGAGCAGCCAAGTGCAGCTTAGGGGGAAAGGTGCCCAGGCAGAGGGCCCGGTGCCAGCGCAAAGGCAGTGCCTGGTGGGTGGAGGAAACCAGCGAGGGCCCTGGGCTGTGGTAGACTGGGCGAGGGGGAGGGGAGCTGCAGTGGGGAGGATGGTGACGGGGCACAGGGTGCAGGGACTGTGCGCTGTGGGGGAGCTTTGGACTTTCACCTGGAGTGAGGTGGGCAACCTGGGTGGCTGAGCACAGAGGGGGGCAGGACCTCACTCTGGTGTGGGGCCAACAGACTGGGGGAGCACGGGTGGGGCTGACTGTTCCGGTCCAGGCTGGCGGTGATGGGGCTGGACTGGGGGGCAGAAGCAGAGGTGGAAAGAAGTAGGAGGATTCTGGAGGGATTCTGGGGGCAGAGGTGCCAGCACTTGGTGATAGATTGGGTGCTGAGTGTGAGAAAGAGGAGCAGAGGGAAAGGGAATGCTGGAGGAAAAAAGTGGGGGGCGGTTGTCTGTGTGTGCGCCGTGTACAGGGGAGGGAGAGAGGGGGAGGGGAGAGGGAGGGGAGAGGGAGGGGAGAGGGAGGGGGAGGGAGGAGAGGGGGGGAGGGGAGGGGCGATCAGGAGCTAGGCTTTGACTTTGTCTTTGAGATGGCCAGAGGGCACGTGGAGGATGCAGGCAAATGTGTAAGTTCCGGGAGTGTAAGGGTGAAGTTTAAAGCCTGAAACCTGGATGAGGGCCGAGGTTTTTGGCTGCTCCATTCACCCCTGCATCCTCAGTCCAGTGCCTGGCGCACAGCAGGTGCTTGGTAAGCTTCTGTTGAGCACATGCTCGTGTGGGCTCAGAAGTGGGCTTGGGAAGCCGGGCTGTCCCCTCTCAGCTGACTCTGCCTTCCCCTGCACCCCAGGGAGGAGATCCCCGTCAGCAATGTGGCAGAGCTGCTGCACCAGGTGTCCATGGGGATGAAGTACCTGGAGGAGAAGAACTTCGTGCACCGCGACCTGGCGGCACGCAACGTGCTGCTGGTCAACCGGCACTACGCCAAGATCAGTGACTTTGGCCTCTCCAAGGCCCTGGGAGCCGACGACAGCTACTACACCGTGAGCCCCCTGCCCTGCGGTGCCCAGGTGGACGAAGTGGGTGTGGGTGGAGGGTCCCCCGAGCCCTGCGCCAGCAGCATCTCTCCCTCTCCAGGCCCGCTCGGCTGGGAAGTGGCCGCTTAAGTGGTATGCACCTGAGTGCATCAACTTCCGCAAGTTCTCCAGCCGCAGTGATGTCTGGAGCTATGGGGTCACCATGTGGGAAGCCTTCTCCTATGGCCAGAAGCCCTACAAGGCAAGCGTGGGCAGAAGTGGGGGTGGGTGAGGGGGCTGCCACGGAAGGGGGCGGGGTAAGGGCCTCTGCTTACTCACGCGGCCACGTGCTTCTGGCTTGAGCAGAAGATGAAGGGCCCCGAGGTCATAAGCTTCATCGAGCAGGGCAAGCGGATGGAGTGCCCGACAGAGTGTCCGGCTGAAATGTATACCCTCATGAGCGACTGCTGGACCTACAAGTGAGTGCCCGCGGGTGGGAGGGTGTCCCTGAACCGGCACCTGGGCCTGGGGCAGGCAGGGGTGGTTCCCAGTAGCCCAACCTAACTCATCCCCCATGGCCTTTCCAACACTCAGTACCTTTGGTCTCTGCATCTGCGCTCAACCCTTCAACGCTCTGACCCCTCGGGTTCCAGTGTGCTGAGCCCAACACACTACCTGTGGACACCCAGTGCCCCAGCACCTGAACCCTCAGCCCCCCACCAGCCAACATGCAACACGTTGATCCTGCAACTCAGATCCATGCAAGTCAGAACAAGTCAGTACTGTTACCCAAATTCCAATGCCAATACTCAGGGCTTAGGGTAATACTCTAGTGCCTAATCCTCAGCCCCTGCCATCCAACACCTAATTACCCAGACAGGTCAACACTGAAGCGTCCAAATACTCAGTGTACTCAACCCCCCACCTCTTGTCTGGTTGAACGTGAACACCCCACTCCTAACACCATCAGTATCTGAACTTCCCATCAGGCAATAGGCAAAATACACCCAAACAAGCAATTATCCTACACTGATCATGCAACGCGTGGACATTCCAACATTTGATACATCTCTGTCCCCAATGTCCATTATTCCACTGGCCAACATTTAGGACCCTGACACCCAAACACCTGAACAATTCAATAAATAGACACCCTGTTTATGACAAATAATTAATGGTCAGTCCATCCCTCCTCCAACATGTATTAACCCGGCTTCCATGAGGGAACCCTCAGGACACCACCACCCTATTACCCAAAGAGGCCAGCCAGCCCCCTAAAACCCAGCCATGGATATTCCCCACACAGGACCGTTAATACCCTAACTTTCCACTAGGGGGCCCTACCCTCAGTACGCAACGTTCTGCTCCATTACAGGCAGCATCCTCGCCCCTCGCTCTCAGCACATGCTCAGTACTTAGCATTCAACATCCTGTCTCCTGTGTTTATAGTTGCTTCCCCGACCCTCAGTCTTCACCGGCTAGCCCTCATAGATGGCCCCTGTCATCATGTATGTCAGCAGCTCGTCTGTAACACGCTCCGGCAACACCTGAACCCTAGTGCTCCACCACGCTGCCAGCCCCACTGAATTTTGGAGCCCGGTGCAGGTCTGCCCTCCAGCGGAAGTTGGGTTCTGGGGTGTGGTCAGTGGCCTAGATCTAGCCTGTCCCCACAGGTGGGAGGATCGCCCAGACTTCCTGGCGGTGGAGCAGCGCATGCGGGCCTACCACTACAGCTTGGCGGGCAAGGCCGAGGGCGCCTCAGCGGGCGGAAAGGGGGCCGACGCTGCCTGTGCCTGAGTGCCAGTCTGCCCAGGGCTTGCAGGCCCCCACGTGCCCTTGGCCCCAGCCCTAGTCTGCCGGGTCTCACATCCTCTCCCGTACTGGTGGGGCTGCCATCCGGTGGGCAGCGAGGCCTCAGGTTCCTGCTGGTCTACGTTCCCTGCCTGGTCACCTGTCCTCCATCTGGGAGAGGAGGGAAGGCCCCCGGAGGGTGGGAGCATAGTCCGGGCTGGTGCCTGCGGGGGGGGGGACCTGAACCAAGGGGGCCTTACAGCAAGGACGCTCCTTCCTCTGGGCCCCGAAGGGAAAGACTTGGGGGGGTCCTAGGTGGAAGGCCGCGGTCATTGTAATAAACTCAGCTTCTCTTGTCTGAAACTCCTCATGTTTTGTGGGGTGAGGGCGGCACCAGGAAAGGGGCTGTGCTGTTGGAAGGGGTCGGTAGGAAGTCCCTGAAAACTTCCCCTTCACGGGCCTGCACGTAACCCCCAGGGTCCGGGGAGCGGGGTGGGGTACTCAGGGAGGATCTTCATAGAGGGTGGGCTGTGCACGCCGACGCCTCCCTGTGAGCATTGCACGCGATGGGCGCTCTCTGTGCTGGCTACATGCTCGTGTAGCCACCTGGAGAGATTTTTAACAGATGCCGATCCCTCCCCCACTCTGTGCCCCAAACTGATGCATTTTAGTCTCTTTAGGTGAGCCTATCAGCAGCACCCCCTCAACTGCCCCATCTTTCTCCCTGGGCCCAGCTGGGGTGGGTGGTACCTGGGGACGCAGGAGGAGACTGCGCCTTGGGGACGCGAGAGTGTATTGCTGAAACTGGAAGTCGGCACTGGTGTTAAGGTAAGGATCTTAACTCTGATGTCACCATTTACTGTTGAATTATGGTAGTTTATTTGTAAGCTTCATATTATCATAATATTTAATGAACGTTGTATTCCGCATGGAAGTTAATTCAGAGGACCCTCAGTTATACAGTCAACTCCGGCACACCAAGACTCTAAGCTTTGGAGACTGATTTTGAAGAGTAAATTTGTAATGGCTTGGGATTGTCTGAGGGTCTCCAAGCTCTGCCAGACAGATACTCAAAACAGACAAGGAGAGCACAGTGATTATAAACATAAAGACACAAACTTGAATTATTTCCATTTTGTTATTCTGTGTGACCACTTGGAGATTTTACATTTAAAATTAAGACAGTGAAGCTTTGCAAACCATGAAATATAGTCAGTAAATGCACGTATTAGTTCATACATGAACTATATTACTAAATTGGAGTAACCATTAAATGCGAGCTTTGTTTCTTAATTGTTTTCAAACAAATGAGTGAGTCAAAAAAACATCAACGATACGAATCCGTGGCTTTCCAGACTGCACTGTTTGCAGATATTTCAGTTTTATTGAAATTCACTTGTTTGTTACTGGTCAATTAGTTACATTATTATATTACAGAAGGGAATGCATTTTTACTGTCAGCATGTCTTTTCTGGTCATCATATTTGCTTAATTGTATGATTATTGCAGAAAGAAATTAACTTTATAGGAAGGAGGGGTTAAAAATGATCCTTTTTGCCTGTCGAATACCTTAGGAACGCTAAATGTGCTCCTAGTTAATGTTTGTTGAATGAAACAATAACAGAGGGTGCAGTTCCATACACATACCACGAGGTGCCGCTGTTCCCCAGGCTAAAGTCATTCGGTTTCTCAAAACTGGTTCTGGCCACCTTCCTTCCTTAATAATCTAGGCTCTTTCCTAGTCTCCAGATTGTCTGAAGGTCTCCAAGCTCTGCCAGACAGATATTCAAAACAGGCAAGGAGAGCACAGTTCACCCCAGAAACACTTCCAGAATCTTTCCCACCAGCACTCCTGAGCAAGTCTCTCTCTACCCTCTTCAAGGGTTCTGCAAATATCCAGGCTGACTCATATCTCTGGACTTTTGCTTTTACTGTTCCCTCTGCCTGTAATTTTGTTTTTCAGTATTTATTGTTTATTTGCCACATTTGACATGTTACAGTTTGTAAGTTTAAGGTGTACAGTACAGTGTTACTTTGATATATTTATGTTGTAATAAGATTGCCATTGAAGCACTATTGACCACATTACAACATGATAGTGCAATGTTATTGACTATATTCATTACACTCTAGATGAGATCTCGATGGCTTTTTTGCTAATTGTTTGTACCCTTAAATATCAATTTTCCCCTCCCCTCCCCTGGTATTCACCTTTTTACTTATTTTTTTGAACAGGTTTGACTTAAATAATAGTTCCACATATGAGTGACACTGTATAATACTTGTCTTTCTCTGACTTGTCTCACTTAGCATAATGCCCTCTAGGTCCATCTATGTTGTCACAGATGGAAGGATATCATCCTATCTCATGGCTGCGTAATATTATTCTACTGTGTGTATGTACATCTTTTTTATCCATTCATCCCTTGATGGGCATTTGGGCTGTTTATGTATCTTGGCTATTGTGAATAATGCTGTGATAAATGTGAGTGTAGATACCTCATTGAAATCCTGTTTTCATTTCTTTCAGGTACATACCTAGAAGTGGAATTACTAGACCATATCGTAGATCTATTTTTAATTTTTTGAGGAACCTCTCTATTGCTTTCCATAGTGGTTGGACTAATTTACGTTCCCACCAACAGTGTATGAAAGTTCCCTTTCACCGTATCCTTGCCAGCATTTGTCTCTTGCATTCTTGATAATGGCCATTCTAACAGGTGTCAGGTGGTATCTCCTTGTGGTTTAGATTTGCATTTCCCTGATGTTGAGAATCTTTTCATGTGCCTGTTGGCCATTTTGCTGTCCTCTTTGGAAAAATGTCTATTCTTCCCATTTTTAAATCAGATTGGTTATTTTTGTTACTACATTGTGTATTTTCCATATTTGGAATATTAATCCCTTATCCAATATATGGTTTGCAAACATTTTCTCCCATTGTGTCAGCTGCCGTTTCATTTTGTTGACTGTTTCCTGTGATGTGCAGAAGCTTCTGGGTTTGATGGCTCATTTGTCAATTTTTGCTTTTGTTGTTTGTGCTTTTGGCATTCTGTAAAAAAAATCTTGTCGAGACCAATCTTGAATTGCCTCCCTATGTTTTTTTCCTTCTAGGAGTTTTATGGTATCAGGTCTTACATTTAATTTTTGTGAGTGGTATGAGGTAGGGGGTCCAGTTTTATTGTTCTCCGTGTTTCTCTAGTTTTCCCAGCACCATTTGTTGCAGAGACTACCCTTCTCCCATTGGCTGTTTTGCCTGGAATTCTTTTTATCTCCATTTTACTCCTGTCCACACGAAAAGTTCGTACTTCACTTAAAGATTTAGCCCTAATTTCCCCTGGAGGAAAATTACTTATTCCCTCTGTGCCTCAGTTTCTTTGGATGGATTGACTAGAAAGAGAAGGTGAATGCAGGACGAGGAGTTAGAAAATCTAGACGGCAATGGGGAGTCACAGAGGGTGTTTGAGCAAAGGAGTGTCCTGGAATGTAAAGAGAGAAAGGCCTCCCCTGCCCACCGCGGTCACCTGGCCCCACGGCCCCCCGCCCCCACCCCCGCGGTAACCCACTCCCCAAGGTCATCCCGCTCCCGCGGCCGCCTCTTCTCTCTCTCCTAGCCCTTTCTCATCACCAGCTCTGACCTCCTTCCTGTCTCCGTGCTGCTTCTGTGGCTGTCACCCCACTGCCTGTCCTCCAGTCACGGCCACTCAAAGCGAATTGAAAGGGTCCTAGGCTGCACGAACCCCCGGAAAGGCCCCGTTACCGTCGGTCCTTGGTAACCCCTTGGCGGGAAGGGGAGTATGGGGTGTGGCCAGCAGGCCGGGGTAGTGCTTGAGCCCGGAAAGACAGTGCCGGGAAGACGGGGGAGACCGGGGAGGCCCCGGCTGGTGTGCAGCTCCAGGGCCCTTGGCTCGGGCGCTGGCTGTAGACCCTGGGTGAGTGCAGGGACTCTCCTCAAGGAGAGAGACTGGGTTGTGGGCACCAGGAGAGGGACCAGCCCTGATGATAGCTGGGGGAGAGTGTTCCAGGCAGAGGGAAAGCTCATGCAAAGGCCCTGGGGCAGGAATGTGCCCAGGGTGTTGAGATCCAGTGAGGAGGGAGGGGAGTGTGGCTGAACAGAGTGGTGGGGGCAAGTGGGAGAGGTGCAGCCCAGGGCTCAGGGTTTGGGTTTTTACTCCAAGGAAGATGGGAACCACAGGGCTGGGCACGTACTAGTTGCACACATGGCCCCTGAGTGGTGCCTGCTGTCATACAATGTTGGCTGAGCCCAGGCGGGACCCATTCTGAGGCTTTCATGTGCCAGCAGCCTGCTCAGAGGGAGAGCCAGGGCTCTGAGGCCTTCTGAGGAGTGGGCTGGGCTGCCCAAAGCTGTGGAAATAGCCCCTGTGATCTCCCCTACCCCAGATCCCCCCAGGCAGCCTTCTGAGAGAGAAGAGGGGCACAAGGCCCGTGCTCAGCTTGGGAGAGGGCACTGGACGAATGCCTGGAGGGAGGGCTTGCCTGAGCTCATTACCCACCAAGGCAGCCCAGGATGGTGGGTGAGTTAGAATTCTTTGTTTTTGAAGCCTAAATTATTCATTTTTTTATTAAAGTATCATTGCTATATAATCTTATGAAGGTTTCACATGAACAACATTGTGGTTTTGACATCCACCCATATTACCAGGTCCTCCCACCCCTATTGCAGGCACTGTTCATCAGTGTAGTGAGATGCCGTAGTCATGACCTGTCTTCTTTGTGCTGTACTGCCACAGAACCTACCTACATTGTGAGTGCTAATTATAATGCCCCTCAATCCCCTTCTCCCTCCCTCCCCACCCGTCCTCCCCCACCCCTCCCCTTTGGTAATCGCTAGTCCCTTCTTGGGTTCTGTGAGTCTGCTGCTGTTTGGTTCCTTCAGTTTTGCTTCATTGTTTTCTTTTTCTTTTTGTTATCTTTAATCTACACTTATATGAAGAATATTATGTTTACTAGGCTCTCCCCTATACCAGGTCCCTCCTATAAACCCCTTTACAGTCACTGTCCATCAGCATAGCAAAATGTTGTGGACTCACTACTTTTCTTCTCTGTGTTGTACAGCCCTCCCCTTTCTCCCACCCCCCCATCTGCATGCTAATCTTAATACCCCCCTTCTTCTTCCCCCCCCTTATCCCTCCCTACCCACCCATCCTCCCCAGTCCCTTTCCCTTTGGTACCTGTTAGTCCATTCTTGAGTTCTGTGATTCTGCTGCTGTTTTGTTCCTTCAGTTTTTCCTTTGTTCTGATACTCCACAGATGAGTGAAATCATTTGGTATTTCTCTTTCTCTGCTTGGCTTATTTCACTGAGCATAATACCCTCCAGCTCCATCCATGTTGCTGCAAATGGTAGGATTTGCCCTCTTCTTATGGCTGAGTAGTATTCCATTGTGTATATGTACCACATCTTCTTTATCCATTCATCTACCGATGGACATTTAGGTTGCTTCCAATTCTTGGCTATTGTAAATAGTGCTGCAATAAACATAGGGGTGCATCTGTCTTTCTCAAACTTGATTGCTGCGTTCTTAGGGTAAATTCCTAGAAGTGGAATTCCTGGGTCAAATGGTAAGTCTGTTTTGAGCATTTTGATGAACCTCCATACTGCTTTCCACAATGGTTGAACTAATTTACATTCCCACCAGCAGTGTAGAAGGGTTCCCCTTTCTCCACAGCCTCGCCAACATTTGTTGTTGTTTGTCTTTTGGATGGCAGCCATCCTTACTGGTGTGAGGTGATACCTCATTGTAGTTTTAATTTGCATTTCTCTGGTAATTAGCGATGTGGAGCATCTTTTCATGTGTCTGTTGGCCATCTTTATTTCTTTTTTGGAGAACTGTCTGTTCAGTTCCTCTGCCCATTTTTAAATTGGATTATTTGTTTTTTGTTTGTTGAGGCATGTAAGCTCTTTATATATTTTGGACGTCAAGCCTTTATCGGATCTGTCATTTACAAATATATTCTCCCATACTGTAGGGTTCCTTTTTGTACTATTGATGGTGTCTTTTGCTGTACAGAAGCTTTTCAGCTTAATATAGTCCCACTTGTTCATTTTTGCTGTTGTCTTCCTTGCCCGGGGAGTTATGTTCAAGAAGAGGTCACTCATGTTTATGTCTAAGAGGTTATTGCTTATGTTTTTTTCCAAGAGTTTAATGGTTTCATGACTTACATTCAGGTCTTTGATCCATTTTGAATTTACTTTTGTATATGGGGTTAGACAATGGTCCAGTTTCATTCTCCTACATGTAGCTGTCCAGTTTTGCCAGCACCATCTGTTGAAGAGACTGTCATTTCGCCATTGTATGTCCATGGCTCCTTTGTCAAATATTAATTGACCATATATGTCTGGGTTAATGTCTGGAGTCTCTAGTCTGTTCCACTGGTCTGTGGCTCTGTTCTTGTGCCAGTACCAAAATGTCTTGATTACTATGGCTTTATAGTAGAGCTTGAAGTTGGGGAGTGAGATCCCCCCTACTTTATTCTTCTTTCTCAGGATTGCTTTGGCTATTCGGGGTCTTTGGTGTTTCCATATGAATTTTTGAATTATTTATTCCAGTTCATTGAAGAATGTTGCTGGTAATTTGATAGGGATTGCATCAAATCTATATATTGCTTTTGGCAGGATGGCCATTTTGACGATATTAATTCTTCCTAGCCACTAGCATGGGATGAGTTTCCATCTGTTAGTGTCCCCTTTAATTTCTCTTAAGAGTGACTTGTAGTTTTCAGAGTATAGGTCTTTCACTTCTTTGGTTAGATTTATTCCTAGGTATTTTATTCTTTTTGATGCAATTGTGAATGGAATTGTTTTCCTGATTTCTCTTTCTATTGGTTCATTGTTAGTGTATAGGAAAGCCACAGAATTCTGTGTGTTAATTTTGTATCCTGCAACTTTGCTGTATTCCAATATCAGTTCTAGAAATTTTGGGGTGGAGTCTTTAGGGTTTTTTATGTACAATATCATGTCATCTGCAAATAGTGACAGTTTAACTTCTCCTTTACCAATCTGGATTCCTTGTATTTCTTTGTTTTGTCTGATTGCCATGGCTAGGACCTCCAGTACTATGTTAAATAACAGTGGGGAGAGTGGGCATCCCTGTCTAGTTCCCGATCTGAGAGGAAATGCTTTCAGCTTCTCGCTGTTCAGTATAATGTTGGCTGTGGGTTTATGATCTATGGCCTTTATTATGTTGAGCTACTTGCCCTCTATTCCCATTTTGCTGAGAGTTTTTTTCATGAATGGATGTTGAATTTTGTCAAATGCTTTTTCAGCATCTATGGAGATGATCATGTGGTTTTTGTCTTTCTTTTTGTTGATGTGATGGATGATGTTGATGGATTTTCGAATGTTGTACCATCCTTGCATCCCTGGGATGAATCCCACTTGGTCATGGTGTATGATCCTTTTGATATACTTTTGAATTTGGTTTGCTAATATTTTATTAAGTATTTTTGCATCTACATTCATCAGGGATATTGGTCTGTAATTTTCTTTTTTGGTGGTGTCTTTGCCTGGTTTTGGTATTAGGGTGATGTTGGCTTCATAGAATGAGTTTGGGAGTATTCCCTCCTCTTCTATTTTTTGGAAAACTTTAAGGAGAATGGGTATTATGTCTTCTCTGTGTGTCTGATAAAATTACGAGGTAAATCTGTCCGGCCTGGGGGTTTTGTTCTTGGGTAGTTTTTTGATTACCGTTTCAATTTCTTTCCTCGTAATTGGTTTGTTTATCTTTTGTGTTCTTCCTAGGTCAGTCTTGGAAGGTTGTGTTTTTCTAGGAAGTTGTCCATTTTTTCTAGGTTTTCCAGCTTGTTGGCATATAGGTTTTCATAGTAGTCTTCAATAATTCTTTGTATTTCTGTGGAGTCTGTCGTGATTTTTCCATTCTTATTTCTGATTCTGTTGATTTGTGTTGATTCTCTTTTTCTCTTAATAAGTTTGGCTAGATGCTTATCTATTTTGTTTATTTTCTCAAAGAACCAGCTCTTGGTTTCATTGATTTTTGCTATTGTTTTGTCCTTCTCAATTTTGTTTATTTCTTCTCTGATCTTTATTATGTCCATCCTTCTGCTGACTTTAGGCCTCATTTGTTCTTCTTTTTCCAATTTCAATAATTGTGATGTTAGAATATTCATTTGGGATTGTTCTTCCTTCTTCAAGTGTGCCTGGATCGCTATATACTTTCCTCTTAGGACTGCTTTCGCTGCATCCCACAGAAGTTGGGGCTTTGTGTTTTTGTTGTCATTTGTTTCTATATATTCCTTGATCTCTGTTTTAATTTGTTCGTTGATCCATTGATTATTTAGGAGCATGTTGTTAAGCCTCCATGTGTTTGTGAGCCTTTTTGTTTTCTTTGTAGAATTTATTTCTAGTTTTATACCTTTGTGGTCTGAAAAATTGGTTGGTAGAATTTCAATATTTTGGATTTTGCTGAGGCTCTTTTTGTGGGCTAGTATGTGGTCTATTCTGGGGAATGTTCCATGTGCACTTGAGAAGAATGTATATCCTGTTGCTTTTGGATGTAGAGTTCTATAGATGCCTATTAGGTCCATCTGTTCTAGTGTGTTGTTCAGTGCTTCCGTGTCCTTACTTATTTTCTGCCCGGTGGATCTATCCTTTGGGGTGAGTGGTGTGTTGAAGTCTCCTAGAATGAATGTATTGCATTCTATTTTCCCCTTTAGTTCTGTTAGTATTTGTTTCACATATGCTGGTGCTCCTGTGTTGGGTGCATATATATTTAGAATGGTTATATCCTCTTGTTGGACTGAGCCCTTTATCATTATGTAGTGTCCTTCTTTATCTCTTGTTACTTTCTTTGTTTTGAAGTCTATTTTGTCTAATATTAGTACTGCAACCCCTGCTTTGTTCTCGCTGTCGTTTGCCTGAAATATGTTTTTCCACCCCTTGACTTTTAGTCTGTACATGTCTTTGGGTTTGAGGTGAGTTTCTTGTAAGCAGCATATAGATGGGTCTTGCTTTTTATCCATTCTATTACTCTGTGTCTTTTGACTGGTGCATTAAGTCCATTTACATTTAGGGTGACTATTGAAAGATATGTACTTATTGCCATTGCAGGCTTTAAATTCGTGGTTACCAAAGGTTCAAGGTTAGCCTCTTTAGTATTTTACTGCCTAAGTTAGCTCGCTTATTGAGCTGTTATATACACTGTCTGGAGAGTCTTTTTTTCTCTCCCTTCTTATTCCTCCTCCTCCATTCTTCATATGTTGGGTGTTTTGTTCTGTGCTCTTTTTAGGAGTGCTCCCATCTAGAGCAGTCCCTGTAAGATGCCCTGTAGAGGTGGTTTGTGGGAAGCAAATTCCCTCAGCTTTTGCTTGTCTGGGAATTGTTTAATCCCGCCATCATATTTAAATGATAGTCGTGCTCGATACAGTATCCTTGGTTCAAGGCCCTTCTGTTTCATTGCATTAAATATATCATGCCATTCTCTTCTGGCCTGTAGGGTTTCTGTCGAGAAGTTTGATGTTAGCCTGATGGGTTTTCCTTTATAGGTGACCTTTTTCTCTCTAACTGCCTTTAAAACTCTTTCCTTGTCCTTGATCTTTGCCATTTTAATTATTATGTGCCTTGGTGTTGTCCTCCTTGGATCCTTTCTGTTGGGGGTTCTGTGTATTTCCGTGGTCTGTTTGATTATTTCCTCCCCTAGTTTGGGGAAGTTTTCAGCAATTATTTCTTCCAAGATACTTTCCATCCCTTTTCCTCTCTCTTCTTCTTCTGGTACCCCTATAGTACGGATATTGTTCCTTTTGGATTGGTCACACAGTAGTCTTAATATTGTTTCATTCCTGGAGATCCTTTTATCTCTCTCTATGTCAGCTTCTTTGCGTTCCTGTTCTCTGGTTTCAATTCCATCAATGGCCTCTTGCATCTTATCCGTTCTGCTTATAAATCCTTCCAGAGTTTGTTTCATTTCTGTAATCTCCTTCCTGGCATCTGTGATCTCCCTCCGGACTTCATCCTATTTCTCTTGCATATTTCTCTGCATCTCTGTCTGCATGTTTATGATTTTTATTTTGAATTTTTTGTCAGGAAGACTGGTCAGGTCTGTCTCCTTCTCTGGTGTTGCCTCCGTGATCTTGATTTGCCTGTAATTTTGTCTTTTCATGGTGATAGAACTCGTTTGCAGAGCTGGGACGAGTGACGACTGGAAGAACTTCCCTTCTTGTTGGTTTGTGGCCCTCCTCTCCTGGGAGAACAGTGACCTCTAGTGGCTTGTGCTGGGCAGCTGCAGACAGGGCTTCTGCTTCCTGCCTGGCTGCTATGGAGTTTATCTCCGCTGTTTCTGTGGGTGTGGCCTGGCTCAGGCTGCTGCTCCAAAATGGTGGAGTCACGTTGGAGGGGGAGCGGCCAGGAGGCTATTTATCTCGGTAAGGGGCCTCCGTGCTCCATGCTGCCCAGGGGATTAGAGTGCCCAGAGATCCCCGGATTCCCTACCCCTGGATTAAGTGTCCCGCCCTGCACCTTTAAGACTTCCAAAAAGCACTCGCCAAAACAAAACAACAACAACAACAACAAAAATTAAAAATAAATAAAAAAAGAAAGAAAGGAAAAAAAGGCCGCTTGCTTTTCTTTTGTTCTCTGGCACCAGCCTTTGGTACCCGCTCACCAGTCTTGCTGCCCTGTTTTCCTAGTGTTGGGGTCCCTGTCCCTTTAAGACTTCCAAAAAGCTCCCGCCAAAACAAAACAATGACAACAACAACAACAACAACAACAAAAAATGGCCACTAGCTTTTCTTTTGTCCTCTGGCGCCAGCCTCCGGTACCCGCTCACCGGTCTTGCTGCCCTGTTTCCCTAGTATCCAGGACCCCATGCATGCACTGTGTCTGCACTCTGGTCCGGATGGCTGGGGCTGGGTGTTCGGCAGTCCTGGGCTCCCTCTCCTTCCCGGCTCCGACTCCTCTCCTCCCGCCAGGAGCTGGGGGGAGGGGCGCTTGGGTCCCACCGGGCCGGGGCTTGTATCTTACCCCCTTAGCGAGGTGCTGGGTTCTCGCAGGTGTTGATGTGGTCTGGATATTGTCCTGGGTCCTCTGGTCTTTATTCTAGTAAGAGTTGTCTTTGTTATATTTTCATAGATATATGTGGTTTTGGGAGGAGATTTCTACTGCTCTACTCATGCCACCATCTTGGCTCCGCCCCCTATGACTGGGTTTTTTTCTTGCTTCCTTGTTATACTCCACACATGAGGAAAGTTATTTGGTACTTGTCTTTCTCCACCTGGCTTATTTCGCTGAGCATAACACTCTCCAGCTCCAACCATGTTGTTGCAAATGGTAGGATTTGTTTTCTTTTTGTGGCTGAATAATATTCCATTGTGTATATGTACCACATCTTCTTTATCCATTCATCTACTGATGGACACTTAAGTTGCTTCCATTTCTTGGCTATTGTAAGTAGTGCTGCAATAAACATAGGGGTGCACATGTCTTTTTGAATCAGGGATCTTGTTTTCTTTTGGTAAATTCCTAGGAGCGCAATTCCTAGGTCAAATGGTATGTCTATTTTTAGTGTTTTGAGGAACCTCCAAATTGCTCTCCACATGGTTGAACTAATTTATATTCCCACCAGCAGTGTAGGAGGGTTCCCCTTTCTCCACATCCTTACCAGCATTTGTTGTTTCTTGTCTTTTCAATGTTGGCCATTCTAACTGGTGTGAGGTGATAGGTCCCTCTGGTTTGCATTTCCCTGATAATTAGCGATGTGGAGCATCTTTTCATGTGCCTGTTTCCATCTGAATTTCTTCTTTGGAGAAGTGTCTGTTCATATTCTCTGCCCATTTTTTAATTGGACTATTTGTATTTTGGGTGTTGAGACATGTGAGTTCTTTATTTATTTTGGATGTTAACCCCTTATTAGATAAATCATTTATGAATATATTTGCGCATACTGTAGGATGCCTTTTTGTTCTGCTGATGGTGAGTGAGCTAGAATTTTTAGAGTGTTCTTTCAAATCCTGACCCTGACCTGGACTTCTGTGCCTCTCTCCATGGTCCCAGTAACCTCTTTCACCAAATATTTCATGTCTCCTACATTTATCATGTGTTGAATGTCTTATACACACAATTTCCACTTAGTTCTCAAAACATCTGCCCATGATGGGGACTCTTAAACTCATTTCACAGATGAGGAAACTGAGGCTCAGAGAAGTTAAGACAAAAACCAACATCCAATGACCAATATGTAGGAGGCAATTCTATTGGCTGTTTTTCTGGGCTTCACTTAACCAACCCTTCTTTGGATATTAAGATTCTGTTAAATTTGATTCAAGTTCCAGAGGAGAGGGGTTGCTAGCTCTCCATTTCGAGGAGAAATTTACTCTCATCCTATCCTGTCAAGGAATAGAAACCCTGTCTCTCATCCAGGAAGGGGCTGTGCAATTCATTTCAGAGCCAGTTTTACACTTCAGGGAAAGAAAAGAGAAGAAAGAGGGAAAGACAACCTGAACATCCACTCTCCTTGGAGAGCCTAATTAGTGAGTTCAGCCTTGATTCTAGTTACATGTCTGCCACTAAAATCTGATATGACCTTGTTAAATTCCTTCCCAGCTCTGGGTCTTCATTTCTGCATCTCTCGTATTTTTATTCTAGCAACTATACATTTATATCTGAGCTCTGAGTTCTTTTATACTGGCCTGTTTTTGTTTCATAGTCTCCTATTCTCACTTATGGTGGTTATTCCTTCCTTTATCTCTTTGATTCATTTAACATATATGTTGGGAAACCCTTTTTAGATTGCTCCTATTCTCTCTTTCCTCAGATGTGAGTTCTTTCAGCTGGGAAGTTTGGGGGAACTGCATGAAGAGGTTGTGAATCAATCATCACTTTAGGGTATTTCTTACATGTGCACCTGGTCAGGGCTTTATGAAAGCAAGTGCTCTTGACCTCATGCATTTAGGGTCCCCGAGCCTCCTATGAGGGCATGGGGGCTTCAACCCTTGCCATTGGGTACCTCTTCCCTGGTCTTTTGCTTGTGTTAGTGTTTTCTTGTCATTTCTAAGTATTTGGAGTTGGGTGGTTGGTTCAAGTGTGTACTTGGTTTGCCATCTTGAATGGAAGTCCAATTGTATCACCTGTAAACATATCAGTTATGAGGAAATGGAAGCTCAGAGAAGCAGCCTGAATTGCACAAGCAGAGACAGCTAGCAAGGGGCATTATAATCTGGCTAAACTGTTCTCCTTCTTTGCATCTGGCAGCCAGGATGCTGATCTCAGCTGTGCCTCATTGCCAGCCATGTGTTCTTTGGACAGGTTTTTCCTCTGTGAGCTACAGAGACCTCTACCCTTCAGACATGCTAAACAAACTCAAAACTGTTCTTGGAAGAAGAAGTGAGAAAAGCTGGCAAGGTTTAATCTGGTGTATTAGAAAGGTGTGGGCTCTGGAGTCTGGTCGTCTGACCTCAGTCAGGTCACTTAGCTTCTTGGAGCCTCAGTTTTCTCATCTGTAAAACAGGGATAATATTTGTACTTACTTCTGTGGGTGCTGATGAGTGTGAAATGAGAAAATGAGTGAGCTTGGCACATAACAGGTGCTTAATAAATATTACTTCCTTCCATGGGGGAAAGCAGACTGGGGGTGTTTGGGAGTAAAGGAATGTGACATCTGATCCACCAAATCCCTCAGAATTTTGGGAGCCAGAGGGAGGAGAGGTTCTCCATGGAACCACAGAGAGAACAGAAAATAATAGGAAAGGATCTAGGGAAGGCAGATTTAGTTCCATTTTAGGAAAACTATGTAAGCTTATCCAATCTGGAAGGAGTTGACTTTAGAAGGAGTGAGTTCCCTGTCACTCAAGGGGACTAAACAGAATTCAGAAATAAACTCATACATATATGGTCAATTGATTTTTGACAAGGGTGCTCAGTCCATTTCTTGGGGAAGGAATACTCTACAACAAGTAGTGCTGGGAGAACTGGGTATCCACATGCAAGAGAATGAAGTCAGACCCTTGCCTCACACCATATGCAAAAATTAACTGAAAATGGGTCAGAGAGCTAAATATATAAGAGCTAAAACCAAACGATTCTTAGAAAACATAGAGGTAAGTTTTCATGACCTTAGATTTGGAAATGAAGTCTTAGATATAACACTAAAACCATGAGCAACAAAAGAAAAGTAGATAAATTGGCCTTCATCAGAATTAAAAACTTTTATGCATGAAAAGACATTGTCATGAAAGTGAAAAGACAACTCACAGAATGGGAGCAATTATTTGTAAACCATATACCTGACAAAGATTTCACATTTAACAGAATGTATAAAGAACACCTACAATTTGACAACAAAAAGACCATCAACCCAGTTAAAAACTGGGCATAGAACTTGAATAGACATTTCTCCAGAAAAGATAGAAAAATGGCCAGCAAGCACATGAAAAGATCCTTAACATAGTCTGTAGGGAAATGCAGATCAAAACCACAATGAGATACTACTTCATACCCACTGAGATGGCTAAAATAAAAAAATAAAACAAAACAGAAAAAAACAGCAGTTGGTGAAGATGTGGGAAAGTTGGAACCCTCACATAATGCTGGAGGGAATGTAAAATGGTGCAGTACTGTGCCAAAACAATTTGGTGGGTCCTTACAAAGCTGAACACAGAATTATCATATGACCCAGCAATTCTACTTCTGGATATATATCCAAAATAATTGAAAGCAGGAATTCAAACAGATATTTGTATACCAATGTTCATTGCAGTATTCACAATAGCCAAAAGGTGAAACAACCAAAATGTTTATCAACAGATGAATGGATAAACAATATGTGGTATATACATATAATGGAGTATTTCTCAACCATAAAAAGAATGTAGCCCTGACACATGCTACAACATGGATGAACCTTAAAAACATTATGCTAAGTGAAATAAGCCAGCCAGACAAAATAGAAAAAATACTGTATGACTCCATTTATATGAAATATCTACAATGGGTAAATTCATAGAGCTAGAAAGTAGATTAGAGGTTACCAGGGGCTAAGGGGAGTGGGGAATGGGCAATTTTTGGCTAATGTGCACAGAGTTTTTGTTTGGGGTAATGAAAAACTTTTCAAAATAGATAATGGTGATAGTTGCGGAACATTGTGAATGCAATTAAGGGCACTGAATTGTATGCCTAAACATGGTTAAAATGGCACATTTTGTGTTATGTGTATTTTTCAAGTAAACTTAGAAAAAACACAACTTAAAAAAAATGAATACAGTTACTCTGTATAAATCCAGTGAGGATCAAGATAAGGCAGAATCTTTCCTGCTTGGGACACATCTGATGATGTCTATCCTTGCCACAGGGTGTGTTCATGAGACTTGTGTTTTTAGGTTTCAGTTTGAGCAAGGAAGTAACTGGAATATTCAGAGGAGGTTAAGGGCATTTTGCTGCTGATGGACCAAAATGGAAGTACTTTAGTAGTTGGATAGGGGCAAGGTATAAGGTCAGATTAGGTCAGTGGCATGCACATTTGTTTTTACTATGACTCACACTATGAAATACAATTTATAGCATGACCCAGAAAGGCATATTAAAAAAAAAAAAGAGGAGTAGTAAAGTAGAAGCACAGTAAAGGGTATTGAAGAATCAGAAGTTAGTGACTTCTAGAAGATTCCTTAAAATCCTCAGTTTAAGATTTCTGGAAGGAATGGATGTTCATTAGCCAGGAGAAAGTGATGTACAATTGGCCCTTGAACAACATGGATCTGAACTGTGCAGGTCCATTTATATATGGATTTTTTCCAGTATATTGGAAAATTGTTGGATATTTCTACAATTTGAAAAAAGTTTCTTTTCTCCAGCTTACTTTATTGTAAGAATAATAATACAGTATATAATAAATTTAACATCCAAAATATGTGTTAATTGACCGCTTATGTTATTGGAAAGGTCAGCAGTAGGCTATTACTAAAGATTTTGGGGAGTCAAAAGTTATACATGGATTTTTGACAGCTTTGGGGAGGTTGGTGGCCCTGATCCCTGTGTTGCTCAAGGGTCAACTTATATTTTTTGATCTGGGAAACATGAATATAAGGATCAATACTTTTATTTTATTGTGGGTTTACATATTTTTATTTTTGTTTTTTAAAAATATTTTTTATTGAAGTATGTTTGATATACAATATTGGGTTCAAGTATACAACATAGTGATTCAACAGTTATCTACATTATTAAATGCTCACTCCAACTAGTGTAGTTACTGTCACCATAGAAAGATGTTACAGAACTATTGACTATATTCTCTATGCTGTACTTTCTTCCCTGTGACTAATTTATATTATGATTGAGATTTTTGTGTCTCTTTATCCCCTCATGTATTTTACCCCCCCGCCAAAGGCCTCCCCCATGGTAACCACCAGTCACCTCTCAGTGTCTATGAGTCTGTTGCTGTTGATGGGAATGTAAATTGGTACAGCCACTACAGAAAGCAGTATGGAGGTTTCTCAATAAACTAAAAATAGAACTATCATTATGACCCAGTAATTCCATTTCTAGGAATTTCTAATATCAGAAATGAAAGAGGGGTCTTCACTATTGAATAAAAAACATAGCAAAGGAACATTATCAACAACTCTATGCTCACAAATTTAATAATTCCTTGAAGGACACAAACAAAAACTCGCACAGTGGAAACAGAACATCTGAATTGGCCTTTAGAGTTTAAGAAATTGAAGCAATAATTAATAACCTTCCAAAAAAAAAGATGAAGAAAGGACCAGAACAGACCTAGATGGTTTCACTGGTGAACCAAATATTAAGGAAGAATGATACTAATTCTCTACAACCTCTTCTAGAAAATAGAGGCAGAGGAAACACTTTCAAACTCATTCTCTAAGACCAACACTACCCTAATACCAAAACCAGATAAAGACATTACAAGAAAAGAAAACTGTGGAGCACTATCTCTCATGAGCATAGATGCAAATTGAATCCAACAACAAATTACACACAACTGTATGGGATTTATTCCAGGTATACAAGGCTAATTAGTTATTATAAATTAGTTAATATAATCCACCACAATAGGCTAAAGGATGAAAATCATATAATCAGATAAATTGATGCAGAAAAAGCATTTGACAAAAATCCAACCCCTTCCATGAATAAAAATTCAGCAATAGAGGGAATTTCCTCAACCTTGTAAAGAACATCCATAGAAAAACCTACAGCTTAATACCCATTCATGACAAAAACTCTTGGTAAACTAGGAACAGAGCAAAACTTATAGACAAATAGATCAATAGAACAAAATAGCCTAGAAATAGACCCACATAAATATAGTCGATTGATCTTTGACAATGGGGCAAAGGCAATATATAGGAGTATGGACAGTCCAGCAAATGGTGCTGGAACAAGTGGACATCCACGTGTCAAAAAAAAAAAAAAATCTAAAGACAGACCTTACACTGTTAATAAAAACTAACTCAACATGGTTGTTCAAGTAATTGTAGATTAACGATACCAAAAAAAACCAACAACATGGATCACACACCTAACTCCAACGTGCAGGACTATAAAACTCCTAGAAGATAACATAGGATAAAACCTAGATGACTGTGTATGGGGATGATTTTCCAAATATAACACCAAAGGCACAATCCATGAAAGAAATAATTGATAAACAGGACTTTACTAAAATTAAAAACTTCTGCCCTGCAAAAAACATTGTCAAGAGAATGAGAAGATAAGCCAGAGGCTAGAAGAAAATATTTGTGAGAGACACACCTGATAAAGGACTGTTATCCAAAATATACAAACAACTCTTAAAAGTCCATAATAACAAAACAACTGGATTTAAAAAATTGGATAAAGACTTAACAGTTATCTCACCAATGAAATACAGGTGGCAAATAAGTGTATGAAAAGATGCTCCACATCATATAGCATCAAGGAAGTACAAATTAAAACAACAATGAGATATTACTATGCACTTATTAGAGTGGCCAAATCTAAAACACCAGAAACACCAAACGCTGGTGAGGATGTGGACAAAAGGATCTCTCATTCATTGCTAGTGGGAATGCAGAATGGAACAGCTGCTTTGGAAGACAATTTGGTTCTCACCATACAACTCAGCAACTGTGCTTGTAGGTATTTATCCAGCCAATTTGAAAATGTGTATCTTCCAAAAATTGTACATGAATGTTTATAGCAGCTTTATTCATAACCATCCCAAACCAGAAGAAACAAAGATGTCCTTCAACAGGCAAATGGATAAACAAATGGTGTTACACCCACACAATGGAATATTATTCAATAATGAAAAAGAAATGAGTTATCAAGCCATGAAAAGATATGGATGAAACTTTTTTTATTTTTGAAACTTTTTGGGATCAGGTTTATTGAGATGTTTATAGATAATAAAGTTTTCCCCTTTAAGGGTGTACTGGGATGAATTTTAGCAAATGCATATAGTCCTATAACCAAAACTATAACTAAGACATAAAACATTTCCATCATTGCAAAAAGTTTCCTTGTGTCTATTTGTAGTCAATTATCTCCCCTCACCCAGTCCTTAGCAAGCAGTGATCTGCTTTCCGATCTGCTTTCTGCCTTTTCAAAATGTCATATAGATGTAGTCTCAGAGTATGTAAGTTTTGTGCCTTCTTTCACTAGCAAAGTGCTTTCGAGGTTCATCCATTTTGTTATTTGTATTGATGCTTTATTTTGTTTACTAAGTTGTGTTCCATTATATTTATACATCACAAATTGGCTATACACTCACCAATTGATAAGCACTTGAATTATTTCTATTACTTGATTGTTATAAATAAAGCTTCCACAAACATCTGTATATATGTCTTTGGTGGGCATAGGTTTTCACTTTTCTTGCTTAAAGTAGTAGGAGTGAGTTTCTGAGTCACATAGTAAATATGGATTAATCTTAAATGCATATTGCTAACTGAAAGAAACCAATGAAAAAAGGCTGTCTACTGTGTGATTTGAATTGTGTGACATTCTGGAAAAGGCACGACTATAATGATGATGAAAAGATCAGTGGTTTGCAGTGGTTTGGGGGGAAGGTAGGAGGGTTGAATAGATGAAGCACATCAATTTAGGATAATGAAACTTCTGTATGATAGTGTAATAATGTGAAAAAAACTATTCTGTATGATTGTGGATACATGACACTGTGCTTTGTCAAAACCTATAGAACTTTACAGCACAAAGAATGAAGCTTACTATAAACAAAAGTGAAAAAATGATTTAGGAGGTTCCCAGGATGGAATGCAGACTGTAACAAAACAAACAATCCAGCTGTATTACAAATGTGTAAAACATTCTCACAGAAGTGGGTAGGGGAAAAGCTGTTGACTTAACTTTGGAAATGAGTATAGTCTCTAAGACCAAAGGCTGAAGACACTGCACCTGAGTTCTGTGTTCTCGTGGATAAGGTTGTTCCCCACATGAGTACAGGTCAGCACTTCTGGTACGGTGTACTGGGATTGAATAATTAAGTAAATGGCTGACAGATGGTGGGAGCCGGCTTCCTCATTTTTGGAATAGAAGTTTACATAGGAGTTAAGTGAGAATTAAGTGAAAGAAGGAAACTGAAATGATCCATATGGTAATGAATTAGAGATCTTAGTAGGAATTCAGGTTTAGCTTACTGTGGATGTACATGGTTACACATGAAATATTTATAAATAATATTTATATTTATATATATTGGGAGCAATGGCACTCTGGTAGCAACAAGAATACCTGGACTTGAAAGAACAAACACACACACACCCACACACACACCTATGAGAGCTAATAAATGAGTTCAGCAAAACTTGCAGAATACAAATAAATACACAAATATTTGTTATCATTTTCAAAATGAACAATCTGAAAAGGAAATTAAAACAATTTCATTTACAATAGCTTCAAAAAGAAAAAAAACTACTAGGAATAAATTTAACCAAGGAAGTACAAGACTTGTACATCGAACACTATAAAACATTGATGAAAGATATTAAAGAAGACCTAACTGCATGGAAAGACATCCCATGTCCATGGATTGAAAGACCTAATATTGTTATGATGCCAACAGTCCCATATTGATCTGTCAACCAATAAATGAAGCGGAGATCCTGGTCAAGTTAAACAGATGAAATTTTATTTGGGGTTTGTTAGGACTGCAGCCCATGAAACACAGTTTCAAGATGCACTTGAATTGTGTTCCACCAAACAACGAAATTGAGGAAGCTTACAAAGGCAAAAACCACAAGGTTACGGAAAATCATATAAGTTGTAAAAAATTATGATTGATGATGGCAAGAGGTGAGGATGCTCACTAAGTAAGGATTTATAGGGGGAAATCTTAGAACAACGAGGTTATAGTTTGCAGCTGGTATTTTGAAAAACTATGAGGTCGCAGTCAGCAGAATTTGGTCATATTGGTCTTTGAGATATTGTGGTTTAGCACAGTTTAAAGTTCAGGTTTGCCTTCACATTGGAGTGAGGACATCTTTGGCCTTGTCTGCCTGACTCCATTTTGACTGATACATTTTGACTGACTCCATCTTGATTTTTCAAAAGGTCAAAAATAAGTTCACAGATCTATAGATTCAATGCAATCCTTATCAAAGTTCCATTTGCCTTTCATGTGTGTATGTGTGTGTTTGGAAATAGACAAGCTGATCCTAAAATTCATATGGAATGCATGGGACCCCAAATAGACAAAACAGTTTTGAAAAAGAACTAACATGGAGGACTCACATTTCCTGATTTCAAATTTTACTACAAAGTGACTGTTATTAAAATAATGTGAGAGTAGCATGAGGTTAGACGTGTAGATTGATAGAGTAGAATTGAGGATCCAGAAATAATTCCACACATCTGTTTTCAATTTTTTTTAATACTGGTGACAAAACTACTCATGGGGAATGAATGATGCTGAAACACCTGGGTATCCACATGTGAAAGAATGAAGTTGGACCCCTACCTTATACTATATACAGAAATTAACTCAAAATGGATCAAATGCCTAAATTTAAGAGCTAAAATTATAAATTTTCCTTAGAAAGAAATGTAAGCACAACTCCTTGTGACCTTGGATTAGACAATGGTTTCTTAGATATAATGCCAAGAGCATAAGCAATAAAAGAAAAAATGGAGAAGTTGGCCTTCATCAAACTTAAAAACTTTGTGCAAGAAAGCACGTTGAAAATGAAAAGACAACCCATAGAATGGGAACAAGCACTTGGAAGTCATATATTTGATAAGGTGTAATATGCAAAATATGTAAAGCACTCTTACAACTCCAGAATAAAGACAACCCAGTTAAAAAATGGGCAAAGGATCTCAATAGACATTCCTTTAACTAGACATTTAAAGACATACAAATGGCTAAGTACATTGAAAAGACACTCAATATCATTAATCATTAGGGAAATGCAAATCAAAACCACAATGAGATTACACTTCAGAAAAAGAAAAAATAAAATGAACAATAACAATAGTTGGAGAAGATTCGGAAAAATTGGAACACATACATTGCTAGAGGGAATGTCAGAAGGTACAACTGCTTTGGAAGACAGGAGGTTCCTTAAAGAGTTAAACATATATTTACCATATGAACCAACATTCCACTTCTAGGTAATAGCCAAGAGAATTGGAAACATGTTCACAGCAAAACTTTTACAGCAACACTATTCATAAAGCCAAAAAGTGGAAACAAATGGAATATTATTCAGCCAAACAAGGAATGAAGCAGATTCATGTCATAACATCCATTAACCTTGTAAACATTTTTCTATTTGAAAGAAGCCAGACACAAAAGGCCTCATATTGTATGATTCCATTTACATGAAATCT
Organism: Manis pentadactyla; assembly: GCF_030020395.1. Lineage (NCBI taxonomy): Eukaryota > Metazoa > Chordata > Mammalia > Pholidota > Manidae > Manis > Manis pentadactyla. The sequence goes on along the minus strand of NC_080020.1, from coordinate 154,567,362 downwards.
CAAATATATGTAAATCCATACAAACAGAAAGCAGATTAATAGTTGTCAGAGGCTGAGTGGGTAGTGACAGCTAATGAGGTGTTTTTTTTGGGGGAGGTGGAGGGCAGAGAGTAGTGATAAAATGTTCTGGAATTAGAGGGCAGTGATGGTTGCACTACATTGTGAACAAACTAAAAACGACTGAATTATACCCTTTAAGATGGTTAAAATGGTAACTTTTTTTATGTGAATAAAAAAAAAGGAATGCTGTCAGAAGAGTGTCTATTGAACATAGTTTGTACTTGCATCCGGATTTCTTTTTCCCTGAACCATCTCCTGTGACAATGTCTGCTCCGTAGAATTTAAGACTCTGGACAGGCCGTACCTGCCGACTCTAATTCTGACAACCGTCAGGAACAAAACGACAATTTCTTTCGAAGGGATCTCAAAACCCAGGCATGGCAAACACTGAGGGAGAAATTTCCAAATTAATGGGTGGCTGTTACTGATCCACAAGGAGAGGGCGATGCAGCAGTAGGTATGTGTCTTCTCAACTCTCCACTTCCACACAGTGTGAAGTAACCTACTCTGGGTCCTGGGTCCTACCGTTTGCTAGTCCATTAGTACTGGGCCATGGCTGCGTGAGGACTATTCGCTCATGAAGTTGATGGTGGGGGCGGGGCCAGTTCCTTATAATCGATGTGTTGCTGTGGTATTTGTAAGGGGGACAAAAAACTCTACTTACTGGTAAAGTTAAAGTGGGTTTTATTTGATCAAGAAGAGGCTTAATTTTTAAAAAGCCATGACCCTACATATACACAATGGAATATCAGTCAGCCATAAGAAGAAAACAGATCCTACCATTTGCAACAACATGGATGGAGCTAGAGGATATTATGCTCAGTGAAATAAGCCAGGCAGAGAAAGACAAGTACCAAATGATTTCATTCATATGTGGAGTATAACAACAGAGAAAAACTGAAGGAACAAAACAGCAGCAGAATCACAGAACTCAAGAATGGACTAACAGTTATCAAAGGGAAAGGGACTGGGGAGGATGGGTGGGAAGGGAGGGATAAGGGGGGAGTGAAGAAAGGAGTCCTTACGATTAGCACGTATAATGCGGGGGGGCACGGGGAGGGCTGTGCAACACAGAGAAGACAAGTAGTGAGTCCATAGCATCTTACTACGCTGATGGACAGTGAGTGTAATGGGGATTGTTGGGGGGACTTGGTGAAGAGGGGAGCCTAGTAAACATAATGTTCTACATGTAATTGTAGATTAATGATACCAACAACAACAAAAAAAGGTAACAAGGAAACTTTTGAGATGATGGACATCTTCATTATCCTGATTGTAGTGATTGTTTCACAGAATACAATATTTCAAAATATATCAAAATATTTAAGTATGAAAAAAAAAACCCCATGACCCTTTCCTTCTTCCTTCCCTGATTTCTTCTTGTTTTGATTTTCCACCGGTGAGGAGGAACGAGCACTCGAACTACGAAGACCAGACGGTCGGTTGTGTTTTCCCTTCCTGGCTATGGGCTGGCCCAGTGCACTGCGGGGCTGTGGTGTCTGCGAGGCAGAAACGCTGGGCTTGCTCTCATCGATGACTGTCCTGCCCTGAGCCCTGGGGGCGCTGGGGGGCGCCTGGCCGCGGACGGCTGCGCGTGCTTGCGCGGTTTCCCCTGCCCTGTCAGGGCTGTACATTCCTGCAGCAAGATTTCCCCAGGAGGGAGTTCCCAACGGAAAGCCTGGCCGGTGTGCACTCGCCAAGGCTTGGGCCACTTCTAAAAGAAATTATGAATTCCAATTTTATAAAATGTATACCTTCCTAGCACTGTAAGGCCAATTTTAATTTTCTATAAATTGCTTCATATAAAATTTACCCTGAAAAAACAAAACAAAACACAAGATTCCTCCAACCCACCCCAGGAGACCACGAGAATACCCGGGTCCTCATCTCATTTGCTCTGGCTAGGCTGGCTGGTGCGGCTGATGGTTTAGATGGCCGCGCGCTCGTGGAGGAGGTATCAGTTACAGCGATTGCACATTTCTTATTAAAAAGAGGGGCGGGGCTAGAAGAGACGCCTGCGCAGTACCCTGCCCGGAGAGGAGGGAGAGGGCGTGGAGGTGGCGGGCAGGGACAGGGGGATGACCGCAGTGGGTTTTTCTCAGCAGCAGGCCATGGCCGCCCAGGGGTTCTGGGTGGGCGATGCACTGTTAGGGTTCAGGTCTGCAGATGTTTCCGGCAGAGCCATGCCTGTGAGCACACGATCAGAAGTGGGAGGGTGACGTAGGGCAAAAGAATTAAGGTACAGAGGGATGCTGGATGCAATAAAATGTGCAACCCGACACTGGCTAACAGGAAAGGGGGTGGTGATTTGGGGACATAAGAGATTTGATGCAGCCTCCTCTCCCGCAGAAAGGGGGCGTGGGCCAGGAGGAGCCGGCAGGGTACCACAGACACCTTAGTCAGACCCACTCCTCTAAGGAACGACCCTGCCACGGGGTGTCCTGATAGACAGGGGGACTGAGGCCAAGGGCAGCCCGGCGCCTGCTGTGTGGTGAGGGGAGGGGTTGGTGACAAATTCGCTCAAGGTGCCCGGGTCTGTGAGCCATTCCTCCTGCCAATGTTAGTTTAATCTCCTGGGTAAGTGAAGTTTGCATTACAAAGTTTTGACACTTGAAATGCCCTTGGAATAGCTTACCACAGTGACTAATACGAACAGGAAGTGCTACCACGTAGTTATTTTAAAAAATTTTATTAAGACATAATTGACAAAACCAGTTTCAGGTTAATGTAACGTAACGATTCGATATCTGTATATATTGCAAAATGATCGCCACAGTAAGTCTGTTTTAACATCCATCATCACAGCTACAAGTGCTTTCCTCTTGTGATGAGAACTTTTAAGATCTACTCTTAGCAACTTTCAAATATATGATACAGTATTGTTAATTGTAGTCACTCTGCTGTACATTATATCCCATGACTTATTTTGACCCCTTTCACTCATTTCACCCCCCCACCCCCAACCACCAATCAGTTCTCTGTATCTGAGTTCGGTTTTTTTTTGAGTGAGATACTTGTCTTTCTCTAACTTATTGCACTTAGCATTATGCCCTCAAAGGTCCATCGATGTTGCTGCAAATAATAAGATTTCCTTCTTTTTTTACAGCAGAAAATTTTTGCTGTAGTTTTGCACGGAACTACAAAGACTCAGAACATCCAAAGCAATCTTAAGAACAAAGAACAAAGCTGGATACTTCATCCCTGATCTCAAACTCTATCACAAAGAGCTTGTTCATCCATTCATCCATCTCTGGGCACTCAGGTTGCTTCCATGTCTTGGTTATTGTAAATAATGGTGCAGTGAACATGGGGTGCATATGTCTTTTCAAGGTAGTTTTTTTTTTCTTTGGATGAATACCCAGAAGTTGAATTGCTGGATCATATGGTAGTTCTATTTTTAATTTTTTGAGGAAACTCCATACTGTTTTTCATAGTGGCTGCATCAATTTACATTCCTACCAATGATGCACAAGGGTTCCCTTTTCTCCGCATCCTTGCCAACATCTATTATTTCTTGTCTTTCTGGTAATAACCATTCTAACTGGTGTGAGTTGATGTGTCATCATGGTTTTGATTTGCATTTCCCTGATGATTAGTGATGTTGGATACTGTTTAATGAAACTGTTGGCTATGTATGTCCTTAGAAAAATGTCTATTGAGATCCTCTGCACATTTTTCATTTGATTTCTTCTTCTTTTTCTTTTTTTGCTAATTGAAGTGTCTGGGTTCTTCATATATTTTGGATATTAGCTTCTTACTTGATACATGATTTGCAAATATTTTTGCATTTTGTAGGTTGCCTTTTCATTTTGTTGATGGTGTCCTTTGTCAGGCAGCAGCTATTTAGTTCAATGAAGAGCCACTTGTTTTTGCTTTTGTTGCCTTTGCTTTTGGTGTCAGATCCAAAAAAATCATTGCCAAGACCAATGTCAAGAAGCTAATTACCACCTAAGTTTTCTTTTAGGAGTTTCATGGTTTCAGGTCTTAAATTCAAGTCTTTAATCCATTTTGACTTAATTTCTACGTATAAGAGAGTGGTTCAGTTTCATTCTTTTGCATGTAGCTGTCCAGTTTTCTCAGTGTTATTCATTGAAGAGACTGCTCTTTCCCTATTGTGTATTCTTGGCTCCTTTGTCTTAGATTAATTGGCCTTATTTGTGTAATTTTATTTCTGGATTTTTTATTCTATTCCATTGATCTGTCTGCTTTTATGTCAGTGCCATACTTTTTTGATTACTATAGCTTTGTAATAGAGTTTGAAATCAGGGAGTATGAGGCATCCAGCTTTGTTCTTTGTTCTTAAGATTGTTTTGGCTGTTCCAAGTCTTATGCAGTTCTATGAAAGTTCTAGGAGTGCTTGCTCTATTTCTGTAAAAAATGCCATTGGAATTTTGATAGGGATTGTACTGAGTCTGTAGATTGCTTTGGGCAGTGTGGACATTTTAACGGTATTTATTCTTCCAATCCATGAGCTTAGAGTATCTTTCCATTTATTTGTATCTTCTTCAATTTCTTTCATCAATGTGTTTTACCATTTTCAGGGTGCAGGTCTTTTAACTCCTTGGTTAAATTTATTCCTATGTTTTATATATTTATTTTATTGCAATTGTAAATGGGATTGTTTTCTTAATTTCTCTGTTAGTTTATTGTTAGTGTATAGAAATGCAACTGCTTTTTGTGTATTGATTTTGTATCCTGTAACTTTATTGAATTCATTTATTAGTTCTAACAGATTTTTTGGTGGCATCTGTAGGGTTTTCTACATATAATATTATCATGTCATCTGCAAATAGTGACAGTTTTACTTCTTCCTTTCATATTAGGATGCTTTTTATTTGTTTTTCCTGCCTAACTGCTCTGGCTAGGAAATCCAATACTGTGTTGGAAAAAAGTAGCAAGAATAGGTATCCTTGTCTTTTTCTTGATCTGAGGAAGAAAAGCCTTTAGTTTTTCAACATTGAGTATGATGCTAGCTGTGGGCTAACATATATGGCCTTTATTATGTTGGGCAAAATTCCCTGTATACTCACTTTGTTAAGTTTTATTATAAATGGATGTTGAATTTTTTCAAATGCTTATTCTGCATTTTTGACATGATCATGATTTTTATCCTTCATTTTTTTAATGTGATATATCACATTGGTTGATTTTATGTTGAACCATCCTTGCATCCCTGGAATAAATCCTACTTGACCGTAGTGTATGATGCTTTTAATGTATTGCTGAATTTGGTTTGCTAATATCTGTTGAGGATATTTGCATCTATATTCATCAGGGATATTATCCTGTAGTTTTCTTGTAGTGTCTTCGTCTGGTTTTGGTATTAGGGTAATGCTGGCCTCTTAAGATGTCTTGGAAGTGTTCCCTCCTCTTCTGTTTCTTTGGAAGAGTTTGAGAAGGACTGGTATTAATTTTTAAAAAATGTTTGGTAGACTTCCTGAGTAAAGCTACCTGGTATTGTGAATTTGTTTGCTGGGAAGTTTTTGATTACTGACTCGATCTCCTTATCAGTAATTAGTCTGTTCAAATTTTCTATTTCCTCATGATTCAGTCTTAGTATGTTGTATGTCCCTAGGAATGTATCCATTTCTTTAGGTTGTCCAATTTGTTGGCCTATTAATATTCATAATAATCTTTATATAATCCTTTGTATTTATGTGGTATCAGTTGTAACATCTCTTCTTTCATTTCTGACTTTGTTTTGTCCTTTTTCTTGTTGAGTCTAGCTAAAGGTTTGTCAATTTTGTTTATCTTTTAAAAAACAAGCTTAGTTTTGTTGATCTTTTCTATTGTGATTTTTAGTTTCTATTTCATTTATTTCTGATGTGGTTTTTGTCATTTCCTTCCTTCTGCTAACTTTGGACTTCTGTCTCTTCTTTGAGGTATAGAGTTAGGTGGTTTATTTGAGATCTTTTTTATTTCTTGATGTAGGCATTTATCCCTTGAACTTTCCTCTTAGGACTGCTTTTGCTGCATCCTATACATTTTGGAATTTTGTGTTTCCATTTTAATTTGTCTCAATGTATTTTTGGATTTCCTATTTAATTTCTTCATTGACCCATTGGTTGTTTATAGTATACCATTTAATCTCCACGTATTTGTAGATTTTCCAGTTTTCTTCTTGTAATTGATTTTTAGTTTCATACCACTGTAGTCAGGAAAGATGTTTGATAAGATTTCAATATTCTTAAATTTATTAAGACTTGTTTGGTGGCCTAATGTAAGATCCATCCTGGAAAATGTGCACTTGAAAAGAATGTATATTCTGTTGCTTTTGGATAGAATGGTCTGGATATCTGTTAAATCCATCTGGCCTAATGTTTTTAAATTAAGGCTAATGTTTCCTATTGATTTTCTGTCTGGATGATTTGTCGATTGATGAAAATGTGGTATTGAAGTTGTCTACTATTATTGTATTACTGTCTATTTCTCCCTTTAGGTCTGTTAATATTTGCTTTATATGTTTAGGTGCTTCTATGTTGGTGGTGTAAGTATTTACAAATGTTATATGCTCTAATTGGATTAGCCAATTTGTCTCTTATTGTAGTCTTTGTTGTAAAATATATTTTCTCTGATATAAGTATAGCTACCTATTTACTTTTGGTTTTTCATTTGCATGGAATATATTTTTCCATCCCTTCATTTTCAGTCTGTGTGTGCCCTATCTGAAATGAGTCTCTCGTAGGCAGTGTATATTTGAGTCTTGTTTTTATTCATCCATTCAGGGGCTCTGTGTCTTTTGATGGGAGGATTTAGTCCATTTACATTTTAAAGTAACTAGTGTTAGGTATGTACTTATATCCATTTTGTTAATTGTTTTCTGGTTGTTTTGTGATTCCTTTGTTCTTCTCTTGCTCTCTTCCTTTTTGATTTCATGATTTTCTGTAGTGGTGTGCTTACATTTCTTTATCTTTTGCATGTTTATGATAGGCTTTTGCTTTGTTGTTAATATGAGGTGTGCGTAAACAACTTACATTTTAACAGTCTATTTTAAGTTGATAACTTAAATATTAACATTCAAAAGCTCTAAATTTTTACTACCTCTCCCCACATTTTTGATGCAATAATATGTATCTTTTAATGTGTATCTATAACAAATTATTAAAGATAGTAATTTTTATTATTGACTTTCAACCTTCATACTAGCTTTATAAGTGGTTAATCCACCTTTACAACATTCTCAATTTTACTATGTATCTACCTTTACCAGTAAGATACATTTTATGTCACTATTTAGTATCCTGTTTCCTCTTAGAGAAGTCTCTTTAACATTTCTTGTAAGTCCAGTCTAGTGGTGATGAACTCCTTTAGCTTGTCTGGAAAACTCTTTATCTGTCCTTCAGTTTGAAAGCACAGTTTTGCCAGGCAGTTATTTATTCTTGGTTGGCAGTTTTATTCTTTCAGCACTTTGAATATACCGTGTCATTCCCTTCTGGCCTGCCAAGTTTCTGCTGAAAAATATGCTGATAGTCTTATGTTCCTGTGTATGTAACAAGTTGTTTTTCTCTGTTTTCAAGATTTTCTCCAGTTTTAACTTTTGACACTTTAATTATAATGCATCTTTGGACTTCTTAGATTCTACTTACTGGAACTCTCAGGCTCCCTGAATCTGGATGTCTGTGTCTTCCCCTAGGTTAGGGAAGTTTTCAGCCATTATATTTTCAAGTAAGTTTTCTGCCTCTTTCTCTCTTCTCCTGGGACTCCTATAATGCAAATGTCGGTCCATTTGATGTTCTCCTGTATGTCCCTTAATTACCTTCCCTCCTTTTAATTCTTTTTGCTGCTTTGGCTGTGTTTCACTTCCCTGCCCTGTCTTCCAATTCACAGGTCCTTTATTTTGCCTCAGCTAGTCTGCTGTTGAACCCCTCTATTGTGTTTTTCAGTTATTATTCTTCAGCTTTATGACTTCTATTTGCTACTTATATTTTCTTTACTGAAATTCTCACTTTGATCACTCCATTCTTCACCTGAGCCAAGTGAACATTGTTTTGATCATTATTTTGAACTCTTCATCAGGTAAATCATTTATCTCTTTTTAATTAAGGTCTTTTTCTGAGGTTTTACTTTGTTCTTTCATTTGGAACATATCGCTCTGTTTCATTATTTTCATTGACTGTCTGTGTTGAGTTCTACCCATTAGATAAAAGTCACCCCTCCTAGTGTTGAAACATGGCCTTGTGTAGATGAACCTTACTGTTCAGCCTTGCACTAGCTCTTGGTTGTCTCTCAAATCTTTGTGATTGTCCAAGCAGCCTGCTTTATTCTTAGTGGTTCCCAGTAGTTGAAGGTGTGCCAAGACCTTTCAGTGCCCCAAAGGGGAGAATCTCAGTCAGCACCTGAATTTAGGCTGATTGGAAGCCAGACACTCAGGCAGTCACTTTTTAAGTATGCAAATATACCTCTCTCAGGGGGAGACTGGGAGATGAGTGCTTCTGTCTGCTTCCTCTGCACTGAGCCCTGGGGTGATAGCCAGTTAAGAGCTACTTGCTACCATCCCACTGAACCCACGAACACAGGGCCAGGCTATCAAAAGAAGTGTTCTCTGGGTAGTAGGCACAAAAGCCGGGCATCAGGTGTATGCACAAGCTCCTTTATTGGAGACACGGATGACCCGGGCAGATTAGAGGGAGAGCATGAAGATGTTGCCCACTGGCCTCCTTGGTCTCCGGAGAGGATCGTAGTTGGCCCCTGGATGTGTTTTAATTAAAAGCCTGCCCCTCAGGTCACACCTGTGAAGCTAAGAGGCCTCTTTCACAAAGACGGGAGCCTCAGTCTGTTGCCTCTCTACTGAGCCCTGGGGTGGTAGCTGGTTGGTCCCCTTTGAGTGTAAGCTTCAGAGCCACGCAATCTGGAGGTGTCTCCTGGGCAGCAGGGGAAAGAATCAAGGCACTGGATGAACGTACAAGCTCCTTTCCAAGAGATACTGGTAGCCTGAAGCAAGGCAGAGGGAGAGTGTAAAGTCAGCACCTGCCAGCCTCTGTCTTCAGGGATTATTAAGCTGTTAGGCGTGTGTTATATTGGACAGCTGGCCCTCAGGCTGACACTTTAAGATAAGCAAATATGTTTTCTTTCTCAGCAAGTCTGGGGACTTTTCAGCTGGCTGGCTGTGCACTGAGCTCTGGGGCAGGTGAGTCTGTGTGCAAGCCCTTGAAGAACCATTTCTGTTCGCTATAGTCTCACGGCCCTTGTGGATGGAAGCCCCACTGACATTCAAGGACAGAGGCTTTGGAGGCCTTTCAGGTGCAGGTCTTGAAAGTTGTGATGCCAGATGTGGTGTTCAAAGTCTTTACTCCTCAGGGAAAAACTTGAGATATTGAGTTCCTTTCTGATTGTAGGTTGCTGTGCTAGGGGTGGGGTTATGGTGAGATTGTGTCTTAGTCTCTCCTACCTGCTTCACTGTGGGTTTTTTTCTCATTTGCCTGATGTGTAGGCTTCACTAAGCTAGCTTTAGGGGTTCTTTCAGAGGCAATTTGTTTTTTCATATGTAGATTTGAGGTGTTCTCAGGAGGAGGTGTGCTCAGGGTCCTCCCATCACCATCTTGAATTGGATTTCCATTTATTTGGCCTCATCTCATTTTTCACACCATCCTCCTCTGAGATAGGATGCTCCTGTTTTACATATGGAGAAAATGAGGCTGAGAGCAGGAGTGAGAATGCCCAAGGCCCATCATCAGTAAATGGCAGAGCCAGGACTGGAATCCAGACCACCAGAAGCACACCTGGTACTACAAGCTGGACCCATGACTCTGTAAGAAGGTGTTTGGAAAAATCAATAATAGGATTTGAACTTTGGTTGGGCGATTTGGGGGGCAGGTCTATGCAATCAGTGATTTGCTCTAGGTTGGGTGCTGTTTGAAAGCCTCTGGAGAGTATCTATTGAATGCAGCTTGTGGTTACACCAGGGTTAATTCCCCTCCCCTCCCTACCCCTACATTGCAGAGTGAGGTGTTGAACCATATGACATAAATGCTATACAGCAGCATCAAAACTCTAGATAAGATATATTGGCTGTTCTACAGGCAATCATTTAGAAACCTTAGTCCTTATTAGTCCTTGTATCAGGTCTCTAAGCCAAGGCCTAGATTTTAACCCTGGGTAATAGAAACATGTCCCAAAATTCTGCTGGGTCTGCTTTAGAGAGTCACAGACTATATTCTATTTTCTTTTTTGTTTTAGTCACAGACTGTTCTATTTTCCCTACACGTTTATGTAGGTGTGAGAAAGGAGTATTTGCTATATAGCATTACCTGCCTCTGCTAGCTAAGAAGAAAACAAGGGCTATGTGGTTGTCCTTGACAACTCTGAAGAATGAACTCATGGTGTTGGGCATTTATTACTTCAGCTAAGCTTATGGATTCATTTTGAACTATCATCTGTAGTTGCTTTGTTCCCATGGTAAGAATTATAGTTTGCAGAGTATGCATGAAGAGCAAATTAATTATCTTTTTTGGAAGTTTTTTGAGTAACTCATGATAATTTTATTTTGTATTATTGGGTATTCTTTTAAAGAATGGCTTACTGGAGATTTGGTATTTCCAATTATCTGGGAACATCCGATACTGAGTAAGTGCAGAGTGGGTGAGTGAGTTCTAGACAGATACAAGCCTGATATCCAATAAGAAGTGCCCTACAGAAGCACAGATTGTGTAGGGAGATAAGTATTGTTTAGTGTAACAGGGATACATTTCCTGTCTTTTTGTTCCTTTTGTATAAACTAGATCATGTAGAGACCGGTGTTTTGGATAAGTAATCCATATTTGTTTACATAACGTTGGAAATAAAACGTGTTAATCATGTAGAAAGATTAGGGTAAAATTTCAAAATGCATGAGGTGGCATGTTATTGATTCATAAAGAGATAATGATGTGGCTGATCTTATAAACGCTATGCTGATGGTAACTTCCAAGTCATAGGACTTCAAAGGTTTCTGAGAGTTTTGGTAATATAAGTTTGAAAATTCTATTTTTCCAGAGGATTACAGAAGATAAGGACAATGAAGTGTCTGGATAAAAGGCAAAACTTTATAGTGTTTCTTAGTAACAGTACTAGAAAAATGAGTCTCTCTCTTAATAGGTAGGGACCTTCCAGGTTGGAAAACAAAATAAAGTACTTTGTTTTTGCCTTAAGTCTTTCACTCTCTAGCAAGGATATTTGCACTCCACAGTGAAAATAGACAATACCCAGAACATATTTATAATTCCTGGAAGGAGGTGTATGTATAAAGCCTTGGATGTGTCTGAAGGCCTCTGTGGCTCTGGTTCCTGCCCCATCCACCTTTACATTTTGTTAGGATCATTTTGTTTGCAGGGAAGACAGAGAGACATCCTTGGCAGTATCTCTACCATTATTACTCTATGAGTGTTTGTTTAGGGTCACTGTCAGTTTATCTCTGCAATTATGGGTAATATCATTAATTTTGTTAAGACTCCTCCACTGTGAATATTTTTTGGTGATATTACCAGGCTACCCCAAAATACATTTCCTAACTTCCACTGGTTTTTTTTTCCTAATCAGGGGCTTGTTCCAACAGTTAATAACAGCCTCTCCAAATTTCTCCAACTTCTCTTACCAGTGAGATTACAGGAGAGTTTCTCGAGGTTAATGTTGTTTCATTAGCTTAGTGGTCAGCCCAAGCACTACCACGAGAGGCTGAGTCTTTGTGTTTTTGTTTTATTAAAGCTGTTTTCCTGGGCAGTCGCAAAGCATCTAACCTGTCTTTGTCACTCAACTTTTTTAGGCTTTTGACAAAGTTAGAAGACTCTTTGTTTCTAAAGCATTCATACTGGGTAGACATCCCCCAAACATATTTATTTATACTGTTGGTATAAATTTTTTTTTGGCCAACTTGCTGAGGTGTGGGTAAATATTTGTCATCTGAGCTGATTTAATTTCTGGGGTTGTCTCTAAGAGTGAATTTAAGACTGTGATAGCATTTTAAGTGAGAATAAAATTAGGGCTAATTAGGGGAATCTCTAACAAAAATTATGAAGGGTATGCAAAGAAGCATTGAGAGTTAACAACTTGGTGACAAAAAGGAGTCTCTCTTATTTGCTGTAATTTAACTAAATAATCTTATGTGAAAAACCCAGTCTTATTTTATTTCTTTGGTACATTATTTATGTAAGAAAAATTTTAACATATCTACCACTATTCCTTTATTTGTATGCATTTAGGCATATATAGATATAAAAAAATAGACAGTGATTGAGAGTTTTGAAATCTAGCTTTAAAATGTAATCTTTTCAGATATTAAATACTATACATATATTTATTAGAATGAATTGTAGCAACTTTTAGAGATCAATAGAAAATCATATCTATTATCCTGTGCATATACCTTAATGTCTCTGTAATTACTGTACTCACTGTTAACTATGTTATGATCTAAAATAGTATATAAATATGTATGAATATATAAACTAATCAACTTAGTTTTTCAGACATGAGACTTTCAGAAATAGAAAAACTGTTAATGAACATTTATTTCACATTACTTTAAATATTTGAGATGTCAAAATCTTATCTAAAAGTACTTGTATATTTGTTAATCTACTGGAATTTTAAGGGTAAAATTCTTTTTATGTCAGTTTTTTTTCAGTAACTGTACAGCTATTTAAAGACTATTTATAAATCCCATCTAAGTGTTTCAAGTTAGTTACTTTACCAATCTGGATATTCAAATTTTATTAATATAGTTAGTCTTCATGAATTATAGTATTTAAGGAATTTTATAAAATTCAACTAATTAAGAAGATATCCATTATTTCAGCATATATATTAGACATATATAAAATTATATATATGTATTTGTGTACAGCAGAGAAGAGGTTGAACTCAAAATCACTGTGTACAATGTTTTAACTAAACCACTGTTGACTTTCTCAGGGGTGGTTGGATTTCTTAACGATGTAGCTGACTCAAACAGAACATTTATGTTTAGCATCTCCTGGTTACCCAGCAAAAGCTGTGTGTCCAAAGGCTGGCTTTAAAATAGACTGGGAACAGGAAGATGAGAAAAGCAGGTTGGAGCAGGCAAGACTTTCTGTTAAGACTGAACCAAACAGGGGCACGCACAGACCAAACTTGCTGGTACCCGTTACCACAAGGAAGAGTTGTGGGAGTTTTAAAATTGGAAAAGGGTCAATACATTCTATTTAAAAGGAAAAAATGAATTTTGATGTGTAAATAACTTTTCTCTATCATCACGGACCCTCACTGATTACCACGGAAAAACACAGAATTTATTAGACCACGGGGTTTCTAGTAATGACAAAAATCAAACTCTTTAGAATAAAGTGATGACAGGATGGCTTACTTTGGTGCAGGAGAATCCAAATAACTGTGCCTTGCAAGTATAGAAGGGACATAACAATTCAAGGCTTTTGAAAAAAGCATCATTTATTTCAAAGTACAACACAAAGTTGTATTTTTATGAAATACACATTCAATCTTGTATCTCAAGACTTGGCTATGTGCATTTCAGTTTCTCTTTAAAATAAATTCCGGTATACAAATGTTACATACCTCAAGTACAAACAGCACAGAAAATGCATATGGTCTCAACCGAATGTTTTTACATTCATTCATTTTTCTTCAAGTTGACTTACATTTCTGTAATCTGCTTTTAAACCAGGACAGCCTTAATTTTAAAAAAATATTCTGTATTTTCAGCACAAAGTCCCCATACATTTTTAAAATTAGTTCTTGGTGTATAATATTGTGAAATTATTAAAAACCAAATTTGGTAATTTAATAAAATTGTCACATGCCAGGACTTCTGAATCACCTCAAATTATTTCCTTAGCTGTAATGTCAAATTTGTGTTCATACAGATAAAGAATGGAAGAAGACAGGTGGTGGAAACTTGATAGCAGTTAAGGTTTTCAGTTGTACAGGTCTCATTAGAGTTTGTGGCTGAGTCCAGACTTTTCTCTAAAAGCACAACAGCAAATCTCATTATCATAATTGCAGAAAGATCTGAAAGAAGCAAGTGGTACAAGCCTGCCCTGCTGGAGTCTGTTTTGCAAAGATGAGGAGGGTGGGGGCGTGGGAGCTACAGCTGTAAGAGCCTTAACAAGATGTCCCTGGAACCGGCGCATCATCATCTAGACGAGGGGCCTTTTTTTTTTTGCCTAATTTAAATTCTCATGAGGGAAGTGCGAATTAGACCAGGGGTCAGAGCTTCTTCTTCCGATTGTGGGGCTCCATATCCGCCACGGGTTGTAGGCCTGTCCCAGATCGTCGGCGGGACTGGAGGCGGGAGGAGCGTGAGGGGCCGGGTTCTCGGAGCCCACGAGGCCGATGCCCGTCAGCGTGCTCGCGGGAGTGGTGAACGGCAGGGCGCTGCTCAGGTTGCTGGACCAGATGGAGCTGCTGAATGGAGTGGCGGACCACAGGCCGCTGGTGCTGCCGAGGATGGACTGACAGAACAGACAACACGGGGTGTGAGCATGGAGGCCGGCAGTGGTAATTGCTATGCTAAGAATGGGGACTAGGCCATAGTTTCTTTTACTTTTTTTATTTTAGAAGAAATGTTTTCTACATAGAGACATCCCAGAGTCTGAATAAAGGTTCTGATCATCTAAAGAAGGGTTGGCAAACTAAGCTGGTGGGCCAAAGCCAGCCCTGACAATTTTTGTAAATGTTTCCCTGGAACAGGGCTGCACCCGCTTGTTTCCCTACGGTCTGTCTCTTCTGTGTTACTGTGGCAGCAGGGAACGCCAGTAACAAACAGGATGGCCTTCCAAGCCTAAAATATTTACTGACCCATTTTAAAGAATGGTTAGAGGCTTTAAAAACGGAAGCCAGAATGATTACAAGTGTAGACATACTCTGGAATCTATGAAGTTAAAATACTTACAGTTAAACCTTACTTGTCTAATTCAGTTTTTCTGAGAATAAAGAAGGTAACCAGAGTGGGATAATAGTTTTCTGTCATAATTTTGTGAAAGATGGAAGTAATTATTTTCCTTGGTAAGAATGCTTTATTGGAGAATGATCTTTAGAGAAGCATTTAGCTAAAATACAAGTGCACACTGGAGCAGCTCAAGCTAAGACATAAGTGCAACCCTCTGGCAGCTGCTTCTGGGGGGTGTGAGGGGCTGCAGAATGTACTGGTGAAGGCCAAGCTCAGTCACCTGCTGACACTGGACATGGCAGAGCCAAGGCAGGCCTCCAGCCACCCTGTGGCCTACTTTACAGTCGGGACGAGGCTGAAATGACTCTTCTCCACAAGGAGACAATTCAGAGGCCAGCCCACAGCTGCCAATGTTCTTCCTGTCATTCCTTGACTACAACGGCTGTGGGGGTATTAATGTCACTGTGGCAGAGTAAGGAGGCATGGCAATGGAGACGCAGAGTGCTACCCGTTCCTCCTGCACTGCTCTCTGTACCTGTGCAGCACCAACCAGCGACAGCAGGAAGGACGGGAGCGAGGGTGTGGCCCAAGCCCCTGGTACTCACTGTGGCTGTGTGGGTCGGGGAACCGGAACCGGCGGGCCAGGAAGGGCTAGGATCTGTTGCTGGAGAGTCCCAAAGGTATGAAGGGCCACTGCTAAACTCATTCCAGCTCCTCTGTGAGGCCTGATTACACGATCGAGATAACCCGAGTTTGCTGAAAACTTCTGAAAATAAGGAAGCACCCACCAAGTTTATATTTTATTTTGCCATGTGGCTCCCGCTCAGTGGCACATACCCCACTGTGGCTCACCTGGAGTTGTCACACTCACCACTCTCCAGGGACAATGGGGTATAGGGGACATCTCCCAGAACCCAAGCAAAAACATGCGAGTTGAATGCTTTACTCACACCTATCACTGATGACACCAATGCAAACATCCCCCAACTGTAACATCATCATAGCAAAGGCAAAACTCACAATGTTACCTCTAAATCCTGGACAGCAAGAGAAAATAAGGACCCCAGAAGTCCTACTTCAGACACAGACTCCTTTCTGGGAGCTCTCCAGTAAGTGCTGTGGGACACAGACCCCTGGGACACACACAGCGCTGCACTGTCCATCACCCTATGTGGTAGCGCAGGTGATGGCGGGAGGACCCTTTCGAGAGCTGAGAATCTGCCCAGGAGAGCAAGAACAAACGCCTGCCCTAACGGTCAGCCCATCCACCTTACACCTAGCAGTGCCTGGCTGCAGGAACTATGAGGCGTATCTTCAAAAATGTCTACTGAGTGACACCATTTACCAGGCTGGGCTTCCTCTTCTACTTCAGTGTTTCTCCATGCTAGAACTTGCCCTCATCTTCCTTTCTTCTCAGTTCACGGGCTTATTAGTTACACATCTAGTGTTAAACACTCACCACCAGTTAGGTTAAAAGAATTCCCAAAGGCCGAGAACGAATTGAGGGGTGTGAAGTCAGGGCTGCTGGGGTTGCTGACGGGACTCCACAAGCCCGAGCTGAATGTTACAAGAGGAAAAGGCAACACACAAAAATACATGGTGGTTAGTGGGAACAGTCCATTGCGCACAGCTTCACGGGAGACACTGCTCCCACAAGGCTATTGACCAGAGACAGGGAGAACTGAGAAACAGCTTCCACACCACAGAGCATCGGGTGCAGGGAATCCCGAGCACCTGGCATGAGCTGAGGGCCTGCTTCAAAGCAAGTGTTTTGCAGAGAAAACAGGTATTTTTTCTTTATGTTTACTTTTTGGTAATGGAAGATTAAAAAAACTGTTTCAACTCTAGGACTCAATTCTTTTTAGCACCAAGTAGGCAAAACTAGGGCTCTATAGCCTGTCTTTACTGCTGCTGTTACCTGTCTGGGAAAACAAACCTCGGCAGTCACCGTATGTCCCCATGCCCCCTGTGGCTGCTCTGGGTCAAGAAAGAGGCAGTTCCAGTAATTTACTAAAACCGTCCAGTGTCTGCTTCAATTTCCTTCCTCTCAAATACACATTTGTTCTTCTATTTCTATTATCACAGCACATCCTTCCTTGTACCCGGCCATGATGAAGGAAGAGAAGATGCAAAGTGAGGGACACATGCTTCTGTCTCTCTGCTGGGGTGAGACCTGCTGTGTGCGCCTCCAGGGGACACCGCGCTTTCTGCCTCCACCCCACAGTCAAGAGTTCCCAGAGGCACCTGGCCCCTTCTGACACTGCCTATTTGAAGCTGGGGGGAAAAATGCTTTGAAATCACAGGTATCAGCAAAAGATGCCAACCTGACTTGAAAAACCTTTCTCAGACCCTTCCGTCGATTAAGAACAGCCTACTGTACCTGTCTGAGCCGTCGCTGTCAACAGGAGTGTGTGAAATGCCAAGGCTGCTGGAAAAATCTGTTTTGCTTGAAGAAACTTTAGCAAAGCCATTCCCACCTGTAACAATGGACTCTGAATCAATCAGAGGCAAATCAGGCCCTCCTCCGTGCCTGTAGCCCAGACGTGACAAGTCCTTCCGACACCATGCCACTCACCTGGGCTCTTGTCATACCCAGCCGCCACTGCAGCAAAAGTGGGGTTGCCGTTCTTGCCGGGGAGAGAGGCTGCTTTTGTCAATTTGTGTTTGCTTCCACTCGGTTGCTTTGCTTTAGGGTCACTGGGGGAAGATGCAGAGAGAGGCATTTTCTTCATCAGCATGGCCTGCTGTGGGGGCCTGTGTGGGTGCCGCCTGGGGGTGTGGCTCCTGCAGGACTGAGCCCGCCATCTCTGCGGCCACCCCAGGTCTTGTGACAGGGACTTGGAAACAGCCCAGAACAGCCCACAGAGCACAGCCTGGCCTCATGTCCGATGCTCTGGGACTAAGACTGGTGGTCAGATGGAAAATAAGGGACTTGGGAGAAAGGGAAGAAGACACAAGGTCCCTACGAAATAGACAAGAGCAGGAACCCAATGTGGGGACTGGAAAGCCTGCACTGTGTTCTAGAGAGGAACACTGGAGAGGGGCCAGCAGGCAGCGGGCCATGGAGGAAGATGTGAGTGACCAGCAGGCAGTCTCCCCGGGGCTAAGGGCCTCCTGTCTCTTTTGGTAAGAGTTACAACCTAGGGCAGCTGACCGTCGGTGCTGGCTGGGAGCTTCCCCACGGGAAAGCAGGAACAGTGGCATTCCCAGTAAGGGCCTGCTTGGGGGACAGTGCGGAGACCATGCCCTGCTGGGAACAGCAACAGGCACAGTAAGAACTTGACATGCGGCAGCTGTCACCAGGGTTCCTGTTACCCTGTGTCATGCAAACCTAAGCGTGTCTCTGTGAGAAGCGCCAGTTGTGGGACCCCATCTGCTTGTTCAGGAGGCTCCCTATGTGCATGGAACCCACTGCTGCACCTCCCCAAGAACTGCTCAGCTCAACTGCCAGTGGGTCAAAGTCAATGTCCCATAAGCACCCTTCCCCAACACACAGGGTAGCTCTGGTAGATCTCCGTTTAATGCTTAGGATTCTGACTCTTGAATAAGAACCTAACTCAAATAACTGAAATGGGGCAAAGGCCCCGGGTGGGAAGAGCTATGGATGGGGCTGGGGCACTGCGGGATTGGGCCCCAGGTGAGGGGCATACCCACTGTAAAGACATGAGAGGCAGACGGGGCAGCAGGTTGATTATCTCCACTTTGAGGGCGTGGGTATCAGAGTTCTGGAGAACTTCCCTGTCTGAGGATAGGGCGGTGACCCGTGGGCTTACCTGCTGGCGCTGCTGTTGACGATGCTGCTGTAGCTGCCCCGGGAGGCGAGCAGGCACGGCGCGGCAGGGGGAGATGGAGAGGCAGGTGGTGGCGAGGTCTGGCGTTGTTTTAAGAAAATGTCTGCGTTGAGGGTTTGCAGAGAAAGTTTATAAAGACTATCGGTAGCTGGAAATTAAAAATACGTCTCATTAATGCAATATTTTGATACTTACTCTTCAAAAATCAGTCACTTCTGATGTTCTACCTGATACTATGCAGAACTCAAGTGCTTTTACAAAGAAAACTAAAGCTTTTGTGTGCTGTTTAAAGGTTTTGACGATAAAATGGGCAGTCATGTCTCTCTGCACTCTGGGGCTCCCCTGCAACCACTGACATGGCCCACCTCTTGCTGCACTCTGCAGGACAGTGGCATGCGGGTTCTCCCACCTCAGGCTGAGGAGGCCTTTCACGTCCTCTGGGGGTGGGCAGGTGCATGGCCCTGGGCTCTAGTCACAATGACAGCCCTGCACTCCATGGGCACGCTGGGAGCAGTACCACTCCTGGTCCATTTTACAAGGATACCAACTCCTAGTACATTCCTGCTGCCCTTTAGTGTAATTTCTACACAGCTGTTGCAAAAATTTCTGTGTCATGAAATATTTATTTTGCACTCATTAAATGGAAATGTAACTTTTATCAGAAAAGGGCATCATTTTGCATGTCTACCATGTGCCTTGGTGCTGCTCCTGGGATACAAAGGAGCATAAGGAAAAGGCTTGGTCTCTCTGAGTTCAGTCTCCAGGGACTCTTAGGCGTGAGGCTGCCCAAGTACCCAGCTCTCATGGCCCCATCAATCTCCGTTCTCAGCCTGGCTGGCCTCCCATGCCCGGCAAGTTCCGTCTATGGTGGGGGCAGTCTGCTGCTCTCCGGGGCTCTGCCCCACCTCACTTCCAGACCTGCAGGCGGTTCCACTTCCTGTGATGCTCTCCTGCACCAGCTGCTTTTCCGCAGGCCTTTGGGGCTCAGGGCCTGGATCAGCTGCACATACCTGGCTAACGGCATGTTTGAGAGGCCCCATCATCACAGGACTGCCAAATAGAGCACCTTCTTTTGAGCCCAAGGTACCCATTCCCCATCTTCAGTGCCACCTGGACCTGCCCAGGAACTCCCCAACCTTCCTCAGTGGTGAGGCACCTTATCTACAGCCCTCGTCTCCGCCCCACCTCAACTCCACCCTTATCACATAGGCAACCGCTTCCTTACCTGCTGTTTGTTGGCACCAAGGGCCCACCTTGATGCCATCTTCCCTAGCTATGGGCAGGCTTGCACAGTCTCACATCACATCTACCCCGTGGGCCATTATTTGTACAACTGTCCTGACCGTTCGCTAGCCACCTCCTGTACGGCACCATGACCTCCCCCCACCAGAGTGACGTGGGACCTGCCCATGCTTGGAGCAGGCCATGCCCTGCCTCGCGCGTGCCACCTGCCCGAGGGCCTGTGCACTGCATCCCTCGGGTAGCTCTCCTCCAGCGAGATGAGCGTTTCAAGACCCAGCAGTTGCAGAAGCACTTGAAAAACATTCATGGGATGAAACAGGGAAAGTTAAGAAGTTAGGAAAAGACTTTATGGAATAATACTTGCAGCAAGAAAAGAAGATGGGGGAGGGAAGGAGGCCAAAAACAGCACAGTGCATGTGCAATTAGAGAACTTTTTGATTCAAATACTAACCAATTTCACCTCTGTGGTTTTTTGCCTTTCCTTTAACAACCCATTGTATTCGCTGTCTTTTTAAACCACAGAATTATTGCAGGAGAATTTTTTCAGCATCTCACATGGGCACTATGCTCTAAAGGGTGTGACTTGAGTTAGAGAGATGGCTGCAAACCCCCTGTGGGGTCCCAGCTATGTGCAGGCTTGTGCAGTCTCAGCAAGATCAAACAGCAAAGGCAGGGCAGGGGAGAAAGGATTAGACAGTGGGGGACAGGGAACAAAAAGAGACAAGTGACAGAGAATGTACTGGACTGACCGATGGACTATTCATGCAGCAATACTGTGTACATAGTGGAGCCCTGCCAGGACTTTCAGTGAGGTTGGTGGAGAGAGTAGAGAGGTCACAGGGCTGGGGACCAGTGTATGGACTTCCTTGGCTGGAAAAACATAAAATTTTGCAGATGTGGGCCTTGGAGAGAGTAACACACTTCCCAGTGGCAAAGCCATCTAGCAGTGTGACCCTGAGCTCTGGGAGGCATCGGCTGGCCTGGTGGGGCACTTGCGCTTACAAACACCTTCCCCAGACCACCTGCCTGGCATTTCTGGCATTCCTCCCCCTGAGATGTGAAGTCAAACTTCCATGGCTGGGGTCCGGTCATCCTTTTCTCCTCTATTCCAAAGGCGTGATGCCAATGTATGCCTAAGGTGCACTTGCTGACATCGCCGACAGCCACTCTCTCGTCTTGGAGGCTGTGCCTGGATAACCCCCTGCTTTCCTGCTCAGTGTGATGATTGTGTTGCTCCTCACCCAGCAGAGTTCATGCTCACCTCACACTTCAGGGTGCCCCAGACAACCCTAAGAAACTGGCTCCCTGGGAAATCATACTCCCAACACTGAAACCCAGTTTCCCTGGCAGTGGAAGTGGCGTCTGCTTGATGGGGAACTGCCCACACCACACAGGAAAAGCCAAGGACTACTGTCCAGCTGAAACCTCAGGAGGGGAATCTAAGCAACCAAAAAACAGCCAGCCTGGACACAGCACTACTGAGAGGCCATTCGAGGTTTCCTGAGTGACCAGGGATATAGGGTCATATCTCATCCCAAGTGAAACAAGTACTAAAAGATGGCCTAAAGTCTCATGGTGAATAGGGGGCTACAGCTTTTACAACACGGAGTCTCTGGAAGGCACGTACGTAGGTGAAAATCTAACAGGTGGCATGTGTCACATGCACCTCTCCTTGGCGTCTGAGTCCCTGCCTTCCCTCAATGCACCCAGGCCTTCCACCACCCACTCTTTATTTAATCCCCCCTTCACCTCAGACTATCTTATTGCTCAACCCTGCTTTTCCCCTTGGTACAAACACGCCAAGTGGGAGTTCACTCTAACTCTGGGTGAGTGCAGATCCATCAGTCCCAAGGCTGGACCTCTTCTGATCCCAAATGCCTTCAGCCTCCTGCCTCTGCTTGGCTGCTGTCTTCTGTTTCAGGTCCTAAGTACCTAGAGGGTGAGGACCTCTACCCTCTTGTTGCAGACCATGCTGTCATGACTCACTGCAGGCCACATCTGAGAAACAAGGCCAAGAAGCTAGCAAGAAAGAGAATGAAACCTTCACATATGTTGTTTATGTGAAAGATGTGGGTAGATATGAAAGTAGACTGAAGTTTTACCAAAATGATTACACTGGGAGTGTAGGAGGAACTAGTCAGGTAAAGGATGGCTGAGTTCACACTTTCATAAAGATACACTGCTGTGGCTCATTCACCACTCCAGACAGAGTTTCACTGTCTGTTCACTTTTCTGGTGTAAATTGTCCCACTGCGGCCAGTCAAGCTTCAACAAATCCGCCAGTGGTAGCCTACTTAACAACAGGCTCCTGTGGGCTGGTGTTCCCCAGCAGACCAGATACCAGGTGTGCTTTTAAGCAGTATGTCCCTGCAGAGTTTTCTTGACCAAAGGGGGTTGGGAGGGCTGTGAGTGATACTTACAGCTGCCGGGCTTGTGAACTGGCACAGAATCCCACTCTGGGGGAGGAGAGTCTTTTTCACCCTCTGAGCTACTGGTGCTGCCTAATTCTTGACTATTTGGGAGGAATTTTGCTAGGGCAGGTGGCCTGTTATCCACTAACTTACTTGTACCTACACAAAAAGCAGAGAAAATGGTTAATATAGGATAATTACTTTCTTTCAGGTCTATTTCAATGAACTTCTAATGAGGACAAGAGCACAACTGTAGCCTTTGGTATGACTAATAATTACTAACTGATTGTCAATTATAACAACTATTAACATAATGATCACAATCATATCTGTATGATCAAAAAGTACCTTTTGTCTTTTGGGAACTTCGGGATTTGGATCCGCTCATCAATGTAGTTGGAAGAGGAATCTTGGTGGGGATATTTCTTCGTTGTTTACTTTCCAACGGGGGAGTATATGGAAGCTCTAAAGAACTGAAAGATAGGCATGGATGGAAAATTTAGATTACCCCTGTTTTGGTGCACAGATCGATGTCACTGATCACTCTACAATTTCAACTCCATGTTTTACTAATTTGGCTTCCTAAAGCCTTATCTACCCATATGTAAGACAGTCCTAACTCGGAACTGGCTGCATTCCAAACACATCTAGGACTGCTCAGGAGACACTCACCACTCGTAGGTTTATCTTTTGCTTTTCTGAGTGCTGACATTGGGTCCATTATTTAATAATATGTACTGGAACAGAACAGCTATTTCAGGTAATGCATATAAAGCCTTTAACACAAACTTGCTTTTTGGGGTTGCTGAGTGCAAAGTCATTTTGCTTGTGAGTGACTCTATCCCAGCATCGAGACTAACTGGTGGGATTCTTGAATACAGAGATCCTGAAAGGTCTCAGGCTTACAAATGTCAAAGCTTCTGCTTTTTAAAACTTTGAATGCATTCTCCTCATAGAAACTATGGCATGAACCAAGGCTAAGTTCCTGGGTTACCCATGAAAATCCACTGAGCCCCCTGCAGAGCAGCAGGGCTGAGCATTTGCTTAGCTAAGGACTAAGGTGAGTGGCGGGAGTTGAATTTTCTTTATTCCTGAACTCAGGGTTAATCTGAGGCAAAAATTTAAATATCATATTTATTTATTTGGAATGTACATGCTTTCTAAAAGGTTTAGAGGTAAGCTTAACTCACACAATAAACACATTTGCGTAGAACTGTCAGTTCAGGCAAAATGGGAGGCATGATGGGCTATTTTAAGTCTCCACAGCCCAATGAAGAAAACACTAACATCTGCTGGGAGAGAAGCAGTCTGCAGGGGCAGTGGGAAGATGGTGCAGCTAAGGCAGCACTGTGAGCAGTGAGGTACAGGTGCCACGCACTGCGCACAAAGTTGCTTCTCTGTGCCCACCGAGGTCAGGCCCCAGGCTTGGGAAGGCCTCTGACAGGAGCTAAGCTGACAGGGCCCAACCAGGGCATTTTCTGTGAAGGCTGAGACACCGCTGAGAGAATTCTGTGGCCCCTAAGGCAATTCTTCCAAAAATCATCAGTGAACTCCACTGTGCTCCTGGTAGTGGCTAGAAGCTGTCAGTAAGGCTGGGTTTAGGGCTTGCTTTTCATTAAAATCCTCACAAAGTTTACTGGCTAACGAAGTTGTTCTAAAATGGATGTTATCGCTTGTGTTTTCCACCTTTGTGCCCTTCCTGTCCCCAGTCCTCAGGCGTGACCTCACACAGCACTCTGGCCTTGCTCAGGCCCAGGCTTCAGGCTCTTCTCACATATCATCTTCCTTCTGCTGCCACTCCAACTCCTCTCTCCTACAAGGCAGCCAGTTCCACCAGGTCCTGGGGTGGGGACAGCCCACTGTGCTAATTCACACCCCATTTCAGGGTCACAATTTCAAGGTCAAACCTTCCAGATCCAGTGGCACCACGGCAGCCCAGCCCCCCACAACCGTACTCAGATGACAGAATATGTAACATGTGATTTCATAAATACGTATATTTTAGTGGAGGTTATTTACTAACATTTATAAGGTAGTAGGTCAGAGGCAATTTTCTTTTCATTCTTTTGTTTTTCAATATTTCACAAAATTTCTATAATAAAAAGGTATTGTATTTGGTGTTAGTAGAAGAGCTAATCCAAAGGGTTAACCCAAGTTAAGTAGGATTTTAGTCAGGATAAGACACTGACATGAAAACACTGTCTATGGGTGAGAATATTAATGCTACAGTTTTATAAATCTTCTGTCCTTCTTTCACTTTAGACTGATGGGCTTTTAAAATAACCCTATCTTTTAAAAAAACAAAGGCCCCATGCCACAGCCCACCAGCCCTCAGGTGGTGCTGGTGGAGGTGGGTAGGTGTGAGTCATTTTAAAGTAGGTCATTTGTAAGTGTGGAGTTGGGGGCTGTCTGCACAAAGCTTAACACTGTGCCTCTGAAAATCAGTTGTTTTTTTAAGAAAAAGGTTCCAGACAAGTATTCTATTTTTGCTGATTCATACTTTCATGCTAGATGATCTCCATCAAAAAATCTTTTATAAGGCTTCTGAATAAAATGGCTGAGAGTGAACTTAATTGATTCTTTCTAAAAGGGAAAACAGAAAGATGGTTCAGATGCCAGACTTTATTTCTGCTCATAATACACACTATCTACCCCTGTTTGGGGGAGCAGGGTGGCAGAGGGCTGAGGGCTAGGTGTCCAGTGCCAAAGGGTCTAGTGTGTGGAACGTGGTGCCTATGGCCCTGAGCTGAGTGTGAGAGTACAGCAGATTATTTGGAGAGTACAATTATTCTATCTACTAAACTTTTAGGGGGGCACTTATTTTAGGTAATTACATATTAAGTTATAGATAGTTACATATAATTACATGTAAAAGGCTGATAAACAGAAAACAAGAGGATCAATGGACAGCTGGTACCCAAAACCAGGGATCCCTGGGCATTTCCTGGTGCAGAAGTCTTTTAGTGTCTGAGATCTAACTCCCATTCCCTGGCACTTTTGACCTATAACCCATTTTTCTGGAGGTCTACAGACCTACTTCTCAGGTGCTGAAGCTGAAAAAAATGTAGAGGCCAGACTCTGCCACTGCAGCCCCATTTTCCACATTCCTGGGAAATGACTTTTTTGAAGTCAACTCTTGGGAGTATGGTAGGATGGGGTTGCACAGGCAGAGACTGTGTCTGAGGTATTACTCTGGCTTTACTACTGTATTTTTAGGAAAATGAATTCTTCAACATCTAACAATTTGGGTCTTGAGGACTAGAGATGACATATAACAGTATTCCAATAACAGTGATAGTATTTAAAGACTAGCTTTTGGAAAAGCAAATGTGAGTGAAACCCACAGATTTAATTAATATCAGAAGGTCAATTTTTTGGCTGGTATATAAAAGATTTACTCCCAATCAGATAAAGCTGCCCAAGGAAGTGAAAATACATGCCTTAATATTAATGAGATCTTTTCACAGTGCAGAAATATGCCTCAGATGTGTATTATCCTACAGAAACACACTGAAGGCACCTCTTATAAGGTGACAGGAATTCCAGGTGTCATCAGTGCTAGGATTAGCCATGATGAATGACAGAGCAAGGCATCAACTATCACAGAGTGGACAGGGAATGGTTCCACTCAGGGAGGCTACCTTTCTGGTTATTAAAAACACCAGTCTTTGTTTAACTCTGTGTTTGATTGATGTTAATGTAAGAAAAACACAAAACAAGAGCAGTGAGTTTAAACAGATCAGATTGAGAGACGAGACGTCTGAGGTTGCATACGGATTCCTCCAGTTAACAAAAGACAATTTAGAGTACACTGCTTACACTGTCTGCTGGTAACGGTTTCTCTCTTTTACACCTCAAGGGAACATGAATTATTACTGTAACTGCCCCTTGACTAGGTAGGTGGTAGAGAACAGGCTACTGTAGCTTTTGGTTTACCAGAGAAGTTAAGATCCCTGCAAAGTTAGTGGCATTCAAATGAGGTGTTTTATAAATTTTCACAATCAAATTTGCTAATGGTCAACTTATATTTCATAAAAAAATCAGAATATAACAGAAGTCAGTGGGGGAGGGATGATGGTCAGGATTAACAAAGTACTATCTGTTTTAAAAATATGTCGCTTTAGGTACTGCACTCAGACATCAAGGCTAATAGTGCAGATTTGGTGACAGTCATCTCTGGAATGGTTTTCCTATGATAATTTTTAGAATCTTTGTTTTGAAATAAATTTATGATTGTAAGAATTACAGCATAATTGTCTCACAAGATCTTTGCATATGGAAAAAGTAGGGTTTTCATAATTTGGGTTTTTCAGCTCATTTACTTTAGAATACCTGAGCAGTCATCCAGTCTGAGAAAGGCCTACAAGACTGATCACT
Organism: Manis pentadactyla; assembly: GCF_030020395.1. Taxonomy (NCBI): domain Eukaryota; kingdom Metazoa; phylum Chordata; class Mammalia; order Pholidota; family Manidae; genus Manis; species Manis pentadactyla. Next base: position 154,540,624 of record NC_080020.1, on the reverse strand, counting down.
TCCCACTGGATGAGAATTATTCTTGTTCTGGGGCCAGGGTCTTAGCACCAATGAGTGATATCTCCTGGGAGAGATCCAAGTGGGACAGCCATTACCCCACTTGACATTCCTTCCAACTGGGGCAGACTGTTCTCAACAAATTGTGGAACTGGATCACTCAAATAACAATTTAAATTTTAGGTATAAATAATCCATTAGTAAGCTCTGCCATATGCTGTGTTATTTCCTAAGTTCAGGGACAAAGTTACATTTTACTGCAGTAACCACTCATTTCTTATTAGCTTTTGGTACAGAACAGACTGCCCCTGCTTGAGCTAGGCTGTATAATCTAGGGATAGAGACTAGGTTATTGGTGTTTTCGAAAGCTCAAGTATTCCTCCCAGCATCACAGTAAATGAGATTAGACCCTCCAGAAATCTAATGCCAGTTCTAATGGTAACAAACTATGACTTCCTTGATTAATTTACACCTAATTCTTTCCACTTCCTAGGTTGATGCCCACTTATCACACAAGGCAAAATATTGGCTTTGATGCTGATGGCCATTTTATATAAGACAGGAAGGGTGTTGTTAGTAATACCTTCCTGTGGGGCCTATCAGAATAAATCCTGTCCACAGGGACTGAAATGGAGTCATTTCAAGGTACATCTGCCTGACAGGTAATATCTGCCCTGAGCATTTTTCAAGTAAGAATAAATTCTTCAAAGTTTTACAGCACAGAATTCTAGACCCCAACTGCAACTCGGAGTTAGTGAGCACATTCTGGGATAGAGGTCTTGAGAAAATTATGCTCATACCAGTGGTTAAACCATCAAGGTCATCTTTGTGTGAAGTGAAATGGCTCTCTGCTTGGGAACAAATTACCAAGCTAAATTTCCCTTCAAAATTGTCACAAGTCATTAACTCTGCCTTTTACGTGTCTGACAGCAGAAGCATGTGGCTGTCCCTAATCCAAAACGGTGAACAGGCGTTAGAGAAACCCCAAGCAGGGTATGATGCAGGACACGGCTTTTGTTGCAATCCCCCCTAAAAATCAACCAACCAAAAACATACTGAGATTTCACCAGTAACTTCTTATGCACATCTTTCACATCTTTACCTCTCTGCACTCATTTATTGTTCTTACCTGGGTTTCACATCCATTGGGATTTCTTTCTTAACACTTAAGAGTTTTTTGCCTTTTTGCTTCACTTGAGACATTTCATTTTCATATTTTTCAGGCATGGCTTGTTTTCCCTTTTGCTTTTCTATATCCTGTAAAAGACATACATTTAATTGCTGACAAGGATTCATGAAAATGACTGACACAGTCCTGTCTGAAGGCAGAGACACAAAACCAAAGATGTAGCAGGTACACATGTCCTCTGTATAAAAACGATTAAACTCCTTTCTTCAAATATATCTTTACTGTGGTTCTGTCAATTTTTCAGTCTTTGACTTATTATAATTATGTTTTTGGTATGTTTAAGTTATAAAGAATGTCATTTTAATTTATATTCATACCTAAATGGGATGGGTTAGGTATAGTGGCAGTGGTAACGGCAAATTGGTAGCTTTTTATTTCTAAGTACTGGGGAGCAAAACCTTGCCTCTCTTATAGGAAAGTTCATCTAAGATTACAGAGTTGTAACACTCTGGCAATGTTCCTAATCCTGAGCAAGAGGAAAATCCAGGGCAAGGAACAGTGCAGGCAGTGCTAGGTGTTCACAGCTGTCACTAAGTATTCACAAGTGACACTGTGACTGTCAATAGTGTTACACTGGGTCCAATGCCAACAACTATTCACCATCAACAGGAGGGTGTTATTCATCCACTTACTCAACATTTACTGTGAGGCAGTGGGGTGACCAAGGGGGCCTGGGCCCTTCCTTCAAGGACTGTGAAGTCTAGCAGGAGGGAGACACATATGACAGTTAGTGCACTTTCATGCAGAAATGTTCACTGGCTGTGACTGGAGCACAGGAAGAGTTGACTTGCCTGGCTCGAGTAGGGAGCCCAGACAGAGGAGGTCACACCTGAGCTGCATCTTAAAGCTGAGCTACTCAACTGGCCCACCAACTGCTGTCTGTGGTCCGGAAACTGCACACATGCGTTTTTATAATAATTTGATAGTGCTGTGGCATTCAGGTGTGAGATTAGTGGACCTATCTTCTGAACAGGGCACATGTCCCTCAGGTATTACTGAACTAGCAGGGGAGCTGCATGTGGAATGGGTGTGCACCACTCACTCAGGGGCAATAGGAACCATGTATAGGACAGACTGGAAATAAAAAAACCTGGTTCTTAATCACAAATAGTTTGAACTATGTTCAAGGATGCACAGAGGCTAACAGGGGGACAGACAGGGGAAGAACATACTCAGCAAAGGGGAACAGCTGTGGGGTTGGGGGGTTTTACCAGCACATGGTAAATTTAGAGTGTATGCAAGAGTGTCCAGCTTCACAGATTATGATTATTAAGGCAGCCTGGATTTTAAAAGGTCACATCAGGTCAATCTATTTAACTGACAAGAGTAAGTAACCAGAGAAACGGCTACAACATCTTCCCACATATGCACCTTTTAAGACTACTCGGACTTATTTAAAAAGTATGTCCTGAAACCCGACTTGTCAAGAACTTTGTAGACTGTGAGCTCTTTGAGAATAAGAACATGGTCTTTTGTCTTCTACTATTTCCAAAGCACCCAGCAGAAGGCCTGGCACTCAGGTTCTCAATACATATTTGTAGAGTGAATGGGCCAAAGAGGTTTGGGAAAGACTATTAGAGAAAATGACCTGTCAAGTTTGTTATCTCATTGGAAGAAAATATACACATCTAGCGAACAGATCAGTCACCAAGCAGTCAAAGCACCAGAGTCCACACAGGAGTGCAGAAGGGGGGAGGAGAAGGTGCAGAGGCCCACAGAGGCCGTGAGTGCTGAGCTGCATCTGTAAGGCAGCCGGTGACAGGGAAGGCAATGGGAGAAGCAGGAGGCAACGGACAGCAGAGGTGCCAATCAGGCCAGGGGGCACACAGAGATTGGGGGCAGATGGCGTTGGCAGGAGAGGGTGCTGTTGAGGAGTGGTTGGGAAAATAGCTGGAAAGGCAAAAAAAGGAAGTGAGGAAAAGCTTTTACATGTATGTAATGTTACATACAGACAGAGAAGGCATTCTGCATCTCTGAAGGAATCTGTTAAAGGATATGAAGTACCGAACTCCAGTACTGCTATGGATTGTAAGGGGGTGCACAAAGCACCATCCCGAACATGAAGGACGAAAAGGGGAAGACAACTGACAAGAGAAGGAAGTTCCATGTACATCTGATTTTAAAAATTAATATATACAGATGACACTTTTGGATATCTTTAAGAAATGATTCCTTATGTCACTAGAAGAAAACTGAAAAATTCTGGTCTACTGTATTAAAGTCTCTATTAAGATCATTTTAGATATGAAATATAGCTATCTAAAAATAAAACTGCCCACATAAAATCACACTGTCCCCTTTCCATATACTGCTCATAACTCACCTCAGACAGAGTCACTGCAGCAAGCTCACCCTCCGTTCGTCTGAAGCCCACTAAGTACAGGGATTTGCAGTATTACCCCTGATACGAACGATCACCCTGGGAGCCGAGGACTCTCAAGAGTGAGGCTGGGTTGCCCGGTCACCACTAACGCCTGAGGTCTGTCCCCAGGCCACCTTCCCCTCTGGAGCAGTCACTGCTCTATGTGCATTGGGAATGGGCTGCTACTGAAGCCCCTGTACTAGCCGTGATGTGGCAGGACAAGTCCAACTAAAATGTTATGATTCCTTCTCATCCTCTTTGGATACTTAAAATTTGAAACCTATTTCATGAGCTAGAGGAGTTACTATTCCAGACAGACCCTAACTTTCAAGCAGAGTTTCCGATTTCTAAGTATTTTACTGCATTATTAACATGTTTCCCATTGTTCAGCCCTGGGAAGGTGAAGACATCCATCCCCAGGATTGGGACCGCTTCCCATAGGACAGTGACTATGTAGGCATGTCTGTGCACATCATGAACCCTCTGCACACTCTGGATGCTAAAATACTGTGTTTACTGTGTGTTACACACCCGGCCTAGAGGCTGGGCGGGCGCCATGCACGCCCGGGGGCCCCACCATACCTCCTTGAGGAGAGGCTCTGTGTCGGGGTTGGAGGTCTCTGTGGTGCTGGACGAGCTGTCATCGTCCGCCAGCGAGGAGTCCTTGAGGTCGTCTTCCTGGGCCTTTCCCTTTCCCTTCTTCTCCTTCTCCTCTTGTTTCTTAGGTGGTTTAACCTTGCGCTGAAGAGGTTTTCCTTTCCCTGGGGATGAAAATCAAAGTAAAATAACTCCTGAGTCTTAAATAGCTCAGAAAACAGCCACTGACACTTTTTGAAGAGGCTAGACTCTTGCTGATTAGTAAAGGTTTCTTTCCCTACTTTTTCTCTAATTAAAGCTTTCTAAAACGTGTTTGAATTTTTGATTAGAATATTTTTAAAAATCAACTTTACTGAAGTATAATTTATATACAGTAAGATAAACCCATTTTAAGTTCTCAGTTCAATGAATTTTGGCGAACTCAGTAGCTTTGACAAATCTGTATGACTGTCTTGGAATACTTTCTTACATCCCAGAGGGTGATGTAGCTTTGAAAAGTCACAGAAGTGATAATCAGATATCCTTTCCAATCTGTTTGGAGATGGAAGCCTGATGGCTACAAAGGCTGGGCTGTGTGTACGCATCACCAGGTGGCAGAGCTGTGATGGCCCAGATCCTGGCTCTACGCCAACTAGTGGTGTTATCTTGGCCTCTCATCTGTAAGGTGGGGGAGACAAAACCTCAAGGGTTGTAATGGAAGCCCTTAGGACAGTGCCGGGTACAGAAACAACATGTAATGTTACATACAGACAGAGAGTAATAAACATATTGGAAAGATGCAGATGCTCCTAAGACAAATGGGAAACCAACCTACAACATATTTGAGTGTCCACTATTTTCTGGGCAGTGTCCCATGTCCTGGGAAAAAAGCTGTGAACACCAACAACATGGTCCCTGCCCTCAGGGAGCTCACATTCCAACTGGGCTACATAGCGGCAGAGCATCACTGGATTCCAGCATTTCAGACTTCACGGCAAAATCACCATGGCAGGCCAGCAGGGTGAAGCTGCAGAAGCCGCTGAAGTCACGGTTTAACCCATTCTGTAGATGCCATTTTAAAATAATCCTTTTGTTAATGGTGACTTAATATAACTTTTTTAAACCCTGATGTTTTATGGCCAGAGACTCAAACTTCAGCATCTAGAACAGGACTGGCAAACTATGGCCCGTGGGCCAAATCTGGCCTGTGGCCTGTTTTGTGTAAGGCTGGTGAGGTGAGAATGTTTTTTACATTTTAAAGTGGTTGAAAAGAAGAAACAAAGAGGGTATGACAGAGACAGTCTGTGGCACACCAAGCCTCAAATATTTACTATCTGGCCTTTTACAGAAAAAGTTTGCTGAGCTTACTCTAGAAGGAGAACAAGTAAGCTCTGATTTTTAGCATGTCATTTTGTCATTTATTTCCACATTGATCCAGGAGGCATTAGATTTGAAACCATTAACTGGGATATTAGGTCTCAAAAATTGAGAGACCTTTGATGGAGTACAAGATTGGCCAGTTGGCTTAATTTTAACAGCCTCTGGCCCTGAGTGGCCAAGGTTCCTTTTTGCCTCAGCGGAAAGGAAGGAGCCCGTCCTGCTCTGACCTGCCTTGCACCCCAAGATTTCTCAGGTTCTGAGTTTGATAGTTCATGCTGAAAACACTTCAAACTTTCCCACATGATCAAGATCAATCTCCCATGCATGAATTTCGCACCTGGAATTAGACAATTTTGTCATGCTTAGGTTCAATGGCTGAGAGGCACTGTCTGTATAAGTCATCTCAACAATAACCTGAAAACCACCTTAGTAAACATGAAAGGGCTAGAAGGGATTTTTTTTCTTACTGGCAGGGTGGCCACAAATCTTCAATTTATAAAAAACACAACAGCTGTGAAGTGCAATGAAGCAAATCACAATAAAATGAGGTGTGCCTGTGTCCTGGCTATGATACTCTATTACTAAGTTATGTCTTGTTGATGGTTGCTATGCCCGCTCACAAAAATGGTCAGAATGAGGCAGTTTTCTTCATTGTTTTAGAGCCAAATTAAGTATATTTTTTCTAATAATTGTGTAAATTCAAAACTCGTTATTGACACAAACCATTTGTCCCTAGCTCAGGGCTAACCTGAGTGCACGAGAACAGAAGGCAGGCTGCTTAATATATATGACAGAGTCCCATCTGCTGCTTACGGGCCTAGCATCTTTACCCTTATCAGATGATCCCACTATGAACTGATATGTACATACCTACAGTCACCATAAAGGCTGTGCCTGTGCATGAGGTTGAGCATTATGTCCGAGAGGCATGATGGAGATGAGGAGCTACAATTTAGCTTTATAAGGCCGATATAAAGCATCTATGTGAAGAATATTCCCATGATGTTTTCAACAAAGACACAATGCACATTGTTACTCAGTGTCCTCAGATTCAAGCAGGAATTCAATGCCAGCAAAGTCTGTTTTTTCAGATGGACGCTTATGCTTCCTTTTCCTGCATGAGAGCTACACATAAATGTTTTCCTCTGGCCTTAGCTGCCAGGAAATCTGCAGCTCAACTAACACTTAATGGTTAACAACTAAGCTTATTCTGGGCCTCTGTCGAGAGCACTGTAATTAAAAACAAATACCAAAAAACTTCTTTTTGTCTTTTATTCATTGCTTTTTATGAGTTTTAATAATTGATGCCAACTCTGATCATTTCAACAGCAGGCAAAGTATGAATTATAGATTTAAAGACTACATCCTAATCATTTACTTTCTCTGTCTTCATGAAGTAGTGTATAAATGAATTTATAATCAGTTGGGCAAGTTGCTTTGGTTGTTTCTCTCCCAACCAATTTATATCAATTCATTTTTTATTTCCACCCAAAAGAACTGTTTCAGGAACGTTTCCTTTAGTAGCAAATGGTCTCGTAACTGGTGCAGTCCTGGCAGCAGTGGGCCTGACAGGCCAGGCAGTGACAGCATAGTCCCCCTGGACATCCTGCAGACTGTCTAGAGAAACATCAGCTCAGAGCTCAGGCAGAATCTGAATTCCTCCTCATCTTTTGGCTGTTCAAACGGTCTCAATGAGGCTGATAAACAATATAGACCAACACATGACTTACTTGGGTCAGTAAGTGCCATGTAAATTTATTTCCCCCTATTTGTTCTGAAATAATACCTTTATAAGAGTATGAGAAACAAAAACACTCCAAAAAATGCCTATGAAGAAAACTCTTCAGGAGTTCTTTAAGCTAAAGCAAATTAATTGTTTTCTGAGTTTTATAGCAATTGTATTATTTGGCCTCACTAAGCTCTGTGCTTAGACAGCAAAGATACTTCTTTAGCTCAAGAGAAGTCAGAAAAGAATTCCTACTAAGTGAAAAAATTTTACTGCTATCCCAGGGAAGGAATTAGTCTATCCATACTCTGTCTGGTTTGTTCTAGTTTTTCTTCTGTCTTTAGAAAGTTGTATATACCATTTGCAGCATGCAGGACTAGGAAAAAAGGCCGAACAACCAAAACTTTATAGTATACAGAGTTCAATTAGGTTTTCTATAAAATTGTTAAATTCAATTAGATTTTGGATTTGTTTATTCTAGAAATAAAATATCACAGATATTCAAAAGAAAACTTAACTACACTTTAATGTTGGGAGAAGACAGCTTGTTCTTCTGTGTTGGCATTTCTCTCCACATGCTTTGAGGGCAACTCCTCACCTGCCCAAAATGTTACTAGATGGGACCAGTGCCCGCCTCCCAAGGACATTCACTGATTATATTCCATTTGTGGGTGGGGTTATAATGGCTTAACACAGGTTATTCCAACCTCCCAATCTTGTTAAATGCAGATTCTCATTCTGCGGACTGGGTTGGGGCCCAACACTCTCCATTTCTCAAAGCTCCCAGGTGATGTCACTACTGCTGGTCCCTGGACCGCAACTTTGGGTAGCAAGGCCTTAAGAGCCTCTGATACCCTGTCCTCCAGGACATGGCTCTGTGTGGGTTAGCCACTGCACTTCCTGTCCCAGAAGGCAAGCTGACCTCAGAGGGCCTGCTTCCCTTCTGACACTAGCCCTTCTCTCAGCTCACTCCTGCCCAGCTTCTCCACCTGTGTGAGGCAAATCACGTTAGATTTAGTCCAAGGGCTAGTGTTTTTGCCTATGGGACTATATTTAGTAATAGAAGAGTGAGTGGAAAGCTTATTAACCAAGCCTCAGGCTTCTCCAATACTCAGCTCTGCTTTTGGAGGGAGGAGGGAATTAAGAGCAGATTTTATGATTTTCACTCTGCATCTTGTCTGTTCCCTTGGCAGGCAGCCCAGAAGGCAGGAGAGGGAACTGATCAGATCTGTGCTCCTAGAACCTCTATATTCAGGACCTAGATACACTACATATAAGTATATACATGACATTCCTACACAACACCTGGCACCAGATTCGTGGACTTCCTCTGACCCTCAACCTCCAATCATGTGGGCTCCAGGCCTTGTACAGGTCGGACCGACAATCTCTTATCAGTAACCCTGAAATCTCCAAAGCTCTCTAAAGCTTTTTCTAACTTATTTAGAAACAAAATTTGATGCCTAAACTCTCAGGAGTACAACCTAAGCTGAACTGATATGATGCTTCCTCCATAGATAGTCTTATGAATCACAAGCTATATGTACTATGAACCTTTCAAAAAATCTGAATTCCCTAATACATGTGGCTCCAGAGTGCTGAGTAAGGGTGTGTGGACCTCTAGCTCTGTGGCCTTGCTGCTGCTAATGGGCATCACTTCCATGTCACTTCCACATTCCATTTCCAAGGCCGCACCTAAGAACTTGTGATCGCCCAGAACTGCTTTTTTCTGAAACACTAAACCCTTGGGCCTCATTTCCATACCTAAGTCTCCATTAGCCCCTTGCTCCTACCATCCCTGCCATTTAGCTTGCTGGATCCCCCACCCACTGGCTTGTCCATGTCCTGTCTGGCTTCAAGTCCTTCTCCAGGCAGCTAATCCCACATAGTCCAGCATGTGCGTTGCTCTCCTGTCAACACCCTATGTCCTGGTACCTTCCCCGTCCTACAGGATTCCAACATCATTGTAATCCAACTAGCCAGCTTTCACTCTCCACCCTTGGGCTGCAGTGTACATTGGAGTAAAAGGACAGAAGTGTGAGGTAGTGCCACAGTGACCCTCAGCTGGGCCCCCAGTGGTACCTGAGGGGCTGGTCCTACAAACCCCTCTCAGGGCCCATGGACTCCCAGTCAACAGATGTCTCAGCTATTTGCAATGTGACTACTCCAAACTTAAGTGCTGACTGACACCACTGCTCTCAAGCTCTACTGGCTTTCTGTCATTGGCCCATACATATTTTCAAGTACCGTGATCTCCATTTTTTTCATTAAAGATACACACAATATATTCATTCCTATTCCTTGTCAAAAATTAGAGAACATGGAAACTAGAGATTAAAGAGTAAATGCCGCCAATGCAGACACTAAGAGGTGGCCACTGTTAACAGCCTGGTGTGAAAGGTTTTCTCTAAGCCACAGTAACCTGGCTTTGGGGCCTATTGCTTCACAGAGACTATCTTGCCAAGGTCAAGCACTGTCCTAACTGCCAGGCTCTGTGCGGCTCTGCTCGCTCTTCGCTGTTTCTGGCCTTGTTGGGATATGCTGACCACATCTTTTTTCCTGCTTCCTGTTACATGGTCGGCTGGCCTTCCTTCTGCTGGCCTTGCCCTCAGGATTCTGTCTTTAGCCTTCTACTTGTCCCATTTCTCACCCTCAAGACCAAGTTCCAAGCAGGCATTTCTGCTGGGATGTTCCACAGCCACCTTCAACTCAGCAGGCTGGAGGTGGTGTGCACCCTCCCTGCCCTAGTCACAATCGTATGCTGTGGGTAGTACTGATCTGCTCTACTTTAACAAATGGCAGCTCAGAGGACCACTTTTCTCGAGTCCTGCAGTAAGTGGCAGAGCCAGGATGTGATCTGGGCCTGCCTGAGGGTAAGCCTGGCTTTGTGACCCCATACCACTCTGTGTCTCTCTACCCTGGAGAAAGCTGCCCCTCAGACCACCAAAGCCAGAAATGAGGATGGCTGCAAATTCCACCATTTCTTCAGTTAAAGCAGATACTGAGAACTGACTGCACCAGGTTCTGAACTTTCTCAGGTTCTAACCCTCAACCCAGCAATGGTCTCTGTCCAGTTGCCAGGGTGTAGGTGTTCCTGAGGGAGAAACCACAGAAGTACACAATCTCATGACTGCCCGGCTGATGAGCCCCACTCAGGTCCACGACAGGGCCTTTCTGGGCGTCACCTTCCATGAGGAATAGCAATTGGAGGAGTGACCAGAGGAGTAGCTGGATGGCTACAGATGTAGGCAAGATCTAGGGGGCTCACATTCGGTTGGAGAGATGTCATTCAGAACAGTTTACAATAGTAGAAATTACATAAGCTCATTCATTGCCAGGAGACTTTTTTATTGGAAATAATGCGAGTGGGGGCAGAGAACAGGGTGCCTTTGAAAAGAGGTTCACATTTAAATATAAACACAATGACTATTTATAGGGGTGTTGGAAAGCTTTAAAGAGATTATAAAGGTTCTACTCAGCTAAAGGTTTTATGACATACCACTATTTTGCAACCCAGAGATCAATGCCCAGCGTTTAAAGTTCATTTAAAGACTGGCTTTCTATATGCAGATTATATTTCAATAAAAACACTTAACAAAAAAATAATCCAATTAAAAAAATGGGCAGAGGAGATAAGCAGACAGTTCGCCAAAGAAGAAATTCAGATGGCCAACATACACATGAAAAGATGCTCCACATCGCTAGTTATCAGAGAAATGCAAATTAAAACCACAATGAGATATAACCTCACATGAGTAAGGATGGCTACCATCCAAAAGACAAACAATAACAAATGTTGGCGAGGTTGTGGAGAAAGGGGAACCCTCCTACACTGCTGGTGGGAATGTAAATTAGTTCAACCATTGTGGAAAGCAATATGGAGGTTCCTCAAAATGCTCAAAGTAGACATACCATTTGACCCAGGAATTCCACTTCTAGGAATTTATCCTAAGAATGCAGCAGCCCAGTTTGAAAAAGACAGATGCACCCCTAGGTTTATCGCAGCCCTATTTACAATAGCCAAGAAATGGAAGCAACCTAAGTGTCCATTAGTAGATGAATGGGTAAAGAAGATGTGGTACATATACACAATGGAATATTATTCAGCCATAAGAAGAAAACAAATCCTACCATTTGCAACAACATGGATGGAACTAGAGGGTATTATGCTCAGTGAAATAAGCCAAGCAGAGAAAGACAAATACCAAATGATTTCACTCATATGTGGAGTATAAGAACAAAGAAAAACTGAAGGAACAAAACAGCAGCACAATCACAGAACCCAAGAATGGACTAACAGTTACCAAAGGGAAAGGGACTGGGGAGAATGGGAGGGAAGGGAGGGATAAGGGCGGGGAAGAAGAAGGGGGGTATTACGATTAGCATGTATAATGTGGAGGGGGTGGAAGGGGAGGGCTGTGCAACACAGAGAAGACAGGTAGTGACTCTACAACATCTTACTTCGCTGATGGACAGTGACTGTAATGGGGTTTGTGGGGGGAACTTGGTGAAGGGGGACCCTAGTAAACATAATGTTCTTCATGTAATTGTAGATTAATGATAACAAAAGAAAAAAAAACACTTAACAAAGAAAAAATAAAAATTTTTGGCTTCCTCCTTTCCAAACAGCTGCAGCGGGTGGGGTAACAAGTAGAATGGCACTCTTGTGAAACACCTACTCATTATCTCCTCAGGTGCACAAGAATCACTAATAATGATGGTGCCTGATAATAACATCGATAATAATAAGGGTACCCATGCTCCATCACTAATTATCTTCAGTAGGTCAACTAAGACCAATGTGAAAATTAAAAAGCATTTTTTAATTTTAAAATTTACATTCTAATGAATGGATCCTGAGAATAAAAATGGACATCCCATACTGATGTTAGAGGACTATCTTAGACACAGATGATGAGATTTTCAATCTGACTGCCAAACTCTTTCTCTCTGATGATACGTAAGAAAGGATGATACGTATTTATTTTATTCATGCCCTCAATATGGGAAAAACACATTATGTAACTAGATCTAATTTAAAAAGAATGTTAAACATTCATTTACTATTACTATAAAAACTACCCTAAAGTAAGTAAGCTCTATTAATAAACTAACAAATGATTTATATGGAAAAAGTTAAACAATATTCAAGACACTTTACTGTTTTACAAACCTGAATGCATGTAATTCTAAGCAGACTCTATATAACTAGCTTGTGTGTCACTGAGAGTGAGCATTCTCTGAAATTCCTGGGCTCTCAGGGCTGCCATGTTCCCTGTTCCCTGTAAACCAAAGGTGAAAACTCCTCAGTACATCAGCGAGGGAGGTACTTAACTAGGCTTGGAAAAACATGTACTGGCACAGAGGCCACAGGGGAGAAAGGAAGATGCAAAGTTCAGGCTGTGAAAGGGATTACACTGAAATAGAGCAGGAGACCATTTACAGGCTTTTACATTTTGATTTTAGACTACCTGTGTACAAGTGGCAGGTAGACACTTGGCTCCCACTGAGCCCCACTCTCCTGGTATTTAAGTTCTTGTGGAATTCTCCTTTAGAGTATGGGCTGGACCTCATTTCTAATGAGCAGAATACTGCAAAAGTTAATGAGCAAAATACTGCAAAAGCGATGGCAGGTCACTTCCAAGATTATGTTATAAAAGCCTGACTTCTGTCCTGCTAGCTTGTTCTCTCCCTTGTCTTCTTGCTTGCCTGCTCTGGGGAAGCCAACTGCTTTGAGCTGCCCAGTGGGGAGGACTCCTGACAGACTGCTGGCCGGGACAGCAAGGAACCAAGATCCTCAGTCCAATAGGCCCCAAAGAATGGAATCCTGGCATTACCCACCTGAGGGAGCTCAGAGGCAGATCCACCTTGACTTGAGCCTTAAGATTTTGCCTTCAGCTCCAGGCAACACCTTGACTGCAGTCTTGTGAAAGCCAGAGAGACCAGCTAAGCTGCACCCAAATGCCTGACCCACAGAAACCGTGAGATAGTAAATGTTGGTGTTTTAAGTGACTAGGTTTTGGGGTAATTTGTTACTGAGAAATAGATAACTAATACAGTATGCAGACCACCAGAGCAGGGGTCAGCAAACTTTTTCTGTAAAGCGCTAAATAGTAAATATTTTCAGGTTTCTGGGCCTTATGGTCTCTGTGGAAACCACTCAACTCTGCTGTTGCAATATGAAAGCAGCCACAGGTAGTATGTAAATGAGAGTGGCTATGTTTCTAATAAAGCTTTACCTGCAGAAACAGGTCGTGATTTGGCCCACTGGCTGCAGTTTGCCAACTTCTGCTCTAAGGACAGGTTGTGGAGAAATCCTATTTCTGAGTTAAAAGGCAGATGATCTCTATTTTACCACTGTGTTAAAAATTATCTTTACAATTAAAAAAAAAAGTTCAGCCTATTCTGGGCAACACAAGAATCACAGACACTTGAAAAGGAAAACAGGTGTCCAAAACATTTCTGAATTTGGTAAGTAATCTAAGAAATATAGTATCTTTTATGATAAATGGATATCTCAATTTGCATTTTGATAGGGAAAAGCTGACACCCAATACTGGAGACAAATGTGAGCCAGAGGACACTAACTGAATTAGTGGTTTACCACAACCTCGATCATGCTAGCTCCTTAAATATGTGCTGGTGTTCCCCTCACACAGCCCGCTTTCCTGGCAGTGAGCAGAGGGCCTTACCTTTGCTTTTGGACAAGGGCGATGGAGGCTGCTCTGTAAACACTTCTAGGGATGGGGAGTCATGGTGGTCGAAGTCCTTGTCCATGGCTTCTATGAGACCCGTGAGGTCAGAGTCCTCTGAGCTGTGCCTCGTGCTGCTGACCCGGTCGGGGTGGGGAGGGTGCGCAAGCCGGGTGGGGGACAGCCTGTCCAGCTGTGGCTCCTGGTGCACAGGCACTGGTGGTGGTGGGGGCGGACAGTGCTGCTCCAGCGGGCTGGGGACGTGGTGCTGGCTGCTGTGCTGGCTCTGTCTGGCCCCCTTGGACTTCCTGCCTGCTGCAGGACCCTGGGCCACGGCATTTGAGTCTAAGACAAGGGGGCCTGCTTTGCTAGCAGCTTGAGCAGAAGTCCTGCTAGAGGTACTTGAGCTGTTTTTGGCTCTTATATTTTCCACATCAGTTGAGTTTCTATTGCTGTGGCTGCCATGTGGGTGGACCGCTGGGCCACACTGCTTATGACCCCCGGCCCCGGGCCGGGACGATGAGCTGCCTGCTCCACAGAACCCCCTACTGTGACCTGGGTCACAGCTGAGAGTGTTCAAGCTGAAAAAAGGACCAACTGCACATCAGTAAAGAGCAACCTACAAAATCTAAGATTAAAAAAAATTTATTTCATTAGTTACAGCCACCACAAATATAAACCTCTCTAAGGAAAAAACAGCAAGAAATAAGGATAGTTTTCCCAACTCTATAGGGTCTGCTCTCTGCAAATTTAGGAATTGAGTCAGTCATCTATCTGAGAACATTTGAACTCTCACGAACATAACAGAAACAGAGCTATGAGTTCTTGTAACTGACAGCGACACACAGGGTATTATTAAGTGATTAGAATTAGGATTCTTTCCCCCCGAGCAAAGATGAAAAGCAGAAACTTATTTTTTCTAATTACGTCAGCCAGATCTATGTATACTAGATAATTTATTTCCAGCAAATGAACATACTTTCCTTCAGATGGAATACCAACGATTCTCCTGAGATCAAATGGTCTTCCCACATCAAAGGGCGGGTTTGAGGCCTCAAAGGATAGTCGCCTTCGAAATGGCTCCCAAATTCCTTGAGCTTCTAAATAGGCTGTTCCAATTACCAAAAGAAACAGTGCACTGTAGGTACAGAAGGTGGGGCATCAGGGTTCATTCATTAGTGCAAGGGTAATACAATTTAACATTAAAGGCAGAATTTCTTGGTTAAAGTACAGTATGATCTTAAAAAACAAAGATGCCTGTGACAATTTTTAGTGGACAAGATGAAAACAAAGCATTATAAATAAAACTTTGCCCACCAACTTTTATAGAATGCCAGCCTACAGAGGCTTATATGGAGAAAACAGTCATTTCTATCAGAACAGACATTTACTTAGAGGACACTTTTCTTTTAGTTTTAATTCTCTAGGCCAACTCTTTCCCTTAAAGGATGGGTTAACTGCAAATTAATTTAGAGGTGAGTATATCTGATTCTCAAAACACACAGAGTACACTGGCAAAAAAACACAAGGATGTTGAGGATCTAAAAATATTTCTAATCAGTTGTATGTAGCTTAGATATTATTTAAAAAAACATTCTACTATGTTGAGTAAATTACATATGCCCAAATCAAGTAACTTTACCCGGTAAGTTATGAATATTTTCCTTTAAGAAATTAACATGTAGTTACTGTGCTTATCAAATCTGTTTATCGTATATGTCAGCCAAGTTCTGAATGCTCCCACTGGCGTATGTAAGCTTGACTAATGCAGAGGTCTGCTTTGATTTTTGGCAGATCCCCACTACTCAGAACAGTGAGTGCCACACAGTGGGCACTTGAGAAACAGTGGCAGGTGATGCCTGAATACCAACCTCGAAGGAAGCCACAAGTACCTCATTATTCCTGAGATGATGATGTACAGAGCCAGTTCCCAGTTGGGTCTGGGGAGGGCTTCTGCACAGGTTGCTAACATATGGTATGGAAGGGATGCATTCAGTACAAACACAAATTCAGAGCCACTGGTTGTTATAAACTTCAGTTCACGAATAACTCTAGAAGCTGTGAAATCAGGAGTGAACCTGAAACAGAATGACGGCAGTAAGACTGTCTTAAAAATATACTGCAAGCAGTTTAAATATACTAGCCCCATACACCAAATATAAAAAAATCAGAACTTTTGAGTTTGATACTTAGATTCAACTTCCTCATTTTAAGATGGAGAAAGTATTATCCCATGAAGTTAGTAACAAAACCAATCATATTCTATGCATGACTGGAGAAATTACATAAAATGAGTGATTAGCTTCCCATCATTCAGTGCATGGTCTCTGAGTTTCCTTTCCCGTCCCTTCTCCCTTTGCCTTTATCTAAATCCACTGTTCTCCCAGGATACACTCCCAATAGTGCCTTTAAAACACCACCACCCTAGCTGTAGAGATCTTTTCATTTTCTGCCCAATTACTCTGTTGGTTTTCTAACTGTTTGCCCCCCAACCAGATGGTCTGCACCTTGAGGAAAGGTGACTTATTCCTCATTCCCGTAGGTGTCAAGCACGATGCCTTATACAGAGTAATGTAGTTACTTATTAAGTAAATGTTCACTGAAGAGCATGTAATTATCACTCCATTAAGGGGGCAGAGGTTACATTTTATTACATAAACCTTACAGCACAAGTTATCAATTGTTAAAATAATGTTGCCACTATTGCCAACCCAGGCATTCAACCGGTCTTCTGCCCAAAGCATCCCCGCTCTGCTGCTGTGCACTGTGGGAAGACTGCATGCGTGACACAAGCAGCTGCCTTGCTGCTGAGACTGACCTGAGAGCCAATTTACAGCCAGCGCCCTCTGCTTTAACACAACCCTGAAATTAATTTTGAAACTGGTTTCTAAGGTTATCTGATCTACTTGGGAGATAGAGAAAGTTTCACAATTTTGAAAACAAAGATATGAAGAAATAACCAAAGATAAAGTAAAAAAAAAAACCAAATGAACACATTTGTTGGTAAAGGCTTCCTTTTGTGAGGATGGAAGCTTATCTGTGCATAGGGTTGAAACGACTTGAGTATGCAAAGTTGATGAAAATCTTATGAGAAAATACTTACAATACGATTATGTCTTTAGAGGCATTGGCGCTTAGTGCAAATTCTTGACAATTAACAACTTTAAAGCCATATCCCTCACATGAGTACCCACTGACTTCAATGGTTTCTATGTGAATTTGAAGTTGTCCTGTATTCTCTACTTTAAATGTTCTTTTCAGTGTGAAATTTGGTTCTCTTACTTTTGAACCTAAAGGAAAAAAATCAGGTATGAGTGTAAATCTTGCTCCAGGTCCAAATGACTAATGTATTTTTCATGAATTTATGCCAGAGATTATGAGCCACCTCCTCTTACTAAAGTGACAATCTGCCGCCCAGATTTCCTCAGGAAGCACTCCACATTTGCCATTTCAGATGGCAGAAGTTTAATTATGCTCTATTTTTCACAGAGTAAACCACCTAAGGCATGCAATGAATACTGAGCATTTAAATCTTTAAAGATACAAATCAAACAACCTTGAAACCAAGTCAGGGTGTTTTCTTAAAAATCTTAAGAAAGCACATGTGCACTCATAGAAATACACATACATGCCCATGTAGAAATACTGTTGTTTTTATTTTATTCTATTTATTGTTGAATAAATGCTGAAATTTGTACGCTTGGAACCGTTAGGAATACTTACTATCTGTACAGTCTTTTAATAATGCCTCTGTGATTTTAAAGCGTAAGGAGCTCCCTGGACCCGGAAGCTTGCCGGCCACCCTCAAGTTCTCGGTTGTTCCTTGTCCTTGGACCATCACGGCATCCATCACGGTCAGGTTATTTCTATGCAAGAACAAGAATTCGATTTTTTTCTCCCACTAATTTGCATAATTTTTTGATCTATAATTTTTACTTATTTTATAAGCCATGTAGAAATGAATACACTAAATTTAAAACAGTTATACTTCAAGAGTTTTAGAATATTTTTACACAGAGAAGAGCAAGAGTTTTTCATTTTTAAGAGTCACACATGATACAGTAAGACTATTCAGGTTTTAAAGCCATAAATGTAATCACAAGGGTATGTTTCATCAGGTATGGTGTGTGCATATTTTGGATAAAGTGAATACTCTATTTCATAAACTAGATAGGCAAACTTATACTGAAACAAATCATGTATGGACTTCTATATAAGTACTAAAAATCTACCTATGATTAAATAACAGAACATACCTGATTATGATTAGTGAAGAAACAGTTCTATTATAAATTGGAGTGAACTTTACTTTGACAGATTTCTTTTCTCCAGGTTTTAAAATAAGGTTTAAAACTGAATGTCGAGAGAAGCCCTCTGTAAATCCTGTTGAACTCCGCACTGGATGAGCCTTGGAAAATTGGGTAAACAGGGGTCATTAATATATTCTCTGGAAAAATGTTTTTTTCTTTACCCCAGCTACAGCCCAGGATTAGTTTCTTGAATTGATTAAATATGCAAACAATTTGATCCCTCATGACTTAGACACTAGTCAGGTGGCAAGCAGAGCTGGGCAACCAGGGATGACACTTTTTATTGTGCATTAAGTCCCCAAAGGGGCTTTGTTCCTCAGGTCACCAAAATCTTCATGTTAATAATAACAATCTGTTTTTGTATACCAATCTTTTATTTTTAACTTTAAAATGTTTGAAATATAACACACATACAGAAAAGGACACAAACCTAAGATGAACAGCTCAGTGTTTCAGCAAAAAGCAAGAAGCTGTGTAACCAACATCCAGCACCCTGAAGTCCCACTGATGCTGCCCCTGCTCTCAGTCACTGCTTTCCTTGAACAGTGTTAGCTAGAGGATCTTAAGGATGCATTGTATTTTTTTATTTGTAAAATTATTTCCAATTCACATCAATCTATCTTTGAATTTTATTTTGAAAACTAAGCACATAATTACTGTTTCACACTTGATTTGAAGTTTAAAGAATAGTTTAGTTTCATAACTAAAATATGACTTAACAGCTAGTTACAGACAACATTAAAAATTTGTTTTTTATAAAAAAATCATAGTGATACATATGGATACACTGATTTTTAAGCAACATTAAGTTTAAATGTTTTTGGGAAAGGGGCTGGTAGCAGCTGGCTATAAATGTCCATGGCTCTTCATGGCTCTGCTAACATGTGGAAGGGAGTGAGTTCTGTATGATTTTCTACTCCACTTGGCATAGTTGAGTTTAAAACATACAGACCTATCTACTTGCACTGGCATACTTCTACAAATACAACTTAGAGTCAATAGGCTTAAGGAAGCACACTACTTCTTAACTTTCCCTTCTGAGGCAAAATTTTTTTTCAGCATGTAACAATCTTCTCTGTTATTGTCTACTAGGACAACAGAATATTCCAATTGTTCCAAAATGGTTGGCAAATAGGTTCCCTTTTAAATAAAATATCTGGTAATTGATGGATACATTACATACTATACTTGATGTATTCCCAACAAACTCTAGCTAATTTAACCTCTAGTAACTTGGCAAACACTTGAGCATGGTGTGATGCCTGAAGAGTGTCATCAAGGGCCTGGATAATTTTCAGTAATTTTGTAGTGGTGATTCTCAAAGAGGGACCCCATTGGGCCCCTGGGAATCTGAGAGATCTTTTCAGGGTATCCATGGTGTCAAAACTATGTTCATAATACCAACTGATGCTATTTGCCTTTTTCAGTGTTGACATTCACACTGATAGTCAGCAAAAGCAATGGTGGGTAAAACTGCTGACCCTTATGAGGCAGAACAGGGACATGAGACAAGCATCCTGATTCTTTCTTGCCCATGATGAAAAATGCCAAGATATAAATAGTATAGTAAGAACAGGAGGGACTCCATCTTAAGGCTAAGATTTCATTTTAAGGAGGTGAGATTCCTAACATACTCTACTGTGATTAGCCAACAACCGAATGTATCTTCAGGCAGGGCGAGTGGTCCTAAATGGGATGTTTCCACTGCTTGAGGGCAACCACTATCTTGGAGAAGAACAGGACCAATTAATTCCTTGTGGTAAGTTTACCTTACAGAATATCTAGAGGATTGACCATGGGTGGAGACATAATCTCTCTCACTGGAAACAGACATCATGTCAAGCCTATGTCCCCGGGCCCTTTGCCCCATTTTTGAAACCCTTAAAAGACACAAATCCCAAGCTTTAAGTGCACTTCCTCTCTGTGTCTGCCTGCATTCCCCTTTTTTCAAGTGTGATCTCTGCCTTAAATAAAGCCTTCTCACTGCTTGACTTACTGCGTTTTGTCTGTGCTCTTCCAGTGGTGTCATTACTTTGGTATTTCATTCAGCTTTCTAGACTTAAGCACTAGTCTTCTGTTGTTCTACTTAAGGCAAGTAGGGAAGGGCTACTGAGATCTCTGATTTGGGCCTCCAAGTTCCCATTGCTAGGGTGACCTGGACAAGACTGCAGCCGTATGATCATGCTCTTTAGCAGCTTGCCCAAAAATCTCCTTTCTTTGCCTTTGAGAAGTTCTCAGAACATAATCTCACTTTATCCAATGCTCCTCAGCTACCCCAAATCCTGGGGTCGTAGGGACTTAGCTCTCATGCCATGCAGGTTCGAGCAGACATTGGACCCCAGGTGACCCTGGCTTCAGAAGTTGGCAAGGGATCTGCCCTATGCTGAGCAGTTCAGTGGACTTCCCTGTCCTCCCTGTTTGTCCTTGCTCTCTACTGTCTGCATGGCTGTTGCACTGTTGCCAATTGCTACTACTCTCGCTTCTTACCTACACTCGTCCGACCTGGTTGAGAATTTTCTCGGTCAGAGTCAAGTACTCTCCCCAATTCAGGCTGAGGTTTCACCTAGTGCACAGGGAGACACCTCCCCAGATGCAGCTGCCCAACAACACTTAGGCATGAAGTGAAGCAGTGTTATCATACTTCCCTAGCAGGCGTTAGGTCTTCATTTTTGGGGGGGAAGGTGGCAACAGCTGGCTATAAATGTCCATAGCTCTTCATGGTTCTGCTAACATGTGGAAGGAGAATGAGTTTTGTATGATTTTCTCCTTCACAGCCATGCACTTGTAGTTAAAATTCTTTTATTACTGATTAGGCAGTAGTATTAATATCATTAAATTTCAACCCTTGAGCACATGCCGTTTTAATAAACCATGTAATGAAATGGGAAGTATTCATACCCCTGTTGCATACTGAAGTACCAGGCAGTCTTGAAAAGCTATAATTTGAGATGCAAACTGAACTACTTGAAAGAATGACTGACAGTCAATCTATGGTTACTCAGACTAAGTTATTTGGTAAATATTTTCATGAATTGTATCCATTCAATTAAAGAAAAAAATTGAAGTATTCACTGCCAATGATAAAATTCAAGTGTTTGAACAAAATTTACTATCTTGGAAAACTTGGGTCCACCCCTGTGAGCTCAACAGCTTGCCAATAGTTAAAGGTTCCACTGTAGAGTGAACTGAGTCAATATTTGGAAGCTCTGCATATCTTGGTGAACCAGTATTTTCCAAAGGACTGATGAATAGTATTTTAATTAAAAAGGCAATTACATGTATGTATCATGTCAGATATTTATCATATACTTCAACCAAAATAATATATCATGAGAGATTAGATGCAGAAGCAGATAAGAATCTGTGTATTAAGTTAGAGAGCTATTTAATAGATTTGTAAAAACAAACCCACTCTTGCAATTTTTTGGGGGGGAAATATAACTTTTTCATTTTTATGTTTACCTATGTTAAATTGAGTGGGTTGTGTTTTTTTATTAAGGTATCATTGATGTACAATCTTATGAAGGTTTCACATGAGCAACATTGTGGTTACTACATCATCCATATTACCAAGTTCCTCAGCCACTGCAGTCACTGTCCATCGGTGTAGTAAGATGCTATAGAGTCACTACTTGTCTCCTCTATGCCCTCCCTACACTATGTGTGCTAATCATAATACCCCTTAATCCCCTTTTCCCTCTCTTCCGGCCTGCCTTAACCACCCTCTTTCTCTTTGGTAACTGCTAGTCTCTTCTTGGAGTCTGTGAGTCTGATTTTGTTCCTTCAGTTTTTGCTTTGTTGTTATAATCTACAAAAGAGTGAAATCATTTGGTACTTTTTCTCCACCTGGCTTATTTCACTGAGCATAATACCCTCTAGCTCCATCCATGTTGTTGCATATGGTAGGATTTGTTTTCTTCTTATGGCTGAATAATATTCCATTGTGTATATGTACCACATCTTCTTTATCCATTCATCTACTGATGGACACTTAGGCTGCTTCCATTTCTTGGCTATTATAAATAGTGTTGTGAATAACATAGGGGTACATATGTCTTTTTGAATCTGGGATCTTGTTTTCTTTTGGTAAATTCCTAGGAATGGAATTCCTAGGTCAAATGGTGTTTCTATTTTTATATTTTTGAGGAACCTCCATATTGCTTTCCACAATGGTTGAACTAGTTTCCATTCCCACCGGCAGTGTAGGAAGGTTCCCCTTTCTCTGCATCCTCACCAGCATTTGTTGTTTCTTGTCTTTTGGATGTTGGCCATCCTAACTGGTGTTAGGTGATATCTCATTGTGGTTTTAATCATTTCCCTGATGATTAGCAATGTGGGGCTTCTTTTCATGTGCCTGTTGGCCATCTGAATTTCTTTGGAGAAGTGTCTGTTCAGATCTGCCCATTTTTTAAATCAGGTTATTTACTTTATGAGTGTTGAGGCATGTGAGTTCTTTATATATTTTGGATGTTAACCCCTTATTGGATATGTCATTCATGAATATATTCTCCCATACTGTAGGGGTACCCTTTTGTTCTGCTGATGGTGTCCTTTGCTGAACAGAAGCTTTTTAGTTCGAAGTAGTTGGAATGGGTTTATTCTTATTTTAAATGAGTTAAATCAATATTTTAAGGATTTCACTTCTTTTTCCCAGTTTTATTGAGAAATAATTGATACGTATCACTGCATAAATTTAAGGCATACAGCTTGATGGTTTGGTTTACAGAAATGATTACCACAAGAGGTTCAGCTAGCATCCATCTTCTCATACAGATATAATGAAAAGAAAAGAAAAAAGAAAAAGGAAAAAAAATTTCTCCTTGTGAAGATAACTCTTAGGATTTACTCTCTTAACAGTTTCCCTATATACCACACAGTGGTGTTAGCTACAGTCACCCTGCTGTACACTGATCTATAGTATTTATTTATCTTATAATTGGAAGTTTGTATCTTTCGACCACCTTCCTCCAATTCTTTCCCCCTACCCTCCACCTCTGGGAACCATAAGTCTGAATTCTTTCTCTATGAGTTTAGTTTTTTTTTTTTTTTGGTGGATTTCACATATAAGTGAAATCATACAGAATCTTTCTCTTACTTCTTTCACTCAGCATAGTGCCTTCAAGGTCCAACCATGTTATAAATGGCAGGAGCTCCTTGTTTTTTATGACTGAAAAATATTCCACTATATATTTATATCACAACTTCTTTAGCCATTCATCTATGGATGGACACTTAGGTGGCCTCCATGTCTTGGCTGTTGTAATAACACTGCTATGAACATGGGGTACAGCCATGTTTTTGAGTTAGTGTTTTTTCTTCTCTTGGAACTCCCAGAAGTGGGATTGCTGGATCATACAGTATTTCTATTTTTAATTTTTTGAGGAACCTCCATATTGTTTCCCATTATGGCTGCACCAATTTACATTCCTATCACAAGGGCTCTCTTTTCTCCACATCTATGCCAGCACCTGTTATCTCTTTTCTTGTTGATCATGGCCATTCTAACAGGTGTGAGGTGATATCTCACTGTGATTTTAATTTGCTTTTCCCTAATGACTACTAATGATGCACATCTTTTCATGTACCAGTTAGCCCTTTGTATAAAGAATCTTTAAAAATTTTTAATACAGTAAATATTGACAGATTTAACCTACATAAACAAAAAAAACCTCTCTGGCGTCCTTACTAATTTTTAAGACTGAAAAGGGGTCCTGAAGTCAAATATTTCAAGAACTACAGTTTTACAGCACTGTGGAGAACTGACAAATTTATCCTAAGTTCACCTAAGACCTCAAGAATTCCATATGTAGAATGGATTTCTGAGGTGTAGAGTTTTCTTATTCATCTTCCTACCTTCCATAGTGCCTATACGTCAGTGTTTTACATCAGGTAGATACCACTTAAGAATTTGTATTCAATAAGGAAAAAAAGGTAAATATTAGCTCATTTATTTCTTATATATATAGCTTCCGTTATAAAAGCAGAATGAAAGAAATTTTTGGTTCTTGAGTTTTCTGATTATTTGGAATCTAGATAACTGTGAGCTTATTATGTTGACATTTTATGGATGGAAAAAGCAAAATACAAAAAGATCCCAAGAGAAGAGCACAAGACTAGACTATATGACTGCCTAAATTTGGCAGAAAAAACCCCGCAACATTGAACATTTCTTATACAAAACTGACTTAAAGACAAGACTTAGAAAAAGGAACTATTCTACAAACGTTTGGCTAACATATGCCTTATATATTAAAACACAAAGCTAAATGTTTCAAGAACCATAAATATCTGGCTTGACAGGCTAATTAATGACTCCTAATCAGCAAATGACCGGGTGGCACAATGTCATGGGCAAGGGCTCTGGAATCTGAGAGAACTAGACTGGAATTTGGTCCTCCAGTTATTACAGGTATGAACTTTAGCAAATTACTTCCTCTTCTTGAGCTTTGTTTTTCCCACCAACAGAATAAGGGAATATCTCTTATGGTGGTTAGTAACTGCTCAGTCTAGCTGCTATAGTGATAACATGAAATTATAAATGTGAATCCATCTGGCATAATGCTGATACATGCCAGGTGCTCATGAAATGCTGGGAAGGGTTCTTCATTATGTCCTGTAATACTGAAAACCTTCATGTTGCTTTTCTTTCCAGGCCTAGTTAGCCACAGATTGACTTATCCAGTCAATATTTTCTGAGGGCTTCCTATACACCAAGGAACCAAATGAAGGGGTTCTGTGTGAGATTAATTTGCTCAGCAACTTCATAAGACACACATTACTAACTTCACATTACAAGAGAGAAAGCTGAAGTTCAGAAAGGTTTATTTACTTGGTCAAGATGACAAAACTAGTAGATACAAAGCCTGGATATTGTAGGAGCCAAACTGCCTTGTTGTAAGAGAGAAGCACGGCTGGAAGGCAGCTGCTATCACATGATGACTGTGACCATGGTCAGCAAAAGAGCCAACAAGCAGAGGAAGGAGGTGATCATTTTCTGTTTTCACTCAAATTCAGATGATGAAGGATTAACTAGATTCCTACTTTCATTCATTCAACACCATTCGTGTTATTAATATGGGAAAGAAACAAGATAAATAGAAGAGAGCCCTCAAGGAGCTTATACCCAGATCTGGAAAAAAGGGTACCGCACATCAAAAAGACAACCAAAACCAAAGTTAACCAAAGTCAATGGCAAGTCAGGGAGAAGCAAGGCCTCCCCCTCAGCGAAGGCTTCATGAACAGAATGTTTATGGATGAATGACATGTGGCTGCACAGAAGGAACAACACTGAGGCTAAGAGACATGAGCCAGTTTGAAGGTGGCTTTACTTCCAAGGGCGAATTTCCTGACTGATACGTACCCTACAAGGGCCTTATATAAGAATGAGTGCTGAGTGGCTGCTCACTGTGGCCTGGATAACAAAGAATATTTTGTTCCTAAAACAGATGAGTTTACGGATACATTTCTTAATTCAAGAATATCTATTGAGTGACAACTGTACATTTTCCTGTGCTAAGTATGAATACAGCCACCCACAGGCCTGGTGTTTTGGAGCTTACAATTTTATTAGAAAATATCCAAAATAAAAATTGTAATGATCAAGTTCAATATTTTGAGGCTTACTAAAAACAAATTATGTATTAGTATATACCTCATTTATATATTCTCTGGTACCCATTATTATAAACCTTCATGGGCTTAGTGTTTAATGCCTACAAATAGGAACCTTCCACCCAGTGTGTCTCATGTTGGTCTCAAGCCCACTAATTCCTCCTGGGTTTTTTGCCTCTTTTCAGAGGCAAATAATTACTGGACTGCTCTTACTTTTTTAGTAACTTGCCATTCAGCCAAACTTAAGGACAGTCAGTAGTTTTCTTTCACATTTGCATTTATCATATCATTGAATTTATCTTTGGAATAATATGAAGTCTGAATACTTACACTGTTTCTGAAGACTTGGAATTCTAGTGTTCTTAAATCTATCTTTGCCACCTTACTCAAGTTAAACCTAGAATAAAAAATGTACATATATTTCTTCATGAACAGCATCATAATTATGGGGTACAGAGTAATTATCAAGTTTGTACTTGTTTGCAGATTGCCTTTTCAGAAGATTCTGAGATAAATATTACTAGATTAACTGCCTTCAAAAAAATTGAAGTCTACAACTTACACTTAATGTTTTGTTGATTTTTAAAAACTGAAATATTTGTAAGGTTCTACTTATTTTCTCTTTATCATTTTTAGGAAAGGAATTCAACATTAGTTTTTCTTGTCTTAAACTGAAAGCTTTTCTTGGCGACTGACATAATGTCACTATCTCTCTCCAGAATCTTCTCTCAACTTTAAGTACAGATCCAGAATTTCTCTAAGCCAAGTCCCTTATTATATGAGCTGCAATAAAGTTTTAAATGTGCAAAATAATAATTCAGTGCCAGTATAGGAATATTTCCATGATCTAAAGCAATGCTTACCTTGACATTAACTTGTCTGCAAAGACTGAAGGGTTGGAATATAAAGCCAGAGGAATGAACTGAATATAGACAGGAACTTCTGCAGGGTTTTCTAAAGTAACTTCTTCTTCCTTAAACAAAATGACACAGTAAACCAAAGACTTCCACAGTTTAAAGTAAGAGTAGATACTTTATAACCCTATGAAGTATTTCCAAAGACTGATGTCACTTTGAATACTTACTGAAGAGCAGTTTGTATTGGTAAGTGGAAATTTCAAGTGCCGGGGTGAGCTAAGTATGGAAGGCCAGGAGAGCTCAGCAGTGATTTTTGATAGTATATTTTTTTGAAGGTCTGTATTTACTTCAAATATAGCACTCAATCTAGAAAAAATAATTTGGAAGTCACTATCAAAAGGACATATTTGAGTTTTCTGAATATAGTAAGTTCTATTAGGCTTGGGTACAGAAGAAATAAAAACAGAAATTTTATTCTGGTTCTGAATAAACACAGGTTTATATGCTCTCATATTCTATTATGCTTTTATTCATTTAATTTTTCTTGAAGTATAGTTGATATACAGTATTATATTGGTTTCAAATGTACATGGTGACTCAGCAGTTATCTACATTATTAAATCCTCACCCCAACTAGTGTAGTTACTGTCTGTCAACATAGAAAGAGATTATAGAACCACTGACTATATTCTCTATGCTGTACTTTCATCCCTGTGACTAATTTATATATGATTGAGATTTTGTGCCTTTTCATCCCATCCATTTTTTCACCCACGCACCACAACCCCTCCACCATGGTAACCATCAGTCACTTCTCAGTGTCATGAGTCTACTGCTGTTTTGTTCATTTTATTTTGTTTTGTATTCAGATTCCACATATAAGTGAAATCATATGGTATTTGTTTTTCTCTGCTTGGATTATTTCACTTAGTGTAATACACTCTAGGTCCATCCATGTTGTTGCAAATCTACTATGCTTTTAATAGACATGTATGAAGGTGTCTTTATTTTGGAACAAAGGCATGCCAAAATATCCATCACTGATTACCTGCATTGTTTTTGTACTGAATATGGAGAGGTAAAGGCAGGCATGTACAGCTAATATGATGTTATGGAGATTCCCAAAGGTCTTACACTCCTAGTGGAAAGCTGTAGACTAAAAGTAGGGAGCTAAGGATATTTTCAGTAAAACTAATGAGAAGGCAGTTCATTGCTTGGCTTATGGCTCTCTTCTGCTTGAGATTAAAAAAATAAGGCAAAATCCTGATAGGCAATGAAGATGTCAGTCAAAGAGGTAATAAAATGAGGGTTTTGTGCAGATGTATGTAAAGTCATTAACAATACTCAGGACCTCATTTGAGTATTTCCCTACTTATGCTTGTTTATAAGCCAGCTGTTTAACACTCAGAACACATTTCCTAAGGAAATGGTGTTAAAAATGGGGGCAAATGTCCCTGGGCCCAAACACTATAGCCTATTTTAATTCCAAAACCACTGAATTATGATACTCTAATATTGGTAAGTGTATTAGTAACATAAGTTCTCTGTAGCATGCACAATGCCAAGGAAACACAAAGGCAGAAGCAGGGAGAATGCCACACTCATGGCACCACTGGGGCATGGAGGAGTCTTCAGTGGCAGAATGCTGGGCACGCAGAGAGGAAGGCAGGGGTTTTGGTGGGTGGGAGGATGACGAGGCTTCCTGGCAGCACCATGAGTTTTCATAATTGGATGTTAAAATATGGAGGCTGCCTATATATTATAATGTCCACTATAGAAATGTAAGGGTCAGAGTGTCTTAATGAGTGTTCACTTAGTGGGCTCATTAGAAGAAGTCTCTTTGTACTTATTTTAATCATTTTAAAGGAAAAATTTCACTCTCTTTTGCCTTAAGAATACTTTCACAGCAGACAGTTCAGATAAATAGAAACTCTCAGATTTAATTATTAATGGTTTGAAAATATTACCATACTATAAACTGGAATATTCTCATGATACTGACAAATACTTCAAATTAGTCAATTGAGAAGAGCAGTTTTAAACAGTTGTCATATTATCATTATTCTATTCAAATTTTCTTCTGAAACAGAAGAAAAGATCAAATTTCTATACTGCCAAGTGCTTCTGAATCCAGGTGTGGTACTGGCTTGTTATTAGCACATTTTCTACCTTCCGAGGACATATGGTTAAAGCCCAATTGAACTGGGCCCCACGACCCCCTTAACAATTCAACTCTGGGAAAAGGAGGAGGCAGTTCTTTCCACAATGAGCAAATAGACACTTGGTCTCTACCATGGGGTTAACCTAGGAAATATTTGCTTTGCTTTTAACAGAAGTCAGTAGTAGGTAAAAACTCTCTTATGAATGTGTCTAAATAACACTGTAGTCATCCCACATAACTTCAAATAGTTTCTTTGTTCAGGAAGTGTCTAGAGCACTAGAGAAAAGCAAAAAATGGTAGTGTGTATATTTCTGAGTAATTAAAAATGGCAATTTAAGATGACTCATTAATAATTTTCTAAAGATGAGGCTTATTTTTTAGCTACAGAGAAGTAAAATAACCTAACAAGAATAACATTTAGGAGGTAACATCAACTGAGATGTTTTAAATGTGTAAAGATAGGTAAAATACTTCAAAAAAGCAAAACCACTAACCTATAACCTGAATTTTCATTTATTCCCATCCATCCTTTGAATAGGCTTTGATGCAAATCCCAATCAGCATCCCATGAGTCTTCCTGCATGGCTACACCAGGCTGCACTTTGGGTTCAGCTAAAACAAGGAAACATGTAATGACACACTCAGCTTTACATCTGTATCCACTTGTCAGTTAGTTTTCTTTCAGATGATTCCTATAGTACCAAGAGAGAGGAATGGACTTCACAGGCAGCAGCCTTTCATTAAAGAATATTCTGGGAGGAGTGAAGGGCACGAGAGAGAACAGCAAGATAACTTACATTTTGATAAAAAAGGCAAGCCAACATAGCAATGGTCCCCACACTGCAGTCCAGCATCAAAATAAATGTTTGCAATCTATGAAGAGGCACAGGAGAACCATGAATCCCAAATCCACAGAAGGTCACAATAACAAAATCCTAAAGGACGGGAATTCTCAGATACAACATTTTCAAACCTTTGATTTTTTTCCTGGCTCCAAGTCTTCCTTATTGCCCCGTAATCGTTTGTAGTAAAATCGAACATCTTCTGACAAAGATCGTATTTGTTGTATCTTTACCTTCTGTGAGAAGGAATTCATAATGTTTAAACTTTGATGAACTATTTTCCCCTACAGGAAGAAAACAAAACAAACAAACTCATTTGTATATGGCTGGATTTTCTTAAGAACACACACTTCAGATCTGACAGACATTTCTAAGAAACGAAAGCCCGAAAGACATCTAGAATTTTCACATATATGTTTTTTATGGCTTTATATAGAATAACTAGCAGGATAAATCTTTGCAATCTTGTTAAAATGAATTAAAGTAAAAATGTTTACATTTCACATTAAAATACTGACAATGCCAACAAAGGTACAGACACAGCTTAGAATAAAGTAAACAGTCACTGTGTTTATACCAAAGGCAGGCTGTCCTAAAAATGTCCAAATTCAGGATGAAATAATTCTAAAATCCAAAGCCAAATGAGACCCCCCCATTCAAAAATCAGATTTATTTTCCTGCCTAATATTTGGTATCAAAAGATAGAGAAGTTAAGAAAATGCAGAGGCAAAAGAGCTGAATGAGGGTGAGGTGAAGACTAAGGCCCATCATTTGCAGCCTAGCCAGAGGGAGCACTGTGGAGAGGCATCAGAGGCAGGCACAGGGGTGTGATGCTGACAGCATAAGAGCAGGAAGCACAAGGCCTCTGCAGAGACTGGGCTTGGCCTCTAACCAGCTGTGTTTTCCTGGCAGTTACCTGGTCTTCATGTCCCTGTAATTACTACTTCTCTCGTGTCCATGTCTTGTCTCTCAGGGGTGTAGTAGGGATCAAAAGAGGTAACAAAAATTACCTTTTACAATAACAAAATAAAATAACAAAGGTTCATTTTACAACAGTATTCAAATATTAAGTATTAAAGTAGGAGTTATTTGAAATGTTGACTTGAAAGTATTGTTTATCAGTTAGCTCTAGTATTCTCCATCTGCTGAAGAGAATTTACAGAATCTGGGAATTGTTATGGACTGAATGTTTGTGTCTCCCTCAAAATTCATTATGTTGAAATTCCAACCCGCAATGCGGTGATATTGGAGGTGGGGCCTTTGGGAGGTGATTAGGTCATGAGGGTGGAGCCCTAGTGAATGGGATTAGTGTCCTTAAAAGAAGACACAGAAGAGCCTGCCCACCCTCTCTGCTTTTTTGGCTCTGTGAGGATACAGAGAGAAGAGGGCCATTAGCAAAACTAGGAAGAGTGCCTTCACCATACTCTGGATCTTGGACTTCCAGCCTCCAGAACTATGAGAAATAATTGTTGTTTTAACCACCCAAACCATAAAAATTTGTAATAGCAGCCTAAGACAGTAATATCAAATTAATTTATAATTCTAAGCAAATATCTGGTCCTATAAGCCATCTGAAGATATGTGAAAGCTTAATTTGAAGTTGTTCAAAGCCACCACTTAATTTTTATACAGATACTTTCTCATTTAGTCCATCCATAGGCCTTTTGCTGTGTCATCTACTGAATCATTCATTCCCTTCTAGGATTTCTGCAGTGATTAAGGAGATCACTGATTGAAAAGGCAATTGAAAAAAGGAACAAGGTTCTTTTGGATAAGTAATGAAGTCAAGAGTTCTGTACAGTCAGTGCAAAGTGGAAAGACAAGACAAAGATTTAATTAAGACCCAAACTTAAACCCTGAAACTACTAATTCAAAATTTCTATTTTAACAAGCTATATTTTGAATTTTGGTTTAAATGTACATAGCATTAAGATTTTACAATATACTGTTTCTCTTAACCACATGTCAGGTAAGAGATGCTTCTATAGTTGCCCCAAGGTGCTTGGAACTGGTTTCATCATCTTCCTGCAAAAGGCAGTGGCTGTCTCCTGGTCTCCCCATTTCTTCCCTCCTTGTTCTCTAGGTTCAAATTCTAAGTCCTGTTTTTGACTGCTCTATCTACCTTATCCATACTTGTTTGACCTCCTCAGGCTATTCAAGCACAGTTCAAATGAATCATCTGACATGTCTCTTGCCTTAGTTGCCTTCTCCATCATTCTGCTCCTTCATCCCCCCAGTATCTTCTAAATGACTGCTACTGGGGATCAAAGATCTCTCACCCCTCTCCCAGAGGACCTCAGAGTCTTGTTGGGGACACCAACCGATAAGGCAGTATTTATAAGCCAATGTTTGCAGGCTTGCTGCAAAGAAAGGTGATTTCAAGTGGTTCCAAGATCACACATGAAACAACTAATACTGTTCAGTGGAGTCAAGAAATCTTCAGAGAGGAGATGACAACAGAGTTGAATCTTGAAAGCTGTGTAGAAGTTCTTGGAAGGTAGAACCAGAGGAAGAACATTCAAGGCAAACTATCAGCAAAGGCTTGGAGGTATGAAAGGGCTTTACTGCCTCTGTCAATGCCCTCAACTTAAGCCCCTCTTGCCGGGTTTCATGCGGATGCTGCCCAGAGTCCCTGGTTTGGCCCCCAGGCAGTCCACTGTTACTTCCACATGCATCCTATATTTACTTCTTCCAGAGAGCCAATCTTTAGAGCTCTGATGATGTCAAGCCTTTTCTGAAAAACTTTAGATTTTCATGGACTTAAATTCATTTATTATTTATTTTCATGCTATGACTCCAACATACCATTCCATCTTCTCTCTTGAAACCTCTCTTGATTCTAATGAGTAAGGCATCTCACTACTGCTTAAAGCCATCTCAGACTTCACTGCCACTGTGTCTACTCAGGTTGTTCCCTGGGGCCTGAAAGCCAGTTCACACCACCTCTTATCTATCCCTGCTGGAAGAAATTGTAAACCAGTTCATAAGGCATCTTCATCAATTAGATGTGTAGTTCCCTCAGAGCACTTAATTTTAACACTTCTTAGGGCAATTCCTGCATCTAGCTTTACATCCAGGAATCATGGGCCCACTTCCCATTCTATATAGAAAAACTTTTTGAGAGAAGGGATTTTTCTTCTTCTTCTTTCTATCACCTAAACAACTTGGCACAATGTCTTGACTCACAATAAGTGATTAATAAAGAATAACTGACTTTACTGTTGAATTCTAGGAACACAGAGGTAAAAGCAAAGAAAAAAACTGAGCAAGAAAAAGTCTGTAAATTAAATGTCTTACTGGAAAGGAAGGTGGAAGAACCATATGCTTTGGGAAGCAAGTCAGTGAACCCACTGCAATCACAGCCTTCACAGGAATTGTCAGGATCTGTGGAGTGAAGCAGCAGACGTAAAGAAACATGTTTCAGTCTGAGACTAATCTTGACAGTTACTGCATCATTTTTTGGATAAAAAAACTCATCTTTGGACTTACATTAGCACTAACACAATATTAAAACACTATTTATACATAAATTAATAAAAAAAAGGATTAGCAGCAGTATTAAAATCATCAGTGGATATTGCTGAATCTGTCCAAAATAAGGCATAAAATGCACAGAAATACAATAAATTTCCATGTACTTCTCAGTGATTCACTGAAGACATGTAAATGAAACCAATGGGGAAGGAATGAAGAACAGGTTTTTCATAATACAGGTTATTTTGTAGATTATTAATTCAGAAAAGAAAGTCAAATTGTACTTTTAAAGAAAAACTAGCATTTTCTAGAGCTACATAGCTCTATTTTGTTGTATAAAGCCATAAATTAACATCAACGTAATTACAAAAATATGAGTTGAACATTACAGATTTTGAATCTCACTCCACCCTTTTTGTAATTCACAAAGATACGTCTCTTAAGATATTTTTCCTCGTTTTTTAAATCCATACTAACAAAAACTTGTCTATCTATGAAATGCACTTATTTCTATCATATTGTTCACTTTTGGAAGTAATCAATTT
The DNA here is from genome assembly GCF_030020395.1 of Manis pentadactyla. Taxonomy (NCBI): domain Eukaryota; kingdom Metazoa; phylum Chordata; class Mammalia; order Pholidota; family Manidae; genus Manis; species Manis pentadactyla. The sequence continues at coordinate 154,506,902 of NC_080020.1, read as the reverse complement.
GACATACTCCCAACAAATCATTTATTACGAATTAGTTTTCTTTCACATTAGGGTTGTATGTGCTGAAAAAGGCAGAAGAATGTGGGTAGCAATTGTTTAATTCAGCAGTGCTCAACTTCCCAAATAAATTTTTTTAATTTTTAATTTTGGTATCATTAATATACAATTACATGAGCAACACTGTGGTTACCAGATACCCCCAATATCAAGTCCCCACCACATACCCTATTACAGTCACTGTCCATCAGCATAGTAAGATGCTACAGAGACACTACTTGTCTTTTCTGTGCTATACTGCCTTCCCAGGGGCTCCCCACTCCGCATTATGTGTGCTAATCATAATACCCCTTAATCCCCTTATCCCTCCCTCCTCCCCAGTCCCTTTCCCTTTGGTAACTGTTAGTCCATTCTCAGGTTCTGTGAGTCTGCTGCTGTCTTGTTCCTTTAGCTTTTTCTTTCTTCTTGTATTCCACAGATGAGTGAAATCATTTGATACTTGTCTTTCTCTGCCTGGCTTATTTCACTGAGCATAATACCCTCTAGCTCCATCCATACTGCTGCAATGGATTTGTTTTCTTCTTAAGGCTGAATAATATTCCATTGTGTATATGTACCACCTCTTTATCCATTCATCTACTGATGGACATTCAGGTTGCTTCCATTTCTCAGCTACCGTAAATAGTGCTGCGATAAACATGGGGGTGCATATGTCTTTTTGAAATTGGGCTCCTGCGTTCTTAGGGTAAATTCCTAGGAGTGGAATTCCTGGGTCAAATGGTATTTCTATTTTGAGTTCTTTGAGGAACCTCCATATTGCCTTCCACAATGGTTGAACTAGCTTACATTCCCACCAGCAGTGTAGGAGGGTTTCCCTTTCTCCACATCCTCGCCAACATTTGTTGTTGTTTGTCTTTTGGATGGTGGCCATCCTAACTGGTGTGACATAATATCTCATTGTGGTTTTAATTTGCATTCTCTGATGATTAGCGATGTGGAGCATGTTTTCATGTGTCTGTTGGCCATCTGAATTTCTTCTTTGGAGAAGTGTCTGTTCAGCTCCTCTGCCCATTTTTTAATTGGTTTATTTGCTTTTTGTTTGTTGAGACGTGCGAGCTCTTTATATATTTTGGATGTCAACCCCTTATGGGATATGTCATTTATAAATATATTCTCCCATACTGTAGGGTACCTTTTTGTTCTACTGATGGTGTCCTTTGCTGTACAGAAGCTTTTTAGTTAGATATAGTCCCACTTGTTCATTTTTGCTTTTGTTTCCCTTGCCTGGGGAGATATTGAAGAAGTTGCTCATGTTTATGTTCAAGAGAGTCTTGCATATGTTTTCTTCTAAGAGTTTTATGGTTTCATGACTTATATTCAGGTCTTTATTTCATTTCGAATTTACTTTTGTATATGGAGTTAGACAATGATCCAGTTTCATTCTTTTGCATGTAGCTGTCGAGTTTTGCCAACATCAGCTGTTGAAGAGGCTGTCATTTTCCCACTGTATATCCATGGCTCCTTTATCATATATTAATGGACCATATATGCTTGGATTAATATCGGGACTCTCTATTCTGTTCCACTGGTCTATGGGTCTGTTTTTGAGCCAGTACCAAACAGTCTTGATTACTGTGGTTTTGTAGTAGAGCTTGAAGTTGAGAAGCAAGATCCCCCCTGCTTTATTCCTCCTTCTCAGACTGCTTTGGCTATTCGGGGTCTTTTGTGTTTCCATATGAATTTTAGAACTATTTGTTCCAGTTCATTGAAGAATGCTGTTGGTATTCTGATAGGGATTGCATTGAATCTGTAGATTGCTTTAGGCAGAATGGCCATTTTAACAATATTATTTCTTTCTACCCAAGAGCATGGGATGAATTTCTATGTATTAGTCTCCTCTTTAATTTCTCTAAAGAGTGTCTTGTAGTTTTCAGGGTATAGGTCTTTCACTTCCTTGTTTAGGTTTATTTGTAGGTATTTTATTCTTTTTGATGCAACTGTGAATGGAACTGTTTTCCTGATTTCTTTTTCTGCTAGTTCATCATTAGTGTATAGGAAAGCAACATATTTCTGTGTATTAATTTTGTATCCTGCAACTTTGCTGAATTCAGATATTAGATCTAGCAGTTTGGAGTGGATTCTATAGGGTTTTTAATATACAATATCATGTCATCTACGACAGTGACAGTTTGACTTCTTCCTTACCAATCTGGATGCCTTTTATTTCTGTTGTCTGATTGTCATGTCTAGGACATCCAGTACTATGTTTAATAGAAGCGGGGAGAGAGGGAGCAGCCTCTGGGTCTGGGCTGGTTAGCCGCATGCGGGGAGAAGCCTCTGCGTTAAGGTGTGTGGTTTCTGTAGGCAGGGCTGTTCTCTGACTGGTCTGCAGCAATGGCGGGGACAGCCAGGTTGCTCACAGGTGCCGGCAGGGAAGAAGGAACAGCAGGCTGCTTATTGCTGTGAGGACCTTGGAGCTGCATTGCCACCCAGGGGGATAGGGCACCAGAAGTTCCTTAAAGTTCCCAGCCTGCCGGGCTGAGTGTGCCAGGACAGTTTTGTACACCTGTTAAACCCTTGTCCCTTTAAGACTTTTAAAGTGCCTGCTTTTCTTTTGTCCCAGGGCAGCCGGCTGTGGGAACCTGTTCACAGTCTTGGTCTCAGATTTTACTTTTCTACTTCTCTAATATGCAGAGCACCATGCAGTGTGTGTCTGTGCTCCTTGGGCAGATTACTAGGGCTGTTTATTTAGCAGTCCTGTGCTTTTACTCCCTCCCCACTCTGATTCTTTTCCTCCCACCAGTGAGCTGGGGTGGGGGGAGTGCTCAGGTTCCGCCAGGTCACAGCTCCACCCCTAACCCTTTTCTGTGAGATGTTGAGTTTGCAGATGTAGCCTGGCTGGTGTGCTGTATCTTCTGGTTGCTCTTTTAGGAATAGTTGTATTTGCTGCATTTTCAAAATATATATAGTTTTTGGGAGGAGTTTTCCATCACCCTACTCACACTGCCATCTTTAGGTGGAGAGCCCAAAGAACTTTTAAATATTAAATTAAAATATTTAGGTTTGGCAGAAATATATCCATTAAAAGATTGCATTGAATGCAACATGTTAAACACCATGAAGAATCTTTAAAAAGCTCAATGATCTTTTGTCCTCTGACTCAGAATGATTCACTTAAATACAATCATTAGACTCAAATTATGATGTAATTTCCTGATTGTATCTCCTTTTTGGAATGTTACACAGGAGGATATTCATAACTACAGGAACAATCAGATATATCTCACTCAAGAATTTCACTTGGGACAGTGACTGTAAATGGGTTATGTGGTGGGGACTTGATAATGGGGTAACCTAGTAACCACAATGTTGCTCATGTAATTGCATATTAATGGTACCAAAATTAAAAAAAATGAATTTCATTTGGGGTCTGTCCAATATTATAATAATCTGTTAAGTACATTCCCAACAGAGCAATTCTAAAAGTGCCAAAGGCATTTTTATGAAGTTGTTTTTGGTTAAAAGAGTTCGGTTTCATCAGAAAACTATGAGATAAGGAACACCAATACTCTATAAATTATTGTCAAAAGTTCAGTTTTTAAGGCATGAAGCAGGTACTGTAACTTTATCAGTAACTTAGTTTTTTCTGTAAACATAAAAGAGGACTGAATTATTCAGAAAAACCTCACTGACATGAATCCCCATGAAGTCCATACCTCATAGTCTGTTGTGATCTGTATGGCTCCATCATGAATCCCTTCCAGTTTTTTTGCAGTAAGTTTGACTCTGAAGACTGCAAAATAGCCTGAAGCTAATATTACCTGTATGTGGTAGAAATGACATCATTCATTAGCTTTGCTACTTGAAATTTCCTATTAAAATGGAAAAGAAAGCTATAATAATAAAATGACTTCCAAATCCTAACGTTTACTGTTTACCTACAGTATGACAGTGGATTACCACATCATCATGCACAAATATGTCAAAATAATGTCCATCCTTGGATTTTTATTTACTACACTTATTCCATGGGCCACTGAAAAAACTGGCTCCCTGTGGAACAGATTTCCTGCCAAGGTGGGGAGGGGTATGGTCGTCATGCACCATCTGTGTACCTGTGTGAACAAAGAGGGTAAGGGCTGGGGCAGAGAGGCACAGCCTTCTACTGGCCCTTCAGCCACATTAGGGCATGAGAACATACAGAGCTGGTTCTGCTTCAAGCTCTGAATTTAACTGTCATGTTCATAATTATGTCTTCAGAGCAACTGAGAATGGGTCACATGAAAACAGCAAAATCAAGGAAAGGAGGAAGAGTCACAGTAAAAATCTTACAGTAGTATGGAGATATCACTCATTTTCTCAAGGTATTTGCTGATGTTTCTGGCACTTTTTTAAAACTGAGGTATAATTGACATATAACATTCTATTAGTTTTAGGTATATAACAACATATTTGATATTTGTCTACACCATGAAATGAGCACCACAAAGTCTAGTTACCATTCCTTACCATACATGTTACAGTTTCTTTGTTGCTGTGATGAGAACTTTTAAGATTTATTCTCTTAGGTACAAAATTCAATTTACAAAATAAATTAGTCATGGAGATGAAAGTACAGCATAGGGAATATAGTCAAGAATATTGTATTATCTTTGTATGTTGACAATGGTAACTACACTTATGGTGGGAAAACAATTAAATGATTGAAGTGGAAAAAAAAGATTCACTCTCTCAACAACTTTCAAATATGCAATACAACATTATTAACTATAGTCACCAGGCCATATATTACATTATATCCTTTACTTCTTTATTTTGCAATCTAAATTAATTTATAATGTCTTATCAGCAAAGTATGTAATTCAACCATTTGAGTGTAGATATACATATGATTTTACTCCAACTTCACTGTTGAAAGGAACACATTAATGGCTGGTATCATTATTTTTCAGCATTCTTTTTGTATTAAAAATAAAATCTCAGCTGGAGTGACAAATATTACTTCTCATGGAAATAACCTTTTTTGTCTTAAAAGGAGGCTTTATTTCTGAATCAAATTTAAAATACTATAAATTATTATAATATAAATATCCCCAAATCTACCACTATTCATAAATATTCAATTACGTAGCTTGAATGCTACATAGTTGTAATTGGAATATACATTATTTAGTACTGTTTCCCACTTTCTCATAAATGCTTTTCCAAGTTTCTACACACAATCATGTCTATAATTTTTCATTTGCTTCCTATTCAATCATAAAATCATGATTTATGAATTGAGCTGTTTCCAATTAGTTGAAATTACTAATGATGATATCACAAACATCTTCATTTTCACAATTTTTTGCTCTTTAAATTACTCCCATGGGAAGAAATCCCAAGAGTAGTAAATACTGCCAAACTGCCCCCCAAAATAACTGTTTTGGGGAGCCTTTCAGTAGAAGCTGTTTAAATAAATTTCTACAACCTGTGTCATTTCATGAAAGCATATTTGTCAGTGATCTTTGTGTGTAAGGACATTTGCTTTTCCTTTTGTAAAACTTCTGCAAGACGTTCTATCTTAACTTATAGATGAGCTATGTTACGCTCCTTCTCACACAAGGTGATTCTAATTCTGTTCCGAGGAGGTATACACTCCCAAGTTCCATTTTATGAGTGGTGAGGACTTAGATTGATACATTCTTTTTTCTGTTTCATGCTCTATTTTATGACCAACTGCACATATTTTTAAGACAGAGTACATAGGCACATCTACACAGGGATCAAACAAAGTTTGCCTCACCGACACTCTTTATTTAGTACATAAAATTGGCCAGCAACATTACTATGTAATTGAAAACACTCTCTACCAACACACAGGGCTCTCTCTTTTACCTAGTAAATTCAACACAGGGACAGTTTAGCACCTATAGGGATTTCTCCTATAGTGACACATGTATTACGAAAAGTTAACTTAAATTTGACTTGTCATATATAGTACACTCCATGGTAAGGTAGAACTTAATTCCTTTAGGTTTCAAGTGTTCCCATCATAAAAGGAGGGATTGAAGTAGATTATCTATAATGACTTTCAACAGCAAATAACCAATGATAGTATGAATCTTATTAGCTGAAGTACATAATATAGGTACAGCATTTTATTTGGGGTTTACACACACAGCTAAATTTAAAGAAACAATAAGAAAGTTTACTTACTGATGATTGGTCTGATAAAGAGGATTTTTCTAACTCTGGGAGGCTTGAGATTATTGTAGTTCTATTGCCTCTTTCAGTAGCTATGAGTTCTATTGATAAACCATCTCCTATGATATGCCAACTTTTTACAGCCAACTAAAAAAGAGAAAAAAGACATGGAAATGATTATTGTGGCACTATCATAAAATCCTTAAATGTGATTTAGAATAAAAATAGATTTTTACCTCAATTGGATTGCTGTTTATAATTGCAAATAAAATACTACTTGCTTCTGTAGCACTCAGTATGCCAAAATCTATGAAACGTTCCTCTATTTTGGGGGGTAATATAAAGTACTGGAAAGACATAAAAGAACTATATTAAACAAAAAACTGCACTTAGTTGTTGAAGAATGTTATCAAGAGAAGGTAATTAAGATACATTTAAGTGTCTATATTTTATGTCAGTATACACAAATAGATAGAATTAAGAATATTGTACAATGAAAATATTTTGAGTAATTGGACATGAAAACACTCATGGCCTCTCTGGAACAGCTATTACCTCTGAAGGCACATAAAAGAAGCAGGAAGCTAAAGTACTAGGAGAGGCTAAGTGAGCCGTAGGGCATCAGGCAAAAAGTCTATGGTCTCAGCGAACATCATGTATCCATAAAGCAGTCACAAATAAGGTATCACTTATGCAAAACAAACGAAGCAGGAGCAGGATGATACTGTTGGTCCTTCCAGCTCTACTGATGTAGGGCTTTTTGGAGAACTAACTTTTTGTATGTTCTAATTTTCTTTTTATGTTTCATATCTTTCCTATCAGTTTTATTTCCCATCTAAACTTCTTTCATCGATTATTTTAAGGACAGCTCTGTTTGTATTCTTTTCTGGTGTATTTTCTGTGTTCTTTCCTTCTATGCCGCTTATGGATAACTACTCCCAGTGTATGTCTCTACTGCCTGACTTTCTGAATTATCTGGCTCTTTTCTTTATCCTTTATCTCCTGGTTTTGGCCATCTCTTCCTTAGGTAGTTCCCTCTTTACTCTCCTTGTATATACTTTTTTCCTGCTTATTTTTCTTCTTTCACTTTGTTGGTTTTTAGCCATGATGATAACAGTTGAAAAACAAAACCAAGAGAAAGGAGAATGTGGAAAAGAGTTAAGACCTTAACTGAAGGACTCAACTGTGTCATGAGGAGAGATGGTTAGTGGGAAGGGTGAAATTAGACTAACTCATAGAGCACAGAAGACGGCAAAAATTTTTTTTATTAAGGTATTATTGATATACACTCTTATGAAGGTTTCACATGAAAAACAATGTGGTGACTATATTCACCCATATTATCGAGTCTCCCCCATACCCCAGTGCAGTCACTGTCCATCAAGTGTAGTAAGATGTCACAGAGTCACTATTTCCTTCTCTGTGCTACACTGTCAGAAGATGGCAAAATTTAAGAGTGTGCAACATGAAAACACAAAAGATGAGTGGGGAGTTTAAATTTTAAGGTAGATAATATACTTACATCTAAAAAACCTGTATATACCCGCACAGGTAAGTGAAATTTAGAAGCGTTGGTAATAAGTAAAATATTGTTATCTATGTGCATGGATGATGTGGATGGTATGAAAAACAGAGTAAAAATGTATCCTGATTCATTTGGAAGAATCAAGACTGGCTTGCTGAAGTTGTGAACCTAGGGAATTGAGGGAGAGAAAAAAAACAATGAACAATGTGTCAGCATCATCTAGTTGGTAGATCAGTAACATTAAAAGTATGAGGGTTCTCAGACGTACTTTAAACATTGTTTTGGCTTCTTCTGGTAGTAACACATCATGAATGAGGATCGCAAAACTGAAAGTATTCGTGAGGTATATTGGCCTTTCCACAGGGTCAGCAGGACTGTCGCGGATGTGAAATAGTGTTGCAGCGTGATCGAATCCCAAGTAACTATTAGAAAAAAACAAAAACAAAATAAGTCATTTTTATTTCCATAGGTTAATTTAAAACCCAAGTTCTTTTGTCACAAGTAATAATTTACTTTTAGCATTAAGGACTGCTATTAGAAAATTAGACGAATAAATATTTCAGTGACTGACCACATGATTTAAAACAAAATTTAGCTTGCAAAATATTGAAATGTAATATAAAGAACTATTCTCTAATGAATTACAGGTAATCCAATGTTAAAATCAGGAATGTACTAACAGAAGAAGTTTTAAGTTATTTTTAAAAAACCATGTTTATCATTCAATTGCAACCAGCTTTGTTAAAATGAATCCCTTCTGAGTCGCATATTAAACTATTATCAGTTAAAGTATAATTAGAAAATGAACATGTATTATTGTCCATTTATAAAAAGCTTTAGTTCTAGAACAGTTTATGAGTTTATAAAGGAATATAAATGATTTTGTTTCAAGTGACAATATACTTTAATAATAGGCCACAATCACTTGCTTGCTATACAAGGAATTACAGAAATACCTCAAATGATTTAAATATTATTTAAAAATCATAGGTTCATTTTTCTACTGTATTACTGAATTATTGAGATTTCATTTAAGCCCAAATCATGCAATCCCATTTACCCTTTTCTTCAAAAAAAAAAATACAACCAAAAAAGATCTGGAGCTGTCTCTCCTTTATAGCTCTACTTGTTCTTTTCAACAATTATTCCATGGAAATTATGTAAATTTGGCTACTAGTTTAGCTAAGGTCAATAAATAGGAAAACAGAATTTGCTGATTTGTATAAGTTACAAAGCTTATTTTAAAGAGAAACTCACCCATCTAAAACTTCTGCTTGGTATGGTATTTCAAGTTTAGAATAACTCTTTTCCTTTGCTTTAACAGTTATTTTCCCAGAAAATTGAGATGGTTTTCTTGCTTTTGATGCTGAAAGGCAACATAAAAAAATCACTTATGTCATCTTTTGCTATTGGGTTTATATAGAGAAGTATGAGAGTGACTTTATGTCTTTATCCTTTATCTCCTGGTTTTGGCCATCTCTTCCTTACGTAGTTCCCTCTTCACTCTCCTTGTATATATTTTTTTCCTGCTTATTTTTCTTCTTTCACTTTGTTGGTTTTTAGCCATGATGATAACAGTTGAAAAACAAAACCAAGAGAAAGGAGAATGTGGAAAAGAGTTAAGACCTTAACTGAAGGACTCAACTGTGTCATGAGGAGAGACGGTTAGTGGGAAAGGTGAAAACCTTCCTCAAAAGTGCTGACTAGGGAGAATCTTTGAAAAGTTGATCTTTCAATTGGTAAACAAAACTACATTTTAAATCAAATATCACATTATTGATACAAAAAGGGGAAAATTTTAGTTTTCCTGTGATGAGATGAACAGATAAAGAATTACCAAGTGAACACAATTCAGGAGGCAAAACACTGTATTTGAGCTACTTGTCCATAGCCATAAACTTTGGCTTTACCTTCAGCAGAGTTTCCCAACCTTGGCACTATTAGCATTTGGGGCCAGATTCCTTCCTTGTTCAGTGGGGGTGCGGGCAGGGGTGGGAGGCTGCGCTGTGCGTTGGAAGATGTTTAGAGGTGTTCTGGGCCTCTACTTGCTAGTTATCAGAGGCACTCCCTACAGGTGACAACCAGAAATGTCTGTAGACACCATGAAATGTCTCTGGGGAGGTAAAGCTGCCCCTCATTGAGAACCACTGGTTTGCAGCTGTATTAAGATATAACATTCCTTGTACGACCAGTCTTGCTATAAATACTAATATAGTAACACGCTGCAAAAAATGTGAAGAGTTATGAGCTCTAACTTATTACATAAGCCAACCCTAACTCACAGCATTAAGAGGAGTACCCTCTTGTCATACCCTCTCTGTCATCATACTGTCCTCACAGAAGTAAAACCTTTAAATTTTGTAGCAATTATGAAAAATTCCATCTGGAATTACAGAAATACATTCAGTTGGATCCAATCTGGATATCCATTAGATATTCCTTTCAAAGCAAATAAAGGATCTGTTTATCCCATTTAAGTATCCCAGGAACACTTTCACTTATGATAAGAATTTATGTGAGTTCTGCAAATTTACATTACCCAACTTTCACACAAAAGAACAACAAAAAAGTGGCACGACAGCCAGTTTGTGGCTATGTACAGATGATGACCTCAGATTTTCAAAAATCCCATGAAGTCTTGTTTCTTTCTGCTGGCTGTATAGCCATTTCTGGATGCTTTTAATCTTTCACTATTTATTCTGAGGTAAGGCTGATTGCAAGGGCTGTAATTTAGGAATTAGTATCTTATCAAGTCACATTTTAGCAAATGAGGTAGTCAAAAGCCTCAAGAAAAGTTGGTTAAAAATCATAAAGAAGAGTAACAGTAAGAAGATGCTGGCTTGGTGAGTGAACACTGTACAGTTAATACATACAGTGCATCCTGGAAATATCAGAAGTTAAATAAGGTACACATTTCTTGACTGACTTTCAGCACAACCTCAGTGGTACTTTGTATTGGAATCTGGGGCAGTAGTGGTGCAGGTAGTTTCCCATGATAATAAAAAACACTCTTAAGAAACATAGCACTTGCTTTAAAAGATGCCTTCCACTTTGTCTTTGTATTTAACCTAATTTCTTTAGGAATCACGACATGTCTATGATCTCAGAAGAACCAAAATTATTGACATTCCTTTATCTCAAGAATGGGAACACTGACTGGGCTGTCAATGCAGGCGTTCGGGAAGAACGCGGCAGAACACGCAGCCCAGCTATCCCCACTGCGCACTCCTACTCTGTGGATTTATCAGAAGGATGGGCCCTAAGTGCTCTGGGGGCAGGGATTATTACTGATGTTCTTCCTCAATAAGAGAAGAGAATGTACCTTCTGATGCAGGTGCTGATGATAAATGTGGGTCATGACTGTGGATCCTGGCAACATAGAAGACTATCACAGATTGGGAACTAACTGTGACACCAAAGCACAATACTATTTCTTGACAGCTGAGTTATGAAAGTGTGGCACATATTAACCTTTATTTCTGCAGGAGTTTTCTCTGAGGTCAGGGGATGAGTGCTGAGGCTGGCATCCTCCCTGGGACTCCTGGCTGAAGGAGTAAGTACAGATGCTCCCACACACTGTGCCTGGGTTCTGGCATTCTGCTACGCTCAGTAGCTCACTCAGGGATCAAATACTCTCTTCTGATGACGAGTTAAGACTCCTACATCATGGACCTATGGAAAATCTAGACTATGAGCAGAGGTGGCTTTAACCTAAGTCCAAAGCTTAAGCTTCAGGTCTCCTTACTTGCATAGGCCCTCATGAGAAAAACCCCATTGGGAGTTTTGGTTTCATTAAATGTAACTATATACATAGTTAATCAGCCATTAAATCACTGTTTAAAAACTTTTGTGACAGTAAATTCAACAAATTTTATAGTAAAGTGGTCAAAGCTGAATAATATATGCTACTGAAATATTATAAAGTCTGAGTTAACATTTCAAATGTTAAAATATCCAATACACATGTTTGAGGTAATAGTTACCTAAACTTACAATTCTATCATAAGGGCTTTTATGTTAGCTTAGTTAGGACTGTCTGCCTTGCTTATACAAGGCAATTTATGAAAGTGTTATACAGAGTACTTTATTTCTGCTCTCAAATTCAAACATGCTTCTGAAATTCAAGTATATCATCACTCGATTATAAATATGACTGTCTTTAGAGTTAAGGGAAAGTATAACAGGTATATATGTGAAAAAGCCCAGATTACAAAAATTTAATTCCAATCCTAATATATTTGGAAATACTAATTTAGGCTTATGAAGTTATAGTTTTCTCCCATGACACAATCAATAACGAGTTAATGATGGCTTATAAGAAAAACCAATCTAAGCAGTAATATAGAATCTAACTATAAAATGGTCTGGATTTCTTTATTAAGATGTCAACACAGATGCCTCCTACTTTATCAAAATAAGACCATCCCATTATAGAGAACCAGCTGAATACTTACCATCAAAACTAATACTTGCAACCTTGGTATATTTACTTTCTGAAGCTTTTAAGGTAATTGGTTTGAAGTGTACTGTTATAGCATCATTTTGTGGTGTAGGTCGAACACTCTGCAAAGATAAATACATATAGTGTTATGTTAGTCTAACAGTTCAGTAACATAATACTGGAAAGTGTACCAGAAAAGTAAAGCAGAATCAAAATTTGGGAAGTTTAACTTTGGTGGTCCCTTTAAATGGAGTAGGCTAAACTGGTAACACTTCAAGTTAATTTCACTAGAATATCTCTGTGAAATAAAACGACGGCCAGAGGAATAATGTATGATAGAATGTAAAGATTTAAGGAAAAACTAGTATGCTGGATATGAGTGCATAAAATAGGAAAAAAAAAAAGACATTTACTTTCTAAATGAAGGCCTTCTTCATATAGGAGGAGACATGAAGATTTATGACAGGGTCCCTCTTAAAAGAAACCCACAGTACTAAATGTAACACCCTGACTATATGAAGATGAAGGATGAACATGAACTTGGGAACTGGTGCCCCTTTGCCAAGGTGGTGTTGCAGACCCCACCGCTAAGGGCACGTTCTCTCCTCCTCCAGAGTGTGGCTGCCAAGTGGAGAGCCCTGGGGTGGAGGCAGGTCCGCACTCCCAGCTGCTGGACTGAACAGTGGGGCAGACTGCAGGGATGTGCAATTTGGAGAGGTTAGAATGCTTTAAACTTAAAAAATAAGATCTTTCTATTCAAACAGCTAAATCTAAAATATCTCAAACAGTAAAAGCTCATACTTTTGAAGCAAGCTAGAAAAATAAGTACACTTTAAGGTGGTTACTTTTTCTTGGTTATTCTTCCTGACACAAAGTGTTTTTTATTGGAAGGGAATTTAAAGATCCCAGCCTCCTTCCCTGTTTTATAGAGAAGAGAGCCTTGGAGTGTGGGGTGAGGTTCTAGTAGGTAGGAAGCAAGAGGCAGGGCTGGGAGCCAGGTGTTCTGGCTTGGTCCAGGGCCCTTTGCCTGGCATCCTAGTGCCCAAACATGTATTTATGAAATTGTGGAATTATACACACATCTTGCCAAAAATCTTTTGGAATTCAATTACAATCTTACTTTAGTCTCAAAACTCTTCTGGGGTTTTTGCTGGATCTTCAGGGGCTTTATCAGTTTGTGTTTCCTGCACAAACAACACGGTTCTCTCCTGTGACGCTCATCAGGGCAGGCCTGAGAGCACAGGCAGGTCAGACAGTTTCCCCAGCGGCCCTCCCCTCCTCTCAGCTCATTTATAAAGGGGGACTCTTCCCAAACCGAGCAGAGGGCAGTCCCCTGAAGGCCAAGTGGCACCCGAGAGGAGTGTGAGGAAAAAGTGTCCTTTTGCACTGTGTCTGTGATCACAGGGAACAAGGCTGGTTATTTATATCATGATTACAGATGCTGCCTCTTATTAGCAGTTGGCAGAGCATCTCCCTTCCTGCTGCTGGTTAGTCCTCAGTGGTTAGCACCACCTCACTGTACCTGGAACATGGCCCTAAGCATGGTTCTGCACTTTTCTGGGCTGGAAATCCTAAGAGCCTAGCTCTTGGCCGCAGGCCCTCTCATCATTTTAGCTCTTTAATCCTTCTTCCTATCACTTGTTTGAGAACTCCTTCTCATTTTGTTCATATCAATATGTTTATTACCAATAAGCTTGCTGTTACTAGCAATCACTTAAGTACAAATCTCTTTATTCCTTGAAGGGCATGTACAAATTACTTTTAACAATGAAACAAAGCAGTCTGAACTATAAGATCCACTACAGACTGGACATTTTTGTTCGGGTTCATTATATACACTACTCTACTAATATTTTTTCCAAAGGAAAGGAAAGCAGTACAGAAGTGCATGTGACAATCCCTAGTGATCAGTTTATGCAACAAAAGGATATTAAATATTTAATTACAAGTGTGAGTTTGAGTAAGCTGCCCATCTATTCTGGGCCTTATTTTTCCTACCTGTAAAATGCTGGGGGATTGGATCCAATTATTTTCTACAATCCCATTTATCTACACAATTTTATGATTCTATTGATTTTGTTTTTTCAAATTAGCCACTTCTGTCCTGAGGTTAAGATTTGTTAGAGAGATGAGTATATAAAGCTTTATAGTTTGCAGAGGACTTTCACAGATATGGTTCCTAATTCTTGCACCTGCTCTACTGTGTATGATGGGGAGGCAGTGGAACCTCGACCACTTTAAACATGCTTGAGGAACCAAAGTGGCAGCTCACCAAGTAACAACCAACACTTTGAGTGTTACCAGCCTGCACAGCACTGTGCCAGAATAGCCAAGCAATGGTGTTTATTATAATATAGTCACCCAAAGTAGTAAGAGCTTAGAATAGCTAAAGAAAAAAATGGTTCTCTCACGTGAAATATATCACCTTAAGATTTTCCTTACCATAGGAAAGTTTTACATTCAGTATTACCTTAAAATATGTTGTACTAATAGTAAGCTGATGTTCAATTGACTTGTGCTTTGTACAAATTATTTGTTCACTTGTTATTATTTTAAAAACCCCTAACTCAGTTAAAACCCCTTTTCCAAGGAAACAAAGCAGAGTGAAAAAAAACAAAACACTTAATAGTTGGTTCATTCTGGTGGCTTTAAGTGAAAAATACATAATCATTAACTTGTAATGAGCATATTCATACTAACAATATGTTTAAGTATCAGTCACTAACTGTTACTTAAAGTTAATCAAGAAGTAGAAAAAATATGGCAAGATTCCCAGGAAAGGCAGCTCGCACATGTTCTAAATATAGTTTCAGCCTTTTCTCACGACATTCATAACCAAACAATGCTCAGTAACTCTCAAGTGAGACTTAAAGGCCCAGGACATTCTGAAATTAGTTACAAAAACATTTGAGCAAGCAAGGAAAATAGCCTTTGGGTATATAACAACTGCATTTTTTAACAACAGACACACAGATTTCCAAAGCTGATTATCAAATTGACATTTGTAAAATTAGTAAGTGCATCTGTGATTCTTATTTATCAGTTAGCAAGGAAACTTCATGTAAATGTTCCTCTTAAGACATCTCAAGTGAACTTATTCCAACATCTATATAGTACTAATGTTTTCTAAATGTTGAGGACAACCATTTTCTCGAAGTTGTATTATAGACAATCAGTGTCAGGAAGGCTTGAACCTGGGCATCTCATTCCTAACAGGAGAGGTACTTGTATTTTGAGTTGCTTGCTTTACTAGTCCTGTATCTAGGAAGATGGGAGAATCTGAAGTCCCTGAAGGGGAATTTATAAGAAATCTCCAGCTTCTAGCACTGCCTAGCCAGTCCTAAAAATTCTATATATGCGTGAAATGGAAGCTCTCTTAAAACTCAGCTTCCATGATGTTGAAACCACAATGTTGCTCATGTGAAAGCTTTGTAAGACTGTAATATCAATGATACCTTAATTAAAAGAAAATAGTGAAGCAGAACCATCTGTGACATTAAGGAGTCCATTGGAAATCTGGATGCTGATTGAATTTTTGGTGGTTTTAACAACAGATCATTAATTAAACACATTTGTAATGCAAAAAAAATGGCCTTAAGGAGCAAATCTAGGATGAGAAGAGTCAACTGGGAATACTGCTTCCCATTATAATCCCTTTTGTATTTTTTAATTATAAGCATGTATTTCTTTGAAATAAGTAAAAATAAATAGAAAATAAAATGTTATAAACTGAGGAGAAAATGTAAGAAATTTGGAAATTAAAAAATTAATTTATTTCTAAAAAGGTAAAAACACAACACAACAAAACAAAAACACCTTCAGTTCCAAGATAGATGGGCTTGTTTCCTGGCTGTTAAGGGAAGAAGACTATACTACAATCATTATTCAAGTGGATGACCACCACAGAAGATTCTAACGTTCTGTACTCATTCTCCACAAAGTAGCTACAGTGACCCTGTACAACACATCAATCAGATGATGTCACTCCTGCTTAAAATCCCGTAATAGTTTAATTTCTCATTGCATTTTACTTTATAATAAAACCTAAACACTTCCCACTTGGCTCTCAAGCTTCCACCTTTTACATTCAACCCCTTCATGTTCCCCACAGCATTTTAAAGCTGTGCCTGCCTCAGGCCTTTGCACTTCCTGTTCCCTTTGCTGGGAACACTTTTCCGTCAGCTTCTCTTAGGGGTACCAACATCTTCCTCTTGTTATTCCGTCAAATACTAGCTCCTCAGAGACAACCTTGTCTAAATCATCTTCCTCCCCCACATACACTCTATTTCTTTCAGAGAACTTGGTTTGATTTACAATGACATCGTATGCCTGTTTGTTGTCTGTCTCCCAAAAAGTGAGCTTGGTAGGGGCAGGAACCTCAGTTGTCTGATTCGCTACTATATTCTCAAGTACTTAGTCTAGAAGCTGGCATGTAGCTGATGCTCAGAAAATATTTACTGAATGAATGAATGAATGAGGAAATAAAACAAAACTACCAAAACACTGGCAAAGTGTAGGCTCTGGATGTTAGAAAAAAATATATATATATAGGCAGATACAAATGTAGATATACAGACATATGCAGATCAATAGGTTTTTAATAGAATTATTAAATATGAAATTAAAATGATATATTAATAAAGACTTGATTGGTAAGTACCATTATATACCAGTATATTTTCATGCAACTTTTGACTTTTTATAGTTGAATAAGTCACATGAAAAAAGAAAAGCTTTGACTCATTTTTCCTATTTGGAAAAATAGGACCTGTGTACCCCATAGGATTGCATAGTAAGAGAAAAAAATGTTCACTTATATCTGAAAACTCCTTAATAAACGAGAAAAGAAGGAATATGGGTCTATTGAATTCCCTGTCATAATGAACTGAATATTGTGTTTTTTAAAAATTTATATTCTGAGGATTAACTGCTAATTTCATTTTTTAAAAGAAAATGTTTATTGAAAATGCCATTAGTTTCAGTCCATTCATTGTACGTAAAAAGTTAGACAAGATTGCTTGGGCTTAGTAAAGGCATTTTCCTATCATATCTCTAAGCCTTCACATTTCAGGAAGCAATTGCAGGCCTGAAGTCTGCTGGACAAGCATGAAAGTTCCCACTCAGACCCCACTCTGTGCAATGGCATCCCAGAGACTGAAGAAACCAGTAACAGATAAATAGCATGCTGAACACACAAAAAATCAAAATTATCTAACATCTTACAACAGATTATCTGATATGTGCCAATAGCCAGTGTCTGCTATGGGCAAATGCACTGACATCCAGAGCTAAAGAGGAAATCTCCAAATGTGGTGCCAGGAAGCTGTGCTTGTTCAAGGTGCTTCCTCTATGGAGGTGGGGACCTGAGCAAACAAGGAGAGGGCTGTAAAGAGAGGTGTGCGCTTGTTACCACGCACATGGTAAATGTGCTCCATGTGGCCAGGGGGTGCTCAAGGAGAAATCCAGTACAGAGTTGTTCAAAGAAGATGAATAGGTAGCACCAAAGCAAGCTGAACAAATTGCGCAGTGGGAATTACAGTCTATTCTAAAGGGAATGCCTTAACCTAGAACATTTTGAACAAAAAGAATCACAATTCTGGGTAGAAGATAAGATTTTATCTTTATCTGGGCCCTTGCAGACCCCTCCTAGGAGCATGGGTGTGAATTCTAACAGACTCAGGCCACTGTGTCACAGGACTCTCTCAGCCTGCAGAACGTTGGACAGGCAAGAACTCCAAGGGGGGTAGTTTCAACTCCACAGTATAGTGTGGGAAGCTCTCTACCAGACACCATGCTCCTAATACACCCCTGATTCTTCTATGTATTGGTCACTGCGCATGAGAAGGTGGTTACCAGGGATGGCCATCTGTCTCCTGTTTCCTCGTTGAGGGTTTGTTTACTCTCCTCCCTTTGGTGTCTGCTCCACCAGCTGATGGTAAATTCTGGGTTTGGCCATGATGGACAAAGGTCCTTCAAATCTCAAAAGCATTTGATCTACCGCATTTTATCAGAGTTCCCTGTTTAGGTTTCAGACATCAGAACAGGTTATAATAAAAATATGCTGTTCTCCTTCCCCATTATTTATTCCCTATGTATGTGTCTTGGGGACCTTACCAGAAGGTTGTGGGCCAAAGCAAAATTTGGGTATTTCTGTTTTTTTTTTTTTTTGCCTAAGGCGGTGTAATGGCACCCAATTCCACTATAAGGTATAAAGTCACCTGTTTTGTATGTATGTGTGAGGGAAGAGAGGCCTCTAGTTCAAAGTATGCCATCTAATACACTATGCTAAACAACTGCTGGTTACAAGGGGTACCTCTGACAAGCATTAACAGCATTCTGCCATTACCCACCCTATTTCTTTGCTTCATTATTTCTCTTCCCAAATTATCTGAATCTTTTTTTTTTATTTACCCATACCTTAAATCTAAAAAAGCCCAAACTGATAGAATGCTTATAACCTGTTTTTCTTTGCACATGGCACACAAACCCTAGGATTTATCAGAATCCACAGGTCTCTTGTATGATTCTGCCTAAATAGGAACCTCAGAAACTTTGGTTTAATCTTAACTTAGAGAAGACCATCTATTTTCCTTCTCATCCTTAAAATTTGGTGGTTAGAGGCAGAACAGGTTTCTTACATTACACTTGGAACCAAAGTGTCACCAGGTGGCCACAAACCAGAATTCCTATGGGGCAAGAGTTTATCTGTAAATTTGTCATAAGTTTAAAAAATAGAATATATAAAATAAGAGAAAATTTTTAAAAACTTACAGTTATTGGTACATCTTTTGTTCCTGAATTTAATAAATGAAGATTTAAAACTTTCGGCAGATCTGTAAAAATTGAGGAAAAGACATATTTCTTAAAAGTAGTGCTTTACACTAAGTTAGAATCTTTATCTTATTAGACATCAGACTGAATCTATTCCAGAGTGCAATAAAAGGATATCATATAATAAAAAGAATGTGTTTCTTTCTAACTCATAGGTAGGAATCACCTTTCCCATAAGGACATTGTGTATTACAAGAATTGCCCTCTCCCCTAAATAACCAGACCCAAAACACAAAACATACTTTTTAGTGAAATGAAACATTACTAATTTTTTAGTTTTCCAGAAAAGCAGAATGAAGCAAATCAATGTGCAATGTGAAATTAGGTTAAAAACAAATCTAACTTTTAAAAATGGATCTTCCAAATTTGAATTATATATGGCCTACAAAAACCCCAAATTACAAATACTATTTTTTCCTTAATAAATCCTTTACTTGGTTGTTTTTAATTTTAGAATTTGAATTCTTTCTCTGACCTTATGGCTTAAAATTTTAACATTATGTCATTATAATGCAATTGAATAATCCATCCACATCAAAGCAAAAATCCAAAAGTAAGTTTTTAAAATTTCCTTTATTTTACTACTTTAAAAAAAAGATTGAGTATAACTAAACAGGTGAGGAACTGGATTAGAACACTAAGAAAATACTTTCTGCTTCAGTCTTCCTCTTAGAAGTCTTTACTTGGATTACCCCATGAGCCTTCTTTCCCACCTAGTAAACAAGGGTATCTCTCAGATGAACAGGGAATAAATCTACGAGGCCTCTGAGTTCCCAAAATTAGATGTCTACAAAATCACATAACACACTGAGAAATAACCTTCAAAGGTGAATTACAAGGAGTTAAAGCAGAGCCACTCAGCACTGAACAGGGATTTTTAAGACCTATAAAGGCACTCTCTTTTTTTACCTTGTGTTCGTAGTGTACCAAAATCTAACATTTCAGTTGAGGAATAAATTCCAGGAGCTTGGAAAAAAAGAAAACAATTATATTTCACTTTGCCTGAGTAGAATGTATTGAAAACAACACTTATTTTCCGTTTCCTTCCATTTTCCACTAACCTGTTGTAACTTCAACCTCAACAGGAAGAATGATAAACTCTGTGCTGTCTGAAGCATTAGTCTTTATTCTTATGAAGGCTGTGTGATTATCTGCTTCTCTAGATGAAAAACTGGCTCTCATCACTCCTTTAGTTTCATAAGGAGGAATTTCCTGACAAGTTAACAGAGCATAATGTAGCACAGCTTTTATAATGTTCCATAACCACCAGTTTATTGAATAAGATGACACTGATAGAAAGATACGTTATTATTTTACATACTTGCCAAGGAAAAAAACGTGCTGCGATTAAACAAACATAGTTCACTGACTGTAACATACACTCCAATTATGGAAAATGTTAAGGTGTGGAAAAATGTGCATCTTAGAGTTAATGAACATGGTATATTAAAGTGAGTAAAATAAAAAAAATAAACTTATCTGAAAACGGGTTGTCAGTTGTGAAATCAACAAAATACATTATTTATTATAATTAATCTATAAAATTAGTTATTCTTTAATGTGGTACTTGGGTGTGTAATTCAGTCCTGGAATTTTCTTTTTGTTTTTCTGCACCCTGTCTCCCTGGCCATTAGTGAACTTGCCCTTAACGATGTGGGGGCTGGGAGGGCTCCTTTAGCAAAGAGGAAATGGGGTAAGCAGGGGGAGGGAATGGGGAAGATGGGGCCAGAGGTCACAAAGAAAGGCCGTGACCTCCAAGAGCCTCACACTGGAGTCGCTGAAGTGACGAGTCTCACTGGAACCGTTTTAGCAAGTGTCCCAGAGACAGTCAGAGTCCCTTGTCACTGGAATTTTTCTAACCAACAGAAATGTCACCATCACAGGGAACTACTTTTCCAGATACCTGGGAATCTTTCAAAACAATAACCAAAAGAGCTCAGACTCTGCCTTTCCTTTCATATAAAACCTAACAAAGCTTCCCAAATTAATCTACAGCTTACCAACTGTATTCAGTAAGGCTCTCAGCATGTAAGATAACAATTTTTTCAGGCCCGTAATGACAGAACATTCATACATACACTAGAAAAAAGGCTCATTGAAAAAAAAATTTTTTTTGTGTGTGTGATATAATTCTTTTCCTGGTTTTAGAACAATCCATGTTCCTCAGGATCACTAGAATTTTCCTACACACACCTTTTGGCATATTTTGGGAAGTCTGTGTTTTAGAGTTCTTGGTCTTCACTTACCTCTTCTTTCTTTTTAGTCTCAAAGTAGGAAAGATGTGATTGGAACCTTCCTTGGCCACTAGAGATGCACCATCTACTTCCCCAGCTTTAGGGAGCTAACTTGGTCTCTGGGGTTGTCTTATGGGCTGAGGGTGAGGTCAAGGCTAATTGACTTATACTACATTTGTAGGAATAAGGATCACTATCTTTTCTTATAGCTTCTGGGAGTATTAAAACATTATGCCATCTCTGCTACCATTCATTATAGTTCTTAACTAATTAGAAATCTGAGTTTTCTTATTATATTTCATAGTGAATCTTAGTTTTTTAATCTGGAATTACAACACAAATTTAATAGCTTATAGGTCTCTGAAACCATGTTCTATATACTATTTTTCCCAAAAGCTTTTCAAACAATAAATAATTTCAAGGTAAAACATTTTTGTGAAAGGATATAAATGGACTGTCTATTACATAGTCCTCCCTGCTAGTTTGTTTCTGTATCTTAGAAGTTAGCCAAATCACTGCCAAATTTATTTCAAATTATTCAAGTCAGCATCCTAAAAATGTCCCCTCCATGTCTCTTCCTTGGTTGAGACTGGTCACAAGTCAGACTCAGAAGCTATATGTGTTTAACAGAGCAATTAATAAATAAACTTTGATCTTCTGAATTTATTCACAGTGGTAAAGTCAGTGTGTCTTCAATTATGGATGAGCTGTTGGAGTGACCTTGGTGCAAGAACTGCATTCAATACACCTCCCCCTCTTTGACTAAAGCATGGCAGACAAACACTCTCCTAAGGCAGGAACCTTTACAAACAAGGCAGCTGTTACACAGTCATTAACTTGATTAATATTTGCTAGTATTCTCCAAGAAAAAGTGGTACTCTAGGCACTGACATAAACTATTGTTAAATATTCAAAAATATTAAACACAGATGTAGATCACCTGAGAATTTAAACATTTCTAAACTTGACTATGTCTCTCTGACAATGCCATCTCTATCAACAATAAGCCTGAATGTTCGATTCTTTACCTTTAAAAGTATAATGGATCCTTCCCATAGACTTTATTTGTTTTTATCTTTTATTTGTTTTATCTTTGGTAAGCATATTGTAAGTAATTAGATTCAGAGACAACTTTACCAATATAATTCTGTGAAAGAAGAGTTGAAATCTCTTCCTTTCCACATCACAGGTTAAAGCTCCCACCAATTTTATTAACTGCTCTTCCCAAGAATTACTACTTAATTTTTCTCCCACTCTCATCCAATTTTCAAATATATTTGATATCAATTTAATATTAAGACAATAATTAAGGAAATGTCACACACATTTGTTCATGTGACAAGGAGTTAAGTCTGTCTGGCGGGTCACGTGACCATACAGGAGCAGCCATGTTGGTACTCACCCATAGTTTTCTGGTCCCTCCCTGCTGACCTGTTGGGAGTTCAAGGTGAAGATCTCCTCCACTAGAGTACATTTCTACAACCTGTGACAAAAGAGCACATGATGGTTAAGTTCAAAGTCATATTCGTAATGCAAGTGGTTGGCTGTTATATAGAAATAAGTTTGACACCCTGTTTTATTAGAAAAATCTAAAAACATTTACAGATAGAAAAGTAAGGTAAGTGTATCATATCACTAGAGTCAGTGCCCCATATGTGTAAGCAATGATGCTATTTTAAATTAAAACTGGAAGCCACTGGGAATGTGAGGTGGGGATTTTAGGAAATATCTGAAGGAGCAACAATAGCTACCCCCACTGTGGAAGAGACAAGAAACCAGGGAGATTTCAAATGTGAAAACAATTAGAACCAAAAGACTGGGTAAGATAAGGAGGTGTGTTTTTTTAAATTAAAAATAAATAAATTTGTTTGTAATCAAGATTCTGTAATGCTCTTCCTTTGGGTTTTAATTTCCAGGCTGCTATCACCAAAAATTTATTATTACTAGAAATAAATATGAACTGTATTTAAAAAAATGTACATTGGGCCAGAAGGAACTCATAGGCAAGTAAAGAAGTGGCCTTGTGAAGCTGAAAACTCTTCTTAAATTACATGAAGAGCTGTTAAACTGTAACACCAGAGAAGCTGTAAGTTGTTTTAAAAATGGTTCCAAAAATTCAATAACTGGACTGCTTTACTCTAAATTCAGACCACAACAAGCTGCATAAAATACTGCTCTTCCATTCTTCTATAAAACCCCATTATTATAAATAGTCTTGAAAACTGTAACATACTGAGATTTCATGCTAAGTATTAATTCCCCCCAAAATGAAACCCATTCAAAATCACCATCATAAACTCACCTGTAAAGGCTCACTATGAGGATTGTGTATGTTTATTATAGGTGAAAAACTGCTATTCACAGGGACTCTGGCCCCAAGGAATGGCCTCAATCGATATGGATTTGGAACTCCAACACCAAATACCTATTTCAAAGGACCAAAAAAATGCAATTTTAGTTGTTTTGTAACTAATATTTTTAGAGTTATAACCAACTGATCTAGGGAAAATTGATAAATCTAATTTTATTAGATGGAAAAATCGTTAACAACTCCCTTTAAAAAAACCAACACATAGTTTCTGTACTTGATTTAGCTACAATTTAAATTACTAAACACACACTTATATGCATCTGTAATGATTTCTATAATATACTGGAAATTGAAATGACAACAATCCTTCATGAGGTCATGGGATAGGACAAAGAAAGAAGGTAGGGAAGCAAAAGATGTCCATACTCCAATCATCAGGAGATGTATCTAGGGCCTAGACAATCTCTCAAATATCAAGCCCAGCCCCAGGTCATTCCCACACATGGGAAGGCATGGCCTTGGGCTGATTAAACAGGGTGAACCAGTTTTTCAAATGACAAATATTTAGTAAGTGCCTACAACATGCTAGGCATGAACATACAGTAGTGAACAAGATAGAAAATTGTGCCTGCTCTCATGAAGCTTACATTCTAGTATGTGGGACAGCTTACATAACAGTACAAAGGTTTTTGGGTATTGTGATATACAGTAACTGGTTGGAGTTGCCAATGGGAATACTTTTTAAAGAGTGTGGTTAGAGTAGTCTTTCCTGGGGAGGTGATGCAAGCTGATGTCAACTGAAAGGTGAGAAAAGCCATCCCTGAGAGTGTATTCAGGCAAACGAAAGTGTACAGGCAATGGGCACGAGGCAGGAGGCAGGAAATGGCTTAGTTTGTGTGAAGATGAGAAGCATGATCAAATGGGATGAGGGAGGAGAGAGATGGTAGTCAGATCCTTTCAGGCTTATTGGCCTTGGTCAGAAGTTTACATTTTGCTCTAAGAACAATGGCAAAACACAGGGATTTTCATGGGTTGATGAGATTTGGTTTATGTTCAAAGAAGATCACTCTGGCTACAGAGGGAATACTGTGGTATGGACTGGGGAGGAGTGGAAGACCAGTTAGAAGGCTCCTGTGTACTCCACTGAGAAGTGATGGTGGCTTGGGAGAGAGCAGGGGCAGAGGAGCAGAGAGAGGTAGACAAAAGTGAGATATGTTTAGAAGAAGCCTTGGTAAAAGACTAGATGTGGATAGGTAAAGAAAGACAGCTGGTCCCCGAGGCTCACCTTGAGAATAACCTGGTCATGACCCTCTGGTAGTCCAGATTGGTCATGACCCCCTAGGTCAGTTGGGGTGCCTCTGTAGGGCAAAGATCTTCATATTCTTATCATAGACTTCTCATTTATTCAACAAGTGTATGTTAGATGAGTGTCATCTATACAGTGCTTCGAAGTTATTCATCTATTTGGCATTCATAAGTTTACTGACTGCCTATAAACAACCATTAAAGATTTATTCACCATTTATGAGCACAAATTTCTGACTGAATGGAATGTTTATTCTGACACTAATTTTCAAAATACATGAAATGTTCTGGGCACTGGGGAAGAAATGTTCAAAAACAGAAGCACAAAAGTTGCAAAGTAGGAAAATAACTAAGTAAGGATTTAAATAACTGAATTCCATAGGCAGGCAGTATCTATGCATGGTGGTTGAGAGGATGGTCTCTGTAGTTACACAGACATGGATTTGTTCATACTTAACAACCTACTAGTAGCATATTTTGGTCAAATTATTGAACCTTTCTAAATTTCCCCTTATCTAAAAAAATGAGAATAGTAGTATCTATAATCCAGGCAGAAATGCATGTAAAGTATGTCTTCTAGTTCTATATAAGCAATTATTCTGAATAATCTTGATAACCTTAATATGTAAAAATCTTGACTCACCATACATGAACTATCTTTAATAATCTAAACAATGATTGTACATGAAAAAGAAGTTTATCAAAAAATTTCAAACAATGTAGTTACTAAAGAAAAAGCAGGCATGTATGTTTTAGTCTTGAAACTATTATCAAGTATGCTTCATAAGTGTACAAAAGGTAAACATTAAAAATATTTATAGTCAGTATAAAAATATTTTTTACTACTCTTGCCAAACAATCTTACATTAGCATGTTAGCTGTAGCTTTAAGATAATTTGTTCATAGTCTGATATGAATAGGGATATTCACAGATCCCTCTTTAAGTATAAATGCTCTAAGCCTAAATGTTTACATTTTCTATTATCTCTGAGTTTTTGAAGAGAGTTCTTCAAAGGTTGTCATATGATAGGTCAGAAATGATAACTATATTTTATAAAATAAATGAGTTTTAATCTCGGTCTTACCTGGTAAGTAAATACGCCATGATTGGATGTGTTAATAAATAAGGTATTTTCTACATTGCCCACTACTCTTGCAAGAAAAACTACATCAAATGATGTATTTCCTCCTGGAAGAATTTTCTGAAAAAGAACAGCAATAAAGTTAAGTACTAATTTTTAAAAATTTACTAAAGTAAAATTCAGATAAGTCACTTCCATAAACAAGCTTTCCCCTGCAAATGTTAAAGCTTTAAATTAGCCAAACTATTTTGCAATGGAAAAATAATAAAAAAAGATATCTTCATATTGCTTGTCTACAGTCACATATCTTTGACAATTATGAGTTTAAAACCCTGTACAACAGATCTCTCAATTCTGTTCATTCAACAATCACTAGACTGGAATGATGTGTCTAATCATAGGCTGTTCTGTCACCATATAGTGAAGGAGGAGTTGAGCTGAAGTTGAGCTTCTTAAATAGACATACTACTCTACTACTAAGCAGCAATTTGTACTATTCCAAAGAAGAAATAAGCCCAGGCCTCATCCCTCTGACCTTCATCACCCATTCTCAGAGAAATGGATATCTCTGAAAAACATCACCCAGTCACAGGGATGACGGTTGACGGTATGTGCAGGAACTCACTCCTATTATTTTGTGTGGATTGTGAATGTCATTGTAGTTACTGAAAAAAAATTTATTACAACAAAACAACAGGGCTGCTCCATGCAGTTCAAGAGAATATGACTGTAATTCTATCTGCAATGAAGCCTTAAATGCATTACAGTATGTGAAGTTGCTCTCATTAGGCCCCTATGGCTAGAACTCTAAAATGGTCTCTAAATTATAGCTTAAAACACATGATATTGAGACTCCTGTTTTCACCTTTTGATGTGGAAAGCTGGAAACACTTCTGCACTATTAACAACAACAAAAAATAACCAACAAAATCATAACTTTTCTTGAACCCATCACAGACTTTATATATTAACTAGCCCAAAATGTAAGGAAAGACAAGAACTTCCAGGGAGAGATGGAATGTTGATACTGGCTCACCATGGCAGAGAATGGGAGGTGAGGCTACCATTACAAAAGGGCAAATATTGAATTTAACTAAAATTTTTACACCCTGCTGAAGTCAAGTGTGGGCAAGAAGAGAGTACAGAAGCCTTGGAAGCTGTAGAACTGGATGGGGGCCATACCTGAGACAAAATCAGTACCAGACAGCTTATCTGGTAAATCATCTAAATAGTCTGAAATTAAACAACACACTTCGAAATAAACCACCGGTCAAAGAAGTAGTCACAAAGGAAATTATAAAATATTTTGAATAAGTTGTAAGTTAAAACACAGCATTACAAAATTTATTGGCTGTAGCTAAAGTAATACTTGGAGGCAAAGTTACAATATTACATGCTTATTTTGAGAAGAAATGTCTCAAGTCAATAATCTATAATTCTACCTTCAAAAACTAGAAAAACAGTAAATTAACCCAAAATGTGCAAAAGGAAGAAAATAATACAGGCAGAAATGGAATAGAAAACAGAAAAATACTAAGAAAATCAAACCAAAAGCTAATGCTTCAGAAAGGTCATTATCCTTTATGCATAAAAAGGATGAAAAAGGAGGTAGAACAAATAACTCTATGGCCATAAATTCAATAATTAGAAGAAATGGACATATTATCTGAAAAACATAATGTGACCAAGCCCACTTGAAACAAAATAAATAACGAGACCAGACCTATATCCACTAAAGAAATTTAATTTGCAGTTAAAAACCTTCCTACATAATAAAGCCCAAGGCTAGATGGTTTCACTGGTAGAATGGTAGAATTCTCTATCAACCATTTAAGAAAGAATATCTACTTTACATAAACTTTCCAGCATCCAGAAAAGGTGAGAACATTTCCCACCTCATTTTATGCTTTTATGCACAATCAGCATTACTCTGATACCAAGACCAGACAAAGACTTGAGAAGAAAAGAAAATTACAGTCAATATCCCTCCTGACATAGATATACAATCATCTACAAAATACTGGGAAAATGAACCCAGTCAATATTTAAGAAAAGATAATACACCATGATCAAGTGGTTTTTAACTTGGCAATGCAACTGTAGTTCAACACTCAAAAAGCAAATCAATTTAACCAATATTATCAACTGACTAAAGATGAAAAACCACATGATCGTTTTAATAGATACATAAAACAGTTTAACAGAATTCAATATTCATTTCTGACTCAAAAATCTCAGTAAACTAGGTTAACAGAAGACAGCTTCCTCAACTTGATAAAGAGGATCTATTAGAAAAGTAGAGCTACTGTATTTCACAGTGAACGACTGAATGCCTTCCCCTCAAAATTTGAAACAAGGCAAGGATGTCCTTTCATGACAGCTATTCAACACCATATTGTAAGTACTAGCAGTGCAATGGGGCAATAAATAAAAAGCACAGAGAAAAGAAGAAAAATCTGTCCTTAGTCACAAACAACATGGCTGTCTACATAAAGAAGATATCCCCCAAAATATCTTCTAAAGTCCTGTTAGAACTAGTAAGAGTTTTACAAAGTCACAGGAATCAAGGTCAATATATAATGATCAATTGTATTTTCATATACTAGCAATGAACAATTTTTATTTATTTATTATTTTATTAATTTTTTTATTAAGGTATCATTGATATACACTCTTATGCAGGTTTCACATGAAAAAACAATGTGGTTACTACCTTCACCCACACTATCGTGTCCCCCCCATACACCACTGCAGTCACTGCCCATCAGTATAGTAAGATGCCACAGAGTCACTATCTGCCTTCTCTGTGCTACACTGTCTTCCCCATGATCCCCCAACACCATGTGTGCCAATCATAATACCCCTCAATCTCCTTCTCCTTCCCTCCCCACCCAGTCTCCTTTGGTAACTGCTAGTCCCTTCTTGGAGTCTGAGTCCAGTACTGTTTTGTTCCTTCAGTTTTGCTTCGTTGTTATACTCCACAAATGAGGGAAATCATTTGGTACTTGTCTTTCTCTGCCTGGCTTATTTCACTGAGCATAATATCCTCCAGCTCCATCCATATTGTTGCAAATGGTAGGATTTGTTAGCAATGAACAACTTTTAACAAGTATCATTTACAATAACATGCACAAAGAAATAGTGAGGTATTAATCTAGTACATTCTAGTTCTGTAAGCTGAAAACTACACTAACATCACTAAAAGTAATCAGAGAAGACTTTAAAAAATGGAGAGACAAACTGTGTTCATGTATCAGAAGATACATGTATCAGAAGTTACGGTATTAAAATGTTAATTCTCCCAGAACTGATTTGTATTTCCAGTGCAACTGCAATAAAAATTTCAGTCTAAGGAGAAATAACTAAATGCAATGTTAGATAAAATCCTAGGACAGTAAAAGTACATTGCTAGAAAAACTGATGAAATTTATGTAAGTTTTTTAGTTAACAGTATTGTAGTGATGTTAATTTTCTGGTTTTGATAATTGTACTATGATTATATAAAATATTAGCAGTAGCAGAAACTGGGTGAGGAATATATAGGGATTATTTTTCTACACATTTAAGATTAATTCAAAATAACAATAAAAAATCTCAGAAAGATTGAAAAAAAGAAATTGATAAGCTGATTCTAAAATTTAAGATGGTGAGAAAAGGGATAAGAGAGTAAAGCCATTTTGAAAAAGGAAAACAAAATAGGAGGCTGCACAATACCTGATTCTAGGAATTACTAAAAAGCTACAGTAACCAAGGTAGTGTGGTACTAGTGAAAGGCAGACGTATTGGAGTCTATCTGTTAGATACATATTGGAATGTCATGTGGAGTCCAAAAAACAGACCCACACCTATGAGGTCAATCGATTTTTCCCCAAAAATGCAGGGGGATTTCGGTGAGAAAGGATAGTCTTTTCAACCAATGCTGTAGGAACAACTATACACCCATATGCAAAACAAACCAAAACAACTCTTGGTCCTTCTCTCAAAACCTTGAAAATCTCTATAAAAAACATTAACACAAAATGGATCATAGATTAAATGTAAAATCTAAATAAAGCTATTAAACTTCTGGAAGAAAAACTGGAGAAAATCTTTGTGACCTTGGTTTAGGCAGAGTTCTTAGCTACAAGTCCAATAGCATGCATGACCCATAAAAGAGAAATTTGATAAACTGGACTTAATGGAAATTAAAAGCTTCTGTCTTTGAAAGTCTATAAAGAAAATGAAAAGACATGATGCTGACTGGAAGACAAGATTTGCAAATCCCATATATGACTAAGAACCTCAATTTGAAATATAGGAAGAACTCTCAAAAGCTCAGGAAGGAAACAGAACAGCCCACTTAAAAAACAGATGAAAGATTTGATTAGACATATCACCAAAGAAAATACATGGATGGCAAATAAGCAAATGAAAAGATGCTCAGCATCATTAGTTACCGGGAATGTAAATTAAAATAAAAATGAGCTAACATTATACACCTATTTGAGTAACTAAAATTAAAAACCAACCAACCCAAACTTGACAATACCAAGTGCCATAAGGACAACAAACAATTTGGCATCTCATACATTCCTGGTGGGAATATGAAATCTTTAGTCACTATGAAAAACTGCTGAACATGTATGTAGCATTTCCAATTCCACTCCTACATATTTATGTAAGGGAAATGAAAACTTCTGTTCACACAAAATCTCTATGTAAATAGTTATAGTGGTTTTATTTTTAGTAACTCCAAACTGAAAAGAACCCAACTGTCTTTTGCCAGCGAATGGATAAACAGACTGTAATACTGTCACCCAATGAAATACTACTCGGCAATAAAGAACTGATACATCCAACTACATGGATCAGTGTGAAGTGCATTATGATACATGCAAGAACCCAGACTCAAAAAGCTATATACTGTATGGTTCCATTTATATAACCTTCTGGAATAGGCTATACTCAGAGGCTTGAGCTGATTGGGTTGTTTATTACATGACTATGAGTTTGTCATAACTCAACTATATACTAAAATGGGTGAATTTTACAAAAGGATAATGTAATAAAATATATACATATATATTTTTGCAGATTCATTCAAAACAATTTAGCCTAGACCTTTGTTACAAGGATTTCAGTTTATTTGTGCCCTAGAGCAAGGACAAGTAATTGAATGTTTAGGTTAACCTCTTGGTAGGTAAGAATAAACTCAAGTCTATTTTAGGACAAGATTTCGAAACAAAGTGGATAATATCACTGAGTTCAGGCAGTATGTCCACATTTCTCAGAATCCTGATTTAAAATCCATAGGGTCACACTGCTGGCTACTATTTAACACCTTTATTACTCCTCTGATGGTTTAATGATTAAGTCCTGACATCTACAGACATGGAGAGGTACCTTAAGCCATTTGAGGCAAAATGACATTTTCCCACTTAAGATGCCATTCTTGTAATACAGATGTTTAATTTTTGTACCACACCAAGAAAAAAAAAACACTAAAAAATACAGAGCTCATCAGAAACCCCCACATAAGGGAAGGAGTGGGGATTAACAAAAAACCTCACAGAAATGGGCAGTAAAGAAATTTGTATGGCTCATTCTGGCCACTGCATTAAGGAGAAAAATTAATTTACTCTAAGAATTTGAACTATAATTCAGGACTCATGCAGGTCTACAGTCTGATTATATATTAGTGGTCAAAAAACCTTAAGCAGAAAATGTAATGTTCAGTTGGCAGTGCTGGGACCACTAGTATCAGTCATTCTCTTTGGAAAACTCAACTTTCATGCAGTCTAACAGTGACTAAGACTGCCTTCACTGTAAGATGTGTCCCAATTTCAGAGATCTAAATATGTTTAAAAAACTGTTAGGCTCAATGAATATGGTGTTCCTGTTTGGTAACAGTTCAAGTGTCAAGTATCAATGAAGATATTCATAAGGCCTGGTTTACCACAGGGAAATATATCCAGGCAGAGGAAAAACTCGTTTCCTTTAAAATTTTTATGGGAACTTAATTTTATTCAAAAAGTATATATATTTAAATATCCTTTAGAAGCCCAACTAAATTTCAAAAAGTAACGGAAATTATCATGGAATGCTTAATTCTTAGCATAATCTGTTATTACCAGAACTGGACATCTAGTCTTAAGTAGATGACTTTCTAGTTCTGTCACTATGAAACTATGATTTTGCCAAGTTACTAAACCTTTGTTGTTCTCCATCTCTCCTACTTTCAAAATGAGCCAGTTTTATTAGATGATCACTAAGATCTAATTATTAAAGAAACTGTCAACATGACCAATCTTGCTGCCAAATTCCTATGGAAGATGAGGCTTTGTTTCGTGATGTCATCTTTATCCTGGGGTGTGTGTGTATGTGGGGGGTTGTTGGTGGTGGTGGTGGTGGAAGAGCCCAGAAATGAAGAGTACAATTTCTCATCGATATTTCCCAATATGCAGTCAAGACTTGACTCTATTATTTCAATACTTTAAGATGATGCTGAGAAAGGCAACTAGAACAAATATTTCCTTCATAACAGGAAAAATCTAGTTCCAAGTGACACTTAATGGCATAACAAAATGGTGATTAAACATAACAGCAAATGCAGGCTCTGGAATGTAATCTTTCTATAAGAGTTCATCAGATTTGCTACAATTCACTTTTTGTTCCTTTCCCTGCACACTTTCTAAATTAGATGAATTCAGTGTGATAAAATTAGAAAACAGTAGAAAAAGTAATGAACACAAACACCATGTGCGAGCCTTAGTCTAACATTATCTGCAGCTAACCATCTCATCTTTGAACTATAGCTCAGTTCCTGGCCTTTCTGCTCCCTTGGTGATCTCATCCAGGCCCACAGCTCCTTAGCTTTACCAGTGACTCCTAAACTTCTATTTTGAGTCCAGTCCTTTCTCTCATATGCCAAACTCAACTGCCTACCTGGCATCTTCTCCTGGCTGTTAAGGAGGTCTGAAATTTAACATGTCCAGAATTAAACTATTGGCTGTACTACCCACACCTGCTCTACCTCAGCCAGAATTCTCCACCTCAGATGATGGCAACTCTGTCCTTCTACTTATTCAGGACAAAAATTCTGGAGTCAATCTTGACTCTTCTCTTTCTCTCAATCTCATTTCAGGAATCCGTCCAACCGGATGTATCTTCAAAATATGTCACAAATCCAATGGCTTTCTTCCCTTCCTCACCCTGGTCAGAGTGATGCCTTCTTACCACACAGTACTACAACAGCCAGTGGTGACTCTAATTCTCCCCTGGCCCTTCTTTAGTCTTTGATAAACAGTGATCCTTACAAACCATAAGCTATCATTTCATACTTCTGCTCAAAACCCAGATACGGCTTCTCATTTCAATCAGGATGAAAGCCGAAGCCCTTACCATAGCCTGTAAGGCTCTTCACAGTCTGTCCCTGCTCATCCCTCTGTGCTTCTCCTCTCTCCCTTGCTCACTCTGGTCTAGTCACACTGTCCTCTTTGCACACTAGGATGCTTTTATGCTGAAGCCTTTGTACTGGCTAAACTCTGTGTCTGGAATGTTCTTCGGCCATATATTCCATTTCCCTACCTATAGTCCTCTCTCTTCCCTCCTTCAAGATGTTCAAATGCCACCTTGCGAATGAAGCCTACTCTGAACCACCATATTTAAAACTGGAGGAGTGATGTACCATGGTGACATAAGACATTTCTCCTTTTCAGCAACAGATTAGAAATCTACCCATGAACGAAGTGCCTTTGTAGGAACTGTGGGATCCAGTGCCATCTGCCAGGAGACTTGGGTGTTATCTTGTCTACCTGTGCACCTGGTAACAGGCAGACAGATTTTGGTAAGGCTGTGGAACCAGTGAACCTGACTTAATTCCTCTTGCTGTGGTTGGGAAAAAAAACTGATGAGTGCTGACATGGAAAAATATCCATGGACAAGAGAGATTTTGTAAAAGTCTAACCTTTCTAAGGAGAGATTCCATCTAGCCATTGGAGTAAAAAAAAAAAAAAGGGTTTGGTTGCAGTGGAGACCATAAGAGGAATTTTCCCAGCACCACTCCACTTCCCCTCCCCTCAGCCCTGCCCAGGCCACACTGCATGGGACTGAACTGTCTGGCAGCAGTGGCCCTCCCTACTGGGGCTAAAGGAGAGCAGTGAGTGAGTGCCTGGCTATTCATTATGCAGGACATAGCTGGAGAAACCCATTTCTCTCCAGTGGCACCCAGAGTGCTGAGACAGGACCTCCACAACTGGGGGAGGGAGGGAGAAAAGAGGCTGGTAAGAATATCAAAGGCCATCAAAGCAGGAAAGTCTGCCCACAACCCTCTGAGAATACTTCACCCAAGGATCTTCCTACCAGGTCTACAGGTACCCCCAACACCCCAAGTACTAAACCTATACCTCTCCTCACTCTACAGCCAGCTCTCTGTACTCACCTCCAAGTGCAGTGGTGAAAGCAAGTCCAGTAAATGGACTATCAGAAAAACATACCAGGATCTGAGGGTATGGGAAAAACCACAAACCTGAGCTATAGCACCATCTTCCAGAAAATCCAAAAGGTGGAGAAAACTCCAGACACAGCAGCACCAACGAGCAGTATACTCCACCTGAAGACAACTAGTAAAGATTTAAGATGTCTGCTATTTCAAATGTTAAAGCAGCAACACAGAACTACAAGGAACATGAAAAATAAAGGAAACATGATCAGCAAAAGAAGTAATTCTCCAACAAATGAGCTCAAATGCACAGAATTTTACAATCTAGCTGATAAAGGATTCAAAGTAGTTCTTTTGAAGAATTCCATGAGCTATAAGAAAACTCAGAAAGATAACTCAATTAAATCAGAAAAAAATGAACAAAATGAGACATCTGTCAAGAGAAAAAAATCATAGAAAAAGAACCGAACAGAAATTCTTAAGTTGAAGATTTCAATAAATGAAATGAAAAACTAAAACAGAGAGCAGCAGAGGAGAACAAATGAAAGAATTAAGTGATCCAGAGGAAATTTTGAAATAAGCCAATTAGAGCCAAAGAAAAAAAAGAGAAAAGTGTAAAGAAAAAACCTACATGACCTATGGGACCCTATCAAAGAACAAATACTAGACTTGGTGTTCCACAGAAGAGAGGGAGAAGGCATAAAATGTATTAAGTAAAATAATAGCTGTGACCAGAGAAACATAAAAAGATTGCTGGGAAGCCTTAAGGTACAGGAAGATAATGCAGATCATAAAAGAACAGTCAGGGCAGCTGTGCAGTTACTCTGCAGGACACCTGTAGGAAGAGCAATGCTGGACAGTTGTGCTGGGGTTAGCATTTTGCTAGGCACAGAGATGAAGAGTCGTGGCTAAGGAGTTAAGAATGTTTTAAGTAGTGAGTCCTGGGGTCTAAACAAGATAACGGAGAAGAAAGTAAAAAGGAAGAGAGATGAAAAGAAGAAAGTGGGGAAATCCAGAGAGAGCTGCCAATGAGGTTGGAAAAGGTTAATAGAGGAGTCCAAAAGCAGGGAAGAACTTGTGATTATAGGGTGGTAAGGTGTTTGAATTTATGATTACAGGGATGGAGCAGTTCCAGATGATTTCAAGGTTCTGGGTGTGGTCATGGACTTAGATGGACTTAAAGCAGAAGTGGGTAACAAAGTTAATGTAGTTAAATTTTCAAGGATCTGAGAGATACAGTATTGTCATAGTATGCTGAAATCACTAGGATGATGACTGAGTAGAGAAAGTTAAGTCACTGAACCAGGAATTAAGTCTTCTGTGATTAAAAGATAAGAAGGGAGAAGTTTGTAGAGGACCACTAAGAAGAGAAACAAAGTTTCTGGCTAGATGGCTTTAGTCTCAAAGGAAGGAGATTTTACAAGAGTTTAGAAGACAAAAAGTCTGGAATCAGCATTAAAGTAGAAAAGAATGAGTAATCTCCGTTTGAGAAGTCTATAAGGGTACTAAGATCCTTACCCTTGAAGAACCAGGTGTCAGCTAAGGCAAGACCAAGCATACAATGAACAAATTAAAGAGGTTTGCCATGGAATGGGAATTTCAGAGTATAGTAAAAAACCTGGGCAGAAGCACAGAAGGAAAAAAAAGAGAAGTAACAGCTAAGAACTTCCCCAACTTGGGAAAAGACTCGGACATCTAAATTCATGAAATTAACCCATCACCCTATTATCTTGATGCAAAAAGACTGCCAAGACATAATATAATGAAACTGTGAAAAGTCAAAGATAGAACCCTAAAAGCAGCCAGGGGAAAAGACTGTAATCTACAAAGGAACCCCATTAGGCCATCAGCGATTTCTGAGCAGAAACCCTACAGCCCACGGGAGAATGGAATGACATACTCAAAACTGGAAAGAAAAGAACTGCTGGCTAAGAATACTCCATCTGGCAAAGTTATCCCTTAGATAGGGAGGAGAAATAAAGACTTTCTCAGATAACCAGAAGCTGAGGGAGTTCATCACCACTAGACTTGTCTTGTAAGAAATGCTCAAACGAGTTCAAGCTGAAATGAAAAGATGCAAATCAGTGACATGAAAACATATGAAAGTATACAACACACTGGTAAAGATAAATATAGTTAGACATAGAAAACTCTAATTCTGTAATAGGATGGCACGTTAACCACTCAATTATAGTATAAATGTTAAAGAAAAGTATTAAACGTAATTATAGGTCCTATAATTTGTTAAGAAATACAGAATAAAAAAGGTACATGGCATCAAACATATAAAAGGGAAAGAGTAAAAGGTGAAGCTTTCACATGAAATTGAAATGTAGTTGCTCTCATCTTAAAGTGGACTGTTTTATCTAAGCCTCATGGTACCAAAATGCAAACCCAGAACAGTCACAAAAGTTAAAAAAAAAAAAAAAGGGGTGGTGGTGGTGGTGGTGGCAGGAGACTAAAGCTTAACACAATGGAAAATTACCAATCTACAAAGGTAGACAGAAACACAGGGATAAAGAATCAGTGGAAATACAAACAACCAGAAAGCCACTAATAAGATGGCATTAGTAAGTCCTTACATGTCAACAATAACTCTAAATGTTAATGGATCGAATTCACTAGTCAAAATGCACAGAGAGTCTGGACAGATAGAAAAACAAGACTTAACCATATGCTGCCTAGAAGACTCACTTCAGCTTTAAGGACACACACAGGCTCAAAGTGAATGCATTGAAAAAGATACTCCATGCAAGTGGAAACCGAAAGAGAATGGGGGTAACTATGATTATATTAGACAAAATAGACTTTAAGCCAAAAATGGTAATGAGACAAGAAGGTCATTATATAATGACAAAGGGGTCAATTCATTAAGAAGATGTAACAATTGTAAATATATACACACCCAACACTGGAACACCTAAGTATATATTAACAAATATTGACAGATCTGAAGGGAGAAATAGACAATACCATAATAGTAGGGAACTTCAATACCCTACTTTCAGCAATGGGTAGATCATTCAAACAGACTATCAAGGAAATGCTGGATATGAACCATACATTAGACCAAATGGACTTAATAGATATATAGATTACTCCATTTAACAGCAGCAAATACACTTTTCTCAAGAGCATACAGAATGTTGTCCAGGACAGATCAGAGACAGCACACAAACAATCATAGCAAATTTAAGAAGGCTGAAGCCATACCAAGTATCTTTTCAGACTACAATGGCATGAAACTAGAAATAAACATGAGGGAAGCTGGAAAATCTACAAATATGTAGAAATTAAACAACACACTCCTGAACAACCCATGGGTTAAAGAAGAAATCAAAAAGGAAGTAAAAAAAATACATTGAAAAAATGAAAAGTAAACACAACATATCAAGACCTATGAGACATTGCAATGCAGTTCTGAGAGAACTTTATGGCAATAAATGCATATATTTAAGAAAACTGAAAGATCACAAATAACCTAAGATTATACCTTAAGGAACTAGAAAAAGAATAAACTAAGCCCAAAGTTAGCAGAAGGAAGGAAATAACAAAGATCAGAGCAGAAATAATTAAAATAGAGAACCAGAAAAATAGAAAGAAAAATCAACAAAATTAAGAACTGTTTTTTCAAAAAGATAAAACAGAATCAACAAATCTTTAGCTAGACTAATCATGAAGAAAGGAGAAAAGGCTCAAACAAAATAAAAGGGTACATTACAATAGATACTACAGAAATACACAGGATCATAAAAGACTAATATGAATAATTATACACCAACAAAAAGGACAGCCTAGAAGAAATGGATAGTCCTAAAACCTACAACCTATCAAGACTGAATCAGGAAGAAACAGAAAATCTGAATAGATCAGTAATGACTAAGGAGATTGAATTAGGAATCAAAAACCTCCTAACACAAAAAATTTCCAGGACCACATGGCTTCACTGACAAATTTTACCAGTTAAAGAAGAATTAATTCTAACATTTCTCTAACTTTTCCAAAAAAACTGAAGAGGAGGGAATACTTCCAAACTCATTTTATGAAGCCAGCATTACTTTGATATCAAAGCCAGATAAGGACATTATAAGATTTCTCAAAAAAATATTAGCAAACTGAATTCAACAATACTTTAAAAGGTTTACATACCATGACCAAGTGGGATTTATCCCTGGGATGCAAGCATGGTTCAATATATGTAAAGAAATCTGACACATCACATTAATAGAATGCAAGATAAAAATCACATGGTCATCTCCATAGATGCAGAAAAGCATCTGACAAACTACATCCTTGCATGATAAAAACCCCCAACAAACTAGCTATAGAAGGATCATACCTCAACATAATAAAGGCTATATATGAAAAACCCACAGCTAACATAATACTTGATGGAAAATTGAGAGGTTTTCCTCTAAGATCAGGAATAAAGACAGGGTGCCCACACTCACACTCAACATAGTACTGGAAGGCCTTCTTAGAGCAGTTAGGGAAGACAAAGAAAAACATCAGAATTGGAAAGGAAGAAGTAAAATTGTTATTATTTGCAGCTGATATACTCTTATATATACAAAATCCTAAAGACTCAAAAAACTGTTGGAAATGAAAAAATTCAGAACAGTTGGGAATTTCTGAATTGCTATACACTAACAATGTTGTGTTGCTATACACTAAAAATGAGACATCTGAAAAAATAAAATAAAACTATCCCATTCACAGTAGCATTAAAAAATTCTTTGAAATAAATTTAACCAAAGAGGTGAAAGAGCTGTATAATGAAAACTACAAAACCTTGATGAAGGAAATTGAAGACACAAATGGAAAGATATCCCATGTTCATGAATCAGAAGAATATTGCTAAAATGTCCATACTACTCAAAACCATCTATAGATGTAATATAATCTCTATTAATATCCCAATGGCATTTTTCACAGAAATAGATAAAAATTTATCTATTATCAATACAACTTAATAACCAGAACCAAACAATCTGATTACAGGATGGGCAAAGAACAGTTTTTTTAGACATTTTTCCAAAGATATCCAAATGGCCAACAGGTATATAAAAGATGCTCAAAAATTCTAGTAATCAGGAAAATCTAAATCAAAATCACACTGAGATATCACTTCACACCTGTTAGAATAACCATCACTAAGAAGAGAAGAGATAATAAGTGTTGAGGATGTAGAGATAAGGGAATCCTATATATTGCTGGTGGTAATGTAAGCTGGTTCAGCCACTATGGAAAACAGTATGGAGGTTCCTCAAAAACATTAAAAATAGAACTACAATATGATCCAGCAATCCCATTTAAGGTGTTAAGATGTTGTACACCTTAATCTTACACAATGTTATATGTGAATTATATCACAATCCTACAACATTCAAAGAAATGAAAACAGGATATCAAAGAGATATATGCACTCCCAAGTTTATTGCAGTGTTATTCACAATAGCCAAGATACAGAAAGTGTTGATGGATGAATGAATAAAAAAGTGGTGGTGTGTACACACACCACATGAGAAAAAAGGAAATCCTTCCATCTGTAACAAATGGATGGACATTGAGGGCATAATCCTAAATGAGGTAAGTCAGACAGAGAATTACTTTATGACGTCACTTGTATGTGGAGTCTAAAAAAGCTGAACTTGTAAAAACAAACAGTAGAATGGTTGTAATGGGGAAGCTGGGGAATATAGTGTGGAAGGGTACAAATGTGTAACCAGTAGATAAGTAAGTTCTGGAGATCTAATGCACAACATAGTGATTATAGAAAACAATACTGTATTATAAATTTCAAAGTTCCTAAGAGACTAGATCTTAATGATTTCCACCACAAAAAAGAAAGGATAATTATGCAACACATTAGAGGTGTTAGCTAACCCTGTGGTGGTCATCATATTGCAATATGTATAAAATCAACATGCTGTACACCTTAAACTTCTACAATGTTATATGTGAATTATATCACAATAAAAAAAGAAGAAAATTATTCTACAACACTTGACACACTTCTAATCCTCTTATCCTGCTCTTCTTTTCCTCTGCTTGTATCGTCATCTAGCATTTTGCAAAACTTTTTTATTATTCCTGCCTCCCCTCTGCTGCTGTCACCCAAACCTCCCAGAGTAATCATAAGTGAAGAACCTCTGCTGTTCACTAATAAACCCAAAGTGCCTGGCACTTAGTAGGCACTCAATAAATATTTGTTAAATTAATTCCTTATTTCCACTCAGGTGGCAAACTATTTTCTAATTTAAATTTTTGTGTAGGTTTTAAATTGCAAAAATAACTACTTATTTACTTAGAGATACAGTATAAAGATGTGTGGAAAAAAAGTTAATATGAGCAACCCTCCTCCATTCTCATCCTTTTCAGCTTACCCAGCTCACCAGCTGCATCTATCTATACCTTACTCTGCTGCTAATTCATACATCCAAATAAATACAGATTTTCCAGTTTTTATAAAAATGGCATCATATTCTAGTCTAAATATACTTTTATAACATATTAACATATGTAACATTATTCCAAGTCAATAGATACAACTGTAGTTTATTCTTTGTATTATCTGCACAACAATTTTGTATCACTGCTATATCATATTTTGTTCAATTCCCAGTAACATCCATGGATTGATCAGAGTTTAACCTAAAACAGGATAAACAATGTCCAGGTTTCTACATCTAACTGAAAATAATCATTAATATTCATTAATGATCTTCAACCTGTGAGACATTGTTTATTATAGCATAGTAAAATAAGTGCCCAGAAACATTTTCATTTTAGTTACAGACTGAAACAAACTTTATAGTAGTCAACCTCCAGTTTATCTGAAAATTTAGTCAATTAACAGGTTCTAGATAATCAAGGAAAAATTTTTGTTTGCTTACCAAAGTCTGTAACATACCTCGTTTCCACAATTTTTATGGTCATCAGAATTTGACTATTATAGAGTATTAAAACAATCTGTGTCTTTGACACAAAACACCTATGACGTATTTTATGGCCAACATATAATATATCCATGAAAGAGGAATAGGCCTAAACTGCAGTCTTAATAGCATGTAATTTTTAGTTGTAATTAATTAGACAATTTTAATTAACAGGTAATTATAACAGATAATTATTAGAAGTTATACATAGAAGAGTAAGTTGTCACAGCACGACATTCTTTGTTACCCTGATTCTTCTTGATCTCCAGGTTTTAAAATCAAAACCTTAGCAAGGGGGATTATTTGTGTGTGTTGACTATGGTTATGTAAAACTTGGCCTTTTACACAATAATTATTCTTTTCTATATTTCCTACTGGTTGGTTAATGTAGAGATGATATTGGTTAATAATCAGTAACTTGAGTTACAGAAAATGCTTTATTCTTGAAAAAATAAGATCTGACCAGAATTCTGAGGGTGCACAAGGGCAATCAGAGTTAGATTTGAGATAAAGGTTCCTATCAGAGTCATAAAATTTAAGTAGAAGAGAGATAAGGGTATTTTTTTTCCCCAAGAGTTCATTCCATCTCTCCCCTCCACTTCTTGAGCTTCTGGAATCAGTATCTTACTGTAGCAAATAAAAATGGAAAGGAAGAAAAGGGAAAAAAAGAGAAGATAGCATAGATTTTGGCAATCTCCTGAGGCTAAATCTGAATTACCTAAATGTAGATCTGCATAGATATAGATAATTTTATTGTTTAATTCTATCTCCTGACAATGGAAAACACATCCTGGTTTTTAACTTTGACTACATACAAATTTAGTTTATTTTTTTGACAAATTTCCAAAAAAATGAATCTCTGCATAAAGTTCATATGTAGAAATAAATTCCTGGGAGAGCCTAGTTCAGAAATGTCAATTTGGTGGCCTTTAGCTTGTTTTGTTTGGTCCACATTGTCTTTCTAGACTTGAATTCATTTCAGTATATAAAAATTGGGGGTTTTATATAAAAATTCCTATTTCTGATTATTTTTGGAAAAATCAGAAGAACTAGGCAGGTACTTACACTCCCACATGGCAACCACTGGCTGGAGCCCAGAACAAGCTGATCCCTTTGGAGGGGCCACATGCTATCCAGGTCACCTTTCTTCCCACTTGGCCTGCTTCTCTCCTTCACACTGCCTACCTGACTCCTTTGAGAATCTCTGTGTGTAACTCTCAGTCTAGTCTCTGTATTGTGATAGCAACATGGAAAAAGAGAAAACCCTGGTAGTCTTCAACACGTGTGAAGTTTTATGTTTAGATACAACTAAACATTGCCTGAATTAGCAAATTAAATTAACAAGTTAAAAATAAATCTGTAGTATAGTTGTCAACTATTTTTAAGCTGTTTCCATTTTCATTTCATTATTTTCCCCTTTAACCCAAACTACACACTGGTGATGTCTAAGAGCTGGGTGGTTCCGTTTGCACATACATGCTGCCTATACTAAAGCTGAATATGATACAAATCACTGGGTAGGCCGACAGGGCACCCAGACCCTCAGCCTGGCTCTTGAACTGCAGGACCAGGGGCAAACCCCTCAGAGGGTCAGCTTTTCATTTTCACAATGAGGGTACTGGACTAGATGAATACACATAGCTCTCCCCCAGCACTGGGATTCTATTATTTGAGAATATCAGTACATTTCTAGAAACTGTAAAAATGCCTTCTAGGTAATGATATTAAAAAAAATTTGAGAAAACTATCACTTTAAGAAACAGTTCACAGAATTATAAAAAATGTGAAAAGATTTTTTAAGGAACAATAAAGAATAACTAAAGGGAAATTTGGTTTAAGAAATATTTTAGAAAAGGGATGTTTTTTATTGAGTACCACAAAAAATTAAAATTTTTAATGAAGTAACATGCTAACTTATCAATTCCTCGTTTATAAAATACTTTTAAATTTAAAAAAGCCGAATATGTGTCATTTTTTTTACTCTGGAAGTTGCTAGCTTAACAACAATGAAATAGGATTTTAGAAAGAAGAAACGTAAAAATCTAAATAATTGGTACAATTCGTATGTTTAATAAAAGGTCCTTTTAGTTATGTATTATTCTCCCTTCTTTGGAGTCACTGAAAACCCTGGGAAAATGAAATTAGTTCCATTCATTTATTTCCCTCTGATATTTGCTATTTAGCTATTTTAGAAACCTATTTATAAGATATTTTGGAAGACTATATATACTAAGGCTTGATGTATTCTCTCAAATTCAATATTAAGATACAACTTTTTTGTTAGATAAAATTTTTTAATAACAAGTTTGCATACTATCTACAAAAATGATTATAAGTAAAACTTAGAGGATACTTGTGGTAGGTAGAACCCTAAAACAGCTCCCCAAATTTCCTGCCCCAATCTCCAAGATTGTGAATATGAGGTAATACCACACCTATGATTATTTACATTAAACAATAAAAGGATTTTACATTTTACAATAAAATGTAATGAGGTTATTTTAGCTGACTCAGTTAATCAAAAAGGAGACTATCCAGGTAGGTTCTGACCAAAACACATGATAAAAGCAGAATTTTCTACACTGGTAGCAGAACAGGAAGCTGATCTGAGATCTGAGTACGAGGTAAATGTGACAATATTGCTGGCTTGGAGATGGTGACAAGGCATGTGGAGGCCTTAAGGAACTGAGGTCCCCGGCTGACAGCCGGCAATGAAATGGGGACCTCAGGTCTACAAGCACACGGAACTGAATTTTGCCAACAACTTGAATGAGTCTAGAAGTGGATTTTCCCTGAGTCTCCAGTCAGGGACTCAGATCAGCCACCATCTTAACTACAGCCTTATGAGACCCTGAGCAAAGAACCCACTGGACTGATGACCTACAGAACTATGTGCTAATAAGTGGGTGTTGTTTTAAGCTATCATGTTTGTGGTATTTATTATGCAGCAACAGAAAACTAACACAATGCTAAGGAATTACCTATTATGAGGAGGGAACAGAAAATGAACTGTATCTGAATGCTACATTTTTCAGAGTGTTTAAGTTTCAAAGTTGATTTATTAATCTATTTCATGTTGAGAAAAACAATGTGTGTTGAAGAATAGAAGTAATAATTTCTTAGGAAATGGGGCAAACTGAAATCCAGAACAAATATGAACCATTCAAACCAGATTTTAATTATAGCAAATAAAATTATAACAAAAAAACCCACAAAACCCTAGGCATTTCAATTTCAAACTCAAGAGAAATCATCTGTAGTAGAGAAACTTACCCTATTTTG
Organism: Manis pentadactyla; assembly: GCF_030020395.1. NCBI lineage: Eukaryota > Metazoa > Chordata > Mammalia > Pholidota > Manidae > Manis > Manis pentadactyla. Next base: position 154,462,351 of record NC_080020.1, on the reverse strand, counting down.
AAAAAATGATGCATGAAAATGTGATGTTGTGGCAGATATTGACACTAAAGTAATAGTTTCTTCAGAACTAGGATTATGTAAGTAAACTTTTTCCATTTTTGGCATTCCAACTGGCCTGTAAAAACAAAATGAAAATTGTCACAAATACTTCAAAGATAATTTCTAGTTGAAAAATTTAATACATAGCCAAACAATAAATCTATTTATTAAATTGGTTCATATTTAAAATCACACATAAAAATTCATTTAGCCATTCAGCAAATATTTATTTAGTGCCAATTATATGTCACACACTGAGACAGGTCATGGGATACAATGAAGCAAGTCCCTGCCCTGGATGAAACTACTATCTAGTGGGGAAGAAGGCAGGCAACGAAATGGTCAGATCCTTACTTCCTGTAACACCACCTCACCTTCCTACTAATTGTGACTCAAGTCTTCTCCCCAGATTCCACTGATACATGCTCTTCAATTTAGGAGGAGAAATCAAGTGGCAAAGTTATGTAAGCTTATCTGCCTTATGAGTTTAGGGATTATTATTATTCTCATGTTACCGATGGTGACACTGAAGAACAGAAAAGTTAATTAACTTGCCCAAAGTCGTACTTGGAACTAAATTTGAATCCAGGCCATCTTGCTCTAGTACATGTTTTAATCTGCTGTACTAAATAAAAACACACTCAGTGGTCTGATATCCACAAACACATTCTAATGCTTCCTTTGGCATCCATGTCATAATTTGTCTTAAAGTGAGGTCTCCTCAGTATGTAGTCCAGTAAGTACTTATCTAGTTCATCTTAGTTGTACAGACTTCCAGACTCCTACAAGCACTACAGAACTCTGCATATAAATTACATTTTTTTCCTTAGTGCTTTCTAATCATTTAATTAGAATCAGTCTTACTTCTCAACGAGATCATCGGCACCTTGAGGACAAAGGTCACACACATTACATATGCACTGTGTACTCCCCATATTGCCCAGCACAGTACCAGGCACATGGTAAGGGTGTGCACAGGGTTGCTCTCCTTCCCTCCCCAGTGGTTACTAACGTACTTCCAAATCTGACATCACTCAACCCTTGTTTGTAACTCCCTGTTTTCACAATTCTGACCTTCCAACTTGAGTCAGACTAGTTCTACGTGCGATTACCAATCTCTTTGCTCTGTGCCAATCTAAACCCTCATTTTCTGATTCAAATACAAATTCTTTCACAAGGTTCTCTCCTCAGGTGACCATCTTGGTCGATGTTTACTGAAACTTTATTTCATTTGTATAAACATCAAATCTGAAGAATTGAAGATACAGAGCCAGAACTGTGTTTTATATGTGGTTTGACTGTCCATCATGCTTTTGTCCTTCAGGAAACTTTGCCCCTAAATTTTCCTCTACTTTATGACTGGGGAAAGTTGATAAACAGTGAGTAGCTGATGATTTTCACTAGTTTGAAAAAAGGAATCAGGGGCTTTGGGTTCCTTTAAAGACACTGCTACTGGCTCTCCCTCACAGTACCCCCCCACCCTAACCCACTCTCTCTCTCTCTCTGCTGGAAAAGATAGAGGGAGGTACTGGAACCAAAGATTAACCAAAGAACAGTAAGAAATGCTTGGCGGAAGGCTGCCTTGAACTGGTGGGTGGGAAAAGTGAGGGACAAAGAGCAGCCTAGACTGACAATGCGAGAGTAGGGAAAGAGAAGTCTTCAAAGCTCTCTTCTCCAATTCCCCCCATTTGCTTTGGGACAATCAGAGCCCACCTACCCCTTCAACCTAGAAAAACAGGAAGGCTCATAGGGGTAAGAAACCGATAATCAGCTGCCCTTGAGCATACCCACCTCTAACTCCTCTCTCTGGTCCTCCAGAACCTGGGGCTGTTAGATTACAACTCAGGAGACACCTCTGTCCAGATGCTTCTGCCTAAGCACAGTCAGATAGTGGCAGCAAACATAAGACAATTAACAGCTTTTACGTGTGTGTGTGCAACTGAGGCTTTCCACCTTGGCAATCATATCCTTTAAAAAAGCTCACAACAGACAGAGACCAAGGCTCGGCCTTCCACCCTTCCTCAAGATGCATTTCAAGACAGAAGCTCCTAAGCTCACACATGAAAATATCATCACCCATGAGTACAGTCAACTAGAAAACATACAAAATGGGACACTGCAATGTTGTTCCCAATTTGCTGACTGAACCTGTGAAAAGATTATTCTCCACTTCATTAACATTAGGTTTGGCCATATGACTTGCTCTGGTCAAAGAAATGTGAACATATCTATAATATGTTTAAATAATTTTCCTGTATTCTTTTTCCTCTGCCAAGAAAATAGTGTTTCCCAGATGGAAGGTCTGATTTCAGTCCAAATCCAATTGGATTTTGGGACTGATTGTAGTCATGGCATAACCTAGTAAAGGCTAAATAATACATACCTGAAGATGGAAAAATTGGACCAAGAATTAAAAATAAGCATAATGTAATATACTTAAGGAGATATGGCAAGATATTAGCAAAATGAAGCAAGAAATCATATAGAAAAACAAGATAAAATATCAGTATAAAAAGAGTGTATAAAAGTGATAGGATCTATTAGTGAGTTTGAATATACTGACAATTTAGTTCAGAACTCAGCAAGAAAGAATATATTTAGAATATTTTTGAAGATAGAGCTATAAAAAACCAAAAAATATTCATAGGGCATAGGTGGAAAATGGAATTTAGAAATATTTGAAGAATGTGGACAAAAGTAATGGGCAAAACCCAAACTTTAAAAAAAGATGAAATAACTTGATTGAAAGGGTTTATGAAGTATTAACAAGGAGAGATAAGGAAACTGTACTTAAACACAGTAAAATTCAAGGGATTGCAAGAGTTCTTTATATATTGTGGATATAAGTCTCTTAGTGAGATATTTGCAAATATTTTCTCCTATTCTATGGGTTGTTTTTTTCACTTTCTTGATGGTATCATTTGTTGCACAGAAGTTTTTAATATTTATGTATCCAATTTGTACATTTTGTCTTTTGTTGCTTGTGCTTCTGGAGTCATATCTAAGAAATCACTGCATTAAACCAATGCATAATGCACATATATTCCATTGCTTTTTTTCTTAAGGTTTTACAGTTTAGCTTTATTACATTTACATTTAGCTCTATGATACAAGTCAATTTTTGTATACGTTATGAGGTAGCAATCCAACTTAATTCTATTGCATATGGACATCCAGTTGTCCTAGCACCATTTTTTGCACAGACTATTCTTTCTCCACTTAATTGTCTTGGTACCCTTGTCAAAACTCAATTGGCAATAAATGTAAAGTTCTATTTCTTGAGTTTAAATTCTTTTCCATTTACCGCTATGTCTATCCTTATGGCAGTATTACAGTGTCTTGTTTACTAAAACTGAGTAACGTTTGTGATATTAAGAACTGAGTCCTCCAATGTTGCTCTCCTTTTTAAAGAATCTTTGGCTATTCTGGAACGATCCTCTTATTTTTTTGTGAATTTTAAGATAAGATTGTCTATTTCTGCAAAAAAGTTAATTGAGAGTTTGATGGGGATTGTGTTGAATCCATAGATCAATTTAGGCAGCAATGCCACCCTCATTTGTGTCTTCTGATCTATGAATATGAAACAGCTTCTATTTATTTAGTTCTTTAATTCGTTTGGCTAATGCTTTATCGTTTTTAGTACACAGGTTTTCACTACTTCTGTTAAATTTATACTTAAGTATTTTATTCTTTTTGATACTATTGTAAATGGAATTGCTTTAAGATTGTTCATTGCTAGAATACAGAAATTAATTTTATTGTTGTATAGTAATTATATATCCTGTAACCTCACTACACTCACTTATTCCAATTTTTTATTTTTATGGATTGCTTAGGATTTTCTGTATACAAGAGTGTATCACCTGAAAATGAGGTTTTACTTCTTCCTTTCCAATCTGGGTGCCTTTTGTTTCTTTTTCTTGCCTAATTGCTCTGGTCAGACCTGCAGTATAATGTTGAGTAGAAGTGGTAAGAGCACACATCCTTATCTTGATATAGGGGGAAATCTGTCAGTCTTTCATCATTAACTATGATGTAAGCTGTGGGACTTTCATAGATGCTATTTATCAGGTTGAGGAGGTTTTCTTCTGTTTCTAGTGTTGTCATCATGAAAGGATTTTTTTTTCAATGCTATTGCCATGATCATATGTTTTTCTTTATTCTATTAACATAGTGTATTACATTAATTCACTTTCAGATGTCAGACTAACCTTGCATTCTTGGAATAAATGACGCTTGGTCATAGGGCATAAACCTTTTTATGTGTTGCTGATTTCTTTTTAAAATTATTATTATTATTACTATTATTATTTTTGCCATTAAATGAATTTGTTTTCTGGTAATCACCAAAGCATTTACATACATTTGAGAAATTATCATGCTTCATATTATTTTTCTAGATAACGCTTGTGCTGGTGTGGCTTTGGTAAAGTCTCAACCTGCCCACAGGTGGGAGCCTTCTGCAACTCCACACTGCTGATCGCCTCGGTTTTTTAAAATTATTTTGTGGAGGATTTTTACATCTATATTCATAAGGGATACTGCTCTGTAGTTTTCTTCTCTGTGGTGTCTGTGTCTGGTTTTAGTATCAGGATAATTTAAGCCTAACAGACTGAGTTACGAAGTGTTACTCTTTCTGTTATTTGGAAGAGTTTGTGAAGAACTGACATAATTCTTTGACTGGTAGGATTCATTAGTAAGACTTTCTGTGGATCAAAGCTTTCTCCTGGAAGTTTTTCTTATTATGAATTCAAAGTCTTTACTTGTTATAGTCAGTTCATTCAGATTTTCTATTTCTTCAGTCAGTTTGGTAATTTGTGTCTTTTCAGGAATTTATCCATTTCAACCAAATTAATGAATTTGTTAGCATACAGTTGTTCACAGTATTCCCTTATCCTTATTTCTGAAAGGTTGATAGTAATTGAAGGGCCCCCACCCATAAGATGGCGAACTTCCTGCTTCTCTTCTGGGTCCTTGGTTCCCGCCGGCACCACCTGAAGCCCAATCACCCTCGCCCCCCTAATCCCAGCACCTAGCCAATAGCCAGCAGCCCCGTAGAAGTGACACCACAATCACCCCATGCCCCTTCCTATATAACCCAGCACCTTTCCCTAATAAAGCGGAATTCTCCGGTGAATCGCTGCTGTGTGTCGCTCCTTTCCTTTCAGTAATGTTATCTCTTTCATTTCCAATTTCAGTAATTTGATATTTTCTCTTTACGGCTTCATCAGTATAGTTTAGGGTTTGTCAATTTTGTTGCTTTTCTCAAAGAAACAACTTTTGGTTTTGTTGATTTTCTCTACTGTTTTTTATTGTTTCATTTTTTTTCACTTTAGTCTTTATATTGCTTTCTGTTTACTTGAGTTTACTCAGCTTTTCTTTTTCTAGTTTCTTAAGGTGGAAGGCTAGGTTTCTGACTTTTTTCTTTGCTGATGAAGACATTTACAGCTCTAAATTTCTTTCTGAACAGTACTTTCACTGTATGACATAAGTTTTGGTATGCTGTGTTTTCATTTCATTCATCTCAAGATCATTTACTAATTCTTTTGCTTTCTTCTTTGAAACACTGATTATTAAATATGTTGTTTAATATCCCAAGATTGTTTTTTTCTTATCGTTTTCCAATTTAGTTCATTAGAGAATGCAGTAATCAGAGAACATACTTTGTATGATTTCAATCCTTTTAAATTTATTGGGTCTTGTATCCTGGAGACTATTCTATGTGTGTCTAATCAGAGGTAAGCATTTTGTTGTTGTGAGTGGAGTGTTCTATAGCTGTCTATTAGGTCTAGTTGTTTTGTACTAGTTTCAGTCTTCTGTTTCCTTTGTTAGCTCCTGCTTAGGCAGTTGAAAGTGGGATAGTACACTCTGTAACTATGAATGATGAATTGTCTATTTTCCCCTCAGTTCTGTCCTATACTTTTTTTGCTTCCTATACTTTCGGTTTTTGTTGTTCGTTGTATCTTGCTTTTTAAATCTGACAATCTTGGTCTCCTAATTGGTGTATTTGGACTATTATATTTAATGTAATTATTATGGTTAAAGTCTACCATCTAGAACTATTTGTTCTATCTATTATTTATTTATAACTGATATATGCAGAATTTTCTATTCCTAGACCAATTAAGCTAGAAATCAGTAACAGATAACTAGATTCCCTATAAATTTGTAAATAAATCAACACATGTATAAATAATCCATGAGCAAAGACAAAAACCTGAATAAAAATTAAGAATTACTTAGAACTGAATGAAAATGAAAAACTAACTCATTAAAAGCTAGTAGAATATAATTCAAGCTGTACTTAAGGAAAATTTGTAAATTTAAATGTAGATATTTGAAAAGAAAGCCGGTAAATTAATGAGGTAAGCATCTACGTCATTAGAGAAAAGAACAACAAACTAAACCCAAAGAAAGTGTAAGGGGAAAAAAAATGGAAATAAGAGTAGATACCAGTGGGGTAAAACGTAAAATAGAGATTTTCTACAAAGACAAAGTTTTCATTTTTGGGGGTAGGGGCTCTAGTAAATTGATAACTACCTGGCAATACTGATAAAAAAGAGATGGCATGAAACATCAACATCAGCAGTGATAAAGGAGACATCACTACAGATGCTGCAAACATTTAAACAGTCATAAACTGATATTAACTTTAGGTTAGTAAATTTGAAAATTATCCTGAAATTGCTAAAATCCTAGAAAAAAAGTTTACTAAAACTGATTAAGAAAAAAATATATAAGCACTACAAAAAAATCATATTAAAAAAATTAAATCCATAATTTAAAACCTTCCCAGAGGAAGAATTCTAGCCCAGGAGGACTTCACTGGGAAATGCTACCAAATATTTGGGGGAAAAGGGAAATGCAGATATAAAATGGAGAAAGATGATGAAGAACTCTGTGAGGTTGGATTTGAATTAGAAAAACTGAGATGGGAATTACCAGTATGAACCATGACTTATATGTAAGCATATAAGTATACTTCCATAGATCTGTTCATGCAAACCTAGTAGCAGTGACTCCAGAGATGACAAGCAATGACACCTGGGAGCAATGAGCACACTTAGTGCCCAGATCCGGGTTTCTGCATGTCATTCTCCATTAAAAGAAACCAGGACTTCTCATAGTTTTGGCTAATTCCAGGTCTGGGCCAAGGAAAACAGAAGAAAGTCTAGAATGTTTTGTTGTATCAGAAAGCAAAAAACTGTTCAAGGATTAAGGGGCACATAAAAAAAAAAAGGCAGTATTCAGCTTAAAGAGGCTTCTACTAGGAAAATTTGGAACAAAAAATAGTGAAAGTAACACTAAATAAAAAAGAGAACCCATGAGTCTATAACAAGTGTCCACATTTTCTGTAAAGGACCAGAAAGCAAATATTTTAGGTTTTACAGACCATGCAGTTGTGCAACTACTCAACACTGCCACTGTGAGCAAAAGCAGACATTGACAAAATGTGAATGAATGGGGATGGTTATGTTCCAGTAAAACTTTATTTACAAAAACAGGTGACAAGGGCCATAATTTGCTGACCCTTGGTTTATAGTGATGATCAAAGAAAAACAAGAGGGTACCTCTTTATAGAAGAATCTTATTTCCTAAATGAAAAAACAAAGATAGAATTTGAAGGAAAAAAAAAAGGAATCTTTGCAACTATCAATATAATAAATTATTTAGGCCAGAGTCAGTGGATGATGAGTAGGTAAAAACTGGTTAGATAAAAGGTTGTTGGAGAACAGGATATTAACCCCGCACATTATTTATTAATTAGAAAGGAAAAGGTATCTTTGCCATTTACAAAATCTGCCAGATAGTACATTAGGGAGTTCTCAAAGTAGCACTGGCAATAATTAGAAATAAGGACCCTACAGATCCCCTGATGTGATGTACTTGGAAATATACATTATCTATCTAATATTCCTGACAAAAATGCTTAGCCTGAATCTAATCAGGAGGTAATAATCAAATCCAGTTTGTGGAGTGTTCTACAAGTCAACTGACCTGGACTACCAGTGACAAAAAGGAAAAAGGTAGGCAACTCTTCTAGATTAAAGACACCTTCCAACCAAATGTAATGTGTAATCTTTGATTTGATCTTGGTTGGGGGGTGGGGTGGAGGGTAGATTATAATGGACATGTTTTTGGCAACTAGGAAAATTTTAATATAAACTATATTAGATGTTATTTTATCAACATTAAATTCTTTGGGTGTGATAATGGAATTGTGGTTATGTAGGGGCTGTCCCTTAAGATTTACTTACTGAAGAACTTAAGGATGAGGTATCATGATGTTACATTTACTTTCAGAAAAAAAAGTGGTGTGTGTGTTTGTGTGTGTGTCTGCGTAGGAAACAAGAAAAAAACAAATGTAAAGATTATCTCTTTTAGATAAAAGTTATTTAAGTGTTTACAAGAGAATTGTTTTTCCAACTTTTCTATACTTTAAAATTCTTCAAAAGTTAGGAAAAATATTAAGAATTTCTGTTCAATGAAGTATAGGAGGGGAAAAGTTAACAGGTGGCAAGCTGGAAAAAGATATTTGCAATTACTAACTATCTTTCTAGACTTTAAGGTTATTTCTACACTTAAAAGGAATTGCTAACAAATTAGTATGAACCTCAAAAGAGAAAAGATATGAATAGGCAATTTATAGAAGAGTAAACTTAAAAGGCCATTAAGTGCATAAAGAGATGTATACTCAAATTTACTAGCAGTAAGAGAAATACAAAATTAAGAATGAGGTATCACATTATCCCTATTTAACTAGCAAAATTAGAAAATTGGCTAAAGTTAAGTGTTAGTGAGATTATAGGGTATGTGGAAATACAGGAATGCTCATGCCCTGCTCTCAGGTATATACAGTGGCATATTCACAAGAGCATGAAGTGTACTCACACTCTGATCTATGCATTCCACTCCAGGGCTTATATTCCAAAGAAATTCCCATGATAGTCCATAAGCAAACTTGTAAGAGGATTTCATTGCAGGACTGTTGCTAGTGGTAGGGTATTAGAGGCAATATGTGTAGCCACCAAAGAGAGAGTTATGGTAAAATAGTGGATACTCTGATGTGGTTAGAAGCAAGAGAACAAATGGACACCTAACAAAAATGGATCTTTAAAAACAGAATAAACTTCAGAGCCACTTCATATAACAATATGAAGCCTTCTCATGAAATAAAAAAATAGTACCGTATGATCCAGCAATCCTACTTCTTTCCATATGCAAAGGAAATGGAAGGATCTCAAAGAGATATAGGTACTCCCATGTTCATTGCTGCATTATTCACAAAAGCCATCAACAGATGAAAGAAGATGTGGTATGTATATATACAATGGAGTATTATTCAGCCATGAGAAAGGACATCCTGCTGTTTGTGACAACATGGATGGTCTTCGAGGGCATTATGCTAAATGAAATAGATCAGACAGTGAAAGACAAATACTATATGATATCACTTATATGTGGAATCTAAAAAGAAGCTGAATTCACAGAAATGGAGACTAAAACGGTAGTTACCAGGGCTTGGGGAGTTGTGCGTAGAAAGGTTAAAGGTGGGTCAAAGAGTACAAACTTCTAGTTAAAAGATGAACTGAGTTCTGGTATCTAACGTACAGAATAGTGATTATAGTTAATGATACTGTATCATATACTTCAAAGTTGGTGAGACCTTAAATGTTCACACCACAAAAAAGAAATGGTAATTATGTGATGTGATGGAGGTATTAGCTAACCCTATGGTGATAATCATTTTGTAATATGTAGCATATCAAACCAACACATTTTGTGTAACTTAAACTTATACAATGTTTTATGTCACTTATATCTTAATAAACCTTGAAAAGAAACATTAAGCTGTATCACAATATTATTTGTATATTGAAATATATTTACATAAATTAAAAATACATAAAAATACATATCTAGTTGGGTGGCAGATATAAAACTACATATGTGCCATATATTTTTCTGTATATAGTTTCATAAAAAAAAGAAAGAAGATAAAACCGATGTTATAGCAGACTAATAAAGATACTCTGGAAACTAACACTACTCTACAACTGTTAAGCATCATCCTAAGAAAGTGGAGTAAAGCATTCAGAGCCTTTTTTTTTCTTTAGAGTGACCACATCAGTCAAGATGGCTTTGCTGTGTGATTGTTCAGAGGTCAATGAATCAATAGTTACTTGCTAAGGACCTACATTTGAGCTAGTGTTATCACAATGCTACATCATTTTTACTGTTGTCTTATATAGCCATCAATGCTGAATCCTATTTAGTCAGAGAGTGAGCCCTATATATTGTGATATGACTCCTCAATAATTCAATTTGAAAAGTACTTTAATAAATGCTCCCTAAAATAGAATATCAGAGAACTCAGGTGAAAGTAGTACAATTAAACATTACGTAAATAAATGAAGCTCATTTTATCACCCAAGTAGAAATTTTAGTCTGTTTCCTTATAGGTGTGTCTAACTTCCTCATTAGAACTTTTAAAACTCACAGCCTTTTTGGGGAGGAGGGGGAGGGAGAGGGGGAGGTAAAACCCTCAAAGTCAAAGGTTGGTTAGAATTTCATGTTTTCAATCAGACTTTAATATAGTCACATTAAATCACTTGATTTTCATATTCTGTATCATCAACATCTACTTCACCAGCACCTCACTCATTTCTTCTGCAGCTTCACCAACAGTTCTAATCTTGGATCACTTTAAACACTTTTGTCTTTTCTAGAATAAAATAATAGTATCTTCCTCCATACTACCAAAAAGCATCAGGTTCATATGCATTAGGTCCACATAAGGTCCACTGTCTTCTGTAAACATTTAGCACACTTTAAAGGTTTTGATAATAGTTTGTACTATTTATTTTACATACCACTTGAGAATTTCTTTATAACGCTGATGTGAAGTTTTGTTATTGCTGAAGTTAAATGTTTTCTAAGGCCTAGACCAAGTCATATATTCCCTTTCTGAGAGCTCATCATGGCATATGCTACCACCTCTTGTCAAAAGTGGGAAGGATGTGGAGAAGATGAACTCCTGGAAGTTTCTCAGCAGACAGCAGATGACCGCTGCATCAGCAGTCACCAGGAAGGCTGTGCCCATAGACTGCCCTTGAGAGGCAGGACCTCACCAAAGAGTTTCTCTGCCTTATGGGCAGGGAAGCAAACACCTAGCCCCAAATCATCCATGACTTACAGCCCAGCCATCAGCCATCACAAGGTACAAAATCTTCTGTGGCTTAACAGTTCAGCCATGAGGAAAAAACCCAAAGGTGGAACCAGGGCTTGGGTCCTGGGGAAGGGAGAGTGAGGTATCCACAGGTATGGTTGTAACAACACATTTTGGGTTAGGAAGCAGGAAGCTGAGTGCCCTCAGGAGATTCCTCAACCAGGTCCATCAATCCCAGGTGGGGTGACAGGACTATGAAACAGGGAAGTAGGTAAAGATCCTGCAGGGTCTCAAACTATGGGCATGATGCTGCAGGGAGAAGCTGTATGAAGACAATATAGATAAAATTCTTTTTCCTCAGAGAGAGACATGTAAGTCAAATAATAGTACACAAAAATAAAAATGTCCTCATTGTACCCTGAAAATTCACCAATAATGTGCTTTCTTCAACAAATATGCTCTTTTACAATTCAAATGTCCCAAAGGCTAACTGGCAACCAGCCATTTACCTCACTATGAACTCATTCTTCATGCTTTTCCTCCCGTGGACACCTCAGCGCAATCAACCTCAGTTACGATTAAGATAAATGGACTGGAAATTTGGGGGATCCTTCTAGAAAACTGAAGATGGCCTGCTGTCAAGGGAGGACCACGGGGGTAAGGAAGTAAGTTTGATGTTTCTAGGAGCCCAGAAGCAGGGAGTGGGTCAGAATGCTTGATCTGCAATGCTGTGGAGGCTGGCCTTGCCCCTTCTTCCGGGATCAAGGGATCTGGACCACACCCCAGAGAAATGAACCCATGCTCAGAGGAGAAGGGTCATCTGCTTACGTTGTTCCAAGAAGTTTGGCATGACAAAAACAGAGGATATCTCAGAATGGGTGTCAGCAGGCTATTCTAGCTGTGCACACTCTACCACCATTGGAAGCAGAGGGAGCATTCATTCCTTGAGCAGACCCCCATATGGACTCGTATGAACAGCTACCTCTGCCCCTTCCTCACATCAGTTCCCTTGGTGATATGAGCAGAATTCATGATAAAGTGGGAGACTGGAGAAGTCGTGCTAAACCATGGAAAACTGGTGAAGTACTAATATATGCTTACCTGTATATAAATAAGCAATGCATTCATTTTCTGCTACATAACAACTTACCATAAACTTAAGAGGCTTAAAGCGACACACATTTATTATCTTACAATTCTGTAAGTCAGAGTCTAGGCACAGCATGACTGGTTTATCTGCTCAGGGGCTCACTCACTGAAGCTCAAAGTCCTCTTCTAATCCAAGCTCATTCAGGTTGTTGGCAAAATTTAGGTTGCTCTCAGGCTCTTGCTGTACAGGCCCCCTTCCTTTCTAAGACCAGCACAAAGAAACTCGCATTACACCAAATACCTGTCACATCTTAAATCTTTGACATTTGTCTCTCTGACTGCTACAGCCAGATTTAGAGGGCTCATGTGATCAGGTCAGGGCCCCAGATAATCTCCCTATCTTAAAGGTCAACTGATTTGGGACCTTAATTACATTTAAAAAATCCTTTACCACAACATACAGATTAGAGTTTGACTGAATATAATTCAGAGGTGTGTGTATGTACTTTAGAGACCAGGAATTTGGGGGACCACCTTAGAATTCTGCTGTAAAAAGCAGTATGTGTTACTGCTTGGCTAGACAGGTAAGGTTTAAAAATAAAACAAAGATTTACAAATGCCTGTCAGTGCTGGTCTGTCTGTTTCCATTATCAGCTGCTCCAAAGACAGAAGTAGGGCCAAAGGGGACAGTGTGAACTATTTAGATAAACCAAACTGCATCAAATATATGCTGTTCTCTGTCCTGTTAGAGCAGAGCTGCTGATGAACTGTCCATATTTTAGAAGAATCTGAGGCTCCAAAAAAATTAGGAAGAAGCAGTTGTGAATTAGAGATTAGCTTGGAAACTAACCTGCAATTTTGTGCTCAGTGGCAAGTCTTCTATGCCACAGAAAGATGACAATGCAATGCCAGGCAACAGCTGAGCAACTGCCTTTAGACAAACTTTATGAATGCAGTGACACAGCACTCTCTTGAACACAACTTTTGGCTGGAAACTGGGCCAAATCAACACGCAGTATACTTCGTTCCACTCAATTACCACAACATCCAAGCATCTTTCAAATGCATTTTAGATTGAGGGCTGAGCCAGGGTGTTGGTGGAACAATTAAGAAATTGAAAAGCTGAAAGGCACTAAACATCATTTTAGAAAACAGAGTTTATTTGATTTTATTGGGATACCAAAAAGTGAGTAAGGATAAACACCTCTGATGAACTGAATTTAACTTGACAATAAAGACCTCCATTTTTACCAAAGGTCCTTCAATTTCCATTTTTTTAAAAGCCATTAGGTCTCCATTTTAAGCTTTATATTTGAAATCAAGATTTTCTACACTTAATAATTATATAAACCAAAGAACTCGGTAAACCAAGTTTCTACTCAAAGCATCTTTTACAGCCTACAATAAATGTTTGAAAAAGGGAGTTGTTATGGAAACAGAGAAATATTTAACATTGGCTTTATTAACTGGGGTCGGGGTAGAGGGTGGGGGTGAGCTGGTCATGCCCAGACTGCTCCAGCCAATTGCTGGGGGTGGGGGGTAGAGGAGAAAAGAGATAGAATCAAGGAATAAATTTAAATAAAATGGATGAAAACAAAGAAAGCCTATTTTTGAAGAAAGGTAATTAGATTAATTTTCTGTGAAAGAAGTTGCAGAGGGCAGTAGGGGAACAAAAGCTGTGTCCTTGCTGAGGGGCCTGCACCTCTCTTGGAGGCCCAGGATGGCAATTAGATGTTATTTGTAGTTGTAAATTCCATCCAACGTAAGAGTTCTTCCATAAACTCCAAAGGTGTTTTAAAATTAACAGTGACTTCTGGTTTAGCAAAAATGACCACAAGGAGTAGAAACAGTTCATAGAAAACATGAGCCAAAACTTTAGTGAATTAGTCAAGGTGGTAAGTAAGCAATGACAACTCTACTTAAATTTTCTGGAAAAAATATTAAAAAGTGTTCTGTTAAAGACTTCTTCTCAAGTCCTCAAATTAATCCTGTATGTATAAGTTAAATGAAACATTTCCAGTATGGACATTAAATCAGTACACTGTTGGATCAAGAAGAAAAGGTAAAGCAAATTTTCAATGTAGTCCAGCATACACACTTGAAAATCAATCTAATTTAACTAAAGCAGAAGAAATCATCAGGCAATCTTGTAGAACTTAAAAATAATGTATTGAATGCAATTATTGAGTATGAAGTATGTGCCAGAGATACAAAAATAAGTGTGTACTTACTGAGAGCTTGGTCTACTAGGGGAGCAGACATCAAAACAATTCAAACAGACATAATTGAAGTCCCTAAACAGCTGACTTTAATTAAAAGGGAGATTATTCTAGGTAGGCCTGCCTTAATCAGTTGGAAGCCCTTTCAAAGAGAGCTTAGCTCTTGCCTGAGCTAAGGGACTCCAAATGACAGCTGGATCTGCAATGTTCTGTTTCCGGGGATCTCCCTGCCTGCCTGCCTGTGCACAGCAAGCTTCAACTGGTGCCCTTGGGCTTTGAGCCTACTCACATGCCTCCCTTCGTCACCACCTGCCCCTGTACACTTTTGGGCTTACTTAACCAGCTCCCACAACTGTATAAGCCAATTCTTCATGAAAACATATATACATATACACACAAATGTAAAATCTCCAACTGGTTCTACCTTTCTGATTGAACCCTAATACACATGTGTTCACATCTGCTCCCAGTTTACGCTGGACACAGAAAAGTGTAAAGTAATGGTAAAACATTTTACTTTTTCTTTTGTTTCCCCTATTTTGGAGCAGCATATAACTTTGGTACTTGAGGGATGGTGAGGAGCCAAGATGGCGGCGTGAGTAGGGCAGCGGAAATCCTCCCAAAACCATGTATATTTTTGAAAATACAACAAATACAACTATTCCTAAAAGAGAGACCAGAAGATACAGTACAACAGCCAGGCTACATCTACACCTACGAGAACCAAGCACCTCACGAAGGGTAGTAAGATACAAGCCGTGGCCCGGCAGGACCCAAGTGCCACCCCCACCCCAGCTCCCCAGCAGGAGGAGAGGAGTCGGAGCAGGGAGGGAGTGCAAGCCCAGGACTGCTAAATACCCAGCCCTAGTCATTCACACAAGGAGCGCAGACACACAGTGCGTGCTGTGCTGGATACTAGGGAAACGGAACAGTAAAACCTGGGAGCAGGTTCCCACAGCCGGCGCCTCTGGGACAAAAGAAAAGAAAGTGTTTTTTGAAAGTCTTAAAGGGACAGGAGCCTCACAGCTAGACAGAAGCATCCCAGCACACTCAGCCCAGCAGTTGGGAATCCTGGGGAACCCCGGGCACCCGAATCACCTGGGTGGCAGCGCAGCTCTGAAGCCCCTCACAGCGATAAACAGCCTCCCAGCCCATTCCCCCTCTGGCGCAGCCCTGCCATAGCGAAGCAGCAGCCTGAGACCGGCTGCACCCACAGCAACCGCACAGAGCCTCTTCTGCAGCCACCCGGGCCAGATTCAGAGGCCACATCAGCGCATAGCTGCCCAGCACAAGCTGCTAGGAGTCGCAGTTCTCACAGGAAGGGAAGGCGACAGGCAAGCAGGAAGGGACTTTGTTCTCCCAGCTGACACACGTGCCAACTGTCTACGACTACCTCTATCGCCATGAAAAGGCAGAAGAATTTGATACAGACAAGAATAACCCAGACATCCCCTGAGAGGGAACCTGGGGAGATAGATTTAACCAATCTTCCCAAAAAAGAATTTAAAATAAAGGTCACAAAAATGCTAATGGAGCTGCAGAGAAAAATGCAAGAGCTAACAGATAAAGGTTGGGGGGAGAATAGAAATAAAACAATCTCTGGAAGGACGTAAAAGCAGAATAGACGAGGTGCAAGAGGCTGATAATGGAATAGAAATCAGAGAACAGGAACGCAGAGAGCTGATGCAGATAGAGATAAAAGGATCTCCACGAATGAAAGAATATTAAGAGAACTGTGTGACCAATCAAAACAGAACAAAATCTGCATTATAGGGGTACCAGAAGAAGAGAGAGAAAAAGGGATAGAAAGCGTATGTGAAGAAATAATTGCTGAAAACTCCCCCAAACTGGGGGAGGAAATAGTTGCTCAGACCACAGAAGCACAAAGAACTCCCAACAGAAGGAACCCAAGGAAGACACCACCAAGACACATAATAATAAAAATGGCAAAGATCAAGGACAAGGACAGAGTATTAAAGGCAGCCAGAAAGAGAAAAACGGTCACCTACAAAGGAAAACATATCAGGCTATCAGCAGACTTCTCAACAGAAACCTTACAGGCCAGAAGAGAATGGCATGATATATTTAATGCAATGAAACAGAAGGGCCTTGAACCAAGAATACTATATCCAGCACAATTATCATTTAAATTTGAAGGAGGGATTAAACAATTCCCAGACAAGCAAAACTTGAGGGAATTTGCCTCCCACAAACCACCTCTACAGGTTATTTTAGAGGGACTGCTCTAGATAGAAGCACTCCTAAGACTAAATAGATGTCACCAGAGAAAATACAATCACAGCAAAGAGAGGAGACCAACCAAATACTAACTAAAGGCAAAAAATAAAATCAACTACCCACAAAAGCAGTCAAAGGAAACACAAAAGAGCATAAAATAAAACACCTAACATATAAAGAATGGAGGAGGAGGAATATGAAGTGAGAGAAATAAAGAATCATCAGACTGTGTTTATTATAGCTCAATCAGTGACCTAAGTTAGATGGTAAGATAGTAAAGAAGCTAACCTTGAACCTTTGGTAACCACGAATCTAAAGCCTGCAATGGCAATAAGTACATATATTTCAATAATCACCCTAAATGTAAATGGACTGAATGTACCAATCAAAAGACACAGGGTAATAGAATGGATAAAAAAGCAAGACACATCTATATGCTGCTTACAAGAGACCCACCTCAAACCCAAAGACAGGCACAGACTAAAAGTGAAGGGATGTAAAAAGATATTTCATGCAAACAACAGGGAGAAAAAAACAGGTGCTGCAGTACTACTATCAGACAAAATAGACTTCAAAACAAAGAAAGTAACAAGGGATAAAGAAGGTCATTATATAATGATAAAGGGTTCAGTCCAACAAGAGGATATAACCATTATAAATATATATGCACCCAATACAGGAGCACCAATATATGTGAAACAAGTACTAACAGAAGTAAAGGAGGAAATAGAATGCAATGCATTCATTTTAGGAGACTTCAACACACCACTCACTCCAAAGGACAGATCCACCAGACAGAAAATAAGTAAGAACACAGAGGCACTGAACAACACAGTAGAACAGACAGACCTAATAGACATCTCCAGAACTCTACACCCAAAAGCAACAGGATACACATTCTTCTCAAGTGGACATGGAACATTCTCCAGAATAGACCACATGCTAGGCCACAAAAAAGAGTCTCAGTAAATCCAAGAAGATTGAAATTCTACCAACCAAATTCTCAGACCACAAAGGTATAGAACTAGAAATAAATTGTACAAAGAAAGCAAAAAGGCTCACAAACACATGAAGGCTTAACAACATGCTCCTAAATAATCAATGGCTCAACGACCAAATTAAAATAGAGATCAAGCAATACATGGAAACAAATGACAACAGCAACACAAAGCTCCAACTTCCGTGGGATGCAGTTTTAAGATGAAAGTATATAGCAATCCAGGGATATTTAAAGAAGGAAGAACAATCTCAAATGAACAGTCTAAAGTCACAATTATCGAAATTGGAAAAAGAAGAACAAATGAGACCCAAAGTCAGCAGAAGGAGGGGCATAATAAAGATCAGAGAAGAAATAAATAAAATTGAGAAGAATAAAGAAATAGAAAAAAATCAATGAAACCAAGAGCTGGTTCTTTGAGAAAATAAACATAATAGATAAGCCTCTAGCCAGACTTATGAAGAGAAAAAGAGAATCAACACACATCAACAGAATCAGAAACGAGAAAGGAAAAATCACGATGGACCCCACAGAAATACAAAGAATTATTAGAGACTACTATGAAAACCTATATGCTAACAAGCTGGAAAACCTAGAAGAAATGGACAACTTCCTAGAAAAATACAACCTTCCAAGACTGACCAAGGAAGAAACAGAAAATCTAAACAGACCAATTACCAGCAACAAAATTGAAGTGGTAATAAAAAAACTACCCAAGAACAAAACCGCCGGGCCAGATGGATTTACAGCGGAATTTTATCAGACATACAGGGAAGACATAATACCCATTCTCCTTAAAGTTTTCCAAAAAACAGAAGAGGAGGGAATACTTCCAAACTCATTCTATGAAGACAGCATCACCCTAATACCAAAACCAGGCAAAGACCCCACCTAAAAAAGAAAATTACAAACCAATGTCCCTGATGAACATAGATGCAAAAATGCTCAACAAAATAGTAGCACACCGAATTCAAAAATACATCAAGAGGATCATATACCATGACCAAGTGGGATTCATCTCAGGGATGCAAGAATGGTACAGCATTCGAAAATTCATCGACATCATCCACCACATCAACAAAAAGAAGGACAAAAATCACGTGACCATCTCCATAGACACTGAAAAAGTATTCAACAAAATTCAACATCCATTCATGATAAAAACTAAACAAAATGGGTATACAGGGCAAGTACGTCAACATAATAAAGGCCATATATGATAAACCCACAGCCAACATAATACTGAACAGCAAGAAGCAGAAAGTTTTTCCTCTAAGATCAGGAACACGACAGGGATGCCCACTCTCCCCACTGTTATTTAACATAGTACTGGAGGTCCTACCCAAGGCAATTAGACAAAACAAAGAAATACAAGGAATCCAGATTGGTAAAGAAGTCAAACTGTAACTATTTGCAGATAACATGATATTGTACATAAAAACCCTAAAGACTGCACTCCGAAACTACTAGAACTGATATCAGAATACAGCAAAGTTGCAGGATACAAAATTAAAGCAGCTTTCCTATACACTAACAATGAACCAATAGAAAGAGAAATCAGGAAAACAATTCCATTCACAATTGCATCAAAAAGAATAAAATACCTAGGAATAAACCTAACCAAAGAAGTGAAAGACCTATACCCTGAAAACTACAAGACACTCTTAAGAGAAATTAAAGAGGACACTAACAAATGGAAACTCATCCCAAGCTCTTGGCTAAGAAGAAATAATATTATCAAAATGGCTATCCTGCCCAAAGCAATCTACAGATTCAATGCAATCCTTATCAAATTACCAAAAGCATTCTTCAACGAACTGGAACAAATAGTTCAAAAATTCATATAGAACCACCTAAGACCCCAAATAGCCAAAGCAATCCTGAGGAGGAAGAATAAAGTAGGGGGGATCTCGCTCCCCAACTTCAAGCTCTACTACAAAGCCACAGTAATGAAGACAGTTTGGTAGTGGCACAAGAACAGACCCACAGATCAGTGAAACAGAATAGAGAGTCCAGATATTAACCCAAACATATATGGTCAATTAATATATAATAAAGGAGCCGTGGACATACAAAGGGGAAATGACAGCCTCTTCAACAGCTGATGCTGGCAAAACTGGACAGCTACATGTAAGACAATGAAACTGGATCATTGTCTAACCCCACACACAAAAGTAACTTAGAAATGGATCAAAGACCTGAATGTAAGTCATGAAACCATAAAACTCTTAGAAAAAACATAGGCAAAAATCTCTTGGACATAAACATGAGTGACTTCTTCATGAACATATCTCCCCGGGCAACGGAAACAAAAGTAAAAATGAACAAGTGGGACTATATCAAGCTGAAAAGCTTCGGTACAGCAAAGGACACCATCAATAGAACAAAAAGGCATCCTACAGTATGGGAGAATATATTCATAAATGACAGATCTGATAAAGGGTTGATATTCAAAATATACAAAGAGCTCACACACCTAAACAAACAAAAAGCAAATAATCCACTTAAAAAATGGGCAGAGGAGCTGAACAGACACTTCTCCAAAGAAGAAATTCAGATGGCGAACAGATACATGAAAAGATGCTCCACATTGCTAGTCATCAGAGAAATGCAAATTAAAACCACAATGAGATATCACTTCACACCAGTAAGGATTGCCACCATCCAAAAGACAAACAACAACAAAAGTTGGCGAGGTTGTGGAGAAAGGGGAATCCTCCTACACTGCTGGTGGGAATGTAAATTAGTTCAACCATTGTGGAAAGCAGTATGGAGGTTCCTCAAAAAGCTCAAAATAGAAATACCATTTGACCCAGGAATTCCACTTCTAGGAATTTACCCTAAGAACACAGCAGCCCAGTTTGAAAAAGACAGATGCACCCCTATGTTTATCGCAGCACTATTTACAATAGCCAAGAAATGGAAGCAACCTAAGTGTCCATTAGTAGATGAATGGGTAAAGAAGATGTGGTACATATACGCAATGGAATATTATTATTCAGCCTTAAAAAGAAAACAAATCCTACCATTTGCAATAACATGGATGGAGCTAGAGGGTATTATGCTCAGTGAAATAAGCCAGGCGGAGAAAGACAAGTACCAAATGATTTCACTCATATGTGGAGTATAAGAGCAAAGAAAAAACTGAAGGAACAAAATAGCAGCAGAATCACAGAACCCAAGAATGGACTAACAGTTACCAAAGGGAAAGGGACTGAGTAGGAAGGGTGGGAAGGGAGGGATAAGTGGGGGGAGGAAAAAAGGGAGCATTATGATTAGCATGTATAATGTGGCGGGAGGCACAGTGAGGACTGTCCAACACAGAGAAGACAAGTAGTAACTCTACACCATCTTACTATGCTAATGGACAGTGACTGTAACAGGGTTTGTGGTGGGGAGCTTAGTAAATATAATGTTCCTCATGTAACTGTAGATTAATGATAACAACAAAAAAAATTTGGTCCTTCAGTGATAGTCCAGTATAACTACTATATTCCTTTCCTGTGCGTGCTATGCTTCAAATAAATTGCATTACCAGACCCTTGTTTGTATGGGAGCTCATCTGTCCATTCATACATTCAACAAATCTTCCAGCCCCTCTCAACTCTTGAGATTCCAGTTTCTCTAAGATCAGCACCCGTCTCTTACTTAAATCTCATTTATTTCCTCTCTAGTCATAGATTAATTCATTTATTACTATCAGTTCTCCTATTCATGACAACAAATTGTTTCCTAGCCTAAATATTAACTAAAATTCTTTGTTTTCTGAATATCCTTTCATCTCACAATTTCATTTTTAGGACTCTCTCCTGAGGAAATAGTCACAGTGTGTGTAAATCATTAGTTTCAACACTGATTACAAGAACAAAAAGTTTAAAAGAATTACAAACACAATAAATTAATTTGATATATCCATACAATTTGATGTTCTTTGATACCATAAAATAAGATAACAAAATTAACTGGAATAAAAAATGTATAATATATTATGTTTAGAAGGCAGGTTATAAAATAGTTTATGTGTAGAAAATATGGTTATGTTTTTGTAACTCAGTAAATACATATAAGTGCATAGGAAAAGGACCTGAAAGATTAAAAACTCCATGTTAATGTTTCTGAGTGACTGGATTGTTAGTAATTTTTTACTGTCTCCTTTCTCTTGATTAAGTATCTTCTAAGTTTACTATAGTGGACATGTACTATATATGTATTAGAAGCAAAAACCCTCTAAGTTTTGTAGTGATTTAATAGCCTGTGGCCTAGAACAGGAATTCTTCAGTGGCTCTTAAGGATCCAGATATGGACTTTGAGGGGATGTCTAGAAAACCCTTGAACCTATTTGCAAAATTTGTTTATATGCACAACTGTGTGTGTGTGTGTGTGTGTGTGTGCGCGCACGTGCGCGCACGCACATGCACGTGCATTTGGAGAGAGTAAGGAAGATGTTCCATGGCTTTCATCTATTCTTAAAGAGATCCATAGAAGGTTAAAATCACCAGTCCAGAATCTTGCTTGACCTTATCTCCATTTCTCCTATTTCAGAGCTGGGGAATTGTTTAAAGGTTAAGAGACAGATTGGAACAGGAATTCGCAATTTCAATTCAGATATTCTGAATTCCTGAAAATTTCTTTACCTCAAGGGATACATGAAATTTGAAAATCCCCCTCAAAAAACAAATAATAATGTGAAAAGGTTAGATACAACTTTTGAAACAACCTCTCTAGAATGGTTACTGCTAAGCTTTTCAAAATAAGAATACAGACAGTTTTAGACTAAAACTTTTGTTACTACATACTGATCTCACTTGTCCCCACCCTCATATGTCATCATAAATACCATTCATACCACAGTCTTAGAACAGAGTTCATCAGTCTCTCTTCTGACCCACTCTAGAATGAGAACACACTCAAAGACAATTTTACTGGAGAGAGAAAACTCGCTGTTATTTTAAATATAATGAAGTCTCTTGATAAAGATCCAAAAATATGACATGTTTCATTTTGTATTTGACAGAAGGAGACAATGAGTGATATATTTTTGTGATTTGGATTAAGAACTCTATGTTCCTTTCAATCTCAACATTGTACCTAAACCTATTTTACAGGATAGAAATAATAGTGATGTATTTCCTATCTAGACATTATGGTCATTAAATCTAACACCTAATTAATACAAGTCAATTTACTTATACATTGACTATTCCCAAATACTGATTCCATCTAGAAGTGCACAAAGAAGCATGCAAATGTCTCTCTGTACTCCCACACCTAAAATGCATGATCTCTGAAAGAATGTAATCTCCTGAAAAGACAGAATTGCTATGAGCTATTTCTCCTTATGCTAACTACTCTATCACGGTTATGTACAAGTACAACTGATATATTTGATTATTCTAGGTATATGATTGTAAATAAATCATTGAAACTTAATGTGTTTACTATAGCAAAAAGTGATTAACTACAACTTTGACAACATTAAAGAAAATTATAATTGTCATTTATTAAGTCAGAACAGATCTACACAGAGCTTCCTTTTTCAATTCTCTTCTTCTTCTAACTTACCAGAGTGGCACTGCTCTAAGAGTTAACATCAATCAAGATGTTCCCTTTATCCAGTTGCTAACTGAGTTGGAACCAAATGCAGGTAAAGACTTGTTTTCCCCTTAGAATATCTGAGATGTGCAAAACCTAGGATGCCGAGGTAGAAGGTAAGCCAGAGTATGGTTTGTGAAAGCAATTCTGCAGTCTTTCTGCAGAATTAGCTTTTGTTTACCCTTTAGGGATGGTGATATTACTACTTACACAGTAATGCATAAAGTTTGTACTTTAAAGGCATATGCATCAAATAAATACCATGAATCCTTCTAACCTCAGGGAAAATTTTAAATAATAAAAAATGGAAATGAAGTGCTAATCAGAAAAGGCAACCTGTAAGTTTTATGCTGTTTCTGAAGATCTGATCCTCTGGACCAGCGACTCCATTATGTGGGTATTTTTGAAAGTCCAAAAGTTAATATTGTATGTTAGACTCATAATAGACATTTGCTTCTCATTTTCAAACTACGTTCAACGTCATTTGTTTCCCTGATGACTTGAAAATGTAACTTTCTCATATGGACAACACAACCAAAAAGGCAAGATGAACGCATGCATAAAATGGACATAATATTTTAATGGGAAACTTGGTCTGAAAACTTTTTACTTACTGTTCATGGAAATCCAGCATTGGTGGCTCAAATCGTATAGGTCTGCAATTACCCCGATACAGAGAAATACTGTAAGTAAAAAGAGAACAGCATAAGAAGCAAATTTTTGAAATACGTACTTCTCCAAACAGAAGTCAGGCACTTGAGGTTTGTCACAAGAAAGCATCTTCAAGAAAAGATGGTGGAGTCTAACGTTCTGTTAGGAATGTGAACTGCTTTTCTTATTCAAGGAAATTATTAAATGTGTGTTTCAAAAAATGAAAAAAAAATAGGAGTTTTTTCCTACTCAAAGGTATGGAAACAGAAAATGCTCATGTAGACTGAATGTTGAAATTTGGTTGATGTAATTGATAACAATATACCTTAATATGTTCATTTTTTGCTACATGTACAATGAATAATAGTTAATTCAATTACACATACTTGGCAGATAATATAGAGATAAAAACCACGATCACACTGTAACTGTAGAGTGGCAAAGGAACTAAACAACAACAAATTTTGGAAGAGAAATTGGCAAGAACTGAAATACCTTTCTGAGAGTCTAGAACACAATGATCTACGACATTTTGGCCTAAATATTTGAGCATCATTTCTAACTACCTCACTTGATACTAGAACTCACTAAAACAGATTTCTGAATAGCAAACCTCCTAGATATCACTAAAACCTAACAATGATGCAATGTGTAAGTGACCTTGGTGGGTGGGAGGAGTCCGTAACTAAAGTCATCTGCTTATATACTGAGAAAGTCAGAAAGTCAGCTACTAAAGTTTCCAAAAGTAGGTATGTATCTTTCTGTTGTAGTTTAAGAAATTAGCTTATAGCAAAACCCATTTCATGAGACTTTATTTCCATCACCACCAGAACTCACAAGAACACAAGCTTCAAGAGACACAGTAATTTCATTCTCGGGAAATATAGGAAATAGACATTCAGAATATGTAGGAAATTTAACTTTAATTCAATTCTATAAAGGTTAAATAGTTAAGTAGTGGAATAAATCTGCTCTAAGAGTTAACATCAGTCAAGATGTTCCCTTTATCCAGTTGCTTTATTCCATCACCACCAGAAACAGTTAAAAGAAATCAAGTCTTATGGTGTTTTTAGCCAACCAATTAAGAATATTCCTTTAGGCTGCTTGATAATCCTTCTACATATGTGAAACAGAAAGATAACAGACTAAGAAGGAAAACACCAAACTTTTACTAAAGCACAAAACTGAAGCCCCTGGGACAAAAATGGTACCATTCCTCACAAGAGGGCTGCCACATGGAGCAGGATGTACAGAATCTACTCTCTTGATTTCTGTTCTTCTTAGGCATGATATATACTAGGAACACTCTCTGGCACCTTTAAAATAAAAAGATACTTATCAGCCTGTCAGTTTTAATGGTGTGAGATCTAAACATATAAAATCTTAGTCCAATCAAGGAAGAAAAAAAGTAGAATTCATAAAGTAAATGTGTGTAAGTCATTAATTCATATAGACATGAACACTGTTAGATGCTGGAGAGCAGAAGAGATTGAGACAGTTTTTTTTCCTTTCACAGAACTGGTCTGTTCCTTAAGCTGTAAATGGAAATGTCTAAAATGGGCAGGCAAGGTGAAAAAAAGCACATACTCCATTCATTCAACACAAATATACCAAGTATCAGGGGTTGTCGAGTGGCTGAGGCTACAGAAATACAGCAAAGAGCCTGCTCTCATCCTGGCACTAACATCCCAGGAGGGGAGAAAAAAACGGAACATACCAGGTAATGATGTGTGACATATAAAAACAAATCCAACACAGAAGGAGGGACGCTGTAGATGAGATCTGAAAGGCGGCAATTTGGGGGAAGAAAGGGATATACTTGTCATGTTGAGGAGCAAGGGGGCTGAACCAGAGGGAAGGGAAGAACGGAGAGGAGGTAAGGGCTGAGATCAAAGCGGTACAAAGGCCAAGTCTCCTTGGAGGAGTCTGAATTTAATTCTAAGTTTAATCAAAAGCCTCTGCAGTGTTTTAAGCAAAAGTAACATGATCTCACACATCTGAAGAGGTTAATTCTGAATGCTGTGTGAAGAAGAAGAGGCTACAGGAACCTGAAAGTGGAAGCAAGGAAGGCCTGCAGTAATTAGTCTGACAAGAGGAATGGCTGCCACGTCTAGGAGGATTTTAAGGGGTGGGAAGAAGTGACTTGTTTCTGAACATATTTGGAAGCGAGAGACATCTGGTCATGCTAATCGACTGACTTTGGAGTGTGAGAGGAAGAAGAGAGGAATCAAGGATGACTTAATCCTTAAATTTTAGCCTGAGAAACTGGATATAGTCAGAACATGGAGAAGTGGGCTGGAGGTGGGAAAGGGTAAATGCATAGATGTCCAAGAGTATTTATTGCTTTAGACATTAAAATTTGAGGTATCATATCTAGATGGAGACGTCAGGTAGGCAGCTGGATATATATGATTATTGCTTTATATAAAGAAGTTATTGATTTTTGTATCCTCATCTTATACCCAGTCACTCTGGTGAGTTAATTCTAATTTTGTCTAGATTCTCTTAGATTTTCCCATTACTTTATGTGTTGCCAAAATGATCACTATCTTGATTATCTCTGTAGACAAATCATCTGCAAGCAACAATAATTTTATTTCTTCCTGTTAAATCCTTAGACCTGTTATTCTTTTTTTATGCCTTGTGTGGGTGAAGACCTCCCATGAAAGGCTCTATAGAAGTGGTGCCCAGCAACTGTTAACTGTGGTATTTACAGAAGGCTCACAGCATATGAGACAGAGGGAACAATACACAAAAGGTGACTCCCTCGTAAATAAATGTGTATTTTCAAAAACAACAGATCTATATTTAAGTAACAGTTTAATATTTGAATAGGTACACAAGTTGTCTTATGACAGAACCAAACATCTAATTACATAGCTGTCTTGTATCTGCAGCTTTTTGAGATGGTTGCTACTATGTTTATTTAGAAAAGGTGTGACATTATTTAGTGCTTTATTAATAAACAGAAAGCAAAGGTTTGCAAATCTATGTTGAAAAATAAGCTGGAGAAGAAGCAATGTGAAAAATGGTAGCCTCTGCCAATTTCAGAGAAACCAAATCTGAGATACTGTAATAGTATACTACATGATTTTATGCTTTCTGCAGATCAGTGATCATATGTTTTGAAAGCTTCAACACAATATTTTAATTTTCACTAAAATACTAACTATCTGGGAATAAGGAGATGAATAAAGACTATTTTCTAACTTCAAGCAAGAAAACAACTGGAGGGCAAGAAATCTCATGGGACACTGTCTATATTGCTTGGTGAACTGCCAGGTAAGGTTAAAGTTACGCAGGTAGCTCCCAAATGAAGCTTATGAGGCCTTCTTGGAGTTTTAGGAGTTTGTGTAGGAAATTTAAAATGTTTTTCTAGGGGCAATTACTACCTAAACAAAAGGTCATCTTCGGCCCAGTATTTCTTGAAGGTTTGTTGTGTACCTACATCTTAATCATCTAGAATGATTGTAGAAATGCAGATTCCAGGGCTCCACCTCCAGAATTTGATTCCTCACATCTAGTATGGAACCCAGGAACTGGCATTTTTACATATATTCTCACATTTGGGGACTACTCTCTTTTGCATCTTGATCCACAATAAGTGCTGTACACAGAAATAAGAGGGGGAAAAAAGTACCTTAGAAAATAAAACTTTCAAAGTCATCAACATATTTTTAAATGGTTCCAAATATGATTTTTATCACAGACACCTAAAAAAAGTGACTTAAGAGAAATTATATAGATTACTCCTGTATGTTTTTTCCTATATATCTATATACACATATCTATATATATTTGTATCTTTTAAATTTGCATTCCCCTAAGGACCAATGATGCTGAACATCTTTTCATTTATTTACTATCCCTTTGGATACATTCTTTTGTACAGTGTCTATTCAAAGTTTTTTAACTGGCATGTTTGTCTTACTGAACTGTAAGAGTTTTTATGTGTTCTAGACATGTGACCTTTGTCAGCTATATATGTATTGTGAATATTTTCTCCCTGTCCTTCCTTTCATTATTGTTTTGGGGAGTGATGTCATAAAGGTGTTGACATATATTGCTCCCAACTTCAGCCCCCTCACAAGAAGACCAACTAGCAACTATCCATATACAAGATACTATTGTGAAAATTCTGGAACATGTGATGAAGTTGAAGAACTGCCATGGACCACTGAGATTGAAAAGGACCATGTTAGAAAGGTAAGTAGGGATTCCAGCCAGAGGCTATGCCCATGTGCAGAGCTGAATCAGTGGCCTTGTCTGGCCAGGGAACTGGTGGACAATAATAGATGATTTGGTGGTATTGAAAACTGTGCCAGCCATGGAAACTGTTCTATGGCCCCACCTAGGCTAGGAAGTGAACTAAAAGACCTGTTGAAGGTTAAAGATAGCCTCCTGCCTCATCCAACAGGAAAGCCTAACCAGAACATGAAGTTGTCTAGTCCAACTTACAGCTCTGCTTATAATGGCACGCAAGCAGAGAACCCAGCCAATGGCACAGCTTATCTGCAGAGCTGAGCTGACTGCCTTTTCTGGCTAGGAGCTTGAGGGACAGCTTTGCTACAATGCTTGTGGAGCCTGTTATATGGCTCTGCCTGGGCAGGGAAGCAAATTCACAGCCCTTCCCAACTGCTTAGTACAGCACCCAGACCTGCCCAATTAGAAAACATGAGCAAAGAATCTGGGCACTGTGGAGTCCAGCCCATAGTTACGCATGGACAGGGAGACAAGTCAGCAGTTCGATCCAAACATTCCCAGTCAGTTGCAAATCCTCTGGCCTCAGAGATCAGAAACTGTCCTTGGCCAAATAGAGATCCTGATAACAAGTCCCACCTGCCCAAGGATGCTGTCAGTTGATCTCTCAAGAACCCCAAGCTGAGCTGACTGGTGAAGGATCATTTCTGCCAAGGTGAATTGGTAAAGTCTCAAAGAGGAGACTATTTACCCAAATGGGGAGATACTAACACAAGGAATCAAAGATTAAAATCAATCAGGCAAACATGACACCACCAAACAAAATAAATAAAGCTCTAATAGCTGACCCTAAAGAATGGAGATCTATGAGCCATCTGAAAAAGAATTCAGAATAATCCTCTTATAGAAGTTAACTTTAAGGACATCCAGACAATTACATGAAATTAGGAAAACAATGCATGAACAAAACAAAGTTCAACAAAGAAATATAAACTATCAAACAAAACAAAACAGAAAACTGAACAGAAATACTAGAGATGATGAAAATAATGACTGAAGAATTCAACAGAGAATTTTAGTAATAGGCCCAACCAAGCAGTGGAATCAATGAATTGAAAAATAGGTCATCTGAAATTATTCAGTAACAGGAACAAAAAGAAAAAACAATGAGGAGTGAAGAAAGCATGACAAGTTTATGGCATACCTTCAAGACAAACAATACAGCACTATGCCAATCAGAGAGTGAAGAGAAAGGACACAAAGTATATTTAAAGCAATAATGAATGACGATTTTCCAAATGTGGGGAGAGAAGTGGACAACCAGATTAAAGAGGCCCAGAGGACCCAATAGGTAGAACTTGAAAAGGGCTACATAGACACATTATAATTAGTCAAAAGTTAAAGACAAAGAGAAATTTTGCAGCAGCAAGAGAAAAGTGTCACATCATATGTAAGACAACGCCCATAAGACTACGGGAAGATTTCTCAACAGAAACTTTGCAGACCAAGAGAGTATAGGAAGAAATATTCAAAATACTGAAAGAAAATAACTGTTAACCAATAATATTATACATAGCAAAGCTGTTAATTCTGAAATGAAAGAGTTATGAAGACTTCCCCTAATAAGAGAGTTCATCACCACTAGACTTCTTACAAGAAATGCTAGAGTGCTTTTCAAGTGGAAATAAAAGGATACTAATTATCATAAAAATATGCATGTGTAAAACTCACTGGTAATGATAAATATATAGTCAAAGTAAGATTGTCTAATATTGTGATGGTGGCATGTAATTCAGCTACAACTCTAGTTTAAAAGTTAAAAAACAAATATATTAAAAATAACTAAATCTAAAATTATACATATACAATATAAAATACGTGTAAAATTTAACATTAATAAACTAAAATGTGAGGGGCACGCAAGTAAAAGTGCAGTTTGTGTATGCTACAGACTCAGGTTGTTATCATTCTTAAAATAAGATGTTAAGAATATATTTTATGTAAGCCTCGCGGTAACCATAAAGGAAAAACCTGCAGTAATTACACAAAGACTATGATAAAGGAGTCAAAGCATACTGCCACAAAGGGTTATCAAATCACAAAAGAAGACAGCAAGAAGCAAGGGACAAAGGTTTTACAGAAGAAAAAAATTAGTAAAACAGCAATAGCAAGACCTTAGTGACCAATAATTACTTTAAATATAAATGGATTAAATTCTCCAATCAAAAGACTTAGAATGACTGAACAGTTTAAAAAAACAAGATCCAATGATATGCTGTCTACAAGAGGCTAACTTTAACTTTAAAGACACACACAGACTGAGAGTGAAAGGTTAGAAAAAGATATTTCAACCAAGTGGTAACAAAAGAAATCAGAGATAGCTATCTTTATATCAGACAAAACAGACATGGGCTAAACATGGGCCAAAGAGACAAAGAAGGTTATTATATAATTAAAAGGAGTCATTCTAATAAGAAAGTATAAAAATCATAAACATTTATGAACTGAACAGCAGCACATATACTTTATAAAGCAAATACTAACAAAACTGAAAGGAGAAATTATAATAACAGTTGGAAACTTTAATATCCCACTATCAACAATGGATAAATCATACAATCAATAAAGAAAGAGTGGAACTGAACAACACTATAGACCAAGTGGACCTAACTGACATATATAGAACATTCCATCCATCAGCAGCATAATACATATACTTTCAAGCACATACTGAACATTTTCTAGGATAGATCATGTTAGGCCACAAAACAAGTCTTAGCAAGTTTAAGAAAAAAATCATTACTTTTCTGACCACAATAGTATGAAACTAGAAATTAGTAACAGTAGGAAAACTGGAAAAGTCACAAATGCATGGAAATTAAGCAAGGCACTCCTGAACAGCCAATGGTTCAAAGAAGAAATCAAAAGGGAAACTAAAAAGTATCTTAAAAGAGGAAGGAAAATGGAAACGTACCAAAACATATGGGCTGCAGCAAAAGCAGTTCTAAGAGGAGTGTTTACAGCTATAAACATATACATCAAGAATAAAGAAAGATCACAAACCAACTATATCTCAAAGAATTAGGAAAATAACAGAATAAGCCCAAACTTAGAGAAGGAAGGAAAGACTAAAGATTAGAGCAGAAATAAATGAAATAGAACAAGAAAACCATAGAAAATATTTACAAAGTAACAGGTGGTTCTTAGAAAAGATAAATTGACAAACTTAGTTACACTAACAACAAAAAAAGAGGATCCCAATAAATAAAATGATAAAAGTCAAAAAGATTATGACTGATACCACAAATGTACAAAGAATCATAAGAGACCACTATGAACAACTATACGCCAAAAAACTGCACAACCTGGAAGAAATGGATAGTTTCTTAGAAACACACAATTTGTGATGACTAAATCATGAAGAAATAGAAAATCTGATCAGATCACTAACAAGATGATTGCATCTGTAATCAAAATATCCCAACAAAGAAAATCCTAGGACCCAGTGGTTTCACTGGTGATTAACCAAACATTAAACAATACCAATCTTTCTCAAACCCTTCCAAAAAACTGAAGAAGAGAACTACCAGGAAACTGAAAGATTCGAAAACTCTGGTTCTTCTTGTGCGCACACACACACACACACACACACACACACACACACACACACACACACATCCTTCTTACCTGGCAATATACACAAACATTTCCAGCTCTTGTAATAACAGTAATATAATAATAGTAGCATTGCATCCAACAGAAGACCTTTGCACTAGCTGTTCCAGTCTGAAATGTTCTTCCCTAAGACTTTCATCAGAGGCCTTAAACAACTTTCAGAGAGGCCTTCCTTAACATCCGATCTAAAGAAGCAATGGAGCCCTGTCTATCCCAGACTACTCTCTAGCTGATATTTTGTTTATTCATTTTGTGGCTTATTGTCTGTTTTCCCCATTAGAACACATATTCCAATAGGGCAGGAGTCTTGACTATCTTGCCCATCCACCACTGAGTAGTTTTAAGATATGTTTACAAATTCTTTGATACTCCTCTCTTTAAAAGATGGAGCTTAGTTCCCCTCTCCTTAGGGGTGACTTCTTATGAATGAATAGAATATGGCGGAAGTGATGGTATGTGACTTCTAAGACTCAATTACAAAAAACACTGTGGCTTCTTCCTTGTTCTTTCTCTTGGTTCACCTTCTCTAGGGTTGCCAGCTGCTGTGACATGGGAACACTCAGCTCTACAGAGGGTTCCACATGGTGAAGGACTAAGACCTCCTGCCAATGGTCAGCAAAACCTGAGGCCTTCTGCTGACAATTAATTACATGAGTGAGTCACTCTGAAGATGATCTACCCATCCCAGGCCTTCAGATGACTGCAACTCCAGTTGATATACTGACTGCACTCTCACAAAAGATCCCGAGTTACAGCTATTTAGCAAAGGTGCTCCAAATGTTTGCTGTTGTAAGCTGCTAGGTTTGGGCATAATTTATTACACAGCAATAGATGACAAGTACAATTACTGAATCATCAACTCTGAGAATAATGCCTGGTATACATAAAGATCCCAGCTAAAATTTGCTGAATGACTGAATGAATAAAGTAGCAGACATCCACAACTTACATTCATAGAACGTTTTAAAGTTTGCAAACTATTGCTACCCAAATAAGTCTTCTCATTTGATCCTCACAACCACCTTTTATAATGTACGATCTTCTACCATATATAAGAAATACCAGGCAGAGAAATGATCTTCTCCAGTTTGCAAATGGAAGTCATGCTCAGAGCAGTTAAGGAGTTATTTCCCAAGGACACATAGCTGGTGAACACAGAACTGAGGGTTCTTGATTCTTAATCAAGAACCAAAGGGCTCCACAATCCTAGAAAAGACATCTATAAAAGGTGGCTTGATGTCACAAAATATTAAATTATTACTGATACTCATTATAATATTTTGGTGGTCAAGTCAAATAAACACTGATGGAACACTATACATACATCCTCAACCACTCTACCATGCAGCCAGCACCTCTTTAGACAAAATATTATATCATGCAACTGATATAACATAGAAAGGGTGAGAAATACAAAAAAGAGTATTCTGTAAAATTCTGTTTTTCATGAGTTTTATTACTTCTGGTCATGAGAGCAGCAGCTCTTTGCAGAATGTATGGGAGGCCCTTGGAGCCAAGTCTGCCCCACAGCTGAAGCAGATGATAATGGTGATGGGGTGGAGAGGAGAGGAGGACACTGAATGATAGCAGAGGTGGCATCTACCACTGTACAGACATACAGTCCATTAGCTAGAGAGCGATTTTGTTAATTAAGCTTTTTATAATATAAACTTCCACATAGTAGGTTAGATTTCTTATGCAGAATGAGAGTTTTTGCTTGGGAGATCATGTATAAGAAATTCAAGAAAGGATGGGGCTGAATTTACTGGGTCACTAAAAAAGACAGGTGGCAGCAAGTGGATCATACAACTGAAGAGTAGAAAAAGTGAGAAATTGACACAGAAAAGAAAAGGCAAAAACAAGGGGGCTCAACAAGACAATTTATTATGATTTCATAATCAGAATCATCTCTGATCATATGACAATTTTCATGTTAGTCAAATTTTCAAACACAATCCAAAACTCCTGATGCTTATAGAACAGTTTGTTTTTGAACTGAAAAAAATTACAATTTCTCTTGTTATATAACTGCACAGTTTATATTTTCATTTCACACACACATATTTTCATTATTCTTATTTAAATTATAGCTCTGGAAATGTTTAATTAGATTGTGCAGTCCTCAAACACATATAAAAAGAACTGGCTAAATTCTTCCAGTGTGGAAGCTATGTTCTGATCATCATGAACTAGATGAGTATGGATATTGTATTTGCTTTTCCACATTGTACACATTTTTAAATAACCTATTAAGGGTAATTCACAAATACCTTTTAGGTTAGTTTTCAGTTAGGTGACATGAGGTTCAAAATCTAACTGTAGACTTGTATACTGTTATGGACTGAATTGCATCCCCCAGAATTCACATACTGAAGACCTTAACTCCCAATGTGATTGGCATTTGAAGACAGGGCCTTTGGGAGGAAATCAGATTTAGAGAAGCTCATGAGGGATTAATGCCTTTAACAGAAGAGACACCAGAGAACCTGCATCCACTCTCTCTTTGCCATATGGGGACAACAGGGAGAAGGTGGGCCATCTGTAAGCTAAGAAAAGAGCCCTCACTGGGGAACTAAATATTCAGGCACCTTGATCTTGGGCCTCCAGCTTCCAGAACCGTGAGAAACAAATGTCTGTTGTTTAAGCCACACAGTCTCTGGTTGGTAAGCTAAAACATGTTAGTGTCTAATCCAGTTTCACAGCCATAGGAATTATATACCAATTCAAAACAAGTGTTTATACAATTCATGGTCTTGGTCAGAAAAAAAAAAAAAGTGAAATGTGATGGTTTTAAAACTTGTCCGCAAATCCTGTGACATTCCTGCAATGGATAGGTGAGGGATCTCCTCCGTACAACACAAATGCCTTGAATCCAGGCCAACCTAAGTGACTGGCCAGCCAACAGCATATGACAGAAATAACACTATATGACTTCAGAGGGTAGGTCATCAAAGGTGATACAGCTTCAACTGGTTTTCTATGGGATGCTCACTGTTGGAATCCAGTCATTATGCTGAGGGAACCCAAACAAGCCTTTGTGAAATGACCATACAAAGGGGCCTACATGTTGGTATTTCTGGCAATAGCCCAGCTAAGGTCCCAGGTAACAAGCTAGCATGTGTGTGAACATGCCTCCAGCTCCCAGCCACTGAGTCAGTCCCAGCTCTGGAGTCTCCTCAGCTGAGGCCCCAATCATCATGGAACAGAGACAAGGTGTGTCTGCTGTGCTCTGCCTAATTTCCATACTTACAGAGCCTGACAGCATAATAAAATGATTGGTTTTAGCAAGTGAGTTTGAAGTAGCTTATTGGACAGATGTAGATAATACATAAGTGGAACATGAGATCAGAATATAATCACATATTGATGTAAATTCTTTATTATATTAGGAAAAGAACTTACTCCCAAATCTTGATTATGGATGAATATCATCTTCATAAATGTAGTCCAATATAATGCCATGCCTAATGTCCTAACTACTGGAATAAAGGACCAAGGAAAAAGCACAAGACACTAAGGGTTCTGAGATGGTCCAGTCAAGGTGTCATCAGGCTAGACTTGTTGTGGTGTGGAAACAATCCACCCCAGTGCAAAAAATACTTAGAGGAGAGGTGGAGGATGGAAGGGTGGCATTATGCTTTGTAATCACAGTAGCAGAGAAGTCTATGCCTTACTGCAGGCAGTGGGTGTGTCCTTTGGGGAAGGACCACAGTAGAAGTGGACCCAACAGAACATGTAACATTAGGGAGGAGGACAGAGAAATGGGGAAGTAGAGCCACGTTACTATAGCTATTAAAGTGAAAGAACAGAAATGGTGAATACTGCAGGAGTCTCATCATTATATTTGTGAAGTAAGGTTTTAGTTGTTCTACTCTTAATCTGAATATTTGCTACTTATCACTCAAAATAAAATTCTTTGGTGATTCAACTTACATTTCACTAGTCTGAGGACATTCCGAGATGTCTTTAAGTATCAACGTTATCTAATTCACAGAAAGCTTTCATTCTCTTCTAGACACCAGGTGCAGGCCCTCTCTGGATACGGAAATGGAACAGGACAGTATCTTTTTTTATACTGTCTCTCTAATAGATTTGAGAAATTACCAAAAGACAAAAAAATTTGGAGGTAAGGACGCCATCTTCAGATTCATATGCATGAATATATTCTCACAATATCCGAGGGTAACAACTTTCCTGTGTGTTATCACAGAGAATGTGTTTTAAACACAGAGCTCTCTTTTAGTCACAAGACTGGGTGTCACTGCTCTGCGTTCCTCCTCCAGGGTCTGCAGGCAGACACCTGATGGTAACTGAGGGCAGCACCAGTCAGTCCATAAAAGGCAGGGACAGCCTTAAGAGACAACATCACTAGGGAGTTACAAAGCCCATCCACTTAGAAAGCAAGGAGAGTTTCAGCTATGAGTGAAACCCCCTTATATATGATAGGGGGAGTAATGCTACAGAATCCATCACATGCAAACTCAGGTTTAAACCTAGTTTTCCATAAACAACATTTCAAATGCATGATATGATTTATAAATAAATGTGATTTATAACTTGCTTTTCTCTCTTCACCAGAAAAGTTTGGGGATTCCCCAGAAGGAACTGAAAGTATGTTAGCAGCTTAATAAATATGTTAAAATTTGCATATTATAAATACATATATTCCTTCCTTACCTTTTCTGTTGATATGAACTGAGTCCAAGTGTTGTCTCAGTCTGTGAAAGGAAGAAAACAATGATGAAAACACTAAAACCTTTATACTATAAAACATGGAAAACCCCAAGTATTGTATCTGTAGTTACAACTTTGATCTTACACTCACTTGGATTTCAGGTTACACCTTATCCCCAAATCACATGAAATGATTTGTTATACTATAGAATTCAAACAAGAAAATAATTTGGGTTAAATATGAAACACACATGGAAATAACACAGTTATGAGATTGATTTTTTAAATTAAGGTATCATTGATATACACTCTTATGAAGGTTTCACAAGAAAAACAATGTGGTTATTACATTCACTCTTATTATTGAGTCTCCCCTATACCCCATCGCAGTTACTGTCCATCAGTGTAGTAAAATGCCATAGATCCCTACTTGTCTTCTCTGAGCTACATTGTCTTCCCTGTGACCCCACACACACCATGTGCACCAATCATGATACCCTACAATCCTCTTCTCCCTCCCTCCCACACCCCTCCCCTTTGGTAACCACTAGTCCGTTCTTGGAGTCTGAGTCTGCTGCTATTTTGTTCCTTCAGTTTTGCTTTGTTGTTATACTCCACAAATGAAGAAAATCATTTGGTATTTGTCTTTCTCTGCCTGACTTATTTCACTGAGCATAATACCCTCTAGCTCCATCCATGTTGTTGAAAATAGTAGGATTTGTTTCTTTCTTATGGCTGAATAGTATTCCATTGTGTATATGTACCACCTCGTCTTTATCCATTCATCTACTGATGGACACTTAGCTTCCTTCCATATCTTGGCTATTGTAAATAGTGCTGTGATAAAACATAGGGGTGCATATGTCTTTTTGAATCTGAGAAATTGGTTTCTTTGGGTAAATTCCTGGATCAAATGGTATTTCTATTTTCAGTTTTTCGAGGAACCTCCATATTGCTTTCCACAATGGTTGAACTAGTTTACATTCCCACCAGCAGTGTAAGAGGGTTCCTCTTTCTCTGCATTATTGCCAGCATTTGTTGTTCCTAGTCTTTTCTATGTTAGTCATCCTAACTGATGTGAGGTGATAGCTCATTGTGGTTTTAATCTGCATTTCCCTGATAACTAGTGATGTGGAGCATCTTTCCATGTGCCTGTTGGCCATCTGAATTTCTTCTTTGGAGAAGTGTCTGTTCATATCCTCTGCCCATTTTTTAATAGGGTTATTTGCTTTTTGGGTGTTGAGGCATGTGAGTTCTTTATATATTTTGGATGTTAAACCCTTGTTGGATATGTCATTTGCAAATATATTCTCCTATACCGTAGGATGCCTTTTTGTTCTGCTAATGGTGTCCTTTGCTGTACAGAAGATTTTTAGCTTGATATAGTCTCATTTGTTCATTTTTGCTTTTGTTTCCCTTGCCCGAGGAGATGCGTTCAGGAAAAAGTTGCTCATCTTTATATTCAAGAGATTTTTGCCTGTGTTTTCTTCTAAGAGTTTTATGGTTTCATGACTTGATTCAGGTCTTTGATCCATTTTGAATTTACTTTTATATATGGGGTTAGACATTAATCTAGTTTCATTCTCTTGCATGTAGCTGTTGAGTTTTGCCAACATCAGCTGTTGAAGAGGCTGTCATTTCCCCACTGTATACCCATGGCTCCTTTATCATATATTAATTGACCATATATGCTTGGGTTTATATCTGGGCTCTCTAGTCTGTTCCACTGGTCTGTGGGTCTGTTCTTGTTCCAGTACCAAATCGTCTTGATTACTGTGGCTTTTGCAGTAGAGCTTGAAGTTGGGGAACACAATCCTCCCTGTTTCATTCCTCCTTCTCAGACTGCTTTGGCTATTCGGGGTCTTTTGTGGTTCCATATGAATTTTAGAATGATTTTCTCTAGTTCATTGAAGAATGCTGTTGGTATTTTGATAGGGATTGCATTGAATTTGTAGATTGCTTTAGGCAGGATGGCCATTTTGACAATATTAATTCTTCCTATCCATGAGCATGGGATGTGTTTCCACTTACTAGTATCTTCTTTAGTTTCTCTCATGAGTGTCTTGTAGTTTTCAGAGTATAGGTCTTTTTCCCTTCCTTCATTAGGTTTATTCCTAGGTATTTTATTTTTTTTTGATGCAATTTTGAATGGAATTGTTTTCCTGATTTCTCTTTCTGCTAGTTCATCATTAGTGTATAGGAATGCAACAGAATTTTGTGTATTAATTTTGTATCCTGCGACTTTGCTGAATTCAGATATTAGATCTAGTAGTTTTGGAGTTGATTCTTTAGGGTTTTTTATGTACAATATCATGTCATCTGCAAACAGGGACAGTTTAACTTCTTCCTTGCCAATATGGATGCCTTTTATCTCTTTGTGTTGTCTGATTGCTGTGGCCTGGACCTCCAAAACTATGTTGAGTAAAAGTGAGGAGAGTGGGCATCCTTGTTTTGTTCCCAATCTTAAAGGGAAAGCTTTCAGCTTCTTGTTGTTAAGTATGATGTTGGCTGAATGTGGTTGATTTTTAAGTTTGCCAAACCAATACATCCTATTGGAAAAGTCCTCTTTACAATCACTTTGTGAGGCTACATGCCTCTTACTGTTCATGCCTAACAACCATATGCCAGGTATTGGTATAATGGTTCCTGCCATGACAGAGCTCAAGGTTGTGGGGTCGGGGGGAGAGAGTTTTTAAAACTAAGTAAGTATGATTGGACAACCTAGAAGAAATGGACACATTCCTAGAAAAATACAACTTTCCAAAACTGACAAAATACGAACGGACCAATTACTATCAATGAAATTGAGTTGGTAGTCAAAAAACTCGCGCCCCCCCCTCAAAAGTCCAGAACCAGATGGGTTCACAGCTGAATTTTACCAAACATTTAAAGAAGAGCTAATACCCACCCTCCTTAAAGTTTTCCAAAAAGTAGAAGAGGCGGGAATACTTCCAAACACATTCTGTGAAGACAGTCTATTACACTAATACCAAAACCAAAGACACTACCAAAAAGAAAAATTATAGACCAATATCCCTGATGAACATAGATGCAAAAACCAACAAAATGAGCAAATTGAGTTAAAAAATACATCAAAAGGATCATCCATCACAACCAAGTGGGATTTATTCCAGGGATGCAAGGATGGTATAATATTAATAAATCAATCAATGTCATAAAACACATTAACAAAAAGAAGGATAAAAGCCAAGTGATCATTTCAATAGATACTGAAAAGACATCTGACAAAATTCTACATTCATTCATGATAAAAACTTTCCACAAAATGGGTATAGAGAGTACATACTTCAATATAATAAAGGCCATACATGACAAACCCACAGCCAACATCATACTCAATGGAGAAAAGCTAAAAGCTTTTCTTCTAAGATCAGGAACAAGACAGGATATCCCCTCACCACTTATATTCAACCCAGTACTGGAGGGCCTAGCCATTGCAATCAGACAAGGTGAAGACACAGAAGGCATCCATATTGGTAGGAAGAAGTTAAACTCTCATAAATTGCAGGTGACATGATATTATACATAGGAAACCCTAAAAATTCCACCAAAAAACTATTAGAATAACTGAACACAGTAGAGTTGCAGGATACAAACTAATAAACAGAAATTTGTTGCATTCCTATATACTAACAACAAACTAGCAGAAAGAGAAATCAGGAAAATAATTACATTTACAATTGCATCAGAAAGAATAAAATATCTAGGAATACACCTAACCAAGGAGGTGAAAGACCTATACTCTGAAAACTGTAAGACACTCATGAGAGAAATTTAAAAGAAAAACACCAATAAAAGGATATCTATCCCATGCTCATGGACTGGAAGAATTAATATTGTTAATACGGCCAAAGCAGCTTACATATTCAATGCAATACCTATTAAAATAGACATAGCATTTTTCACTGAACTTGAAGAAATAATCCTAAAATTCATTTGGAACCACAAAAGACCATGAATAGCCAAAGCCATCCTGAGAAAGAACAAAGCTGCAGGCATTATGCTCCTTGACTTCAAGCTGTACTACAAAGGTACAGTAATCAAAACAATTTGCTACTGGCACAAGAACAGGCCCACAGATCAGTGGGAAAGACAAGAGAGCCAAGAAATAAACTCATACATATACGGTCAATTAATATATGATAAAGGAGTCATGAATATACAGTAGGGAAAAGAGTCTTTTCAATAACTGGTGTTGGAAAAACTGGACAGCTACATGTAAGAGAATGAAACTGGATCACTGGATAAATACATAAGGGTGCATATATCTTTTCAAATCAGGGATTTTGTTTCCTTCTAAATTCCTAAAAGAGGAATTACTGGGTTGTATGGTATACCTATTTTTAGTTTTTCTGAGGAACCTCCCATACTACTCTCCATAGTGGCTGCACCAATTTACATTTCCATCAACAGTGCAGAAGGGTTCCTATTCCTCGACATCCTCTCCAACACTTGTTATTTCTTGTCTTTTGGACAGTGGCCATTCTAATTGGTGTGAGGTGATATCTGATTGTGGTTTTGATTTGCATTTCCCTGATGATTAGTGATGTGGGGCATCTTTTCACATGCCTGCTGGCCATCTGTATTTCTTCTTTGGAGAAATGTCTGTTTAGGTCCTATGCCCATTTTTAAATTGGGTTACTTGTGTTTTTTTGGTATTGAAGAATGTGAGTTCTTTATATATTTTGGATGTTAAGCCTTTATCAGATAAATTTTTTATGAATATACTCTCCCATAATGTAGGTTGCTTTTTTGTTCTGTTGATGGTGTCCTTTGCTGTACAGAAGCTTTTTAGTTTGATGTAGTCCCACCTGTTCATTTTTTATTTTGGCAGGGCCCTGGGAAAAAGCCATGGTAAGATGTTTAGACTGTGTTGTACTCTAAAAACAAAACAAGGGGTTTGAAGGAGTAAGAGAGACAGAGACAGACAAGGTCTCATTTAAGTTTTACAGTCATTATTCTGGCTGTAGCACAGAGGATGGATCTGAGGACAAGAGAGAGAGCAGGAAGGTGGGAGGCAACTGATGAAGAAAATGATGCTCTTGACAATGATGTGTGAGAGAATGCCAAAACCCTAAGGAATGCCATCAGTGAACTTATCTCAAAAGGTCAGCTTCTATGTTATATTAGAAAAAGCAGTAAGTAGCATGGCATTATTTTTTCCCATTTATATATACTATTTTGAAATGGTATTTGGGAGAACATATAAGGGGAAGTATGACAGATGTGGGAAAATGTCCTTATTTGTTGGAAGTAAATGCTCAGATGAAAGTGAAGTGTCAAATGCCTGTAATTTAAAAAAAATGTTTCGGCAATATAATTTGTATGTGCATGTAAGTATGTGTATAAATAAAGCAAAGATGGCAAAATCTTAATAATCCATCTCAGGGGAATGGGAATGGGTATTCATTCTCAACTCTTATATTTTCTGTACTTAAAAATTTTCTTTAAGTTTTTGTTTTGAAGGTTTATTATTATGGGATAGAGTATTTGCAAATCATGTATCTGACAAAGGATTCATATGTAAAGAAACCACAACAACTCAACAGCAAAAAACAACCAACCTGATTAAAAAATGGGAAGATGACTTGAATAGTTTTCTAAAGAAGACATCCAAGTGACCAGCAAGCACATGGAAAGATGCTTGATGTCATTAATCATTAGGGGAAATATCAAAACTACAATGAGATACCACCTTATTCCCACCATGATAGCTACTATCAAAAAAACAAAAACAAAAACAAAAAAACAGAAAATAACAAGTGTTGATAAGGTTGTAGAGAAACTGGAACCCTCATGAACTGCTAGTGGGAAAGTGAAATGTGGAGCTACAGTGGAAAATGGTATGACAGTTCCTCAAAAAATTAAATGTAGAATTACCATATGATCTAACAATCTTACTTCTGGGTATAGACCCAAAAGAACTGTTCAAATCTTGAAATAGACATAGATTTCCTGAACAGGACTAAAGAAAAAAAAAGGAAAAAAAATCTCCAGCCATGTAAGAGAAATTTGATAGGTCAGATATCAACAAAATTTGGAAAATATTCTCACCAAAAGACACTGTTATGAAAATGAAAAGGCAAATCATACATATATAAAGAAAATATTTGTAAATCACATATTTGATGAAGGACTTATGAAAGAACTTGTGACTCTGAACTAAAAAACGCACCCCATTTCTAAAAATGGGCAATTATACAAATGTCAGGTAAGTACATGAAAAGATGCTCAGTATCAGTTATTAAGGAAAGGCAAATTTAAACTACAATGACACATTACACACCTATTATAATGTCCAAAATTGAACACTGACAATATCAAGGGTTGACAAGGCTGTGGAGCACCTGGTATTTTCATATGGTGCTGTTGGAAATATAAAATAGAACCACCACTTCAGTAGACGCAACTTGGTAATTTTTAACGAAGTTAAATATACACCTCCCATATGACTTAGCCACTCCACTGCTAGATGTTTGCCCAAGAAAAATAATAGCATGTGTCTACACAAACATTCATATATAGATGTTTATAGCATCTTTCTTTGTCATTTGTCTATTTTGAACAACCCAAATTTCCATCAACAGGTAATGGAAACATGAATTGTGATATAGCAACACAGTGGAATACTACTCAGCAATAGAAAAGAATAAACTCAAACACTGAAAATCTTTCCTTTTTTCCATTATACATTTCTTTATTAAAGGTTTTATGATATGTTCTTTAAAAAAGAATAGAAAAAAGAGCCAGAGCCAAGATGGCTGCATGAGTAGGGCAGTGGAAATCTCCTAAAATAACCATATATATTTTTGAAAATACAACAAATACAACTACTATTCCTAACAGAGAAACCAGAGGATACAGTACAACAGCCAGGCTACAATTTACATCTGTGAGAACTCGGCATCTCACGAAGGGGGTAAGATACAAGCCGCAGCCCGGCGGGACCTGAGCACTCCCGCAACCCCAGCTCACTGATGGGAGGAGAGGAGTCAGAGCAGGGAGGGAGTGGAAGCGCAGGACTGCTAAATAACGAGCCCTAGTAATCCACACCTGGAGTTCAGACACACACAGCATGGTGTGCTGGATATTAGGGAAACGGAAAAGTAAAATCCAAGACGGAGACTGCAAGGAGGTCCCCATAGCCGGCTCCCCTGGAACAAAAGAAAAGTGGGTGCTTTTTGAAAATCCTAAAGGG
This sequence comes from Manis pentadactyla, assembly GCF_030020395.1. NCBI lineage: Eukaryota > Metazoa > Chordata > Mammalia > Pholidota > Manidae > Manis > Manis pentadactyla. The sequence continues at coordinate 154,418,588 of NC_080020.1, read as the reverse complement.
ACAGGGGGCCTCACAGCTGGAAGAAATCGTCCCAGTACACTCAGCACAGCAGGCTGGGAATCCTGAGGAACTTCAGGCACCCCAGTCCCCTGGGTGGCAGCACAGCTCAGAGGCCCCTCATGGTGATAAACAGACTGCTGTTCATTCCCGTGGCTGGCGTGGCCCCGCTACAGCAGCTGAGCAGCCAGACAGTGGCTGTGCCCACAGCAGCTGCCCAAAGTCTCCTCCAGCACGCAGCCGCCTGGACCAGACCTGGGGCCGCAACCAGTGCGCAGCTGCCTGGCACAGGCAGAGAAAGCCAGAGCAGGGCACAAAGGGGTGCCGTTCTCTCAGGAGAGCACACCTGGCGCACCTGCCGCTTCCTGCAGGGCTCTGGGCTGACCTGCCCACGGCGACTCAGGGGATTAACCTGGACGCTGCTCCTGGTGTGAGGGTGAATGACACAGGAAGCTGAGAGGGGGAAGGATGACCAGCGAGCAGGAAGGGACTTTGTTATCCCAGCTGACACATGTGCCACCTGCCTACAACTACCTCTATAGCCATGAAAAGGCAGAAGAATTCCGCCCAGTACAGAATTACCAAGACAACCCCCAAGAGAGGACTGGGGGAGACAGTTATAAGCAATCTTCCTGAAAAAGAATTCAAAATACAGGTCATAACCATGCTAAGGGACCTGCAGAGAAATATGCAAGAGCTAAAGGATCAACTTAGGAGGGAGAATACAGAAATAAGACAATCTCTGGAAGGACTTAAGAGCAGACTGGATGAGGTGCAAGAGGCCGTTAATGGAATAGAAATCAGAGAACAGGAATACAGAGAAGTTGAGGAAGAGAGAGATAAAAGGATCTCCAGGAATGAAAGAATATTAAGAGAACTGTGTGACCAATTGAGACGGAACAATATTCGCATTATAGGGGTACCACAAGAAGAAGAAGAAGAGAGAGAAAGGGATAGAAAGTGTCTTTGAAGAAATAACTGCTGAAATTTTCCCCAAACTGGGGGAAGAAATAGTCTCTCAGACCATGGAAGCCCACAGATCTGCCAACATAAGGGACCCAAGGAGGACAACACCAAGACATATAATAATTAAAATGGCAAAGATCAAACACAAGGACAGAGTATTAAAAGGCAGCCAGAGAGAGAAAAAAGGTCACCTACAAAGGAAAACCCATCAGGCTATCAGCAGACATCAGCAGAAACCTTACAGGCCAGAAAAGAATGACATGATATATTTAATGCAATGAAACAGAAGGGCCTTGAACCAAGAATACTGTATCCAGCATGATTATCATTTAAATATGAAGGAGGGATTAAACAACTCCCAGACAAGCAAAAGTTGAGGGAATTTGACTCCCATAACCCACCTCTACAGGATATTTTAAAGGGACTGCTCTAGATGGAAGCACTCCTAAGGCTAAATAGATGTCACCAGAGAAAATACAATCACAGCAAAGAAAGCAGACCAACCAAATACTAACTAAAGGCAAAAAAAAAAAAATCAGCAATTCACAAAAGCAGTCAAAGGAAAAACAAAAGAACACAGAATAAAACAACCAACATATAAAGAATGGAGGAGAAAGAATAAGAAGGGAGAGAAATAAAGAATCATCAGACTGTGCTTATTATAGCTTAATAAGCGACTTAAGTTAGATGGTTAGATAGTAAAGAAGACACCCTTGAACCTTTGGTAACCACGAATCTAAAGCCTGCAATGGCAATAAGTACATATCTTTCAATAACCACCCTAAATATAAATGGACTGAATACACAAATCAAAAGATACAGAGTAATAGAGTGGATAAAAAAGCAAGACCCATCTATATGCTGCTTACAAGAGACTCACCTCAAACCCAGACATACACAGACTAAAAGTCAAGGGATGGAAAAAGATAATTCATGCAAACAACAGGGAGAAAAAAGCAGGTGTTGCAGTACTTCTATCAGACAAAATAGACTTCAAAACAAAGAAAGTAACAAGGGATAAAGAAGGACATTACATAAAGATAAAGGGCTCAGTCCAACAAGAGGATATAACCATTATAAATATATATGCACCCAATACAGGAGCACCAACATATGTGAAACAAATACTAACAGAATTAAAGGGGGAAATAGAATGCAATGCATTCATTCTAGGAGACTTCAACATACCACTCACTCCAAAGGACAGATCCACCAGAAAGAAAATACGTAAGGACACAGAAGCACGGAACAACACTCTAGAACAGATGGACCTAACAGACATTTACAGAACTCTACACCCAAGAGCAGCAGGATATAGATTCTTCTCAAGAGCACATGGAACATTTTCCAGAACAGACCACATAATAGGCCACAAAAAGAGCCTCAGTAAATTCAAGAAGACTGAAATTCTACCAACCAAATTCTCAGACTACAAGGTATAAAACTAGAAATAAATTGTACAAAGAAAGCAAAAAGGCTCACAAACACATGGAGGCTTGACAACATGCTTCTAAATAATCAATGGATCAATGACCAAATTAAAATAGAGATCAAGGAATATATGGAGACAAGTGACAACAACAGCACAAAGCCCCCACTTCTGTGGGATGCAGCAAAGGCAGTTCTGAGAAGAAAGTATATAGCAATCCAGGCCTACTTAAAGAAGGGAGAACAATCCGAAATTAATAGTCTAAAGTCACTATTATTGAAACTGGAAAAGAAGAACAAATGAGGCCTAAAGTCAGCAGAAGGAGGGAACATAATAAATATCAGAGAAGAAATAAATAAAATTGAGAAGAATAAAACAATGGAAAAAAATCAATGAAACCAAGAGCTGGTTCTTTGAGAAAATAAACAAAATATAGAAACCCTTAGCCAGACTTATTAAGAGAAAAAGAGAATCTACACACATCAACAGAATCAGAAATGAGAAAGGTAAAATCACAATGGACCCCACAGAAATACAAATAATTATTACAGAATACTATGATAATCTATATGCTAACAAGTTGGAAAACCTAGAAGAAATGGACAACTTCCTAGAAAAATACAACCTTCCAAGGCTAACCAAGGAAGAAACAGAAAACCTAAACAGACCAATTAACAGCAACAACACTGAATTGGTAATCAAAAAACTACCCAAGAACAAAACACCAGTCCAGATGGATTCACAGCTGAATTTTATCAGACATATAGAGAAGACATAATACCCATTCTCCTTAAAGTTTTCCAAAAAATAGAACAGGAGGGAATACTTCCAAACTCATTCTATGAAGCCAGCATCATTGTAATACCAAAACCAGGAAAAGACACCACAAAAAAAGAAAATTATAGACCAATATCACTGGTGAACATAGATGTAAAAATACCTAACAAAATAGTAGCAAACCGAATTCACAAATACATCAAGAGGATTATACACCATGATCAAGTGGGATTCATCTCAGGGATGCAAGCATGATACAACATTCAAAAATCCATCAACATCATCCACCACATCAACAAAAAGAAGGACAAAAACCACATGATCATCTCCATAGAGGCTGAAAAGCATTCAACAAAATTCAACATCCATTCATGATAAAAACTCTCAACAAAATGGGTATAGAGGGCAAGTACCTCAACATAATAAAGGCCATACATGACAAATCCACAGACAACATCATACTTAACAGCAAGAAGCTGAAAGCTTTTCCTCTAAGATTGGGAACAAGACAGGGATGCCCACTCTCCCCACTGTTATACAATATAGTACGAGAGGTCTTAGCCACAGCAATCAGACAAAACAAAGAAATACAAGGCATCCAGACAGGTAAAGAAGAAGTCAAACTGTCATTATTTGCAGATGACATGATATTGCACATAAAAAACCCTAAAGACTCCACTCCAAAATGACTAGAACAAATATCTGAATTCAGCAAAGTTGCAGGATACAAAATTAACACACAGAAATCTGTGGCTTTCCTATACATTAATGATGAACTAGCAGAAAGAGAAATCAGGAAAACAATTCCATTCACAATTGCATCAAAAAGAATAAAATACCTAGGAATAAACCTAACCAAGGAAGTGAAAGACCTATACCCTGAATACTACAAGACACTCTTAAGAGAAATTAAAGAGGACACTAACAAATGGAAACTCATCCCACGCTCTTGGCTAGGAAAAATTAATATTGTTAAAATGGCCATCCTGCCTAAAGGAATCTACAGATTCAATGCAATCCCTATCAAAATACCAACAGCATTAGTATTCTTCAATGAACTGGAACAAATAGTTCAAAAATTCATATGGAATCACAAAAGACCCTGAATAGCCAAAGCAATCCTGAGAAGGAAGAAAAAACCAGGGGGGGTCTCGCTTCCCAACTTCAAGGTCTACTACAAAGCCACAGTAATCAAGACAATTTGATACTGGCACAAGAACAGACCCACAGACCAGTGGAACAGAATAGAGAGTCTAGATATTAACCCAAACATATATGGTCAATTAATATACAATAAAGGAGCTATGGACATACAATGGGGAAATGACAGCCTCTTCAACAGCTGGTGTTGGCAAAACTGGACAGCTACATGTAAGAGAATGAAACTGGATCACTGTCTAACCCCATACACAGAAGTAAATTCAAAATGGATTAAAGACCTGAATGGAAGTCATGAAACCATAATACTCTTAGAAAAAAACATAGGCAAAAATCTCTTGGACATAAACATGAGCAACTTCTTCACGAACATATCTCCCTGGGCAAGGGAAACAAAAGTAAAAATGAACAAGTGGGACTATATCAAGCTGAAAAGCTTCTGTACAGCAAATGACACCATCTGTAGAACAAAAAGGCATCCTACAGTATGGGAGAATATATTCATAAATGACAGATCCGATAAAGGGTGACATCCAAAATATATAAAGAGCTCACCCCCTCAACAAATAAAAAGCAAATAATCCAATTAAAAAATGGGCAGAGGAGCTGACCAGACAGTTGTCCAAAAAAGAAATACAGATGGCCAACAGACACATGAAAAGAAGCTCCATATCGCTAATCATCAGAGAAATGCAAATTAAAACCACAATGAGATATCACCTCACACTAGTAAGGATTGCCACCATCCAAAACACAAACAACAACAAATGTTGGCAAGGTTGTGGAGAAAGGGGAACCCTCCTACACTACTGATGGGAATGTAAATTAGTTCAACCATTGTGGAAAGCAGTATGGAGGTTCCTCAAAAAGCTCAAAATAGAAATACCATTTGACCCATGGATTCCACTCTAAGGAATTTACCCTAAGAATGCAGCAGCCCAGTTTGAAAAAGACAGATGCACCCCTAGGTTTACTGCAGCACTATTTACTATAGCCAAGAAATGGAAGTAACCTAAGTGTCCATCAGTAGATGAATGGATAAAGATGTGGTACATATACACAATGGAATATTATTCAGCCATAAGAAGAAAACATATTCTACCATTTGCAACCACATGGATGGTGCTAGAGGGTATTATGCTCAGTGAAATGAGCCAGGCGGAAAAAGACATTTATCAAATGATTTCACTCATCTGTGGAGTATAAGAACAAAGAAAAAACTGAAGGAACAAAACAGCAGCAGACTCACAGAACCCAAGAATGGACTAACAGTTACCAAAGGGAAAGGGACTGGGGAGGATGGGTGGGAAGGGAGGGATAAGGGGGGAAAGGGGCATCACAATTAGCACATAATGTAGGGTGGGGGGAATGGGGAAGGCAGTGTAACACAGAGAAGACAAGTAGTGATTCTATAGCATCTTACTATGCTGATGGACAGTAACTGTAGTGGGCTATGTGGGGGGGACTTGGTGATTGGGGGAGTCAAGTAAACATAATGTTCTTCATGTAATTGTAGATTAATTATACCAAAATAGAAAAATAAAAAATAAAAAACGAATAGAAAATAATATTTGAATAAAAAATGAATAAACTATTGATAAATAAGAAAATTCAAAGCAGTTATGCTGAGTCAGACCCCCCCAAACAGTACATTCTGTATGATTCCATATATATATAATGGTTTAAAATATAAATTCATAGTGACAGACAGCAGATCAGTGGTTGCCTAGAGGTAGAGAGTAAGGATGGAAGGATTACAAGAGTCACAAGTAAACTTTCCGGGATGATGTGTATGTTCATTATCTTGATTATAGTGGTGGTTTCACAGGAGTATAAATATGGCAATCCTTTCAAATTGTACACTTTAAACATACACAGTTTATCATGTCAGTTATACTTCAATAAAGAGCATAACCTAAGAATTCTAGAACATGCAAACCTGTGGTTCTCATGTAACGTTGACAGAACGGGGACTCGGGGAGTATCACTCATGCATACTTTCTTAAGGGGAAAAAACAACCTTCATGAAGGCAGTCTGGCCAAGAAGATTACTCATGAAGAATTGCAAATGAGGATGCTATCTTATGAAAGCCAGGCAGACACTCACCATAAAGGAACTGTGGAAATAATGTTACAAAAGGAGAAAGTGAATGTTTTAAATAAAGTATAAGCCACAAAATGCCAACGATACATCCGAAGTATTAAGAGAAAGGGAAAGATCACAATAGGCACTATTTTGTTTCTGAAGTAATTTGAGAAATAAAGGCTTAAACATATCTTAAAAGTATATCTGAAAATTAAACCCTTATATCAAGAGAGAAAACAAAAAGGAAAGCATAAAATTTAGATGGTATTAATTAAACACATCCAGTGTGATTAAATGAGATAAACTTGCCTAGTTAAAAAAGACAAAAGACTGTGCAAAAAACCGAAGCCCAACTATAAATTGCATATACCCAATACAAAATAATGCAGAAATGTTGTAAGTCAAAGAATGAGCAAAAATAGGGCAAGCGCCCCCCAAAAAGGAAGAGAAAAAGCAGGCGAATAAGGGTTACATTAACAATGAAAAGATCTGATATCTTACATAAAATCTTTTATGAATCAACAGCGAAAAAATGAAGAAAACTGGGAGAATCAGGGAGGGGCGGAAGATGGTGTCGTGAGTAGAGCAGTGGAAATCTCCTCCCAAAACAACATATATCTATGAAAATATAACAAAGACAACCCTTCCTAGAATAAAGACCAGAGGACACAGGACAATATCCAGACCACATCCACACCTGAGAGAACCCAGCGCCTCGCGAAGGGGGTAAGATACAAGCCCCGGCCCCGCGGGAGCCGAGCGCCCCTCCCCCCAGCTCCCGGCGGGAGAAGAGCAGGCAGAGCGGGAGGGAGACGGAGCCCAGGGCTGCCGAACACCCAGCCCCAGCCATCCGGGCCAGAGTGCAGGGCCCTGGATACTGGGAAAACAGGGCAGCAAGAACAGTGAGCAGGCACTGGAGGCTGGGCGACAGAGGACATAAGAAAAGCGCGCAACCATTTTTTTTTTTTTGCTTTTTTGCTGCTTTGTTTTGGCGAGCGCTTTTTGGAAGTCTTAAAGGGACAGGGACCCCAATACTAGGGAAACAGGGCAGAAAGACCGGTGAGCAGAGGCCTGAGGCTGGCACCGGAGAATAAAGAAAAACGAACGACCACCTTTTTTTTTTTTAATTAAAAAAAATTTTTTTTTTTAATTAAAAAAATTTTTTTTTCTTGGTTTTTTTTGTGGTCGTTGTTTTGTTTTGGCGGGTGCTTTTTGGAAGTCTTAAAGGGGCAGGGCGGGTCACTTAATCCAGAGGTAGGGAATCTGGGATCTCTGGGCACCCTAACCCCTGGGCTGCAGGGAGCAGGGAGGCCCCTTACGGAGATAAATAGCCTCCCAGCAGCTCCTGCTCCAACGCGACTCCACCATTTTGGAGTAGCTGCCCGAGCCAGGCCACGCCCACAGCAACAGCGGAGATTAACTCCATAGCAGCCGGGCAGGAAGCAGAAACCCTGTCTGCGCGCAGCTGCGCAGCACAAGCCACTAGAGGCCGCTGTTCTCCCAGGAGAGGAGGGCCACAAACCAACAAGAAAGGAAGTCCTTCCAGCCGTCACTCGTCCCAGTTCTGCAGACTATTCCTATCACCATGAAAAGGCAAAGCTACAGGCAGACAAAGATCACAGAGACAACACCAGAGAAGGAGACAGACCTAACCAGTCTTCCTGACAAAGAATTCAAAATAAGAATCATAAACATGCTGACAGAGATGCAGAGAAATACGCAAGAAAAATGGGATGAAGTCCGGAAAGAGATCACAGATGCCAGAAAGGAGATCGCAGAAATGAAACAAACTCTGGAAGGGTTTATAAGCAGAATGGATAGAATGCAAGAGGCCATTGATGGAATTGAAATCAGAGAACAGGAACGCATAGAAGCTGACATAGAGAGAGACAAAAGGATCTCCAGGAATGAAACAATATTAAGAGAACTGTGTGACCAATCTAAAAGGAACAATATCCGTATTATAGGGGTCCCAGAAGAAGAAGAGAGAGGAAAAGAGATGGAAAGTATCTTAGAAGAAATAATTGCTGAAAACTTCCCCACACTGGGGGAGGAAGTAATCAAACAGACCACGGAAATACACAGAACCCCCAACAGAAAGGATCCAAGAAGGGCAACACCAAGACACATAATAATTAAAATGGCAAAGATCAAGGACAAGGAAAGAGTGTTAAAGGCAGCTAGAGAGAAAAAGGTCACCTATAAAGGGAAACCCATCAGGCTAACGTCAGATTTCTCAACAGAAACCCTACAGGCCAGAAGAGAATGGCATGATATATTTAATACAATGAAACAGAAGGGCCTTGAACCAAGGATACTGTATCCAGCACAACTATCATTCAAATATGACGGTGGGATTAAACAATTCCCAGACAACCAAAAGCTGAGGGAATTTGCTTTCCACAAACCACCTCTACAGAACATCTTACAGGGACTGCTCTAGATGGCAGCACTCCTAGAAAGAGCACAGCACAAAACACCCAACATATGAAGAATCGAGGAGGAGGAACAAGAAGGGAGAGAAGAAAAGAATCTCCAGACAGTGTATATAACAGCTCAATAAGCGAGCTAAGTTAGGCAGTAAGATACTAAAGAGGCTAACCTTGAAGCTTTGGTAACCACGAATTTAAAGCCTGCAATGGCAATAAGTACATATCTTTCAATAGTCACCCTAAATGTTAATGGGTTGAATGCACCAATCAAAAGACACAGAGTAACAGAATGGATAAAAAAGCAAGACCCATCTATATGCTGCTTACAAGAAACTCACCTCAAACCCAAAGACATGTACAGACTAAAAGTCAAGGGATGGAAAAACATATTTCAAGCAAACAACAGTGAGAAGAAAGCAGGGGTTGCAGTACTAATATCAGACAAAATAGACTTCAAAACAAAGAAAGTAACAAGAGATAAAGAAGGACACTACATAATGATAAAGGGCTCAGTCAAACAAGAGGATATAACCATTCTAAATATATATGCACCCAACACAGGAGCACCAGCATATGTGAAACAAATACTAACAGAACTAAAGGGGGATATAGACTGCAATGCATTCATTCTAGGAGACTTCAACACACCACTCACCCCAAAGGATAGATCCACTGGGCAGAAAATAAGTAAGGACACGGAAGCACTGAACAACACAGTAGAGCAGATGGACCTAATAGACATCTATAGAACTCTACATCCAAAAGCAGCGGGATATACATTCTTCTCAAGTGCACATGGAACATTCTCCAGAATAGACCACATACTAGGCCACAAAAAAGAGCCTCAGAAAATTCCAAAAGATTGAAATCCTACCAACCAACTTTTCAGACCACAAAGGCATAAAACTAGAAATAAACTGTACAAAGAAAGCAAAGAGGCTCACAAACACATGGAGGCTTAACAACACGCTCCTAAATAATCAATGGATCAATGACCAAATCAAAATGGAGATCCAGCAATATATGGAAACAAATGACAACAACAACACTAAGCCCCAACTTCTGTGGGACACAGCAAAAGCAGTCTTAAGAGGAAAGTATATAGCAATCCAAGCATATTTAAAAAAGGAAGAGCAATCCCAAATGAATGGTCTAATGTCACAATTATCGAAATTGGAAAAAGAAGAACAGATGAGGCCTAAGGTCAGCAGAAGGAGGGACATAATAAAGATCAGAGAAGATATAAATAAAATTGAGAAGAATAAAACAATAGCAAAAATCAATGAAACCAAGAGCTGGTTCTTCGAGAAAATAAACAAAATAGATAAGCCTCTAGCCAGACTTATTAAGAAGAAAAGAGAGTCAACACAAATCAACAGTATCAGAAACGAGAAAGGAAAAATCACGACGGACCCCACGGAAATGCAAAGAATTATTGGAGAATACTATGAAAACCTATATGCTAACAAGCTGGGAAACCTAGGAGAAATGGACAATTTCCTAGAAAAATATAACCTTCCAAGATTGACCCAGGAAGAAACAGAAAATCTAAACAGACCAATTACCAGCAACAAAATTGAAGCGGTAATCCAAAAACTACCAAAGAACAAAACCCCCGGGCCAGATGGATTTACCTCGGAATTTTATCAGACATACAGGGAAGACATAATACCCATTCTCCTTAAAGTTTTCCAAAAAATAGAGGAGGAGGGGATACTCCCAAACTCATTCTATGAAGCTAACATCACCCTAATACCCAAACCAGGCAAAGACCCCACCAAAAAAGAAAACTACAGACCAATATCCCTGATGAACGTAGATGCAAAAATACTCAACAAAATATTAGCAAACCGAATTCAAAAATACATCAAAAGGATCATACACCATGACCAAGTGGGATTCAATCCAGGGATGCAAGGATGGTACAACATTCGAAAGTCCATCAACATCATCCACCACATCAACAAAAAGAAAGACAAAAACCACATGATCATCTCCATAGATGCTGAAAAAGCATTTGACAAAGTTCAACATCCATTCATGTTAAAAACTCTCAGCAAAATGGGAATAGAGGGCAAGTACCTCAACATAATAAAGGCCATCTATGATAAACCCACAGCCAACATTATATTGAACAGCGAGAAGCTGAAAGCATTTCCTCTGAGATCGGGAACTAGACAGGGATGCCCACTCTCTCCACTGTTATTTAACATAGTACTGGAGGTCCTAGCCACGGCAATCAGACAAAATAAAGAAATACAAGGAATCCAGATTGGTAAAGAAGAAGTTAAACTGTCACTATTTGCAGATGACATGATACTGTACATAAAAAACCCTAAAGACTCCACCCCAAAACTACTAGAACTGATATCGGAATACAGCAAAGTTGCAGGATACAAAATCAACACACAGAAATCTGTGGCTTTCCTATATACTAACAATGAACCGACAGAAAGAGAAATCAGGAAAACAACTCCATTCACAATTGCATCAAAAAAAATAAAATACCTAGGAATAAACCTAACCAAAGAAGTGAAAGACTTACACTCTGAAAACTACAAGTCACTCTTAAGAGAAATTAAAGGGGACACTAACAGATGGAAACTCATCCCATGCTCGTGGCTAGGAAGAATTAATATCGTCAAAATGGCCATCCTGCCCAAAGCAATATACAGATTTGATGCAATCCCTATGAAACTACCAGCAACATTCTTCAATGAACTGGAACAAATAATTCAAAAATTCATATGGAAACACCAAAGACCCCGAATAGCCAAAGCAATCCTGAGAAAGAAGAATGAAGTAGGGGGGATCTCACTCCCCAACTTCAAGCTCTACTATAAATCCATAGTAATCAAGACAATTTGGTACTGGCACAAGAGCAGAGCCACAGACCAATGGAACAGACTAGAGAATCCAGACATTAACCCAGACATATATGGTCAATTAATATTTGATAAAGGAGCCATGGACATACAATGGCGAAATGACAGTCTCTTCAACAGGTGGTGCTGGCAAAACTGGACAGCTACATGTAGGAGAATGAAACTGGACCATTGTCTAACCCCATATACAAAAGTAAACTCAAAATGGATCAAAGACCTGAATGTAAGCCATGAAACCATTAAACTCTTGGAAGAAAACATAGGCGAAAACCTCTTAGACATAAACATGAGTGACTTCTTCTTGAACATATCTCCCCGGGCAAGGAAAACAACAACAAAAATGAGTAAGTGGGACTATATTAAGCTGAAAAGCTTCTGTACAGCAAAAGACACCATCAATAGAACAAGAAGGATCCCTACAGTATGGGAGAATATATTTGAAAATGACACATCCGATAAAGGCTTGACGTCCAGAATATATAAGGAGCTCTCACGCCTCAACAAACAAAAAACAAATAACCCAATTAAAAAATGGGCAGAGGAACTGAACAGACAGTTCTCCAAAAAAGAAATACAGATGGCCAACAGACACATGAAAAGATGCTCCACATCGCTAATTATCAGAGAAATGCAAATTAAAACTACAATGAGGTATCACCTCACACCAGTAAGGATGGCTGCCATCCAAAAGACAAACAACAACAAATGTTGGCGAGGCTGTGGAGAAAGGGGAACCCTCCTACACTGCTGGTGGGAATGTAAGTTAGTTCAACCATTGTGGAAAGCAGTATGGAGGTACATCAAAATGCTCAAAACAGACTTACCATTTGACCCAGGAATTCTACTCCTAGGAATTTACCCTAGGAATGCAGCAATCAAGTTTGAGAAAGACCAATGCACCCCTATGTTTATTGCAGCACTATTTACAGTAGCCAAGAATTGGAAGCAACCTAAATGTCCATCGATAGATGAATGGATAAAGAAGATGTGGTACATATACACAATGGAATACTACTCAGCCATAAGAAAAGGGCAAATCCAATCATTTGCAGCAACATGGATGGAGCTGGAGGATATTATGCTCAGTGAAACAAGCCAAGCGGAGAAAGAGAAATACCAAATGATTTCACTTATCTGTGGAATATAAGAACAAAGGAAAAACTGAAGGAACAAAACAGCAGCAGAATCACAGAACTCAAGAATGCACTAACAGGTACCAAAGGGAAAGGGACTGGGGAGGATGGGTGGGTAGGGAGGGATAAGGGGGGGAGAAGTAGGGGGGTATTAAGATTAACATGCATGGGGGGGTAGGAGAAAAGGGAGGGCTGTACAACACAGAGAAGGCAAGTAGTGATTCTACAACATTTTGCTATGCTGATGGACAGTGACTGTAAAGGGGTTTATAGGGGAGACCTGGTATAGGGGAGAGCCTAGTAAACATAATATTCGTCATGTAAGTGTAGATGAGTGTTAGCAAAAAAAAAAAAAGGGCAGTTCCTGTGTGGTAACCTCCAACGAGTTCTACACAAGGGTATAAAGGGCATATAAAAGTGTAGGCAAAGGGTCTGTTTGTGTTTATACAGAGGATCAAAGCCTAATTGTGCTACCCCGAAAATGAACTAAGATACGATATGAAAAAGAACTTCCAACATCTGCACTCTCTGGAAGACTCATGCCAGAAGATGATCATCAAAAAACCCCAACAAAGATCCACGCACTGCTACAGCTGTAGATGCACTCATCCCACCAGTTCCTGGACTTGCCATGGGAATGAGGAAGGAGATATCTAAGCTGGCCTGTGCATACAGTAAAACAACAAAATTGGACTGGATCTATACTGTTGGAACTCAACCAAGAATTTGGAGAAGTGCAAATTGTAGCGCTCCAAAGTCTTAAAACTACAAACTATTTACTGTTAAAAGAACATATGGCATGTGAACAGTCCCCAGGAATGGGTTGTTTTAATTTGTCTGATTTCTCTCAGACTGTTCAAGTTCAGTTGGACAATATCCACCATATCATAGATAAGTTTTCACAAATGCCTAAGGTGCCTAACTGGTTTTCTTGTTTTCACTGGAGATGGCTGGTAATTACAGATATGCTTTGGTTATGTAACTATACTCCTATTATGTTAATGTGTGTGCGCAATTTAAGTAGTAGCTTAAAACCTATACATGCTGAAGTTACTCTACAAGAAGATATGTCAAAGAAATAATCAATCTTCCCATGTTTTCTTCCGCCTGCTACTTCTATAGCTTTTCTTCTTCCTTCCTAATTACAACCCTTAAATAGAATTCGTGCCTCATATCAAATTTACCGAGTATCATAATTCTTCCAAGTGGTAAAGATACCTCAAGACAAATGCTGGGCATAGAAGCCACAGGGCATAAATATGCAAAGAAGTAAAAAGCTAACTTTTTCAAACAATAAGGCTTCTCTCTCACTTACCAACTTCACATTTCCCTGTATGGCCCCGGAAGATGACTGGTTAGCCAGAGACGGGTAAGATTCCTCAAGGGAGGAACAACCTAAGACAGGCACAGTCGCAGGGGGGCCATCAGGTGAGAAATTGGGGATCAACAGAGGTGAGGCTTAGAACCTCACCCCCCCGTTCTGAGAGAAATCTTCTGCATACGTGGATGTTTTATTGCCCTGGTCTAGCTTGGATTAACACATAGTCTACAGGCACACACCTGATCATCTACATTTGCTCTCTTACAACACTAAACTATGTTTTCTACCTTTATCTTGTATCTACCTACCACTTCAGCATTTTATTAAAAATAATAATAATAAAGAGAGAAATGTGGTATGCACATATAAATCAAGTATAAAAACCAAATGAATATTCATATTTGAACTGACTGTTTAGAGTTCATAATGCATGAGCAAAACCGAAAGTTTCTGTGATGACTGCCCTTGTACTGTTCACTATGTAACTTATTCATTATGTAAGAATTTGTTCTACATGTAAAAACTTGTTTGTTATGCCTCAGAAGATTGGAGACTGACAAAAATTAGGCTTGGGGTGGATTAATGATTGTGCATTGAGCATTGACTCCCCTATACAGAATTTTATTGTCGTTAACAACCATTTGATCAATAAATATGAGATGCACTCACAAAAAAAAAAAAAAAAAAAGGACAGACTTCCAATGGTAAAATAAATTAGTAACCGGGATGTAATGTATAGCATAAGGAATATAGTCAAGATATTGTAACAGCCTGGTAGGGTGATAGCTGGAACCTAGAATTATGTATATAAATGTTCTACCACTGTGTTGTACACTTGAAACTCATGTAATGTAATACTGTGTGTCAACTAACCTTCAATAAAAAATAATTATTTAAAAAAAAAAAAAAAAGAAAACTGGGAGAAGAATATTATGATTATAATATAAGCAAAAGGCAAGAACAGGCAACCTACTGAAGAAAAATAAAGGCCAGCAGTCATATGAAAAAGGTCAGCCTCACTAAACAGTGAAGCAATCCCTAGAAGACACTGAGATTTCGTATTTCACCATCTCATTGCAGGCACCTTTGAACCTTATGAATTCATGCCCACAGGTAAGGATCTATCATGAGCACTCAGGCTCTGGAAAATGCCTGCACCATGTATTTTTGGATTTTTTATCAAATATAAGACATACCTACAATATTTCAAACTACGCTGAACACAGAAGCTCAAGTTGGTAATTCTTGACTTAATGTAAATGATTTTACCATTGTGTCTTTCTAGAGAGACAGGCACAGACTCCTTCCCGCCCACAATTCAGACTCCATGCTTCTGCTGCATGGGCTTCAGTCTCAGCCTGGCTCACTACCAGGCCCCAGATTCCAGACCAATGTGAGCCCAGTTTCTCTCAAAGCACTCCAACCCCAAAGAAGAATCCATGAGAGAAAAATGGATTTTTCTTCCAACTGAATGGACCAGCCTCTGCAAAAATATATACCTATGCTCTAAAAAATTATTAAAATCTCATTATCACAAAAATAAGTACAACCCAGTAGTTTTCAATTGGGGGCCATGTGTCCTCTAGGGCTGTCTGGCAATGTTAGAGGCATCTTTGATGGTCACAACTGAGGATGCTACTGGTGTCAAGACTGTGGAGGCTAGGGATGTGCATGAACACGCTACAGTGCACAGCCCATCACCCTGCAAGGAATTATCTGGTTCAAATAAATACTGCCAAGACTGAAAACCCTACTGTAACTTGAATTATATCAAGAAATGTCTTTTAGATTTTTGTTGTAGTAACTTCTGCTTGCATTAAAATTCAAAGTGCTGATTATCACAACTGTGTCTATTTATAATAGCCCTTGTAGTTCTTAACACACTGGAGACACTCAAATACAGGATTATACTTTACAGAGAATGACACTAAGCCTCTGATGATTCAGATCATTAGTCCAGGGTCAAATGGTATAAATCAGAATTCAAATCCTGTGATCTGGTTTATCATTACATATTTACTATGATATATACTTGATAAGATTTCATGTGTCTAAAACTGACTTCTTTAGCTTACTTACATAGCTGAAGTTGGCTATATTGCTGCTAACAATTTTAAATGTGGCCACCATTTTCTACTGTGTAACAGTTGAACATAGTATTTAATTTTTCTAGAAAATACTCAACTAAATGAAATTTATAATGTCAGTTGTGTGCACTTACTTGGTGTGCTTAGAAATAATACAAGGTCTGTACCACCCTGGAACTTAAGATTCCTGCCGGCACAGGCGGGGGCCTGTACACAGCTGGTGGTACCAGGGAGCCTCGCTGGGCAGCTCATGATTATCATGCACCAGGAGGCTTTCCCTCAGCTGTGCCTGAGAAGAGCAGCAAAGTTTCCTTGCAGAGCTCAGGATTGTCACTTTCAGATATAAAATTACATACTTCCTCAAGGGTAGGGGAAGGGGCAGAGGATGAGGTCTGCTTTTGATCAAGAAGACTTAACATGGGACCCTGCTTCTCATCAACACCCTTCCAAACCTTCCTCCGCACATAATCTCATCACTGAAAATGGACAAGCATCTGTGAGGCAGTTGTAGGAATTTCTAATTCACAAAGTGTGTCTTTCCTGACTCTTCTTTGTAGTTGTTTTGCTTCGTGTACTTGACATATGTTTGTATTCTTAATATAAGTTTCTTTATTGAGATAATTGTACATTCACACACAGTTATAAGAAGTAAAATAATAGAGAAAGGTACATTTTACCCAGTTCTCCCACTGTAACATTCTGCAAAAACTATGTGACAACCAGGATATTGACATTGATACAATCCACTGATAAGATTCCCTTAGTTTTATTTGTACTCATTTGTACATGTGTTTAGTTCTACACAATATGCTCATTTGTGTAGGTTCATATATCCACCACCTCAGTCAAGATACGCAACATTTTTGTCATCCCAAGGATTCTGTATTCTGTCCTTCTAGAACCTTATTTACCTTCTGCCTCCCTTCCCCCAAACCCTGGCAACCACCAACCACTCTTACTCATACCTACAATTTTCTCATTTCAAAATTGTCATATAGATGGACTTATACATATATAACCTTTTGGATGTTCACTCAGTGTAATTCTCTGTCAATTCATTCAAACTGTTGTGTGTGTCAATAGTGTGCTCCATTTTTTTTTTGCTAAGTAGTACTCCATGGTATTGCTGTAACACAATTTGTTTGATTCATCCACTGAAGGACATCTGGGCTGTTTCCAGCTTTTGCTTATTGCAAATAAAGCAGCTATGAATAGATTTTAGTGTGAACATAAATTTCCATTTCTCTGGGAGAATGTACAAGAATACAATTGCTGGGTCATATGATAACCCCATGTTTAGTGTTATAAAAACTGCCAAACTTTTTCCAGAGTGGCTGTACTACACTTACAGATCCACTAGCAATGTATGAGTGATCCAGTTTCTCCACATGCTTATCAGCATTTAGTGTTGCCATTATTTTGGTGTGCATGGTTTTATTTTACATTTTCTTGATGGATAATGTGGTTGAACAGCTTTCAATGTCATTTGCTTTCAATATCCTTTTTTGCCATCTGTAAATCCTTTTCACTAAAATGTCCATGTCAATTGTCAAACTCGAAGTGTATTGTTTCTTACTGTTGTTAGTGAGTTTTGAGAGAGTTTTATATATTCTAAAAACTAGGTCCTTTGTCAGATATCTGGCTTGTGACATTTTCTCCTAGTTTGTATTTTTTGACTTTCTATATTCTCCACATGGTCTTTTGCATAGTGAGTTTTTAATTCATCAGTACTCCCCTTATAGATTGTACTTACGGTATCAAGTTTTTGGTGTCAAGAACCCCGCCTTGCTTTATAACCTGAAGCTTTTTTCTCATGTTTTTTTCGTAAGAGAGCTACCATTTTATATTTTATACTTAATATCCATCATTTATTTTAGTTTAATTTTCATATAAAGTGTGAGGGTTATCTGTATATTTTAGTTCTATTTTGATATCTTTTGGTGTTCTTTGTTCCTAGTTTTTAAATTTATTTTATTTTATTTTGTTGTCATTAATCTACAATTACATGAAGAACATTGTGTTTACTAGGGGCCCCTCTTCACCAAGTCGCCCCCACAAACTCCATTACAGTCACTGTCCATCAGTGTAGTAAGATGCTGTAGAATCACTACTTGTCTTCTCTGTGTTGCACAGCCCTCCCCATGCCCCCCGCCAACATTATACATGCTAATCGTAATACCCCCTTTCTTTTTCCTCACCCTTATTCCTCCCTTCCCTCCCATTCTCCCCAGTCCCTTTCCCTTTGGAAACTGTCAGTCCATTCTTAGGTTCTGTGATTCTGCTGCTGTTTTGCTCCTTCAGTCTTTCTTTGTTCCTATACTCCACATAGGAGTGAAATCATTTGGTGTTTGTCTTTCTCCGCCTGGCTTATTTATACCCTCTAGCTCCATCCATGTTGTTGCAAATGGTAGGATTTGTTTTTTTCTTATGGCTGAATAATATTCCATTGTGAATATGTACCACATCTTCTTTATCCAATCATCTACTGATGGATACTTAGGTTGCTTCCATTTCTTGGCTATTGTAAATAGTGGCTTTTGGATGTAGAGTTCTATAAATGTCTATTAGATCCATCTGTTCTAGTGTGTTGTTCAGTGCCTCTGTGTCCTTACTTATTTTCTGTCCGGTGGATCTAGCCTTTTGAGTGAGTGGCGTGTTGAAGTCTCCTACCATGAATGCATTGCATTCTCTTTCCTCCTTTAGTTCTGTTAGTATTTGTTTCACATATGTTGGTGCTCCTGTGTTGGGTGTCCTATATATAAAATGGTTATATCCTCTTGTTGGACTGAGCCCTTTATCATTATGCAATGTCCTTCTTTGTCTCTTGTTACTTTCTTTGTTTTGAGATCTATTTTGTCTGATACTACTGCAACACCTGCTTTTTTCTCCCTGTTGTTTGCATGATATATCTTTTTCCATCCCTTGGCTTTTAGTCTGTGCATGTCTTTGGGTTTAAGGTGAGTCTCTTGTAAGCAGAATAGAGATGGGTCTTGCTTTTTTATCTATTCTATTACTCTGTGTCTTTTGATTTGTGCATTCAGTCCATTTACATTTAGGGTGATTATTGAAAGATATGTACTTATTGCCATTGCAGGCTTTAGATTCGTGGTTACCAAAGGTTCAAGGTGATCTTCTTTAGTATCTTACTGTCTGACTTAACTCGCTTATTCAGCTATTTTAAACACTGTCTGGTGATTCTTTATTTTTCTCCCTTCTTATTCCTTCTCCTCTGTTCTTTATATGTTGTTTGTTTTATTCTGTGCTCTTTTGTGTTTCCTTTAGCTGCTTTTGTGGGTAGTTGATTTTATTTTTTGTCTTTAGTTAGTATTTGGTTGGTCTGCTTTCTTTGCTGTGATTTTATTTTCTCTGGTGACATCTATTTAGCCTTAGGAGTGCTCCCATCTAGAGCAGTCCCTCTAAAATACCCTGTAGAGGTGGTTTGTGGGAGGCAAATTCCCTCAACTTTTACTTGTCTGGGAATTGTTTAATCCCTCCTTCATATTTAAATGATAATCATGCTGGACACAGTATTCCTGGTTCAAGGCCCTTCTGTTTCATTGCATTAAATATATCATGCCATTCTCTTCTGGCTTGTAATGTTTCTGTTGAGAAGTCTGATGATAACCTGATGGGTTTTCCTTTGTAGGTGACCTTTTTCCTCTCTCTAGCTGCCTTTAATACTCTGTCCTTGTCCTTGATCTTTGTCATCTTAATTATTATGTGTCTTGGTGTTGTCTTCTGTGGGTCCCTTCTGTTGGGGGTTCTGTGCACTTCCGTGGTCTGATCGATTATTTCCTTCCCCAGTTTGGGGAAGTTTTCAGCCATTATTTCTTCAAATACACTTTCTATCCCTTTTTCTCTCTCTTCTTCTTCTGGTATCCCTATAATGCAGATATTGTTCCTTTTGGATTGGTCACACAGTTCTCTTAATATTGATTCATTCCTGGAGATCCTTTTATCTCTCTCTGCATCAGCTTCTATGTGTTCCTGTTCTCTGGTTTCTTTTCCATCAATGGCCTCTTGCATCTTATCCATTTTGCTTATAAATCCTTCCAGAGATTGTTTCATTTCTGTAACCTCATTCCAGACATCACCCCTTAGCTCTCGCATATTTCTCTGCAGCTCTTTCAGCATGGTTATGAGCTTTATTTTTAATTCTTTTTCAGGTAGATTGGTTAGGACTATCTCCTTTTCAGGGTTTGCCTCTGTGATCAAATTCTTCTGCCTTTTCATGGTGATAGAGGTATTTGTGGGGAGCTGGCGTGTGTGTTGGCTAAGAGAAAGACCCTTCTTGCTGGTTTGTGGCCTTCCTCTCCTGGGAAAACAGCAACTTCTAGCAGCTTGTGCTGGGTAGCTGCATGCAGGCAGAGTTTCTAATTCTTCCCTGGCCCCTGTGGAGTTTAGCTCCGCGGTTGCTATGGGCGTGGCCAGCCTCAGGCTGCTTCTCCAATATGGCAGAGCCATGTCGGAGGGAGAATGGGTAGGAGGCTGTTTATCGCTGTGAGGGGCCTCTGAGCTGTGCTGCCGCCCAGGGGGTTAGGGCGCTCGGAGTTCCCTGGGATTGACAGTTGCTGGGCTAAGTGTCCCGGGAAGCTTCCATCCAGCTGTGGGGTCCCTGTCCCTTGAAGACTTTCAAAAAGCACTTGCTTTTCTTTGTCCCTGGGGCACCGGCTGCGGGGACCCGCTCACAGGTCTTACTGTCCTGTTTCCCTAGTTTCCAACACCCCACGCACACACTGTGTGTCTGCGGCCTGGTGTGGATGGCTAGGGCTGAGTGTTTATCAGTCCTGGGCTCCCTCTCCCTCCCTGCTCTGACTCCTCTCCTCCTGTCAGGAGCTGGGGTGAGGGGCGCTTGGGTCCCGCCGGGCTGGGGCTTGTATCTTACCCCCTTCACAATGCATTGGGTTCTCGCAGGTGTAGATGTAGTCTGGCTGTTGTCCTGTGTCTTCTGGTCTCTCTTTTAGGAAGAGTTGTATTTGTTGTATTTTCAAAAATATATATGGTTTTGGGAGGAGATTTCCACTGCTCTACTCATGCCGCCATCTTGGTTCCTGAATCTTTTGTTCCTAGTTTTTAAGGCTATTTCTGAACCAGCTACTCAGTCTTCCTTGTACCATTTACTTTTAAAACAAAGGGTAGAAAATAGTAATGAGAAGGGAGTAGAGGGTCAAAATGGGGAAGAGATGGAGAACAGATCCTTCTGAGAAGACTCCAAATTTGGAGTAAAAAACAAAAACAAGGCCAAAGAACTTATGTTCAAATAACAACTCTGCCCTCACTAGCCAAGCTGCCTTGGGAAACACATGAGGAAGCACTCTGTCAACTGCCGAGAGCTGCATAGACCTCTGGTGAGGGCCTTCAGGTTTCCCGCCCATTTCCCCAACTGAAGCCATAAAGAATCAAGTTGACATGAGGCGAAATGGCTTGCTTTGGGTATAAAATTAGTTGTTATTATAAAACAAACTATACAGAATGAGAAAACAAAGCTATATTTGCAGAGAAAAAACACTGAAAGGAAATAAACTGAAGTATTAACTTGTACTACATTTAGGTGTTGGGATACAAAGATAACCCCTAACTCCCAGTCTAGAGCACAGTGGTTAAGAACTTAGGCTTTAGAATCAAACAGCCTGGTTTTGAATTCTAGGTTTACTATTTACTCGTCACTTATTTTGTTAAGTTATTTAAACTCTTTATACTTTACTATGCTCCCCTGTAAAATGATCATAAAACACTATCATATGTATTTAAGAATTTAAAAGAGTGCCTGGCACTTGGTAATAGCCAGTAAATATTACTTATAGTTATTATTCTTCCAAGTTTTCCACACTTTCTACAAGCACATACTCCTTCTGTAATTTTTTTTTTAAAGATGAGTAAGTACTTTTACAATTCTGTATGTCACAATCACAGCTCCTTCTTCTTTTCGGAGAACATTAAAAAAAATCAATAAAATTTAGAACAGAGGTTGGTAATCTACAGTCCCTGAGCCACATCTAGCCTGCCACTGTTTTTTTGTTTTTATTTTTTCCTTTCACTATTGTGGTAAAATACACATCATGTAAAACTTACCATTTTCACTATTTTAAGCACATTCACAAGGTTGTGCAACCACCTCCACCATCCATCTTTAGAACTTCTTTCATCTTGGAAAGATGAAACCCAATCAGCAATAAAACACTAACTCCCCATTCCTTCCTCCTTTCAGCCTCTGACAACCACCATTCTACTTTCTGTTTATGACTGACTACTCTAAGTACCTCATATAAGTGGAATCACACACTATTTATCTTTTTGTGACTGACATTTTCACCTAGTGTATGCCCTCAAGGTTCATCCATATCGTAGCATATATCCAAATTGCCTCTATATCCACACAAGAATGTGGATAATTGGAGGTGAGTGGGGTTTCCCAACAAATTAGATTAGTGCCTTTCTCCATACATCCATGTATCCCTTGATGGACACCTGGGTTCTTCCAAGCCTTGGAGTGGCAAATAGTCTTATTAATATGCTGATGAATTCAGTTTGCTAGTATTTTGTTGAGGATTTCTGCATCAATGTTCATAAGAGATATTGGTCTGAGTTTTCCTTTCTTGCAGTGTCTTTGATGTTGGTATTAAAGTGATACTGGTGACTTAGAATGAGTTAGTAAGTGTTTCCACCTCTTCACTTCTTTGGAAAAGTTTGAGAAGGACCAATACTTCTTCAGAGGTTGATAGAATTCACCAAACAAGCTATCAGGTGCAGGGTTTTCTTTGTTGGGAGATTCTTGATTACTGATTGACTCTCCTTACTAGTTACAGGTCTATTCAGATTTTCTATTTCTTTATGATTCAATCTTGGCAGGTGTTGTGTTTCTTGGAATTTCTTCATTTAATGAAGGTTATCCAACTTGTTGGTATACAATCATAGTACTCTTTTATAATCTGTTCTATTCTGTATAATCAATAGTAATGTCCCTACTTTCATTTCTAAATTTAGTCATTTTTCTTTCTTAGTCACTGCAGGTAAAGGTTTGTCTATTTTGTTGATCATTTTAAAGAACCAACTTTTGGTATCATTGATTTCCTCTATTTTACTATCCTCAATTTATCTCTGTTCTAATTTATTACTTCCTTCTTTGTGCTAGCTTTGGGTTTAGATTGTTCTTGTTTTTCTAGTTGCTTATGTTGTGAAGTTAGGTTACTGGTATGAGATCTTTTTTTTAATATAAGCACAGCTATAAAGTTCCTCCTTACCACTACTTTTGGCATGTCCCATAGTTTTAGTATATTGTATTTTTGTTTTTATTCATCTGCAAATATTTTCTAATTTCCCTTGTGCAATTTCCAGTTTTCCTCTGTTAATGATTTCTAATTTCATCCCATTATGATTGGAGAAGATACTCTGTATGCTCTCTATCTTATAAAAATTGACACTTGATTTGTGACCCAACATATGATCTATCCTGAAATGTGTTCCCCGTGTACTTGCAAAGAATGTGTATGCTGCTGTTGGACAGAATGCTCTATATAGGTCCATTAGCTCTAGTTGGTTTATTGTGCTAAGTCTTCCATTTCCTTACTTATCTTCTTCTCTGGCTATTGAGAGTGGCACACTTAGCCTCCAACTATTATTACATAACTGTTTCTCTCTTCAACTTCTGTTGGTTTTTGCTTCATATATTTTGATGGTCTATCATTAGTGCATAAGTCTTTACAACTGTTGTATCTTCTTGTTACACTGAGCCTTCTATTAATATGTATAAACATTAAACATATATGCTCTCTTTTGGTTAATATTTGCATGCAATATATTTTTCCATGGTCTTAATCTGTTCAGACTGCCAGAACAAAAATACCATAAAGTGGACAGCTTATAAAAAACTGAAATTTATTTCTCACAGTTCTGGAGTCTAGAAGTCTGAGATAAGGGTGGCAACATGGTTGCATGAGGGCTCCCTTCTGGGCTGCAGACTTCTTTCCATATACCCTCACACAGCAGGAGCACCAAGGGATTTCTCTGGGGGCTCTTTTGCAAAGGTACTGATGTAATTTATGAGGGCTCCTTGACTCACAACTTAATCACCTCCGTAAGGCCCCATATCTTCTAATACAATCACTTTGTATTAGGTTTTCAATATATTACTTCTGAGGGAACATAAAAATTCAGACCATATTACCAACTTTTTACTTCCAATTTATTTTTGTCCTTGGATCTAAAGTGATTTTCCTGTAGATAGCATATAGTTGGACCATGTGTTTTCATCTATTCTGCCAATCTCTTTTGACTGGAGAGTTTAATCTATTTATATTTAAACTAATTACTGATAGGAAGAATTTCAGCCATTTTCTACTTGTTTTCTGTATATCTTAGATCATTTTTGTTTCTCAGCTCCTCCATTACTGCTTTCTTTCATGTTTACTTGACTTGGTATTATTATTGATTTTGAATCCCTCCTCATTTCCTTTTCTCTATAAATATTTTTTGGTTATTTTCTTAGTGGCTGCCCTGGAGATTGTAATTTGTATCTTTAAAATTTTTAACAAACTAGTTTGAATAAGAACTTGGCTTCAATAGTATCCTTGTATCATTTTGCTATTTGTTTTCTACAGCTTTTCATAAAGCTTATACCTTTTTTGTCCCTCATTTCCTGCATTACTGTCATCTTTTAGGTTTAGTTTGTTTTTTGGTAGTGAAATGTTTAAATTCCTTTTGTGTATTTTCTATAATTTTTTTTGTGGTTACCATGGAGATTAATCTAACATCTTAAAGCTATAACACTCTAATTGGAATTTATATCATATTAACCTCAATAACATACACAAACTCCACTCCTTTACATCCTGATCTCTATACATTTTGGTGGTTGTTTTCGCAAAATTTAATCTTTATACACTGCGTGTTCAAAAAACACAAACTGACAATTCTTTTAAATATACTTGTCTTTAAATTATGTATAAAACAAAATGTGAGGTTACAAACCAATGTTATAATAATCCTAGCTTTCAAATTACTAGCTGCTTTTTAAAAAATGTCTTAGCTTCTTAAATCATGTAGAAAACAAAAGGTGGAGTTTTAAACCATTATTATAATAATACCAGTTTTTATAACTGCCCATATATTTTCTTTTACTGTATTGTTTGTTTCATCATATGGCTTTGAGTTTTTGTCTAGTGCCCTTCCAGTTTAATCTTCAGGACTCCCTGTAGCATTTCTTGCAAGGGAGGTCTAAAAGCAATGAATTTCCTCAGCTTTTGTTATCTGGGAGTTTCTTAATTTTTCTCTAACATTTGAAGAACAGTTTTAGCAGGTAACAGGATTCTTGGTTGATGGTTTGGGTTTTTTTTTCTCTTAGCACTTTAAATATATTGCCCCACTGCCTACTGATCTTCAAAGTTTATGATGAGAAATCTGTCGGTGTTCTTATTGCTCTTACTGTTTTCAAATTATCTCTTTGAAGTTTGATTATGACATGTGTCAGTTCATCTTGGAGGTCACTGAGCCCCTGGATGCTTATATTCATGTCTCATTAAATTTGTGACATTTCAGCCATTATTTTGTCAAATAATCTCTGTCTTTTTCTCTTCCGGTACCCAGTTTTCAACAACAGCAACAATAAATGTAATGGGGAGACAGGTTAAGAGGGACTTAAGAGACATCAACCGAATGAAATGTACAGACCTTGTTTGGATCTTGGTATGAATAAACTGAATGTAAAAAGGAATTTCTGCAACAGTGGAAGAAAAATGAACACAGACCAACCAAGTATTAGATGACATTGAGTATTCTGGTTATCTAGTGCTGCATAATAAACCACTCTAAAGTTTAACAGCTTAAAGCAACCATTTATTATTATCCTTCACACTCTTGGGTTGACTAGGCTCAACTGGCTAGGTCTCACTATGTCTCTCGTGTGGTTGCAGTCAGATGTGAGTTGTGGCTGCACTCATCTGAAGGTTCGAATATATGCTCATCCACACTGGCAAAGTGATGATGTCTAGTAGCTGGGCACTCAGCTGGGACCACTGACCACATGACTACATGTGGGCTCTCCATGTGGCTTAGGATTCTCACATGGCAACTGGGTCCCCAAAAGAAATGTCCCAATTCCTAGAGGTCCAAAAGGCCCAGGCAGAAGCTGACAACTTCCTATGACCTAGCCTTGGTAGTACCAGAATATTCTGCCATACTGTACTCATCAAGATATTATTATCCCTTTACACATTATGTATTCATTTAGTTACCCACATATTTATAGTTTGTTGCTCTTATTCTTTTGTATTCTGAGCTTTTATCTGATACATTTACCTTCTATTTGAAGAACTCTCTATTATTTCCTTTGGTGCAAATATGGTGACAAATTCTCTATATTCTTCTCTGTTTGAAAATGTCTTTACTTCTACTTTATATTTGAAGGACATTTTCACTGAGTATAGAGTTCTAGTTTGGGTATTTATTCCAGTACATTTGATTATTTTTGCCTCCAAATGCTTCAGTTTATGAGTGCGCCATCAGGCTAATTCTAGCTTCTTTGAAGGTCTCCTCCTTTTCTCTGGTTGCTTTTAGAATGTACCTCTTTGCCTTTGGTCTTCAGTAATTTTAGGGTGTACTACTCAGATATCCCTATAAAAAATTGCCATTCAGCTATGAGAAACATTGTTGGCTATCAGCTTATGACTGTAGTACCTTTGGGATTGACTGCAGTGTTTGAGGTAAGGTTAAGTTTTTTCTGCACAACTCCCAGTCAATGAATGAGCCCTGCAGATGTACTAGGGTCTGGCTACTTTTGCCCAATGCAGGATGTTTCCTTTAGCATGCTGCCCAATCTCTGCTCCAGAGCCCCCCACTGTGTTGGCCTGCATCACTGCCTGAGGCTCTCCCTGCCCAATCCTGTCTCCTTCCTCTTTTTATAGGCAGTGGCCCTCCAGTAAGTTCTTGCATTCATAACTCTGTCTCAGGATCTTGCTGAGAATCCTAATTGACACATATGATAAAGGGTATCTATTGGGGGTGGGGTAGAGAAAAACTACAGTAAACAACATACTTAACAGTGAAATGATGAAAGTTTTGTCTCTGAGATGGGTAATGGGTCAAAGATGCCCATTAAATACCACTTATGTTCAACATCCTGCTGGCTGTAACTAGTAAGGCAAGAAAAAGAATTAAAAACTGAAAAGACTGTAAAGGAAGAAATAAAATGTTAGTAACCTCAGAGTATGATAGTTTACAGAGGTACTCCAAAGCATCTAGAGAGAATTCATTAGACTCAGTAAGCAATTTAGCAAGTTGTCAGCATAACATTCAATATATAAAGAACAAGTGCATTTGTACATTTTATCTTAAGCCATATTAACTTGCACTTTAATAGATCAGAAAAGCCAACAGAGTCCAGAAACAGACTCATGCACATATGCTTACTTGATTTATGAATAAAGTGTCCTGAGAATTCTACTCAGGAAGGAAAATGTTGGGAAACCGTCAATAAAGGGTGCTAGGACAATATCTATATGGGAGAAATAAATAAGAAAATCACGACAATAACAAAAAAATCAATTCCAGTTGGAACTGTAGCTGTAATTGTGAAAGACAAAACAAAAAATTTCTAGATTTTAGAAGATAATACAGGAGAATACCTTCATGATCCTGGATAGGAAGATTTTTTTAACAGGGCACAAAAAGGATAAATTCTAATGGAAAAGACTGATTGATTAAACTACACTACAATTACATTAAAATTTGGAACTTCTGTTCATCAGAAGTCATGATTATATGTGAAAAGAACAATCCCCCAAGTAGGAGGGAATATTTCTAATACATATAACCAGAATGGTCTCCAGAATTCATAAACAATTCTATAAAACAAGAAGGAAAAAGATAGGCAACACAATAGTTACTCGGCGCAAAAGATTTAACTGAGATTTCGCAAAAGAGGATATCCAAATGGTCAAAAAATCATGAAAAGGTGCTCCACTTTACTAAGAATCAGGGAAATGCAAATTAAAACCACAGTAAAATACCATTATTCAACTTTCCAGAATGCTTTTTTAAAAATATGCCAAGTATTGTGGAGGCATATTCCAAAATACTGCACTTTGAAAAACCACATGGCATTACCTATTAAAATAGAGAAATTCACATACCCCATGAACCAGAAATGCATACATATGTTCATCAATAGACAGCATTACTTACAACAGTCAAAAATTGGAAACTGGTGAAATGTCCATCAACAGCAGAAATGATATATAAATTGGAGCATAGTCCTATAATGCAATACTATTTGGCAATGAAAATGAGTAACTACAGTTACACTCAACAGCACAGAGAATCTTAGAAACAATGCTAAGGGAAAGAATACAAACTGTATGAACTTTGAAAAAAATAGATGAAACCAAACTATAGTAGTTAAGGACACTGTTCGATCAGATGGTAAAACTTGTAGGTAAAGACATACTGTAAACTTCAGGACAATGGCTAACTCTTGGGGATAGAGACTGGGAGACAGCTTCAGGCAAAAACTTTCAGGAGTGCTGGCATGTTTTTAACTTGGGTGGTGGTTATATGTAATGTCTGTTTTACAAAAAAAAACCCCACATTTTAGGTATCTATGTATAAATTGTATCTCACTTTAAAGAAAATTAAATATGTTAATCAAATTCTTGGACTTCTTTTACACTCAAAGAAGT
Source organism: Manis pentadactyla (assembly GCF_030020395.1). Lineage (NCBI taxonomy): Eukaryota > Metazoa > Chordata > Mammalia > Pholidota > Manidae > Manis > Manis pentadactyla. The sequence goes on along the minus strand of NC_080020.1, from coordinate 154,389,646 downwards.
ACAATCAATACAGGATTCCTAATTAAATGGTAAGAAGCCATTTACACTAGCTTGCCTCTAAAATGAACTCAATTCATCTTCTAAAAGGCAGAGCTTCCACAGGCTCCAGCTCCAACTCCAACTCCTCTTATTTATACATACTAAGAAAAGTAATCTAGGGGTTAAAGTTATCCCCAATAGCCTCTTTAACTCCTGTTAAGTTTTACTATAGCTGTCTTTAAAAATCAGTATCTTTTTAAATGTAAGCTCATCCAAGAACAAGAGAATTTAGACAATCAAACTACCCTCATTCATTCAATTTAGTGTTTTGGTGTGTTGCAAATAACTGTCTAGCTAAGAAAGGATTCCAGAGTTCTTTCTAGGACAACCTAACATATAGACTAGGAGGCAAACTTCCCAAAATCTTTTTCCCAATCTTCCTCTGGGAAAGTGGAAAGTATGAAGCATAAGCTTTAGAATCAAACTTCCTTCTTACTCCTACACCCCTTATTAGTACTGAAATTTGGGGCAAATTAATGAACCCACTGAGACTCCAGCAGCAAGTGCTCAAAAAATACTAGTACTAGTCAGTCTAATACTGTCTTCTAGTCAGTGCTTCCTATGATGGGCACTTGGAAGCCAGATTGTGAGTGAGCAAAAATAACAGCTGTCTATACGTTATGAGAACAAGCAATGAGCACTCAGGAAAGGAATATTTATTATCACTGTTTGTTGACTAAAGTTAGAAAACAAAATTATTGATTCCTATAGTTATACACTTTAAAAGATAAAACTGCATGTGTCCTCAATTCAGGAACACTATGGAGCTTGTCTTCCAACATTTTTAAATTCTGGTAGAAGAGTGGAAAAAATGCAGAGCTAGCCTTTTCCTTGGGCTTTATCTTTATTTGTTTATAAGAAACCTTGATTTAGAAAAAGATTAATGCTTATAATATATCTTTTTGTTATTCAAGCCTATAATCTATCAAAGGCATAGGTTAGGAAAAGCCAACCAATCTGATCAGTTAGGCCTGAAATGATGGTTAGCGATACTTGACAAGGGCTTCCAATTTTGATGATTCTTAATGCATTTTCTTCAGTTGGGATGCAGAATCCTCAGTATCTGTGTTCACCTCAGGAATTACTTCAACTTTCTATATTTACATGCCAATTTGTAGAAGCTTTTTTTGCCAAGCAGGAATGACAATGGTCAAAGTACCAACTATAGAAAATGCAGGCTCAGAGAATTACTGTGATTTCTAATTGTATATTAAATAGTGATAGCCCTAGAATGCACCAGAGAGAACTGCACATGTGTTGTGCTGTGGAAAGAGCTCAGAAACCAGGCAGGCTGGCTACTTACTGGATGTTGGATTCCTGCTTCAGCGACTGAACACTGAGCAAACCATTTAACTTCCATGAGCCTCATTTTCCTTATCTTTAAAAAACAAAGAGAGCAAATCAAATCTTACTAGCAAATTTTTTGAGTTTTGGTAATTTTTATTGACTTATCAATTAATTTTCAGGACTAAAAAGTTATTATAAGCCAAACCACATGAATGTAATATAAATCCCAAGATCTGGGAAGAAATGCTCTCAGGCAAAATTCTCCTTTTAAATAATGTAAAACAAGGCTGTTGCTTTGACTCTCTCCCTGATTTAGATTAAATCTGGAGAAACCTGATACATATTCTGCCACAGAAATGCTGTATGTCCATATTTCTGTTCTAATCATAAGAAATCTGGAGTTGTTTTAAGAAATAGTTGAACCTATTGGCAAGTCATCACAAAAAATAATGACATGTTGGAATCAAAATTGTTCTTAGGAAACACTCTTCAACATTAAAATAAATGATTTATGTGTATATATTCAAAAGGGTCTTATATTCTGCTACTTGAGGATTTATAATACACTATATATAGCATCTCAACACTAGAATTCTGCAGGAGTCTTAGTGAGGTTTTACTGTGGCTTAGATAACCAATTGGCACCACCTGTCCCCGATATTTTTCCAGTCCAAAAACTTTTGCCATAAAACTCTGTTAGGCTGGAGGAAGGAAAAACAAGGACATGCAAACAGAACAGAGAGATGCCATAGGGGGAGAACAGACCAGACCCCAAGATCCATGCCTTACATGGAAAGGGGACAGCTCTTCCTGAATTCCATCCTTCTGATGTGCCAACTAAGACCCACATGTCAGCCTCCTCCCTCTTGGAAGGAAAAAAGTTTCTAGTTGTCTATTATGGCACCTTTAGCCAATCATACCTCTCCATGCCCCCTAGGATAGCTTTCCCACTCCTCCCCCTCCTAATCCCTTATAAGCCCCCACCTCCCTGACCGGGTGTGACTTCCCTGGCCTGTGATAGCCAGACCGCAGAACATCACCTGGGAATTTGCATTCAAATAAACTACCTGGCCCTTTGTTGCCTTTCTTCACCTGCTTATTTTGGCTAGAATTTATCTTACATTTGGGGGCCGAAACCCGGGAAGAAGCATGAGCGTGGGGCCCCGACCGGCCACCGGTGGCCCCACCCCCTCCTTCCCCGACCCAGGACCTCAGCCTGCACTCCGCTGCATGGACTATTTTCCAGTGAGTCCCTCAGTTTCCTCCAGTCTGCTTCCCTTCCTAACTCCGTTTCACCTGGTCCATTAGAAATCATACGTTTGTCCAGGTGGGGGCATCTGGCCCACCCCTGGCCCTGCGGTACGGGAGACATCCCTACCCCAGACCCCAGGCATCCAGCCCGCCCCTGGCCCTTGGCATGGGAGATGTCCCTACCCCAGACCCCAGGACGTCTACAGGCATCCGGTCCACCCCTGGCCCTTGGTATGGGAGATGTCCCTACACCAGGCCCCAGAACGTCTCCCGTGACTTGGTGCGCTTGGGATGCTGGGCGCTCCTCTCAGCAGGATTAGTTGGGAAGTGGCGCAGACATGGGGAACCAGCCCTCAAAAGCAGAGGCTCAGACCCCGTTGCGGTGTCTCATTTCTAATTTGGCTGCTCTATATTTGTCCCAGGAAGTTCGCAAATAGAAGCTAGTCTTTCTTTGCTCTGAGGCCAGGCCTCAGTATCCCTTGGACAATCAATCTTGCTGGCCCCCTGAGGGAACTTTCAATTTTGGCCTCCTCACCAACTTGATTAATTATTGCCACTAGAGCGGAGAGTAGAGTGAAATCCCATATGTGCAGGCTTTTTCAACTTTGTGCTCCCGCTCAGACCTTTATGTTGTGTTCAATGACTCAGGTTCTCCTAGCCCAATCTCCAGTTAAAGATTGTCAGCCTCTTAGTCTGCCCAGTCCTTCTTCCTTTTCATATCCACCAGAAGACCTCAGTCATCCGCCTCCCTCAGCTCGCGATCCCCTCTCCCTCTCTCCACCACCATCTTTAAGTCCTTTGTCTTCACACGTGTTGCTGCCATCTTAAAATCCTACATTCTCAACCATGCCGTTGTCCTGCTCTCCTCTCCTGCTGCACCCCCACCTCCTTCCGCCTTCACCGCCCTCTTCCCCCACCAAAACACGCTCCTCCCGCCCTCTGGTTCCAGAAGCCACGGACAGGAAGCTGAAGAGAGGGAAGGCAATTGGATATCAGTGACTCAAGTCTTTATATCTGTTTGTCTGTCTGTGTACATGTTTTTGTGTGGGAGGTGTTGCTGACTGCAGTCATTGTGTCTCACTTTGTATGTTTGTGTGTCTAGGTGTGTAAATGAAAAATATTTTCCTACCTCCAGATGGTATTAATAAAAATTGATTTAAAAACAAGCACTTGTGAAAATTGGGCATTCTAAAACTTCCAGAAAATCTGATAAAAAATGTTAAGCATTAATGCTAATTTGGGTTTGGCTGAGGCGGGCATGTCCTTGTGGTTATCAGCTGCCTAAGTTTACCTAAGGTCATTTAAGTTGATGTTATCTGCTAAATCTTTTAAAAATAAAATGCTTAAAAGGCTTAGCTTTGTCTAATATTCAGTAAAGGTCTTGTAAGTAATCTAACATAGTTGTTACGAATCAGTGAACTAAATAAGTGTGACAAGTGAACACCTTTTCAATTGTGTGTTACAGTGTGTATACCTATCTACAGCCTAAAAATCTTTGTAGTAACCTAAAACCTTAAAATTTTGCTAAGTTAAAAAGATACACTTTGTACTTAGTGAGAGATTGTGTTGTAAAGCTCATAGTTAACAGAAATTATAAAATGTTCATAAATTTGTCAATCCAAACAATGCTAGTGTAACAGTTTACAATAGCCTGCGTCTCAGTGTTCACTAAAAATTAAGGTACCTAATAGCTTCAAGTTCTAATTAAAACTACTTAAAGTAATAAGGAAAACATTTCTGCATACTAAAGAATGTCTTGATAAAAGAAAGTAACTTTGTTCTAAAGTACAGCTGTTTATTTAGAGAGAGAACTCTAAATATAAAAAAGTTGTAGAAAGTTTATAGAAGAAATTAATATGGTCATGCTATATAAAATTAAAGCAAATGAATCTTGGTATCAAGTACACAGCAAAATTAGAGTTTTGTTTTCAGTTAAAAAGACCAAGTTTTCTGCTCTTAATATTGAAAAATTGCAAAAAGTTCTCTAATTGTTTTATCAAAGCAGTTTCTCATGCTTAAAGTCTCAATGAGTTGTCAGAGTATTTAAGAAAATGATATCTTAATATTAAAAAGACTAAAAGCTAAAGTTTGCTAACAACTGTGTAACCTTCTTTATTTGCCTTTGAAGTATTTTGTTGTCATTCTGATTAAATAGATAAGTATTGTTTCATAGCAACCTATAATCCTATTTAAGCAAGTGCCAAAGAAACTTTCTTCTGACAACTTCCCAAAATCAAATTCAAAAAAGTACTTTTACCTCTAGTTAACTCTGATATTTTCCAGAGGGACCCAGAACATGTCAGAAGAACTTTTTCTCATTAGAGAAAATATTTAGCTAATTTGGCTTATTTATCTGATAGATATTTACCTAAAAAGCACTGTCAAAAAAAATAATGCTAAATTTTGTTACTGAGTGTTTTGTGTTACAGAAATATCAGAATTTCCTTATGTCAACTGTCTTACAGTAGGCTCTCATCAGATCTTTAACCATTGTCATTTGTAAGTCTTTTATTATTTATAGTTACTGTTTTATTAGTCTTAAGCTATTAAAAGAACTATATTTCAGCAGAACAAGTATTAGTTACATAAGATTAACTAACTAAAGAAGATGATTTTGTGGCTTTTTGTTTCAAATGTCGCTGATAAAGTGTTTTAAGCTTTTTCTCTTAAGCTGACAACAGTTTAGTAAATGACTGCCTTTATAAGCAGAATTGAGACTTTATCTTTCTCTCTACTGGATCCCTCCAGAATTAAAAAAAAAACTCTCAGTGACTATTTTTATACTTCATGGCAGTATGTTTATTTGCGCAAGTTCAATAAGAATCTGCTTTCCTTGTAAGAAGACCAATTAGAAACACTGGTTATATTACCAAAGCTTTGACTGGAATGTCATACCTGAGAGACACGTGTGTAAACTCAGATATGAACAGACAGCTTTAAGGAACTAAGATTAACTTTATAAAGCCAACAAAGTCCCTTGGAAGAACAGGCCTGGTACCTTGCTTACAGAATTCCCAGGAGAGTAAAGAAGGTCCCTTCGTGGCAGGTGTAGGAACCTCAGGAATGTCTTGAGAACCTCAAGAAGAGAGGAATTCACCCAAATCTACAGGTACTGCAGGCACAACCTGATAGCAAGTCTGGCTTGGCTTTCTGGCCTCAAGGAGCCCTTAAAAGTTCAATCTGAAATTCCTTACAAAAAGTTCCAGCAAAGCATATTTAAAAGAGCCTATGTAATCAATTGCTCTTTTTGCTGCACTTATGCAAATAATCAAGCCAAGTGTTACTTATTTTCTTAACCTAGTTACTTCTAATAAAAATGAAGGTGATTTTAGAGAGAAGTATTATTTCAATAATGAAGTCTTATCTATACTAAATCCTAATACTAGTCATTGAGATATAAACTCGATCCAGAATTCCAGCCCCCCATAATAGCCTAGCTAATGCCCTTACTGAGCCCCCTAATAACAGTTTGTAGTTTACTCTTAGTTGCCCCTTATGTCCTCAAGTTCCTCCAACGGCAGCTAACCCAAATGACCTGGGTCACCACCAACCAGATTACTTCACCGTTACACACCTCTTCCCACTGAACCCCCTCCTTCAGCCTAATACCAGTCTCAAAACCCCACGATGCCCCTTGTCAACCAGAAGTAGCCAGATCGAGTTGTCGCCCACTATGACCAAAAGGCTGGAATGTTAAGCTGGAGGAAGGAAAAACAAGGACATGCAAACAGAACAGAGAGATGTCATAGGGAGAGAACAGACCAGACCCCAAGGTCCGTGCCTTATATGGAAAGGGGACAGCTCTTCCTGAATTCCATCCTTCTGATGTGCCAACTAAGACCCACATGTCAGCCTCCTCCCTCTTGGAAGGAAAAAAGTTTCTAGTTGTCTATTATGGCACCTTTAGCCAATCATACCTCTCCACGCCCCCTAGGATAGCTTTCCCACTCCTCCCCCTCCTAATCCCTTATAAGCCCCCACCTCCCTGACCGGGTGTGACTTCCCCGGCCTGTGATAGCCAGACCACAGAACATCACCCGGGAATTTGCATTCAAATAAACTACCTGGCCCTTTGTTGTCTCTCTTCGCCTGCTTATTTTGGCTAGAATTTATCTTACAAACTCCAAGGTCTCAGCCAAGCTCTCGGCCAAGCATTTCAGCAGACCCAAAGAGTGTATGTAAGTGCACCACATTCCAGTCCACAAACTATTCCTCAGCCAAGTCCATTTAGATGTGGACTGACTGCCTCCCCAGGCAAAAATATAAATCAAGCTCCCAGGATTCTCAAAATGGATTATCAATTTGCAACCTAGATGTCTAGTGCCTAAAGGACATGGACTCTTCCTCAATCAATAAAGAATAATTACAATTTCTCAAAAACAGAGACCTGATTTGCCTGCTCACCAGACTCTACAAACCATCTAAAAGATGATTAACTTAAAACAGTCATTCCTATAGGTTTTCCAAATTCTCCCTTGCAAGAGATTAAAGAACTAGGAAAAAGAGATTAAGGTAATTTTCTAGTAAGGTGGCTTTACAAAATTAGACGTCATTAAAATATCTTCAGTTTTTATGCAGTTGGAAAACACAGAAACTCATACAAAGACTTTTTGCAAATACCATGCAGCCAATGCCTGTTGTGTTTCTCAAATTCTCTTAGGCAACAGTATGAATGATAAGTTTATTTTAAAATTAGAAGCAAGAAAAAAGTTGCCACACTTACTTGCTTTATTTTCAGTGAAAAAGAACCTTAAAACCCATCACTTTTTCTTGTTCTCTGTTTGGATCACTGCCACAAATCTAAGTCTATTATAAAATGCCAACAGAAATCTTATTTGAGGTCTATAGAAGAATTATTTCTCTATTGCCTTAATCGAACTTTAATTTTTAGTTTCCTGTCTTTTTTGAATAAGTTACAGGAAATATTTTTTTAGAACTCTTTAAGTCATGTTATTTAGTTATAAATAAGTAAACAAATACATCTTAGGCATCATCATGAAACAGACTAACAATCACACCTGGAGTGAGAAGACCAGAATTCTAACACAGTCCCACTACCACAAAGTCATCAGTCTTGGGCAACTTGCTTAATCTAAATCTTGCTATCCCTTGAATATAGAATGAATTTTAAAACAATCAATCATACTGTCAGATAATACAGTACTTGAAAAGAAATGTTATCATTACAAAGGTGGTCAGTTAGGAGATGGGCATGGAATATGATAAAAGTTTGGAAGAAAGGAGAAAACAACTCAGCATAAAATCAGACGATTAGTTAAGATGGCTTTTACTGTCTCTGCCTGAAATTTCAGAACTGATTTTTAGCTAGGAAGACTAAAATAGGCTTCATGGGATATCTGAGCTAGGTTTGAAAGGAAGGACAGGATTTTATCAGATTATACTAATTTTATGTATATTTAAGGATGCAGCTTAGGATAGCAAGTGGAAAGATTATAAATCTATAAAACTTACAATAAACAGTAACATTTGTATATACATATATAAATTACATATTTATAGATTTACGTACACAAATTATATACTTATAGCATAACTGAATACTTAGAGTAAACCTATGGAACTTATATTCTCTAGAGAAGTTCTCTTCCAGATAAATATTTTGAGATCCAACATCCAAATTCAGCATTTCACTCACTGGCTCCATACACATAGCACTTGCCACCTGTCCCACTGCTCCTGACCCGACTCTCCCCACCTAATCTCCCAACAAACATAATTGAAAAGATAATTCTTCTAGCTAAGGAAGTTTTTGTTATGACTCATGACTCTAATGACTTGCCTGCATATCAAGCTCATAAAATGTACTTCATAGAAACCAGTTACATTTTTAAAAGTAAATAATAATTAAGTATTATTCAAGGCTTGACACTGAGATAATTCTTCAACTTAAAATAAAATTACCTGTAGTAACCCTCCATCATCAAAACGCAGTACTTCTATTATACTCTCCGACTGAATAAATGCTGTGAAGGAAACAAAACATACGATCACTTAACATGAACACAAATTTGATTTAAATAAAATCTTTTACCTCAAAGTTAATTAGTACAATTTAATACTTTATAAATACACTGCTTGATGATGATGATGGTTAAAGAGAAAAACATGACTAAAACTTCATTTAATAATTACAAAATGCTTTAAAATAAAACAATACAACCCAATTAGAATATACCTTCAGTAACCTACAGGCTGTGTAAGCCACTTGCAAATATCTATCTATTCCTGCTATACTCCCAGAAAGCATAATATAATCAAAATCGACTAGAAGCAGCTGATTATTCTTACTGCTAGATTAACTGAAAATATCCTAAGCACACAGAAAGGATCACTGGAGGATTACATTTCCCCCTCAAAAATAAGCTAAAATTCTGTATCATCTGCTCTTTTGTAGTGATGTAGGACCTGGTATCCATAGTCAAGAGAGACTTGGTGGGGGAATGGGCAAAGAAAATGGCAAAAGATTATTTTTTTCCAAGAAATGGAGTACAATGTGAAATCAAGGTATTTTAAAAGCTGACATACTTCTACTGTAATTTGGCAATTGTATTCTTCGGTATTTACCCAAAAGATCTGAAAACTTAACATCTACAGAAAAATCTACAAGCAGTTCCTTATAACAGCTTTATTCATAATCATGCAAAACTGGACACAATCTAGATGATATACTTCAACAGGTGAGTAGACAAACTTCAGTACATTTATACAATGGAATATTATTCAGTGATTAAAAGCAAAATAAAAGCTACATATTGTATGATTCCAAGTATACGATATTCTGGAAAAGCCTGTACTACAAAGAAGGTAAGAAGATGAATGATTGCTAGGGGCTTGTGGAGAGAAAGGAAGGCTCAAATAAGTGAAGCACAGGAAACCTTTCAAAGCAGTGAAACTATTCTGTATGCTATAGTAATAGTGGGTACATGACACTATGCATTTGTCAAAATAGATCTTATTTATAGCACAAAGAGTGAACCTAATGTATGTAATTAAAAAAAACAGGAGATCAGGATGGAATGCATAATATGACAAAACAAATTATATTACAAATACATGAAATGAGGTAATTGCATACTGAAGGGGCGTGGAGTCGGGAAAGGTACTCACCAAAGCAATTTGGAAATAAGTGGAATCTGTAAGACTAAAAGGCAAAGGAAACTATACATAAGCACTGTACTCTAGTTTATAATGTTACTTACCACAGGGGTTTCGGTTAACAATTCTGATGCTGCTCTACATGTGTACTAGAACAGAACAATTAAATACATGGATGGTGGAAGGTGGGAGTCAGATTTCTCACTGTTGGAATGAGTTTACATCAAAACAAGGGAAGGAAGCTAGTCTTAATCCATGTGGGAATGGATTAGAGTTGGTGACATCCGTATGAACTCATGTATAGCTTAATATAGATATAGACAACTGCATACAGAATTATAATAAATACGAGTATATGCAGGAGCTAGTATACACATACATATTTTCTTGCTCTTTTCAGTTGAGAGGGCCGGGAATCAAAGAGACCCCAGTAACAAAGAGCACACTTAGAACCCAGATGTCAGGTTCTGATGCCATTCTCCAAAGAGGGAACCAGGGCTTTATGTAGATGGCTAATTCTAGGACTGGGGCAGGAAATATACAAGATGAAAGTGGAGCATCTTGTGGTGTGAGAAAGCAAGAAAGTGAAAAACAAAACAAAACCCTGCATTGATGAGAATATGTTAGAGGGACATAAGAGTTAACAGAAAGAACTCCTAAAGGGCAAAAGCTAGAATTTGAGAAATAAAATATAGTGGTACAGAATTATAACCGAAAGTATAAAATAAATATCTATGGGTCCAGAAGATTCAAGATGGTGGCGTGAGAGGTGAGACAGAGAATTCCTCCCAAAACCACATATAGTGTGAAAATACAGTTAATACAATGAGCCCTAAAACAGCAACAGAAAAGCAGGCTGCACCAAACTACATAAAAACCTCATGAACAGAGCAGACCTTACGAAACAGAGTAACGTATGAAAGCCTTGATCCGGCAAGATGCAAGCCCTTCCCCCACCTCAGCTCACCAGTGGGAGGAAGAGAAATGGAGTGGGGAGGGGGTGGAAGCCTAAGACTGCTGAACACCCAGCCCTGGAGGTCTGCTTTGGAGCACAAACCTACATTGTGTGGTGCTCTGGAGGACTGGCAGCTTGGACAGGTGGAGTGATTGAGAGACTGAGATTCGGGCTGTTTGTGGAGGACCAGGATGCACACCTGGCCACTCTGGGATAAAGGAAAGGCAGGTGGTCTGAAGGGCTTCCTTGCAGTTACAGGGCTGCTGAAGGGGTGGGGATTGTACGGAGTTTGCGATGCGGGAGAAGGGATAGGTGAACAAGGTTGTCTGGGTTGGCCCAGCAGGTTGGAAACTTTGAGGAGCTTCAGGTGCTCCATCCCCGTGGCTGCCTACTCAGCTCTGAAGCCCCTCACTCTGGCATGCAGCCTGCTGCACCTTCCTCATGGCCTGCCGGCACCGGATCGCAAACCAGCAGTCACTGAGCTGGTGTCAGGCCAGCCGGAGGGAGGCCCTGCATAAAACACCTAGAGATGCCAAGAACAGAGACTTACACCTGTGTGCTCAGCCCACTGGCCCTGATACTGCACACAGGCACTGCAGCTGGGAAGCAGGAAACAGCTCATTCCTCTCCTCCACCCCCCGCACCCGGGCACCAGCCCAACTCCCCTAAGACCCCCAACCTCACTCTAGGGGCTGAGCAGCCCCAGGGACTAGAGCTTCTGAGCACTAGGGGCACCACATAGAATTATGAAATGTCAAAAGAACCTGGTTCAGACGAAAATATCACAAGCCACAGAAAAAGGGCCAAATGAAACTGAACTCACCAATCTTCCTGAAAGAGAATTTAAAATGAAAATCATGAACATGCTAACGAAGGTAGAGAAAAATATTCAAATACTCAGGGACAAATTTAAGACAGATTCAATCATTAAGAACGTCCATATCTGAAATGAAACATACAATGGAGGAATTTAAAAGCAGATTAGATATAGTAGAAGAGACAGTAAATGGAATAGAAATTAAAGAAGAGTATTGAACACAAAGAAGCTGAGGCACAGAGAGAAAAAAGGATGTCTAAGAATGAAAGAATATTGAATGTGTGACCAATCCAAATGTAACAATATCGGCATTATACGGGTACCAGAAGAAGAAGAGAGAAAAAGGGACAGAAAGTGTTATTGAGGAGGTAATTGCTGAAAACTTCCCCAATCTGGGGAAGGAGATAGTCTCTCAGGCCATGGAGGTACACAGATCTCCCAACACAAGGGACCCAAGGAAGACAACACCAAGACATATAACAACTAAATTGGCAAAGATCAAGGAAAAAGACAGACTTCTAAAAGCAGCTAGAGAGAGAAAAAAGATCACATACAAAGGAAAACCCATCAGGCTATCATCACACTTCTCAACAGAAACCTTACAGGCCAGAAGGGAGTGGCATGATATATTTAATGCAATGAAGCAGAAGGGCCTCAAATCCAGAATACTCTACCTGGCAAGGTTATCATTTAAATTTTAAGGAAGGATTAAACAATTTTCAGATAAGCAAAATCTGAGAGAATTTACCTCCCACAAACCACATTTACAGTGCGTTTGGAAGGACTGCTATAGATGGAAGTATTCCTAAGGCTAAAGAGATGTCACAAGGGAAGTAAAACCATAGCAAAGTATAACAATTAAGTACTAAGCGGATGCAAAAACAAACAACTACCCCCAAAGTCAAAAGAGATAGACAAAGAATAAAGAATATGATATCTAACATATAAAGAATGGAGGAGGAAGAAAAAGGAGGAAAAAAAAGAACATTTAGGTTGTGTTTGTAATAGCATACAAAGTGAGTTAAATTAGACTATTAGATAGTAAGGGAATTACCATTGACCCTTTGGTAACCACAAATCTAAAGCCTGAAGTGGCAATAAGTACATACCTATCGATAATCACCCTAAATACAAATGGTCTGAATGCACCAATCAAAAGACACAGAGTCATGGAATGGATAAAAAAACAAGACCATCTATATGCTGCCTACAAGAGACTCACTTCAAACCCAAAGACATACACAGACTGAAAGTAAAGGGATGGAAAAAGATATTTCATGCAACTAACAGGGAGAAAAAAGCTGGAGATGCAGTACTTGTATCAGACAAAATAGACTTCAAAACAAGAAAGAAACAAGTGATAAAGAAGGACATTACATAATGATAAAGGGGTCAGTCCAACAAGAGGATATAATAATTATAAATATCTATGTACCCAACACAGGATCACCTACATATGTGAAACAAATGTTAACAAAATTAAAGGGAGAAATAGAATGCAATGAATTCATTTTAGGAGACTTCAACACACAACTCACTCCAAACGACAGATCAATGAGACAGAAAATAAATAGACTGAGGCACTTAACAACATGTTAGAACAGATGGACCTAACAGACATCTACAGAACACTTCATCCAAAAGCAACAGGATAAACATTCTTCTCAAGTGCACATGGAACATTTTCAAGAATACATCATATACTAGGCCACAAAAGGAGCCACAGAAAATTTAAAGATTGTAATTGCACCAACCAGCTTCTCAGATAACAAAGGTATGAAACTAGAAATAAACTACACGAAGAAAATGAAAAAGCCCACAAACACATGGAGGCTTAATAACATGCTCCTAAATAATCAATGGATCAATGACCAAATAAAAACAGAGATCAAGCAATATATGCAGACAAATGAACAAAATAATTGAACACCACAAAATCTGTGGGACACAGCGAAGGCCATGCTAAGAGGTAAATATAATGCAATACAGGCCTACCTCAGGAAAGAAGAACAATCCCAAATGAACACTCTAAACTCACAATTAACGAAACTAGAAAAGGAAGAACAAATGAGGCCCAAAGTCAGTAGAACAAGGGACATAACAAAGATCTGAGCAGAAATAAATAAAATCGAGAAGAACAAAACAATAGAAAGAATCAATGACAGCAGGAGCTGGTTCTTTGAGAAAATAAACAAAATAGATAAACCCCTAGCCAGACTTACTAAGAAAAAAAGAGAGTCTACACACATAAACAGAATCAGAAATGAGAAAGGAAAAATCACTATGGACACCAAGGAAATACAAAGAATTATGAGAAATTCTATGGAAAATTATATGGTAACAAACTGGTTAACCCAGAAGAAATGGACAACTTTCTAGAAAAATTCAACCTTCCAAGGCTGACCCAGGAAGAAACACAAAATCTAAACAGACGAATTATGAGCAATGAAATTGAATTGGTAATCAAAAAACTACATAAGAACAAATCCCTGTACCAGATGGTTTCACTGCTGAATTTTATCAAACATTTAGTGAAGATCTAATACCCATCCTCTTTAAAGGTTTCCAAAAAGTAGAAGAAGATGGAATACTCCCAAATTCATTCTATGAGGTCAACATAATTCTAATACAAAAACCAGGCAAAGACACCACAAAAAATGAAAATTAAAAACCAGTATCTCTAATGAACACACATGCAAAAGTACTCAACAAAACATTAGCAAACTGAGTTCAAAAATATAAGCAAAAAGATCAGCCATCAGGATCAAGTGGGATTCATCCCAGGGATGCAAGGATGGTACAACATTAGAAAATCCATCAACATCATCCACCACATCAACAAAAAGGACAAAACCCACATGATTATCTCCATAGATGCTGAAAAAACATTTGACAAAATTCAACATCCATTCATGATAAACCCTCTCAACAAAACGTGTATAGAGGGCAAGCACATCAACAAAATGAAGGCCATACATGACAAACCCACAGCCAACATTATACTTAAGAGCGAGAAGCTGAAAGCTTTTCACCTAAGATCGGGAACAAGACTAGAATGCCCACTCTCCCCACTTTTATACAACATAGTTCTGGAGGTCCTAGTCATGGCAATCAGACAACACAAAGAAATAAAAGGCATCCAGATTGGTAAGGAAGAAGTCAAACTGTCCCTGTTTGCAGATGACATGATACTGTACATAAAAAACCCGAAACAATCCTTTCCAAAATTACTAGATCTAATATCTAAATTCAGCAAAGTTGCCATATACAAAATTAATAGACAGAAATCTGTTGCATTCCTATACACTAATGATGAACTAGCAGAACAAGAAATCAGGAAAACAATTCCATTCACAATTGCATCAAAATAAATAAAACACACAGGAATAAACCTAATGAAGGGAGTGAAAGACCTATACTCTGAATACTACAAGACACTTATGAGAGAAATTAAAGATATGAGTAAATGGAAACACATCCCGTGCTCATGGACACAAAGAATCAATATTGTCAAAATGCCCATCCTGCCTAAACTAAACTACAGACTTAATGCAATCCCGACAAAATACCAACAGTCTTCTTCAATGAACTAGAGAAAATAGTTCTAAAATTCATATGGAACCATAAAAGACCCCAAATAGCCAAAGCAATCCTGAGAAGGAAGAATAAAGCAGGAGTAATTACGCTCCCTGACTTCAGGCTATACTACAAAGCCACAGTAATGAAGACAATTTGGTACTGGCACAAGAATAGACCCATAGACCAATGGAACAGACTAGAGAGCCCAGATATAAACCCAAGCATATATGCTCAATTAATATACAATAAAGGAGTCATGGATATACAATGGAGAAACAGCATGCTCTTCAACAGCTGGTGCTGGCAAAACTGGACAGCTACATGTAAGAGCATGAAACTGGATTATTGTCCAACCCCATACCAAAAAGTAAACTCAAAATGGATCAATGACCTGAATGTAAGTCATGAAACCATAAAACTCTTAGAAAAAAATGTGGGCAAAAATCTCTTGGACATAAACATGAGCAACATTTTCATGAACATATTTCCCCAGGCAAGGGACCCAAGAACAAAAATGGACACGTGGGACTTTATCAAAGTAAAAAGCTTCTGTACAGCAAAGGACAGAATCACTAGAACAAAAACACATCTTCCAGTATGGGAGAATATATTCATAAATGACATATCCAAAAGGGGTTGACATCCAAATTATATAAAGAGCTCACACACCTAAACAAACAAAAAGCAAATAAGCCAATTAAAAAATGGGCAGAGGAACTGAACAGACAGTTCTCCAAAAAAGAAATACAGATGGCCAACAGACACATGAAAAGATGCTCCACATCACTAAATATCAGAGAAATGCAAATTAAAACTACAATGAGGTATCACCTCACACCAGTAAGGATGGCTGCCATCCAAAAGACAAACAACAACAAATGTTGGCGAGGCTGTGGAGAAAGGGGAACCCTCCTACACTGCTGGTGGGAATGTAAATTAGTCCAACCACTGTGGAAAGCAGTATGGAGGTTCATCAAAATGCTCAAAACAGACTTACCATTTGACCCAGGAATTCCACTCCTAGGAATTTACCCTAAGAACGCAGCAATCAAGTTTGAAAAAGACAGATGCACCCCTATGTTTATCGCAGCACTATTTACAATAGCCAAGAATTGGAAGCAACCTAAATGTCCATCGATAGATGAATGGATAAAGAAGATGTGGTACATATACACAATGGAATATTACTCAGCCATAAGAAGAGGGCAAATCCTACCATTTGCAGCAACATGGATGGAGCTGGAGGGTATTATGCTCAGCGAAATAAGCCAAGCGGAGAAAGAGAAATACCAAATGATTTCACTCATCTGTGGAGTATAAGAACAAAGGAACAAAACAGCAGCGGAATCACAGAACCCAAGAAGTGACTAAAAGGTACCAAAGGGAAAGGGACTGGGGAGGATGGGTGGGTAGGGAGGGATAAGGGGGGGGTAAGAAGAAGTGGGGTATTAAGATTAGCATGCACAATGGTGGGGGGGAGAAAGGGGAGGGCTGTACAACACAGAGAAGACAAGTAGTGATTCTACAACATTTTGCTATGCTGATGGACAGTGGCTGTAAAGAGGTTTATGGGGGGAGCTGGTATAGGGGAGAGCCTAGTAAACAATATTCTTCATGTAAGTGAAGATTGATGCTAACAAAAAAAAAAAGAAAGAAAAGGGATTACTCCCTGATAGGATAAAACCAACTGTAAATCAATGATTAATGCATGCTTTAAATATCCTTAACTTTGATCACTTAAAGGGTGTCAGATGACCGACTATGGAGGTACAGTTTTCTGATAATACTCCTTTCTCTTAAAAAAAAAAACCAGTTCCTGTGTGGTGACCTCCAATGAGTTCTACACAATGGTATAAAGGGCATATCAAAGTGTAGGCAAAGGGTCTGTTTGTGTTTATACAGAGGATCAAAGCCTAATTTGGCTACCCAGAAAATGAACTAAGATACGATATGAAGAAGAACTTCCAACATCAGCACTCTCTGGAAGACTCATACCAGAAGATGATCATCAAAAAACCTCAACAAAGATCCAGGCGCTGCTACAGTTGTAGTTGCATTCATCCCACCAGTTCCTCGTCTTGCTATGGGAATGAAGAAGGAGATATCTAAGCTGGCCTGTGCATACAGTAAAACAACAAATTTGACTGGATCTATACTGTTGGAACTCAACCAAGAATTAGGAGAAGTGCAAATTGTAGCGCTCCAAAATCTTACAACTACAGACTATCTACTGTTAAAAGAACATATGGGATGTGAACAGTTCCCAGGAATGGGTTGTTTTAATTTGTCTGATTTCTCTCAGACTGTTCAAGTACAGTTGGACAATATCCATCATATCATAGATAAATTTTCACAAATGCCTAGGGTGCCTAACTGGTTTTCTTGATTTCCCTGGAAATGGCTGGTAATTATAGGTCTGTTTTGGTTATGTAACTGTATTCCTATTATGTTAATGTGTGCCTGCAATTTAATTAGTAGTTTAAAACCTATACATGCTGCAGTTACTCTACAAGAAGATATGTCAAAGAAATAATCAATCTTCCCATGTTTTCTGCCGCCTGCTACTTCTATAGCTTTTCTTCTTCCTTCCTAATTACAACCCTTAAATAGAATTCGTGCCTCATATCGAATTTACCAAGTATCATAATTCTTCCAAGTGGTAAAGATACCTCAAGACAAATGCTGGGCATAGAAGCCACAGGGCATAAATATGCAAAGAAGTTAAAAGCTAACCTTTCCAAAAAATATGGCTTCTCTCTCACTTACCAACTTTACATTTCCCTGTATGGCCCCGGAAGATGACTGGTTAGCCAGAGACGGGTAAGATTCCTCAAGGGAGGAACAACCTAAGACAGGCACAGTCGCAGGGGGACCATCAGGTGAGAAATTGGGGATCAACAGAGGTGAGGCTTAGAACCTCATCCCCCCTGTTCTGAGAGAAATCTTCTGTATCCGTGGATGTTTTGTTTCCCTTGTCTAGCTTGGATTAACACATAGTCTACAGGCACACACCTGATCATCTACATTTGCTCTCTTACAGCACTAAACTATGTTTTCTACCTTTATCTTGCATCTACCTACCACTTCAGCATTTTATTAAAAATAATCATAATCATAATCATAATCATAATGGAGAAATGTGGGATTCACATATAAATCAAGTTTAAAAATCAAACAAATATACATATTTGACCTGATTGTTTATAGTTCATAATGCTTGATCAAAACCGAAAGTTTCTATGATGACTGCCCTTGTACAGTTCACCATGTAAGAACTTATTCACTATGTAAGAATTTGTTCACCATGTAAGAACTTGTTCGTTATGCTTCAGAAGATTGGAGACTGACGAGAATTAGGCTTGGGGTGGATTAATGATTATGCATTGAGCATTGAGTCCCCTATACAGAATCTTATTGTTGTTAACAACCATTTGATCAATAAATATGAGAGATGCCCTCTCAAAAAAAAAAAAAAATGGGCAGAGGAGCTGAACAGACACTTCTCCAAAAGAAGAAATTGAGATGGCAAACAGGCACATGAAAAGATGCTCCACATCGCTAATCATCAGAGAATTAGAAATGCAAATTAAAACCACAATGAGATATCACCTCACACCAGTTACGATGGTCAACATCCAAAAGACAAACAACAACAAATGTTGGTGAGGATGTGGAGAAAGGGGAACCCTCCTACACTGCTGGTGGGAATGTAAAATAGTTCAACTATTGTGGAAAGCAAGATGGAGGTTCCTCAGAAAACTAAAAAAAGAAATACCATTTGACCCAGGAATTCCACTCCTAGGAATTTACTGTAAGAATGCAGTAGCCCGGTTTTAAAAAGACATATGCACCCCTATGTTTATCGCAGCACTATTTACAATAGCCAAGAAATGGATGCAACCTAAGTGTCCATCAGTAGATGAATGGATAACAAAGATGTGGTACATATACACAATGGAATATTATTCAGCCATAAGAAGAGGGCAAATCCTACCATTTGCAACAACATGGATGGAGCTAAAGGGTATTATGCTCAGTGACATAAGCCAGGTGGAAAAAGACAAGTATCAAATGATTTCACTCATCTGTGGAGTATAAGAACAAAGAAAAAAACTGAAGGAACAGAACAGCAGCAGACTCATAGAACCCAAGAATGGACTAACAGTTACCAAAGGGAAAGGGACTGGGGAGCGTGGGTGGGAAGGGAGGGATAAGGGGGGAAAAGGGGCATTACGATTACCCCATATAATGTAGGGCAGGCAGTGCACAGGGAAGGCAGTATAACACAGAGAAGACAAGTAGTGATGCTATAGCATCTTACAGTGCTGATTGACAGTGACTATAATGGGGTATGTGGTGGGGACCTGATAATAGGGGTAGTCTAGTAACCATAATGTTGTTCATGTAATTGTACTTTAATGATAGCAAAAAAGAAAGAAAGAAAATCTATTTGTCCATACTGATACAAATAAACGATTAAATAAATAAATAAATAAATAAATAGGGGAAAGAGTTCTCTCCAGGCAGAAGAATTTTAAATAATTTATGTAGAAACTCTTGTATTTAGAAGGTAGAGAATACCTCCTCACTCCTTAAGCATAGGATGCACACAGGGATATCCTTCCAAAGAAAATAATGGAACAGAGGGAAAAAAAGAATAACTTTACAATGAAGAATCCTGACAAACATTACGTCAGTCAGATGATCATGGTCGGCATCCACAATGAAAAGTCTATGTTCATAGTACATACACTTAATATAACAAAAGTGACCTTCTGCCTCTGTGTCTTCTTCCCAAAATCACATAACTCCAGTTTCACCATGAAAAAAACACCAGACAAATCCCAACTGAGGGGTCTCCTACAAAAAAAAGTATCTTGACTCCTGAAAACTGCCAAGGTCCTCAAAAACAAGAACAGTCTGAGAAACAGTTACAGACCAGAGGCTTATGATAAAATACCATAATTACCTTTTACTTGATCCTAAAGTATCTAGTTTATATGAAAAGATTAATAAACTTGCTATACAATGAATGTTTGAGAACCATCACTACTATAAACAAGCAGTTAGAAAATCGCTAATACACTGAAGCTTATCCTAGTGTGCTTCCTCCCTTCTCAGCACGAGCAGGAATAAGTGGGAGCACCAGAGGCACCACATAAAACAAGCAAACCAAAACAACACTTCAAAGGGTCTAAAAATGAAGGTGTTATTGAAAGCACAATTCACAGCAGGATCTGTATTATAAACCTAAAGAGGATGACTCCCTGTAAAATAAAATATTTAAATAGTTCCAAGTCTCCAAACATAATAGGAATCATCCAAGTGTCTACCAACAGATGAATGGACCAACAAAATGTGATAAATAAACATGAAAATTATTCAGCCATAAAAAGGAATGAATTTTTGATACATGATATGACATGGATGGACCTTGAGAGCATTTATCCTGAGTGAAATAAGTCAGATACAAAAGGACAAATACTGTGGTTTTCCATATATAAAAGTTATAGAATAGGCAAATTAATTGAGACAGAAGTGAATTAGAGGTTACCAGGTACCTGGTAAGGTAAGGAGGAGTGGAAGCTACTGCTTAATGGTTATTGAGTCTCTGGGGTAATGAAAAAGTTTTGGAAATAGTTAATCATAATGGTGGCACTACACTGAAAGCAATTAATGCTACTCAACTATACCCTTAAAATAGTTAGAATGGTGAATTTTATGTTACATATATGTCACCAAATCACACAGGTTGTATTTTTAAAAACTACAGCTTATTAACTTGAACCAGAAAAACAAAAAAGTGCGACAGACTATTAACAAATTGAATAAGCAATATATTTAAAAAGTACACCTTGTGATAAATGGGATTTATTCAAGTTGTGTAAGACTCATTCAAAAATTTAAAATCAATCAATGTAATTCACCATTATCAACAGGCTAAAAAAGAAAAATTACTTGGTCACATTAACTACAACAGAAAAAGTATCTAACAAAATCCAACAACCATTCATGAGAAAAATGAGACCTCAACAACACAGGAGAAAAGTAGAACTACCTCAACCTCCAGTTAATATCTCACTTAATGGTTAAAGAGATGGCAACATGTCAAGGATGTAGCTCTTGCCGCCCCTAATCAACATAGTACTAGAAGTGCCAGTCACTACAACAATGCAAGAAAAAAAATACACAATAGAAAAGTAACACTGTGCCAAATTGCATATTACATAATTGTCTATGTAAAAATTCCTGGACTCAAAAGAAAACAAAAACTCTCTTAGATCTAATAAGCAACTTATAGCTTAGTTGCAAAATATAAGGTCAAAACCTCATAATCAATTGCATTTCTATACTAACAGTGAACATGTAGAAACCAAAATTAAAACCACAATGTCATTTACAATTGTTATAAATAAAATGAAACAGGCTGTAAATCTAGGCTAATAAGTACAGAACATATATATTTCAATATGCAAAATGCTGCTGAAAGAAATCTTTAAAACACACAAATGGGGAGACATACCATGTTCATGGATTAGAAGACTCAGGAAGATGTCAATTCTTCCCAAACAGACCTATGAATTTAACATAAATCCTGTGTGAATGTCAGATGGTTTTTCATAGACAAGCCTACTCTAAAAATCAGATGGAAAGGCACAAACCCTAGAATTGCTAACACAATCTTTAAACATAAGAATCAGAATCTAATTAGAAAGATCACTCTACCAAATATTACACCTTACTGCATATAGCTCAACAATCAAGAGAGCACATTTGTAAACAGACAGACATGTAAATCACATGGACAGAATAGAGAACCTAGAAATAGACTCAAATATTCCTACTTGATTTTGACAAAACCGCCAAAGCAATTCACTAAATGGTACAGAAGCCACTGGGCATGCAGGCAAAAACAAAACAAAACAACCTTGACATAATGCTCTCACCTTATATGAAAATTAACTCAAAATGGATCATGGATGTAAATGTAAAATCTTAAAACTTAAAAAAAAAATAGAGGAGGAAATCTTCGGGATCCATGGTTATGCAAAACATTCTTAGAATTGACATCAAAAGCACAAGCCGGTAAAGGTAAAAATGATAAACCATACTATGTCAAAATTTAAAACTTTTACACTCCAAGTGCCCTTGTTAAGAGGAGGGAAATTATTTGAGAACACATATTCAATAAAGGGCTATAACCTAGAATATATAAAGAAATCTCAAAACTGAACAGAAAAGAACAATCCAATTAGGAAACAGACAAAAGAGAGAACAGACATTTCACTAAAAAGGATATTCAGATGGCAAATGACTACATGATAAAATGGTCAACATCATTAGCTGTCATGGAAATGCAAATTAAAACCGCATTATCAGAATGGCAAACATGAAAACATCTATCAGAACGTCAATATCCTAGTTGGGACACTGTAGTATTATTTGCCAAGATGTTGCCTTTGGGAGAAACTAGGTTAAAAGTAAAAGGGATGTGTCTGTATTATTTTTTGCAACTCTCGATTATTCTAAAATTATCTCAAGAAGAACTTGCATTAAAAAAACTGCCCAAGTAGCTAATGATAAATCCTGGCAATTGTATTTCTACCTGCTCAATAGTTTACTTCATAGCAAAGTTTTTGGAAGATTGTAAGAATGGTTCCTAAGTGGATTAGTATTATTAGTAAAATTTATTAAGATTACAAAAAACAACTTCAAGATATATATCCTACTGCCAATATTAATTAGATAATTGAAGACTGATTCTGGCACTAAAATTTGAGAATAACAGCTTTAAAAACAGTACAAGAAAAGGGATGGGAAAAAGCAATAGAGATGATGCCAGTGAAAATGGCGAAGTATTAAGGACCTCTGAGAATTCTCTTCTCTATAAAAGAAACCACATTGGCAGTGTCTGAATCAACTTTTTAAGAAATCTAGATATTAACCATAGGTTTGCAGCAATCCAAGGAGCATTAATTCATTTTTTAAAAGCCGAATCTCTGCAAGAACAGAGATTTGTGGCATTTAGCTTGCTCTGTTTCCACTCCCCTCTCTCCAGCTCTGGGGTACAACCAGTAGCTAAAATCTTGGTGAAAACCAGCAGCCTGACAGTCATCAGAGTGGGCAGAATGGGGCTGAAGCTCCCTTGAAGTCTCCTTTCCAGAGAACTGTCTGTATCTGACCTGGCTGGTGAATCCCTCTAAGAAGCCATGTGGAGGGTCATCTTTACTGGATCTGGTTCAGAACCACCCCACTGTGAAAGCCTTATCCCTAGAATTTGTCAAAAACACTTACAGGTAATTTTTTTTAACAACTTGATTGCAGCCTGAGCTGCTGGATGACAGGCCCAATATGTTAACCCAAAAGCTTAAAAGAGAAAGTTGGGAGGTCATCTACATAGGCTTTGACAGCTTCCTGGCAATCCAGAAGGTCATGTCCATGCAGGGGGCTGTGTAGTTGCTCAGGAAAGAGTGAGAAGGCCCTGCTGTTCTCACACCTGGTTGGTCCTGAGGATCTCGGTGAGCAGGAAGTGAAGGATGAAGCCCAGTTGTCCACTGCCTGACTTAAGTGTTGAAGGTATAACCCAATACTTACACAGAGCCTCTCACCAAAAACTGGGAAAAGTGCTGGTTCCAGATGTTTAAAATAATCTCTGTTCAATCACTAGCTCACCACAGGCTAATAACTATGCTGACTTCAGTGGCCATGCATGACAAATAATACAGGCTTTCAAGGATTTGTTAAGAAAAGTCACTAAAGAAATAAACACCACCATGACCAACACACTTCAAGAAGGGGAAAAATCTCACCTCTAGAGTTGCCAGATTACATGTTATTTTAAATGTCCAGTTTTCAACAAAAAATTGTGAGACATACACATGCATGATCCATACAAAGGAAAAGAAGTATTCAACAAAGTGTTGCTGAGAAAACCCAGATGGCAGAATTACTAAACACACATTTTAAATTAAGCTACATTAAATATGTTCACAGAACTAAAAGGAAGATGAAAATGATGTCTCACAAAAAAAGAACACCAGTAAGGAGAAATAATATAGAAAAATAACCAAATAAAAAGTACAAATGAATTACTCAGTTTTTAGCAAAATTGCAAGAAATGTAAATAAATGACAAAACATGTCCCATACATACAGAGAAAAAAATTCAATGAACAGAAGCTGTGCCTTAGGAAGCCCAGACATAGCACTTACCAGGCAAAAACATTACTTTAGTATGACAGAAATAAAACCACGTGCAAAAAACACAATGTCTACAATACATGAGGCAAAAACTGACAGAAATGAAAGGAAAAATAAGGAATTAAAAATACTTTAAGAACTCAATACCCTATTTTCAAAATGGGTAGAAAAACTAAGCAAAAGACCAAGGAAATAATGAAACCTGAACAATACTAGGAACTACCTAGAACTAACAGACTGAGAACATCCAGCAACAGAATATACATTTGTCTCAAGTGCACATGGAACATGCTCTAAGATAGACTATATGTTAGGCCATAAAATAAGTTTCAATAACTTTAAAGGGATTGACATCATACAAAGTGTCTTCTCCAACCACAGTGGAGTAAAATAAGTCAGTAGCAGAGGAAAATTTGGAAAACTAAAAAAATATGGAAATTAAAAAACACAATCCTAAATAATCAACGTGTCAAATAAGAAATTAGAAAATATTTTGAAATAAAAACAAAACCACAAAATACCATATAACCTATAAGATGCAGTGAAAGTAGTGCTTAGAAGAAAATTTATATTATACATGCCTTTATTAAAAAGAAATGAAGAGCTCAAATAACCTAACCTACCATTTTAAGAAACTATTAAAAAAAAGAGAAAATTAAACCCAAAGTAAGTAGAAAGAAGGAATTTAGAGTGGAAATAAATAAAATTGAGAACAGAGAAACAATAGAGAAGACAATGAAACAAAAATTTGGTTCCTTGAAAGATCAATAAAATTGACAAATCTTTAGCTAATCTGACCAAGAAAAAATTCATAAATAAAATGGGGAACATTACAGCTGATCTTACAGAAAAATGAAAGGGATCTAATAACCTTACAGAAGCAAAAGGGATTATAAAAGATAACTAGGAACAACTGTATACCAACAAATAGCCTAGATTAAATGGACAAATAACTAGAAAGACACAAACTACTGAAATTAACTCAAGAATAAATAGAAAACCTGAATGGACATATAACAAAAGATTGAATTGCTTATCAAAAATCATTCCACAAAGAAAAGTCTAGGGTCAGACAGCTTCCTTGGTAAATTCTACCAAACGTTTAAAGAAGAATTAACACCAGTGCTTCACAAACTCTTCCAAAATATAACAGAGAAGGAACCATTTTCCAACTTATTCTGTGAGGCCTATCTTACACCAAAATCAGATATAAAGTTATCACAAGAAAGGAAACTACAGACCAGCATCTCTTACGAATATGGGTATCAAGTCCTGAACAAATACAAGCAAACTACATCCAGCAACATACACAGAGGATTACACACCATGACCAAGTGTGAGACCAGTACACTTTAAACTATAAGGCTTCAATGAAAGAAATTAAAGGACTAACTTAACACAAAGACATCTGATGTTCACAGTCTGCAATACTTAAAATGTTAAGATTGCAATACTCCCCAAACTGATCTTAGATTCAATGCAATTCTTATCAGAATCCCACCTTGCTTTTTTTCAAGTTGACAAACTGATCCTAAAATTCTTAAAAAATGCAAGGGACCCATAATAGTCAAAATAGTGTTGAAACACAGAGGAGGACCTATACTTCCTGATTTAAAACTTACTCTAAAGGTACACTAATTAAGACAGTGTAGTACTAGGAATAAAGCTAAATGTATAGATCAACAAAACAGAAGTGAGAGTCCAGAAATAAACCCTAACATTTGTGATCAATTCATTTATCATAGGAGTGCCAAGATAATTCAAACGCGGCAAGGCTAGTCTTCTTTTCAACAAATGGTATTGAGACAACTGGTATCTGCATGCAAAAAAAAACAAAGCTAACTTTACCTCACACCATATGCAAAAATTAACTCAAAATGGATCAAAGGCCTCAGTGTAAGAGGTGAAACTATGAAACTCTTCAAAGATAACACAGGTATAAATCTTCATAACTGTTAGGCAATGTTTCTCATCTAGGATAGCTAAGCAATCAAAGCAAAATACAGGTAAATTGGAATTAACCAGAATTAAAACCTTTGTCACAACCAAGAAAGTGAAAAGACAACACACTGAATGGGAGAAGATTTTTGCAAATGATTTATCTATTAGGGATATTTATATAGATATATAGAGAAAACTCTAACAACTTATTAAAAAAAGACAAACATCCCAATTTTAAAAATGGAGAAGGGATCTGAATAAACAATTCTCCAAAGATATAAAATAGCCAATAAACACATGAGAAGATGCTTAAGATCAATCATCAGAGAAATACAAATCAAACCAAAACAAGGTAACATTTCACACACACTAGGATGGCTATAATCAATATAATCAAAAAGATAGACAGTAAGTATTGGTGAGTATGTGGAGAAACTAGAAACCTGTAAGCTATTTGTGGGAGTAAAAAGCAGAGCAGCTACTTTGGAAAACAGTTTGGCAGTTATTCAAAAAGGTAAACATGGAGTTACCATACACAAAGCACTTCCATTCTTTACACACACACACACACACACACACACACACAGAGAACTGAAAACATGTGAATACAAAAACTTACACATAGATGACCACAGCATTATTATTCGTAACAGCCAAAATATAGAACCAACACAGTGGGGAATCCATATGAAAGAGTATTTTTCAGTCACAAATAAGAGTGAAGTACTGATCATGCTGCAACATGGATGAACCTTGAAAACATAATGTTAAGTGAAAGAATCCAGATACTAAAGGCTACATATTTTATAATTCCATTTATATGTAATGGCCAGAATAGGAAAATCCATAGAAACAGAAGTGTATTACCAGCTGCTAGGAGCAGGAGGAAATGGGGTATGACTAAATGTACATAAAGTTTCTTTTTGGAGGGATGGAAAATATTTTGAAGTCATATTGTGCTGATAATTATTCTGTGAATATACTAAAAAAAACCCAACCCACTCAATTGTATACTTTAAAAGTGTGAATTTATGGGAATTATATCGCAATATTTTAAAATTCAACAACAAAAAAGATAGCAGATGGTTTTGTGTTCTATTCCATACATCTTTTCTTAAAAGGTTGCCTGAATGGCATTTTAAATACTATGTAACTATTGGGCAAAATGTAATCTTTATTCCAGCAGAGCTTTAAGCTTTATAGTTCCTTTACCTACAGAAATTTTTTTTGAGCGTGTTATGTGTGGGTGAGTGGGGAGAATGACCAGCAAATGATAAAGTAGATGGGGCAAATTGTCAACGACAGGTGAATGTGAAGATACGTGTTTTTTATTCTGTTTTGATACTTAGAAATGTTCTGAAAGTTTGAAAATATTCCAAATAAAAAGTTCACAAAAAAGAAAATGATTTATGCAAGACTTATATAAAATTTGAATGTTAAACACACTCACTCTTTTAAAAAGCCATGTATCAAGCTCTAGTAAATCTTACTTAATAATGCCAAATTGGAAATACTGGTTACAGAGTTGCTTGGCATCCTTACTGTTGGCAAAAGTTAACCGTGACAAGAATAATAAAACTGCTGAAGTGTCTGTGACTACACTGGTATTACATAGCCTGCTTAATACTGTCAGCTAAAATATATACCAACTCAGCTGTTACGCAGGATTTTATCTTGTGTCTATTTTCAATATGAAATCATCTAAGATATACAGTGTATGTATAGTTATATTTATCTACATTACATATATATACACAATACATAACATATTCTAAATATCAGGTAACTTAACCATGCATATTTTACTAATATAGTTTTTAATTCCACATACCCAAAGTGACCAATGTAAGAAATTAGAAAAAGAAGAGCAAATTATGCTAAAATAGAAGAAAAGAAAAAATAGAGTACAAATCAATGAAAGAGCAGAAGAGAGAGAAATCAACACCTTTTTTTTTTTCCTTGAAAACAATAAAATGGAAAAACCTCTAGCCAGACTAGTCAGTAAAGAAAAGTCAGCCCCACAGTAGAAACCTAAGAAATGAGAGACTGGACATGACTACACTTTCTCTAGATATAAGAAGGCTAACGTGGGACTATGAATAAAAACTTTGTAAACAAAATGCATACAAATCAGGAAAGAAAACTAAAACTGCCCTTATTTGTCAATGACATGATGTTCTACACAGATAACCCAAAGGAATCTATAAAAAACATCAAAACTACAATGATTTCAGCAAGGAAGCAGGATATAAGATCAACACACAAAAATTAGTAACATTTCTATATACTTAGAATGAATATATGGAAACAAAACACTGTTTACAATCCAAAAAAAATTTAGATATGCACTTACCAAAATATGTACAGGATCTGTATGCTAAAAATTACAAAATGCTGATTTAAAAAAGACCTAAATAAATGAATATACACACATGGATTGGAGTACTCAATATAAGGCAACTGTTAATTCTCCACAAATTAACACAGATTTAATGCAATTCCTATTAATATCTCAGCAAAGTATTTTATAGAAATGGACATGCTTATACTAAAATTTATAAAGAAAGCCACATTCCCTAAAACTGCTAAAAGACTCTTGAGTAATGAGAATTAAGCGGAAGGAGTTAATCTACCCAGTATTAAGGCTTACTATATAGCTGAAGTATTTAAGGCAGTGTGGCACTGGTAGAGGGATTTACACATAGATCAAAGGGATAGAACCCAGAACCCAGAGACAGACCATACAATAAACAAGTATGCTTATCTGATCTTGACAAAGGTGCAGAAACAATTCATGGGAAAGAGGATGGCCTTTCGAACAAGTGGTGCTGGAGCAGTTGGACACCCATAAGCAAAACAAAAGCCAAACATTTCAGTATCTTAGAACCAACTTATTTTGCTTATGTTAAGTAGAAATGCAAAATAGTAACAATGTCCCATCATATAATTTGTTAACTATAGAGATAAGGCTCTTTTAAAAATTTTCATTCTTTGTTTTAACTCGTGGTACTTACTGATCTTCTGTACTTTGATCAGCTTCTGGGTGCAAATCAAAATGTCAAGTTTCTTCTCAAGGAACTCTTACAAGTAACGATTGTCATATTCCATTAGTGGTGAAAGAAAAAAAGAAACACAAAGTTTGGAAAATTTTCTTGGACACAGTAGTAACTGGGGTGAAAACAGATAAATGATGTCAAATTGAGAGTATGTTATAATTAGAAATTTTAAAGAGTATTTCAGTAGTGAAACTAGATTTCTTTTTTTTTACTATTAAATATGACTTGTATAAATTCATGGCTCAATAATTTTATTCACTATCAATCTTTAATAGCTACTTTAATAACTTATTCCTCACCACTGATATAAATTTTAAGTTTAAAAAACTGTCCAACAGTATTAATTTAAAAATGAAATAAGACGTTCAAAAAAAATGTGAGACTTTTTACAAAGGGAAGAAAAATTAAGACATCAATTTGGCAGGTTTCAAACTGACTAAAAACAAAAAAACAGAATTCCTATTGCACCCAAGTACTTAATGTTTTATTTAAATATAAAGTTTAGCATTACTATGAATTTTGAATTTTTTAAATTTATTAATATATTTTCATGTTATCCTATGATTACATGAATATAACAATGTCAATATAGATATTTTTTCTGCCTCTAGAAACTAGGCACAAATCTTAATTTACTTCCAGTCTGTGCTGGTTTGCTTCATAGCTTTGGCACTGACCACCTGCTATAAATGGGAAGGTACCAACTAACTCCCAGGATAGGAAGGGCAAGGTTACTTTATGATCTTCTTGTGTAGTGAATCAATTACAAACTTGAACCTAAAAAAAGAAACAAGTTACCTCTTCAGACATTAGGAAAAAAATGTGTTTAAGTGTTAAAACTTCTATCCCAAAAGGACATAAACGTTTTTTGTTTTGAAAATATGCTGAAAAGTTTCTCAGCTGTTGTCATGGCTGCCAAGTATGTTGACAAGCAAGAAAGAAAATTTCAAAATTAGGCCTCCACCTGCCCAAAGCAATTTACAGATTCAATGCCATCCCCCTGAAAATACCAATATCATTTTTCAATGAACTGATCAATTAATATATGACAAAGGAGGCAAGAATAGACAATGGGGAAAGGAGAGTCTCTTCAATAAATGGTGTTGGGAAAACTGGACAGCTACATGCAAGAGAATGAAACTAGATCACTCTCTTACACCACACACAAAAGTAGACTATAAATGGATTAAAGACCTAAATGTAAGGCATGAAATCATAAAACTCTTAGAAGAAAACACAGGCAACAATCTCATGAACATAAGCATGAGCAATTTTTTCTGGGCCTGTTTCCCTGGGCATGGGAAACAAAATCAAAAATAATGAGTGGGACTACATCAAACTAAAAAGCTTCTGCACAGCAAAGGACACATCAATGAAACAAAAAGGCAACCTACTTTACGGGAGAATATATTCACAGATGATATATCCAGAAAGGGGCTGATACGAAAAATATATAAAGAACTCATGCAACTCAACACCAGAAAAACAAATAATCCAATTAAAAAATGGGCAGAGGACCTCAGTAAACATTTTTCCAACAAAGATATACAGATGGTCAACAAGCATATGAAAGGATGCTCAACATCACTAATCATCAGCAAAATGCAAATCAAAATCACAGTGAGGTATCACTTCATACCAGTCAAGAATGGCTACTATACAGAAATCAAGAAGTAACAAGTTTTGGTGAGGATGAACTCTCCTACACTGTTGGTGAGAATGTAAACTGGTTCAGCCACTGTAGAAAACAATACAGAGGTTCCTCAATAAACTAAAAATAGAAATACCATATGACCCAGCAAAGCCACTTGTGGGAATTTACCTCAAAACAAAATTACTAATTTGAAAAGACATATGTACCCCTATGTTTATTGCAGCACTATTTAACAATAGCCAAGATATGGAAGCAACCAACATGCCAATCAACAGATGAATGGATAAAGAAGATGTGGTGCACATACACAATGGAGTATTATTCAGCCCTAAAAAAGAAGGAACTCTTGCCATTTGTGGTAATGTAGATGGACTTAGAGGGTATTATGCTAAGCGAAATAAGTCAGATAAAGACAAATACCATATGATTTCACTTATACAGATAATCTAAAAAACAAAACAAAAAAAAGAGACCCATAAATACTGACAATAGACTGTTGGTACCACAGGGGAGGGATGAAACAGGTGAAGTATAAACAGGTACAAACTAAAATAAAATAAATAGTCATAGGAATGGAAGTACAGCACAGAGAGCATAACCAAAAATATCATAATATCTTAGAATGGTAACAGGGGGTAATTACATTTACCATAGTGAGCATTTAGTAATGTATGTAATAATCAAGTCACTATGTTGTACATCTGAAACCAATATAATACTGTGCATGAACTGTATTCCAATAAAAAAAATCTAGGCCTCCAAATACAATTAGCTAATGTCACTGTAGGCACTCTGGTAATTTATTTTTTAAAAACAAACTCTTTTAATGGGAAGCTACTGCACGTAAGCACTGTGATAGGGGTTATGGCTGGACACTGCCTGTCCTGAAGGAGCTCACAGACAAAGATGGGACAGAGACAAGTAAATTAAGTACTGGGGCTCCAGGTGCACTGACGCCACCAAATTCAGCCACATGAGTCTGCAGATGCCTCCAAAGAAGTGGTTACACAGGAAAGACAAGTGAAAGTCAGAAAGGTGTCGTTCTTACCAGAAAGCAAAACAGGGCAAAGGCACTAGAGGCATGAGAAGCTATGGTACTCCCAGAAAATAACAGTCATTTAGTAGGTTGGAAGCTTAGGGAGTTTGGGGAAGAGGTAGAGATGAGGCTGGAGAGGGAGACCGTGGCTGAGCCACAATCCTTGCTGATCCCTGGGAGTTCTGTGCTATTTTCTCTATTTTTCTATTAACTTGGCCAAGGTCAAACAGCAGGTAAATGGCAGGGTTAAGATGAGAGCTCAGGTCTGACTTCCTACAAAATTCAAGCTCAGGCTGTCTCTGAACAATCTGCAGTACTTAGAGGGGGGTCTCTGAACAAGACTGGCTTCCTCAAGGTGGAGGATTCCAGAGTGAACGAGTTAACAACTAACCCTCAATTCATCAAGAGAGCAGTTCTCACAGTGGAGTCACTGGATCCCTGCATCAATTTGCCTGGGTTCTCAGTAAGATGGACATTCTGGACATACTTCCACAGGCACTGAATCACATTCTCTGGGACTAGGACTGAGCCTTGTATTTTTTTGTTTTACAGTGATACACACCAGAGCTTTGGAGGTCAGTGATTTAAATGCCTTTCAACTGAAGCCAGGTGGATGACCAGATTTGAGGGGAGTACA
Organism: Manis pentadactyla; assembly: GCF_030020395.1. Classification (NCBI taxonomy): domain Eukaryota; kingdom Metazoa; phylum Chordata; class Mammalia; order Pholidota; family Manidae; genus Manis; species Manis pentadactyla. Next base: position 154,357,078 of record NC_080020.1, on the reverse strand, counting down.
AAAAAAGGAAAGGCTTAATTAAAGTTCATACATGCAGGATTTGAGATAACAATGGGATACGAATCACAAGTGAAACCACTGATGCAGGCAGTTCCTGGACAGTATTTGAACTTGGGAAGAAGGATGCAACTGAAGACACTCAAGAGTTGAAAACCGAAGCTCTAACTTTAAAACGTCATCAAGGAAGAAATGGCCTATAGTTTAATGCAGGGCAGAACCTCCTTTAGGCAGTGTTGGAGCTACTGACAGTAGAGGTGTCTGAAAAAGAAAGTAAAGCAGAGTGTGTGTTATGGAAGCCAAGAGAGAGAAGGCTCAACAATGTCAGAGTCTATTGTTTTATATAGAGATGATGGAGGGGAAGGGAGGCAAAGACTTTACAATAAGCCACCTGATTTGGCCTACTGGAAGCCATTGATAAGTTTTGAGACAGGTTTCTGAGTGGAAGAGCAGAAGCCAGACTATATAAAGTGGCTGCCTTGGAGAACAAAGAAAAGAGGGTAAGAACTGGCTTTGGGAATGCTCTTTCTAAAGACTGAGGTAAAGACACATGTGGGAGAAGAGACACAAGTGAGGTTAAGAGATGGGAGAGCTAACAGAGGAGCCTCTGCTGGAGGGTCTGTCTTCAATAAGCTACGATTCAAGGTCCCCTGTGTCTAGGGGTAAGAGGTTGAAGAAAGAGAGACAGCCTTGTAGAGCCAACTACATCAGTCACATGGTAAACGATGTTGCCTTGACTCTCAAACAGGGAAACATCCACCAAATCTTTTACTGTCAAAAACTTTAGCCTATAGAAAAATTAAAAGACTGATACTTTGTTAATTTGTTTTGGCACATTCCCCTCCTCCTTTTCTCTCATTCTATTCACTTTTTCCTTCTTTTTTTTTTTTTTTTTTTGTTCAAACCCTTTGAAATTAGGCTGCAGATATCACATTTCCCAGTAAATACGTTAGTATGTGTCCTCTAAGAATAAGGCCATTGTTCAATATAATCACAATTCTATTACCACATACAAGTGATTTTATGTTGATAAAATAGTATTTTTTTAATGCAGTCCTATTTAAGTTTCCTCAGTTGTCTACTCAAAAGAGTCCACAATTTTTTTGCAGCCAAAATCCAATCAAGATCATGCATTTCAACTGGTTGTAATGTTTCTTTAATCTAATTAAATTTGAACAGTCTTTTCAAAATGCCTTTGTCTTTCATGTCATATTCTTGAAGAGCCAAAACCTGGTGTTTTATGGAACATCCTACAATCTTGGTTTTCTTTATTGTTTCCTCATGATTAGATCCAGATTATACATTTTTGGCAAGATATATAGATGACACTGTACATTTCATCATCAGGCAGATATGTTGGTTTGTCTGACATTACTGGTAATGCTAAACTGGATTGGTTAACACAGTATCCACCAGGTCTTTCCATCATAAAGATGTCCCATAATAAAGATGTCTTTTTCCATCTGTAATTAATAAGTAATCTATAGAACATTGAGATAGTGTGCATCTATCCAACAGCCTTTCAAAAAAGAGTTAGCATCCACTGAAGATTATGGCCTGAATCAATTATTACACTGGTGGCTCTGAAAGGTGATCTAATTCAATCCATTCCTTATACATTGAGTACATGACATTTTTTGGTAACGACATTTTGCCGTTTCATTTCCTCTCATCCTTCTCATTTTTTAATATGACTATGGACTCATGAATTTTCCTCCCAAAATAAATGACTACTGCTATTATTCTTTTTTGGTGCTTGAACTGTCTCAAATTTAGCCAACTGGAGTTCCTTCAAGACAGCTTTTCTGTCCTTCTGACATGTTCCCATTAGTCCTTGAGCACTTCTTTGCTTTCTGGCACAATAAAATGTTCAAGGGTCATCTTGTAGTTTTCCTCTCTAGACTCTAGATGGTTTCCTGAAACAGCTTAAAAGAAATAATACCAACCCTATATACATATTTCAACATTATAAGAGAATATACCTAACTTATTTTATGAGGCCAACAGTACCCTGGTACCAGAAACAGACAAAAAAAAATAAGAAAATTAAACAATATTCTCCATTACATAGATACAAAAATATTTAACAATGTTTTACCAAATTGAGTCCAGAAATATATAAAAAATGAGTAACATAATGTCCAAGTTAATATAATGCCAAGGTTGGTTTAACATTTTTAAAAATGTATTATTATACTAGAATACTAAAAAAAAAAAAAAAAAGACTACATAACATCTCCACAGATAAGGAAAAAGCACTGGACAATTTCACCAATTTGTGATGAAAACTATCAGAGAACAGAAAAATAGGAATTTCTTCAACTTGATTATGAGCATCTATGAAAAATCTACAAGTAATATCATACTTGATGGTAAAAGACTAAATGCTTTTCCTCTAAAATTGAGAGCAAAGCAAGAAAGTCAATTCTTGCCACTTTTAATCAACATTGTTATGGAAGTCTTAGCCCTAGCACCAAGGCAAGAAAAAGAAGCAAAAGGCAGGGATAATGCTCTTAGACTTCAAGTTCTACTACAAACCTATAGTAATCAAAATAGTTTGCTACTGGCACAAGAATAGACCCATAAATCAATAGAACAGAATAGAGAACCGAGATGTAGACCCACACATACATGGTCAATTAATATACAATAAAGGAGCCATTAATATACAATGGGGAAAAGCCCTCTTCAATAACTGGTGTTGGCAAAACTGGACAGATAATACATAAGAGAATGAAACTGGATTACTGTCTAACTTGATACACAAAAGTAAACTCTAATTGGATCAAAGACCTGAATATAAGTCATGAAACCATAAAACTCTTAGAGGAAAACATTGACAAAAATCTCTTGAACATAAGTATGAGCAATTTTTCCTGGACACATCTCAGGCAAGGGAAACAAAACAAAAAATGAACAAGTAGGACAACATCAAACTAAAAAGCTTCTGTACAGCAAAGGACACCATCAGTAGAACAAAAAGACATCCTACAGTATGGGAGAATGTATTTGTAAACAACTCATCTGATAAGGGGTTAACATCCAAAATATATAAAGAACTCATATGTCTTAACATCCAAAAAACAAATAACCCAATTAAAAAATGGGCAGAGGATCCGAACAGACACTTTTCCAAAGAAGAAATAAAAAATGGCCAGCAGGCACTAGAAAAGACGCTCCATATTGCTAATCATCAGGAAAATGCAAATCAAAACCACAATGAGACACCACCTTACACCAGTTAGAATGGCCACTATCCAAAAGACAAGAAATAAATGTTGGCAAGAGTGCAGAGAAATGGAAACCCTCGGTGGGAATGTAAATTAGTGCAACCGCTGTGGAAAAAGCAGTATAGAGGTTCTTCAAAAAACTAAAAAGAGAAATACCATTTAATCCAGTAATTGCACTTCTGTGAGTTTACCCAAAAAAAAAATCCCTGATTTGAAAAGATATATGCACCCCTATGTTTACTGCTGCACTATTTGCAATAGCCAAGATATGGAAGCAACCTAGGTGTCCATCAACAGATGAATGGATAAAGAAGATGTGGTATATATACACAATGGATTATTATTCAGCTATAAAAAGAAAAGAAATCCTGCCAATTGCAACAACATGGATGGATCTAGGGGGTATTATGCTTAGTGAAATAAGTCAGGCAGAGAAAGACAAAGACCATATGATTTCACTTACTTGTGGAATATAAAAACAAAGCAAAACAGAATGAACAAAACCGCAGTAGACTCAAAGACATTGAGAAGTGACTAGTGGTTACCAAAGGGGAAGGGTTGGGGTGGGTTGTGGCCAAGGAAAGGGAATAAAGGGGCACAATAATTTGCAAACACAATATAAGCCGGTCACGGGACTGGTAAAAGAGCATGAGAATATAGTCAGTGATTCTGTAACATTTTTCAACATTGACAGTTACTGCACTAGAGGGGGTGAAGATTTAATAATATTGGGTAACTGTGGAACCTCTGTGTTGCACATCTGGAACCAATACAAGATTGTATATCAATGATAGATACTTTAATAAAAAAAAGAAGCAAAAGTCATATAGATTAGAAAGGAAGCTGTGAAAATGTTTTATTCACAGCCTTGACCATGTATATAGAAAATCCTAGTTAATCTAACCAAAAAAGGCATTATTAGAATTAATAAGTACATTAATTAACTCCACAGGACACAAAGTCAACATACACAAATCGATTATATTTCTATAATATTAATAATGAATAACTGAAAATTAAATAAAAACAATTCCTTTCACAATAGTTTTCATATACATAAAACAATAAATTTAACAAAATATGTGTAACACTTGTGTATGAATGATAAAATACCACTTAAAGAAAATTAAAACACCTAAACAAATAGAGATGTACCATGTTCAAGGATTGAAGACTCAATGCTGTTATGATGTCAATTCTCTCCAAACTAATCTAGAAATACAAAGATTCAAAATCTCGGCAGGTTTTTTTTTTTTTTTTAGGAAATAGACAACTAAAGTCTGAAATTTATATGAAAATGTGAATAAACTGAAAAGACTAGGCCAATTTTAAAAAGAACAAAGTTGGAGAACTTACACTACCTCTTTTGAAGACTCACTAAAAAGGTGCAGTAATCAAGACAGTATAATACTGACAAAGTGATAGATGTATAAATCAATAGAATAGAATTGAGAAGATAAACACACAGACATGGTTAACTGATTTTCAGTAGGATGCAATTCAGTGGGGGAAAGGAAGTCTAATGACGCTGGTACAGTTAGCTGAACATCCATATGCAAGTAATGAACATTCACTTGTACTTCATGATATATACAAAAACTAGCTCAGACTGGATTATAGATTTATTTAGCTAAATAAAAAAGCTAAAACTGCAATATTCTAAGGAAACACATAGGAGTAAATCCTGTGATTTTGTGGTAGGCAAAAATTATTACAGGACTCAAAAAGCACAGAATTATAAATGAAAAAATTGAAAAATTAGACTTAACTAAAGTTAAAAATATTTGCTCTCAAAAATGTTTAAAAAATTTTGAAAAGACAAACTATATAGCTGGGAAACATTAGCAATATATAAGTGATAAGGAATCACATGCAGGTTTTAAAGAACTCACACAGGTGAATAAGACAATTCAAAAATTATGCAAAAGATTTAACTGGAAACATTACAAAAGGAGAGCTATTAACAGCCTAGAACCACATGAAAATATGCCAAATCATTAGCCATTTGGCTAAAGCAAATTAAAGCCATAATAAAATACCACTACACACCCACCTGGTGCCCTCATTCACTGCTGGAGACAGTTTGCAGTTTCTGATAAAGGTAAATTAAACAATCTTATTGAACATGCATTTGTCCCTCTTCTAGGTATTTACTTGAAAGAAATGAAAATATTGGCCCACAAGAAGACTTTTACTCAAATGCTCCTAAAAGCTTTAATCATAACAGATCGAAACCTGAAACAACCCAAATGTCCATCAACAGGTGGACATTTTTAATTCTGGGAAAGGCAAATACAGTGACAGAAACCAGATCAGTGGTTGCCTGGAGCCAGAATGAGGGGAAGGCATTGACTGCAAAGAGGCACAAGCGAACTTTGAGATGATGAAAAATACTATATTATGATGATGGTGTTTTATTAACTGGGCATATTTGTGAAACTAACCAAACTATACACTTAAGATTGATGAATTTTATTTATGCAAACTGCACTTCAATAAAGTTGGGTTAAACATGAAAAAAGATGGATCAAGTTCAATGACGTTCAATCACAGGGTTGAACAGGAATATATTACTACAGCCATATATACTCTAAATACCCCTAAGGCATATAGTTTTCACCTCGCTTTTGTCTTTTATTAATTTCCTGTGTTAAAGGGAGAGAAAAAGGAGTTAGGTTGCTTCCCTATGTTTGTTTTTTTAAGGTCCCATGACGTAGTTAGCTTTAAAAAATTTTATGATTGCTAAAACAATTTTATTTTCACTTTAAAAGCCAGATGTTTGTACTACATCACATTTTAAAGAGTTTTCTTCTATGCAAATTTATCATGGCAAATTTATGTAAGAGTTCAAAATATTTGGATATGAATGAGTATCTGAAAGAATGCTAAGTTTTTCTTTTCAAATATAAACATGTTCCACAATCCAGTTTTCTGATCCACAGGCTTATATAAAAGTGGCATAGATACAGTCATGTTCAAAACTCCGATCTACTTCCAAGAAAACTGGCAAACCAAGTGTTCACATTCTGGAATATTCTGCTAATAGGATGGTAGCAATCCCTACACACCCATTACCACATACAGCTGCAGCACAAAGTCTCTTTTTCTTTCTCAATCAGAGCTCCTATGTCCCCAGACAAAAGAAAATACAGACAGACCACCATCTACAAGTTAAAAAATACTCCTAATTTTAGTAAATTGGGAGAATTGTTATGGCATTACTGGGTTTATTCGAGGCACATCTTTGACCTCTATATCCTTGCAATTCTGCTCAGCTCACTTCCTGTTGCTGATATTAGTATGAAAGTCATAAACCTCCCCCTTTATGTTCATTCCTACTGCAAACAAATCACAAGGGAATATAGTCAGGGCAGAAGTCAATTATTTTTCATAATTTCTTCAAAATAAATAAATGCTGAGGAAAGCAAAATCACAACTGAGAATGGAGCTTGCTAAATACACACTTAAGATAAAATGTCCTTGATTAATCAACCTTACTGCACTCTGATTTCTTCTCCTTATACTACAGCTTTACTCCAGGCAGAAAAACACATCAAAATAAAAATAACCAGAGTAAAATATGTCTAATGACATCTACTGAATCCCTTCCATATACTCAACACTGAGCTATGTAATCTGCATGCACTACTCTTACTTATTCCCAACAAATTCTGGGAAGAAAGATATTAAACTCTATAACAGGAAGACAATACAAATGGTCAAATTATTAAATATATAGTATCAACTACTATCAGGAAAGTTTGGGGGAAATGTTGACTGATGGCTTTTAAACCACAGTCCCTCATCTATAAAACACACATACGTTTCTTGTTAAAACAGGCACTACTGTAGAGTATCTGGCACATAATAGCCACCACTCACTGGTATCTACTATCAGGGCCATTTATGGGGCCACTCAACTAAGTGCCTAGTGGAAACCAGGAATGATAATCTGGATGGTGTGACAAGCCCTATGACTGGGCACCAACTCATCTGATCAAGTCCCAATTCCATAGTATAATGAATATTACTCCTTCTAGAAACCTGAAGAAATTCTCCAGTGAATTTAGACTGTGTATACTGGCCTACCCCTAGATAGGCTAACTTCAAAAGCTAGCTTCTACCTTTCTTCAGACTGCTAATGGAGAAATGATTTAAATATAATTCTGAAACTCACATAAAAGCAGAAATAGATGGCATTATTTAAGTTTCCTACTTGGAATAGGAAGTGGCTCTTTCAACTAGATCTAAAAAATTTGAGTAGAGAAAGAACAAATAATGTAAGGTTAATTCAGTAAAACAGTGAGCAGAACCAAAGAAAAAAGCAAAAGCAAAATCAGAAAGTAAAGAAAAACTTTGTACGTAAGACTCAATTTTTAATCTAAATTGTCATCATTAATTTAACAGCAGGGGTATTTATATTTTTTCCCTTGCCATAAAACAAATTTCTATCAAGAACATCTTATATATTAACTTGTCTGATTATCAGGGTTGACAGAATACACACACAGAACATGCAATCCTCACAGAGTAAGTTTACTTGTTCTCTGCTCACTGCAACACATTTCAGCAGCAGCTGTTAAGCCTGCACAGTATCTGGCACGCAATTCAGATGAAGTGTTTCTGAGGTGCTTTATAATGAGCTCTGAAAGGAGAGATTTTACTAAAGCCACCAGGTATTTTACTTTTAGAGAACTTTTCTAATTTTCTTATTTCTTCCACTTTTCAAATCTAATTATTTATATATCCTGATCTTAAAAATACTTTGGGAAATCAAGAAGTATAATACAGAAAAAAATATATAAACTACTGGAAGACAGGACACCTCTTACTCATCTCTGAAGCCTCAATGACCAACCCAGGGTCTAACAAACTCCTTAGCCCTCAAGAAATGTTTGCTGAGCTGAACAAGGAGTCAATCTGATCCAACTGAAAATAAATGCAATCTGGCAAGGTTGGTATTAAACAAGTAATCCATATTGAAACATAATATGAGTATGTACCAACCCAGCACTAATCTAGCACTTACTATATGCCAAGCCCTACAGATGATCTCACTCAGTGCTCACACCAACCCTAGAAGGTAGGCACCCCTATTATCCCCATTAAAACATCAGGAAGCTGAGGCATGAGGGTTAGATAATCTGCTCAAGATCACAATCAACGTGTTCCTAGTCGGCTGTATGTCTAGTCACTATATGGAGATAGCCAGCTAGGCTCCCCCAAGATGACAAGACTGATCACTCATCAGCAATCAGTGATCATGAGCTTGCTCTGACCAAACTTTTTCCAAGAGTGTTCACAGGTCTGAATTCAGCCACATCTGCCCACAACTTGAAGCAACAAAAAAGGGGGCACACTTATTAGATGGGTGACAGGGGTTAACAGAATGGAATCCTGGAGCAAGGTTCTGACTTACTGTAAAACTGCACTAAATGGACCCAGACTTAACATCCTCTGTGGTACTGTTCTCTATCATAACTGACCAACACAGGTTTATTGACACAGTCAACCTAAGTCGCTCCTGTGGCACACACAGCCTTGATGGGGAACTTTACCTACTTTGTAATTATTTGTTTCTGCCTGACTCTCTAGTAAGAAATTCTTGGAAGCTAATGACTGTTTTACTCATAAACATACTCCCAGAACCCAGCAGTATGCTCAATAAACACTGGTTGCATGAAAGATGCACACTGACAGAGAACAGAAAGTGTAACTTAAAACAGTACAGTGTGTGAGTTTATTCATGTATGACTATAGATGGAAAGTTTAAGAGGGTTCTATTTATTTAAATTACCTGTGTACAGAGCAACTGGCAGAAAGCAGAAAGAAATAAAACTTGGATCATAAAAAGCACATGGAAAAAAGGAATTCTAGTAGATAATTAACAAATTCCCTGTAATTAAAAATTGTACACTAATTTGAAGCTTACAATGGAGAATTTTTCAAGAGAGTTAGTTGGCATTGGAGGAAAGGTGACGGTAGACAGATTTATTAAGTATCTTCAAAACGGAAGTTTAAACTCCTCACCACTCCATAAAATACTTTCATTCTTAGTGTAAGAGGAAACAGATTGGGGAGGGTGAGTAACTTGTACAAGGTCATAGAGCTAGTAAGTACTAGAGCTTCCAGCTTTTCTTTTTATCAAATTTTGCTGTCTTTCCTATAAAACATCCTGTTGGGTGTCTTCCACCATTTTTTAGGTGTTTTTTTTTTTAAAGGTTGGAGGAAGGAATGAGGAAAAAGAAATCCAAAACACACTCTTTGAGACAGACACATCATGCCAAAGTTATAGTGGCAAGCCTAAGACCCCCGATGGGGTTACTTATTATTCTAGGCAACGTCAGTGCGCAATGTATTTGCTTACTTACACACCCTGAAAGCTGTATGCAAAGCTACACATTTGCTTATGGAAGAAATGGCCCTAAAAAGAAATATGTGAACTGGATCACACTGAACGTCTTTTCTACGGTTTCCAGCTGAGCTCTTCTGCCTCCAACTCCCCTAGGACACTTACACAGTCCTGCCCACAGCAATGGGCCTAACCTGGCAACCACTTGTAACCTGTAACTCAAGTGTCTGTTGGCCTGCTCACCCATGGTACTGGAGACTCTCATAGGGCCAGAGTTGGGTCCTTACCTTTCTAGATCCACTGTAGGACATAGGACCTGCTGAATAAAACTAATTAATGGATTTACCAGTGTTCAGCCTAGTCTGGTGACCAAATAAGAACTGAGGGCTTGTGTTAAAAAAATCAATGTGGAGTTTTACTGTCAAGTATTAACATTTTAAGAAACTATGAAGGTCTGAGGTAAACACAGAGATGGTCATGAACCAGCTCATTGATGTGTAATTCAATTTTCAACTGAGTCAAGATTTACTGAGCATTTGCTGTGCACCATGCAAAATGCAGATAACAGCGGGAGCTCCTATCTTCCTGTAGCAAGGCCTCTGAGAACGACCTCCACCCTCAGGAGGGAGGTGTGCAGAAAAAAATATAAATCTTCAGAGAGTATGTTGAGCAGCCTCAGTGTGTGCTTGAGGTAAGTGTGCACAACACAAGGGTGCCGCCCAACAGCTTCCACTTGTCTCTGTGAAGACACAGTCCTGACCACAGCCAGTTTTGCAGCTGTCATCATCCATGGAACAGACTCCTTCCCCAACTCACCACCCAAGCCAGTTTCCTAAGGCACAGCCTTCCTCTCAGAACAAAAAGGATATGACCACACTTCTGTTAATTAGCTGACTTAACTCACTAACGTACAATTTGTTGATGTGTTATGGCTACCGATTACCTAAGTGTAAGTTATGACTTTTATTTTTGACTTTAGAAAAAATCATCCTGTACATAGTCACATCTTAAAACCAGCCCCCTAAAGATTCCAGTGGTGGGGGTGGGGTGGTGAGGCCTAGACAGGTAACTGTTTTGTCACCAGTTTCTTCCAGGCCCCAAGCCAACCTCATCTGCTTTGGTCTCTCTGCCCACCGCACCCACAACACCTCCTTCCAGCAGCATTCCCTCTGCTTGCTTGTTACTCTCCTCCCCTAACTCTGTCAGCAGACAGCCAAAGGCTTATCTTACGTTTCTGAAAACATTTCCTTTTCAGAATCTCATTAAAGACACTGAGGCCTGCTATGATCTTCAAATGTTTATTTCAGTGCTTATATTCCTCTGCCCAGGCTGTTACTCCAACATCCTAGAGCACTTATTCTGCAATCATTCAGGAATTTATCTATGTACCCACCTGGTGAAGATTATCCATATGTCATTGTATATACTTTGCTCAAAAAAGAAAAGATAGAAAACCACCAAAAAACTGATGTAATAAACATCTACAGGAACAGAACTATGGAACCGAAAGCCAAACACCTCCACAAGAAGCTGGTATCCACCATGGCCTTTCACTTCCAAGACAGTCTGTCTTACAACACTAAACCACCTGGTGTTAAGTAATGCAAAATTGTCCACTTCTCTAAATTTTCCTCAGAGTCCTCACAACAACTTGTCTCTTGATGAGATGTGCAGGGAACAGGGAAGGTCCATCTTAGACTCACTCTATAAACTAAGACCCTGGCAACATTCCATTTCATTCCTCTTGTTGACTGAGAACTACTTTAACAGTGCTGCTACAGCCAGTAAAGAAATGTTTCCAGAACTGTGCTGCTGTGAACTAGAAACAGGAAACATGAGATAGCTCCAGGAATATCCACTTAGGAAAAATTGTTTCTCTATTGAAATCCACACAGAATGAAATGCAAAATAAGCACACATTATTAAAAATAAAACAACACCTTAAAGAATTCGGCTACCTCTTGGGGTATATGTCCTTACATTTTCCCTGCCCCCAAGGAACTGGTTGGTAGGGAGCATGAGGGTATTAAGGAGCTGATCCAAGGGACAAAAGCTCTATGAGGAGTTTCCTTCTCTGGATGAAAGGGGCAGGAAGATATAACTAGCCACACAGGCCTAAGGAAACAGCATAGAAAATTAAAAAAATTTTTAAGTAGGGAGTCTTCCTAAATATATGAAAAGCTAAAATTTGAGTACCTATGTAAAATGCCTAATAACTCTATTAAGCGTAATGTATGCCCATTCTAAAGCTGAGAAAAGTCCACAATTAAATTATCTGTCCAAAGGACACTCTCAGCTAGTAAATTATAAACTAATAGTGGAGAAAAGTCATCCCTCTTCATAGCCTTGACCTTATAAATTTACCCAGGCAATAGCCAGCCAGGTGGAAGAACAGGTGCTGAACCAATCAGGGTCCCGGTCCCAGAACTGACCAGAGGATGATAACCCCAGGCCTTTTCCTGCAACAAGGACAAAGTGATGAGTGCATTGGGCAACTCTTACAGGTCTACCATGCTGGGCACATCTAGTTCCTTTTCACCAAGGAGTGTGCCAGTGGCAATAAAGCAGAAGAAAGGGGCCATAGAAGGCTTCATAAACAAATATCACTGGCTTGACTGTATGGTTTGAAAATTGGCCCTAATGATCTTCAAATGTGCTTGGACTTATAAAAGCCTAGTTTGTTTTCTTTTAATTGGGGGTGGGGGAGGGGAGTGGAAAAAGAATGATAAAAATCTGCATTATTACTTCTTTGTGCATTGGCTCCTAGCTTAAATGGTATGAAGAAATACTGTCTTAAACAACTGCTTTAGAATTCCACCAACAATTATTTAGACATATGAGGAAGATGGGGTCAAATACAACCAAAGACAGCTGTGGAAGGAAAAGTCAATCACTCAGAGCTGGTATACATAAATTATTCTGTTGATATTAAGTACACATAACCCTTCCCAAAGAATCATGAAGGCTAAGGAGAAAACCATGGGTCTACAGTACTGACATGTGTCAAAGAGCAATGAAATTGTTGAATGTGGGAGATGACACTGCTAAAGGCCTGATAGGAAAAGCACACACACAAGGAGTGACCAGATGCTCCACATGATAAAAAGTAACAAATGACACAGAAAGTTAATTGTGGTAAGTTGTGGGGGATATTATGATATGACTTTAAGAGAAAAAATTATTGAAATATAAGGTAGGTTGACATCTGTCTACATTTGTAGCAATTAACCAACTTCACACGCCTGAGAAGTTCCCATAGATTGCTAGACACAATGCATTGAAAAATTCTCAAATTACAACTTTAATCCATAAAAATATATTAACTGAAACTGAAATTAAAATATTTTGTCTAAATTTTATTTCTGATAGACAAACTACACATAACCCATTTAAAAAGTATAGGTTTACTGAGTTCATTGTTTCTAATAATACTTTTTAATGTATGTAAGAAGAAATTATTTAACAGATCATTTTTTTTCACTGCCAAAACAGAAGAAAAATGCCTGAAGCAGAGGAGAAGGAAGCTGAAAGCCATCTACCAATGGCAGGTAGAATAATGTTTCTCTACCCCCTAGAAGTCCACATCCTACCTCAGGAACTTGTGACTATGTTAGGCCACAAGGCAAAGGGAATTAAGGTTGCAGATGGCATTAAAATTGTAATCCTTTAAAATAAAGAGATTATTCTAGATTATCTGGGTGGTCCCGATATCCTTAAAAATGGATGTGGGGAGCAGTAAAGGGAGGACCAGAGAGGTGGCAGCTAAGAAGGACTTGGCCAGACGTTTCTGGCTTTGAATGTGGAGGGCAGGGCCACAAGCCAACGAATGTGGGTGGCCTCTAGAAGCTCAAAAAGTCAAGTAAACACATTCTACCCTACAGCCTCTAGAAAGGACACAGTCCTAACAACAGGAACAATTTCAGACTTCTGACCTCCAGAACCATAAGATAAGAAACAGTGCTATTTTAAGTCACAAAGCTTGTGATTATTGTTATGGCAGCAATGGGAAACTAATACACTAATATTAATTATACTTTATAATAATAAACAAACATGAATTACCAAATTTTTTCTGCAACAAGAGGTTCAGTGATAACACCTGAAAATAACAACACTGGCTATACTGGAGAATAACAACTGACATAAATGTCTAGACTTCTGCTTCTGAGCATGATGGAGTAACAGGGACCATATGTACCTTCCTACCTGAAACAACCAAACACTCAGACAAAATACATAAAATGATAGTTTTCAGACCCTACATATCAGCCAGTGAAGGACAACAATCCCTAAGAGATGGAAAACAAATGAGGTGGGCCCTATGACTGCTCCAGCTGACTGCTTTGAGACAGTAACTAGGCCACAGTGCAGCAATGGGAAACTGAGAGAGCCTTGTGGACCCCCTGAGTTGAAGAGACAGAGCTGGGAGTCCAAGGAAACCAAGGCAGTGAGAGTTCCCAGGACAGAGTACCAGAAAGGAGAGCTGCACAGAGAACCTGAAGAACTCCAGAGAGTTTCCATCAAGTATTCAGCAAAGTACTGATTAGCACATGTGTGTGAGGTAACTACCTAAGGCTGAGAAAGACCTGCCCAAAAGGATTAGAGGGAACAGTGCCTGGTGCTCACACAGAGCCAGTCACACTGCCTGTTTCCACGAAACTGGAAAAACCCACAATTCATGGGGTTTTGGATAGAGTTCTCAAGAAGGTTTTGCCTCAGCTGCGGGAATAATCCATCCTAGACTGAGCTTCAGACCAACCTAACCAATCTTAAAAAATAATACCGCCAAAAGATCAAACAGTTTCCAAGGAACTTAACTACATCTTTGAAAAAAGCTCAAGGATATTTCTAGCAATAAAAAACTACAGTATCCAACGCAATGTCTGGCATCCAAGTGAAGATTACCAAGCATACATAGAGGTAAGAAAACGTGAATCCATATGAGGAGAATAATCAGTTGAAACCCACACAGAACTGGCACACATGTTAGAATTAGCTGATAAAACAATAAAAAGGGTATTGTAAGTGTGTTACATATACTCAAAAAGTTAAATAGAAAAATGGAAGAGATAAACAGGACTGAAATCATATTTCTAGAGATGAAAAGCATAATGTGTGAAAAAAAACACTGAGTGGGATTAATGGCAGCTTAAACATTATGAATGAAAAGACTAATGGACTTGAAGGCACAGCAATATAAGCTATCCAAAAGAAACACACAAGAGAAAAATGCAAAACCTAATGTAGGGAAGTTGGGGTTCCTATGGCCAGGATCCTTACTGAACTTAAACCACCTGATGATGTAACTGGCCTGCTGCTAGGCTACTGCTTCCACACTTGTAGGCAATAAGCTATTATTGCGCTATATAGAGAGTTCCGCCCACTGCTCTGGACTGAGGCAGAGATGTTACTGCTCAACCTACCGCCAGGAGAACAAGCCGGGTAATAAACTGTTTCACGGCAAGGAACGTTTTGCTGTCAATTTTCTTTGGTCACATTGAATCCATAGTGAACTTCCCCAGGCTGAAACACATTGGCAAGACAACTGGCATAGTCGGCAGGGTTCACTGTTGACCAACGACAAAGACAGGTGGCCCTTATGGGAGGGGTGCTTCAGTGGGCTGCCCCTGTGAAGTGGGTAGATAGTGGACTGTCCCCCAGTGGGTATGTAGTCTGAGGTGGCTTGCCTCCTAGAGTACTGGGCCCTACTCCAGGACTGGAGGCAAGCGGAGGTGGTATGGGAAGCAGCAGGGGTAGCACTTGGTATACTAAGTAGGTCTTTTGAGAGACAGAGTGCCCATGAGGCACCAGGGATGCTGGGTTGGCTGCTTCTCACAGTATTAAAAAAGTCTACAGAAGAAGAAATACTCCTCAAAAAGACCCAAGAAATGGCGGCACGAGAATGCTAGCTGCAAACTTCTGTGGATTCCCTGAAGAAGGAAATGGAATTGATGCGAGAGGAGGCATCACGAGAATGCCAGAAGCAAGGTGCCATTGAAGAGGTAAAAAATTTCTTACAGAACAAGACGGCAATGCTGCCAGGTGCTCTGAAGGAGGAAAAAGCCATCAAGGAAAAAGATGAACTCCTGAGGGAAGTATAGGCAGAGGTGGCACAAGGACGTCAGCTGCAAAGCATTGAGGTAAAGGTAAGAGCTTCTGAACACCGACGTAGCATTGCTGCGAGGAAGAGTAGAAAAAGTAAAAGTTGTAGCAGAAGAGGCACTCGGGAGGGGAGAGAAAGGTGCCATCAGCCCCAGAAATGGAGGAGCTGGGGAAGGATGAAGGGGTGGTGCCGGAGGCACTGGCCCTTCCTGTATTGAAAACACAACCAATGGTTGCAAAGAAAATAAAGACCCAGCAGCTGAAAGTTCCCCAAGGAGAGGAGCAGCCCCCTCCCCAGGTCGTGGAGCACTCTATGCTCCGCCCCTATACTCAGGCTGAGCTGGTGGATTTGGGCTCCTGGTTTAGGCAGAAGCCCTCGGGGTCAATATCAGTTTGGCTCCTGAGTATGTGGGACTTAGGGGTAGATGGAATTATTCTGCTGGGATCAGAGATGGGAAAGCTGACAATGCAGACTGCCTTGAGGCAGTGATTAAAAAATGCACATCACACCCCTGGGAGTCACTCCCCCCTCGATTGGCTTATGGCTGCTCTTCGTGCTGTGTGGCCCAATCCAGGTAATCTACCATCCTCTCCTGCTAGATGGCAGACGTATGCTGAGCTCCAACAGGTGTTACGAGAGCTAGGCATAAGAAATGCCATCTACAGTCCAGAGAATTATGGCCCAGATCAAGAGATTTTCACTACTGGGATGAGAAATACTGTATTTCAAGCGACTCCTACATCCCTCTTTGGGTCTCTAGTGGCCATTCTTTCCCCCCATTTAGGGCATCCCATAAGTGAGGTGACACGTACAGTAGCAGACTTAGGAGAGGCTGAGGCAATGAGAACCCAGAAATAAATAAGGTCTGCTACTCACAAGAAGAATTTAAAGGGCCCCATGAAGGTTACGAGGACCCAGATGTGGGTTGATTTAATACGGGCAGGAGCAGATGGAAGGAAATTAAATAGGAAGTCAAATAGGATCTTACTAGAGCTATGGCAACATCTGAAACCAGAGCAGCAGTTCCAGCCATTAAGACCAAAGAGGCAGAGGTCAGAGACAGAGCCCACGAGTCCGGACTGTGGGTTTCAACAACTTCCTGCTGGAGAGTGAGCCAACCCTACTTGAGCACACACAGGAAGGTAATTGGGAAACATGGTTTGACTGAGGGGAAGGTCAAGGTATCTGCCCTGAGGGACCAGAAGGGGACTGGAGGGCACATGTTGCAATAGCTATTCATTGGCCCCCAGTGAATATACAACGTGTCCTGGCTCTGGTGGACACAGGGGCTGAATGTTCACTGATTCATGGTAATGCTGAGTGGTTCCCTGGGAGCCCCACTATCATAGATGGATACGGGGAAAAGGCTATCAGAGTGAAGAAAGCCCAAATCACTTTGGGAATAGGGTGTATACCCCCAAAAGAGTATACCGTGTATATATCTCCTATCCGTAAGTATATTTTTGGGATTGATATCCTGCAGGGTCTATGGTTGCAGACCACTGCAGGTAAGTTCAGACTGAGAGTATGTGTGGTGAAGGCCGTTCTGAGGGGACATGCTAGGCACCCGCCCATAGCTTTGCCTGTGTCTCGGAAGGTGACTAATACCAAACAAGACAAACTGCCTGGAGGGCATAAAGACATTGGAGAAACTCTCCAGAAGCTGAAAAAGATGGGTATTATAAAGCCCACCCATAGTCCTTTCAATTCTCCAGTGTGGCCAGTAAAAAAGCCAGATGGCTCCTGGTGTATGACTGCAGATTACAGAAAAGTGAATAAAGTCATACCCCCTATGAATGCTGCTGTCCCCTCTATTGCAGGCATGATGGATACCCTCAGCCATGAACTAGAAACATACCATTATGTGATAGATCTTGCTAATGCCTTCTTTCCCATTGACATTGAGCAGGAAAGTCAGGAATAGTTTGCCTTCACATGGGAAGAATGACAATGGACTTTCACCATCCTTCCACAGGGATACCTCAACAGCCTGACCACCTGTCATGGACTTGTAGCCCAGGACTTGGCTACATAGGAGAAGCCACCAATGGTGCGGCTGTACTATTATATTGGTGATATCATGCTTATGTTCAATCGTCATTCAGATCTAGAAGGTGCAACACCAAGACTGCTACAACAGGAGAAATGATGGGCTAAGAATAGTACAGGGTTCAGGGACCTGGTTTGGCTGTCAAATTCTTGGGGGTCGTCTGGTCGGATAAGACCAAAGTTATACCAGAAGGAGTTACAGATAATGTCCAGGCCTTTCCTACCCCTACAACTGTAGCATTGCTACAGGAGTTTTTGGGTTCTGTAGGCTACTGGAGAGTGTTTATCCCGCATTTGGCACAAATTCTGAAGCCCTCATGCTGGCTGGTACAAAAGGGCATCAGGTGGGACTGGGATGAGACATGTGCATCTGCCTTTACTACAGCAAAACAGGCAGTCAAGGCTGTGCAGGCCTTGAGTGTGATAGACCCATCAAGGCCCTGTGAGCTGGACGTCCATGTCACTGAAGACGATTATGGCTGGCATCTCTGGCAGTGGCTTGAACAAACTTGCCAACCCGTTGGATTCTGGTCACAACTATGGAAAGGGGCAGAGGTATGGTACACTTTGATAGAAAAACAACTGGCTGCAATGTATCATATCTTGCTGGCTACAGAACCCATCACTGCAATGGCCTCAATAAAGTTAATAACCACGTATCCCCACCTTGGGGTAGATACAAGACTGGACCCAAAGCCAAGGAGCAGTGTGGCACAAACGCCTACACTGACCAAGTGGGGTGCTTACCTACAGCAGTGTAGTGCTCTCTCTAGTAGCCCCTTGAGTGAAGAACTACAACGCTTATTGGGGCTGGTGACATATACTAGTTAAAAGCAGGAAGAACTTGCTTTTGAACCATTAGTAGCAGAGAGGCCCTATCAGGAGGGAAGAGACCCTATACCCGAAGATGCATGGTACACAGATGGTTCCAGCCGTGGGCAGCCCCCAAAATGGAGGGCCATATATTGCCATCCAAAGACTGAGACAATATGGATGGAAGATGGTGAGGGGAAAAGCAGCCAATGGGCAGACTTGCGGGTTGTGTGGCTTGTGATCAGCCAGTAACCCTCCCCTATAGTTGTCTGCACTCACAGCTAGGCTGTCTATCGGGGCTTGACCCTGTGGCTACCAACCTGGTACCATGCCAACTGGATGATTGACCACCGACCCCTTTGGAGGCAAGAATTGTGGCAAGACTTATGGGCCTGTGGTCAGACTAAAATAATTACAGTATACCATGTGATAGGTCTTTTTCCCCTGGCATTCACAGGAAATGATGAAGCAGATAAATTGGCCCAGATACGTTGGTTAGAAGAAAAGCCTGCCTCTGATGTAGCCCAATGGTTACATCAGCGTTTGTTGCATGTGGGGCAAAAGACAACGTGGGCTGTAACCCGTCAGTGGGGCTTGCCTTTGACCTTTGAAGAAGTCAGCAGAGCCCAGCAAGAGTGTCTCGTGTGCTCCAAAAGGGACTTACACCCAGTTCCACAGCAACATGGGACAATAGCTAAGGGGCCTATACTCCTCGTTAGGTGGCAGATAGAGTATATTGGGCCTCTACCTGTGTCAGAAGGATATCGGCATGCCATGATGTGTGGACACAGCTACTGGACTTATGGTTGCTTTTCCTACCCGTTGTGCAGGCCAGATGACTAAAAGAGGCCTGGAGCGTCTCTTTGCTGCCTATGGCCGATCACAGGTAATTGGGAGTGATCAGGGCACCCATTTAACTGGACATACACTGCAAGAATGGGTGTGACAGCTGGGAAGCAAATTCAGGAAGTATATGCCATACAATCCTACCACAGCAGGCAGGAGAGTAAAGCACGATGGCTTGTTAAAATATGGACTAAAATCAGATACCAATAGTCTGTGGGGATTGTCAGTCCGCTTATGGACCGTGCTATGGCATTTGAACGAGAGACTCCCAAAGGGAGCCCTGAGTCCCATAGACATGTTAACACATATTGCTGCCTCCCCTATACACCTGCAAGTACAAACCAACGAAGAATCACTGAAGCCAAGGTTCGGCCACCAGAATAACACCTTGCTGCCAGCACAAACTGCACTGAACCCCGGAGACTCCACTGAGTAGACGTGGCCTTGGACCTTTCAACACATGGACCAACGATGGCTGGCTCTCCTGGCACCTTGGGGACAAGGCCTGGAAGCGGGCCTCCTGTTTATTTCTGGCATAACAGCAGAGTGGCCGCCAGAGTTCACAGCAGTATATCCTGAACAGCTAGAAGGTAGGAGCATCTTACTGGGGTGTTTTGTTTTATCATTATGGCCAGTGCATGCACCTCCAGTAGCACTACATATAGACTCTTCAGTAACCCCCACGGGGAAAGGAGTAAAAGTATGGTATACTAGACCTGGAAGGGATACCCTGCCTGCTACAGTCCTATCACAGGACCACTCTCTTGCATGCATCCTACCTGATGGACAAGATTTGCCTATGTTTCTGTCACTAAAACATATGTCTTATCGCCCCTAAAGTCTTTGTGGATTGGGAACTTCCTCTGGCTTGAGGATTATAATTTTTGTTATTAGGAACCTCCTCCGGCTTGAGGATTATTATAGTTTTTGCTACCTGTATCAAAATCTTGCTGTATCTTAATTTTTGTTATTATCTCTACATTGTTGCTCTCCTGTTTCTATTGTGAAATCTGGTTACAGTGCTCCAGCTTTCTTGCAAAGGGCCAATTGTGGAAGATTGAAAGCATGTAGATTGTAAAGCAAGACTCCTGGAGGGGTGGAGTGTGGGGAAGTTGGGGTTCATATGGCCAGGAACCTCACTGAACTTAAACCAACTGATGATGTAACTGGCCTGTTGCTAGGCTACCGCTTCCACATCTTTAGGCAATAAGCTATTATTGCACTATATAGAGAGCTTCGGCCAGTGCTCTGGGCGGAGTCAGAGACACTAGTGCCCGACCTACCACCGGGAGAACAAGCTGGGTAATAAACCCTTTCACCCCAGGAAATGTTTTGCTGTCAATTTTCTTTGGTCACATTGAATCAACAGTGAACTTGCCTGGGGCTGAAACCCATTGGCGAGACACCTAACTAGTACAGTGAGCTGTGGGATCAACTTCAAGCCCCTAATATATGGATAATCAGATTTCCCAAATTCAGGTTAGGGAGAGGATAAGAAATACATTTAAAGAAATAATAGCTGAAAATTCTCCAAACATAGTAAGAACTATAAATCATTTGATCCAAAAAACTCACAAACCCTAACGGCAAGAAACATAAAAAACAACAAGAAGAAACATCAAATCAGATTGCTTGAAACAAGTTAAAAGAGAAAATCTTAAAAGCATAAAGAGAAAAAATTTATTTTACATACAGGGGAACAAAGATAAAGGCAGTAATGGTAATATCTCTAAAACACTAAAAGAACATTAAAAAAAAACATGTCAACCCGTAATTCTATACCCAGAAAAAAAAATGTCAAGAAAAACACAAAGGAAACAGAGACCGTCTCAGGTACACAAAAACTATGAGAATTCATTACTGAGGGATATTGTAAGAAATGTTACAGGAAATTGTTCAGGCAGAAGGGAGTGATAACCGGTGTATATATGGATATACAAAAGAATAAAAATCACTGGAAATGATAACTACAGGTTAATTATATGAACATGTGTGTATATCTTTTAATATATACTAATATATATTTTATATATCTTAAATTTTTAAAAATCTTTTAAAAAGTTGTTGACAGTTTAAACAAAAACCACAACAATGTAGTGGGGCATAAAATATGTAACATAAAAGATAAGACAACGGTAGCATAAGGGCTAAAAAAATATATTATAAGTGGTGTAATATCACTTAAAGGTTGATTATAATGAAGATGTATACAATCAACAACTGAATAACAAAACAGTTATAGGTAAGTCAAAATGATATAAAATGTAATAAAAAATTCAGAAGAAGGCAGATAAAAAGGAAAAGGGAATAAAGAATAGGTGAGAGAACCAATGGATCAATGACCAAATAAAAACAGAGATCAAGCAATATATGGAGACAAATGACAACAATAATTCAACACTGCAACGTCTGTGGGATGCAGTGAAGGCCGTGCTAAGAGGGAAGTATACTGCAATAGAGGCCAACCCAGGAAAGAACAATCCCATATGAGCAGTCTAAACTCAAAATTAACGTAACTAGAAAAGAAGAACAAATGAGGCCCAAAGTCGGTAGAAGAAGGGACATAATAAAGATTAGAACAGAAATAAATAAAATCAAGAAGAATAAAACAATAGAAAGAATCAATGATAAACCCCTAGCCAGTCTTATAAAGAAAAAAAGAGTCTACACACATAAAGAGAATCAGAAAGGAAAAATCACTACAGGCACCACAGAAATACAAAGAATTATTAGAGAATACTATGAAAAATTATATGATTGCAAACTGGATAACCTAGAAGAAATGGACAACTTTCTATAAAAATACAACCTTCAAAGGCTGACCCAGACAGAAACAGAAAATCTGAACAGACCAATTATGAGCAACGAAATTGAATTGGTAATCAAAAAACTACCTAAGAACAAAACATCTGGACTAGATGGCTTCACTGCTGAATTTTATCAAACATTTAGTGAAGACCTAGTACTCATTCTCCTTAAAGTTTTCCAAAAAGTAGAAGAGGAGGGAATACTCCCAAACTCATTCTGTGAGGCCAGCATCCCTCTAATATTAAAAGCAGGTAAAGACACCACACAAATAAAGAAAATTACAGACCAATATCTCTGAAAAACACAAATGCAAAAATACTCAACAAAATATTAGCAAACAGAATTCAAAATATACCAAAAAAGATCATCCACCATGATCACGTAGTATTTACTCCAGGGATGCAAGAATGGTACAATATTAGAATATCCATCAACATCATCCACCACATCAACAAAAAAAAGGACAAACACCACATAATCATCTCCATAGATGCTGAAAAAGCATTTCACAAAATTCAACACCCATTCATGATAAAAACTCTCCACAAAATGGGTATAGAGGGCAAGTACTTCAACCCAATGAAGACCATATATGACAAAACCACAGCCAACATCATACTTAACAGTGATAAGCTGAAAGCCTTTCCTTTAAGATTGGGAACAAGACAAGGATGCCCACTCTCTCCACTTTTATTCAACATAGTTCTGGACGTGCTCGCCACAGCAATTACGCAACACAAAGAAATGAAGGGTATCCAGATTGGTAAGGAAGAAGTTAAACTGTCACTGTCTGCAGATGACATGATATTGTACAAAGAAAACCCTAAAGAATCCACCCCAAAACTACGAGATCTAATATGGGAATTCAGCAAAGTTGCAGAATACAAAATTAATACACAGAAATCTGTTGCATTCCTATACATTAATGATGAACTAGCAGAAAGAGAAATCAGAAAAACAATTCCATTTACAACTGCATCAAAAAGAATAAAATACCTAGGAATAAAGCTAACCAAGGAAGTGAAAGACCTATACTCTGAAAACTAGAAGACACTCATGAGAGAAATTAAAGAAGATACCAATAAATGGAAAACACATCCTGTGCTCATCGATAGGAAGAATTAATATTGTCAAAATGGCCATCCTGCTTAAAGCAATCTACAGATTCAATGCAATTCCTATCAAAATACCAACAGCATTCTTCAAAGAGTAGAGCAAATCATTCTAAAATTCATATGGAGCCATAAAAGACCCCGAATAGTGAAAGCAATCCTGAGAAGGAAGAATAAAGCTGGGGGGATTATGCTCCCTAACTTTAAACTCCACTACAAAGCCACAGTAATCAAGACAATTTGGCACTGGCACAAGAACAGAACAATAGACCAATGGAACAGATTAGAGAACCCAGATATAAACCCAACCATATATGGTCAATTACTATACAATAAAGGAGCTATGGACATACAATGGGGAAATGATAGCCTCTTCAACACCTGGTGTTGGCAACACTGGACAGCTACATGCAAGAGAATGAAACTGGATTACTGTTTAACTGCATACATAAAAGTAAACTTGAAATGGATCAAAGACCTGAATGTAAGTCATGAAACCATAAAACTTTTAGAAGACAATGTAGGCAAAAATCTCCTGAATATAAACATGAGCAACTTCTTCCTGAATGCATCTCCTCAAGCAAGGGAAACAAAAGCAAAAATGAACACATGGGATGACATCAAACTAAAAAGCTTCTGTGCGGCAAAGGACACCATCAACAGAACAAAAAGGCAACCTACAGCATGGGAGAATACATTTATAAATGACATATCCAACAAGGGGTTAACACCCCAAAATATATAAAGAACTCACACACCTCAACACCCAAAAAGCAAATAACCCAATTAAAAAATGGCCAGAGGATATGAAGAGATAATTCTCCAAGAAATTCAGATGGCTAACAGACACATGAAAAGATGTTCCACAACACTAATCATCAGGGAAATGCAAACTAAAACCACAATGAGGTATCACATCATACCAGTTAGGATGGCCAGCACTGAAAAGACTAAGAACAACAAATGGTTGGCGAGGTGCGGAGAAAGGGGAACCCTCCTACACTGCAGGTGGGTATGTAAGCTAGTTCAACCATTGTGGAAAGCAACATGGAAGTTCCTCAAAAAACTAAACATAGAAATACCATTTGACCCAGGAATTCCACTCCTAGAAATTTACCCAAAGAATGCAACTTCTCAGATTCTAAAAGACATGTGCACCCCTATGTTTATCCGAACACTATTTACAACAGCCAAGATATAGAAGCAACCTAAATGTACATCAGTAGATGAATGGATAAAGATGTGGTACATATATACAATGGAATACTATTCAGTCATAAGAAAGAAACAAAACCTACCATTTGCAATAACATGGATGGAGGTAGAGGATATTATGCTCAGTGAAATAAGCCATGTGGAGAAATACAAGTGCCAAATGATTTTCCTCATTTGTGGAGTGTAACAACGAAGCAAAACTGAAGGAACAAAACAGCAGCAGACTCACAGACTCCAAGAAGGGACTAGTGGTTACCAAAAGGGCTGTGATGGAGTATCGGGGGACTTGATAATATGAGTGAATGTAGTAACCACATTCATGAGAACATTCATAAGACTGTATATCAATAATACCTTAATAAAATAAATTACAAAAAAAAACAGGTGAGACAAATAGATAACTAAGAGCAAGATGACAAACTCAACCTTAATCATATCAATAATCACATTAAATGTAACTGGTCTTATCACTACAATTAAAAAGCAGAGATTATCATATTTGGTAACAGTAAGACTCAACTCTACAAAAAAAAACACTTTAAATATTAAAACACAAATAGATTAAAGGAAACAGATGAAATAATATATAGCCTACTAACACTAGTCAAAAGAAAGCGGGAGTGGCTAAAACAGTATGAAAGATTTCAGAGCAAAGAATATTACCAGGTATAAAAGTTCACTTCATTATGAGAAAGGGGTTAATTCATCAAAAGAACAGAACAATCTAAATATTATACACTTAATAGCAGAGCCTTAAATGCATGAAGCAAAAACTAAGAAAACTGCAAGGAGACATGGACAAACACACAATTATGGTCAGAGATTTCTTTCTCATTTTTGCAAACTATATATGTTTTTACTAAAATTAACTTAATGCAATAATCCAGGTGTAGTGATAACCTAATTACGGTCAGAGATTTTACTACTCCTTTCTCAGTGACTGATAAAACAAGGGTACAGAAAATCAATGAGGAAATGGTAAACTTGCACAATACATTGACTAACCTGACCTGATATTTATAGATCACTCCAACAACAAAATTCCATATACTTCTCAAATGCACAACAGAACATTTACCAAGGTAAGCCCCTAGTTTAGATCATAAAACAATCTTAAACTCAAAAGGATTCAAATCATACCAAGTATGGTTCTGACCAGAATGGAATTTAAGTGTAACTCAATAACAAAAAGACCCTTGGTAAATCCCCTCAAAGGCCCCAAAATTAAAAAATCTCAGTTTCCACCTGAAGAAATTGAAGAGGATAAAAGATAAAACCAACCATAAAAGAGAACTTCCTCAACCTGAGAAAGGGTATCTATGAAAAAAAACCCTACAGCTAACATCACACTTAATGGTGAAAAACTGAATGCTTTCCCCCTAAGACTGTGAACAAGACGAGGATGTTCACTCTTGGTGCTTCTAACTAAACACTGTACTGGCAGTTCTAGCTGGAATAATGAAGAAAAATAAAAGGTATTCAGATTGGAAAAGAGGAAGTGAATCTGTATTTGCAGATGTAATCATCTATGTAGAAAATACATCAGAATCTACAGAAAAGCTATTAGAACTAATAAGTCAGTTTAGGAAAATTAAAGAATGTAAGATCAATATATATGTGCATACAAAGACTTGTACATGAATGTTCATAGAAGCTTTATTTTAATAGTTAAACTTTGTACATGAATGTTCACAGAAGCTTTATTTTTAATAGTTAAATACTAGAAACAGCCCACATTTTCATCAATATACAAATGGATAAACAATTCATGGTATATTTATACATTGAAATGCTACTCAGCAATTAAAAGGAATAAACTATTGATACAAGAAGTTAGTTGAATCTCAAAAGCATTGTGCTGAGTAAAGAAACCAGTCTCAAAATCATATGGTCTCAAAACTATATGTGCTGTATAGTTTCATTTATATGACATCCTCAAAAAGCAAAAACTAGTGATGGAGAGAACAGCTCATTGGTTGCCAGAGGTTAGAAGTATCAACAGAGGGTGTAACTATAATGGCAAAGCATGAGCAAGTTTTTTGGGATAATGGAACTTTTCTACATCCTGATTGTGCTGGTGGTTTGAACAAATTTATACATCTTTTAAAATTCATAGAACTACACACCAAAAAGTCAGTAAAAAAAATTTTGTTAAAGTAGCATACTCTACACACTCTCTCCCTCTCTCCCTCTCCCCCTTCCTTCCTCTTTCTCTCATACTCTGGTGCTTTCCTTTTGCAGTGTATTCAGGTAATCACTGAATATCAGATTCTAGAGATCTTCCTCATTCTTTTTTACAAGTATTGTTTTTTACAATAATAATCCATTATGTGCATACAATGTATTCAATTATAGACAGACATTTAAGCAGTTTCCAATATCTATCAATTACAAATAATGATGAACTTTGAAAACATTACACCTAGTGAACAAAGCCAGTCACAAAAGACTGTGTATGACCACAAAATGACATTTAAATGACATGTCCAGAATAAGCAAACCCATACAGACAGAAGTACAGACTAGAGGTTGCCTAGGGCTGAGGGAGTTAGGAATGGGGAGTACCTGCCAACAGTTGCCTAGGGCTGAGGGAGTTAGGAATGGGGAGTACCTGCCAATAGGTATGGGTTTCTTTTTGGAGTGATGAAAATATTCTGGAATTAGCGGTGATGATTGCACAACTCTGAATATAATGAAAAGTATTCATTGTGTGTTTTAAGTTGGAAATTGTATGATATGTGAATTATATCTCAATAAAGCTATTTAAAAATTGACAGATGTTCTTTTTGCCTAAGAAAAAAAGCAAATAACATTTCTAACATATCTGATTGGCAAAAGTTTCAAAACTTGGTAGCACCTCTGTTGAAGCTGTGGAAAGGCACCACCTTGCTGGTGTAAGTGCAAAAAACACAAAGCCTTAAATGGAAAGCAGTTTGGCACAGTATCTGGGACAACTACTTACGTGTTTATAATTTCGACCTAGTAATCCCAGTCTTCCAGTCTTAGGAATTGATGCTGACGATAAACTTCTGACATATAAATATCTATGTACAAAGTTATTCACAGCATCATTTCTACTTTTTTGCTATTATGAAAATTACTTCTGTGAGCATTCCTGTACAAGTCTGTGTGTGCACATGTTTACATTTCTTTTGGGGATATACCCAGGAGAATTGCTGGATCATATCCTAACTATATTTAGCATTTTGAGAAACTGCCAGACTGTTTTCCAAAGCAGCTGCACCATCTTATATCCCCAATAGAAACAATATGACATTCGAATTTCTCCACACCCTCATCAACACTTATCTGTCATTTTTATTACAACCATACTAGTGGTGTGAAGTGTTATTTCATTTTGGTTTTCATTTTTATTTCTTGGATGACTAATGATATTGAGTATCTTTTCATGTGATTATTGTAAATCTTCTTTGGAGAAATGCCTATTCAGATCCCTTGTCCATTCCTTAATCAGGTTGTCTTTTTCTATTGAGTTGTAAGAGTTCTTTATATATTCTAGATACATGCCCTTTATCAGACATGACATTTGAAAAAATTTTCTCCCATTCTGTGGGTTGTCTTTTAACTTTTTTGGTAGTATCCTTTGAAGCACAGAACTTTTTCATTTTGATGATGCCCAGTTCATCTATTTGTTCTTTTGTTGTTTGTGCTTACGGTGTCTCATGTCCCAGGGAAGCTCACGCACAGACTCACTGTCTTGTCTGTGGCAGGCTGAACAATGGCTCCCTAAAATGCTCACATCCCAATCCCCGGAATCTGTGAATGTTACTTTATATAGCAGAAGGGATTTTGTAGATGTGATTAAATCAAGGGTTTTGCAATGAGGGATTATTCTGGATTATCTGGATGGGTATGATATAATCACAGTGATCTTCGTAAAACAGAGGCAGGACATCAGTGGGACAAAAGGTGATGTGACTATGAAGAATTTGGAACAAAGCAAGACAGTGGAGTGATGTCAGGAAGGGGCCATGAATCAAGGAATGCCGGAGGCCTCTAGAAGCCCATGAAGGCAAGGAAACAGACTTTTTGCTGAAGCGTCTAGAAGGAACACAGCCTTGCTAACATCTTAGAATTCTGCCCTTCAGAATTGCAAGAGAATAAATTTCCTTTGTTTTAAGTCACTAAGTTTGTGGTAATTTGCTGCAGCAGCAATAGCAAGGAAACTAACATAGGGTCCCAGTTTTTAACTGGGGGCTGGTCATCAGGCACCCTCTGCCTAGCACATTCCAGACTCGAGAAGGAAGGCAGGTATTTAACATAAACCACAAGCACTTACAAATAAATTTATTTATGGATTTCTATTCTATTCCATTTATCTATTTATATACCAATACCTTACTTTTACCAACACACAATGGCTTAAAAGTATATATCTTAATAACCACCTGTACTAGTCACACCTCATAACCTTTCCTTTTCAGCATTTTCCCAGCATTACATGTTTATTTTTCCAGCATTACATGTCTATTTTTCCATATGAATCTTAACATCAACTTTTCTATCTCTATAAAAAGGTTTTGTTGGCACTTTTAAATTGCATTTGTGCTAAATTAATATTCGTTTAGGGGGAACAGTCATCTTCATGATACTGAGTTCTCCTATCCAAGCATAAGGATTATCTTTCTGCTATTCAAATCTACTTCTCTGCCTTCAAAGATGTCTTAAAAGTTTTCCTCAGATTCTGCACATTTCTTATTTATCCTCAAAACTATGTTTTGTTGTTATTGCTACTACTATTGATAGCTTTTTGCATTGCCTGAAATATTTCAAAAACTTTTAAAGAATTTTGTTTAAAAAAAGATACACACACACAAAACTAGAAGGAGCACCTGTGAAAGTGTTAGGGTGTGGCCTTTAGCTGTTTGGGCATCAGTAGGTTTTCTAAAGGGAGTAGATACATAAGTTAATACACTGAGAAAGTTCAGGGGGCTGAGTTAAGATAATTGCTGCTTTTAATTCAAACAACCAAAATCAGCAGCTCAAAGAAGTATAAGAAAACTTCAACAGATAAAGCATAACATCCATCCCTAATAACTTAAAAATACAAGAAATTTCCTATTATCAAGAACATCTAATTTCAACCAACTACCACTATCGTACTTCACAATGAAACACTTACGGTATTTCCCTACAAAGATGAGAAAAAGGTAAGAATGCCTGCTTTTTAGCACTCTTATTTAACATTGTTCTAAAGCTCTAGCCAGTGAGCTAATACATGTAAACATACATATTAGTATTACTGAATATTGTGTTATTCAATCATTTTGGACCTACAAAAGTGGCAAGTTCATATAGTTCAACTTAACACGTGTGTGTATATGAAGGAAAATAGAAAACATTATAAAGATGTCAGTAAGTTCTAAATTTGTCTAACATTTTAATGTAATTCTAATAAACAAGCAACTAAGAATTTCTAATTTTCTTTAAAAGTGATTTTAGGGTTCACTGGGAATAAAAACAAGATAGACAAGAAAATACTTTCGGAAGAATAATTACATAGGGGGAGGGGATGACCTGCCAAGCCAGCTAATAAAGTGTACAAATAAAGATGTAGTATTTAAAATAAATTTAAAACAGAAATATGCATACAGCCATAAAGAAAACAAAAAAACAGATCTAAGTATATAACATACTTTGCATGAAAAGGACTGTTAATGCAACTAACCATTTGAGAAAAAAGTATTCCCTAGCTGATACCAACACACTAAAGAATTAGAGATTTGCCCTTAAAAATAAAGCATGAAGCTTAAATATTTGTGAATATATACACATGCATTTTAGGAAAAACAACATAGGCAAACACCACAAAGGAAGAGTGGCATTATCTGGCCAATTTTAAAACCGTAATAATAAATAAAAAATTAAAACGTAAAAATTACAACTGGAAATGGAACCTTGGAAAAATAAAAAATTCTTAATGAAGTGTTCTTTTAAGTCAAAAACAAAAATTCAAACCCCAATGGAAAAACTGACAAAAGGTAGTAGCAAACAATACAAAAGGAATGCAAATGGCCAACAGATGTATGAAGGTGCTCAGTCTTACTAGTAATGTTTTTAGTTCATTGGGCACTGTGCTAAGAGCTTTCCACCCACTACCTCAGTAAATCTTTGCAACAAGTCAGTGAGACAGATGCTACTACTGTCTCCATGGATAGTAAAACTGAGACACTAAGTGATTAATTCTAATTACCTAAAATCACACAGCCAGAAAGCAGGGGATGGCCAGAGCACAGAGCCAGACTTTGAATCAGTATTTCTACTTCCCAACTATTGCAATCCCAGGCAAGGCCATGAATTGTCTCTAATTTAGGTAACTCACAGTGGTTTGGGTATGTTCTTCCAACACTGACTCCTTGCCATACACACTGAAATGGTGGTTCCCAGCATTGTTTCCTCATTGACACACATTTTGACTTTGGTCCACGTGTATGTAGAGGACTGCCTACAGGGACAGGAGGAATTTCCCCAAGTTATGTGAATCTCAGTATTCTACTTAGTACACCAGAAGCTCTACCTCTCTCTCTCTCTGAACCTGAGATATACATCTCATATCTAACTGCATCACTCAAATGCTGATATAAAATTATGATTAAGAAACACTAGGGTGGTTTTTTTTAACCTACTAAAGCAATTTGACAACTTTTCTTGCTAGTTTGGCAAGGACTCAGAAGGGTGACAGCCGGTGTGGGAGACTGGGCACCCTCACACAACATTCTTGAAATGTGAATTGATAGCTTTCTTCAAAGGCAATTTGCAATAGATATTATTTAAATGGGGAAGAGAGGGAGAAAAAAAGGGGTAGAACAACAAAAGATGAGGAGGGAATACAGCTTAAAACTGATGTTGATGACTGTTGTTGGCTCTTTCTACTTAACAGGTTACAGAGTTTTTCTCCACCTACTCATCTGTATTTCATAATTTGTTTCATTTTCACAATCAACATGAATTTAAAAAGTTTTCTTAAACTGACCTGTAGACTGTATGCCTGGGAAGAATTATTATATATTAGAATATCTCATTTTACTGGAGATTAAAATTTTGTTATTCTATCACAGACAAGCAACCCCCAGCTCCTCTGCCAGCAGTACTCAGAGCCACAGAGGAATTGTAGACAACAACAAACAGATTTGGGGGCCAAGGGGAGAAGGACTGTTGCCCCACATAGGGTTAATATGAGGATTAAATGATATAAGGCGTGCCAAGCAATTAGCACAGTGCTTCACACAAAGAAAGTACTTCATAAACATTGGCCATCATCATCAAGTAATGACAGGCATTACCAATTATTGACAATAATTGCTGACTTATATATTCCAGTGAAAAATCAAATTTGTATAAATATTATCATTTCTGAAGTCTTTTTGCTCCGTTCTGGTTTATCTTTAATTGGTTATGGTTCACGTTTTTCCTATCAAGACAGAACTCAGTACACTGAATCCCTTAAAATGCTAGCTGCAGAAAGAACGTGACCTGATCCTTAATCTCCAGAAGCTCATGATCTCATACAAGTACAAATAAACCAGATACAGTAAGAAGAAAGAAACTGACAATATTCAGAAATTAGTTTCTATTTACAAGACTCTCTAGAATTCCCATAAAATCAGATTTAATTCCAGCCTCTTCTTCCTTCTTATGGCTCTTCAACACGATTCTCAGCAACCTATTTTCACACCCAGCCATAACCCAAGAGAAACCCCCAGTACAGTGAGGTAAACCTCTAAATATGAAGTAACTTCCTACATGTGAAACGTAACTACTAAGGCTCTAGCTCGGCAAAGAGAAATTACCTCCCGATAGTGCTAAACACCATTTCATTTCCACATTTGCAAATCAAGAAACAAATACTTCAGATGATCCCACTGTCACCAATTCATAGAAGCATCGAGGCATTTATTAAAGTGGTCCAGTTTGAAAAGCACTACTCTACCAAATAACTTTTGGATGACAATGTGTCTGGGTGTGTATATATATATACACATTATACATACATACATATATATATACACATATATATATATACATATACATGTATATAGCTTTAAGATATGACTTAAGTTTTAGAGGACACCTTCATACCATAAATAATTCCGTAAAAAAAAATCTTCTGCTCCCAATTTAATCATACCCCAAAAAGAAAATCAAAATATGGCCCTTTTCATAACATGAATACAAATTGCTAATTTGTTTCAGTAGAGCTGGCTTAGGCTATTTCTCGAACATTATAACTGAAGTCATTTTTACTAGCACATATTTTGATGCAAATTAATACTATAACTATATAGAAAAAAATTAGTTCCTAACAACTGTTAGACTATTTGGCATTTTGCAATCATAACCAATTTAGAAAAGTTACAAGTTGTTAGGTCTAAAGAGGACAGTTCATTTTACAGGCAAGTAACTAAGAAAATAAGCATGTAGAATTTGTTTCAAACACAGATAATGCTTCTTTTATCAAAAACTACATGTTTACAACCCCTTAGTCCTACAATGACTGAAATCATTTGTTAAAAAACGCAGGTCTGATTTACAATACCATCAAAAAGAATAAAAAACTTAGGTATAAATCTAATAACTAGAAAGGATAAAGACTTGTATATTGAAAACTACAAAACACTACTGAAAGAAACTAAAGATGACACAAATAAATGGAAAGACATCCTGTTTCTATGGAACGGAAGACTTAATATTGTTAAGGTATCAGTACTACTCAAAGCAATCTACAGGTTCTATCAAAACCAGAATGGCATTTTTTGCATAAACAGAAAAATCCATATGGAATCACAATGGACCCCATGTAGCCAAACCAATCCTGAAGGACAAGAATATTGAGGTCTCACAGTTCTTGATTTCAAAACATGTAAAAAAGCTACAGTAATCAAAACTGTGTTTATCACTGGCATAAAGACAGACAAATAGACCAATGGAATAGAACAGAGACCCAGAAATAGACTCTCATATATATGACCACATGATCTTCACACAAGAGTTCCAAGATCACTAATGGAGAAAGAACAGTCTCTTCTATAAACGGTGCTGGGAAAACTGGATATCCACATACAAAAGAATGAATTTAGACCCTTACCCTACAGCTTATACAAAAATTAACTCTAAATAGATTAAAGAATAAAAACATTAAGACCCAAAACTGTAACACCCCTAGGAGAAAACAGAAAAACTTCATGACATTGGATTTGGTAATGTTTTCTTGGATAAGACATCAAAAGCACAGGCAACAAAAGCAAAAACAGACAAATGGAACTACATCAGACTTAAAAACTTCTGTGCATTAAAGGACACAATCAAAAGAATAAAAAGGCAACCTACAGAATGAAAGAAAATATTTGCAAATCATCTGATAAAGGGTTAATATCCTGAATATATAAAGAATGCCTACAGCTCAACAAAAATAACCCCATTAAAAAATGGGCAAATTATAAATTCAAATAAATATAGATTCAAGATCAACAGTTTTTCTCAAAAAAAAAAACCCCAAAAGCAAATGGCTAACAAGTATATGAAAAGATGCTCAATATCACTAATTAATACAGAAAGGCAAACCAAATCCACAAGGAAATACCACTCACATCCATTAGGATAGCCACTGTAAAGAAAAAAACAAAAATCAGAAAGTAACAAGTGTTGAGGATATGGAGAAACTGACCCTTTGTACACTGTTGGTAGATTTTAAAATGGTGCAGCTACTATGGAAAACAGTATAACAGTTTCTCAAAAAATTAAAAATAGAACTACCATATGATCCAGTAATCCCACTTCTAGATATACACCCAAGAGACTTAAAAGCAGGATCATGAAGAGACATTCGCACACTCAAAGTTCGTAGCAGAATTACTCACAATGGCCAAGAAGTGGAGGCAACCCAAATGTCCATTGATAGATAAATGGATAAAGTTAAAAAGAGTCTATACATACAACAGATTATTTTATTCACTCTTAAAAAGGAACAAAATCCTGTTGCGTGCTACAACATGAACCTTGAGAATACTATGCTAAGGGAAATAAGCCAGTCACAAAGAAGGTTCCACTGATATGAGGTATCCTAAAGTAGTCAAATTCATAAAAAAGTGGAATGGTGGTTACCAGGGGATGTGGGGGAAAGAGAAATGGGCAGTTGCTGTTTAATGGGTAGAGAGTTTCAGTTATGCAAGATGAAAAGTTCTGGCGAACTGTACACTTAAAAATGGTTACAATAGTAAATTTTATGTTTTTTTTTTAAATCCCAGTTATACAGAAACAAATCAATAAGCAAACACATAAAGTTTTGACACTCAATCATGTCAGATCCTTTCAGGCCTGAGGCATTTTCTTTCAACAGACCTTTGCTGTTCACAACAAAATGAACTAAACAAAAAAGTTAGGGCTTTTAACCAGCTATCTAAAGCAATCACCCAGGAACAAAAGAAAACTGATCTAGTACTATGGATGAAACTCATAATCACCTCATCCAAAAACACCTTGTATTAAAAAGAACAAAGCACCAAAAATTAACTTCTTCTGGTGCTCCTGGAAGTCTGAAAGAGATTTCCTCACTCTCAAAAAATGATGCCACTACCAGCTTCTAAATTATCTCATTCCTTTAATCCAGGGCCAGTTTCTGAGAATATTCCACATGTCTAGACTAACTCATCACACCCATCTCGAACAAGCAAGATAGCTTACTCTTAACCTAAGCAATATACCAAATACTTACATAATCAAGAGCAAAGGATCAGTAGATTCCAAAACCAGGGTTTTTGTTCCCTGGATTATCCACTCACAGGTTTCTTTGGTTTCTTTTTAAGAATGGGTCATTTTAGTGTTTAACATACCACTAGAAAGTAATACAGATGTTTATGGCTGTTAAGAATACTCCATATGTTGGTTTTGCACAAACTGAGTGGTCTATTCTTTTTCAAGTTGGTACGCAACGAAATCTACTACCTAAAGTACTCATTCAGTATTATACAGTTTAGCTCTAGGGATAGATGGTTTGAGATGGAATCCTGGCTCAATCCTACCTACCAGCTGTTATTACCTTGGAAATACTAATTTCTCTGTGCCTGTTTCATGCTCTGTAAATTGGGGTTTTATGAGGATCTTAAATCTTAAAATCCAGAAGTTACAAAAATGATGGTTCAGATAAGTATATATTACTCATTTTAGTTAAAAGGGAAAGAAACATGTAAGAAAAAAAAGGTGGTATCATCCTATGTCCTATTACAGCAGAATTCCTAATGATATCCGCATCCAAGTTCAGAGTTTAACGGGTACTCTTGACTCTCAACCCAGGTCTCAGGTATGAGAAGAGGAGAAGGTTGTTTTAGGCAAACCTTCACTTGAAACTGAATGCATTCTATGTACATAATGCAGATGTTGACAGAGGTTGTGCCCTGCAGACATTCCAGGCTGGGTGAAGAACGACACCCATAAAATAATGCAAGTAGCTAACCAAGGCAGCACAACTAAGTGTCAAAATGAATGACAGATGAGGAACAAAGACAACACAAATTCAGAGAGGAGATTACAGGACTGAACAGAAATGGAGAATGTTGGCAGGTGAGAACCTACTGCAGTGTCCCAGGCTGGAGGCTGTGGGAGAGTTGACCAAGAGGGTTAAAGCACTGATACCACTTGGTAAAGGATAAAAAATGAGACCAGTGTGGCAGAGAGAATAATCGTGGCATTAAAAGAAACCGGGAAACCTAAGGTGGCACAAGATGGCTCTGCTCTGGATGTGTGCAGTGTGTGCTGGCAGCCAGACATGCATATGAAGGAACACACTGATGGGCAGCTGGAGAGCAGTGACTGACAGCTAGGGCAGGATGATAACCAAGGAATGCAAAGTCACAGAAAGGAAGGGAGGAAAGTTCCAAGAAGCAGCTATCAACAGTGCCTGATGTTACTTACAACCGATAGCTAAATTCAGCCATAGAAAAAAGGGCTCTCAGTCTAGCAAGGCCAATCAGAAAGCTCAAGCCACATGGACATGAAGAATTCCTAACACGTCAAACACCCATCAATGATTTAACTTTTCCTCAAGAGTAGTTTGGCTTATTACTATTCTGCATGATAACAAATTAGATGATTTTACATCTACTCCCCAAAGCTGATCTTTTTGGCAGGTGTCTATGAGGACCTACTGCAAAGATTTATAGAGGAAAATAGTCAAGAGAAAGAGAGGACACACTTAACTACAGGATTCCAATGCTCCTGGCAGAAGCGAACAGTTTTCAGTAAAAGCAAGCAACAAAAGTACGTTAGTGAAGCAATAATGAAGTAATATTCTACTTCACAGGCCCTAAAGAGTACCCACTCTTACCTTCGCACAAATCACTCCTTAAAATATTTTTACCCTACAAAGTAATAATTTGATTAGAAAAAAGTATATACTACTCTTAATTAATTCTACCACCCTAAGATAAATATCCTATATCCTAATCAAGTTAGGTTTTCATCTCTTTTCTTCTGCTTTTATTCCTCAGCACTTCATTCATGGGTTTGCCAGATAAAACACTTTTATACCCTCCTCCTGCACTGTCACAGTTTACAACAAAAATCTGTGCATGTAACTAAAGCACCTCACAAACAAATTTAAGAATCCTAGTAAAGACTTACTGTACCCTGCCATTAACGTCCAATTAACGATAATACATGTGACACTGAAAACTTAATTGTCACAGATTAAAAACACCATACTCCCCCAAATCTATCCAAGTTTATATGTAGTAGGTATATAAAATGCAGCTTTTTATAATAAATTAAAAGACAACCATGTCTTCCAAAAACGAAGTTCACAATGAAACTGTATTATATATGACGCTTTTAAAAAGCTCTTGTAAAGTCACAATGGGCTCACTTATAAATCAAAATACTACTAAAAATTATGTTTTATACACATTTATTTTCACTATGTATTTTTAATTCACTACGCACACAAGCCTATTTCCACCAATCTCAATATTCTAGATCTTAGCTTCAAGAAAAATCTTGACACCAACCCAGAATAAGTGAGTTATTTGTAGTAATCATACAAGTAATTTCAACCTCTGGCAGCTCTTTCAAAGTCCTTATACACTGCAGAGCCCAGCCAAACATTCTCAAAAAGTCTCTTTACTCCAGACTAGTGATAATACACTCTCATTGATCAGTAATGATGGATGTTAAGATGCAGGGATGTTAAGACATGGGGAATGGATGGTAAAGACAAGGAATGGCTCATGTTTCCGACTTAAGAAAATTAGCATCTAGTCCAAACATGACAAACTGCATGAGGTAATCTAGCTATTTCTGCTGCTTTTTGTTAGGAGATACTGACTTTTATTTTGAAGATTTTTCTAGATTTCAGAATTTTGAAATTCTGCTGCAATGAAGGAAAAATATTAAAACATACCAAATACCCAGAGAACCATTATTAAAATTGCAGGTAAATCTTAATTTTGAAAAATTAGCTAGTTTATACTACCAAAATAAACACAAAAAATACTCAGGGTGTATGTAAACAGACAAACTAAACTTGGCTACCTTCAGAAATCTGCCCAGACTCACTTTTGAGAAAACTCA
This sequence comes from Manis pentadactyla, assembly GCF_030020395.1. Lineage (NCBI taxonomy): Eukaryota > Metazoa > Chordata > Mammalia > Pholidota > Manidae > Manis > Manis pentadactyla. The sequence goes on along the minus strand of NC_080020.1, from coordinate 154,318,972 downwards.
ACAGCATCCACCTGAGGCAAATAGCTAGTCTGTACATTCCAATTGTTCATACAGACACCACATGGGTCACAAAACATGTCTGATTCTGCCAGGACCACTAGCTGATTCAACCACATCTTTTTATACTTGTCATATTTTATATATTCTCCTCATATTTACATATTCTCCTCACCCAGTCCTTACACTTGGGGGTATTAGAGAGGTGCTCTATAACTGCTAAGCTATATACAAATAGGAAATTTGCAAATATAATTTGAGCTGATACTACTCAAACAAGGGATTTGTTTACCTACCTATACAGAGAATTAGCACTTGAAATAATAAAAAACGAGCAACAAAACAATACAAACTTAATGTTTTACTAGTCTCAATCATTACTGTATTTCCCTGGGCTCATGGCTCGCAAAGACAGTCATTCACTCTCATGTTAAATGTCTACTATGTGCCTGGCACTGGGCAAAGTAAAAGTAAGCAAAAAACAGAAAATCAAGGACACAATGCCCACCAAGGAATACTTCAAACTCAGGGAGAAATGCCCATTAAATTACTGTACTATTTCATGTTTTCTGGACACCAACTACATGGCAGACTGTGCTGGGCACCACAAACACATATAAGAACAATCAACTACCTGCACATCCTATAACCAAGTGAAATAAGCCCATGCCTGACTAGTCCTAAAACAGCAATATTTTTGTTCTGGAAATAATCTTTCCTCTGTCAATTATCTTTTCTATACATGGAAATCTTCTGAATTATTTCCACCAATGTTAATCTAGACTGAGTTTGCTTAGAGAATTAAACGAGGGAATGTAATGTTCTGAACAAAGTAAATAAACAGTAAACTGAAGTACATTTGCACTTTGGCATTAATTTGGTTTATATTTGCTGTTGCCTTCAATAACAATAAAAAGCAAGTGACTTTAGTCATTAAGTAGAACATTAACCCTAAAGTTACTGTGGCAAGAAACTATTTTCCTGTAGTGGCAGTTTTAGTGTGAAGCAGAAGCTCAACCAACACATTTTGCTTAGCTATTTAAAAACCATTCTGTTTCAGTGATTTCTTCATGAAGGCTCTGTGACCACTCATTTCCCTAGGCTCAAAAAACAGGTAGTGCAGGCAAAAATTACAGATTTAATCATCTAGGTAACAAAATAATTTTTAACCCTGTAAAAGTGCCACTTTAACAGTCATACGATACTGAGTGTCCTCTAAACAGGGCCAACCCTTAACTGTAAATCATAAAGGTATGCAAAGCAGAAACTTCCAAGTTTTTAAAATCTTTCACGTTAAAGATAATGACAACTACATATCTTAAAATTTAAAAAGTAAACTTTCAGTATTTACTAGTTAAATGGAATTATATTACATATTTCACATATACATATGTACATATGTGTACGCATACACACAGTTGTTAGCTTAACTATGAACACTGCAAAGCGATTCTGGGAAGGGAAGCTGAAGAAACAAGATTCCTCTCCACGAAATGTTTGAGCAAATTCAAAGTAAAATTTTGTAAACTATGATTTGAAGCTTCTCCACTGAGCTCGCTATTTTTAATACATTTGAAAGCAAGCTCTGTTTGCACGCCGTTATTAAAACCGCAACCAAGCAAAAAAAGTGTCCTAAAATTTGCCTGTTAACAGCAACCAAGTCTAAAAATATGCCCCTCCTACACAGTGGGACAAGTGGCAAGAATATACAAGAACTCGGGAAGTTTTGAAATGGTAGTGACAGGATATCAGAGGGAAGACAAGGGGAAAGAATCACGGAGAATAAGAGTAACACCAAGGGCCGGCGCCGCAAGTTGAGATCCGAGCGCCCCAACTTCCCGGCTCGGGATGGGGCTCAACCGAGCAACTTCGCGCCGGACGAAGCTCCGCGCTCGGCCTCCCTCCAGGCCCGGAGCTGTAGCCCCTGCTCCCGGGTCGCAGCCCGGCAGCGGCCTCCGCGAGGGCGCGATGACAGCCGCGGAGCCCGGCCTGGGAGATGCCGGCCGGCTGACACCCACCTTCCTTCTCCGCCCGCGCCGCGGCCACAACGAGGGTCATCACCAGGTGCAGCGCTCCCAGTAGGCCGGCGGTCGCGCTCCGCGGGCCCCCGCCGCGGCCAGCCGCGGGCTCCACACCGGCCCCGGCGGACGTGGAGGCGGCGGCTCCTGCTGCTCCTTCTCCAGCCCGCTTCCCCATCCCTGCCGGCCGGAGACCGCCGCGCTCGAGGTCCAGCGCGGCCCTTCTCGGCGAGGCGGCAGCGGCGCGCGAGCCGTGGTCCGGGCTCTGGCCGCTGCGCCGAGGGTGAGAGCGGTTCCTGGCCCAGGGCTCGGGCTGCGGGCGTGGGTCTGGTCCGTACGTGCGTGTGAACGAGACTGTCAGTCACGGCCTCGGCATCGCCTACGATGAGTCGAAGCGGAGAGGCCGCGGGTCAGGAACGGCGGGCGGCCATACTGGAAACGGGCAGGGGCCGCGGGTTCTAAGCACTGGCCTGCGAGGGGCGGGGCGCAGCCTGGGAACCGCCCCCGGTGTGCCGTCAGCTGGGCGGACGGCTGGTCAGTCTGTCCGCCCTGGAACCCGTGGGTCCAAAGTCCTCGTCTCGCTCTCAGAGGCTCAAGACTTCACCGGCCAAGCGAGACAACAGATAGCAAAACCTCAACCAGTCACCGCGGCCCTGAGGGGGGAGGAGGAGGGAGGCAGGCCCAAGCCCAGATGCCAGGACTTACGATGGCGGCTCACACTTCGCAAAGGTAGGGACGGTGATCACATGGGGACGCGGAAGCCTTGCCACGCAGCCGCCGTGGTGCGTGGGCGGGACCGGGAGGGGCTGCAGGGGTTGCGAGATTCTTGCAGCTGTTCGGGCGCTTGGGCGAACGTCCGCATCTCCTGTGCTGCAGTGCGTGAGCCTTCCAGGGGACCGAGAACGCGTCCGTACCTCGAGGTCCTGCGCTGAAAATCCATTCGTGACTCCTCCCGGTTACACATCTGTCTCTCAGCCTCTTGGAGAATAAATACCCCGGGCCTGATTCAGTTCCTGGTCGCCCTTGAGGACTGGGACCTGCGCTTTTCATCTGTATGCTTCAAGACACAGCGCCCGGGAACGTTTAATGGAATCGTCTTACCCCTGGAGTGTGCCCACCGGCGGTGGGAAAACTTTTTGCCACATGTGTACAAAGCAGGAGTGACCCTGGAGGGAGAAGACGGATTGTTCTTTAGAAAAGTGCCCGATGCTGGCTTTCTTCGTCTTGGAATGTTTCTTAAATTTCATTCACATATTTCCTCCAAGGCCCAAATTTAACACCATCTCATAGTCTTTAGGAAGCTATCTCATTCCTCCTACATGCCCTTTTCATCTTAGATCTGAGTTCTTGGTATGGGTGGCTAATTTCTACAAAAAACTTAAGCTTCTTGAGGGACTCCCTGTACTCATCCTGGTAACTTCCCCTAACTCCTGACTGGTGACTATCTTAATAACTTATGCTTAGCAGTATTTGTTGAGTGATCGATGTATTTTAAGGCCACATTCACCCTATCAACGCCTTCAAACAAGCTACCTAGGAAAATAAGATTTCAGAAAGACTTAACAAAAGAAACTCTTTGTCACGCAACCATTTGAATTATAAACTGATACATTTTTAATAGCCTTTCCCTACTGATTTTGAAAATTGGTTTTATTTTTCTGAATCAGTGCTAAACTGAATAATCAACTTTTCTTAATGTAATGAAAAAGGAATAATTATTATCTCTTTAAATTGGCTTTTCTGTATTTGTATATGCCTAAGAAAGAGATTTCTGGAAATCTTTTAAATCATTGAAAAGGTCAAGCCCGAGAATGAGTAACTGAGTGCCTTAGTTGTTCAAAGCTTACCTTCCAAAGTGCGGCTGCCAGGAGTCAGCAACCCTTTCCCTATTACCAGGTTCAGGGCAGACAAGTCTCCCCAACCAATAAATGCTAAGGTTTTCTTATGCAGTAATCCACCATTTCCTCTAATTAGCCTGAGGTTCAAGAGCTCCATGGGAAATAACTTGTATATGTCTATAATTGGAGCATAGGCATACACGGACATGTTTGATCAGAGGCTGATTTTCCTACAAGCTAATGAAACTTACCTTTAGGGCCCCTTTCTGGCACACGTTTCTTCTGAAGCCCTGCACCTAATTGCGTATTTATGAGCTTGCACGCTTGTTCTTAAAGGGGCCCTGGCAATAGCTGTGTAAGGTTTTCAGTCCCACCATCTGAATCTCTTGTGCCGGATGGACTTTGGGAACCAGATGGGTGATGATGGAAGTCTATTCCCAGGAAAGGACAATGTGGAGACTGCTGGGAAGACAAAGACTGCTGGGAGAATAGTCATAAAAGAAAAAGGACTTGCTAAACAGCTTGGTAAACTATTGGAGAGTGTATATCCGGGGAGAGAAAATCCTGGAGCAAAATACCTCTGAAAACCGAAATCAGTCAAAGGGAGAAATACAGTTTAAAACCCATTTATTGCTTACAGAACTGCAGTCTGGCCCACCTCTGTTTCCTGCTCCAGCAGCAGCAACACTGGCCCTCCCCCTTGCCACTCAGGTACTGATAAGCCCACCTTGCCCAGGTATTTAGCCATTGTTATGGAGATGAACTTCTCTCCACCCCTGAGGAATGACACTGAAGCCATACTTCTTTCCAACACTGAATGCCTATTGATATGCAGATGTACTAAAGCCAGGCAAGATATTCTGGAAATGTTACAATTTTACCCACAGGCCACCCCTCCAGAAATCTCGCTTTACAATTTACTCATTCCCCTCTTCTGACTAATCTAATAACATACAATAGCAACAGCAATAAAATCTTGATAATCCTCAAGCCAGAGGATTCAGCCTATGCAGATTAAGTAAATGTACTTTATGGCACAATCTTTCACTAAGCACAAAATATGTTTCTGCATTTGTTTATTCATTCCTAACAACCATGCTAGATAGCTCACAAAACTTTCACCAAACATTAGACAAAAGTCAAGCCTCTCTTTAAGCATTTTTTTCCTGACAGCAGCAACACAATCATGATAATTCTCAAGCCAGAGGATTGAGCGAGGTTCAAAGTCATGCAGATTAAGTCCAAAGCTTGTCCATTCCAGTTATCATGTGGCAGCTGCAGCCAGGGGGTGCATCCAGGACACACCGACTGTAGAAGCAAATAACTGTGATTGTGGGGGGCCACTTTTCTGTTATTCCACGAATACACAGGAGGCCAGCATCCAGGCCTTTTCCCCAAGGTGCCAGAACAGCCAGCCATCACTGGTCCATGTGTCGAAATGTCCAGGGCTACATCCATTTTACTCCTAATTGCTGCACCCATCCTTGCAATGCATGCCCAGTAAAGTGGGTGCCTTGCTCACTCTCAGTCTCCAGCAACTGTCCATAGGCTGCAAAGAGACATTATAGGCCCCACTTGGTGGTTTGTTGATCTGCACAATGTGCAGGGCACTCCTTCCAGGCTCAGCTGACTTCTTCAAAGGTCAATGGCAAGCCCCACCAACATGCTACAGCCCACATTGTCTTTTGCCCCACATGCAACAGATGCTGATGTAGCCATTGGGACACATCATGGGCAGACTTTCCTTCTAGCCAGCGCCCCTGGGCCAGTGTATCTGCTTCATCATTCCCTGGGGAAGCCAAAGGCAAATGGCCAGTCACATGATATACAGTAGGTGTCTGTACCACACCACTCCATGGCCTTTGGGTCCAGTCTCTCACCCATCCCACGATGGGATAGGTGGTTATTAATTTAGTTGGAACTTTTCCGGCTATGGGCTCCATAACCAGCAAGGTGTGGTACACAGCAGCCAGTTGCTTCTCTATCAAGATGTATCGGACCTCCGCTGCTTTCCATAGTTGTGGCCAGGCTCCAGCCGGCAGCAAGAGCAGCAGTGGCAGAAGCAGTACCCTTAGACTCGGGCCACAGGCCAGGGTCAGCACGGCCAGCAGCGGTGGTGGTGCCGCCACAACCACACGAGTGTAGACACATGTCCCTCGGTGCAAGCACCACTTCTCCCCACAATTTCTTGGGGCAGCCGTCCCAAAGGCCACACCCATTATAACAGACTTTGGGTTCAGAGGAACGCTGCGGACTGTGCCAGATGTAATTCTGGGGAGAGGAAATCCCAGAGCAAAATATTTCTGAAAACCGAAATCAGTCAAAGGGAGAAATAAAGTTTAAAACCCATTTATTGCTTACAGAACTGCAGTCTGGCTCATCTCTCTTTCCTGCTCCAGCAGCAGCAAAAACTGACCCTCCCCCTCACCTCTCAGGTACCATTAAGCCCTCCTGGCCCAGGTATTTACCCATTGATACTGAGATGAACTTCTCTCCACCCCTGAGAAATGATGCAAATGCACTAAAGCCATACTTCTTTCCAACACTGAATGGCTATTGATATGCAGATGTACTAAAGCCAGGCAAGATATTCTGGAAATGTTACAGTTTTACCCACAGAGAGCATCTGGAGTTGAGTCGCCATCAATCCATCACCTCTCCCCCAACACCTGTGTGCCTTGAGAAGCAGAGAACTACGAGTTAAAACTGAAGCAGCTACCACCAAGGATGCTTCGGAAGTTCTGATTAGCTGTGGACCTCCCTTTCCCCATTTTGAGTATTAGAGACATCTAAGCATCTGGCAGTTGGAGGCAAGCTGTTTAGCTAGCAGAATCAGGGAAAACCCTCTAAACCAGTGGTTCTCAAAGTGTTATTCCCAGACTAGCAGCATTAACACCACCTGGGAGCTTGTTAGAAATGCAAATTGGAGGCCACACCCCAGAACCATGGAATCAGAAACTCCGGGTAGAGGTCCAGTAATCTGAGTTTTAGTAAGCCACCCAGGTGATTATGGTAACACACTCAAATATGAAGAATATTGCACCAAGTTTGTTTATGCCAGAAACTACAAGCTATTGGAACTCCTCATCTTCTGCTCTGCTCTCTACCCAGACTAGTAAACTACTATTGGAAGCAGAGTTAAAAGGGAGTCCCAAATTTGGGCTTAAGTTCCAGCCCTGCCTTTATTAGCTCTATGATGCAGGCAAATTACTCAACTTTTCTGGCCTCAGTTTCCTTCTCTGTAAAATGGTATCTAATAAACTTAGGGACATTTAGCAAAATATGTTTGTAAACACACAGAATTGTGTCTGGCACATTGTAGGAGACTGTCAAGGGTAGCTACTATTATGTACATACTTTTTTCAAAGCACCACATTAGGCACAGAGTTTCAAAGATCATTTGAAACTGACTGATTTATGCTCCTACTTCATTCCACAGAATATTTGAGGATGCTTAGAAGAATACATTCATTATAATAATCATACATTTGGGAACAGGAGGGGAAAATACTGTTGGGAGTCCCCAGGGCTTTGTTTCACTGACTCCCTGGTTGAGCGCACATGATCCTCTGGTATTTAACACCATCTATTTTCTTTCAAGTCCCAACTTGATGTCACCAGCCAAACTGTTCCCACTATTGCTGTTCCACTCAGCATGTAACTGACATCTTAAACACGTAAACTTCAAATCTCAAACCTGCTACACACAGCTTTTCCTATCTCCAGGGCAACTCCAACCATGCAGTTACACAGGCCAAAAACCAGGAGTCACTTTTTATTCATTTCCAGATATATCCAGACTCTTAACAGCTTCTTACCCCCTCCACAGTGTGCTGTGGTATGAGCCCCATCATCTTCTGCCTAGATTTCTACAAAAGCTTCCTAACAGGTTTCCCTGTTTCCAAGTGTGAATAGAAAATTTTTACATACAGCACTTGCCTAGGAGATATCAAAATGGAAAGCTGTTATACCTCCACTGGTTCAAACCAACTGAAGCTGATAAATCATTGTGAACTTTGAGTAACCCCTAGACCTGACACTCATTAGACCTAACTGAAGACTTGCTCCTGTCTAGTGAACAAAGGGCCTTGTTTTAGCCAACACAGTTCCTTCCTATTCAGAAGGATGACTTTCAGTCCTTGATTAGCATAACCACCATGAACCCCCTTACCTCTTTCTAGCATTTAAAAAACCCTAACTTTTCCCAATTCATGAATTACTTGGTTAACTTTTTCAGTGGTGTGTTTCCCTGCCTGACAAGTATATAAACAGCTTTGAATTTCTTCTTTTCTTTTTTTTTTTAGTTCTGGTGGTCTTTGCTTCATATATTGACATAAATTTGCATGTTCATAAACTATTGTCAACTCAGCAGCCAGAATGACCCATTTAAAACATAAGACACATCCCTCTTGCAGTGGCTCCCACCACACAGTAAAAACCAAAGCTCTTATGATGGCCTGCTTGGCTCCCATGATACTCGACTTCCACTTCTACTGCACTCCTCCAGACTCAGTCTATTCGAGTTGAACTCACCACCATTTTCTTCCTCAAATATTCCATGGATGCTTCTGCCCCAGGGCCTATGCTCTTGCTCTTCCCTAGATCTGAAGTGATTTCTCCAACCCTAGTACTCTGCTTAGCTCACTTTCTTACCTCCTTTCAGTCTTGGCTCAGTGATCACCACCTCAGTGAAGCAGACTCTGATTACTATTATTAATATTGCCACTTCATATACTCCAACTCCCATCCTCCTTACCCTGTGCTCATTCTTTTTTCCATAAGTTTGTCACTTTCTATAATACTATATAATTCACTATATTATTCATTACATATTATTGTTATCTGTGTTCCACCCCATCTGTTTTGTTTACTGATGTATCCCCAAGCTTCTAGAATGTCTTAGGCACTTTTTTAACAATTATGAAATGAATGGATGGATGGATGGATAATGGATGGGTGGGTTGAGGAATAGAACCAAAGACAAAGATCAGTAAGACATAGTCCTTCCACTCAAGGGAACTTAAAATCTACTGGATTAGACAGAGAACTACAAAATAAAATAGGAGGGAGTGAGCCGAAGGAGAGACAGAGGGAGTCCTAAATGAAGGCAACTCTGGCTTCTATCAATTTCCTTATTTATACAGCCTTCTCAACTCCTTCAACTGATTTTTCTTTGTTTTTGGTTCTCTGTTTCTTTCATCTACCTCAAACTATAAATAAAGCCCACAACAATCAGGTGAAGGAGAAGAAATGTAGCATATTGACAATCTTCTTCAATATACAGAGTAGTCTACTTTGTCTGCTATGTGCCTTATTCCTTGGTTTCCCTTGGTGTTCTTAAGAAGACAAAAAATCTCTCACAAAGCCCAAGGTTTAAGTCTGTCCAATTTACCAGATAAATTGCTATAGCCTAAGGGAGGGCAAATAACCTCAGTCTGGTTCATGATATAGGATGAGGATAGCAACTTCTGTGGTGGTGGGCTGAGTTTGCTGTCTATGTGGATTCCATCCTATTTGAAGCTCTTTACTTATATATTCCTTGAGAAAACTAGATTCCTTTTAGTTTCCAAATTCTCATGAACTAAGACTTCTTCAATGACCATAACCACTACCACATACACACCTCAACTAATAAGCATATTGCATTTAGATGCTGGAATTAACTAGTTTTGTTCAGTATTTTCCTTCCAAGCTGATACAGTTTACATGCCTGTATTAATCTCTCTAGCATTCTGAATAAATATTTTGGTGACAAACATCTTAGTTTGAAGTAAACCAAAATGTCAGCCTATTATTTCAAATTTTCTATGGCACATTCTAGTACCTAACTTCATCTCTCCCAGCATGAACCTGTCTGAGGTTTATTTGCCCTACCCTAGGCTACACCAATTTACCTAGTAAGTTGAACAGACTAAACCTTCAGTTTTGTGACTTGATTTTTTTTTCTTTTAACCTTATTATTAGTTATATGACATTTTGAGATGTTTCATGTAGTTTGGTGGTCTTTACATTAAAAGGAGGAAAATAATAATCTTGAGGACAGAGGATACCCCTTGTGTTTCCCTGTTCCTCCCACCTCCTGTAGTATTATCCTCTCTAGTACTCAGTAAGTACTGTATCTCCTGGGGGTAGGGTGTTCCTGGCCCAGGATGAATCCCCTATGAAACTGGTGAGACTGAAATAAATTGAGGGAAAGGGTAGATTGGGAGAAACCATTTTTATTGCTCATTGTTTGCTTGAATTAGCTAGGCATAGCCCTGTCTGTCTTCTCTGGCCACCACTCATACTCGGCCACCTCAGTGTGGTCTCTATTTTCTGCCTGCCCCTTCCGGGAGGAATTCCACTGGCGGGTCCTTGGTGACTGGCAGGTGCCAGACCAATTATGTTCCAGGAATGGAGGGGAGGAGAGAATGGCTGTTATCTCTCCACCCCTTGCATAGGAGGCTGCAGTGGTAAACACCTATTGATATGTAAATGAGCTAAGGCCAGGTGGGAGATTCTGAAAATTCTGTCATTTGCCCACAAGTACTTTAAAATTGAATTTTAGTCAGCCCTGAGTTTCTGAACTTTCCTGAATACCATTATTAAAGAAACCTACTCCAACCATCATTCAATTGTACTTAAAATGTCACAGTCTGGTGGTAATTAGCAGCCTTGGGAAAGCCAGTCAGGGGAAGAAAGACACTGTACAATGTGTTCAGGTACTTTTGTGTTCCTGCTTCTCTTTATTAGTTAACTGTTTGTAACTGTAAAAATTCCAGGAATATTCAATTAAGGTGAAGACCAACATATTCAAGATGATCAGATGGAGATCAGAAGCAATAAAGAACAAAATTAAAACATTAACAATGTATGACAGTAAAATACTGACAACTGCCGAGATGAAGATGAGATAGGAGAGACACAATTTTCTCTGCCAAGTCTAGTATGAGTTCCTTTAATGAGGGATCAAGAACCATCCATTTGTGTGGAGGCTGTAGTGGCATTCTGAGAGCAGGTCTCAAAGCTGTAACACATGCATTCCTGGGCAGTGTTTCTCATACAGTGAGTTCTACTCTCTCTGAACCTCATTATTTTAATTTCTGGCATTTTCACCACAGTTAAATTTGGTATTTATGTCTGGTATTTTAAAACCACATAACACGGCCGGTAAAATGTCTTTATGACCATGAATTAACAAGTCTTTGAATTATTCTTAAAAGAAAAATGTCACCAAAGAAGTAGTCTGTGTAAGTTCTCAAGAGGAATATTTGTGTTTCAGAGTTAGTCTACATTATGGTTAGCATTTGTATTTTATCATGGAGGTTTGATGTCTTGAATCCCTTTGATAGTGCACAGACCAGGGAATATTAATAGCAGAGTCCTTGACCTTCATACAATATGTGTTCTGTCACACAATGGAAAATATGATTGCAACTAAAAGAACTATTTTTTGCTATTGTTGGAGAAAATATTTTTTTCTGACAATGTGGTGTGTTCACTTGTTGTAAATAACCTCAAATTCAAAATCTATAGGATTTTTTAACAGGAAATGGACCTTTAGCAAATGCCAGTTGAGCCTGGCTTTGGAAATACCTCCTCCACTTCCAGCTACTGTTTGGCAAATTACTCAGTCTCTCTAAATCTCAGTTTCCATAGTTTCACAGTTTAAAAAATGGTAAAAATCACTACAGTAGGCTAGTTATAAGGACTGAATAAACTAATTTCCATGGAATTATCTAGCACACAGCAGAAGCTCAATAATGTCACTGTTGTAATAATGATTATCACGACAGAAAAGTAAACTGAGCCCCAAAAATGAAGGGATGTATCCAAGATAATGGCAGGTTAGAGACATGACTCCCCAAGTCATGGTTTCTTTCATCTTTTGTTTCATCTCTAGGTGCAGTTCACTTAATATTTTATGTGTCTATACTGTTTTATTTGGCAGAGTACCCTTATAATTATTGCACTAATCTTATAATAATGTGAAAGATTAAAGAGTTAAAATTCCATTGCTCTACCTAAATGATGGCAAGATCAATTCAGTAACATCATGAGAGGTGAATCCAGTAATTCCTCAAGAGGGCTCTCATTGAAAAGTTATTAGCTTGAACATCCCTGAAATCACCAACTCAAGCCTGAGCACTTTATATGAGTCCAGGTAGGCCAGGTTATGCTATGAAAACAACCTCGAAATCTCAGTGACTTGAAACACGGGCTTTGCTTCTCTATTCCACTATATGTTTATCCAGGACCCCAGATGATGGAGTAGAACAGCAATTGACTTATCCTCTCACAACTCATTGGTCAGAGCAAGTCATATGGCCACACCTCACTCAAGGGTCTGATGAAGTGTCACCCTTTCTGTGGCTGAAAGGAGAAAGGGTGGGGCTATATTAATATATTTATTATATATTATTATGTATATTAATATATAATAACTATATATTAATAGGCCTAATGACTACCAAGGGCTTTAACTTATTTTCTTCTTGGAAAATAAGAAACAGCAACCTGAGAAAAGATGGTGGAAACTGGTTTCAGTTTCTCATGAATTATCAAGTTGTAAAAAATGACTTTAACTTTTATCATTTATACTTTTTTTTGTTGGTGGGTAAATATATTTGTATTGTGAATATTGTCGTCAGTGGAACATAAATGCTTTTAAAAGCAGTTAGGGGAACTTCAAACTTAAATTTTAGAGTTTATACATTAAAAAAGCAGTACTATGGAATATTTGAATACTGGCTGGACTTTTTTATGAGGAATTTTTCCTTATCTTAGGTGTGATAATAGTTATTATGGATTTTTTAAAAAGAAAGATTTTTATCTTTTAAAATGCATACTGAAATATTTGTCAATGAAAGGATATGATGGTGTGTTCTTCAAAATAATCTACAAGGTAACTGGGGGCAGTAGGTAGGGTTATAGATTAAAGGTTAGCCATGAATTGATCATGGTTGAAGTTGGGTTATTGGAGCATGGGGTTCATTATACCAATATTTCTACATTTAGATATGCTTAGAATTTTCCATAATAAGAAGTTAAAAGTGATAAACCTTCAACAGCTTCAGCCCCAGATCTAGCTCCTCTAGATATGACTAACAAGGGGTGTGAGCCCAACACAGGCACCCATGGGGCCTGGCCTAAGAGAGAAAACCATCTAGCCCCTGGAAATACTTCATCCAAAGAATATTTGTACTTGCCAAACATTTGAAACAACCAAACTTAGCCCAAGAGACAGCAGATAACGCCCATGCCTTGTAGCATGTGTCAGGACCTCAGAAGCATCAGTTCTTGCCCCACTACAAGTCTGAGTATTAAGAACCTCTTGAGGCCACAGTTGCTAGTATAGTCCAACACATAAGACTGGAGTCCAACTCTGAGCTCAACTCCTCTTCCTGAATTCCTCGATGAACCTGGCAGGACACTAAATGTCCTTTGGTCATTACCATGCTATGCTGAGATGTCTCTGAGGTATGCAGAAATATCTGGGGCATGAGCCTAGGCCACAAACAGACCTGGGATGTGAAACAAGGGCTATTACAAATGCTCCTCCCTACCTCCTAAGGCCCCTGGTCTTCATCATCAAGGCCCCGATCCTCTCCCCTAAGCCAGCCCACTCCCCTAAGTTCAAGCCACTGCCAGTCTATTCCTAATGGAAGTGCTGGTTGTAAATATCACCAGGGTGACACCTGGCGCATAACCCATCCTCCCTCTGTGAGCACTGCTCCCTTGCCCACAGGGGTGGCCTCTGGCCCATGGGTTTATTCTTCATAATCTTGCTTTTCCTGCTGTAGCTGATTGACTATGGACTCCTATCCCAGGATGGTCTGATCAGATTCTCTTGAAATCTTTTACTAAGAGATATGCACATTGAGGATGAATTCTGAATTATGTAAATAGCAAAGCTTACACCTGACCATCTACAAACTTCTGCTGCAGATGCCCCAGAGCTGCCTTGAGCCCTACTTTCCCAAGGATTGGTTGCTCTGCATTTCCATGCATGCCACAAAATGATCTCATATCACCAAATATACATATACATATACATACATATACATATACATATACATATACATATACATATACATATACATATACATATACATATGTAGGACTGCCAAGGATGCTCACTGTGGCAAGGCACACAACAAGTGTGGCCACAGTGAGCATCCTTGGCAGCTCCACTTTATATACATATATACATATACATATGTAGGTTCTTTTCCTTGTTGTGTGCCTTAGGGGTTAGTTTGAAGCCTCTAACATGACCTCCAATTATCTCCACATTTCTGTTATTCATACCTTTCTGTAACCTCCTTTCCCCAACCCTCTGTCCTAGGTATAGGCTGAATCTAATAACACTTCTAATGAATGGAATATGACAACAGTGATGTGATTCTACTTCAAGATTAGGTTACAAAACTCTCTGCCCCCTGTGGGGCAGAAAGCTGCCATGCTATGAGTCTCCCTACAGGTAGTTCCACTAGTCAAGGTTCTTGCCTTTAGACAAGCAAGGACCTGAGGCCTGCCAACAGCCATGTGATTAAGCTTGGAAGCCAACTGGGAGCCTTGAGATGACCATGACAGCAGGCTGATACTTCAATTAAAGACTTGTGAGAAACCCTAAGCCAGAAGCACCCAGCTCAGCCATACTCAGATTCCTAAATGTTTGTTATTTTAAGCTGCTAAGTTTGGGGGTTATTTGTTACATGGCAATAGGTAGCTAATATAAAGGGCTGTAAACAATCAAAATGTTAGGAAATCTTAAAAACTGAGAAAATGAGAAGAGAACTAGACTAACTCAAAGTTATAATGCTGGTTTTAATACTCTGTCAATATATAATAAAGTAGACAAATAAGACAGAAGACTTGTACAACACTTTCTACCAACTTGCACTAATTGATACTTATGGAAAATTCCATGTCGGGAAAGCAGAACACCTAATTGCCTCAATTGCATATGAACTCATCAGGATACACCATCTTCTGGGCCATAAAACAATTCCTAATAAGTTTACCAGACTGAAATCACAGAGTATGTTCTTTGACCGCAGTGGAATTAAAATAGACATCAGTATTAGAAACATATCAGGAAAATGAAAATCCCCACATGTTTGGGAATTAAGCACTTTAAATCATGCACATGACAAAGAAGAAATCACATGATAAGTTAGAACATATTTCTAACTGAAGGATAATGATTACCTGACATCTCAAAATTTGTGGGATGAAGCTTTAGCATTGCTTAGAGGGAAAAAGATAACTTTAAATGCTTATACAAAAAAAGTTTCAAATCAGTGAAAAACAGAAAATTCAGCTCATATAAATTGAAAGAAGGAAATAATAAAGACAGGAGTAAACATTAATAAAATAAAAAACAAACAATAAAGAAGAATCAATCAATCCCCAATATGGTTGTTTGAAAGATCATTCTTCTGGCTTTCTGGTTCACTCACACTTTCTTGCATTTTGGATCTCATCTTGACCATGAGATATGATGTTCAGCTCTGTCCTCATGACTAACACTTCAGCTTCTTTACCCTGCCTCCACATAAACTGGAAGGAACTTACTAAGAGGTATTAGAAATATCACAGCATCCTTAGAAAGACTGAAGGGATATATTGGGCTGAGCACTTAGGGACATTGTCTACACCCTTTTTGCAGAACCAGCCTGGTGAGGAAGGTCTCAGCCCAAAACTATGGTGCCTCTGTCTCCAACACACCAGCAAAATGGCTGTTCTAGGCCCAGCCCCTTCCCTCGCCTCTGCCTTCCAAATGATGTCTCATACTGCTTCCATCTGATTGGTGGAACCCAGTCAAATATCTGTACCCCAGTGGGAAGGGAGACTGGGAAAGGTAGGATCTGCCTTCTACAGTTGAAAATATATTCACAGTCTAGGAAATCATCAAATTGGTGTGTTGGGGAGTGTTTAAAAGTTTATGGATAGGCACCAATGACAAATGAATACCTTAGCTCTCAATCACCAACTCATTAGGCTTCTCCTCTAACATGTTTTCTTGTGTGACTGCCTCCTCCGTCCCTCCATCACTCTCCCAAGGAAGGAACTCTCTTCTGGCATGCTTCTTTCCTCCCATTTCCTCCCACATATAGTATACTTGCCAAGGGTATTGTTCATGCATAAATTCAGTAGGTATTAATGGAGACCCTACTACATGCCAGGCACTGTGACAGGCACTGGAGACACAGTGCTGAGGAAATCAGCACAGCCTGTGACCTTGCAGACTCCACCAGTATTCACTGGGACACTTCCACAGAAGGTGACATCAACCAACGCAGGCCGATTAGCCAGAAATGTAGCCATTATCAGAAGGCAAAGAGTGTCCCATAAACTCCCAAGGACAGGGCTATAGCTGTGTTTCAGAAAGAGACAGGAGTGGAAAGACGATCATCTCTGAAGACATCTTTCCTATGTGGACCTTGTGTGTACGTCATTCCTATCTCTGAAGAGATGTGTTCCCCATTATTCCATTCTCAAGCAAAAAATATTTGAGCTGCAGTGTCTCTTCAAATCATAGAGCAGACAGAACCATAATTTCAGACTGATGGTCAGTGGAAGGAGAAGCAGGGCCAATCAGATGTGTTTGGGTGGGGCTGGGGGAGGCGTGGTGGTGGAGTATTTCAGACTATTCATGGCTCCGGAGGCGCTTGGACTTCTGCTAAGAGGGGCAGTGAAAGGACCATTATGAGCTGGGCTGACACTCCCAAACATGATACCAGTTTGCCCCAGTCACACACGTAGGACTGATTGCGCTCACACTGAGTGCTGGTGGCTGTACAATAACTGACATTCACTCTGATTTGAGTTCCTCATAACTTCATGGAAAATCTATAATCAAATATGAGTGCAAAAAAGCAGCAAAGTTAACTTAGCTGATGCTCAAATCTTTGCTCCAGTTTTCCTCTCCTGAGCTCTGAT
The DNA here is from genome assembly GCF_030020395.1 of Manis pentadactyla. NCBI lineage: Eukaryota > Metazoa > Chordata > Mammalia > Pholidota > Manidae > Manis > Manis pentadactyla. The sequence continues at coordinate 154,302,192 of NC_080020.1, read as the reverse complement.
ACTGCAATGTACCATCAAAGCCATTGTCACTGTCACCTGGCAGCTGACTTCTGGGACGGGACAGTGTAGTTGCCAGGTCTCAAGGGCACATAAGAATGTTTAGGGAAGATGTTTTTCATTGAGTAAAAATCACAATAAAAATAATCTTGGGCTTGGAAATCCATGATTTTTAAAAATTACAATAAAACATCCTTTACATTATTTCTCAAAGAGAAAAAGAGGGAAGGATCAGGCAGAGGAGATGAAGGAGAACCAGCTTTTCACGAGCTGCTAGTGCAGCCCCCTGGGGCCTTGCTCTAGTGTGGTGGTCCCTGGGCTGCCCCACTTGGTGGCAGAGAGCATCCTCGGGCACAGTGAGCATCCTCGGGCACAGTGAGCGTCCTTGGCCACAGAGGGCATCCTTGGCCACAGCGAGCATCCTTGGCAGCTCCGCTTTTCTCTAAAATCTGAGGTCAGGTTCTCCCTTTCCCTGCCCTCAGTCTTGGGGCTCTGACTTGTCCTGGGGAATTTCCTGTCCCTCTTCTCAGCCCCAGGTTTGCAGTTCCCAGACACAGTCTTTCAGGTCTGCCCCGACCCCATGCCCCTGGGCCCTGCAGAGCAGGCCATGCCATCAACTGGGGTTATCCCAAATCTGCTTTTTAAATGCTAGTTTTCAATAATCCATTTTTCTACAATAGAGCATAACAGTTTGCATAGATTGTTAAAAACAAAAAAATGTGTCAGATTGTTAAAAACGAGTAAACAGACTGGTGGTTGCCGTAGAGCAGGGTGTGGGGGATGGGCAAATTAGGTGAAGGGGAAAAATATCAGTGAGAATGTTTGATATCTTGATCTGGGTGATGATTACATGAGTGTACATGCATGTCAACATTCATCAAGCTGTGCACTAAGATTTGTGCATTTTATTGTATGTACCTCAGTATAAAAAGATTTAAAAAAAGAATTGTAATCCTTAAAATTAGCTAGTGTAAAAATAAACAAAACAAAACCAATAAAGGGGAAAAAAAGCATACAAAATGTGATACAGTAACCTCCAGTGCATATAATGTGAATGTCAGATAAATATCAGGACAACTAATGGTGCGCAAAAAGGAAGTTGCTTGTCCCATGGATAGCGAGCGAGCCCTCGGAACACTGAGGAAATGAGTTCCCTTCCTCCTTGTCTTCCATGAATACTGCACGTGTGCCAGCAAGATCATGGGGAGGGCAGTTCGCGTTGCTGGACACAGAGAATCATCTTAAAGCTCTTTTGCCTCTTGACTGTTTTTCTATCTATAGAAATTTGAAGTTTCATGGAGACTTACAGAAATAATGCAAAACCCTTAGAATCTGTTTTCTCCCCCTATAATGAATTGGTATGTTTTATGTGGATTATGTCATAAGAAAGTAATGATTTAATTAAAATACTCATTAACTGTATTCTAAAATTATTTTAAATTAGATTTATTCTCCTTTCCCATTAAAGAGGTCAACAGAACATATCAGAATAACAGAAATTAAAAAATATTATACTGTTTAATTAAAGAATCCCTTGACACATAAAAAACTGTTGCAACCACTGTCCCCACATTGTGGTTAAGGCCCAGATTGCTTGAATTTTTAATTCGTTTGTTTGTTTTTTACTTTTACTTTTGAATTAATTTTATTCACATGTAGTTGTAGGAAATAAAAACAGGGGAAATCTTGTGTACCCTTCACCCCATTTCTCCCAATAGTAACATCTTTCAGAAACACGGTATATTGTCAAAACTAAGAATGGACGTTGGGAAAATCCACAGATTTTTTAAATTTCACGAGTTTTAATGCATTCATTTTGTGTGTGTGTGGATAAAATTCCATCCAATCTTATCACACACAGCTTGGTGTGGCCCCCATTCCGACCAAGATGCACAACTCCTCCATCAGCACAGGCTTTCTCCTGATAGTCTTTTAGCTACAGGCACCACCCTTGCTAGTTTCTGGCAACCACTAATCTGTTCTTAATCACTATAATTTTGTTATTTCAAGAATGTTATATAAATGGAATCAAACAGTGTATAACTTTTTGAGACTGGCTTTTCCCCCACTCAGCACAATTCCCTTGAGATTTAATTTGAGTTTTAATCCTGGCTTCATGTTTTACAGGCTGTTGTGGTTTTAGGCAAGTTAGTTAACGTCTCTGTCTCAGTTTCCATTCAAACTGAGGTCCTCCTGATTCCGAAGCCCCCCATCTCCACTACACCATCTCATCTCTCACATGCAGTTGAGAGGAAGCTTTCCCTTGGCTGTATTGTCTTTTTCTCTAGAAACCTTGGAACATGACTGGGACCATGAACTTCTAAACCTTCTCTCAACATTTTTAAATCAATGTGGTATATGGAAAAACACTATTTAGAAATGCCAATTGGATAGTTTTAGGTATTTAGATTTTGTCAAAATCCTATTCTTTTACCAAATCATTTTGTATATGTTGAAAGGAACAGTTTTTGAATGAAAGTCCATTTCTGCTGCTACCAGTTGTTATTTTGGGTCAGTGTCTCTTTCTTCAGTGAGGACGCACATCCCAGTGGCATTTACCTGTCTCTTGAAAGTCATTTGATTTAGCCTTACATTGTGAAAGAGCTCTGGGTATAGTGCCAAAGGAACAGTCCCCCTACTCGGCTAGTTGGCTGACTATCTGTGGTTTTCATGTGTATAAAACATTTTTATAAGTTCACAGAGCTCTCTGCTCAAATGTCAGCTCAGCAGAGGAGCCTCCCTGACCACCTCTAAAATAGCATCTGCCTCCCGTCTCTCTCCATTCATTTACCCTACTATATTTATCTTCAGAGCACTTGTCACCACTTGACACATTATAGATTTATTGGTGTACTGTCTGTCTCTCACCTTCAGAATGCACTCTTCAGGAGAGAAGGAACTGACGTCTGTTCCCTGCTATATTTCTGTTGTCTAAAGTGTTCTCTGACACATGACCTTTGTAGAATGAGTGACAGAAATGAGGGAGTGAGTGAATGAATCTGCCCACTGTTCATGGAGGAAGGGGGCAATCCCTGCCAGCAGAAATGAAAGGATAGATGGTAACTTGAGCAGGAAGGACTCAAGGAATGTCAGTGATATCCACTTGAGCCACAGAGCAAGGGTGAAAGGGCTCCCAGAATGAAGGCAGGGATAAAAACAGCAAAGGTCAGAACAGCAGCAACTCTGTGGCAGGGATGGATCCTGTCCACAAACTTGAGATGTGCAAGAAAAGCAACTTAATTTTTCTATAACTTAACCCAATTCCTATTTGGGAGCTTTATTTTGACATGATGGAGGCACTTAGCTACATTTGAGGTACTGTCCTTTGCCTCTGGGTGGGGGGCCAGGGTTCTGTGCAGATTCCCTGGGTTGGGGTGGAGCACTGACTTCATTCCTGGATGGCTGAGACAGTGCTCCTGCCTGTCTAAGCAGACTGGAGAGGCTGAGGTCCATCAGCAATCTGAGCCTATCTCACCAGGGTTTTCCTTCATCAGTTCTTTCTGACTCACCCACTGGGCTCTGTTACAAGGAGGTCGTTTCCCTACAGCTATGTTCTGCTTTTTAACCAAGTCTATAATTTCTGTTCTCAATTCCATGGTAAGTTTCAGTTCTTTATTTTCATCCCCAGTAATAGATTTTTCCTCTGATTCTCAGGTCTAAAGGTTGGTAATGAAATGAGGTAGTTGTGTTTGGAGATTCCTATGCTACATTCTGCCATGAATGTCACAGAACATTTTCTAATTCAGATGTCTTGTTTATTGCAGTAGCATTCTTCCTAAATCAAGAACTTCTTTCATGTAAATGATGAGCATTTTTAGAGATTAATATAGATTAATAAAGCATTACTACTTGCACTTCTTTTATTATAAATGAATTATTCATCTGAATAAAGTGGTTTTGAAAAAAAATGTAATTTAAATGTAATCATTGTATCAAAATTTCATGAGGGAAATTTTAGCACTATTTTAGACAGGTTTTACTTTAAGCAGAGGTATTAATATAAAATGTTATGAATTAAAAGAATCTCAGCCAGTAAACAACAGTGTTTCTCAGGATCAAATGAAGAGGCTTCTTAAAATACATGGTGTGGGTTCTGCCCTCAAACACCTTGATTCAGAGGATAGACAGTGAGTCTGAGCATGAGTGTGTCCTCGGTTGCAAGCTCAAGGTGCCATCCTGCCCCCTCATTCATTTTATTGATGAACAAACTGAAGCTCAGAAAAATCAAGTGGTTTATCCAACCCACACACATGAAGGAGGCAAGTATATTCCAGTCAGCTCTCTGGCCAGGGGTAGATTTCTGGATGATAGTATTTAAAACTCACTACAAAACTCAACTTTCATCATCACTTAGTAATTCTGTAAATGAAAATGGTGAAGAAGTTCCCAGTTCCTGCTGGAATCAGCCCTCAAGTGTTTGGGTAAGCAGTTCTCAAAGGTCATATTTACATTTTGCCAGAAACGAAATGTCTTGCAGGCCCTGCCTGAGGTGGGGCTGACCTCACAGCAGGGGTGGGAACTGAGCAGTGGACACGACTGTGGTTAGAAGAGGGTTGAGAGAGCAGAGAAACAGCAGCTCTGTCATAGACGGTAGCACCTAACAGGACCTGACACTCAGAGGGGCACTAGATGCATCCTCACGGTACGCTGGCTGAGCTCCCTCAGGACACGGACCGAGAAGGAGGCCTGATAGCATAGAAGGCATCTACATCATCGATGTCACTCTCCAGAGAGTTAAAAGCAAAAAGCTTCCTTGGACCCGCTGTGCCTCTTTAGTTACCCTCTTATATCCCCTTTACCATAACTTTTTTCAAAATTGGCCATCTTACCTTCGTCAGCACCTATTTCATCATCCCATTGGTCCTCATCCTGCTGTTTCCGTAAATTAACATTGTTCATTTATTTAATGGTCCTAAGGTGCTGTAATTGTGCTAGGCACTGCCCCAGGCTCAGGGTGAACATAAGGTTAGACCTAATTTCGTACTGATTTAAGGTTCCTGACCACCACCCCCACCGCACCCGCACCAAAACACACAATTAGTGGATGGAAGTCCAAGCCCATGTTATCAACAAATCCTAGCAATGAGACCTTGCAAAGCGGTTTTCACTAAACCACTACGTGGTTCTTTGGGTCCAAAGTCTCTCTTGAATCTCCTACTCTTCACCTGGACAATAACTGGCTATTTTTCAAGTCTCGCTCCTTTCTCTGCTTGGAATCTGCAGAATACCACCACACCAGCAGACAGGACAGGATGTGGCTTGTCGGTAGCCTACTTTGGTTCCCTTCCTTAAGGGAATCTTAGTATTTCATCTTTGTGCTTGATGCCCCTCAGTTTCACTATAACATGGCCGTAGGTAGGTGTGTTTTTGCCTCTCCTGCTCATGACCCAGTGGGCCTTTTCAACTTGAGCACTCATCTTCCTTCAGCTCTGGTACATTCTCTGCTGTTATCTCTTCAATAGGTTGCCTCCCCTTAATTCTCTCTATTCTTTCCTTTGGGACTTCTAGTGGATTTATATTGGATTTTGTCATTTAATTCTTCACATGACATTGATTTCACTTTCACAATTTCTGCTCTTCTCTCTGGACTTCAGTGTGACTTCCTGAGACCCACCTTCCAAACCACTAATTCTCTCTCTAGTCATCTAGTCTGTTTAACTTGTCTATTGAGTTTTTAATTTTAATGACTACATATTTCATTTCCAGAATTTCCACTTGCTTCCTTATTTTCCCTCATTTTCCCCTCATGCCTTATGTTTTGTATTCATTCCTTTGTCTTTTTGAATCCTTTTCATCTCGCAGACTGTTTCACTGTCGTTAGTTCTTGGAATATTAATTCTGCCATTTGTTGTATTTGCTGAGTCTCCTCCTTATGATCTCATGTACACGTTGTGTAGTAACCTAACACTGATGCGGTAACATGATCCCAGTACTGCAAGATAATATTCATCGTCTTTCTACAATGAGTGGTCAGTTTAGAGAGTATTGTTCCCACTCTTGTCCAGACCTCACACTTTATACGAGATAGTTCATATTGTTTTAAAGCCTTGATGTGAAAGGAGTACTGTAGTCTGTTTTTTTTCCATAATTAAGATTGCCATGGGAAAAAGGAAGGAGACAGCACCTTCACCAATCACTTGCTCAACAGGTTTAACAGAAGGTAATTTGATAACATTTTTAAGAAGCCTCTTGCTAAGTTGTTATAGCTCTGTCACTATCAAGGATAGATTTTAAGGGTTAGAAAAAACTCTAACAATCTTTTATTTTTATTTATTTATTTATTTATTTATTTTGCTATCATTAATCTACAATTACATAAAGAACATTATGTTTACAAGGCTCCCCCCTTCACCAAGTACCCCCCACATACCCCTTCACACTCACTGTCCATCTGCGTAGTAAGATGCTATAAAATCACTACTTGTCTTCTCTGTGTTGCACAGCCCTCCCTGTGCCCCCCACGCACTATACATGCTAATCGTAATGCCCTGTTTCTTTTTCCCTGCCCTTATCCCTCCCTTCCCTCCCATCCTCCCCAGTCCCTTTCCCTTTGGTAACTATTAGTCCATTCTTGGGTTCTGTGATTCTGCTGCTGTTTTGTTCCTTCAGTTTTCCTTTGTTCTTATACTCCACATATGAGTGAAATCATTTGGTACTTGTCTTTCTCTGCCTGGCTTATTTCACTGAGCATAATACCCTCTAGCTCCATCCATGTTGTTGTGAATGGTAGGATCTGTTTTTTTCTTATGGCTGAGTAATATTCCATTGTGTATATGTACCACATCTTCTTTATCCATTCATCTACTGATGGACATTTAGGTTGCCTCCATATCTGGGCTATTGTAAATAGTGCAGTGATAAACATAGGGGTGCATCTGTCTTTTACAAACTGGAGTGCTGCATTTTTAGGGTAAATTCCTTGAAGTGGAATTCCTGGGTCAAATGGTATTTCTATTTTGAGCATTCTGAGGAACCTCCATAGTGCTTTCCACAATGGTTGAACGAATTTACATTCCCACCAGCAGTGTAGGAGGGTTCCCCTTTCTCCACAACCTCGCCAACATTTGTTGTTGTTTGTCTTTTCAATGATGGCGATCCTTACTGGTGTGAGGTGATATCCCATTGTGGTTTTAATTTGCATTTCTCTGATGATTAGCGATGTGGAGCATCTTTTCATGTGCCTGTTGGCCATCTGGATTTCTTCTTTAGAGAACTGTCTATTCAGCTCCTCTGCCTATTTTTTAATTGGATTACTTGCTTTTTGTTTGTTGAGGTCTGTGAGCTCTTTATATATTTTGGATGTCAATCCTTTATCAGATCTGTCATTTATGAATATATTCTCCCATACTGTAGGATACCTTTTTGTTCTTTTGATGGTGTCCTTTACTGTACAGAAGCTTTTTAGCTTGATATAGTCCCACTTGTTCATTTTTTCCTTTGTTTCCCTTGCCTGGGGAGATATGTTCATGAAGAAGATACTCATGTTTATGTCCATGATATTTTTGCCTATGTTTTTTTCCTAAGATTTTTATGGTTTCTTGACTTACATTCAGGTCTTTGATCCATTTTGAATTTACTTTAGTGTATGGGGTTAGACATTGATCCAGTTTCATTCTCTTACATGTAGCTGTCCAGTTTTGCCAGCACCATCTGTTGAAGAGATTGTCATTTCCCCATTGTCTGTCCATGGCTCCTTTATCATATATTAATTGGCCATATATGTTTGGGTTAATGTTTGGAGTCTCTATTCCGTTCCACTGGTCTGTGGCTCTGTTCTTGTGCCAGTACCAAATTGTCTTGATTACTGTGGCTTTGTAGTAGAGCTTGAAGTTGGGGAGCGAGATCCCCCCCACTTTATTCTTCCTTCTCAGGATTGCTTTGGCTATTCTGGGTCTTTGGTGTTTCCATATGAATTTTTGAACTATTTGTTCCAGTTCATTTGAGAATGCTGTTGGTATTTTGATAGGGATTGCATCGAATCTGTATATTGCTTTTGGCAGGATGGCCATTTTGACGATATTAATTCTTCCTAGCCATGAGCATGGGATGAGTTCCCTTTTGTTAGTGACCTCTTTAATTTCTCTTAAGAGTGTCTTATAGTTTTCAGGGTATAGGTCTTTCACTTCCTTGGTTAGGTTTATTCCTGGGTATTTTATTCTTTTTGATGCAATTGTGAATAGAATTGTTTTCCTGATTTCTCTTTCTATTAATTCATTGTTAGTGTATAGGAAGGCCACAGATTTCTGTGTGTTCATTTTGTATCCTGCAACTTTGCTGAATTCCAATATTAGTTCTAGTAGTTTTGCAGTGCCGTCTTTAGGGTTTTTTATGTACAATGTCATGTCTTCTGCAAATAGTGATAGTTTGACTTATTCTTTACCAATCTGGATTCCTTGTATTTCTTTGTTTTGTCTGATTGTCGTGGCTAGGACCTCCAGTACTATGTTGAATAACAGTGGGGAGAGTGGGCATCCCTGTATTGTTCCCAATCTCACAGGAAAAGCTTTCAGCCTCTCACTGTTCAGTATGATGTTAGCTGTGGGTTTATCACATATGGCCTTTATTATGTTGAGGTATTTGCCCTCTATGCCCATTTTGTTGAGAGTTTTTATCATGAATGGATGTTGAATTTTGTCGAACGCTTTTTCAGCATCTATGGAAATGATCATGTGGTTTTTGTCCTTTTTTTGTTGATGTGGTGGATGATTTTGATGGATTTTTGAATGTTGTACCACCCTTGCATCTCTTGGATGAATCCCGCTTGGTCATGGTGTATGATACTCTTGATGTATTTTTGAATTCGGTTTGCTAATTATTTTGTTGAGTATTTTTGCATCTACGTTCATCAGGGATATTGGTCTGTAGTTTTCTTTTTTGGTGGGGTCTTTGCCTGGTTTTGGTATTAGGGTGATGTTAGCTTCATACAATGAGTTTGGGAGAATTCCCTCCTCTTCTATTTTTTGGAAAACTTTAAGGAGAATGGGTATTATGTCTTCTCTGTATGTCTGATAAAATTCCGAGGTAAATCCATCTGGCTCAGGGGTTTTGTTCTGCAGTAGTTTTTTGATTACCACTTCAATTTCGTTGCTGGTAATTGGTCTGTTTAGATTTTCTGTTTCTTTCTGGGTCAGTCTTGGAAGGTTGTATTTTTCTAGGAAGTTGTCCATTTCTCCTAGGTTTTCCAGCTTGTTAGCATATAGGTTTTCATAGTATTCTCTAATAATTCTTTGTATTTCTGTGTGGTCCGTCATGATTTTTCCTTTCTCGTTTCTGATTCTGTTGATGTGTGTTGACTCTCTTTTTCTCTTAATAAGTCTGGCTAGAGGCTTATCTATTTTGTTTATTTTCTCAAAGAACTAGCTCTTGGTTTCATTGATTTTTTCTATTGTTTTATTCTTCTCAATTTTATTTATTTCTTCTCCGATCTTTATTTGTCCCTCTTTCTGCTGACCTTAGGCCTCATCTGTTCTTCTTTTTCCAATTTTGATAATTGTGAATTTAGACTATTCATTTGGGATTATTCTTCCTTCTTTAAATATGCCTGGATTGCTGTGTACTTTTGTCTTAAGACTGCTTTTTCTGGGTCCCAAAGAAGTTGGGGCTTTGTTTTGTTATTGTCATTTGTTTCCATATATTGCTGGAACTCCATTTTAATTTGGTCATTGATCCATTGATTATTTAGGAGCATGTTGTTAAGCTATTTAGGAGCATGTGTTTGTAAGCCTTTGTGCTTTCTTTGCACAATTTATTTCTAGTTTTATACCTTTATGGTCTGAAAAGTTGGTTGGTAGGATTTCATTCTTTTGGAATTTACTGAGGCTCTTTTTGTGGCCTAGTATGTGGTCTATTCTGGAGAATGTTCCATGTGCACTTGAGAAGAATGTGTATCCTTTTGCTTTTGGATGTAGAGTTCTATAGATGTCTATTAGGTCCATCTGTTCTAGTGTGTTGTTCAGTACCTCTGTGTCCTTACTTATTTTCTGTCTGGTGGATGTGTCCTTTGGAGTGAGTGGTATGTTCAAGTCTCCCAAAATGAATGCATTGCATTCTATTTTCTCCTTTAATTCTGTTAGTATTTGTTTTGCATATGCTGGTGCTCCTGTTTTGGGTGCATATATGTTTCTAATGGTCATATCTTCTTGTTGAACTGAGCCCTTTATCATTATGTAATGTCCTTCTTTATCTCTTGTTACTTTCTTTATTTTGAAATCTATTTTTTCTGATATTAGTATTGTAACACCTGCTTTTTTCTCTCTGTTGTTTGCATAAAATATCTTTTTCCATCCCATGTATTTTAATCTATTCATGTCTTTGGGTTTGAGGTGAGTCTCTTGTAAGCAGCATATAGATGGTTCTTGCTCTTTTATCCATTCTATTACTCTGTGTCTTTTGATTGGTGCATTCAGCCCATTAACATTTAGGGTGATTCTTGAAAGATATGTACTTATTGCCATTGCAGGCTTTGGATTCATGGTTACCAAAGGTTCAAGGTTAGCTTGTTTACTACCTTACTGTCTAACTTAACTCACTTATTGAGCTATTATAAACACAGTCTGATGATTATTTCTCTCCCTTCTTAATACTCCTCCTCCATTCTCCATATGTTGGGTGCTTTGTTCTGTGCTCTTTTTAGGAGTGCTCCCATCTAGAGCAGTCCCTGTAAGATGTCCTGTAGAGGTGGTTTGTGGGAGGCAAATTCCTTCAACTTTTGCTTGTCTGGGAATTGTTTAATCCCTCCTTCATAGTTAAATGATAACTGTGCTGGATACAGTATCCTTGGTTCAAGTCCCTTCTGTTTCATTGCATTAAATGTATCATTCCATTCTCTTCTGGCCTGTAAGGTTTCTATTCTGATGATAGCCTGATGGGTTTTCCTTTGTAGGTGACCTTTTTTCTCTCTCTGGCTGCCTTTAATACTCTGTTCTTGTCCTTGATCTTTGCCATTTTAATTATTATGTGTCTTGGTGTTGTCCTCTTTGGGTCCCATCTCTCGGGAGTTCTGTGTGCCTCCGTAGTCTGAGCAACTATTTCCTCCCCCAGTTTGGGGAAGTTTTCAGCAATTATTTCTTCAAAGACACTTTCTATATCTTTTTCTCTCTCTTCTTCTTCTGGTATCCCTATAATGCAGATACTGTTCCGTTTGGATTGGTCACACAGTTCTCTTAATATTGCTTCATTCCTGGAGATCCTTTTATCTCTCTCTGCGTCAGTTTCTGTGCATTCCTGTTCTCTCGTTTCTATTCCATCAATGGCCTCTTGCATCTTATCCATTCTGCTTATAAATCCTTCCAGAGTTTGTTTCACTTCTGTAATTTCCCTCCGGACATCTGTAATCTCCCTCCAGACTTCATCCCTTAGCTCTTGCATATTTCTCTGCAGCTCTGTCAGCATGTTTATGATTTTTATTTTGAACTCTTTTTCAGGGAGACTGGTTAGGTCTGTCTCTTCAGATCCTCTCTTGGGTGTTTTCTGAACTATCTTGGACTGGACTAAATTTTTTTGACTTTTCTTGGTGATAGCGGTGGCTGTAGGCATGTTGCGGGTATGTCAGCTGGGAGAAGAAAGTCCTTTCCTGCTTGCTGTATGCCTTGCCATTTTACGCTGCCTGTGTCGGTTACCCGCACTCCTGGAGCTGTCACTGAGTTAGTCCCCAAAGCTGCTGTGGGCGGGGTCTCCATCAGAGCAGTGCGGAGCCCTGTGGGGAGTGGCAGGCATGCCAGGTGCACTCCTCCATGATAGCGGCGCCCCTGCTGGGCAGCAGTGTGCCAGCAACGGCCTTTGAGTCTGCCCTGGTTGGCTGTGCATTGGGCTGGGATTCTGGTCGGCTGCTGGGAGCATGCCTGCTCCCTCTGGCTCCGCTGCAGGTGCGCGCAGGGCTCTCCTGCGTGGGCCTCTACCAGGCTCCTCTGTCTCCACTGCTGCCAGTGCATGTGATCCGCACCCAGGCTGTTCGGTCGCCACCGCTGCAGGCTCACACAAGCCTCTCCTGGTCCCCTCTGGTGCCATTGGTACACGCCTTCTGCTTCCAGTCTCTTCCGGCGCCTCTGCCCCTGGCATGCATTGCCACTCTCCTGCTACTGGGCCAGTGTATCAGGGTCCGCGGTGGTTGGACGAACGACTGGCAGGCTGCATAGTGCCATGAGGGGCTTCAGAGCTGCACTGCCTCCCCAGGGTTTAGGGCACCTAAGGTTCCCCGGGATTCCCAGCTGCTGGCTAAGTGTGCCAGGACGACTTCGACCTGCTATGGGGTCCCTGTCTCTTTAAGACTTGCAGAAAGCACTCGCTTTTCTTTTGTCTCAGGGGCACCGGTTGCAGGAACCTGCCAACAGGTTTTGCTTTTCCGTTTCTCTAATATCCAGCACCCTGTGCATGTTGTGTCTGCACTCTCTGTGCAGATTTCTAGAGCTCGTTGTTTAGCAGTCCTGGACTTTCACTCCCTCCCCGTTCCGACTCCTTTCTTCCCGCTGGGTTCTGGGGTGGGGGAGCATTCGGGTCCTACCTGGCCACAGCTTGTATCTTACCCCCTTTGTGTGATGTTGAGTTCTCACAGATGTTGATGTATCCTGGCTGTTGTACTGCATCCACTGGTGTCTCTTTTAGGAATAGTTTTATTTGTTGTATTTTCATAAATACATATGTTTTGGGGAGGATATTTCCTCTGAACTATGCATGCCACCATCTTCCGTGATCCCTATCTCTAACAATCTTTATCAAAGGACATCACTCTAAACCACATGATTTCTCAACTGAATATCTCCAACAAGCCTTCCAGATGTTCACCCTCTGATGGCACTTTGCTTCCTTCCCTTGCCTGTGTTTGGGAATGTTACTGCAGTCTATCAGTGCACTAGGATGGGACAAGATACATTACCCCAGTCGGGAAGATAGGTCACTGTTGCCCTTATTTGGGGCACTATCTTCTGTTCATGCAGCCCAAGACCATCAAACATTTTTTAGGTAACATATTATATTACTGAGTTATTATGTTCGATTGTCTAAAACCTTGAGCAGCTCACACACAAACCTGCTGCCTGGACTCTGTAGGCAGCTGAACGTGTGACTCTTGCTGTACAATCACTGCAACCCCAAAGGACATCTATAGAGATGGTTTGATGCCCTGCTGCATTTCAAATGTTCTATGAGGGCCCTTTCCTGGTGAGATAGGGACTGTGGGTGTAGTCAGAGTAGGGTGAGGGCCTCCTGAAAAAGCAAGGCAGGATATTTGCAGTCAGAGCAGTGTAACTACATGCAAGGATACCCCCTATCAAAACTCTGTGTTAAACATTAAGCTCTAAGGTCATTCTTCAGTGAGATCCGTTAATATTCCCCAGATAAAGAAGAGTAGCACATGTTTTTATTATGCTAATCATTTATAATCATGTGTAAGATTCACTTAGTATGCTAAAAGGCCAAGGCCTATCTGCTATCTTTCCTCCTTTGGATCTGATGAGGTGATTTTGCAAACTGCACAACTAATTTTGCAAGTAGGCCCAGGCATAAACAACAGAGTAAAAAGGCAAAAAGGATTCTTCCTTAAAGATAAGATGGCATTTTAATACCCAGGAAGTTAAGAAGTTAGAAATTCTTAACTTACTCTTTAGCAAAACAGTACCTCAGCCCACCTTGGGGGCTGGGCAGGTAGCCTTGTTTGATATGCTCTCAGACCAAGATGCTGGTATCTCAGGGAGAAATCATCAGAGTAGGAAGTTGCTTGTGTTAAGTTAATTCTAAATATTCAGAGACCACTTAATAAGTCCACACCCCTAAGCTTTTCTCATGTTCCCCAAAATCCTCAACTGCCTATAAAACCCCTAGACAATGCACCACGCAGGACTCTTTTGTCCCCTCCTGGCATAAGCCAGGAGCTCTGTCCTTTCACTTTATCTCTAAATAAAAGCCTGTACCTTGCTCTCCTACCCTGAGTGTTTATGAAGGTCATTCTTCGGCTTTGTGAACAAGAACCCGGGTATCACTGGGACTCGAGTCTAGGAGGCTATCACAGAAGGAAATGGAATGAGGCTAGGTTCCTGCCAAGAAGGACCAGTCTTTCTGAGGAAAGAGTACTTGCATACATGAAACAATGGGAGTACACAGCCAAATGCCAAACCAGGTAGGCCCGACAAATGCTGCAGAAGGTTCAGAGAAAGTGTAAGATTTGGTAAAGCTTCATGGGCAGACTCATACATAATCTAGCCTTGAGGGATGAGTTAGAGCTCTGCCCTAAACATTCCAGGTGTACATAGGGGTAAATACATGCTGGAACATGCAGGCAGCCTATGCTGCTCCTTTAGTATAAGTGGGTAAATAGGCATTGGTAAGGGGTGGTAGTAACTAGTAGGGGTTTGGGTGAGCAAGGTAGCTAGAGGGGAGTGTAAGGCTGGAGGCACTGGAGGGAGGAGTGGGCATGTCGAACACTGATGATGTGCCAAAGTCCCCAGCTGTTGCCCCCTCCCAACCTGAAAAATGTGCCTAAGGCTAGCCAATCCTCGTGCCGCTGTAAATCTAAGCTCTGCCTCCCCCTGCCTTCTTTAAAAACTCTCCACCTGTCTACTTGCATGCGACTTCCCCAGCCTGTGTCTCAGACTGAGGAACATTGCCCAGGAACTGTGCTCAAATAAACTACCTGGCCCTTTGTTACCTCTCTTTGCCTGCTTATTTCGGTTAGAATTTATCTTACAGGGAGAGTACTGATCACTGACTGATGCTTAGGAGGGGAGCTGGTGGCAGGGAGATGACAAGCAGAGAAAGGTAATAATACAAGTATCCACTGCCCACTGATTACTTCCTATGTGTAAGGTTTTGTGCTAGCTAAGGCACATGAATTTTCTCTTTTAATCTTCACATATCCTATGAAGTAGAGAGTGCTAGTATCCCTATTTTCCAGAAGGGGAATCTGAGGCTAAAGTTAAGTTGGCCTAAGTTATACAGATAGCAAGTGATAAAGTATTGATTTGAACCCTGATAGTCTGACCCTAGAGTTTGTGTTCCTAATCATCAGGAAATACTATGTCTCAGAGGGTTGTTGTGACTTTGCCTTAATGATGCTGAAAATGGAAGCAAGCATTGTCTTGGTCATTTCTTCCCACTGGTTGTCATCTGAAGTAAGACATTGCTTACTCAACAAATACTTAGGATGCTGCCAGTCCCTAGACTTATGTTGTATGCTGGGGATGTCAAGATGAGTCAGATTGATTATCAAGGAGGTGACAGTCTGCATAAGGTCACAAGAAGAGGAGTCATGTAAACACATGTTTATCATGCAGTATGGCAAATGATGAATCAGTGGATGTTTCTAAAGAGTGCTAGAGAATTTTGGGAGATGGAGTGGCGAATTCTGCAAGAAGGAGATTGGAAAGGCTTCAGAGAGAAAGAGATATTTAAAATAAGTTTTAAAGAATGAAAATAGAATCAGATGGGTGAAATGTTCAAAAGCAATGGAAGTAGTGCTCCAGGTCATGGAAGTATAGGAGTACATGGCAGGTTAGGGAATGAACACAGCTAGAGTAGATAGGAGTATAAAGCCAGGAATAATCTTCAATATGTTCTGGAGAACATTGTTCCTGGGTAATACAGGTTCTGTAGTGAAATATGTATGAAGACCACTGTATCTTCTAATGTCTTTTGGATATTCATAAAATATATAAGCATATTAAAGGCTTTATGCAGTATTGCAGTAAGACAACCTGCTAAATTCTCTTTAACAAGTGTCCCATTTTAACTGTCCACAGGATCCTTCTTTTACCCCAAAATAACATCTTTATTTTTTGCTGCAAGAATTTCCATTTTTCGTAGTTTAAATTTTTCTGTTGAGATTCCTTATCTGTTCACTTACTAGATCATATTTTCCTCTAAGTCCTTAAACAGAAATTTAACAGCTGCCTTAAAGTCTTTTTTTGCTAACTCTAAAATCTGATCCATATTTTATTTGCTTTCAATTTACTGCCTTTTATTCATTTTTCAAATTACTATGGATCACACTACCCTGTTTTCTTTGCATGTCTAGCAGTGTTTGATTGTTTACTGGACATTGTGTGAGTACATTTTAGGGATTCTAGTTTCTGTTATCTTTCTCTGAAAAGTGTTGATTCTTGTTTCAGCAGGCTGATTAATTAGTGGATGATCACTGTGAACTTACGTAGGCTTAGTTTTATACTTGGTTAGTGCCAATATGTGGAAAGTTCAAGATCTTTCCCAAGCCATTCTAACTTGGCAGGACTCAGCCTCCAAACTCTCTTTATTCTATGGGAACTGTTTTGGGACTTGGCTTAAGACTTCTTTAGGGTAGTTTAGAGGACATATTACTCTAGGACTTGGTGTTTCCTCATAAGGTGCAGGCTTCCCAATATCTCAGCTGGATGCCAGAGATGTTAATGAGGCATAAACAAGATCTCTTCACTGTAGCAGGGCTGTACTCCAGCATCCTCAAGTACTCTTCAGCCTCTAGTATCTCTGTTCCACTCTCAACCTCATAGGCATTGCTGTCTGGTAAGCCGCAGGGATCTTTCCCTGCACGTGGACAGCCTACCCCTCATCAGTGGATTCAAGGGGTTCCCCATATGGACTTCTAGGGCTCCCTCTCTTCATAGCTTCCTCCTTCCCTGTGTCCCACCCTACAGATTCCAGCTGCTTTGGCTGCCCCAAATTATTATTTTTACCTGCTTAGCTCAGATAGACCACAGTGTTCAACCTGAACTCCACCTCTCTACTCTGGTCAATTGAAAAACATTCCCCAGGCAGAGATTTGAACAGTCAAGACGCTCACCTTGTAAGTTCCCTCTCTTTCAGAAATTACAGTCTTGTGCTGCCTGTTGTCCATTACCGAAAAACAGTTGCCTATGTATTTTGTCCAGTTTCACAGTTGCTTATGGAGGGAGGGTTACTCTGGTACCATTTACCCTCTCATGATTAAAAATGGAAATCTGATATAAACAGCACATGAAATAGCAACCTGAAAAACATACTTTGAGAAATGCTGAGATAATTTATTTTAAATTTCGTTCTCAAGTTTTAGTAATAGTAACTTATGTATTCCAAGAGCTTGCTTTATTTACCACTTCATTTGGATCTCCAGTAGGCGTCTAAACTTAATATGTCTAAAACAAGTCTTAATTTCCAAAGATGTTTCTCTAAGCCTTTTCTCCAAATACTGAGTTCCTCCAAAGCCAGTATTCACCATTTCAGTAAATGGCAACTTCACCCATTTTGTTTCTCAGGCCAAAATCCTTGGTGCTGTATCCTTGACTATTTCTTTTCCTTGTACTCTATATTCAATATGTTAGCAGATACTATTCTGTCTTCAAAATACACACAGGATCTGATCACTTCTCATGATCTAGACATACCATCTTTGATCAAATGACCATCATCTCTCACCTGCACTGTTGCAGCAGCTCAAAAACTCATCTTTCAGCTTCTTTCTTGGTTCCTTTGGTCTATTTTTCAGGTGGCAACCAAAGTGGCCCTCTTAGTATGTAAGTAAGTGCATGCCATCCCTCTGCTCAAACTCCTCCACTGGCCTCTCAATGCACTTAGAATAAAATTCAAAGTCCTTCCCTTCCCATGGCCTAAAGAGCCCTAATGGTTTTATGCCCTGGATATCTCTCCATTGTCTCCTCTTCCCAGTGTCTACCTCTATTATGGCCTTTCAGCCATGCTAGCCTTCTTGACGATGTCTTTAGAATATGGCAGGCATGCTCCCATCAAAGGGCCTTTGTATCTGCAGGCTCCTCTTTCTGGATTGCTCTTCCTTCCAACATCCACATGACTCATTTCCTCACTCCCTATGCCACATTCTCAGAGAAGCCTTCCCTCATCACCCTGTATTAAGATTCTATTCCTTGTTACTATTGCCTCACATTGTTTCATTTTCTTCATAGCATTTATCACTGCCTGACATGTATTATATCTTTTCATTGACTTATATGTCCCAATTAAGGTAAGCTCTGTGAGAATAGGTATTGTCTGTTGTGTTTATTGCTGTATCCAAGGCACCTATTCAATACTGTATTAGAATTCTAGTATTAGAATTAGTATATCTAATTAGAATAGAATTATTTCTATTCTAATTAGTATCCTAATACTGCCTGACACTTAGGAAGGTCTCAATAAATGAAGTTGAACAAATCATATGAATTATAATAAATGTATTTAAATGTAATTTTTGTGAGGCAGTTCAGACTGAGAGGATTAAAAAAAGACACCCAAAATTGAAAATATACTGGAAAATTTGAAATTTTTAATGGACTTTTATGAATAAAAATCACTGTTGCAAAAGTACTTATAGGTTGCTGTATCTCACAGTGGGGAAACTGTACTGAAGTTTTCTGGATTCAATCATCTTCTCACAGGTTAATTTCAATAAAAGTCCAAAAAGGAGAATATATAAAAATAAGAAAAAAAAGCAACACCCCAGGAGAAAGCTACTACACCATCTGCGTCTTTCAGAATAACCTATTTTTACCTTTTCTTAAACAGAAACAATGGCATTCAGAGTCAAAAACAGCCTCCATTACATGAAAGGTTTGTTACACACAGGTTTGCTATGGAGTGTGAGAAAAGTTTGTCTGGAGAAGAAAAAATGCCTCTTGTGTTTGCATTTACATAAAATGAGCAAATAGCTATAGAACCTTACAGGGAGATATCACTTGATGAAAATCCCACAATGCTTCAATATCATTATGTGCTGGAGATCTTGTAAAGCCACAAGACATCTCTTGAAGCAGATATAGGGCCAAAGGAGCCAAGTGCAATTTAATTACACCTTTGGTTTGAATTATCACTCAGGACTATTCCATTTGCTCACTATTCCAAGCAGACAAACTGTGATAATGGTGGACACATTATTCCAAGTCACTGTGATCAATAACTCAAGGAATGTTGGTTCCAGTTCCCACAGTAGCTTCTTAAAGATAAAGAAAGACCCTCAGGTACTTCTATTTTTTTTTTTTTGAGATCACTGATCTATTGAACAAAGATGAAATTCTAAAACAAGGTTATAAAAATTGTGGTGTATTTTAAGTTGAACAAATTAATACTTTTAAAACAAGAACATATAATGTGGTGTCATTATGCCACTGGGGTATCTCTGGGATTGTACTGAGAACCTTATTTGGAGATAATATCGCAGGTCTGAACTTGAGCTCTTTCAAGAATGTAAGTCCCTAATGATCCTCCTATGATGGATCCCAACCACCCCCTGGATGTTGCTAAGGTCTTTCACTGGTCAGTCAATGATTCTACACTTTATAAGCTAAGTCTCTTTAATTCTCTCTCCCTTTATAGTAATTTGATGGCTGAACAGATGCTTTAATGTAATGAGTCTTGCCTTGGTGGGTAGGAAAAATGAATTATTTGACCAAATTAACCAGATTCAGGACAATCACTAAAGTACTCCAACCAATTTATTAAAAAA
The DNA here is from genome assembly GCF_030020395.1 of Manis pentadactyla. Classification (NCBI taxonomy): domain Eukaryota; kingdom Metazoa; phylum Chordata; class Mammalia; order Pholidota; family Manidae; genus Manis; species Manis pentadactyla. The sequence continues at coordinate 154,282,784 of NC_080020.1, read as the reverse complement.
TTTATTCCTAAACCTCACTACCTATGACATAAGAGTGGACAAATGATCAAAAGCAGGACTCATAAAAATGACATTTCAAAGGAGGCTCAGGATTTGTAAGGTAAACCTTGGTGAGACCATAGCTGGGTACCCACAGAGGTTTCTAAGCAATATTAAGGTTTTGGTGTAAAAATGTGATCAAATTGTGGGAATCAGGTGATGCAGAACTGACTGAAGATGTTCATTAATTAATTCATCCATCTATCCAACAACTGTCAATTCGTCCTTGTGTATATTCATTCACCCACTCATCCATCTAATTCAATATTTCCAGAGTGCCTATTCTACACCAGGCATTATGCTAAGTGTTGGGGGTACAGAGAAAAATGGGAAAGGAAATCAAGGAACTCACTGTGGTTGGGGGTGGAAACAGAGCCTACAGTAGAAGCCCAGGTTGTGAGAGCCCTCACAGACACGATCAGGGTGCTCTGGTGCACAGAGGACAGACAGCTACCTTAGCTGGGGGAGATAAACAAGAGCCATGACCCAATTCCTAGTGTGCTTCCATTTTGTCTTTCAAAAAGAATGTTCTTGCAGCTATAAGCAATAGAATATTGGTAAGAAACTGAAGACCAAGATTTGAGAGGAAAGTGGAGAAGCTCATATTTACTTACCCTAAAGGATTTTAGATTTCTTTGAATGTTCTATGGACTCTCTGAAGGAAATAGGATGTATTTATTCAGTGTATTTCCAGGAGGCACACTAGGACCAATAGAAAAGGTAAGAGGGAGGTGACTATAGATCAGTATTTAAGGGCCTTTTAGTAAACGTGCCTTGTAGTGTAAGAGTTATGTATATATCCAGGAGAAAAATTGGAATACTTAAGCACTAATGTGAAAATACTAAAATCATACCTAATCTCACAACTAAGTCATAAGCATTGTTGACAGTGTGGTGTATATCCATCCAGTTTTGGGATGCATTACATGGTCAAGATTATGTAATACATGCAAATTCTATCTATCTTTTTTACTTAACATTAAGCATTTCCCACATCATTACGATCTTCATGAAAAGTAATTTCAGAGTTCTGGTTCCAGCCAAGATGGAATAGTTACACTTCTCCTGAGATTTCCTTTTTACAACTAAAAAGACCCTGATAGAAAACAACAAACAAGCACAGGAAACCAGCCATGACTGGAGAAACTAGATGGCAGTGCGTTCCCTGGGTTTTCTTTCTGCCTCCCATGTATCCTGAATGGAGCCCTGGAGAAGCCTGCAGTCTGGAATCAATAAGCACAGTGAAGAGAAAAACAGCACCAAGAAAAGCCTATTTCCCCTTAAGAAAGGACCAAGAAAAGAGATGTGTAAGAGGACAGAAAACATTTTTGATAATATTTTCCATCCAGCTGATACTGGATGCTCCAGACAAATATCCATGGACGAAGACCCCACCCAAGCTTTCTGCCAGGCCAGTGGGGAGATAATCTTCCTTTTCCCTTGACAGCCCCAAATAAGCAGGCATGGGGTTCTGATTTATCCACCTGGTGGTGTTGGCAGGGCCAAACAGGGAGCTAATCTTGCCACCCAGCAGACGCAGGCAGTACTCTGTCTGGGGGCTAGTGGATGCCTGAGCATCTGCCCCTACCTGGCATCAATGAAACTGATGAGACAGGTTGTGATAGGGTTAGTTGACCCTTCATATCCCCCTGCCCCGTTTCACCTAGGCCTAGCAGGGAGATGAGCTTATATCCCACCTGGAGACTGTGAGTATTCTTAATACTTTTTTCCCCCTATTTGATTTAAAAGATATTACATGAAGTAATAATTGCAAACCTGTGTTGACCGGTACACAATGTATAAAGACATAATTTGCTTGAAATCCTGAAAAAGAACAAAGTTGCAGGATCCATACTTCCCTTTCCCAAAATTTACTACAAATCTACAAAAATCAAGACAGTGTGGTATTGGCATAAGGATAAACATAGAGATCGGTGAAATAGAATTGAGAATCCAGAAATCAACCAATACTTTCATGGTTGAAAGATTTTTGACAGGGTGCCAAGACAATTCAAAGGGGTAAAGAAGAGTGTTTTCAATAAATGGTGCTGGGAAAACTGGATAATCATATTGAAAAAGAGTGAGACTAGACCTCTACCTCACCTTATATATAAAAATTAACTAAAAAAGATCAAAGGCCTAAATCTAAGAGCTAAAATTGTAAAACTCTTAGAAGAAAATGGGAGTACATCTTTGTGACCTTGGATTAGACAACAGTTTCTTTAGCTATAACATTAAAAGCACAAATAACCAAAGGATAAACAAATAAACTGGACTTAACATTAAAAATTTTGGGGCTTCAAAGGACACTATTAGGTGAATGGATTAAGAAAATATGGTATATATACATGATGGAACACTATTTAGCCATAAAATGAAGGCTATCCTGCCATTTGCAACAATATACATGGACTTTGAGGGCATTATGACTAGTGAAATAAATCAGAGAAAGGCAAATACTGTATGATTTCACTTATATGAGGAATTTAAGAAAACCCAGAAAATACAAAATTACAGAAAAAGAGATATAATTAGTGGTTATTAGGGGTGCAGGGATAAAGGAATTGGACAAAGGTGGTCAAAAGGTACAAACTTCTAGTTATAAGATAAATAATGGGGATGTAATGTACAATATGATGATTACAGTTAACACTGCTGTATGATATAGCTGAAAGGTGCTAATAGAGTGGATTCTGAAAGTTCTCATCACAAGGAAATTTTTTTTTTCTTTGGTAAGTACATGAAGGGATGGATGTTTTCTTTAAAATTAAGTTATCATTGATATACACTCTCATGAAGTTTTCACGTGGAAAAACAATGCGGTTATTACATTCACCCATATTATCGAGTCCTCCCCATACACCATTGCAGTCATTGTCTATCAGTGTAGCAAGATGCCATAGAGTCACTACTTGTCTTCTCTGTGCTACACTGTCTTCCCCATGATACCCCTCAAACCATGTGTACTAATTATAATACCCCTCAATCCCCTTCTCCCTCTCTCCCTCCCTGCCCTCCACAACCCCTCCCCTTCGGTAACTGCTAGTACCTTCTTGGAGTCTGTGAGTCAGCTGCTGTTTTGTTCCTTCCGTTTTTTTTCATTTTTATACTCCACAAATGAGGGAAATCATTTGGTATTTGTCCTTCTCCATTTGGCTTATTTCATTGAGCATATTATGCTCCAGCTCCACCCATGCTGTTGCAAATGGTAGGATTTGTTTCTTTCTTATGGTTGAATAGTATTCCATTGTGTATATGTACCACATCTTCTTTATCCATTCATCTACTGAAGGACACTTACATTGCTTCCATTTCTTGGCTATTGTAAATAATGCTGCAATAAAAATAGGGGTGCATACATCTTTTTGAATCTGAGAACTTGTATACTTTGGGTAAATTCCTAGGAGTGGAATTCCTGGGTCAAATGGTATTTCTATTTTGAGTTTTTTGAGGAACCTCCATATTGCCTTCCACAATGGTTGAACTAGCTTACATTCCAACCAGCAGTGTAGGAGGGTTCCCCTTTCTCCACATCCTCGCCAGCATTTATTGTTCTTAGTCTTTTCGATGCTGGCCATCCTAACTGGTGTGAGGTGATATCTCATTGTGGTTTTAATTTGCATTTCCCTGATAATTAGTGAGGTGGAGCATCTTTTCATGTGCCTTTTGGCTATCTGAATTTCTTCTTTGGAGAAGTGTCTGTTCAGATCCTCTGCCCATTTTTTAATGGGGTTATTTGCTTTTTGGTTGTTGAGACATGTGAGTTCTTTATATATTTTGGATGTTAAACCCTTGTTGGATATGTCACTTACAAATATATTCTCTGATAATGTAGGATTCCTTTTTGTTCTGCTGATGGTGTTCTTTGCTGTACAGAAGCTTTTTAGCTTGATGTAGTCTTATGTGTTTATTTTTGCTTTTGTTTCCCTTGCCTGAGGAGATGTGTTCAGGAAGAAGTTGCTCATGTTTATATTCAGAAGATTTTTGCCTATGTTGTCTTCTAAGATTTTTATGGTTTCATGACTTACATTCAGGTCTTTGATCCATTATGAGTTTACTTTTGTGTGATGTGGTTAGACAATAATACAGTTTCATTCTCTTGCATGTAGCTGTGCAATTTTGCCAACACCAGTTGTTGAAGAGGCTGTCATCTCCCCATTGTATGTCCATGGCTCCTCTATCATATATTAATTGACCATATATACTTGGGTTTATATCTGGGCTCTCAAGTTTGTTTCATTGGTCTATGGTTCTGTTCTTGTGCCAGTTACCAATTTGTCTTGATTACTGTGGCTTTCCTATTTCTTAATTTTGAATTTCTAGTTAGTGGGATTTCCTAGCTTTGGAATAAGGAAGAACATGTTTAACATTTCAGCTGTTTAAACTGCTTTGGTAGTGACTGTAAGGGTGTTGCCATGAGTGAAGCCTGGGTACCAGCAGTGCTGTCACCATTTAGGAATGCTGGAGAGGAAATGCCATGCTAGCTGACTCAGGTGGCCTCTGAGGTCCACATACAACTCAAGAGTCCAGTATGGCATAGGTCACAGGCTAGCCTATGTAATGGTAATACAACTGAAGTCATGACTCTTCTCCCCAAGTCTGTTCCTCCTAGGTTATCTGCCTCAGCAGATGACATCACTACCTCACTGTTACTGGGAGCCACATTAGATACACCTTCATTTATCCCATTCCTGTCCGTAGTACTCACCAAGTCTTTGGAATTGTAGCCCCCAAACATCTCTCCTCTCTGCCACTCCTTTCCCTCCTGGCTGCCATGCCCCACCTGGCCTGTCTTTTAGCTTTATGGGTCTCTGCACTCCCCCTACTGCTCTATGCACCTCTGAAAATAAACTCTTCACACTATAGTCAGAATGAGCTAAGGAGAAGTGAGAGCAATGCTAACATGTCTTTTAACATTTATGTGCTATCTGTAGTCTCTGCCTTTTTAACCTTCTAGAAGGAACTCTCTTGTAGGTCAAGGAAGAGAGGGGAGGGGATGGGGAGATGAAGGAAGCCCACTGTTGCCTCACTTGCTGGTGTACTAGAGTTGACTGTCTGCTCCCTGAGGGCAGGGCCTGCACCTGGAAGACCTTTCAAACCTAACACCCTGGAGCACTAACCATGTATCTGGCATGGTTCCAGGTTAACTGAGAAGCCCTCATGAAGGCATGAGGTGGTGTTATCATCCCCACTATTTTACAGATAGGGAAATGGAGGCACAGAAATGTATTTTAAAAAATCAAGGGCCAGGTTACATTGGGAGGCTGTTATCAAATCAAATTTTGGAAATCAAAAATTGCACAATGAACATTAAGACTTTGGTAAACACTATGGCAAAGCACCTCTTTGGCCACGCCCCACTCTGCTCACTGTATTTTTCCTCCGTATGGTTTTCCTTTCAGTACTGTAGTCACGTAGGAGCACATCTAAATTCTCTGTCAAGTATGGTGAGTAACACTGTGATTCTGACATGGGACAAAAGGTACACATTAGTTATAATTAGCTATTTGTATTTCAAACTAAAATGTTACAGACTAGGTAGGAAAGTGGTTCATCAAAGACATTAGAACTAAAACAAACAAACAAAAAGCAACCTGAAAGTAGAAACAAATAGCACACAGATCAGGACCTGGGAAGTCTTTCTAAGATCGTGTATAAACTAAATGTGCATATATATGTGGTCACACATCCCCAAGCGAATCCTGACTCCAGCAGCCTTCCAAGTAGCATGTTTTGAGTCAGGCTGTGTATTGGTTTCTTAGGGCTACCATAATAAAGCACCACAAAGTGGCTGGCTAAGAACAACAGACATGTACCGTCTCACAGTTCTTGAGTTCAGAAGTCCAAAGTCAAGGTGTCGACAGGGCTGCACTCCCTCTGGAAACTGTAGGGGAGGAATCCTTCCTTGTCTCCTGCTAGTTTCTGGGGGTTTGCTGGCAATCAGCTCCTTGACTTGTGGGTGCATCACTTCAATCTACTATTTTCACATGAACCCCTTTCCTCTGTGTTTGTCTCTGTGTCCAAATTTTCTCCTTTTGTAAGGACACCGGTCATACTGGACCAGGACCCACCTTATGACCTCCTCCTGATTACAGCTGCAAAGGCCCTGGTACCAAACAAGGTCACATAGTGAGGTACTGGGAGTTGGGACTTCCAGCTAGCTTTTGAGGGGGACACAATTTTACCCACAGCAGGGTGCAAGGTCACATGTTTCAGTTACATGTTCTTGTTTCCTGCACTTACAGAACTGGGAGGGTTGCATGGTTCCACCTTCTTCAAACTCACCCCCATCTTCGGGCAATGGCTTGGCTGGGTGCTGCCTGGGGAAGCCTGCCCAGGAACCCGATACTGTGATATCAAGTGCCTTGGATTCCGGGTGTCACAGCAGGCAGAGGCTCCTCCAAGTGACTGATGCATCTGATGGCTCACCAGGGATGGGGACTACCCAGAAGGCCTCGGGGCTCATCTTACAGGCTGTCCTTACTTTCTCTAAAGGCTGGGGCTTTCTGTTTACGTGACTGTGCAGTGTGCTTGTTCTTAAAATCACCCTTAGCTCTTTTGGGGATGAAACAAAGTTTAAAAGTAAATTAAATGAATGGTAGTTTCCTGCCATGGTTGGTTGACTCAATTAAACAGCAGCACTGGGCAGGCTGTGCTTTCCAGGGTCTCCGTGTTGCCATGACAACCACAGGGCGCTGCCTCCCCCGCGTGGCCCCTCCCCAACCACTCCTACTCACTGCAGCTCATCCTCATGCCTCTGCCCAGCCCCCACCCTCCCGGGAAGCCCTCTCTGAGCAACAGACAGATCTCCGGGGTTCTCCACGTGCCCCCACGGAACCCCGCGCCCCCTCTGTGGCTCCACTCAGCTCCTGGCTCGCCGGTTGTGTGGTTTGTTCTCTCTCTCTAGGTCGTGCGCTTCTCAAGGACAAGGGTCACACCCCTTTGTCGCTTACTCCCACAGGCATCTAATGCTGAACTGTGCCATCAGGGAGGCATGTTAGCGGCTGCTGAAGACCAGCACGTGTGACTCCTGAAGAGCCGTCTCTGGAGCTGCCGTCACATGTTGCCAGACATACCTATTTAAATTTAAAATCAAAATTGAATTTAAATGAACTAAAATTAAAAATCTAGTTCCTTAGCCCCAGTAGGCACATTTCGAAGTGTTAAATAAGCCACGTATGGCTAGCAAGTGCTACATGGGACAATAGAACATTTCCATCATCACAGAAAGTTCAACTGGACAGTGCTGGTCTAAGAGGATGCCATGACTGGTGACCACTGGGGGTACCCTTAGTGTTGGTCCGTTACACTCCAAGCCCATCAGAGCTATGTCAACTACTTTTAGCCCTGGGAACAAAAGACAAAATGTAAGCAGTATATCCCCCTGTTAGCATCGTGAGGAAATGCTCCCTTACCAAAGAGAGGAACAGCAGCAGCATAACGTATTTCCTCGCCCATCACTAAGTAAGTCTGGACCTTTCTATCTCTATGCTTCTGCACATGCTGTTCCTGTGTCTGGTAGTCCGGCCTTACAAGAAGTCCTGCTGTCAATCCATTCTCCAGGTGTAGCACATAAGCCCTCACATGCATAAAGCCTTTCTTCCCTTGTGCTTCCCTCAGAGTGTGTGTGTGGGCGTGTGGGTGTAAAACCTTCCTTCTCATATAATATCCCATATATTATTAAGTAGTGGCATCAGAATCTATTAGCAGATTATGTTCTATAATTAGCACAGAAGGCAAAAATCAAGGAGAACCAAAGCTGACGTCGAGATTCTCTTAAATCTGTCACAGAGCACGCAGTCTTGGTATAAGTTACACGGCCCCAAACTGAGACTCTTAGAGGCCCTGAAGTGTAAAACCTGCTGAGCTAGACTAAGAAGGAAGAAGTAGAGGACTCACAAGCAGATGTACAGGCATCTAAACCACAAGCCCTTTACGACATCTGCCACATCCCTAGCGTGGCAATGGTGTTCTAAATGGTCCCCGATGACCTGCATTATTTCCTCCAGTGGTTCTCAAAGTCTGTTCCCTGGGGCCAGCGGCATCTGTATCACCTGGGAACTTCTTCAATGTGTAAATCTTCAGGCCCCCCCAGACCTACTTGATGAGAAACTCTGACCAACAATCTTGAGTTTTAACAAACTCTCCAGGTGATTCTGTTAATGAGTTGAATTTGAGAGCCACAGGTTTACCTGCTGTGGGTTTAACACTTAGCCTCTAGATCTTAGCAGGGCTTTAATTTTTTTTGCTATGTTTGCTATGTGAGGATGAAACCAGAGCGTAGCTGTGAAAGCACCCAGCTCAGGGCCTAGCACATAGTGGCCCTGCCATGAATTTTTGCAGGATTGTGATCTGCACAGTCAGCCTGTTGCATTCTTTGAATGTGACTCTGAGGAGTTGGGGAAGAGTGTGGCCACCTTCCTGCTGTCTCTCCCACGTGATGTTTCCACCGAGCAGTGTCATCCCGCCTCCTTTGGACATTGGTCTCATCTCAGAGAAAGTAGGAGAGGGAGTCTCCTCAGAACTTAAAGATCTACAACACTCTTTGTCCTAAGGGGCTTTCTCCTCCTCAAGGTAAAGGCTCTGTGGGAAGGAAGGGGAGTCTTTACTGTGGCGGCTGAGGGACAGGAGCACTGATGGAGCACGACCCGCGTTGCCAGAGCTGTTTGTTCTAAGGGCTCTCTTGGTAGCCCAGCAATCCCCAAACAACCCTACGAGGAGGGCACACATATCCTTCCCAATGTACATGGAAGAAACAGCAGCACACAGGACTGTATAACTCACTCATGGGTAGCTGGTTAGTATGACGTCCAGCCGAGAGTTGAACCTGCCTGGCTTCAGATGCTGAGGACTAAGCACTGCTCCAGGCAGACCTTGTTTTACTGGGTTTTCATGCATTGTGCTCGGCAGATACCGTGTTTTTGTGCAAATTGAAGGTTTGTGGCAGCCCTGTTTTGAGCCAGCCTATCAGCACCACTTTTCCAACAGCATTCACTCATTTTGTGGCTCTGTGTCACACTTTGGTAATTCTCCCAATATTTCAACCTTTTTCATTATTAGTATATTTGTTATGGTGATCTGTGATCAGTAATTACCACTCGCTGAAAGCTCAGATGATGGTCAGCATTTTTTAGCAACAAAACATTTTTAAGTTAAGGTATGTACTTTTTGTTTTTAGATGTACTGCTATTGCATCTTTAATAGACTATGGCATAATGTAAACATAACTTTTATGTGCACTGGGAAACTAAAACCTTCATTTGACTCGCTTTACTGTAATATTTGCTTTCTTGCAGTGCTCTAGAACTGAACCCACGAGTTCCAAGGAATGACTATCTGTTACCTCTCAAACAGGGTCAGGGAAACTTTGGAAGAAATGTTTGAAGGGGAAAATAAGGAGCACACTAATGTCTACCTGCGGGGAAAAGGTTAAATTAATATTGTGGGATTCATGAAATAGACTTATTGCATGGCTGGGCCATTGAGTAGCCTGCTATAAGGTTTACCTGATCACATAAAAAGATGCTTAGATCTAAAAAATGGTTGTGCACACCCTACCCTAATTTTGCACATATGTGAAAGGAGTATGCATGTCTAGAAAAAGACCAGTAGGTCACTGTAATAGTTTCTTAGAGTTGCTAGAACAAATTATCACAAACTTGGTAGTTTATAACAACAGAAACTTATCCCTTTACAGTTTTGGAGGCTAGAAGTCTGAAATCAAGGTTTCCAGCAGAGCCATGCCCCCCTGAAGGCTCTGGGGAGGAAACATGTTTCCAAATAATGTCACATTCTGAGATTCCAGATGAACATGGATTTTGGGAGGCACTATTCAACCTGGTAAATCTGGCACATAAAATTCAAATTTGTCCCACAAGTCATGTCCCAAAACACATTCACCACATTGTAATACCCACAAATTCTTAAACCTATTCTGGGATCAACTTTAAGCCTGAAATTGCATTAAAAAATCCCAAATCTTATCTTGTAAAACACCTAAACCAATTATGAGAGAGATACTGGGGATGGGCCATCCAGGGGAAAATTTTCCCTCTCTCTGTGAACCTATGAAAACTAGAAACAAGTTATCTGCTTCTGAAATACAGTAAATGGGGCAAGGAAAGGATAGACAGGACGTGTTCTGTTTTACCACTGCCCCCTACGCACAGCCTCTGCCCTCCGACACTTGTTCTATAAAATGCCAGGGACCAGATGGTAGCACCTCCTGGTACCGTAGCCATCCCAGAACCAAATGCTTCGTCTACTGCTTTCAATTCATGCCAATCCCCGTGCGTGGTTGATGATGTCATGTCATTCTGTTCGCTTTTGTGTTCCATTGCTCCTACCAATACATCTGATTAAAAGAGTGTAAGTCACATGCTTTGTGGCTTTTTTTGTGCTAGAGGTTGATGAATTGAGCTCAATCCATTTGAAGTACTATGTTATAGTATTTAAGGCACAGATATTCACAATGGTTTGTGAATTGCCCGGTTTTGCTACTACAAAATAAATTTCTTTAGCTTGCAAATACTTTTTGTCTCTTTTCAACTTGTCTTTGATAAAGATTGTGACTCTGCTTTTCCTTTGTTTCTCTTTGCCTGGTTGGCCTTTGCACATTTTAAAAAAATGGTAACTTTTCTGAGCAACTTTTTCTAGATGTATTTCTATATGCAGGTGTATTTCTGTATATTAGAGCGGTAGGTTTTTTTTTTTTGTAATTGGATGTTTTCCTTTTTAATAAGAGAGTCTCTGTATTTATTAATTTAATCTTCAGCCTCAATTTTGTCATATTTTGTTATGCTGTTTTAAATCTTTCACTATATTTTCTGACTTCTGTGTGCGTTTTCTAATAAATTTTGTTCTACAGCCTTCTTTTAAAAGTGAATGTTTTTATTAAAGTGTCAGGTTGTGATCAAGTTTATGATGGCCTCTTAACGCTTTGTGTTTTCTCTGGAAAAGTTTGTGTAATATCGATCACATTAGTGTTTGGAGAAATTTCCCATTGAAGCCATCAGAGCTTGGAATTTTCTCTGTGAAAAGAGTTTTAATTACATATTCAATTTTATTTAATAAATATAAGATTACTATTTTCTAGTCTTTCTTGAGATAATTTTTGAAAATAGTGTTTTTCAAGGAAATTTTCCCATTCATTTGAATGTCTAACTTTATTGTAAGATTAGTTTTAGTGTCTTCTCATCATCTTTTTAACATCTGTAAGACTATGTTGGTGTTTTTATGCTTTTTTTACATCTTGCTTTCATTGGTCTTTGTTTTTGATTGGTAGGAGACTATCAATTTTATTAGTCTAAAAACTAATTTAGGCTTTAAAATTTTTTCTGTACTGCATATTATTTTTACATTGATTAATTTCTTCTTTCTGTTTATTTTGATGATCTTTTTCCAGCTTTTTTGAAATTGTTTAAAGAAGAACTGGGATATTAAAAAGATTTTAAGAGTTTATTTGAATAAAAATCTATTTGAACTGGGGTGCACCAAACTGGACGTGGTTAGGTGTGCTCCATTGACAGGAGCTGGGGAAAGACTTTCATAGAAAAGATGCAGAAGACAAAGCCAGGAAGTTATTTGATTGGCTATAGCTTAAGCATTTGCCTTATTTGGAAAGCCTGGTTGGCTGTTCCTGACTGGTTGTTCTTAGGCTTTGATTTCTTTACCTTGAGGCATTTATAGGGTTAGGTTTTGGTTTGCTTAGGTAGGCAGGCAGGCTTCTAAGAAATTAGAACCACTTCAGTCTTACATCTTCCTTTTAAAAATTGATTTAACAGAATGAATGCTTATAATGATCGATTTTCAGCCTTTTTCCTCTTGTAATATATACACGTAAGGCTATACATTTCTAAGCATGGCTTTAGCTAAATATCATACTGTTTTTTTTTTTGTCATTTCATTTTAAATATTTTGTGTTTTCCATTGCATTTCTACTTTGACCTCTAGGTTACTTAGAAAAATCACATTTTCCTGTTAAATTGATCCTGCTATTATTATGACATGTTCTTTATATGTAACAATCACTCTTGTCTTAAACTCTTCCTCTGATTTAGTATAGCTACTACAGCTTACTTTTGGTTATTGTTTGTATAAGTTTTTCTTATTGTTTGTAAGTTTTTTCTATCCTTTTATTCTTTCTGAGTCCCTATATTTAAAATGTCTCTTTTAAGCAGTGTAGAATTTGATTCACTTTAATCAAGGCTGAGAGTCTTTTTGCTTTTTAATTATTAAGTCTTGTAATTTAATAATTACAGGTATATTTAGTTTTAAATCAGCTAACTTAATACTCATTTTTCTATTTATCCTATATTTTCTTTGTTTCTTTATATTTCTCCTGTCTTGACTTCTTTTAGATCAACAGTTTTTTGGGTATGTTATTGCTATGTCATTCCATGTTCCCCCTTTTATCATTGATTATGTATTTTCTTACTATTCATTTATCTTAGAGATTTCAACATGCTTCTTTTACTTTTTTAGAGTCTCCCTAAATTAAGACTTCTACCATTTCCCAGACAGTCAAGGACTTTTGGACACTTTCATTCCATTACCTTCTTCCTGACATTTATTTTTTGTGGTCATGTATTTTAATTGAGCATATATTATAAACTTCTCAAAAAAATCTCTAATCTCAGTATTTATATTTACCTGCATTTTTTCCTTTTCTGATTTACTTCATTTCTTCCTATACCTTTTGCTGAGATCAGTTTCTGTCTGACTTTTAGAAAGTAGAAGGAAGAATTTCTTTCATTGTCAGTCTCTCAGGTTTTTTGTTTTTGTTTTAAACATGATTTTATTTTTCCTTTGTTTTTGAATGGTATTTTTCCTGGGTAGAGAATTCCAGATTGGCAGTTATATTCTTTCAGTACTGGAAAGATAACAGTGCATTTCTTTGGGCTTTTGTAAGTTCTGTTGAAAGTCATCTAGAAATGTTACTGTATCTTTGAATGTAAGGTGTTTTTATTCTCTTCTTCTAATTGAAAAATGCTTTTAAGTCTCACCCTTTACCATTGGTCTTCAGTCTTTTGATGATATGCCTCGGTGTGATTTTCCTTGTATTTCTACTGTCAGGAGCCTGTGACTTGATATCTAGCACCACTTTTGGAAAATTATAAGCCAGGTTTTCAGGAGCCACGTTGTCTCTCTTCACTCTTTCTGGGACTTGAATCCCATGGATGTTGGACTTTTCCACCACATCCCAAGTGTCTCTCACTCTCTTTTGTGTTTGATGTTTTTTGTTTTTCTTTTCATGATTTCAATTAGGATATTTCCAAATGGCTTCTTTTCCAGTTCTCTAATTCCCTCCTCTGTGTGTAATTTGCTGTTTTTCTCATGGGCGAAGTTTGAGCTGAAACATACCAGTGTGTCATAGCTGGAGATATCTCTAGATCATTTAAAATTCCTTGGTCATTTTCATCCCATTTGCTTACTCATCTCAATTCCTTTTCCTTTTATTTTATTTTCAGCTAAGTCTCTTCTCATATGTGCTGCATCTATTTATCCATTCTTTGCTTCTGTAATTGTTTTGCTTTGTATTTCCACTGCTTTCCTACGTGCTGCTAACTCATATTCCATCTTTCTCTGTACCTTACCTTATCTTTCCTGGGCTCTTGAACCTGTGGCTTTGTGCTCCTCTTTTTGTGAACAAATCATTTATTCATTTCTTTCTAAAATGTCTGGTATTATGCTTAGTCAACTTTTCATCTGTTCTGTGACAATAGACTTTTTGGTTATTGTTCCTCATGCGCTCCACTTCCCTCCTGTTACTTTCATCTTTTTCTTTATTGTGCTATCTTTGTCTAGACTCGGTGACTTTAATAATAATTAGTACTCTTTCATAAAGAGATGAATTCTTCCTGGAGGTTTAGATTGAATAGGGGCCCCTGCCATTTTCCAGGCTACAGATGGTTGTGCGTGGAAGAGGATTTTACCCATTATTTCTCCCCATTCAAGTGGGAGAAGCACGGCAGGACCGCTCACATGCGGTGCCCCGCTGCGGGGACGCCGGCACAGCTCGTCTGTGTCCTTCTTCACTCACTCCAGCCTTTCCTACATGTCAAGGCTTTGGATTTAACCACTCTACAGAGTCTCCAGCCACAGACCTGTGCACCGCTCCCATTGTCCCCAGAAGAGATGGTTAGTTTTGTTCCTGGGGTGTGTCATCTACTTTACGGAACTCGGCTTTCCTGGATTTGACTGATGTTTCCAATCGTGGATATCCTCTCATTATCTTCCCACATGGCTTCTTGACCTTCACTGCGTGTGCAGGCCCTTCCTCATCTATTTTGGTTCAGGGTTACAGATGTTTCTTAATTTCTCTTAAGATAGAGTGTTGTTCCTATTTCTTTTTCTTCTTGCTTCTTGATTTTTCAGAGAAGAAGGAACCCGCCGTCTCTATGCTGCATTTTAAAACCAGAAGGCTCGCCCTCAGGGAGTCTTTTGCATACAACATTATTTTTAGTTTCAGTCTGTATCACATGTAATCTTTCAAGCGTCATATTAAGTGATGATTAGGGAACTGAATTCAAATTTAAATTCGATTTTGCCCGATGCTACCAATGCAAGTAACTCAATCGGAGTGACAGTCACATCATCAGAAACTGTCACACATGGTTAAACTTGTGTATGTACACACAATGACAACCTTATCATGTCTACTCCTCTGCCCAGCAGCTGGTAAAAATATAAAAATGTGGGAAAACGGTGTACGGCATTTCACTGGGCCTGAGGAACGGTGAGACCCCCACAGAGTCCTGGAGGAAGGTGAGGAAGGTGAGGTTCCTTGCTTTGAGCAGCAACAGCTTTTGCAAAGGCTGAAATTTTAGAATGGGTTTAGAAATGAAATAGCAAATAGTTCATTTGGGAAGGAAAATAGAGCTCTTTGTATGTGACCACTTCTTTTTCAACTGGTTTGAAGCCAGTTCTGTAACTTAGAAATGAAGCTGACCCTCAACTTTCCAACAAACCTGTGGGCTTATTCTCCACAGAACAACACTGAAATGCTCCAACCAGGCATTCAAAGCCCTCCTTCCCCATGAAAATAAAATGAAATTGGAGGAAGACAAATGCCTTCCATTCTGTTTCAACAGCATTCCCTCCTCTCTCCCCCTACTGTGTCTGCCTGGTGTGTGCCGTCCATCAGCCGTGCCTCTGCACTTTCCCGTATCTGTGCCGTGGCTCATTTTGATTCCTCCACTTGGAATCCTTCTCTTCCTTGAGGACCAACTGCTGATAAAAATCTTACTGATCCTTCACATCCCCACAGGCCTTTCTTGGCTCCCCAACCAGATACGAACTTGTTCTCTAATTCTTGGACTGCGTTTTTCACCATCTTTTCAGACCAGGCCCCTCTCCCCAGGGAGACAACGACTATGACTCTCACACCTCAGCCCATCCCTCTGCTCTTGGGAAAGTGTCTCCCACATTAGCCTTCCCATTCCTGCTCTCCTGGTTCCCTCTAACCTGAATTTCCATGCCCAGTTGGACTCTCAACTTTTTTCCTATACATTCCTTACTTTGCGCTGGAACTTTCAGAGTCTGTCCCCAACTGTGTCTTGGTTTTCCTAGCTCCTGGCTGAAAAGGTGCATGTATTTCCTTGATACTACTGGACTCACAAACCTGTAAACAAGCTCCCAGTTTCTGGTGTCTTTCACCCTAGTGGCTATCAGTATACCCAGGCCACAACCCCCCAGATGCCCATTGAGCATCACTGACCAGGATTTAGCCTTTGGGTTATGTCTTTAACCTCACAGATGCTGAATATTTTCTTGGATATTAATCCTCTGAATGTTTGGCTCCTGAGGGTGGATCCTGCAGTATCGAGTACAGTGCCTTGCATACAGAAGAGCTCAGGAGATACATACTCGGTGCTGTTTGAATATGGCACTTTAAGGTGACATGTTTACCTCCCATTGTGTCCCAGCATTGGTCACACCCTGGGATGCTGCCCACCTGTGTCCAGGCTCAGGTCCCCTCTGGAAAGGCTCATAGTTTTCACTTTCAGAATGAAAAGGGCCAGAGGTCTCCCAATGGAACAGTGAATGCACATTTTCTGGATACACCTCCCTGACTGTGCCTCTAGGATGGCCCAGTCTCCTCTCTGCCTCTCTCAACTTGTACTTAACCATCAATCACACCAGAAAAAAGAGACTCCCCCAAGCTAGTCTGTAGGCATCCTGAGGCCAAGCACTGGGCCTTCTTACATTCTGTGTCTCATCAGGGCCGGATGCATGCCCAGCCCAGAGTTCGTACTCATTAAAGTCGTGGGTTGAATGTTTTTGTGCCCTAGCTGTGCCTCCCATTCCTGCCATGCTTGTCTTCTGTGGCTGACAGAATTTTTCCTCTCTCTATTCTTTAAACTTCTGCCAGAGCCCTTAACAGCATTTGCATTTTTAATTTTACTTGTTGATGTGTTCTCCTTTTATTATTGATTAGAGAAAGGATGGAAAACAGAAGGACCTGTGAAGAGATTGATGGCATCGCTCAGGGGTCACACAGACAAGCTTCTGTTTGAACTCTGCTGTGTTTGTTATTGATACCTAAACAATTCCTCCAAAGTGACTTAAAGCAACAAATGTTTCTTATTCCACACTTTGAGTGAGGCATGAATTCGGAAGTGACTTAGCTGGATGGTTCCAGCTCAGAATCTCTCATGTAGTTGCAGTCAACGTGAAGGCTTGACTGGGGCTCACAAGATGTTTCATTCTTGAGGCTTCAGTTCCTTACCAGGTGAGATTCTTCCTGGACTGCTTGAATGTCCACATGCATGGCAGCTAACTTCTCCAAGAGCAGCAGTCCAAGAGAGAGAAGGCAGAAGATACGTATGTTTTATGACTAGCTTTAGAAGTGATATACCATCATTTCTGCCATATTCTCTTGGTCCCCTGGACCAATCCTGGCTCGATTTTGGAGGCTAGGACTGCAAAAGAGCCTGCATACCAGGAAGCAGGGCTCCCTGGAGCCTGTCTTCCATACCTCCTTCGGGGTGTGTCTTTCTGCAAGTCACTTAACCTACCTAAGCCTCTGTTCCCTCATTTATAAACGTATAGTACTTACCTCACAGGGACTTGTGAGGATTAAATGCTTATAAAGAGCTTTGAACTGTCACAGGGTCCCTGCTGCCCCCCTGACATCACCCAGGACTCTTCCAAGAAAGCCAATTGTAGCTTCTCTCCATGAGATCCTCCAATCCTCCGCTGTCATCTCTTCTCCCTGTCCTTCTCCCTCCACACCAGGGGGAAGTATTTCTAACCTGGCAGGGATGGGAATGAGTTCCATTTCTCAAACCTCACTTCTTCCAAACATAATGTCTATGCTTTGGTCCTCCACATTCCCTGGACTCAGGCTTTGGAAACCAAAGGTCAGGAAAAGTACCACTGGTATTTTTTTCTCCCTTGTCCTATCATATCCCGCTCATGTTGGGGCTCATCATTTGCTTGGGAGGAATACCAGGAAAGTAAAAAAACACATTCATTGTTTATGAAATCTTATTTCATTAGATTGTTAAACAGAGGATAATATAGGGTTTTGGAGGAGTGGCTCCTAACCTTGACTGGCTTTGTGGAGGAGGCGACAGTTAAGTGCAAATGAGAGTTACCTGCTGCGTTAGTTTCCTATGGCTGCCCTGACAAAGGGCCTCACACTGGATAGCTTAGAAAGCAGAACACTTTTCCTGTCTTTAAAAACATTAAAAGAGATAATATAAAAATATATAATAAATTAGAAATGAAATTTCCTCTCCCAAACTTTTTATTGAGAAAAATATTATCAGCCAGGAGCTTGAGACTAATGAAGGAAAGTTGTTCCCTAGTTTGGAAAACTTATTCTTGTCCAGAGATGGTCTCCCTTTGCAGAAGCCACCAACACAAGTTTGCCTTGTTTTATTTCTAAAGAAGGGCATAAGATGAACCTCAAAAACATGTCGCGAGAAAGAAGCCAGACATAAAAGAGTACACTTATATGAAATTCTAGAAGACTCAAAACTAATCTAAAGTGACAAAAAGCAGATGAGTGGTGGCCTGGGGCCAGGGTGGGGGAGAAGTGGCTGCAGAGGCTGGAAGGGACTTTCTGGGGAAAAGGATGTTCTAGATCATGACTGTGACAGAGGTTACACAGATATATACATTTGTCAAAACTTATTAAGCTATACATTTATTTATATGTAAATTATACCTCAGTAAAACTGATTTAAAAGCAAGAACAGACATGCATTTGGAGCTAGGATCTGAATGGACATAGGATAGGAACACTTAAGGAACTAAGACTTTATATATATATATATACCATAAAATTTATGTGTTTTCAGTGTAATAACTTATTACATTTAAACTAATAATTTAAGTTAAATTGAACAAATGACTTTTAGTAAATGTACAGAGTTGTGCAACCTGCACCACAATTAGGACATTTCCATCACCCTGATAAAAGCCCTCAGACCCATTTCCAGTTAGTCCTCGATGGAGTAGATATTTTATTGTGACTTTTGGAGAAGTGGGCTGACTACTTTAAGGGACCCCCTGGAAGACTCCAGCCTCAGTGGGCTTGGCTTTGAGTGTGGCCTCACTCATGGGGGGACGCATGCTCTTCCTTTGTGCTTTAGGGTTTTTGTGAATGCAGTCCTAAGCATGTTCTCTGTGTTCCTCCATGAACCCCCATGGGCGGGCATACAGAAGCCTATGGTTGTCCCTCAGGTATGTCCTGCTGCCATCTGAGCCCCAAGCTCTGCCATAGCAGAGCCCCCTGACCTCAGCTGCCTCTGCCTGGCCCACCTGCTTCCCTTTTGTGCCCCAGGCTGCTGCTAGCTGGGGTTCAAGTGCACAGCCTCTGTTCCTGCCAGCTGCCCAGGAGCTGACCCAGGAGGAGCCTGTCCTGCCAGTCGGCTGTTGCTGGAAGAAGTGACAAGAGCAGGGCTGAATATCCCCAGGACAACACGAATAAGCGGAAGGAAACAACAGGAAGGATCATGGTGGGCTTGGAGCAAAAATCAACCCCTTTGGACAACAATTGCGTTGAATCTGCGAGGGCTGACCCACACCCAGCACTGTGTAGTAACACTGCAACCTGAACCCATGGAATCAAGGGCAAAAAGTAAGCAGGGAGGTGAGGGCAACCTAGGCCTCTCCACAGAAGGCCAAAGGTAGCGGAAGAGCTCACGGTTTACATTTTCTGTGCTACTCAGGATTCTACTGATGGAAGTTAGCAAGAAAATAAACCTAATTTCTTCTTATATAGACTAACATAAATCTAAGAGTATGTGTTAGAACTCCTTTGCAGGAGAGGGTGAGCCGAGGCTCTTTGTAAGGGAGTCTGTCACTGGTCTGCATTGTTCTCAGCTGCAGAGCAGCCACAGCCATAGGACTGGAGTGCGTTGGAGAGCAGTGACAGGCTGGTGGCCCCTGGAGTGCTACTTTTAGCATTACAGATACGTCTTTAAAATGTCAGTGTTGGCACTGTGTTAAGTGCGCCAACAAGTTGCACAGAGCTCCTTGGCTCAGCAAGTTACTTACACCGACTCTGTGTGTTGGGTCCTCGCTATCGAGGCTGGCGACAGCACTGGCAGGGCCCAGTGCAAGGTGTGACTGTGGATCCCTGTGTTTATAAAAAAGGAAATGCCTTTTTCCTTTCTTTTGTGGTCTCTTTCTCTCTCTTGACCTGATAACCTTTTTAAAATTTTCTATTTAATGTGGAGCTCCTTAGGGTATGGGGAGTCTCATGGGCAAAGGAAGACCCTCACAGATGCCTACGACCCCAACCCACAGTTAGGTGCACAGATCAAGTGGCTTGACCTTGACTCTCCCTGAGCCATGAACAGCCCTCAGCAGGAGCAAAGGGCAGCCAGGGCTGCTGGGTGGGGTTGCAGGAGTGCGCAGCTAAGCCTGGGGTGGCTGGGAGGCAGCATAGGTGGGATGATGAGCTGAGGCTCTGTAACTCCGGGAAAAGGAAATCTCGGGGCAATATACCTCTAAAACCAAAATCAGTCAAAGGGAAAAATAAAGTTTAAAACCCATTTATTGCTTACAAACTGCAGTCTGGGGCTGTTTCTCTTTCCTGCTCTTGCAGAAGCAAACCAGCCCTCCCCCTAACCTTTTAGGTTCAGATAAACCCTCAGTTGCCCCGTAATTACCCATTGATATGGAGATGAACTACCTGTATCCACCCCTAAGGAACGCCTGTTGATATGCAGATGTACTAAAGCCAGGCGAGGTATTCTGGAAATATTACAATTTTACCCACAAGCTCTAAGCCCCTGGAGTGTGTTCCATTGTGCCCTTGGACTTCACTTAAAAAACACAAATTCAATGATCTTTTTCTACTTGCTCTTTGGAAAACTCAATCTTTATCTGTATAATGAACACATAAATAGCTTCTAATCAGAGATGTTGTGAGGGCCAAATGAAATAAGAAGAAAACACGTTTACATTTATGGTTTTATTTTTTTTGAGTCTGTGCGTCAAGCAAAATGCCAAAATTTGGGAGAAAATTCTTAGAGTCCATGCTCCCTAAGCAATTTCTGTGGGTGGTGCTAGGCATATGCAATATTTTGATTCAATGATATTTATCTTCCAGATCTCCTTTTCCTTTTCCGTGTCACCTTTCCTCCAAGTCATAGCACACTCCTTTCTGCCCACAGCCTGCTATCTCATTCAGTGTCATTCTACCTGGATTGCACTCCCTAGGCAGAGGTCTACGGTTCAGATTCTCTTGATTCTCATCAAAACATACCTGTTTAGTGTCCCATCTGCTTAAGACTACGCAAGGTCTTCAGAGAGATAATGTGATGATGTCATTTAAGTTAAATTTCCACTGCTTTAATAGATTGTAAACATTGATGTTATTTGCATTTGAGCAAATAATCTCAATATCCTAACTCAAGAAGTAGATCAGCTAGGACTTTCAGAACCTTAGGGCCAACTGGGGAGATATTTACGAATAGCTGAGGACACTGAATAACAGAGTTATGAATACAGCTGGCCTGCCTTTAGGGTAGAATAACCTTCATCCCAGAGAACAGCTGTAAGAAGACAGTGCACGAGCTGGCTGAATACCTGCAGAGCTTCTGGGCCAGAAGTAGTTTCCAGGCCCAGAAATTGAATTTGACCCTCTGACAGGTCTTGTTTGGTTGGTATTTCTTGTTTTTTCATTTGAATGCAGATGCAATTAAGTGGGTGTCAGCTGGTTCACTGGAAGCCCCACCCTCCCTATTGTCTGAACTCGGCCCTCTTGGCTGGGTCATTCATCCTTATTTTAGAGATGAGAAGTTGGTATGATTAAGTGAAAGGCTAAGAGCAGGGGCCCTGGCCCCAACAGGGCTCTACCTTTGCCTTTCAGATCCTTTGCCAATTCTTTGCATGCTAGCCCAGGTGTGCCTTTCCCTCCAACAGTCAGTACCCGGAGTCGGTCTGGCCTGGTGTTTACCTACCTACCCTAGGTATTAGTTTCCTAAAGGCGGTTATAAAGTGGGTGGTTTCAAACAACAAGAATTTATTCATAGTTAAGGAGGCTGGAAGTGCAAAATCAAAGTGTCAGCAGGGTTTCTTCCTTTTGGAGGCTTTGAAGGAGAAATTGTTCCATGCCTCTCCTAGCTTCTGATGGGTTGTTTGCAATTTTTGGTGTTCCTTGGCTTGTACATGCTTCAGTCCAACCTCTGCCTGTCTTCATATGGCATGCTCCCCTCTGTGTGTATGTGTGTGTATCTGTTTTCTCTTCTTGTAAGGATGTCAATCATTGTATTAGAGCTCATCCTAATCTGGTATGACTTCATATTCACTGATTATATTTGCAAAGACCCTATTTCCAAATAAGGCCACATTCTGAAGTTCCAGTGGACATGAGTTTTGGGGAGACACTGCCCAACTCAGTATCTGTGAGCTAAAGAACCCAAATGCATAGGAATTTATATCCCTCCAACTCCTTTGTGGAGGGAGGTATAAATATTCCACTTCCTGGCTACATAATTTGTAGGGCCCAGTGCAAAATGAAAAGGTAGGGCCCTGTGTCAAAAAAAGTCATTGAATTTCAAGATGGTGAGAGCAGAGCCTCAAATGAAGCCTGGGGCTCTTCTGTGTGTGAAGCCCTGTATGACAGCCTATGAAACCGACCCTGTCCTTGTCTCTGATCAGGACATTTCAGGGGGGATACCTGCACTGTCTCCACTGCTACCTGCAGGTGGGAGCCAAAGTTACCCTCTGTTATAACGCCCCTTGTTTGGCCTCCCTCACTTCCCAGTCCCACTTCCTCATTCCACTACTGGTTACTTGCTTCCTTGTACATCCCTTTCCTCCAAGTTCCCATCTCTGGTCTGCTTCTGGGAACTGAATGTCAGTCAGTCAGGGACAGGGCTGCTCTAATAGATGACCTTTGACAAGACCACTGCTGAGGCAACATATTCCATTGTGGGAAGGTTGGTCTCCATAAACTTCCAAGAAAAATCTACACATGTATCAGGGACTTCTAGGAAGATAGAGTAGGTGTACTTTACTTGCTCCAACCACCAAGTACAACTGAAAAACATTGACATTATATACAAAACAAATATAAGAAGACTCTGAAAGATGGAGAGAAGGCAGACGAACTTGGAATGACATGGTGGTGAACTCCTTGGATTGTACTTTATCTTATATTTTGCTTCATATATTCCAGACTTAGAGGAGAAGAAGCTGGAAACCTGGAAATGGTAATGGTGTGACAAAATTTAAAAATCCTCAACAGAGCCTGCTCTTTCTAGCTAAAGCACTGGGAAAAGTACAGCGGACAAGACAGGACACTTTTGTATAGTAACTGCTCTACTCCAGCTAAATACTACCCAAAACCAACCAATCAACCAAACAAAAAAAACCCTGTGACCCTACTCTCCACTATTCCAGCAAAGGCTGAGTGGGGAGCTAAGACATCAGTCTTCATCAGGTATGAAGAAGTGCCTCAGTTCTCTTGCCCAGGCAGTTAGAGAAGTCTAGTAAAGTCAGGGTGTTCATTATTGTCCAGCGTAAACACGGCCAGCCCAGATGGTATCAGTGGGGGCCATGTTCCTCCCAGCCATTGAGGTGCATCTTAGTGGGGAGCCCAAATTTTCACCCCATGACCCTTGAGTGTTTAAGGTGGCCCAGTGCCAAGCAGTTAGGTAGTGGGAGTGGAAATCTGCGGTTTGCTGATGAAACAGCCATGCTAGAAAAACTGAAAGTTGGCCAAGGCTGTGCCACACCCTTGACACTCTTCTGTGATGACGGAGATGTGAGATTTGTTCTGGATTCTGCTTTTTCGGAAGGTGGACATGAAAAGGTATACTTTCATCGAATGACCAATGCTGCAACCACAGGATTGAGCCCTGAAGATTTTCTCACATTTGTGAAGAAGACAGGACATGATCCCATCATACTAAATTTTGATACAAACAACAAATTGGGCTAATGTTTAGAACACCTTTATTTCTGAAAGATGTTTTTGTATTTGATAAAAAGCATTAAAAATGATAAAGTATTTAGCACCTCAGTTTGATGACTACCTGTTATGTTAGGAATTTTTCATCTTCAGGGAGCTAAATTTAAAAGGATATATTGAGGTAGTTTTACCTCAGATTCCAGGGTCCTATCCCCCATGACAATTATTCATTGAAGGAATGCCTTCAATAATTAAGAATAAATTAACATAAAAGCCAAGACTGTTAACGAAGATGAAGTGTCTTATTATCTTCTTTAGGGTGTTTATTGCACTTGAAAAGAGTAAGATGCAAAAACAGCATACATAAAATTATACATATAGGGAAAAAATCAAAAGGATTATAGCAATATATTAAATTGTTGATAGTCGTTATTTCCAGGGAATGAGAATGAAGGTAAAAGAACTCCCCATCAAATAATTAAAACAAACATGGGGGCAAGGGCAAAAACTTCCCATTACTGGGTATTTGTTTTTAAATCAGTGATTTTTTTTCATCAAAATAAGCTACCTTTATGAAGTATACTTTTAGAAAATGTTTATCTAGAAAAATTACTCAAAGTATGGAAAATGTGATAATCATTACACTGATGAAATTACATTTTAAACAACAGAGGAATATCCATTGGAAACGTAGACCATTAGGGTTTGTTTTGTCTTTATGTTAGAAATGGGAATATGCTTGAACAAGTTTCTTCTGCTAAGCTATATTACATTTTACTTATCCCCTTTCAAATGCCATCTGAAATGGTGTAAGACCCAGGATTATGTACTGCCACTTGTCATGTGGAAACTGGTTCAAAAATAAAGGAAAATTAACATGTTTTTTCACCTTATTACTTAAATTCAAACAAAGCCCTTCATTAGCTGAGGATGTGACATATACTAGCCAACAAAAATAGTCTGGATATTTCAGGAAAATGTTCACATTTTTCTCTAGTACAATCACATAGGATATTTGTTAGATAACCATATTTTCCAAAATTTGATCACAAAAATATAATTTCTGTTTGGCAGAGATAGTATACTTAATTTGTACCAATTTGTGTAACTAAAAGGCAAAATTAAAGTAAAAACTTGTCATTTCTTGATGTTTATGATTAGAGACTACAAGTCTACCCATGGCAGAATTTTTATAAAATACAGGATGGATTTAAGAGATGGGGAGTTAGAAATATATTCCATAAATGATAACCTTATTCTGAGGTGCCATGTTAGTTTTTAACCTACTCTGTACTTAAAGAAGGTAAATTTTAGTTTGCTTTGCAAATAATATGAAGGTTTAGTGAACAGAATTAAAGACAAACTGTTCTAACTGCCCACCCCACCTTATGGTGATTACAGGCCCAGAAAGACTCACACAAGGCTGGCTGCTATCTCTTAACATTCTGCCTTCCAAAGTTTATAAACAAAATGAGATTGTTTTGTACAACCCATTATTGAATTTAAACCTATTTTGGGATTGACAGTACTGATAGACTCTTTTTCTTCCAAAACCTCCAGTACTCATCCCAAAACGATTAGGGCAGAATCATCTAAACAAGATCATGGGTTATGTCTGAAAATACGTTTTCCAGGGCAAAGGAAAAGGCAATAATTAATAGATAAAATTATAATTTTTAAGTGATTACTAACCACTTGCTATAAATATCACTATTTTGTTTTATTTCTTTAGCAGTTGATAAAAAATTGTTAAACCGACTTAATTATTTTTAGGAGTAATAAAGACTAAGATGAAAACAACTTTAAAAAGATCAACCAAATAATGGTATCTTGTTATGAATTGGATTTCTGGGGCTGTTACTAGGTATTGCCAAATAATAACCATTTTGCCAGTCAATGCCAAATCCCCTCAGTAGCATTACTTTTAAAGGAAATGTTACAGCTTTTGTAATTACTTAATTTGGTGTTTAATAACAGTTATAAGTACGGTGGCAAACATGGAAAGAGAGAACCCTTAGTAGAAAAGAAAAAAATTTTTAATCAGGTTTTGCTAAAGGGTGTTGTAAGTGCAACTTGATCCGTAAGCATTCCTTTTAAGGCATTTTCATTTTTCCAACTATCGCAACGTATACATCAAGGTTTATATATAAAATGGGCTCCTTTTGTATTATTCATTCAAGGCTTAAAGATAAAAGTACATCTCAGGACTAACTGTAGCATAGAAAAAACAAAAACTTCACCACTTTTCTCATAAAACATAACTAAAATAATTAGTCATTTAGCGTATGTTATTACTCCTCATTGTAAGGCCAGATTTGGTACAGTATCTTTTTCACTTCCTGACAAACTGTTAAGACACTGCAGGCTGTAATACTTCCTTTGTGAAGTGGCTGCAATTCTATAACATGCACAGTGATTTTTAAGTAGGCTCTTAGCATGCCTTGCATGGAAGGTGCTACGTACATACCTGTTTTATGAACTCTTTGGTAACTACCAGTTCAATAACTTGGACCAAAAACACTTCCGCATGGCCAGGTATGAAGCATTTTATTGGTCCTCTAGGCCAAAGCTATTACCCTGTATATTAAATTCTTCAGTTTCCTTGGGGGTTTAGGTGTGATAGAATAGTCAGGTAATTAAAAGCATGACAGTCCCCGGTCAGGAAAGCAGCCCCAGTTAGTTTCTAGTTGGCTATCCTATTTTGTCTGACAGGAGTAGTACATCCAAGGGAAAAGAGTGACTTCCTACTAAGCTTGCTCCTGAAGATATCTGATGGAGAATAAGTAAAATATTCATGTGGTTATTAGTCCTGCCCTTAGGCATTTTCTGCTTGAAGCAATAATGTGCTGCTTAGTTTAGCAGGGTCTTTATTTTAGGATATTAATGTCCCAGAGAGGTCAAGCTGTGATACCATTCACCCTCACTGGGCCATCTCCTACTCATTAAATTACAACTCGGTTGTCTTGGGATATGTCCTAGTTGCGCAAATTAGATGCCAGTTAATAGAAATCTAAGTTACCCACTTACTGTATTTAGCTAAAACATGATTTCTGTATCTACTTTTGATTTGTCCACCTAAAAATGAATTTACATTTTTTACATGCAAGTGTCTCTAGACTGCCATGATGCCCGTTATCAGTTTGACATTTGAATCTAGGGAGTCATGATGGACAGAGAGGTTTCAAAGTCTAAGGAACAAGTTTTAAATATGTCTGTTGTGCAATACTTCTAGTTTAGTAAGAACTACTTATATTTACATGTACATAGCACCTTTCAGCCAAGAGTTTAAAAGTGATTTAACTTTACATCATTTTTTTGTGGCAAAATCTAAGTTAATGGTGACATTAAGTTAAGTCCAGGTTCTCTTTCACTTCAGTCTCTGTGGTCAACTGTACACGCTCTTTTCATTAACAGTCTTTCTAAAAAGGGACTGAACACAACATAATGGTGGGGGATGGGGGAAAGAGAAAGGGGGAGACGTAGAGAGTAAAGAAGGGAGTAGGAGAAACATATTTCTCATGGCAACTAGGTTAGTGATGAAACACACAGTTCATTAACCACTCACTTTGGAATATGGAATCATTCCAAAAAGATTTTTAGAGCTGATAATGAGAGCCTAAGAAGTATATTGGTACAATAAAAATGTCAATATTTTTCTCATTTCAGATGTTTAAGATTATCCTGATATTTACATTAAATGAGTTTGCATTAGTAAGTTTCAATGCATTTTTTGCTTTCATAAGAACAAATAAAACTGATACAAAATTGGAACTACAAAAAAATAATCGGTTTCCCTGGGTTAACTAAATCTACTTTTTTGTGCTTCCTTCAAATGTTTAAGGTAACAAAAGCATACAAATATTTCACAAGTACTAATAACAGTTATCAACTTTAATAAAGGACAAAAATAGAAAAATTATTATTAATAAGTGATAACCTTAATAATAAATGAGTTCCTGGCAAAATTCAGATCATAGTAAATTATTTACATTATTTTTGCCATAAGAAAACTTCTTAAGTAACAGTCAGCTCTCAAGTTAAAACACACACACTCTTAATACTAAAGAAGGGAAATGAGCTATAAAACAGCAGCTTTATCTCAGGAATACCATTTGCTGCAAAACAACTAAAACAGTTCCAGAGAAACACTAATTACCTTCGATCCATGTGTGAATGCTTAGTGGGGAATACAGGAAGATTATTATTACTGTAAATTTTTATAAGTCCTATCTCATTATGGGTTTTTTAGATTTATCATATAAACTGAATTTCTTTTGCAGTGCATCGAAATAATTGGATTAAAAATTACCAACACATGCAGTCTGCTAACCAAATAAGGCTCTGACATGCCAAAACAATGTTCTCTGCATCTTGATAGATAGTACATTCCACAATATACTACAGCATTTAATGTAGATTTACACAGCTAAATATAAATGACTAGATTTTGGCTAATACTTAGCAGAAGCACTGAGCAAACATGGATAAACAAATGATGAAAGAAGTAGATTGTTCTTGGAGAACTTCTTGAAACCTTAAAACACTTGGTGCTTAGTGAGAGAACATCCTTTATTCAGTAGATGTTAACAGTACAATGTATAGTAAGTCCTAACACCGTCTAACATTTTTGGCAGTTGATTCCAGTAGTGCTCCTCGATTCAAGGAGGGAATGAGCGTTTCTAGTTCTTGACTGCTCTAGTCATGAAGGATTGTATTTAAAAAAATGATTCCTATAGTTGGGTGTCCTGTGGCTCTTCCTAGAAAAGTCATTTAGTTTATTCTCAATTATCAACAACATTGTGGGGAAGTTGTATTCCTACCATAAAAAAAAAAGACTCCAAACTAAAAATTCCTAAAATGTTATTCACTCATAAAAATCAAATTTATATTGAGAAAAAAACAGGTTTTTAAAGGTTTGTTGCCTACATTGATAGGCAAAAACTTACAGCAATTAACTAATCTTGTTTTACTAGTAAGGAGGGCAGAAAGTCACAGCTTAAGCAAGCAATATTTAGATCTGTTAATGCAATGTACACTTGCTCTTAATACAGTTTGTATTAATGAGATTAATCTCATTTACATTTTAAGCAAGAAACTCACCACTTGGCCCACATGTCATGTAGTGGGTAATAGAATCAGGAGCTTTGTTGCTCCCTAGACCTGCTTTTTTTTTTTTTTTTTGAGAGGGCATCTCTCATATTTATTGATCAAATGGTTGTTAACAACAATAAAATTCTGTATAGGGGACTCAATGCACAATCTTTTTGAATTTCTGCTTTCTTGTACTTTGCCCACATCTGCAGGAGAAAAGCATTTCATGTTATTTAATCAAAGGTTACACAGAATACAATTCATGAAGATAAGAACTAAAGAGCTCTCACTGATTAGGGCAAGGAGAAAGGTATCTAACTTTGGGAAGTTTGTTAATCCACAAGACACCTCATTACTTAAAGACTGATTTTTATGTATTAAAGCTAAGATAACATACCCTTTTAGAGTCAGATAAGTTCACTTATACTATGTTTATTTACTAAATGGTCTCATATGGTTTTAAAGTAAAAAATAATCCATGCAGCAACAGAAACATCCACAGTGAAATATCTGTATTATCTACTAAAAAAAACAGGGCTTAAAGCATATTTTATAGGCCAATAATATGCCCACTTAAATGGGTATAGCTGAAATTGCTTTGGTCCAAAGGGACCCAATGCCTAATATAAGTTTACAATGTCACACAAATAATAAGGGTACAATTTCTAGAAACTTAGGCCAAGTATATGAAAGCTAATCAGTTTAATATAAAAATTAGGGGACTAAATCTCCAAATAGTTCTTCAAATAATACTTTGTGAAGGTGTAGGGTATTTATGGAGATGTTTTAGAGGAAAAAAGTGCAGCTGTTCAGTTGAGTTAGAATTGCTACACTTTTATCATTTAAGAAGAAAAAACTGCATTTCTGTAAGATCTCATTTATAGAGAGTATTATGTTGATTTTTTTAAAGTTTAGGAAACATTGGCTTTAAGTGATTTCTAAGGTTTTTACCGTTGCTAAAAATTTTATTTGAAGTGCTATGAAGAAACATAGGTAAGAACCTAGTGTTTTGGAGGAATTTTATGACTCCACAGCTGGTGGTAGTTTCCGTAGGAAGTCAAGCCTGTTTTCTCAGACGATCCTCAGGACACATGGACATGGTATATACCTGTCTTACATGCAGTGTATACGGTCTTTTTGAAAGCATGCTGTATATATAACTATAGCCATTTGGATTGGAAATAACTCCTTTCCTATAAGTCTAACTTTATAAAATAATCACATAGTTTTTAATGTAATGGCACATGATCTCTCAGTGTGTTTTGCATAAATAAGTTTAATATTTTAAGTTTAATGTATGGCTACATTTATAGTGTCAAAAAAGCTGAAATGGTTGTGAAATAATCTGACTATGTGGAAAAGAAATAACACTAATTATTACATTTGTATCCTATATGGTTCCCATCTAACCTCACCTACATTTACCATTTGCCTTTATTATTAGGTTGTAAGAAAAGAAAAGGAATACCAAAAACATTTGAAAGGTTAAGATTGGCTGTGAAACAACTGACAATAAAACAGACAGAACACTCAAGTAGAAAATAGGTGGTGCTAGAAAACAGAACTATGAAAATGTTCTGATTTTATTTGATCACCTGCACTACCATTTTTAGTAATAGCTGGTTATGGGAAAAGGAGTGTAGTCAAAGATACAAACGGAAGGGGCCTAGCCCCTGATTTAATCTTTTGTAAGTATAAGAGGATGGCTTAATTTGCAAAGGATACAAATTTCATTAAGCAAAGATTTATTAGATTCTGTTTGCTTTGGCTCAATTAATAACAATAATAATTTAACATGTATAAAATAATAATTTCCTTCCCATTTAGAAAGTTATGTATTCCTTCCAGATGCCAGCCTGAGTTATTACCAGTAATATTTAGGCTGAATCAAAATGGCAAAAACATTCTAAGACAAACTCCTCCAGTAAGTGAATCAGGTTATAGGGTTTTAGAGGTGTTTTGTTTTACTCTGGGAGTTAGACATTCAAGTTTAGCTGACTGTGCTTTAAACATGCTATGACCACAGCAAGATAATCTAAAGCTTATGACAATGGAGTCAGAGTTAGTAAATATTTTTTCTATCTTACATGGTTTTTTTGTTTGTTTGTTTAACTAAAAGTTTGTATTTATTCTTAGTTCCAAAATTTGTTCTACCAAAAACATACTTCGTTTAAATGGTTACAAATTCTAATCTTACATTTTATTTTAGCACAATGTACTCATTTTAGAAAATTCTGTTTTAAGGACATGTATAATTTAATTAGAAATGAATTATAGAATTACAGAAGTTACAATCTTCATCACTTTTTAACTTGCTACTCTTTTTGAAGAGAAGTGAAAATGCAAATTTCCAACACATTCAGTATGATTTGGTTTATTTCTTTGACTCTACATAAAAAAAGTAATGGAAAAACTATTGTGTTAACTGATTCCAAATAAAAAAGTTGTCTAGAAGGTAAGATAGTACTTGAGCTCTTATACTACCAGATGGAAAAAAGTGCAGAGAAGAAATAAAACTAATACAAATGCTCCCAGTCATCGTATAGGTCACATTTGAATTCGATGTTTTTTAAAGAATTATACTGAATTTATGAGTATTAACAATGTTTTAAATCTCAACAATTTTATAAATATGGGCAGTAAATATTTGCTACACAAAGTGTTAACTGAGTTATTAACTATTTCTTTGAAAATAAAACAGCAGGGCAGAAGGCATAGTTAAATGGCAAAAGAAAATGGCACCTTTTTCCTATTTTTCCCCTTGCTAATACCATCCATGTGCAATATGAAGTGTACATTCTGGAAAAAAAGGAATGAGCGGAAGAGAGGGCGGGAGGGGGAGAAGGAAAGCTAAAGAGAGGGAGGGGAAAAAAAGGAGCATTTTTTTTGAAGTAACAAAGTAAATGTGACTTGGAAATGCCTTCTTGGTAATTACAGCATGCAGCTATTTTAACATGCTTCTAGGTATCAAAGTACTCTCTTACCAGGTGACAAGAAATGTGAAAGAGGAGCATATATTGTTAAGGTTTTTAAGGTCATGCAGACAGTGTGCACAATGCAATTAATTATTCATGCAGGCTTTGGTGGGGTTACACATTCACGTTTGTATACATGCCATCATGTACAACTCAACACTATGCCACAATTTAAAAGTGAAAATATAAACCTAGCCAAATGATAGTTTTATACAGCAGCTCTTCAAATCAGATTAGAGAAGTGTAGTATATATCAAATGACATGTTTTGTATTGTGTGGTTTTGATCATACACAACCATAATCATACCAGACAGTGTGATTATCCTCAGAAACCAACAATGTAGCTTCTGTGTCACTAGGATAGAGGCATGCAGGAGTGATAAGATTACTTCTGTCTACAGAAGACTGTGGGTTACTGTTACTAGGGTTCTGATTATCAGACAACTGTTGATTACCTTTTTCGGCAGCTTTATCCAAGGAGGCAGAAGCCTGATCAGTTACTCTGGGGACTGGCCTAGGAGGTGATCACTTATGTTGCTAACTAATTCTGTATTCAGGGATACAAATGGTTGAGATGGATGAGCCACAGTAAATGACTCTGTGCTATCTTTAGCTGATATTACAAATGCATAATTAGTCATATTAATAGTGGCAAAAGTTTGGTTTAAAAAATGTGACCTTTCTGTTCTTGAGTTTCCAGCCTGGGCATATAGACACTCCGGCTTATGTGTAGCTAAGTCATTTTGTGCACAAGAACCCACAGCAGCATATGTTGGACTGTGAAGTGCACGAGAGGACCCCTGATGTAAACGGTACTCACTGGATGCTGCAGTCATGCTGCTATCAGCAGTAGCTGGTGGTGAATCAACTGACATAGGCAGTTTACTGTCCTTGGTCAGAAATTCATGGACGCTTGTCCTTGGAGTAGTTCCTTCGTCAGTAGAGATCACACTGCTTGCGCGAGGTAAGTGGCAGAAGGATTACTATCTTTTGATTGTCGTGACAGAGAAGTTTCTTTTACTAATTTTATCTTTCCTTGTGTGCCTAGTGTAGGTTTTCCTGGAGAACTAATGAAATAAGTATCTTCAGTCTTTGGAGGACCAGGTCTTACAAATTGTTCAGGCTTAGTTGTCTGTCTATCATAAAAGTCTCCTGGAGATTTCCCACTTGCTGACCTGGCCAGACCACAGCTAACTGGTTTGTTTTTTCCCAAAAAGTCAGAAGAGACAGACAAACTTTTCATTACTTCATCTAAAAGATTTTCTTGACTTGAGGACTTTATCTGTTAAAAAAAATCAAAGCAGATTAGTGAATACAACCATGTTTTTACTTTCCTGATACATTACATTGTATGATATAAAATCATTAGTATCTCTAAACACTCCTTTAAAAAGAAAAGCTCTAAAGTTTGATCTCAGAAATTTAACTGTAGTGTCCTTCTAAATTAAAGTAATCATAGATAAAACTAACCTGTATTGAGGTAAGCTTGTTGCTTTCTTCTAAAAACTGTTGCAGAGTAACAACTTCACTTCCAGGGGAACCAGTGTTGAACTTGTGGTGTGCTCGACTCTCTAACGTTTCAGGCATTTTGTGCTGGAGCCCTGGACTTGATCTGGCTTGTCTTTTCAAGTGCTGGATTGGACTGCTACCCCTGCTGGACCAAGCCTCACAGTCATGAAGCAGGCTAAATTCTCCACTGCTGTGGCTTTGTGGCCTGCTTTCAATAGTATCTGTACCTGCTTTGGGAGTAAATGATGCATTTAGAGTTTAATAATAGAAATGAGGTAAAAACTATGTAAGTAATAACATTTACTGACTAGATTTTATGAATAGCCAAACTGACTTTCAAGCTTTGTTTAGAAATGCTTAAGCCATGTTAATCTTTCATTGAGTCTACCATAGCCCGCTTCCTTATTTTGTCAAATTGACAAATACTATAAGCTTAACAAGGGCAAAGATTTGCTTTCATCACCTTACCCAGAGCCTAAACATACAAAACAAGCACTTGGTATGTTTAATGAATGAATGAATGAATAAATAAACAAATAATACTTCTTTAAAAATTCAAGTTCAAATAATTATAAAACACCTCACAATTTTGAAAACATGATTATATATGAATTTTAAATTATTTCAGAAATGTTAAGATCAAAACTTTTAAATGGGAAAAATGCTAATTCTCTGCCTCACTATGAAGTCTTTATTCTTTATTTGAGGGCTTCTTCATTCACCCTAAATGAATAACCTTAAAGAAATTTTTTAATTTAAATGGTACTTATATAAGGAAAGTCAAATGGAGAAATGATGATTCACTTAGATAATTCCTGTAAAAATAGAAAACCAAATATGTAGTACTTAATTTTTACTTAATATCTGAATTATCTGATTTCTTCTGCTTTCCATGGTTGGTATGGTGGCTACATAACCTTAAAAGATCACTTAAGGTTGCACAACTGTAGAGAATGCAAAAAGCACTCTCTTAGAGAGTAGAGAGAGACTAGAGAAACTGTAGAGAATTCTGGAAAAAGCACCCTATAGTTTATGCCATTCCTTAAGAATCGTGATTCATTTTGAGCAATAGTGAACTATGTATATACAGTATTGAGATAGAAAAATCCACCTTTTCATAGTTTCCTAGTCAGAGAGAGTAAAGTGGGCCATGCAAGATTTGGTGTAAGTTATGTAACATTTTATAGAAATATGATTTCCTTAAATTTTCAAATCAGAAAAATACTTCTTTATATTTTCTGACTACATTTCTGTACTGGATATAAGAACATGACTATAAAAATGAAAACATTTTCCCTCCTTGAAATCAGATTTTTCAGAGCATTACAACACAGTTATATAGTATTAATGATAAAATTACAACCGAGACAAAATCATTTTATGATACAAAAAGCAACAGAACAAATGCATTCACTATAATTTGACAATTCTGGACTGCAGAGAACAACTACTTTAACCAACCTTTATAATCCATTAAACAAT
This sequence comes from Manis pentadactyla, assembly GCF_030020395.1. Lineage (NCBI taxonomy): Eukaryota > Metazoa > Chordata > Mammalia > Pholidota > Manidae > Manis > Manis pentadactyla. Next base: position 154,248,310 of record NC_080020.1, on the reverse strand, counting down.
TCTATAATCTGAATAGGCAGTATACCTTTAAGGAAAAAGATACTAGTCAAGGCTTCCAGACATTTACATATAAAAATATTATGTTGGAATGCTTGTTAAAAAATTAAGGGAAAGTTTCTTGAAATAATTCTTTATATGAGCTATATGCATCCATTTAGCTCTTGTTACACACAAATGTCTTCTCAAGTTAAAAAAAATTCCCCTTATTTGTGGATAAATTAAGCTATTAAGTATCTCTAAAAGACTTGTGTAATGTGTTCCATGTTCATGCATCAGGACAACCATTTTCATGACAAAGACAAACAAGTAAATGAGGACCTACATATATTTTTGAAGTAAAGATTATAATAAAAAAATTTTATCTGTGAAGATGAAATATGGAAACCACAATAACTGCTCCTGTTTTCACATTTGTATACATTGAAATACATTTGTATTACAATGTGATGAGTACATGATTTGGATTTCATACTTTACTCCAGAAACTTCATCAGTCTCCCACTTTTAAATCTGGCAATGGACGGAGCATATTAATAAATTCACCTACAGCGTACCTTTGACCTCATGGAGTGAAGCATTATTATTGCTATTGCCAGTGGATGTTCGGCTACTGTCAAGGCTGGCTGATCTTGAAGCTAAATGAAAAAATCAGGAGACAGTGTGATAAAACTTCCAGCTAATGCCACTGAACTCTACATTCTGATCACAGAATGCTGTCAGGAAGCAATCATGCATACGTTCACAGGCTGAACATGCCCACAGAAAGTTGAATCTTAGACATTAGAGAGCACAGGCATTTCCAGATAGACACTTGAGAAGAGGATACTTCTGCAACAATAGTTAAGATTCAAAAAAAAGAAGATAAAGTGCATATTTAGATTTGGAAATGATTTCTAGATGGCCACACAGACTGTTTTAGTTGACCAGGATGACATGTCCCCCACAGAAAAGTGCTAGTGATTAGGTCACTTACAAGAGATCACACAAGGTACCCTGCACATGGCAGAGACGCCACGAACAGGAGGAATATGAGCACCTGCACTGTTAATGTCCTGTATTCCTATCCACACAAGGGAAACAACTGCAGTTAACATGGCTCTATCCTATTTCTTAAAGTCCTGCTTACATATGAAATTCCTTTAACATCTTATCCACTTATTGTTAATAATTTAGTTTGGCAAGATATTCTCCAAATAGAAACTTAAAAATCACAGACATTCAACATTGCAGAAAATGTGGTTTCTTAAAGTTCATCTGTTACCGAAGTATTTTTTGAACCAACGGTAAAATGTATCACTCATAACTTCAATCTTATACCAAAATAGCCACAAAATTATTTGTGAATGATCTTGACTAAAATACAGAATATTTAGACGAAGCAATAACCTTAAAAGGGGCAAAACAAAGTTTTAGGCTTGAAGAAATGGCAGAGGTAGCTATATGATATAAGTTAGAGAAAACATGCTTGCTGGCAGTGCCACATTCACCAGTATAATACAAGTCTTAGCATTCCCATTCTGTACATGATAAGAACTCTCTACATAAAGTTTGTATCTTACCATGAACTCTTGATCTCGTACTAGAATCATCACTAATACCTTGTGGACTTACATCTCCAGAGGATGGTAGTATCTATATAAAATAGCAAAATGGATATAAAAATATTTTTAAGCAAAAAAAAAAAAAAAGCCGTTATAAAATTATTTATGCAGAATATGGAAATTCTTTTCAGTCATAGCTAATACATCTTGATTTAACATATTTCATGGATTTAACCAGAAACACTAGGTGCAAGAAAGAATAGCTCTGAGGAGAGTTGACTCATTTAGTGAAAACACAAGAAGCAATGAGACAATCTCCCATGACCCTGCAAAGCAAAGCTAGAGCCTGGATTGTTATACATGGTTCTCTGTGCAGTTGGAGTGTTTTTAGGCTTTTTGTAAAGCTTTTATTTCTCCTTTTCTCACTCTTTACTTGGTTTACCTTTTCCTTTGCTTGTTAGCTCATCAGCTGTTTATTATGAAAAGCCTAGGAAAGACTTCGGTTATTTGTATGATGTTTTAAATTTTTGAAATGATTTCAAATCAAATCCATATTGTTTTGATAATTATTTCGGGTTGCTGCTATCAAAATTATACATAGGCAAATCAAATGAAAATTCCTGTTGCCAATAGTTACACCACAGTGCAAATAGCAGATGGCCTATACTTTATTATTAAACAACTGCTTGCATATGAAGCCTGTAGAAGAGTTGACAGTTGAAAAGTTGATGGCTGTAGTCAAGGCCATAGCTCCCAATTCTTTTCTCCTTTTACCCGCTGAAATATCATCAGGAACCTCCAAATGTTCAGTACTACCTGTCCACTGTCCTCCTGCTAGGACCATGGACCGCACCAGGTCATTCATAGCTGGGATGCAAATGAAAGCAAATGAATCAGCATGGTTAATGTATATGCTCTTATTTCTATTTTGTATTATAAATGAGCTGGTTTTTGTCTATGGCTTAATGCAAATGAACACCAAAAACTATAACCACAACGTCATTCTAATTATAACATGCATTTAGCTGAATGAAATGAGTAGGCCAAAGCTTGATAAATTTCAATGAGTATTTTTATCCCACCTCCACCCCCTTTAAAGAGAGGAAAAGGAATTTTACTCTGTACAACTGTCATGCTCTTGTGCAGTAATGTGCAATATAATTAGAAGCCTTCATAGTGTGGTTTTATGGTGACAAAAATGGAATGAATAAAGGTAAGATGGAGAGCAGTTCTTATACAGCATCATCATTGAAAATGATAAAGAGTCCTTGGTCAAAGCAGGTTACTGAAGAAATTATTCATTTATGAATCAAATAAGTGTACCACTCAGTAAAAACCTGAAAGAGATGATATCCAAAGTGACAGATATTTAATGTGATTATATAATAACCAATTTCAACTTAGAAAAACCAGAGTATTACTATATAAAGAATGACAAACATTTTCAAGAGTTACAAGCCATTTTATTTATTCATTATATTTAATTTTGTTCATTAAGGAAATAAATTCCTAATGCTAAAGGTTTTGTTTTAAACCAATTTATTTGGGAAAAAATCTCTATGGCATATAATTAAAGGTTTTTTTTCCTGCCAACTCTTAGAAAGCACTGGAAATTTATATTACATGTATGACTAAATATATGCATGCAAATGTATCTGAGCATGCATATAATGCAAATTCAGTGCCAGTTTAAAAAAAATATTCTTCCAGCTCCTTTTATTAGAGGAAGACTGCACTTTGCAAAATAAGACAATTGGCACAGTCCAGAGAAAGGTTAGTGAAATATTAGAAATGGAAGCCAGTGTAGTCATTTGAAAGAAGCTGAACTGTCATAAAGTCTTACACATGGAACGATGGTAGGTCTTCATTTTTGTCTTTATCCTTCGGTCTCTTCATCAAAAAGGGCAGTCTTCTCAGTGCAACCACTTTAATGTCAGAGCATGAGGAAAAACAGAAACAGAAATGAAAGAAAAAAGGGAGAAAAACAGATGGGAGTTAAATGTTGAAATTAAGGACAGAAATGAATGTCTGAGTTTCAGCTATGTATGCTATACTAAAGCTATTATTCTCTTGCTGCTGAGTGATAATGAAATATGAAATATGTCCTTTGATACTTTAAAATACTTGGAATAACACTGAAGGTAATGATAAGGAACAATATATTTTGAAAGCTTGGATCGGCTAGAGTCCTATCAATACAGGAACTGATTAGAGTCACTTATGGAAGGAAAAGTTTTTCTCGTTAAGTTGTAAAGGTTTACCTTTAAATTAGGGCTATTGGTGGCCCACAAAGCACACGTTATGAAAATATCTAAAGGCTTTTCAATTCTTTATGTTTTTCTACTTTTTAAATTATAAGGCTTAATTCTGGAAAAAACATAATTTAGGAAAATACAAATTCTGTACAGGAGCATTTTAGTAAAATACATCAACCATAACTGGGGTGCCCGGGGATGATTAAAACAGTCTAAAGAAACTTTTAATATTTTCATTAAGGACTTTCATTATTAAACTCTACTGTAGAAAATAGGGGATTCTTGGTTTAAACTGAATTCTGGTGTATTTTTAGCAGCACCATGGAAATACACACTCGTTTGAGCAAAATCTTTCAAAAGATAACATTAGTAATTATATTAATGTCATTTTGCAAAAGGTTGGCTGGCGGAAGAGAAAAGTATTGACAGTAGTAATAAATGCTAGCACTTAATATATAAAAGCTAATAGATAAGGAAGCACCCTAAAGCAAGCAAAAATGACAGAGAAATCTGCGTTTATAACATTAGATATTCTGAAGAACTTTCTGAATGAGTTTATTAAAAAAAAATCAAAGGTAACTTCTAAAAAATTTTGTGAATGAAAATTAGGGTTATACATAGGTGTCAACAGCATACAAATAAAAATGTTCACTAGAGTCGCTCACAACATTCATAAACTACATTTTATCAGATTTGAATACAAAAAGTTATAACATCTTTGGGAATTGCAATTTAGGAGCTAGGGAAACAACCTGCATAAACAGAGACTCTTCCAATGGACTGGATAAAAGTTTTAAGTATGCCAGTGGTGGAATGTGATCCCTCTCATGGCAGTTAGTTTGTAGATATACAATGTTCTTTCCCCAAACCATACTGAAATTAAGGGAATGTTAGCATTGTTGGATTTTGTGTTCCTTTTAAAACCTCTAAAACTGAACAACTGCAGGAAAGGAGAATATTACTTCCTTCTGATTCTTATTCTGGAAATGTTTTAGCAGAGAGTATGAAGGAATGACAAATTTATATTTAAAACAAACAAGATGCCCTCAAAAATGATTGTGCTTTTCTTGTGTATGTTCTCATATCTGCATTCAAGTATCTTCCTTTGATCAAAAAAATTAAGTGCCTCCATTACCATCTCTTATTTAATAAGATGTTAGGTTTTTTATTTCAAAAGGTGGCAGATAAAGTTGAATTACCTGGCACCTTTTTAAGGGAAACTTGATCTCTCTACAATATTCAGGTTTCATGTAGATTTGCTAACAAGACTAGCAAAAGACCCAGGCAACAATAATCTTATGTGGGGGTAAAGAATTAAGCCACTTGCTTGAGACTAACACACACACACACACACACACACACACACACACACACACACACACACACGGTATAGAATTAAATCATTTTCTTGAGACTAATACAAACATATGTACGTATAACATACATTATTCATAAATGTAGACATGCATATATGTATTGTGTGATGGTTTTTGTTCCTTACATATGGATTTTTAGAGTGATATAGGTGCATTCTGAAACATATCCTATAATGAATGTCTAATCTCCTTTACTCTAAAAAATATTCTTCTCAGAGATAATTCCCACAAGGCTATAGTTAATTTTGAGTGTTTTGAGAGCTGCCCATAAGGAGATTCTATCTTGGGGGCAAGTATTAGCTATAGCTGTTTTTGCCTATTTACTTCATATACTTACTATATATAATATGTATATAATTTCACTATTATTCTATATATGTTTATAAGTATATAAATAATATAAACATACATACTACATTTATATACATATAAATACATATTTTTAATTTAGTGACTCTGGGGTTAGTGTGAATGGATGCAAAGTACCCTGTTTACCCTGTTTACATATTGTAAGACCATTGCTAGTGGTCAACTTCTTGGACATCTTCAAAAGGCCTAACACTAGACTTTTTTCTCTCTTAAAATATGCTTCTTCAGGCCTTTCCTTTGCTCTTGCTGTTTAGCTAAGCACACTAGGAAAGAAATATAAAGACTATGAATTATATGTGGTACATTATGATGTGTACTTCTGCTTTTGTCATTAAAAAAAATGAAATCACAAGTTTATACACAAACTTCTATCACCACATCTATTTAATTTTAATTGATCATTTACCAACCACTCAATTCTCATAACCTTCAATTAATTCTAAACCATTAACATTCTCTTCAAATTTATATCTATGTCTCTTTGCTACCCCCAATGTAACTTTGTTCCAATTTGACACCATCAATGTATCAGAATAAAACCTCATTATAAAATGTCTTATTATCTATTTAGTTATAAAGAATTATAAAAATGACCTCTTACAAATATTTCACACCTCATAATCACCCTATGAAGTATGACACAAAGGTAAAAAAGGCTTGCCTTGTATTAGCAGAACTAGAAACTGGCAGAGGTATTCTGGTTCTCATTTCAATTTTCTTTCTATAGTATTTTCCCTCCCTGGTCAAATGATGGTATCTTTGTGTATAGTATATCCCTAAATACACAATATCATAAATCATGTGGTTATGCAGTATTGCAGTATGCAATGCATTTTATAATTACATGGCATTAAAAAGAAATGATTCACCAGACTATTATCCCAAAGGGCTGTTGAAGTTATTTAAGAGGAATCTTTAGAAACGATTCTAAATCAGACTAGAAATCACAAATATTTAAAGAATTTAAACACTCACTGCTTCTTTTCTTGGTCCCCAAAATTTGGCCATCTTCTAAAGAGTTTGAACCTGCTGAAGAACTGACTTGACTATCTTGATGGGGGAGTTGAAGAAATCCTTCACTGGAGTCTGAGCAGGTAGGTGTTAATGTTAGAGATTTCTGATGTTCCTGATTAATATCTTTCTTAGACTTCATCAATTTCCTCATTTTCAGAGTAATCCAGTTGCCTCTCCTAATAGTTTAAAAAATCTTATCAGCCTAAAATTCAACATATAAATCCTTCACAAAATTAGATATCTTAACTTTTTTTGTCAAACCATGAATGAATAAATTTGGTTAATAGTACCTTCTAGGAGGAGATGGGTCAGAAAATTTGTATTGATCCATTATTTTTTCTTCTAATTTCTCCTTTTGTCTTCTTAATTCATTTAACTTCTCACTATAACAACAAAAATTACATCTTAGGATGGATATCATAACAAAAAATTTATGCTATTTCCATTATACTATGGTGCTTCTCATTTCGGGAACAAGGGGAAGAGAAAAATTTAGTAAAGGTGAATCATGGTTTAATACTAAGACAATTAATTCACTGAGATGCCCAGGTTAAAATCCCTGATTTTACCAGATTCCTCTATTCTCAATAGAGATCCAATTTAGTCCTGTCAGTTCTGTCTCTCATATCTATCTTTGTCTTTGATCTCAAGTTACAACTGCTTGTGATTATTTTTCAAAAAATCACTGCAACAGCTTTCTTAAAATTTACTAATCTCTATTCTCAAAACCTCAAATTCATACTCTAGAAAAATGTTATAGGTGGTTTAAAAAAATACAAATTCCATCATATTCTCCTGTTTAAATTTTTCAATGACTTCTTTGTATGGCATAGAGGTACCTTTGAGAAGTGGCCCCTGAGTATTTACCCACTGTTCTGGTGTTCCTCCTTCCTCAGTTTTGCTCCAGGCAATAACAATTACTTTTTAGATCTTATACCATACTATAACATACTTCGTGTTTTTACATTTTTTGCTTTCTTGGCCTGGTAAAACTCCTCAGGTGAGCTCATATTGAACTTTTAAGTCTCAGATCAAGCAACCATCTCTGTAAAGTCCTCCTTGCCTCTCCCAGACTAAGGTACTCCTTTTTACTATGTTTGCTCTATTTCTATTCCATTATAGCAATGATTTGTATTGCTTCCTTTATATTACTAGTTCTTAAAGAGCAGAACCCACATGTATAAACGTTAGTACTTCTGGTTCCTAACATAATGTGCAAAGCATAAGCATTCAAAAAAGTATATATTGAAATAATAATGTCAAAAATCAAGAAAAATTAACATTGAGTTTCTCTGCCACTGCTTATGGCAATGGTGAAATCATGAATAATATTTCAGAGTGCAAAATTATTTGGTACCTACATGTACTGTCTTTGTTCAATATGAAAAAGATCCTTGCTTTCCATATTTTGTTCCAATAGTTTTCCGTTCTGTAGCATTAATGTCTGAATTTGATCTAGCAGATGTCGATTTTCTTCTTCTATATTTCCTTTAAGTTGGCTTAGCAACTGTTTAAAACAAACATTTATTTCTTAAAATACCAACATTTAAATTTAACATAAATCACCCAAAACATCTGAAAAATACAGAGTACTTCACAAAGACTTGAGACTTCTGCTATTTGAGCAATTAGATGGTTACACATTGAACATAACATGAGTGATTTATTTTAGAGATGACAGCTAGAGTGCTGGGCTCTGTGTTCTACCCATACATTTCCTTAATTCTCATGAACACTGGGTTTTAACATATAATAAATTATCTAGTTCCAAAATCATAGCTTTCTTCAAAACTGTTTAACTCACAGTCTGAAAATTCAATTCAAATCTATGGCCCTCTATTTAAGTAGCTATGAAAACTGGACAACTTACTTTATTTTCTTACTTTCAATGACTTCATCTATAAAATAAGGATAATAATTCCAACCTCAACCAGGGTCAGGTGAGAATCCTGGTCACAGGAATCTTCACTTTATCCACAGTTGGTCAGGGCCCCAAGACCGCACCCAGAACAGAAGCTGCTGTGAATTTGCTGAATGAATGAATTATGCTCATTTAAGAATCAAGGTCAGGGCAGACACATTCCAGTAAATTCAAAAGTTTAGGGAAAGGATTAAAGATGGCGAAGTGAGAGGTGACACAGAGGGCTCCTCCTAAAACCACATATAATATGAAAATATAATTAATACAACTAATCCTGAGAAAGCAACAGGAAAGAAGGCTGTGCCAGATTGCAAACACGTGGAGAAAAGAACAGACCTCACGGAATAGGGTAAAGTACCAAAGCTGTGACCTGGCGGGCCCCAAGCACTTGCCTCACCTCAGCTCACTGGCGGGAGGAAGAAAAACGGATCAGGGAGGGACTGGAGGCCTGGGACTGCTGAACACCTAGCTCTGTAGATCTGCTCTGGGAGCACAAACCTACATTTCACGGTGTTCTTGTGATTAGTGGAGTTGGAAAGCTAAGACAGGTGGAATACCTGGAGAGACAGACTGATTCCAGCCGCTTATGGAAAACAGTGATCCATATCTGGCTGCTCTGGGACAAAAGAAGGCAGGCAGTCTGAGAGACTTCCTAACAGTGAGAGGGCTGCTAAAGGGGCAAGGATGGCACAGAGCTTACTGCTCAGGAGAAAGGACAGGTAGACAAAATTGTCTAGACACACTCTGCCCAGCAGGTTGGGAGCTTTCACGATCTTCAGGTGCTCCATCCCCCTGGCTGGATATGCATTCCAAGGACCCCCACTGTGACATGCAGCCTGCTATGCCTTCCGCCCAGCCAGCCGCCCCTGGCTCACAAACCAGCAGCCCCTGCCATGGTGTCAGGCCAGCCAGAGGGAAGCCCTGCCTACAGCAACTACAATCGCAAAGCATAGAGGCTTACACCTGTGTGCTCAGCCCACTGGTTCTGGCAGTGGAGACAGGCATAGCAGCTGGGAAACAGGAAACAGCTCTTTTCCTCCCCCCAGGCACCAACACCGCTCCAACGCTGCTCCCTTGCAACTCCCGACAATGCTACAGGGAGGGGCTGAGCAGCTCCAGAGAGTAGAGCTTCTGGGCACTAGAGGGCGCCACATACAAATATAAAACGTCAAAGAAACCTGGTTCAAACCAAAATTATACAAACACCAGAAAGAGAGTCAAATGAAACCGATCTCATCAATCTTCCAGAAAAGAGATTTCAATATAAAAATCATAAACATGCAAATGGAGGTACAAAAAAACATCCAAGAACTCAGGAAAAAATTCCTGTCAGATATCCAATCATTAAGGAATACAATGGAGGGTTGTAAAAGCAGATTAGATACAGTGGAGGAGATGATAAATTAAATAGAAATTTGAGAAGAGGAATACAAAGAAGCTGAGGCACAGAGAGAAAAAAGGATCTTTAAGAATGAAAGAGTATTGAGAGAACTTTTGACCAATCCAAACGGAACAATATAATTCAAACCAAGACAGACAGAAATGTTGCTGAACTTTTCCTTTATCATTAAAAAGCAGTTAAGCAACAAATATAAACTAATTTAAACAGCCGTGTTTTTTTCTGGCTGGTACTTCTTTTTAACTTTATAGTGTTCAAACTAAAAGGTGAAATTCTTTACTTGTGAATACATACCTTAGGTTTGAGAACTTGGGGAAAAAGTACACACATCCATTCACTTTTTAATAATGAGCTAGAACTTTAGTGCATATTTCTTCTTATGAATGTATGTTGGGTACAACACTCACTCCCACCCCAAAAACCTCTGTCCCAGTGGAAAAGGCTTAAGATATTCATCTGAAGAACTAGGGGGCATTCTTAGAAGTTCAGGCATAAGAACCTGATGTCTATGTCTATTAGACTGAAGAACACAGAATAAAACAAAAGGCTAATAGTGGTCCCTCTCAATACGTCTTCAGCAGAAATGAAGACTTCCCAATATGATTTTCTGCCAGAGTGCTTAAGGAACTTAAAGGATTATCATATATATAGTATAGAATAGGGAAAGCAAAAAAGAGCCAAGAATGCTATCTTCTGATACACACCAACCATTTTTCATAGGACCTATTACCAATCTACCCTTATAAGTCTCAAAATTATTTTCAACACATAGATCTAAGCAACTGCCAATTGTTCAGTGTTGATTTTTAAGTTCAACCCTGATTTGCATTCTCTAGCTTAGAGGTCAAAATTCGTAAGACTTTGGAATTTTTAAGGTGTGGGTTTGAATCCAGCAATCTGATTCTGCCATTTATTAGCTGTGATCCTGAACCTCAGTTTTATAATCTAATGAAGAGAATAACTATAAAGAACTGGTCATAAAAATTACATGAATATACAGAAATACAACTGAAGTTTTTAGCCCAGTACTTGCTACTTAGTTAACATTCAATAAATAGTACCTACCATGCTTCCTATTTTACTTAGCATTCAGTATTAGTTTGATCAAATATTTTAATATTATTTTGAAACAGAAGTATAAAATTATAATGTAAGAAGTCAGATATCACAAGGAAGCCTTATTACCACAACTTCATTAAAAAACAATTCACATTTACTTCTTAGTTTAAGAAAAGAAGGAAACTTGTAAACTATAGTTTTAATTCCAAATTTCAACTTTGAACCAGATGATGCAAATCACTAATGGCTCCAATAAAAAAATTTTTAAGTCTTGAGTTAAAAATACATAAAATATTTGTCTTAAATCTAAGTAATTATATTTACCTCTTGTAATGTAACCAAAGTTTTTATTTCAATAGATGCTCTTTTCATGAGCTCCTTATTCTCTTTCACTAATTCTTTCAGATGAATGTAGGATTCTTTATAAACACCAATCTCTTTGTAGAGGGTTTTATTTTCTTTTTTCAAATTTCCAATTTTCACATTATTTTCTTCTAATGTAGTACCTTTTATTTCTGCTTGTTGTCAGAGTCTCTTATTTTCCTTCTCCAATTGTTTCTTATCCTTTTCTAGTTGAGAAGTCTCTTGCTCTAATGACTTATTTTCTTTTTCTAACTGTTCTGGTCTTTTGCTAGATACTTTTAACTCTTCTAGGTTTTTTTTGCAATGTTTGATTTTCCATCTCTAAGTCTTGAAGTTCATTCTCTAATTGCTGAATTTTCTTCTTGCTGTTTTCTAGATCTTTCTGTAGCCTTTGATTTTCGGTATCTAAACCCTGGTAGCTAACTTCCAAGCATTCTGTTATCTCGAAAGCTGCTTTCATGAGCTCTAAACCCTTCTTAAGCTGTTCTTTTTCACTTTCCAGTTCTTTATTTTCTAGTTGTAGCTGAGCCATTTTCATGCTTGCACACTTCAAAGATTCCACATTGCTTCGTAGTTCTAAGTTTTCCTCGTCAAGTTGGGAATTCTCTTTTTCTAGGGATTGTAACTGTAAAGTAAGGTTTTGAAAGCTATCCAGTGCTTTTTTAAATTTCCTATTCTCTCTTTCTAGCTCTGAATTTTCTTGTTTCAAGGCCTCAATTTTTTCACAAGTAGTTTTTAAATTGGTTATCTTTTTCTGTAACAATTCATTTTCTTTTTCAAGATGATGCAACTCATTTTCAAGTTCCTCTGCTCGTTCTCCTTTTTCTTTATAATGTTCCAATTCTTTTTTAATTTGTCTTTTTTCAAATTCAATCTTGCTTAGCTTGCTACTTGTTTCTTTGATAGATTCATGGAGAATTTTATTTTCTTTTTGAATGTCTTTCACCCTTGCTTCAGCACTTATCTGGGAGCGCTGCCTTAAGGAAGACACAGTTTTATTCAGATGTTCATTTTCCTGTTCTAATATTTTCATCTAATTTTTAAAAAGAAAGGAGAAAATTAAAACCTTAAATTAGCATAAACTAAATATTTTAAATTACGTAGTTTTTCCATTTCAAAAACCAATGAAGAAATCAGAACATGAATGTGTATAACATGTCTATCTTACTTATAATTCTGACAAATATTTACTGAGACACCATTGTATGAACACACGGCCAGGTCGGCCAGGTCATTAAAGCTCATGTCTTTCAGGAGTTCATAATGTATTCAATATTACTCAAAATGACCTTTAGTTATATACAATTATATTTTTAATTTCAAGTATGAATACTGGTGAAATACACACACATATTTACTTAAATTTCTTTGATAAGCTTTTAATTAAATTAATTTTGCAATGTATATATACATTGGTCTTCAATAAATATTTTGCTCTATTTTACATGTATATATATATATATATATGGGTGTATATATATGTATGTGTGTATTCATTCCCCAAAAGAATTCTAATTTGCCAACATCAAAATGACAAAATCTCCTGGAACATCTGAACTAATCCATTCAATTTATATCATGGCCTAATGTAATGGTTCTCAAAATTCAGTGTGTTAAACAATCCCTTAAGAAGTTACAGAAGTACAGATTCATGGTTGGCTATAGAATTTTTGTTCTGTAGCTCTATGGAAATCTGTATTTTTATAGGTGGCCTGAGGACTATACCTATATAATATAAACAAATCATCTTACTTCTAAAAAATAAATAGAAATTTTAAACTAGGAAGTCATTCAATCTATCCAGTTTCCTCAAGCATAAAATGAGAATGACCAATCAACCCTTGAAAGCAAATGTGAAAGTACCCAGAAATGTTGTTGCCACCACTTCTCCCTCCTCAGTGAGGGTAGAGTACAGGGGTGTTTCCCTCCGCCTCTACTCAGGGACTTCAGAATCTGTAGCCCTCTTCCACAGATACTTTAAAGCACAGTTATGGCAAAATTTTATACCAGAAGATTATTAAGCATAATGGCAATTTAAAAAATTTTAAGCTTTCCTTTCAACTTTCCTAAAATATGAGAGAAAATTATGTAAAACCATAGTTACTTGAAAAATCTAAAAAATTCTAAAATATTTCCCTTTAATGTTCTATGACATTTTGTTTGCATACATTTTAAAATAACTTCAACAAATGTTAAATACATTGCTATTAGGAAATTTATTTAAATAGTTAAGAATTCTAAGAATTTTGATCATTTTATGTAAAGGAAGTTTTATTTTTCTACTTTAACCTTAACAAAAATGGAAGATAATCTCACATGGAAAAAAGTCTTCCCATATTATCTCAAAAGCATCAACTTGCAAATCTTATCCAGGAACTCAAGTCAACATTAATTTCCATGTTCAGGAAGGTTTTAGCTATTAATAACTAACGGTTCTACCTTTACAGATTGAAATATATGGATAACAGGTATTCAATTACACTCGTTTTACATCAGTGAAATTCAAGTGAAACATTCAGTTTACAAGACATCTTTCATGCAATGACTTTATCAGAAATTGCTAGAATCACTAAGAATTTACAAATTAGACTGCAAAGCTAATTTCAAAATCAAATTATAATTTCCAGATCCAACTATAATGACAACTAAAATAAAACTTCCAAATACTAAATGGCTACTCCTACACTTTAACACTATATTGGTTGTCAAAAGCTTATTAGTTGGTTAATGGATTAAAGAAATAAAAAATGCTTTAAATGAGTAAAAATTTTTTAAGAAAATCAAGGACTCTTTTCACATTACCTAAGGCAGTGGTTCTCAAAGCATGGTTCCAAAACAAGAAGATGAGCATCGTCTAAGAATTTCCTATTAATAAGAACTCTTAGCCCTTAGCTGTGACCTACCAAATCAGAAACTCTGAGCAGGGGGCTCAGCAATCTGTTTGAACAAGTCTTTAAAATGATTCTGATGAATCTATAGTTCAAAACCACTATTGTAAGGGTTAGGGAGATTTTCATAACCAAGTCTAGAAACCCAGAATCTATCAAAGGAAAAACTAGACATGGTTGACTACATATAGAAATAAAAACTAATTCATAAAGACATATGTGTAAGAGTATTTATTGTAATACTTTTCCCAGTGACCAAGAACTGGAAACAAAAGTGAAAGCACATTTGGGGGAAAAAATGTGATGACAGGTGTTCCTGATAAAAACATCACGTGTGTTCCTATGACATGATTCTATTTATATAAAATGTGTGTGTATGAGTGTATGCAGAAAGATATGCAAAAATAAGTTACTTGGATCTATCACACAATTGTAATACTTCTGATTCAACCAAGCCTAATTAAAATTCAGGTTTTGTAATGCCTAAATTGTGGTCTCTAAACCATTTACCACTGAAAGGAACAAGGGCTTTTTGGAGAAATTACAGAAATATTTCAGAGGAGCCTAGAATACTTTGTCATGGCAGAAAGCAAGGTAGCTTACAAGGAGTGCTAAGGTCATGTCCTAAGGATTAAGGAAGCATTTTAAAGAGTTATGACAGTAACAAACGTAAATGCAGTGGACTGAAACACTTCAAATATTTTAAATCCATGAGTTCATAATGACAGTAAAACAAACAAACTCATTCATTATCTCAGGATATGAGAGAACCAATTCCTTACTTGGAAACTTGTAAATAAAGGGAAAGACTCAAACATTCATCTTGCTTTTTCCATAGAGCTATTCCAGAGTAACGAACGACTGATTTTTGTTTAAACCAATAATTTTTAAGAGAAAGTTTTTCTTTATAGAAATAATCTAGTTACCAAATTAAGAACAATATCAAAATTTTGCAACTTTGATTAAGGGATCCAAGCATATGATTTCCATGACAACTAACATTACAAAAAGAGAGACAACCAATCAATCAATGTGCCTCTTGATTGAAATATACTCCTTATGAATATTCTTACTAAAAACTCAGTTTGAACCTGATTATGCCTACAGATAAAACAAGAATTACAGGAGACAAAAGAACTTGCTAAGTGACACAAAAAGGATGCAAGGAGCAAAATCTAGATTGTGGGGTATAGTTAGACAAAAATCCTGGTTTCTTCAAGAGGAAAATTGCCAGGAAAAAAGAATAAATCTATACACTAAAAAAAACTTAAGAGTCTATTATTTTGTAACATATTAAAACCAGAGTCTTTTTTGATTGAACATATTCATCTTACTTGGATTTAGATTCCAACAAAACGTTAAAAAAATCGTAACAGATTTGGAGAAACTGAAATACTGACCAAAACACATTAATTTTTTAAGTGTGATAATGTCACTGTTCTTGTTTTCTGAAAAAATTCCTTACTTTTTAGCAATATATACTGAGATATTTATTGGTGAAATTATACCAAGTCTAGGACTTATTTCAACATCATCTAGTGGTTGTAGGGAGAGTAGACAGGGTAGAAGTAAGAAATAATTGTTGAAGCTGAATAATAAATATAGGAGTTCATTACTCCACATTTATGTGTCTGAAAATTTTCATAGTAAGGTAAAAAAATGAGAGTACATTAAAAACTGGAAAGTAAGTACTCTGACAGTGCTATTAATTGATACTTTTACATATATTTTTTTGACATTACATTAAAAATTAATTTGAATTTACCTTTTTATTTAGTCTTTGATTTTCCTTCTGAACTTTCAGGATTTTGGAAGTGTTACCTTCTGCAGAATCCATACTACTCCGAAGTTCTTCTACAGTTTTTGTCAAACTCTGGTTTTCCATTTCTAATTTCAATAAACTACTTGATGTCAATTCATTCACCTCATGGCCCAAAGATTTTTGTGGTACTAAAATATTGAAAAATATATATTTGGTAAATCTGTGTCTACTCTTTACTATTTAAATTGTTGAGTCTAAATGTACTATATCACCTGGTCCTGAACTTTATAAAATTTTCTACAGTGATACAAGATATACACAATAAAAAAATAACATATTAAAGGCAGGTAAATCTTGAATTTTTATTGCATCCACAGACATTCTAGTGGGGAAAAAATGTACAAAATTTACACTGAAGAGACTAGAGTTTCAGCTCTCATTCCATGAGAAATCAATTATTTGACAATGTCCCAGCCACTTTAAGTTCAATGAGTCTTAGTTTACTTGTGCAAAATATAGTTATTGCCCTGTGCGCTCTCTCCTGGAGTCATTGTTTGGTTCAAGTAAGAAGTATAAAACATATCCTATCCCCACACCTTCAAAAATTAAAGGACAGTTTGGGTTAAAATATCCTAATCTGATTCTGAAAAAGGAAAGACAGCATACACTGGTCACCTTGAAAAAGTCTTTCTCTAAATTAAGAATCCCTAGTAAACCTAAGTGTAAAGAGCAATATGTACTTCACTTTGCCAAAGAAAAAAAATCTAAACAGATTTGAGCATTACATTTTTTAAATTAAGAAAACTCAGTTTCTAGTTCTGTAAATGATACTCTTCGGTAAGCTAAAATAGTTATTTTTAAGTAACCCTGCAGCAGACTCATTTAATCTGTTAATTAATTTAAAATATTTACTTTGATGATATAAAAATATTAGGGTTTACAAATAAAAAAAGACACCTATAATTTATTTTAAAATCCTCAATTTCAGGAAAGGCAACAGAAGTACAGGAAGGCCTTTCTAGGTCTGTCTACTTTTGTGTATATTGAAATTCTCCATCATAAAAAGTAAAGAAATATGAACACACAAAATAATATCCCCACAAGCATACATTCTTTCCAAATTAGGTATGATAGACTATCCCTTAGATTTTAAGCAAAGAAAGCCTTGATTCTTCTATCTAGCTTTTTATTCTAGTCTGCATATTATTAATCTTTTAAAAGTTGATGTACTAGGGAGTCACTCACTTTTAAAATTCCATTAGTTGTCCAAGTCTTCTTTAGTAAAACTCTAGTTCATGATTTGTAGTCACGCATTTCAATTAAACAAGATTAAGCTATTAAAGCAATATACCTTAGTAATACTTTTAATACAGTAACTGTGTTTGAAAGAAGTTTCAGGTCAGACACTGCAGAATTAAAAGGATGCTTACAACACATTTTTAACAACATGGGGATCTGCCCATGTTATAATCCTAGGTGAAAAAGAACCTGAATTGTATACACACTAATCTAATAATGTCTAAAATATCTATGCATGTGTAAAAAACTTCTAGAAGCAAATTTTGTGAAATGTAAAAGTGACTTAAGAAAGTATTTGTTTCTTTAATTTCTCACTTTATATTTTTCCGCATTTTATATTTTTTCCAAATTTTCTATAAAGTCCCTTGTACAACTTAAAAAACCAAACTACAACCCATTAGAATGGATTTGCAGGTCTATAACCCCAAGTGAGGATGATGACGATGATATAATGATAATAATAATTATAAACGTTCAAATGCTTACTATTTACCAAGCACTATTTTAGGGGCTTCATAAGTATTAATAAATTCAATCTTCACAACAGCCCTACAAGGTATTTACTGTTATTGTTCTCATTTAACAGATGGGAAAACTGTAATTTTAACTACTTTGGTATAGAAAACATTTTAGTTTGAATTGCTTTCCTTGTAACAATTCATAAAGAATATAATAAAAAATGTTTCACAGGTATTTTAAGAAACACATCTCACCAAGTTCACTGGCTGAATATTATCACTTACGACAAAGGGAATTCCTAGAATTTGGAATTGGGTTCTCAAGTATAAAATCAGGAAAAGCCTAATGGTAATAAATATGACAAATCATCTGTGAAAGTAATTACTGTAATTACTCTGTTAGCACCAGACTATAAGCTTTCTCAGACCTTATATCTATGTCACCACTGTATCTGCAGCCTGCTATAATATTTTACACATGGTAGATGCTTATTAAATATCTGCAAAAGGAAGGAAAGCAGGTGAAATAATCTAATACTGATTAACTGAGGAATTATGGAACCAGTCTAATTCAAATAAATGTGACTTAGATGTAATTTCAATAAACATAGCAGTACTAGCATTCTCAAAGCTATAACCCAAATAAATATATGTATATGCTCAGCTTTAAGTAAGAGGACAAGTCAATATGGAGCGTATGAAAAAAGAGTCAAAAGTTAAAAATTTATCTAAGGGTCTTTCATCATCTCTAGGGTATAACTGGCCTGGACTGGTTGTTAGGTATAATCCTAAATTGCTGATTACATATATCGATGAAAATAGCCATTAAGATCCTTAACTTGCTTTTAGAAATCTGGCTACATATTCTCCTAAGAATCTTTTCTCTGCATTTTGACTTTCTAATTAGGTTTGCCTCTAGTCAAAGAACAGGTTGACCAGCTAAGTATGACTTTTCTGTACTATCTAGTAGATGGCTATCTTTTTCAAAATAAATTAATAAACTCGTATTCCAGCTTCCTGTGATATTAACATGAAATAATGCCTAAACAACTGATCAAATCTGTCACTGCACTTATAAAGTTGAGTTGTAAGACATGTAAAGATAAGGACCAGATCCAGGAATGTGGTAATTAAAATTACTCTAGACATCATATCTAGAGAGACATCTCCAGGCAGGGAATATAAAACTGCAATAAAATATCCAGAAATGTAAGCATAAATATGACTTCATTTACTCACTCATCATTTTAATTAAAATGATATAGGGAATACCTTCAGAAAGTTCACTAGTTCTGTATATTTGTTCTAGCTGCCAGCCAAGATGTAATGATTCATCCATACTCTGTTTCTGTGCCATTTCCAAAGTCATATTTTCTTCCATTAACTCTTCTATCTTTTTTCTATCCATACCACATTCCTTTTTCATTGGCAGGGAGGAGACAGAGAAAAGAAGCTAAGAAACTGTACAATTTCAAGCTAATATTTTATTATTACTCTTATTTATCAGAAACTGAACAATATGAGGATAAATTTTGAGTTCCTTAAAATTTTTCACAGTTTGGAGGTAATAGTCGGTTACAATCATTACTACTGGTCATTACACTGAGCAGGTGTCTGACATCCTTAAAAAGTAATCTCTGGGCCACTGAAAATTTCTTCATGTGAATATACCATTTTGGTAGTATAATAAATAATTTCCTACCCAATGCTAAATTTTAGCAAATAGTTTTATTTCTGTATTTTTTAAGGCATGTTTACACAATAGCTTATTAGGGTTTTTGAAAAAGTAGAAGAGAAAATTAATAAATAATAATTTTGAACAAGAGCATAAAATTCTACCACTCCTGTATTTATATAAAATTTATATGTAATTTATTTATATATAATTTATTTAGCTAGTTCTCTGTTAAAGCCTCAAGGGCACTAGCCATCCTTGTCATTACAACGAAATTAGAAGAAGCGTGTATTTTTTTTTCTTAGAGGCCATGTTACCTTAAAATACTTACCATTTCCATATCATGCAGTTTAGTTTTTAGTTGTAAATTCTCTTTTTCTAATTCATGCAATTTATCAGAATGAGCTCGAGTGCCTTCTAATTGGACCTCCAACATGGTTTTTGTTTCAAATAAAACTTGATTGTCTTCTTTTAATTCCTAAAAGCATTTCAAATAGGCTTTATTTACAACAAATGGGTTAACATCTGTTAAATTTTCTAACTCTTTGTAGAGTCTTTTGGGTTTCTATATAAACTATCATGTCATCTGTAAATCGTGACAATTTAACCTCTTCATTACTAATTTGGATGCCTTTTGTTTTTTCATTTTCTTGTCTGATTGCTGTGGCTAGGACTTCCAATATCATGAAAAAAGTGGTAAGAGTGGGCATCCTTGACTCATTGCTGATTTTTGAAGGAAAGGTTTTTTCAGCTTTTCACTATTTTGATGCTAGCTGTATGTCATATATGGCCTTTATTATGTTGAGGTACATTCCCTCTATACCCAATTTGTCGAGAGTTTTTATAATGAATGAATGAATTTTGTCAAATATATTTTCTGCATCTATTGATGGATTTTATCCTTCTTTATGTTAATGTGGTGTATCACACTGACTGATGATAATGAACCATCCTTGCATCTCTAGAATAAACCACAGTTGGTCATGATGAATGATTTTTTATTTTTTAATTCAGCATGCTTTTATTTTGTCATGAATCTATATCACCAGGAATGAACTAGTTTCTAACTACTTTCACTTATAATATTTTCACTTGAATTTGCATACAGCTTCCTTATCCCCATAATGAAAGTGAACCAAATTCTCCCATTTACAATGAAGAAACTAAAAAAAGAAAAAAGAATGCAGAAGCAAGCACTGTCAAATTCTAGCTGTCAAACTCAACTTCACATAACACTGAAGCACAACCATTAAGTAAGAAAAAATATTCAGAGGGGAGGGAGAGAGAAAGGGAAGGAGCATGAGCATGTGTTGAGAGAGCCTTCATTGATCCTACTTTAGTATTCTGCATTGAGCAGCAAAGAGAAATACGTTTTGCTTTCACTTCTAGGAACATGTTTGAATTAGTAGAGATACACACTTTATTTTGACTACGAGAGGACTCAAGTCTTCCCTACCTATAATGCAAAATAAAGGAATGAAAGAAGAACCCCAAAGAATTCGATGAGATTAGTTATGTCCCCAAACCCTTTTTACAAGTCTAAGTGATATGCTCACCTATCATAAACACCTGGAAGTATTTACAGTTTGTCAACATTTCCAGAGTTCCTTACATTTATTAAGTGCATTTGAAATGCACTTTGAAAAATCGCAACAATTTCAAAGAAAAAAATTGTGAGTGGCTTAAATTATGCAACATACCTCAACTCTTGCCTTATAAAATTCAGTATCATGTAGCCTTTCTTTATATTTGCTGACTTCACTTTCCAGCTGATCAAGTCTGACTGCCTTCTCCTGAAGTGCATCTAATTCATCTCGGTACATTCTTGCAGAATGAGCATCCGAAAGCAAGTTCATGTTCTAAATATACATAAATATTAATATCTTAATATTGTTTTATATTTTCAAATTGATAACCTTTGGTTGCACAACTTGATGAATTTACTAAATAATAAAAAAATTGTATACTTTGAAAGTGTGAATTTTATGGTAGGTAAATTATATCTCAAGTTGTTTTTTTTTAAATGAACAGATAAGTTTTTTTAAAACCAAGAATAAAAAGTATTTTAAAATATTTTTTTACATATAAATATACAAACTTAAGCTTACATACAATTTTTCTGTAGTATTCTGTATTAGGAATATAAAAAATACTCAGGATATTTTAAAATAAGTGAACCTCTACTTAACACAAATTTTTATGAAATGTTATATATAGGAATATAAAAAGTATTCAGGATATTTTAAAGTAAATGTACTTCTATTTAACATAATCATTTATAATTAACTTAAGGTGAAAAAGTTAACTTTAAAATACTGGGTAAGAACACAGAAGAGGCAAACTGTATTACTAAAATTCATCATTACTTACTTTGGAAAAATAATGTTTCTATCCAGGTAATGTAACAAAATTCTGCTGAGTATTTTTTAATACTTCCAAGGGTATGCTTAGCTGCATATCTTAATGTCATTTCAGGCAAATTAAAATTCAACCTTTTATAAGTTATCATAATACTTTAGAACAGCAGTTACCACACTGTGATCCAGGGACATCTGTGGGTCCCTGAAACCCTTTCAGGGAGTTCATGAGCTGAAAACCATTTTCAGAATAATACTAAAACATTATTTACCCTTTTGCTCTCATTCTCTCACAAGAGTGCAATGGAGCTTTCCAGAGACTACATAGCATGTGAAATCTCAAGAGACTGAATGCAGAAAACAGATATGAGAATCTGGTAGTCTTCAATTAAGCCAGGCATTAAAGAATTTGCAAAAATGTAAAAGTACAAGTCTTCTTAATTTGGCGGGGGTGGGGGGGAATAATGGTTATTTGGTTAACATAATTTTTAGCATAGAATGGGTTGTATATTCTTTTTAAATGAATTAATATTTAGTTTTTTAAGTTTTAATTTCAAGTATAGTAAATACCAGTAGATACAATCCACATTAAACATCCTTATTAATTTTCAAGAGTGGAAAAGAGTCTTGAGATCAAAAAGATCGAGAATCACTGTTTTAGACAGAACACACATATAAAAAATTCTGCTGCCAAAAGTAGAAAGCAACCACAGCATATTTAGAAATAAATATCATGATTCCCAGTGTCATTCATCTAGCAAGGTTCCAGTTTATGATCCTGCAAGTAGAATATTCCCTCAATTTAAAATGGCACGTTCGGGTAAGGAAAAGAAATAATTGTCCAGCTTACCACAGTCCTACCGTTTATGGTTAAAGAAGACCTCAAGCACTACCTCCAAATGGAAATGAAACCTTATAGTTATTAAAAGAAGTGAACTCTTAAACAATCTTGGTTCAAGATTAAGAAACATAAAGCTTTAGTAAACTAAAAATAACTTTTTTAAAGTAAAAAATTTTTATCTTAATAAAAAAAAAGGGAAAAAGCAAAAAACATTCTATCGTATATAAGTTAACATAAAGCACCATCAAAGAGCAGAGACCTAAGGAGACACATATAACCAGCACAGGTTACAGTACAGGTGTTCCAGCTTCCAAGCCCACTGAAGTCAAATGCACATAAAAGAGAAACTTGGAACTGCCCTCGGCCTAAGAGGCTCCTCTGAATCTTAGTGAGGTTGGAGTAACACTGATGTAGAAAAAAGAAAAGTCCAAAGACCTTGATTTCTAATCTTGGCTCTAGAATTTTTGAAAAGAGACACTGAAAAGTCATCAAATTTCTTTAAGCATCAGCAACCTCATAATTCATTAAAGTAAAAGTTATAAATTATAAGGAGAAAAATTAATTCCCAATTACTTAGCAGTCCTACATAATAAAAGTTCCAGGTACAAACCTCTTGTTGCAGCCTTTTTAATTCTATTTCCATTTGCTCAAGTTCTTCTTTGCAGTCCAATAACTCTTCAGTATTTTCGTCCCTTAAATGCAAAAAATCTTTATTTTATAATAAGCTTACTGCTTTTGAAAACTATGATCATCATCTGCATTAATACAAATGTATTATTATTACTAAATATCTAGTTGAACACAGCATTAGGCATAACCCCAACCAAGGGGAGAAAGAGAAAGAAATGGGCATTGGGAATTTGTGATCGGATGTCATTAATCAAACTACCCCTTAAAGTTTTCCAAAGGCTAATAACCTCAGGGATTAATGCCCTCTTAGTTCACAAGGTAGTTTCTCTCTCTTCACCCTTCCTGCCAACCTCCATTCTCACTCCCCTTTCTTGCTCTCTCCCTCTCTGCATAGTCAAAAACAAATAAGCTGGAAGAGTTTTCATGCAAGGCAATACTATATGGGTCTGAGACTTATAAGGTTCTCCAAACTATTTTCAACATAGTCAACGGCCTAAAGGAAATCATACACTGCCACACAGATTCCTATAGTCTTTATATCTCTATTGGTTTCTTCCTTGTAGTCTATAAACATCTTCAAATTTCTACTATTTTTTTTCTCTTTAAATTGCTTTACTTCTACCTCCCATTTTCTATCTTCCCTTCAAGGCCACGCTCATAAATAAAGTCTCCACTCATTATCCCTACTTTTCCACCATCTGTTGTTTTTTTTTTTATCATTTGATATTTTTAATTCAACAGGATATTGGAAAAACTTTCACAAAACAATACATAGAAAAAAAAGCATAATACATAAATACCATCAATCCATTTCTATATGGTGCTGTTCTCAAAAAATAATCACCAATAGTCATACACTTAGGTTGTTACCAGTCTTTTAATATTATAAAACTTAATAAATAAGCTTGCACAGCCAAATGTGTATGTCCTATCTAATCTACATATTATTTTAATACTTAATGTGGTTTTATATTTTTAATCAGTCTTAAGTCGTTTTCATAGAAATTTTTATTTTGAAATAGTTATAGACTTAAAGGAAATTGCAAAAATAGTACCTGTTCTCATGTACCCTTCATACAGCTTTCCTCAATGGTGACATTTTATATATTGGCAGTATAGTATCAAAAGCAGGAATTTGGCATTGGTACAATACCATTAACTAAATTTACGACCTTATTTCATTTTAAAATCTATTTCTGAAGTAGACAGGAAACAAATAGCATGATTTTACATGTACATACCATGTTCCACATGCTATGCATACCTGTCTAAAGGAACTAGCTTTCCCTAATGATAAATGTTGGCAAATGTCAACAGCCTCACTAGAAAACAAAATTTCATTGGGAATGTAACATGAAAAGAAAAGAAGTATCCAACAAAACAAGCAAAAAACCTCAAGGTACCAAGCTGGAGAGCTTATGTGAAAGTGGCAAGTTGGTGGTAGAAGCAGTGAGAGCTTGAAGCTTTACAGGGAGACAAGTCACAGCGTCAGTTTGCTCAGGAAGGACACCCCGGGGAAGCTGGCATCTGTGCTAGGACTTGCACAATAAAAACAGAGTTGCATAGGCTGGGATAGAAAGAAAAGGCAATCCAGGGACAACAGTGCAGAGGCAGGAAGGTAAGGGAACCAGGCATCTGGGTCCTTGAGAAAGCATTTCCCAAGTTCCTGCTCTGAAACAGGCCCTGGGCTGCGGGTTGGATAGTCACATGGGTGAAGCAAAGGCTCTGCCGTTGCTGAACCTACAGTTTGTCTGGAGACAATGTGACTGGTGCTGTGATAGAGGAGGCACTGGGGTCTGTGGGGGTCCAGAGCAGCAACTGAAACTCCCAGGGGTTGGCAGAACTGGGAGAGGCTTTCCACCATCTGTTCTTTTTTTTTTTTTTCCATTAACAAAGACAATTTTATTGAAAGGTAGTTTAGATGTTGTAACAAAGTTTTTTTTTTTTTTTTTTTTTAGGTAATTATTTTTTATTGAAGGGTAGTTGACACACAGTATTACATTACATTAGTTTCAGGTGTACAACACAGTGATTCAACATTTATATACATGATAATTCTAGGTACCAGCTATCACCATACCAAGTTGTTACAATATTTTGACTATATTCCTTATGCTATACATTACATCCCGGTTACTTATTTATTTTACAATTGGAAGTGTGTACTTTTTGTTGTTGTTGTTGTGAGGGCATCTCTCATATTCATTGATCAAATGGTTGTTAACAACAATAAAATTCTGTATAGGGGAGTCAATGCTCAATGCACAATCATTAATCCACCCCAAGCCTAATTTTCATCAGTCTCCAATCTTCTGAAGCGTAACGAACAAGTTCTTACATGGAGAACAAATTCTTATATAGTGAATAAGTTACATGGTGAACAGTACAAGGGCAGTCATCACAGAAACTTTTGGTTTTGCTCATGCATTATGAACTATAAACAGTCAGTTCAAATATGAATACTCATTTGATTTTTATACTTGATTTATATGTGGATACCACATTTCTCTCTTTATTATTATTATTTTTAATAAAATGCTGAAGTGGTAGGTAGATACAAGATAAAGGTAGAAAACATAGTTTAGTGTTGTAAGAGAGCAAATGTAGATGATCAGGTGTGTGCCTGTAGACTATGTGTTAATCCAAGCTAGACAAGGGCAATAAAACAACCATGTATGCAGGAAATTTCTCTCAGAACAGGGGGCTGAGGTTCTACGCCTCACCTCTGTTGATCCCCAATTTCTCACCTGATGGCCCCCCTGCGACTGTGCCTGTCTTAGGTTGTTCCTCCCTTGAGGAATCTTACCCGTCTCTGGCTAACCAGTCATCTTCCGGGGCCATACAGGGAAATGTGAAGTTGGTAAGTGAGAGAGAAGCCTTACTGTTTGAAAAGGTTAGCTTTTTACTTCTTTGCATATTTATGCCCTGTGGCTTCTATGCCCAGCATTTGTCTTGAGGTATCTTTACCACTTGGAAGAATTATGATACTCGGTAAATTTGATATGAGGCACAAATTCTATTTAAGGGTTGTAATTAGGAAGTAAGAAGAAAAGCTATAGAAGTAGCAGGTGGCAGAAAACATGGGAAGATTGATTATTTCTTTGACATATCTTCTTGTAGAGTAACTTTAGCATGTATAGGTTTTAAACTACTAATTAAATTGTGCACACACATTAACATAATAGGAGTATAGTTACATAACCAAATCATACCTGTAATTACCAGCCATCTCCAGTGAAACCAAGAAAACCAGTTAGGCACCTTAGGCATTTGTGAAAACTTATCTATGATATGTTGGATATTGTCCAACTGAGCTCGAACAGTCTGAGAAAAATCAGACAAATTAAAACAACCCATTCCTGGGGACTGTTCACATCCCATATGTTCTTTTAACAGTAAATAGTCTGTAGTTTTAAGAATTTGGAGCACTACAATTTGCACTTCTCCTAATTCTTGGTTGAGTTCCAACAGTATAGATCCAGTCAAATTTGTTGTTTTACTGTATGCACAGGCCAGCTTAGATACCTCCTTCCTCATTCCCATGGGAAATCCAGGAACTGGTGGGATGAGTGCATCTACACCTGTAGCAGTGCGTGGATCTTTGTTGGGGTTTTTTGATGATCACCTTCTGGCATGAGTCTTCCAGAAAGTGCTGATGTTGGAAGTTCTTTTTCATATCGTATCTTAGTTCATTTTCTGGGTAGCCCAATTAGGCTTTGATCCTCTGTATAAACACAAACAGACCCTTTGCCTACACTTTTATATGCCCTTTATACCCTTGTGTAGGACTCATTGGAGGTCTCCACACAGGAACTGCCTTTTTTTTTTTTTTTTTGGTATCATTAATCTACACTTACATGACGAATATTATGTTTACTAGGCTCTCCCCTATACCAGGTCCCCCATATAAACCCCCACCATCTGTTCTTTAATAAAATGTTTGTGTATATGAACTGTATTTCAATTTTTATAAAGGGTAAATGTTCATTGTAAAAAAACAATGTGTTGTTGACATCCCCTCATACCAATACATTTTTTTAAAACAATAATTTTTAATGGAAAAATATTTCCTTTGATAGAGAAACTATAATTTATTTAAGTGAATTCCATTTTTCACTGTAATGAATAATGGTCTGGTAAATAAAGTTATACATAAAACCTACATATTCCAGATTTCTAAAAATACATTACAGGTTTGAAAGTTTTTGATGTATACTGTCAAAATGATCTTCAGAAAGGTCGTTAGCAATTTATAATACACCCAGCAGAGGATAAAAATGCCTATATGTGAAAAAATTTAACAACCGAAAAGTGCTGATATTGATCTAAATTGCATTTATTTGCATACAAAGAAAGAATCACTGTGCTTTATTTTATGCCACTAAAACTTCTTCTGATAAAAAGCTATTATTTTAAGTCTTTTAACTGAAAAAAAGCTATTACTTTTGTGATTTATAAGATATTTCTTACAAATATTTCTTTATAGTTTGTTGAATGATTTTTAAAAATTAAGAAAATTTTTTTATTGTTATGTATATATAACATAAAATTGTAATTTTAACCATTTCAAATATATAATTCAGGGGTATTAATGACATTTACAATGTTGTTAAATTATCACCACTACTTATTCCCAGAACTTCATCATCACCCCAATTTTGAAACCATTAAGCAATAACTCCCCCATTCCTCCAACCCCTTACCTCTAAAGTACTTTTTGTTTCTCTAAATTTGCCTATTAAAGATAATTCATTTAAGTGGAATCATACAATATTTGTCCTTTGTATCTGTCTTATCTGACTTAGCAAATTGTTTTCAGAGCTCATTCATGTTGTAGCAGATAAGAAAATTTCATCCTTTTTTGGCTGAATAATATTCTATCATATGCTTATAGCACATTTTGTTTATGAATCCATCTGTACATGGACACTTGGCTTGTTTCCACCTCTTGGCTATTGGGAGAATGCGGCAACGAACACAGGCATAACAAATGCCTGTTCTGAGTCCCTGTTTTCAATTCTGAGGGAATACACCTAGGCACAGAATCTAGGTCATATGAAAGTTCTATGTTTAACTTTATGATTAATATTCAAATGTTTTAATTTTACTCGTTTCTTTCTGGATGTCTATATATTTAATATTTTTTATAAAAATAGAGCAACCAGGAGGGGAGGCTGAATATGGAGGAGTAGGAAGGCAAGACAGACATCTACACACACACACACACACACTCACACACACACACACACACACACACACACACACACACAAAGGAAGCAACTACAGCAAATCCAATTAAACCCAAAAATGAACTGAAGACTGCAGAACAGAGCATCTACACCTGGGGGAGAAGAGAAGACCACACAGAAAAGGTAAAGTGGCAGAGCACCAATGGAGTGGGACCCAAGCCCTTCACCCGTCCCAGCCCACAGGCAGGAGGAAGAGGAACAGAGCAGGGAGGGGATAGGTGCCCAGGAACTCTGCACACCTGGCCCTGGAGATCTGCTCTGGGAACACGAGACCACACTGCACTATGTTCAGCTGATTAGAGGGAGTAGACACCAGGGGCAGCTGGAATACTCTGAGAGATGAGACACCAGCCACCTTTGGAGGACAGACATGCTCCATTTGTCCTGCTGAGGCCCAAAAGCAGAGGCAGCAGTTTGAAAAACCTGCCAGCAGTGGGAGGGGAGCCAGAGGAGCAAGGGCTGGAGGGACGTATCTCTGCAGGAGGAAGGGCAGGTGGACAACACCTCCCCAACACTCCCTTGGCCCAACAGCTTGGGCACACATGGGAGCCCTAGATACGCCATTCTCCTTGCTGGCCTCACTCTGAAGTGCCTTCCTGTACCCCACCAATGCGACAGCCCACTCAGCCCAACAGCATTGGACCTTGCTGCCTGGGAGACTCTCCCAGCTTTCACAGCTCTGTTTCAGCCCAACTGGGGAGGTGCCTGCAGGAGCCAGATATGAGAGTATCTTCCTCCCCAAGGGTGGCCAAGCTGGGTAATGGTGCCCCACTGTTGGTAGAGGGCACCCACAGGACTCACTGCTCTAGCAGCTGTGTGCCACGGCAGCATGATATGCTGCCTGCACTGCTGATATGGGCTCCCACTGCACAACTCGCTCCCACTGCACACCTGCGCACCCCCCCACACCCACCACGGGACTAACTGACTCAGCACACCTACACCCCTCCCAGCACCTCAGCACCCCACCACAGCTACTGCATGCCCCATGCCCTCCAATCACACAGCTAAGCCACTGCTGAGCACCCCTGCACTCCACAACCAGGTGATTTGACAACGCCTGCACCCTGACATAGTACAACTACCCCTGAAACCACTCGGCACACCCTGTTAAGGCAGCAGCCGCACCATTGCTGCAGGGCAGAGGGCAGCCCTGCCCACAACAATCCCAAAAGAAACCACTGGTATGATCACATAGGCCTGGCTGAGGAAAACTGCTGGGCCTCAGCAGATTGAGATAAACCATGGCCAGAAGACATACAGGAAGGCAACCCCACCCATTGCCCACCAACAGCAGCTGGGGCTCCACAGAAAAGGGGAAGCAGGGACTTGTGAGGAAAGAGTCCTGAGCTTCTGGGCACCACAAGACACTTTCTTTATAAAGCCTTTACTCTCTACATCAGGAAGCATAGCAGATCAATCCATCTAATAGAAAAGAAAAAACACAGAACCCTGACAAAATGAGGAGGCAGAGAACTATGTTCCAAACAAAACAACAGATTAAGACACCAGAAAGAGGGCTAAATGAAACAGAGATCACAAATCATCTTGATAAATATTTCAAAGTTAAAGTCACTATTTGCAGATGAAATATTATAAATAGAAAACCCTAAAGAATCGATGAAAAAACTACTAGAACTAATAACTGGATTCAGTAAAGTTGCAGGATATAAAATTAACAGACAGAAATCTGTTACACTCCTATATACTAACAATGAACTAGCAAAAAGGGAAATCAAGAAAATAATTTCATTTATAATTGCATTGAAAAGAATAAAATACCTAGGAATAAACCTTACCAAGGAAGTGAAAGACCTAGACTCTAAAACATTCATGAGAGGAATTAAAGACACAAATAAGTGGAAATCTATCCCATGCTCATAGGTAGGAAGAATGCAGTCAAAATGACCATCTTGCCCAAAGCAATCTACAGATTCAATGCAATTCCTATCAAAATACCAACAGCATTTTACAGTGGACTAGAACAACTACTTCTAAAATACATATGGAACCACAAAAGACCCTGAAGAGCCAAAGCAATCCTCAGAAACAAGAACAAAGCTGGGGGATTACACTCCCTGACTTCAAGTTCTACTACAAAGCCGCAGTAATCAAGACAATTTGGTACTGGCACAAGAACAGACCCATAGACCAATGGAACAGAATAGAGAGCCCAGATATAAACCCACAGATATATGGTCAATTAATATACGATAAAGGAGCCATGAATATACAATGGGGAAAAGGCAGCCACATACAAGAGAATGAAACTGGACTACTGCCAAACTCCATACACAAAAAAGTAAAGTCAAAATGGATCGAAGACCTGAATATAAGGTATGAAACCATGAAACTCTTTGAAGAAAACATAGGCAAAAATCTCTTGAACATAAATATAAGCAATTTTTTCCTGGACACATCCCTTCAGGCAAGGGAAACAAAATTGAAAACGAACAAGTGGGACCACATCAGACAAAAAAGTGTCTGTACAGCAAAGGACATCATCGGCAGAACAAAAAAGCGACCTACAGTATCAGAGAATATATCTGTAAATGATTTATCTAATAAGGGGTTAACATCCAAAATACATAAAGAGCTCATACACCTAAACACAAAAAAACAAATAACCTGATTACAAAATGGGTGGAGAACCAAAACAGACATTTCTCCAAAGAAGAAATACAGATGGCAAACAGGCACATGAAAAGATGTTTTACATCACTAATCATCAGGGAAATGTAAATCAAAACCACAATGAGGTATCATCTCACACCAGCAGAAGGGCCACTATACAAAAGACAAGAAATAAGTGTTGGTGAGGATGTGAAGAAATGGGACCCCTCCTAGACTGCTGATGGGAATGTCAATTGGTGCAGCCACTGTGCAAAGCAGTGTGGAGTTTCTTCAAAAAATTAGAAATAGAAACACCTATCGACAAAGTAATTCCACTTCTAGGAATTTACCCTAGGAATTTTGAATCAACAAAATCCTTGATCCAAAAAGATAAACGCACCCATTTATTGCTGCATTATTTACAATGGCCAAGATATGGAAGCAAACTAAGTATTCATCAATAGATGAATGGATAAAGAATATGTGGTACATATACACAATGGAATATTATTCAGCCATAAAAAGAAAAGTAATCTTCCCATTTGCGACAACATGGATGGAGCTATAGAGTATTGTGCTCAGTGAAACAAATCAGATGGAGAAAGACAAATACGATACGATTTCACTTATTTGTGGAATATAAATACAAAGCAAAACTCAATGAACAAAACAGCAGTAGTGTCATAGACACTGAGAAGGGACTGGTGTTTACTATGGGGGTGGCATTGGAGTGGGTGGGTGGGGAGTGTGAGGGGGATAAAGCGGCACAAAAATTCTCAATCATAATGTAGGTTGGTCCTGGGGATATTAGTACAACATGGAGAATATAGCCAATGATTCTGTAACATCTTCCTATGTTGACAGATAGTAGCTGTACTAGTGTGGGTGAGGATTTAATATGGGTAACTGTTGAACCACTGTGGTGTATACCTGAAGCTAATATAAGACTGTATATCAAAAAAAAAAAAAAAGAGCAACCACTTCTTCTGCTTTGTGCAAAGATATCCCCTACCTAGAGGACAAATATATATACATACTTCTATATTTCTTTTTGGTTCTTTCATCATTATTTAATTTTTTACATTTAGCTCTTTAATCCATCTGAAATTCAATTTGGTTTATGTGCAATATTAATTTAAATAATTTTTCCAAGAGTTATCCAGGATTTCCAGCCTCAATAATCATTTCCTTCTGCACTCATTTGACTATTTATAGCAACGAGGCTTTCATCCACACTTCCCCACTGACACTGTTTTTCAAGAGCTGATTACTTCCTTACTGCCAAATCCAGTGGATTATTTTTGGATCTTTTAGCAGAATTTAATATAATCAACTCCATTCTTTTCCTTAAAACACTCTCCTTTGACTTCCTGACTCCACACTCAGGTGTTTCTACTCCTCTACACATTAACTCTAGCCCTTTCACTGATTTCGTGTTTTGTGCCCATCTTTTGGCCAAAATTATCAAACTCGAATTATCTGTACCAAGCACTTTTGTTAAGCACTTTTCACTTTGCCAAGCACTTAATCCTCACAAGCGCCCTCTAAAGAAACAGTAGCAGTGATAGCAGCTTACATTTATTGAGCACTAATGTACTAGACACTGTTCACTTGACAATTTACCTCCCACAACAACCTTACAATAGGCACAATTATTATTCCTACTTAATAGGCTAGGAAACTGATCTTAGAGAGATTAAGTAACTTGGCCATAGTCACTCAGTTAAGTGGTGGGCCAGGATTCACTCAGGCAGAATGCCTCTCAAGCTCATGCACTTGATCATAGGCTACAGGCAGCCTCTCTCCAGGGTACATATTAGAATTTCATTTTTATGAAGAGACAGAGTAATGCAGAGACAGATGTATGAATACATCTATAATATGGTTGAATAATATGTGTGAAGAAATACAGTAATGTGGCTAAAAAATGGTGAAGTCTCCCCTTAACCACTTAAACACCTTTATATTGTGTTTTTCAGATCACATTCTTCTCATTCTTCATGTTCTTCCTGGGCAGTCATACCACTCCCAAGGTTCAACTCCTATGCACAATGCTGCTTTTATTCTGCATCAGGTATATCCTAATAATTCCAAATCGCTCATCCAGGGATCATCTCCATGGAGATATATCAAAGGTACCTCAAACTGAATATGTCAAAAACTAAATTTGTCTTTTACCTTACTATTCTTCTTCCCTGTTATGTTCCCTATCTGACTAAATGGCATCACCATCCCAATAGAAACCAATTGTAAGAAACCAGGAATTATACCTAAGATCCTGCCTTCTCCCTTACCTCCTCTACAACTTCACTATTACAACTTTGCATCAGACCTACACTATATGCCTGGACTGCCCTTCAGTCAACCTTCACATTGTCAACAGAATTAATTTTTTTAGTCTAAAAAGTCACTAAGAATCAGTTATTAAGACTAGTATGTCTTTAGTAAAACACAAATCAGATCATATTACACTCCTACACAAAAAAATCTTCAATTGGTCCCTGCTATTTAAAGTCTGAACTTCTGAGTACTACATATATGACCCTCCATGTACTCCCTCCAACATTTCCTTCCTTTCCTTCCCTTCCTCCCTCTCTTTTTTTAATTAACATATCATTGATACACAATCTTATGAAGGTTTCACATGAACAACACTGTGGTTTCAACATTCACCCATATTATCAAGTCCCCCTGCCCTGACCCCATTGCAGTCACTGTCTATCAGCATAGTAAGATGCTATAGAGTGATTACTTGTCTTCTCTGTGCTATACTGCCTTCCCCATGCCCCCCCACTACATTATGTATGTTAATCAAAATGCCTCTTAATCCCCTTCTCCCACCCTCTCCACCCCAACCCCTTCCCTTTGGTAACCACTGGTCCCTTCTTGGAGTCTGTGAGTCTGCTACTGTTTTGTTCCTTCAGTTTTGCTTTATTGTTATACTCCACAAATGAGTGATATCATTTGATACTTGTCTTTCTCCTCCTGGCTTATTTCACTGAGCATAATACCCTCGAGCTCCATCCATGTTGTTGTGAATAGTAGGATTTCTTTTCTTTTTATGGCTGAATAATATTCCATTGGTATTCACTCCATCATTTCAACTTCACTTCTTGCCATTGCCCTCCTTAAATCTTATTGAAAATCTTCAACTTCACCTTCTGCTCACAACACCCAAATAAGCTTTTTCAACGTAGTTAATGTCTACTAAAGCTGAAATGTGACTATCTCTATGAAAACTTCTTTACACCCTCCCTTTTCGCTGCCAAGTCAGAAGTGACCAAAATCCTTTAGGTTTCAACTGCAGACTATATGGACTGCTTATATAACTCCAGTTTCATGTAACTTCACTGATTAAAAGTTTATCTCAAAATTCAATTTTAAAATGGGCAAAGGAACTGAATAAACATTTCTCCAAAGATGATGCACATATGACCAGTAAGTACAGGAAAAGATGCTCCACATCATTAGTCATCAGGGAAATGCAACTCAAAACCACAATGAGGTATCACTTCACACTTACTAACATGGCTGTAACCAAAAAGGAATATAATATAAGTATTGGTGAGGCTATGGAAAAACTGAGGCCCTCAGACATTGCTGGTGCAAATGTAAAATAGTGCAGACAGTCTGACAGTTCCTCAAAAGGCTAAACATAGAGCTACCATATAACACAGCATTTCTCCTTCTTGGTATACAACCACCAAGATAAATGAAAACAAATGCCCACATACAGACTTGGATATGAATGATAATAGGAACATTGTTTTATAAAGCCAAGAAGGAGAAACAATCCAAACATACAACTCATAAATGGATAACTAAAATGTGATATTATCCATGTAATGGAATATTATTCAGCCATAAAAAGGAATGAAGTACTGGAACATGCTAGAATGAGGACAAACCTTGACAACATTATGCTAAGTGAAAGAAGCCAGTAACAAAAGGCCACATAGTATATAATTTCATTTATATGAAATGTCCAGAATAGGCAAATCCATGGACTAGAAAGTAGATTAATGGTTCCCAAGAGCCTTGGGTAAAAAGGGACAGGGAATGGCTGCTAATGAGTATGCAGTTTCTTTGTGTGGTGTTAAAAATTACTTGATATTAGATGGTATGTGATGGTTGCCCAGCTCTATGAATTTTATAAAAATCATGCAATTGTATACATTAGAAACATGAATTTTCTGATTTTTGAATTATATCTCAAGAAATCTATTTAAAAAAATACATAATTTGTGTGAAATAAAAACTCTGAATACATTAGATACAAGGAAGCAGAGAAAATTATTAAAGAAAGTCTTTGATAACTGAGAAGTGCCTGGTGGTTACCATGGAGGCGGGGTTAGGATGGGTAGGTAAAAGAGATAATGAGGCACAAAATCTAAATCATAATGTAAGTTGGTTGCAGGGATGAAGTGCACCATGGAGAATACAGTCAATGATTCTGTAAAATCTTTCTATGTTGACAGTAACTGCATTAGTTGGGGTGAGGATTTAACAATGTGAGCAACTGTTGAATAACTATGTTGTATACTTGAAAACATTATAATACTGTATGTCAACTATATTTCAATAAAAAAGAAGAAAAAAATGAAGTTTTTGATGTTAACTAATGCAAACAGTGAAATTTATAAGGAATTACGTATTCTTCCATCCAATTCACAAATTATTCTTTTACTCTGTATATTAATAAATCAAAAGCAATTATATTACAATGTACTACCCATAAGTAATTATGCTATCCATTGCATGTTCTCATTACAATTACTTATTTCCATTAGGTATAAGGCAACCTGAACTATTTTTACCTACCATGATTCCCACACCTTATCACTTTTGTAAAGATCTGTCCCAACAAAAATACGTAAAACTAATGTTAATAGAAGAAATCCATGAAGGAATGCATTTTCAGAGAATAACAAAGATGGCATTTGAAAAAATGTTAGTTACTGGGAATACCTGTTATATCTGGCACATTTCTTTACTCATTTAAAATCCTCATTTACATTTTTCCACCAGCATATGAGACACTCAATTTTATCAATCACTCTAAGTTGCTTGGAATTTTAAAATACTCCAGGGCCAAGTAAGTTTTATTTAAAAATCAAATTTTAATATAGTGCAAAATGTTAAATGAGTTCACAGCCATCACTGCAATTCT
This sequence comes from Manis pentadactyla, assembly GCF_030020395.1. Lineage (NCBI taxonomy): Eukaryota > Metazoa > Chordata > Mammalia > Pholidota > Manidae > Manis > Manis pentadactyla. Next base: position 154,212,071 of record NC_080020.1, on the reverse strand, counting down.
AACTGCATACATTAAATACTGAAGAAGATTATGCTAAATTATACGGAAACAACTAGTGTTCACTGTTTAGGCTATCCATTAACTGTCAGTCAAACTAAGAACAGCAATCTCTCCTCCAACTTCCCTGGTGCAGCTGTTTATAGAATATCCTGGGCGTGTTCACTTCAACAGGTACATAATAATACGGACATCCACAATGAAAGCTGTATCTTTTTGTTTTCAAGTTTTCCTACAGACTCTGCATTTTTAATACCTTGTATATTCAGTCGGATTTTTAAACCAAATGTTTTAAATAATCAGTAAATAAACTTAATCACTATATAGTGTCTTTAAATTTAAATCTATACTCTGAAGTCCAAATCTAGGAGAAAACATCAAGAAAAAAGGTAAAAAGAAAAAAACTCCAAACACAAAAATCCTGTGTTCTTTTTGAAGTGCAAAATAAAAAATCTCCACTAGAGATTGGTTATGTCTTTACAGGCATAGCTCAGAGATACTGCAGGTTTGGTTCCAGACCACCCCAAGAAGCAAATATCACAATAAAGTGAATATCACAAAAAAGCAAGTCAAATGAATTTCTTGCTTTCCCAATGCATATAAAAGTCAGGTTTATACTATACTGTAGTTAATAGTGTGCAATAGCATTATGTCTAAAAATATATACACATGTTAACTTTAAAATACTTATTGCTAAAAAATGCTAACCATCACCCAAGTTCTCAGCAAGTTATCATCTTCTTGCCTCCACGGTGCTGGCTGCTGACTGCTCAGGGTGGTAGTTGCTGAAGGCTGGGCTGGCTGGGGCAACTTCTTAAAACAACAATGAAGTTCGCCACACTGACAAACTCTTCCTTTCGTGGCTGGTTTCTCTGGAGAGTGTTATGCTGTTTACTAGCATTCCACCCACAGTGGAACATCTTTCAAAGCTGGAGTCAGTCCTCTCAAACTCCGCTGCTGCTTTATCAGCTCAGTTTATGTAGTAGTCTAAACCGTTTGTTGTCATTTCAACAATCTTCACAGCATCTTTAGCAGGAATGGATAGCATCTCAAGAAACCCCTTTCTTTGCTCATCCACAAGACGGAAATCCTCATCCATTCAAGTTTTACCATGAGGTTGCAGCCATTCAGTCACATTTCCTGGCTCCACTTGTAATTCTAGTTCTCTTTCTGTTTTTGCGACATCTGCAGTTACTTCCTCCTCAGAGTCTTGAACCCCTCAAAGTCATCCATGAAGGCTGGAGTTAACTTCTTCCAAAGTCTGTTAATATTGACAATTTTGAGCTTCCTCCACGAATCACAAGTGTCCTTAATAGCATCTAGAATAGTGATTACTTTCCAGGTTTTCGGTTTACTTTGGCCAGATCCATCAAAGGAATCTATCTATGGCAGCTACAGCCTTATGAAATGTATTTCTTAAATAACAAGACTTGCAAGTCAGAATTACTCCTTGATCCATGGGCTGCAGAATGGCTGTTGTGTAAGCAGACACGCAAACACATTACTCTTGTTGCACATCTCCACCAGAGCTGTTGGGTGAGCAGGTGCGTTGCCAATGAGCAGTAGTGTTTTGAAAGGAATCTTTTTTCTGAGCAGTCACTCTCAACAATGGGCCTGATATATGCAGTAAACCATACTGTAAACAGATATGCTGTCATCCAGGCTTTGTTGTTCCATATATGGAGAACAGGTAGAGTAGACTTAGCATAATTCTTAAGGGCCCTAGCGTTTTCAGAATGGTCAATGAACACTGGCTTCAACTTCAAGTCACCAGCTGCATTACTCCCTAACAAGAGAGCCAGCCTGTCCTTTGAAGCTTTGAAGGCAGGCTTTGACTTCTCCTTTCTAGGGATGGAAGTCCAAGGTGGCAAGTTCTTCTAATACAAGGCTGTTCTGTTTACATTGAAAATCCACTGCTCAGTGCAGCCACCTTCAAGAGTTGCCTTAGCCAGATCTTCTGGATAACTTGTTGCAGCTTCTGAGTCAGCACTTGCTGCTTCACCTGCACTTAGATGTGTTTTGGAGACAGCTCCCTTCCTAAAACCTTAAGAACCAACCTCTGCTAGCTTCAAACTTTTCTTCTGCCCCTTCCTTACCTCTCTCAGCCTTTATAGAATTGAAGATAGTTAGGGCCTTGCTCTGGATGAGGCTTTGGCTTTAAGGAATGTGGCGGCTGGTTTGGTCTTCTATCCAGACCACTAAACCTTTCTCCAGATCAGCAGTAAGGCTGTTCCACTTTCTTTTCATCCATGGGTTAACCAGAGTAGTGCTTTTAATATCCTTCAAGAACTCTTCCTTTGCGTTCACAACCTGGCTAACTGCCGCAAGAGGCCTAGCTTTCAGCCTGCCTCGGTTGTTGACATGCCTTCCTCGCTAAGCTTAACCATTTCTAGCTTTTGATTTAAAGTGAGAGATGTGCAACTCTTCCTTTCACTTGAACACTTTAGAGCCCATCGTAGGGTTATTAACTGGCCTAATTTCAATATTGTTGTGTCTCGGGGAACAGGGAGGCCCGAGAACATGGAGAGAGACGGGAATGGCCAGTTGTTAGAGCAATCAGAACATGCACAACACTTATGGATTAACTTTGGGGTGTGTTTTGGTACCCCAAAACAATTACAGTAGCCTTAAAGATCACCGATCACAGATCACCATAACGAACTTAAAAATAATGAAAAAGTTGAAATATTGTGAGAATTTCCAAAATGTGACACAAACATGAAGTGAGCAAATGGTTTTGGAAAATGGCACCGATAGACTTACTTGACACAGGATTGCCACAAACCTTCAAATTGTAAAGAATGCAGTATCTGTGTGCGCAGTAAAGCCAAGTACGCAATTAAAGAGCAATAGAATGAGGTATGCCTCGACATTTTCTTCACCAAGGAATGCCTATGTGACATTTATACTGACTTTTCTATAATGATCTTTGAAGATTAAATAAATATAATTTCATCAGCACTAACCAATCTGAGTATTTACCATTTCTAAGTACATGACTCAAGCATTCCCATTACTCAGTGCAGAGAATACATACACAATATAAATTTTTTGTAATACTTTATGCTAACAATTTAGTCTTTTATAACATTAATTTTAAGAGCTAGACTTGTTGATCTGGTTTGGTGGATGCTAGTATTTTGGATTTCATGGGATGTTAAAATAAAAAAAATTAAGAAGACCCCAAAATACCAAGGAAGAACATTATTTTATAAATGACAGGATATTTTAAAACTAGAAACATAGGAAGGACAAAAATCCAGAATAAAGGACATACTTTAGACTGGTAAGATTAAGCGTCAGGAAATCCTTATGCCAGTTTCCTTATTTTTCTCATTTTGACAAATACTAGTAAAACTCTGACACAGGCTAGTCAATGGGAACCATTGCTGTATATGCCATAGGTCTATAAACATTACTTAGGTCAACTCTGTGACCATATAAATTCAATGAAACTTGAAAATCAGCAACTTACAATTCGTCCCTAAGCCTTCTTATCTTGGCTTTAGCGTCTGCCAGTTGTCGACTTTCTGTTTGCTTCATGCCTGGAGAACTACAGGGTGACTGTACAGATGGACAGGCATGGGGTAGAAAGTGAAGACCATCTTGCTCTTCAGAGAGTTCTATGATAGTCTAAGGAAATACAGAAATAAACACAGATTCACTTTTAGTATTCTAGGTTATGAGAACATCAACATGATTCACTGCATGTAGTACTGTACTACAATGTGAAAAACAACTCATTGGTCAAAAAATATCTTAACTTTGTGATACGTAGTTCTCATTTTTAAAAGTTTCATTCAACAGTTCATGGATAAGCTATTTAGTTGACAATACTAGAAGACAACTTACTATTTTTTTCCTTCCTAGTTCTTTTAAGAAATCAATTGTGATAAAAGTAATGATTCCGATAGCAATGTTGGAAAGGCATAGGAAAATGACATAGAAAAAAAATTAACCCAAGAGTGATATGTCTACAACTGTGCTGGCCAATATTGTAGCCAATAGCACAAGTAGCTATTTAATTAAAATCTTTTCAAGTTAAAGACAAGGTTCCCTTGTCATGCTAGCCACCTTTCAAGTGCACAATGGCCATATATAAAGTAGTTACCGTACTGCATAGAGCAGAAATACAATCTTGCCATCACTGCAGAACTGGACAATGCTCTAGAACTGACCTAACAGGGGCCTGACAGGGACCTAATAGGACCTCAGAAGTTTAGTTCAATTTCTTAATTCTGCAAGTAAGGTAACTGAGTCACAGGAATTGATTTGCTTATGATCACACAAGCTAGTAGCAAGCAATGCCAAGACTCTAGGCCAGTCTCTTGACTCCATATCCTATGCTCTCCTCTTACAGTACTGGTCCAATCTGCTTCCCATGTCAATGCTACTTTTATTTCTTTGTTTAAAGACCCTTATGGGACACAAATCTCCTTCTATTTATCCTAGAACTGAACTTTAATTTTAAAGGGCTATTTAACCTACATGGACTTCATTCAATCATATTCTCCTCTAATTTTCCTCTTTTTGAAAACTCTCTTTATTCTAAACTAATTTCTCAGGTTTTCTTTCAAACTTCTCAGGCAAACAGAAATTGTCTTCAATAGCAACTTCAACTGTCCTGCTCCAGAATGGGTGGGAATACCACCTTGGGACCATGAAATCACAATCCTCACTTTGCTTCTCATCACCAAGTCTTATAATGCTCTCACTAAATCATTACTTTTCTTTTTTTTAACTACTCATCACAATTCATTTCTTTATCCTTTGGGTTTTTTTTCAGCACCTGAATCAAGGTCTGTCCAACTATTGCTTTTACAGATTCCAGTATGCCTACTAATAAACCACAGAGAGTGGCTTCCCAGTCCCTTTTCTCTCTACAACTCCACATCCACTCGCTATTCATTAAATAGAGGTTTCTCCATGAGAGAACCATTCCCCTTTTGTGCCATGTTTCCTACTAGCATTACTCCCAAGTCAATGTATCTATCCTAAACCTTTAATCACTCAATTCCCTGCTTTTTGCCCACTCAAAAAGATTATTCTTTTACTGCAGAGTTCCTACGTAGCCTGGAACTACAATTTAGCCCTTAAGTATCACCCTTACTTTTGAATGTAATACTATCATTCCATTCTTTGACTCTAAATCACATTGGGGAACAAAGAAAAGGGAATGAATATTTAGAGAACTCTTAGCTAGGGGATTTTCCTATAAGAGCTCATTCAATATTATAATCTGCAATAGAGATATTATGTCTGTACACATAAGGAAACTGAGGTTCATATAGATTAAATAATCAAAGTCACATATCTAATGGTAGTTAACAGGAATTCAAATTTAAGTTTGACTAAAACACTATGTTATTTTTCTATCATTAGTTTTTCTATTCCTGCTCCAAGGTGATAAAGAACTCTATAAGAAAAACAAAAACAAAAAAATACACAGCACTGATACAGATCATGACATCCATTTTCAAGTATGTTCTTTGTAATGCCCATCAATTGTTTTATTGGAAATCTTGCTCAGTTCCTGGCAAATGTTCTTATCCAGCATAGTAGTGGGCACAAAAAGAGCTGTTCATAATTATTTAACTAAATGACTCACAAAATGGAAAACTCAAGAGAAGTACTGAAGACACATAGTCCACTTGAGCTTAGTTAAGTAGTGAAATAGAGATTATCGAGAGCTTCCAGATGCCAACAGATTATGAAAAAACTATGGACAGCAAACTATTTTTTAAAAATAAAAAAAGAAAGAAACCTGGTACTAAGAATTAAGAGTATCCAGAAGTATTTTCAACTAAAATTACATAGCATTTTGACTTCTAATGGTGACAGTTTCTTGAGCACAAAGCTTCCAAACATTTCAAAAAAATCTGAGAGGAAATGGTATTAAAGCATAACTTTAATTTCATAAGTTGCCTCTCGTCCTTCTGACCCTAGACATTCTGCTAGCAGTTGCAAATAACATCTTCTTTCTTTAAATTCCTACAGTATTTAGATAGATGTCTCATTTGGTAATTATCACTTTTAAAATTTTATTAGTTAATTATTTTATTAAAATAACTTCCCTAATGGATTGTAACAATCTATGCGTCTTTTTGAAAGTTAGTTTGTTGCTCCAACGCACTCTTAGTACAAGACCTTGCAAAAACAGGGGCTTACTAATACATTAGAATGAACACAAAAAGATATATCAAGGCTGAGAACAAAAATCAGGTGACCTAATAATTCTACTTAATCACACTCATCATTAAGGAAAATAATCAAAGATATGTTTCAGGTAAAGGTGGATTTAGGCAAAGGTATTATAATGGTTAGGAACACAAGCATTGGAATTAGACTTGATAAGTTATTTAACTTCTCTGAGTTTGAACATCCTCATCTATAAAATGGGATTATTGCATACAATGGATAAGATAGTACTGGATAACCTTGTAACATAAAGCTTGGCAAAAAAATAAACAGCAATAATAAAGAGATCTTAAATTTATTAAGCTCTCCTATTTGGTTCTTAATAAAAGGAGATGATTAAAAAGACCCTTGTTCTACAGCAGTCAGATTAAAAAAGTGAAGAGAAATAAAAACAGGGTGACCAAACTATACTTTCTAGATTGAAGAGACAATTAAGACAAAAGATCAATTAGGACAGAAAAAAAAGGGCTCTCTGTTCTAAACAGAGAGAGCATCCCCAGTGGGCAGCTTGCAGTTGCCAATACTGACTGAAAAATGACGTCTCACTCATGCCATGCCTGCAAATGTAGGGTTCTTAAGTGCATAGATGGTGCCTATTTTAACTCCCAGTGAGACGACTACTGCTCACCAGGGTACACATTATAGGTTTGTATAGAGTATGGAGTAGACCTTCAATATTTATTTGTTGAAATATATTTAAGCGGAAGCAGTCATGTGTATGGATAGGGTGGAGCTGTTGACCAGTCTCTTGTGTTCATAGGAACCTCCTAGAATCAAATGCCCAAGTGTGAAGGATGCACACTAATGCAACCAAATAAACTGACAGTCCATGTGTCCAGGGAGACTCCTGAGGGAAGAAACATATCAGACAACATTTTAACTGATGTTATTCTAAAAGGCATCCTCCCAGACTTGAATTTTCAAGAAGACCACAAGATCCAGTACACAGTTCATAACAGGGCCAAGAAGAAGGGCATTTGCAAGGAAGACACACTAGCAGAAACTCAACTCTCCAGAGAATGGTTACATAAAGTGCTCCAGCAACAGCCATAATTACAGACCCACCTGTGGGTCCTACTGCTACAGACCTTCTGCATTATTGGCTATGAACTACAGGGTATCCCTGACCAAGTCTGTCAGTCCAACCTGGCTTGGTCTGGCACAGAGCCCACGTGTACAGCCATGAATGTCAATGTGGGTGTCAGAATAGCAGTTTTCTGACTCCTGGATCAGTTTTATCAGAAAAGGAGGGTCCTCATGGTGTCCATACCCATAGCTGGAAACCTCTTCTGGCTGCAGCTGGGAATGCTACAACAAGGACAGCACGGCCTGGATCTTTGATACCTCACAGTGCTGGAGCTGGTAGGCATGTCCAGCAGGATGGGAGCAAAGATTATGCCTCCAGCACTAGTGCTACAGCTCAAGCTGTTACTGCAAATTCCACTCTGCTCCTTCAGTGTGGTGCTAGAGGATAAGGATAGCACAGACAAGGAGCATAAGGTCTCTCTGGTGAACCCTATGACTCTCTTCAACTTGACTGAGGCTTTCCCCTTGAGAAAGAGGGGATGGTCCTACAAGCTGAAATGGGCCAAATCTGTAACACCCTATCTGAAACACTTGGGAGTTCCACTTTTCTTTCTACATGGTGCTATGTACACAGAAAGGCCTTGAAAATCTTTGATATACAGATTTTTATTTATAAGTTTTAAGTCTATTTTATAAGCCTTCTTTGTACTTAAAAATTAGCATAATGCTTTTTGTACTTTGAAGTGTTCCCAAAAATGATATAAATATGGTAGCTACTCTTTCTTTCCTTATTCCATCTTTGCTGGTGTTATCAGTGTGACATATATAACTTTTTTCTATTTTGCTTTTTACATAAAATTTTTATTAATGAAATGTTTTGGAGAAAAAAGTCAAAAAAAGTTAAAGGGAATATATAAACAGCTTGTTTCAATCCAACAGAATGATGGAGAATTATATTTACATTTGTCTAATATTTTTCACAATTATCTTACATTATCTTTTCTAATTATTCCACTGGCAACCAAATTGAAAAAATTTTACCCCCAGAAAACTGGGTTTAAACTAGCTTTCCAGATACGTGATATGAGAATGTGACTTCTTTTTTCTTGTTAGAAAAACAAATTCATTTAAAATGTTCTTAATCAGTCAATATAATAGATTTTAAAAGGTTTTTCATCACTCTGTTTTTATATTTTGACACAGATTATGTAATGACAAGCATTTTGTTCACATTTCTCCAAAGTAATGTCTTCCTTCACCCCATATTAATCATTTCATGTGAGGTCAATTTATACATATCCACCAGTTACATGAAACTATAAAGTATAGATTTTTAGAAATAATTCCTCAGAAGTTGGAGGACACCTTATCAAAATGCTCTAGAACAAAGAATGTTCTAGAGAATTGATAAAGCAGTAAAATGCACTAATACTAAAAGACTATACAGTATATTCAGTATATATATATACAGCAAATATGATTCAAAATTCATATTGAAAATGAAATGATCTAAGTACCTCAGAATAAGTTTGATATATACTCAGGATACTTTTTAGTTCACTGTTTTCTTTCTTCAGTCTCAGTGTCTCAGATTTTTTTAAAATTTAATTGTTGCTCTAAAATATTTACTTATTTCCTATACTTTTTCTCTTTTAATGTGCGAATAAAACTGAAAATTCTTATCAGAAATGAATACACTGTATAGCAACACAGAGTTTTGGTTCAGAAAATAAAAATCTTTAGGAATTTCTTTGATGTAGTCTTTCGTTAGTCCAACGAGTGAACAAATTTTCTATAAATAAGCTCAAAACTGCCTCTCCCATGTAAATGGAACATCTGATCAAAGCAACACATTCTCCTGAAAGGCAGAGTACTCTGGTCAGCTATTAAGAAAACATTACTCAGCATCATTTGCAACAAAGTCTAGACTCCTCTAAAAATTATAAGCTGCTTTCAGAGTGGGCAGGCAAAAAAATCTGTGTAATTTTGTTCTCCTTAAAAAGCAAAGTACTCTCTGGGAATGTAAACTAGTTCAACCATTGTGGAAAGCAGTATGGAGGTTCCTCAAAATGCTCAAAATAGAAATACCATTTGACCCAGGAATTCCACTTCTAGGAATTTACCCTAAGAATGTAGCAGCCCAGTTTGAAAAAGACAGATGCACCCCTATGTTTATCGCAGCTTTATTTACAATATCCAAGAAATAGAAGCAACCTAAGTGTCCTTCAGTAGATGAATGGATAAAGAAGAGGTGGTACATATACACAATGGAATATTATTCAGCCATAAGAAGAAAACAAATCCTACCATTTGCAACAACATGGATGGAGCTAGAGGGTATTATGCTCAGTGAAATAAGCCACGCAGAGAAAGACAAGTACCAAATGATTTCACTCATATGTGGAGTATAAGAACAAAGAAAAAAATGAAGGAACAAAACTGTAGCAGAATCACAGAACCCAAGAATGGACTAACAGTTACCAAAGGGAAAGGGACTGGGGAAGATGGGTGGGAAGGGAAGGATCAGAGGGGAGAAAAAAGAAAGGTGGCATTACGATTAGCATGTACAATGTGGGAGGTGGGCACGGACAGGGCTGTACAGCAAAAAGAAGACAAGTAGTGATTCTACAGCATCTTACTACACTGATGGACAGTGAATGTAATGGGGTTTGTGGGGGATACTTGGTGATGAGGGGAGTCTAGTAAACATAATGTTCCTCATGTAATTGTAGATGAATGATACCAAAATAAATAAATAAATAAATACATCTAAGAAAAATAAAAGCAAAGTACTCTCTTAAAGGAGGGTATAATAATTCTTTTTTTAAAAATCACACGTCATTATACTGACTACAGAAATTTGAAATATTTCGTGGGACGTTTTATTCAGAACACCTGTTATTCTCCTTTCATTAACACTTATTTTTCTAAACTCAAAATGTGGCAATAAAACTAAGATAACTGTAAGTTGATTCTTATGCTTCAAGGCAATGATTTCTCCATCTAGATCAACAATATTTTCAGTTTCACATTTTTGTACTACTGCCAGAGCTATGGAGATGACTGCAAAAACATACAGGACGAAAATCAGAATAACAATTTAAAAGGAAGGAGAAAAGAAAACCTAACTGCAATCTGCTTACTAGCAATTTGGGGATTTTATACATCCTTTCTAGTTCCTGTGTTGCACAAAAAAAGACATACAGTACTTTATTACTGTCCCTAAGCAACAGAGTATCAATTCTAAACACTCTCTGAAGCTACTTTTTTCCTTTTTTGGAAAGCAAACTTTTATAATACATTGAAAGAAACCCACAAACCTCTGAATGTTCATTTCTTTCATCTATAAGTCTTTTTAGATGCAATGCCATATTTTTCAAGAGTGGTTCTAGTTCCTCCTGAGACATATCAGTCTCTTCCATCCACCGAAGATCAAACATTCTCCTGATTATTGATTACCTTTAGGAAAGCAAACCAATTAAACAATTAAAAAATGGCTAATACTTAAAAACTGGTTTCATTTTAGTACAATATTTGTTGAGATATATAATATTCATATTTATGTATTCATGTTTATATAATAAAATTCATACTTATATATTAAAATATGAAAAAGATTTTTAAGAATGGAAAAGCTATTTTAGTAAAATACTTATTTCTTATTTTCCATTTCTCACCATGATTCTAATATTTTCCTTTAACTTTTATAATAAACAGAAAGAATAACACTTTCAAGAATGGTGGCAAATTTCATAACTTGCAATACTTAGCATTTATTCAAAATAAAATACAAACCACAAAGCTAGCAAAAACAAACATATATGTATGTGCATATATATATTCACACATACATAAACCAAAACCAATTAAACTGTATTTTATAGAGTACTAATGTGCTTACTGGTGACAACAATATTACAGAGAAGAAAGCTGGGCTCTGTGAATGTTAACTATGAGAAAAGATGATAGATGGAACACAAAGTCATTTAGATAATATTTTTAAACACTACCATTTATTTTCACCATTTAAAAATTTGCTCCCCTCCCTTTTCAGTTCTTTTTCTGCTTAACATGGAAAATCTCATATGCTCTAGTTCTAAAGTCTTGTTAAGCATGCAAGATTAAAAGCCTATCACTCGATAGAGGCAGAAATGGCAGCTTTTAAAATCCATCTTAACAAATGAATTATCTTAACTTTAATTATTTGACATTGCACAGTATGTCCTAGATTGAAGTTTTATATGGATAGTAAAATCACTAAGGAATTTATTATTCTAGTAATATTTTCAACAAAAATTATGCTGAATATTCATTCAAAAGAAAATCACTAGAAGAACATAATACTAAGGTTGTTATCTTACCTTACCTCACTTTAGTTTTGAATTACAGGAAGTGATCCACTTTCTGCTGCTTCCATTTACTACACTACTCACTCTGTGCTAACAAAGACATATACTTCATCAAATTAACACTTTGTGCCTATGTCCCTAGCACAGTACATCTGTAGTTAAGCACTGTGCCATATATAAGAATATATAAGATAATTCATTTAAGAAACTATTTCTGACAAGAGGAAAACAAAATGCCTAAAAGCAGAGTTCATCAGGATTTGACCTTCATGTGTTCATGCTTATTCTTTGAGTATTTTGGGACATATTCAAATACACCACAGGCTTCATAAAAAGTACATAAAAATTGTATGCAGGTTATATTACCTCTTGAATATGGGCAGCAACTGCTGCTTTTGTGTCAAAATTTAAGCCTTGAATTCTTCCAATAAATTCTTCTTTTTTCTGACACTAAAAGAAATGAATAAAACCATCATTCACACTTAACAGATGAAGTCCTTAATAAGCTTTAGCTAAAACTCATCAGGTCAAAAAGCCTGGCTATGTTTGAACAGTACAATGAGGGTTTGTTTTACTTTGTATTTAAATGGTCTTTAATGTACATACCTAATAAAAAGATACGAATTCAGAAATATTTATTTAAAAAGCAAGGCACTGAAAATCCATACTATTTTTATGCTGCGAAGTACTAAAGTGGGAAACCATTACACAACCTATCTGAGGTCAATACAGTATTATTATTATGCTAACGTTACAAACAGAAGTAAAGAATCAAGAACTTGTTTCAGGGAGGGTGGGTTACTGTCAAAAAACACAGTGAGTCAGTGGCAGAATTCGGAATACAGCCAAAATGCTCAGTCTTTGGCTATCATCAAACAACACATCCTTTCTTCTTGGAAAAAAAATTTAAGCAATTTTTATTTTAAGCTTACAATTCATTCTCACATCTTCATCCTATCAATCTTAATAAAAGACCTACTTCTGAGGCCCAGTTCAACATTTAGAAGGTAATACAACAAATGTTTAATTTGTTTCTACCATTACATAAAGTTACCAGGGGCAAAATTTAAGAATGCATATATAAGTACATATATATCATGCAGAATAAAGGCAGCATTCTTTATTGTGTAACGTTTAGAGAGCTTTAAATCAATTAAAAATATTACAATGCAAATATAATCCCTTTTTTTCCAATCAGTATTGAATAAATATTTAACATGCATCTTAATCTCTGCCTCCTGTCCGCATCTCTTCCACTGCAATCCAACTGCTAGTATAACTGTATTCTTGCAGTTACCAAAAGAGAAGTGCATACAAAATAGACAGCATTGCCTTGTCTAGCTTAGCTGCATCTCCTGAGCCAATTTCTGAACTACTAGTGAAGACAATATAGTCAAAAAAGAAAAACTGGCTCTCTAATCAAGATATTTAGCAAGGTTCTGATTTATACTCTACACATTACATCAAATCATAACATTCTGTTTCTATTGCCATACAATTCAGCTTAATCAAACACATTCCCTCCCATCAGTGCAAAAAGTTTCATATCTATGTTGTAAAAACACAATTATTAGGATGATATAATAATATTTAAAATTAAGTTACTAGGAATGTACATTTCCCAGCTGTGACTAGAAAGTCAGAAGTTTGGGGGAAATGGGATGAAAATTATGGATTTTTAAAACAAAAATTTTTTTTGTCCAGTAAATAATATTTGACAGGCCTAATGAAAATAATTAAGAATGACTTTCTGACAGTATATTTGTAGTATACAGAAAAACTAACCTTTTAGGTATGATAACCCCAATTTCTAAATTTAATGCTTCCAAAAATGTTGACTTATGCATAGTTTCTGAGCCAATGAGCATATAAAAATGGCATGGTTAAGACTGAATCATTGAAGGGTCCTCCAATTCAATTGTCATATCTTTGACTTCAGTTTAAACTAAACACATATAACTTCCCTTTTCTAAGCCCCATAGCCATTGTCTCTTTACTTAAACTATCTTTAGGAGCTCAACCTCTAACACAGTACCAACACAAATCAGTAATAATTCTTCCTTTACCCTTAAAATACCCACAATTTCTACTAAACTTCATCTTTGTTCAAACTGTAAATGTTTTAAATGTTGTAAGAATTCTGAAAATGCTTTATAAATAGGTTTTCTTAAAGAATACAGGATGAAGTTTATAGGATCTTGAAAGATAGAAAAAAGAAAGACTATTAAAAGATGGACAAGAGAATGGGAGAAGATTCAAACTTTGAAGTTAAATCATCAGACCACGTTTTATACCAGTGTTGTCACATACTGTAATTACTAGCTACATGTGGCTACTGAGTTTTAAAATGTAGCTAGTGCTACATTTCTGAGAAGTTGAATTTTAATTTTATTCGACTGTAGTTAATTTTAATTTAAATAGCTACATGTTCAGTGGCTATTGTACAAACAAGCCTAGTTCAAGAGCATAAAAAAGTCTGGTGTTAAAAAAAGACATAAAAGTAGTTTCACTTTTAGCTATAAAGACTCTGGTGAAGACTGAATAATCATCAGCAAATCTTTTCCACTTAAAAGCAAGCTCTATTTTGTCTGTATATACAGCTCTTCAAGGGTTATGAGCACTAAAGTTACTTCTAACTCTATTACAGTAACGGATTCCTAAGCCTGCAAAATACCATGATATTCCAAGAGTATATACGGACACTGGAATACAGGAAAAGAACAAAAAAATTATTTGGGTGGCAAGGTGTGGGAAGGAGAATTGCATTAACCCTGAAATTGACTTTCTTCCAGCAGAAAGTTTAAGTTCTTAGTACATTATTCCTCAAATTCCTCATATTCACTTGGTACTCTCAGTGCTTTCATTTCTTAAAGGAAGAAGACAGACTTATGTGGAAAAATTACACTAAAATAGAGGAAGGAATACCCAAAACAAGATACTGAAAATAATAAAGCAAGGAATACATTACAGTCCTTTCAATAATAAAAACATCAATCACTAAACAGATCATAGTTCTATCTAAGTAACACCAAAAATAAGCCACAATAAATTAATAAAGGGAAACTAAAATTCTCTCCTTAAAAGATGGCTATTACAAAAAAAAAAAAACCCAGAAAATAAATGTTGGAGAGGATGTGGAGAAGTTGGAACCCTTGTGTATTGCTTCGAATTTGAAGTGGTACAGATACTATGGAAAACAGTAGCAGTTGCTAAAAAAATTATAAAGAGAACTACCATATGATACAGCAGTTCCCCTTCTGAATACATAGCAAAAGAATAGAAAGCAGGAGCTTGTGCTATTTGTGCACCCATGTTCATAGCAGCATTATTCACAGTAGCCAAAAAACAGAAGCAACCCAAGGGTCCATCAATGGATGAATGAAGAAACAAAATGTGGTATATATGCACAATGGAATATTATTTACTCTTGAAAAGGAAATTATGACACATTTCACAAATTGAGTGAATCTTAAAGAGATTATACTAAGGGTCCATTTACAAAAGGACAGATAGTATAGGATTCCACTTAGGTGAGGTCCTAGAGCAGTCAAATTCATAGAGACAGAAAGTGGAATGGTGACTGTTAAAGGCTGGGAGCAAAAGGGATGGAGAGTTACTATTCAGTAGGTATAGAATTTCAGTTTTGGAAGAAGAGAAAGTTCTGTTGATGGATAGTGATGATGGTTGCATGATACTGTGAATGTACTTAGTGCTAGTGAACTGTAAATATTGGTTAAAATGGTAATTTTATGTTACGTATATTTTTCCATGACTAAAAAAATAATAAAAATTTAAAAAATATCAGCAAATAAATTACCTCTTTAAGTTAAGCTACATTTGTTATTTTCACATATTTTTGGAAACAGAAATGCCTCAGCTAGAAGTTATAGATTGTTTTATCTCCCCAAAATGTAATACAATAATTAATGTTTCAAAATGCTAATTTTTAACATGCTTTACAGAAAATCGATAGGAAAACAATAGATTGTAGCCCTCAAGCTGACCAAGTTTGAAACTGGTTTTTGGAATCAAATACTAATGTCAGAATTGCTTGTGAGGGCACACATTAAGGTCAAAATTTTAATTTCAACCACATTTGACACTCAGTTACTTTCAAGCACTAATGGAACCTGGCCAAAGTCCAAAATAAATATTTTTGGATACTGAATAGCCAGAGGTTATTTGCGGATATAAAACCTAAGTTCTGCTGAAAAGGGGTGAATTCCAAGACTTGGTCTCAGAAGAGAAATCTCCAAACAACATACACTGCAAAATTCTTCCTTTTGTGTGGGATGAATTTGTGTGGGAATCTCTCAACTACCTCATAGTGGGGATGCAGGGCCATACAGCTCTGAAAATTCTAGCTGCTCAGAAGTGGTTCAGGAAACTTGTGTTACCCACTAAAAAAGATTCTGGAGGGAACTGACTGGTTTAGCCCACCAATAATGAAAATACACAAACACTGGTCTTGAACAGTTTTCTTCATATTCAAAGTTATTCCTATAGCTTACATATATATGTATTTATATATAAAAGTCTTAATTATAATTTATTCTGTGAGGTAAGATATTTGGATAGTGGCTAGTGTTACTGTTTTTGAATGCTGCTTCCCCTTAAGAATTTCATCATTTTTTCTTCAAAAGAAAAACCCAAAGCCCACTGAATTCTTGGACTATAGTATCAAATCAGCAAACTTTAAACTTACTATTTCTACTTACAAATCAGAAGTATAATAGATAAAGGAGATCTTAATGTGATAAAACATTTATGCCATTTATACATTATACTAAATATTAGAACTTTAACCTATTCAACTACTAGATGAACTGATTTTCCATAATAGAGATTATGTTCTAGAAAGTGTTCAAGTAATACTTGTCAACTGATTGGTTTTCTAAAGTTTCTGGTCCTAAATACATTTTGGTTTTCAGTATCAACAAAGATTTATTTTAATTGTTCATATAGTTAGAGCTGAAGGCTAGCAATAAATTTTGTTGTTACACATCTAATGTCCTTAGCATTAGTAGCTCCCAAATATCTGTAGGATGAAATACAAACTCTATTTTAATATGGCAAATCCAGTCCTTTGTGACCCAATCCCTGTCACCCCTCTAATCTCTTGCCATTCTCCCCAAAGCATGTTTCATTCCAACCATACTTGATGGTCCCTAACAAGTTGTTTATCTCAATATCTTTGCTCTCACTTCAAATATTACCTCCTGAGAGAGGCATTCCCTTACACTATAAGCAGACTTAAGAAAATATTCCCTCTGTGTACCAATATATCTTGCATTATCGTAATTATTACCATGTACTGTTTATTGTTTGGTCTGTCTCTAAAATTTAAACTCCCTGAGATTTGTATTAAAAAAAAAATCCCTGTCCCTGTTCTTAACTACAGCATCTGGTACATAGTGTACATTTGGGAAAAACAAAACCAAATCATTAACAGTTTAAAAAATACAGAATGAAAAAAATACAGTATTTTTTTCAAAACTGGATCCTTCTTCCTTCTTGGTAGATCTGACTTTTTGGCACAACAGATGCGTCTCAAGGGCTTTCAAGTGAAAAAAAAATTTCTGCCATGACTGCAAATACATAAGATATATACTATGACTGGTTTACATCAATTCACTTCAAAGACGAAGGTCTGACAACCCTCCCACCTCCTCATTTCTATAAAAACTCTGAATGATGCTGACACAGGTTAAGATTAGAATGATGCTCTCCTTGAGTCTTTGCTTTGTTTTTGACAACTGGTAAAATCTATCTTTACTATGAAAAATGAACTTCCCTGTATTTATTCTTTCTTTATTTTCAAATGCGTTTGCTACTTTGGGTCCTAGACATCTTCCAAACATAGTGCTACAAATTACTCTTCACTGACTCCACTCATACTTCCCAAGAGTCACACTTTCACGTGGCAGATACATTTCATTTAGTGGCTCTTTAAACTATTCTCAAGTTTAGGAAAAAAATTATAAACCTAATGAACTCCTTCTGTCAACCTTAAAACCTACCTTCACACTGCCCTGCTCTCTCGAAACATCTTAAAATTGCCTTTATTTTCTCGGTTACTTTATTTACGTCACACCAATGCATATTTATATAATTATTCTTTTACACAATTTTCCCACTCTGTGCCGTCTCTTAAACCTTAATATACCCAAATATTCTTCTTCCTTTCTCCAATGACCAATTGAAATAACAACTACCTAACAAGCCCTTCCCAGATAAGTGAGTCTAAAGTACAGGTAATCATAACCAGCTAACAAATGAATAGAAAAAAATAAGAATACTTTAACATCACTAGAAAATCTTCTTGTTTTAATTACATGCTGACACTAATGGAAACTATTTTAGAAAGTGGGCTCCTTACAAGAGTAAGTCTATGCACATGTAGTTTCTGTGCATTAATAAAAAGGAATGTATATATCTGACATTATAACTGATGATTTCTAGAATGGCTATTAAGTAGTTTTAAGAAAAATTTGCCCATTACATAGAGGTGCTTTATTTCAATAGTAAAGTAAAATGAAGGAAGTTGTTTTAAAACTTATGTATCAATAGTCATTCAAATGTCAAAAATTATTTGTAAATTTCTTTAGGAAATCACCGATATATTGGTACACAATATATTGGTACACAGAAGGAATATTTTCTTAAATCTAGAAGAAAAGAGAAGACACTTCTGGTTTACATAGGTTAACCTACCTAAAGCTTTAGTTTATTAGAAAAAGAATGTTATTTTCATGCCATCCTTTTCATTTTCCAGCATCTGGGACACTATTACGTGAGTTACAGAAAATGGTAGGGAAGGGGGAAGCAGTTAAGATATCATAATCTTTCTTTGTTACTCTTAGAG
Source organism: Manis pentadactyla (assembly GCF_030020395.1). Lineage (NCBI taxonomy): Eukaryota > Metazoa > Chordata > Mammalia > Pholidota > Manidae > Manis > Manis pentadactyla. Next base: position 154,193,636 of record NC_080020.1, on the reverse strand, counting down.
ATGGTAATAACATTAGTTTCCTTAATATTGAAGCATTCCCTAAGGTGTTCGTTCATAAAAGAGTCCTTGGTTCTTCTTTATTCACTGTTAATTTTACTAACCAGCAATAATAACCACATAGTAACCAGAAATAACAACCAAATTTATGCCATCACTGTGTTACCTAAATTAACGTAACATTCATCAACAGAGTATTTTTAAAGCAAATAGAGTACAGAAAGGATGTAAATAATTAATGCGGTTTTATAACTCAACAGTTGGTGGTCAAATTAGAAGAGCAATGAGTATCAATACTATATTCAACTTCATATTTAATCAATTATGAAGTAAACACCTATACATTACATATCATTAAGCATTAATAACATAAAAATACGTAGTTCTGCAGTCAGCTCTAAAAGTCAATATTCCTGAATATACAACTTCTGGCATATGTATAAAAAATCATTAGTGGCCACATTATTTATTTGTTTACAAATAACTTTATTCCACAAAGAACTAAGATAGTTTAAAGTAACATTGTAATCACTCATCCAAATAATGTCAAATTAAAGGAAAATCAACATGATATAACAGGTTTTGAAGTCGAGAGACCAGAAGTGAATCTCAACTCTTCGGCCTGCCAGCGACAGAATTTAAACCTAAAGCGGCCCCTTGGTTTGTCGGGGACAGCCCCAGTGACACATGCACGTGCAGTTCCACTGTAACTGCTGAGAGAACCCTTCTTGACTCTCACAAGTGACTTAATTTTGATAACTTAAATATCACCCTATCTAAATAACAGCCTCCTTATCTGAAAAATATGAGAAAACCTATGTAAGGTATTATATCTGACACAAAGTAGGCATTCAATAAATCACAGTTCCTATTATTATAATCATTGACCAAAGGGCAATATAATTACAACTCAGACTCCTAAATTAGTTTTCATAATTCTCTTTTTAATTGTTAATTCTGCTTCCTTTCTATAATACAAATGCATCTGTTTAAATCATAAGGATTATGTTTTGGGGGAGGTTTTTAAGGGTACTTCTACGGAAATTTGAAAAACTTGGGGCCATTAGAAGCCTCAGGATAAAAAAAAAAACAAAGATTTTAAATGCTATGACTATCTGATAATATAAAGTTTGAAATTAGATAACAAAACAAATGTTTTTCTCCAAATTCTCCTTGGGAGGTTATACAGCTATTTAAAACTTTCTAACAGACTGGAAACCAATAGCCTATCTGTAAGTCTTTTAGAAACCAGAGTCTGAAAAAACATATAAGGAAGTTATTAAAATGAAAATATGAAGAAATATTTTAACTTACCTGAACTGCACAACCCAGTAAAAGTAAAAGCAACTTTTTAACTTCTTCTGTGCCTTGTTCTGAAATAAAAATAATTACTAAGTACTTTACTTCAACACTCTTTCTTAGTATTGGCAGAATCACTTCTAGAAGTAAGAGTCATAATTTGACCAAAGGATTAGGTCTGAAAGTACAGTGAAGAATTTTAAATAGAAGCTCTGAATGTGCACAATGAAGTAATAGCAGAAGATGGGGAGGATCTCAGTTTTTTAAAGGGCTGTAGTATAGATAAAATAGAATGCCAGGCTCTGTGCAAAAAAGTATGGTCACTATAAATCCACTAATTTTCCATAAATTATACCACACGAGCATACCAAATGAAGAGCTGCTTATATAGGGACATGTCACAAAGCCAAAATGGTTCCTAACAGGTTTGGCTTCTTTTAGGCCTATTAGTGTTTTCTTTCTAAAACACATCTTATATACAGATTTATCTATCTATAAAATTTATATGTATTTCCACAGTGTAGATTCATGAGGACCAAAACCTCAAATGCAGTGAGTTACAATGACACTGGTAAAATAAATAATGCTGGAAAAAGTTAATGATCTGTAATAGAACTAGAGAGTTCATTCACTGTCCAACAGCATTCATATCAGATTTTCCTTAGAACATTCAGCTGACAAAATAAGTCACTTCTTTGGCCCAAAATTTTACCACAGGTCAATAATTAAAAAAACATTCCTCTATAAAAGATCAAGACAAAGTCAAAATCTTTTTAAATGAAACGACCTACCTTCTTAGCCACACTGAACCATACTAATTACCCTTCCCCAAATAAATATTTTTTTCATTTTTAGAAATTTCTTCTGGTTTTCTTTTTGTTTGTTTGAGGGTGGGGGTGGGGTTTGGGGAAAATATACTTGATTTGGGTTACATGTAGCTTGTAGGAAGAGTAAGTCCTTTGTTGAAACTCTGTGGTTGCTGCTAATTTCCCCAACTGTTCAAAATTAAAACTCTGAACATGTCACATTTAAAATATGGTAAAGGGCAGAAAAGTTTCAGAAAAGTAAATTAAATGATCCAAGAAACTGCTTCTTAGCTTCCCATGCAGAAGTAGTTTAATATAAATTACAACCTATCAGTCAGTAAAACTTTAGATTCAGACAAATTTGGCAATGGTAGATAGTATATATACACATAGCAACCTAGAAATTACTTCAAAATCACTTTTCTAAGGTTGTGACTACATTATCTTCTATTTTTTGTTTATAATGAGACACTAAAAATCATCACAAAAAAGTATCAATTTGGTAGTAAAAAAAAACTCTGGACTTAATGTATAATGTGTATCTGATCCCATATACAACTTACAAATATTTTAGGTTTATTTTATCTCTATAAAACAGATTATCACCTCCAACTTTCCCTATAAAGTCATAAAAGACCTAGTGTGCTAATGTAAATAAGCAAGATCTTGGTAAGCATTACAATATTGCATAAAGAGAAGGCTCTATTATCACATTATACCAATTCTATTACTTACCAGAAAAGGGATTTCTGCCAATGACTAATACATTTGGCAATGACATCATGATCAACTGCTGCAAAGTCTCCTGTAAAAAAAGATACCCAAAGGTTGTTACATGGGTAATACTGATTAGGTAATGACTCAGTAAGCCATGACTTAACTTTTGTGCACTTCTCTGTAGGTATGCTATACTGCAATTTAGAAGCTTAAAAAAAATAAATGTGAAAAAAGATATCCAAGGTCTTAAGTCTTTTGTACCTTTAAGTTAATGAATTAAATAACTAAAATTATAATATCAGATAGACTACAGCAATTATATATCAATTACCCACAAAATAAAAGTGTCCAAGTAGAAGTGGTCTAATATTTATAATTTGGAAATTTAAGTTTTAGGTGTTAAATAATTAAATATCATTCTTCAAGAAAAGTTCAATCATGTGTACTCTCTTTTTTTTGTTACTTCTCTCTGAGGGAACTAAAAATGTCAACTGATATTAAAATTAAGAAAGGTAAAATACATAAATAAGTAAATAGATAAAATTAAGAAAGCTACTTTATTTGAAACTCTATCTTATGATCATTTCATGCAAGTGAGGTCTTCCTCAGTGAATCATTTTTTTCTATCTACAACAGATGTTTTACTTTTTTTTACTTCTGTCAAATTTTTAGACAAGAATATATGCACAATTTGATGGTACAGGATGATTCAGAACGAACTGAATACTTTCAAATTACTAATTTTAGGAAATACATCAAGTATGTACCTTCTGTTTACGCTACCTTTCCTTTGAGGAAATAAAGGAACACATGGTGTCGGTCATTACAACCATTACAATGATTTGCTACAAAGGATCTGGGATGAATTAGGCTACAGATGATACTGAGTCTTTGCAAGATTACAGAAATAACTGTAAGTGTCTTTACAATCTAGCTTCTAATACATCATCAGACATAACTAGTTACTGAGGAATGAGTTTTTGAAAGTATTCAATTCTTTCCAAATCATTCTTAATACTCTGATGAGGAAGCATAATAACCATGAAAAGTTAATTTGTGTTGTTTTTTGAAAGATGTGTAATTCTAGATCCACTAAAGCATTTTCCTATAGCCAGTGTGTGGCAAGACACCAGTAGGTAGTTAGAATTAATCTTTCATATATAATTATTCATAGATAAGTATTAGAAAGTTTCAAAAAATTTTCTCCAGCATTATATATACTAGCTCTTAAAAAAACTATCACCAAAAATATACATACATTTAAAGAAAAGTATACTCAGTATGTGCATCATTTAGGTAAGTATAATTAGGAATATTAAGAGTATTAAAAATTGCTAAAATCACTTACTCTAAAGATTTATAGTGAATTTGCTATTTAATAAATGAATTTTCCAGTTAAAAGCAATTTATGTCAAGAGGGAATATGCTATAGCTAAGTCTGCAGCAGCTAAATGGACTTAAAGGAATATATTTCTAATTCATTCTAATTTTTTAGCTTCCTTGCCTGGAAGCAAAATTATCAGGACTATCACTGTAGATATTTAAAAGAAATCATAAAGAAGAGATATGTATAAAAAAGTAATCAGTGCTTTGTCTATATCCCATTTAGTGGAGATAGTCTCAGCCTGAACAAAGAACAGTCAAATTCATTCTCATAGAGGCTTTAACTTTGACCAGATCCAGAATTACCAGAAGAAAAGCTTTATCTCAACTTCCAAGATAAAAGATAACTCTTATTCACACCACTTATTTTGGGGGTTAACAGTCAAAATTGATGAGTCAGCTAGAAAACATCAGCTTACATTTCCAAGGCAATTTTGTAACTGATTTACTAGGTATTTTTCTATGTTGTTACACTTTTATGAGGAAACTGTCCAAAGTGGTTAGGAATCTTCAATACGGTCCACTCTCTATCCTCCACCCTCTTCCTCAGCTGGCTCCCCACTTCCTGCCTACTATGTTACCCCATGCTCTCATGCTAGCTCAGTCTCCCCACAAAGATGAAAGCAATCTCATATATCCTTTCACCATAGGGCACCATCAATGACATCATGTGATAATACAGCTGACCTTTACACTATGAAGTTTGATTATATTTGGATGATGCAAATTGCTGTTGTAAATTGCTAAATTTAAACTTACCTCTATGTATCTAACAATGTACTCTAGTGTAATGAAATTGAATGAATTAGTAAAGAGTACTCTGGTACAGCAGAACCAGAATGCCTAGGCTTAAATCAGCTCCATACTTATTATGTGTATGACTTTCGTTGGGAAGAGTAGGAAGTGAAACAAAAGTAGCAAGTTACTATGATGATGAAGACTGGTGGGGGGGAAGGTCTACCTTTTAATTTACTTCCAAGTATTAATTTTAAGTTATCTCTGAACAACTGATAAATGTGTAATTGTGCAGATTAATTAAACAATTTTAAATTCACGTACACAATAACATAGCTTTAAAATGTATAAATGAAAATTTGACAAAACTGTTATCAAAATGGGAGATTCCAAGTCATCTTTCTCACTAAGTAATAGATCAAGGGACAAAATTAGTCAGGCTGCAAAAGACTGAATAATATATTTAACAAACAAACTTGCTCTGACTCACCCAAACAATTGGTGAGTACACATCTTTCTCAAGCATATGTCAAACAATAATGAAAACTGACGAAATACTAGGTCAGGGCAAATAATTATTCACAAATGTCAAAAAATCAGTACCATACAAACTATATTCTTTGACAAAAATGAAAACCAAAAAAGACTGCTTGAAAAATACCAAATGTCTGGAATCTAAAAGCGTATTTCCAAATAACATTAAGTAAAATAAGAAATCATAACAAAAATTAGAAAATGCATAAACACTTTAAAAAATATATCAAAATGTGTGATGCAGCTATAGCAATTCTAAGAGGCATATTGATAGCCTTAAAAATGCTCATATTTAAACTCTGAAATATGCAATCAACTTAAGTTTTAAAAAGGATGACAGAAAGTACATTTTTCAAAGGCAAATTCAAGTAAGCTACAAAGTGTTACACTATGTGAATTCTCAGGAAACTGGGAACTGGTTTTAAAAATTTATCAATTATTTGTGAAATTAGATAACTATGAAGGGCTTGCTTGTATTTTTAATATTGCATAAGAAATAAACTATATTATTCCTGCTCTCTCCAGCAAAAAGACCAGATCTGGTACATAATAAGAATTTAATATATATTAGGTGATTGATACTAAATACCACAAAAATATGAGTATGAAGCAGTTATGAAATTAACAATTGAAAAAAGGGACCACTTACCTGGTAATAAAATTTTATCTGTCTCACCAAAATGGATAGATTATGAATTCTAAGTGAGGCATCATTGTTGACTTTTTTACTGACTCTCTGACTCTCCAATTTAGGATTACTAAAACAAGAAATTAAAGAAATTAAGAAAAATTTTTAAATGCTTTAAGATACAATTATATTGACATACACCTATCAGCCTATAGATGACAAAAAATAATAATAGAATACATTTTTTAAATTTGTGCGTTCAGCTGTATTAATAGAGAATCCAAAAAAGGACAAACGATTACTTTGACATGTATTCTGTGCTTCTAATTTATAATAAATATACCTGATAGTTCTAAGACCTACAAAACAAATCTGAAACATTAAGTAAAATGCTACCCTTCATTCTCATTTTCTCTCCACATAATGTAGCACACATGATGTGGGGGAGGGGGAGCACGGGAAAGGCAGTACAACACAGAGAAGACAAGTGGTGATTCTATAGCATCTTACTATGCTGATGGACAGTGACCGTAATGGGGTATGTGGTGGGGACTTGATAATGGGGGGAGTCTAGTAACCATAATGTTGCTCATGTAATTGTACATTAATGATACCCCCCTCCAAAAAAAAAGGTTACAAGCCAGTTATTTCATAGAACATTCTTCAATTGAATTTCTCAGATTAGTCTGTATCTGACTCAAGTTCGGGTTATATATCATTGACAAGAAAAACAGACAACAGATCTTGTGTTCTTAATGCATGCTAAGAGGTGGTACATGATTTTGATTTATCCCATTTTTGTTGACATTCCCTTTTCACTTGATTCAACTGGTATCTGCCAGTTTTCTCTAAGAGAGTTACTCTTTTTCTTTTGTATTAAGTATTTTGTGGGAACAAACTTTGAAACTATGTCAATATCTGATCTTTAATTTATTTATATCTGTATGTATTCATGGGTACAAATAGTATTCAACTGATCATAGTCTAGTACTATAATTACTTTGATAACTACCATAGGTTATCTTTTTGTTTTGTAGATCATTTCCTTTGTGGTGGTGAAGTTTTTAGTTTGATGCAATCTCATTTGATGAATTTTGCTTTTGCAGCCATATCCATCACTGGGCTTTTTTTCAAAGCCACTTTATAATATTCTTTATGATGGTCTTTTATTAGATGCTTAAATGCCTTCTAGTATTTGCTGTTAGAGTGAATGTAGTATTTTCAAATTATATCTGTTAATAGGCTATTATTCATATATGAACGCTATCAATTTTTGTGTATCATTCTTATCTTTAGAAATCTTGCTGAACTTTAATAGGTTGTCCTTTCATATTCCTTGAGGTTCCCTGAATATAATTTAGTCTTCCCATATTGATCATCAATTATCCCAACAATTACTAAGGAGCTTATCATTTCCCACTGATCTCTATGGTATACTAGATGCCCATTATGTAAGTGTGGGTCTACTTTCGTAGTCTATTCTGTCCTATTAACCCATATGTTTATTCCTGTGTCATTAAAATCTTTTTAATATTACCATAGCTTTATTATTATCTTAATTCTTTTAGTGAAAGCTCCTCTTTTATGTTTTTGTTTTCTAACTTGTCCTGACTGGTCCTATACATCACTCTTTTCTATGAATTTTAGACATTTATAAGGTTCTATGAAAAACATCATTGAGATTTAATAGGATTTCACTAGTATTAATTTGATAAACACTGACATTTGCATTAGTAAGATGTAAAAATTTCCCCCACAAAAGTGTTACACATTTGAATAAAATTTTTTTTAACTTGGGTTTTTGTGAAATGGATGTTTGCTATTTCATTGTCTACTTTATCATTGCCAGTGTATCACAGGAAAACTGTAGTTTTTGTGTATTGCACTTCTGATTAACCACCTTTCAAAATTTAGTTTACTTAGTTCATTGTTCTAGGTTTTCCAGGTAAAAAAATCTTATCATCATCAAATATCAGTTTAGTTCCTCCTTTGCAATCTTACATATCATTTCTATATCTCTACTTACTATATTAACAAATAATAATGGAGATAGGAGCTACCCTATCTTGTTCTTAAATTTAATGGGATATTTCTTCACTAATGTTTCTCCACTAATGCTATAATTTCCTAATGGATACTCTCCTTCAAGTTAAGTTCCCTCCTATTCCTATTCAATTATCTGTATAGTTGCTGAATTTTATCCAATTTTTCCTACATCTATACCCACCTGACCCTTCTCCTTTGACATGTTAATGTAGTGAATTAATGTTACATCTTCTAGTACTGAATCATTCTCATAATCCTAGACTATTTACTCCATCAGCTCCACCCCACAGTATAACAACTACTCCCCTTTTTTGGTATATAATTCTACCACAGGTTTTCTAATAACTGCCATTATGCCTGTCATGTTATCACTAGACTAAGCTTCTCGAGAGCAGAGACCATATCATATTCACATTTTTATCTCTATAAAATTACCATATAATCTAACACAAATGTTGTTTGAATAGATAAGAATAAGTGATCTGAGACTAAGCATAGTATTTTTTAAATTGTTGCTTTCTAGTAAGAGTTATGAGATGACATTCTCCAAGCTAGTAACTCACTTGGCAGCCTGGAACAGATACTTCCTACCAATGCGTGTGTCTCCAAAATCAGTTGAAAACAGAGTCCTAAATACAATTTGAGATCTACCAAATAAGGGAGAATAGTAGGAAAATGGCAAGCCAAATCTGACCCCTGACAGATTTACGCTTAGTGCAAGGGAAATAATGAATAGCCCAAGGCAAAAGAGATTATAACTGTAAAAGTGGGTCAACTAGGTAAAAGCATGAATCTGAATTAGTCACTTACAAAGACAAGGAAACTACATCACAGATGTCAGATCATGTGTGATGGCAGACAGACAAACAGCAGCATGGTCACGAAGTCATGGTTAAAAACTCAAAAGAGAGCTGAAGGATACTTGTTTTATATAATTAACTCTGACTCTGGTATACTTTAAATCAGTAAATTAAACAAATGTTTATTGAGTACTTACTGTGGCTATATTAATGTATAAAAGCTTAGTTTAGTCAAGCTATCATTGTGGAGAAAAGTACATCTGTATTTGGGAGAAGAGAGTAGGAACAACTCCAGTAACAAAAATATTAGATAGTTATGTAAATTTCATCTGCAATCCTAGGCACTCAGTAAATCTTTTCCTCTCTAGTCTTCTTCCATCTCTGTTTCTATTTTCCTTGCTCTATATTTGAATCCCCTTATATACCTCTCATCCACAACTCTCCTATTCATATGTTGGTAACATTTAAACCTAAAAAATACTTTAGAGATTATCTAGTTTCACTATAAATCAGAAAATCAAAGTCCAAAGTAGTAACTTGTATAGGTTTTTACCACTTTTTTCCATTCTCTTTCTCAGCTTTTCCCTTTTAGGATTATTCAGGAAAACAAAGAAAAGACAGGCAGAAAAAAGTTTCAGCAGTGTTTTATCTATAAAATCCATGTGCACAAATCATTGTTTTCACTATGTTTTTGGAGCACATCCCTAATTTTGTCTTCATAATAAGTAATCAAACTAATGAAAATTCATTTCTTTCTCCCCACCTCTTATTTATTACAGTAGTTTTTATTATAAATCTAGGTATTTAATTCTGAAAACAAATACTTAAGAAATATTTCAGTATTACTACTGAACATGTGTATAAACTATAAAAACTGTACAAATTTACATGCAAGCCATTATTAAATGACAATAAACAATTTGGATTTTTACTTTGGGATGGATGTATAATATTCTAATAAATATGTGTGATTTCATTCCCACTTTAAAAAACTCTCACCTTAACAAGTAATGTACATATAATCTTTCTCCCTGACAGGTTATTACCAAGTTTCCCATGCTCTTTAGATTTTTAAAAAATAAATTCCCAAAGCTTTTTGTTAAATTTATGTCTAACACTCCTCCTTATGATATTTCAAAACTTACTCAGTTACCAGAAAGGCCCATAGTCTCTTTCTTTGATTGAAGTTTTTCTAAGAATTGGTGAGTCTTAAGAATTTAGAACTGTGGTTTGCTTGATCTTTTAAGATTTTTTTGTAAAAAAAACTACTTGTAAATTTTATGTTTTTTTATTTTCATTCTTTTGAGAAGGACTGCTTGAAACAATTAAGACAATTCTGAATATTAAAAAAGGAACTGTTTAGTTTTTAATTATTAAGATATCAGATGAAATTATTTTAGTAATCTAGGAAAAAGAAAAAAATGCAATTTAGAGAAGCTAGAGAAAGTATTTTGAAAAATTCACAGAAAAGTATTTTAACAACTAAAAGTAACCTCATATTCAACAGGGATCTTAAAGATAGGGGAATGAAAGTTTTCTACATCTTTTTATAAAACTGGTGCTTTGTGTTTACAAATCTCTGCTATGATTACATGGGATTTAAGGGGATTTTTATAAACTGGTTGACTCATTAGGAAATCCAATGTAATAGTGGAGTTCTTTGGTAGAACAGGCAGATACCTAGGTTCTCACAGCCTCAGTTTCAGTTCCTAATCTACATTATACCTATTTAGAGTGTGCAAACAGAAATATAAAATTCCTACTTCTTTAGAATCATAGGATATCACATCACAGTTTATCTATAAACTTTCTGGACTTGGAGACCAGGATAACTACTAAGCACTCTGGGCATGAGCAATAAACTTCCAGTTAAAAGGGTTGGATTTCTCATTTGACTCATGTCTACTTTGAGTTATGATCATACTTACATATGTTAGGAATATGGAAAACAGGCCCTTTCAGTCCAAGAGTGTGATCTCTTTATGGGAGAAGGATCACCCTTTGGTGAAACTGCCCCAAAAGTACTATCTCCACTTCCATGAAAAATAGTTGAATATTCAAAGATAGATTTACTGAAAATTATGCAAATCAAGAAACAAAGTAACTCAGAAAAGAGTATTTTTTTTTAAAAGAAAAATGTGATAATGGTACACTATCTGGCACTGCAGAGAACATTATAGTTATACTATATAACTATACAGTGTAGTATACAGTGATTACTGATTTAACTAAACTTGGAATAACTACATTAGAAGGACAGGGGAAGAAGATGGGGCATTAAAAAGATCACATCCCATTTACCATTATCCAGAAAGAAAACAGATAACGTCTAAAAGGGATAAATCAACATATACTAGGGCAGACATATTATCACTATATATGGGCTAAATGATAGAAGAAATTGTTAAAAAAATTCAAAGGTTTTACGTTACAGAACTGAGATGTGAGTAACTTAGGGCAGGGGACTGCTGTTTCTCATTACAAACCTTTTGGTATTAACTAATCCTTTTAACCATGTAAACATTTTTTAAAGAGAGAAAAAATACCCACAAAAAAATTATGTTTCATGAAGCCTGTCCATTTTTTTTACTTGTAGGGAAAAATTTAAGTAATTGTATCTGACTATTATTTAACTGAGACACATTTAATGAGGCTATATATTTGTAGGATTCAATGATAGAGATTCAATAAGACAAGTGTGAGAGACTATGCATAAACAAAACAGTATAAAAAATTTCTTTGTAGAAAGTATGCACTCTGTGTGAAAACAGAAAAAACTCTATTCCTCCATGTATTTTAAGTTTTGTTTCTTTATATAGTAGAAGTCACAGTATAGTAATTTAAACAAACTGGGTATAGTAGGAATCTACAATTCTCTAAAAGGAAACTGTAGTCTCTCAAGTATTCTCAATATTCTCTTTCCTTCACATTTAATAATTAAAATGCTAACCAAAGATTAATTCAGAATAGACAGAATCATAGTTAATGAAGTTTTGATTAAACTCTTTTAGAAGGCATACTTTAAAAAAAATCTTATCTTTGGAAAGACCTGTTTTTCTAAAATTAAAGAAAACCTATGGAATTATACATATGTGATTTGTGAACAAGTACCTTTCTAATCTTATATAGCTATTTCCAAGCCAACATTATCTCAGACTGACCATTTCCTTTCACATGATGAAAAGAGAAAAATGCTTTACTTAGAGGCAAATAGCCTAGAGCAATACAGCTCAAATCCGTCTGGCCGGAAGTTAAATATAACATGACAAGAAAAGAGGGCCTCCAGAAATTTCACATTTATAAATGATCTACTTATGACCAGATGCATTAATTACAATAAACAGTAGTGTTATCTACCACTGTGCATAGCTAATTTTTAAATTAGGGTAAGAAATAAAGGAAATGTTAGCAGTTCTGCAACACTAATATTCTAAATTTGGTCCTTGTATAACCAAGGATTATGTCTTTATTTATTCATAGATCAGTATCTACAAAAAAAGAAAACTGATAGCTTTAATGGCTTCATGTTCTTCTGCCCAGACTGCACACCTGTTATGTACCTTCCTGGGCCATCTGTTTAGTGCTGGTGCTTCACAACATGTACTCGTTTTTGATCATGCCACTCTAACTGACAAGTAGTTTTCTATATATACAGGGTTTTCTTTTTAATTTGGGGTATATTTTATAATATTTCCATGTCATGATGAAACATTTCAAATAATTAACTTGCATATCTAACTTCAAATGTGCATATACCAGTATGAGTGCTTTATGAAAAATAATTATCACCATTTAAGGTTATCCAAGTAAGAAGGCATCTCAGTCTTGAGTATAATCAGGGAAATAAGTGGTTTAAAAAAAAAGTATTAAATCAAGAGAAACAATGCTCTGATTTAAAAATTGCAAATGGACACAAACAAATAAAAATCAAACCTAATACATACCCTTAACTTTGGTTTTATCTGAACTGGACAAAATGACTGAAGATCTACGCTTTACTTCTTAGAATGAGCCAGTCTTCAGTATTTGACTCCTTCAAATATTAGACTAGCAGTTTTCTAACTTTTTGGTGTGAGCACCCTTTTTCATTCTTAAATTACTGAGGACTCTAAAAAGCTTTTGTTTATGTGACCTGTATCTACCTATATTTACTATATTATAAATTAAAAGGATTAAAAAATAATTTATTAATCCACTAAGAACAAACTCATATGTTAACCTAAAGACCACTTTTATGTTAAATATTTTTTCCTAAAACAAAATAATTTAATGGGGAGTGACATTCTTTTACAACTTTGTATATCTCCTTAATGCTTGTCTTAATTAAGGACATCTGAATTCTTAAAGCTGCCTCTACAATGTGCTTTGATACATTATTTTGTTCAAAGTCTGTTGACCTCACTTTGAGAACTGAATAAAGGAAATCAATTCCTGTTTTGGTATGGAGACCTGAGGACTTCATATTATGCAATCAGTGACTTCATAAAGTAACAAAATCTTCATTTATATGGTGGTCCAACCACATGGCCAGTAACTTAAATGAGTACGTTTCCAGCACCAATGAGCATCACTTATCTGTGATGGGACCTTTACCCAGTGTCCTTAAACCTTACGATAGGGTCACACAGATTTGTTTTAATTTAATGAGCATTCTGGGGTAGTATCTGCTCCAGATCTAGTCAGTCTTAGAGACTCAACAAATCTCAAACTGAGCTGATGTGTAGTTACGTGCTTTCCTTGATCAATGTCAGACATAACTAGCAGGGCTTTCACTCCCACACTATCAATTCAATAGAGTAAGAACTCTTAATTTGAAGTATATAAATCCTCCTAGAGTAACTTAAATAGCTCACTTGATTAATTACCAGTAACAGCTATCATTGTTATTTCTGAGAAGAAATAAGGCCCTCCAAGATGAGGAAAAACCTTAAGTATTTTTCCAAAATACAATACCTTTTAATTAATGAACTAAAATGTACAGAGAAACTTACCTCAAGTAGGAAGTTTCAAAATTCAGTAAGAAAACCCTTTTTCATCATCAGTTTCTCTAGTATTAAAGCAAAGAGTCTCCACATAGGATAACTCTAAGAATTTGAATTCTATTGAGAGCAGAATAATATCACCACGATATTGGTTGAATTTGCCCTTTTCAGTGTATCATAAAAGCACTTCAAAGGAAGGCAGTATAACACAAAGAAGACAAGTAGTGATTCTATAGCATCTTACTACATTGATGGACAGTGACTGTAATGAGGTATGTGGTGGGGACTTGATAACGGGGGGAGTCTAGTAATCATAATGTTGCTCATGTAATTGTACATTAATGATACCAAAATAATTTTTTTAAAAGTACTTCAAAGGATTACAAGCTAACTTCATTATAAGACCACCAAATAATAGATGCCTATTAAAAAAGCACTACAAAGGGCAAAAATAAAAGAAGAAATATAATAAAAAGTAAAATAGAAAAGAAAAAAACAGCCACATATATGAACAAGTGTAGTATTGAAAAAGATGTGATGAACTAAAAACCAAGTTACAGGAAAGGCCCATAGACACAAACGGAGGTAAATAATTATTAAGAGACAAGTTAAGGAAATTCACAGCATGGTCTACAAATGGCCCAAGAGAAATAAACTGTTTTAGGGCCCTCCAACTGAATAATTATGTACTAATATCAATAAATAGCTAGTTTTAACAGGGTTATAATTAACAATGTAGTAGTGGGGAAAGAAGACTGGTAGTTGTGACTTTTATATTAGCGTTATTCTATATTAGAAAATCTAATACTGTGGCATATCTCAGTTTTTCAGGAAACTTTTTAAATATTTCAATTCCTTTTATGATTTCTATAGCCTGTATTATGCTTTTTCAAGCTGGAGTACAGTAACAACACTTTTAAGAAAAAAATTATCAAGAATTCTGCAGATCTGCTCATAGAAACCTCTAAGCATCCATGGACCTAGTGAGAAAGTGGTTCAAAAAACTAGTCTTAGTGTATTAAAAAAATTTTTTTTCAACTGTAAATTACCCATGTGAAAGAATTTTACTACTACTACTTCTTGAAAAAGAATTTAAATTACTAAAATGAAAACACAGAAATTAAAATTCCTAAAATACTCCCAGATTTCCAAGAATATCTCTGGACCCAGTTTAAGGAACACTAGCTGTGATGGTTAATTTTATGTGTCAGTTTGGCTGGACCACAGCACCCAGATACTGAATAATTTCTGGAGGTTCTGTGAAGGCATTTTGGGGATAAGATTAACATTTAAGTCAATGGACTTTTTAAAGCAGACTACCCTCCATAATGTGAGTGGGCCTCATCCAATCATTTGAAGACCTTAGTGGAACAAACACTGACCTCTTTCTAGCAAATTGCCTTGGAATTCAATGCAATTCTTCACTGACTCTATCCTGCCAGCTTACCCCCATCAAATTTTGGACTAGTCAAACTTCCATAATCTCATGAGCCAGTTCCTTAAAATACATCTATTTCTCTCTCTACACACACACACACACACACACACACACACCACACACCTTGTTTGTTCTGCTTCTTTGGAGAGAACCTGAACTAACACACATTTCTACAGAAAAAAATTCCAATCTTCTTAACATGATATTTAAGGACAATCTCCCAATCCCCAGCTCTTCAAACTCATTTCCCATGAGCAAGAAAAACAAATCTCTGCTTTGGCCATACCAAATAACCTAGAGTTCTTTAATTATACCACTGTTGTCTACATCTTTAATGCCACTTTTCATGCTATTTTCTTTGCTTAAAATGTCCTTCCTCCTACTTTTGGTTATAACTCTTATTCACCCAATTGCTCCTACTTAATTTTTACTTTTATGTTCTAGTTCAAATGCTTCTTCCTCCAAAAAGCCTTTCCTCCATATAACTCATCAGATCACTTTGTGGCAACACTGTATCAAGAACTCAATTACAGGATACAACACATACATCACACTACAATTTGTTTACATGCTTGTCTCCCCTTACCAGCGAGCAAGGACCATACCTTACTTATTCAGCATCATATGCCCGACACCTTGCAGATAGTTTGTCATATAGAATAAGTCACGCAGTAAGCACTGAGAAACCATTCACTGACTAGACTGATCTTTGATGAACCATCCTTTCACACTTCTCTCAGTAAGTACTATATTTAGATACTGGCAAAAGAGGGCTCAGCCCTGAGTTCCAGACTGGCCCTCCTCAGGGCCACACCCCTCACCACTGGGCAAGAAGTCCATGGAAATAAGACAATGTACCCATACACTCCTCCTTCTAAATGACACTCCAGTCACTTAAAACTCTGGAATTTCTTGCCCAAATACCTCCAACCCAATTTCAAGGCCTGAATGGGCCACTTGTTCTAAGGATGGACTATGCTACACACATGTAGACCCATGGGCCAAGGAGCAGTATCTAGAAGAGGGAGTATAAGAGTTAGCACCTTGGACATGCATGCAAGAAAACAGAAGTGTATCAAGACCTTACCAGTATATGTCAAACACTACTCTAGGAATAGAGAGATGAAAGATAAAGTGGGTTCAAGAGATGTATAGGTTAGTCAGAAGAGTCAAGCATATGAAGAAGTGCAACCCAGTGAGATAAATGCTATCACCAAAGTATTCAGAGATCCTATAGATGCACAAGGAGTTCTAAGCCTAGGATGAGACAGGGAATGGCAGAAAAGCAACGATAAAGTAGGAATCGGTTAAAGAAAGCAAGTGTTCTAGGGAAAGGAACAGTATGTAGAAAAGCACAGAGGTGTACGAATAGAGCTGGTCTTTGAGAACTATAAATTTGCTCAATTTTAGGCCATACACTGAGGAGTAGTACTACACAAAGATGAAACTATGGATTTGGGCAGCAGCCAGATTTCAGGAGTCTAGATGCTTAAATGTGTTTTATTCTGAAGGCAGAAAAAAGCTATCGAACCGTTTGAAAGACAAGAGTGACATGATAAAATCAATGTTTTAGAAAGTTTCTTACAATCACAGATGAGAAGACAGCTTTAAAGGCAGCAAGCCCAAAGGTAAGAAAACCAATCAGGGGATACTGCATTAGTCCAAAGTCAGGGAGTCAGGGGCACATCCAAGAAATATATGGGAAGTAAATCACAAAAAATGGTAATAAGATAACAACATCATGTGTGTGTATTTAAAGAAGCAGCAAACAAAAACAGAACTAAACAAAAACTATCAGGCCCAGTGAGAAAACCTGAGAGTGACCATTCAGAGTTAATGCCATACTTGATAAGATAACCTAGATATTGGTTCTTGCAATCATAAAGTTAACATAATCTACTTTTTAAGCTTAAGCACTGACAGAACTAAGGAACATTTCTCAACTTCCTCTCTTAGATAAATGGCTTCTTTAGGTATTCTTTCTGAAGCTCCTTCTCAGGAAATACTTAAGCAAAAGTTGGATAACCATGTGTTAAGGGCTTAATTAAAATTATTTTCATAGAGGGCGGCACCAAGATGGCGACATGAGTAGGACAGTGGGAATCTCCTCCAAAAAACATACATATTTTTAAAAATACAACAAATACAACTATCCCTAAAAGAGAGACCAGAAGACACAGGACAACAGCCAGACTACATCCACACCTGCGAGAACCTAGCGCCTGGTGAAAGAGATAAGATACAAGCCACAGCCCGGGGGGACCAGAGGCCCCTCACCCCAGCTCCTGCTGGGAGGAGAGGAGTCGGAGCGGGGAGGGAGAGGGAGCCCAGGACTGCGGAACACCCAGACCTAACCACCCACACTGGAGCGCGGACACACAGTCCGTGCGTGGGGTGTTGGAAACTAGGGAAGCAGGACAGTAAGACCTGTGAGTGGGTCCCGAAGCCGGTGCCCCTGGGACAAAGAAAAGCGAGTGCGTTTTGAAAGTCTTAAAGGGACAGGGACCCCACAGCTGGACGGAAGCATCCCGGGTCACACTTCAGCAGCTGGAAATTCCAGAGAACTCCGGGCGCATTAACCCCCTGGGCAACAGCTCTGAGACCCCTCACGGAGGTAAACAGCCAAATAGCCCCCTGTCCATTACCCCTCTGGGGCCCCGCCATAGCAGAGCAGAAGCCTGAGGCTGGCCACGCCCACAGCAAGGGAGCTTCCTCCATACCAGCCGGGCAAGATACAGAGACCCATTCTACATGCAGTTGCCCAACACAAGCCACTAGGGGTCGCAGTTGTCCCAGTAAAGAAAGGCCAGGAGCAAGTGGAAAGTCTTGACTCTCCCAGATGACAGACGAGTCAATAGCACACCACTGCACCTATCAACATGAAAAGGCAAAAAAATATGATCCAGACAAGAATAACCCAGACAGCTTCAACATCTACATCTTCCCCTGAGAAGGAACCTGGGGAGATAGATTAAACCAATCTTCTTGAAAAAGAATTCAAAACAAAAGTCATAACCATGCTGATGGACTTGCAGAGAAATACGCAAGAACTAAGGAAGGAGAATACAGAAATAAAACAAGCTCTGGAAGGACTTCAAAAGAGAATGGACGAGATGCAAGAGACCATTAATGAACTAGAAAACAGAGAACAGGAACGCAGAGAAGCTGATGCAGAGAGAGATAAAAGGATCTCCAGGAATGAAAGAATTTTAAGAGAAATGTGTGACCAATTGAAACAGAACAATATCCGCATTCTAGGGGTACCAGAAGAAGAAGAGAGAGAAAAAGGGATAGAAAGTGTCTTTGAAGAAATAATTGCTGAAAACTTCCCCAAACTAGGGGAGGAAATGGCCTCTCAGATCACAGAGGTACACAGAACTCCCATGACAAGGGCTCCAAGGAGAGCAACACCAAGACACATAATAATTAAAATGGCAAAGATCAAAGACAAGGCCAAAGTATTAAAGGGAGCCAGAGAGAAAAAAAAGGTCACCTACAAAGGAAAACCCATCAGGCTATCATCAGACTTCTCAAAAGAAACCCTACAGGCCAGAAGAGAATGGCATGATATACTTAATGCAATGAAACAGAAGGGCCTCGAACCAAGAATACTGTATCCAGCACGATTATCATTTAAATATGAAGGAGGGATTAAACAATTCCCAGACAAGCAAAAGTTGAGGGAATTTGCCTCCCACAAACCACCTCTACAGGGCATCTTACAGGGACTGCTCTAGATGGGAGCACTCCTAAGAAGAGCACAGAACAAAACACCCAACATATGAAGAAGGGAGGAGGAGGAATAAGAAGGGAGAGAAATAAAGAATCATCAGACCGTGTTTATAATAGCTCAATAAGTGAGTTATGTTAGACAGTAAGATAGTAAAGAAGCTAACCTTGAACCTTTGGTAACCACAAACTTAAAGCCTGCAATGGCAATAAGTACATACCTTTCAATAATCACCCTAAATGTAAATGGACTGAATGCACCAATCGAAAGACACAGACTAATAGAATGGATAAAAAAGCAAGATCCATCCATATGCTGCTTACAAGAGACTCACCTCAAACCCAAAGACATGCACAGAGTTAAAGTCAAGGGATGGAAAAAGATATTTCATGCAAACAACAGAGAGAAAAAAGCAGGTGTTGCAATACTACTATCAGACAAAACAGACTTCAAAATAAAGAAAGTAAAAATAGATAAAGAAGGACATTACATAATGATAAAGGGCTCAGTCCAACAAGAGGATATAACCATTATAAATATATATGCACCCAATACAGGAGCACCAACATATCTGAAATAAATACTAACAGAACTAAAGGAGGAAATAGAATGCAATGCATTCATTCTGGAAGACTTCAACACACCACTCACTCCAAAGGACAGATCCACCAGACAGAAAATAAGTAAGGACACAGAGGCACTGAACAACACACTAGAAAAGACGGACCTAATAGACATCTACAGAACTCTACATCCAAAAGCAACAGGATACACATTCTTCTCAAGTGCACCTGGAACATTCTCCAGAATAGACCACATACTAGGCCACAAAAAGAGCCTCAGAAAATTCCAAAAGATTGAAATCCTACCAACCAACTTTTCAGACCACAAAGGCATAAAGCTAGAAATAAACTGTACAAAGACAGCAAAAAGGCTCACAAACACATGGAGGCTTAACTACATGCTCCTAAATAAACAATGGATCAATTACCAAATTAAAATGGAGATCCAGCAATATATGGAAACAAATGACAACAACAACACTAAGCCCCAACTACTGTGGGATACAGCAAAAGCAGCCTTAAGAGGAAAATATATAACAATCCAGGCATATTTAAAGAATGAAGAGCAATCCCAAATGAATGGTCTAAAGTCACAATTACCAAAATTGGAAAAAGAAGAACAAATGAGGCCTAAGGTCAGCAGAAGGAGGGACATAATAAAGATCAGAGAAGAAATAAATAAAATTGAGTAGAATAAAACAATAGCAAAAATCAATGAAACCAAGAGCTGGTTCTTTGAGAAAATAAACAAAATAGATAAGCCTCTAGCAAGACTTATTAAGAGGAAAAGAGAGTCAACACACATTAACAGAATCAGAAACGAGAAAGGAAAAAAATCACGACGGACCCCACAGAAATACAAAGAATTATTAGAGAATACTATGAAAACCTATATGCTAACAAGCTGGGAAAACTAGGAGAAATGGACAACTTCCTAGACAAATACAACCTTCCAAGACTGACCCAGAAACAAACAGAAAATCTAAACAGACCAATTACCAGTAACGAAATTGAAGCGGTAATCAAAAAACTACCAAAGAACAAAACCCCTGGGCCAGATGGATTTACCTCGGAATTTTATCAGACGTACAGAGAAGACATAATAACCATTCTCCTTAAAGTTTTCCAAAACATAGAAGAGGAGGGAATACTCCCAAACTCTTTCTATGAAGCCAACATCACCCTAATACCAAAACCAGGCAAAGACCCCACCTAAAAAGAAAACTACAGACCAATATCCCTGATGAACGCAGATGCAAAAATACTCAACAAAATATTAGCAAACCGAATTCAAAAATACATCAAAAGGATCATACACCATGACCAAGTGGGATTCATCCCAGGGATGCAAGGATGGTACAACATTTGAAAATCCATCAACATCATCCACCACATCAACAAAAAGAAAGACAAAAACCACATGATCATTTTTTTTGTCAAAAAAGCATTCGACAAAATTCAACATTCATTCATGATAAAAACTCTCAACAAAATGGGTATAGAGGGCAAGTACCTCAACATAATAAAGGCCATATATGATAAACCCACAGCCAACATCATACTGAACAGCGAGAAGCTGAAAGCTTTTCCTCTG
Organism: Manis pentadactyla; assembly: GCF_030020395.1. Taxonomy (NCBI): domain Eukaryota; kingdom Metazoa; phylum Chordata; class Mammalia; order Pholidota; family Manidae; genus Manis; species Manis pentadactyla. The sequence goes on along the minus strand of NC_080020.1, from coordinate 154,172,384 downwards.
CAATCGGGAACAAGACAGGGATGCCCACTCTCCCCAAAGTTATTCAACATAGTACTGGAGGTCCTAGCCACGGCAATCAGACAAAGAAAGAAATACAAGGAATCCAGATTGGTAAAGAAGAAGTTAAAGTGTCACTATTTGCAGAGGACATGATATTGTATATAAAAAACCCTGAAGACTCCACTCTGAAACTACTAGAGCTAATATCTGAATTCAGCAAAGTTGCAGGATACAAAATTAACACACAGAAGTCTGTGGCTTTCCTATACACTAAGAATAAACTAATAGAAAGAGAAATCGGGAAGACAATTCCATTCACAATAGCATCAAAAAGAATAAAATACCTAGGAATAAACCTAACCAAGAAGTGAAAGACCTATACCCTGAAAACTATAAGACACTCTTAAGAGAAATTAAAGAGGTCACTAACAAATGGAAACTCATCCCATGCTCCTGGCTAGGAAGAATTAATATTGTCAAAATGGCCATCCTGCCCAAAGCAATATACAGATTCGATGCAATCCCTATCAAACTACCAACAGCATTCTTCAATGAACTGGAACAAATAATTCAAAAATTCATATGGAAACACCAAAGACCCCGAATAGCTAAAGCAATCCTGAGAAGGAAGAATAAAGTTGGGGGGGGGGGGAATCTCACTCCCCAACTTCAAGCTCCACTACAAAGCCACGGTAATCAAGACAATTTGGTACTGGCACAAGAGCAGAGCCACAGACCAGTGAAACAGAATAGAGAGTCCAGATATTAACCCTAACATATATGGTCAATTAATATATAATAAAGGAGCCATGGACATACAATGGGGAAATGACAGTCTCTTCAACAGATGGTGCTGGCAAAACTGGGCAGCTACATGTAAGAGAATGAAACTGGATCACTGTCTAACCCCATACACTAAAGTAAATTCAAAATGGATCAAAGACTTGAATGTAAGTCATGAAAACTCTTAGGAAAAAACATAGGCAAAAATCTCTTAGACATAAACATGAACATATCTCCCCAGGCAAGGGAAACAAAAGCAAAAATGAACACATGGGACTATATCAAGCTGAAAAGCTTCTGTACAGCAAAGGACACCATCAATAGAACAAAAAGGTATCCTACAGTATGGGAGAATATATTCGTAAATGACAGATCCGATAAAGGGTTGACATCCAAAATATATAAAGAGCTCACACACCTCAACAAACAAAAAGCAAATAATCCAATTAAAAAATTGGCAGTGGAGCTGAATAGAAAGTTCTCTAAAGAAGAAATTCAGATGGCCAACAGACACATGAAAAGATGCTCCACATCGCTTGTTATCAGAGAAATGCAAATTAAAACCACAATGAGATATCATCTCACACCAGTAAGGATGGCTACCATCCAAAAGACAAACAACAACAAATGTTGGTGAGGTTGTGGAGAAAGGGGAACCCTCCTACACTGCTGGTGGGAATGTAAATTAGTTCAGCCATTGTGGAAAGCAGTATGGAGGTTCCTCAAAATGCTCAAAATAGAAATACCATTTGACCCAGGAATTCCACTTCTAGGAATTTACCCCAAGAATGCAGCACTCCAGTTTGAAAAAGACAGATGCACCCCTATGTTTATCGCTGCACTATTTACAATAGCCAAGATATGGAAGCAACCTAAATGTCCATCAGTAGATGAATGGATAAAGAAGATGTGGTACATATACAGAATGGAATATTACTCAGCCATAAGAAAAAAACAGATCCTACCATTCGCAACAACATGGATGGAGCTAGAGGGTATTATGCTCAGTGAAATAAGCCAGGCGGAGAAAGACAAGTACCAAATGATTTCACTCATATGTGGAGTATAAGAACAAAAGAAAACTGAAGGAACAAAACAGCAGCAGAAGCACAGAACCCGAGAATGGACTAACAGTTACCAAAGGGAAAGGGACTGGGGAGGATGGGTGGGAAGGGAGGGATAAGGGTGGGAAAAAAAGGGGGCATTATGATTAACATGTATAGTGTGGGGGTGGCACGGGGAGGGCTGTGCAACACAGAGAAGACAAGTAGTGATTTTACAGCATCTTACTATGTTGATGGACAGTGACTGTGAACGGGGATGTGGGGGGGACATGGTGAAGGGGGGAGCCTAGTAAACAATGTCCTTCACGTAATTGTAGATTAATGATACCAAAATAAATAAATAAAAAAATAAAATTATGTTCATAGAAGGTGACTCCTAAGGTCCCTTCAAACTCAAGATTCTAAAAGAAAAAAAGCCGTAACAAGTATCACAATTACCAAGTATTCCAAGTATAGATCTCTATAGCTATCTTATGGGGTTGAACCATAGAGAGTAATTCCAAATACTGATCTGATGCCATTAACAATTTTAATAAGTACTTAAAACTCTAACATCCATATTTTCAGTGCTTAGGTAATATGAATAGCATCCTTTTTAAACTAGGATTATAAAATTAACTACAATGTCACAAGTCCCTTAAAAAACTCACAGCAAGTAGTATTCAAAATTGATTACAGAACTGCATGATGTCTCAAACAAGATGATTACTTGTACTTCCCTCTCCCCAAGCCCTATGTCTTGTAACTAGCACTGAAGAAAAAAGATTTCATTCCACTGAAGAAGGAAAATGCCCTGCAGCATGCAGTACAGCTGGCCCATCATTCCAGATCTCTAAATAGCTTCCCTTTCCCATTAGTTAAAGAGGACTAATGTCATGTCACAAGCTCTTACAGAGATTCTTTGAGTCAAGGAGCTACTCAGTGAAATCCAGGTCCCCCCTTGTGAACAGACTCTAAAATTATAAGGCAGAGAAAGTAAACTGGCATGAAGAAGTCAACTCTTTACTCTGAAATTCTGTGTCCAAAAAGGCAAATCCAGTCACTAAGTTAACAAATACTCTGACTCTTAACAATTTAAATGAAAAAAATCCTATTGTAAGACTCCTCTAATAAAACTGAATGTTACTTCTGAAAGCAGGAACACAAGACTGGCAGAGCAAAAATGTAATTATAAGTATATAAACAGATTTCCACTTCTGGCCAAGATAGAATAACAGGAGCCAGATTTACCCCCCCGTCTAAAACAACTGGAAAATAAAAGACAAAATACATGAAGCATTTTCATCACCAATTATCAGGGAAATGCAAATTAAAACCACAATGAGATATCACCTCACACCAGTCAGGATGGCCAGCATCCAAAAGACAAGGAAAAACAAATGCTAGTAAAGATGCAAAGAATGGGGAACCTTCCTACACTGCTGGTGGGACTGTAAATTAGTTCAACCGTTGTGCAAAGCAATATGGAGGTGCCTCAAAAAACTAACAGCAGAAATACCATTTGACCCAGGAATTCCATGTCTAGGAATTTTCCTGAAGAAAACAAGATCCAAGATTCAAAAATACATATGCACCCCTATGTTTATCACAGCACTATTTACAATAGCCAAGATGTGGAAGCTAACTAAGTGTCCATCAGTAGACGAATGGGTAAAGAAGATGGGTAACATATACATAGGGGATATTATTCAGCCATAGAAGAAAACAAATCCTACCATTTGCAACAACATGGATGGAGCTACAGGGTATTATGCTCAGTGAAACAAGCCAGGCGTAGAGAGACAAGTACCAAATGATTTCCCTCATTTGTGGAGTATAACAATAAAGCAAAACTGAAGGAACAAAACAACAGGAGACTCACAGACTCCAAGAAGAGATTAGCTGTTACCAAAGGGAAGGGGGAGGGGTGGGAGGGAGAAAGGGATTAAAAAACATTATGATTAACACACATTATGTAGGGGGGCACAGGGAAGGCAGTACAGCACAGAGAAGACAAGTAGTGACTCTATAGCATCTTACTATGCTGATGACAGTGACTGTAATGGGTTATGTGGTGGTGACTTGATAATGGGGGGAATCTAGTAACCACAATGTTGCTCCTGTGAAACCTTCATAAGACTGTATATCAATGATACCTTAATAAAAAAATATGAAGCATTTTTTAAATGGACATCAGGCAATAAAGGATAGTAGATCTGTAGTAAGACAGAAACACACAAGATGAGTCCTACAGTTGCCCCAGCTTATTGCCTTGGAAGAATTTCTAGGCCACAAAACAGGGATAGGGAACCCAGGAAGAGAAGAGAGGTCTGAGTTAAGAAGATGCTAGAGACTCTACTCTAGAGACAGCAAGGTAACTGTCATATACAAGGCAGAGTACCTATGAGGAGAGAGCCGCACAGAAGATCCTGAGACCTGCAGAAGGTATCCAACAAGTCTTCAGCTGAATACTTACCAGTATATAGGGCAGAACAGAACCACCAAACAGGATGAGCGGGAATAGCACCCAGAGCTCACACAGGTCCAGGTACAGTTCTTGTTCCCATAAGCCAGCGTACTCAGAAAGGTTTTGCCACTATAGTGGGACAAGATGGTACTGCCTAACACAATTTAGAAGCAAGGACTTAAAAGATTAAATTCTTTCCAAGTAACTTAAGTTTGTCCAGAATAAAGTTCAATACTTAGTAAAATATAAAATATCTAGCACCCAACAAGGTAAAATAAAAAATGTCTGGCATCCAATCAAAACGTACCAGGTATGCAAAAGCAAAAGTTAATCCATAATGAAGAGAAATCAAAGCCAGTCCAGAAGTGACACAGACAGAATTTGTAGACATGAACACTAATACAGTTGTAACTGTATTATACATATGCAAGAACTAGGGAAAAGACAGAGCATGAAAGCTATGGAACTGGAAGATACAAAAAAAGACTGAATTTCTAGAGATGAAACTAGAATGTCTGAAACGAAAAATATGGTGGATGGGATTAACAGCAGATTAAACATTACTGAGAAAAATATTAATTAATTTAGACTCATAACAAGATTATCCAAAATGACACAGAGCAGAAAAGACTGAAAAAAAAAACTTTGAACAGAACATCAATAAACATCAAGCAGCCTGATATACAGTTAACTGGACTTCCAAAAGGGAGAAGGGGGTCAACACAGACACACACACACAGATACACACACATTTATATATTCTTATATAAATGTATATTAAATATATGTTATTACATTACAAATATTCTTAATGTATTTAAAGAAATGGTAAAAAATTTCCCAAATTTGATATAAACTACAAATTTATAGACCCAAGAAGCTCAACAATCCAAGCACAAGAAACATGAAGAAAACTCACAAAATACATAACCAAATGTAATCTAGAAATTACTTAGACTAAGGCTAACTTTCAGATTAGTTACTGGGTGAAGTTTCAACTGACCATTCAATAGAGTACATTAAATCAAACATTAATTTGAGTAGAGTATTTAACCGAAATCTTAATGACTTCAAAACTAGCAAAATACAGCTTTTAAAATAAAGTATAAGTTGCTGCTTCACTAGGTAAATAATTGGTTAAAATAAATTTGTGTTGATCATATTTTAGCAAAAAATTTTTTTAAAGCTAAAGCATACTTCTTACTTTTTTTCCTTTAATTTATATAGGTCATTAAAAACAGAATTAGGACACCGAAAAAACTTCTAAAGAAACTGGGAGGTGAAACTGAAAATAGAAGCAGATTTGAGGTTTGGAATAGAGCTAGTCCTCTCAAAAAACAACCTGATAACCACTATTTTGGAACACCATTACTTTCAAAATATACATATACATTAAAAAAATATATAGAACTGTACTCAAAGTGGAAATAAGCTAGAGTGTCAGTTTCTAGCACCTACGTAACTATTCAGGACTCAAAAAAACCTAAGTATTTCTTGGAAAAAGAATCATTCAAATAAAAAACATTAAAGTGGAAAACTGTTTTCCTATTTTTGTAAACACACCTTCTTTTTTAGGGTTCAGCACACAAATTAAAATTTTTTTGTCTAAAAATAAAAGACATAGAGGAACAAGATCTGATTATCTACTGTAATGGCTACCCTTCCTGAAATGCATGACCTAAAACAGAAATCAATTAAATTATTCTACCATTTTGTTGAGGAAATAGTGGGATATTTCAAAGATAAAAAATAGTTACAGTAGGAGAGGTGCCAAAAAAATATTCACTATCCTTGTAAATAATTAATGTCCACATTCCTTTTTTCTAAAAAAAAATATACACACACATTTAGGCAACGAATATATTTCCTTGGCTGCCTATACACTTTTGGAGAACATATAGTAGTATAAGACATCTTGTAGGATTGACACATACATGAAAAATAACACAAATCTCTTTGAGCACACAGACTGAGAAGTTGCCTCTGAAATAATTATTTATGGATTTGACTTCTACCCAGTTCTAAATAAAGAAATTTAAAAAAGAATTCCCAATAAAATACAGAATTTATATTTTGTTAGGGTAGTAGTCTACTAGACTTATTCTCTAGTAACAATTTATTAATAATACACTAAATTCCCAAGATAAGAATCTCCTGAAACTGAAAGCTCTACACTACTCTTGTTATCAGTATTATTCAAAAGAAATAAAGCTAAATACATGTTATTTGGAACACGACTGTAATATTCAGCTTGAGAACCTATAGTGATGTATTTAGAATGCATGTATGCTACACTACCTAAAATGATAAAATGGAGTTTTATTTCACTGGTCCAGCTACCAGGTATGATTTTGATATTCAATTACCATCTCAAAAACACATTCCTACTTAATATGAACCCAAAATCATAAGTATAAAAGACCAAGATTTTCCTACTAAATCATTATCTAGTTGTTATAAAGATTTCAGTAACCTGTATGTCAAAATTAGCTCTGAGTACCTTAAAATAATCCCACAAATATTAATCTAATAAATCACATGATAAATCATCTAATCAGACTTCAGTCATTTTACACATTTAAATTACTTGCTACAGCAACAGTCCTCTCCAATCAGAACTGTTTGAAATTCTCTCTTCTAAAATGTTATTACTTCACCAGTTTCAAAATTTGAGCCATTTATTTTTAGACACAGAGGTTAATGAGAAACATTTCTGCATCAGATATACATAACTTCACAGTAAAGGTTTTTCTCCCCTTAGGAAACTATTCTCATTCTCTCTCCCATTTTACCAATAATCAAAGTGGTTACAGTGTGATTTGCATTTCAGCACTGAAGACAATAAATGACAATACTTGGTTTGCAGAATGAAAAACTGAAGCTTCACAATTTCAACAAGTATAATTACTGGGTTGTGATAAATGGGCTGGGCATGTAAGACTATTGCTCCTTTCAAGGTCCAATTCTTGAGCCACTTGAATTTTTCTGGCCAAAGAACCAAACCAGTGGCTTAAAACATAAATTCTAAGTTTACAGTATGCAATTTTTCAGTAAAACAAGTTATCTAGAAAAGAAAAAGACACTTACATTTGGAACATGACCTGGTTCAAGAATACCCCATCCACCAAAGCCACATATTCATCCAGGTCGGTCCCATGTCCTTCAGCCAGAGGTCCAAACGTTTTAACCTGGAACAGAACGGTCATCACGATACAAACGCCCACTTCCATCTCTGCAGCCACAAATAATGCAGAAAAATAATACGATAAACAACACCCTACTTACCCAAGTGACCAAGGGGCTGGCCATGAACTGCTCCACAAGGGGCGTAAAACTCTCGTTCTCCATTTTACGGATATTTGTAAAAGGAACTATCACAAAAATACGCCTAGGGAATTGGTCAACGCTTAAGTAGGAGGAAATCAATGAAATACGTTAGATACCACGCTAAGGATTCAAAGCGGCCCCCATGCTCAAAACGTTCCAGCCACCAGTGGGCATGGAACCGCTTCGACCCGCGGAGCCTTCCCTGCCCGCAGCACCTTACCAACGACAGGCAGGGCTCGACCCCTCCCCGAGGGGAGGGGGCTTGAACGTCTGTTCCTAACCCCTCAGTTTCTTGAACCCCGCCAGCCTTTTTTAGTGCGCCTCTGTAAAGCTCAGGCACAAAATCACCGCTGCGCTCTAGCCTCCTCCTCCTCCGCCCTCTCTGGAGTGGCTGGAGTAACGCTCTCAGAACCGAATGACACCGCGCTCCTCGCCGACCAACCAATAGCAGGAGCCCGCGGTCAATGAGAGCGCGCTGCTCCCTCTGCCGACTCTCCGCCCCTCCGCGCCGAAGCCTCTGGATTGTGACATAAGAAAACCGCTGTATGAGCGCGCTCCCGAGCGAGCGCACCTCCGGGTTGGCTCCGCTGCCGCGCGCCCGCTGCAGCTGTAGCTGCTGCGGTGGCCGGCCCCTAGCTAGCGCCCAGGATTGTGGCTAGGGCTTAGGGGGCGGAGATGGGGAAGGCAGAGGAAGGGGTCTGTCTGCTTACTCGCTCATACCTAATTATGGTTTATTTCCTCCCCGAGTGCCCTCTTTTATGTGTGAAGGAAAGGGAAAGAAACTCCTCTTTTAAACATGAGAGATGCAGACAGCCTTTTTCGGACAGTTTGATTTGATCTTCTAAGCGTGCTTTCCCCGGCAAAACGGGAATTGGAAAACTCACTGCAGCACATAGCAAAGGAGGGACTTGAGCTCCAAATTCGTTTTTTTTTTTTCTTTTTCCTACTCTGTGTTAAAATCTAGTCCACTAAAGCATGAATGCTCCTCAAGTTGCAAGTGAATGTAGAAGCGTTTTAAATAACCAAAACGCTGTCTTTCAATGTGTTGGTATTCCCTGACTGCAGCAAAGTGATTCGATATTAACTATTTGGCCTTTGGAAAAAAGAATTAGTATTTGACCTGACATTGACAAATCATCATAACTTGCCCCAATTTTTTTTAATTAAAAAAAAAAAGGCATTCCAAATTCCCTTAAGTCCAGCTCTGGTAAGACTGCCCCACTGTCTGCACTGTTTCCTTGAATATAAAAATTCCCCATGGGATTTGCCACCTGTACAAGGATGACACCCTCAAGACTCACTATTTCTGTCTGCAGAGAGACGGGGCCTGACACCAACAGTCCTTTCTCCACGGCCCTGCAAAGAGTCCCTGATGTCCCTGCAGCCTGGTAACAAATGGACTTTAAAAAGCTTGACATTTTCTGTAATTAATGCTCCTTTGTTAAAGGAGCCAGGACAACTCCCCAGCAGCCTCTTGCAGCTAAGAGCAAACCCGAGGGAACCCTAGGCCTGTTGTGTCAGGTGTGCTGCCTGGGCAGAGCCCTCCAGCCCCCAGGAGTCAGCATCCACCTTCAGAGCCTTCTTGGGTCCGGTGAGGAAATGGGATTTCCACTTCAAAATGGCAGAATCTGAAGCCAAGCCAGAGAGTTGAACTCTGAAAACCCACAAGTCAGAACTGGTGGCTAAGGTGATTTCCCTTCTTATGGGGAAAGAGGATCAGGGAAGTGAGACCATACAGGAAATCTGAATCTGCTTCTCTCTCTCTCTCAGCTAAAAGCAAGCACACATTTTACATGTCTGTAATTACTCACAATGGGTTTGGTACTATCAATGCCTTTGGGTGTAAATTCTCCCTCTCCTGATTATCAAGAAGACGCTTGTAAATCCATTTAGTTCGGCTGCCAATAACATTCCTGCCAGTGGCTTTTTCTGTTTGAGTTGTCATCGAAAAGCACAAAGCCTTTCTTGACTTTGTACCGAGGAGCTTAACTCCACCTGCCTTGTTCTACTTATGCTATGCAACTTGCTTATTCAAAGTTCTGAAAAGTTCTGTGGAAAATATGCCCATTTAACTCTATTTAAAACAGCTTTATTCCAAATACCATTCATTCATTCAGCAAGATTTACCAAGTGCCCACTCTGGGCCAGTTGTTGTTCTGGGATTTGGACCCTGGGGATAGGGGAACACACACTCCCTGCTCTCAGGGTGCTTGGTTCTAATAGAGGCAGACAGGCCATAAACAAACAGAGCCAGAAACATACACAATCATACGAGGTAGGCACCAAGTCCCAGGGCTACTAACAAAGAAGGGTCCTGGGCAGGGGGTGATTGATGTTGAGAAAAGGCTGAATGGAGTCAAAATCATGCAGCTTCCTGGGCCAAGAACTTGCATACCAGAACCCCAAAAGCAGCAAGGAGGCCAGTGTCCCTCATGCAAAGGGAGCAGGGGGGCAAGGACGTGGCCCAGATGAAGAATCTTGTCAATGGCCAGCCCTTTACTTAGATGGAATCGTCTGGATCCCCACCCCCATTGCACATGCACCCAGGGAAAAGGATCACATGTCCAGGGTTCTGTTTTTAAAACATTCATTCAAAACCTATCCAGACACCAAAAGAAATATCAAGAAAAAAAAATCTGATAATGCACCACAACTGGTCAACCTGGGAAGATTAACAGGGAAGAGGAAGGTGGACAGCTGAGCAGGGGGCATTCCATAATCAGCCCTTTTATACCTTTTGATTTTGAACTAAAATGCATTCCCTAATCAGTACAATTATTAAACTACAACTTAATAAAATAAAATATTGCATATGAATTCCTAATACATATAAAGTCCCATTACAGTCAATGTGATTTTTAAATTCATAGTAAGGGTTTTTCCTGATCCAAGTTCAGAAATATTCTTTGCCTACTTGACTTTCATGTTTACAATTTACTATCTTAGAATGATTGATCATCCTTAATCACCAGAATGAAAACACACTCCTAACTCTGTCCAGCTGAAGAACGTATCTGCAGTTAAGTAGGGTTCTCATGAGTAAAAATAATGAACAGTAAATACCTGTGTGGGACTTGCTGCATGTCAGGCACTGCTTTTAGTAGGTATTAAACTCACCTAAGGCCCAGCCTGAGAGGGTGCTCCTGTTGTTATACTTAAGAAAACATTTCTAACACTTTGAAGTTTCCTAAAATCTTCATACGGGTAAGAAAGGAGGCAGTAAGCCTACTAAATGACATGGAACTCAAATAACCAGTGAGCTCACACCCTCCTTCACGTACCTTCTGAGGCCTGGGGTCCACATTTCCTTGCAGTAGCTGCTGTGCCTAAAGTTCTTGGTTCCTCCTGTCACTGTGCAGGATAACTGAAAAGACAATAAATACCACTAAAAGTTATAGGATAGACTTACTTAACACACCTTGGTTTATAATTGGGAAATAGCTAACCACTTTGATTATTCAAGTATATTTTGTACAACAGGTCTCTTAGGTGGGTTATATTAGGATTTCTTGGTAAATGAATAAGTATTCTAAAGGTACCAAAGAGATACTTGTTTAAATGACTCTTCCTTGTAACTTAGTGTGAAAAATGAAATGTTTTGTAGGAAAATTAGTCAAATCCTATTACGCCTGTTTCATAGGTTTCAATTTGGTAAAAGATTTCCCGTTATGAAATGATCACATCTTCCAATGCAAAATGTTCTCTGGGTTTTGCATTTCTTCAAGTTTTAACACCCTGACAAATTCTAGCCAAGTGTCCTATCATGAAGGAATAACTGGAAACAAGCCAAACTCATGGAATTAGAGATAACAGATTATTAATAGAGTTAGCTGGCAAAATAAACATATAACTCACTGAACAGACAATACTGTCCAAACTGACTGGGATGCATGTAGCCCAGCCTAGCTATGCTTCCCTCTACTCTGAAGAATTCAGTGTTAAAATTAAAAGCAATTTCGTGTTACGTAGATCAAAAGATTACGCCTTCTGTACTCACATCTAGATTCTTCCATACCTGTATCAGGAGAAAACAGACTCTCTTGGTTTCTGCAATCTCTGTATCTTGCATTTACTTCTCTCCCCTGCTTCTATTTCGGGCTCTCTCTCACCTTTTTATTGTATAAGCTCAAGCATTTGAACAAGGAACTGAATAAACTGCAAATTGCCTAAGACATTTGTTAATTCTTTCCTTTCTTTGTCAGTTTGGCAAGCACTCCAGTTTTCATTCCAGGGAAGGAAAGAATTTTCCTCTCAGGGGTATCTTTGAGATTCTGTTTTTCAGGGTCTAAGGCAAAGATGGAAAGATGCTGCCCCAATTATAATGGGTGAAAGGGAGAAGATTTCTCTCATTCTGTCTTTTCAACCCAGTTACTGAAAAAAAGTGAATAAGTAGGTGTTGAAGATTAGCAAGCCAGAGCTAAACTGGGCTGCCTCATTTTAAGAATGTCTAATACTCTTCTCATTCTGCTAGTTAAAACTGACCAATACCCATCTCTTTAAGGCTCAAAGCCCAGACTCTGGATGTTCCAGACAGAAACCCCTTAACGACAGCCCGCCCGCCCAGTTACCAGAACCTGGCTGCGCTGCTTTTCTCCTCACTGCCCGGCCGTTTCCTGCCATAGCGGACTTGGAACGTAACAACGCAGCTTTTGGAAAACCTGGTTCATCTTCCCAGTCAGAAGTGAAGAAATTTAGGCCCCAACCTCCAACTTCTGACAGGCTTCTAGATGGTCAAAACCAGGGCTGAGTGCACTCAGGAGCCTGACTGGCAGGAAACACGCATCCCAACCATCCCTTCCCCGCTCTGCCACGGAAGGCGTCCTTAATTGTGCGCTTAGGAAAGGCTGCGACGTACCTTCTCTGCCATCTCTCGGCGTGCACCTCGCACCGGAGCGGAACATTTTCTTCCTCTTTCCGCCCCCCCATTACAAATGCAAATTATTAGCCAAGGATGAAATAAGTAAATTGTAGATCACCGACTATCAGTAATTCCACCCATCCCAGCACCCCGCAGCAAGGACACCGTCTCACTGCACGATTAACGGGATGAAGGTTTTTCCCATTAATCAGAGGTTCTCAAGTCGCCAAAACCCAGGGCTGCTGCGCGCAGGGAAAGCAGTTCACCCCGTTTTTCCCGGCATGGGGTGGGGGTCGGGCCCGGAGGTTTGTAAGCCCCCCACACCGCCGCCCGTCCCTGAGCTCACCCTCCGTGGAGTCGGGGCTGGCCGGGGTCTTCGGGCCCTGCGTGGCTGCAAGGGCGAAGCTCGGCTACGGCCTCGCGGGCGGGTGGGCAAAGCGCACGGGGTCCCGGCGTCCGAGACAGCCGGAGGCCCGCCCCGCCCGAAGGCCTGCGCGCCGCCACTGCTGCCCTGGCGGCCTACGCGCCGAGGCCCGGCGGGCCTGGGTTGGGGCGGCCGCGCGCCGGAAGGAGGAAGCCGCGCGCACGAAGTCCTCTCCCGAGAGAGGCCGCCACGGCCCCGCGCGCCCACTCTCGCGCGCCGCCTGACTGGCCGTGCGCGCCCCGCCACCCCGTGTGCGCCGCCGGGGCCGCGGGGTGGGGCGAAGAGGCGCGCCGGGAGACCCCAGGACATTCGTCCCGGTTCGATGCTGCCGCCGCGCCCGGCACCGAGGCCCGGCCTTGCGCCTCTCCTCCGCCGAGAACAAATTACATCCCAGGAAATTGCGGAGAGGAGCGGCCAAAGCAAAGCCCGCCAGATCTGTCTCCATCCCGAAAACAGGTTGAGTGAAAACGAAAAAATCCTAAGTTAGAAACAGGAAAATTCTCCAGTTTGGGGTACCTCCTCCTATTTTCTACCCATCCTACTTAGGAACAGCAGGGCCTTCTATTGTTTACACGGCTCCTCAGCTGACAGTCTGCAGGATGTGACTTTTGGTCAATAAATAACTGATAAAGGCGGGAAGGGTTAACAGCCCTATAGAGGTGTAACCACTTAACCTGCAGAAGCAGGTAAAGCATTAGGATTTTAGAGCCTGGGAGAGAAGTCAACCTCAAAGGTGAGAGGGATTTATTGCCCTGGAAAAGGTAAACTAGTTTGTTTTGATCAAACCTACATGTTTGTTAACTACCTACCTATATCTGTGTCTATTTAGCAAACGGCGTGTTAATAAATATGTGTGAACACACACATACACATGCACACATATAATTTTTGTCAAGTTTTCAAGGAGCCAGTTTTATTCCCTCTCTACCCTGATGGTTTGCTCTTAATGAGTTCAATGTAATATTGATGGGGTTCACTATTTCAGAATCTCACTTTTAACCTGATTACTGACTGTCATGGCTTAAAAATAGCAAGGTGTTTACTTGGTCTGTTGGTCACTCAGATATTTATTAAGCCCTTTCTTTGGGCGATATGGTTGACATGGGACATTTGCTTTCTGCTTGAGGATTTGAATGTACACTCATACCTAAGAGAAGCACAATGAGTATAGTTGGAGTTTAGATGAGATCTAAAATATCATGCAGGGCTACAGATCTAAGCTCTAAGCATTACACCTGGTGGGTTCAAATCTTTCTTTCACCACATACAGCTTGTGACCCTGTTAAATTCCTTTATCTCTCTGCACCCCATTTTTCTTATTTATGAAATGGGGAGAGAGTGGGGTGGGAATATTATATGGTGTTCATCTCAGAGTTTGGTGCTAAAGAATAATATTGTAAGCAATACACAGGTTTCTCCCACTTTATTTCTCCCTTTGACTGATTTTGGCTTCAAAGGTTTATTTGTCCTGGGCTGGGAGCATATTTTCCCTCTGAAGTTGCAAGAATTTATCTAAAAAGAAAAAAATAAGGAGGAGCAGTAAGTAAAACAAAAATGAGTAAGTAGATTTTTCTCATGTATGTGGCATATAGGAAGATAATTAACTACCCAAACCATTGGTTGAATGTATAATTACTATTTTCTCTGCAATCATGGAAGAATGGAACCTGTTTTTATGTCTCTTGTGATAAGGAGAATGCCAATTAAAGTTACTGTTACCTTTTTTCATACAGGGTATGTTGCTCAGAAGGCAGGAGTGGGACCTTTCCTTATGATAAGGTAATGTAATGCTACGTTGCCACTTTGAAAATTGCTCTTAAATCTCTTCTAATACTGAATTCACAAAGCATGGAAAAATGTATCCTTCTCAGATAAGACCTATGAATAATAGGACATGAACAGACAGTGTGAGCGAGTAACAAACTCCTATCTTATTGCTAAACATTGTTTAGGATTGTAATCAGAAAGCTCGACGTCAAGTGGAAAGTTGGAAATTGACTATGCGTGGTTTCTATTTTCTTTACCATCCAAATCTTTCCCTTGTAATGATAGTGGCAAGAGTGGTCCATTGATTCTTCAGACCAGGAAGGAACCAATTGGTTGCCATCTACTATTGATTCTTAAACCTGGCTGATCATCAGGAGAATGTGTAAAGAAAATGTGGATCCATGGGTCTGTCTCCTAGAGTTTCTGGTGAAGCCTGGTGACCCTAATTTTTAAAATCTCCCCAGATGATTCCAGTGAGCACCCAGGTTGGGGATCACTGGTCTAATCAGGTCTTGAATTACTGGATATCCTTAGTATACTCAGATGCCACTGACTATAAGATACTGTGTTAATTTAGGAACAACAATTTTGTGGGGACAGAGCAGAGAAACACTATATTAATTGTGCTGATACTCTTTCTACTAAGTGAAAATAGCAATCATGTATCCATACAATTACATACTCTTTCTTTTTCATTACCACATTCAAAGTTTTAGCCTAAATTCTTTTTGTTTCTAGAGCCTAAAGATTCCCTGGCAATGGTGCCTGGCATTGTGGAAGCAAGCTGACATTATTAACTTGTGCACATGATGTTAATTGCTTGCAAATTCCTGGGACTGGGTGATTCTAAACCACACCAAAGAATATTAGTGTTGTATTTGTATCTTCATTTGGTCAAAATCTGTTTTGTTCCTCCTTCTTCCCTTAATTGAATCACTTATGGCTGGATGTCTAAAAGCTCTTCTTCAAAGTTGGCCAGGGGTTTTGGCAGAGAGTAGTTCAGTGCAATGAAATAGACTTGTAAAATATCTGTTAGTTAGAATAACTCTCCTAGCTTTGGAAATTCTGTGACTTGAGAAGTTTGCTAACTCTTCCTGTCATTAACTGACTTTCTTTACATACCCAAAGACCCTGTTTCAATGTATGTCATAGTTGCAAACCTTGTCTTTGTCGACAAAAATTAAGAATCCAAATTAAAATTAAAATTCAGTCATATTTGGGGCAACCAATGTAATTTACCTTACTAAGGTGGCACAATAGTGAACACATGCCTTGCCTGCAGGAGCAAGTTTGGACATGCACAGCCAGTGACAACTACAGAACAGCTGTCTTCCTCTGGTGGCTGGCAAAGTGCCTTTGCTGTCAACTGTAAGAGGCAAACATGGGTCTAGGTGATATTCTAGTTCTAATCAGAGTCAAAACGAAGAATGTCTTAAGAGTGGGTACTACTCCCAACTCTCTATCTTGAAATCACTTTCTTAAAGGCCACTGATAGGCCATATTCATTCATTCATAGACATTTATCAAGTGCTTACTGCATGCTAGGTATTGTACAAGTGCTGAGGATCCTTAAATGAATAGTAATAGCAATAATTTATATTAAGCTATTATTAAATAATTTCTGAATATCATATATTAAACATTTTATGTATCATATAGGCTATATATTACATATGCATAAGCTATATATTATAGTAATTTATGTATAATTAATGTATTAATATAATATATTAAGCAATAATAGCAAACATTTACCTAGTAACTACTATATGCAAGCAATGTTTTATAAACTGCAGATAGCAAACTCAGTGACTCATGATATCAGTTTAGTACTTACAGCCATCATTTTATAGAATAGAAGAAAATTGAAATAATAGCGTGCTTCCTTCCTATTAAGGATAAAAATTGTTTCATAAAACTTTTATTTCATACACGCATACACTCACCTCTATATGCACTGGGTCACAATATAAAATGTATTTCCTATTGTTTTGGCCAAATTTAGAACTACTGATCTAGAACATTATTACAAGAAGTATTAATATGCATTTTTCACAGCTTTAACTCTTCTCAAGCCAGTGCATCTCACACACATTGTAAGAAAGTAAAATTATAGATCAGTATTTCCCCCAAGCACAGAAATAGCCTAAGTAAAATAATAGTAAATTGAATACAGCAATCTATAAAAAGGATAATGCATTCTGACAAAGTGGAATTTATTCTGGAAATGCAAGTGGATATAATATTTGAAAAGCAACTAATAATAATTCAATATATTAATGGAATAAAGGAAAAAATAAGATATCATCTCAATAGATACAGAGAAGACATATAATAAAACTTAATACCTACTCTTTATAAAATTGTCAGCAAAGTAGACATAGAAGAGAATTTCCATAATATGATTAAGGAAATCTGCAAACAAAAACAAAAACAGGACCAAAAGCAAATATACAAAAATCTTGTAGTCAGTGCCACCCTGACTACGGTTACAAGGCAAAGGCATACACTAGCACTGTTCCTATTCAGCATCGTTCTGGGGGGCTGAGTTAAGAGAAGAAGAAGTAAAATTATCTTCATTCCCAAATGAAGTGATTGTATGTATAGAAAATCCAAAGAATTACATATATTAATTTATTTAATCTTCATGACGATCTTACGAGGTAGGGAGAGATTTTTGTTAGGTTGTTATTAGCTCTTCAAGTGTTTTGAAGACTTCACTAGGGCAGTCTGTTGCTAGTTTTCTTTGTGAGATAGTGTTTAATTATGGGTTCAATTTTTTTCAACAGATAAGACTATTAAGAATTTTAATTTTCTTTCATGTAAGTTTGGGTTAGTTGTGTTTTGGGAGGGGATTTTCCATTTAAGTTTTCAAATATGTATAAAGTTCATAATATTATCTCTTTTTTCATATCTGTGGAATCTGCATTAATGTCTCCCTTTTCATTCTTCATATTGGTCATTTGTGTTTTCCCTCCTTTTTTCTTGCCCAGTCTTGCTAATGTTCTTAATTTATTAATATTTTTCAAAAAACAACTTTGATTTTATTGATTTTCTCTGTTGCAGATCTGCTTTCTTTTTTACTAACTTCTGTTCCTATCTTTATTATTTCCTTCCTCATCTTTTTATTTATGTGTTGTTCTTTTTAACATAGAAACTTAGATCATTTACTTTCAATCTTTCCTTTTCTAATATTTACATTTAAAGCTGTAAATTTCCCTGTAAGTACTTCCTTGGCTGAATCCCATGAATTGTGATGTGTAAGTATTCCAGGTCATAACTCAATGCTTATTCTCATTATTTTGACTTGATTTTTTTCTGTCAATGCACAGTGTTTCTTTTTCATTTTGGGGAACTGTGGCAGCCAAATTTTGTGACCATCCAGAGCAATATTCATAGAACTTGTCAGATCAATTTAACTTAAAATACATCTAAGAAGACATCTTTTGGCATTGAGTCTTTTGAAAGGGTTCTGATCTGGAGAGCATTATTTTGGTTTTTCCCTACTTCTATAAAATCTATGAGAAATAGCATCTCAAACTCTTTTAAAAACATTAGCTATTGGAGGTGGAGCCAAGATGGCGGCGTGAGTAGAGCAGCGGAAATCTCCTCCCAAAATCACATATATCTATGAAAATATAACAAAGACAACTCTTCCTAGAATAAAGATCAGAGGACACAGGACAACATCCAGACCACATCCACACCTGCGAGAACACAGTGCCTCGTAAAGGGGGTAAGATACAAGCCCCGGCCTGGCGGGACCCAAGTGCGCCTCCCTCCAGCTCCCGGCGGGAGAAGAGTAGGCAGAGCGGGAGGGAGAAGGAGCCCAGGACTGCTGAACTCCCAGCCCCAGCCATCCTGACCAGAGCGCAGTCACAGTGCGTGTGCAGGGCCCTGGATACTAGGGAAATAGGGCAGCAAGACCGGTGAGCGGGTGCCTGAGGCCTGGTGCTGGAGGACATAAGAAAAGTGAGCGGCCATTTTTTTTTTTTTTTTTTTTTGCTATTTTGTTTTGGCGAACGCTTTTTGGAAGTCTTAAAGGGACAGGGAACCCAATACTAGGGAAACAGGGCAGCAAGACCGGTGAGTGGGTATCGGAGGCTGGCGCCAGAGAACAAAAGAAAAGTGAGTGGCCAATTTTTTTTTTTTTTTTTTGCTGTTTAGTGTTGGCGAGCGCTTTTTGGAAGTCTTAAAGGGATAGGGACCCCAATACTAAGGAAACAGGACAGCAAGACTGGTGAGCAGATGCCTGAGGCTGGCGCAGGAAAATAAATAAAAACGAGCGGCCATTTTTTATTTTTTTTATTTTTAAATTTTTCCTTTTTTTTTTTTTTTTTGGTGGTCGTTGTTTTGTTTTGGCAGGTGCTTTTTGAAAGTCTTAAAGGGGCATGGCAGGACACTTAAGCCAGGGGTAGGGAATCCGGGGATCTCTGGGCACCCTAATCCCCTGGGCTGCAGGGAGCACGGAGGCCCCTTACAGAGATAAATAGCCTCCCGGACGCTCCCCCTTCAAAGCGACTCCACCACTTTGGGGCAGCAGCCCAAGCAGGGCCACGCCCACAGCAACAGCAGAGATAAACTCCACAGCAGCCGGGCAGGAAGCAGAAGCCCTGTCTGCGTGCAGCTACCCAGCACAAGCCACTAAAGGTCGCTGTTCTCCGAGGAGAGGAGGGCCACAAACGAACAAGAAGGGAAGTTCTTCCAGCTGTCACTTGTCCCAGCTCTGCAAACGATTCCTATCACCATGAAAAGGCAAAACTACAGGCAGACAAAGATCACAGAGACAACACCAGAGAAGGAGACAGACCTAACCAGTCTTCCTGACAAAGAATTCAAAATAAGAATCATAAACATGCTGACAGAGATGCAGAGAAATACGCAAGAGATATGGGATGAAGTCTGGAGGGAGATCACAGATGCCAGAAAGGAGATTACAGAAATGAAACAAACTCTGGAAGGGTTTATAAGCAGAATGGATAGGATGCAAGAGGCCATTGGTGGAATAGAAACCAGAGAACAGGAACGCATAGAAGCTGACATAGAGAGAGATAAAAGGATCTACAGGAATGAAACAATATTAAGACTACTGTGTGACCAATCCAAAAGGAACAATATCCGTACTGTAGGGGTACCAGAAGAAGAAGAGAGAGGAAAAGGGATGGAAAGTATCTTGGAAGAAATAATGCTGAAAACTTGCCCAAACTGGGGGAGGAAATAATCGAACAGACCACGGAAATACACAGAAACCCCAACAGAAAGGATCCAAAGAGGACAACACCAAGACACATAATAATTAAAATGGCAAAGATCAAGGACAAGGAAAGAGTTTTAAAGGCAGCTAGAGAGAAAAAGGTCACCTATAAAGGAAAACCCATCAGGCTAACGTCAGACTTCTCAACAGAAACCCTACAGGCCAGAAGAGAAAGGCATGATATATTTAATGCAATGAAACAGAAGGGCCTTGAACCAAGGATATGGGATTGAGCACGACTATCATTTAAATATGATGGTGGGATTAAACAATTCCCAGACAACCAAAAGCTGAGGGAACTAGCTTACCACAAACCACCTCTACAGGACATCTTACAGGGACTGCTCTAGATGGGAGCACTCCTAGAAAGAGCACAGAACAAAACACCCAATGTATGAAGAAAGGAAGAGGAGGAATAAGAAGGGAGAGAAGAAAAGAATCTCCAGACACGGTATATAACAGCTCAATAAGCGAGCTAAATTAGGCAGTAAGATACAAAAGAGGCTAACCTTGAACCTTTGGTAACCACGAATTTAAAGCCTGCAATGGCAATAAGTACATATCTTTCAATAGTCACCCTAAATGTTAATGGACTGAATGCAGCAATCAAAAGACACAGAGTAATAGAATGGATAAAAAAGCAAGACCCATCTATATGCTACTTACAAGAAACTCATCTCAAACCCAAAGACATGTACAGACTAAAAGTCAAGGGATGGAAAAACATATTTCAGGCAAACAACAGCGAGAAGAAAGCAGGGGTGGCAGTACTAATATCAGACAAAATAGACTTCAAAACTAAGAAAGTAACGAGATAAAGAAGGACACTACATAATGTTAAAGGGCTCAGTCCAACAAGAGGATATAACCATTCTAAATAAATATGCACCCAACACAGGAGCACCAGCATATGTGAAACAAATACTAACAGAACTAAAGGGGAAAATAGAATGCAATGCATTCATTCTAGGAGACTTCAAGACACCACTCACCCCAAAGGATAGATCCACCGGGCAGAAAATAAGTAAGGACATGGAAGCACTGAACAACATTGTAGAGCAGATGGACCTAATAGACATCTATAGAACTCTACATCCAAAAGCAACAGGATACACATTCTTCTCAAGTGCACATGGAACATTCTCCAGAATAGACCACATACTAGGCCACAAAAAGAGCCTCCAAAAGTAAATTCCAAAAGATTGAAATCCTACCAACCAACCAACTTTTCAGACCACAAAGGCATAAAACTAGAAATAAACTGTACAAAGACAGCAAAAAGGCTCACAAACACATGGAGGCTTAACAACACGCTCCTAAAAAATCAATGGATCAATGACCAAATCAAAATGGAGATCCAGCAATATATGGAAACAAATGACAACAACAACACTAAGCCCCAACTTCTGTGGGACACAGCAAAAGCAGTCTTAAGAGGAAAGTATATAACAATCCAGGCATATTTAAAGAAGGGAGAACAATCCCAAATGAATGGTCTAATGTCACAATTATCGAAATTGGAAAAAGAACAAATGAGGCCTAAGGTCAGAAGAAGGAGGGACATAATAAAGATCAGACAAGAAATAAATAAAATTGAGAAGAATAAAACAATAGCAAAAATCAATGAAACCAAGAGCTGGTTCTTCGAGAAAATAAACAAAATAGATAAGCCTCTAGCCAGACTTATTAAGAGGAAAAGAGAGTCAACACAAATCAACAGAATCAGAAACGAGAAAGGAAAAAAATCACGACGGACCCCACAGAAATACAAAGAATTATTAGAGAATACTATGAAAACCTATATGCTAACAAGCTGGGAAAACTAGGAGAAATGGACAACTTCCTAGAAAAATACAACCTCCCAAGACTGACCCAGAAAGAAACAGAAAATCTAAACAGACCAATTACCAGCAACGAAATTGAAGCGGTAATCAAAAAACTACCAAAGAGCAAAACCCCCGGGGCAGATGGATTTACCTCGGAATTTTATCAGACACACAGGGAAGATAATACCCATTCTCCTTAAAGTTTTCCAAAAAATAGAGGAGGAGGGGATACTGCCAAACTCATTCTATGAAGCTAACATCACTCTAATACCAAAACCAGGCAAAGACCCCACCAAAAAGAAAACTACAGACCAATATCCCTGATGAACGTAGATGCAAAAATACTCAACAAGATATTAGCAAACGGAATTCAAAAATACATCAAAAGGATCATACACCATGACCAAGTGGGATTCATCCCAGGGATGCAAGGATGGTACAACATTCGAAAGTCCATCAACATCATCCACCACATCAACAAAAAGAAAGACAAAAACCACATGATCATCTCCATAGATGCTGAGAAAGCATTTGACAAAGTTCAACATCCATTCATGATAAAAACTCTCAGCAAAATGGGTATAGAGGGCAAGTACCTCAACATAATAAAGGCCATCTATGATAAACCCACAGCCAACATTATATTGAACAGCGAGAAGCTGAAAGCATTTCCTCTGAGATCGGGAACTAGACAGGGATGCCCACTCTCCCCACTGTTATTTAACATAGTACTGGAGGTCCTAGCCATGGCAATCAGACAAAACAAAGAAATACAAGGAATCCAGATTGGTAAAGAAGAAGTTAAACTGTCACTATTTGCAGATGACATGATACTGTACCTAAAAAACCCTAAAGACTCCACCCCAAACTACTAGAACTGATATCGGAATACAGCAAAGTTGCAGGATACAGAATCAACACACAGAAATCTGTAGCTTTCCTATACACTAACAATGAACCAACAGAAAAAGAACTCAGGAAAACAACTCCATTCACAATTGCATCAACAAAAATAAAATACGTAGGAATAAACCTAACCAAAGAAGTGAAAGACTTATACTCTGAAAACTACAAGTCACTCTTAAGAGAAATTAAAGGGGACACTAACAGATGGAAACGCATCCCATGCTCATGGCTAGGAAGAATTAATATCGTCAAAATGGCCATCCTGCCCAAAGCAATATACAGATTTGATGCAATCCCTATGAAACTACCAGCAACATTCTTCAATGAACTGGAACAAATAATTCAAAAATTCATACGGAACCACCAAAGACCCCGAATAGCCAAAGCAATCCTGAGAAAGAAGAATAAAGTAGGGGGGATCTCACTCCCCAACTTCAAGCTCTACTATAAAGCCATAGTAATCAAGACAATTTGGTACTGGCACAAGAACAGAGCCACAGACCAATGGAACAGACTAGAGAGTCCTGACTTTAATCCAGACATATATGGTCAATTAATATTTGATAAAGGAGCCATGGACATACAATGGCGAAATGACAGTCTCTTCAACAGATGGTGCTGGCAAAACTGGACAGCTACATGTAAGAGAATGAAAGTGGACCATTGTCTAACCCCATATACAAAAGTAAACTCAAAATGGATCAAAGACCTGAATCTAAGTCACGAAACCATTAAACTCTTGGAAGAAAACATAGGCAAAAACCTCTTGGACATAAACATGAGTGACCTCTTCTTGAACATATCTCCCCGGGCAAGGAAAACAACAGCAAAAATGAAAAAGTGGGACTATATTAAACTGAAAAGCTTCTGTACAGCAAAAGACACCATCAATAGAACAAAAAGGAACCCTACAGTATGGGAGAATATATTTGAAAATGACAGATCCGATAAAGGCTTGACGTCCAGAATATATAAAGAGCTCACACACCTCAACAAACAAAAAACAAATAACCCAATTAAAAAATGGGCAGAGGAACTGAACAGACGGTTCTCCAAAAAAGAAATACAGATGGCCAACAGACACATGAAAAGTTGCTCCACATCGCTAATTATCAGAGAAATGCAAATTAAAACTACAATGAGGTATCACCTCACACCAGTAAGGATGGCTGCCATCCAAAAGACAAACAACAACAAATGTTGGCGAGGCTGTGGAGAAAGGGGAACCCTCCTACACTGCTGGTGGGAATATAAGTTAGTTCAACCATTATAGAAAGCAGTATGGAGGTATATCAAAATGCTCAAAACAGACTTACCATTTGACCCAGGAATTGCACTCCTAGGAATTTACCCTAAGAATGCAGCAATCAAGTTTGAGAAAGACCAATGCACCCCTATGTTTATCGCTGCACTATTTACAATAGCCAAGAATTGGAAGCAACCTAAATGTCCATCGATAGATGAATGGATAAAGAAGATGTGGTACATATACACAATGGAATACCACTCAGCCATAAGAAAAGGGCAAATCCTACAATTTGCAGCAACATGGATGGAGCTGGAGAGTATTATGCGCAGTAAAACCAGCCAAGCAGAGAAAGACAAATACCAAATGATTTCACTCATCTGTGGAATATAAGAACAAAGGAAAAACTGAAGGAACAAAGCAGCAGCAGAATCACAGAACTCAAGAATGGACTAACAGGTACCAAAGGGAAAGTGACAGGGGAGGATGGATGGGTAGGGAGGGATAAGTGGGGGAGAAGAAGAAGGGGGATATTAAGATTAGCATGCATGGGTGGGTGGGAGAAAGGGGAGGGCTGTACAACACAGGAAAGGCAAGTAGTGATTCTACAACGTTTTGCTATACTGATGGACAGTGACTGTAAAGGGATTTATAGGGGGCACCTGGTATAGGGGAGAGCCTAGTAAACATAGTATCTGTCGTGTAAGTGTAGATTAATGATACAAAAAAAAAAAAACTGTTCCAGTGTGGTGACCTCCAATGAGTTCTACACAAGGGTATAAAGGGCATATAAAAGTGTAGGGAAAGGGTCTGTTTGTGTTTATACAGAAGATCAAAGCCTAATTTGGCTACCCTGACAATGAACTAAGATACGATATGAAGAAGAACTTCCAACATCAGCACTCTCTGGAAGACTCATGCCAGAAGATGATCATCAAAAAACCCCAACAAAGATCCACGCACTGCTACAGGTGTAGATGCACTCATCCCACCAGTTCCTGGACTTGCCATGGGAATCAAGAAGGAGATATCTAAGCTGGCCTGTGCATACAGTAAAACAACAAATTTGACTGGATCTATACTGTTGGAACTCAACCAAGAATTAGGAGAAGTGCAAATTGTAGCGCTCCAAAATCTTACAACTACAGACTATTTACTGTTAAAAGAACATATGGGATGTGAACAGTCCCCAGGAATGGGTTGTTTTAATTTGTCTGATTTCTCTCATACTGTTCAAGTTCAGTTGGACAATATCCAACATATCATAGATAAGTTTTCACAAATGCCTAAGGTGCCTAACTGGTTTTCTTGGTTTCACTGGAGATGGCTGGTAATTACAGGTATGATTTGGTTATGTAACTATACTCCTATTATGTTAATGTGTGTGCACAATTTAATTAGTAGTTTAAAACCTATACATGCTAAAGTTACTCTACAAGAAGATATGTCAAAGAAATAATCAATCTTCCCGTGTTTTCTGCCGCCTGCTACTTCTATAGCTTTTCTTCTTACTTCCTAATTACAACCCTTAAATAGAATCCGTGCCTCATATCAAATTTACCGAGTATCATAATTCTTTCAAGTGGTAAAGACACCTCAAGACAAATGCTGGGCATAGAAGCCACAGGGCATAAATATGCAAAAAAGTAAAAAGCTAACCTTTTCAAACAATATGGCTTCTCTCTCACTTACCAACTTTACATTTCCCTGTATGGCCCCGGAAGATGACTGGTTAGCCAGAGACGGGTAAGATTCCTCAAGGGAGGAACAACCTAAGACAGGCACAGTCGCAGGGGGGCCATCAGGTGAGAAATTGGGGATCAACAGAGGTGAGGCTTAGAACCTCACCCCCCCTGTTCTGAGAGAAATCTTCTGCATCCGTGGATGTTTTATTGCCCTTGTCTAGCTTGGATTAACACATAGTCCACAGGCACACACCTGATCATCTACATTTGCTCTCTTACAGCACTAAACTATGTTTTCTACCTTTATTTTGTATCTACCTACCACTTCAGCATTTTATTAAAAATAATAATAATAAAGAGAGAAATGTGGTATGCACATATAAATCAAGTATAAAAATCAAATGAATATTCATATTTGAACTGACTGTTTATAGTTCATAATGCATGAGCAAAACCGAAAGCTTCTGTGATGACTGCCCTTGTACTGTTCACCATGGAACTTATTCACTATGTAAGAATTTGTTCTCCATGTAAGAACTTGTTCATTATGCTTCAGAAGATTGGAGACTGATGAAAATTAGGCTTGGGGTGGATTAATGATTGTGCATTGAGCATTGACCCCCCTATACAGAATTTTATTGTTATTAACAACCATTTGATCAATAAATATGAGAGATGCCCTCACAGAAAAAAATATATATATATATACACACTTCCAATTGTAAAATAAATAAGTAACCGGGATGTAATGTATAGCATAAGGAATATAGTCAAAGTATTGTAACAGCTTGGTATGGTGATAGCTGGTACCTAGAATTATCATGTATATAAATGTTGAATCACTGTGTTGTACACCTGAAACTAATGTAATACTGTGTGTCAACTACCCTTTAATAAAAAATAATTATCTATAAAAAAAATAATAATAACAAATAAGCACAAATTTACATTGAAAAATAACTTGCTAAACATAAAGTTGATCAATTGCAATGTAAAATGCTTGAAAGAACTATAGTTTTATTAGTTTGAGGTAATTGTAATTAGAATTACGTTAATAAAGGGGACATGCTTTAAAAAGAAATAGGTGGTGAGAATTAGGCTTGGGGTTGAATACTGATTGTGCATTGCGTCCCCTATACAGAATTTTATTGTTGTTAACAACCATTTGATCAATAAATATGAGAGATGCCCCCCTCAAAATAAATAAATAAATAAATAAACATTAGCTGTTAAGTGTTGCTTGTTCTTAACCTCCTTGTATTGGGGCAAATAAGGATGTTATGATGATGATGCTCTTTTGTCCTAATAAAACTCAAAGTGTTAAGCTTTCCAGAAAATGGACATGCTAAATATTATAACTAGGGCAACACACTGTTAAGACAACCAATTAGAATTATAGACTACTTAGATACAAAAATTTACTTTCACAGTAACAATTTCTGAAGTCCAGTTACAATTTGCAAGAACAGCTTTATTTATTTTTATTTTTATTTTTTAGATGATTATTTTTTATTGAAGGGTAGTGACACACAGTATTACATTAGTTTCAGGTGTACAACACAGTGATTCAATATTTATATACATGATAATTCTAGGTACCAGCTATCACCATCCCAAGTTGTTACAATATTTTGACTATATTCCTTATGCTATACATTACATCCCGGTTACTTATTTATTTTACAATTGGAAGTGTGTACATATATATATATATATATATTTTTTTTTTGTGAGGACATCTCTCATATTTATTGATCAAATGGTTGTTAATAACAATAAAATTCTGTATAGGGGGGTCAATGCTCAATGCACAATCATTAATCCACCCCAAGCCTAATTTTCATCAGTCTCCAATCTTCTGAAGCATAATGAACAAGTTCTTACATGGAGAACAAATTCTTACATAGTGAATAAGTTCCATGGTGAACAGTACAAGGGCAGTCATCACAGAAGCTTTCGGTTTTGCTCATGCATTATGAACTATAAACAGTCAGTTCAAATATGAATATTCGTTTGATTTTTATACTTGATTTATATGTGCATACCACATTTCTCTCTTTATTATTATTATTTTTAATAAAATGCTGAAGTGGTAGGTAGATACAAAATAAAGGTAGAAAACATAGTTTAGTGCTGTAAGAGAGCAAATGTAGATGATCAGGTGTGTGCCTGTGGACTATGTGTTAATCCAAGCTAGACAAGGGCAATAAAACATCCACGGATGCAGAAGATTTCTCTCAGAACAGGGGGGGTGAGGTTCTAAGCCTCACCTCTGTTGATCCCCAATTTCTCACCTGATGGCCCCCCTGCGACTGTGCCTGTCTTAGGTTGTTCCTCCCTTGAGGAATCTTACCCGTCTCTGGCTAACCAGTCATCTTCCGGGGCCATACAGGGAAATGTAAAGTTGGTAAGTGAGAGAGAAGCCATATTGTTTGAAAAGGTTAGCTTTTTACTTTTTTGCATATTTATGCCCTGTGGCTTCTATGCCCAGCATTTGTCTTGAGGTGTCTTTACCATTTGGAAGAATTATGATACTCGGTAAATTCGATATGAGGCACGAATTCTATTTAAGGGTTGTAATTAGGAAGTAAGAAGAAAAGCTATAGAAGTAGCAGCTGGAAGAAAACCTGGGAAGATTGATTATTT
Organism: Manis pentadactyla; assembly: GCF_030020395.1. Lineage (NCBI taxonomy): Eukaryota > Metazoa > Chordata > Mammalia > Pholidota > Manidae > Manis > Manis pentadactyla. Next base: position 154,144,152 of record NC_080020.1, on the reverse strand, counting down.
CTTTGACATATCTTCTTGTAGAGTAACTTCAGCATGTATAGGTTTTAAAGGAACAGCTTTATTATGATAAACAATCTGTTCTCCCAGAGGATGGAGAAAAACAAAATCCTTTCTTTTCTTCCTGAGATGTCTTTCACCTTCTGTTAAGAATGGTGTGCAGCCTCAAGGCTAACTGGAATTCAATCAGCAGTGAGAAGAAAGGGCAGGTCCAAGAGACTCAGAACTTATCAGTATGGGACCAAATAGAATTACTAACAAATGGTATGTGGGGGCTGATAAAGTTTTGCCTCTGCAATTCTGAATCATTTTCTCATGTATGGAATATGCCTTAAAAATAATTTTACCTCCTGATGCACTCATTGACTTATGGCACACAATGGGATAAAATCTGGCCTTGTTAATTGCAGTACCAGGTTTTCAGGAAGGGGAAAGACATTTTCTTGGTTGTTGGAAGCCTGAGCATTTGCTTCAGAAGTGTTAACATTTTGCAATCCCTTGATTCAGCAACTCCACCTCAACAGGTTTGTTCTAAGGAAATAACCACTTGCATGTGTGAAGGTTTAACTACAAAGATGTCCATCATAATGTTGCTTAGAATTCTGTAAAACCTGCAAAAAGCCTAAGTGTATTCAATCAGTTAATATAAGTTTATTATATTGGGATATGATAGAGCAAAAAATAAAGAGATGGTGATGGTGAATACTTCATGACAGAAAACATTCATACTATAAAATTTAGAAATATTATGTATGACAATTCAATTTTCATTTTTAAAAAAAGGCATATGGTATATTATTATATATTGAGTACATTGATAAAATACCAAAAGGAATAAATACCAAATGTAACAGTGGTTATTTCTTGGAATTGGGATAATAGGTGATTTTATTTTCTTTTGGCTATCTGCAGTTTAAAATAACTACTCAAAATATCCATGCCTTATATTTGTAATATTGGAAAATAGAAGCTATTGCATTATAAAGTTATTGCTTTAGAGCAACCACGAGGAATGAATACGGACCCTTGGTATGAGAATTTCCAGATATCTAACGTCAGGTGGCTTGGTTTTTGTTTTTCCTCTGCATCTTCTGGATGTATATCTTGCTTCCCCAAACCCTCCCTGAATGGGGATGACCGAGGCTTGGGCAGCAGTCACATGCATCCTTTCATTCTCTGCAGGGCTGTCGCTCTGCTCCTATTCTTTTTTTCTCCTATAATAACTTTGTACGGGATTTGACCTTGATCCTTTTATGTGGCTCCTTATTATGAAGAGTTAGTTTTTCTGGACTTAAGGAATGATGAAAGGATTCAGGAAAGTCTTTCTAACTCTATAATTCACCCATTTCCTGTTGTTTTTGTGTATGTTCCAAAAACAGGGCAGTTGAAATTGGCACAGCCACTGTGGAAAACAGTAAGAATTAAGGGGCTGGCACAGAGTAGCCCTCAACAACCCTCAAAACTGACTTGCTGGGGTTCCCTTCGAGGATGGGGCCCCACTCTTAAGATAAATTGTTGGTTGTGGAGTCAAAATTGAACCAGATAGGCATGACGAGGATGCAAGAAAGAGGAGATCCAACCCTAGTGGGGAGGAGAACAGAGCCAAAAAACATCAGAAAGCCAGCTGCTCTGTGTTTTTTTGTTTTTATGGAGATACAGTTGACATATAGGATTATATTGGTTTCAGGTATGCAACATAATGATTCTATATTTGTATATATTGAGAAATGATCACTATAATAAGTTTAGTTAACATCCACCACCAGACGTAGTTCCAAGATGTTTTTCTTGTGATGAGAACTTTTAAGATCTACTCTCTTAGCAACTTTCAAATACACAATACAGTATAATTAACTGTGGACACCATGCTTACATTACATCCCCAGGACTTGTTTATCTTACAGCTGGAAGTTTGTACCTTTTGACTCTCTTCACCCATTTCACCCACCTCTGGCAACCATCAATCTTTTCTCTGTATCCATGAGCTCAGTTTTGGGTTTTTTTTTAGGATTCCACATATATATATATATATGTGGAATATATCCCCATATATATATATATATATATATATGACATCTTCTTTATCCATTCAGCCATTGATGGACTCAGGTTGTTTCCATATCTTGGCTATTGTGAATAATGCTGCAATAAACAGGGGGATGCATACAACTTTTCAAGCTAGTGCTTTTGTTTTCTTAAGAGGAATATCCAGAAATGAAACTGCTGTATCAATGTGGTAGTTCTATTTTTAATTTTTTGAGGAACCTCCGTCATACTGTTTTCCACAGGGCTGCACCAAGTTAAATTGCCCTGTTTTAGAACATACACACACATAAACAAACAGAAAAACAGAAAGAGGGCCAATTATGGAGTTAGAAAGGCTTTCCTGAATCCTTCTGCCATTCTAAAATTCAGGAAAACATAACTCCTCATAATAAGGAGCCACAAAATAGGATCAAGGCCAAATATCCCATACAAAGTCATTGTAGGAAAAAAAAAATAGCAGCAGAGTGACAGCCCCACAGACAATGAAAGCATGTCATAAAGCTGTTCCCCAAAATAGAATAAAAGTGCGTGCTATTATTTCAGAATGGCCTAAAGGCATTGAGAAAAGGATTTGAGATATGATGGAAGAACAATATCAGAGTTAGAAAAACTCAGAACTGAGCTGACAGAATGTAAGAAAGAATTAGAAATAAAAGAAAAAAGTCATTTCAGAAATGAAGAATACATTAGAATGAACACAAGAGTAAATGAACAATAAACAAAAAGATAAATAGAAAGTGAAAAAGAAGAAAATTCCTATTAGTTTAGCACTTTGTGGTCCCTGGTACTGACGCCTGTGCATTCTCATCTGCGAGCCTTGGACACCCTGCAGGGTGGCGCCTGCATCCTTGGGCACGGTCCCAAGGGGTCTGAGCACTCCCTTGCTATCTGGTGGTTAAGATATTCTAGGATTATCCTGTACATTTCCTGTCTCAGAGTCGTTTTGCTAAGAAACTCTGGTCTTAGTGATGAATAGCAATGTGAGACCACTGTTTGGGAACCTAGGGATGCTCCTTGCTATGAGGCTGCCCACTGCTTTTGGCCTTTATCAGCAGAGCTAAGGAAAAAATATATATACCTATAATATGTAAAAATTTTTTAATGTTTAAGTTCACACAGACACTTCCAGTTTTTTGGTTTTTTTTTTTGAGAGGGCATCTCTCATATTTATTGATCAAATGGTTGTTAACAACAATAAAATTCTGTATAGGGGACTCAATGCTCAATGCATAATCATTAATCCACCCCAAGCCTAATTCTTGTCAGTCTCCAATCTTCTGAAGCATAACGAACAAGTTCTTACATAGTGAACAAATTCTTACATAGTGAATAAGTTCTTACATGGTGAACAGTACAAGGGCAGTCATCACAGAAACTTTTGGTTTTGATCACGCATTATGAACTATAAACAATCAGGTCAAATATGAATATTCATTTGATTTTTATACTTGATTTATATGTGGATCCCACATTTCTCCCTTTATTATTATTATCATTATTTTTATTTTTAATAAAATGCTGAAGTGGTAGGTAGATACAAAATAAAGGTAGAAAACATAGTTTAGTGCTGTAAGAGAGCAAATGTAGATGATCAGGTGTGTGCCTGTAGACTATGTGTTAATCCAAGCTAGACAAGGGCAATAAAACATCCACAGATGCAGAAGATTTCTCTCAAAAAGGGGGGGTGAGGTTCTAAGCCTCACCTCTGTTGATCCCCAATTTCTCACTTGATGGTCCCCCTGCGACTGTGCCTGTCTTAGGTTGTTCCTCCCTTGAGGAATCTTACCCGTCTCTGGCTAACCAGTCATCTTCCAGGGCCATACAGGGAAATGTAAAGTTGGTAAGTGAGAGAGAAGCCATATTGTTTGAAAAGGTTAGCTTTTTCCTTCTTTGCATATTTATGCCCTGTGGCTTCTATGCCCAGCATTTGTCTTGAGGTATCTTTACCACTTGGAGGAGTTATGATACTCGGTGAATTCTATATGAGGCACGAATTCTATTTAAGGGTTGTAATTAGGAAGGAAGAAGAAAAGCTATAGAAGTAGCAGATGGAAGAAAACCTGGGAAGATTGATTATTTCTTTGACATATCTTCTTGTAGAGTAACTTAAGCATGTATAGGTTTTAAACTAATTAAATTGCGCACACACATTAACATAATAGAAATACAGTTACATAAACAAAGCAGACCTATAATTACCAGGCATCTCCAGTGAAACCAAGAAAACCAGTTAGGCACCCTAGGCATTTGTGAAAATTTATCTATGATATGATGGATATTGTCCAACTGTACTTGAACAGTATGAGAGAAATCAGACAAATTAAAACAACCCATTCCTGGGAACTGTTCACATCCCATATGTTCTTTTAACAGTAGATAGTCTGTAGTTGTAAGATTTTGGAGCGCTACAACTTGCACTTCTCCTAATTCTTGGTTGAGTTCCAACAGTATAGATCCAGTCAAATTTGTTGTTTTACTGTATGCACAGGCCAGCTTAGATATCTCCTTCCTCATTCCCATGGCAAGACCAGGAACTGGTGGGATGAATGCAGCTACAGCTATAGCAGCGCCTGGATCTTTGTTGAGGTTTTTTGATGATCATCTTCTGGCATGAGTCTTCCAGAGAGTGCTGATGTTGGAAGTTCTTCTTCATATCGTATCTTAGTTTATTTTCTGGGTAGCCAAATTAGGCTTTGATCCTTTGTATAAACACAAACAGACCCTTTGCCCACACTTTGATATGCCCTTTATACCCTTGTGTAGAAGTCATTGGAGGTCACCACACAGGAACTGGTTTGTTTTTTTTTTTAAGAGAAAGGAATATTATCAGAAAAATGTACCTCCATAGCTGATCATCTGACACCCTTTAAGTGATCAAAATTAAGGATATTTAAAGCGTGCATTAATCATTGATTTACAGTTAGTTTTATCCTATCAGGGAGTAATCCCCGTTTTCTTTCTTTTTTTCTTTTTTTTTGTTATCATTAATGTACACTTACATGAAGAATATTATATTTACTAGGCTCTCCCCTATACCAGGTACCCCCTATAAACCCCTTTATAGTCACTGTCCATCAGCATAGCAAAATGTTGTAGAATCACTACTTGTCTTCTGTGTGTTCTACAATCCTCCCCCTTTCTCCCACCTCCCCATTATGCATGCTAATCTTAATACCCCCCTTCGTCTCCCTGTCCCTTATCCCTCCCTACCCACCCATCCTCCCCAGTCCCTTTCCCTTTGGTACCTGTTAGTTTATTCTTGGGTTCTGTGATTCCGCTGCTGTTTTGTTCCTTCAGGTTTTCCTTCGTTCTTATACTCCACATATGAGTGAAATCATTTGGTATTTTTCTTTCTCCGCTTGGCTTATTTCACTGAGCATAATACCCTCCAGCTCCATCCATGTTGCTGCAGTTGGTAGGATTTGCCCTTTTCTTATGGCTGAGTAGTATTCCATTGTGTATATGTACCACATCTTCTTTATCCATTCATCTATCGATGGACATTTAAGGTTGCTTCCAATTCTTGGCAATTGCAAATAGTGCTGCGATAAACATAGGGGTTCATTGGTCTTTCTCATACTTGATTGCTGTATTCTTAGGGTAAATTCCTAGGAGTGCAATTCCTGGGTCAAATGGTATGTTTGTTTTGAGCATTTTGATGTACCTCCATACTGCTTTCCACAATGGTTGAACTAATTTACATTCCCACCAGCAGTGTAGGAGGGTTCCCCTTTCTCCACAGCCTCGCCAACATTTTTTGTTGTTTGTCTTTTGGATGGCAGCCATCCTTACTGGTGTGAGGTGATACCTCATTGTAGTTTTAATTTGCATTTCTCTGATAATTAGCGATGTGGAGCATCTTTTCATGTGTCTGTTGGCCATCTGTATTTCTTTTTTGGAGAACCGTCTGTTCAGTTCCTCTGCACATTTTTTAATTGGGTTATTTGTTTTTTGTTTGTTGAGGTGTGTGAGCTCTTTATATATTCTGGACGTCAAGCCTTTATCGGATCTGTCATTTTCAAATATATTTTCCCATACTGTAGGGTTCCTTTTTGTTCTACTGATGGTGTCTTTTGCTGTACAGAAGCTTTTCAGCTTAATATAGTCTCACTTGTTCATTTTTGCTGTTGTTTTCCTTACCCGGGGAGATATGTTCAAGAAGAGGTCACTAATGTATATGTCCAAGAGGTTTTTGCCTATGTTTTCTTCCAAGAGTTTAATGGTTTCGTGACTTAGATTCAGGTCTTTGATCCATTTTGAGTTTACTTTTGTATATGGGGTTAGACAATGGTCCACTTTCATTCTCTTACATGTAGCTGTCCAGTTTTGCCAGCACCATCTGTTGAAGAGACTGTCATTTCGCCATTGTATGTCCATGGCTCCTCTGTCAAATATTAATTGACCATATATGTCTGGGTTAATGTCTGGATTGTTTAGTCTGTTCCATTGGTCTGTGGCTCTGTTCTTGTGCCAGTACCAAATTGTCTTGATTACTATAGCTTTATAGTAGAGCTTGAAGTTGGGGAGTGAGATCCCCCTACTTTATTCTTCTTTCTCAGGATTGCTTTGGTTATTCGGGGTCTTTGGTGTTTCCATATGAATTTTTGAATTATTTGTTCCAGTTCATTGAAGAATGTTGCTGGTAGTTTGATAAGGATTGCATCAAATCTGTATACTGCTTTGGGCAGGCTGGCCATTTTGACAATATTAATTCTTCCTAGCCACGATCATTGGATGAGTTTCCATTTGTTAGTGTCCCCTTTAATTTCTCTTAAGAGTGACTTGTAGTTTTCAGAGTATAAGTCTTTCACTTCTTTGGTTAGGTTTATTCCTAGGTATTTTATTCTTTTTGATGCAATTGTGAATGGAGTTGTTTTCCTGATTTCTCTTTCTATTGGTTCATTGTCAGTGTATAGGAAAGCCACAGATTTCTGTGTGTTGAATTTGTATCCTACAACTTTGCTGTATTCCGATATCAGTTCTATTCGTTTTGGAGTGGAGTCTTTAGGGTGTTTTATGTAGAATATCATGTCATCTGCAAATAGTGACAGTTTAACTTCTACTTTACCAATCTGGATTCCTTGTATTTCTTTGTTTTGTCTAATTTCCGTGGCTATGACCTCCAGTACTATATTAAATAACAGTGGTTAGAGTGGGCACCCCTGTCTAGTTCCTGATCTCAGAGGAAATGCTTTCAGCTTCTCGTGTTCAGTATAATGTTGGCTGTGGGTTTATCATAGATGGCCTTTATTATGTTGAGGTACTTACCCTCTATTCCCATTTTGCTGAGAGTTTTCATCATGAATGGATGTTGAATTTTGTCAAATACTTTCTCAGCATCTATGGAGATGATCATGTGGTTTTTGTCTTTCTTTTTGTTGATGTGGTGGATGATGTTGATGGATTTTCAAATGTTGTACCATCCTTGCATCCCTGGGATGAATCCCAGTTGGTCATGGTGTACGATCCTTTTGATGTATTTTTGAATTCGGTTTGCTAATATTTTGTTGAGTATTTTTGCATCTATGTTCATCAGGGATATTGGTCTGTAGTTTTCTTTTTTGGTGGGGTCTTTGCCTGGTTTTGGTATTAGGGTGATGTTGGCTTCATAGATTGAGTTTGGGAGTATTTCCTCCTCTTCTATTTTTTGGAAAACTTTTAGGACAATGGGTATTATGTCTTCCCTGTATGTCTCATAAAATTCCGAGGTAAATCCATCTGGCCCAGGGGTTTTGTTCTTTGGTAGTTTTTTGATTACCGCTTCAATTTCGTTGCTGGTAATTGGTCTGTTTAGATTTTCTGTTTCTTTCTGGGTCAGTCTTGGAAGGTTGTATTTTTCTAGGAAGTTGTCCATTTCTCCTAGGTTTCCCAGCTTGTTAGCATATAGGTTTTCATGGTACTCTCTAATAATTCTTTGTATTTCTGTGGGGTCCGTCGTGATTTTTCCTTTCTCGTTTCTGATACTGTTGATTTGTGTTGACTCTCTTTTCCTCTTAATAAGTCTGGCTAGAGGCTTATCTATTTTGTTTATTTTCTCGAAGAACTAGCTCTTGGTTTCATTGATTTTTGCTATTGTTTTATTCTTCTCAATTTTATTTATTTCTTATCTGATCTTTATTATGTTCCTCCTTCTGCTGACCTTAGGCCTCATTTGTTCTTCTTTTTCCAATTTCGATAATTGTGACATTAGACCATTCATTTGGGATTGTTCTCCCTTCTTTAAATATGCCTGGATTGTTATATACTTTCCTCTTAAGACTGCTTTTGCTGTGTCCCACAGAAGTTGGGGCTTAGTGTTGTTGTTGTCATTTGTTTCCATATATTGCTGGATCTCCGTTTTGATTTGGTCATTGATACATTGATTATTTAGGAGCGTGTTGTTCAGTCTCCATGTGTTTGTGAGCCTTTTTGCTTTCTTTGTAGAATTTATTTCTAGTTTTATGGCTTTGTGGACTGAGAAGTTGGTTGGTAGGTTTCAATCTTTTGGAATTTACTGAGTATCTTTTTGTGGCCTAGTATGTGGTCTATTCTGGAGAATGTTCCATGTGCACTTGAGAAGTATGTGTATCCTGTTGCTTTTGGATGTAGAGTTCTGTAGATGTCTATTAGGTCCATCTGTTCTAGTGTGTTGTTCAGTACCTCTGTGTCCTTACTTATTTTCTGTCTGGTGGATCTGTCCTTTGGAGTGAGTGGTGTGTTGAAGTCTTCCAGAATGAATGCATTGCATTCTATTTCCTCCTTTAGTTCTGTTAGTATTTGTTTCAGATATGTTGGTGCTCCTGTATTGGGTGCATATATATTTATAATGGTTATATCCTCTTGTTGGACTGAGCCCTTTATCATTATGTATTGTCCTTCTTTATCTTTTTTTACTTTCTTTATTTTGAAGTCTGTTTTGTCTGATACTAGTATTGTAACACCTGCTTTTTTCTCTCTGTTGTTTGCATGAAGTATCTTTTTCCATCCCTTGACTTTAACTCTGTGCATGTCTTTGGGTTTGAGGTGAGTCTCTTGTAAGCAGCCTATGGATGGATCTTGCTTTTTTATCCATTCTATTACTCCGTGTCTTTCGATTGGTGCATTCAGTCCATTTACATTTAGGGTGATTATTGAAAGGTATGTACTTATTGCCATTGCAGGCTTTAAGTTTGTGGTTACCAAAGGTTCAAGGTTAGCTTCTTTACTATCTTACTGTCTAACATAACTCACTTATTGAGCTATTATAAACACGGTCTGATGATTCTTTATTTCTCTCCCTTCTTATTCCTCCTCCTCCCTTCTTCATATGTTGGGTGTTTTGTTCTGTGCTCTTCTTAGGAGTGCTCCCATCTAGAGCAGTCCCTGTAAGATGCCCTGTAGAGGTGGTTTGTGGGAGGCAAATTCCCTCAACTTTTGCTTGTCTAGGAATTGTTTAATCCCTCCTTCATATTTAAATGATAATCGTGCTGGATACAGTATTCTTGGTTCGAGGCCCTTCTGTTTCATTGCATTAAGTATATCATGCCATTCTCTTCTGGCCTGTAGGGTTTCTTTTGAGAAGTCTGATGATAGCCTGATGGGTTTTCCTTTGTAGGTGACCTTTTTTTTCTCTCTGGCTCCCTTTAATACTTTGGCCTTGTCTTTGATCTTTGCCATTTTAATTATTATGTGTCTTGGTGTTGCTCTCCTTGGAGCCCTTGTCATGGGAGTTCTGTGTACCTCTGTGATCTGAGAGGCCATTTCCTCCCCTAGTTTGGGGAAGTTTTCAGCAATTATTTCTTCAAAGACACTTTCTATCCCTTTTTCTCTCTCTTCTTCTTCTGGTACCCCTAGAATGCGGATATTGTTCTGTTTCAATTGGTCACACATTTCTCTTAAAATTCTTTCATTCCTGGAGATCCTTTTATCTCTCTCTGCATCAGCTTCTCTGCGTTCCTGTTCTCTGTTTTCTAGTCCATTAATGGTCTCTTGCATCTCGTCCATTCTCTTTTGAAGTCCTTCCAGAGCTTGTTTTATTTCTGTATTCTCCTTCCTTAGTTCTTGCGTATTTCTCTGCAAGTCCATCAGCATGGTTATGACTTTTGTTTTGAATTCTTTTTCAGGAAGACTGATTAAATCTATCTCCCCCGGTTACTTCTCAGGGGAAGATGTAGCAATTGCTGAAGCTGTCTGGGTTATTCTTGTCTGGATCAAATTTTTTTGCCTTTTCATGTTGATAGGTGCTATTGACTATCAGCTGGGAGAGTCAAACTTTCCACTTGCTCCTGGCCTTTCTTTACTGGGACAACTGCCACCCCTAGTGGCTTGTGTTGGGCAATTGCGTGTAGAGTGGTTCTTTGTGTCTTGCCCGGCCGGTATGAAGGAAGCTCCCTTGCTGAGGGCGTGACCAAGCTGAGGCCGCTTCTCTGCTGTGGGCGCGCCCCGGAGGGGTAATGGACGGGGGGCTGTTTGGCTGTTTACCTCCATGAAGGGTCTCAGGGCTGTTGCCCAGGGTTTACTGTGCCCGGTTTTCCCTGGAGTTTCCAGCTGCTATACTGTGACCTGGGTTGTTTCCGTCCAGCTGTTGCGTCCCTGTCCCTTTAAGGCTTTCAAAAAGCATTTGCTTTTCTTTGTCACAGGGGCATCAGCTTCAGGATCCGCTCAGAGGTCTTGCTGCCCTGTTTCCCTATTTTCCATCCCTCCACGCATGCTCTGTGTCTGCGCTCTGGTGCGGATGGCTAGGGCTGGGTGTTTAGCTGTCCTGGGCTCCCTCTCCCTCCCTGCTCTGACTCCTCTCCTCCCACCGGGAGGTGGGTTGAGGGGCGCTGGGGTTCCACCGGGCCGGGGCTTATATCTTACCCCTTTCACCAGGTGCTGGGATGTAGTCTGGCTGTTGTCCTGTGTCTTCTGGTCTCTCTTTTAGGATTAGTTGTATTTGTTGTATTTTCAAAAATATGTATGTTTTTGGGAGGAGATTCCCACTGTTCTACTCACGCTGCCATCTTGGCTCCGCCCCCTGGAACATTTTTTAAATGAAAACAACTGACAATCCATAATCATTAATCATTATTCACTGATTCCGTATTTGTCAATTTGCCTATTCACTAAATGGGTAATCCTAAAGTCAGAACTTATCACAGTTGAAGCAAAGCATTCCCATCACCCCCCACAGGTTCCCAGATGAGGTCAAACAAGGCAACTCTGTGCATTTTTGTTTCAGCTCTCAAAATGTAAACAAGTGTTCTTTATATAGTGTATTTAGTGCCACATTTTTTTTCCGTATCTCTGCTTTTTGTTGGTGATTTTGCTGTTTAAAGCAGCCCCTAAGTACAGTGCTGAAGTCCTACCTATTGTTCTTTACTACAAGATGGCTATGATGCCCCTCACTGAGAAAACACAAGTGTTAGATAGCTTCATTCAGGCATGAGTTACAGCGCTCTTAGCCATGAGTTCAGTTGCAAGAAATCAACAGTATGTATTAAATAATGTGTTTTTGAAAAGAAACACACCTAAAACAAAGTCTGTTGATCAGTTAACAAAAAAATGTTAGAACTAGAGGTGCACAGGAACCTAGACCTGTATTTCCCCTTGGGGTAATGATTTACATTTGCTAATTCAGCATTTTTTGTGACTAATAACAATTTTGACTGTATTCATCTAAAATATCCTTCAAAATTATTATCAGATAAACAAAAGATGAAAACAAAAACTGAAAGAAATTATCACCAAAAGACCTGCACTACAAGAAATGTTAGATGAAGTTTTCAAACTGAAGAAAAATGACACCAGATAGAAACCTGGATCTTCACAGAAATGGTAAACGTATGAGTAGATAAGAAAATATTCTCACTTCCTAACTTCTTTAAAGAATAATTGATTTTTGGAGCTCAAATAATCACAATATATAATAATACACAGAAGCAATGGAAGACAATAAAACCACAAAGGATGGAACACATAAAAGTATATGAGAATAGCAGTAGATGAAACAGAAAATAAAGGCTTAAATCAACCATATTACTAATTACATTGGGTATAAATGGCCCCAGTTAAAAGGTAGAAGTTTTGAGACTAGATAAAAGCCCTATGTAATGTTTATAGGACACACAATTTACACATAAGAACCCAGATGGGTTAAAAGTTAAAAGAATGTAAAAATATATTTTATCCAAGCCCTTACCCTACACAAAAATTTTGAGCAGCTACACTAATGTCAAGTAAAGTAGATTCAAATATAGAAATATTACCTTGAGATTACCACAGAGAAAGAGGGGCATTTAATAATGATAAACAAGTAAGTAGACATAACATTAATTAGATGTAACACTAAAGGCATATAGCAAACGTATATGAAAAATGCATGAAGCAAAAATTAAGGGAGACATATATAAATCTACAAATTGTATTATAAAATTTTAACACTCACCTCTCAGTTAACTGACACTACTAGCCGCACACACACACACACACACGTTGTCAGTAAGGATACATCACTTATAATACAACACTACCAGTGAACTAAACCAAATTGACTTTCAGAGAGCACTACAAACAGAATACACAATCTTCTCAAGTAGACTTAGAACATTCACCAATATAATCATTTCCTGGTCTATAAAACAAGCCTCAATAAATTTAAGAGAACTGAATTCATGTAGTGTATGCTCTTTAACCACATAAATTAAATTGAAATCAGTAAAATAAAATTATCTGACTTTTGCATCCTGCTTCTCTCTCAAAGAGAGAGCTTCCGGGCTTAGGGAACTAGAATTCTTCCACATGCCACCAACCCAGGCCCCAAGCTCCATAAGGCTAGAAGCTCCTTTATTTGGGACCTTGCATTATGTATCTCTTTACCTGGCCATTAACTCATTTTTTTTTGATTTGACAACAAAAGCAAAAATAAACAAGTGGGACTACATCAAACTAAAAAGCTCTACACAGCAAAGAAAACCATCAACAAAAATGAAAAGGCAACCTACTGAATGAGAGAAAATATGGGCAAATCACATATCTGATGGGGGATTAATATCCAGAATATATAAAGAACTCTTACACTTCAGCAGAAAACCAAATAATCTAACTAATGAATGGACAGAGGACCTGAACAGACATTTCTCCTTAGATGACATACAGATGACCAACAGGTACCTAAAAAGATGTCTGGTATCACTGATTGTTGGGGAGATGTGAAGCAAAACCACAATGAGATATTACCTCACACCTGTTAGAATGGCTACTATCAAAAAGACAAGAAATAACAAGTGTTAGTGAGGATGTGGAGAAAAGAGATCCCTTGTGCCATTTGTGGTGGGAATGTGGATTGGTTCAATCACTGTAGAAGACAATATGGTGGTGTCTCAAAAAATTAAAAACAGAACTATCATATGATCCAGCAATTCCACTTCTGGGTATTTATCTGAAGGAAAAGAAAACACTAACTCAAAAAGACATATGTGCCCCCATGTTCACTGCACCATTACCTGCAGTGGCCAAGACTGCAGTAGCCAAGCAACCTAAGTGTCCATTAAGGGATGAATGGATAAGCAAATGTGCATACATAATAATGGGATATTACTCAGCCACAAAAATGAATGAAATTCTGCCATTTGTGGCAACATGGATGGACCTTGAGGATATTATGCAAAGTGAAGAATCTGGTAGATGGCAGCAAACTTTGGTGAAACTTCAGGAACCATAGCGACTGAAATGGATAAAGGAACCTACATACATGCACTTGACAACAGACTTTTTACCCTGGAGAGCTCCACATAAAGAAGCTGATGAGAGCCCTAGTCCAGAGCAGTTTACAGCTGTCAAACTGTCTGATTCCAGAATTGCCCTGTAATTTAAAATCTCCACAAAGAAAACCCCAAGCCTTCCTTAGTAAATTCTATCAATATCTGAGGATGCTTATATGAACTCAACATAAAAAAGCAGAGTGAACACTTTCCAAAACATTCTATACTTTTGGTATTATGTATTAATACCAAAACCAGACAAGAACAAGAAAATAAATTTACAGAAAAATATCCCTTAAACATGCAGGTAAAAATATTTAACAAAGTATTAGCAAACTAAATCCAGAAATTACAAAAAGTATAAACATTACCAAGAGAGGTTTAATTCCAGGAATGCAAGGTTGGCTCAGCATTCAAAATCAAACAATGAAATTTACATATTAATAGCCTGAAAAAGTCATATGGTTGTCTCCATATATGCCAAAAAGAATCTAGTAAAACTTAACACCTATTTCATAAAAATTCTCAGCAAATTGGGAACAGAAGGAAACTTTCTCAACCTAAGTTAGGACATCTAGGAAAAACAGGCAGCTAACATCATTCTTAACAGCAGAAGACTAAATACATTTCCTCAAGATGCAAAATGAAGCAAGGAATCCACTTGCCTTCTCACTACTTTTATAGCATAAAGAATAGAAGGGAAAAGTAAAACTATCTTAACTTGCAGGCAACAGGACTGTGTAGTTAGAAAATCCTAATGGTTAAAAAAAAATCCTTACTATGCCCTACTAGAGTTAATAAGTGAAGTTAGGAAGGATGCAGGATAGATAAAAGGACAGATTATAAAAATCGCTGTATTTCCATACAGTAACAACCAAAAAATGGAAAACGAAAAAAAATTTAAGTATAATTTCAATAGCAAAAAAAAAGAAAAACAATACTTAGGGATAAATTTAACATTTGAGGTACAGAAGATCTAAACTATAAAACACTGCAGAGAGAAATTAAAGAAGACCTAAAGAATAGCTATACATACATATACATACACACACACACACACACACACACACACAACATGTAAATGGACTGGAAGATCATGAAATGTTGTTGGGTATCAGGAAGGAGTTCTCTTGAGTTTCCTGTGCTTTTTGCACATCTTGCAAACAGGGACTGAGCACTGACTGCCTTTGTTTCTGACTAGCTTTCCAAAGATGTTTCTATAGCAAACACCTTTGGAGCAGAGATAGTGTCTTACTCTTGAGCAACAGGCATGCTTATTATGTAGTGCAAAATTCAGTTTCTCTAAGCTCAAGGTTCCTCTCCTAATACAACCCACAGCAAGTCCAAGCATCACTTGGGCCTCTCCATGTGGCCCAATGGAAATGAGGCCCAGAGAACCTGAGCAAGAAAATGCTGATGTTCTGGCTATTGTCACTGCTGTGAATAATAAAGTCTTTTGTCTCTGACCCAGGCTCTGTCTTCTGCTAGCATCCATAAAACTATGGCAGGCTGACTTGTTAGGTTGGTTTTAGGATAAAATCTCAAATCCTAAGATGTCAATTCTCTCCATATTGATGTCTGGACTAAATGCAAACCAATCAAATTCTCAGCAGATATTTTGTAGAAATGAACAAGCTGATTATAAAATGTAAATGAAAATACAGAAGACCTAAAAATGGCAAAGCAATTTTGAAAAAGTTAAACTTGGAGTAGTTACACTACTTGACTTTAAGACACTATGTGTTACAATAAAGCTACAGTAATTATCACAAAAGTCTGGTATTGTTATAGACAAATAGATCAAAAGAACACAATACATAAACATAAACATAAACAGACAAACTTACATAGCCAATTGATTTGACAAAGGTACCAAAACAATTCAATAGAGAAAGACAAAGTCTTTCAAAAAAAATTCTTCTGGGACAACTGGATATCTATATGGAAAAATACATAAATCTGGATCTGTAACTCTTGCATAGGCAAAAATTAATTTAAGATGGATCCTAAGTTCAAATATAAAAGCTAAAATTATAAAGCTTCTAGAAGAAAATATACAATGTCTTCCTAAACGTGGAGTAGGCAAAGGTGTCCTAGCTCACAAAAAGTACTAAGCATAAAAGAAAAAATTGATATTAAGACTTCTTCAAAATTAGAAAATTATACTCATCAAAAGAAACCACCAACAAAATTAGAAGGCAAGCTACAGATTAGGAAAATATATTCATAATGCATATATATATATATCTGACAAGACTTTTCCCCAGAATATATAAATAACTACAAATTAGTAAGAACACAGACAAGCCAGTGTAAGAATGGGCAAATCACTTGGACACTTAACAAAATAAATATAAGTAGCCAATAGACATGTAAAAGTCCTCTAATTCATTAGTCAAGAGAGAGATCTGAATTAAAACCACAAAGAGACATAACTACACACCTACTAATACTAAAATGGCTAAAATTTAAAAGACTGATATCAAAAGATGCTGGTGAGAATGTGAAGCCACCAGAACTCTCATAAATTGCTGGTGGAAGAAGGATCACTTTGGAGAACAGTTTGGAAGTATCCTACAATATTAAATATATACCTACCCATGACCTAGGAATTACACTCTGTATCTTTCTCAGCTCTACTCTCTTTATCCAAGATAAATGAAAACATATATCCACCAAAGGCCTGTACAGTGTTTATAGCATTCATTTGTTCATAATAGCCACAAACTATAAATAATCCAAATGTCCATCAACAAGGGAATTAATAATTAAATTGTGGTGTGTTCGTATCATGGAATACTACACAGTAGTAAAAAGGAATAAGTTACCGATCATTGATAAATCTCAAATACATACCGAATACAAGCAACCAGACATAAGAGAGCACATACTCTATGATTCTGTTCATGTAACACTCTACAATAGGCAAAACTATGCTAAAAGAAAATCAGAACAGTGGTTGCTTGAGTTTGTGGGGAGGACAGAATTAGAACTGAATTTAGTTGAATTCTAAGGCCTAAGGGATTTTTATGTGATGATGGAAACGTTCTATATCTTGACATCAGTGTGGGTTAAATGAGTGGATGCACTCATCATTTTAACAAAATGTTTTTTGTTAAATGTTTTAACAAAACTATTAAAACCTGACATCTATGCATGTATGTAATTTATATCTTAATGAAAATATTAAAATGGAAGAAAGCATATGACCATTCTTCAAATTTCAGAGAGAGCATCCAAGTACGTAAGGGAGAACCCACAGATGAACTATGGGACTTACAAATCAATCCATTGCAATATGTGGTCCTTATTTTGATTTTGATTTTTTTTTAACTGTTAAAAAAGAAAATGACCACTTATGGACATTCAATAATAAGAAATGTAAACACTGGGTAGATATCTAATGATATTAATTAGTTATCATTAAACATGTTGGTGAACTATCTGATTACCAGTGTTGTGGTTATGTTTTGCAAAGGAGTACCTACAGTTTGCAAGATACATAATGAAATACCTATGAGGATGTGGGATTGACAGGATTGGCCATGGGCTGCTGGTTGCTGGGACTAGGGATGTATAAACAAGGTTTCATCCACTATTCTGTGTTCCTTTATGTTGGAAATTTTCCATAACAAAAAAATAATTTTTTAAAAAACCCTGCAAAAACAAGAAAAGGCAAGGTAAACGTACTAAAATTCTATCATAGAGAAGCAATGTTAACCACAGTTTTACCCACAACTCTTTTAGCAGACCATTAAAATGTACATGTTTGATTCTATCAATGTTAACTGTAGCTTCTGCAACATGTTCCATTAACCAAATTTTTATTACAGTTAACAACGGAAAGCTTGCTGGAGTAAGAGTGGGTAAATGAGAAAGTATGTTGGTGGGTGGTAGCTTTTCATTCTTTGTTCAAAAGTGATGTCATACATTCCTTTCCTTATAGCAGATCTATGTTATATATTATAAATGGCCTATAAAGTATAACAAAATAAAATACTTGACCTTCTAAATTCTGATTTTCATAATTCACCTCTCATAAGCAAAAGCATCTAACAAAGTTTTTATCAAGTTGTTTAGTATGATAATTTTTAAGTAAAATTAAAATATCAGAACTTGGTGGAATAATAAAACTTTCTATAATGACTATGAATGACTTAAACATATTTAATAACCTCCTTAGGATAAAGAACAGAATTTTTTAAAAGTAAATTCGCTTCTATTCTGATATCAAAGACTCTAGATCTTTAACTGTAGTTAAAAAACATTTTTAACACTTTACATCAGCTTCACCTAGGGCTGCCAGAACTCAGGGATAAATAAATTTAATTATAGCATCTTCTAATTAATCAAGTTTTCAAGTTATCTGTAAAGTTAGGGAAAAAAACGCACTGGCAGATCTGGAACCCAAGTGTGGCTTTTTCTCTTTTCACAAAAGCTATTGACAGGTAGGTAAATACATCATGGCCCCTAAAGTACAATCATAAAACTCTTGTTAACCTTAAAAATAAAAGTCAGTTATTTTACCAGCAAAAATGGGTTTATTCGAAAATAGCAGAGAATTGCAATTTGGGACAAGTAATCTATGGTAAAACCACAGGCAAGTCCAACAAACAAAGGAGGGGACATCATTTTATGGAGAAGAATGAGGAAGTCCAAGGGGTTGTTTTGAACTAAAGTCCACAACAGAAATAAGAGTTCAGGGTGAGGACTGTCAGTTTCTCAGTGGCTAAACTTCAGGGGTCCTTAATTTCTTGTAGGAGATGTAATGTATATCTTTCCTATTTGGGACCTGTAATGATGATTGCTCCCTGTTGAAGATTCTCCTGTACAGGTCTATAATTGACAATTCTTCCTGTAATTGAGAGACTCCTATGGCTCTTCCTTCTAATGCCCAGACTCCATTCTACTGAGCATTCTCTTTATTAATTTTCACATTCCTCTGATTTTAAGACAGCAGAAAGTACAACTAGGGGCCTGTGTCTTTCCCTTAATCTGCTACATGTACCTCTCATTAAGTACAACCTGTAATTACCTTTTTGTCCCCATACTCTGCCCTAAGCCTGGTCTAAAAATTTTTTTTCTTAACTAATATTGATCTTCCAAGAGGCCACCAATATAAACAGAAACTGTCAAATCTGTTTGAATGACAAAATTTTATAAGCCTTTTTAAAAAATCTATGGTAACAGTTCCATCAATGAGAAAAAGTCATTAAAAAACATTTGTGTTTTTTTTTAACTAGAGGGTCACTTAAATAGTGGATTTGGAGATTGCTAAAAAGATAACCCAATATTTGGCAGCTACTTACTACGGAATATAGAGGATGTTTCTTCCCTTCTCAAAATGTTTTAGAATGAAAAAGTAGGAATACTTCTCTTTAGCAGTCTATCTACATGCCCAGGTAGCCATGAAAAATAGATCTGGAAAAGCCCTATCAGCTAGTATTTTATTTAAAAGTTTAACAATGAAAAGTTTGGTACTTATGCATGAACAAAGGGAACAGAAAATATTTCACCCATACTACAAGTGTTTGACAGAAGTGGCATTTCAAACCAGTAAAGAAAATTTGGATGATTCCATGAATGGTGTTGGAACAAATGGGAAATCACGCTGAAAAGTAAAATATAACTACTTCACTCTCTAGAACAAAATAAACTGCAGAAGAATTAAGAAATTAAATGTTAAAATGAAATCATAAAAATCATAAACGTATTAGGTGAAGACATGGGAGAAATTTATGCAACCTTAGAGATGGCCTTTCTAAGACCTGCACAAATCTCAACGACTTTTATGACTCAAAGTCATAAAATGACAAATGACTACATAAAAGTTTCTGCTCAAAAACTGATCCCAAATGTCAAAATACAAATTATGAATCAGGAAAAGAGTTTTAAAGATATGACAGAAAGCTGATTTCCTTACAAGAGATCAGAGTTCCTACTTCTACAGGAACAAAAACCCAGAAGAATAAGCAAAAGCTGCAAGCAGAAAAAATTTATTGACACCTAAGCCAAAAAAAATGCTCCAAAATGTAAAAAAAAAAAAATTTGCTAAAGCATTTGCTAGTTTACCAGTATACTGTTAGTAAAGGCATAAGGAAAAAGGTACCTTAACACATTATTGGTGGGTTATTCATCAATCTATGAAACAATTCTTTGTAGTACAAGTTGGCATTAACTATCAACATTTTAAGTGCACATACCCTTTGAATCAGCAATTCTACATGCATGAATTTATCCTATAACACATATAACTGCATGTATTCTTGAAGAATATACAAGGGTATTCACAGCAACATCATAACAGAGAAAGCTGAGAAACAACTTAAGAGTAAGAGACTGGTTAAATAAAATATGGTATATCCATATACCTTGGATATGTAAATAAACATTTTAATTAATAAGAATTGGCATTTTTGAGAGAAAACATTGTAGTAATTTCAGAACTATACAAAATATGAAGATCAGCCTTCACCCATAATATCCTATTTATTCAACAAATATCTGATTACCTATACCATATCAAAGGCACTGTGCTCAGCCATGGAGATAAAACGGCATATAGTCCTTTTCCTCAAAGAAAAAAGGTAATACACACCTTTCCCCAAAAGCGTAGTCTGATGGAGAATGGAAATGAGTAAACATATCAATGACCACATATACAATATAATATACATAATGAGGAAAGAATACAATATTAAGGAAATATATACAAGGCAATTTAAAAATAATCACCATTCCAAGAAACAAATAGGCAGCAGCTTAAATGTGAAATTATCAAGTCCTTTAAGAGTTGAAAAGAATGATGAGGCCATCAGAATGAGAAGACCTTAGCATCAGTTTAGCTGGGCCCCACCATTTTGCATACCTATGTCCTTACTAGCTATCCACAAAGATCACATTCACCCATTTAAACACTGCTGATGACTCACGGTTCTTCCCTTACAGTTCCCATCCCTGGTGGTGTCACCTCCAGAGGGACTTTCTAGGGTCTGTATGTAAAAACAGGAAGTCTTTGAGGAATGTACTATACAAATAGTGTACCTGCAATATTTACTTCTACTTAATCAGAGGTTCCAGGGAAGAATCAATAACTATTGTCCATTTATTTGGTACTTTTATTCTGCGCTAGCAAAGTACCTTTAAAATGTGACATTTAACTTAGGGCCTTCCATCAATAGTGTTTCAAATAAATGATTTTAAGTATATTATGAAATAACCATGCATAAAACAGGGTCAATCATTGAACAATAGATAATATGCTCCTACTTAGAGATGATTTGCTCCTCTGAGTTTACAGGGATATAGTGCTAATATAGCATGTTTTCTAGCTATTCCAAAAAATTACATATTTACTGAACTTTCAATATATATTCATCACCTCATTAGAAAAAGATTTCAGAGAGCTTTTAAGCTACTAAACAAAGACTATAAATTTGATACTGAGCTTCCTAGGAACCCATGTGGAATATAAATCACCTTATCCATAAGAAGCATACCACTTATTCGTAACTTATATTCCTAGTTAGAAATCATAAACATTTTAAAATAAATTATTCAGAATCTCTAAATTCATCAGTTCTTTACCTTCTTATTTTCTAGATAAAAATGGGAGGACAGGGAATGGATAGGGCATGACATCTTTTTTAAAATTTTTTAATTTTTAATTTTGGTATCATTACTCTATAATTACACAAAGAACATTATGTTTACTATGCTCCCCCATTCACCAAGTCCCCCCGACATACCCCTTCAAAGTCATGTCCATCAGCATAGTAAGATGCTGTAAAATCACTACTTGTCTTCTCTGTGTTGCACAGCCCTCCCGTGTCTGCCCCCACATTATACATGCTAATCGTAATGTCCCCTTTCTTTTTCCCCACCCTTATCCCTCCCTTCCCTCCCATCCTCCCCAGTCCTTTTCCCTTTGGTAACTGTTAGGCCATTCTTGGGTTCTGTGATTCTGCTACTGTTTTGTTCCTTCAGTTTTCCTTTGTTCTTATACTCCACATATGAGTGAAATCATTTGGTACTTGTCTTTCTCCGCCTGGCTTATTTCACTGAGCATAATACCCTCTAGCTCCATCCATGTTGTTGCGAATGGTAGGATCTGTTTTTTTCTTATGGCTGAGTAATATTCCATTGTGTATATGTACCACATCTTTTTTATCCATTCATCTACTGATGGACATTTAGGTTGCTTCCATATCTTGGCTATTGTAAATAGTGCAGCGATAAACATAGGGATGCATCTGTCTTTTTCAAACTGGGCTGCTGCATTCTTAGGGTAAATTCCTAGAAGTGGAATTCCTGGGTCAAATGGTATTTCTACTTTGAGCATTTTGAGGAACCTCCATACTGCTTTCCACAATGGTTGAACTAATTTACATTTCCACCAGCAGTGTAGGAGGGTTCCCCTTTCTCCACAACCTTGCCAACATTTGTTGTTGTTTGTCTTTTCAATGATGACAATCCTTACTGGTGTGAGGTGATATCTCATTGTGGTTTAAATTTGCATTTCTCTGATGATAAGCAATGTGGAGCATCTTTTCATGTGTCTCTAGGCCATCTGAATTTCTTCTTTAGAGAACTGTCTATTCAGCTTCTCTGCCCATTTTTTAATTGGATTATTTGCTTTTTGTTTGTTGAGGTGTGTGAGCTCTTTATATATTTTGGATGTCAACCCTTCATCAGATCTGTCATTTATGAATATATTCTCCCACACTGTAGATACCTTTTTGTTGTATTGATGGTGTGCTTTGCTGTACAGAAGCTTTTTAGCTTGATATAGTCCCACTTGTTCATTTTTGCTATTCTTTCCCTTGCCCAGGGAGATACGTTCATGAAGAAGTCACTAATGCTTATGTCCATTAGATTTTTGCCTATGTTTTTTTCTAAGAGTTTTATGGTTTCATGACTTACATTCAGGATTTGATCCATTTAGAATTTACTTTTTTACTTTATTTTTTATTTTTTATATAGTGCTTTATTTTATTTTATTTTTTAATTCATTTTATTATCATTAATCTACAATTACATGAAGAACATTATGGTTAATAGACTCCCCCCTTCACCAAGTCCCCCCCTACAAACCCCATTACAGTCACTGTCCATCAGTGTAGTAAGATGCTGTAGACTCACTACTTGTCTTCTCTGTGTTGAACATCCCTCCCTATGCCCACCCTCCACATTATACATGCTAATCGTAGGGCCCCGTTTCTTTTTCCCTGCCCTTTTCCCTCCCATCCCACCCCTCCTGCCCAGTCCCTTTCCCTTTGGTAATGGTTAGTCCATTCCTGGGTTCTGTGATTCTGCTGCTGTTTTGTTCCTTCAGTTTTCCTTTGTTCTTATACTCTACATATGAGTGAAATCATTTGGTACTTGTCTTTCTCTGCCTGGCTTATTTCACTGAGCATAATACCCTCTAGCTCCATCCATGTTGTTGCGAATGGTAGGATTTGTTTTCTTCTTATGGCTGAGTAATATTCCATTGTGTATATGTACCACATCTTTATCCATTCATCTCCTGATGAACATTTAGGTTGCTTCCATATCTTGGCTATTGGAAATAGTGCAGCGATAAACATAGGGGTGCATCTGTCTTTTTCAAACTGGGCTGCTGCATTCTTAGGGTAAATTCCTAGAAGTGGAATTCCTGGGTCAAATGGTATTTCTATTTTGAGCATTCTGAGGAATGTCCGTACTGCTTTCCACAATGGTTGAACTAATTTGCATTCCCACCAGCAGTGTAGTAGGGTTCCCCTTTCTCTGCAACCTCGCCAACCTTTGTTGTTGTTTGTCTTTTGAATGGTGGCAATCCTTACTGGTGTGAGGTGATATCTCATTGTGGTTTTAACTTGCATTTCTCTGATGATAAGCAATGTGGAGCATATTTTCATGTGTCTGTTGGCCATCTGAATGTCTTCTTTGGAGAACTGTCTGTTCAGCTCCTCTGCCCATTGTTTAATTGGATTATTTGCTTTTTGTTTGTTGAGGTGTGTGAGCTCTTCATATATTTTGGATGTCAATCCTTTATCGGATCTGTCATTTATGAATATATTCTCCTATACTGTAGGGTACCTTTTTGTTGTATTGATGGTGTGTCCTTGGCTGTACAGAAGCTTTTCAGCTTGATATAGTCCCACTTGTTCATTTTTGCTTTTGTTTCCCTTGCCCGGGGAGATATGTTCATGAAGAAGTTGTTCATGTTTATGTCCATGATATTTTTGCCTTTGTTTTTTCTAAGAGTTTTATGGTTTCATGACTTACATTCAGGTCTTTGATCCATTTCGAATTTACTTTTGTGTATGGGGTTAGACAGTGATCCAGTTTCATAATCTTCCATGTAGCTGTCCAATTTTGCCAGCACCATCTGTTGAAGAGACTGTCATTTCCCCATTGTATGTCCATGGCTCCTTTATCGTATATTAATGCTTGTGTTAATATCTGGACTCTCTAGTCTGTTCCACTGGTCTGTGGCTCTTTCATTGTGTCAGTACCAAATTGTCTTGATTACTGTGGCTTTGTAGTAGAGCTTGAAGATGGGGAGAAAGATCCCCCCCACTTTATTCTTCCTTCTCAGGATTGCTTTGGCTCTTCGGGGTCTTTGGTGGTTCCATATTAATTAATTTTTATTTTGGTATCATTAATCTACAGTTACATGAAGAACATTATGTTTACTAGGCTCCCCTCTTCCCCAAGTTCCCCCCACATAACCCCTCACAGTCAGTGTCCATCTGTGTTGTAAGATGCTATTAAATCATTACTTGACTTCTCTGTGTTGCACAGCCCTCCCTGTACCCCCCACGCACTATACATGCTAATTGTAAGGCCTTCTTTCTTTTTCCCCCCCCTTACCCCTCCCTACCCTCCCATCCTCCCCAGTCCCTTTCCCTTTGGAACTATTAGTCCATCCTTGACTTCTGTGATTCTGCTGCTGTTTTGTTCCTTCAGTTTTCCTTTGTTCTTACACTCTACATATGAGTGAAATCATTTGGTACTTGTCTTTCTCCGCCTGGCTTATTTCACTGAGCATAATACCCTCTAGCTCCATCCATGTTGTTGCAAATGGTAGGATCTCTTTTTTTCTTATGGCTGAGTAATATTCCATTGTGTATATGTACTACATCTTCTTTATCCATTCATCTACTGATGGACATTTAGGTTGCTTCCATATCTTGGCTATTGGAAATAGTGCAGTGATAAACATAGGGGTGCATCTGTCTTTTTCAAAATGGGCTGCTGCATTCTTAGGGTAAATTCCTAGAAGTGGAATTCCTGGGTCAAATGGTATTTCTATTTTGAGCATTCTGAGGAATGTCCGTACTGCTTTCCACAATGGTTGAACTAATTTACATTCCCACCAGCAGTGTAGGAGGGTTCCCCTTTCTCCACAACCTCACCAACATTTGTTGTTGTTTGTCTTTTCGATGATGGCAAACCTTACTGGTGTGAGGTGATATCTCATTGTGGTTTTAATTTGCATTTCTCTAATGATCAGCGATGTGGAGCATCTTTCATGTGCCTGTTGGCCATCAGCATTTCTTCTTTAGAGAACTGTCTATTCAGCTCCTCTGCCTATTTTTAATTGGATTATTTGCTGTTTGTTTGTTGAGGTGTGTGAGCTCTTCATATATTTTGGATGTCAATCCTTCATAGGATCTGTCATTTATGAATATATTCTCCCATACTGTAGGATACCTTTTTGTTCTTTTGATAGAGTCCTTTGCTGTACAGAAGCTTTTTAGCTTGATATAGTCCCACTTGTTCATTTTTGCCTTTGTTTCCCTTGCCTGGGGAGATATGTTCATGAAGAAGATAGTCATGTTTATGTCCATGATATTTTTGCCTATGTTTTTTTCTAAGAGTTTTATGGTTTCATGACTTACATTCAGGTCTTTGATCCATTTTGAATTTACTTTAGTGTATGGGGTTAGACAGTGATCCAGTTTCATTCTCCTACATGTAGCTGTCCAGTTTTGCCAGCACCATCTGTTGAAGAGACTGTCATTTCCCCATTGTCTGTCCATGGCTCCTTTATCATATATTAATTGGCCATATGTGTTTGTGTTAATGTTTGGAGTCTCTATTCTGTTCCATTGGTCTATGGCTCTGTTCTTGTGCCAGTACCAAATTGTCTTGATTACAGTGACTTTGTAGTAGAGCTTGAAGTTGGGGAGCAAGATCCCCCCCACTTTATTCTTCCTTCTCAGGATTGCTTTGGCTATTCGGGGTCTTTGGTGTTTCCATATGAATTTTTGAACTATTTGTTCCAGTTCGTTGAAGAATACTGTTGGTAGTTTGATAGGGATTGCATCGAATCTGTATATTGCTTTGGGCAGGATGGCCATTTTGACTATATTAATTCTTCCTAGCCACAAGCATGGGATGAGTTTCCATTTGTTAGTGTCTTCTTTAATTTCTCTTAAGAGTGTCTTGTACGGGTAAGATTCGTCAAGGGAGGAACAACCTAAGACAGGCACAGTCGCAGGGGGCCATCTGGTGAGAAAATGGGGAGCAGCAGAGGTGAGGCTTAGAACCTCCCCCCTCATGTTCTGAGAGAAATCTTCTGCATACATGGATGTTTATTGCCCTCGTCTAGCTCGGATTAACACATAGTCTACAGGCACACACCTGATCATCTACATTTGCTCTCTTACAACACTAAACTCTGTTTTCTACCTTTATCTCGTATCTACCTACCACTTCAGCATTTTATTAAAAATAATAATAATAGAGAAATGTGGTATCCACATATAAATCAAGTTTAAAAATCAAATGAATATTCATATTTGAACTGACTGTGTATAGTTCATAATGCATGAACAAAACCGAAAGCTTCTGTGATGACTGCCCTTGCACTGTTCACCATGTAACTTATTCACTATGTAAGAATTTGTACTCCATGTAAGAACTTGTTCGTTATGCATCAGAAGATTGGAGACTGACGAAAATTAGGCTTGGGGTGGATTAATGATTGTGCATTGAGTATTGACCCCCCTATACAGAAATTTATTGTGGTTAACAACTATTTGATCAATAAATATGAGAGATGCCCTCAAAAAAATAAATAAATAAATAAATAAATAAATCTTTCAGGGATACAATTCATCTCACTAAAATGAAAATAAATAAATAAATAAATCTTTCAGGGCTACAATTCATCTCACTAAAATGAAAAAAAAAAGAGTGTCTTGTAGTTTTCAGGGTATATATAGGTCTTTCACTTCCTTGGTTAGGTTTATTCCTAGGTATTTTATTCTTTTTGATGCTATTGTGAATGGAATTAATTGTTTTCCTTATTTCTCTTTCTATTAGTTCATTGTTAGTGTATAGGAAAGCTACAGATTTCTGTGTGTTAATTTTGTATCCTGCAACTTTGCTGAATTCCGATATCAGTTCTAGTAGTTTTGGAGTGGAGTCTTTAGGGTTTTTTATGTACAATATCATGTCATCTGCAAAGAGTGACAGTTTAACTTCTTCTTTACCAATCTGGATTCCTTGTATTTCTTTGTTTTGTCTGATTGCCGTGGCTAGGACCTCCAGTACTATGTTGAATAACTTTGGGGAGAGTGGGCATCCCTGTCTTGTTTCCGATCTCAGAGGAAAAGCTTTCAGCCTCTCGCTGTTCAGTATGATGTTAGGTGTGGGTTTATCATAGATGGCCTTTATTATGTTGAGGTACTTGCCCTATGTGCCTATTTTATTGAGAGTTTTTATCATGAATGGATGTTGAATTTTGTCGAATGCTTTTTCAGCATCTATGGAGATGATCATGTGGATTTTTCCTTCTTTTTGCTGATGTGGTGGATGATGTTGATGGATTTTTGAATGTTGTATCACCCTTGCATCCCTGGCATAAATCCCACTTGGTCATAGTGTATGATCCTTTTGATGTATCATTTATTTATTTATTTATTTTTATTGAAGGGTACTTGACACACAGTATTACATTAGTTTCAGGTGTACAACACAGTGATTCAACATTTATATACGTGATAATTCTAGGTACCAGCTATCACCATAGCAAGTTGTTACAATATTTTGACTATATTCCTTATGCTATACATTACATCCCGGTTACTTATTTATTTTACAATTGGAAGTGTGTTTATATATATATATATATATATATATATATATATATTTTGTGAGGGCATCTCTCATGTTTATTGATCAAATGGTTGTTGACAACAATAAAATTCTGTATAGGGGACTCAATGCAGAATCATTGATCAACCCCAAGCCTAATTCTCAACAGTCTCCAATCTTCTGAAGCATAATGAACAAGTTCTTACATGGTGAACAAATTCTTACATAGTGACTAAGTTCTTACATGGTGAACAGTTCAGTTTGCTAATATTTTGTTGAGTATTTTTGCATCTACGTTCATCAGGGATATTGGTCTGTAGTTATCTTTTTGGTGGGGTCTTTGCATGATTTTGGTATTAGGGTGATGTTGGCTTCATAGAATGAGTTTGGGAGTATTCCCTCCTCTTCTATTTTTTGGAAATTTTAAGGAGAATGTGTATTATGTCTTCTCTGTATGTCTGATAAAATTCTGAGGTAAATGCGTCCGGCCTGGGGGTTTCTTCTTGGGTAGTTCTTTGATTACTGCTTCAATTTCGTTGCTGGTAATTGGTCTGTTTAGATTTTCTGTTTTTCTGGGTTCGTCTTGCAAGGCTATATTTTTCTAGGAAGTTGTCCATTTCTCCTTGGTTTTCCAGCTTGTTAGCATATAGGTTTTCTTAGTATTCTCTAATAATTCTTTGTATTTCTGTGGGGTCCGTCATGATTTTCCTTTCTCATTTCTGATTCTGTTGATGTGTGTTGACTCTCTTTTTCTCTTAATAAGGCTGGTTAGAGGCTTATCTATTTTGTTTATTTTTTCAAAGAAACAGCACTTGGTTTCACTGATTTTTTTCTATTGTTTTATTCTTCTCAATTTTATTTATTTCTTCTCTGATCTTTATTATGTCCCTCCTTCTGCTGACCTTAGGCCTCATTTGTTCTTCTTTTTCCAATTTCAATAATTGTGACATTAGACCATTCATTTGGGATTGTTCTCCCTTCTTTAAATATGCCTGAATTGCTATATACTTTCCTCTTAAGACTGCTTTCGCTGCGTCCCACAGAAGTTGGTGCTTTGCGTTGTTGTTGTCATTTATTTCCATATATTGCTGAATCTCTATATTAATTTGGTCATTGATCCATTGATTATTTAGGAGCATGTTGTTAAGCCTCCTTGTGTTTGTGACCCTTTTTGCTTTCTTTGTACAATTTATTTCTAGTTTTATACTTTTGTGGTCTGAAAAGTTGGTTGGTAGGATTTCAGTCTTTTGGAATTTACTGAGGCTCTTCTTGTGGCCTAGTATGTGGTCTATTCTTGAGAATGTTCCATGTGCACCTGAGAAGAATGTGTATCCTGTTGCTTTTTTATGTAGACTTCTATAGATATCTATTGGGTCCATCTGTTCTAGTGTGTTGTTCAGTGCCTCTGTGTCCTTACTTATTTTCTGTCTGGTGGATCTGTCCTTTGGAGTGAGTAGTGTGTTCAAGTCTCCCAAAAGGAATGCATTGCATTCTGTTTCCTCCTTTAATTCTGTTAGTATTTGTTTCACTTATGTTGGTGCTCCTGTATTGGGTGCATATATGTTTATAATGGTTACATCCTCTTGTTGGACTGATCCCTTTATCATTATATAATGTCCTTCTTTATCTTTTGTTACTTTCTTTGTTTTGAAGTCTATTTTGTCTGATACTAATACTGCAACACCTGCTTTTTTCTCCGTGTTGTTTGCATGAAATATCTTTTTCCATCCCTTGACTTTTAGTCTGTGCATGTGTTTGGGTTTGAGATGAGTCTCTTGTAAGCAGCATGTAGATGGGTCTTGCTTTTTTATCCATTCTATTACTCTGTGTCTTTTGATTGGTGCATTCAGTCCATTTACATTTAGGGTAATTATTGAAAGATATGTACTTATTGCCATTGCTGGCTTTAAGTTTGTGGTTACCAAAGGTTCAAGGTTAGCTTCTTTACTACCTTGCAGTCTAACTTAACTCACTTATTGAGCTATTATAAGCACAGTATGATGATTCTTTATTTCTCTCCCTTCTTATTCCTCCTCCTCCCTTCTTCATATTTTGGGTGTTTTGTTCTGTGCTCTTTTTAGGTGTGCTCCCATCTAGAGCAGTCCCTCTAAAATACCATGTAGTGGTGGTTTGTGGGAGGCAAATTCCCTCAACTTTTGCTTGTCTGGGAATTGTTCATTTCCTCCTTCATATTTAAATGATAACCGTGGTGGATTCAGTATCCTTGGTTCAAGGTCCTTCTGTTTCATTGCATTAAATATATCATGCCATTCTCTTCTGGCCTGTAAGGTTTCTGTTGAGAAGTCTGATGATAGCCTGATGAGTTTTCCTTTGTAGGTGACCTTTTTTTTCTTACTGACTGCCTTTAATACTCTGTCCTTGTCCTTGATCTTTGCCATTTCAATTATTATGTCTCTTGGTGTTGTCATCTTTCGGTCCCTTCTGTTGGGAGTTCTGTGTGCTTCTGACATCTGAGCAACTATTTCCTCCCCCAGTTTGGGGAAGTTCTCAGCAATTATTTCTTCATAGACACTTTCTTTCCCTTTTTCTCTCTCTTCTTCTTCTGGGACCCCTATAATGCGGATATTGTTCCTTTTGGATTGGTCACACAGTTCTCTTAATGTTGTTTCATTCCTGGAGACCCTTTTATGTCTCTTTGCATCCGCTTCTATGCATTCCTGTTCTCTGGTTTCTAGTCCATTAATGGCCTCTTGCATCCTGTCCATTCTGCTTTTAAGTCCTTCCAGAGATTGTTTTATTTCTGTAGTCTCCCTCTGTACTTGCTCCTTTAGCTCTTGCATATTTCTCTGCAGATCCATCAGCATGTTTATGATTTTTATTTTGAATTCTTTTTCAGGGAGGCTCATTAGGTCTGTCTCTGCAGATCCTCTCTCAGGTGTTGTCTGGACTATTTGGACTGGACTGTTTTTCTTGCCTTTTCATGGTGATAGCGGTGGCTGTAGGCAGGTTGTGGATGTGTCAGCTGGGAGAAGAAAGTCCTTTCCTGCTTACTAGATGCTTTGCCCTTCTCCGATGCCTGTGTCGGTTACCTGCACTCCTGGAGCAGCCACTGGGTTAATCCCCTAAACTGCTGTAGGCGGGTTGTCCGTCAGAGCAGCTCAGAGCCCTGCAGGGAGTGGCAGGCACACCAGGTCCACTCCTCCATGATAGTGGCGCCCCTGCCGGGCAGCTGTTGCCAGCAGCAGCCTTTAAGTCTGGCCCAGACAGCTGTGCATCGGGCTGAGATTCTGGTCCCAGGCTGCTTGGTCTCCACTGTTGCGGGCTTGCGCAGACCTCTCCTGGGCCCCTCTGTCTCCGTGGTCGCTGGCACATGCGGGCTACTCCCAGGCCGCTCGGTCGCTGCCACTACAGGCTCGCGTGGACCTCTTCTGGTCCCCTCTGGCGCCGCAGCCCCCAGTGCACTGCTACTCTCCCACTACAGGACTGCCGTGTCGGGGTCCGCACCAGTTGGGGGAATGACTGGCAGGCTGCTTAGTGCTGTGAGTGGCTTCAGAGCTGCACTCCTGCCCAGGGATTTAGGGCCCCTAACGTTCCCCGGGATTCTCAGCTGCTGGCTAATGTGCTGGGACAACTTCGTCCAGCTGTGGGGTCCCTGTCCCTTTAAGACTTGCAAAAAGCACTTACTTTTCTTTTGTCTCAGGGGCGCTGGTTGCAGGGACCTGCCCACAGGTTTTGCTTTTCCGTTTCTCTAATATCCAGCAGCCCGTGCACCTTGTGTCTGTGCTCCGGGTGCAGATTTCTAGAGCTGGTTGTTTAGCAGTCCTGGGCTTTCACTCCCTCCCTGTTCTGACTCCTTTCTTCCCGCCTGGTTCTGGGGTGCGGGGCAGCATTCAGGTCCTGCCTGGCCGTAGCTTGTATCTTACCCCCTTCGTGTGATGTTGAGTACTCGCAGATGTAGATGTATCCTGGCTGTTGTACTGAATCCACTGGTGTCTCTTTTAGGAATAGTTCTATTTATTGTATTTTCATAAATATATATGTTTTTTTGAGGAGATTCCCACTGAACTACTCACCCTGCCATCTTGGCTCCGCTCCCCATAGTGTCTGTCTTTAATTTGTGCCGGCTGCTGTCACAAAATACCATAGACTGGGTGGCTCATATACAACAGAAATTTGATGCTCACAGCTCTGGAGGCTGCAAGTCTGAGATCAGGGCGCCAGCACGGTCCGATGAGGCCCTCCTCCAGGCTGCAGACTTGTCCTCACGTGATGGACGGGGCAGGGAACTCTGGGGGAAAGCAGCTCTTTGTAACAGCACTAATGCAATTCATGAGGGCTCCATTGATCACCTCCCAAACACCCCACTCCTAACGTGGATCTGGGGGGACATATTCAAACCATGGCAGTGCCTCTTGGACACATAATCATAAATGCTGTAGCTTCTTAGTGTGAGGGTATCTTTTCCTGGAAAGGTTCTAGGCTTCAGTCACCCACTCAGCAAGTGTTTGGGTACCTACTGTGCCAAATGCTATTTTAGGTCCTGGCCATCTTGCAGTGGGAAAGGCACACTGAGGGCCCTGCTCCCATGAGCTCACATACAGTGGCTTCCTGAGCAAAGGGCCAGAGTGTGAACTTCTGCCTTTACTCTTATGTACATCTTTGGGTAGTTCAGTAATGATTGTTTGACTTGTTTGAAAAAAAAACTCTACATTTGGATCATAAGGAAAATACCAGAGATGACAAATGATATGTGCATTTAGAAATCCTAATATGAGAAGTGTCTTAGTGAAGGATGTTTTAGTACCTGAGTTCTGCACAGAGACTGCTGGCCCTCACACAGATCTGTGTGGTGGGGGGCTGACCGATACTCGGTGTGTTCTGTTTAAGCAAAAATAAAATTGCCTTATTGGTCAGAATTTGGTGGCCCACCTGTGAAGCATGGGGTACCTTTTGTGTCTTGGCGTGCTGGATTCCTGGAGTGGTAGATCTCAGCCCGAGAGCCCTCTCAGTTGTCTGTTAGAGCAGTGGCCACTGCTGGTCTGGTCGCCATGGCCCCAGGGTAGTCACAGTTACAGACCCCACTTTGGGGCCGCCCCTGCCCTGGGGAGGTGGGGCACCTCACGTTGGGGCCTGGGCATCACAATCTGTGTCCACAGCAGATCCAGTTTTAACTCTTGTTATGTAGCAACTGGTATGAGGCATCTGTGGGACACTGATTGAATAAATACATATTATCTATAAAGCAACCTTTCATTTGAGTTTTATGTTTAATGAAGTATGGCTTAAGAAGTTTTACGTGATGTATAATTGAAAAAATGCCTTCTGAAACCATGACCGGATTGATTAATTTAGAAATTAAGTAATGTCCCCTGAGTGCCCTGTGACCTGATTTTGGCTTAGCTTTAATGATAGTCACTGTGGAGTGGTGATGATACTGTCTTACCACTTTGGAGTACTTTGCACTGTGTGTGGTGCAAGGGTGCAGATTTTATGAGAATCTGCTTGTCTTTCTGTGGATTTTAAATTCATAATGGAGGAATTTGAGGTGCAGAGTAGTAACCCCAGTGTGCACAGGGCCGCGCAGCTTGGCCTGTGTTTGCCTCTGCTCACCTCCTTCTTCATGCTCCTCATTAGATAATTGTAAAGCAAAGTAGGTTAAACATCATTGCTTGATATTATTTTTAACGAGAAGTAATTTTTAAATTTAACTTCAAATTGGTTTGTTTGAACTTACTTTTCCTGACTTGCTTATTTTTCTCAGCTGTCACAGCACCGTTTATATGTTCTTGCTTGTCTCCTTTTGGGTTTTAGACATTTATGAGTTTATGGCCTGACTTCTGTTAAGACAGACAGAGGAGCTGTCTACCCATGCTGCCTTTCAAGTGAAGTATAATCAGCTAATTGTGCTGTAGCGAAAATGGAAGTTCATGGCCAGGATGCTCACCTGCCCCTGGTCTGTTTGCCCACTGAGCACGTGCAATGCTCGTGCAGGTGCAGGCTTGCACGCGTGTAGGCAGTGAGCTATTACAGACTCTGTGTGAAGAGCTCCACCCAGCACTCTGAGTCTGTGAGGCAGCTGAGAGGCCTGAGGCAGAGACCAGCTTGCTGCATGCAGACTTGCCCTGAGGCGGACGGGATTCTAGGGCTCAACCTGCCAGTGGTGAGAATAAAGCTGGCCATAAACCCTTTTACCCCGAGAACGTGCTGTTGTCATTTTTTGGTCTCACCGAATTCGGAGTGGACTTGCCCGGGACTGAAACCTTCAGGTGAGACATGTACCCTTTGGAAAATCAGGCTTTTTCCTTCTTGAATCTAGTGCCTGATTTGTGCAACTGAGAGCACCCCACGTCCCCAAGTGGAAGTTTTAAGAGCAACGTTGGTTCCCTTGGATTTTCTTCATGTGAGTGTTCTTTTTCTTTGTACACTAATCATGCTCATAATCTCCTCATCTGTAATTGAGAGGATTAGAACAGCTGGTTGTTAGAGTTCCCTTTTGGTTTTGTAGTTACAGAAAAAAAAACCCAGCATAAGCCATAATTGTTGACCATCAGTGGCTTCGGGAGTTAACTTCCACAAAGGCAGTTTGAAGAAAAATGCACACATCCTAATTTGGTTTGGCCTGTTTTGGCCTAGTACTGCATATGTTCCACTGCAGGCCACCTCTGGGGGTAAGTGGGTGTGGGGAAAGCCACATGTGGCCCTTGGACCCTCTGTAGGGAATTCTGGACATCTGCTCTTGCTGTCCCAGATCACAGGCAGCTCCCACTTCTCTTTCAGGTCCTGGGGTGGGTGGGTGAGAGACCCAACTTGCTTTCCAGCTTCAGTGATCATACACTCTGGGTTTTCTGTGGTAAACTCAGCTTCCTGCCTTTTGTCCCTTAATTTCATAAGCATTCCAAATGTCTTGAAGTTCAGCATCACCTGGAAGAAAGTTTGGGGGAGGGATTCAGGACCCTCTGTCGCTGGGCATTTGACAGTGGGCATCTGGCTGGTGCAGGGTCACCCAGCTGCGGTGCAGGCTGCTTCCTGCTCTTGCTTCCCCATGCCCAGAGAGCTCGGACACTGAGTGCCCTGGATTGTCCCCTGGCCAGATGGAGCCCCCTTCAGGACATTGTGAACATGACCAGGAAAAGGAACCTGAATTTTCTTCTGGGTTTGGTCACTGAGCAGCAGATGTGGGCCAGCTAGCTACATTCCTCCTTAGCCTGGCCAGCAGGTTCTCACTCAGCCTTCTAGTAGGGTGATGTCACCTCTGCCCAGGCTCCAGGGATCTTCAGTATCATACCACAGGTGACAGGTGAGGACTGAACAACTCTCTGTTTCTTTCTGTCTTGACTCACCCGGAAGCCACCACGGACAGCCTCATTTTTCAGATAATTATGCTTTACTCTGGCCATGGGCTGCTTCTTGTCTGCCTTGGGGCCTTACCATTAGGAAATCAAAACCTCTTAGGTATTTCATATGGAAAGGATCCAGTATAGGGGAACGGCTACAAAGGTGAGTGAAGGGCAGGGAGCCGAAAGAGGTGTTACCTGAAGGTCAGGAACTAAGAAAGCTGCTGCCCTGGGTCTCGAGGAGCAGCGGGGCCACGGGAGTTTCCCACAAACCTGGGTTGCCATTCCCAGCAGCATCTGTGGGGCTAGTGTGGAACCGCCGCCATGGCCACGGGCATGCAGGTGGATGCGTTGATGCCCTTCCTCCTGCCTGTTTAATGTCACACCAGGTCCCTCTGGCAAAACCTAACAGGATCCAGCTGACAAGGGCCTGGGAGCTGTGGCTTTCTGGTTTCCAGCCCCAATGGTCCAGAGAGCATGGCTGGATGGCTGTGGTTCTGACAAGGTCAGGCCACATCTGGCATGGGGACTCTTCCTAGTGTGGGCAGAATGAAGTGACCCAGTGCCACGTGGCATGCAGTGGGCAAACTGGCAGCTGCTGTTCGTCTTCTCTGCATGAACCTGTAGAACGGGGCTGTCCATGGTATGTTAACCGTGCAGACTGTACTCAACTGCTAGGTATGAAAACACAAAACCAAAAGCTGAACTGACTTTGACTGGTAGAAATGAATGTAACTTCTGTTGCAGCTGGACTGTAGGTAATCGTGCCATATGTGCACTTGGCATCCAAGTGCTGTTGTGGACAGACTCAGTGAGGGGGCTGTGGTTCCCTTGGGTAGGTGATACAGGCTGAGGCGCGAAACCATTCTTTGAAGCTCTGGTACAGCCTGTTCGCTACCCATGAGCATGAAACAACTGTGTGTGCTTTGCAAATGCCGAGCTATCCCGGCACCACTGCTGAGGAACAGAGTGGCCTTGGGGTGACACGCACACGATGGAAGCGGCAGAGCAGTTTCACTGAGCCAATCAGCTTCTGCCTCTCTTCTGATAGCAGGAGACTTCCTAGTTTTAGACCTGGACTCTGCACCTTCCCAGCTTCCTTGTCTGCATCTGTGCCTTTCCTCCCTGTCTTCATCAGTCATGCTCACAGCCACCGCCAGGGTGGCAGGTCAAACCCCAAAGCAACAGCAGGAGTTGTTATCAGGCAGGGTGTCTTATGAAGGGATGTGGGCAGGCCTCTGGACCAGGTACAGGACTTAGGGGGTCCTGGGAAGCTCTGCCTTTCTCTGCACTTTGCAGACTGTCTGCCCCCTCCCAGTGCATGTGGTGGGAAGTGTCCTCCACCGACAGCCCGGATGGGTGTGTCCCTCAGAGGCGTTGCAGTTTTCTCCCTGTTGGGGATGGGTTTCTTTGGCCCAGTTGGTCAGATGCCCACTCTGAGCCAATCAGTGGCCCATCCTCTGTGGGGAGGAGGATGGTGTCCCGTAGAACATGCCTGCCCTCATTACAGCCACGTGCTTGGGGATGAGCAGAAGGGAAGGGATGGGCTCTTGGCAGCCTCCCGGTGGAGGTTTTCCAGAGCAAGCTTCACAGAGGAACTCCAGGGCTGGTGACTGCGTCAGCTGGCAGTGCATCAGCCCCTGTGTCCCTGCGCGTCTCTTCTGGACTGGAGGAAGTAATGCCCTGTAACTGCTGGTTGTGTGTATAAATTGGGATAATGGTTATTTTTTTTTTTAGTTTTGTGAATATACTCTAAGAATATATTCAGAGAATACTTTATTAGGAATGGTTAGTAAAATGTATTTATAAGAATCGCTCCTGGAGAGAACAAAACAGGTCAACACTGAGCTTTTAATCTTTTTTGCATTAATTTAATTAAAGGGGATACTTTTAAGTCAATTGCCATTTAATCATGATGCAGTCCTTTATCACATTATGGCAGCATCTCCATTTATGCCCTACCAAGTGAGAAGTTGCAGCGAGACAGCTATGCTGGTTTACAGGACAGAATGCTGCCGCCAGATGCTGTTATTGGAGGAATCCACACATGCTTGATGACCTCATGGTGGATGGAGGGAAGGGAGACCTGTTCTCCATGTGCTGAGTGTGGCGCAGGAGGAAGTGAGTAAAGATCTCTCATTTTTTCCACTGCTTGGAGTTGGCCCTCTCTGTTAGTCTGTGGTTTAATAATGCTCACATACACGCACACACGCAACCCCAGCAGAACTTCTGTTCTGTGGAGCTCACATAGGCTGTGTGATGGGAGGGCTTCTCTTAGCTGTGCAAAAGGAGGAACTGACATGAGAAGAGCAGCGTGAACACTGCCTGCCTGAACCATGTGTGATCCACCCCCTTCTGCTTTTGTACATGTCATCCCCTGCAAACCTATGTACTGTACCACAGAGTGAATTCTCTGGACTTGACATAGTTGCTGTTCTTCGATTAATTCAATTTCACTCTTTCTTATACCTCCTCTTCCTTCCATTTATTTGGTTTTACCTTTTTCTTATGATATGGAATTATTTTTACTAAGCACAGTTTGGATGCACTACAGCTGAGGACATGTTTCTTACTAGAAAAATAACTAATTCTGATTGTGGGATTAGCCAAGACTAATAAATATTTATTGTGGAATATTTGAAAGGTTTTAAAAATGAAGTTTTCAGTATAAAACCTTTGCTTCTCAGCATCTAGGTTAAGTTGGGGTCTGACAGTCATAAATATTTAGGTATCTATCACAATACTTACAGAATATGGCTTTCTTATATATAAATTTATCTAAAGGGCACACACACCCTTGTTTTCTTTTGGGGTCTGGTTTAAAATTCTTATGTTCATCCTCGAATCCTGCTTCTCATGCTCTCCCTTTTCGCGTGCATGTCAAATGGGTGTGCGTGGATAAGGTAACCATATTTTTACTACACCGAGGTAGCTTTGCGAGTGGAAAGGGCCACTATCAATAATTTTGCTGAGATGGCAGCTACATACTGGGGTGCAGTCTGCAGGGCTGCCAAAGCCTTGAAAAGCCGACCCTCTCATTGCCCAGATCAGGCCTCTGTCTCACCCCTGGCGGTTCCCCTCTTGTCTTCCTGCTTCCAGACTTTTCTCCCTCTCAGCTTCAGGAGTTGATTTTCTACTGGGGTTGAACAGTAGATCTAATTTGTTTCACTAACTTGTTATAAACCTCTGGGTCCCCATTTCATGATAAAGTCTAGGTTTCTTTGTGTTACTCAGGGGCCTGAAAAATCTGACCTTTGCCTCCTCATCTGCCCTTTAGCACCTACAGATTTCGTGAGTGCAGTCACACCAGTTATTCCCAGCCAGGCCATGCGCTCCCGTACCACTGCCTTTGCACATGCTGCTCACCTCCTGCCACACTGCAGGACTGACATGGCGTCTTTCCTCTGAAGCCTCCCTCCTGGGCCTGCTCCTGGTTCAGTACGCCTGTCTCTTGACATTCATGCACTTAATCCTGGAGGCAGCATGCCCTGGTGGTAAGACCTGCCCCCCTGCCATGCACCATGGCCTCCACCTGGCACTGTGAGATTTTGCTGTAAGACTTTGTGCCTTGATTTTTCTCATTTGAGAAATGGGGACAATAATAATACTTGTTAGCTAGGTGGGTGGTTAGGTATGTGAAGAGCAGTGCCTGCAGAGAGCCTGTTGCTTGGCAGGTGATAAGCCTGCAGTCGATGTTGTCTGGACAAGTAGTAGCTGGCATGCCTCCCCTCTCTGTGGTGTGACGGGCTGCGTCTGGGTCAGTCCACAAGTGTGAGGCCTCTGGCACCATGGTCATCAGGCTCACTGGTGTTTGCTGGATGAACTGGTGTATGTTCCTGTATCCTAGTCCCTGTTTATTTCCTACTGCAAATGCTTTGAGTTAAAATTTAAGTACTTACGGCTGCCAGTTTCCCTGTATCAATGTCAGGGTGTCTGAGTGACCTGAAGACCTGCATCCCGTTGGGCTGGAGAAGAGGACTTGATACTCAGGGTTGAGCCTGTCCCCTTCCAGCTCTAGCAAAGAAGAGCTTGGGGTGGGTGGGAAGGAGGCTCAGGCTGGCCTGTAGCTACAGCTGGTTCCTGGGCAGGCGGGAAGGAGGTGCGGGCTGGCCTGTAGCTGCAGCTGGTTAGAGCCCTGGGCATGGGGTCCTGGGTCATGCGGTCCGTCTCTGCCTGGATAGGGCTGCTTTCAGCTTTGTCGCAGTGTGGGAACCTATTGCCAGATGGCCTCTCTCTCCATCCCTCACTCCCCAGTGGTTCTGAGCAGCTAGAGGACAGTGACCTTCCTGCTCGGGCTCTCAGCAGGTGGATAGACCGGAACTAACGCTGGGCTACCCTGGCTTTTCCCAGCACGTTTCCCCGGGGGCCCCTGTAGATGAGCGGGAGCCTGTGTCCCACTGCCACCAGTATTCCCTGAAAGCCATTCCCTGCTCTCCAGGTGGTGGCGGGGTTGAAGGTCTTTTGAGGACTTGGAGAGAAGTGTTTTACCTCCTGGGCACTGTGTTATTAACTATTAAAGTTCACTTAAATCCCACAAGATCTTACTTGAGGATTGCTGGATCATGGGAGTCACGTGCCCCCGCTCATCTACTCTTGAATTCCATGACTACAGTATGTGGGTTTGCTACTTTTCTTTCTTTTTACTTTGTTAGAGTAGTTTCATTTTCAATGCCAATTTAGCTCAACTCATACAATGTCAAATAATAAAACCTGATCGTTTCCTAGGGTGCAAGGATCCTGCCCAGGAAGGGCGGGAGCTGTCTGAAGAAGGAGTGGGTGTGGGGGAGGTGGAACTGGTTGAGGAACCGGTTTTCTCCTGTTCAGCATTGGTGGCCACAGAGCCTGTGCCTCCTGAGCTGAGCTCAGATGGTGGTACTGGCCATTCTCTCTGGCGTCCCTAACCGTAGGCCTCGTTGGTGGGTGAGGGGGCAGTTATCTCTGGCTGGTGGGCTTCATGGACAGACAAGGGGAGGGGCTCCATGTTTATCAGATGTCAGTTTAGGACAACCACTCTATTTAAGAGCAGCTTCTGGGCACTGGGCCCTGCTTTGGGTGCCTGGGACCTAGTAGCAGAACAAGATGGACGGGGTAGCTGCCTTCTCGGAGCTCCTAAGCAAGTCACCGAAGGACAGAGCTCTGAAGAGTGGTGGCGAATCCTCTCCAGGTCTGCCATGCTTTCTGCCAAAGCAGTGGGAAGCCTAGGGAGGCTGGGACAGGCCTGGGTGTGGGGCTTTCTTTAAAATCTGCAGCAATTCAGAAACGAAGGGCCCTGGAATGCCGGTGTTTGGAGTGCTACTCAGAAGGGGCAGGTCTGCTTGTGAGCTGGTCTGGGCTCGGTGGCTCCCCGGCCCCCTCCTTGTGAGCCAGCCTGGGCCCGGTGGGTCCCCAGCCCCTTCTGCCTCGGGGAACCTCACAGACCCTCCCTGGAGAGGAGTCTCTCTGGGACGTTCTTGTGTGTGTGTGTTGAACAACCAGACTCTGCCAAATCCAGGCAGCCAGAGAGCGATCCCCAGAGACTTCAGCTCATGTCTGTCAGCCCCGGCTCCACGTAGAGCATGCTCACAAATGCTGATGGCTGCGACAGGCTAACCAGTTGGGGGCTCTCATAGGTTCTGAAACTAAGAGCCTAGGTGTGTGCTCTGCAGGAACATCTTCCTGCAGTGTAAGAGCCACACGTGTGCTGGATACTTTCCTGCCTACTGAGGATGAGAGCTGAGGGTGGACAGTGAGTTAAAGTTCTGCGTCATCCTGGGATGTGGCCTCCCCTGATGTCCCTCTGCCCCCAGGTGCATGGATATGGCTCTGGGTGGTCATGGGGCAGAACTGAGCCTTGTGCATAAGCTAGTGTGGGCTGCCCTTAGCCGAGGTATTCCTAATGGCAGCTGGGACCTGTTAGGATGCATTGAGTTTGCCTTAACTCCCCATCATTTCTGAAGAGTGCGTGGTGATTTGTAAGGTGTTCCATAGATACATGCTTTA
The DNA here is from genome assembly GCF_030020395.1 of Manis pentadactyla. Lineage (NCBI taxonomy): Eukaryota > Metazoa > Chordata > Mammalia > Pholidota > Manidae > Manis > Manis pentadactyla. Next base: position 154,103,045 of record NC_080020.1, on the reverse strand, counting down.
TGGCAGTTTTATGTATAAAATTACGTATGTTAGTACTTATTGATCTGATAACATTACTATTGTTTTGTTAGCATTGGTATTTGGATTTTAATACATCCCCATCCCCACTGGAGGTGATTTTCAATTGACCTTTCCCTATTAAAGCTTTTACATTTTTTATAAATGGTTAAGTAATTTCTTTTGGTTTTCCTTCAGAGTTCCAAAGAGCAGTGTTTGTGGTCACTGAGTAGTAGTTATTGCAATACATTTCTTTCCCCAGAGATATAAAAAGACTTATCTGATCACGGGTTTTAATCTCTTTCATCATGACCTGAAAGAGACTTCATGCCTTGTGTATGACTTTGCAGCCATTTTAAATGCCCCCAAATTGTTGAAGTTGGAGAATCATTTGGTTCTTTATCCCAAGTTTGGCTGTTCTGATGCTTCTTGACAGTTTGTGGACTGGGGGGTGTTGACAGTGCAGGCTGGAGCCCTTTAGAAGGATGGCCACAGTCTGGCCTTGAAAGTCCCCATGTTCCTGGAAATTGTCTTAGTTTCCTAGGGCTGCTGAATAAAGTACCACAAACGAGGTGGCTCAGAGCAACAGAAACTTCTTGTCTCGCAGCCGTGGAGGCTGGAGGTTGAAGTCAAGACATTGGCAGACTGCTCACTCTGAAATCTGCTGGGGGTCTCCTTCCCTCCTGTTCCCAGCCTTCGTGTTCCTTGGCTCGCAGCTGCGCAGCTCCAGTCCCTGTCTTCATCATCACGTGGTGGCCTCCTGTGTGTGTCTGTCTTCACACGGCCGTCTTCCAAGGGCACCAGCTGTATGGGCCAGGGGACTCTCTCACTGTGCCCTCGTGGTGGCTGAGGCTGGGAAGTGGACCACGAACGTGAGCCAAAACTTCCTCACCTGTTAGGGGCTGGCCTGTCCCTAGAATGCACTCGTGCAACAACTGATGTGTGACAGATGAGTCCACAGGAGACCATCACCATGCTGGGCCATGTCAGATGGGGTGTGACGTCTGTGTGGAAGACCAGCCTCTTATCTGGGAGAAGGGGAAAATGTTGAGCTGTGCACGAACCAATTGCAAAGTTGCTCTAAATAAATCTCTTTCCTGTAACATCACCCTTCGCAAGAACAGTTTGGGCTGGTTTTATTTTCCTGGAGTGAAATGCAGAGTGTAGGGGTATCATGTATTCTGTTACTCACAGCCTTTGATGGTGTGTCCTCTTGAGCTAATGATCATTGCCATGGTTTTGGAGGTTTGTACGTATTCCACCACAGCAGCTGTTTGCCCTTTAACAAGAAACAGAAATATGTGTCCTGCCATCGCAAATTTCCAGCATGCATGCATGGGAAGAACTGAAGACATACTTGTACAGTTTATGAAAAAGCAATTTTAGGTGTGAATTAGGACTTGGGTCATTGATTAAGTTGAAATGTTAAGACTGTTCGCAGGGGAACGTGGCTTGTTCAGTTCCCATCTATCCTCTAGGTGGTATCAGAACTTCCTGATCACAGTGTGCTAGAGGCAAACATAGTTATGGTACCTGGGGATCATTTGATTGGTTGACTGTTTTCCGTTTTTAATTTATGAGGTGTTTTTATAATTGCAAAGGTAATTCAGGCCTAGTTCAAAAGGGCTGACTTGCCTGTAGTTGGCAGATTGGACAATTACTGCGTTTCCCATTAGTCCTCATGCTGGCCCTGCTCTGGGCATGCCTTGATTTACCCCTGGGTCCCACTGCCTGTCGCTCCTGGCCTCCCGAACTCACACCCCTGTCCTCTCTCCTGATGCCCTGTGCTGGTCTGAAGCAGCAGGGCTAGAGCAGTTGGCTGCAGTGTTGTGCCCGTCCAAGGCCCTGCCACTGCCTCCCTCCGGCTGGCATGACCCACCACAGGGCCCCATCAGGGGCTCTAGGGATGAAGAGGGATGCTTGAGTTTTCACAGATGCTCCTGACAGTTGTTTTTATTTCTCTTCTCCTGAAAGGCTGTTCCGATGCTCAGCCCTGGCCATGTGGCCGCCCTGGCACTGGGAGTGTGTGTAGTTGGCCAGACTTACCTGGATCAGCCAGTGCGACCTCCTCACATGCTCCCTGTAGGTATCAGGGCAGAACTGTGGCTCCTCTCAGCCCCTTGAGTTCTTTGAGGTGGAGCCTGTAGAGTATAGTGGCTTTATGGGCATGTATGTCAGGGACCTGCAGTCCCAGTGGTGATGGTGAAAAAGGTGGTGCTCGCCTTACTGTGCTGTGTATTATCATCTCCTTTATCCTCATGGTGAGCTGAGCACAGACACCTTGGGTGTCCTTAGGGACAGCTACCTCCTTGGGGGACAGAAGCCATGTAGGCTGTTGGAGGTAGTTCTGACCACACCAGGGGGCCCTCCCAACGAGTGCAATGAGGAGCTCCCTTGTCCTCTGTGGGGTTTCCTCTGGGGACCCAGCATGCCTGGTATGTATTTTCTCTATGTGATCTTTGTGGCCTGGCAGTGCCCAGAGTGTGGCTCCTGTTTCTCTCCTCTTGGTATCTATGTCTGCCTAGGGATACCCAGCTGGCAGCGTGAGGACCCCTAGGTACTATATGACCCTGGCTGGGGGGAGAGAAACACTTCAGAAAACATAGAGGGAGGGCAGGCGGGTCAGTGCAGGACTCTTGTGAGCCATGGTCTCAGTGTAGCGTGGATGCTGGGGGACATCAGCACCGGGAAATTGAGCGGAATGGAAGAACATGGGGAGCGGCAGGGTGCTGGGGGACCATGGAGCCCCTCCAGGCCCTGACTTGGTAGATGTTTAGTCTTGGTGGGAGCTGAGAGCTCCAGTGGCTTCAGACTGAGGGTACTGGACCCAGACTGCCTGCCTGGACTGGCCTCACTCTGCCATTTACTGTCTCTCAAACCTCAATTTCCCTGTCAGGAAAATGGGTCAGTGATAGGATGAAATGCTGTATTTTATGTGTAAAGGTCTCAGAACAGTGTCTGGCATATATTAAACCCCAAATGTTGGCTGCTGTTGTTGGAGGTGTGGGCTCAGCTGCCATGAGCTTTTTGTAAATGAGGTCGCCCCTAGAAATGGAGGGTAAGGGTACACTGCATGAAGATATTTTGAAAAAACTGGTAAGCTCTAATGAGGAATTGGATAGATGGATTAAGGGAGAAGAAAATGTGTTAAATGGACTTATGTCTATCCTGGAAGGTGGGAAGGATGGAGGCGTGATTAGCAGCCTTTGCATGAATTTGTTCCTGTTTAGATGTTTTGTGTTCCATAGGGAGATTTGAGTTGTCTTTGGTAGGATTTTAGGTGAAAGAGCCAGTGATTAAAATGGTGCTCATGTGCATTCTGGGATTCTGCTGTGGAGCTCACATGGGGCATGCTTTCTGTTTAGCCTGATGTAGAGTTGGCTGTGTCTGTGCTAATCTTACTCGTGGGTTGTAAGCTTTGTACACCCAAGTGGCACATGTTAATTTGCACACCCAGTGAGAAGTCTTTCCACTTGCTGATTGAACTTTGGGTGAAGGTGAGAACAGGGATTAATTTGCTTACATAACAAGCTGTTTGAAACAGCCTTTTCAGGCGGATTGTTGGTGCTGCATTTATTGAAGTGAAGGGACATATTCAAGAAATTTTTACATTCCTGCTATGTGTCAGAAACTGCCAGGAAGGTGCAGAGCAATGACACATTTTTGCCTTCCCACATCCCAGTAGGGAAGGATGAAGGGTATGCAGTGTAAAGAGGTTTTCAGGATTTTACAACATAGGCTATTACTATTCCTATAATTTTAATAATAATTGAACATGTAAATTGAGCACATCTGTGGGTCAGGCCTTTATAGATGCTTTCCATAAAAGATTCTCACTTAATCTAGGGGAAACTATCACACCATCAAAATTGCAAACAAAAACATGAAAAACTTGGCTCTTGAGGAAACACCTGTCTCCCTGCTCTGGGCCTGATGTCCAGCCACTGGTCTACGCCCTACGGGGTTGGCAGGGTGAGTGATCCCAGGTCGCTAACGTTCCTGATATTTCCCATTTCAGTGTTATTATGAATACACAAGTATTTCACCCAGTAATACTAATTGCATAGGATATACAGGTAATTGGGAAACCGTGAATGCCATTGGGCAGCCTCACAATTCAAAATGCTTTCCGGAGCAGGTCCTTGGTTCTGAGCAGTGTTGCCAGCAGCCGGAGGAGGCCGTGGTGTTTATGTACAGTCGGGAAAGGAATCAGAGGAGTTTCCCTCTTCCCACCAAGGAGCCTGGTTGGAAGGTTCCTTCTCCTGAGACATCTTTGGCCATAAAACAGTCATGGTCTTGTCATGTAGAGGGACAGGAGTGTATTTCCTATTATTTGAAAAGATAAATTAGAGTCAAAAGTGACTCAGTCAAAAGACAGCCGATAGAAAACCATACTTGGATACCTCGTTTGCCGCTTCTCGTTACCTGAATGGACCTGCAGGTGGATTTCCTGCCACAACCATAAGGGGAAGGGCTAAATTTAAAGCAGAGTGGGGTTGCCCTCCGAGCTCATGGGCCAGCCTGCAGCCCTCCCCGAGTCTGGGGCGCCCTGCTCCCTCTGCATGCTTTTGTACAATAGACGCTGGAGACCCTGGTCACACGCAGGCTGTCCCTCCTAGCTTAGCAGGTGGCTAGGAGTTAGGATGCTTCATCCTAGTTTGTGCTGTGTCTGTTCATTTATCTGCTCTTATCTGGTGTGCTGAAGAAGATAAATGCTATGACTGGCAGTGGTGAATTACTTCTGATCCTGAAAGGTGCTTCAGGAAGACAAATTATTTAACCCAGACCATCCTTTTCATTATTTTCAACCTTTTTTTGTGGGGTGTGTGTGCACGCATCTTTTCATCTGTGTGTGTCCACTCTGCCCACCTACCTGTCAGTCTTCTCAGCTACCTTCGGCCTGTTCCTCGTTCTCATGCCCCTTCCACTGCGCAATTATCAGTTCATCCATTCTCCTAGCCTCTGTTTGACCATCTCTTCTGTTGAGAGCACTGTGATTAGTGGTGAGGGTGGAATGGAGAATTGCAAACAGTCTTAGCACGAGACACAGGGAAGAACGAGGCATGTGTATAGGTGGCTCAGACACCAGGTAAAGCGGCCGCTGTGCGTGGGTCTGTGTGATAAGTTACCGCTCACCGAGAACTGCTCTGTGCCAGGCCTGGCCATCAGCACTCACCCAGTTCTTTTGTTCCTGAACTGAGAGTGGGCAGCTTGGGTCCAGGGTGTGGGTCTGGCTGGGCCAGGTCCAGAAAGGTCTCTGGGTTTAGAGACTGTGCCTGCAGCCTTGGGGTTGGCCTTGACCTCCTGTTGGGTCCTGGGTCTGCTCCTTTCCAGGCCCCAGTGCTGGGGTGCCTCCAGCTCAAGGCCTATTATGTGTGTTTGGAAGCCATGCAGACACCACAGGGCTGTCAGAGTTGCCGCAAGGCTTTTGTAAAGGATGTAGCTGCTCTGCTCATGGTGCTGCCTATCGTGGAGGGCTGCAGCGGGCCTGACCCTCTTAGTTCAGTCACTGTTCTTTATTTCCTGCCTCCTCCTGCCTTGGCCTCTGCCCCTCCCTGGGGCTCTGTGTCCTTCCCTCCCTGTTTGTTCCCTTCCTGCAGGTAAAGGAGGCTGGAGTAGTGGCTGAGTGCCAGGCCTGGCCCACCCGGCTCCTCCAGGAGCTCTGGGGCCTGGGTGGGCTTCCTGACCTCTGCCCTCAGCCCTCCAGTTCTTACCTGTGACACAGCTCTGTCCCCATAGGACTGTCAGGCTCAGAGGAGGTGACCCCACTAGGCCACGGCTGGGCGTGGTGCTCTCCTGGTGCTTGAGGGTTTGAGCGGCTGGCTTGATTGGGGTTTGCGTTGCACCTTTGTCCCTCTTGCCTGTGTTTGCCCAGTTGTTCTTCAGGGTGTTGGCAGCCAGGCAGCCACCCATTACTGCTCCCCTGACTACTAGCCCACAGCCCACCCCGCCAGCCACCTCTCTCCCCACTGGGTGTTTTCTTTATATGAAGGAGGTCAGTACTGAGCAGTGGGAGGTGTGCAAAGTGCTGCCCAGCTCTGCTCCAGCTGCTCGTGTTGCCCAGGGCCAACTCCCCCATCTGGTTGCCTTATGGACTGTACACTGTCCCCCCATGTCCCAGTCTTGACACCCTAACCTAATCCCCCAGTGGCTATATTTGAGGACAGGGCCTCTGAGGAAGTAATCAAGGTTAAATAAGGTTGAAAGGGTCAGGTCCTAAGCTGTAGAATTAGTGGCCTTATGAGCAGAGACCCCAGAGAGCTCGCTGCGTCTCCACTATGTGAGGATGTGAGGAGAGGGTCGATGTGTGCAAGCCAGGAACAGAGCTCTCTCTAGGAATCAAATCGGCTGACACCTTGATCTTGGACTTCAGCCCTCCAAAACTTTGGGAAGATAATTTTCTGTTTCCACCGCCTGCTCTTTGGTGTTTTGTTATGGCAGCCTGAGCAGACTAATACCATGAGTGTCACTGGGCTCCTTGCTGCAGAGATGCGCCCTCCCGGGGCATGCACTCTCTGCTCCCCCAGGTTCCGGGCTCCGGTGCTGGGGCTGCCCCAGGGCTGAACGTGTCTCAGCTGCCTTCCCGGGTGTGGGATGGTGTGGGTAAAATTGTAACATTTCCAGAATATCTCGTCTGGCTTTAGTATATCTGCATATCAATAGGGGTTCAGAGGTGGAAAGAAGCATGGCTTTAGTGCATTTGCATCTTTCCTCAGGGGTGGAGAAGTTCATCTCCATATCTATGGGTGATTACCTGGGCAACAGAGGGCTTACCTGTACCTGAGAGGTGAAGGGGAGGGCCGGTGTGGTTGCTGCTTGAGCAGAGAAGAAAGACGGACTGGGACTGCAGTTTGTGAGAAATAAACGGGTTTTAAACTTTATTTCTCCCTTTGACTGATTTTGGTTTTGAGAGGTATTTTGCCCTGGGATTTCCTTCCCCCGGACTGACAGATGGCCTTCCCACCACAGCCCCTCCCGAGGGCATCCGCTGGCCAGGTTCCTTCTGGGGGTCGGGGTTGTGGGGACAAGGTCCTGCTCTCTTACCTTGATGGCAGTGAGGGGTGGAATGGTTAGGTTGAGACAGCTGCTCTTGGGCTCTGCTTTGGACCTGTGCCCATTGGAGGAGGACTCAGGCTCCCATGTGAGGATATCCTGTGGACCTGGGTACACAGCTTACTGCCATGCTGGTGGGTGTGGGCCAGGCACCTGGCACTTGCTCACTCCACCCACAGCAGAGCCTCTGGGATGCCCCCTTCCAGATGGGATCTCCTGAATGGGTTCAGAAACCAGTACCTTGGCTGTTGTAACTCTGGAGCGGGGGCGGGAGGGGGGGGCGAATCTTTCTCCCAGCCCTGGGCAAACTACCTGTGAAACTGAAATCAGTCAAAGGAGAAATAAAGTGGGAGAAACACATTTATTGCCTACAGGCAGTCATCCACTTCTGCTCACCCATGTCTCTCACCACCCAGCTGCAAAAACAAAACCCACCCAACCTCTCTGGTCCAGTTTGCCCTGCTCCACCGTGTAATCACCTATTGATACGGAGATGGAGTACTTCTCTCCACCCCTTGGAAACACCTGTTGATATGGAGATACTCTAAGGCCAGGGTAGAGATTCTGGAAATACTGCATTTTTACCCACAGCTGTGCAAATGTCCTGAGTGTTGCCTTTCTTTTCACTTTCGTTTACTTGAGTTCTGGAGATTTGGATGTGGGAGGTTGGAGGAAAAGATAAATTCTGAACAAAATGAGACCCTAATCATTCTAATCCCCTTATGTGAACTGGGGATCAAAGTCAGAAAACCTATGAACTGTTGTCATTGGTGGAAAGGATTTTTGTGCCCTGGATGCTCCTGTGCCCATAAAACACTCTTTGGAAGTGAGACATTGTCTTAATGTAAGGTAAAAGGAGAGGGGAATTCTTGTTTGCCACCATTTCTGTCAACTCCACGTAGATGATGGGTTTTCAGGTTTTGTATGCTCCAGTTTTGCTGCTTCTCTGGTGTGTGTGCTTGGGATCATACTCTGGAGTAACTTTTCCATTAACAGAGAGAGAGATTCTGAAACTACTGTTGCTTGTCTTCATCTCTTGACAAGTGATATAAGTAACATGTTTTTAATGTATATGTGTATATAGTTCTATATTACAGATGACGTAGGCTGTAAGATTTTCTTCTGGCCAGCACAGAACTTAACTGACCTCCAAGGTGGCTCCTTTTAGGATTATCATTTTTTGTTTGTGTTCTTTCAGTGTTCTTCATCCATAAAGTACATCATTTTTTTCTGGTTTCCCTCTGTTCTTTTTCTTCATTCTTAAATAGCTTAAATTGGTTACAAGCCACTGTAATTCAGTACTCTGCTTAAGACAAAAACCATCTGTGTTAATTCTGTGTTTTTGTCAGAGGAGGACTGTCATCAGGGCAAGTAGATGTCTTACCTATTGGTTTGAGTTTTTAATAACACATTCTAGTTGCATTCATCTTTCCAGAATTCTACGTGGATATAGACAAATTCCTATTTGAAATACATTTCGACCATGATGTGTGTAATGCACACTTCTCTGCCACCCTCCCCTCCCCCATGTCCCCGGCTTTGGTGTTGGGGCTGAACGTGTCCCAGCCACCTTCCTCAGCTGACAGACGGGGACTCTCCCATAGGAGATGACCTCACTGAGGTTGCGGTCATACATGCTGCTGAACCAGGTGTTTCATAACTGTTTTCAATGAGAAAAAATTAACCTATTTCTTTCAATCCAAACAAGAGAGTTCTTTTCAATTGAAGAACAGTTTCTCTGCGTCTTTTCTGATGAGAACTGTTCTCTTGCTAGATATAATATCCTAAGATGGGTAATAAAATGTGCCCAAGAAACACCTTGTAAAGAGTTTATTGACAATCGAAATCTCTTGTGAAGACCTAGTCCTATAGTTCGTGCTTTTCTACCTTGAGCTTGTTCCAAATTAACTAGAGGGCTTACGAAGGCACAGTCTGCTCCCTACCCCCACACAGTCCTAGTTTCTGCCTCAAGTTGAGTGAGCCCAGATCGTTTACATTTCTGAGAAGTTCCCAGGCGCTGCTGTGCTGGTGGGGCCAGGGCATGATTGTGGACCACTGCCCCAGCCGCCAGGTAGCACAGAACAGACTGGATGTGAGTAGCAGTCAACTGAATTTCCACAGAAGGAGCTGACTTTAGCTGTCCCTCATTACTTGGAGGACTGTGAATTAGAGCCTAACCCTGTGGTACACTTGGTTGTACATTGCACAGAAAGGAGCAGAACGGGCTTATCTTCAAAACATCTTAATTTTTATTGCTTTTGCTGCATGAAATGTTACCTCCTGTTTTGGAATGGGATGCATGAAAGGTTGATTTGTGAGCTAAAAATAGGGTAAACCATTTCTTCTTCATTAGAGCCCATAAACAGACATGCTCATTTAGGCATAAAAGTTAACCATTAAGAAACAGTGCTCCTCTTACTAGAATTTGTTGATCAGATTACAATTAGACTCTCATTTCTCTACTTCCTGCAACTTGTATAATTGCTTACCACTTATTTTTAGTAGATATTGCACTGCTGACTCAAAGTGGTAAGCATTACTGAGCTCTGTGCTCCCCACTCCTGTAGTCTGGCAGGTGACCAGATTCTTAAGATGGGTAAGTTATTGACCTGGGCACCTTGTGTGGCATGCTAGCAAGGGCATCCTGGAGCAGGCAGGCAACCAGCCACAACGGCCCCTTCTTCCTCCCCACTGAGGTGAGCCATGGCTGTGTGAGAAACACACTCACTGGTCCAAATTCAATAAGTGGACACGGAGACAAAGAGAACAGCGGAGCGAGGCTTTAATGATGGTCTTGAAAGATCGGGTGTCTGGTGGGCAGGCACACCTGGGGAGTTTGGCGCCAATAATTTATCTCCTAGTACGTGAGTCCCTCCCCTGTTTTCTCATTGGCTGAGTACTACAGGGTTTACATTCTTTCCCGGACGTCGCCTAAGCCAGTTATATCTTTCCTTTACATTTGTCTTAATCTTATTGCTGGGTTTAAAAAACTCAAACAGGTATAGCCAGGCCCTTATCAATTCCCCCACCCCCACTCTCAGCCCAGCAGCTTCTACCACGTGGCCCTTTGTTAATACCTTACTGTTAAAACGTTTAAACATCCTAGTGGGAATAAATCACATTTAGGTTTTATACTCTTTCCTAACAGCTGGAGCCCCGTTTTGAGGCTCCCTTGAGAAGTGCACCATGTAGTGGTATGGGACATGTCCCACTACTTGATGGGCTATCTCAGTGTCCTCCCTCTGCCCCATTCCAGGTGAAGGTGTTCAGCACCAGGGTGGGCTGCTGGAGTCCCTGGCCTTTGGCTCTGTAACTCATGGCGGGGAAAGCATGTTCACAGCCCAGGGCAAATAAACCTGTGAAGCCTCAGTCAGTCAAGGGGAAAAGGCCTTTATTTGGACGCCTGGCTCCATTCATCTCTTTGGCCGCCACTCTTGCTCACATGCCCTTTAGGCTGGGGAGGCCCAAAACCTATTCTGTCCCTGCATTCACTGGCTTCTTCACCTACCGCTTGTAAACACCTATTGATATGGAGATGGCCTAATTCCAGATGAGGGATTCTGGAAATATTGCAGTTTTATCCACAGGCCCCTATTCTGGGCTCACCTGGGGAAGAAGAGTAAGTAGGTGGAGCTTGTCTTTGTCAGACTAAAGGCCTCTGTGCAGGTGGGCCTCTCGCTGCCAGCTGATGTGCACAGGCAGAACATGGGTGAGCATGGGCTCTGTTGCTCTGACCTCTGAGTTGTACCAGCCCATACTCCACGTGACCAATGTCAACGAAAGTTCTTGCCCACTAGGGTTCACTGGGAATCAGCCAGATCCTAATACTTTTACATCAAGACATAGATACAGACACAAAAGTAGTTCTCCTACAGTTGGAACTTGACAAGATTTGTATGACACCACTTGGGGGCTGCCGGTCCCAGTTCAGCAGACGTGGGGCTCTGGAAACACCCCTGAGTAGCATAACTGAGGGGGTGCTTGATACATTGTGAGCAGCCCTGATACTGCAGGGCCTGGGGCTCAGCTTGCTGCACCTTCATTTTCTCATTTGTTAAGTGAAGGGCTTAGAGCAGAAGATCTTTAATCCTTCCTTTAGGATTTAAATTCTAGTAATTTGTAAGAGAATGTTGATTTCATCTGGGGAAGTGATGTAAATTACAGCTACACTGATAAGAAATTGGTCATGTTTCAACCTTCCCACTTAATCTCTTGGACCTTCATTTCTTAGGCTCTCTCTCTGGTGAACCAGCGTGAGCGTAGGCTCCTGAAACTGATTTTCAGGATGGCTGAGCCACGGGCCTGGCCTCAGAGGCCAAAGTATGGGGGTCCCCTTTCACCATCCTTACCAGCCATCACTTTCCAGCAGTTTTACCCTGGCTTAATGTTCTGGGGATGCCCTCATTCTTTACTTGTATATCAGCGTAATTGTTTATGTTTATGTAGCACTCTAGTGGGTTAGTTTTATGTGGCAAACTTCTCAGGAGGAAGGAGCATTTCTTGCTGACTCACTTGATGATAGAACTGATCACAGTAATCTCTATAATTAAGGGATACATGTTTTAATTTGTGTAATTTTAAAATGAGTGCGGCACATTCTCATTGCAGCCTGTGAGCTGGGGGAGTGTCCACGGTTTGATCAGTGTAAAAGTGACACAGCTCTCACAATGGTATAAAGGGCATATCAAAGTGTGGGCAAAGGGTCTGTTTGTGTTTATACAGAGGATCAAAGCCCAATTTGACTACCCAGAAAATGAAATAAGATACGATATGAAGAAGAAGTTCCAACATCAACATACTCTGGAAGAGTCATTCCAGAAGATGATCATCAAAAAATGTCAACAAAGATCCTGGCACTGTTGCAGTTGTAGCTGCATTCATCCCACTGGTTCCTGGAATTGCCATTGGAATGAAGGGGGAGATATCTAAGATGGCCTATGCATACAGTAAAATAACAAATTTGACTGGATCTATACTGTTGGAACTCAACCAAGAATTAGGAGAAGTGCAAGTTGCAGCGCTCCAAAATCTTGAGACTACAGACTATCCACTGTTAAAAGAACATATGGGATGTGAACAGTTCCCAGGAATGTGTTGTTTTAAATTGGCTGATTTTTCTCAAACTATTCAAATTCAGTTAGACAATATCCATCATATCATAGATAAGTTTTCACAAATGCTTAGGGTGCCTAACTGGTTTTCTTGGTTCCACTGGAGATGGCTGATAATTGTAGGTCTGCTTTGGTTATGTAACTATATTCCTATTATGTAAATGTGTGTGCACAATTTAATTAGTAGTTTAAAACCTATACATGCTTAAGTTACTCTACAAGAAGATATGTCAAAGAAATAACCAATCTTCCCATGTTTTCTTCTGTCTGTGACTTCTATAGCTTTTCTTCTTCCTTCCTAATTACAACCCTTAAATAGAATTCGTGCCTCATATCAAATTTACCGAGTATCATAATTCTTCCAAGTGGTAAAGATACCTCAAGACAAATGCTGGGCATAAAACCCACAGGGCATAAATCTGCAAAGAAGTAAACAGCTAACCTTTTCAAACAATATGGCTTCTCTCTCACTTACCAACTTTACACCTCCCTGTATGGCCCTGGGAGATGACTGGTTAGCCAGAGATGGGTAAGATTCCTCAAGGGAGGAACAGCCTAAGACAGGCACAGTTGCAGGGGGGCCATCAGGTGAGAAATTGGGGATCAACAGAGGTGAGGCTTAGAACCTCACCCCCCCTATTGTGAGAGAAATCTTCTGCATCTGTGGATGTTTTGTTGCCCTTGTCTAGCTTGGATTAATACTTAGCCTATAGGCACACACCTGATCATCTACATTTGCTTTCTTACAGCACTAAATGATGTTTTCTACCTTTATCTTGCATCTACCTACCACTTCAGCATTTTATTAAAAATAATAATAATAATAATAGTAATAATAATAAGGGAGAAATGTGGGATTCACATATAAATCAAGTATAAAAATCAAACGAATATTCATATCTGACCTGATTGTTTGTAGTTCATAATGTGTGATCAAAACCGAAAGTTTCTGTGATGACTGCCCTTGTACTGTTCACCATGTAAGAACTTATTCACTATGTAAGAATTTTTCACCATGTAAGAACTTGTTCGTTGTGCTTCAGAAGATCGGAGACTGATGAGAATTAGGCTTGGGGTGGATTAATGATTGTGCATTGAGTCCCCTGTACAGAATTTTATTGTTGTTAACTGTTAACAACCATTTGATCAATAAATATGAGAGATGCCGTCTCAAAAAAAAAAAAAAAAGACACAGCTTTTGATAGCATAGTGTGTTCATACGACACTAATTGTTTTAATGCTGTTGTATATACAACGTCTGAATAAATGCCCAAGATTTTATGCAGTGAGTTTATTTTTCTTGGATGGGCATGGGGGAAGTCAGACTGTGAAAAAACTTGTTTTGGAAGTACATTCAGAAGCAAAAGGAGGGACCTAACACCTTAGCAGTCAGTTGTAAAGAGCAGCTTATGAGAGTGTCAGAGGTCCTGTAGATTCATCTGCCACCTTCCCAGTTCTCTTCCTCTCCCCAGTCTTGCCTTGACAACTAGAGGCTGATGAGAGTTTGAAAACTTGGTTCCCAGCCTGGCCTCATTGGGAACAATCTGTTACCAGCTTTTGGGTGGAGCTTCCTGGCTTCTAGAGACCCTTCAAAGTATCATATTTTTTGATGCCCCTGACTATCTTTCATTGCAAGATGTGATTTCCTAGCCAACAGATAATCATATGGAATGTAGTTTTTGAGGTAGAGAGACTCATGCCATGAACCCTCCTAAACATCCATCGTCAGCTTCACTACTTACCAGTTAATGGCAGTCTTGCTTCATTGAATATCCTACACTCTCCAGTGGCTTATGTTTGAAGCAAATCCTATATATCCATTCATTTCATCTGTAAGTATTATTGTAAATATTCCAGTAACAATTCCTTAATATTACCAAATATGCAACCAATGTTCATATTTCCCCAACTATCTCAATATTTTTATTTAAAATTTGGTTGTGCAAACCAAGATCCAAGTAAGTCTCATACACTGCAGTTGAATGATGCTGATCTCTCCACCCCCTCTCGAGTGTGCACACCTTTTCTTTTCCCCATTGCAGATTGATTAGTTAGAGAAACTAGACCTCCTGTCCCTTGGGTTTCCCATAGCTGTGCTTTGCTAGCTGGATCCCCATTGAACATACTCCTGTGACTGCTGGCCAGATCTAGAGCTGATTCTAGTGTGATTTTCTGACAAGCCTATTTCATGGGTTGGTGACTAGCTTCCATCAGGAGGAGGATGTGTGAGCAGCCTTGAGGGTCATAGTCTCCATCCATAACTCATCAGGATTGCAAAATGGTGGCTTTCCAATGCTGCCATTCCTTCCGTGTTCAGGTGAGGATATGGCAACAGTTACCCTGATGTACCTTTATATGGGGCCTTAGTGCTTTGATTGGAGGTTTTCAGAATAAGTAGTTCTGCTTCCCAGAATAAGCTACCAAAGAGGTTTTTTGGTTGGTTGCTTTTAGAGAAGTTATGAGCCCATGACTTAAGGTATTTTGAAGCACTGTCATCCATTGTAGCTGACATCCTAGGTGCAACTCAGATGGCCCCGGCTGCCTGCATTAGCTGCTTGATGTCCTACAGTCGCACTTCAACAGCACTTGAGACATCGCCACAGAAGGCAAGGAGCCTGCGGGCTGCAGGCTCCTTCCAGCATGTCCCCCCCACCCCAAGGCCTGAATCTTCACATTTCCTCAAAGACCATGGTTCCCTGAGGAAATGGCATTTGGGGACCACATTGTAGGAGTCGGGGTCCTCATTGCTCCTGTGTCTGGGCCTTTTCAGTGGACAAAGGTGGTCTGTTTTGGGGTTGTTTGGTTCATTTTTTTAACATAACTTCTTATAAAAAATTATCTCTGGTATTTCTCATTCAAAATTAGAATTACAAGATATTTTCCTTTTTGGATTTTATATTTGTATCTCTTTTATGCTTAAAATTTTTGTCCCTAGGAACATTAACATTATTGCTTCTTTGTTTGATTATCCCATTTTATTTATGTACAACAGCATACAAATGTTTAGAATAACTCTACCAATATTTTTACCAACAATGTGAGTCCTGAAAACAGCTGATGGTATTTTTGTGCATAGGGTTTATCCCACTGGGGAAATATAGTGGAACTACTGTGTTTCAGTCTCCCAGAATGATTACTCTCAGTATTTATGACACCAGCTTGATTTATGATTTGGTTGATTTGTTTCCATCCTGCTTTTGATTTTTAGGACTTCAAAAGAAAGAATATTGGTTTATAATTATGTAAACCATTTATCTCATTCAAGAGAGGAAAGAAGTGTATAGCCAGAGAAGTCTGATTTTGTATTTCTATCCCTACCCATCACTTTTCTTAAAACGATTTTTTCTTCTTCCCCTTTTTGTTTATTGATTTTAAAGGCAAGCACATATATTCATAGTTATATATTTGTTTTTAATATTTTTCATTTTCTTCAATAAACAACAGCATACTTTAAATACGTTTCCCAAACTGGAGTTTAAAGGTTGTCTTCTAATTGTATAACAAATCATAACTGTAGTTGATAATGACATTGAGTTCAACTGAATGTGCCCATTCAGTTATTTTGGAAGCAGTAATTATAGCAACTTCCACCTAAATATTTTAATCATATTCCATAATAGTTACAAAATACATGAATATTCCTGTCTAATTTTTGGTGTTAAAATAAAAAGCAGTCTATTTCATTTACATTCAGTGATTCTAAACCGGGGTGATTTCATCCCTTAGGGGACATTTGACAACGACTGTCTGTTCTGTCTGGAAGATGTCCGATTGCCACAGCTTGAGGGAGGGTGGAGGCTGCTGCTAACCAGCCCACGAGGCATGGGACAGCCCTGCCACAAAGAATTACCTGGCCCCAAAAGCCGGGGTGCTGCTAGTGAGAAACCCTCTCAGCTTCCGCTAGGCATTTCACAGCTTGGCACACCTCCTTCCTTCCTCTCCCTTTTCTCTTTCTACTTTTTCAGTAAAACTAGATATTTACATGTAGGAGTTTAGGAAGATGGAAGTCATTTAAAATGAAAGACGTGAGAGCATCAGTGATGCATGCTTCACCAGTCATTCATCGCGTGAAAGCTGTATTCTGGCTTCCTCTGTACATATCATGTGTGACCAGGGAGTTTTGGGGAAGCATATTCTGCTTTATTACAGGTCTCAGGAGAGCAGGATGTCTTGTTAGCTGCATGCACATGGAACACAAGCCGGATGGTGTAAAGTGATTGAACTTGAAATTTTGATGTGCTGGCTGCATTCTGGGCACTGTGGCTTCAAGGTTGATCTTGACATAGTATCTGTTTATGAAAGGTTATCATTCAAAGGCACATGTGACTGTAGGTTACCAGTGGGGAGGTTGGCAGCTTTGCTGCTCTCATGAAGCTATTTTGTCATTGATGACATCCAGGATAACTCTGGGGATTGTGTAAATTTTTTTTGTCTCTGTACTTTCCATGTCTCCCTTATGAAATACTCAATTTCAACCATAAAGAGGAGTGAATAAGTCAGTCTCATGGTGTTTGTGTAACACGGAAGAAAGGGGGCATGCTCCCCTTTTCACCTAGGGGTCCCTGAGGGGGCGTCGGCAGTGCTCTTAGTGGCACTTGGTCATGTGCAGAGAGGATGCGGGAAGCAGATGGTTCATGTGGACAGCGGCTGGTCCTGTGGAGCTTGTCGGCCTGAGGTTGGAGTTGCCCCTTTGCCTTTGGTGATGAAACCAAGTATCAGTGGTTCACTGTCATTCCGGAAGTTCCTAACATCACTGCTCTTCCTCCTTTTTTTCCCTCTTGTACTTCCTCACTTTTCTCTCAGGTAAATTAAATGAATTGGAAAAAACTCATCAGCATTTCTCCTTGAAATGCAATATAATTTGATTCTGTGGAAACGAAATGTATGATTAGAACAGTTACAGATGTTAATAATGATAGTTGACAGGTTTTTCAGTCCTGTTAGGAGTTGGTTTTATG
This sequence comes from Manis pentadactyla, assembly GCF_030020395.1. Lineage (NCBI taxonomy): Eukaryota > Metazoa > Chordata > Mammalia > Pholidota > Manidae > Manis > Manis pentadactyla. The sequence continues at coordinate 154,085,926 of NC_080020.1, read as the reverse complement.
GGATAAATTTTATTGGTAACATTTTACATGTGAGCTTTAGCCCTCATTTGTGGTTAGTTTGAAGCCATGGTGCAGTGCAGATGTGTTACAGGGTTAGGAGGGCTGTCTCTCAGAAGTAGGTGTTGCCTTCCCCTAAGACATAAAAGCTTCCTATCTTTCATCTGACACCACAGCCATTTTTTTTCAGTGTCTGTCCCTGCCTCCCCAAGGAAAAGGTTGGCATTGATTTATAAGCCTTTTTCTCTTGCCAAATTCAGAAACATTGAAAATCTCACCCCTATTTCAGCCTTTATACTAGTTATTTTTGGGAGAACCTTTAAATATTGACAGGTTCTGAACCCTTGGTCAATTTTTTTCCCGCTGCACAGGAGTGAAAGAGCCTGTGCTCTCTCTGGGTGGTGAGCGTGGAAGTCAGGGCTCTGGGCCGCAGAGGGACTTGCAGGCTCTCCCAGGTTGTGCAGTGCACAGGCAGATGTTGTTCCCAGGTCTTCATGGAGCCAAATGGGCATTCCCCTGCAGGGAGCCAGCAGTCTCTGTGGTAAGTGGGAGGGGCATTCCTAACCACCCCTGGGAGGGAAACCTAGCCCAGGGCAGTGTGTGGGGCCGAGGGTTGATGGGGAGTGATGCGGGTCCTCGCCTGTCAGGGTCCTTGTCAGGCCGGATAGAGGAGAGCAGTAACGGTGAAGGCAGGAGTCGTGGAATTTGTAGCGACTGCCAGCTGAGCCGGGGGTGGGGGGGGGGGTGTCATTACGATTCCCCCATAGTTAGGCCCTGAAGCAGATGCCAAGTCTTCGGTAACTGTAATCAGTAAAACAAAGCTTTAAATCATGGAATCCTGTCAGCCTCTTCCTTCCCATAGAAACAGGATGCTTTTGGAAAAGAAAACCAGTTTGTAATTTAGCACTGAAGAACTGTCAGTAATTTGGTGTGGACTCATTAATTTATGTTTTCATAACTTCGTAAAGCTCCTGGCACTAACCATAGATTTTTCAGCAGTTTAATCATCTTAAGTAAGTCTGACTGTAGGATGACTAGCTGTGTTAATCTGATGCAGTTGTTTTCCAAAGAGAACAAAATTATACTTACAATTTCATTAATTTACGATTATGATCCATCTATTTCAGAGCCGATGTTAAATTGTCTCCTACCTCCAGAAGATGTGTTTCTAAACAAAAATGTGTAGGATTAAATATTCTGTGCAAGGAGTAGGGATTAAGTTTAGCCTGTTGTAAGATTTTCTTTCTTCTATTTATGTCAAAAAAAATTTATGTGAAAGAGTAATGCATAGTTTAAAAACAAAAAAGGGCAGCTGAAACCCAACATCAAGGGAAGCATTCCTCCTATCCCAGGCTCCCAGATGGGCTCACCAGAGGCAAGTGTCCCAGTTACTTGTGTGTATGTTCAGAATGTTCTGGAAATACCCACGTACTAGGTCAGTAGTCATTTGATTTTCTTCCCTTTTTTCTTATACTGTTAAGCGATGTCTCCATTGTTTATTTTTAAAAATAAGTACTGCCACTGAATTACACACTTTGGTGAATTTTTATGGCATGTGAATTACATCTAAATTTAGTAAAATATAGCCTTAGAGTTTGGGTACTGATTTAGGGAGAAGAAATGAAAGGTGAAATGCTTCCATTTTATATTGTCAGATAGGAATAGTGAAGTTCCCCAAGGATCTGTGTAGCTTGGATTTAAAACATATTTTTATGGCTTATTGAGATGGAGAAGCTGATAATTACCTTCATATGCATAAGGAATCTCACCATAATGAAGACAGATGGCAGGTGTATACTTGGCAGCTTACCCAGGCAAAAAAAGCAATAGTTAAGTTTCTTCATAGGTAAGTACATTTGGGAGAAAATGGAAAGTGTTCTTATTTTTTGAGTTAACAGTGTATTTTTGAAATCTTCCCTGTCTAGAACTTCAGACACGTTCTTCTTGTCTTAGGAATGAGTAGTACTCCAGTATAAATGTAATTGATTTAACTGTCTTAAGTTTGTCTGTTCCCATTCGGCTGTGCCCCACCCCATCGCTCTGCAGAGCTGTGTGATTTTGTGCTTCTATCACCCACAGGAGGGTACCTGCTTCCCCACAGCCTCACCAATGTGCCCTGTTAGCACACAGAACATTTAAACAATTTTTTAAACTTTCACTTTTGAAATAAATTTTGGCTTATGAAAAGTTGCAAAAATAATACAAAGAATTCCCATATAACTTCATCCAAATGTTAGCATCTCAGATAGCCACAGTATAGTTACCAGAACGGGAGGTTAACATGAACCCCATCTCTGAGCTCAGTCTGATGGGTGCTTGGTGATATCTTAGTGTGACTTTAGGATACATTTGTTTTATATAAAGTTAATCTTTTCATATGTTTGAAAGAGACTTGGGGTGCCAGAAGGTTGGAGCTGGCAGATGTTGTAATTTTCTAAATGGGGGAAAAGGCAGAATCAGGAAAGAAACAGATTACTAAATGGAAATGGAAGCTGGGTGCATCCAGCCTGCCCACATCTTTTCTCCCGGATCTCAGCAGGGTGTCTGCATAAAGGCAGACCCACTTGGGAGTGTGTTCCTTAAGTATTGCCATGGGCCCCCTTCTGACTGTGATCACTTTAGAAGCTTCTTGCCATTGTCTCCTTGTTTCCTGTGGGGTTCTCCTCCCCCCATCCATGGACCAGCTCACCTGACTTCAGTGGACATCCCCATCTGCCTCCATGTGTCACGAACCGAGGTGACGGGTGATGCTCTATGCATAGCATCCCAAATCCTGCCCTTTGGGCTCTTACCATCCACTTGTTTGTCTACTTTGTGAGGGCAAAGCATGTATCTGTCTTTCGTTCTGTGCCTCCCACCCAGTGTACTTGCAGGGGCTCAAAAGATATTGTTGGATGACTTAACCTGCTGTCTGTCTGGAAGACAGAACAGTATTTGGACCGTGAGACCTAGGACAACTTGTCATTTTTCTAGTGAGGAAGGTTTTGTTTGTAGAAGGGGTCCTAAAAGACATTGTAGTTCCTCTAACTATTGGATGTATAGTCTCAGGAAAGCGAGAATAGATGTACTTTCAAACCAGGGTACATTATTTTTTATCTGAAACTATTAATGGTAATATATATTGCAATATACACATTTCATCTCCTTAGAATTTTTAAGTTCCAAGGCAGATATTATTAGCAGATATTTTGGATAGCACCCATCTGTTTCAGAAGTTACCTGGCAAACTTGAGCTTTTTTTTTCATAGGTGAGTTTTCCTGTAGCAAATGAAGCACTGCTGCTGTGTGACCTCATCTCTGCTTTTGGCCCCTCCCTAGACTGAGTTCCCTAAGGACAGTGTCTCTGCTGCGCCTGACGTATGTACTGCTTGCACATAGGTGTGCAAACACTGTCACTGAGTGTGACTTTCATCCTACTCATGAGTGAGTGATACGTCTCCACAGAAACCTAGTTTCTGAAGCTAAGTAGTAGCCACAGCATCATGTAACTGGTAAGATGGAGATCTGGGATCTGCGTCCAGCTTAAAACAGATCCATCATGTGCATAGGTTGGCCACCCTCATTACCTGTGTTAGTTTTCTTAAGGCAACCCCTGTATGTATTGAGGGTTCAGAGATAAGAGTTCTTGAATTGGGCCATCTTCATTTTCTCTTCTTTTCTCTACGGTAGTGGTTCTTAACCAGGGGCTGGCATCATAACTACCTAGGAGCTTTACAAACTGCAGGTTGTTTGATTAAGTAGGTCTCAGGTGTGATCCGTTTGGAATAAATAGGCAGGCCAGTCCCTTTTCCATTTCTAGAAAGCAGGGTTAGAATACTCATGAATTCAGCTGCTGTACTCTGTATTTGCCAAGTTACAAATCTGAGTAATGGGTTGCAAGGGGAAGAGGAAATTTAACTCATCAGAAAACTAGGTTTCTGTGGAGACATGTCACTCACTCACGAGTAGGATGAAAGTCACACTCAGTGACAGTGTTTGCACACCTATGTGCAAGCACTACATCATCACTGGGTCTGTCATCAGCTGGGTCTGTCTTGTCCCTCAGCATCTCAAGGATTTGGCTTTGCTTACGTATTTTATGGGGCAGATTACATACAGAGGCAGTGTGAAGTTTCAGGATGTCCTCCATAAGGGGTTGATGAATACAGAGAATGCTTGGAATCTCTTGACTCTGTTTCCTTTGAGCACAAAATTGCATTATGAAGCTGAAGTTTGTCATTTCATGATGTGTAAATGAATTGGTTCAGAGCTTTTCTTTGATGCCGACACTGGATGAGGATTATTTGAGAAGACCTGGCTGGACAAGGAAATGGGTCTGACTTTCTGCCACATGGTATTGAAATATTTTTTCTTTGTGCCCAATTAAGAGACTGGACATGTAGATTTTCCTGCTCTTGTCTGGTTTCAGTTTTGGAAGTGCTTACACAGCTAATCTGTCATTTATGATTGTTTCCACTTGGAGCTCAGCAGGAGGCTCTTTTGGGATATTCAGACAGAAATGCCTTAATTGGATTTCTGCCCACACACAGCATTTGAATGGTTTTATGGGTGGCGTTAATTGGGCAGCTGCCTTTGGAAGTCATAGATACGTATTTTTGAGCTTTAGAATTTCGAAGTACTCTGATTTAGTCCTTCTCATTGGCTTATTTCTAATTTAATCAATGAAATGCTCAAGAAAAAGCTAATTTATAGTAGCAAAGTTAAGAAATGTTCTTCCTAAGTGGAGCCATCATTCAGTTTTGGTGTAGTTACCTCATCACCTGTATTGAACTGGCTCGGTCACAGTGTAAGGAATTGAATAAAGAATTTTGGGATCTCTCGGATTGAAATTTGGAAGCAGAGGATTCTGGGTCTTATGGCCCAGTGCCTCAGGGTGTTGGACAATTGCAGCAGATATTACAGACATCATTAAGGAAGTTTATTGGATAATAAATGTCTGATAAGAATCATTTTATGGACAGCCTGCCATGTGGCCAAGCCATATGGACATTAACACACGGAGGTCCCTTCCTAGAGGCTCTTCCTGTCTTAAGTAGCCTTTAAATGGAGAATTTATGATTATGAAGGGGTGATTTCTACAGGAATTTCATGATAAAAAAAGAGACATGCTGCAGGATATCCTGGAGGAGAGAACATTGGAGCTCACTGCTGAGTGGTCAGTTGGATTTGGCTGGACAGTGTTGTTAGGAAGCTGGAGAAGTAAGAAAGTTCCCCATGCGGAGAAAGAAGTAACAAGGCATGGAGGTGTGAAAGGATCTGGTGTTTGGGAAACGTGTGGGTGAACACACTTTGATCATTTTAGACATTCTCAAAAGCAATTTAATACACTTCAAAAACAGTGATATTACATTTTCTGTTCAATTGGAACAATCATAAATTTGTTCTAAGTTTTTTACTATTAGCTTTTTTATGGGAAAAATTGATTTACTCAACTTTTCATTTTACATTTTTTGGAATACATTTATGGGGCACTACAATATCTATGTGAGCATCACCCCTACTCAAAAATGGGGGAAATAAATCAAGATGATTCAGTACCCATCAGAAGTGAAATAGGCAGTGAGGGTTTTTTTTTCTGTAGTTTCTGGAAGCAAGTCCATTCTGTAGGAGGCTTCTTAGTTACCAGTAATTTACAAAATTAAAACAAACAGCCTACTAACCTTCCCACAGAGTCTTTCTCAACCGTTTGCTCCAGAGCTTAATTGTTCTCTACACTCCCAGGGACTTCACAGATGCCAAAGGCCATGGGCTCTTCCCCATCTTTTTTAACCCGTTACGTTCCTCTAAGAAACTGCATCCCCACCCTCATGTCCAGAGTCTTGTTCGGGTTTCTTAAAAGGCCATCAATGTGATCTAGAGCAAAGGTGGGGTATGAGGAACTTGTCACATCCCTGGAATATTAAAATCTGCATCTGTTCCTGGAGCCCCTCACCTGGTGATGCAGCGGGTCTAGTCCTGAGTTGATCAGACCCAGGTGCCCACTGAACGGCTCCCTGGATGTTTCTGTCTTGTGTTGCACATACGTGTCAACTCCAGGCTAAGCAGGTTTGGTGTTTTTCCTTCTAAAACTAATGTGTGACTCTAAAATGACACTAGGGTGTTATACTTGAAGGGAAGGGAAATAAAAATTTTGAGGTTTCTGATTTGATTAATTCAGGGTTCTGGGAAATCTTTAGATTTGTATAAAACAGTAGATGTGCTCTTTGTAGGGGAAAAATTGTTTTATATTATACAGGTAATATACATATAGAGTTTGACTTCAGTGTCAAATGTTTTTCAACAGGGCAGTTTGGGGGTGCAAAATGCTGCCTTCCTTGGGCTGTGTGACAGTGTCCGTCTGTGCAACCTGCCACCTTAAGCCCCTGCTCAGCACTCATCAGCCCCACAAGACAGTTATTATTATTTTTTTTTTTAATTTTGGTATCATTAATCCATGATTACATGAAGAAATTATGTTTACTAGGCTCCCCCCCTTCACCAAGTCCCCCCCACAAACCCCATTACAGTCACTGTCCCTCAGTGTAGTAAGATGCTGCAGAATCCCTACTTGTCTTCTCTGTGTTGTACAGCCCTCCCCATGCCCCCCCTACATTATACATGCTAATCGTAATGCCCCCTTTCTTTTTCCCTGCCCTTAACCCCGCCTTCCCACCCATCCTCCTCAGTCCCTTTCCCTTTGGTAACTGTTAGTCCATTCTTGGGTTCTGTGATTCTGCTGCTGTTTTGTTCTTTCAGTTTTTCTTTGCTCCTATACTCTACATATGAGTGAAATCATTTGGTACTTGTTTCTCTCCACCTGGCTTATTTCACTGAGCATAACACCCTCTAGCTCCATCCATGTTGTTGCAAATGGCAGGATTTGTTTTCTTCTTATGGCTGAATAATATTCCATTGTATATATGTACCACATCTTCTTTATCCATTCATCTATTGATGGACACTTAGGTTGCTCCCATTTCTTGGCTATTGTAAATAGTGCTGCGATAAACATAGGGGTGCAATTGTCTTTTTCAAACTGGGCTGCTGCAATCTTAGGTTAAATTCCTAGAAGTGGAATTCCTGGGTCAAATGGTATTTCTATTTTGAGCTTTTTGAGGAACCTCCATACTGCTTTCCACAATGGTTGAACTAATTTACATTCCCACCAGCAGTGTAGGAGGGTTCCCCTTTCTCCACAACCTCCCCAGCATTTGTTGTTGTTTGTCTTTTGGATGGTGGCGATCCTTACTGGTGTGAGGTGATATTTCATTGTGGTTTTAATTTGCATTTCTCTGATGATTAGTGATGTGGAGCATCTTTTCATGTGTCTGTTGGCCATATGAATTTCTTCTTAAGAGAACTGTCTATTCAGCTCCTGTGACCATTTTTTAATTGGATTATTTGTTTTTTGTTTGTTGAGGTGTGTGAGGTCTTTATATATTTTGGATGTCAGCCCTTTATCGGATCTGTCATTTATGAATATATTCTCCAATACTGTAGGATACCTTTTTGTTCTATTGATGGTGTATTTTGCTGTACAGAAGCTTTTCAGCTTGATATAGTCCTACCTGTTCATTTTTGCTTTTGTTTCCCTTGCCTGGGGAGATATGTTCATGAAGAAGTTGCTCATGTTTATGTCCAAGAGATTTTTGCATATGTTTTTTTCTAAGAGTTTTATGGTTTCATGACTTACATTCAGGTCTTTGATCCATTTCGAATTTACTTTTGTGTATGGGGTTAGACAGTGATCCAGTTTCATTCTCTTACATGTAGCTGTCCAGTTTTGCCAACACCAGTTGTTGAAGAGACTGTCATTTCCCCATTGCATGTCCATGGAAGACAGTTATTTTTTAAAACCATTTTCTTCAAAGCAGAAGAATATTCTTAACTAACATTCATTAGCCTTAAATTTTATGTGTCTTTTCCAGTTGGAAAGGTGAGTGGCACTTTTTCTTACTTTGGGAAGGACAAGCCATGCCCTTGGCCCTGGGGAGATACTGCTTGAAAATGGGAGCAGTGGAAAGGGAGGGGGAGGAGGAGGAGGACGCCACTTCAGCACTCCCAGTTTGTTCTGTCATTTACTAAGTCATTGACTGATTGGTTACTCCCCAGTCCAAGCCCATGCTCAGTCCTCGGTCCCTGCTGTTGAGAAAGTCTGCTCCTGTCTCTTGGATCCCTTTAGCACCAACTGCCCGTTTCCTGAAAATGCCAGGGTTGGAGGAACATGTAAAATGGAATCTACAATGTATAGAATGCCAGGATTCTGCAGGACAAGTGTCCCAGTTTCTTCAACAAATTATCATTAAAATAGATTTGAAGTGACATAAGAGGCATACAAGAAATTTTAATTTGTGGACGTTATTTGGATCCTGATTAAAATAAACCAGCTATAAAAAGACACTTATGAGGAAATTCGGAAAATTGAAACACTAGATGATGTGAGATTTAATTAAGGAATTAGTGATTATCTTAGGTGTATTAATGGAGTTGTGCTTATCTGTTGATGATACACACTGAAGTTGTACAGATAAAATTTGGTATGGGATTTGCATGAAAATCATGTAGTGAGGGCTGGGGGCAGGGGTTGGCTGTAGGTCCGTAATTGCTGAGGCTGGGTATTAAGGTGCCTGGGGAGGTATATAGTCTGTGCTTTTCCATGTGGTTAGACATCTCCATTAAAATGCAAAATATGATGCTTCTATTCACTAGGTTGAATATCGCAGTAGGGCTTTGCACAGAGGAGAGAAGGCAAAACTTCGTGGGTAGGGGAATCAGGACCATGTTCAGAGGTGGCAATATTTAAACTGTATTTTAGAAAAAGAATAGATATGTGAAAACTGGCAAATCTGTTCCTCTTTTGCCTAAGAGGAAGGAAACTGGGAGGTGCATGGTGAGCTGTCTGGTGGGCTGGTGGCTGGTTCCTGCTGTTCCTTCCTTCCTGCGTTCATTTAGGGCGCGAGCAAGTGCTCTGGTACGTGCTGTGTGTGGTGGGAATGCATGGGTGGGCCTTCTGGTAAGGACATGTTGTGGTAGTTTGCCAGGGCTGTTGTGACCATGCACCACACATAGGCAGCTTGGACGACAGAATGTATTTCCTCTCAGCTTTGCAGCCTGGAACCTCAAGATCAGGGGCTTGCAGGACTGATTGCCCCTGAGGCCTGTCTCCCTGCATGCACGGCACCCCCTTGCTACCTCTTCATGTGCTGACCCTTGGCACTTGCATGTCCCTAGTAGTATTGCTTCCTCTTCTTAAAAGGACACCAGTCATTACATGAGCAGCCACTCCTTTAACTAAACGTCACTGAAGATCCTGTCTCCAAATACTATTACGTTCTGAAGTACCAGAGGTTGGGACTTCAATATAGGAATTTGGGGGGACACAGTTCAAACCCAGAATGGTGTTAACTGACCCTGGAGGCTTCCTGGAACTCTTACCAACGAGGGAACTTGAGCAGCCTCTGGAGAGACAGTAAGACTGAGCCTGGGGCGAGGAGGGGCGGGGAGGCTGCAGAGTTTGACAGGGGTCCCGAAGAGGGAACAAGACAGTGGGCTTTCTAGATGGGAGGACTTCTTCAGTGCGGAGCCTAAATGGAGGACTGCAGGGAATGTGTGTGTGTGTGATAGTGACACAGAGAAAGAGAAAGAGAGGTGTGGAGAGAAAGGTAAGCAAGAGGAGACACAGGCAGGATTTGCTCACCCCCACCACATTTCCTGGCCTTGGACTTTCTTGCAGTTCCCTCATTCTTTCAGTCCTTCATCCCTAAAAGGTAAGGGATGAACTTCAGCAAAATAATCAAATAATGCTTACACAGATTCATAGTCAGAAGAGAACCTGTGGATCAGCTAGTCTGCCTGCATCATCTCAGATGAGAATTCAGAGTGTATGTGTGCCTGTGTCTTCCTTTTTCAAAGACGTGTTAAGTACCTGGACAACATGAATTCCTATGGATGCTTAATAAAGAATGCTGGTGATCTTTTAAAGATGTTAAGTGTAGTTAGATCGTCTAGTTAAGGCACTGAGATGTAGAGCAAGGCTTTTATGTAGATTCTGAAAACTATGATTTTGGCTGGTGGAAAGCCCTTAAGACATTGGACCTTTTGGACAATGGAGAACTGTTACATATTAAGAGGCTAGCATCCAGTATCTGAACAAAAATCTTTGCAAACTATTGGAAATGTTGGTACTCATCAAATTGCTATGTATAGGCAGACTGCAAAATTGAAACCCATCTTAAGATTTGCCTTATAAATTCTTTGTTGTGGTATTTAAAATAAGCTTTAATAAATAAGTGGTATGACATCATCAGTTTTTGATACTTCTCAAGTCCATTCCCATGTGCCTCAGAGCTACTGCAGTTGGAGTTGAAGGGCCACTTTGGGGATGCACTGAGCCGAAGCAGGCCCAGAACCACAGAGGACATTTGGAGGCTGAGCCAGGCCTGGAACCCTGTTGTAACCTTTTCTGGTCTCATTGTATATGGGTTACCTACTGTTTGTGGTTTTGTGCTTTTCTCAGTCCTGGAATACTTGAATGTTAAATAATGCTCATTATTTCAGAACATAGACCCCTCAGAGCTTAAATTCTGACCAGTTACCCTCCTCCCCAAACACCTGCCTCAGCCACATGTGATGTCTCTTTGAGACTGTTCAGGGAGTTAGAAATTAGTCCTTTTTTTAAAATTTTCCATTTTCATTAATCAACTTATAAACAGATATAGTCAACTGCTAAGCAGCATTATCATTTAGAGCTAATATAATTCCAGCCCAAAGCAGAAAGACGATATTTGTCCTACTCAGGACATCTTTATATTGAGTCAAAATCCTAATTTCAGTGAGAATTTGTGAGATTTGGGAAATCAGCTGTGGCCTTGCATACTCGCTAAGCTCTGGTGGGGAATCTAATAAAAGGTAGTTGAGGTCATCTTGGAAGCCTTTTGGGTGTGAGGTCGATCAGCATTTCTGAGCTGCTCAGTATCAGCCCGTGGGGGGAAGGACCAGGTTTGCAGATCAGCCTGACCATGCAAGGAGTTATCTATGTGGCTTTGTTAAGTGTCTGAAACCAGCACTTTCCCCTTGAATAAAGTTTCCCACCAAATAGTTCCATGGGAGTGAAATGTAGCTAGTCCTACCAGAAGTCAGCAAGCGTGCCGTCCCTGTGCTGCCCTGGCCCAGCTGGACCCCCCATTCCTGGTGCACTGGTCGTCCCCTAGGCCATTCACTGGGGTGCCTGCTGGTCTGGGCAGGGGGGAGGAGGAGCCAAGGGCAGGACAGGCTTCTGGCATTTGCGAGCCCGAAGCCTGGAATAGTCATGTGGGTTTTTCTTTTCTTTTTCTTTTTAAATAAAAGAAAAAAGACAATTGCCTTTAGCTCTGTCTACAGATTGGGGTCTGGTGTGTTTTGCGTATGTAAGACTTGGTTGTGGTGGCACGTGATGTAACCTGCATGCAGTCTTTAGGTTGTGCTCATTTAACCCAGGCAGATAATATTATTCAATAATTCCTTTTTAAATTCATGAACATCTAAGGAAAACAGTAGCTTTGATAATCAGGGTGGTGTCTGCTTGTGGGTCTGGTGCTTTGACACAGTGTAACACTGTCCCTGCTTGGTTGCAGAGGCTGGAGTTCCCCAGCCTAGCAGGTATTCTAGATGGCAGTGGCTGCTGATCTTTGCTTGAGTCCTAAGGTTCTCTCCTGCTAGCAGTGGTCTTTTTGAGGACAAAGCATGGCAGGGCTTTGAGACCAGACAGGGGTGGGCTTGCAGGCTGGCTGTGGGACTGCTGGCAGCTTGGCTCCTGAGCTGATGGATGAGATTCCCCTCCCAGGGTGCAGTGCAGGTCGCTGAGGCCACAGTGCAGGGGGTGCACCAGTGTGACTGGCCCACTGGGACCAGGACAGGGTCTCCTCTCCCTGCTGTCACTAGTGCTGTGAACTGGGGAAAAGAGCTGGTATCCCCTGAGCACTCATAAATGAGCCTTTGGGAATTAAGTCTTCAGACACATCAGTCAACTCTGAAGCAAGGAGAGCAGTGGTGTCCAGTCATACCATGCCCAAGAGGCCTCCTGCTGTCGGCCCTTTGCAGAGGGCACACACCCGCTTCTTAGCCTGTAAGACTCTGCTGGAGCAAAAGCACCTAAGTGATGGGCATGAGCGTGGACTTCCACGTCACACTAAGGCTTGGAGGAAACAGCCCAGGGCCACCCACAGGGCGTGGTGACTGGCCCCATGGCTGGCAGCTCTGGGAATGTTCTGGACCAGGATGGCTCGTGAGGGGGTACCTTGGTGGCAGGTGCTGGCATGGCAGGTACTGCAGCTGGGTCTGCCCACCCAGGTGTTGAGAGACGCAAGCCCAGAGTCTCACCATTAAAGTAGGTGCTGTAGCCAGATGCCCCCTGGAGACAGGGGAAAGCCCCAGGCTGTGGCCTCTTTTTGCCAGGATGTAGTTGAGAAAAAGAAAAGTGTTCCAGAGAATTCACATCATCCCTTGGGTTTTGCAGTGGTAAAACTGTATTATTAGGTGTCCAAATTAATGTGGAGAAATGTGGTATCTGGTAATTTGGCTTTAATGTTCATTCCTTTCTCTTCCTCCATCCTCCTTTCATTTCCAAGGGGATGTTTGCATGGTGCTTGGTTCCATGCAGCCCCCTGCCTGAAGTGGGCGGTGCAGAGCATCCTAGAACAAGCTCATGGGCATGGTTGTGGCCCAGCTGACTTTGTGCCTGTGGCATCTGCAGCCTGAGGCGGCTTGCTGTGTGTGCTTTCCTGGTGGGCTTAGATCACAGGTTGTAATGAAGACCTGATGTGAAATACGTGTCGTTAACAGAGGTTTTGCCTAAGTTAATAATCCATGTTAAACATAAGCAGTGGGCAGACTTCATCCAAACCCAGAAAAAGAGGTTTGGATCACTCTGTTTATTCCTGTTTAGATACATGCTTAATGTGCTAGCAGTTTGCCACTGGAATGCTTTTCTCAAGGAAAACATTGCAGCCTCCAGTTTTCTCACTAGAGTCCCAGGTGGCCACAGGCACCTTTAAGGGAACTGAGAACCTTATCTTCCTTTCGTCTGCATCTTGCTGGTTTTTCCGCCTTGCATGTCAAAGCTCTGGGCTTCCGGGTCCAGCCCATTGCGCTGGGCTTTGGGCTGTGAGTGAGTTGCCCTGGCATTATTAGGTCTGCTCTTGGGGTCATGGCCTATGCTCCGAACTCAAGAGCCTCATAAGGAGAGGAAGTTTACTCATGTGGATCCTTGTAGCTACCCTGGGAAGTTATGGTGAGGAGTAAAGAAGACCGCTAGTGAGAACATGCTGCCTGCAGAGGGAGGCCTGTGTTTGCATAACCCAAATAGCCAAGGCCAGGGGGATCTGCCTCCATGTAAACTCACTCTTCAGTTCAAAATTTAAAGGTACAGCTTACATTTAGGAGAACCCTATGAGACAAATGTGGAGGGGGTAGCATTTGTGGGCATGACTGGGGTTGGTGACCCTCCTCAGTAAGCGGCCTGTGTAAGGCCAGCAGTAAGAAGTAAACGTCCGTGGTCAGGACCTGAGTCCAGATAGCAGAACTCCGTTTCTGGTGACCCTGCCATTTTGCTGTAAAGACTGAGCAGAAAACTGGTGTCCTTGTCCCGGCACACAGCTAACACCTCATCCAAATCCAGGGTTCCTGTCGCGTTTGGTCATCGCCCTTTCCTTGCAAGAAGTCATACAGTAAAAAAAAAAAAATCTTCCAGCCTTTAAAGTAATGCTGGAATATGCATAAAAAGGAATTAGTTTTTTATCAAAATTTATGAACTTAATGTTATAACAGTTTGATGATCACCTTACTTGAATTATCTTTCTCTATTTGACTAAAATATAACTTGATTTTACTATGGGGTTTTTAATATTTTGGGTCATAATCATGCCAGGGATGAATTAATAGATTATCTCCTAGTCAACTGTCAGGACAGATCCCCTTTGGGTTTGAAATGTAATTAAAAATGTCAGTGAACTCACTTGCAGATCCACCGAGCTTTAGGGTCCCTTCAGAAACGTTAGGCAAGGACTGAAAATAGTTCTCCATGTGTAGTGACATGAAGGAACAGTGCAGAGTGGCGTTCAAGTCACCTCTGTCGGGCTTCCCTTGTCTGAATTTCCTGTAGTTTTGGGATGTTATTACCAGTTTCCTGCTGGGATGTTTTTAGCATCAGGCTATGGATCTGGTGGGTGGCCTTTCTCAAAAATGGCTAGTGCCATAGAGGAAGCGTCTCTGCGTAATGTCCATGCCCTCTGCAGCCCTCCTCCCTCATTAGGCTCCCACACTGCTTCCTGTCCACTAGGCAGCCTCTCTTTTGGCAGGCTTTGAAGGGGGTGGGGGTGGTGTGGAGGAGGTTGGAACAGATTTGGGAGGTTGGGTCCCTCGGTTATGGCCACTGTCCCCGCCCTCCCCGCTTCTCCCCTCCACCACGTGCATGTGGTTGGCCCCCCGACATCTGCCTCAGAGCTAACCAGGGCTGACAGGTGGACAAGGATACCAGCGTTTTTGTTTGGGTAAAGGTCAGTAGGTACAAAGCAACTTTTTTCTGAAGTTTTAAAAACACTGGTTTCAGGCAAATAACCAATTACTTCTCAAGCAGTTACTTAAGAAAAGAAAAACAGCAGTCCTAATATTCAGTTCTTTCTGTTTCTTTTCAGATTTCATGTTCCTTTTGTACAAGTGATTTCCGAGACCATAATTCTCTGCTGAGATTTGAGGTGGAGTTGGGAATTTGGAGAATTCCTGCAGCTCCATAATTTCAGAGGTTTGATCAGCTAACAGTTCACCTTTTGAGGAGTTGTGCAGTTTGCTATTCATCTCTCATAACTGAGCGCCAAAGGTAAGCATGCAGTTTCTTGTTTAAAAAGGTGGAATAGTTGCCACTGTGGCCTCAAGAGCTCCTTTTGCACAGTCAGTTTTACATTAGTAAAGGGACAGTAACTACAGCCTTGATTTGTCGGCCACATAAAATGTAAGTTCTCAGGGGACCTGGCTCAAAATTGAGGCTTCTGATCCTGCCTTAGCGTGCATTTGTGTTGAGCTGTGAAGCTGACCATGGGTGCCTCTGGTCTAGAAACCTCACGGAGCCTCGGCTCCTCTGCCTGGTCGGTGGTCTTGAGTCTGTATGAATTGGGACCTTCTGTGCACTGCATGGGATGCACCGGATAAACAGGACCGCCTTCGGGTGCTTTCAGTCCAGGAAAGGCTCGTTCCAAGTTGATGCTGGGCAGGTTAAGTCTGCATTAGAACATGCAAACGGATAAGTTGTTCTGAGGAAAGTTTTAACTATGAGAAATGTGCTCGTGTGTGTCTAGCATGTAGTTGCAGTACAGCAAGTGAATTGTGACATCCAGTGGTTCTGTAGTAAGAGTTAGTGGACAAAACGGTATCTCTGTATAACGGAAATTCCTCAGCCCTGGAAATCACTTGGAACATTGGGTTAGCAGTATAGGAGTTGCTGTTCGGTAGCCTGGCGTCCTGTCTGGCTGGAAGGTACAGTCTCGTCTCCAAAATGTTGACCCTAAGTGTAGGACAGCACCCAGTTCACTCGCTTTCCTTTATGACCTTTTTTTTTTTAATGTATAAATATATCATTTTATTTATAAACCATACTTCTATTCACTAGCTAACTTTAAAACACACTGTTCCCAAACAAAATTCACCCTGCTAATTGGATTCTATTCAATCCAATCAACATTTATTCTTTTCTCCTTCCTATTTCTGCTTGTTCTCTGTACTCAAATACATTTTTTAAAATTTTGGTATCAATAATATACAATCACATGAGTAACATTGTGGTTACTAGATTCCACCCATTATCAAGTCGCCACCATACCCAGTTACATTCACTGTCCACCAGTGTAGCAGTAATATACTATAGAGTCACTACTTGTCTTCTCTGTGCTATACTGCCTTCCCCGTGCCCCCCTTTCATTATGTGTGTTAATCATAATGCCGCTTATTCCCCTTCTCCCTTCTTTCCACCCCACTCCCTTTCCTTTTGGCAAATGTTAGTCCATTCTTGGGTTCCGTGAGTCTGCTGCTGTTTTGTTCCTTCAGTTTTTTCTTTGTTGTTTGTTATACTCCACAGATGAGTGAAATCATTTGATACTTGTCTTTCTCTGCCTGGCTTATTTTACTGAGCATAATACCCCCTAGCTCCATCCATGTTGTTGCAAATGGTAGGATTTGTTTTCTTCTTATGGCTGAATAATAGTCCATTGTGTATATGTACCACATCTTCTTTATCCATTCATCTACTGATGGACACTTAGGTTGCTTCCATTTCTTGGCTGTTGTATATAGTGCTGTGATAAACACAAGAGTGCATCCGTCTTTTTTATTTTGAACTCTCTTTCAGGCAGATTGGTCAGTTCAGTTTCATTTGGGCCTTTTTCTTGGGTTTGTGAGATTTTGGTCTGAAGCATGTTCTTTTGACATTTCATATTTCTGTGAGGTGCCCACTAGTGCCCAGAAGCTCCAGTCTCTGGAGCTACTCAGCTCGTAGAGTGAGGTTGGGGGCCATAGGGGAGCGGAGCTGCTGCCTGGGGGGAGGAGAGATCTGTTTGCTGATTCCAGTCTGTGCTGCCTGTCTCTGGTGGGCGGAGCACACAGGTGTAAGCCTCTGTGCTGGGCGTCTCTAGTTGTGGTGGGCGGGGCCTCCCTCTGGCTGGCCTGACGCCAGGACAGTGACTGCTGGTTTGCGAGCCGGTGCCGGCAGGCTGGGAGGGAGGCGCAGGAGGCTGCATGTCACAGTGGGGGCCTCGGAGCTGAGCTGGCAGCCAGGGTGATGGAGCGCCTGAAGCTCCCCAAATTTCCCAACCTGCTGGGCAGAGCGTGCGCGGACAAGCTCGTCAGCCTCTCCCCTACCCCGCGCAGGCAAGCTCGTCCGGCTCTCCCTTCCGCCGCGCAGCAAGCTCCGCGCAAACCCCGCTCCTTCGGCAGCCCTCTCGCTGCAAGGAAGTCTCTCGGACCGCCTGCCTTTCCCGTGACCCAGAGCGGCCGGGTGGGGATCCCGTCCTCCACAAACGGCCGGAATGTCAAGTCTCTCAAGGACTCCGTGTGTCCGAGCTGCCCATCCCCCGGAGACCCACACAAGGTAGGTTTCTGCTCGCAAAGCAGAGCCCCGGGGCCGGGTGTTCCGCAGTCCCAGGCCTCCACCCCCTCCCCCGTTCCGTTTCCACACTGTTACCCTTTTTGATCTTTGTCTTTACAAAAGATTAGAGTATTTTTTAAATTTGCATTTCTCTTATAAGTGGGGTTGAGTGTCTCTTACTTATTCAAAAAGTCTTTTTTTCCTGACAATTATTCATACTTTTGTGCCATGTTTTTATGTTGTTGGTCTATGTCTTACCCATTTGTTGAAGCTCTTAGTATATTAAAGTCCTTTGTTTGAGTTGCAAGTAATTTTTCTTAGTTTACTATGTCTTTGGACTTATAGTATGTTTTGCCATTTTACTTTTTAAAAGTTAGATTCAGTTAAATGGTTCCATATTCTCTTGTTTGGCTCCTAGTTAGTATGTCATACAGGGGCCATTCCCATTCAACTTGACAACATGGGAGTCTTTCTCCCCCTAGTACGGTTATGGATTTGCTTTTCATCTCTGAATCATTATCTCCAATCCTGAAGGGCTTCAGGAGACTATTTTAGAGAGAGCCTCAGGTGACTCTCCTGTAGCCAGTCCATTTGGGAATCATTGCCTTAGAGTAAGTGTGGGTATGCCCAGGTAATGAGTGGCCCAGGCTTACATAATGGAAAGAAGAGTCTGAACTACTTTGAGTAGTATTCACTGAGACTTTGAATGTAAGTGAAATGAACTGTCATCAGGCCATTGGGATTATATTTGGTGTTCACACCCAGCCACCAGCCAGCTGCTTAACACGGCACATATAGCATGCTTCCCCATTGACCCTCTTGGCAGGCTTGGTTCCATCCTGGGGATTGGGACCCAGAAAAGTCCCTGAAATACGGCTACAAAAGAGACTAGATCTTTCCTTTGTTTTTTTTGGAAAAGGATTGCTCTTGCCTCACATGGGAAATAATGATTTGGCAATAGGACCGTGCTTCCCTGTCCCTTGGTTTTTTTGAATTTGATGTCTTGACTGAGTTAAAAGGGCCAGAATGTGGTGTTTTAGCCATGGTGGTTTTCCTGCTGAATGAAATTAAGCAAGACACTCAACTTCTCTGATGAGTCTTTCCACAGAAAATAGGGAGTTTTGATGCCTCACAGTTGTGAAGATGAGATTAAGTAATGAGTCTGGTAATTCTATTGTATACCTAGGTCTGGTTGGCAATTGCCTCATGTTGTGTGTGCAGGAATCCATGGGGAAGGTGGTGTTAACAATGTGGATTCTTGTTATAAGGAATGTGCATTTTTAATACTTCAGTGATTCTGAAGTGGATGACCTGTGATCCACATTTTGAGAGACTCAAAACAACTCAATTTTGGATTAGGTGAGTCAGGGAAAGCTGGTGGGTGACATATTCCTTTGGCTCTATCCCCAAGCCCTCCCTTCCTCCTAATAGTGATCCGTTTGGATCCAATTTATATTTAGGTGTAAGAGCCCTAAATCAGGTTTTCAGAATCTAAGAACCATTTACATCTAGAGAGACACTAAGATGCTTAGCTGATTATTATTCTGAGAACAATAGTGTTTTTTCTCCTCATCTCATTAAGTTTACCACCCATGGTTAATGCCAGGAGGATTTGAATCATGACAATATTTGTGTCTTCGTGGCTGTGTTCAGATGTTAGCATCAGAACTATAGACTTCCCTGGCATTGTGCTCAGGGAGAGAAATTGGTCTTTCTGTCCAGCATCCTCTAGGCAGCTGTTTAGAAAGACTCCATGCAGGAAGCCCTCTAAATTGCTGACAAGCAGCCCTTTCTGCTGGCTTCAAGGCTTGGGTGATTGACTGCTGTCTGCTTATGGTGTGAACCCAAGATGTTTGGCGATTGGCTTTGGGATACAGTGTGCAGTGCTTTCCAGATATCAGTGTGGATATCAATCTTCAGGGATTAAAATGCAGGTGCTGACTCAGCAGATCCATGCTGGGACTTTAGGCATTTCCAACATGCTCCTAAGTGGGAGGTCCAGGGACATTACTTGGAGTAGAAGGAATTCAGAGGCAGCAAATAGACATAGATTTAGTCTGGCTCTGCCATTTCATCTGTGCTACCTGTGTGCCTGTTTAACTGAATTACCTGGCCCAAGCGTGGTTCTTTTCTTCTTATGATAAGGACAGTATGATGGAGGGGCTCATGTACAGCACCTAGGTGGACAAATGTTGGCACTGCTCTGCCTAGACAATAAGATTAGGAAGAAGTAAAAAACATCAATAAGCAGATCGTTACCTAAATGTACCATTACCAAAGTGTACATTTTGAACAAATCAGGAGACTTACTGTTTGAATAGATTTTTTAAAGTACCAAAGGAAAGGGTTTGAGTATTTAGGTAATGCCTGTGGACAAGATATTTTTCCTCCTAACATGTGTTCATTGTTCATCCTGTTCTGAGGCGTCAGGTATGCTCTTCCGTGCCAGAAGACGTGCAAAAGTGCCCCCAGAAGGCCTAACACAGTGTTTCAAACTCATCTAAAAGACAGCATCCTTTCCTCAAACTGTTATTATGCGGGAACCAGGTAAAAATGTAGATGAAATTTTTTACTTAAAAAATAAACAGAAGAGTGGAGCGCCCACAGGCCTCTCCCCTCCCCCCCGCACCCCACCCCCACCCCATGTGCCTCCTGAGGCCTTCCCGCAGAGTCTGCAGGGTTCTGGAGCACCACCGCTCTAGTCTGATCTCTAGAGTAGCCAATACCAGAGTTAACCTGCTCCTGTTTGGCTCGTAGGACCCACCTAATCTCTTCTGGGCCAAGGTACCATTCAGGAATCTCATGGTTGCTTACAAATAATAGAAAAATCCAATCAAAACTGGCCAAAACAGTGAATGGAATTAATGGGGTCACATAAAAGAATCTGGGTGGAGGTACTTTGGGCTCTGGTTGGGAGGACTGATGGCAGGCAGCAAACCTCCCTGTCATTCTCCTGGGCTGCCTTCCCATACCCGTCCTCTCTTGTCTTTGCTGATTCTCTCCTGAAAAAGGTCTGTACTCTAAATTCTGCTACAGAGTATCTCTATTCTAAATCTCTGTATATTGGTTTTCTCCAAGCTTCTGGGTCTGGCCTATTTGGGCTAATTTCATAAACCCAAATAAAGGTAACCTGAGAACTAGATTTAGGAGTCTGTGGACTTGGATAAAAAAAATTACCAATTTTTTCTCATCTCTAATTGCCTCCTGGCATTCACACCACCTTGTTAGCATCAGTTGAGAGGTTAAATATTACAATTGATTTGTATCAAAAAACAAGGAAAATAAGTTGGTTACTTTGAAAACATAAATTATAGTGGATTCAAAGTCAGTTATAATTCTGTAACTCAGTATACAATTATATCATTTTCATTCACTTGCATTCCATATTTTTTTAAGTAACTTGAGCAAAGTTACAACTAGTGTATGAGGAAATGACCATCACCAACAGCCTCTAAGGAACTATTTTCTATATGCTGTGATATATGTACAATAATTCATTACTACAGTAGCTTTATTTCCTGCAACATTTTCAGGACTTTGTCTCAGCCCCCATGTCAACATGTTGTACAAGTGTATGTCATTTAAGGTGAAATTACTTCAGAAAAAAGATTGAAAACCTTTGTGATGAAATCCAGTGAGTGGGTGGACTAAACGACCTTCATGGTTGCTTCCAACTCGGACGCTTTAATTTTACAGATCCAGTTATTTGAGGATTCTGGGCAATCCTAAGACTGAGGAGATGAATTTGTAAGCATAGCAAGAGCGCTGCGGACTGCTGCGGCCATGACAGAAGTGAGAGAGATGACCCTTATCTGTTCAGAGAGAACTTGCCCTCATTATCTTCAAATATCTCAAATACAAAACTAAGAGTAAGTGAATAGGAACCACCACTGAAAGGTAGGAAAGGGAACTGACTGAGATATATTACAGTTTGGCATCTAACTCCCAAAACCCACATTAGCTACCCTAAATTCATGAGGCACCCATCTGCTTGCTTCTATGATTCTTGCCAGTTCTGTTCAGCCCCATTTAGAAACCTGGTTGAAGCTAGATGGCTTGAGTGCTTCAAGGTTGGAAATAGGCAATGTGCTAAGGACAGGATGTGAACAAAATAGGTGAAGGATGTTCCACAAAGCATTTAAAAGAAATGAAGGCAGCAGAACTGAGTGTTCCTAATGCAGCCTGAATATCTATAAGTGGTTCTCTCAGGTTTATTATATATAGTAACAGTCTGGCCTAGAACAATGTTCTCCTAATCTAGGGAAATACAACATAAGCAAGTCTGTCTGTCCCAAAGGTCATCATCAATATAATTACAGTAACATCGTGAGAAGGCCATTCAAGTAGTAAAGTTGCTACCTAAGAGATTAAATGTGAATCCTGACTGATGAGGGTATTAACAAATAAATAAGTTAATAAAAGCTTTGAGAGTGCCTTGAAATGAAGTTGGGGACAGTGTCACATGAAATCTAGCTGAGAGAGGACATAAGGCTGCCAGGGGCAAGGAATGAATGAGAAGTGTTCAGGTGTTGGCCTCAGAGATTACTATTGACCTTCAAAGTATTTAACTTCCAGATTTCTTCTTTTCTCAAATGGGAAGAGTATGATTCAACAGCAAGAAAATGTTTAAGGATTAAATAAGAATATATAAAGTAACATACAAGATACTCATTACTGGGGAAAGAGTGTACACTCAAGTAAATGAAATAAAAGCTCATTCCATTTCTGCCTACATTTTTTCAAAGAATGTAATTAAAAGACACCCCTGTGAAATTTCCTTGGATTCTGGATTCTACCGTGAATTCTCCAAGGAACGGAGACCAATCCAGCCACAAGCAGTTTTCCAATCTGAGTTCAATGTTAAGTTAGAAAGGTACTATAAGAATTAAATGAGATACTATTAAAGGGAAAAAAATGATAGAAAATATAAGATGATTTCATTACTAACAGTACTGTTGGTCAGTCTATAAGCCATAGGTCTATGGTATTCCTGTTAGTAAACAGCAAGTTCCTATCTCGTGGCCATTGTCCAGAAGAGAATGGAGGCTAGTTTAAGGCTCCATTAAACAACTGAGAAGAGAAAGAACCAGAGATATCATTGGTGACAGAAACACAAGATTAATTCTGAAGTAAGAGTTAAAACTATAAAACTCTTTAAAGGAAAACACAGGAGTAAATCTTTGTGACCCGGGGTTAGACAATGGTTTATTACATATGACACCAAAAGACCGAACAACAACAAAAATTAAGACAATGGGAATGGGACATCATCAAGCCTTTTAAAACTTTCATCATGGTTTTCAATTCTTTTGGATATATGTCCAGGCCTGGAATTGTGGATCGCATAATTCCAGGTTTAACTTTTTCAGGAACCCCCAAAGTGGTTTCCACGGCAGCTGCACCAATTTACATTCCCAGCAAATATTCATAAGGGTTCCAGGTTCTCCACATTCTTGTCAACATTGGTCATTTTCTATTTCCAGTGTTTTGGTTTGGTTTTGTTTCTAATTATGATGGGTGTAAAGTGGTTTTCATTTGTATTTCCCTCGTAATTAATGAGGTTGTTTTCATGTGCTTCCCATTATTTGCATATCTTCTTTGGAAAAATATCTATGCAAGTCCTTTGCCTGTTTTTAAACTGGGTTCTCTTTTTAACTGCTGAGTTGTGCAAGTTCTTTATATATTCTGGGTACTAGGCCCTTATCAAATAAATGATTTTCACATGATTTTCTCCCATTCTGTAGGCAGTCTTTTCAATTTCTCAATAATGTCTTTTGATGTACAGAAGTTTTAGATTTTGGTGAAGTCCAATTTACCTATGTTTTCTTTTGTTGCTGCTCATATTTTTGGTGACAGCCCCCAATCTCTTTCAGTTGTTCTATGATACTTCAATAACATACAGCACCTCCAATATGAAATCTTAGTCTAATAGAGACGACTTTGCTCACATATGATGTTCACTCTAAGATTACACTTTTGCTAACATAGCTAAATCCTTAAAACAATACTTTTCCTAACAAAAGTAATGAAAAATTCCTTCTCCCCAGCCCTTTTTAATGTAAAGTACCAGTCATTCTATTGCTTGTATGAGGAGCTGACGTCTCTGACCATTCGCTGCTATCGTCAGTTGACTCACTATCAGAGGCCTGCTCAGAGGCAGATGAATCTGAATAGTTGTGTATCCAAGGGCTCGTGGTCGGAAATTCCATTCTTGAACTAGTGAGCGGTACTACAGTAGGTTCTGTAGAATGTAAAATAGTTATTTAGCATTTCAAAACAAATTAGGTAATGGACTATATTTTAATCAAAGCTAACATTTTTATGGTAATCGAAACCAACTTTAAAACTATTAACTCTAATAAGTACAATATATAGTTTTACAAAAAGCTTTCATAAAGCTAAACTGCAACATTAAAATGACATTACTAAAATGTGATTACTGCGTTTTAAAAATCCAACACATGTGCATATTCCAATAATTCAGGTTATTAAAATAGTTTTTTGAGTAACCACTGTGGAAGTTTTGTGATCTACTACCAAACAGAAAAGAGGAAAAGGAAAGAAAAAGTGCATCCGCTATGTTCATATACATTGTCTGTCACAGGCTGTACCAGGGTTAGAAACTGTCCTTTCTTTGGTACAGTATAGATTCTAGAGTCAGACTGCTTGAAAAGCAGTTTTAGTTTCACCACTGACAGTATGGTCACAGATAAGTTACCTAAGCACTCTCTCACTTTTTTACACAGCTTTTTGTTTATTAAAAAAAAAATGTAAATATTAATTCCATCAGTGTTTTATAATAAAAGTTAAAATTTCTGTAGTAGGAAGTAAATTTGAGGCAGACGTTAACTTACAAATGAGCTATATTTTAGACTGATTATAAAATGGCTGTTTAAAATTTGAGAATAATAGAAATAAATCTATCCAAAGCATAGTCACAATGATTTGGTTCAAAAGAAGGGATTATCTTAATGTGTTACAGATCGAGAATACAATCTATTCTATACAGTGCAGAGCAGTAGGCTGATTTCTGAAATGCAAACAGTACCTTTTATCCTAAATGAGAAACTACTCTGGATGCTTAAACATATTTGCTACATGTAAGAAGGGGAGGGAGGAACCTCTGTTTATTTGCAAATGGCTTATATCAGTTTCTCAACCTTGGCAGTATTGACACTTTTGACTGTATAATTCTGTGTTGGGGAGGGTAGTGGGGATACAGGGTGGGCTGTCCTGTGGATTGTGGGGTGATTCATAGCATCCTTGGCCTCTACCTCTTACGTGATGGCATCCCTCTACCCCAAAAGAGAGACCTGAAAATGTCTGCAGACATTGCCAGATGCCTCCAGGAGACTAAATGGCTGCCAGGGAGGAAGCAGGGGACCCAGACACTTAAGCTTTGGATTCATTTTTAATAGGTTAGAAGCTTTCTACTGAGAGAAATCAGTGAGAGAACGGGGCATCTACTTATCACTGGCATTCTTTTAACCTAGTAAAAGTATTCTGCCTGAACTAATTCCAGTGGGTTAAAAGGTTATTCTGTCACCTTCTCCTACTTACTGGCTGGTAGGTGTCGCGTGGAAAAACCCACAAGATGTTTCCAAAACAGTTGTCATATATTTAATTAACTCTGAGCAATCTTAAATTAATCCCTATTATATTAACCACTCTCTTACAGGTAATTTGTGGTGCTTTAGAATAAAAAGCAAGACACTATTGAATGAAATGCAGATGGTGGAAATAAACGATGTTTTCATACACATAATCCCAGAGCCCTGGTGCTCTGAGAGTCATGATCACCCAGACTGCAGAGCATCCGTGGGAGCTGAGTGCACACGGCCTCTGACGCTTCCTCCCTCCCTAGTGGATCCTTTCTCCAATTTATAGCTGACTCCCAAAGCTAACAAATTCATATAGGACTTGCCTTCATCCTTTAAGAAAATCATGACTGACCATGTCCTTCTAAGATGTAACTGATAATTCCTGAAGATAATTCTCAATATGTGGGGAAACTTACAGATGCATTCATGTAGTCATACATGCTAAAGCGTTCCTTCCCGTTTCCAATTCTAGTTTGTTTCCTCAGTTACTGGAGTGCAGTTCTCAGCCAAAACAAAACGCTAAAGCTGAGCAGCACAGAAGGGAAGAGCAATATTACATTAAAGGGTAGCAACTTTTAAAAGTAAATTAGTTTGCTGCTATTTTGTTCCTTCAGTTCTGTTTCCTTAGTCCAAGAAGGGACTAGCGGTAACCAAAAGGGAGGGGTTGGGTGGGGCAAGTGGAGAGGGAGGGAGAATGGGATGGCGGGGTATCATGACTGGTGCACATGGTGTGTATGGGGTCACGAGGAAGACAGTGCAGCTCAGAGAAGACAAATAGGGACTCTGTGGCATCTTACCACACTGATGACAGTGACTGTAATGGGGTATGGGGGGAGAGACTTGATAATAAGGGTGAATGCAATAACGACGTTGTTTTTCTTGTGAAACCTTGATAAGAGTGTTTATCAATGATAACTTTAAAAGAAAAAATAAATTAGTTATTTCACATAAACAGTATTAACCATTTAAGTCAGTCATACTGGCTTTCTGTTGTCTGTACTTAAAAAGTGCCATTTCAGTTCTTCACAGCAAAGTTAAAGTACGACAATAATATTACAAATAAAATTAACAGGAAAGTATGAGGATCGATTAAACTACCACTTGTCAAAATATTTTTTGTCCAAGAAGGTAACGGCCAAGTAATGAAACAATAACCAGAAAGCATTGTAGGCACAATTTGCAAACCTCAGTTTATGTATCAATTTATGGTATCAATTAAAAAATAAGATTAGGATATTTGACAACTTCCCTGTAGTCTAATAATATACTACCAGTAAGCAAGAGTAGGAGTTTCTAACATATTAAGTTATTTCATTTTATCAAATTCTCCTCATAGTTGTGCACTGCTGCTACTCCAGCTTACCATCGTCATCATCGTCAGCAGTGAGGTCCACAACCTCTGCTGGATTCGGCCTGAAACGCTGCATCGCAGTGGAAGCCCTGCTGCGGGTGCTTGGCTCCTGTGGCCGATGAGTATGGGGGCTTGGACTTTCGCTCCAGGGGTATCTGGAGTGTCCAGGGGTTGAAGGAGACCTTAAATGACATCAATATTAAGTTAGCAAATATAAAAAAGAACAAAAATTTTAGTTACCCAAGAAGTCATTAGCCTTCCTTACAAAATACACTGTAAAGTTCTTCATGCAAGGTATCTCCATAGAAATAATGTAACAGAATTCAAAATTATGACCAGCACAATGCCCATCACTCAATAAACATGCTGAATGAAATGTTCCGCAAATGTTCTCCAATCAATTGACCTCAGGATATGAGAAATGATATGCCAGACCAATCACTGGTGTAAAATACAGGATTCTGGTTCAAGAATGCTGCTCTCTTTTCAATGGTTATTTTGAGTATACATCTGGGGTTATAATAAAATGTTCACATTTTATGTTAGTACCTGAAATTATGCACCACCCGTGAAGTAACAAAACTATCAACACCCTAAACATTTAATAACATCTGCATGGTCTTGTATATTTAGTCCAGATTGGGTTAGTGAAACACAGCTTTGGGAGTTCTAAACCAAGCTATGTTTCTGGTGCTGCCCTAAAAGAGATTGAAGGCGCAGAGAAATTTCCTGGGATCAGCAGAGGCGAGGAGAGCTGCAGCTCGTTGACTGGTTTGGGAGCCATAACAAAACATCACTTGTTTGCACTGAACGTTTTTATCATCTTTTTATGATGTGTATGGCATTGTATTGTATTGTTACTTACTGTACGTTTCATTTTTTTTTAATTTTAAGGGATTGTCTGTAATGATCTAGACTGAGGGTACAGAAGAATAGCATGTAGAATACACAATCCAAAAGCTCCCAGAGAAAAATGAATGTTTTAGAAAGATGGGGCTTATGAAAATACCTTTTTCTCTCTTTTCCAAACTGAATGTGAAACTGACTGGGAGTTTATCATCAGGTTGTGTGGAAAGGGTGAACCAGACCCGTTGACATGCAGTCATGGGGGGCACACGCTCAACCACTCAGGAAAGAACCCCAGCGTTCAAACTGGGCTGTAGATGGCCTCAGCAAGTGTAAAGCCTAAGAGTTTATAAAGAAGTTCAGACTCTAAAATGAAATTCTCGAGTATCAGGAGTGAAGAAGATTAATTCCTGAGACAGTAAAGAAAGGACAGCCCATCCCAGCAAGGACAGTACAGGCTGAGGCATGAGAGTAAACAAATGTCTCAGGATCACAATGGCTTTGAAGGAGGACAGAGGTCACCATGTAAAATCCTTGAGAAACAAACCAAGAGTCTGTGATGAAAAGTCTGTCATTCATGAAAAGCTGTTAATAGCTACCAAAAGTTCTAGGTCCATTTTGTAGAACTTTTGTGAAAGCTTCATAGGATGTCCTAACTCCAATTTAGTGACATCTGTCAAGTCCTGACATCAAAGAATCTGAAATGCAGATGCAGTCTGTCTAGGGGCCAGCTAAACAGTGACAAAGTTAGTACCCCCAGTAACAATAAGGAAAAACACGGGTCAAGGGCACTATCCAGTTATTATGGTAAATGTATCTGCTTAAATATTCAGCAGCTCCTTGGCAAGAAAGATATGCAGTTCCACAAAGAAAAGCAGATCCTTAATTTCAGCAGTTCTTGTAGCTCATAAAAATGGAGTCACTGTTGTACCAAACACTATGCAAAGTCACAGGATAATGGGGCACACACTGGGGAGTGTCAGTTTTTCTCAGTCTGTGAAAATCCTTTTAAACTTAAACCGGGGATATATTCTAGAGCGCTCTCTTCCAGGCCGTGAGAAGCAGCACTTCAGTGGGACAGTGGCAAGTGGAGAAGCACACACTCTAGGTGTGTTTTGACATATTCCAAAATTAGAATGTCTGTTTTTTCAATCTATAACAACACACATTAAAACATCATCAGCAAATGCATTTTTAAATTCATTCCAACACAAAAATTGAGATTAATCCAGAGCTTAGTATGATGAATCAAATGGAAGAGGGACAAATGGAACAGAGGGACTCTTACCAATATCTATAATCATCTAAAGCACAAGATGAATGCAGTGTTAGGGTTTAGTTTAGTTTAGTTTCTTGACGGGGGTGTCAAAATGATTCCCAAAGGGCAATGTCATTTCCAGTTATTTATCAAAGTAAATGAGGGTTTTCATTCATTTTTTGGCACAGGGGTTAGATGAAATTACTGGGTGAAGAGTAAAAAAAGTGTTTCCTGCTATGCTGCCCTAACATAATAGCACAGACTTCCCTGGTAGCACTGTGATCTTGGGATGAAACAAATCAGAACAAAAAGTAATACTTCAGCATCAATACTCCTTTAAAGTTTTCTTCACTTTTAATTTTAGCCCCATACCCAATATTCATGCATTATGAACATCTAACCTTCAAAGGAGCTCATGAATTCCCTTAATCAGAAGGCAAACTGAATTTTGTAAAACACTAAGTAAAATTACCATTTATCTAGAGCAAGGAATCTTAACTCTGAGTGTACACTATTTTTAAAAATAGTGACCCCTAAGGTTCTGGCACAACTGGTGGGGGATACAATCCAGGCAACAATGTATCTTTATTTTATTATCTTTCCAGGGGAGTCTACAGTAACCTGGTTTGAAAACCACTAAAATCACTTATCTGGTATGTGCATACACAAACTAGATCTCAATAAAAGAAAAGAAAAGAATGGAAATATCTGCAGCATAAAGATGTTTAAGTTTACATTTAAAACTTCAAATGTTAAATTCTTTCAATCTTACTGTTGGCTTTCTCCATCTGTCAGAGTCTCCACTTCACTGTCACTCAAGGTGACATCAGTCTCTGCATGGTCACTGTCCGTCAAGGTAACATCAATTTCTGCATGGGCAGTGACCTGGGGAGTGGAGGACGCTTCCTCGAGTTCATCGATATGTGCTAGAAACAAAAGGAAAAAACTTGTAAAGGGCATCTGCTTGTCAACTAATTGCTAGAAAAAATGTTTTACTTTGAAGACTATGAAATTCGTTACAAACATAAAAATCCTATCTGTCTAAATGAAAATTTCTAAAAAACAGCTCAACACACATAGTGAAAGCAATACTTACTCTTTTAATCTGTACATCTTCACATATGTCCTCTTGTGTGATTTTTGTTTACAAATTTAATAGTTTCCATAAGAATTTGTATGATCCTGTATAGTGATATCAATCCTGCAATTTCTAAAGGTGTTAAGATCTTATGTGTTCATATTCTTTAAGATATTAACCCTTTAGTTCTAAAATAGGGTAAATTTGTTGTGTATTTTTTCCAGAGTTATTTTTAACAAAATGATATGTAATTCTTCTAAGAAATACACAATAGCTTTTCAGTTGTATGCTATGAAATCTGTAATATCTGGGGCGTGTGTTCTTTTCCAAATTATTGTAAGTTTGGAAAGTGCTTCCTTATTTGGATGTTGGATATATATATTACTTTTGGTTCAGTATGTTTCCTTAATTATTTACTTCATCTAGAACTAATTTCTGTTTTATGCTATCAGATAAGATTATAAATAGAATCCAGTCTTGTCCCTCCATGGCTAACTGGCTATCACCAAACCACTTATTGAAAAACCCTTTCTTTTCCCTCATTAGGTTTTGGTACCTCCCTTAAATATTCTTACATGTCTTAGATTACATTTTGAAGCCATCTATTCATCTCCTTTGATACAGAATGTGTCGGGGTGATTCTTTTTTTCTGCATAGCTTTTCTGAGGTATAACTTTCTACTTTAAAATTCACATTTTTCTTGTCTTAAAGAGATATTTCTACACCCATGCTCTTGGCCAAGATATCAAAGCAACCCAAATGCCCTTCAATGGATAAATGATTTTTAAAAATATGGTATATACACACAATGGAATTTACCCAAAGAAAACAGCTTCTCAGACATATACACCCCTATGTTTATTGCAGCTCTATTTACAATAGCCAAGATATGGAAACAACCTAAGTGTCCATCAGTAGATGAATGGATACAGAAGATGTGGTACATACACACAGTGAAATACTACTCAGCCATAAGAAAAAAATCAATCCTACCATTTGCAACAACATGGATGGAGCTAGAGGGTATTATGCTCAGTGAAATAAGTCAGCCAGAGAAAGACAAAGCAAATGATTTCCCTCATTTCTGGGGTACAACAATGAAGCAAAACTGAAGGAACAAAATAACAGATTCAGAGACTCCAAGAAGGGACTAGTGGTTACCAAAGGGGAAGGGTGTGGGAGGGTGGGTGGGAAGGGAGGGAGAAGGGGATTGTGGGGCATCATGATTAGTGCACATGGTGTGTGTGGGGTCACCGGGAAGACAGTGCAGCTCAGAGAAGACAAATAGGGACTCTGTGGCATCTTACCACACTGATGACAGTGACTGCAATGGGGTATGGGGGGAGAGACTTGATAATAAGGGTGAATGCAATAACGACGTTGTTTTTCTTGTGAAACCTTCATAAGAGTGTATATCAATGATAACTTAAAAAAAAAATAAATTAGTTATTTCACATAAACAGTATTAACCATTTAAGTCAGTCATACTGGCTTTCTGTTGTCTGTACTTAAAAAGTGCCATTTCAGTTCTTCACAGCAAAGTTAAAGTATGACAATAATATTACAAATAAAATTAACAGGAAAGTATGAGGATCGATTAAACTACCACTTGTCAAAATATTTTTTGTCCAAGAAGGTAACGGCCAAGTAATGAAACAATAACCAGAAAGAATTGCAGGCACAATTTGCAAACCTCAGTTTATGTATCAATTTATGGTATCAATTAAAAAATAAGATTAGGATATTTGACAACTTCCTTGTAGTCTAATAATATACTACCAGTAAGCAAGAGTAGGAGTTTCTAACATATTAAGTTATTTCATTTTATCAAATTCTCCTCATAGTTGTGCACTGCTGCTACTCCAGCTTACCATCGTCATCATCGTCAGCAGTGAGGTCCACAACCTCTGCTGGATTCGGCCTGAAACGCTGCATCGCAGTGGAAGCCCTGCTGCGGGTGCTTGGCTCCTGTGGCCGACGAGTATGGGGGCTTGGACTTTGGCTCCAGGGGTATCTGGAGTGTCCAAGCATTGAAGGAGATCTTAAATGAGACCAATATTAAATTAGCAAATATAAAAAAGAACAAAAATTTTAGTTACCCAAGAAATCATAAGCCTTTCTTTCAAAATACACTGTAAAGTTCTTCATGCAAGGTATCTCCATAGAAATAATGTAACAGAATTCAAAATTATGACTAGCACAATGCCCAGCACTCAGTAAACATGCTCTCCCTTCTTTACTAGTAATCATCTCAGCTCCTGCAGGAACCCTTCTGGCTGCCCCGGTGGGCCTGGGTGCACAAGGGTCCCTTTCAGGCTCTCCTGTCTTTGGGCATCAGGAGGAATCTCCCTCTTCACATCCACTGATAAGGTATAGGGTTTGTTATATTCAGGAGTCCATTGAGAAGTGGGAACCTTTAATAAAGGCCTAGGAGACTTAATTGGATATTTACAGGATTGTCAGTGTATTTTATCACACTACTTCACTGAAGAGTTCTCAGATTCCACTGACAACATCCCTATAGTAGGGCGAAATGACCTTTTCCTTATCAGGATATAAAATTGCTGTAATGAGTCATTTTACTGTTCTTATAAAACATTTTTCTCTACCCATATACCAGATTTTTACAAATACAGTAAAGATCACAGAACATAAGCCTACTTGAAAACTTCTATAAACCAAGAAGTGCTCTTACTGTATTATCTTCCTGCTTTCAGCAACGTATTTGATCAAAATCAAATAATTTTTTTTTCTTCAAAACCTACTATGGTGAAAATAGATAAAAGGATTAGAATTTGAAAGACTTTTATTCATCAACAGTGTTTTTTCTCCTGGTATCACATTTTCAAGTGGTAATTATATTAAATATTTTCTGCACATGTAGATGATTACTATGTTAGATGGATTACTATAAATAATGAAATAGTATGAATCTAGTGCTGTATCTAAGATCAGCCATCGTAGCCTGCCTGGTGTTCAGTAAGGTCAACAGTAAAGGAGGACCACAAAGCTAGGTGAACATGTGGGCACTGCCATGAGCAAATGACAAGAGGCAGCCAGCCAGGCAGACAAGAATCACCACAGTTAAATGCAAGAAAACAAGTCACAATGATAAGGCACAGGTACATGGGACTTAAGATTTAAGAGAGACCCACTAGGATGCCTATAATAAAAAATACAGATAATAACAAGTGTTAGGAAGGCTGTAAAGAAACTGGAACCCTCCCAGACTGCTGGTGAGAATTAGAATGGTGTAGCCACAAATATTCATAAAACCTTTAGTCATAATAGCCAAAAAGTGTAAATAAGTATCTGTCAACTGATGAATAAATAAAATCCAATAGGATATTACTTGTTTATTAAAAGAAATGAAGTACTGATTCAAACTACAACATGATACCAACATCAAAAACAAACTAGTATGCTAGTTTACTTAGTATACTAAGTAAACAAAATCAGTCACCAAGATCACATATCATAAGAGTCCCTTTAAAGCCAATGTCAGATTAGTGACTGGCTTGGACTGAGACGAATAGGAGGATTGAGCTGTGTTAAGCAAAATGTGTAGAGTTTATTTTTGGTGAACTGATGGTGTTTTAAAACTGAGTGCAGTGGTGGTTTTTCTGAATTGTACACTTAAAAAGGCAGGGTTGTATGGTATGGTATGGTTGCACAACAAGGTGAATGTACTTAATGACAAACTCTGCACTTAAAAATGGTTATAATAGTGTATTTTTAATTATGTGTATTTTACCAACAAATGAAATAAAAACACCTTTGCACATTTAATACTGTTGTGGCATGCTTCTCAGAGGTCCTGGACTAACACACATTCCATTTAAAGGACCAAGTTTTCGCCATCTCTCAGATCACATATTTTTTGGCAGGTACTTGACTTTCCAGTGAGTGAAATTATTTCATTAGCCTATTTATTGTATATTGTACAAGTCCCTGCACTAGAATTCAAGTTCCAAAAAAAGCAGTAACCTTGTCTGCCATATTCACTGCCTGACCTCCAGCAGCTAAAACTGTTGATTGGCACTTGAGTACTTTTTTTACCCTGCATTAATCAGTAAAATGAATAAATGGATAAAAGCAAAAAATGACTCCTGTATTTATGGCTTGGGTGACTAAGAATACTGTGATGTCAATCACTAAGATAGGAAAGAGAGTAACAGTAATATAAAAATTATCTAATAATAATATCTAAGACTTCACGAATATCTACCATAGCCCAATTTTCAGTTATAGGGGCTTATAGGACCAAACAACAAGAGGAAGATTTCAAGATTAAGAAATCTTTTTAAATATTTCAAAATACTCCAGGAAGTGAGAGAAAATTACGGTGACAGCCAAAAAAACTAGAGCAAACCTAACACCTATGGGAAAGCGTTATAGAAAATGAAACATTCAAGGATACTGAGTGATAAACAGGAAAGGTGATTTTCCACTTGTAAATGGGTTGCTGACAAAAAGGAGTAAATAGCCAAGAAAAATTAAGTGTCATTCATTTGTACTAAAAGGATCTCGGCTCGGTCTTAAAGTCTACCCTTGACTAGTTGTATAACCCTGGGCAAGTCACTTAATACTTAAACTCCTTAAAACTGTTTCTCATCTATGAAACTGGGATAACAGTAGTATCTACCTTGTAAAACTGCTTTAAGAATTAAATGAGAGAACAGAGCAGAGTACATATCATAATGGCTATTAATGATTAATAATAAATGAATTTTTCTTTTTTAGAGCAGTTACATACATTAGGCATATAATATTTAAGACCTTCTCTTATGCCTAGAAATGAATGAAATTACCTTAGAGTCAAAGAAAGACATAAAAATCAACTGTTCCTACAGAACCTTAAAGTACAGACATAAAGGACTAATTTTCTTTGACACAAAGATTATGAAAGCAACTCTATAAAAAGTTTCTATCAAAACGTAAGTTGGTCACGGGGATGGTAGTACAACATGGAGAATATAGGCAATGATTGTGTAACATTTTCCTATGTTGACAGATAGTAACAGCACTAGTGCTGGGTGAGGACTTAATGTGGTAACACATTTGAAATTAATGTAAGGCTGTGTATCAACAATGCTTCAAAAAAATTGTAATCTAATACATTAAAATATTATCCAGTACAAATGAAACGTGTATGCTAGTATGACTTTTACAGGCTTCTTGGTGAGGCATGAAATTCCTCCTTAGTAACTAGAAATGACCAGCAGTCTCTGAAAAGTGTCAATACTTTTTGAAAGAAGAGGGAAGCTTAATGAAAGAAGAGGGAAGAAACTGACAGATGGCATCTGACTGCTGTCCAGTTTGAATGGACTTGTCAAATGTGAGAGTTGAAGGCATGTTGTTTCTGAACTTACTTAAATTTCATTCAACCGTTTCACAAAAACTTTCATCATTAAAATACCATAGTTAGTGTTGCTGAGTTAACTGAAAAGTGTCAATACAAAGTAACAAACCAATACAAGGGAAACAAACCTCCACACAATCTATCGTTCTTGATCCTTAAGTAATCAATTAGCCAGCTTTGAAAGCTTCACGTTTACAGACAACTCTCAGAGATTAGTTCCTGTAACGTCCGCAACTGAAGTTCAACTGAACTGGCTCGAGGCTCTCCTCAAGATTGAAACTCAGGGACTTGAGAGTTCTGTTTTCTTAAAGAGACAGAAGCCAACTTACAGATGAACATTTTTTAAAAATTATATTTATTTTTATTTTGATATCGTTAATGTGAAATTACTTGAACATTATGGTTACTATATTCTCCCTATTATCAAGTCCCCACCACATACTCCATTACAGTCACTGTCCAGCAGCATAGTAAGATGCTATAGAAAGATTACTTCTCTGTATATACTGCCTTCCCCGTGCCCCCACTGCCCCTACATTATGTGTGCTAATAGTAATGCCCCATTTTCCCCCTTATCCCTCCCTTCCTACCCATCATCCCCAGTCCCTTTCCTTTTGGTAACTCTTAGTCCATTCCTGGGTTCTGTGAGTCTGCTGTTGTTTTGTTCCTTCAGTTTTTTCTTTGTTGTTATACTCCACAGATGAGTGAAATCATTTGATACTTGTCTTTCTCTGCCTGGCTTATTTCACTGTGCATAATACCCTCTAGCTCCATCCATGTTGTTGCAAATGGTAGGATGTGTTTTCTTCTTATAACTGAATAATATTCCATTGTGTATATGTACCACATCTTCTTTATCCATTCATCTACTGATGGACACTTAGGTTGCTTCCATTTCTTGGCTATTGTAGATAGTACTGCGATCAAATAAGGGTGCGTATGTCTTTTATTTTGAACTCTCTTTCAGGCAGATTGGTGAGTTCAGTTTCATTTGGGCCTTTTCTGGGGTTTGTGAGATTTTGGTCTGAACCATGTTCTTTTGACATTTCATATTTCTGTGAGGTGCCCACTAGTGCTCAGAAGCTCCAGTCTCTGGAGCTGCTCAGCCCGTAAAGTGAGGTTGGGGGCGTAGGGGAGCTGAGCTGTTGCCTGGGGGGAGGAGAGATCTGTTTCCTGATTGCATCTGCGCTACCTGTCTGCGGTGTCCCAGCCAGTGGGCGGAGCACACAGGTGTAAGTCTCTGTGCTGGGCGTCTCTAGCTGTGGTGGGCGGGGCCTCCCTCTGGCTGGCCTGACGCCAGCACAGTGAATGCCGGTTTGCGAACCGGTGCCGGCAGGCTGGGAGGGAGGCGCAGCAGGGTGCGTGTCACAGTGCGGCCCTTGGGGCTGAGCAGGCAGCTAGTGGGTGGAGCGCCTGAAGCTCCCCAGAGTTCCCAACCTGCTGTGGGCAGAGTGCCGCAGACAATCTCGTCAGACTCTACCCTCTCCCACTCAGCTTGCTGCGTGCAAACCCCACCCCTTCAGCAGCCCTCTCGCTGCAAGGAAGCCTCTCAGACAGCCTGCCTTTCCAGTGACCCAGAGCGACCGTGTGGGGATCCTGTTCTCCACAAACGGCCGGAATCTCATTCTCTCAAGAACTCTGCCTGTCGAGCTGCCCATCCTCCAGAGCACCACACAAGGTAGGTTTCTGCTCCCAAAGCAGAGTCACAGGGCCGGGTGTTGAGCAGTCCCTGGCCTCCACCCCTTTCCCCACCCCGTTTCTCTTCATCCCACCCGCTGAACTGGGGCGGGGGAAGGGCTCGGGTCCCGCTGGATCAAGGCCTTCGTTAGTTTCCCTGTTGGGTGAGGTCCGCTCTGTGCGTGAGGTCGGCCTGTAGTCAGGTGCAGCCTTCTTTCCTGTTGCTGTTTTAGGGTTAGTTGTATCAATTAACTACATTTTCATGCTATTTGTGGTTTTGGGAGGCCTCCCTGTCTCACCTCTCACACTGCCATCTTGAATCTTGAACTTCCCTGTGCATATTTAAGAGTTTATAATTTGTCCAGGTTACAAAAGTAACACATATGAAAAATATAAAAAAATTTAAAGATCATGTGTGTGTGTGTATATATATATATATATCTTGGAGATAACTTGGTAATATTTTAGTGCATTTCCTTAAGTATATACATAAATCTATAAAGAAACCTTTTCCTTCAATAAAATTTGGATATTTTTAATTACATCCTGTTCATATTTAGATTTTGTTTTTCAATTAATATTAACAATGCTTGTGTTATTTCAAACTGTGTAAATGTAATTTAAGTAGATCTGAGAATGGGCATCAGGACTTGGCAGATGGAAGGGGCCTGGAGCCCATACCCACATGCACTGTTGGAGAAGTGCAGGGGCAAGCATGCCTGGCTTGTCTCTTGTCAAAGCCCCTCTTGGGTATCAAGAGCTTGTCTTTCCCTGTTCCAGGCAGACGCTTTGATCCAGAATGGGTACCAGCAGTGGGTGGCCAATTTTGGGTACTCATGAGTACTAGGTGACCACTTGGTTCTTCGATCCCTTCCTGTCTATGTTTAGACCATATGTGTTCTACTTCATTTGTAACAAACATGCCTTACAAGCTCCATGCTTGTTTACTCTCTGTACTTGACATGTCCTAAGTTCCCTCCATCCATTTGTTTTCTTCTGTACAGCAGAACTGAGAATTATTATTATTATTATTATTATTTTGTTGTTGTAAACACTTGATTTTATTTTAAGGAGATTTAATAGTGAAATTTAATGTTTATATAGTTGCCCTTATGCTCATCATTCCTTTGTTTAGATAGAAATTTTCATGTGGCCTCACTTTTGTTTTACTTGAAGGACTTCAACATTTTTTGTAGTGCAAATCTACTGGTGAATTGTTTTAGCCTTTGTATGTTTCAAAAGTTTTCCTTTCACACTACTTTTATTCTCTACCAAATTCTGCTTATTCATTATTCATCTCCGTACAATTCAAATTTCCAGAAACACTAATCCTCTCATATTCATTATTTGAAAGATATTTTTAATGGGTAAAGACTTACAGGATGAAGATTTTTTCTGTCATCACTTTAAAGGTGTTCCTCTGCTGTTCCCTCTTTATAATTGTTTCTAATGAGAAATGTTCTGCCATCACTATCTTTGTTCCTCCACATACAGTGTCTTTTTTATTTGGTTGTTTTTGAGGTTTTCTCTTTACCATTTGTTTTAAGCAGTTTAATTATAAAGTGCCTTCATATGGTTTCCTTGTTTCTTGTACTTGGGATTCATTGAGCTTCTTGGGTCTGTGGGTTTATAGTTTCATCAAATTGGGAAGATTTTGGCCATTTTTTTTTCTTTAATTCCCTGTTTCTCCTATCCTATAGAGACTCAAATAAAATGGGGCTGTACCAGAGTTCACTGGTGCTCTGCTTCTTTTATATTTTTTAGTCTCTTTTCAGTCTGTGTTTCATTTTGGACAGTTGCTGTTGCTATGCATTCAAGTTTATTAATTTTGTGTAAGTTCAAGTCCACTGTTAATCCCATCCAGTATATTATTCATGTCAGAAATGGAATTTTTTCAATCAATAGAAATTTGGTATGAGACTTTTGTTTGTATATTCCACATCTATACTTCTATTCAACCATTCCTGTAGCTTCCTGAACATATGGAATAAACATATAATGATCATTTAAATCTCCTGTATACTAAGTTTGTCACTTGTGTCATTTCCAATTCAGTTCTGATTCATTGCTTTTTCTTATTATGTGTCTTATTTTTCTATTTTTTGCATGCCTGGTAATTTTTGATTGGCTGATAGACATTATGAATTTTATCTTATTGAGTGCTAGATATACTGCATACCTATAACATTTTTTGAACTATTTTTAGGATATGGTTAAATCACTTGGAGACAGTTTTATTCTATCATGTCTTGCTATTAAGCCTGGTTAAGTGGGACCAGTCCAAGGCTGTTGTTTTTCTTCCCTCATACTACTGAAGCAAAACTCTTCTGATTTTTCCATTGAGGGCTCCAAATCATGAGATTTATCTTTCTAGTTGTTAATAACAGGCATTATTCTTGCACCTGTATGAACTATAGATATTATTCCTTCTAATATTTTCTGTTGGCATTTTCTTGGTAGTTGCCTGACATACATGCATTGGTCATTACTCAGCTGAAGAGTCAAGAGCCTCTAAAGACCTCCTGGGCTTTCTTCCTGAGCAGCTCTCTTCTCTGTGGTTCTCTGCCCAGAATTGAGGACTATTAAATGGCACAGCCAACACACACGGTACTTGTTTCCAACTTTTCTTGAGTATAAATAAGTCTTTGGACACATGTGAATAGAAAGCTTTTTCAGTACTTCAGGATGGATTACTAGAAGTGGAATTACATGGGCTGAAACAAGATTTTTAGGGCTTTTAACACAGACTGTCCAGCTACTACTGAAGAGGCAGGTAGGGGAGAATGCTCACTGCAGCTTCACACTTAGTGGTTTCTCCTCGCCCATCCCGTGGGTGTGTAGGCAAGCGTTTGTGTGTGTGTGTGTGTGTGTATGTGAATATAATTATTTTAAAGTACAAGTGATAGCATACCACATTGACTTTTTAGTATTTTGCTTTATATTTTGTCAGTTTTTACATGTAAGTACATTCAGAACAGCCCATCATTTTAAATAGCTTCTTGGTATTCTGTCATGTGTACACACCACAACTTATTTGCCAAGACCCAGATCGATAGACATTTTTTGTCCTCTAATACTTTGTTATCCTTAAAGACTATCTGTGAACAAATAGCATTTTGCATATATGTGAATTTATAAGATAAATTCTTAAAAGTAAAATTGCTGGGCAAAAGGAATATAAATCCAAAAAACTGATAGATTTTGCTAAATTTCTCTGTGGAAAAAAGATTTAAGAGAAGTCCTGTGTCCCCACTCCCGTATCCACACTGTTACAGTTTTTTATCTTTGTCTTTACAAAAGATTAGATTAGAGTATTGTTTTAATTTGCATTTCTCTTATAAGTGGGGTTGAGTGTCTCTTACTTATTGAAGAACTGTCTTTTTTCCTGATAATTATTCATACTTTTATGCCCTGTTATTTATTATTTATTTCTTTTTAATTTTGGTATCATTAATCTACAGTTACATGAGGAACATTATGTTTACTAGACTCCCACCATCACCAAGTTCCCCCCACATACCCCATTACAGTCACTGTCTATCAACATACTAAGATGCTACAGAGGGACTACTTGTCTTCTCTCTATTGTACAGCTCTCCCCGTGCCCGCCTCTCCTACATTATGTCTGCTAATAGTAATGCCTCCTTTTTTTTTCCCCCTTATCCCTCCCTTAACACCCATCCTCCCCAGTCCCTTTTCCTTTGGTAACTGTTAGTCCATTCTTGGGTTCCGTGAGTCTGCTGTTGTTTTGTTCCTTCAGTTTTTTCTTTGTTGTTATACTCCACAGATGAGTGAAATCATTTGATACTTGTCTTTCTCCGCCTGGCTTATTTCTGAACATAATACCCTCTAGCTCCATCCATGTTGTTGCAAATGGTAGAATTTATTTTCTTCCATGTATATATATGTACCACATCTTTATCCATTCATCTACTGATGGACACTTAGGTTGCTTCTATTTCTTGGCTATTGTGAATAGTGCTGTGATAAACATAGGGGTACGTATGTCTTTTTCAAATTGATCTGCTGCATTCTTAGGGTAAATTCCTATGAGTGGAATTTCTGGGTCAAATGGTATTTCTATTTTGAGCTTTTTGAGGAACCTCCATACTGCTTTCCCCAATGGTTGAACTAATTTACATTCCCACCAGCAGTGTAGGAGGGTTCCCCTTTCTCCACAACCTCTCCAACATTTGTTGTTGTTTGTCTTTTGGATGGTGGTGATCCTTACTGGTGTGAGGTGATATCTCATTGTGCATTGATGTACAATCTTATGAAGGTTTCACATGAGTAATATTGTGGTTTCAACACTCACCCATATTATCAAGTCCTCCCCCACCCCACGTAAATCCCTATCCATCAGCATAGTAAGATGCTATAGAGTCATTACTTGTCTTCTCTTCAGGAGTGATTTAACATTTTCTTTGTATACTTTCTGTACATTTTAAAAGTTTATTCTTCCATATATCTTTCTTTTATTTTAATACTTTTGCCAGGAAGATCTTTACTCTCATGTGTTTTCTGATTGTTTATGTATCTATATGAAATCTGTTGACTTTTCTCAGTTGTGTAGCCTCCAACTCTTATTGTGTAGTACTTCTAGTTGGTTGTTTTGGGGTCGTCCAGGGATACAGTCATATTGTATCTGTTAGCTCTTATGCCACATTTAGTAGTTCAAAGCCCTGAACGTTTAGTATTGATCATGAATTTGTCAGTTCTTCTGGTCTTGACTGGGCTCTTGTACATAGTTTGGGGTTGCTTTGAGGTAGGCTGGCTTAGGATGGCATTGGCTGAGACAACTGTGCTGTTCTCGTGTCCTTTACATTTTACTACCCCAGCAGACTAGACTGAGTATGTTCTTAAATTAGCTCTATTATGTTCCCATGGGGTTGTAGAGGAGCAAGAGGAAGGAGAATGCACAGGAACCTTTTCAAGCCTTTGTTTTTTTCCCTCAAGTCTACCAATGTCTTAATGGCCCAGGCAAGTCATATGGCCAAGCCCAGATTCAAGAGGTAGGGAAATAGACTTTGCCTCTTCATGTGAACTGCAGTGTCAAAGGGCAGGGATCAAGGAGAGGTGAAGCATGGGGGTCATCAGTACAATCTGTACATAGTGATATTTCTACATATTTCTTTCCAATTTTGGTTTCTCCAATTTCCTTCTCTTGCCTATTCGCATTGGTTAACTCCTCCAGAACAATGTTTAAGAATAATCTCTTGTGATGGTTGTTTTCAAAGAGCCAGCATTTGGATTTATTGATTGCACTTTTTCTGTTCTCTGATTACTTTTCTGCTTTTCTTTTCTTTGTTATCTTTTCCTTATTTAATTTGTTGCTGTTGTGGGTTTCTAACTTATCTGGTCAGCTGCTATAGCTGTTGATGTTAATACCCCTCCCCATCACTTGACCAGGCCTGGCCCTCTTCTCGGCTGCTGTCATGTTGACTGGTACCAGCTCACAGCTGAACCTCCTTGCCATCATCGTAGACCCATGGAAGTTCCCTTTCTGGGAAACACGGGAGGTTCTGCTTGCTCCTTGGGAATGATGGACTGATAGAGTGCACGACTCCGAGGTGCATTTATACTCCAGAGCTTCCCGTTGAATCAGGCAGAAGCAAACCTGCAGCCGAGCCCACATCTTTGCAAGCTCCCCAGTCGCCCACTTGTGGGGAAAGCCTCCTGAGGCCCCACTGATGCCTGGAATCACACTGCATGCCCTTGCTGCCACTTGCTTGGTGGTCAGCTCCCCACCTACACTCCCAAAGATGGTCTATTGTTTGCCCAGCAACTCCAGGCCTTTTTGGCACTCTTCAACTAGGGAGAACTTTTCTTGGAGTATTTTTTATCTGTGCTTGCTGGAGATTCTGGGTTGGAAGATTCTACAGTGTCTTGTCTGGCATAGATGGGAGGCAATAAGGAAACCCAGAGAATTTGCTGCCATGTCATTCCTCAGGTCCTGAGTTCCCTCGGATAGTCTGACTTCTTTTTGCACCTTTCAGTCTTCCTGTGCCTGTTTATTGTGTGATGTCCAGGGTTTGTTAGTTGGTAGAAGGAGGATCTGGGAGGAATGGGGATATTACATCTTGGCAGAATTGGAAGTCCTTTATTTTCCTTACAGTACTTCTGCCTGAAGAGCTTATAATAATAAAATAACTAGGGAGTGATGAGCTTTGAGTATTTATTACCTTTATTTAAAAATATAATTTATTTAAAGTGTAACTTTGTATAAATTA
The DNA here is from genome assembly GCF_030020395.1 of Manis pentadactyla. Classification (NCBI taxonomy): domain Eukaryota; kingdom Metazoa; phylum Chordata; class Mammalia; order Pholidota; family Manidae; genus Manis; species Manis pentadactyla. Next base: position 154,043,440 of record NC_080020.1, on the reverse strand, counting down.
AGTTTTAGTAATTAATTTATCAAAGCAAAGTCAGGTTTGTTGAGGAGCAGACCACAAGGTGGGACTAGATATGCAAGCAACTTAGGGGGCAGCATCTGTGAAGGGTCACGGGAGGGAGCAGGAGGAGGTGGGCGGAGCCTTCAGCATGTGTGCGGGCAGGCTGACACCTGGCGGTGAGAGAAGGAGGGGGCAGGGCAGCGGTGGGGGAGTCTCAGTGGGTCGGTAGGGGCTCCCTGGGCCAGAGTTGTCTGTTGGGCAGGAATGGCCTGACTGTAGAGCCTGGCTGTGCTCCGTCACCAGCTGGAACAGTGGGAGAGAAAAGTAGCCTTGGTGTGAACACCACAGTACGTTCCAAGGCATGGCCGCTGGAGGCTTTGGGGAAGATGCTCCCTGCTGCAGGTTCTCTTAAAGGAAACCCTGAGCAACCCTCCTTATGGCCGCCATAGTCCACCCCTTGTACTGCACAGGTCAGTCCGTTCTCCCCCATCTCCTCAAGTGCTGCTGTTGATTCATCTCAGACCATGAAAACGTCCTTTACTCCTGTAGAGATGTTGGAACCTTGTTTCAAGATCGTCTTGTCAGGAAATCCTTCCTGCCTCCCATTTTGCTCCCCCCTGTTTTGAACACACAGCCTATGTTACATACACAGGAGGCCTACTTTGACACACAGTATCTAACAAGAGATACAAAGATGCTCCTTATAGCAGGTCCCTAGGTCTGGAGGCTCTTCTCAGAGTCACCAGCAATTCAGAGTGTTAATGCCCATTTTGTATCTGTCATTGACAGTTATGATCTAAGTCTTGATGAAATGAGAGCTTTGACAGTTCAGAGAGTGAAGTTTATCATGGGTCTACCTGTGTTAAAATGTGCAATTCAGGAACAGGTAAGTGTCATTGTCACTGTATTGTAATGTGTGTCTGTGAGAGAGGAAGAAAGGGAGACAGAGAGAAAGAGGTTTTGGTTTTGTTTGCTTCTGTGACCTGTGGAAGGATATTTATTTTGTCCTGGGGCAAACTGACAGTATCCTCAGTACGGCAGATGCCCTCTTCTGCCCCTTTTCTGCCCCACCACCCGTTACCCTAATAGACCCCTTACCTTGGCCCACACATTCACTCCTCCTAAGCTCAGAGGCTAGGGAATAGGGGAAACAGGAGAAGTAATGAAATATTTGTTCACAAAACAAATATCCTGGGCATAAAAATTCAAATATCTGAGAAGTGAAATTAACTCATCTTATAGGCTTTTAAAGCATGTTAGACTTGTCCAAAATGTATGAGCTGTTTGCTGAAAAGTGCCCTATTAAATTTAATTAAATTATTTTAGTCAGTGTAACCTCATTAAAAAGAAAAAAGGAAAGAAAGATGGGTCTGAGGATTCTTGTGTGGTGCTAGCATTAGGAGCCATATATTAGCCAAGTTTAAACCTCGGTCCACTCCATTCAGCTTCGTGGCCTTCTTAATCCTAACACTTAAGTAAGGGAAAATGAAAACCCTCCTGGTGAGACACCATGGGGGGCGGGCCTGAACTGGTGATGAGCTTCAGCTTTAGAGGAGGCGCTAGGCCTCTCCTGCAGGGGCCCTGGCCCCTTTCTGGCCAGCGTAGTCTGTGGAGGGATCGCTGAGGCTCTTCCCCATTCAGGAGGCCTCTGGGGGCTGGTTCCTCTGTGTAGTGTGGATCAGAGCCAGTGGGGGGCCTAAGGTCCCTGTTTGAGAATAGCTAACACCCTATGACCCCGTTTGGCTGGCTGTCCGGAGGAGGCAAGGACAGAACTCGGCGTTGGTTTGTCAGCAAGGAATTATAGGCAGAGCTTTCACCTCCTGTTGAGAGACTGTAGCCGCCTCCAAGGTGACAAGGAGGTGGTATTGCCATACTCAGATGGAGAGTGTGTGGATGGAAAACTAGAGTGATGCATGCTGCAAAGCCTAAAAAATAATTTCACACCAAGCAGTCTGGCAAGGTAGATTTGCAAGCTAGGAGGCTGCCTCTCAACATACATTTAGAGCTGAGGAAGCAACCAATAAAGGAAGAAGAAAAAAAAACCCAAACCCTCTTTGCTTTCAGTCACTTTCTCCATCAGTCTGGCCTGCAAATGCATCTGGCTTGGGGCTGGTTGGAAGGTGCCATCCTGACATATGGCCAGTCTCCTCCCATAATCAGCCCAACTTGTCTGTGGCTTAACTTTACATCCATACTCAAGACCCGGATGTGAGGGTTGATCCTTTAATGAGGTTTACTAATGGCTGCGTGACCCACTGAGTCTGGAGGATTAGCCTGTGTAATCATGTTCCTGATGAAGCTGTTGAGCCCTGGATCCAATTATCTTCCTGTTCTCCTGGTTCCCTTCGTGGTCTTAGGCCGTCCAGGGACTCTGCCCTGGATGATTAGATATAATTCCTCCAGGAGGCACAGGATTGGCCCTAGACGGTCCCTCCAGTTCATTTCTGTTAGTTATTGCACTTAATTAAATGCCTGTTTGGCACTTCTCTGTGTGAATTCAAAAAAGCTACGGAGCCGGAAGGCCGGCCAGCTGCCCGGTCATCAGTGTGGCAGGCTCACCGTGTCGGGCAGATGTCCTGAAACTCAGCAGCACTGAGAGTGTTTGAAAGCTCTCAGATTCCACCCTGCAAACACTGGGGGAGCACCCATGTCCAGGAATTCTAGAAGTATTACATGATTCATTGTACCTCTTAGTGAAACATGGAGTCATGGCTACACTGCCTGTTCAGAGTGTTCCAGGTCCCTCCAGCTTTCCCTGCCCCGTTTTGTGTTGCTGTTAACTTCTGTGGGTGATCTCTGGGCTCCCAGGCAGAACGCAGTGTGTATGGAGTAATGATGGTGTTCTCGAGGACAAGTGAGGAATGAACCCCATTTGTTCCAGGTCTCTATGGACAGTCCACAGGCCAAGAATAAGCCATTAAAATATTTCCACTCTTATGTTTCCCTTCTGCCATCTGCATTAGATTTGAAATGTTCTAATAATTTTAAAAGGAAACAAGAGTATCTGAGTTGACTACAGGGTGTGCACACACACATGTACACACAGTGTGAGCACATCAGTGCATCTGGTCGACTCCTCTACCTGTTTCCAGTGACATCACATTTGTGCATCAGCCAGCTGCTGGCCCTGTGCGGATTCCTGCGGGGCTGGATTGTGGGCAGGGGAAGTCACTGACACCCTGTATTTCCTGACGAGAGAGGAAGCAGGTGGGACATCTACTCTGAGCAGTGCTAGGACTGCAGCTGTGGCCTGCCCTTGGGTGCCTTGTCTTGTGTGTGTGGCAGCTTCCTCTGAGTCGCTGGCCCCTGGAAGCTGGCAGAGGCTGATGACCTGCACCCAAATCACCATAGCCAATAACAGCAGCTCAAAACTTACTGACTTTATGTCAGTCACAGTGCTAAGAACATATGGATGCTCCTACCTCATAGTCACAATAGCTAGCATGATATTCCCATTTTACAGAAGGGTAAATGGAAGCTGAGTAGTTAGGTAGTGAGTTATACATATAACTGGTGGAACATGGATTCAAACCCAGGTGGTCTACTTCCTGAGCCCACTTCAATCTGGTGGTTCTGGTGCCTGGCTGCACTCCTGGGGGACTTCCCTAACTCCTGCTGTCTGGGCCTTTCTCAGCCTGGTCAGAGGAGCATTTAAATCTCAGGTGATCTGTGCATCCTCGCTTGAGTACTGCTGCGCTGCCCTTTCCAAGTCCCCCATGCTGCCTCCCCCAAATTGTTCCCCTTCAGCATTTGGTCTATGCCAGTCGTGGTTCAGGGATGACTCATAGGAATGCTCCATCTCAGCATTTGCTCCCCCTGGGAGGAGGGAGCCAGGTGGGGTCAGGCTGCTCCTGGCCAAATGTGGTGAGGCGTGGGGACAGATGGGAGGACAATGAAGCACCCGCTCCATGATAGCTCCCTGCCCTGTCTTCTTTCCCATCCTGAGCTCTGCTCACCCTCAGCCTCAGGGCATGAACAGGTGGTGGGCATGGGAGCCTCATCATTTTCTAAACCAGTGGTTTTCCAAGTATGGTCTGAGGACCTCTGGAGGGGCCCAAGACACTTTCAGGTACTGTTTGAAGAGTAGATGTCCAACTACCTGAGTGCATGACACCAGATTTTCATTAAACTTCAACCCAAACAACCCCATGGTGACTGATGGAGTGCGGAAGCAGAGAGGAGCATCCGGCTGTCTTTTATTAAGCCAGATGCTCAAACAATCTGTAACAGTGCAGGACAATGCCATTCTTCTCACTGATTGCTTTTTGGTTTGGAAATTACAGTTTTTTTGTAAGAATTATGTTATTTATATTAACATGTAATGGAATTATTATTGTTACTTTTTAAATGAATAATTATTTTAAAACATCTGCTTTTAAAATTTATATTAACATGTTATGTTAATTTAATAACATGTTATGTTAATGTTAATATAAATAACATTAATTATGTTATTTATATTAACATGTAATGGGATGATTATTGTTACTTTTTAAATGAATATTTTAAAACATCTCAGTTTTAATTACTGTTATGGTAAAATGATAGGTAGAATCTGCATAAGCAAAAGTTCTTTGGTAATGTCAGTAATTTTTGAGAATCTAAAGGGGTTCAGAGACCATAAATTTTGAGAACCACTGACTTAAATCATCCAGTTTTCTCAGGAAGCCCAATTTCACATCAGTTTGGAGGGGAATTGGAAGGAGGTGGGGGGCTTTATATTTATTATCATTCTCTATTATTTTGATTGGGATTTTAGATAGTCTCAGTTTGGGATGGTTTTTAAATGTTTTTATGTTTAGACAGTACCAGGTAGGTGATCAAATCTAAAATGGAATAAAACTCTAAGGTCAGCTCACCTTGGAGGGCATCAGCAAATGGGAATTGGGTTGCAATGCTAATTAACCCATGAGAAAAGGAGCAGCCTTTCCCAGGAAGCAAATACATTGATTCAGTTTGGTTTGCAGAAAAGGAGCTGAGCAGGGAATATGCCAAGAGGCTGAGGAAGTCTCCCCTGCCACTGGTCCTTTACGCCAGCCCATCCTGCCCAGGCCCACAAACACCAGTGCCAGCCCCGAGTGGTCCTGCAGAGCATGACCAAGCACACCTCCCCTGCCCCGTCCCAGTTCTGGTTCCTAACCTACTTTCAGCTCTTGGCCCCCACACCCTGGCCTTGGCTCTACCCTTGGTGCTCTGGCTTCTGTTTTTCTTGGAACCCAGGCTTTTCCTAGTGGGCTGTGACAGGCTGCCCTTGGCTCTGTCTTGCATGCTGCCTTTGGCAGGAGTCCCTGTCCCAGCTCCAACTCCACAACTTGGACTCTGGCCACTTGGCCAACACTCTGGCCAGGCCAGCCCTGGCTCCACGGGGTGCGTGAAGGATTTGAGCAGAGATGACAGGCCAGGATGGCCTGTTCACAGAAGTTCCTCTGTGCAGATTCGTATCTGAACTGAGTCATCATCTGTAATGGCCACAGGGATTACTTGAAAGGGTGTGCCAGAGAGTGAGTCGGGACCTACCCAGGGACTCCAGTGTAGCTGGAATCTTGGTTTTGTTTATTTATTGCACTATAAACCATTCTGCATGGTGACAGCTTCTCATTTTAAGGCTTAATTATTATTCTTGCAATGAAATACTATTTTAAAAATAATAATTATTACTTGCTAATAATTTGCTAAGTCCCTTCTGTATGCCAGGTGAGGGGATTGATGCATTTTACAACTTTTTATTGAACACCTACTATAGTATAGTATAGTACTATAGTAGGAGTTCAATAAAATCAGGCATTGTTCAAGAGGCAGTGAACAAAGCAGGCAAAAAATACCTGTCTTTATGGAGTGTGCATTTTTGTCTGGGAGGAATCAGACAATAAACTAATAAATAAGTAACTTTATAGTATGTCAGATGGCTGTAGATGCTGTGGCTAAAAATCAAGCATGGTAAGTTGTAAAAACTACCTCTGTTCACAGATGGCATGATCCTATATGTAGAAAACCCTAAAGATTTCACACACGCACACACACACACACACACACAAAATATTAGAACTAATAAATTCAGCAAAGTTTCAGGATACAAGGTCAACCACTATTTTCCCTTAAAATTAATGTAAAAAAATGCACTTCCCATTACTATAAAAGTAAGCTATACATCAAGCTGGTAACATCAATACGTTATATTCATCATTACTTGCTGTCAATAATGATAAATTATGTGATTACACTAATACTCAGAAGAATTTCCAAAGCGACTAGGAATTTGCTAGGCAGTATGTGGTGCCAAGAGAATAGGTATTAAATTTAAGGCAAGCATTTGGAAAATCCTAACCTGTCAGAATACTATAGTAAAGGAGAAAAATGTTCTCAGACAGAGCCATCCTTCCTGTCTGGGCTTCCCTGGGGGGAATAGAAGCACAGTGGTACAAAGAGCCTTTGTTACGGAATTCTCCCAGCACTCTGCTCAGGCACCCTACTGCGTGGCCCCCTGGAGGGATCAGCAGAGAATAAGGGACCTGAAGAGAATAAGAAGGGTCAGATGTGGAGGCCAAGTGAGAAATTTGGATTTTATTGCAAAGGTAACTGGAATCACTGAAGAGTTTTCACACTCGTGGGTTAGGGTGGAAAGAAGGGGAATGAGGGAAGCCTAGCATGATGCATATTTTAAAAATATTATAGTGCCTTAATCAAAACTTACAAGCTAATTTAAAAAACATATATGGAAATGGAATAGACGTGGAATGGTGAAAGCAGTTCTGAAAAAGGACAGATTTGGAGAGCTCTCACTACTAGATTTCAAGACTTAGCAGAAAGCTCCTTGAGATTATGTGGGTCTGGCATAAAGACAAACAGGTTAATTCGACATGATGGAGTCCTGAAATCAAATCATGTATGATCAGTTGGTTTTTGACAATGCTGCAAGGCAATTCAATGGGAAAGAAAGGTTTTTTCAGTAAATGGAGCTAGAACAACTAGTTAAACTTGGTTTAGAAAAAAGTTAACCATTTTTCTATATGCATTCACACAGGCATAATTTTAGATATACATTTAAACACAAATTCTAAAGTTACAAAGTTTAGTTACAAATTCTAAAGTTACAGGAAAATGTCCTTTTGACTTTAGGATAGGTAGAGTTTTCTTAGGGCTCCCCCCAAACGATAAATTTGTAAAACAAAATACTGACAAATTGGTCTTTATCAAAATTAAACACTGTTTTTCATAGAAAGATGTAATTGAGAGAATAAGAGGAAAATCCACAAAGTAGGAAAAATATCTCCAGTGCATATATCTGGAAAAATGTATGTCTGGGTACAAAGGATATGTATCCAGAATATATTCAGAATTCCTAGAGCTCAATAGTAAAAAGACAACCCAATTTAAAAAATAGGCAAAAAACTTAAATAGGTACTTTAAAAGTATACAAATGGCAAACTAGCATATAAAAATGTGCTCAGCATCTTCAGTCATCTGAGAAATTTATATTAAAACCATAATGAGATGACATTACATCCCAAAATAGCTAAAAATGGAAAAGACTGACAATACTGACAAGGATGTGGAGAAACTGGAACTCTCATATATTGTTGGCAGGAGGGGCCCAACCATTTTGACAAATTGTCAGTTCCTTATAATATTAAACATAAACCTACCTTCAACCCAGCAATTGCATTCCTGGGGATTACAAAAGAGAAATGGAAACACATCCCCAAGAGACTTGTATGTGAATGCTTGGATCAGGTATATTCATAATTAACCCAAAATGGAAACAACACAAATGTTCATCAGCAAGAGACTGGACAAATTGTGGAATATTTGTAGATGGAAAACTAGTTAGTCATAAAAAATAATGAAGCACTCATATATAAAATGACATGGATGCCTTATTTGTATGAAAGAAGGTGGACACAGAAGAGAACGTACTGTACAATTTGATTTATGCAAGTTCACGAAGAGGTAAAGCGAAGCTAATGGATGGTGAGGAAAAGAGAATGTGGTTTCTTCTGGGGGGGGAGGACTCCTTGAAAGGGGGCAGGAGGGCATTTTCTGCAGGGAATGGGAACATTCTATAACCTTAATTGGCATGATGTTTTCACAGATAATTGACTAGAGCTCATGCATTTAAGCTCTGTGCATTTCACTGTATGTCAGGTTTAATAATAATAATAATAAGGATAATGTCTGATGTTGGGACAGAGTGGAAGCAGGGAGGCCAGCTGAGAGGCTGTTGTGCTAGTCCAGGCACACGATGGTGGTGGGAGATGGCAGAAGTGGTCAGACTTGGGTTCTCTTTTGGAGGGAGGGTCAGGACTGGTTGGCCCACTGGCAAGAGTCTCATTGAGAGCAGGCCTCAGATGGCTGAATCCTCAAAGCCCGTTTGTTAATTTTATTTGTACATTTCACTCTGACTCCTCTTTCCGAAATAATTTGAGGCTATTATAACAGAGGGCATGTATTCAGTAAGACTGAGAAGACATAACTAAAATAGAAAATTGAAACCAGAAGACAGAAGAAGCAGTTTGAGGACTGATACTAGGAAAGTATGATCGGGGACCTCTTTCTGCCCAGTTCCCTTGGCTGGGCACCTAATGGGGGCTGCCAAAGGGATGCCAGGGGAGTGGTCTTTTAATATCAGAGGGAAGACAGCTCAGATTACAGACACTTCAGCAGTGCTGAATCAAGTTGAGTTTAGTTGAAGAAGATAGGCTTTTTAGAGACTCTCTGGGCTTATGAAACCAAAAATCAAATAGAATTTGATTCTGTAACAGAATACTACATCACAAAGGTCTGATACATTAAGTGCTCCACAAAGAAATGGGGGCTACTTTAGGGAAAACTACCTTCCTTCTGTTTGAGATTGAATTTATCAAGCAGAGATATGAATAGCAGGGCGTATAGTTTAGGACCAAATGCAAGGCTGGATATACTCTCCACACATTTATGGGACCATTATCATGTAAAACGACTACAAACCAACCTTCTGATATGGGAATTGAGTTTGGTTTAAATATACCAAGTCTAAAAGATGGCACCTATGGATACCCTAGAAATACTGTAAAAATGTATGCCAAAAAACACATTGATTACTGACTGATCATTATCAGTATAGACAATTCATTATGTTGCCAATGGAATGAGAGGGAACCTTGTCAATATTACACATTCTTAGATTAAGAACAACGAATGGATCAGAAGTGAAAGAATGGAAGATAAAAGAGAATTAATGTGTGGAGAAGATGTTAAAAATACATGATAGTAAGGCAGTCAATTAAACTAAGCCTAGTCTTAGTTCTGGAACATTTGCTTGACTCATCGACATGGACCAGTCCAAATGAATGCTTAAATCAGCATCAGAGGGTTAATGGCTAACTCCTGTTGGCATTGCCTGTTGGATCCAGTAGCCAAGATCAATGTCTTGTGCAGACACTGGGGAAGGAAAATAATCATGGACAATTTATAATGCTCCAAGATTGCCAAATTTGGGGTTGAGTCTTTAGCAAACATGATTGTGATTTATTTCAAACTGGTGATTAAAAATGACCACAGTTGGATATCACTAATGATAAAGTCATACTCCTACCTCAAGAGTGTAAATGGAGAAAATGAACTATGACAAAAACTAAGAGCAGTTGGAGATTCTGAGGGACTGACTTCTGGTGGTTTAGGTGTGCCTACGCCAGAGCTGATGACTGACAGTGAGGAACGGTTGTTGTGATGATGTGGGGTGGGGTTACTCTCAGGAACATTACTTGGGTACCAGGACATTGAAGTCAGGTGCTCTCTGGGGACAAGGCTGGTGGTACAAAATAGGGGTGGACCCAGTGATAAAGTCTGGGCTGTCCAGAGTCCTGGGGCTTCCTCTAGAATTACAATGAAGGGCAGCAAGGGGTGGGGGTGAGACCTCTATATGCGGGATCTGAATATGTGATTTCTGCCTTTCCTCTACACTTAAAGATGGCCCTGATTGGACCTCCCTGAACCTAGAGTTTTCCCTGTGTTATAACCCGTCCTATTTAGCCTCTCATGGAGGGTTGTTGAGAGGATCTGCAGTACAGAGGACATGGAGCCCTCCAAAAAAGTCCACAAATATCTGTTACAGTTGTTTTTTATTATTTGCTGGTAACTAACTCCAGTGTAAAAGCTGGAGCCATGCAATGGCTCATGCTCAGGCCTGGAGATATTTTAGGAAATAATCAATACAAGATGCATTGGGTTGGAGCCACAGTAACAGTCATAAATCTTGACAGTCCACTGTTTGATAAAAATCAATGCTTGAGAGAAACACTTCAGAAGTCTACAGGAGGGGAAAACAGTGTGTTTTGGGAGCAAGCTTAAGCCAGGGTGGAAACAGAGTCATCCAGGAAGGGTGGTTATCATCCCACCGCTGGTGGGTCAGTTTACATGCACACTTGCACGCACGCACACAGGCAGCAGGCACCAGCTTTGTTGGCTGGATCTCAGAAGAGAATGGTGAATAAGGAGATAAGCATTGATTCCAACAAACAGATAATTGCAATTTGTATACTTAGGGGCCACCACCTCTTAAGGAAATGCCGCCTGCCTCTGAATTTTAAAAATAGAACAGCGACAATGTTTTGCCTGGTCTCATTTCTCTGAAGGAGAAGAGTATGCTCACGGAGCTTTGGAATTTGTGGCTGTTGCAGATGGTGAGAGAAGAGGGCAACAAAGGGCAGCCGGATGTCATGTTTTTTAAATGATTACGGCACTGAGATGGCCTGTGGTTAGAAAGGAAAGGAAAGAATATTGCTTTTCCTATATTCAAAGTGTTCCCAAACTTTCCAAATCCTATCTTCACATTAAGGTGGTCACCTGTTCTGGGGCCAGGTGTGCGCTGCTGTCGCACAGCAGAACCCAGACTCGTGGCAGCATCGTGCTCCAGGGAGGGAGGAACAAACTTGGTTAGGGCCACGTGAGGCCAGGCGGCAGTCTGCCTGGGGCCTGGCCTCCGAGCTGGTGTAGCCGACTTTACTGTGTCAGAATAGTCTGTGAAGGCTTCACTTGTGGTCAGATTCAACAAAGATGAAAACATTTAGGCTGTGTCAGTAGGGTGATGGGATTGTTTTTAATTTAAAAATAATTGCTTTTATTGTTTTGATTTTTAATTTTAAAACTAATATACACTTATTATGAAAACACATTAATCTGAAAGGTCTGAAAACCATAAGGAAACCTTGACATTGGGTCTGTTGTGTTTTCAGGCAGAGAAAACAAAGAATTTTGTCAGCTGAAGTCTTGTTGTGGGAAAAGTCCTCTCCACAGTGGACATGGCCACAGGAGTCCAGGTGAGATGCACTGGGACCCCCACCCTTCGGCAATGGATGCTTAGCTTTGAATGTAAAGGAGTAAAAATAACCCTGCAGCCATCAGTCTCTTTACTGGGATAGATGTTTGTAAAATGATACACCTTACAACCCACCACCCTGACTGCCTCTTTGACCATTATATTCAATTCTGTATTTATTTTCTCTTTGTTTTTCTTTTCTGTTTTGTTTTAGTTCATTTCTGTCAATCATTTATTTTTGTTTTATTTTTATAAAAACAATATAATAATTGTGATTTACTTTCTTCACTGAAATATTATCACTAAGATTGATCTGTACTGCTGTGTGCCCTGGCATTTACATTTTAAAAAATTCTTTTTGTTTTGAACTAATAGTGTTTACAGAAGTTACAAAAATAATACATGAAGAGCGAAGTGACCTCTTCATCATGCGAAGTTTCCCTCAGTGGCAACATCTTATTTAGCTGAAATGCAATATAAAACCAGGATATCAACATCAGTACAGTGCTGTTAACTAGATTTCATCAACTTTTACATGCACTCAGTTGTATGTGTGTATACACACACATGTGCTTATAGTTCTGTGCAGTTTGGTCCCCTATATAGATTTGTGTAACTGTCATCACAATCAAGATGTAGAACTGTTTCATCATCACAAAGAACTTACCGTGCTACCCATTTGCAGTTGCACCCAGCCTCCACCCACCCCTGTGCTTTGACAACCGCTATTTTCCATCTGTATAGTTTTGCCATTTGGGGTGTAAAATGGCATGGCTGTGGGGTCTTGCTCTGTGTGTCCCAGCTCACCAAGGCTGGTAAACCAAATGGCTTGGAGGGTGTGACTGCCACAGCCCCTCATGGCACCCTAAGTCTCCCAGCACAGTGTCATTCTTGTGGCCCTACATATGCCCTTTTCTGTCCCTAGATACCCCTGGGTCTCAAAATAAGTCCGTGCATCTAAACATCCAGCCCCTAAAGGGGAGAAATAGTAACTAGAACACGAAGAGAGAATGATCAGACAGAAAGCCAGGTCAATTGTCGGTGAGTCCAAAATGGCAGGCATTTCTGCTCTGTGGCATAGATATTTAAAAATGGGTAAGAAAAACAAAGAAATCTAAGAGTGCCATTTGTGGTGAGGACACCCACCACTAGGTCCCTTAGGGGAGACTGGCTTCCCTGTGATTCAGCCAGGCAGGGTCTCCTCCTTCTGGGATGGGTTGGCTGTGGCTTCCAGAGAGAAGAAATTCAGCTGCAATGCAGCAAATAGATCCCCCTTTCAGAAATACCGATGACCCTGGTCTAGACTCTTGATCCTCAGTTTGGGCTTTTACTGTAGTGCCCCCGCCTGCCTTCTCTTCAGCAAGCCTCTGGTAGGCTGGGACATGGGAAAATCTCCACAGCGGGTTCCAGCACGCTGGGTGGGGAGCCCTATCCTCTGCTTCTCTAGGGTTTTGCACCGAACCTAGTATGCAGAGTGTTTGTTTGAATGAATGCTTGTTTGAAGGGATTTCAAATGTTTGAAATGTTTGCAATCTCAGATGTTTGTTTTTTTGAATGAGGAGTGTACCAAGAAGTTTAAAAAAGAAACAAAAAGCATTTTAGGAATGTGAGGGCTTGGCTGGCACATTTAAAAAGAGAACTGGCATGAGAGAAACTAACTAGGTCCTGAAATGAGAAGTTGAGATGGCAAGGGCTTGTAATTATTTGGTGATGGGTTGGGAATGGGTCTCTACTAGTGAAATCCAGGGCATTGAGTACTCCCTAACCTTGCTGTTTTCACCAAGCAAGCAAAATTCATGTAACCGTGTGTGTGTGTGTGTGTGTGTGTGTGTATACATGCATATTATTTTTAATTTCTCATTTCACAGGTATTGACAGTTGAAGAAATGATGCCTCACATTCAACATTTGAAAGGAGCACATAGTGAGAACGTATTTCTTAAAGACAAAAGGAAAAAGGGCTATTAGCTGGTAACAGTTCTTCATGAAAGACAAATTTTTTTAATTTGTGGGGAACCTGGACTCTACTCTCACCTGGAAGTAAAAAGGAGACAACCTCACTTCTATTGAAGTGATGTCAAAAGAAGCCAACTAAAACAGATTTAGATAAGATTCAAGGAACATAACATAATATCCAAAATCTTCAGCATTCAATAAAATATCACTCATCATTTCAGGAACTAGAAAGATCTCAAACTGAATGAAAAAAACAATAGATGCCAATACCAAGATGACAGAGGTGGTAGAGTTATCTGATAAAAAATATTTTAAAGCAGCCATGATAAAAATACTTCAATGAGCAATAATGAACATGCTCAAAACAAATGGAAAAGTAGAAATTCTCAGCAGAGAAATAGAGTTTCAGCTAATAAATGGAAGATATAAAGAAGAGCCAAATAGAAATTTCACGACTGAAAAGTACAATAACCAAAAATGTAATAGATAGGCCTGACAGCAAAATGTATGAAAAGAACATGTGAACTTGAAGATGGAACAACAGGAATTACTCAGTCTGAACAACACAAGAGAAAAAGGCTGAACAAAATCAACGGAGCCTCTGGAACCTGTGGGACTATATTCAAAGATTTAATACTTATCTCATTGGATTCCCAGAATGAAAGGAGAAAGAAGACAGGGCTAAAAAGAAGTCCTGGAAGAAATAATGGCTGAAAAAGTCCCCAAATTTGTCAAGAGATATAAAACTTCAGATTGAAGAGGTTTAGAAACCCCAAATAAAATTAACACAAAGAAATCTACACCAAGGCACATTACTGTATAATCAAAGTCCAGAAATGAAAGAGAAAATTAAAAAAATCTTGAAAGCAGCCGAAAGAAACAACATCTTATCTATGGGGGAAACAACAATCTGAATGACAAAAGATTTCTCATCAGAAACCATGGAGACTAGAAGGAAGTGCACAATATTTTTCAAGCACCGAGAAAAGAACTGCTAACTCAGAATCCTACATATGGTGAAAATATTTTTAAAAAATGAAGAAATCAAGAAGTTTTCAGATGTAAGAAAAGGAAAGAACTTATTGCCAGCAGACCTAACCTAAAATAATGAATAAAGGAAGTTCTCTAAACAGAAATGATAAAAAAAAAAAAGGAACCTTGGGAAAAAAGGAAGAGAGAACACAGCAAAAATGCAATGTATTTTCCTTCTTTTCTTGATTTTCCAAAATTATGTATGATGATGGAAGCAAATATTTTGACACTACCTAATGTGATTCTAAATGAATATAGAGGTAATATTTAAGAAAATTATATTATTAGTGGGAAAGGGTAAAGGTCCATAAAGGAAAATAAATTTTTTTGCTTCACTCAACTGGTAAAATAAGGATAGGATGCTGTGATAATTTATGTATATGTAGTATAATACCTAGAGCAACCACTAAAAAAACTATAAAAAAGAGATACGCTCAGAAATACTAACAGAATTCTAAAAAATTACACAAATAACCCAAAGAAGTTGGGCATACAAGAAAACAGAAAAATTAAAAACATGGGGGGAAAAAAACCCAGAAAACAAAGAATAAATGGCAGGCTTAAGCCTTAAGATACACCATGCTAACAATCATCAAAAGAAACCTGGATGAATTAGTTTGCTAGGGCTTCTGTAACAAAATACCATAAAGTCGGTGGAATAGACAATAGGAATTTATTGTCTTACAGGTCTGGAGGCCAGCAGTCCAAGATGAAGTCAGCAGGGCCGTACTTCCTCTGAAGGTGCTGGGAAGAATCTGCCCCGGTCTCGCTCTTTCTTTCGGTAGGTTTGGCTTGTGGCAACATGACTCTGATCTTCATATGTTGCTCTCCCGGTGTGTGTCTGTCTCCAAACTTCCCCACTCTATATAAGGGCATCGTTATGTTGGATTGCAGTTCTACCCTATTCCAGTATGACCTTCATTTTAACCTAACTAATTACATCTGCAACAACCCTATTTCTAAATAAGGTCGCATTCTTATTGGCACGTATGAGGTACTGAGGATTAGGACTTGAACCTCCTTTTGGGGGACACAATTCAACCTGTAACCCTGGAGTAGCCATATTAATTTCAGGCAAAGCAGACTTTAGTGAAGGGAAAATTATCAGGGATAAAAAGGGGCATTATATAATGACAAAAAGGGTCGATTCTCCAAGACACAACAATCCTTGTGTATGCACCTAACATCAAAATATGTGAGGCAAAAACTGAAAGGAAAAATAGGCAGATTCACTAGTATAAATGGAGATTTCAACACTCTTTATCAGTAATTGACAGATCCAGCAGGCAGAAAATCAGTAAGGATAGAGCTGAACTGAACAACAATATCAATCAACTGGATCTAATTGGCATTTATAGAATACTTCATCCAACAGCAACAGAATATACATTCTTCTTAAGCTCACCTGAAGTATACTAAGATAGACCATAAAACATGCCTTAACAAATATAAAAGAATAGGAATCATATAGTCTCAGACCACAGTGGAATTAGGTTAGAAATCAATAACACAAGGATGACTGGAAAAATTCCCAATATCTGAAGATGAAACAACAGATTTCTAAATAACACATGGGTCAAAGAAGAAGTCTCGAGAAATTTTAAAGGATCTTGAATGAAATAAAATGAAATACAGCTCATCAAAATTTGGGGGAGGTATCAATAGCAGTGTCTAGAAGGAAATTTATAGCATTGAGTGCATATATTAGAAAAGAAGAAAGATCTAAAAATAAATAATTCCAGGGACTTGAGAGCAAAGAAAATTACTAGAACAGAGAGGGTCGTTACATAATAATAGGGTTAATTCAGAAGATTATTAATTCTAAATGTATATGCATCAAACAACAGAGCTGCAAAATATATGATGGAAAATTTATATAACTAAAATGAGAAAGACAAATCCATAATTGTTGTTGGAAATTTTAATACCTTTTTGTCAGTAATTCATAGAACTAGACAAAAAATCAGCAAAAGTTTCAAAGTATTCACCACCCTCAACCAAGAAGATTTAGTTGACATTTATAGAAAACTCCAGAACAACATCAGAATACACATTCTTTTCACATGCACACAATACTTATTCCAAGATAAATCACATCCTTACCTATAAAAAAAAACCTCCACAAACTTAAAGAAATTGAAACAACAGAGAGTGTATTCTTCAACAACAATGGAATCAAACTAGAAATTAATAAGAGTTTCCAAATACTTGGAAATTAACACACTTCTAAATAATCCATAGGTAAAAGAGGAATTCTCAAGGAAAATTTAAAAATACATTGGATTGAATGAAAATACAAATCAAAAATTGTGGGACACAGCTAATGCAGTGAGGAGAGGGAAATTTGTAACACTAAATGCAAACATTAGAAAAGATGAAATGCCTCAAGTCAATAATCTAAGCTCCCACCTCAAGAACCAGGAAAAAGAAGAGCAAAATAAACCTGAAACAAGAAGGAAGGAAATAATGAAGATCAGAGCAGAAACCAATGAAACTGAAATAGAAAAAAAAAAGAGAAAATCAATGAAACAGCTGTTTCTTTGAAGAGATCAGTAAAATTTAAAACCTATGGAAAAAAGAGAGATAAGACACAAACTACCCTTATTAGAAGTGAAACAAGGGATATTATTACAGACATACTAAAAGAATAATCAGAGAATATTACAAACAACTCTACCCACATAAATTTGACGACTTTGTCCAATTCCTCAAATTATACAAACTACCACAGTTCCCATTTATAAAACAGCTAATTTGAATAGCTCTGTAGATATTATGAAGTTGAATTTTTTTCATAACTTAAGAACCCTTCCCAAAAGAAATATCAGTCCTGAAGAATTCCACCGAAACTTTAGAGTTTAACATTAATTCTGTGCAATCTCTGCTGGAAAGTAGAAGAGGAGGGAACACTTCCCAGTTCATTTTATGAAGCTAGTATTATGCTGATACTAAACCAGACAAAGACATACAAAAAGAAAAGTTTAGACCATTATCTTTCATAAATATAGGTGCAAAAATTCTTAACACATTAGCAAATAGAATTGAGCAATATTTAAAAAGAATAATAAAATCAAGTGGGGTTTATTCTAGGGATGCAAGACTGGGTCAATCCTTAAAAATCAATTAAAGTAGTCCACCTAATACCAGGCTAAAGAAGAAAAATCACATAATCGTATCAAGAGAAGTAGAAAAAGCATTTAAAATCCAATTCATGATAAAAGCTTTCAGAAAACTAGAAATATTGAGAAACTTCTTCAACTGAATAAAGAACATCCACAGAAGTTTATGACTTAGATTATACTTAATGGTAAAAGACTGAATGCTTTCCCCCTAAGATAAGTAATAAGACAGGATGTCTGCTCTCACCTCTCTTAAACAGCTTTGTGCTAGAAAGCTAGCCAGTGTAATCAGGCAAGAAAAGGAAATAAAGGGCATACAGATAAGAAAAAAAAATAAAGGAAGGGAAGCAAGGGAGAAAGAAAACTCCCAACTTGCAGGGGACATGTTTATTTACATAGAAACCCCCAAGGAATCCATCAGAAAAATCAAAACAAAAACTCTTAATAACTAATTAGTTTATCCAGATTACAGGATGCCAATCAACATACAAAAATCAATTGTAAATATCTAGATACTAGCAATAAATACATGGAAACTAAAATTGTAAGTAGATTATCATTTACAATCATTAAAAAAATATTTAGGTGTAAACCTAATAGAACATGTTCAGGATTGTGTACTGAAAACTACAAAATCTTCCTAGTTTATTCTCTTCTTTTCAAATTGGTTTAGGTACTTGGTTTCTTTCATATTAGAATAAACACTCATACATTGTTGGTAGGGCTATAAAATGGTATAGCACTAGGGTCACGAAAACTTATATTCACAAACAAAATATATACGGGCATGTTAACAGTCACTTATTCATAAGAACCAAAAACTGGAAGCAGCCTAGATACTTCAATAGAGGAATAGTTAAATAACCAGCGGTACATCCATCCTGTGGAATTCTACTCAGCAGTAAAAAGGGACAAACTATAGATACACTCAATGACTTGGATAAATTTCCAGGGAGTTAAGCTGTGTGAAAAAAGCCAATTCCCAAAGGTTATACACTGCAGGATTCCATTTATATAACGTTCTTGAAGAGATAAAATGATAGAAATGGAGAACAGAGGAGTTGGCCAGGGTTTAGAGAGTTGGGGGTATGGAAAAGAAGTAGGTGTGGCTATGAAAGTGCAACATAAAGGACCTCGTGGTGACAGAGAGGCTGTATCTTGGCTCTATCCATGTCAATATCCTGGTTTTTATATTGTACTATAGTTCTTAAGATGTTACCTTTGAGGGAAACTGGGTAATGGGAAGGGGGAATCTCACTGTTTAATTTCTTAATTTCTTAAGTGCATGTGAATCTATAATTATCTGAAAATAAAGTTTAGCTTAAAAAATCAAGGGTTTTTTCAATAATGTTCCAATCCAGGCTTTGTTTCAACTATCCTTGATTTTTCTTTTTCTTTCTTTCTCCTTCTTATTTATTTTTTTTCTTCACCATTGCTGCAATTATAATTGATCTGCCCCTTCCTGGACAAGGATTTTGATAGGAAAGAGGTAAGAAGTAGACCTTTAAGAAAGAAGTCCATTCTTGATAAGGAAAAATACTAGCAATAAATACATGTAAACTAAAATTTTAAATGCATTATTATTTCAAATTCACACATTTAAAATCATTTAAATCAAAAGATCATTTAAAATCTTTTAAATCAATTAAATCACTAAAAAAAAGGTGTAAATCTAACACACCATGTTCAGGACTTGTATAATGAAAATTTCCAAGTGCTCCTAGTTTATCCTTTTGTTCAAATTGTTTTAGGTTCTCAGTTTCTTTTCCTTTACATATGAATTTTAGAATAAACACTCATACATTGATTGCTGTTGGGGCTGTAAAATGATAGAGCAGAAAAACAGCAGTTTCTCAAAAGACTACATGTGCAACCACCATGAAACCCAATATTTGTAAAAATGCTTTGCCTCCTGGGTATTCATTGCCCATAAAACTTGAGAGTTGCAAGACCTTGTCAATGTCCATGTTACTCTGGTGCTGGCAGTTGCTCGGCCACTGAATGGCCTGGCTCTTTGAGTTCTCTTCCACCAGTTCAGGGTGAGGAACATTCTATGCTTCTCTGTGACAGTGGCCAAATGCAAAAGAGCCTGACAATGTCATTCTGGATCCACTCTATAAACATACATCCCTGTTGGGCCACCAGTGGACTCTGAGCTTCCTGTGCAGTGGTTGGCTTCTGTGTCAGGACCAATTTCCATGCCAAGTTTACTTTTCTGTGCCTCATCATGAGAGCGCTGGCTTCACATTGCTCTGACCATGAGGCGCACTGTAAGGGTCAGCTTTAACTTGTGGGTGCTGATGGCATTCTGTTTACCATAGACTTCTCTACAAATTGCAGAACTTGAACTCTGTTGTGAAGGTTATCCACTCTCCTGGCAGCACACTTCAAAATGACCACCATGAGCATCTCTCTGTGAATTGAGCCTAATGAGCTTTTCCTATGACAGCAGCCTGTGTAAAATTGAATGGAACACACATGTAGAGTCCAAGGTGTAAGTCTCAGGCTGTTTTCCTTCACTGTAGTAAGATTCCCTTTGGTCTTTGGACCACAACATATTCCCTTACTTAGATATCTCTTGGAAAGCAGGCAATGGGAATTGGATTTCTGTAATAGAGAACACAAGTTTTTCTTTCTGGGCATCACTGTGTCTAATGACATTTGAAAGTGTACTGGATCTGTGTTCTATGTCCTGATCTCCAAAAACTTAGAACTGAGGGCCTTATGTATATGTTACATCCTCCTGAGGAGGTAGCCTGCAGACACTGGAAGAAGGTTCTTTGAAGGCCACTGTAAAGTCCTAACACAACAACTCTCAAACTGAGATCCCAGAGACTCGTGAATTTATGAGAAATTTAAAATTCTTGTATTTTTTATTGCAATGATAACCTAACAAAAATATTAATAGAAACATTTTGGGTCTCATCAAGATGACCCCTTATGAAAATACAGCCATCAACTACAGTGGCATTTGGTGCCATGTAGTTTTATTTAATAATTACAGGCTCAAGAGAAAAGAGCAAAGGAGGACATAATATGTAAACAGGGCATTTTTCCAAAGTAAAGACTAAATGACCATGGCTTGAAGAAAATTTCACAATAGTTCAAAGGGAGAGGATGATGGGAGAACTGAGTCATCAAACAACATGGTGGAGAGGCAGTGCCCTGGCCAACATATTCTAGTTGTGAGCAGCAATTTAGGTCCAGCAAGCCAGTATTATCCATCATGTCGAATTAATAATGAATAAAAGTAACTGAAATTTCATAATCTATATAGATTAACATTTTTATTGGATTCACTGTTTTGCTTGTTTCAGATTTCTAAAATCATCTGCATAAGGAGTTTATATCTAGTCATAAGTTTATGTATTTAAACAGTATTTGGACTAAAATAATCAAAAACAATACTGGAAGTATGCACAATGTCTTTCCTTTAAGCATTATATTGCTATAGAATAATTTTTGAATGGGAAAATTCTGCAGAGATTTAGTAGAGAGGAAACTGAAGCCCCAAGATAGTAAAGGACTTGTCCAAGGTCAGACAACTAGTCCTCAGCAGGGCTGTGATAGCAACAGGTCTCCTGGTGTCCAGCCCAGGCCCCCTTCCAAAGCACAGCTGTTCAGAAAAGTGATCCAGGAAGGTGAATTATTCAGCCCCAGATGATTGGATGGAGATGTCTTCTCTAAAACAGAGGCTGAGAACTTTACTTTTTCTTTTGCAGGTTACTGATTCACAGAATTTATCAACAGTGGGCCAGACACAAGTGAAAAACAAGGGAAGTTTGAAGACAAGATTGAATATCAGTCCTCCCACCCACAGCAGTCCCACCAAGGCCAGCTCTATTGCATTTGAATAAGTGCAGAGGTTCATACTCCACCTCTATTGCATTTGAGTAAGTGCAGAAGGTGACAAATGACATGCCAATGTGCTATTTTTAACATTTCTAAGTGGGTGCCACCTGATCTCGTATGCATTAGCAAATGGGCTATGCAATGGCGTTCTGCTGGAAGGCTCTTCTGCTTTAAAGAAAACCCCACTCTTCTGGGGGCTTTGTCACTGAAGCAAGTCTGATAAATTCTGAATTTAAGTTGATGTTTTTTTAAGCTTGAGTAATAGCAGAATGATAAATGTCAAGCTTTGAACTTGTGCCACTTGCAGAGGAAACCCACCTGAAATATTGTAACATAATATTCATTGGTTCTAGCTACCCACCAGTGATACAGGAATGTCCCCAGGTGATTTCTAGAGGTGCCCAGGGGCACCTTCCAAAGTGCTTACAAGCACATCTAGTCAATTACCAAACGGTGTTGGCCATTTCTGTTGTTTCATTTCACCTATGCTGGCCCTGTCTACTGATCAGGCCCATCATCTCCATTTCCCAACTGTTTCTTAGGACTACTCCTGCCCTGCTTCCTGCTGACAATGCTACTGTTTCTCTAAGAGCCCCCACTCCTCCCATCTTGGCCAGGATTCTGCATCTGCCGCCTCCTCCCTGGTATTTGTATGGCTCTGCCTCCCCAAAGTCTGCTATTAAAGGATTTATAACCTACTTTAATATGATTCAGTGCAGACAGTGTAATGCAGTGTAAATTAATGGCAAGGACTTTTTCTTCCCCCAGGGCTATTTGTTACCTTTTGAAGCTCCCTGATCAGGAATATGTTATCTGTATCCATTGGGGGCAGGGCTCTTACACCTGGAGCCCATTCACCTCCCAGGAGGCTAAGGATAGAATTCAGGAAGTCTCAATTAGGATAGACAAAAAATCACATCTTCATTTCACTCTCCTCAAACTGGAAAACTGTTTTCCTCTGTCATGCAAGCAGGCAGCAAAGCATGGTAGAAGGAAAGTTCCAATGATTCCCCCACAGAAGAAATCTCAGGTGTTTTCACTGGTATAAGGGCTGTTGCTGTATCTCCAAGACTGTTCATACTCATCATTACTTTAAAATCACAATGATTACTAGGCTTGCCACTAGATTTCGTTATTTAAAGCGTTACTAAGGAAGCACATACATTACCATAACACAAATTTAAAAAAATATTTTGAGAAGTGTACTTCAATATCATTGTTTCCTTTACAATCCTATATATTTTATCAATTTAGAAACTTCTCTTGTTTTTTTCCTGAGAAGGAATCCAAAGGTTTCCCAGACAGCCAAAGCGGTCTATGGTACAAAATGCTCAAGAAATCCTGCCCTAGAGGGTTAATTAACATAAGGGATATTTGAAATTACTTTTCTCTCATGGAAGCAAAGCTGTTCAGGGTCTGTCTCTCACATAACTAGGGCACAAGAACCAGAAGACCCTGCAGTCTAACACCTGCCAGTGAGACTGCGATCTGGGACCCCATTTGCTCTTCCCTTTACAAAGTTGCTAATAAGGTTTGTACATGTGGCCGAATCTGTTCTGAGCCTAACAGTGATTGTTACCACCTAGTTGTGAGGTCATCTGGGGAGGAAATATATAGCAGCCACCCACTTCCAACTGGCAGAGCCTAGAGATGCCCAATTTAGCAGTACAATTGTTGGGCCTAGGGATTAGCTTAGCTCAGCTGAAAACAGAAGCCTTTTTCCCTTTTTGTGTTACACTCAGCTAATGCTGCCTCCATCTCACAAGCATTTAAGGGATACCATCTCCTTCCATTTGTACTCATTACTGATTCTTTCCTGGGGGCTCGAGCACCAGCACAGAGGAAGCCTGGGTGAGGACCAATCGCACCAGCAGCATCGGTGCTTGTTCCATAGCACTCTGTCCCTCTCTTCCTTAGGAGGAGTTCCCTCCTGGGGAGCGCTCAGGCCCTTACACAGAGACTGCACAAGTCCTATGTGAGTCTAGACTTGTGTATACAAGTCTATGCAATGGGTTTGCTAGATCTTCACCTTGTCTGCTTCCCAGGAGTGGGCAAGGTTTTGTCTGAGTCAGGACCCTCCTCTATTCATGCAATAGCCTTGTTGGTCTGAGAAGTCAAACTGTATTAGGGTACCAACTCAGTCACTCATTTTAGAAGACCATTTGCGCTTTCAGGCAGAAGTATGGGGCCTTAAATTTATTACCTCCCTAGTTTGGACACTCAAGGAAGGGATGGTGGAGGACCAGAAATCTGTAAAGGCGGGGACATCTCTTTACAAGGAGCTACAACTCCTTCCCTTTTAAATTCCATCTCCTTTATGCTGGACTCCAAATCTCTGTATGTCTAAGGTAGTCCTCCCTTTAACGAGACCTTTGCCTAGAAATGTCCTAAATTGCTCCTGGTCCAAATACGTAAATTTAAAATACACTAGAGATTTTTAAATACAGAGTATTCATAAGAACCACTTAATCTTTCAATAGTTTCTCCCGCACCAAATGCGAAGTCAAATATTGACCTGCATGCATTTACACTCACGTAATCCAATGTTCAAATGTCATAAAAATAGCCTTCAACCTTCTCCTCTATGCCAGAAAGAGAAACTATGCAGCTCCTTTGATCTCACAAAAAACCTTTCTCAAAATGCCGAGTCCTGCCTCTCAAATCAGGTTTTCAGTTAAAAAAATAAAACAACTGTTGCTCAAAATGTCTGTGAACTAGCCTTTCCGGTTACTAAATTACTCTGTTCCCTCTGCTCTTTTTGGCCAGTGAAATAACTATTTATTGATTGTTGGAGATATAATGCACATACCTTAAAATCCGTCTGTTTAAAGTGTACAATTCAGTCATTTGGACTATGTTCACAGAATTGTACAACTATCACCACCATCTAATACCAGAACATTTAACTCACCCCAAAAAGAAACACTGTGTCCATTAGTAGTTACTTCTCATTTTCCCTTACCCCCACCCCTGGTAACTACTAACTTATGTCTATATGGATCTTCTTATTCCTTTATGTTTTCAACCCTTTTCTAATTCTGAGAATCCAATCCAGTTCTACCATATTAAATAACACTTCTTTAGTGAAGACCTACTGTGTGAGAAGCTGTCTTTGCCTTTCAAAGGACAACCCTATTAAGTTATTTTTACCCGTGATGTAAGGAAAGAGGGGCAGGTGGCCATGTAGATCCCCTGGAAGGGCTAGGAGTCAGGGGTTAAGGAGGTGTGGTAGCAACGACTGTGAGGAGCACCCAGCCCTCTGACTTTGTAAACTTAAGCCACACATGCTTGGTTAACAATAGGCTTCCTTAACCATGGAGAATGTTCTATAGTGTAACCACTGGAGAAACCCTTTGTTTCTAATCGGTGGAGAGTTGCCATAGGTGGTTGCTAGTTTTCAATGCAAAGAGAAACAAACTTAAATGTCCACCGAATGACTGGAAACTGGATTCTTTTGGGCACAGTCCACTTGGCCCCATTTGTCCTCGCAGCAACCATTTGTTGGCTCTGGTATTGCCCAGTTGATGTCATTCACATCCTCCTCTATGGCAGGGCTATTTATTATTACATCACCAGCTAACTAAAGTCCTACAAGATGAAAACAGTTTTAAAGATACCTTTGGAGAATACAGCTTAGCCTTAAAATATATAAAAATAGGCATATTCATTTTGCTAGGAATTTTTTATAAACTAATCTGTGGTAATCCTAAATATACTTTTAATTTTGAAAGTATAATACCTTGTATTTTCAAATAATAGTATAAAAGGGCATTTGTTGTTTTTAAGTAAAGTTCCAAACAATTTTCAGTAGTGTTTTCTTCTTTTGGTGGTACCTACTATCAGTATGTAAATGACAAATGTTTTCCCTTGGCATTCTTCATTGAATTCATTTCGTTCACTTCATACACTTTTTTTTTTTTATTAAGGTATGATTGATATACCCTCTTATGAAGGTTTCACATGAAAAAACAATGTGGTTACTACATTTACCCATATTATCACGTCCCCACCCATACCCCAAAGCAGTCACTGTCCATCTGTAGCAAGTTTCCAGAGATCCACTATGTCCCTTCTCTGTGCTACACTGTTCTCCCCGTGATCCCCCACACCATGTGTACAAACATAATACCCCTCAATCCCCTTCTCCCTCCCTCCCCACCCACCCTCCCACCCACCTCCCCTTTGGCAACCACTAGTTCCTTCTTGCAGTCTCTGAGTCTGCTGCTATTTTGTTCCTTCAGTTTTGCTTCATTATTGTACTCCACAAATGAGGAAAATAATTTGGCACTTGTATTTCTCTGCCTGGCTTATTTCACTGAGCATAATATCCTCCAGCTCCATCCATGTTGTCGCAAATGGTAGGATTTGTTTCTTTCTTATGGCTGAACAGTATTCCATTGTGTATATGTACCACATCTTCTTTATCCATTCATCTGCTGATGGACACTTAGGTTACTTCCATATCTTGGCTATTGTAAAAAGTGCTGCGATAAACATAGGGATGCATGTATCTTTTTGAATCTCAGAAGTTGTATTTGGGTAAATTCCAAGGAGTGGGATTCCTGGTATTCTATTTTTAGTTTTTGGGGGAACCTCCATATTGCTTTCCACAATGGTTGAACTAGCTTACATTCCCACCAGCAGTGTAGGAAGGTTCCCCTTTCTCTGTATCCTTGCCAGCATTTGTTGTTCATAGTCTTTTCGATGCTAGCAATCCTTACTGGTGTGAGGAGATATCTCATTGTGGTTTTATTTTGCATTTCCCTGATGATTAGTGATGTGAAGCATCTTTTCATATGTCTGTTGGCCATGTGAATTTTTTCTTTGGAGAATTGTCTCTTCATATCCTCTTCCCATTTTATAATCGGGTTATTTGCTTTTTGGTTTTTGAGGCTTGTGAGTTCTTTATATATTTTGGATGTTAAACCCTTGTCGGATATGTCATTTACAAATATATTCCCCCATACTGTAGGATGCCTTTTTGTTCTGTTGATGGTGTCCTTTGCAGTACAGAAACTTTTTAGTTTGATGTAGTCCCATGAGTTCATTTTTGCTTTTGTTTCCGTTTCTCGAGGAGATGCGTTCAGGAAGAAGTTGCTCATGCTTATATTCAGGAGATTTTTGCCTATGTTGTCTTCTAAGAGTTTTATGGTTTCATGAACTTACATTCAGGTCTTTGATCCATTTTGAGTTTACTTTTGTGTATGGGGTTAAACAATAATCCAGTTTCATTCCCTTGCATGTAGCTGTCCAGTTTTGCCAACACCAGCTGTTGAAGAGGCTGTCATTTCCCCTTTGTATGGCCATGGCTCCTTTAACATATATTAACTGACCATATATACTTGGGTTTATATCAAGGCTCTCTAGTCTGTTCCATTGGTCTGTGGGTCTGTTCTTGTGCCAGTACCAAATTGTCTTGATTACTGTGGCTTTGTAGTAGAGCTTGAAGTTGGGGAGCATAATCCCCCCAGCTTTATTCTTCCTCCTCAGGATTGCTTTGGCTATTTGAGGTCTTTTGTGGTTTCATATGTATTTTAGAATGATTTTATCTATTCATACACTTTCATACCATGTCTTCACTTACAACCTCTTAAAGCTATCACAATTTATGCATTTGGTGTTTCTCAATATTTACCATATTAGAAGTTAAAACTACAAACTTTAAAGACACTTAAGCAACAATAAACCCATTATATGCTACAATAAACATATTTTTAAGAAAAGTGTACTTTCTAAAATATAAGTTTTAATAAGAATGGCATTGTTTTCACATTTCTGCAAATCTCTTTAATGACTGTCTCAATGGAAAACAGCTAGATTCTCGTACCTACTTTTAAAAATAACAGCTTTACTGAGATGTAATTCATGCATCATACCATTCACACATTTAAAGTGTACAATGCAGTGGTTCTTAGTATATTCACAGAGTTGTGCAACCATCACCACAATTAATTTTAGGACATTTTAATTACCCCCCCAAAGAAACCTTTTATCCTTTATCTTTCACTCCTTATTTCCCCTTATATAACCCCCTCCCCATGACCCTGTTTGAGTCAATCACCAATCTACTCTGTCTCTGTGGATTTGCCTATTCTGATATTTCAGATAAATGGAATTATACAATATATGGTCCTTTGTGACTATTTTTTTTCACTTACTTAGCATAATATTTTCAAGGTTCATCTATGTCATAGAGTGTTTCAGTAATTCACTTCTTTTCTCTGCTGACTAAAGTTGCATTGTATGCCTATACCGCATTTTGTTTATCATTTGATAATATTTCATAGGCTATATTTCCACCTTTTGACTATTATGAATAAAGCTACTATGAGGTTTGTATTTGGTTAAAGTTGTATTTAGCAGTGTGTACAACTTCTAAATATATGGATGTGTGTTTTCTTTCCTCTTGGTTATACCTAGGAGTGGAATTGCTGGGTCATATGGTGACTCTGTGTTTAGCATTTTGAGGAACTGCCAGAGTGTTTTCCAGTCTATTTTATATTCCACCAGCAATGTATGAGGGTTCCAATTTATTCATGTCCTCTCCAACACTTCTAATTACCTGTCTTTTTTATTTTAGCCCTCCTAGTGAGTTTGACAGGCTATCTCACTGTGGCTTTGCTTTGTATTTTCCCGATGACTAATAATGTAGGCATTCTTTCATATGCTTATTGGCCATTTATATATTTCCTTTGGAGGCGATCCTTTATCCAATTTTTAACTGGGTTATTTGCCTTTTTATTGTTGAGTTGTAAGAGTCTTTTTCTTCTAGATATAAGTTCTTTCTCAGATATATGATTTGTAACTATTTTTTCTCATTATGTGAGTTGTCATTTCAATTTCTTGATTGTGTCCTTTCTGCACAAAAGTTTTTAATTGTGATGATGGCCTGTTTAGGTATTTTTTTCTTTTATTGCAGGTGCTTTTTTCTTTTATTGCTTGTGCATTTGGTGTCATATCTAAGAAACTGCTGCCTAATCCAACATCATGAAGTTTACCTATGTTTTCTTCTGAGAGTTTGTCTCTTTCTTTTATCTCTGCTGTGTTCTCTGCCTCATTTAGTATCACACTGAGCTGTTAGAACCCACTAATTTCTGTTTAATTGCTCTATTATTTTTGGCAGTTCCCTGGAACTGCAGGGGTAATTTTTGAGGCCTGTCTTTGAGGCTTACTCTAACCCCAGAAGAACGCTTCTTAAGTGTTTATTTCCCACTTCTCTCTAGTGAACTAGCTGGCCAATGGTTTAGCTTGCTGCAGTCATTCAAAGGAGCTACCAGTTCTCCTCTTATTTGCTGATCACCAAAATCTGCACTTTTGGGGGGGACCCCAAAAGTCTATTCCCCAGAGTCTGTTTCAAATAAAGTAATTTCCTTTAGGGAGAGCTTTGGAAATGCTAAGCTCTTATGGACTGCATCTAGCCTTGGGGGAATCTCTAAGCCACTATTCTCGGGGCTCTGGGTGGAGATGGTAGTCTCTGGCCTTTTTGGCTTGCCTCTCCTCGTGCAGAACCTCCACCCTACATGCAAGCTGGGATGAGGGTCTCAGTATTCTCACCCTGCCTCACCTGGGATAAGTTCTCCATGTTATGAATGGGACTGAGTGGAGAACGGGAGCTTCCAACATGTTGTCCACTTTAGGAATTTAGCCTCTTCAACTGGGAGTTGGAGGGGATGAGAAAGGCTGGTAGCATGCTCCTCCCTTGAGTTATTGTATCTCTTGATTGGTAACTGAGGGGCGGGGAAGCCCCATCTTTTTGGCCACACCTATCTCAGTGGAGCATCTCTCAAGCTGCGCTGGGGCAGGGAGAGAGGGTCTCAGCATAGGCACTCAGACTCTCAGTCTTCTTACCAAGTTCTGGTATAGATTTTGTTGAGCAAATATTTCTTGATTTGATGTATGCTCTTAGGACAACTTTGAGAGATATTAGATTATATTGCTGTTTTATTTTAGTTTTCACCGGTTATGCTCATTTGGCCTGAAAGTAGGTCCATGGAGCTCATCACACAGATGTCCTGAAGCGGAATTCTCTCTCATATTTATTTTGGTGTCCCATCTAGTTGAAATATGAAAAAATCTATCATCCCACAGATACAGAGTTGGAAAAGAGAGTAGTATTTTAATAGCCTTTTCAGATAATGATGGCTATTCTTTGATACAACACCAAAACTCTATAGGTGGCAGTTTCTTAAGAGTTTATTGTAATGTGGAAATCGTTCCATTCTCTGTTATTTCAGATCCATTGTGTGCCTTTGAATGGTCTCTTTTGCCTATGCCTAATTTTGTAGTATCACGTGTTAGTCATTTGGAAAAAACTGGTTCACTGACTTACACAGATCTTGTAAATAGTGACACAGGATACAATATTTAAAATACTCAGAGTTGTTAATGTTATAATCAATCTTATCAGAAAAATATTTAGGTTTTTGGAAGCTGTCAAGTTCATGGTGGTGGGTATAAATCACCCCAAATTATGATTTTCACTTAGAGCATAAATTGTACCATGAATAATAAATATTATCAGTTGTTTTCTTGAAGTGACAGCCTTACTTTACTCATTTTCAAGAAAATATCTGCCAAGTGCCCAAGGCTCAATAATTGTAGTTTGTCGATTAGTTGTTCTTTCAAGTAAAAATGATATTCTATGAAAAAAGTGTCTGGTTCAGCTCATAACATGAATAATCTCACAACCGTGTACTTCACATTTTATCACAACAAACGTGAAAAAGGGTTGAGATTTAATAAGATTAATATATTTACTGCTTCATCAAAGGTCCCCTTAAGGGAACTTTCCTTTCTTCCCCTAGTATGTAGTGAAGAATACAGTGCCACCAGCCCAGTGTGGAGCCACTGCAGGCCTCCATCCTAATATTCCAGCAGTTTTACCCACCATTGGTTTTTCATGACATCAGTACAAATGTCAACACCGTGAAACAGACAGACAATATCTTAGTGTTATTATAAAAGTAGTTTTGAACTTGTGGGTGTACCTGAAAAGGCCTCAGGGACCTGTAGGGGTCCCTGAGTCACACTTTGAAAACTGCACCTTTATGTAAGTTGTAAGTAAATGCTGTAAATGACCTCTGTAGAGTTAACTGTTGCCTTCTCCTAAACTTGTTCAGCTATCACTGCTCCCCTTATTATCACATGTTACCTGGAAGTACATGTTTGACTGGGAAAATCAGTCATTTCTAAAGTTTTATCTTGGTCCAGTTAATCTAACGAAAACACATTTTACACAACTCTGTTGACCGTACATGGCTTTAAGCTGGTTTTAATTTGTAGTACTTTACTTAATTATGACAGTTGTGCCAGCTTTTTGTATGGAGAGACACAAACACAGAGAAAGTAGGCCAGATTGGCTGAACAGGGAAACTAGAAGTTCACTCATCTTTTCTAGGACTTTAGTGATGAGAACAGATGTACGTAAGTCCTCTTGGCCATGAAGGGTGTTCAGTTTAATCTGCCTTTCCTTGTGTCCATCCCAAATGGTACTGGATTGACGATTCAAGAGATTGAAACTGAAAACTTCTGCTCTTGAGAAAAAGTGTAGAGTTATGTTCTTCCTGCACTTAACTAGCACTTAGAACATGTGGGCCACATTGTCCATGCCCATGTAATGAAGATGACAATATCATCAAGAATGAAAATGACGAGGTGAATAAGGACCTAGAAATTGCTGGGTACAAAAGAATGCCATCTTGATCATACCTCTTTGAGCAGTAGAACATCTCAGAAGAATATTCCAAAGTATCATATATAAGCAAATTCATCAAATTCTTATCAAAATCAAAAACATTCTTTTCTTTAGCTGCTAAAATGAGGAATATAATTAACCTAGTAAAGGAACTTGAACAGGTGGTTAACATATCTGTTTCTGAAGTTTCTTACACTATTCTTCCTCTTTCTCTGTATTGTTCTTTGGTTTTTTCTTTGGTTTTGTCTTCTGGGTCCACCAGCCTTGGTACCATGTGCTGGCTGGCACTGGGCAGTGGATGTCTCAAGGCCTTAGTGAAATAAATGTGCTGAGCACAGGGGATGGATGAGTGGGCCCATCTGCCTGTGCACATGCCTGTCAGTGGGCCATATACCATAAAAGGTTTTCTCAGAGAGAATTTACTAATTATCACCAAGGGCCAAGACACCAGTTAAGGCTTTTAAACCAATATAATAAATTTTACAAAGAATAATGTGGCTTTGGAGCAGTTTTGAGGAGGTGGGACATAGGGTAGTTTCACTGAAAAACATCAGCATGAAACTTGCCATTGTTCCCAAAATGCTGGAAAAGGATAATATTAACATAGCACTTATTACCCATCATCATAATTTCTATCATAATTGTCACAGTACTTATTACAGACATTTGTTAAGTTCTAGAGTAGGTTGTATAGAAAGCAAACAAACGACATAAAGTCACTGAGTAGAGCCTTAGTGCATATGACAGGTAAGCCCAAAGACAGGTTTAGAAGCCAGGATTCCTTCATCTCGAAGATGAACCACTACTTGAAGGAAAAGAAGATAACCACTACTCTCTTTTTTTTTAAATAATTATTTTTTATTGAAGGGTAGTTGACGCACAGTATTACATTAGTTTCAAGTGTACAACACAGTGATAAAACATTTATATACATAATTCTAGGTTCCAGCTATCACCCTACCAAGCTGTTACAATATCTTGACTATATTCCTTATGCTATACATTACATCCCAGTTACTTATTTATTTTACCATTGGAAGTCTGTCCTTTTTTATTTATTTATTTATTTTTTGTGAGGGCATCTCTCATATTTATTGATAAATGGTTGTTAACGACAATAAAATTCTGTATAGGGGAGTCAATGCTCAATGCACAATCATTACTCCACCCCAAGCCTAATTTTCGTCAGTCTCCAATCTTCTGAGGCATAACAAACAAGTTCTTACATGTAGAACAAATTCTTACATAATGAATAAGTTACATAGTGAACAGTACAAGGGCAGTCATCACAGAAACTTTCGGTTTTGCTCATGCATTATGAACTATAAACTGTCAGTTCAAATATGAATACTCATTTGGTTTTTATACTTGATTTATATGTGGATACCACATTTCTCTCTTTATTATTATTTTTAATAAGATGCTGAAGTGGTAGGTAGATACAAGATAAAGGTAGAAAACATAGTTTAGTGTTGTAAGAGAGCAAATGTAGATGATCAGGTGTGTGCCTGTAGACTATGTGTTAATCCAAGCTAGACAAGGGCAATAAAACATCCACGTATGCAGAAGATTTCTCTAAGAACAGGGAGGGTGAGGTTCTAAGCCTCACCTCTGTTGATCCCCAATTTCTCACCTGATGGCCCCCCTGCGACTGTGCCTGTCTTAGGTTGTTCCTCCCTTGAGGAATCTTACCCGTCTCTGGCTAAGCAGTCATCTTCCGGGGCCATACAGGGAAATGTAAAGTTGGTAAGTGAGAGAGAAGCCTTACTGTTTGAAAAGGTTAGCTTTTTACTTCTTTGCATATTTATGCCCTGTGGCTTCTATGCCCAGCATTTGTCTTGAGGGATCTTTACCAATTGAAAGAATTATGATACTCGGTAAATTTGATATGAGGCATGAATTCTATTTAAGGGTTGAAATTAGGAAGGAAGAAGAAAAGCTATAGAAGTAGCAGGTGGAAGAAAACATGGGAAGATTGATTATTTCTTTGACATATCTTCTTGTAGAGTAACTTCAGCATGTATAGGTTTTAAACTACTAATTAAATTGCGCACACACATTAACATACTAGGAGTACAGTTACATAACCAAAGCTTACCTGTAATAACCAGCCATCTCCAGTGAAACCAAGAAAACCAGTTAGGCACCTTAGGCATTTGTGAAAACTTATCTATGATATGGTGGATATTGTCTAACTGAACTTGAACAGTCTGAGAGAAATCAGACAAATTAAAACAACCCATTCCTGGGGAATGTTCACATCCCTTATGTTCTTTTAACAGTAAATAGTCTGTAGCTGTAAGATTTTGGAGCGCTACAATTTGCACTTCTCCTAATTCTTGGTTGAGTTCCAACAGTATAGATCCAGTCAAATTTGTTGTTTTACTGTATGCACAGGCCAGCTTAGATATCTTCTTCCTCATTCCCATGGAAAGTCCAGGAGCTGGTGGGATGAGTGCATCTACAGCTGTAGCAGTGCGTGGATCGTTGTTGGGGTTTTTTGATGATCATCTTCTGGCATGAGTCTTCCAGAGAGTGCTGATGTTGGAAGTTCTCTTTCATATCGTATCTTAGTTCATTTTCGGAGTAGCCCAATTAGGCTTTGATATTCTGTATAGACGCAAACAGACCCTTTGCCTACACTTTTATGTGCCCTTTATACCCTTGTGTAGAACTCATTGGAGGTTACCACACAGGAACTGCCCTTTTTTTTTTTTTTTTTTTGGTATCACTAATCTACACTTACATGACGAATATTATGTTTACTAGGCTCTCCCCTATACCAGGTCTCCCCTATAAACCCGTTTACAGTCACTGTCCATCAGCATAGCAAAATGTTGTAGAATCACTACTTGCCTTCTCTGTGTTGTACAGCCCTCCCTTTTCTCCTACCCCCCCATGCATGTTAATCTTAATACCCCCCTACTTCTCCCCCCCCTTATCCCTCCCTACCCACCCATCCTCCCCAGTCCCTTTCCCTTTGGTACCTGTTAGTCCATTCTTGAGTTCTGTGATTCTGCTGCTGTTTTGTTCCTTCAGTTTTTCCTTTGTTCTTATATTCCACAGATAAGTGAAATCATTTGGTATTTCTCTTTCTCCGCTTGGCTTGTTTCACTGAGCATAATACCCTCCAGCTCCATCCATGTTGCTGCAAATGGTTGGATTTGCCCTTTTCTTATGGCTGAGTAGTATTCCATTGTGTATATGTACCACATCTTCTTTATCCATTCATCTATCGATGGACATTTAGGTTGCTTCCAATTCTTGCCTATTGTAAATAGTGCTGCGATAAACATAGGGGTGCACTGATCTTTCTTATACTTGATTGCTGCATTCTTAGGGTAAATTCCTAGGAGTGCAATTCCTGGGTCAAATGGTAGGTCTGTTTTGAGCATTTTGATGTACCTCCATACTGCTTTCCACAATGGTTGAACTAACTTACATTCCCACCAGCAGTGTAGGAGGGTTCCCCTTTCTCCACAGCCTCGCCAACATTTGTTGTTGTTTGTCTTTTGGATGGCAGCCATCCTTACTGGTGTGAGGTGATACCTCATTGTAGTTTTAATTTGCATTTCTCTGATAATTAGCGATGTGGAGCATCTTTTCATGTGTCTGTTGGCCATCTGTATTTCTTTTTTGGAGAACTGTCTGTTCAGTTCCTCTGCCCATTTTTTAATTGGGTTATTTGTTTTTTGTTTGTTGAGGCGTGTGAGCTCTTTATATATTCTGGACGTCAAGCCTTTATCGGATGTGTCATTTTCAAATATATTCTCCCATACTGTAGGGTTCCTTTTTGTTCTATTGATGGTGTCTTTTGCTGTACAGAAGCTTTTCAGCTTAATATAGTCCCACTTATTCATTTTTGCTGTTGTTTTCCTTGCCCGGGGAGATATGTTCAAGAAGAGGTCACTCATGTTCATGTCTAAGAGGTTTTTGCCTATGTTTTCTTCCAAGAGTTTAATGGTTTCATGACTTACATTCAGGTCTTTGATCCATTTTGAGTTTACTTTTGTATATGGGGTTAGACAATGGTCCAGTTTCATTCTCCTACATGTAGCTGTCCAGTTTTGCCAGCACCACCTGTTGAAGCGACTGTCATTTCACCATTGTATGTCCATGGCTCCTTTATCAAATATTAATTGACCATATATGTCTGGGTTAATGTCTGGATTCTCTAGTCTGTTCCATTGGTCTGTGGCTCTGCTCTTGTGCCAGTACCAAATTGTCTTGATTACTATGGCTTTATAGTAGAGCTTGAAGTTGGGGAGTGAGATCCCCCCTACTTTATTCTTCTTTCTCAGGATTGCTTTGGCTATTCGGGGTCTTTGGTGTTTCCATATGAATTTTTGAATTATTTGTTCCAGTTCATTGAAGAATGTTGCTGGTAGTTTCATAGGGATTGCATCAAATCTGTATATTGCTTTGGGCAGGATGGCCATTTTGACGATATTAATTCTTCCTAGCCACGAGCATGGGATGAGTTTCCATCTGTTAGTGTCCCCTTTAATTTCTCTTAAGAGTGACTTGTAGTTTTCAGAGTATAAGTCTTTCACTTCTTTGGTTAGGTTTATTCCTAGGTATTTTATTTTTTTTGATGCAATTGTGAATGGAGTTGTTTTCCTGATTTCTCTTTCTGTTGGTTCATTGTTAGTATATAGGAAAGCCACAGATTTCTGTGTGTTGATTTTGTATCTTGCAACTTTGCTGTATTCCGATATCAGTTCTAGTAGTTTTGGGGTGGAGTCTTTAGGGTTTTTTATGTACAGTATCATGTCATCTGCAAATAGTGACAGTTTAACTTCTTCTTTACCGATCTGTATTCCTTGTATTTCTTTATTTTGTCTGATTGCCGTGGCTAGGACCTCCAGTACTATGTTAAATAACAGTGGAGAGAGTGGGCATCCCTGTCTAGTTCCCGATCTCAGAGGAAATGCTTTCAGCTTCTCGCTGTTCAATATAATGTTGGCTGTGGGTTTATCATAGATGGCCTTTATTATGTTGAGGTACTTGCCCTCTATTCCCATTTTGCTGAGAGTTTTTAACATGAATGGATGTTGAACTTTGTCAAATGCTTTTTCAGCATCTATGGAGATGATCATGTGGTTTTTGTCTTTCTTTTTGTTGATGTGGTGGATGATGTTGATGGACTTTCGAATGTTGTACCATCCTTGCATCCCTGGGATGAATCCCACTTGGTCATGGTGTATGATCCTTTTGATGTATTTTTGAATTTGGTTTGCTAAAATTTTTTTTTTTTTTTAAATAATTATTTTTTATTGAAGGGTAGTTGACGCACAGTATTACATTACATTAGTTTCAAGTGTACAACACAGTGGTAGAACATTTATATACATAATTCTAGGTTCCAGCTATCACCCTACCAAGCTGTTACAATATCTTGACTATATTCCTTATGCTATACATTACATCCCAGTTACTTATTTATTTTACCATTGGAAGTCTGTCCTTTTTTTTTTTTTTTTGTGAGGGCATCTCTCATATTTATTGATCAAATGGTTGTTAACGACAATAAAATTCTGTATAGGGGAGTCAATGCTCAATGCACAATCATTAATCCACCCCAAGCCTAATTTTCGTCAGTCTCCAATCTTCTGAGGCATAACAAACAAGTTCTTACATGGAGAACAAATTCTTACATAATGAATAAATTACATAGTGAACAGTACAAGGGCAGTCATCACAGAAACTTTCGGTTTTGCTCATGCATTATGAACTCTAAACAGTCAGTTCAAATATGAATACTCATTTGGTTTTTATACTTGATTTATATGTGGATATCACATTTCTCTCTTTATTATTATTGTTTTTAATAAAATGCTGAAGTGGTAGGTAGATACAAGATAAAGGTAGAAAACATAGTTTAGTGTTGTATGAGAGCAAATGTAGATGATCAGGTGTGTGCCTGTAGACTATGTGTTAGTCCAAGCTAGACCAGGGCAATAAAACATCCACGTATGCAGAAGATTTCTCTCAGAACAGTGGGGGTGAGGTTCTAAGCCTCACCTCTGTTGATCCCCAATTTCTCAAGGTTTGCTAAAATTTTGTTGAGTATTTTTGCATCTACGTTCATCAGGGATAATGGTCTGTAGTTTTCTTTTTTGGTGGGGTCTTTGCCTGGTTTTGGTATTAGGGTGATGTTAGCTTCATAGAATGAGTTTGGCAGTATCCCCTCCTCCTCTATTTTTTGGAAAACTTTAAGGAGAATGGGTATTATGTCTTCCCTGTATGTCTGATAAAATTCCGAGGTAAATCCATCTGGCCCAAGGGTTTTGTTCTTTGGTAGTTTTTTGATTACCGCTTCAATTTCGTTGCTGGTAATTGGTCTGTTTAGATTTTCTGTTTCTTCCTGGGTCAATCTTGGAAGGTTGTATTTTTCTAGGAAGTTGTCCATTTCTCCTAGGTTTCCCAGCTTGTTAGCATATAGGTTTTCATAGTAGTCTCCAATAATTCTTTGCATTTCCGTGGGGTCTGTCGTGATTTTTCCTTTCTCGTTTCTGATACTGTTGATTTGTGTTGACTCTCTTTTCTTCTTAATAAGTCTGGCTAGGTGCTTATCTATTTTGTTTATTTTCTCGAAGAACCAGCTCTTGGTTTCATTGATTTTTGCTATTGTTTTATTCTTCTCAATTTTATTTATTTCTTCTCTGATCTTTATTATGTCCCTCCTTCTGCTGACCTTAGGCCTCATCTGTTCTTCTTTTTCCAATTTCGATGATTGTGACATTAGACCATTCATTTGGGATTGCTCTTCCTTTTTTAAATATGCTTGGATTGCTATATACTTTCCTCTTAAGACTGCTTTTGCTGTGTCCCACAGAAGTTGGGGCTTAGTGTTGTTGTTGTCATTTGTTTCCATATATTGCTGGATCTCCATTTTGATTTGGTCATTGATCCATTGATTATTTAGGAGCGTGTTGTTAAGCCTCCATGTGTTTGTGAGCCTCTTTGCTTTCTTTGTACAGTTTATTTCTAGTTTTATGCCTTTGTGGTCTGAAAAGTTGGTTGGTAGGATTTCAATCTTTTGGAATTTTCTGAGGCTCTTTTTGTGGCCTAGTATGTGGTCTATTCTGGAGAATGTTCCATGTGCACTTGATAAGAATGTATATCCCGTTGCTTTTGGATGTAGAGTTCTATAGATGTCTATTAGGTCCATCTGCTCTACTGTGTTGTTCAGTGCTTCCGTGTCCTTACTTGTTTTCTGCCCAGTGGATCTATCCTTTGGGGTGAGTGGTGTGTTGAAGTCTCCTAGAATGAATGCATTGCAGTCTATTTCCCCCTTCAGTTCTGTTAGTATTTGTTTCACATATGCTGGTGCTCCTGTGTTGGGTGCACATATATTTAGAATGGTTATATCCTCTTGTTGGACTGAGCCCTTTATCATTATGTAGTGTCCTTCTTTATCTCGTTACTTTCTTTGTTTTGAAGTTTATTTTGTCTAATATTAGTACTGCAGCCCCTGCTTTCTTCTCGGTGTTGTTTGCCTGAAATATGTTTTTCCATCCCTTGACTTTCAGTCTGTACATGTCTTTGGGTTTGAGGTGAGTTTCTTTTAAGCAGCATATAGATGGGTCTTGCTTTTTTATCCATTCTGTTACTCTGTGTCTTTTGATTGGTGCATTCAACCCATTAACATTTAGGGTGACTATTGAAAGATATGTACTTATTGCCATTGCAGGCTTTAAATTTGTGGTTACCAAAGGTTCAAGGTTAGTCTCTTTAGTATCTTACTGCCTAACTTAGCTCACTTATTGAGCTGTTATATACACTGTCTGGGGATTCTTTACTTCTCTCCCTTCTTGTTCCTCCTCCTCGATTCTTCATATGTTGGGTGTTTTGTGCTGTGCCCTTTCTAGGAGTGCTCCCGTCTAGAGCAGTCCCTGTAAGATGTTCTGTAGAGGTGGTTTGTGGAAAGCAAATTCCCTCAGCTTTTGTTTGTCTGGGAATTGTTTAATCCCACCGTCATATTTGAATGATAGTCGTGCTGGATACAGTATCCTTGGTTCAAGGCCCTTCTGTTTCATTGTATTAAATATATCATGCCATTCTCTTCTGGCCTGTAGGGTTTCTGTTGAGAAATCTGACGTTAGCCTGATGGGTTTCCCTTTATAGGTGACCTTTTTCTCTCTAGCTGCCTTTAACACTCTTTCCTTGTCCTTGATCTTTGCCATTTTAATTATTATGTGTCTTGGTGTTGCCCTTCTTGGATCCTTTCTGTTGGGGGTTCTGTGTATTTCCGTGGTCTGTTTGATTACTTCCTCCCCCAGTGTGGGGAAGTTTTCAGCAATTATTTCTTCTAAGATACTTTCCATCTCTTTTCCTCTCTCTTCTTCTTCTGGGACCCCTATAATACGGATATTGTTCCTTTTAGATTGGTCACACAGTTCTCTTAATATTGTTTCATTCCTGGAGATCCTTTTGTCTCTCTCTATGTCAGCTTCTATGCGTTCCTGTTCTCTGATTTCAATTCCATCAATGGCCTCTTGCATTCTATCCATTCTGCTTATAAACCCTTCCAGAGTTTGTTTCATTTCTGCGATCTCCTTTCTGGCATCTGTGATCTCTTTCCGGACTTCATCCCATTTTTCTTGCGTATTTCTCTGCATCTCTGTCAGCATGTTTATGATTCTTATTTTGAATTCTTTGTCAGGAAGACTGGTTAGGTCTGTCTCCTTCTCTGGTGTTGTCTCTGTGATCTTTGTCTGCCTGTAGCTTTGCCTTTTCATGGTGATAGGAATAGTCTGCAGAACTGGGACGAGTGACGGCTGGAAGGACTTCCTTTCTTGTTGGTTTGTGGCCCTCCTCTCCTGGGAGAACAGCGACCTCTTGTGGCTTGTGCTGCGCAGCTGCGCGCAGACAGGGTTTCTGCTTCCTGCCCGGCTGCTATGGAGTTAATCTCCGCTGTTGCTGTGGGCGTGTCCTGGCTCGGGCAGCTACTCCAAAATGGTGGAGTCGCTTTGGAGCAGGAGCTGCTGGGAGGCTATTTATCTCTGTAAGGGGCCTCCGTGCTTCCTGCAGCCCAGGGGTTAGGGTGCCCAGAGATCCCCGGATTCCCTACCTCTGGATTAAGTGACCCGCCCTGCCCCTTTAAGACTTCCAAAAAGCACCCGCCAAAACAAAACAACGACCACCAAGAAAAAAAAAAAAAGAAAAAAAGTTTTAAATTAAAAAAAAAAAAAAAAAGTTTTTAATTAAAAAAAAAAAAAAAGGTGGTCGTTCGTTTTTCTTTATTCTCTGGTGCCAGCCTCAGGCCTCTGCTCACCGGTCTTTCTGCCCTGTTTCCCTAGTATTGGGGTCCCTATCCCTTTAAGACTTCCAAAAAGCGCTCGCCAAAACAAAACAGCAAAAAAGCAAAAAAAAAAAAAAATGTTCGCGCGCTTTTCTTATGTCCTCCGGCGCCCAGCCTCCAGTGCCCGCTCACTGTTCTTGCTGCCCTGTTTTCCCAGTATCGAGGGCCCTGCACTCTGGTCCGGATGGCTGGGGCTGGGTGTTCGGCAGTCCTGGGCTCCGTCTCCCTCCCGCTCTGCCTACTCTTCTCCCGCTGGGAGCTGGGGGGAGGGGCGCTCGGCTCCCTGCCTGGCCGGGGCTTGTATCTTACCCGGTTTGCGAGTTGCTGTTTTCTCTCAGGTGGGGATGTGGTCTGGATATTGTCCTGTGTCCTCTGGTCTTTATTCTAGGAAGGGTTGTCTTTGTTATATTTTCATAGATATATGTTCTTTTGGGAGGAGATTTCCGCTGCTCTACTCACGCCGCCATCTTCCGCCCCTCTCTCCCACTACTCTCTTAATTATTTTTATTATAATATTTCCTAAATGTCCCAATGTAAAGCTAGTAATAAGCTACTCATGCTTATAAGTCTTATACAGATTTAAAACCAAAAGAAATGGGTAACATAATGCAAAAAGGCCATGAAATATAATAGAATTCAAGTTGATATCTACTGAGGTATGATGTTACCCTGTGGGGCTCACACTTCAACTTGCAGCAAGGATATGTTCTGACTGGCCCTGCTGTAGTTTCAGTTACTGTATGATATGGTGACTCCATTTCCCCATCACTGTTCTCAGACTGCTGTGAAACCTCTAATAGGGGTAGATTTGATTGTCATTTAGCTTTTACTTGAAAGAATCCATCATTTTATATTCTTCATATTTTCCCAGTTTTTGTCTAATTATTTGAGACATTTAATTTCTGACATCAACATATCAATAAACACAAACAAACATGGTAACTCATATCCCATTGGTTAGAAGGACATCATTCAAGTATTAATGAATGATTCAAGAATATAGTTGCATGTTATTAAAGAAGATTAATAATGGAAATGAAAATACAAAATTAACAAATTTTCACAGATCATTCGTGGACATCCAAAAATGAATTTAAGGAATATAGTGATGGGAGATTAGTTATTGGTTATCGTTTGATGCCTTAAAAATGTGTTGGTCTCTTTTATGTTTAGACACTAAGTGTTGGGCATTAAAGGGAAAGATAAGTGGTGCTGAGGAGAGGACCACACCAGTCAGTTCAATGTACAACTGCAGCAGTCAGGCGTGGTGGTGCTCTGAGGGACTGTAGAGACTAGAGGGAAGCTTTATCAAGTAGGTGATATCAGTGCTGGACCTTAATGGGGAGGAATTGTCCAGGGGGAGAATAAGGAAAGAGAACTCAGCTTGAGGGATCAATATCCCTGGAATGAGAGTGTGTGTGTTTGCAGTTCTGCTATTATGGGAAGCCTAGTAAGCAATAGTGATTACCTACTTTGTGTTTAGTTCAGTGGAGGACACAAATAGAGAGACAAAACTGCAACTAGCTATACAGTGAATGTATGAGGCACCATGTTATTGCAAATAGTGTGGCTCAGAATCTAGATGCTACAGGGGTACCAAGTAGCCTGAGTAACCTAAGAGTGGATGATGGGAGCAAGCTTCATGGGAGGGACCTCTGAATGGGAGGACAGAGTAGAGAAGCAAACCCTGCAGTGATAGGCCTCCCAGAGGGTGGTCAGTGAAAGGGGGCCAAGGGCATCCCAGGACTGATAGAGAAACCTCACGCATGAAAGATCTGCTATGGCTGTTGCAGTCAGGGTGCCAAGGCTATGCTCAATTTTGACCATTAAGGTCAATCTATTTTACCCAGTTAAATCAATGACTTGCCTTCACTGCTTCTTCTCTAGTCCCAGTGAATCAACAACTGTGTAGCAAGCAGAAGGAACTAACAGGTTACTTGGTCAACTGTAGCGTACAGGCCACGTTAGATTCAGTATTCTGCCCAGAGCAATCAGGTTCCTGGAAAGAGTAGGCAGGCCTGTGCTTTAGGAATGTGCGGTCCCTTGTGCATTCTTTGTGAGTGAGTTGAGAAAGGGCCTTACCCAATATGCCGCTTGAGGTCTCAGGCCACAGGCTTGCCAACAAGGTGAGAGCAAGGACTCCATCAGGGCTGCTAAAGGTGACTTTCAGTTAACATTGGTTACATTTTTAACTTTCACGCTTTAAGTCAATTTTTTGAATTAAATGGAAAGTGCAATAAAAATGCAAATTTAAAGTGAAACTAAACCTCAAAAATTATTTATTTAA
The DNA here is from genome assembly GCF_030020395.1 of Manis pentadactyla. Lineage (NCBI taxonomy): Eukaryota > Metazoa > Chordata > Mammalia > Pholidota > Manidae > Manis > Manis pentadactyla. The sequence continues at coordinate 154,000,904 of NC_080020.1, read as the reverse complement.
GGGAAATGAAATATCAGAAAGGATTAGGTTTCTGATTGCTCACATAAGTTGCTTTTTGGAAGACAGGACAGCATTCTTCCACCTATAGATAGCTACAAATCCCGTGGAGGATACACAAAGGGCTTGTTTATTCTCTTTCATAAAAGAAAGAATAGTAACAAGGGGGTCTTAACTAGAAGAAGAAGGTCACATTAAGGGCCTCTAGTTTTAGTAAGCAGCACCCTCTCTTATTTCCATTGTAGTAGGGTAGAAAAGTACAGTTTATACCACTGTACTAAACAAACTGTAGGGTACCCATACTGGCTGAAAAACATAGGATAAAACACTCTCTTTATAAGTGACTGTGACAGAATGCCATTTAACACAGTACCAAAAGCTACTTTCTCAAAACAGTCTCCTGTTCCTTAGGGAAGTTCTGTTTTAAAAGATATTGGCCACTGAACAATTGTGGTCCTGTTTATTATAACTTTAAATGAGGCAACACAACCTTGCTGAGTCTGCAAAGACATCTTTCCCCATCCCTAACTGTGGGTGTCCACAGTGGGAACAAGGAAGAAGGCCTCCAGGGCAAAGGACAGACAAGCAAAGAAGGAGGGCAGAGAGAGCAGGTTTTCATGGGAGTTCCACTTGTGTCTCAGCGGGAGGTTAACACTGCAAGTCAACGAGAGCGTCTGGAGATTGCCAGATGTGTTTGTGTCGACAAAGCCCCATGCCTGGCCATAAAGATGTCCATGGGGACCAAGAACACTGAGTGCCCAGTTGGAACAATACTATCAAGGGCGATCACACTCTTGGGCACCCCCTGCCATTGTTCCTTTCGTGGAAGCTTGCACAGACAGGCCCAGGTCCAGGGTTAGGCTTATGCATGTGAAAAGTTTTTTGCAAATATTTGACTTTGAAAACATTTGCAGGGAGGAAAGGAACAACCACAGGCTTTTTCTTCACTGGAAACTAGATTTTTGACTATTACATGCAGAAGGAGGCTCTTTCTTGGGTCTGTCTTTTCCTGAAGGTATAAAAAGAACTTCCACTTCTTGTTAATGTTTTTAGGATCATTAAGACACTGATGGAGAAGTTCTAATACCTACAAAACGATACTTTTATCACTGAATTGGCCCACATTTACCCCCAAATGTACCTGACTTCACAATGTACCCAACATCCCAGAGAAATTATAGTTCTGCCTCTGTCAAGAGCAAGAGAAAATCAGCAGAGGTTCATAAAGTCAACTATATAAACTTTGAAACATATGCCACCCTTCTTTTTTCCTAACTTTTATTTTTAAGTAATTATTGACTCACAGGAATTTGTAAAGATACTACAGAGAGCTCCCTATATTCTTCCTCCAGCTTCCCGCAGTAACATCTTATGTAGCTGTAGTACATTATGAGAACTGGGCAGTTGACCTTCACAGTGCCACTCTAGCTTTCTTTCCCCTTCTGCTGGCTTGAGGAGACAAGCACCTTGTAAGTCAGTGATAAAGATGGTGGGTTCAGAAGACATAGGAGCCTGGATGCCTGGATCACTGCTTGGAGGGCCTGATGATCAGGAATATCACTTTGGGACTTTATGTGAGCAGGACAATAACTGCTAATGTGTTTGAACCAGTTTCTGGGTTTGCTTGTTACAGCAGCTAGCATCATTGTAAAGAGCTTCCACAGATTGCCACAGTTGGCCTTTCTATTTCTATTTATTAAGAGGAAGATAAATCTTTTAATGTGGATTACCTAGTAATAAGGTAATTATTTTAACTAGTCTGATGAAGTAGTTACCCTACTGACTGATGAAAGTAGTTACCTTTTCTTTACAAGAAAAGCAATTGGATCTAGGTTTTGCACATTTTTATTTATTCCACAAAGATGCAAGGAGGACCTATTGCATTACAGGCACTATTCTAGCCCTTGCAAATAAGCAGTGAACAAAAAAAAAAGATCTTTGCTATCCAAGAGCACACAAACCTATAGGGGAGAGACAGATAACATGTAGAAGTAATAATATAGTAGAAGTTAGGTGGCCATGTGAGCTATGTATGAAAAAGAATCGAGCAGAGAAGGTGAACAGAGAGTCAGGGGAGATGAAGAGGTTGCCTGTGGTTTTCAGTGCTCTGGTCAAGGAAGGCTTCAGTGAGCAGGTGACATTTGAGCAGACTTGAAGGTGGTAGGAGAGTGAGTCATGTGGCTTTCTGGGGGAAGGACATTCCAGGTGGACCAAACAGTGAATACAAAGGCTTCTCTCCACTCAGGTTAAAATTTTACTTTCATTATCCAGTTTTAAAAGTCAGGTCTGGCTTTGGGTGGGGGAGGGTTTCTTTAACTGGGCCTCTGAGCACTGCTGCCCACAATGCTTGCTTCTCCTACTCTCTGGACCTGCATCTTGGGTAAGTCCAAGAGAGTGAAAAGATCTGGATGCTGCAAAGGGGCTTCTGAGCTGCTAGGAGTGTGCTGTCCAGGGCAGCCCCAGCACAGTTGCCTGTGTTCTCCACAAACCGCTGGCATCCATAAATCTGGCTCTCTTGCCCTTCCTTCCGAGGTGTGGGTTTTCTTATGGGCATCAACCTTTAGTTGGTTTGAAGTTCACACTCTGGTCCAAAGCCAGGCTCCTTCCATTTCTGGTCTGTGTCTATCCTGGCAGCTTGACAGACACACACAGGAAACCCAGATTGATCAGCCTCATTCCTGGAATTTCTTTACTTGGCAACCCTTTTCCTTCACACCCTTATAGGTGGTCCTGCCTTGAGCTTTGTGCTCTGGGCCCATTATGCAGGATTCTCTGGATCTACAAACTTACACAGTACTCACAACTTGCTCTCTCCTCCACAGCCATGTCCATTGGTCGGGGCCCAGAAAGAAGTCCCTTGCTTCCGTCCACTCCCAGTCTTCATCCAATTCCTGTGCTGGATTCAAGCTCAGATATATGATGTGACTTTGAGTATGGTGTTTGATAATGGTAGTTTCCCTGTTTCACATTTGTGCCTTCCAACACCCTAGGAGGTGGGCAAGGCATATACATTTTATGATCCCTATATAATGTGGCATGACATATGGGAAAAGTGATCAGAAATTATAATTTACTTGAACCGAGGTTACACAGCAGTTAGTGTCTTTCTTCAGTACATAGGCCCATCAGCCCACTAGTCTGATTCCTACACCTTCACCCTCCCTTTTTCTATGCTTTGGAAAGGAGTGAGACCCAGGGACAGAAATTATTTTATATTAATTGGTTTTATGATGTTTGGCTTATAAGCCCCCAAACTGTTAAATTCTACATAAAATGAAGGACCATCTTACCAAGGTAATCAATCGTATAGCTACTTAGATACCCATCTGTATTTAAATAGATGAGGAATAAACAATGAATATGCCACATATACAGGATACCTAGTTTTATAGAGCCAATTAATGGATACATTTCAGTAAAGGGAGTTACAATTCTTTTTTGCTTTTTAAAATTGAAATGAGTTTATTCTTTCCCAGTATGGCTCTTCGGGATTTCCTTTTCAAATTAGTCATAATTTACTCCTTGTTCTGCTCTTTCCAGAAATTCAGTTGGAATCTTAAAGATTTGTGCTTGAAGCTTTGCAAGGGATTAGAACTTGGCATGCATCATGAGCCTGGAAAAGTTCTCCAGGGAGGGAAGAAGTCTGCTAAATATGTACTCTTTTAAAACCATCCTTTCTGTTAAAGAGGACTTTATAAGACAAAAAATGACTTCCTCGAAATTGTGCTTAAACTTTTACTGCAATTAAAAATCAACAATTCTTCCTTGTCTGTTAATGATTTAAGAACCTAGTTGATTCATTGGTCAGGGGGAAGGACAAGTATGAAGCTCAGCTAAAAGGCTCTGGGGCTTGGAGGGTAGAGGCAAATACCTGCCAACTTAGGGAAGAGGTGGAATCAGGAGCTTCCTTTTGTAGAGCAGTCGGGTGAGGCCTGCCTCCTGGAAGCCTTGGCTACTGAGAGGATCCCCACCTCCTGTGGGGTGGGGAGCTGGGGAAGGAGCCTTCAGAGAAGAGGAGGTCAGGGACCTTTCTCCCGGCATTTCTCAGCTCTGAAATATGTGTGACCACTGGCCCATCCTAGAGGTGGGGTGGTCTTTGTGCTCCCCTTATCCAGCAGTTCCTGCTCAGCCCCTCCCAACAACCATGCAGGATTGGAGGAAATTTACCAAGATGCCTCCACTTCTCTGTTTGGGGTTTTATAATTCCCTGTTCTCTTCAAGGGCAGTGAGCTACAGTTAAAGGCCCATTTGTATACACAAAAACCTTATGACCAGAGTAGAATAATTCTAGTTGAGAGCTGAAAAAGGAAAGAAGGCTAACACTATTGGAAGGATACTCTTCCTGAACTTACAGCAAAACAAAAAACAAAACCAAAACACCAACCCCACATGTCCACAGCACTGAACTCCTAGATAAGTTTGTAGGGCTTTTTAATCCAGACTTACCATAATATAATGGTGTCTTTAATAGTACTTCTAGGACCATGAAATAAGGCAAAACCATGTGACTCTTGCCTCCCCCAGATCCAGCTGTGCCTGAAAACAGGATGGATCCCGCCAGGCTAACAGAGACCCAAAACAAGATAGAGTCGGATGCCATGTATTGACTGGAGGCTGCACACGATCGCGTGTGCCTGGAAGCACCACAGCTGACTTCTATTCTCCTAAGTGGAACCAGTCCCTGACATGGTCCAGCCCAAGAAGTGGTCCTGCTACTGCAGTCAAAACAGACCTTGGCTGGGAAATCAACTAACCAGCTGTGACTTGCATTGACCAATCCAGACTTAAGGCTTGCCTCCCTCATTTACATACAGACCTGAGGGGAACCTGGGCGGGAACCTTTACTGTAAAAGCAATCCCTTTCTTTGTGTCCTTGGAGTGTACTTTTGGTTCACAGACAGCAGCTATGCTTCCCCGATTTGCAAACTGTTTTTTTAGTAATACAGTTCTTTATTACATTTCCTGTTTCACTGAGAAATTTGTTAACTGAATGTATAGATTCTTCAGATGGTCGTTCTTATGTTAACATTTTACAAAGCCCATGACATATAATCTCTTTCTGGCTATTGTTCTCCAAAACCTAAACCTTGGCATATAACGCAGAGAGGGATTCCCCCTGCCCAGAAACTATCCTGTGCACCTCATAGTTTCCCATTGCTCAGTAACTGGGTGGGGTCGTGTGACTTGCTGTGGTCAGTGGGCTGTGTATGGAAACAAACATGAATGCATCCATACAATTGTGTGTGTGTCTTAACATAAAATGCACCTTACTGAATGTATTTGTTCTACAACTTGATTAAAAATTCAACAGTATATCTTGGAGATCTTTCTATAACAAATTTATCTTAATCTTTAACACTGCTATCATAGCACAAGGAGAAGATATCAATTTCAACCACTCCCTTATTGATAGATAACTAGATGATTTCGTGTTTTCAATGTTGCTCATGTGAAACTTTGTTAGATTGTATGATACCTTAATAAAATAAAAAATAAGGAAAAGAAATACTTTCATGAGTTCTCAAGGAAACCTAGCAATGGCGTTGCTTGGCAGAAAGGTATGTACTTTTACACATTTTTAAATAATGATTTAAAAAATATTCTATGAAATTCAACTTACTGGCATTTTACCTAAGATTTTTACAATTAGATTCACCAGTGAGAATATTCTAATTCTTCTTCCTTTTCCTCTCTCCTCTTCATTCCTTAAGAAGTGGGAGTGTTGATCTAATTGGATCTGATTCCAGGAGGATGTTGGCAGTGCCAAGTTTATGAGTGTGAAGTTATCCCCAGATGAGGCTCTTCCTCTGACATTTTGCTCTTTTTCAAAGGGGAAAGTGGGCAGCCACACCAGAGCTTACCTCTTCTGGTGGGCAGCCCCTCTTCACTGTCTTCCTCCACATAAGCAGTGTCACCCTTTTGCCCCTTCAGGCTTGGCAAGGAGCTGGTAGACAGGCCTGAACTTAGAAGAGAGAGGCCCTAGCTTTGTGCCCAAGTGCTGTGCCCACACAGGGTGGCAAGTCACCCTGCACTAGGCTTGGAGGGACCTCAATTAAGGAAGTGCTCATTGTCCATCTCACTGCTGGTGTGTGTCCTCTTCTCAGGAGCTGCAGGAGGAGGCTGATGGGGAAAGATTCAAGCCCATTCCTGAACATCACTTCCATTTGATCAAAAGCTCATCCCAGGAGTATTGTCTTTGTCAGCTTTTAGTATAAGAATCTATTTTGAAGAATGGTTTTAAATTTTCATGTGTTTGGGACTTTTCTGTTTAGATATTGTTTAATTCTTCTTAATGTGGTATCAGGTTATGATAGTAGGCTAAAAGGCATCCAGGGCATTTAGAAGCAATGCCACATTGTAAGGTTAACAGGAAGTGTAGGAGAGAGAGGGAATTAGAAAACAGACCTACTTGATGACATTTAAAATTGACATGTGTTCTGTTAAAAACCCATCCAAATCCAGTAGGTTTTCACTGCAGCATTAATATCCAGCTCTAAATGAACACTGCAACTGAGGTGACAGAAAATCTTTTGGAGAAAACTAAAGCTAAAAACTGATCAACACAGCATTTCATTCAGAGGGCAGGGTGTTGAGGCAGGCTGCCTGGGTTCAAATTCTGGAGCCACCGTTTACTAAGTGAGTGGCCTTGGACAAATTGCTTACTTTTATGTCTCAGTTTACTTACCTGTAAAATGGGATAATCATGGCATTTCTCTCCCAGAACTTTTGTGAGGATTTAATGAAGTGATATATTTCAAGTGTTTAGAACATTGTCTGACACTGGATAAATTCTAGCTATTATTTTAAATGTTGATGTACACTGAACATAGTAGAACAGTTATGCCTAAAAACTGTTTCTCACAAATGATTGTAGATTGAGAGCCACAGGCCTGCTTTCACTCCCTAAATAATGAAGAGTGAACTAGGTCATCACACTGTATACAAATGTCCACCTGGGCTTTGTCCCAGCTGACGCAGGCGACAGTGCCAGGAGCGGTCCACCGGCCTGGGAACCTCGTTTCAGTCGTGAGATGCAGCGAAGGTCGTCGGGCACTTGGGACCTGGAGTCTTGCGTTCTGCGCCTCGCCGCACAGCCTCAGAGCCCCGCCCCTAGGCCCAGCCCCTCGCGTGCGCGCTCAGTGGGCGGAGCCTGCTTAAGGAGCTGCGCTGTGATTGGCCGTGTCCGAGCAACCGGTGGTCAACAGGCCGCGTGCCTCGCGCTCGGGTCACAGAACAGCCTGGAATCCTTCTCACCGAACGCGGACTCTTTGTCCGCGTGAATTATCAACCAGCGGGATGCGGACCTCGCCCGCCCGCTCGGGTCAGACGGTCCCCGAGAATGGCAGCGTGGCTGCTGACCGGAAACGGCCTTGGCTGTCTGCTGACAGATTGCCCAGTAAGTGTGGATGCGGTCCCTCCCACGCCGCAACTTCTGAGGGGCTGTTTCCAGCAGCCTGCGGAGGAAAACCTTAGAATTTTCCAGTTTGCGAGTTGAACCCCTCCACTCACACAAAGATGCGAAAACGGGTCTAGAACTTGCCCGGACTCACTGGACTATTCGGTGCGAGGGCGCGGCGGAGAAACGCACCCCCAGCCCCCTCGTGTGGCTCAGCCCCGCGCACACTGCGCCCCCGCCCGAGCTCTGCTGCTCTGCTCTGCTCTGCTCTGCAGGAGAACCGGCTCTCTAGGGTCGTCTTACCGTAGGCCAACCGCAGTAAGAAGGTGAAGTTCAGTAGGGCTCTGGAAACAATTCAAGAACCAGGAGAATTTTATTTTAAAGAAACACTGATTGACAAATAGGGCAGTCGAAACCCAAAAGCGATCTGCTTGGATTAGAACTTAATACAATTTTATGTTCTGGAATATCTTCTGGCTCTCCCTTTCTTCCACACGTATGTGGTTTTCACAATCACCTAAGATGAGCCCCATTCTCTTCTGCTCTTTATAAGGGCATAAAAATTAGGTTTAGTTTTCACTCGGTAGAGTTTTCCTTTCTTGGGAGCTCTTGGTCTCTTTCTTTTTAGAAATGAGCGTCCGCCTGAAGCAACTCAGTTTTTCGTAGCTTTTCTTTTTTGGCCCTTATTAATTTAGCTGTGGGAAGTCCATTTCAGTCTCCCTTCTTACACCTGCCTTATTTGAGTAGATGCTAACAACTTTTGCTTGCCTCTCAAGAGCAGAAGAATGGTGGGGTGGGGTAGGGTAGGGGATAAAGTGTTTCTGGGGGAGAGTTGCAGCAGGATACAGCGTCCTTTCTTACTGGCATAGTCGTAATTGAAAACTCACCTAAATCACAAGATGCATCCACCTAGCCGCCTTTTTCAGCAGCTAAGGAAGCCCTAGGAAGTATTGGGTGTCGATAATAAAGCAGGCAGAAGTATATCAAACGTCTAAGCTGAATTAATGGCCACTAAGTCATGCATTGTGCCTCAGCCTCTGACCATATGGGCCCTACTCTCTTAAGCCAGGACTCCCACGGGCACTCACCTCAGGACTGCCATGGGGCATCTCGAGGCTGACTGCTATGGGTAGACTCCAGCCTCACAGGCTGACTGTACATGATTCCCTTGCTTGAGGCCTTTGGGTTTGTGCCAGCTTAACCTTTCTACTTTTCCCTCAAACTCTACTGGCCTGCCCCTGTCTTCATCTCAGACTTTCACTTCCTTTTTTTCTTTCTGCGTTTGTACTTCCTGTTTCTTTTAGGAAATCCCTTCCTATTTCCCCAAACTCTGGAGCTTGGGATAGCTTTTAAAACTTACGGCAGTGCTTAACTGGGATTTGTTGTTTTGCACTTCTGGATTTGTCTGTTACTCAAGTTATAATAACTTCAGATGAAGAAACCCTAAAAATAATAACAGCATAGTATTATCCAGAAAATAGTATCTTTGTTAAAGAGACAGATATTTCCCAATCTAAGCCTAGTTAGAAAAACTGGGATACATAGTAATTCTGAGTGATCAATTTAACTCAATCCTATACCCATACAAAGTGCCTGCTTTGTATATATGGCACTATGCTGAGGGCAATTGTATAGTTTGTCCCTGAAGTCCTTGAGCCCTCTTTTATCTAGTGAGGACAAACGTGAAGTGCCCAAGGCCATGTTGGTGAAGTGTCAAAGCAGAATTTGGGGCTTTCCCAGGGAGAGGCTCCAGAAAGCTGGTGAGGGGTCTGCAGAGGCTTCATGGAGGAGACAGGGTTTGAAATGTTGCTTGAAGGCTAAAGATCTTAGAGAACTGACGAAGACCAGCTTGGAGGTGGTAAAGCAGGTGGGCTGTGTGTGGAGGGGCTGTGGTGTCAGGCCATTTGGCACCAAGGCTCAGGCAGGTTTCCTTGCTCTGACAGAGTAGCTCTTACCCCATTGGTGTAGAATGATCCCTTCTGTTGTGAGATGCCCTTTCTCTCCTCCTTTGTTTTATCTGGATAAGTTCCATATTCTAGCTGCTTTCATTTCCAACAGTACAGCTGTTCTCAGGCTAAAAAAATCTTAAGGGTTAAGATCTAAATCAGCATGAGTCGTACAGGTTCTCAGATTCAATAGAGCCAACCAGACTTTTTTATTTCATTTTTTTAAGTCACGTGAATGCAGAAGAGACTAGAAAATACACCTTAGCTGGAGGATTCAGTCACCTTTTATTTGGAATCAAGAACAGGTTTTTTTGGATTAAAAACACCTGTGACTCTTCTGAAACCTTTAAGGTTCCAGAATCCAGTTTAGGAGCCATAGTAGGGTAGTTTATGTAGTTGTGTCCCTTCTAGCCTATGGCACATAGCTCCCTCTTCTAAGAATCTAGGAGGTGGGTGAGTGTTTCAGAGAAGAGAAAGAGCAGCTGGAACGATGAAATAGTCAGAAATGTTTATTATGAGCTTCTTTGTCTTGTTTCTATTGGAACCATTGGCCATATTTAAAAGTCCTTCAGCCAGCAGTCTTTGTTTCAGATGTCAAAAAGAAAGTTGAAACATGTTAGTTTGTTTTCATGTTCTGTGATTCTAAGATAGAAGGAGGAGGAGTCCAAACTTCATAGCTCAATATGGCTGGAACTTGGGGGTAAAAAGGTGCTTGGAGTAAACGTGGGTATATGAAACAAAGCACAATTACTAAAGTGCAATTATTTTTAAGTAATTTATTTGTATATAGCCCTTTCCGATATGCCAAGTGCTTACCCAAGCATCACTCATTCGTTGCCATGTATGTCCTTTGCAGTAGCCTTGGGGGTTGGGACATGGAGGTGGTGTTCCTGCTGTGGACCAAAAAAAGGCAAAGCTGTAAAACAATTAGTAGCATTTATCTGGGGTTTTAGAGATTAAAATCTGGGAACATAGATTTAGGAGGAAACACAAATGTATGCTCTGAAGAGAGAAAAGGGCTTAGGGTTTTTAAAGTCAAAAAGGGGAACTCTGAGGGGGCTTTACACACGTTTTGAAAGGATTACAATTGGCTAAAGCTATGGTAACTTGCACTTAGCTGTTCCCAATTGGTTGCTAAGGCTATTCAGGAGGCAAAGAGGCTACGTTCTTGGAGGTAGCAGATATTTGTCCAGGATATTTAGGTCTGGCAGAATGTAAATTCAGCATTCACTGGAGAAAGGTCAGTTTGAGAAGAGGAAGGACTTAATTTCCTTAATCCTCCCCTCTTCCACTCTAGTTTACTCTCACTGTCAATGTTAACTCCATTTTGTCTACATTTACACCACTTCAAGAGGAGTCACTCACCCAAAGTGGCAGAAGGACCTACACAGAAGTTCTAAACTTTTCAACTCCTGCATGATACTCTCCAGATTCTATTGTAACATCCCCATCAAATTAAGCCCTATAGAAAGAAGGAAAGATTCACACTAATACTAGGAGTTTCTGTACCTTTGGAATCGACATATGTGGACAAGTTCACATAAACCTTAAAAACAAAATCATTATCTCTTAAACCTTGAAAATGACAAGCCAAGAAGCCTGCTGAACCTGTGCTCTGAGAATAAAGGTTAGTCCTCCGCATTTAATTAAGACCCAGGAGCCCTCCTGGAAAGCAATCCTGCTGGAATGGTGTCTGCAGGCTTGTGCCACAGGACCTGGCTGGGGGAGGTCAGTTATGATAGAGTGGTTAAGAAATGGCTTTGATTCCTGCATTTGCCACTTAATGGCTGTGGGTCTTGAACAAGTTTTTGAAGTCTCAAAGCTTCTGATTCGTCAAAAGTAAGTGGGGTGTTCACAGTGTGTAGCTGATAGAATTATGAAGAATTTGCGAGATAGGGTGTATGGAAACTTCAGCCCAGCCTGCATTTGTTTGTTATAATAAAGGTCACAGAACACAGACTCTAAAGCCAGACAACCTGGCTGTGAATCTCATCTACACCCCACTACCAGCTGTGAGTTGGTGGGCAAGTTAGTAAGCCATTCTCTGTCTTGGTTTCCTCATCTGTAGAATGAGAATAATAGTGCTGGTCACCTCATAAAGTTATCATAAGGGTTAAATAGATACTACACAAAATATATATAAAATTAAGTGTTTGCCAATAATAATACTTTCTAACTTCTTTTTACAAAACGTCCCTAGCTTTGGTCCAACTGGTTACTGTATATGACATGTCATACCAAGAGACTTTCAGGAAATGCAGAATTTTAGAAATGGGAAAAGGCAGTATTTCCATTGTTAAAAAGTTTTACAGTCCAGATAACAAATTTATATGTGTTGCACAGTCTGGATACAGAGGTAGGCAGACCTTTCTTTGGTAAATGTAGACAAAATGGAGTTAACATTGACAGAGTAAACTAAAAAAATAAGAGCGGGGACCATTAAGGAAATAGGGCCTTTATAGAATAGGAAATAATCTTCTCTGAAACTATTCTCAGAAGAAACTTAAACTTAGTATTCTGTCACAACATAAGGATCCTGGACAAAAATCTGCTTCCTGCAAAAAAGTATGCATACATTTTGCCTGGAGAAGAGTCTTAGCAACCAATTATGTATGTATAGTTAAATACAGGTTATAATAGCTTTAGCCAATTGTAATTCTTTGAGAACAATTGTGGATAAAATGAAGGTTCCTGTGACCAAGATTCTCACCTGGCCCTGGTCAGCTAGGTAACTACACACGTGGCCAATACGTTTTACTGACTCTATATAAAGAGCTCCGCCCAGTGCTCTGGGCAACACGGTGGTACAGCTGCAAGGCTGCAGGAGAGCAGAGCAGAGGCTGGAGTGGTAGCAGCACTGAGAACAGAGGCCCAGGGACAGAGACCAGCTTGCTGCATGCGGACTCGCTCTGAGTGACTGACCTGCCACCGTGGGAATAAAGTTGGGTATAACCCTTTCACCCCAAGAATGCTCTACTGTCATTTCTTTGGTCACACTGAATCCATAGTGAATTTGCCCGAGGCTGAAACCCACTGGCAAGACAACAACTCATATAAGCCCCCTCAGGATTTCCCTTTTTGCCTTTGAAAACCATAAGCCTTTTCCCCTCTTGGGGTTGGTGTCCTTCTGGGTTTTTCTCCCCAGGCTATGTTCCTGGATTATAATCCCTAAAACCCCAAATAAATTTAAGTCATTGATTTACAGCTTTGCCTTTTCTTGGTTGATACTTCACTTTCTTCAAGTTATCAGGCCCTGCCTGAAGCTGCGGTGAGGGGGTTAAGATTACACCACAGTTGGGTCACTCCTTTCCTCTTGGGTACGTAAGCTATAATTAGTCAGGTCTAGATAAACTTAATATGTTGCATATTGCTTTGAGGCCAGTTGGTCCCAGAACAGCTGGTTACATGAGTCAGAATGTTTAAGTCCAACTTTAAAATAAAATATTCGGAAGGTGAGCCCATATATACTGGCTGGGCTGATCCATGGTCCAGTTCCCACCCTGTCACTAGGTCCCAATTAGCCACTCCACCAGGTATGTTTCCTCTCAGAGTTTTATCCTCTTTGTTTTGGAAGCAAAAGTTCAGGTGTGACTTTAATTGGAATACTGATGTGTAATGAAGATTCAGAAGTAAATGTTTATTTTCCAAAATGGAAGAGCTTTGTATTTGTCTGATTATGAAAGTAAATCCTGTTTTAGGAATGTCCAAATAATGCAAAAATTTAAACAATATAGAAAAGGCAAAAACCACACATACTCCCAGCATACAAAGAAAACTGCTGTAGAGCTATTGGCATATATCTTTCTAGACATTTTTTTGTGTGTGTATATAAGGATATTAAATTTTATGGATGCCTTTTAGCAATATATGTGGGTATCTACTTTATCAAAAAATATACATGTATATTATAACTTTGATAGAATTCCACTCAATGGTTGCACTGTAATTTATATTAAACCAATCCTCTCTTAATGTTAGATTGTTTCCAAGTTACCAGGAAGTCTTATTTTGACAATTGCCCATACAGGAGATGCCGGTGACTTAAATCCTAATTCAGAGATGGAGACGCCAGGCTTGTCTTCTACCATCTCTGAGCAGCAGCTGCAGAGGCAAGAGGGCCTGAGCAACACCAAAACAGACTCGGCTGACCAGAGTCTCATCTCGTCTGAGGAATGGCTTCAACTGCATGGGCTTAAGAGCAACAAATTGACTTTGAAACAGATTTTGTCGCAGATTGGATTCCCACACTGTGAAGGTACACTACTCACAAAGCAATGTTGGCTGGAAAAACCCCAGCAGCAAGCTGCCCTTTCACCTTTGAAGGAAGTGTCTTGCCAATGGATTTCAGCCCCTGGCAAGTTCACTATGGATTCACTGTGACCAAAGAAATGACAGTTTCTTTGGGGAGAAAGGATTTATTACCCAGCTTGTTCTCCCGGCGGTAGGTCGAGCACTCACATCTCTGTCTCCCCCCAGAGCACTGGGCCGAGCTCTCTATATAGCACAATAATAGCTTATTGCCTACAGGTGTGGAAGCAGTAGCCTAGCAACAGGCCAGTTACATCATCAGGTGGTTTAAGTTCAGTGAGGATCCTGGCCATAGGAACCCCAACTTCCCCACAGGAAGGCATCAGTTCTGAAGGCCTCTTAAAAACCACAGGTCTGTGGGTTTGTTTCCATCTCACATCTTTATGGGTACAAAAAAAGTTGATGCATGGACTCCCCATACATGAATGTTTGATAGATGTACAATTGTCAGTAGTGCACATCTCAAATTTTAGTAATGTTAGTTTGATTTTTCATCTTTTAAAGATGAGATTTTAAAAATGGATTTATTTGTATTTCTGCATACCCCAGCAGATATCTTGCTTATCCCCTGATGTGCACACCCCTTTTGTAGGTTACTGATTAAGGCAATAGTTGTGTGTGGTTTCAGAGAGAACGTGCTGTTTTCCTGTTGTGCCCTGCCTTATGTTATGGTCCAGTTTTTCCTAAAGGTGTTAGTTAAAGTGTTGGTTCTCAACTCCCAGTAGTACTGCCTTCTGACAGGGAGTGTGGAAATGTGTGAGGGTGTTTTTGTTTGTATTATGACATGTTGACTTGGGTTGTAATGGAAATACAGGGCCTGGGGCCTAGGGATACTGAGTTGTCTGATAAGCCCACCCAGGACTGAATGTTAGTAACACCCCACCTGAGCAACCTACCTTTCATCAGGGCAATTTCCATTTCTAGGATTTTTCTCAGTGATTCTGAATTAATCAATCAATTAAACAAATATTTGTTGAGCAGTCATTAATACTGGGTTTTTCAGATTTTTCACCAGTTCCCTTGGCAGCTTTGTTCCATACTGGTGATTCAGAGTTATAGGGGACGTGTTGTTACAGACTGATCCGGAGGCCCATCCAGATGGCAAGGCCTTGCTCGTCAGGGCTCAGGCTATGCTTATTTACCCTTCCATAGGGCTAATGCAGCCCTGAGCCATCTAAATACCTTTTGAGTTGGGGGTCTATGTGATTCTTATATAAGGAAACAAACTGAAAGCAGTTTTATGTTGTATCTCAAATAAGTATAATTCAGTCATTAATATTAGCAAAGATAGCTATTAATTAAATTTTGTCAAAGATTTTTTTATCTAAGATCATGAAAAATATTGCCTGTAGTTTTTGTTTCCTTTTAAAATCCTCATCAGGTTTTGGCATCAGGATTGTGCTGGCCCCATAAGTTGATTGAGAAGCTATTCCTTCCTCCTCTATGCTCTGATGGTGTTTGTATACAGTTGGTACTATTTTTCCTTTAAATGTTTGATAGACTTCATCAGTGAGTCTTATCAGAGCCTGGAATTTTGTTTGCAGGATAAGTTTGATAAGAAATTCTGTTTTGCTAATAGACATAGACCCATGCAGGTTTATGTGTAGAAAATGGAAGTTCCTATGGCCAGAATCCTCACCTGACCCTAAACTACTTGATGATGTTGTTGGCCTACTGCTACGCTGATGCTTCCACACCCGTAGGCAATGAACTATTATTGACTGAGTTACTCTATAAAGAGCTCTGCCCAGTGCTCTGGGCTGAGACAGAGATGAAAGTGCATTATGGACCTGCAGACTTCTGGATGCAGATGTGATTCTAGTGCTTGACCTACTGCTGTGAGAATAAAGCCAGTAAAAATATAAACCCTTTTATCCCAAGAACATTGTGTTGTCATTTCTCAGTCTCACCAAATACATAGTAAACTTCCTAGGGGCTGAAACCCTCAGAAAAGACACCTTAACATTTTTTTAATGCCTGTGGAATCTGTAATAAGCTCCCCTCTTTTATTCCTCATATTGGTAACTTGTTCTTTCTCTACTTTTTTTCTTAATACATCTTGTTAGGGGTATATCATAACTGCTTTCAAATAACCACATTTTGGGTTTATTGATTTTTCTTCCTATTCTTTGTTTTCTATTTCACTGATACCTGGTTTGATTTTTATTATTTATTTCCTTCTTAATTTAAGTTTAATTTGCATTTTTTTTCTTTCTCTTTATTTATTTATTTATTTTGGTATTGTTAATGTACAATTACTAAAACAACATTACGGTTACTAGACTCCCCCTATTATCAAGTACCCCCCACATACCCCATTACAGTCACTGTCCATCAGTGTAGTAAAATGCTATAGAATCATTACTTGTCTTCTCTGTATGTACTGCCTTTCCTGTGTCACCCCACCACTACATTATGTGTGGTAATTGTAATGCCTCCTTTTCCCCCTTATCCCTCCCTTCCCATCCATCCTCCCCAGTCCCTTTCCCTTTGGTAACTGTTAGTCCATTCTTGGGTTCTGTGAGTCTGCTGCTGTTTTGTTGCTTCAGTTTTTTCTTTGTTCTTATACTCCACAGATGAGTGAAATCATTTGGTACTTGTCTTTCTCTGCGTGGCTTATTTCATCGAGCATAATACCCTCTAGCTCCATCCATGTTGTTGCAAATGGTAGGATTTGTTTTCTTCTTATGGCTGAATAATATTCCATTGTGTATATGTACCACATCTTCTTTATCCATTCATCTACTGAGGGACACTTAGGTTGCTTCCATTTCTTGGCTATTGTAAATAGTGCTGCGATAAACACAGGGGTGCATATGTTTTTTTGTTGTTATCATTAATCTACAATTACATGAGGAACATTGTTTACTAGACTCCCCCCATCACCAAGTCCCCCCCACAAACCCCATTACAGTCTCTGTCCATCAGCGTAGTAAGATGTTGTAGAATCACTGCTTGTCTTCTCTGTGTTGCGCAGCCCTCCCAGTGCCCCCCCATGTTGTATGTGCCATTTGTAATGCCCCCTTTCTTCCCTCCCCCCTTATCTGTCCCTTCCCACCCATCCTCCCCATTCCCTTTCCCTTTGGTAACTGTTAGTCCATTCTTGGGTTTAGTGATTCTGCTGCTGTTTTGTTCCTTCAGTTTTTTTTTCATTGTTCTTATACACCACATATGAGTGAAATCATTTGGTACTTGTCTTTCTCCGCCTGGCTTATTTCACTGAGCATAATACCTTCTAGCTCCATCCATGTTGTTGCAAATGGTAGGATTTGTTTTCTTCTTATGGCTGAATAATATTCCATTGTGTATATGTACCACATCTTCTTTATCCATTCATCTATTGATGGACACTTAGGTTGCTCCCATTTCTTGGCTATTGTAAATAGTGCTGCGATAAACATAGGGGTGCAATTGTCTTTTTCAAACTGGGCTGCTGCAATCTTAGGTTAAATTCCTAGAAGTGGAATTCCTGGGTCAAATGGTATTTCTATTTTGAGCTTTTTGAGGAACCTCCATACTGCTTTCCACAATGGTTGAACTAATTTACATTCCCACCAGCAGTGTAGGAGGGTTCCCCTTTCTCCACAACCTCGCCAACATTTGTTGTTGTTTGTCTTTTGGATAGTGGCAATCCTTATTGGTGTAATGTGATGTCTCATTGTGGTTTTAATTTGCATTTCTCTGAAGACTAGTGATGTGGAGCATTCTTTCATGTGCCTGTTGGCCATCTGAATTTCTTCTTTGGAGAACTCTCTTTTCAGCTCCTATGACCATTTTTTAATTGGATTGTTTGCTTTTTGTTTGTTGAAGTGCATGAGCTCTTTATATATTTTGGATGTCAACCCTTTATCGGATCTGTCATTTATGAATATATTTTCCCATACTGTAGGAAGCCTTTTTGTTCTATTTGTGGTGTCCTTTGCTGTACAGAAGCTTTTCAGCTTGATATAGACCCACTTGTTCATTTTTGCTTTTGTTTCCCTTGCCTGTGGAGATATGTTCATGAAGAAGTTGCTCATGTTTATGTCCAACATATTTTTGCCTGTTTTTTTCTATGAGTTTTATGGTTTCATGACTTACATTCAGGTCTTTGATCCATTTGGAGTTTACTTTTGTGTATGGGGTTAGACAGTGATCCAGTTTGATTCTCTGACATGCAGCTGTCCAGTTTTGCCAGCACCATCTGTTGAAGAAGCTGTTGTTTCCCCACTGTATATCCATGGCTCCTTTATCATATATTAATTGACCATGTATGCTTGGGTTTATATCTGGGCTCTCTATTCTGTTCCACTGTTCTATGGGTCTGTTCTTGTGCCAGTACCAAATTGTGTTGATTACTGTGGCTTTGTAGTAGAGCTTGAAGTCAGGTAGCATAAGTCCCCCTGCTTTATTCTTCCCTCTCAGAATTGCTTTGGCTATCTGGGGGCTTTTGTCATTTCTTATGAATTTTAAAACTAATTGCTCTAATTCATTGAAGAATGCTGTTGGTATTTTGGTAGGGATTACATTGAATCTGTAGATTGCTTTAGGCAGGATGGCTATTTTAACAATATTAATTCTTCCTAGCCAAGAGCATGGGATGAATTTCCATTTATTAGTGTCCTCTTTAATTTCTCTTAGGAGTGTCTTGTAGTTTTCAGGGTATAGTTCTTCCACTTCCTTGTTTAGGTTTATTCCTAGGTATTTTATTCTTTTTGATGCAATTGTGAATGGAATTGTTTTCCTGATATTTTTCTCTCTTTTAAGGTAGAAACTTAGATAATTGACTTTAAACCTTTTGTCGCTTCTAATATAGTCATTTAAAATTATAAGGATTCTTCCAAGCATTGCTATAGCTGAATCCCACAAGTTTTAATAGGTAGTATTTTCATTATTACTGAGTTCAAAATACTTGCTGTTTCTCTTCTGACATTTTTCTTTGATTCATCTTTTTAAAGAAATATGTTCTTTAACTTTCAAATATTTTAAGACTTTGAAAGACATCTTGTTATTGTTGGATTTCTGATTTGTTTCTACTGAGATCAGAGAACATAGCCTCTAAGGTTTCAGTCTTTTGAAATTTACTGAGATTTGTTTTATAGTCCAGTGTGTATTGTGGGCACACATTTGAAAAGAATGTGTATTCTGCAGTTAGACAGCATTTATAAATGTTAATGAGGTCAAGATTATTGATAGTGTTGTAGAGATGTTGTATGTCAGTAGTGATTTTTGTTTGTTTATTCTCCCTTTAGTTCTGTCAGTTTTGTTCATGTAGTTTGAAGCTCTAATTGCATATACTTTTAGAATTGTCATAGTTTCTGACAAATTGACAAACTTTAATGATTTTTGGAATATCTGTGTTTGTCTCAGATGGAAGTTCTTTGTTTGGACATTTATTTGTCTGATATTAATGTAACCACTGTAGCTTATGTTTAAGTTTTATGTGGCATATATGTTTACAGTCTTTTTTTATTAAGGTATCATTGATATACAATCTTATGAAGGTATTATGTGAGCAACATTGTGGTTATTACATTCTCCCATATTATCAAGTCCCCCATGCCACACCCTATTCCAGTCACTGTCCATCAGCACAGTAAGATTCTATAGAGTCATACTCATTTTCTCTGTGCTATATTTCCTTCCCCGTGACCCCCCTACATTATGTGTGCTGATCATAATGCCTCTCAATCCCCTTCTCCCTCCCACCCCACCAACCCTCCCCACCCCCTTTCCCTTTGGTAACTGCTAGTCCCTTCTTGGAGTCTGTGAGTCTGTTGCTGTTTTGTTCCTTCAGTTTTGCTTTGTTGTTGTACTCCACAAATGAGGGAAATCATTTGGCATTTGTCTTTCTCTGCCTTCACTTATTTCACTGAGCATGATACCCTCTAGCTCTACCCATGTTGTTGCAAATAGTAGGATTTGTTTTTTTCTTATGGCTGAATAATATTCCATTGTATATAACATACCACCACTACTTTATCCAATCATTTACTGATGGGCACTTAGGTTGCTTGCATACCTTGGCTATTGTAAATAGTGCTGTGTTAAACATAGGGGTACATATGTCTTTTTGATCTGTGATCTTGTTTTCTTTGGGTAAATTCCTAGGAGTGGAATTCCTGGATCAAATGGTATTTCTATTTTAATTTTGTGAGGAACCTCCATATTGCTTTCCACAATGGATGAACTAATATACATTCCCACCAGCAGTGTCAGAGGGTATCACTTTCTCCGCATCCTCGCTAGCATTTTTTATTCCTAGTCTTTTCGATGTTGTGCATCCTAACTGGATGAGGTGTTATCTCATTGTGGTTTTAATTTGCATTTCTCTGAAATTATGATGTGGTGCATCTTTTCATGTGCCTGGTGGCCATCTGAATTTCTTCTTTGGTTGTTGAGGTGTGTGAGTTCTTTATATATTTTGGATGTTAACCCCTTGTTGGATATGTCATTTACAAATATATTCTCCCATATTGTAGGATGCCTTTTTGTTCTGTTGATGGTGTTCTTTGCTGTACAGAAGCTTTTTGGCATGGTGTAGTCCCATTTGTTCATTTTTTATTTTGTTTCCCTTGCCCGAGGAGACATGTTCAGGAAAAAGTTGCCCATGTTTAAATTCAAGAGATTTTTGCCTATGTTTTCTTCTAAGAATTTTATGGTTTCATGACTTACATTCAGGTCTTTGATCCATTTTGAGTTTACTTCTGTGTAAGGGGTTAGACAATAATCCAGTTTCATTTTCTTGCATGTAGTTGTCCAGTTTTGCCAACACCGGTTGTTAAAGAGGCTGTCATTCCCCCGTTGTATATCTGTGGCTCCTTTATCATATATTAATTGACCATATATGCTTGGGTTAATATCTGTGTTCTCTATTCTGTTCCATTGATCTATGGATCTGTTCTTGTGCTAGTACCAAATTGTCTTGATTGCTGTGGCTTTGTAGTAGAGCTTGAAGTCAGGGAGCATAATCCCCCCAGCTTTGTTCTTCCTTCTCAGGATCGCTTTGGCTATTTGGGGTCTTTTGTGGTTCCACATGAATTTTAGAACTATTTGTTCTAGTTCATTGAAGAATGCTGTTGGTATTTTGATAGGGATTTCATTGAATCTGTAGATTGCTCTAGGCAGGATGGCCAATTTGACAATATTAATTCTTCCTGTCCATGAGCAGGGTATGTGTTTCCATTTATTGGTTTCTTCTTTAATTTCTCTCATGAGTGTCCTGTAGTTTTCAGGGTATAGGTCTTTCGCTTCCTTGGTTAGGTTTATTCCTAGGTATTTTATTCTTTTTGATGCAATTATAAATGGAATTGTTTTCCTGATTTCTCTTTCTGCTAGTTCATTGTTAGTATATAGGAACCCAACAGATTTCTGTGTATTTATTTTGTATCTCGCAACTTGCTAAATTTAGCTATTAGTTCTCGTAGTGTTGGGGTGGATTCTTTAGGGATTTTTATGTACAATATCATGTCATCTGCAAATAGTGACAGTTTAACTTCTTCCTTACCAATTTTGATGCTTTTTATCTCTTTGCATTGTCTGATTGCTGTGGCGAGGACCTCCAGTACTATGTTGAATAAAAGTGGGGAGAGTGGGCATCCCTGTCTTGTTCCCAGTCTTAGGTGAAAAGATTTCAGCCTCTTGCTGTTAAGTATGATGTTGGCTGTGGGTTTGTCATATATGGCCTTTATTATGTTGAGGTACTTGCACTCTATACCCATTTTGTTGAGAGTTTTTATCATGAATGGATGTTGAATTTTGTAAAATGCTTTTGCAGCATCTATGGAGATGATCATGTTGTTTTTGTCCTTCTTTTTGTTGATATGGTGGATGATGTTGATGGATTTTCGAATGCTGTACCACCCTTGCATCCCTGGGATGAATCCCACTTATCATGATGGTTGATCTTTTTTATGTATTTTTGAATTCGGTTTGCTAATATTTTGTTGAGTATTTTTGCATCTGTGTTCATCAGGAATATTGACCTTTTAAGTTTCTTTTTTTGTGGTGTCTTTGCCTGGTTTTGGTATTAGAGTGATGCTGGCCTCATAGAATGAGTTTGGAAGTATTCCCTCCCCTTCTACTAAGGAGGATGGGAATTAGGTCTTCACTAAATGTTTGATAAAATTTAGCTGTGAAGCCTTCTGCTCCAGGGGTTTTGTTCTTAGGTAGTTTTTTGATTACCAATTCAATTTCATTGCTGGTGATTGGTCTGTTCAGATTTTCTGTTTGTTTTGGGGTCCACCATGGAAGGTTGTATTTTTCTAGAAAGTTGTCCATTTCTTCTAGGTTATCCAGTTTGTTGGCATATAGTTTTTCATAGTATTCTCTAATAATTCTTTGTACTTCTGTGGTATCCATAGTGATTTTCCTTTCTCATTTCTGATTCTGTCTATGTTTGTACATACTCTTTTTTTCCTGAAAAGTCTGGCTAGGGGTTTATCTGTTTTGTTTGTTTTTTCAAAGAACCAACTCCTGATTTCATTAATTCTATTTTCTTATTCTTCTCGATGATATTTATTTCTGCTCTGATCTTTATTATGTCCATCCTTCTACTGACTTTGGGCCTCCTTTGTTCCTCTTTTCCTAGTTTCATTGATTATGAGTTTAGACTGTTCGTTTGGTATTCTTCTTTCCAAAGGTAGGTCTGTATTGCAGTATACTTCCCTGTAAGCATGGCCTACACTGCATCCCACAGATTTTTGGGGTATTGAGTTATTGTTTTTGTTTGTCTCTGTGTATTGCTTGATCTCTGTTTTTATTTGGTCATTGATACATTGGTTATTTAGGAGCATGTTGTAAAGGCTACATGTGTTTGTGGGCCTTTTTGTTTTCTTTGCATAATTTATTTCTAGTTTCATACCTTTGTGGTCTGAGAAGCTGGCTGATTCAATTTCAATCCTTCTGAATTTAGTAAGGCTCTTTCTGTGACCTAGTATATGATCTATTCTTGAAAATGTTCCATGTGCACTTGAGAAGATTGTGTATCCTGCTGCTTTTGGGTGGAGTGTTCTGTAGATGTCTGTTAGGTCCCTCTGTTCTAATGTGTTATTCAGTGCTCTGTGTCCTTATTTATTTTCTGTCTGGTTGATCTGTTGTTTGGAGTGAGTGGTATGTTGAAGTCTCCTAAAATGAATGCATTGCATTTTATTTCACCCTTTTATTCTGTTAGTGTTTCTTTCACATATGTAGGTGTTGATATGTTGGTTGCATAGATATTTGTAATGGTTATATCCTCTTGTTGGACTGACCCCTTTATCATTATATAATGTTCTTCTTTGTCTCTTGTGACTCTTTGTTTTGAAGTCTATTTTGTCTGATACAAGTATTGCAACTCCTGCTTTTTTCTCCCTATTATTTGCATGATATATATTTTTCCATCCGTTTACTTTCAGTCTGTGCATGTCTTTGGGTTTGAAGTGAGTGTCTTGTAAGCAGCATATAGACTGGTGTTGTTTTTTTATCCATTCAGTGACTCTGTCTTTTGATTGGTGCATTCAGTCCATTTATATTTAGGGTGAATATTGATAGATATGTACTTATTGCCATTGTAGGCTTTAGATTCGTGGTTACCAAAGGTTCAGTGGTAACTTCTTTAGTATCTAACAGTCCAACTTAACTTGTTTAGTATGCTATTTCAAACACAATCTAAAGGTTCTTTTTCTTTCCTCCCTTCTTTTTCTTCCTCTGCCATTCTTTATATATTAGATATCATATTCTGTACTCTTTGTGTATCCTTTGACTGACTTTATGGGTAGGTGATTTAATTTTGCATTTGCTTAGTAAATAATTGGTCTACTTCCTTTCCTGTGGTTTTATTTTCTCTGGTGACAGCTATTTAGCCTTAGGAGAACTTCCATCTATAGTAGTCCCTACAAAATACACTGTAGAGATGGTTGTGGGAGTTAAATTCCCTCAACATTTAATTGTCTGGAAATCGTTTAATCCCTGCCTCAAATTTAAATTATAATCTTTCCTAATAGAGTATTCTTGGTTGGAGGCCCTTCTGTTTCATTGCATTAATATCATGCCACTGCCTTCTGTCCTGTAATGTTTCTGCTGAGAAGTCTGATGATAGCCTGATGGGTTTTCCTTTGTATGTGATTTTTTTCTCTCTGGCTGCTTTTAGTACTCTGTTCTTTTCCTTGATATTTGTCATTTTAATTATTATACATCTTGGTCTTGTTTTCCTTGGGTCCCTTGTGTTGGGAGATCTGTGCACCTCCATAGCCTGAGACACTATCTCCTTCCCTATATTGGGGAAACTTTCAGCAATTACCTCCTCAAAGACAATTTCTATCCCTTTTATCTCCCTCCTTCTTCTGGAACCCCTGTAATGCAAATATTGTTCTCTTTGGATTGGTCACACAGTTCTCTTAACATTCTTTCATTCCTAATGATCCTGTTTTCTCTCTGTGCCTCAGCTTCTTTGTATTCCTCTTCTTTAATTTCTTTTTCAGTAACTGTATTCTCTATCTCATCTAATCTTCTTTTAATCCCTTCATTGTATGTTTCATTTCAGATATTGTATTTTTCAAAATTTGTCTCTAAGTCTTCCCTGAGGTCTTGAATATTTTTCTGTAGCTCCATGGGCATGCTTATGATTTTTATTTTGAAATCTTTATCAGGTAAATTGGTGATTTCAGTTTCACTTAGTCCTCTTTCTGGTGTTTGTGGGATTTTGGTTTGTACCAGGTTCTTTTGTTGTTTCATATTTGTAGTGATAACTCTGCTATAATAACTTTGTGTAGGCAGCACCCTCTAGTGCCCAGAAGCTCTACTCTCTGGAACTGCCCAGCACCTGGAGTGATGGTGGGGGTTGCAGGTGTGTGGCTCTGGTGCCTTTTGGGAGGAGAGAGCTCTTTCCTGCTTCCTGGCCACAGTGCCTGCTTCCACTGCCAGGGCCACTGGGTCAAGTGTGCAGGGAGGATTCTGTGTTACACCCCTGCTGCTGCCATAGGTGGAGCCATCCTCTGGCTGGTTTGGCACAATGGCAGGGGCAGCAGGTTTGTGAACAGGTGCTGGCCGGGCTGAAGGAGCAGCAGGCTGATTATACTGGTGGGGGTCTTCGGTGCACATCACCAGCCAGGGGGATAGAGTGCCTGAAGCTCCTGAAAGTTCTCAACCCGCTGGGCTAATGTTCCTGGACAATTTTGTCCACCTCTCCTTTCTCCTGTGTAGCAAGCTATGTGTAATCCTTGCCCTTTAACAGCCCTCTCACTGTTGGGAAGTCTTTCAAAGCACCCACCTTTCTTTTGTCCTGGAGCAGCTGGTTGTGGGTACCCATTCTCCACAAGTGGCTGACATCTCAGTCTCTCTGAGTATTCTGCCTGTCTTTGTTTTCCAACCCCACTAATCTCCAGAGCATCATGTAATTTCAGCTGGTGCTCCTGCAGCAGATCTTCAGGGCTGGGTATTCAGCAGTTCTAGGCTTCTACCCCTTCCCTGCTTAGTTTCTCTTCCTCCTGCTGGTCAGTTGGGGTGGGAGGAGCACTTAGGTCCCACCAGATTGTGGCTTTGCTACTTTGCCCTTTTCCATGAGGTCCTCTCTTTTCCCCGTATGTAGGTAGTCTGTTGCAGTTTTCTTTCCAGTCACTGTCAGAATTTGTTGCATTTGCTGTATTTTCATATTATATGTGGTTTTGGGAGGAAGTTTCTGTCTTACTTCTCACACTGCCATCTTTAAGCCTCTCTGCTTATAGTCTTTTACTTTCAAACTATCTGCAGTCTCTATTTTAGAGTGCCTCTTTAACCCAGTTTAATCTCTGCCTTTTAATTTTAGTGTATTTAATCATTAAACTTAATGTAATAAGTGATATACAGTTGACCACCCACACACACACATGGTTGAAAATCCACATAAAATTTTTGATTCCCTAAAAACTTATCTACTGCTAGCCGATTGTCAGCCAGAAGACTTACTGATAATATCAACAGTTGATTAACACATATTTTGAATGTGTATTGCAGACTGTATTCTCATAATAAAGTAAGCTAGAGAAAAGAAAGTGTTTTTTCAAATTGTCATAATTCTCAAAAAAATTTTCCAATAAATTCATGAAAACAATGTGTACAAGTGGACCTCTGCAGTTCAAACCTCTGTTGTTCAAGGGTTAATGTAGTTAGATTTAGGTATACCATTTTACTATTTGTTTTCTATTCCATCTTTTTCTTTCCCTTCTGTTTCTACTTTTTTGCCTCCTTTTGGGTAAGTTGAATATTTTTTAGCAATACCATTTTGACTTTTCCATTTAAGTTTCAGTAGGTTTTTTGATATATCTTTTTGCTTTATATTTTCAGTGGTTGTTCTATAGTGATTATATCCTTAACTTGTCAGAGTCTGCTGAATGTTAACTGTGTATTCCTGTAAAATGTAAGAATCTTGCAATGGTATAGGTTTACTTATTTCCCACTCCTGTCCCTGGTGTTATTGTGTTAATGTATTTTATTTTTACATCGTAAATCTCACAATCCAGTGTTATAAATATTGCTTTAGGAAGTCATTTTTCTTTTACAGAAACTGAGTAGAAAAAAATAACATTTTTAAATCCACATATTTACTATTTATAATATTAATCCTTCCTCAAAGAAGGAGGTTCCATCTGGTGTTTTTTCCCCGAAGAATTTCTTTTAGCATTTCTTGTAGTACAGCTCTGCTGGTGACAGATCTCAATTTTTCTTAATTTGATACTGTCTTTATTTCACCTCTTTCTTGGAATGGTTGGTTGATTTATACTTCTTATTCTGGGTTGACAGATTCATAGGAAGTTATATAAATAACAAAGATAATATAGACAGATCCCACAGTTTCCACCAAAGGTTATGTATCTTGTAAAATTATAGTAATATCAAATTCTGGAATTTGACAATGATACAGTGTGTGAATAATTCTGTGTTATTTTGTCACTTGTGTAGATTTGTATAACCATCACCACAGTCAGGATAAAGAATTGTTCAACCCTACAAAAATCTCCCTTGAGCTACCCTGCTATAGTCAGAGACACCCCACCTCCCAACTTCCTTAAGTCGTAGTAACCATAAGTCTGTTTTCCATCTTCATATTTTTCTCATTTATAGAATGTTTATGTCAATGGAATCATAAGTATATGACCTTTTCAGATTGGCATTTTTTCACTTAATATTATTTATTTGAGGTTCATCCAAGTTGTTGCATGTGGCAGTCATTTGTTTCTTTTTATTGTGGAATAGTATTCCAGGGTATGGATATGCCACAGTTTGTTTAACCAGTCTTCCATTGAAAAGCATTTGTGTAATTTCCAGTTTGGGCCCTTGCTAATAAAGCTGTTATGAGTAATTGTGTATAGGTTTTTGTTTTGATTTCTCTGCAGTTAATGCCCTGGAAGCAAATGCTAAGTGTTATGTTAAGGGTATGTTTAGTTTTTTGTTTTGTTTTGCTTTGTTAATAAACTGCCAAACTGTCTTCCAGAGTGTCTGTACTATTCACATCAGTAATGTGTGAGAGAGTTTTTCCATGTCATCACCAGCATTTGGTATTGTCACTATTTGAAAATTTTAGCTGTTACAATAGTTGTGTAGTGGTATTTCATTGTGATTTTAATCTATATTTCCCTAATATCTAGTTTTGTTAAATATCTTTTCATGTGCTTTTTTGCTGTATATCTTGCAAAATAAATGTTTCTTCAGGTCTTGATCGTTTTTTTTATTAGAGCTGTTTTTTTAATGTTGAGTTTACAGTTCATTTTGTATACTAGATATGAATCCTTTGTCACATATATGGTTTGCAGATATCTTTTCCTAGTCTGTATCTTGTCTTTCATCATCTTAACAGAGTTTCTCAGAGCAAAAGTTTATAGTTTTGATGAGGTCCAATTTATTGATTTTTTTTTTCTTGATGAATCTTGTTAGGTCTCAAGGATTTTCTCTTATTTTTTAAAAAGTTTTATAATTTTACATCTTAAATTTAGCCTGTGATCAATTTGACTCAGTTTCTGTATAAGGTTCATTTTTGGACTATGGATATCCAATCATTCTAGCACCTTTTATTTAACAGACTGTTCTTCCACTTTTGAATTACTTTTGCATCTTTGTTAAAAATTGGTTGGACTTGTATGGGACTATTGTGGATTTTCCATTTTGTTGTATTCAGCTGTGTGTCCTTCCTCCAATACTACACAGTCTTGATTACTGTAACTATTTAACATCTTGAAGTTGGATAGACTGATTTCTCCTACTTTATTATTTTTCAGTATTGTTTTAGCCACTCTAGTTTCTTTGCTTTTCCATATGAACTTTAGAATAACCACGTATATATCTACAAAATATTGCTGGGATTTTGATTGCATGAAAATCCCAGGAATTACATTAAACCTGTGTATCAATTTAAGGAGAATTGACATCTCTACTATACTGAGTCTTCCAGTCCATGAATATAGAATATCTTTACATTGATTTGCATCTTTGATTTCCTTCATCAGATATCTTGTAGTTTTCAGTATACAAGTCTCACATGTTTTGTTGGGTTTACACTAGTATTTCATTATTCTGAGTCATTATGAATGAAGTTTAAATTTTGGTTTCTACATGTTCATTGCTAATACATAGAAATGTGGTCGATTTTTTTTTAATGTTGATCTTCCATCCTGTGACCATACTGAACTCACTTAGTAGTTATAAGAGCTTCTTGTTGTTTCCTTGGGATTTCTAGGTAGACCATTATGTCTTCTCCAAATAGGGAAAGTTTGCATTCTTCCTTTCTGATCTGCCTTGTATTTTCTTGTCTTGCCTTGTGCTATCTAGAACTTCCAGTACTATGTGGAATAGTAGTGGTGAGAGAGGACATCCTCACCTTATTTAAGATCTTAGGTGAAAACTTTCAGTCTTTCACCATTAAAGATTGTGTCAGCTGAAGGATTTTTGAAGATTAAAAAAAATACCAAGTTGAGAAAGGTCCCTTATATTCCTAGTTTTCCCTGATTTTTTATCATGAGTGGATGTTGAATTTTGTCAGTTTTTTTTCTGTGTCAGTCGAAAGGGTCATAAGATTTTTCTTCCCTAACCTGTTAATTTGGTTGATTATGTCTATTGGTTTTTCAGTAATTGAACCAACTTTGTATCCTGGAATAAACACCACTTGGTTATACTGTATAATTATTTTATATTGTATATTGCTGAGTTCTTTTTGCTAATGTTACATTAAGGGTTTTTGCATCTGTATTCATGAAAGGTATTGATCTGTGGTTTTCTCTCTCTCTCTCCCTCTTTTTTTTAATACTGTGTTTGTCTGGCTTTGGTATCACAGTAATATGGCTTCATAAAATGAGTTGGGAAACATTCCCTCATTTTCTATTTTCTGTAAAATAGTATGTAGAATGTTAGTTATTCTTTATATGTTTCATAGAATTCTCCAGAAAACCTATCCAGGAATTTCTTTTTTTGATATGTTTTCAATTACAGATTAATTTCATAACTAAGTATAGAGTTATTCAAGTGATCTATTTCTTATTGAGTTGTGATAGTTTGTATTTTTTTTAGGAATTGATTCATTTCGTCTAAGCTGTCTAATTTATGTGTCAAATTGTTGGTAGTATTTCATTCTTCTGATGTCTGCAGAATCTTCAGTGATATTCCATATTTCATCTGATATCAGTAATTCATGTCTTCTCTTTTAGCTTTGCCAGTCTTGCTAAGGATTTGTCAGTTTTTTAATATTACTAAAATGCTAGCTTTTTATTCAATTTTCTCTATTTTTATATGTGCAGTTTCATTGACTCCTGCTTTGGTCTTTATTATTTATTTCCTCTTGCTTGCTTTGGATTTGTTTTGCTCTTTTTCTAATTTCTTCAAGTGAGAGCTTAGATTTACTGATTTGAGACTTCATCTTTTCTTTTGTGAACACGTAGGGCTATAAATTTCTCTTGGCACTGTTTGATGTGTACATCCTATTTTTATATTATCATTTTAATTCAATCTAAAGAACTTTTAATTTCTGTTGAAACTTCTTTTATCCATGGGTTTTTGTTTTTTTTTTAAGAATCATGTTATTTAGTTTCCAAGAGTTTGGAGATTTTCTTGCTGTGTTTTTGTTACTGATTTCTAGTTTGTTTCCATCATGGGCAGAGAACATAGTCTATTTGGTTTTAGTTTTTAAATTTTTTAAGATTTATTTTATAGGAATAGATATGGTTTGTCTTGACATATATTCTGTGGGTACTTGAAAAAATGTGTATTCTGTTGTATAGAGTTTTCTATAAATGTCAATTAGATCCTTTTTGTTGATGATGTTGTTGAGTATCTGCTGATTTTCTATCTAGTTATGCTATCAATTGTTGAGAGAGTAGTATTGAAAGCTCCAACTATAACTGTGGATTTACTATTCCTCCATTCAGTTCTATCAGTTTTCGCTTAACATATTTGCAGCTCTGTTGTTTGGTGCATATACACTTAGGATCATATGTCTTCCTGGTGAATTGACACTTTAATAATTACATAATATCCTTTTCTGTCCCTAGTGATATTCTTTACTCTGTGGTTTTCTTTTTTGATATTAATATAGTTGGTCCTGCTTTCTTCTTATTAATACTTACATGGTTTATCTTTTGTCGTTTTATTTTTAACATATATATATCATTATATTTGAAGCAAGTTTGTTGTAGGCACTCTATTGTTGAGTCATTTTTTTAAATCCTCTTTGCAAATCTGTTTTTTAATTGTTGTGTTCAGACCATTTACATTTAATACAATTATTGATATATTAGGGCTTATCTGTAATATTTCATTTTCTGTTTTTCATTTATTTTCTTTTTTCTGCCTACTTTGGGTTACTTAAACGTTCTTTAGAATTGTGTTTATTTAACTGTAGTATTTTTTATTACCCCTCATAATACAGCTTTTTTAGTAGTTGTACTAGGTATCCCATTGTAAATGTGTCAACATTTTACCAGTTTGATGAAGAGTAGAAACTTTATTTCCCTTTATGTCCTTTTACTCTCCTCATAATAACATAATTTACTTTCTTTTCATACATCGAAAATCACGTTAGACTTTGCTATAATTTTTTATTCAACCCACCCTCAAGTGTAACTTAAAAAACTTGAGAAAGTCTATTGTATTTCCCCATATTTATGTTTACTACATTCTTCCTGATATTTCAAGGGTCCTTATTTTATAATTTTCTTTGTGTTTGTGGAACTTATTTTACTCATTCTTTAAGAGTAGCCCTGCTTTCTTTAAAAGCTATTCTTTAAGAGTGGCTTTTAGTTTCTTTGTCTAGCAGTATCTTTATTTCTCCTTAATTCCTGAAGAATAATTTCACCAGATATAAAATTTGAGGTTGAAATCTCTCCTTTTAGCATTAAAAAAAATATTTTGCCACTTCCTTGTGGTGTCCATGATTTCTGATGAGAAAACCATTGCCACTAGAATTAATTATCTACAACTAGTATGTAAATGTTTTTACTGTGATCTTTCTTTCAGTTCATCTCCTTTATGTGCTTTCATATCATACACTCTTTATAATCTCTTATGCTTAGAAGCATTTATGCATTTTATATCTATTGATATTTACCATATTGGAAGTTAGAACTAAAAACTTTAAAAAATATTTACTATTCATTTAAAAGTAACAAATTTATTATATGGTAACAACATCTTGAAGGAAATTTGTTTTAGTGATGGAAGTTTTACATTTTTGCAAATCTCCTTTATGTTTGTCTCAATAGAAAACAGCTAGATTCTCATATCTACTTTTTAAAAAATAACAGCTTTATTGACATGTAATTTACATACTATACCATTCATTTATTTAAAGTATACAATTCAATGGGAAAATGTATTTGCAAATAATATATTGGATTAAGGGCTAACACCCAAAGTGTATAAAGAACTCATTCAAACTCAATATCAGAAAAACCCCTAATAATCCAATTTAAAAAAGGGCAGAGGACATGAATAGACATTTTCCAAAGAAGACATACAGATGGCCAACAGATACATGAAAAGATGTTCAACATCACTCAATATCAAGATCATTGGGAAAATATAAATCAAAACTTCAGTGAGATATCATGTCCCATCAGTAATAATGGTTTATACCAAAAGAAGTACAAGAAATAACTAATGTTGGAGTGAATATAGAGAAGAGGGAACCCTCATAACACTGTTGGTGGGAATGTAAATTGACACAGCCACTATAGAAAGCAGTATGGAAGTTTCTCAAAAAACTAAATAGCGAAACCATATGACTCAGTAATTCTGCTTCTGGGAATTCACCAGGAAAAAAAACACAAAATCACGAATTTGAAAAGATATATGCACCTCTGTTTATCATAACATTGTTTATAATAGTCAAGATATAGAGGCAACCTAAATATCTATTGATAAATGAATAAAGATGTGGTACATATATATAACAGACTATTACTCAGCCATAAGAAAGAATGAAATTTTGCCATTTATGACAATGTAGGTAGGTCTAGAGGGGATTATACTAAGTGAAATAAGTCATACACAATGACAAATACCATATGATTTTCCTTACATGTGGAATCTGAAAAACAAACAGAAATAGACTCATAACAGACAATGGACTATTGGTTACCATAAGGGAGGGAGGTGTGAGGGGTTAATGAAATAGGTAAGGGGATAAAGAGGTACAAACTTCCAATTATAAAATAAAGTGGTCACAGTGATAGAGGTACAGCATAGGGAATATAGCCAATAATATTGTAATATCTTGATATGGAGACAAATGGTAGCTACACTTATTGTGGTAAGCATTAAGTAATGTGTATAATTGTCAAATTGCTATGTTGTACATCTGCAACCAATACAATATTGTACATCAACTATATTTCAATAAAAAGTGTACAATTCAACACTTTTTAGTATATTCACAGAAACATGCAGCCATCACCACAGTTAACTTTAGAACATTTTCATCACCTCAAAAAGAAACCCTGTACTCCTTAGCTATCCACCCTGCCCCCCAACCCTCAGCCCAAAGCAATCTAGTTTCTGTTTCTCTAGATTTGCTGTTCTGGGTATTTCACATAAATGGAATCATATAATATGTGGTTTCTTGTCACTGACTTATTTTACTTAATGTTTTTAAGGTTCATCCATGTTGTAGTATGTACCAGTATTTTATTCCCTTTTTATGTCTAAAGAATATAAGGAGATGAACTTTATGGATATACCACAGTTGTTTTATCCATTAGAACAGCTGATGCTTGCTTATTCTGGCAGGCAGTTAACTTGGCTGGACTCAAACACCAAACTCGGCCTCCCCTGCTAAGTAAATGCAAATCTCACCATTCAATTTTCTTCTTTCAAAGATTAATGCCACTCCAGTTTCTGCCTGCTCTTGATTGCACTCCAGTGTCTTCAAGTAGCTATCTTTATATTTTGTCCAGAGTTTATCATTTTTTATGTGTGAGGGTTAGCCAATAAAATCTACTCCACCATTATTGGATGCAGAACTCACAATGCCTTACATTTTAATTGGCAATACAGCTTATAGAGCCTCCCAG
Organism: Manis pentadactyla; assembly: GCF_030020395.1. Lineage (NCBI taxonomy): Eukaryota > Metazoa > Chordata > Mammalia > Pholidota > Manidae > Manis > Manis pentadactyla. The sequence continues at coordinate 153,967,770 of NC_080020.1, read as the reverse complement.
AGATTTATCTCTTTCAGTCGTCAAGAAACAGAGCTCTCCTCACTCTAGATAAAGGTCTTAGGTAAAGAGAGAATGCTGCTGGTGATTTGAAGTTGCTCTATCTGTGTAGTTAAGAAGTTGAAATCTTAACTAGATTTTTTTAGAGTTTGGGAGGTTTATTGAGTGAGATCTTTGCTGATGGAATTCAAGTTTCCATTTTTTACTCCTTACTGCTAAGGAAATTGAACTTTAAGACACGCAAACTTTATTATTCCTGGTGGTTTGCGACCAAGCCTATCTAGGAAGTCTATACATTTCAGCGTTGCCCTTTCTGCCTTTTTGGAGTAGGCTGTTATCCTGCCTCCCTAGAAAGGAATAGGAAAGGAGGTACTGGACCACGACTACTGCTATTCGCACTCCTGCCTTTAGTACTTAATAATAATGTCTTCGTGACAATAAAGTAATTATCACAATAAAGACATCTCTGTGAAGCCTTACCTCATGTTCTGTCCTGCCAAGTCATGGTTAGTCCGTGAAGCCTTTCTGTAGCCTTCCGTTGGTTCCAGGAGTAGAAATGTTCTGGGCAGCAGTGTATTCCCATTCTGTAACTGTGCCTAACACAGGAGTGCTCAGTGGATGTTGAACAGCTGAGCCTACAATCTGAGAAGAAAATCTTGTGGCTTTGACTTCCTGTATGAATAATCTGAGTCTGTGACCTGCTTGCTTCATTTCATTCATGTATTCATGAATCCCACTGACAGAGCAATAGATAGTATCAAATTTTAATTTTTAAAATTCTGAAAATCAAGTCCAAGTTCTGATTAAAAGTTTTTGGGAATTAAACAGAATTTCTATGTTGTCTTCTTGACTTCTGCTTTAATCATTCTGGACAAAAGAACCAGGAAACCAAGAAACAGACCCTGTTCTTTCCCCTATTCATTCGTGCCTTAAAGGATTATGCATGTCATAGACAGTTACATTTATCGTAGCCCCTAGAAATACTTCATTATTCAGAACAGAGTACAAAGCATCACAGACTGTTGGGTCACAGGGGATATGATTTGAACCATGTCAGACAACAGCATTTTGAAACAAAAATAAATGCTGATAGGGCATCATTTTGATTGCTTTTCTTTATAAAAAATGCAGATTATGTGACTTCTCTGGGGAGATTTGTGGCTTCCCGGTACGCTGATGGCCTATTTCCACGGTTCTACAGAGCAGAAGATGGCAGAGTATACAATGTAAGTCCGAGTTCTCTGCTCTCTGTATTGGGGGGCCTTGTGATGCACTGCTAAGATCTTGGGGTGGCCTACATGAAGAGCCCACTCTGCTTTGCATTAATGCAGTGGTGCTGAGGCCTTTTCAGGGTGGGACGTTTTCTTCTGGCTGCGTGGACAGCAATGAAAACCACAGCTAAGGAGCTGGGGAAGGATGTGTTTGACCTGTTAGAGATGAGAGCATGAAGCTCTTGACCAAAGGTGGAATTATTTGCATAGCAACACTTCGTTTTGCACTGAAACAAAGGGAAAAAGCAGTATGACAGAGGTTAGCTGAAAAGAGCACAGTGCTGTTACCTGCCAGGAGCCCTAGGAAGAGAGGGCTCCTTTTGTACGTAGCAGTGGGCAGGGGGCAAGCAGTGCCTTTCACAGGAGCCCTTCATTCCCAGCACTTTAGTATGGCTCACGTGCCCCACAACATGCACACCTGTGCACACCCTGGCCCACCACGGGAGCTCACCAAGACACATGTCCCATCACATCACTTTAGGGATATTTGTTCGTGCCAGTGTATGCCCATGCACCACCTAGACTGTTACTTCTTAATTTTTTAAAACATTTACATTATTTTTTAAACTGAGCCTTCTCTTAAGCAATAATACCCATAGAATCTAGAGTTTGGTGTGCTAAATATATTTTGTATCTGAACCATATGGAAATTGATACAGAACTATAGGAAACATCTGTCTTTGCCATCTACCTCCACCTCCACTGCCCCTGGGGCACAGTCCCACCCCGGTTTCTGTGCTGGGGTGGAGACTTGTAGGAAGTGCTGTGAACGCTGGTCAAATAGACAGGAATTCTGCCTGAGGGAGCCTAGAAAGCAACAGGAAGTGGTGCTGGAGCTTGAGGAATAAACTGGAGAGACACAGGGGTAAGGAACGTAAGCCAGAGGGATGGTACTAGCAAAGGCATGGAAATATGGAATTTCATGGTGTGTTCAGAAAACACATTTTCCTTAACATTCCAGGTATTTGGGCATTTTCACAGGATAGGTGACAAAGTTTTCTTACTCCTTTCTATGTCTCCTCCTCCCCTCCTACATCCCCAAAGGCCTTGCACAGTTCTGCATTATCTATGTGAATGATGGTTTATATGTATACAAGAAATTGCCCACAAGTCTCTGCCACAAGACAGCACTTAGACGTGTTGGTGGCAGCTGTGGGTGATCAGGTGATCTAGGTTACAGGCCAGCTTGGCCTGAGAAACAGAGGACACAGGACGAAGGTGGTGAGCAGAAAGATGGGTCAGGGGTCAGCATCCCTTAGCAGAAAAGTCAGGCATGTTTAGAAGCATTTTTGGAATAATTTTGGCATGTTGTACTTAGGAAAACTTTTGAGTGAGACTAATTTTTTTTCCATTTGTCTTTGCTGATTTCTTTTCTTTTACCTAATTTCCTAAAAGTTTCCCTGGAAATTTTCTGAAAGAGATAATTTTATAACTATAAAGATCAAACATATTCTAGAAACATATTTTTTGAAAAGAGTGCTGTATATTAAATGCATCAGACAATCTTCTTTTCTGGGGAATCATCCAAAGGTTTTTCAGTCGAAAGTTTGCACCACTTTTGCAACAACTCCTGGATTCTCTACAAAATTGTTATTAATAGTTTTTGATGGCCAAGGCCGTGACTCAGTGGGCCATATTTTTCCTGGCTGCACTGTGGTTCAGATGACTTGTTTTGGTTTGTTTTTACTTAATTTTATCTTTTTGGTTTTTTACTCTTATTTCCATTAAGTTAACAGCTAAATCAGAATTGATCCATGAATTTGTGGAACATTTAACACAAGCTGTGGAGAGCTACAAGCGGCGGATGGACTGGCTCACCAGCAAGAGCCGGCAGATTTTTGGTGTTGTCTTGGAGCAATGCATCACCATAGTGCTGGATTTTGGCGGCATGCTGGCGGAGGAGCTTCATCTGTGCCACGATGCTCTCACCATGGTCCTCCAGGAGCAGGTGGCTCACATAACCATGTTCAATATCATATGGTGAGTTCCCACAGGATGGGGATATTTCAGTGAAACTTCCCAAATAATTTTCATTTATTTGGCATTAAGTAGCATGACTAACATAGTTAGCTCTATGGGGAGGGAGGAATCTTGTAATTTCCTTGAATATGTCATTCCAGCAAAAAACCCACAGGGAATAAATCTTAGAAAACTTTTACCTGCTTTGTACCTAAGTGACATCCTAGTTTTCAAATTAGAAGAGATTTAAAAGCATGCTTTTCTTCAATGCATGGTGGCATGGTTGAAATATATGAGTTTGTGTTTTTTTTAATATATGTGTAAGGTCATAGAAATCCCTGCACTCATTTTAGATTTTAATTTGAATAATGAATTCAAACTCGCCACAAATTCCACTGTTTCTCAGACTGTGCTTGTAACTCAACTTGATCTCCCCTGTAAGTTGAGCTCCTTAATCAGAACAACAGGTGGCTGGCTTTAGAGAATTTCCAGTATTTTAGAGTTTTAACAATGTATTATTTATGGATTCTTGGATTCAAGAGAATTTGGATTCCAGGGCCAATTTCTCATTTGGAATAGTGGCTGCAGCTCCTTGATAGGAAACATCTGGATGAGGGTGGTATCTACCTAACTGAGTTTTTCTTATTTCATGAACAATGAAATATTTTTAATCCAAACAGATGACATCTTTGGGGGTGCTGCCTGACTGTGTTCTGTCCCAGGTTCCTATTGCTGACATAGATATATTATTGAAGGAATTAAGCCCTTAAATCTGCAACGCTTTAGCTTTCTTAGAAATGTATGTTGTTGTGTACATGCTACTCAACCAGATTCTCTACCCAGGGGGGCCACACAGAGGTGACGCAGTGTGAGAAAGCCTCTCTCTGTGGAGATGGGCTATGCGGGACAAATCAGGCTGATTCATTTAGTAATGATTCACATAATTCTTCAAATTTTGAATTGAGATATGATTTATATAATTTGTTCAAATATAAACACACAGCTAAATAAATTCAAATGGCTCTTCTTTCTTGAGGGATTCCATCAGTCATTTCTAAGCCCAAACTAAATTGTTTAATCAAAATTTCCCAGGATTTAAAAACAAATACTCTGCTGAACTCAAAACAATACTATTTTTCATCCAAAAATGGTAACTGATGGAAGTCTTTCAGAACAGTGTCCACAAAAGAATTAGGAATAAAATTTTAGAGTAACGTGATTGCTGCTGATTTGCAAATCTTATGCTATGAATCCTTAGACATTTACCATTAGTGGAAGACAGTTACATATAAACCTGCCTGTTCATGAAAATAACTTCCCTAATGGTTTTAATGCACATTAGTGTTCACATTTCTGAGGTCGCTTTATTCTCCTGTAAACTGTTTTTCCTAGTCAGATGGCTTGCGAAAGGTAATGGTGATTTGCAAACCTGTCTTCAACAGCTTGCCTGTTTTATTGGTAGCTTTCAGAGGGTGGGGAGCTGAGTCTTTTTCTGTTAGATCTGGTGATGTTAAGTGGCTTGCTGCTCAGAGCTGTAGGGCTGAGGGCTGACGGCTGTGAGCCCACTGCCCAGTGACAGCCCCATGTCATTCCTCCCAGGGTTTCTCAAGAGCCTGTGAAATGGCAGGAGGATGCTGCTCCTGTGACGGAACAGTCCATAGCTGCTGCCATCAGCTGGGTTGGGAAACTGACTTTCAAGTTGGCCACGAGCCAGGCTGGCCGCCTGGACGCTTTGCTGGAAGCTGGGAAAGACAAAACCGTGAGTGTGCATCCATGGCTGGCCCCAGGTCACGGAGGTGGCTTCAGGCTTCTTCCTACTCAGTACCCTCCTACTGTCCTTCAGCTGATCTTGGTTCCCTCCCAGCAGCATCCCACCGAGACCCCATTGTTGGCATTGAAGAGCCCAGAAGTTTTAATCCCATTCACCTCTGAATTTGGAAACAATTGAGAAATAGTGACAGTTACAGATGGGGACCGAAATAGCTTCAGTGATGGCTGAGCTGGACCAACCACAGGAAGATCCTCTAATCTCTGCTCCCTGAGCCTGGCTGGGCTCCTCCTGTGAGGTGACTGACCTTCATTTAGCCAGTGCTGGGAGAGCCACATGCTGCTCATGGCCTACAGGCTTCGAGAAGGGATAGGGAGTTAGGCAGGGCTGTGCGTTCTCCTGACGAGATAAATCAGTCCATCTGTGATGGGGAGGAGAGGTCAGAAGACTTTTCATAGAACCCTGAGGATGAGGAAGTAGGGTTTCCCCCCATTCATGTTCTGAATCCTTCCCAGTTTCTCTTCAGAAACAGGTCTATCATGTGCTTTCCAAGATACAGTATATCCACACTGATGAGTCATCCTAATGTTATGTATTCACATATGCTTTTCTATAGGGACTTCTTGGAAATAAGGCTTTGGAAGAGGGGTTGAAGTGGTTGTGTTTTATGTTCTTTTAGCCGGAAGGGTGTATTTTTTGTGAGTGAACTAATGATGGAACTTTAAGGGCAGTGGCAAAGCAGTAGAGAAGTACTCGGGAAGGTGGGATCCTTGGGCCAGCCTCATCTCCCTAGATGGGGGCAGGTCTGCTTTCCTTTGGGATATGGGTGCCTATTTAATACTTACTAATCAATTAACATTACTTAATAGCTGATTGCTTCTCTGCTTGGACTCCATGCATTCTGTAGATTTCAAGCTTTACTTGGTTGCATTAAGACAGCCTTTCTTGACTAAAGAGACCATGTGCTGGCACTTAGAAAGGACAGCCCCCAGTGGTCACCAGACTCTTTATTGATACTGAAGATGGTGCTTTGAAGTTGGAAACACATTCTCCTCACAAAGCCAGAGGAACAAATGTTCTGCATTAAAGAATAAAATAAAGGCTATTTTGTTCTTTGGCCTTTCAAGTTTGCTTTAACATCTGTTAAATTTCAAGCGTCTGGACACCATAACAAGTATTCAAGAAATGGAACATTTCACAGGTTCTGGAACGTGTGTGTGTGCACGCATGTGTGCATGCTTTGGATTAGCATCTCCCATGAGTGAATCCTGAGAGGAACCAAGAAAGTGGGTATTGTCTTGTGTCCAAAGATTAACGTGGTTGTTGGGTTTTTGTATCAGGGCTGCATGAGTAGAAAGGGCTGACAGGTATGCTTGGTTACTGTGGAGGAGGATGCTCAGAGGCTGCTGGCCTCCTCTGGAACAGGTCAGCTGGGAATATCGAACAGAGAGGGATGGCTGAGGAGGAGGCTTTGAATCCAGAGGAGTCAGGCAGAGTGTGCAGGTGTCACAGGAGTATCTAAATCCTGGCTCTAATGGTAGCACACGGAGAGCACTATTGGTGGATGAATTACTTGTGCCTTCTGTGCAAAAGAGCCTGGTTTGTGGGAAGAGCAGCCTTAGGGGTAGTGAGGAAATGTTTGGCAGTTTAGGGGGGCTGGCATCATCCTCAGAGCCCATGACAGGGCTTCTGCTCTTCAGTGTCCTTTGGCCCCAGGGCACATCTTTCGGACATGGCAACTTCCCAGGCCTTTATGAAGAGGGATGTTGTGCCAGGAGGTCCTGGAAGGCCTGCCGGTCCAGGATGTGAGGGTTCTTCAGGAAGGAGAAGGCTGAATACCTAAAGCCCCCCAGGAAGGCTGAGGGGCATTGCCTCACCTTTTAGCAGAAGGCCACCTGCCCAAAGGGCACCTGCATTTCTCTTTGTGTTCTATCAGCCTCTCTTCCATCTACCTGATAGGCAAAAATTTGTTTACTTTTAAAGAAAAAAATCATATTCACCAGGAGACTAAGTGGGTGAGATAGAGACAGACCCACACGATTCCATAAGGAGCCTTTACCACTGGGCAGTGAGCTGAAGGACCAGTCACAGTCAACCTGGCATTTCAGTTACTTGTTGACAGTGGTTCAGGCAGGCATCAAACCTTTTCACCTTTGTGTCCCTAGCAATGGCAGTGCCTAGTAAGGGCTTGACAAATGTTTGTTGACATTGGAGGATGAAAAGGAAATAATGTTGATATTCTTGAGACTGGGGGCTAGACAGGAGTCCAAGAGATTCCCATAGCCAAGCTACGGTACAGATTGGAGTTTTTTTAATTGAAAGGAGGTGATCTGTGTAGGACCAGGCAGGTGAATTTGCTGAGCCTTATGTGACTCAGGTGGGCACAGTGGCTGAGGACAGGTTTGTGGGAAGCCTGGGAAGTAAAAAAGTTGGTGGTCAAGGGTGTCAGGAGGAATCTGAGAAGTGAGCAGTCACTACCATGAGGGGAATCAGAAAATCAAAACTGGCCGTACCAGGAGAGGGCTGCCACAGGGACAGCGAAGATCTGGAAGTTAAATCCAAGCTCTGGAGTTGGTCAAAACTGTTGCAATGGCCGAAGTTACATGAAGAAGGCAGAATTTTGCTAGACCACTCACTGCTGTTCTGGTTGACTTCCATTTGTCTTCCTTGCAGAGAGGACATTTTGTTTTGTTTTGTTTTGTTTTGAGAGGGCATCTCTCATTTATTGATCAAATGGTTGTTAACAACAATAAAATTCTGTATAGGGGACTCAATGCTCAATGCACAATCATTAATTCACCCCAAGCCTAATTCTCGTCAGTCTCCAATCTTCTGAAGCATAATGAACAAGTTCTTACACGGTGAACAAATTCTTACATAGTGAATAAGTTCTTACATGGTGAACAGTGCAAGGGCAGTCATCACAGAAACTTTCGGTTTTGATCACGCATTATGAACTGTAAACAATCAGGTCAAATATGAATATTCGTTTGATTTTTATACTTGATTTATATGTGAATCCCACATTTCTCCCTTATTATTATTATTTTTAATAAAATGCTGAAGTGGTAGGTAGATGCAAGATAAAGGTAGAAAACATAGTTTAGTGTTGTAAGAGAGCAAATGTAGATGATCAGGTGTGTGCCTGTAGACTAAGTGTTAATCCAAGCTAGACAAGGGCAATAAAACATCCACGGATGCAGAAGATTTGCAGAGAGGACATTTTTATACCCAGAGGCCTTCTGACAGACTAGAGCAGGGGGGCAATCAGAGCAGAAGCAGCCGCCCCCAGACTGACTCTTCTTGTCCTCCAAGCGTGGAAGGTGTCCAGTCCTCCTTGGCTGGGCAGAATTAAGGTTGCCATGGGAAGCTGCAGAACACATGGGCCAGACAGAAGAAACATTTCAAATGCAAACAGAAGGGCTTCCCCCTATTTTATGTAGTATAAAGTGGCAAGCATTTTTGATTCACAGTAAAATAGTTGAATGGAGTATTTTCCATGTCTTGTGTTATCATATTCTGTGCAAATCAGGATTTCAGAAATGCTCGTCAGTGAGGAAGCTGCTTCTGGTCCTGGCTACTACTGACCCTCATCACTGCCCTTGCCCTCAGGGAGCTCAGAGGTTCTAGTTAAGGGGAGAGGATTCCTATGAGGATGGTTGCTCATGAGCCATACAACCTCCTGGACCCAACTTTTGGTCAGTGATCAGGGAGTGGGAGGTGAGGAAGTAAAAGCAGTGTTGTCTCTGGCTACCTCTTGTCCCATGCTCTTGCTGTCACAGTTCTGGGATTCACCTTCATCCCCAACAGGTGACTGGCCCTACCATGATAAGCCAACAAGGTGAAGTGGTTGAAAGCAAGGTCAGGCAGCCTGGGTTTACAGGCCACAAGGCCAGGTCAATGACCTGTCCCGGCCTCAGTTTCTCCATCTGTAAACTGGGTGTGATGACGAGCATTCATAGTCCACAAGTCTGCTATGAACATTGAATAAAATAATTCACGTTAGCTTGTCATCCTTGTCATCCTAAATAGCAGGTATCCCCACAGTCACTTCACTTTTAAAAGGCATTTTGCTAATTTTGGGGGGATAGGGATAGAAGCCTATTTATCTTCCTGTCTGGTTTTCTCAGTGTCATTATGTGAGCAGAAAGGAGAGGCAGAAAGACAGTGTGCAGGAAGAGAATGGAGGTGGGACAGGTGGTCTCCATGTAAAGCATGTCCCAGGAAATCTGTGGCACAAGTAACTAAGTCGACTGAAAACATAGGTAATTAAGAAGCTGAGTAATGAACTTAATGAATAATGAATAACCTTATAGTCTTAGTAAAGGAAAGGAAATCCTGACTTATGTTTTAGTTTGATGAAATCTTGAGGGAAACACATTTCCGCACAAGGATTTCAGACTTTTGGGCTGCTGCCGCCACAAAGAGGCTGAGTTTGCATGATGTGCAGTGGAGGTGCAGGGTGTCAGAAGCACAAACTACCTGGAGACGCTTGTCCTTGCTCACCCCCCTGTTCACCTAACAAACCCTAGGAAGTCCCCACTGCGTGCCCATGTCTGTTCCCCTGCCTTGGGCCATATGTGATTGTAGATCCTTATGAGAAGATGCCCCCCCGTCCCCATGCTGAACTTGGGCGCCGACACTAACACTACCAATAGTGCAGCTACATGGGAGCCTCGTTATACATCCTGCACAAGGTAACGCGTGACACCAGAGGGGGGAATGAAATAGGATGCATTTGCTGGGAGAATAATCTTAGTTGCCTAATAAGGAACCTGGAGAACATTGTTCCCTCTTGCAGTGTTTGTCCTGCCTGTCTTGCCAATGGGTTTCAACCCTGGGTAAATTCGCTATGGATTCAATGTGACCAAAAGAAATTGACAGCAAAACGTTCTTTGGGGTGAAAGGGTTTATTACTCTACTCCGCTTGTTCTCCTGGCAGTAGGTTGAGCACTAGTGTCTCTGCCTCTTCCCAGACCACTGGGCCGAGCTCTCTATATAGCACAATAATAGCTTATTCCCTAAAGGTGTGGAAGTGGTAGCCTAGCAACAGGCCAGTTACATCATCAGGTGGTTTAATTCAGTGAGGATCCTGGCCATGGGAAACCCAACTTCCCCACACTGCCTCTCGGGTGATTGACTGCAAGAAAGGTACAGTATTTCTCAGTCTTTACCTCCCATTAGGTACTTTTTAAAATCAGGGAGCTGGTATTGAAAGGTCTGAGATAGAGAGTTATGGGGAGCGGTGGAGGGATGGGATTTTTTTTTGGGCTCAGATGGAGGAAGCTTGTTGCTGAAGTAGGCTGCTGTCGACTCCCACTCTGGCCTCCTAAGCCCCAGCCTGGGACCCCAGACCCCTGCCCCCACCCCCTACCTCTTTGGGCAAGGTCTGCCCCAGCTGCCAGAGAGAGGTCGTCTTAACCAGTTGGGAGCCAGCCTTACCGCTACCTTTCTGTGTCAGGTGGGCTTAAGTCCCAGGTTTGAAGCTGAGGTGAGGCAACTAGCTGTTTACCTTCAGCTGACAGGAGTTTATGATTAGTGCAGAGAAAGGCTTATAAATCCTAAAGCGATGGTGACGTTTATTTATCCCTTACTACACTCATTTTCTGGGGCTTCCTCCCCAGTTATCTGTGGAGACAATCAGTTTATTTTTAGGGGCTGAGTTAGATGATATATATTTCTTGCTCTTCCTGGTTTTTGCTTTCTGTGAATTATATACACACATAATTTTAAGCCATCTTGTTTAAGCTCAGTCATGAGGTCAACTGCATTGTCTCCCTTTTCACAAGTGAAGACACTGAAGCTGAATAACTTGTACGAGGTGTGGATAAAATGAGAGTTCCTGTGGCCAGGATTCTCAACTGGCCCTGGTTGACTAGCTCACTGTACACCCGTGAGCAATACATCACTGTTGACTCTATATAAAGAGCTCTGCCAGTGCTCACATGGGACACAGTGGCGGGGCTGCAAGGCTGCAGGAGAGCAGAGGCTGGAGTGGTCTCAGCACCAAGGACAGAGGCCCAGAGGACGGCTGTGTGGGATGGCTGTGTAGGCAGAGAGGCCCAGAGGATGGCTGTGCGGGATGACTGTGCAGGCAGAGAGGCCCAGAGACAGAGACAGAGACCAGCTTGGCTGCGTGCAGACTCGCTCTGAGTGAATAGGAGTTTAGTGACTGACCTGCCACCTGGACATAAAGTTGGGTATAACCCTTTCACCCCAAGAACGTTTTGCTGTCAATTTCTTTGGTCACACTGAATCCATAGCGAACTTGCCCGGGGCTGAAACCCAGTGGTAAGACACAAGGCTATAGAACTCTCCAGTGGCAGGGGAGACAACAATGTGGCCGACAAAATCCCAGGGAAGAGCAGCAGTGTGGCTGAGGCTGGGGTGGGGCTGCAGCTACAGGGCCCCCTGGGGTGGGTTTTACGGCTCTCAGTGAGGCAGGCAGTACTTCGGGATAGTCTCCTGCCTGGGTGAGGTGTGCATCTCCCAGATGCCTGGCTGGAGGTCCGGGTGTATGCGTGCACGCCTGTGTGGCTTCTGACACAGGGTTGTCCATCCTCCCATTCTTCTCATGGCCTGGCCTGGCCATGGGTGGATCTGGCTCCTGACCTGCTGTGTGAAGTCAGGACAGCCTCACCTCCCCAGGCATGTGTTTTCCTGTGAGATGAGAGCAGAGGATGAACCAGCCAGGAATATGCCCTCCTTCCCACATTTGGTCTTAGACTATGGATGGGTGAGTTTGTGCTGTAGAATTCGGACACGGCTGCTGGAAATGGTTAATAAGCTTCCTGCCATGGGGGCTCTGTGAACAGCCACTCCTGACCTGTATAGTGTACTTGTGGGATCAGAGGAAGCAATTCTTCCAGTCTGCCAACAATATTCGTCCCATGCAGTACCCGAGACCACGGCCTACCTTGGCACCAGAGCTTGGATATCTCACTTCCTGACTTTGACCCCAAGATGGCCTCACAAAACATTGAGCAGTGCTGCTATTCTTTCTGCTCTCCCTGCCTCTGAACAGCAATTTTGTAGGAAGTGTACTGCCACCATGTCCAGTACATGCCTGACCTTGCTTTCAACCACTTCACCTCGTCAGGGAGGTAAACTATTCCTACTACTGTTTTGCAGATTGAATCCATTTACTACTTTGTGGTGGGGGATGTTCCTGAGGAATCCAAGGAGCTTCTCCTTCAGAGGGTTTTGGAGATCCCATGTCCTGTCTGCACAGTGTCCTTCAATGCCAGAGGAGAAGGCACTATAGCTTTCTTAAGGGATCTGAGTGCCCAGACGCACAGCAGGTAGGCAGAACACGTGCTCCCGAGTGACAGCCAGTGAGCTGCCTGCTTCCACCAGACCAACAGTGGGTCTTGGATTCTCTGTGGTCCTAACCCATCTGTCAGTGTGTTCTTCCTCTCTTCCAGTATCTTTAGTTTCCATGCTCCTTTTCTTCTCTATCCTGTACTAATCTTACCTTTTTATCTTCTGTAATTCTGATACTTTGACATTTTGAGACCTTGCTGACCTGGAGAGACTGCCCCTTCCCCATAGCTGATTCCTGAGATAGTGAATGACTCACCCAGAAGTGCACCTTTCATGTGCAAACCAGCTGCTCCAGAGCCCAGCTCTCAGTCCAGACTCTCACACTCAGGACCACCATTTTCTGCCCGATCACCCCAGGGCCAGATACCAAACAACTCAGGATAGGCCCTACACCCCTACAGGCCCTAACCCCAGAGCCCACTGACATCGTTCAAACTAGCCAATCCTAAGCTTGCTTACCCTGCCTTACCTATTCTTTCCTGCAGACTCTGCAGCAAAGATTCCTACACTTACTTTTTCTTTGTTCCCTCTGACTCCTGACCAACCCTGGTGCTGCCCTGTGTGGTATGATGTGCCCCCTCTCGTTGGGAACTGTATTAGTTCAGGCTGTTATAGCAATATATAGACTGGTGACCTTAAACAGGAATTTATTTGTCACAGTTTCCAAGGATGAAAAATCCAAGATCAAGGTGGTGATTGATTCAAGTTTCTGGTGAGAGCCATTGTCCTGGCTTGTAGACAGCAACCTGTCCTTGCTGTGTCCTTTCATGGGGTGGCGAGGGGGAGCGATCAGGTATATAAGCTCTCTGGTCTTATTAAAAGGGTACTGATCTTATGGGATCAGGGCCCCACCCTCTGACCTCATTTAACCTTAATTACCTCCTGATAGGCCCTCTCTTTAAATCCAGTCACATTGGGGGTTCAGGCTTCAACATATGGATTTGGTGGGGGGGAGACACAATTCAGTCCATACAGGAACTGTGAGTAGCAAACTTTCTTTTCAGTGGCAATTGAACCAATCTGCTGGCCTCATCATACCTAAAATAATAATTCTACATTTTAAAACATACCCCATTGCCCTATGCATGTGTATATAAGTGTAGGTCTCTAGTGAAGTGAGACTGGCTATGTGGTTATAAGGACAATGACTGAGTCCTTTCCTGAGTTAGCCTGTCTGAAATGGGTATAATTCCTGCCCTTAAGCATTTGTTCTCAAGTTTAATTGTTCATCATATTTGCCTGGGATGCTTAATAATTTAGAGGCCTGAACTTCACCTTGCAGGCTGATTCCACATAATAGTGGATATCCTGGGAATATGCATTTAACCCTTCACTTTGCTTAAGAACTACCTATGCAGTTTGATTAAAATGCAGATATCCTGGCCACAGCCCCAGAGATTCTGATTTTCAAGGTGTAGGGAGGGCCAGGAATATGCATTCTTCACAGGACCCTGGTGATTCTAAAGGGATCACTGCTCTTAAAGCATTTTGCAATCTTTTAACATTAGCTGCTTGGTTTCAATTCTAGATTTCTAAATCCATCAAATACAGAAGAGCTCATCGTCCCACTTTCACTAGTGGAGAGAATAAAGGGGGGCCTGCAGAGCCACTGGTCTTGCTTGTCCTCTGCTCAGCTCATGTGGAACTCTGTCTCTGGGCAGGTGAAAGGGTAGGGTGTAATTTAACAGAGAAAAAGCTGCAGTTCCCCTTCTGACTTTTAGGCCATGCACCAGGGAGTGTGACTTTTGCAGAAGAGGACTAGGTGCAGCATTCCCTTCTGTGCCTGCTCTGGCTCTCACAAGCAAGCCCACCCCACCAGCAATCGTGCTCTTGTCTGCTCTGCCCTCTGCCAGATCCCGAGGCTCCTAGTTGGTCTGCATGTACCTTCAGCTGCTGGGCCCCAGCTGAAGTACAGCTGTTATGGAACTGTAGGAGTGTGTCCTGAACATCTCAGCTTGCAGGAAGGCTGGACTCTGGGTCCTCCTGTGCCCAAGACTGTGACTGGGCAGAGTCACCAACCTGCAAAGCATGGTCTGCTTTTGGCACAAGTGAGGCTGCTTGTCAGCCCTGTTCTTTTTTCTAATATGGAGAACAGACCAGAGAGTGGGAAATCCTAGGCACCAAGGGCCTTGGCACGCAGCTGTGGGGCCTGCCAGCACAAACCTCAGCTGTCCCCCTGCTGCCCTGCAAGGAGGTCACAGTATGAAGGAAGCTGCTGTAGGAGGCAGGCACGACCAGGTTAAGAGTTCATCTGCCTGATGAGGGGATGTTAGCCTGGCTTGCTTGTTGCTATCAAATCATTGTACTAATCTTGCCTGAAACCCTTTGGAAATAGGACTGAGGCTTTCCATGGCCCAGGCGAAGTCCCCAGACCTCTGGCCACCAGTCCATCCCTCTGTGCATCCCAACCCATTCTTCAGGAGTCTCTCTTCATTGAGTGAGTGAGTGGCAGAGGTGGAACTCTTGAGAGGCTAGAGGAGCATTATTCAGAGCGCTCCTCTGCCAATCTGAAAGAAATGTCCTGCTGTTACTGGCTTTCTGGATTCCAGACAGTTGGCTTCCAGGTGCACTATACCAGCACTTCTTGAGCTTTAAGATGCACACGAGTTTACTGGGGTTCTTGTTAAAGTGCATATTCTGACTTAGCAGGTCCAGGTGGGGCCTGGGAATGTACATCCTTAACCTGCTTCCAGGGGATGCCACTGCCATTGCTGGGACTGCACTTCAAGGATTCAGGCCCTGAAAACTTGCCCACAGAAGAATTCTTTTCATTAGTGCTTAGCTTAGGTCCTGGGGAAGAGCGTATTTGCCGAGTTAAAGTTGTCTGAAGCCTGTCAGCGATAGGCCAATGAGCCAATGGTCTCTGTTGCCTGGCTTTCAACGCTGAACTCACAGGGCACTGTGGGGCCTCATCAGACTGTCAGCTTGTCAAAACTGTTGATATGATTGAACCCTGGGAGCCAAAGATAAATATAAGTATAGGGTATCATTTTTCCATGGTCAACAAATACCATTTGTTGTCCTAATTACCCTTTAATGAAGAGAAGGGTCATCAATTAAAGTCCCACACAGTCTCAGCTCTCTGTTCTCTCCTGCCTCCCTGTCTGTCTTTGTGGGACTAGACAAGGTACAGGGAAGAGCAGGGAACTGGCTAAGATGGTGGGCACCAACAAATACAGTCACAGTTTTGGGAGAAGGAATACGCATGCACAAAGAGCACTTATTAGCCTGATGCTGCAAATGTGTTCCTGTTTCAGATTCCATGCCTTCGCAGTGAGAACGGAGTGTGTGGAATTGCCTGCATCCTCCACAAAGGCTGGTGACAATGTAGCTACAAGGAAACTGAAAGGAAAACTCCCTCCAGGTACTTGGGATTGGAAAGCAATCCTGTGGTTTATATCTTAGTAACTTAAGATCATCTGTATCACTAGGAAATAAAGCACTAGGGAGAGACTAACCACGTCTTTTGTATTATTTATGTGACACAAGGGCAGAGGTCATGGGTGTTAATGGTGAACTTGTCAGCTTAGCAGCCAGGCTTTTACCCAGCGAAGTGGCCTAAGTGATGTGTGTTTATTACCTTG
Source organism: Manis pentadactyla (assembly GCF_030020395.1). Classification (NCBI taxonomy): domain Eukaryota; kingdom Metazoa; phylum Chordata; class Mammalia; order Pholidota; family Manidae; genus Manis; species Manis pentadactyla. Next base: position 153,951,868 of record NC_080020.1, on the reverse strand, counting down.
GGCACCTCCTGGAGACATGGCCCTGGATGTGTCAGTGCCAGACTTAGTTCTTGGCCAGGTGGAGCTGCTCTGCTGCCCAGGTGAGCAGGACACTGGCCAGGATGTCTGTTGTCCCTGTGGGTGTGCTGCCCTGCCCATCAGCCACAGCAGTGCTTGTAAACGCACGCACACCATTGACCTGCCCCTTGTGAGGGCCGGGTCTGCTCAGGAACCTCTATGGAGGCTGAACGAACTTCCCTTCTCATTCAAAGAATGTGACCAGAGAATTTAGCAGGCATGAAGAGTGAGCTCAGAAAATCAGTGAGAAATAAAGTTGTGATTTGGGAAAGGTCCTAGATGGGACAGTCCCTCAGAAAGCCGGGAGGTGGAGGTGTCTCCAGCGCTGATGAAACTGCACAAGGCTAGCCGACAGTGCAGAGAGAGGCAGGGAGGGAAGTTCCTGTTCCACTGGGAGATGACGTGGCCCAGGGGTGGTTAGCAGTCCGAGAAACCCATCCCACCTCCACCCTCGTGCTCATTTCTGGTTATACACAGGAAGAATCCTAGCTTCAGTATAAAGCAGGGACTCCTCTTTGGGGGTAGAGAAGAAGCTGCAGGATACATCTGCTTGAGCTTCCTCCATTACTTAATGGTATGGCAAGGGCTCCCAGGGGAAGGGCACGGGCCCTGAGCAGAGGCAGTTGTGGTATCCAGGCAAGGTGGTCAGATGGAGGCAAAGGCAGGTGGATGAGTCACAAAGCCTGTCCCTGACACACGCTTTGTGGATTCTGATTCTTTGTGCCCGAAGTCGAGCAGGGGAGAGGTTTCATCCTAGAGCTTCCTGGGGACACTGCTTTATGTAACTTAGGACTTTGTTGTGATGCTGAGGTGCACATCTCCAGAGAATTTGAGAAAATGTCAGCTGATAAGCAGGGCTGATGCTAATCTAAGAAAAAGAATTATTTCAGGACTTATGCCATGCTTATCAGAACTAATTTTCAAGATTAAGCCTCGTGGGCAAATGATTCAGTCAGGGTAAAGAAGACAAGAAGTCACCAACTCCCCAAAGTGTGCCAATTGCTGTAGGTGGGGTTTAATTTGGCCTACAAATTCCCTGGCAGCTGAGTTGTAAAGGGGAATATTTATGGCTGCATAGCTTACATTTTCAGCAACTCCCATCTTCCCAATCTTGTGACACGTACAAATTAAATTATAGATAAAAACTTTTTTTAGACTGAAGTTCTTGGAGTGTGGCCTGCCACTCTAATGCCATTTCAATGATCATATGTTCTGAATTTGGGGAGAGAGTCCCAAATACTAAATAAGCAATCATGTCTCCTCTGTCCATCACAGTATCCCAGAAATGCCAAATCACAGTCCATCTCTCCCACTCAAAAATGGCCCAGAAATCCTTGGCAGACTGTTTTGGTTTGGAAAGTACGTGGCTTCCAACTGGACCCCAGGCCTCAGAGGCAGTTCCTCGCCCTATCCCCAGTGGGTTCCCTCTGCCCTCTCACCCCAGCTGTTTCAAGCATTTAAGAGCATCAGGTCTCACAGGCCCCTGTCTAGTCTGGGAGGGAGGGTGCCGCCTCAGTAGTTCATTTTGCCTCCTGTTGTACAGAACAGAGAGACTCTTATGTAAAGGGTCAGAGGAACATTATGTAGAGCGCTAACCTGGCCACTGAAAGAAACTGCCTGCTGTTACTACCTTTCTGGATTCCAGGTAATTGGCTTTCAGAGTAGGACTTGCTCTTACCCCAGGCACTACACCAGTGCAAGAAACTCTGCAGGCATGGTAAAAACAGTTTTAAAAAAGTGTAGTAAAATATACATAACATAAAATTTACCACCTTAGCCATTTTAAAACGTATGGTTTTGTAGCATGAAGTACATTCCCACTGATGTGTAACCAAGCTCTAGAACTCTTCATCTGTTCCCAATAGACAGCAAATCCCCATTCTCCACTGCCAGCTCCAGACAGCCACTCTTCTACTTTCTGTCTCCTAATGTGACTACTTTAGCTACTTCATATAAGTGGAGTCATACACTGTGTGTCTTTTTGTGACTGGCTTATTTGACTTAGTATCCTGTCTGTGTGTTGCACGTGACAGAATTTCCTTCCTTTTAAAAGCTGAATAGTATTCTATTTTTATGTATATACAAAATTGTATTTATCCATGTATCTGTCAGTGGCCCCTTGGGTTGCTACCACCTTTTGGTTACTGTGAATAATGCTGCTGTGAACATGGGGGTGCAGGTATCCCTCTGAGACCCTGCTTTAAATTCTTTAGGGTATATGCCCAGAAATGGAATTTCTGCATTATATATGCCAATTCTATTTTTAACTTTTGAGGACCCTCCATATTGTTTTCCATGGTGGCTGCACCATTTTACATTCCCACTAACAGTGCACAAGTTTTCTACATCCTTGCCAGCATTTCTTATTTTCTTTTCGTTTTGTTTTGTTTTTGTTAGCAGCCATCCTAATGGGTATGAAGTGTATCTTCTTGTGGTTCTGATTTGCAGTTCCCTAATTTATTAGTGATACTGAGCATCTTTTCATGTGCTTGTTGAAATGAGTAATATTATAATGCAATGTTTTAAAAGTTCATAATTAAAGCAAAAAAATCTGTGATGACCAGAATGTCATAATTTGAAATAGTTTCCAACAAGGATATGTCAAGCCATAGTGGAACCTGAAGTAAAAGTAAAAATGTATGCCTCTGTATTTTACTTATTTTAATAATTAATTTGTTTCTAGGTTATTAGAGTAGTTGAAAAATATTTAAAAGTTGAAAAACAGGTATATGAAAGTTATATTATCTTAACTTTAAATATTTGGGGAGTATATTCATAGCACTTGTTAAAGTTTTATATCCATCAAATGTGGCAGTGCTCACTTGGACCTCCCCCTTCTCGCCTGCCCCCCATCACTGTTGCATAGGCCCCCTGCTTTCCAGCCCTGTCTAAGTGTTTGCTGTCTCTTGAGGCAGGGCGCATTCACTCTTGTTTGAGCCTCCAAGATGCCTCTCCTACTGCCTTTTGCTTGGGTTCTCAATCTGCTCTGTATCCACACAAACTTTCTAAGGAGTCTTTCCTGACCCCCCTTTCCCCTCTGTTCTCTCAGCCTGCTTGTGAGGCATCTGTGGCATATGAGCCACAGACAGGACATCTTTTACTTGTAGTTTGGAAAGAGTCCAAACACCCACGGATCTCTGTTCACAAACGTTGATAGGCAAGGATATATCAAATTTTCATAATCTTATTTTTTTCCACCACCTCCCTCTTATTTTCTTATACATTAGGGAAAATTATGCAGACAACTTCTATTTTTCCCCTCAGTGGACATCCCCTGAACTCAGGAAGCACAGAGTAATGACAAAAGGAAAGTGTGTGTGTGTGTGTGTGTATGTGTGTGTGTGTGTGTGGTGCAATAATAACATTTCATAATATCTCAAGACACCATTTCGGCCATCCACATCTGCTGAAGCATATCTCTATGTTTTTAGAAAGGAATGGCTTCTCACCTGAAGAGGTTGGGGTTGGGTCACTGGACTCCCAGAACATTGGCAGCACTTGGCTGGGTGGGCCATAATCCCAGGCTCATAGAAGTTGGGTGCAGGAACATGAGCACTGGGGGGACTTCTTGCCTTTCACTTCCAGAGATGACTTCCTGCCTTAGAGATTCTGCCTCCTCCCACCATATGCCCCATCAGTCTCAGATGGACTCCCCTTACTAGGGAGAACAGGATCTCTGGTGTAAATTTAGGAATTGTGGGAGATTTAATTTGGCAGACAACGCCGACCTGAAGCTATAGTTCTGTGCTTTTCTTCCTCATAGCCGTTCTTCCCCTTAGCTTTCTGCCCAGAGCTGGCTGGGTCCCAGCTCATGTTTACACATGTGGGTCCTAGAGAGGGGGTTGGCAGCTCTGTTGAGTAGCCAGAACCCTCTACTCCCAGTTTGTCTCCAGGTAGGTATCTTGCCTCTTTCTCTCTTTGTTATGGGCTTGGCATCTGCTGAAGAGGGGAAAGGGGTTCCACCAGAGTCTAGGTTATTATGGGACCAGAGAGATGCTACCTTCTGGTGCTCCTTGAGCCACCCTGCCCCCTATAGCTTGGCATCCTTTCCCTGTTAGTGTGGGTTCTCTTCACGGTGTCCGTGTATCATGGGGTACCCATACAGAATAAAATAGAGGCGTATAAACTCTAGGCATGTTCTTTGGAAAACATTCCTCTCCAGGACAGGGCAACACTTTAATTCTGCCCCTTGGGTCTGGGCTTCCCCTTTCCCCACAGTCTTCTGGCATGTGTCCCAGGCCACCTCATTGATGGCAGGTTAAGGAGTGGGTGGGGAGGAAGGTCTCCTTGTCTTGATGCCTGGCTCTTGGAGATCTGTGCACATAAGCTTCCTAAAGCCTTTAAACTTGCAGCCAGGGCTTGGCTGTGGTGACAGCCTTCATCTGCCCTGGCTGGCAGGGCCTTGGCTGGTGCTGCTGAAAATAGGCCCTCTTTTTTGAGCATGTTAAATAGACGCCTGAAAAATAATCTTTCATGCCTTTCTATTTCTGGCATTCTCATTGAGTCAAGGAAATTAATTGTTTAAGTGAACTCCAACAAGAGGCCTTTCTCCTGATTGATGTATATCTGGCCAGGACTTACAAGTATTCTATGATATCTTTGAAACTCAATTATAGTCCAGGCCACTGGGGTTTCCCAAGTCAGCAGTGACTTCTGGGAGGCCACACCCCTCTCTGCACACCAGTCGCCCATGGCTACCGCCATCAGCTAGAGGTGGCCTGGCTCTGGAGTAATGGTCCTGGAAGACTCACGGAACGCCCCCTAGTGGCATTTATGAATGTCTGGTCAAAAATACAAGGCTGGTCACTTTCTTCGATTTCTAGAATTCAGTTTAATTTTTGACTCCAGTGTCCTTCTGTCCCAGCAGATTGGTGGGAAATGAACCTCAGTCACTCTCAGGGTCCCCCTCCTGAGCTTTTCCCACAGTTCAGAGATGCTAGGCAGTGCTGAGGCATCAGAAGGGGGCTCTAGTAGTTGGACATCTGTTCCCGTAAATTGCCCATTAAATAGCCCTTGTCCCTGTCTAATGACCACCCCAGGTTGAGCAGTTCTCTGCTGCTCCAGTGCTGGGCTTTGGATGTGGGAGTCTCTTGCAGACTCTGCCCTGCCCCACTGGATTCACCATGTACCTTCCTCCCAAGGTGCTGCAGACATGGAGCTGGTTCTTGTCATCTTCTGGGACCTATTTCGGCTTTTCCCCTAATCATGGCGGTCTGCAGTAAGGTCCATGGTTGGCAGACTTGCTACCAGGAGCTTGGGTGGGCGCGAAACCTGTCTGGTTGGAGGGATGGGACTGCCTCCAGTACTTTGTTTAGTAGGGTCGCTCTGGGACAGAAGGATCCTCTTCAGCAGCCACAATTGGGTCCTCAGAAAGCAGGCCTAGTATTAGTTGCATGGCAGGTATGGCTCCCACCAGGTCCCTGGGAGGGCTGCTGCCTTGTCAGTGGATGGTCCCTGGATGGGCAGGACTGGCCCTGGACCGTGGCTGAGAAGGGCCGGAGCCAAGTTTAGGGCCTTTTCAGTGTCTCCTGAAGTGAAGATGGCAGTGTTTCCCACACGTTTCCTCAGCTGGCAAGACTGCTTGTGGACTATGGCTGGAAGGGTCTGGAACCTAGCTGAGGTCCCTCGCAGGCTGTCTGGCAGTGCAGACAGCAGTGTCTCATACTGGATCCCTGAGCTGGCCGGTCTCACGGTGGCCTGCAGCTGTGGTAGGGCTGGAGCTGCGTCTAGGGCCCTGTCCCACTCTCTGGGGTGGCAGACCGGAGTGTCTCCTGCTGGGACCCTGGGCCCTTGGGGCTGCTGGCACACTGTGACTGTGAGGGGGCTGGAGCCTTAGAGAACCTTTTCAGTATTTCCAGGGGCCTAGACACAAGTGTCTCCTGCCTGGTTCCTGTGTTAGCAGGCATGCTTGCGGACTGCCCCCTGGAAGGGACTGCAGCCTACAGGCCCCTTGCAGGACCTCTGGGGGTGCTGACAGGAAGGAGTGTCTCCTGCAGAGTCTCTTTACCAGCAAGACTATTTGTGGACTGTGGCTGGGATGGACTGGAGCCCAGTTAAAAGGTTGTTTCAGAATCTATAGTCTGACTGAGTTGGGCAGGTTTATCTCCAGGGGCTCCTGGGCCATGGTCAGTAGGGACTGGAGCCAGTTCACAGTCCACTTCAGGTTCCAGAACTAGGACTGAGGTCTGTGTGTCACCTGATGCTCAGGTGGGCATGATTCCTCCCAGGTCCCTTGTCATATGGTGCTGGTGACAGGACCAAGCCAATGGGGCTGTAGCTGGATCCTCAGGGATGTAGAACTGTTTCTGATTCTGTTGCTGGGATCACGGTTGGCAGGTCAGCGGCAGGGCTGCAGGCCAGCCTTCGCAGAACGGCTCTCCTTGGTCTCGGACTGTAGGGGCTTCACAATCTCCTCCCTTAGTCCCACAGCTCCCATGTCAGCACACTTCTTTCTGAGGATGGAAGCCAATTACTGTTTTTTGATGGGGCTACGATCAAGGGACGTCTTTTTCAGCCATTTTGCTCCAAAGGATTCTTCATCTTTATCTTTAAAATCTGTGAAGTCCCAGGATATGTTTCCATGTTGGCTCTGTGGCTGACATCCCCTGGGTGCAGTGTGCCCTCACCATGTGGACATCTAGGATTTCTTAGGCACGTTTCCTAGAATTATGTCTTTAGGTATTTGTTCTGTTCCATTGTTTTATTTATTATTTTAAAATTTAAGTTACTTAATATCTTTTTAAAGTACAACAATTAGTATGTGTCAGGCACTGTTCTAGCTTCTTATTAAATTTTAGCTCACTTAATCTTTCTAACAACTCTATGGAGTAGGTAATATTATTACCATCCTCATTTCAACAATGGGAAAACCAAGACAAAGTGTTTAAAAGACCTGTCCCAATTCATATACCTGGTGATAGCAGAGCCAGGATTCAGTTTATTCTCCTAACCATTGCACTACACTGGGTTTCTTCTTCAGAGACTCATTTTATGTCTAAAGTATGATAGTTCTCCTTTGCCTCCCATATCTATCATTTTCTCTCTAATATTTTTAAATATTTCATTTCTGTTTGTGTTCACCTTCTCTGGTTTCTTACAGTGAGTTCCATAATATATTTTCTTAACTGAATTTCCACCAAATTCAACTTAATTTCTGTGACATTTTTCTTCTTTCTTGAAGTTTTAATATTTCCTCTCCCCCTGTTTCTTGCCATCTCACTCTTGAGTTTTTTGGATTTCGGTTCTGTTTTCTTCCTTCACAGAGTTGTTGGAGTTATACCTAATTTTTAACTCTGGTGAAGTATTGGATCATAATTTTCATGTCTTCCTTGATGACATTTTTAGCATTATTCATCTTCTGAAAGTTTTGCTGCTCTCTCATTTTTTTCTTATACATATCCTTGTTGGATGCTGTGGACCAGCTTCCTTTTTATCATTCACCACTGAAAGGAGGTAGGGTAGATATCTGCAGGCAGTTCCTACGGAAGGTGGGGTAGGTAGGAAAGGGGCTATGCTCCACAACTTAGAGGCTCTCTTCTCTGCTGCTACAGAGGGAGAGTGATTCCTACAAATAACTTTGTTCTAGGTGATGGTTTGTGGAGCCCTACCTCTTTTGCTTCTTTAAACAAAATAGACAGAATTTTGCTACTAGCCCTTGTCATTGAGGCTGGAGTATCCAGAGCTGCTGATCAGGTTCACCTTGGACTTGAGGTGGGTCCACTTCCTAACACCTGCCCCCGCTCGCCGAACCACTCCGGCACGGTCTCTGTGCTTTCTTCCATGCAGGTGCTGCCCATCTCAGCCATTCTCTATGGCCCAGATCTGGATGCTATTTTTGTCTCTTAATTTGGCAGAAGAAGATATTTGTGTTTTCTTTTTCATTCTTATTTCCCCCCATAATTTCTAGGAAAAGGGGAAAAGATCCTGAGTTATGCGATTGTGTTTATCCTGGAAGTAAAGACCATCTTACATTCAAAGTTGTATTAAAGTGAGCTATAAGACCATATGTGCAACCTGATGTCTTCATCTTCTGTGTGGGATGGATAGTATCTTTCACTTTTTCTCGTCATACATTCTGGTATTTTAAAAGAATGTATTTTGTAAATATTAAAAAATTATTTTTATAATTTTTATTATCATCTGTTTTTTTTATCCCACTATTACATCAGTTATTTCTTAGCAACCATGGTATCACTTCTAATTATTGGATGAAAGTGATAAACTGTCCTAACCCTCTAAATACTTAACTTGTCACTTCAAAGGTTTTTTTTCCCTCAAGATGGTTAAAGCTGTGTGTGTGTGTGTGTGTGTGTGTGTGTGTGTGTGTGTGTTACTAGATATATTACATACAGTATGTCATTTAAATCCTCACAACTACCATGTGAAGTGAGTGATATTTTTATTCCAATGTTTCAGAAGAGAAACAGCCCTGGAGTTATTTTCTAAGGTTACACAACTGGTGAGAGCTGGAGGTCTGAGCCCAGGCTGTCATGAACAATTGGCTGTCCTGCACTCTGTAGACAAATTATAGACAATTTGGAAAATATAGAGAAAGAAGGAAAAGAAACCTTGTCACCTGAAGATTCTCACTGTTGAAAATATTTGTGTATTTCCTTCCAGTCTTTGCAATGTAACTTAGAAAAAATTAAACTATAAATACCATATTATGTACCAGTTTGAATATTGCATTTTCTACTTAATATTGTAGCAAGTATCTTTTCTTGTTCTGTTAAACTTTTGTAACATCAAAAAATATATAATATTCATTGAAATAGTATATTATCATTTTCTTAATCATATCCTATTGGACATTAGGGAAATTTCTAAATTTTTTGCTATTAGAGCTAATATAGCACTTACCTTTTTATTTTTTGGTGTATTTCCTCCTGTATTTTAGACTTCTTTTGGACTGACTTCTTGTAGTGAAAATACTGGATCAGTATGTTTGAACATTTTGGGGTGATTTCTCACATGGAATTGCTTCACAAAAAAAGGTTTTAAGACACTGTAACTCAAATCAACAGTGTATGGGGAATGCTCATTTCACTGGACTTGAATTAACATAAAAACAGTATTTCATTATTTCCATCTAAATTTCTTTGATGAAGACATTAATGTCCACTAGTAGTGAATAGTGGAATTGAACATTCTTGTATTTAACTTCTTTTATGAATGACCTGCTTGTCCTTTGCCCATTGACTGCTGGGGTCTTGTGTTTCACACCACATTGTGTGAACTCTTTGTATATTAATGACTATTAGTTGATGTTATGGCTTACGGATAATTTATCCTGGTTATTGTTTTTCCTTTTCTTTTGGCAGTATTTTATATACAACCTTAAAATTTCCATCTGGTTTTGTATGGCCTGAGTTTAAAACAAAAACAAAAATCTTTTTGGTCCCTCTAGATTTATTTTGAGGCATGGCGTGATGAAAGGATGTAAACGGATTTTTCCTTAAATGGCTAACAGCTTCATTTTCACCATTCACTTTCTGACCTTTCTTTTCTCTGCTGATGTATGTGACTTCCTCAGTGCTGTGTGGGATGGGCTTGCTCCTGGGCCGTCAGCTCTGGGCCATTGCCCTTTCCTGCTTTCGTCTTCCCTTTCTAGGGATAACCTTTTGACATAAGTTTGTTTTTTTATCTGCTCTGTGTGTTTTCTGTAGTTGTGACAAATGGGTTTGATATTATCCAAAAAACACTCCATTTTGTGTGTTGCTGGACTGAATCTTCCAAGAGGAGAGCACGTGTGTGTTTGGTTTCTGAGCTGTGTTATTTAGTGCACACACATTTTCTCATAATAGCCATTGACATTTTAAGCTCTTCTTTTCCTGCTCCCAACACATTTTACATACTTGTTTCTTTTTTCTTTTCTCTGCTCCTCCCCTCACTCTGTTTATTGGCACAGATCTGGGGAGGTCCAGTGGTACAGTTTGAAAGCAAAACAAAAGATTGAGCTGTATCAGCAGTTTGCTTATTACAGCTTCTCTTGTCAGTGATTAAAGCCTTTGAAAACTTGAAGCAATAATGTTGCATTTGTACCCATTATCAACTGGAAACTTAAAAGACTATATAAGCATGCTCTAAAGTTTCTGAAGTCCTTTGGACTGCTCCATATTAAACTAATAGAGACTGGATGAATTGGACACATTGCTGCAAACTGGTTTCATTTTATTCTGACATTTCATACTTGTTATGTAGATATTTGTAGGCATCTGCATTTCTCATAATGGTTTACTAAATTATAACAGTATCTTCAAATAAGTTAATTCTATGTGAATTATTACCAGCTGTTAGGCCTTGTATTTGGGGTTAATTCCTTATATTAGCTTCTTCCCTGAAGAAAGCAAAAAGTGCTCTCAGGCTGAGAACAAGTATGTCTTGTTTCTTGCTTCATTGCAAAGACAACAGTAGATATATCATGTACAATCATTTATTTATTCTGTGCTTACTTTGGATTGTTATATGGATATTAATTCCTTGGAAATATTTTCCCTCCAGGCTGAACTTTTTCCTCTTTGTTTTTCCAGAACTGCTCTTTCTTTTCAGGTGATGAAAAGCTTTTCCAGTGTTTTGACAAAGGCAATATGTGCTGCTTAGGGTGGTACATTAAGTAGTGCATTACATTTTAAGTTTTTCTTACTTTACTTCCCAAGACTTAATGTTCAGTCTTCTTTGACAAGAATATTTAGAGAGAAGACAGGAAGAGGACGAAGCTTCATGGCACCTACTGTGCCAGCCCTGTTGAGCTCCTGTGCAGACAGTGGTGACTGCCTGCTTCAAGGGGGCAAGAGGACATTGACTCTAACCCCTAATTCTGTACACAGGTGCTATCTAAAGACCTACCCTGTGGATTTCTGAGAACTTTTAGGAGAGGAGGCATACTCTTCTGCTCCCCTCACCCTCTGGGATCCTCTGATTGCCTGCACTGTGTCTGGTTTCTCCACTTTAGCCTGGATAAAAATTCAACTCCTTTGTTTATTCCTTCCCACCACTGTCCTCTCCAACTCTTCTTTAGGTGTGATTTTAATAATTCTACTGACCCTCTGGAGGTCGGGGAAGACTGATAGACATCCTCCCTGGCTTTTTACTCTGATTTCTCCTTTTACCTCTGAAGCCTCTCACTATTTCTTTCAAAGAGCAAAACATACCACAGAGTCTCCCCTCTGATCCTAGTGACATGTAGTTGGGGTTCATTGAGCCTGTTGAACCTGTTTATAGTTTTCATCAAATTTGGAAAAATTTCAGCCATATTTCTTGACCACAGGTCTACAGGTCAACTGCAGTTTGATTAATCTAGGATGGACTTGGCCTCCTTCAACTAATGCTATCCAGGGGGATTGATATTGTGAATAACATGAGCACAAGAGCCCAGCCAAACCATTGTCAAAAGGTTATACCTAGAAAGGGAAGATGAAAGCAGCCACGTTTCAGGCTTCCACACACAGCACATCCACTAACATTCTGCTGACCAAAGTAAATCACATGACCAAGTCCAACATCAATGGGATGGGGAGGTCTACTCCACTCACAGGGATGGGGAGGGAAGTAAATATTTGCTCAACAGTAATGCATGCTATCACAACCTTTTGCTCTTGTGTTATCCTTTTTTCGTTCTGGGAAACTATGTTTGCTGGAAGTTGAATCACTTTGGAATCAGACCTAGATTCAACCCCTCGTTTTGCCACTAACTACTATGTGACCTTAGGCAATTACCTTGCCTTTGTGAACTGTGTTCCCTCAGCTGTAAAAATGGGAATAATAACATTTACCTCATACAGTTGTTGGGAGAATTAAAGCATATAACACACAAGGAAATGTTTTACACAAAATTGGCATTCCATTAATGTTAGTTTCCTTTTGGGATTCCAAGTGGGCTTTTGTTGTAGACATTGGTTCCAGAAAGTAAAATAATCTAACAAGATAGGGCAGCCTCTGTCACAAAGAGCATTTGTTAGAATAGTCATGATACTAACCAGTTTATTTGCATTCATAATGACAGATGAGAATTGGAATTTGGACCCAGTAACTGAATACTGTGCTGTTAAACTGTGTCCTGAAGGAAGATCCATTTTCAAGGTCAATACCAGGGGTAGGCCTCCTTTTCTAGAGGAAATCGGAAGCTCCTGTTCTCATAGTAGGAGTGGAGTATACTGTGGGGCCTTTTCTGGGCATGATTTTCACCCAGGTCCTTACTGCCAGACCAGCCTCAGTGAGGGGCTGGAATGGTGCAGGAGTATTTGTAAATTAGATATGGTTGTTTTCAATTCTCAGAAGCTTTCATGGAGGGAAATTGTTCTGGATAGAGCCTAGTTATTGCTGTCTTGGGAAGGAACTTTACCTGTGGTGCTTTCCAAGGACTCATAAGAGGTATAGTCCTAATCCTATAAGGAGTCACTCTTTAGGTTATGAAAGCCCTGTGGGCCCAGAGTGAGGGGTCTATGTAGTAGTTGGGGGGCTCCTTTTTAGGAAGGATAAAGGCTTCTGATCTCTTATGTTCAGAGCAGACCTCCTCTTTTATTTTGGTTCTCTCTTCCTGTTTTATTCTTAAAAAATTAAATTCAACTGAAATAGTAAATATGTATTAGTAAAATCACATTATAGTAAAATTTTTCACTAAGGGCCTGCCTGACATCAGACTAAAAAAAAAAAAAAAGAATTTTGGCATTGATGCACATAGCCTGGAATCTGGACTAACCAGTGAAGCTGACAGTGGATGTATTTTAGGTGGCCTATGTCGTCAAGCTCTTCAGAATTAGAAATTCAAGGCACTCCAGTGGTGGGATGGGCACCCAGGCTGAGCTCTCACCACGGACAGCACTCTGAGCTTCCACAAGCCAGAGCATCATACCTTATGCCTGAGGAGGAGGAGGGCGCAAGCTGCAGATAGGCAGGCGTGGGTTAACTTTAGTGCAGTTTTACATGTACAACCAAAGAACCGACAGCTCAGAGCCTTCTCTTGCTCCCAGGAGATCAGGGCTGGGCAGAGCAGCACCTTTTGCTCTTAGGCCCAGCCCACCCCTGTCAGGTGTCATCCACAGGGTCGGCATTGCCCCCGCCCCCTGAGCCTTGCCGCCTCAGCCCTCTCAGCACAGCCCTGCTAACTGAGCAGCGCTGGTTAAGGGTGCTCACCACCACATTTGACATGTGGGACAAGAGATACACTTTGTGATGAATAAATAAAAAGGAGTATTAGGGAATAGGAAAAGGCAGTGTTTTTCTGAGAGTATTATTGTTTGTGTCTAGTACTTCTGGGAAAAGAAATGGTGTTAGAAAAGCTTCCCTGCTCCATTAGTAGCATTCTTACATCCCAAAGGGTGTAGCTGTAAAAATTTGGCTACTTTTGAAAACTGTACTTTCTTTGTGTTGGTGGAGAAAAATACATGAACTAAAGCGAAATATTGTGAAGCCAGATTTTATTTACTTTAAGATATTTGCAGGTTGTTAGGCTTAAAGAGAAAAAATAACCAAGTTGTGGTTCTTGGAAGACACTTGTGATCTTTAATTAGACATTTGAAGTTGACTGGCTCATCACTGAGGCTTGGCACTGCTTCTGTGTTTCTAATGTCTAATTTAATTGAGAAGCATTGATTGGTGCCTGTTTATCGCTTTCTGACAGCAGGAGCTTCTCTCAGAGGTCTTCTTGCTTCTGCCTAGCATTCAGTTTAATTCAATGGATGGAGCCGGAGCAGCTGCACTTCCAAAATTGTTCCTCCATTACAGTGCACAAGACTGAAAGACTTTAATGATCTCCCAGTCCTGCTCCTTCTAATAATGGGTTGCCTTGAATTTCTTATTACTGCTGTGAGAGAATACTCTGGTTAGTTAAAGCATTTGTTGGACACCTTCTGTGTGCTTTAGAGTCTCACTAGGGGTGAGGAGGATATTCAAAAGGAATAAAAGACAAGGGTTCCCTTTTCAGGCAACCTCAAACTTTGGGAATATCAGTTATGCTTCTGCTGATGATTTAAAAGTTGCTCCTTCCCACCATAACTCCAGGATCCCAGGACTTCAGAACAGCCCCACTCCACCCTCTTCTCTCCTTAATTCACACTATCACCTGATGTGTGTGAAGGTCTAGTTTTCCCAGTCAGAGACAGTAAATCCGTTTAAGGACAGGGACCCACTGCATTCCTTCCCCCATCAAGGGTTGTATCCTGGGGTCCTGGTTTTATCTCAGCTCCCGGCTGCAGGAGTCCTATCAGCAGGACTCCTCCCCTGCCCTCTGTAGGCCTCTCTTGGCACTGAGCAGTGGTAGGCTTAGCCCAGCTCTTTGGTCACCAATGGAATCAATCTCTTAGCATGGTGCTGAAATAATCCAGGGGGTCCAGACATCCTACATCACCTAACAAAACATAAGGCATAGAGAAATCCCTCAAAAATCTTGTAAAATTTAAATTGAATTACTAGGAAAATGAGCTAGTATAGATTTCTGATTATATTTGAATAAACTTGCCCAGGTTTTAGGGTGAGATCCACTCCACATTGGTTATCTCAAGTCAAGCACAGTGCTGAGCCCTAGAGATACAATGATAAAAAGAGGAGGCTGCTTTCAAGAAGTGTATGTTCTAGAACAGCCTATTTGGAAGTATCTACCTCGTGCCAGGGATGTACCAGGGAGAGTGGTTACAAAAACAGAAGAACATAATTCTGTCTTCAAGACAGCCCCAGTTTGATAAGGGAGACAAAATGCAGATAGTGAAAGCCTAACATTCGTGAGCTGTAAGAGTTCATAACCCCGTCGGGCCTGTCCAGTGGGTGACGGCCAATCCCGGTGTGGGCAGGTTACAGCCAAGCCAGCGTGTGCTGCTAGTTGTGAGAATGGCCTTGGGGATGTAGCTCACTAACCATAATCACCTGCATATCAGAATTACAGCCTGGGTGGTTTCCAGCCCAGGAAGAGATGAGTCTGTAAGCCCTTTGAGTGAGGGAAACGAAAACAGCCAATACATAATAGATAGGGTTTGTTTATGTAGACCTTGCATCATGATAATTTGTAAGGATACACAGGACGGTGTTCAGTGTGGAAAGAGTATGGGGGGCTTTGGAGGCAGGCAGACCCTAGCTTGAATCTTGACTTCACTACTTATTAGCTGTGTGGCCTTGGGCAAGTTCCTTAGCTTCTCTGAATCACACTTTGCTTGTTTGTGAAATGTGGATGGTGTTCCCTGCTTACGTGGTTCTTGTGGGAGTAAATGGGGTCATATGTTTAAGCGCCAGGCACAGTGGGGGGTGCATAGTAGGTACGTAGCAAATTTTAGTTTTCCCCTCTGTCTCCATCTTTACATATTGGCAGGAAGCAGCCATTATAAAATTCATCTAAAATAAAAGACACTCTTAGAAATAGTAGAATGTCATGAACCATATGAATGAGAGTGGCCCGGAATGGGTATCTGGATAGTAGCCAAAGACTCTCCAGCACTTTGAAGGGAAAAAAGAGCTCTGACTTCTTTTGGAAGCATTTCCTTAGGGCAGAAATAGGAATATCAGAGTATTAGAATATTCCTGAAAATCACTGAACTTTTTTTTTTCTCCAAGAATATTTTGGATAAAAATAATTGATTTATATGCCTCTCTCTCCTGTAAGACTGAAATGTCACAAACTTTTGTTGCAAAAGAATCACTGGGATGCTTTTAAGAGTATAATTTCCTACCATATAATTTCACTTATGTTGAATCTTAAAACAAAACAAAACAAAATGAGGAAAACAGCAGTAGACTCATAGACACTGAGAAGTGACTGGTGGTTGCCACGGGGGAGGGGTTGGGGCTGGTGGATGGGGTGGGTGAGGGGGATCAACAGGCACAGAAATTCTCAAACATTGTATAAGTTGGTCACGGGGATGGAAGTGCAGCGCGGAGAACATAGTCAGTGGTCCTGAAACATCTTCCCATGTTGACAGATAGTAACTGGTCTAGTGGGGGTAAATCACTGTGTTGTAGACTTGAAACCAATATAATATTGTATATCAGCTCTACTTCAATAAAAAGGATATAACAATAACAAAAAAGAGTATAATTTTCTGGACTGATTGAGCCTGGGGTGTGGCCTAGAAATCTGCATTTTGATGAGCAGCTTAGGGGGTTCTGACTTGGGTTCTGAGGCCTGCACTCGGGAAAGCCCACACCGAAGGGAAAGTCTCTTAAAGCTGAGACTGTTTCCTGTCCACTCTGTACATCCAGTGCTCAGATACAGTAGGTATTGATTGAGTTTTGTTGAATACGTGAATGAATGATGATTCTTCAACAAGATGTCCTTCCTGTGAAGAAGAGGATATTTTTAATAATTGGTGTCCTGGTTTCTAGGTCAGTCTCATGTGAGTCTGAAGAAAATCATTAGACACCTAAGACTTGCTTATTCTTGAATGACTTGGCAGAGCTGGGGACAGACCCCACTGTGGGAGTGAGACCCAGGCTCCACGTGACCCATTTTCACAAAAACGGGCTTTTGAGGAGAGGAAGCTGAGCAGATCCTAGTGCAGGATCACTCCCCCAAAACAACAGGCCTAGCTGTACTGTTTTCCTGTTGAGACAGAGTTGGCTGATAGAAATCAGAGAGCAACTCTGACTATCTTGTAGTCTTTTTTGTGCACTATAGGTCCCTTAGAACTGAAAGAAGCTCAGGTCTCTCTGGGATGGAAAATCTGAAAAACAAAAATTTTAATAAATTTTCTCTAAAGGAGACTCAGTGAGGCGCCCCCTGAACTTACCATTTCATTAAAATGCCTACCCTTTGAGTTGCTGTTGTTTAAATGGTATTACCTATTCTAAATAACATATACGTATTCAACTAAGCTTTATTCACGGGCATTTTTGGCATTTCTTCTTTAGATGTTGCTTCTCTCTCCCTGTGCCCGTGTCTCTCTCTGCTGTTCGCCCAGTAGCACCTGGAGCCTGGGGCCATGCTTCTTGCTGAGTGTAGTGGAACCCTTGCTCCTCTTTGCCATGGGGGGATCAGAGGTGGCTTATATTCAGGTTTTCTATGTGAATATGGGACAATTAGACTGCATTACTTTACAGTCTTCCACTTAGGCCCCAGGTGATAGTATATACCTGCTTATTAAAAGTTGCCCATACTTGGTATTTGAAATTGCTTTTAAGACATGGTCCTTGTGAAACATATATATTCATTGCCCCAAGAAAGCATAAACATTTAGCCAGATGACAGTATGACTCTATTTGCTTTAAATTAATTAGCAGTGAAACTCTAATTGCTTTAATTAATTAATTTCCACAGGGTAGACTGAATGCAGTTTCACATGTGCCTTGGTGGTTAGGGCCGTGGGGCTGGCTCAAGCCAGCAGGTGTTCAGTGACCTCTCAACAAGTCATCTTACTATATAATTTAACACAAGTAACTGGGGACTTTTTCACTAACAAAAACTACTGATATCACCACTTTTGATCTCTTTATGGATGTGATAGGCCCCCTTTCACCAGATCCATATTGGAACTTTAGGACTCTGGAAATTTTAACCACCTTACAGTGAATTATTTTTTAAATGTTGTAATTCTTCCTTAAAATAGAAGCTTGGGCTGCTTTTTTCTGAAAATACTGCCTTTTTATAGTTACAGCCACCTCTTTCCATCCTTACAACTGATAGGAATTTAAGGCTCAGGCAGACAGCAGGGTCTCCATCCCACTGAGCCAGGAGTCCTGGGCGATGCGGAGAAGTTCACAAACAGAAGGGCCACAAGGAGGACCTCAGGGATGGTCTGGGCTTCAGGCTTGCTGAGGGTGGTTCTGAATTTCTGCATTGGCTTCTGCCTGAGCTGCATTTAATTGTCCTTCCTGACCTGTGCCACACCTAGATGCTTTTCTGCCTGTCCCCTCCTGCTTGGAATGCTAGCGGTGGCATGAGGATCTAAAAGGAAATGAGTTAGTGCTTTAGGGCACATCACTATTAGTGTGTGGAATACCTGGGGCACGGCCACCTGCTCAAATGATAAGAGTCTGTTATGTGCCATTCGGAAGAGTTTCTTGCAGTATTGAAGGCTGTCAGTTAGGAGGCAGAGCAATCCCTGAGGAAAGAAGGTAGTAGGTGTTTGCCATTGTTTCTTTGTAATAAAGAAAAAAAACAAGGAAGGATAGGACTTCTTACTGAAAGCAGTGGATCCTATGCTTAGTGCTGTGGAGGATACAGAGAAAGATTTGTCTCTATGCTCAAGATATTTGCAGTCTCATGAGCAAAGCCAGCCCATGCAAACATGATCCTTCTGACCGCATGCTGATGCCACAGGAGAGCTGCCCACCAGAGTCCTCCACAGTAGAACAGCCATGGACACATGGCTGAGTGGTGAGCTGTGCTGTAAGCAGCTGCCTATGAAAAATAAAGCAACATGTTTGTGCAGGCTTGATTAACTTAGGCAGGACTCAAGGTCGTGCATATACTAAAGCACCATTCCTGGCTGATGCTTCGTGCCCATCAGAACTGGAGGTTGGAGTGATGGGCAGCCAGGAGCTGCATATCCCACCAGCCTACCTAATGGTGTGGCCTGAAAGAGGGTCCTGGCAACAAAAGGGCTGAGAACGGTGGTTGAGGCTTGTTCATTCCATAGTAACTGAGAAGGTGCAGGAGGCAGATCACAGTGTCCTGGGGTGGCTGGCCACAGCTTGATGGTGGGGTCAGGATGGTGCCTTGAATGAAGAGTGGGCTAGGTGAGTGCAGCAGAGGACTGTGGGTTCCCAGTGGGGGAGCAGTGGGAGGACGGCGCTCTGATGGGGTTCATGGCAGCAGAGTATCAGAGGGTGTCGTGGGGCCTTGTGCCCTGGTCCTAAATGCCCATTCAGGGAGTGAGCCGCTATTCCCTGCTGTGTCTTCAGTGTGGGCCGTGTCCACACCAGGGACAGCCACCAACAAATATTTTCTGATGAATAGATTCATGAATTGGCCTCTGACAACTGGACATTGTCCTGCAGGCAAGACACCGAAGATTTGACAGAGAGGTGGTATCTTGTGGCAGGTACTTGCCAGGTTCTTCCCCTGACATATCAAACGGATCTGACCCAGGTCTCATTTCATTTGTCAAACTAGCCAGTCTGAGAAATCAGAACCAGGTGCTAGTGAAAACCCACAGCTTAACGTGACATCTGTCCCAGCTGGTGTCAGCATTCTGAGAGCCTGCAGGTTGTTACCACGTGGCCCATGGGGGATGTCAGGGGTTGGTGAGGGAGGGGGCCCTTGGGGCTGGAGGATCTTTTAGGTCACCTGGATGTCTCTGTGAGGAACCATATCCTGCTTTTGTGCAGAGCAGGCCTTGGCTGGCTTACACGTCACTGGTCAGGATCCAGAAGGCTTCACTGTGGTGTCATCTCCGCTCTGGTTTAGCCTGGAGACTCTCAAATTTGGGATTTCTAGTGCCTTGTCCTCCATCCTCTTCTGTTTGCAGTGGGGCCATCTGCCTTGGCTGCAGCTGTCTGATGGCCCAGCCAAGTCCCTCAGGAGTGACCCTGGTGGGAGTGGCAGCTCTCTCACTGCCTGAGGAGTCACCTGCAGTGAAACCTCTGCATTCTGTGCCATGCTCTTCATTGCCTGTGGGTTTTCATGTTCACTAGATGGCTTTGATTTTGCTTTTAAAACAAACCTAGTTAAATGGATAGTACTTTTTGAGTTTTTGTTTTCTGATCACCAGTTTAGGAATCTGTGGCTGCCTAACTAACCCAGAGTAGTAATGATAATCTAATTACCACCTGCACAGGGGAGCATGTCCCCAGGTCACTGCTGCTCCTTAAACACCATTCCTGTCCTTGGATTATTGAAACCCAGCTTTTCCTTGGAAATTTTTTCCTTGGATGCTGACATGTGCTACACTGACTCTTAAGATATTATGGAGACTGGGGGTAATGGAAACTTTTCGAGAGAATGTTGCTACTTAACACCTCCATGCTGAAGCAAGCAGCTGGAAGCCACCTTCGCTTTCTAGCCGTCTGAAAGTCCTCTGGACTCAAGGTTTGCATTTGGCAGCAGCTTGTGGTATTTTTGGACTTGCACCATGGAGCTGGGTGCACATCACGTGTCCCTCCTTGGGCTATTAATGGCTCTAAAGCCTTGGTGGCCATCCATCTCTGTCAGGACTTGTCTCTTGCTTCTTTATGACTGCAGCTATTGATACTCTCTTAGGTGATCTGGCCAACTTTGGGTGAGAGAGAATGCTGGTGCCCTTCACTTCTGCCCTACCCTTCTTAACTACATTTTAAAAGTCAAACACTGACTCTGGTCTGCCCCAGTCTGTTCTGGTGGCTGGAGGTCAGTCCTTTGGCCCTGGGTGGACAGATTTCCTGGGGTGGCTCCTTGACCTGATGGTGGCCTCTCTTTCTCTGTGCTTGTGGGATATCAGGCATCTGTGGACAAGCTTGCTAAGAAGGATCATCAGCCACTGAAGGAGAAGCAGCAGAGCCTTCTATAACCATCCATCCCTTTTCCAGGCAGCAAGTCAGGGTCGCCAGGTTGGGTGCAGTTACAGCTTGGGTTTGCTCCCTGCTCTGCCACTCACTGAGGTTTTGACCTTGGACAGCTCACTGTGCCTCAGTTTATACAGCTGTAGAATGGGGATGAGAATAGGATTTGCCTACAGAACTGTGGTGAAGAGAGATGAGAAAATGTTTAGAAAGGCCCAAGCACAATGCCAGATACATAGCAGGCACCCCCAAAGGTTTTTATCACTGGAGAATTTGGGCTTTGCTTACTTTAATGACAACATCATCAGTGTTCTCTGAGCCAGCTCTCTAGGCTGTGAAATAGAGTTTTGTGTTGTTTTTAAATACACTTTTTATTGAAATGGAGTTTTTAAAACTAAAGAATACATACTCCAAATTCTTGTGTGGACAACTAAATAGAAGCACCACCAGAGCACGGACTCCTCTGCAGCCCCCATGATGCCTTGTGGGGGCTGGGCCCATAGAAGCCACTGAAAGCAAGCAGGTGGCAGCTTCCAACTGTAGCTGCTTCTTGGAGTCACCGCTGACTTCGTGTGTGCAGCAGCTCTGGCTGAGAGGTATGGAGAGATAATGGGAGGCTCACATGCAGTTTTAAGAAATAATAGAGATACCCATGGGCTCTCTACCCATAGGAGTATGTCCTCCATAGTGACCTGCAGAATTCATAGGACAGTATCACAACCAGGATACTGATGTGGATCCTGTCAGGATACCACCCCAGGGGCCCTCATGCTGCACATTTATAGGCATATGCATTTCCCTCCTGTTCTCACACCTTCTTCAGCCCCTGGAATCTACTAATCTGTTAGAGTCTGGATCTTAGAGAGAGCAGAGCTTCTCCCAGCCTAGACCTCTTACCCATGGGGTGAACTTTTATTGATTAATTGTGAGAATGATATAAATGTCTATATTAATTAAACAGTATTATTTAAAATAATGTCATGTGGTCAGACCTAACCCTTAATGGAGACAACAGAGGTCCAGAGAGAGAAGCCAAAGAATCATTATTAACATTAGGGGGAAGTAAAGACTTGTGAAGATGGTTTCAAAGAAGCAGGAAATCTCAGATAAATCAAGAAAATTTAGGGGTTGTTACTTTCATATACTATTGAATTTCCCTTTCTCACCCTGGCTTTTATAGGTGCCTTTGAATATTTTTATTCTTTATCTTATTTATCAATAATTCATCTTAAAATATTTTGGTTTCTACAGATATTTACTTTACAAGGATTTATTGCATCCTACAGTCTGTATTTATTATTTCTTGAGGTGACAGCCCTTCCTTAGAGATTTCAGTCCTGATCTCAGAAAGCAATTAGTACGGAAAGTGGAATTTGGCTTTCAGAAATATTCTAGGAACTTGGCTGGGGTGTGCTAGGCTTGCTGTGACTACCAGAGAGTTCTCAGCTCTGCCACAGCTGCCTGCTCACGCCTTTCTCTTCCTGTTGCCATTCCCAGGAGCCGGGGTCAGAGAGGACGTGTTTCTCATTTGGAGGGAGATGGAGGAAGCCTACAGCACACTGGCCCAGATCCAGAGACTGGTGGCTGAGTCTTCCAAGTCTGGCATGCCCACAACAGACCACGGTGGGTGCTATTTATGGTCACCACTGTGAAAGTCTTATTAGTTGGTGACTGGGGGCTGTGTCTGTGTTCCTTACCAAGGAGAGCTCCTTAGCCTGGCTGTGAGGAGCTCCTGAGGAGAGCCTCCAGAGCTGTGCATGTGTGCACGCATGTGTGTGTGTAGATTGTCAAAGAAAAACCAGAGCTAAGCAATAAGTGATAAATATAGATTCTATGCAGAAATTGTTGCAGTGGAGGAAAAGAGACATCATATAGAATTGGGCTCAGTTATGAATATGACATGGATAAGTGGAGATTTATATAAAGGTGGATGGAAAATTACTAAGAGGAAATACCAAGGGTGAAGGGGGATTCTGGCTAAAGCTACATGGTGGGATCCTTGCTGATCAGTTATTGTGGGGTGGTGGGGAGTGAGGAGTTTGGTTAGATATGGAGGGTGGGGGATTCTGGCTAAACTGACTTACCAGGAACTAAAATTGGGCAATGCAAAGAACATGAGAGTCCAAAGCTTGAGCCCTAGTTGAGAAGAGGATTCAGAGGAGCCTGAACTTGAAGCAAGAAAGACCTGGTTGTAAATCCCAACTCCATCACTAGATGAACCTGAATGAGTCTCTTTAAGCATTAGTTTGGTCCTCTGCTAAATAATTTTAATATGGAGGGATTATTGTAAAAATAAGTAAATAATGCATGCTTTGCACCAAGCAGGTTCTTGATTAGCTCACTCTTCCCACCTCTCAGAGTTAGGGGACTTAGTATACTGATGCTCTTCCTGGATTCTTTAGTTAGTAAAGGATTTTCCTCTAGGGCACTGCTGGTATAACAGTACTCAACACAGAACATACCCTGCATGCCAGGCACTGTTCTAGGCTCTTCACAAATATTAACTCATTTAACCCTCACCACAATCTTAGAAGACAGATGCTACAATTATCTTTACTTAGGATTAAGCAACTTGCCCAAGGCTGCACAGCTAGGAAGCCAAGTTTCCTCAGTAAAAATACTGATGTCTGCCTTCCACCTGAGATGTTCTGATTTAATCCATAAGGGATATAATATGGACGCTGGGGTTTGTGAAAGCTTCCCAGGTGATCCTGATGTGCAGCCAAGCTTGGGAGCCTCTGCCAGGCTGTACTGTCTCCTGGTCCCCTGCCTGTTACAGAGGTGTCAGTGTGGGAGGAGCAGGGAGGCCAAGGTGGCTGAGGGCAGGGATGCCGCCGAAGAGGAGGAAGGGAGAAGGGGACACATGGGGAGGAAGGAAGGCCTGGGCAAGCTTGCCCTGTGCAACTTGGTAAATTCTGGTGAGAGTGAGTCCACTGTGACTGGCTGTCCTGACGTGGGCCTCAGGCAGCAGTGGCTGCAGTTGCTTTGCCAGGACTAGATCCCTGTGTCCAGGGAGGGGCCTAATCAGTCCTGTCTGGAGGGGCTGCCCACTTGCAATGACACTCCTCTTAGCTTAGCATCAAGGACCCAAAGAGTCTTCTGTCATCCTGAGAATGAAAATGCTGTAGGGGGATCCAGGCTAACGTAAACACTGATGCCAGGCAGAGAGAATGGCAGTCCCGCTGCTGAGGTGTTTGTTGGGAGGAGCACTGCAGGCTGGATTGTGTCCCCCCAACCCACCCAAATACATACGTTGAAGTCCGAACCCCCACTGTGACTCTACTTGGAGACAGGGCCTTAAATAAGACAGGAAGTAATGAAGGTTAAATGAGAATCCAAGGGTGGGGTCCTAATCTGGTAGGACTGGTGTCCCTTATGAGAGGAAGAGACTCCAGAGACCTCTCTCTTTCTGTGTGTATGTGAGGATACAGCAAGACAGTGGAAAGGAAAAGGTGTCTCACCAGAAACCAACCCTTTGGGCACCTTGATCTTGGACTGCTGGCCTCCGCAATGTGAGAAAGAAAATTTCTGATCTCTAGGCCACCCAGTCTGTAGCATCTTGTTATGGTGGCTGAAGCAGAGTAATACAGGGAGTATTTAAGCTTGGGGTGGTTAGTCTGGAGGGTTAACAGAAGGTTTTTAGGTATTATTCCTAAGGGAAACAGTAGAGTTATTAGTCTCTATAATTGATGGAGAGATATATGGGGCACAGTAATACACACACACACCAAAAACTAAAAACCAAAATAACTCCCAAGCATAAATTTTCAAATGATGCTTCAGACTTACCAGTTGTACTTAAAGAGGAAAATCTGGTCAGGAATTTTCCACTGCTGGACATCTACCCAAGCTTTCATAAATTTGCTTTGGCCCCAGGAGCCACATGTACAGTGACCTGTTCCTGTTGCCCCCTACAGCCCAGTGTTATTGGGCTGTGTCAGCCCAAGACCCTACTCTGCTGCATGTGAAGGCAGCAGCTACTCCCCAGGTTTGGCCACCCATGACCTGCAGACTGCAGGAGATACGAGAAGGTCAGGATGGAGGAATTCAGGTGGGCTGCCCTCGTATGTGGAACCTTCATGTGAATTAGACAAAAATCTTCCTTCCTGGGCACAACAGCCCCTGTGCCCTCAGACTGGGTGCACTTGTTCCGAGACCACGTGGCACCTGTAACCAGAGGGCTAGGAAGGCAGTTCCTGAAAGGGATAACTCATGAGCCTGACACCTGGGATAAGATGTTGAGGCCAGACACTCTGGCTGCTGGTAATTTTGATCTCTTTTAATTACCAAGAGCAGGGCATGAGAATTCACTGGGGAAAAAAACCTGACAAAAATATGTGAAACAATGGTTTTCAAAGACACTGGCTACTGAAGGGATTAAAGATGGCAGCGTCAGAGGTGAGGGAGAGACCTTCTCCTAAAACCACACATAATATGAAAATATAAATTAATACAACTAATCCTGAAACAGCAACAGGAAAGAAGGATGCTCCAGACTACATACACCTGGAGGAACAAACAGAACAGGGGAACATACCAAAGCCATGACCTGGTATGACCCGGTGGGACCAAGCCCTTCACCCACCCCAGCTCACTGGCAGGAGGAAGAGAAACAGAGCTGGGAGGGAGTGGAGGCCTGGGACTGCTGAACACCCAGCTCTGAAGATCTGCTCTGGGAGCAAGAACCTACATTGCATGGTGCTCTGGTGATTAATGGGGTTGGAATGCTAAGACAGGCAGAATACCTGGAGGGACAGAGATTCCAGCTATTTGTGGAAAACAGGGATTCATATCTGGCTGATCTGGGACAAAAGAAAGGCGGGCAATCTGAGAGACTTTCTAAAACCGACAAGGCTTCTAAAGGGGCAAAAGTTGCAGAGAGTTTACTGCTCAGGAGAAAGGACAGGTAGACAAAATTGTCCGGGTGCACTCTGCCCAGCAGGTTGGGAACTTAAATGATCTTCAGGCGCTCCAATCCCTGGCTGGCTATGCAGCTCCAAGGCCCCCCAGTGTGATATGCAGCCTGCTGTGCCTTCCTCCTGGCTAGCCCAAACCTGGTTCCTAAACTGACGGCCCCTGCCCTGGTGTCAGGGCACCAAAAG
Source organism: Manis pentadactyla (assembly GCF_030020395.1). Taxonomy (NCBI): domain Eukaryota; kingdom Metazoa; phylum Chordata; class Mammalia; order Pholidota; family Manidae; genus Manis; species Manis pentadactyla. The sequence goes on along the minus strand of NC_080020.1, from coordinate 153,926,312 downwards.
AAGAAAAGAGAAACAGTATTAGAAAATGTCTTTGAGAAAGTAATTGCTGAAAACTTCCCCAATTTGGGGAGGAAGATAGTCTCTCAGGCCATGGAGGTGCACAGATCTCCCAACACAAGGGACCCAAGGAGGACAACACCAAGACATATAATAATTAAATGGCAAACATCAAGGATAAGGACAGACTATTAGAAGCAGTGAGAGAGAGAAATAAGATCACATACAAAGGAAAACCCATCAGGCTATCATCAGACTTCTCAGCAGAAACTTTACAGGCCAGAAGGGAGTGGCAGGATATATTCAATGCAAGGAAGCAGAAGGGCCTCAAATCAAGAATACTTTGTCTGGCAAGGTTATCATTTAAATTTGAAGGAAGGATTAAACAATTTCCAGATAAACAAAAGCTGAGAGAATTTACCTCCCACAAACCATCTCTACAGTGTATTTTGGAGGGACTGCTATAGATGGAAGTGTTCCTAAGGTTAAATAGCTGTCACCAGAGGTAATAAAAAGGGATAGACAAAGAGTACAGAATATACCTAATATATAAAGAATGGAGGAGGAAGAAAAAGAGGGGAAAAAAACCTTTAGATTGTGTTTGTGAGAGCATACTAAGTGAGTTAAGTTAGACTCTTAGATAGTAAGGAAGTTACCCCTGAGACTTTGGTAACCACGAATCTAAAGCCTCCAATGTCAATAAATACATACCTATCGATAATGACCCTAAATGTAAATGGTCTGAATGCACCAATCAAAAGACATAGGGTCACTGAATGGATAAAAAAACAAGACCCATCTATATGTTGCCTACAAGAGACTCACTTCAAACCCAAAGACATACACAGACTTAAAGTAAAGGGATGGAAAAATATATTTCATGCAAAAAATAAGGAGAAAAAAGCAGGAGTTGCAGTACTGGTATCAGACAAAATAGACTTCAAAACAAAGAAAGTCACAAGAGACAAAGAAGGACATTACATAATGATAAAAGGGTCAGTCCAACAAGAGGATATAACTATTATAAATATCTATGCACCCAACACAGGAGCACCAGTGTATGTGAAACAAATACTAACAGAATTGAATGGGGAAATAGAATGCAATGCATTCATTTTAGGAGATGTCAACACACCACTCACTCTAAAGGACAGATCAACCAGACAGAAAATAAGTAAGGACACAGAGGCACAGAACAGTGTATTTGAACAGATGAACCTAATGGACATCTACAGAACACTCCATCCAAAAGCAGCAGGATACACATTCTTCTCAAGTGCACATGGAACATTTTCAAGAATAGATCATACTAGGCCATAAAAAGAGCCTCAGTAAATTCAGAAATATTGAAATTGTACCAACCAGCTTCTCAGACCAGAAAGGTATGAAACTGGAAATAAATTACACAAAGAAAATGAAAAAGCCCACAAACACATGGAGGCTTAGCAACATGCTCCTATGTAACCAATGAATCAATGACCAAATAAAAACAGAGATCAAGCAATATATGGAGACAAATGACAACAATAATTCAACACCGTAAAATCTGTGGGATGCAGCAAAGGCTGTGCTAAGAAGGAAGTATATTGCAATACAGGCCTATCTCAGGAGAGAAGAACAATCCCATATAAACAGTCTAAACTCACAATTAACAAAAATAGAAAAAGAAGAACAAATGAGGCACAAACTCAGTAGAAGGAGGGGCATAATAAAGATTGGAGCAGAAATAGATAAAATTGAGAAGAATAAAAGAACAGAAAGAATCAATGAAAGCAGGAGCTGGTTCTTTGAGAAAATAAACAAAATAGATAAACCCCTAGACATACTTATCAAGAAAAAGAGTGTCTACACACATAAACAGAATCAGAAATGAGAAAGAAATCACTACAGACACCACAGAAATACAAAGAATTATTAGAGAATATTATGAAAAATTATATGCCAACAAACTGAATAACCTAGAAGAAATGGACAACTTGCTAGAAAAATACAACCTTCCAAGGCTGACCTAGAAATATAGAGAAAATCCATACCGACCAGTTACTAGCAACGAAACTGAATTGGTAATAAAAAACTACCTAAGAACAAAACCCCTGGAGCAGATGGACTCACTGCTGAATTTTATCAAACATTTAATGAAGACCTATTACCCATCCTCCTTAAAATTTTCCAAAAAGTAGAAGAGGAGGGAATACTTCCAAACTCATTCTATGTGGCCAGCATCACTCTAATACCAAAACTAGGCAAAAATACCACAAAAAAAGAAAATTACAGACCAATATCCCTAATGAACATAGATGCAAAAATACTCAACAAAATATTAGCAAACTGTATTCAAAAATACATCAAAAATATCATCCATCATGATCAAGAGTAGGATTTATTCCAGGGATGCAAGGATGGTACAACATTTGAAAATCCATCAACATCATCCATCTTATCAACAAAAAGAAGGACAAAAACCACATGATCATCTCCATAGATCCCGAAAAAGCATTCAACAAAATTCAACATCCATTCATGATAAAAACTCTCAACAAAATGTGTATAGAGGGCAAGTACCTCAATATAATAAAGGCCATATATGACAAACCCACAGCTAATATCATATTTAACAGTGAGAAGCTGAAAGCTTTTCCTTTTAGATTGGAAACAAGACAAGGATGCCCACTCTCTCCACTTTTATTCAACATAGTTCTGGAGTGGCAATCAGACAACACAAAGAAATAAAAGGCATCCAGATTGGTAAAGAAAAAGTTAAACTATGACTGTTTGCAGATGACATGATATTGTATATAAAATACCCTAAAGAATCCACTCCAAAACTACTAGATCTAATATCTGAATTCAGCAAAGTTATAGGATACAAAATTAATACACAGAAATCTGTGGCATTCCTATAAACCAATGATGAACTAGCAGAAAGAGAAATCAGGAAAACTACAATTGCATCAAAAAGAATAAAATACCTAGGAATAAACCTAACCAAGGAAGTGAAAGACCTATACACTGAAAACTACAAGACACTCATGAGAGAAATTAAAGAAAATACCAATAAATGGAAACACATCCTGTTCTAATGGGTAAGAAGAATTAATATTGTCCAAATTAATCTACAGATTCAATGCAGTCCCTATCAAAATACCAATAGCATTCTTCAATGTACTAGAGCAAATAGTTCTAAAATTCTTATGGAACCACAGAAGACCCCAAATAGCCATAGCAATCCTGAGAAGGAAGAAGAAAGCTGGGGGGATTGTGCTCCCCACCTCAAGCTCTACTACAAAGCAATGGCAATCAAGACAATTTGGGCACAAGAACAGACCCATAGACCAATGGAACAGAGTAGAGAGCTCAGATATAAACCCAAGCAATATATGGTCAATTAATATATGACAAAGGAGCCATAGACATACAATGGGGAAATGGGGAAATGACAGCCTCTTTAACAACTAGTGTTCGCAAAACTAGACAGCTACATGCAAGAGAATGAAACTGGATTATTGTTTATCCCCATACAAAAAGTAAACTCGAAATGGATCAAAGACCTGAATGTAAGTCATGAAATCATAAAACTCTTAGAAGATAACATAGGCAAAAATCTCCTGAATATAAACATGAGCAACTTTTTTCTGAATGCATCTCCTCAAGCAAGGGAAACAAAAGCAAAAATGAACACATGGGACCACATCAAACTAAAAAGCTTCTGTACAGCAAAGGACACCATCAGTAGAACAAAAAGGCATCCTACAGTATGGGGGAATATGTTTGTAAATGACATATTCAACAAGGGGTTAAACTTACCTCAACACCCAAAAAGCAAATAACCCGATTAAAAAATGGGTGGAGGATATGAACAGACAGTTCTCCAAAGGAGAAATTCAGATGGTCAGCAGGCACATGAAATGATGCTCCATATCACTAATTATCAGGGAAATGCAAATTAAAACCACAATGAGATATCACCTCACACCAGTTAGGATGTCCAGTATTGAAAAGACTAAGAACAACAAATGCTGGCAAGGATGTGAAGAAAGGGGAATCCTCTTACATTGCTGGTGGGAATATAAGCTAGTTCAACCATTGTGGAAAGCAATATGGAGGTTCCTCAAAAAACGAAAAGTAGAAATACCATTTGACCCAGAATCCCACTCCTAGGAATTTACCCAAAGAATATAATTTCTCAGATTCAAAAAAGACATATGCACCTCTATGTTTATTGCAGTACTATTTACAATAGCTAAGATATGGAAGCAACCTAAGTGTCCATCAGTAGATGAATGGATAAAGAAGAGGTGGTCCATATACACAAGAGAATACTATTCAGCCATAAGAAAGAAACAAATCCTACAATTTGCAACAACAACGTGGATGGAGTTAGAGGATATTATGCTCAGTGAAATAAGTCAGGCAGAGAAAGACAAGTACCAAATGATTTCACTCATTTGTGGAGTATAACAATGAAGCAAAACTGAAAGAACAAAACAGCAACAGACTCACAGACTCCAAGAAGGGACTAGTGATTACCAAAGGGAGGGATGGGGGAGGGCAGGTGGAGAGGGAGAGAGAAGTGGATTCAGGGGTAATCTGATTGGCACACATGGTGTGGGGGGATCATGGGGAAGATGGTGTAGCACAGAGAAGGCAAATAGTGACTCTGTGGCATATTACTACACTAATGGGCAGTGACTGCAATGGGGGCATGGGGGGCACGATAACATGGGTGAATGTAGTAACCACATTGTTTTTTCATGTGAAACCTTCATAAGAGTGTATATCAATAATACCTTAATAAAAAAAATTAATAAATATGATAAAAAAGACACTGGGTACCAAGCAATGAAGGCCAATGATCCCTGAGATACATAGAAAGTCCAAGGTGAGCTTTATGATTGTCGCAGCTTATTGTTTTGAGAGTTTCCAGGCCATAATATAGGGAGAAGGATCCCAAGTGGAGCACAGCAAACTCAGGAGTTTGGGAGGCAGAGCTTAGAGTCCAGGAAGTCCAAGATATCTATATTTCAGAGGACAAAGTACCAGAGAGGAGAGAGGTTCACAAAGAGAGTGAGCTCTTGAAATCTGCAGAGAGTACCTTTTGAGACTTTCAGCTCAGTGCTGATCAGCTGATTCATGTGAGGACATTACCCGAGGCTGGGAAAGATCTGTTGGAAAGAATTAGAAGGAAGGGGCTTGGAGCTCACACAGGGCCAGAAGCAGTGTCTTTTCTCACCAGCCCAGCTGGAAAAATTGGTAACTCATGGATCCTGTTTAGGTTTCTTGGGAAGGTCTTGCTCAGTAATGGGGAAATGCCTGACCTTACACTGATCCTGGGCACTCCTAAGAAGTCAGCAAAGCAAGACAAGAAGGGAAATAAATCTTTATAGGTAACTTAATTGCATCTCAGAACAGAGAACAATAAGATTTAAAAGAATAACAAAACATCCAGTATTCAAAAAAGAAAAGTTCACGATTGGCATCAAATCCAAGATTACTAGGCATGAAAAAAAGCAGGAAGTGTTCCCCTTAATAATTAATCAATCAAAATTGACTGGGAACTTAGAACAGAAACATTAGAACTGATAGAAATAGACATTAGAACAGTTTTTATAACTGTATTCCCTATTCCATATGTTCAAAAAATTACATAGAGACAGGGAAGACAGAGTGAAAACAAGATACATGTTGAACTTTTAGAGATGGAAACTCTTAGAGAAGAAAATATCTTAGATGAAAACATGCTAAATGGATTCAATGGGTGATTAGACATTTCAGGAAAAAAGATTAGTGAACTTGAAGATACTTGAAGAAATACAGAGGAAATCTTAAAAGCAACCAGAGGAAAAAAAGACATGCTATGTCCAAAGGAACAAAGATAAACATGACAACAGATTTCTTGCTGCAAGTGAAAACACAGTGGAGCAACATTTTGGGTTTTGTTTTTTTTCACTCAGTATCTTAAACTTGTGATCTAGAATTCTGTATTTCATGAAAATATCTTTCAAAATCAAAGGCAGAATTAAGACATTTTCAGATACACAAAAGCTGAAATAATTTATTATCAGCACATCTGCACTGTGGGAAATGTTAGAGGAAATCTTTTAGGCAGAAAAATGATTAGTCTTTATATGGGAAAAATGGAAATATTGATCTATGCAAAAGAATTAAGAATACTGAAATACTATATGGATAATATATATTTTTCTATTTAGATATTTTCAAAAGACAAGTGACTATTTAAACAAAAATAATAGTGTACTGTAGGGTCTATAATTTAAATATAAGTATAATGTATGACAATAATACCATAAAATTCAGAAGGGGAATAGCAGCATTATTCACAAGTTCCAAAGATGAACAACCTAAATGTCCACCAACAGATGACTGGATAAACAAAATGTGGTATATATGTACAATGGACTATTATTCAGCCTTAAAAAGGAAGGAAATTCTGACAAATGCTAAAAACAGATAAACCTTGATGGCATTAAGCTAACTTGAAGCCAGACAAAAAATGACAAATGTTGTGTGATTCCACCTTTATGAGGTACCTATAGTAGTCAAACTCACAGAGACAGAAAGTAGAATAGTAGTTACCAGGGGCTGGGGAAGTGGGGAATGGAGAGTTATTAATAGGTAAGGAAATTCCTTTTATGATCCTGAAAAATTTCTGGGGTTGGATAGTGAAGGTTGCACAACAATGTGAAGGTACTTAATGCCACTTAATTGCACAACTAAAAGTGGTGAAAATGATGTTTTATGTTTTGCCTATTTTACCACAATAACAACAAACCACTGCAGTGCAAAAAAAAAAAAGGGGGGGGTGCTCTTACTGTAAGGTTCTTACATTATGCATGAAGTGGTAGAATATCAGTTGAAGTTAGAGTGTAATAAACCTAAAATAACCACTAAATAAAATAACAAGTTAACAAAGGAGTTAAAATAGATTTTTAAAAGTCATTCTAAAAGCTCTCAGAGAAAACAAGAGAACAAAGGACAGATAGGCCCAATAGAAAACAAACAGCAAGGTGGTAGACATAAATCTAACCATACATACATCAAAACTTATCCACTTGTACATTTTAAAGTGTATGGTTCATTGTATGTCATCTATGCCTTAACACAGCTGTTAATAGTAAAAGCCAAGGACTTGTAGTAAAAGATGACTTGTGGGGTGCTGACCTGTTCAGAGATATTGGTATTGGTGTATCTGAGTATTCTTTGTATGTGTGTTTGCATGTGTGTGCACCAGGTATGACTCTCAAATGAGAAGGTGGCTTTTTTTACAAAACTTTGAAGAATAATCCAAAGCTAGGGAGACTTAACTCTTCTTTAGATACTGCTGCAGCTCAAAACATTCCAGAACTCCTCCTTTGGCATAACCTTCACAGTCATTTTATGATTCACTAGAGGTAATTAGTGTAATTATGTTGCATAGTCATGGCAAGATTGGACTCTGACCACTTGGTTGATTCAAAATACCAAACTCAATGTCAAAAAACAAGGAGGAGGCTAACATTTCATTCAAGCTCTGCAGGCAGTTCTCCAACCAGGACCCCTACAGGAATTTCTAGTATTTTTTTTTAACAAATGGAGAGGGGGCAGTGCTCAATTATTGGCATTGCATTAAATAGCCAGCTAGAGTTCTCTGTAGACATGGGTGGTGGTGAAGTACACAGGATTGGAGTTAGAAAGATATGGAATAACTAGGCAGAAGATCAAGAAGGAAATAGAAAGCTTCAACAACACAATAAGCCAACTAGACCTAACAGATATCTATAGAATACCCCATGCCACAGCAGTAGAATACACATTCTTCTCAAATGCACACAGATTTTTCTCTAGAAGAAACCGTATGTTAGGCCATAAGACAAGTCTTAATAAGTTTATAAGGATTTAAATAATGCAAAATATTTTCTATGACCACAATTGAGGAAATTGAAAATCAATAACAGAAGGAAATTTTGAAAATTGACAAGCATGCGCATTTTAGTAACATACTCCTTAATAGCGTATTAATAAAAGAATAAAAAACTTAAACATTGGGTGAAATAAATCAAAAGGGAAATTAGAAAGTACTTTGAGGTGAATTAAAAGAAAAACCTGAGGCGGAGCCAACATGGCGGCGTGAGTAGGACAGTGGGAATCTCCTCCCAAAAACATATATACTTTTGAAAATACAACAAACACAACTAGCCCTAAAAGAGAGACCAGAAGACGCAGGACAGTGGCCAGACTGCAGCTACACCAGCGAGAACCCAGCGACTGGTGAAAGGGGTAAGATACAAGCCCCGGCCCCGCGGGACGCGAGCGCCCCTCCCCCCAGCTCCCGGCGGGAGAACAATAGGCAGAGCGGGAGGGAGACGGAGCCCAGGACTGCCGAACACCCAGCCCCAGCCATCCGGGCCAGAGCGCAGACACAGTATATGCCCAGGGGGCCCTGGATACTGGGAGAACAGGGGGTAGACCTCAGAGCGGGTGCTGAAGCTGATGCCCCTGTGACAAAGAAAAGCGGGGGCTTTTTTGAAAGTCTTAAAGGGACAGGGACTTAACAGCTTGACGGAAACAACCCAGGTCACAGTACAGCAGCTGGAAATTACAGGGAAAACCGGGTGCACTAACCCCCTGGGCAACAGCTCTGAGACCCCTCACGGAGGCAAACAGTCAAGCAGCCCCCCCATCCATCACCCCACCGGGCGCTGCGAAAGCAGAGAAGCAGCCTGAGACAAACTCCGCCCACAGAAAGGGAAATTTCTCCCTCCCGGCCAGGCAAGACACAAAGACCCACTCTACACGCAATTACCCAACACAAGCCACTAGGGGTCGCAGTTGCCCCAGTAAAGAAAGGCCAGTAGTAAGTGAAAATTTTGGCCCTCCCAGCTGACAGTCAATAGCACCTGTCAACATGAAAAGGCAAAAAAATATGATTCAGACAAGACTAACCCAGACAGCTTCGGCATCTGCTACATCTTCCCCTGAGAAGGAATCTGGGGAGATAGATTTAGCCAGTCTACCTGAAAAAGAATTCAAAACAAAAGTCATAACCATGCTGATGGACTTGCAGAGAAATATGCAAGAACTAAGGAAGGAGAATTCAGAAATAAAACAAGCTCTGGAAGGACTTCAAAACAGAATGGACGAGATGCAAGAGACCATTAATGGACTAGAAAACAGAGAACAGGAACGCAGAGAAGCTGATGCAGAGAGAGATAAAAGGATCTCCAGGAATGAAAGAATTTTAAGAGAGCTGAGTGATCAATATAAAAGAAATAATTTAAGAATCATAGGCATTCCAGAAGAAGTAGAGAGAGAAAAGGGGATAGAAAATGTCTTTGAAGAAATAATTGCTGAAAATTTCCCCAAACTAGGGGAAGAAATGGCCTCTCAGACCACAGAGGTACACAGAACTCCCATGACAAGGGATCCAAGGAGGGCAACACCAAGACACATAATAATTAAAATGGCAAAGATCAAAGACAAGGACAAAGTATTACAAGCAGCCAGAGAGAAAAAAAAGGTTACCTACAAAGGAAAACCCATCAGGCTATCATCAGACTTCTCAACAGAAACCCTACAGGCCAGAAGAGAATGGCATGATATACTTAATGCAATGAAACAGAAGGGCCTCGAACCAAGACTACTGTATCCAGCACGAATATCATTTAAATATGAAGGAGGGATTAAACAATTCCCAGACAAGCAAAAGTTGAGGGAATTTGCCTCCCACAAACCACCTCTACAGGGCATCCTACAGGGACTGCTCTAGATGGGAGCACTCCTAAAAAGAGCACACAACAAAACACCCAACATATGAAGAAGGGAGGAGGAGGAATAAGAAGGGAGAGAAATAAAGAATCATCAGATTGTGTTTATAATAGCTCAACAAGCGAGTTAAGTTAGACAGTAAGACAGTAAAGAAGCTAACCCTAAACCTTTGGTAACCACAAACTTAAAGCCTGCAATGGCAATAAATTCATACCTTTCAATAATCACCCTAAATGTAAATGGACTGAATGCACCAATCAAAAGACACAGAGTAATAGAATGGATAAAAAAGCAAGATCCATCCATATGCTGCTTACAAGAGACTCACCTCAAACCCAAAGACGCGCACAGACTTAAAGTCAAGGGATGGAAAAAGATATTTCAAGCAAACAACAGAGAGAAGAAAGCAGGTGTTGCAATTCTGGTATCAGACAAAACAGACTTCAAAATAAAGAAAGTAAAAAAAGACAAAGAAGGACATTACATAATGATAAAGGGCTCAGTCCATCAAGAGGATATAACCATTATAAATATATATGCACCCAATACAGGAGCACCAACATACCTGAAACAAATATTAACAGAACTAAAGGAGGAAATAGAATGCAATGCATTCATTCTAGGAGACTTCAACACACCACTCACTCCAAAGGACAGATCCACCAGACAGAAAATAAGTAAGGACACAGAGGCACTGAACAACACACTAGAACAGATGGACCTAATAGACATCTACAGAACTCTACATCCAAAAGCAACAGGATACACGTTCTTCTCAAGTGCACATGGAACATTCTCCAGAATAGACCACATACTAGGACACAAAAAGAGCCTCAGTAAATTCCAAAAGATTGAAATCCTACCAACCAACTTTTCAGACCACAAAGGCATTAAACTAGAAATAAACTGTTCAAAGAAAGCAAAAAGGCTCACAAACACATGGAGGCTAAACAACACGCTCCTAAATAATCAATGGATCAATGACCAAATCAAAATGGAGATCCAGCAATATATGGAAACAAATGACAACAACAACACTAAGCCCCAACTTCTGTGGGACGCAGCAAAAGCAGTCTTAAGAGGAAAGTATATAGCACTCCAAGCATATTTAAAAAAGGAAGAGCAATCCCAAATGAACGGTCTAATGTCACAACTATCAAAATTGGAAAAAGAAGAAATAATGAGGCCTAAGGTCAGCAGAAGGAGGGATATAATAAAGATCAGAGAAGAAATAAATAAAATTGAGAAGAATAAAACAATAGCAAAAATCAATGAAACCAAGAGCTGGTTCTTCGAGAAAATAAACAAAATAGATAAGCCTCTAGCCAGACTTATTAAGAGGAAAAGAGAGTCAACACAAATCAACAGTATCAGAAATGAGAAAGGAAAAATCACAACAGATCCCGCAGAAATACAAAGAATTATTAGAGACTACTATGAAAACCTATATGCTAACAAGCTGGGAAACCTAGGAGAAATGGACAACTTCCTAGAAAAATACAACCTTCCAAGACTGACCCAAAAAGAAACAGAAAATCTAAACAGACCAATTACCAGCAACGAAATTGAAGCGGTAATCAAAAAACTACCAAAGAACAAAACCCCCGGGCCAGATGGATTTACCTCGGAATTTTATCAGACATACAGGGAAGACATAATACCCATTCTCCTTAAAGTTTTCCAAGAAATAGAAGAGGAGGGGATACTCCCAAACTCATTCTATGAAGCTAACATCACCCTAATACCAAAACCAGGCAAAGACACCACCAAAAAAGAAAACTATAGACCAATATCCCTGATGAACGTAGACGCAAAAATACTCAACAAAATTTTAGCAAACCGAATTCAAAAATACATCAAAACCATCGTACACCATGACCAAGTGGGATTCATCCCAGGGATGCAAGGATGGCACAACATTCGAAAGTCCATCAATATCATCCACCACATCAACAAAAAGAAAGACAAAAACCACATGATCATCTCCATAGATGCTGAAAAAGCATTTGACAAAGTTCAACATCCATTCATGATAAAAACTCTCAGCAAAATGGGAATAGAGGGCAAGTACCTCAACATAATAAAGGCCATCTATGAAAAACCCACAGCCAACATTATATTGAATAGCGAGAAGCTGAAAGCATTTCCGCTGAGATCGGGAACTAGACAGGGATGCCCACTCTCCCCACTGTTATTTAACATTGTACTAGAGGTCCTAGCCACGGCAATCAGACAAAACAAAAAAATACAAGGAATCCAGATTGGCAAAGAAGAAGTCAAACTGTCACTATTTGCAGATGACATGATACTGTACATAAAAAACCCTAAAGACTCCACCCCAGAACTACTAGAACTGATATCGGAATACAGCAAAGTTGCAGGATACAAAATCAACACACAGAAATCTGTGGCTTTCCTATATACCAACAATGAACCAACAGAAAGAGAAATCAGGAAAACAACTCCATTCACAATTGCATCAAAAAAAATAAAATACCTAGGAATAAACCTAACCAAAGAAGTGAAAGACTTATATTCTGAAAACTACAAGTCACTCTTAAAAGAAATTAAAGGGGACACTAACAGATGGAAACGCATCCCATGCTCATGGCTAGGAAGAATTAATATCGTCAAAATGGCCATCCTGCCCAAAGCAATATACAGATTTGATGCAATCCCTATGAAACTACCAGCAACATTCTTCAATGAACTGGATCAAATAATTCAAAAATTCATATGGAACCACCAAAGACCCCGAATAGCCAAAGCAATCCTGAGAAAAAAGAATAAAGTAGGGGGGATCTCACTCCCCAACTTCAAGCTCTACTATAAAGCCATAGTAATCAAGACAATTTGGTACTGGCACAAGAACAGAGCCACAGACCAATGGAACAGACTAGAGAATCCAGACATTAACTCAGACATATATGGTCAATTAATATTTGATAAAGGAGCCATGGACATACAATGGCGAAATGACAGTCTCTTCAACAGATGGTGCTGGCAAAACTGGACAGCTACATGTAGGAGAATGAAACTGGACCATCGTCTAACCCCATATACAAAAGTAAACTCAAAATGGATCAAAGACCTGAATGTAAGTCATGAAACCATTAAACTCTTGGAAGAAAACATAGGCACAAACCTCTTAGACATAAACATGAGTGACCTCTTCTTGAACATATCTCCCCGGGCAAGGAAAACAACAGCAAAAATGAACAAGTGGGACTATATTAAGCTGAAAAGCTTCTGTACAGCAAAAGACACCATCAATAGAACAAAAAGAAACCCTACAGTATGGGAGAATATCTTTGAAAATGACACATCCGATAAAGGCTTGACGTCCAGAATATATAAAGAGCTCACACGCCTCAACAAACAAAAAACAAATAACCCAATTAAAAAATGGGCAAAGGAACTGAACAGACGGTTCTCCAAAAAAGAAATACAGATGGCCAACAGACACATGAAAAGATGCTCCACATCGCTAATTATCAGAGAAATGCAAATTAAAACTACAATGAGGTATCACCTCACACCAGTAAGGATGGCTGCCATCCAAAAGACAAACAACAACAAATGTTGGCGAGGCTGTGGAGAAAGGGGAACCCTCCTACACTGCTGGTGGGAATGTAAACTTGTTCAACCATTGTGGAAAGCAGTATGGAGGTACATCAAAATGCTCAAAACAGACTTACCATTTGACCCAGGAATTGCACTCCTAGGAATTTACCCTAAGAATGCAGCAATCAAGTATGAGAAAGATCAGTGCACCCCTATGTTTATCGCAGCACTATTTACAATAGCCAAGAATTGGAAGCAACCTAAATGTCCATCGATAGATGAATGGATAAAGAAGATGTGGTACATATACACAATGGAATACTACTCAGCCATAAGAAAAGGGCAAATCCAACCATTTGCAGCAACATGGATGGAGCTGGAGGGTATTTTGCTCAGTGAAACAAGCCAAGCAGAGAAAGAGAAATACCAAATGATTTCACTCATCTGTGGAATATAAGAACAAAGGAAAAACTGAAGGAACAAAACAGCAGCAGAATCACAGAACTCAAGAATGGACTAACAGGTACCAAAGGGAAAGGGACTGGGGAGGATGGGTGGGTAGGGAGGGATAAGGGGGGGAGAAGTAGGGGGGTATTAAGATTAGCATCCATAGCGGGGTGGGAGAAAGGGGAGGGCTGTACAACACAGAGAAGACAAGTAGTGATTCTACAACAGGTTGCTACGCTGATGGACAGTGACTGTAAAGGAGTATATATGGGGGACCTGGTATAGGGGAGAGCCTAGTAAACAAAGTATTCGTCATGTAAGTGTAGATTAATGATTAAAAAAAAAAAAATGCAGTTCCTATGTGGTGACCTGTAATGAGTTCTACACAATGATATAAAGGACATATAAAAGTGTAGGCAAAGGGTCTGTTTGTGTTTATACAGAGGATCAAAGCCTAATTTGGCTACCCCGAAAATGAACTAAGATACGATATGAAAGAGAACTTCCAACATCAGCACTCTCGGGAAGACTCATGCCAGAAGATGATCATCAAAAAACCCCAACAAAGATCCACGCACTGCTACAGCTGTAGATGCACTCATCCCACCAGCTCCTGGACTTGCCATGGGAATGAAGGAGATATCTAAGCTGGCCTGTGCATACAGTAAAACAACAAATTTGACTGGATCTATACTGTTGGAACTCAATCAAGAATTAGAAGAAGTGCAAATTGTAGCGCTCCAAAATCTTACAACTACAGACTATTTACTGTTAAAAGAACACATGGGATGTGAACAGTGCCCAGGAATGGGTTGTTTTAATTTGTCTGATTTTTCTCAAACTATTCAAATTCAGTTAGATAATAACCATCATATCATTGATAAGTTTTCACAAATGCCTAGGGTGCCTAACTGGTTTTCTTGGTTTCACTGGAGATGGCTGGTAATTACAGGTATGCTTTGGTTATGTAACTATACTCCTATTATGTTAATGTGTGTGCGCAATTTAAGTAGTAGCTTAAAATCTATACATGCTGAAGTTACTCTACAAGAAGATATGTCAAAGAAATAATCAATCTTCCCATGTTTTCTTCCGCCTGCTACTTCTATAGCTTTTCTTCTTCCTTCCTAATTACAACGAATTCTTAAATAGAATTCGTGCCTCATATCAAATTTACCGAGTATCATAACTCCTCCAAGTGGTAAAGATACCTCAAGACAAATGCTGGGCATAGAAGCCACAGGGCATAAATATGCAAAGAAATAAAAAGCTAACCATTTCAAACAATAAGGCTTCTCTCTCACTTACCAACTTAACATTTCCCTGTGTGGCCCCGGAAGATGACTGGTTAGCCAGAGACGGGTAAGATTCCTCAAGGGAGGAACAACCTAAGACAGGCACAGTCGCTGGGGGGTCATCAGGTGAGAAATTGGGGATCAACAGAGGTGAGGCTTAGAACCTCACCCCCCCTGTTCTGAGAGAAATCTTCTGCATATGTGGATGTTTTATTGCCCTTGTCTAGCTTGGATTAACACATAGTCTACAGGCACACACCTGATCATATACATTTGCTCTCTTACAACACTAAACTATGTTTTCTACCTTTATGTTGTATCTACCTACCACTTCAGCATCTTATTAAAAATAATAAAGAGAGAAATGTGGTATCCACATATAAATCAAGTATAAAAATCAAATGTGTATTCATATTTGAACTGACTGTTTATAGTTCATAATGCATGAGCAAAACCAAAAGTTTCTGTGATGACTGCCCTTGTACTGTTCACCATGTAACTTATTCACTATGTAAGAATTTGTTCTCCATGTAGAACTTGTTTGTTATGCCTCAGAAGATTGGAGACTGACGAAAATTAGGCTTGGGGTGGATTAATGATTGTGCATTGAGCATTGACTCCCCTATACAGAATTTTATTGTTGTTAACAACCATTTGATCAATAAAAATGAGAGATGCCCTAACAACAACAACCAAGAAAAAGTACACACTTCCAATTGTAAAATAAATAAGCAACCGGGATGTAATGTATAGCATAAGGAATATAGTCAAAATATTGTAACAACTTGGTATGGTGATAGCTGGTACTTAGAATTATCATGTATATAAATGTTGAATCACTGTGTTGTACACCTGAAACTAATGTAATGTAATACTGTGTGTCAACTACCCTTCAATAAAAAATAATTATCTAAAAAAAAAAAAAAAAAAAAGCAATTCAAAAAAAAAAAAAAAAAAAAAAAAGAAAAACCTTTATTTATCAAAACCCATGGGATGCAGCTAAAGCATTCCCAACAAGGAAAGTTATAGCTATAAACACCTATTTTTTTTTAACACATCAAAAAACGCAGTTTATTTCATGTCAATTTTATCAGAGTACAGCTGCTTAAAACTTTTTTTTTTTTGAGAGGGCATCTCTCATATTTATTGATCAAATGGTTGTTAACAACAATAAAATTCCGTATGGGGGACTCAATGCACAATCATTAATCAACCCCAAGCCTAATTCTCAACAGTCTCCAATCTTCTGAAGCATAACGAACAACTTCTTACATGGTGAACAAATTCTTACATAGTGAATAAGTTCTTACATGGTGAACAGTGCAAGGGCAGTCATCACAGAAACTTTCGGTTTTGATCACGCATTATGAACTATAAACAATCATGTCAAATATGAATATTCGTTTGATTTTTATACTTCATTTATATGTGAATCCCACATTTCTCCCTTATTATTATTATTATTATTATTATGTTTAATAAAATGCTGAAGTGGTAGGTAGATGCAAGATAAAGGTAGAAAACATAGTTTAGTGCTGTAAGAAAGCAAATGTAGATGATCAGGTGTGTGCCTATAGACTAAGTATTAGTCCAAGCTAGACAAGGGCAACAAAACATCCACGGATGCAGAAGATTTCTCTCAAAATAGGGGGGCTGAGGTTCTAAGTCTCACCTCTGTTGATCCCCAATTTCTCACCTGATGGCCCCCCTGTGACTGCCTGTCTTAGGTTGTTCCTCCCTTGAGGAATCTTACCCGTCTCTGGCTAACCAGTCATCTTCCAGGGCCATACAGGGAAATGTAAAGTTGGTAAGTGAGAGAGAAGCCATATTGTTTGAAAAGGTTAGCTTTTTACTTCTTTGCAGATTTATGCCCTGTGGGTTTTATGCCCAGCGTTTGTCTTGAGGTATCTTTACCACTTGGAAGAATTATGATACTCGGTAATTTCAGTATGAGGCACGAATTCTACTTAAGGGTTATAATTAGGAAGGAAGGAGAAAAGCTATAGAAGAGAAATAGCAGATGGAAGAAAACATGGGAAGATTGATTATTTCTTTGACATATCTTCTTGTAGAGTAACATAAGCGTGTATAGGTTTTAAACTACTAATTAAATTGCACACACACATTAACATAATAGGAATACCACTACATAACCAAAGCAGACCTACAATTACCAGCCATCTCCAGTGAAACCAAGAAAACCAGTTAGGCACTCTAGGCATTTGTGAAAACTTATCAATGATATGATGGATATTGTCTAACTGAATTTGAATATTTTGAGAAAAATCAGACAAATTAAAACAACACATTCCTGGGAACTGTTCACATCCCATATGTTCTTTTAACAGTAGATAGTCTGTAGTCGCAAGATTTTGGAGCACTGCAACTTGCACTTCTCCTAATTCTCGGTTGAGTTCCGACAGTATAGATCCAGTCAAATTTGTTGTTTTACTGTATGCACAGGCCAGCTTAGATATCTCCTTCTTCATTCCAATGGCAAGTCCAGGAACTGGTGGGATGAATGCAGCTACAACTGCAACAGCGCCAGGATCTTTGTTGAAGTTTTTTGATGATCATCTTCTGGAATAACTCTTTCAGAGAATGTTGATGTTGGAAGTTGTTCTTCATATTGTATCTTAATTCGTTTTCTGGGTAGCCAAATTAGGCTTTGATCCTCTGTATAAACACAAACAAACCCTTTGCCCACCCTTTGATATGCCCTTTATATCACCGTGAAGAACTTATTGGAGATCACCACACAGGAACTGTTTTTTTTTTTTTAAGAGAAAGGAATATTATCAGAAAAATGTACTTCCATAGCTGATCATCTGACACCCTTTAGATGATCAAAATTAAGGATATTTAAAGCATGCATTAATCATTGATTTACAGTTAGTTTTATCCTATCAGGGTGTAATCCCCCTTTCCTTTCTTTCTTTTTTTTTTTTTTTGTTATCCTTAATCTACAATTACATGAAGAATATTATGTTTACTAGGCTCTCCCCTATACCAGGTCCCCCCCGCCACAAACCCCTTTACAGTCACTGTCCATCAGCATAGCAAAATGTTGTAGAATCACTACTTGTCTTCTCTGTGTTGTACAGCCCTCCCCTTTCTCCCACCCCCCTCATTATGCATACTAATCATAATACCTCTTTCTTCTTCCCCCCCCTTATCCCTCCCTACCCACCCATCCTCCCCAGTCCCTTTCCCTTTGGTACCTGTTAGTCCATTCTTGGGTTCTGTGATTCTGATGCTGTTTTGTTCCTTCAGTTTTTCCTTTGTTCTTATACTCCACAGATGAGTGAAATCATTTGGTATTTCTCTTTCTCCTCTTGGCTTATTTCACTGAGCATAATACCCTCTAGCTCCAACCAAGTTGTTGCAAATGGTAGGGTTTGTTTTCTTCTTATGCCTGACTAATATTCCATTGTGTATATGTACCACATCTTCTTTATCCAATCATCTACTGATGGACACTTAGGTTGCTTCCAATTCTTGGCTATTGTAAATAGTGCTGCGATAAACATAGGAGTGCATCTGTCTTTTTCAAACTTGAGTGCTGCGTTCTTAGGGTAAATTCCTAGGAGTGGAATTCCTGGGTCAAATGGCAAGTCTATTTTGAGCATTTTGAGGAACCTCCATACTGCTTTCCACAATGGCTGAACTAATTTACATTCCCACCAGCAGTGTAGGAGGGTTCCCCTTTCTCCACAACCTCGCCAACATTTGTTGTTGTTTGTCTTTTTGATGGTAGCCATCCTTACTGATGTGAGATGATATCTCATTGTGCTTTTAATTTGCATTTCTCTGATAACTAGTGATGTGGAGCATCTTTTCATGTGTCTGTTGGCCATCTGAATTTCTTTTTTGGAGAACTGTTCAGTTCCTCTGCCCATTTTTTAATTGGATTATTTGTTTTTTACTTGTTGAGGTGGGTGAGCTCTTTATATATTTTGGATGTCAAGCCTTTATCGGATCTGTCATTTACAAATATATTCTCCCATACTGTAGGGTTCCTTTTTGTTCTATTGATGGTGTCTTTTGCTATACAGAAGCTTTTCAGCTTAATATAGTCCCACTTGTTCATTTTTGCTGTTGTTTTCCTTGCCTGGGGAGATATGTTCAAGAAGAGGTCACTCATGTTTATGTCTAAGAGGTTTTTGCCTATGTTTTTTTCCAAGAGTTTAATGGTTTCGTGACTTAGATTCAGGTCTTTATCCATTTTGAGTTTACTTTTGTGTATGGGGTTAGACAACGGTCCAGTTTCATTCTCCTACATGTAGCTGTCCAGTTTTGCCAGCACCATCTGTTGAAGAGACTGTCATTTCGCCATTGTATGTCCATGGCTCCTTTATCAAATATTAATTGACCATATATGTTTGGGTTAATGTCTGGAGTCTCTAATCTGTTCCACTGTTCTGTGGTTTTGTTCTTGTGCCAGTACCAAATTGTCTTGATTACTATGGCTTTGTAATAGAGCTTGAAGTTGGGGAGTGAGATTCCCCCTACTTTATTCTTCTTTCTCAGGATTGCTTTGGCTATTTGGGGTCTTTGGTGTTTCCATATGAATTTTTGAATTATTTATTCCAGTTCATTGAACAATGTTGCTTGTAATTTGATAGGGATTGCATCAAATCTGTATATTGCTTTGGCAGGATGGCCATTTTGACTTTATTAATTCTTCCTAGCCACGAGCATGAGATGAGTTTCCATTTGTTAGTGTCCCCTTTAATTTCTCTTAAGAGTGACTTGTAGTTTTCAGGGTATAGGTTTTTCACTTCTTTGGTTAGGTTTTTTCCTAGGTATTTTATTCATTTTGATGCGATTGTGAATGGAATTGTTTTCCTGATTTCTCTTTCTATTGGTTCATTGTTAGTATATAGGAAAGCCACAGATTTCTGTGTGTTAATTTTGTATCCTGCAACTTTGCTGTATTCCGATATCAGTTCTAGTATTTTTTAGGGTTTTTTATGTACAATATCTTGTCATCTGCAAATAGTGACAGTTTAACTTCTTCTTTACCAATCTGGATTCCTTGTATTTCTTTGTTTTGTCTGATTGCCGTGGCTAGGACCTCCAGTACTATGTTAAATAACAGTGGGGAGAGTGGGCATCCCTGTCTAGTTCCCGATCTCAGAGGAAAAGCTTTCAGCTTCTCGCTGTTCAATATAATGTTGGCTGTGGGTTTATCATATATGGCCTTTATTATGTTGAGGTACTTGCCCTCTATACCCATTTTGTTGAGAGTTTTTATCATGAATGGATGTTGAATTTTGTCAAATGCTTTTTCAGCATCTATGGAGGTGATCATGTGGTTTTTGTCTTTCTTTTTGTTGATGTGGTGGATGATGTTGATGGACTTTCGAATGTTGTGCCATCCTTGCATCCCTGGGATGAATCCCACTTGGTCATGGTGTATGATCCTTTTGATATATTTTTGAATTCGGTTTGCTAATATTTTATTGAGTATTTTTGCATCTACATTCATCAGGGATATTGGTCTGTAATTTTCTTTTTTGGTGGGGTCTTTGCCTGGTTTTGGTATTAGGGTGATGTTGGCTTCATAGAATGAGTTTGGGAGTATTCCCTCCTCTTCTATTTTTTGGAAAACTTTAAGGAGAATGGGTATTATGTCTTCTCTGTGTGTCTGACAAAATTCCGAGGTAAATCCGTCGGCCCGGGGGTTTTGTTCTTGGGTAGGTTTTTGATTACCGTTTCAATTTCTTTGCTCGTAATTGGTTTGTTTAACTTTTGTGTTTCTTCCTTGGTCAGTCTTGGAAGGTTGTATTTTTCTAGGAAGTTGTGCATTTCTTCTAGGTTTTCCAGCTTGTTGGCATATAGGTTTTCATAGTAGTCTTTAATAATTCTTTGTATTTCTGTGGAGCCTGTTGTGATTTTTCCGTTCTCATTTCTGATTCTGTTGATGTGTGTTGATTCTCTTTTTCTCTTAATAAGTTTGGCTAGAGGCTTATCTATTTTGTTTATTTTCTCAAAGAACCAGCTCTTGGTTTCATTGATTTTTGCTATTGTTTTATTCTTCTCAATTGTGTTTATTTCTGCTCTGATCTTTATTATGTCCCTCCTTCTGCTGACTTTAGGCCTCATTTGTTCTTCTTTTTCCAGTTTCGATAATTGTGATGTTAGACTATTCATTTGGGATTGTTCTTCCTTCTTCAAGTGTGCCTGGATCGCTATATACTTTCCTCTTAAGACTGCGTCCCACAGAAGTTGGGGCTTTGTGTTGTTGTTGTAATTTGTTTCCATATATTCCTTGGTCTCTGTTTTAATTTGTTCGTTGATCCATTGATTATTTAGGAGCATGTTGTTAAGCCTCCATGTGTTTGTGAGCCTTTTTGTTTTCTTTGTACAATTTATTTCTAGTTTTATACCTTTGTGGTCTGAAAAGTTGGTTGGTAGAATTTCAATATTTTGGAATTTACTGAGGCTCTTTTTGTGGGCTAGTATGTAAACACCTATTTTTAAAAAAGAAAAAAGACTCAAATCAATAACCTAATCTTCCACCTTAAGAAATTAGAAGAAGAAGGGGGAAATAAAACATATAGAAGGCAGGTAATAGTAAACGTTGGGGCAAAAAATAAATGAAATAAAGAATAGGAAAATAATAGGGAAAAATCAAAGAAACCAAGTGTTGGTTCTTTTAAAAAATCATCAAAATTAAAAAGTCCTTACCTGGACTAAGAAAAAGAAAAGAGAAGATTCATATTATTAAAATCAGGAATGGAAAAGGGTACATCACTACTAGCCTTGCAGAAATAAGAAATTATTATAAGGGAATACTATGAACAATTATATGCCAACAAACTAGAACAACTAGATGAAATGGACTCATTTCTAGAAACATACAAAAATCAACTCAAAAAGAAATAGAAAATCTGAATAGACAACATAAGTAAATAGAATTAGTAAACAGTACTCCTGACCTCCCAAAGAGAAATCCAGGGCTAGGTAATTTCACTAGTGAATCCTATCATTTAAAGAAGAGTTTCTTCAATTTTCCAGTTCTTTACAAACTTCCCAAACAAAGAAGAGGAGGGAACACTTCCAAATTTATTTTCTGAGGGCAGTATTGTGCTGATAGTAAAACCAGAGAAAGATGTCACAAGTAAAGGAAGACAAAGAAACCCAAAACTATAGACCAATATCTCATATAAATATAGATACAAAATCTTAAGCAAAATACTAGCAAATGGAATCCAGCAACATATAAAAGGAATTATACAATTTGACCAAGTGGAATTTACCCTCAGGAATGAAATTTTGGTTCAACACTCAAAAATCAATGGAATATACTATGTTAATAAAGGAAAAAATAAAAAACTTATTTTTTATAAAATAAGAAAAGGCATTTGACAAAGTCCAGTACCCTATCATGGTGAAAACACTCAATAAACTAGAATAAGGGGAATTTCCTCCACCTCATAAAGAGAACCTGTGAAAACTCATAGTGAACTTCATACTTAGGGTGAAAGACTGAAAACTTTCCCCTAAAATCAGGAACAAGAGAAGGATTCTGTGTTCACTACTTCTATTTAATAACATCGTATTGGAGGATTCTAGTGGACACAATTAGTCAAGAAAAATAAATAAAGGTGTCCAGATTGGAAAGGAAGAGGTGGAACTATATCTGCAGATGACATGATCTTGTTTATAGAAATCCTTAGGAATTCATGAAGAAACTATTGGAGCTAATAAACAAGTACAGCATGGTTGCAGGGTAGAAGATTAACATACAACCATTTGTATTTCTATACACTAGCAATGAATAATTTGAAAGTGAAATGAAAATCCCATTTACAATAGGATCAAAGACAGTAAAATATTTAGGGATAAATTTAATAAGAGAAGTATAAGACTTTCATATGTTAAATACTCATAAAACATAATTGAGGGAAATAAGTCCTAAATAAACAGAAAAACATCTGTTTATGGATTTGAAGACTTAATATTGTTAAAATATCTGTACTCCAAAATTGATCTGTAGATTCAATACAATCCTTATCAAAATCCCAGCTGTTTTTTTTAAACAGAAATTAACAAGCTGATCCTTAATTCATATGAAAATGTAAGGGACCAAGGATAGCCAAAAACAGTCTTAAAAAATAAGGACAAAGGTGAAGGACTCACACTTAATGTTTTCAAAATTTACTATGAAGATATAACTAAGAAGACAGTAAAGTACTGGCATAAAGGTAGACATATGGATCAATGGAATACAACTGAGGGTCCAGAAATAAACCCATACATTTATTGTCAATTGATTTTCAACAAGGGTGCCAAGACAATTTAATGGCGATGTGGGGTTAGGGAGAATAGTCTTTTCAACAAATGGTGCCAGGACAACTGGATTCCACATACGAAAGAATGTAATTGAACACATCATCTTCAAAAACTTAGCTCCAAATGGAGTAAAGACCTCAATGTGGGAGTTAAAATGATAAACATTTTAGAAGAAAACCTAAATGTAAATGTTTGTGACCTTGGATTCAATGATAGTTTCTTAGCTATGACAGGTAAATCACAGGCAACCAAAAAAAAGATAAATTGGCCTTCATAAAAATGTAATAATTTTATGCTTCCGTGAACACTGTTAATAAAGTGAAGATGTCACCCAGATGGTGACAGTTATTCCTGACTTTGCTCTCCCTCATAGGAAAGACAACTAATAACTAGTCAAGAACAAGACACCGCTGAGAGACTCCTAGAACTCAGGGGTGAGACTGAAGCGCCCCCTTACCCCAACCACATCACAGAGACTGAGACAGGCTGCATTAGGAGGGTAAGAGAAGGGACTGCACGTTGGCTGCATTGCCCCTCCCCCAGGCCAGCACAGTACCTCACAAGGAGGTCTCCCCTGAGCCTCCAGTTACTACAGTGGGAAAAGAGATCTCAAGGGAGAGTGAACAACTAGCACCCCCAGCATTGTGGGTTGCTTTGTGAGAGTCCCTCCTCTGATCTCATACCACAGGAATTGCCGGGGAATCTGCAGTATTCAAATGCTGGGAATCTGACCGGGATGGAGAGGAAGGAAGGACTTGAAACAACCAGCACATGCATCCTGGCAGACTGAGTTCTTGCCTGCAGTGCCCAAGTAGTAATCCCAACCGGTGGCTTTGCTCATCTCCAGAATGACATCGAAGGTCCACTCTGACCAGGGATTTGGCAGGTGCAGATCTGTGTGATTTGGATTCTCGAATGAGTTTTGCTGGTCCTAGAGTCTGGTTTGCCCAACCCCAGGCAAGGAGCTGAATCATACTTGCTGTGGAGAGTGTCTTCAGGCCCCATCTGACTGGAAGGGCTGGTGACACTCCTGGAAGCTATATGGCCCAGTGGCACTAGAGCAGAAAGGTGGGCAGGCAGAGTGGATGGTTTGCACAGCAAACTGTGTATATGAAAAACTCATTCCACTCAATAGCAAAAAAACAACCCAATTTAAAAATGGGCATAGGTCCTGAATTTCTCTGAAGACGATATATGAAAGGCCAACAGATACATGAAAAGGTGTTCAACATCATTAGTCATTAGGGAGATGCAAATTGAAACCTCAGTGTAAATATCACCTCATGCCTGTTAGCATGGCCATCATCAAAAAAGACAGAGAACAAAAGCTGGCATGGATGTGCAGAAAAAGGAACCCTTGTGCGCTGTTGGTGGTGGTGTAAATTGGTACAGCCAGTATGGAAAACGGCATGGAGGATCCTCAAAAAATTCAAAGTAAAACTACTATTTGCTCCAGAAATTCTATGCTTGGGAAGATATCCAAAGAAAATGAGAACACTAACTCAAAAAGAGAGCTGCACTCCCATATTCATAGCAGCATTATCTACAACAGCTATGACATGAAAACAACCTAGGTGTCCATTGATGGATGAGGAAAGACGATATGGTATATACATACACACACACACACACACACACACACACAATGGAATATTATTCAGCCCTAAAAAATGGGGAAATCTTACCATTTGTGATAACATGAATGGAGCTTGAAGGCATTATGCTAAGTAAAACAAGTTAGACAAAGGAAGACAAATACTGTATGATCTTACTTGTATGTGGAATCTTAAAAAAAGATAAAAAGAAAAAGCCAAACAAAGAAAAAGAGATAAGACTTGTGGTTACCAAAGCCTGAAGATGGGAGGAGGGGGAATTGGAGGAAGGTGGTCAAAAGGAACAAACTTCCATTTATGAAATAAATACATAGTAGGGATGTAATGTACAACATGGTGACTATAGCCAACACTGCTGTCTAATATATAGGAAAGTCAAGAGAGTAAATCCTATGTGTTCTTATCACGAGGAGGAATTTTTTTTCCTTTCCTTTCACAATTTCCCAATATATGTAAACCAAGCCATCACGTTGTATGCCTCACACACAGTGATGTATGTCAATTATTTCTCCATAAAACTGGAAAAAGAAGAAAGTGAAAAGACAACCTGCAAAATGGGAAAACATATTGTAATCCTACAGCTGAAGGAGACATGAAGAGTTCTTATGATTCAACAAGAAAAAGACTAATAACCCAATTGAAAAATAAGCAAAGGATTTGCACAGACATTTCTCTAAAGAAGATAGTCAAATGGCCAAAAAGCACACAAAAATATGTTCAACATTTTTGTTGCAAACTACAAAGAGATATCCCTTCATACCCACTAGGGTGGCTATAATAAAAAAAGGCAGACAATATCAAGTGTCGGCAAGATAATAGGGAGAAAATGGAACCTTTGTACATTGCTGATGGAAATGTAAAATGGTACAGCTACTTTGGAACTAGTCTTGCAATTCTTCAAATTAAACATAGAGATAGCATATGACCCAGCAATTCCACTCCAAGGTATATACTCAAGAAAATTGAAAATATTTGTTTGCACAAAAACTTGTACAGAAATATTCATAACAGCATCATAATAGTCACAAAGTGGAAACAAACTAAATGTAAATTAATTGATTAATGGATAAACAAAAAGTGATATGTCCCTACAATGGAATATTATGCAGCCATAATAAGTTATTTGGTTCTGATATATGCTACAACATGGATTTACTTTGAAAATATTATGCTAAATGAAAGAAAGTAGACACAAAAAGTCTCAATTTATATGATCCCATTTATAGAAATGTTCAGAATAGGCAACTCTGCATAGAGTAAATCGGTGGGAGGAAGAGGGGTTGGGAAATGGAGAGTTACTTCTAATGAATATAGGGTTTCTTTTGGGGTTGATGAAAGTGTGCTTGAATTAAATAGAGGTGGTGGTTGCACAACTGTGAATAAACTAAAACCCACTGAATTGTATACTTTAAAAGGATGAATTTTATAGTGTTTGAATTATATGTCAACAAAAAATTTTAAAAGACTGTATGAAGTGCAAATGCTGACTAAAAATGAAAACTTACCTTGGCAATAGTGATGCAAGATCCTAAAAAGTGGCAAACATTTTAATTTCCCAAAGGAAGCAGAATCACCTTTCTGACTTGGTTTAATGCCAGTATTCCCACTCTATTTCACAGTTCCCATTCTCACTAGCACACGAATTTCAGGTTCTTATTGTAAGTTCCCAAACTCTCTGAATCCTTTTCTCT
The DNA here is from genome assembly GCF_030020395.1 of Manis pentadactyla. Lineage (NCBI taxonomy): Eukaryota > Metazoa > Chordata > Mammalia > Pholidota > Manidae > Manis > Manis pentadactyla. Next base: position 153,899,642 of record NC_080020.1, on the reverse strand, counting down.
TTTCTTAATCTTGATTTTTCTCCTTTATACCAGATACCTTGAATTAGTCTGTGCTTATCTTTGAATATCATGCTCTTTTTAAAGAAATAGTCACCTAAGGTATAATTTGTTGCCTACATTACTGATCCTCAACTATTTTCATTTTATTGTAAATGTCATATATAGACACATTAAAATATGGCTTTCTAAATTCCTCTCTTGGAGTCTGCTCATGGTTTTGTCTTAGCCTTCATGCAGAGTTGTCTGTCACCAGGCCGACTGTGGCTCCTTATTTCTTTGTAGCCAGTTGCAGGTAGTGTGGTGTAAGCATTCTTCCTGTGGCCTCTTCACGCACAACCTACCTGTAATTGTTTTTAGCTTCCTTCTTTCAGAATTCTGAAGCAGAAGAGAAGAGAAATGGAGAGCCATGTCTTTGAGAGAGCGTTAGCATCTCTTCCATGTCCTGTCCATTATCCGTGCTTTATGATTTTTATTTTTATCTCTTCCAGGGGAGAAAGGGCCTGGATTATCAGGATTCTTTCCCATTCTTCCATGAACTTAATGATCCCACACTTTGTCTCCCCTAAACTTATATGACAGTCCACTCAGGGCAGTTTCTACAACTGCTCGTTTAGACTCCATCACATGTGACCTCAGGCCTGTCACTGCATCTCCTTGGGCCTCAGCTCCCCTGAAATGTCATGAAGTGATTTTATTTCCTCCCTGTAATGCTTGTAAAATTCAATGTGAAATCTCTCTTGAAAGAAAGGTTCCATGCCTTCCCCAAATTGTTTGTAAGCCAGTGGAAAAATGATTCCAAACCTGTCTCTAATTCATACAGTCCTCAGGGGGTGAAAGTAGGAGGGAAAGGAAAATTTAAAAAACAAAGAGGCCAAAAAAAAAAAAAAAAAAGAGGCAGACACATAGAATAGGATGTGAGAAATAAGTGATAAAGTATATATATCACATATTATGTTGTATAATAGTAGCAATGTAATCAGGATGAGTTGTGGGCTCACGTGTCTATAAAAAATGGAGGTCTTATCTCAGGCTCTGCAGGTGAGAGTTTATGTAACACCTTCAAGTTAAGATAACCGCAGGAGAATGGAAAGTACTCCTTAGGAAGTGACTAATGAATGCATGACACCCTCCCCCACTCCAGGGAAAATGCGGCTCAACCACCAATTGGTGTAATTAGCACTGAAAGTGAAAAGTATTTCCCCTTTCTGTCCTCTCTTCAGTTTTGGAGCCCCTAGGCTCCTTGGCTTGGGTGCTTGCTGCCCCTTCTTTCCTTTATGAAGTTCAAGTTGCTTTGGGTCTTCCACCCTCCCCCCTTTTCAAAGGGTAACTGGGAGCCTGAATTGTGCCCTTAAGTGGCTGCACTGCATGGTCCTGGGTGAAGCTAGGAGCCAAATGTTAGTCTCTGGCTCTTTCAAATCCTCTGTTAGAATTGGTGTGATGGGTTTTTAGGGAGTTCTTTTATGATAAGTTTGAATTTGTGATTGAAAGGGCTCTTGTCTTTTTAAAAGAAGGAACCCAAAACAGAGCAGAAGCATATGATAGAGTGCATATTGCTATGGGAAAAACTGAATGAAAATTTTATTTCCTACGACACCTATTGATGAAAGAAGAGGAGAAAATAGAGGAGGAACGAAGAGGAGACAAAGCCTCAGAATGTAATTAACAATGGTGAGGAAAAATAGTGATGAAAAATAGTCACACAAAGGGTTTCTCCAAGGAGGCTGATCCCACTGACAAAAACAGCTCCACTCTGGTTTTGCGGTTTCCCTGTGATGCAGGAGAACCTTGGGGATCAGAAGCCCGGGAAGCCTCTGGTCTGAGCTTCCTGTGCAGGGTGAGAGGATGCTTTGTGATTCCCATAGAAACCAGCTGCTGTCATTGGGGATGGTGCCCAGAGGGGCTTTTGATGCCAGACTGGTTTAAAGTTTAAAAGCCAAAGTCAAGTTTCTTTGAGAAGTTCCAGCTCCAGTAGGTTTCAGAGTGCATTATTTAAAAGATGTTCTGTTAAAATTTGAGGAGCTGGCTCACATATAGTATTAATAGATAGATCCTTTACACGCTATTGAGAAATAATTGGCTGTAAAGTGTTTATTTCTTCAAATCCTAGTCTAATTGTATATCCTTTTAAATATAGTAAGAGTAAGAATAGGTCATATTTTTGTTTCCCCAATAGTGAATGCTACTTTTTAATTAAAAATATAGTTTAACTTGAACCTGTGTCTGATGGAAGCATAACTGAAGGGATCACCAAATCATAATTCAGAAAGTTCTTTACATCTTTCCTAGGTTGCAAAGTTGGCTGCACAATACAGTCACCCAGGGACCTTTGAAAAATCTTAATGTCCAGACCAACTAAAACAGAATCTAATGTGTGGCATTAGTATTTTTAAAAACTCTTCAGAGAATTGCAGTGTGCAGGGTTGAGAACCGTGGGTCTATGTGGTCTAAATGAACTCTGTAGGGTAAGTGAACCTAATGGTAATTCATATGAAGAGAACCACGTCTCTACCCAGCACCCCTTCCTGGTCCTCCTAGTGCTCTGCTGGTCCCAGTGGGGCTAAAGCTCAGTGTCCTTTCTGCCTTCTTTCCAGTGGCTTCAGATAAATGTTTACCAATTCAGTCTCGGGAATAAAAAAGCCTTGATTTGTGTCATCTGCTGATTTCTAGATTCTGTAAATACTCCCAGGGTGGTCAGTTTCACCCACCAGCAGGCTACCGCTGAGTCTAGGGCTGGGAGGGGAGGTGCCCAGTCCACTCTCACCAGCCAGTGCAAGCCAGCTCCAGACACCAGTGCCACCTTCTCAGCTTCAGATTTGCTCACCCTTTCCTCTGTGCCCGTGTGTAATACTCTGGCCTCCCTTAGAGGCAGTAGGGGTTTTGAGCCACCTAGATAAATACTTTTCTGCTTGAATGACAAAGTGACATATATGGTATTCAGGTAAGATAACACCTTCTCCAACTTGAAAAGTATAATTAACCTTTGGAAGATACCAAGGGAATGTGCCTACGGCTGGGATATCGGGCAGTTGACCTTCTGGGTTATACTCTAACCCATGAACCTAAGGTGAGTGGTCTTAGATACAGCTCCAGGCTCCTGATGTGTGAGGTTTCTGAGCCCGCAGAGTTGGGGGCCAAGCTCTCAATCAAGATAAATTCATCATGTGGACAGGGGAGCTCTTGGGAGGCAGCCTGCCAGCCTTTTCCAGTCCACTGACTCCCACCTCAAGGCAGGCTACATGCTGCTCCTTCTCTCTCCCCTCATCACAAATCACTTTCACATGCCTTTTCTCACTGAATAACTTAAACACACTTAGGAAGGCCAAGCAGGTGTAACCTTCCATCCACAGGTGAAGGATTCTGCTGAAGCTTGGAGGGGTTGAATGGAGTGATGCACCCAAGTTTGAGCAACTTGCCCAAGCTAGTAAGGGGTGGAGCTGGGACCTGAACCCAGAGCTTCTTTAAAGACTCCAACTGTAATGCTCTTCTGACACCCAGCCTTGGTCTATTATAGGCCTTCTCCACCTATGCATGGGACTGTCAGTTTAGGTAGAGGAGGAGATGAGATGAAATTAGATCCTGTCTTCCAGGCTTGTGAATTAATTCTTTGCCAGCCCTGTTTTGGAAAGCATGCTTCCTGAAATGAATGTGATCTAACATAGAACTTGTTACAGCTTGGCAGATATTAAGTTGTGGTGATACATGAATGACTTGTGTAATATGAATGTCTGATGAACTTTGGTTCCAAAATAGAATCAGGAGCAACCTCTGTTGAGAATGAGTCAAATCCAGAGAACACCTGGGACTCTAAGAAGTGGCTACAGAAATACGGCTTAAAAGCTCAGAAGCTGTCATTTTATGATGTCCTTGCTGACTGCTCCTTCCGCCATGCTGATGGAGTTGTTGATATAAAATCCAAACCGGAGAACGAGTCTGTGCAGACCAGTGCAGTAAGTGAAGTGAACCTCCGGGAGGGGCTGTGGCCTTTCCTGGGTTGGTAGGTGGGTAGGATAAGCCCTTCCTCAGACGAGAACCCAGGGAAGGACCAAGGTTGAAAGGCGGTGGCTCAGGTTTCCGTGAAGAAGGATGCCCCTTCTGTTTCCCACCTCACACTTCTCTGAATGGTGCTTCTGGGAGTGGAGATCAAGTCCAGGAATGGTTTCCAGGTATAGGTGAATGAAACAATAATTATACCTAAGTCAGAAGCTGGGCTTGTAGAAATTCAGGCATTATGAATCAGAATTACTCAGCACTTTGTCAGCAGAGAAGTCCTTTGTTCCCCCATATTGAACGGAAGTGAGAATCCACTGGTGAGTGCCCACAGCAGGCATTTCTATGGTCCTCTTGTGATGACACTGTCTTAAAGATACACTATTCTAGTGATTACCAGCCATCATTTAGTAGATTCCCAGTAAAAATAAAATCAGATTCTCTAAGGGGTTACAGCATCAGAAGGTATATACTGGAAACTTTTGAAAGCTGTAGTTTCATTGTGCCAATGGGTCTAAAAGGAATGGAGTTTCTCAAAGTGCCCAAGTCTGGCTCACAGTGGAGAGACAGTGATCTATAGTAGTGGTCCTAAACCTTAGCATGCATGAGTCAGTGGGTTTGAGGTGGAGCCCTAGAGTTTGCATTTATAACAATCCCCAAATGATGCTGAAGCTGCTGGTCCAGGGCCCACACTTTGAGAAACAGTGATGTGTAGCCCAAGACCAGAAGACTGAAAAAAGACTGAAAAAGACTATCACAATAAGAACAGAAAATTGGGATAAACTGAATACTCTATTTTGTAAAACTGAAGGAAAGCTCCTTGAGAAGGTAGTAAAAGGCCAGGTACCTACTGGAGGCAAAAGCTAAAATGCAAGCAATACGACATGCAGGTAACGGCAGCCCAGCAGCAACCCTGGAGAGGAAATGGAGGTCCTTGTCAAAGGCAGTGTCTCTTGATGTATTCTCTTAGGCTCCAATTCAGTGTCAGGATCTTCACTGAGATGTCTGTCAGGCCTACAGAGGTGAAACCCCAGTCTCTTGGACACTCCTTAAGCTGGCTGGCCACTGGCAGCACACATCGTCCTTCCCTTTGGGGCTATGCCATGTGATGTGGTTTTGCCCTCTTACTGCCTAGTGTTTACAATGGAATACAAGGAGGACAATGTAAAAATTGAATTAGAAAAATGCAGAATGGATGCAAGAATTGTTTCCTGGCTTATATACTGAGGTGCAGAGTAATTGCTACATTGCAGGGAAATCTCATTTATGGGGTTCCTCCCCCAGCACAGTTTTCTGGTTTTGTAGATATTACTGAGTAACTTTATTAGCTCAGGAAGTCATACATAACTAAATTTTCATTTTTTAAAATACATTAAGCCCTGGATATTTAAAAATATTAATCTCTGAACCTGAACATAGCTTAATATGCGCTCATGACTGTGGTTTGCTCAGCTCTGTCTCTAATACTGATTTGCTCCTTATTCTTTCTTGATAATTTTGAATGGAATTTTACAGGGACAGTTTGAAGAATTTGGCTTAAAGTGGGGAACTTTACCTCAAATTTCTTGTGCTAACAAGGAATACTACTATAGTAAAAATTGAGAATTGCACAGTACTGCCATCCTGTTTCCCAAATATTGATGAAAAGGGGACACTTTTGTTTTTAGTATTTGGGACTGGAATTACACCTACAATTGTGATAGGCATAAGGTAGACAGAAACTGAGGCTTTGATATAGGTAGGTTTGGGTCAGACTCCCTAAGTTTTTAACTATAAAAATTGATTTATAGGTGTGGATCCAGAAAACTCGTTAACACTAAGAAATACACTTCTAAAAAGGCCTTCCGACGTAGCATTTTCCAGATGGACGGACAGGTGGGAGGAAGAGCCAAGAATGCATTTCTAATTAGGAAATTTCAGGCAAAGTTTAGTATCTTGATATTTTGGGGAACTTCTGACATCACATTGCCTTCATGATTGCTTATGCTGCTTGTGCACAAAGCCAGCCCTGATGTTCAAAAGCCCATGCTGGCCTCACCATTTTATTCCTCTAACAAATATTTATTGAACCTTCACTATGTACCAGACAGGGTGGTATGGTGGGAAATGCACTGGATTTGGAGTGAGGAGACCTCAGTGCAAATGCTGCTTCTACCAGTAATTATGATGTTGAGCAAATAATTTAACCTGCTTGCAGCCTCACTCTCCACATCTGTAAAATGGGTGGTGTAAAGTCCAAATTTAAAAATGCATGTCTTAAAGCACAGTGCCTGGCACTTAGGAGATGCCCGGTAGATGTTACCTTCCTTCTTTCTTAATTATCAGCATTGTGAGTCAGAAATGAACATTTAGGAATGCCTGTATGCTTTATATACAAAGTGAATATTTGTGCTCTGATGTCACACATGAGAAAACAAAATGACAGGGCCTCCGAGAGGTTAGGCAACTCATCTGCCATCTCATGGCAGGTGGAGGCAGGGTTTGAATTCAGACCTGCTGGGCTCTCACACTCTGCTGCAGGCACCTGTATTCACATAACTTACGGTTAGTGTGTTTCCATTTGGAAGTGCAGAAGGCACAGTTGGGAAGTACCGTGCGGTGGGACTGAGAGCAGGGAGATCTCCCTTGTGACATCCTCAGGAAGCTGGTGAGAATGAGAGAGGATCTTTCTCCTCCCATCCTTGCCCTGCAGTGGAGAGGTGGCTCCCCCCTCTGCCTGCCTTGGGAGCATCTGGACTGACCTCATCGTACCCTTAATTCCTACTTATGTCACACCAGACCCCTAGATTCACATCCCTTTCTGAGCCTGCTCCATTCCTCCCTGACTCCTCAAATCCCTCCCCTGTGTCCCCTGGAACTAGAAGCCATCAGCAACCCCCTACAGCCTCATGTGCTCTTCAGTGTCCTCTTTGCCTGTTTGTCCGGGTTCTTTCTCAAGAACCCTGGTTTCACTCCCATTCTCCATGGACCTGTGGCCTGGAGGTGGGTGGGGGCCTTCTTGTTCCTCTTTGCTGTTTCTTCATTGTTCTCCTTCACTCTTCCCATGTCATCAGAATGTAGCACCCAGTGCACCTCCTGTGGCTGACACCTACTGAGCCCTAGGTCACCCTGGCAATCCTTGAAGATTATAGCTTCTGGCTCATTGTCACTGGCTTCAACTGTATTAATTCTTAGTGATGTCAATTCCATGTGGATGACCCTTCCCATACCCTGACCTTTCTTTTTTCTGATCTCTCTTCTCCAATGACTTTCTCCTCCACTGCATGACTACCACTCCTGCCATAGACGTACCCTTGACCTTTTCATTACAAATAACTGTAATCATGATCCACATAATCAGTACCAAGGGTCACCCTCTCTGGCCACTATTTGGGTCATTTCCTCTACTATTCTAATTCCAGTCTTTCCCTGTCCTCTCTACCCTTTGTGCCTCTCATACAGCCTCACCTACTTTTCTCCTGCCTTACAGTATTGCATTCTTCTGGCAAACCCAACGCTGGTGAATCCAACTTTCTGCCCTTTCTGCCTTAAACCTGTGCAGTTGACTGCAGTGAGGAAACTGGAAAAGACACACAGCCCCAGTGCCTGGTTTCACTGGGATTCATGACCTCTGACTTCAGATGGCTCTTTTATGCTGCCCAGTTATCCTACTGTGCTTTTCCAATCCACTCAGACTCTCATTCTCCAAGATGCTGACCTCAAACTTCACACACCTTCTCCTCTGTGTTAGTGCTCAGCAGTGACCGTGCTTCCCATCTCACTGAACATTGACGTGAACATCTGCCGCACATCCACAGATCCCCCAGCCTCTGCACCTGTGTGCCCTCCCCTTATTTCTTACAGGGTGGCTGAATGTCCTTGCTCTTGTCTCAGGCCAGTCCTTCCATGTGTGCACTGATCCCTGTTCCCTTGGTCATTCTCCCCCTTCCTATTCTGTATCATCATTTCTAAATCTTTCCCATCAGTACACAAACATTGTGTTATTCTTCCCATCTTAAAAATACAGTTTTTGGCGCTCATGTCTGCCTTTGGCTCTGCCTCATTCCCTTGCTCCTATTTAGAATTCCACTCCTCAACAGTTTTAAAATTCCTTCCTCCAATTCTGCCTTCTCCCCTGCTCTTTAGAACACACTCCAAAAAGGCCCGTTCTCCATAAAAACCCACTCTTTCCAGCAATACTGGAATTGCTAAATCCAGGGGTCGGTTCTCAGTCTCTTTCTTGACCTGTTGTCAACATTTAACATAGTTGGTTACTTCCTTGAAATTCTTTTGCTTGCAGTAAATATGCTGTCCTGTTTTTCCTCTTCCTTCACTGGCTATTCTTTCTCAGTCTTTGTTACTTATTTCCCATGTCCCAGCCTCTAAACACTGGAGGGCCTCAAGGTGCAGTCCTTGGGCATCTTCTCTGTCTGCATTCCTTCTGGTGACCTCATCTAGTCCTGTGTGCATGCTGGTGACTTCCAAATTTCAATCTCCAGTTCCGAGTCCTGTCCTGATCGCCACCCAATGACTTGCCGTATTACTGGATGTCTAACAGGAGTCTTGAGCCCAACGCATCAGATACTGGATCCAGATCTTTTTCTCTTCAAGGACGCTCTCCCAGAATCTTCCTCCTATCAATTTTTTGCAACTCCCTTTTTTTAGTTCTATGGGCTGAAAAACCTTAGAGTCATCCTTGACTCTTCTGTTCTCTTCTACCCACATCTGACCTCTTATTAAAGCCTGTCCATTTTATCTTCATAATTATCTGTAATTCCGAATCCGACCACTTCTTACCACCTCTGCTGCCACCCCTGGTCCATGCCCCCTAACTGACCTTCTGACACCCTGCTCTGACCTTGACCATCTACAGTCTATTCTCAACAGGGTAACCAGAGGTATCCTTTAAAATAATATAGTTTTAGAAATTCAACTTTGAAACTTAAAACTACACTTCTCTAAGAGAGTAGATTTTAAAAATTCTCATCACAAGAAAAAAAAAATATTTGTAACTATGTGTGGTGATGGGTGTTAACTAAACTTATTGTGATAATAATTTTGCAACATATACATATATGAAATCATTATGTTCTACACCTAAAACTAGTACAATGTTATATGTCAATTCTATCTTTTAAAAAATCGAGTCACTTCTCACGTTTAAGCCCTTGGACAGTTCCTTTTTCACTCAGAGGAGAAGCCAGTCAATTCCATCAGCCAGTAAGCCTACAGATCCTGCTTCCTAGCCCTCCTCATATTTCTCTCGCTTCATCTCATTTCCCTTTGTTTCTGCTACACTGGTCTTCCTAAAATTCTACAAACATGCTGGGTAAACGCTTACTTCTTGTGCTTGCTGTGTCTGTGTCCTCACACTTCCCCCAGACAGACCTCTGTTTGTCAGCATTCTGTTCTTGCTCGTATTCTTTGCTCCTATTTCGCCTTCTCTTTGAGACTTCCCCTTTTAGGTCTTAACTTGTCCCCACCCTCACCCCCAGCCCCCAGCATTCTTTGTTCTCCTTCCTTGCCTCATTTTTCTCCATCTGTCTTCATCTGATTTGCTATATAATTATTTATTATCCGGCTCTTCCCCTGAATGTGAGCTTCACAAAGGCAGGAGTTTTGTTCTTTGTTTCTGGCTTATATTGCCGGTGCCTAGAAGAGTGCCTGACATGAAGCAGTGCTTGAAGGAGTAGAGCAGAGCAGGCATAAATCCCTAAAGAGGTTGGGTGAGTGATGGAGAATGACAGACCTTTGTGTGGGAAGCCTTTGTCCTTGGCCTGTTCTGTCTGTCCCAGTACAGGACACTAGATGTGTAATGGGGCTCTTGGTTATTTTTCTATGTTTGGGGATGGGAGTAACAACAGAAAAATGTTTTGTGTGAATCTCAATTCCCACCTCTAGATGGTCTCCTTAGCCCTCCTGTCCACTGAGAACTCTTTCCTCTGCCAGAACTAGCCCAGTCATATGGCCTCAGTCCAGTGCCAGATACTAGGTGTCTAGTGCTCTGCATTACCACTTGCTGTGTGCTTGTGTTTGTGTTTGTGTTTATGTCTGTGTTTGTGTGTGCATACAGTGTCTCCTACTGGAAATATTATCTGGAACGCAGATGGGATTGTGCATGTCTTTCTGACCATCATTCATGACATCTAGGTCCCAGTACATGTTCAGTTGAACCAGAGGTAGTTGAATGATTTTACCATGGGATTGAGTGCTGAGAGCTGTGTAAGTGAGGCAGAGATGGAGGTTCCACCTGGAGACTTTTCTTTGAATGGTTTCTGAGTGGCTTTGTCCTTTCCTTAGGAGACCAACAAGAAGAAAGTCCATGCGAAATACTGCAGCAGATTTATCCATGCTCCCTGGAAGGATGGGAGCTTGGTCCATGTCTGCATGACCAAAGAGAAGTACACATGGTACAGTGAGAGAGTTCATGAAGTCCTGGCCCAGATCCAGAGGAGGTTGGTGTGTTTTCACGAGGCACATGTGGTCTAGTCTCTCCTGAAATCCAGATCTGCTTGACCTCTTGGTAAAGGCTTAGCCAGAAGAATTTTACATTGTTGGGTGCTGGATTTTGTGATTTTTAAATGTGTGTTCTGGGATGTAGTTAAGTGACTTGGACTCACTTTGATCGCTTTTTCTATGCGGCAGTCTCTTCAGTATTTTGCCCTACAGGTTCTAGTTGCCTAGGTCTTGCTGAACTATGAATTCAGTTTCAAGTAATTTTTCCATTTGCCCTGCCTCCTCCCTCAGGTTTTGCCTGCAGCCATGAACTTAATTTGCCTCCTGAGCCTCGACTGCAGAAGCAGTCCTGCTCATACAGCCACCTGGCACTTGTTTATTGTAGGGATCTGGGGTTGAACAATATCTGCTTGATACTGTTCAAGAGTTTCAGTGAAGCTTCAGGAATGTGCCGACTTGACTAACTTGACTGCAGTCAGTAGGGTTAGAGAAACAAATGGTCTGAAGTCAGAGCTGAGGGCTTCAAACTATCAAATCACTCGAAGTCATTTACTTTTGGCTTTGGAACCCAGTATTGGATTTGTATTTCTGTCCTGTTGATTTTCCTAGTTCTGTTTTTCTTAGATTAATGCTGGATATTCAGGGTTGGCGGTGATGAGGGGAGCCGGCCCAAACATAGGCATTTCCGTAGAAAACCCTCTGAAGCAGTAATCCATTCACAGAGGACTATGCATATACAATTAGCCCAGTTGTATCATTAAGTTCTTGGGAGGATGCTCTTGTTGCCCGTAGGCTCTAAATGTTCACTTCCAACCTATTTCCTGCCTAGGATTAAATGGCTACAGAATGGGAGTCAAATCCTCTTTGGACAAGTGTGTAATGATTGTGTCTACATTCTCATTGATACCTCCCACTCAATGAAGAGCAAGCTGGATTTGGTGAAGGACAAGATCATCCAGTTTGTGCAGGTTAGTCAGAACTGTCAGGTTCATGGATGTGACGGCCTGCTTTTCATGAATGCATCTCCACCCATCATCACCTGCAGAAGTTTTGAGAGCTACTCAGGTGAGGTTTCCACTAAAAAATCCACAGGAAAGCCACGTTTGCCAGTTAGAGAAGCATCAGTTCTCCTTTGCAAGCAAACCCTTCCTTAGGTGGGTCCTTTCTGTATCTATGTCCATACTTCAGGTTTCCTCTATCCTGAAATCCGTAGTGTGCACACACCCCACCCACCTGCCACCATTGTTTTCCAGAATCTCTTCAGTTCAGCGTTTTTATTTGAATTTCCAGTGTTTCAATTATCTGTGGTGTGCACTGGCCCCAGAATTGATATGTGGGAGGAGCATAAGCTGATGGTTAGGAGCTTCCAGTGTTCTGCCTGTACTGAGTCATGGGGCTGGAAGCAGATGGCTTCAATTTCCTAATGCCTACTTTCCACACCCATATATGGATAACACAGTACTGTTGAGTTAGTAGTAGTGATGTGAGTTTTAATCACAGAAAACAATTGTAGGGAGTGTTAGCAAATACAAAATACAGTTTTTAATTTGAAAAACTATTGGAGAAATATGGACTAATGGAAGGCAAGTGAATAGACATGTAATTGAGTAACAGTCTTACCAAAAAGGTGATTGAACTGATGACACCATTTTGGATTTCTCTTCTTTAAGCAGATCGCCCTTACTGTGCTTATTCATATAACATTAATGCTGTATTAAAGACAACATTTAACATCACAGTATAAATATAAACATACACATATATGATGTATATGTAACATATATTCACACATTTGTAAAGGTTTAACATCCAAATTGTGTATAAATTTTATTTAATACCTTTTTTATTAGAAAAGATTTTTCCTTTTGAATGTAATTTTTAGCTTCTGGACCTGAACATAGATATCATAGCAATTAAAGTTTATCAAACTGTGACCTGTCCTAATCTTTTCTTACATTTGATTGGTTTTATGGTTAAATAGTAATTTTTTCTTACAGGAACAGCTGAAATATAAAAGGAAATTCAATTTTGTACAATTTGATGCTCAAGCAGTTGCTTGGCAGGAGAAGCTTGTAGAAATCAATGAAGACAATTTGAAAGGGGCTCAGTCCTGGGTTAGAGACATAAAGGTAAGAGGGAGGCTGAGTCTGGGAGGAGGAAGCTGGCGTGATCACCTGCTGTTTAGGAAGCAAATGCTTGAGAAAGTGCTCTGCCCGTGAAGGCAGGGGCTTCACGCAGACGCTGGTTTTATTTGCTATGGTCACATTAATCCAGTCTCATTAGTCAACACTTTAATGTTTAGACAAGCCTCTATTCACAGCATATCATTTCGAGATCTGCTTGTGGCAGCCCCTTATGAAAACTTCAAAATACTATTTTTTTGTACTCAAACATCCAAATGTATTCCTTCTGAAACCTCATTTTTATTTCAAGTGATCTATTGCAGTTATTCCAAACAATGGGCTTTGTTCAAAAGTAGTGAACTTGTGGAAACATAGAGTACAGTGTGAGCGATTAGAGCGAGAGTAGGGAGAGAGAAGGGGCAGCAGGAGACAGTAAGAAGGTAGATAATTTCTTCAGGTCTGCCTTTCACTCAGAGAACTTTAAAGCCGTTGCTTTTGGCATTTACCCAAACTACTGGGAAGAATTTCCCTTTCCTTGTATTTTCTCTTTTCTTGAACTTATCTTCATTTTAAAAGTTATTTTTCCAGAACCGTATAGTATTCCAGATATTTGAGATATATGAAAATTGAGATTAAAGGCTCTTCTTAGAAAGTCAACTATTGAAAACAAACATCTTTAAAATAGTTCATTGCCTGAGTTTTGGGTCCCAAATTTGACGGAAACCACAAAGGGACATTAAGTGGAGCTCCTGGAATATTAACAATGCAAGGCTTGTGCTGTCGTTGGGATGTTCTAGATTCCTTGGGATTTGATTTTTTTTTAATGGGAGAAGGAAGAAATCTGTTCTATAAGAAATAATAATACCTATAAGATTTTGACTTAATTAGCCACCTTATCCTGGGAAAGAGTATTAAATTCATCCCCACCCTATTAGATTTCCAGGACTAACCAATGAAGTTACTTGGGACATATGTGCTTTCCTTTTACACTCTATAGGTAACGGGAGATATCTTGTTAATTCAAAACCCACTAATAGAGGGTTTTTGGTAAAAAGGTATTATATATGTAATCTTGTTAGAAAAAAACATCAGGTGCTGCTTTATATAAAAATAAGCAGTGAATAGAGTCAGCCCTCTAAAGGACTAAAAATATAACTCCAATCATTCTTTATATGATTCTGTTCTCTTCAAAAATCTTCACTGAAGCTCTCTTGCTTGCTTGCTGAATGTGAAAATTTCATTTACAAGGAGACCAGATTTCCGTATCATTCTTTCGATTGCTTTGGTCCAGGAATCAACCCAGTAAATTCAGGACACCGCTCGGATGTTCTGAGCCTGCTGTGTGCAGGTGTCAAGGAGCAGCAGTTCCCCAACAGGCACAGCCAGCCCTGAGTCAGAGAAGCACAACCTGGCGTGTGCCTGCCTAGTCTTTGGGGGGAGGGTCTGGCCCAAGGCTGCTGGGGGAGCAGAGAGGGAGGCGGCACTGACTCCCACCCATCTTTCCCACGGTTCTCAGGCTGGCTGTCTCCCCGCTTTCCCACCATCTTTTCAATATACCCTGGGCAGTGGGCTTGTCAACAGAAGGCTGTTGAGATCCATGGACTCAGAGAGAAGAGTTGTTCTGTTTACCATCTGCATAACATTCCTGCTGCCCAAATGCAGTAGTTTTGGGTGTATATATCTATATAACTTATTAAACTTTTTAATTTGGAATAATTTTAAACTCATGAGAGAGTTGCAGAAATAGTACAGAGTTCCTATATACCCTTCACCCTGCTTCCCCTAATGTTAACATCTGACATTACCATAGCACAGTTATCAAGACCAAGAAAATCACATTGATATTATTAACTAAATCACAGACTTCATTCAGAGTTCATTAATTTTTCCACTAATGTCCCTGTTAATGTTCCAAGATTCCATCCAGATCCCACACTGAACTTAATTGGGGTCTTTCTAGTCCCATCCATCTCTGACAATAATTCCTTGTCTTTCATGACCTCAACACTTTTGACGAGTATTGGTCCAATATTTTGTAGAACGTCCTTCAATTTGGTTTTGTCTACTGTTTTCTCATGATTACATTGGGGTCACGGGTTTGGGGGAAGCATACCTCAGTGGTGATAGATGCTTCTCAGTGCATCACATTGAATGGTACATGGTGTTGAACTGCTTTAATATCAGTGATGTTAACTTTGATCACTTGAGTAAGGTGGCATCTGCCAGATTTCCCCCCTCTTAAGTTACTGTTTTTCCCTTTATAAATACGAGATATTTTGGAGGAGATACCTTGTGGCAATGCAAATATCTTTTGTTCCTTAAACTTTCACTGACTGATTTTAACATTCAGCGATGGATCTTTCCTACTGCAATTATTACTGCACTGTTCTAATGATGACTTTCTACTTCCTTCATTCCTTTTATATTTGTTGAAATTCTTCTATAAGAAGAGTTGCCTCTTTCCCCCCTTTTATTTATTCATTCAGTCATATATTTATTTCATTTATGGATATTTATTTTACTCTTTGAGTTATAATCCAATCCTATTGTTCATTTTGTTACTAAAATTGTTCCTACTCTGGCCATTGGGAACTTTTTCAAGATGCCTTGTGTGATCTTTAACATACATTCACCTTTTTTCTTTAACACTTCCTTACTTTCTGGCACTACAGGACATTCCATGATCATCTGTAGTTTCCCAGGTTCAACCCAGGACACAATTGTTAGTTTTTATGGTAGTTACATGTTTAATGTTTAAGAAAATTGTCAGTTTTCCAGAGTGACTACCACTTTATTTCCATACCATCAGTGTATTAGTGATCCAGTTTCTCTGCATCCCTGCCATCCTTGGTGTTGTCATTCTTTTTATTTTTAGCCTTTCTAGTAGGTTTGTAGTGACATCTCCTGTGGTTTTCATTTGCATTTATTTCCATTATGATGAATGATAATGGATATCTTACATGCTTATTTTCTATCTGTATACTTTCTTCAGTCATATATCTCTTCATGTTTGTGTTAGGATTGGAGTGTTGGGTTTTTTTTTTACTGTTGAGTTTTGGGTGCTCTTCTCATATTCTAGGTATTACTCCTTTGTCAGCTTTGTGGTTTGTTATGCTTCTCCCAGGCTGTAGCTTGTCATTTTACTCTCTTAACAGTTCTTTAACAGAGCACAAGCTTTTCATTTTAACTTCAGTTTATCAGTTTTTCCTTTTATGGCCTAGATCCTAAGGATTTTTCTCATGTTTTCTCCAAAAGTTTTATAGTTTTGTATTTTATACTTAAGTTCATGATCTTTTTGAGATAATTTTTACGTAAATTAACCATAGGCTGAGGTTCTTTTTTTTTTTTTTTTGCCTGTGGGCATCCAGTTGCTGCAGCTGCACTTGTTGAAAGGCAGTCTCTTTTTCACTGAATTGTTTTTTCATCTCTGTCAAAAATCAATTGGGTATATTTGTGTGGGTCTGTTTCTGGGTTATCTATTCTGTTCAATTAGTCTATGTATCTATCCCTCCACTAGTACCACACAGTCTTGGTTGCTGTAACCAAAGAAGTCTTGAACTCAAGTGGACTGATTTTTCCACTTTATTCTTCTTTTGTGTAATTGTCTTAGTTATGCTAGTTCCATTGTCTTTCCATATAAATTTTAGAATGATCTTGTATATATCTATAAAATGTCTTGGTTTTTTAAAATAGGAATTGTGTTTAACCTGTGTATAAATTTGGGAAATTTGGTATTTTAATTATGTTGAATCTCCCAATTCATGAACCTGGTTTATCTCTCCCTTTATTTAAATCTTTTATTTCTTTCATCAGTGTTGTATAGTTTTCAGCATACAAATCCTGCACATGTCTTACTAATAAGTTTTGTGGGGGTGATTGTAAATGGGTATTGTATTTTTTAATTTTGATATCTGTGTGTTCACAGTATATAGAAATACAAGTAATTTTTGTGTATTTATCTTGTATCCTGTGCCCTTTTTGGATTCAAATATTTCTGCAAGGAGTTTTTTTAAAAAAAGATTGCTTTAATTTTGTAAGTTTTTATGGTTGCTTTTCATCCAGTTGTGGAAGTTTCCCTCTGTTCCTATTTTTCTCTGAGTTTCTGTTATCACTGGGCATTGAATTTCATCAAATGCATTTTCTGTGTTGATTGATGTGCTCATGGGTCTTTCCTTCTTTAGCCTGTTAATATGGTGAATTACATTGATTTGCTAATATGAACCACACTTGCATCCCTGAATAAACTTCATTTGGTCACTGTGTATAATTCAACCTATATATTGTTAAATTTTTTCTGTTAATATTTTGTTAAAGATTTTTATATGTCTATATTAATAGTAGATATTGGTCTATAGGGGTTTTTTTGGCATTGTCTTTGGTTTTGATATCAGGATAATGCTAGTTTTATAACATGGAGTGGACAGTGTTTCTCTTTTGCTTTCTGGCATAAATTGTGTAGAATTATAGAATTTTTAACTGCTAGAATTTTCCAATGAAACTATCTAGGATAAAGATTTCTTTCTGGGGGACTTTAAAATATGACTTTAATATTAATAATAGTAAAAGGCCATTAAAATTATCTGTTTTCATATTAGGTGAGTTGTGGTAATTTGTATCTAAGTGGTCAAATTTGTGTGTATAGAATTATTTGTAGAATTCCCTTATTATTCTTTTGATGTTTGTAGGCTCTATAGTGACATATCTCCTATTTCATCCCTGATAAAAAACTATTTGTATCTGTTCAGTCTTTTCTCTCTGTCAGTCTTAACTAGATTCTGGTTTGGCAATTTTATTGATCTTCTACAAGAAACAGTTGTCTTTCTCTACTTTTCTGCTTCCCATCTCATTGACTTATTACCTTTTCATTATTATTTCCTTCCTTTTGCTCATATTAGATTTACTTTGCTCTCCTCTAACTGGATTCCTGAGGTGAGAATGTAGATTATTTATTTGACTTTACCTTTTTTCTAATATATGCAGTTAGTGTTATAAAAATTTCCCTTTATCACTGGCTTACCTGTGCCCTACAAATTTTGATGTATTTTAATGGATTCCTTTGGGGTTTGCTCAGCATCTTGAATCTATATATTTATATATCTTGCCAAATTTTGGGAGAGTCAGGCATTATGTCTTCAGGTACTTTTGCAGCCCCATGTCTTTTCAGAATCCTGTCTTTTCAGGAGTCTTATAACACAAACATTAAATCTTTTGTTATAGTCCCCAAAATATCTAAGCCTCTGTTTGTTGCTTTCTTCAACTGTTTTTTCTTTATTGCTCAAATTATGTAATTTCTGTTTTTCTATCTTCCATTTCACTGATTTCTTCCTCTGTCCTTTTCGTTCTGCTGTTCAGCTCTACTGAGTTTAAAGGTTTTGGTTATTGTGTTTTTAAATTCTGAGAGTTCCATTTGGTTCTCCTCTATATCTTTTATTTCTTTGCTGAAACTTTCTATTTATTTTCTGATGCTTTCTAGTTTTCAAGCTTGTTGATAAACTGCTAGTTGAAGCATTTTTCTCACAACTGTTCTAAAATCTTTGTTAAATAATTCTAAAATCTCTGTCATCTCAGTGTTGGTGTCTACTATCTTTCATTCAGGTTGAGATCTTCCTGGTTCTGGTATGGTAGTTCTGGTATTGGAGTGATGGAGTGATTTGGAATTGATCCTAGACATTTCTGTTTTATGTGGTGAGCCTCTGGATATTATTCAAACCTCCTATTCAGTTGGCTTTTCTGACACTGCTCTGTCAGGGGATGGGTAGACCCTGCCTCATTACAGCCAGGTGGAGGTTGAAGTTCAGGTTCCTGGCTCGAACTCTGAGGGGAAAGAGCACCTTGTTCCTTGTTCCTGCTGGGTGGGAGTGGACACCATGGGGCGCGGAGGACTTGCTACAGTTTGTGCGGGATGAAAGTCTTGGCTCATTACTTAGTTTTCTCTGACTCCACCCTGGTAAAAGTGTTACTTTATTTTATTTATCTTATTTGGTATTCTCTGACCTTCTTGGATCCATGGGTTTGTGTCTGTCAAAAGGTTTTTGGAAAATTCTCAGCCATTCATTTTCCAAATATTTCTTCTATCCTGTTTTCTCTCTTCTCCTGCGTTTCTAATTATGCATTGTCAGACCATTTGATATTGTTCCACAGCCCTTTGATGCTCTTTTCTGTTCTGATTTACTCTTTTTTTCCTCTTTGTACTCATTTGTATTACTATGTTTTTTATTTTTAGCATTTTAATTTATTTCTGAAGGTTGCCATCTCTCTTCTGAAATTATTCACCTGGCTTTGAGTGTTGTTCACCTTTACCATTAGAGGTTTTATTGTACTAATCACAGTTATTTTTAATTTTCTGTCAAATAGTTTCAGCATCTATATCATATCTGAGTTTGTTTCTGAGTAGTACTTTTGTCTCCTAGTAGTATATGGTTTATTCTCTTTTAAGTATGCTTATTTTTTTGTTAAAAGTTGGACATCATGTGTAATGATATATAGAGACTGAGATAATTACTTTTTCTGCCTAGAAATGAACATGCCTTTCTTTTTGGGGAGCAAGCAGGGGTAGGTTAAAATCTAATCAGGAGCTGGGCTGGGTTTCAGGTTGGTTTGTTATTGTCACCATCAGAGTCCCATACCCCAAATACTTATAGTGATACTTTGTGTTAAGGTGGGGAAATGATACACCAGAGAATTGTTTCTCAAAGTCCCCTCTACCCTCAGATGTTTATTTTTCCTTTATAGGGGGCCTCAGAGAGAACTCATGTCATGAATGTTTGTAGGGGAATGGGTGTTCTCTGAATGAACCTCAGTTCTACAGACATTGGTGTCTCAGGGCTGTGGCCTGCTCAGTACCTGTGAACCCAGAACCTAGCTCTGCTCCTCCCCAGGTGTGGAGGGTTTGTCCCCCACCCTCATCCTGGATTTTCTCCAATGCCACAAGAGTGATTGTGTTTGTTGCCCTGCCCCCTCCGACGCCCCGACTCCCCCATGTAAATTAAGGCCTTTGTCCTGTGTGAGGTGAAGAAGGGTCCCTGTGGAGATTCCTGTATTGCTGTTCCTCTTCCCCAATTCTGCACCATGAAAGAGACTTTCTTAGGGCTCTCCCAGTCTTTAGTGTGAGCACCCTGTGGCATTTGTAGTGAAAAAACCCTCAAGAGAGCACCAACTCCGCCTGTGTCTGGGACCTGTGGACCTTACCCTCTCACCATATATACCTGCCCAGCCTCTACCAAGCCACCCGTCACCATCCCGGAAAGCCAGGGCCTGCCCCTTGGCTGACTGCGGGTGCCTGACCCTTCTCAGATGCGGGGCCTGGTTACTGCCCTATGACCTGAGCACTCTGAAGGGCATAACCAAAGTCATGTACTTGCTGTTTGTCTGGATTTTTTTGGTTATAAGTTTTGGCGTGACACCCTTGCCAGTGCTCTCCATCCCTGGGCAGAAACTGCAGGGGTTTTAAAAATTTACAGTTTCTTTGCTTTACACCCAAATTGCTAATGATACCACACTCACGTTTGCCAAATATTGGGCATCGTGAATAAATCCTGGCATGAAACAAACATGATCCCTGCCAAGGCGGATTCAGGCTGCATGTGGAAACTCTGTTGACAACTGAATGAACAGTAACTGAGTTTGTGTCTCCCACAGAAACAAAGACAAAATTGCATTAAGAGCTACATTGTCAGGACAGGAAATCCATAGTCCTGGCTTCTAGCAGTTCTGGGTCTGTCTGTATAGGGACTTTTATGGCACACCCAAGGAATTGCTGGGCTTAAATTATTATCTCAGTATAATTTAAGTTTATCTTTTATTTCACAAGTACTTCTCTTCTTTCTTTCTTTTTTTTTTTTTTGGAAATAGAAAATAAATGACTTGTTTGTGAGATCTTTTCTGAGTTTCGAGTTACGTGGTTGGTCTCTCTCTTTCTTTTCTACAGATTGGAAGTTCCACAAACACCCTGAATGCCCTTCAAATTGCTTTTGCTGATAAAGAAACACAAGCAATCTACCTTTTGACAGATGGGAGACCTGATCAGGTACTTAGCAAAGTGGGAACAAAGAGGGACTCACCAATACCCTGAAGATGCATGCTAAGAATAGGTTTGCAGGACCTTTCAGCTGCCCTCAAAAAGCTGTTGAGAGAGATTTCCTTGACTTAGGGTCCCAGGACTGAGGTGAGAAAATACACTGAGGAATTCCTTTGTCTGCTAAAGCACTGAGGAGAATATATTTGACAGCCAGTTCTGTCTGGTTAATGTGACACACCCGTTGACCTGGAGGCCAACCCCATGAAAAGGGATACCCACCTTCCACTAATGACTGGTTTATGTTTCCTGACAAACCAAGAGGGCAGAGGTCCCTTTTGATTTTTTTCCTTTGGGGACTCGAATCCAAACATGTCACTGCACAGCGTCATTGGTTTTACCCCAAATTTTAATTTAATAATCATTTAAACAAAAGCATGCCTTTCTAGTGAAACGTTCTTTGTGTTGTTTAGCCTGACTGAAAAACATTTGAAAAGTTTCAGTGGAGTCCGTTCATCTTCTTTTGAGCTTTGTGAATGAAAGACTAATGCTCTAGGCATGAAGTAAATATATGGATTTGCAGGCCAGTACAACGTAAATTAACTGCTAAAGCGAATTAGTATCATCTTGCATCCTTCATTGTGAAGTGTTTGCATGTGAACACTGCTAGGCAAATATTGTAAAACACCCTGTGTCAAATGGCCCACGGCTTCACTAGTAAAGCAACTGGCTTTTGCTGCAGTATTAGATTTTGTATGTAAAGTGAAGCTTTATTTTGAATGATTTTCCTATCAACTTCACTATTCTTTCTATTGAGAAGCAATTTGTTGTGCCTTGTTTATGTTCCATATGTGGTGCCAGGTTTGAAGTTACAAAGATGAATAATAGCAGCACTGCTTTAGGGAAGCTTATGCTCTGCAAGATGTGCTAGACACAGAAGTTAACTGACACAATCCAAGGAGTGGTGTTACCTGTGCGGTGAGATGTCTGGGAGAACAGGGTGCTGAATTCTGCTGTGCAAGTTGGAGGGGAGGAAAGAAGGTCCCACCGAGGAGAGGACATTTGAGCTGTGTCTGGAAAGAGGAGAAGGAATTTTCTAACAAGGAGATTGCTGGTATCCTGGACAGAAGGAACAGTGGTGTGGAAATGTGGGCTGCTCAGAGAAACAACATGAGAGCGAGGACCATGGTGGCCGCTGTCAGGCCTGAGGCACGGAAGCTAGGATGGGGAGATTGGGAAGGCCCTCGACTGCCACGTGGACAAAGTGGGCTTTGCTGCCGAGGGGGCTCTCAGAGGAGCAGATGGCTGCATCCACCTGTATTTTATCCACCTCAGGCAGCAGCATCAGAAATAGGGATGAGGGAACTCTCTTCAGGGTTGATAGAAGTAACCTCAGAAGACCAGTTTGGGAGCAGAGGAGGGCAGAGGGAGGAGAAGGTAGGAGCAAGACAGAAAGGAGTCAAGATGACTGATGTCTGGTTTATGATGATTATGTTATTAACTGACTTAAATTTAAAAATAAGAAGGAGCAAGCTTGGGAGTTGCTGAAGGAAGAAGCTGAGTTTGAGCAGCTGAAGTCCATGGATGTTAGAAGCCCCTAGAAATATGGGGCTGGTGTTTGGGGAAGATGTGGGCTGGAGATTCTGATTTGACTGTCATCTGGACAAATGAGTCTTTCTTTTTAATAAACTTTATTGTTTATACTCTAGGCAATTTAGAAAATACAGATAAGCATATTAACATAAAAAAAGAAAATGTGTGTAATTCATAATTCAATTTTTTGTTCTCCATTTGTGTTCTAATATATCCAATTTTTCCAAGTCATGAGAAATTCTCCAAAACATCATTCTCTCAATGACTGCATCATATTCCATTTATTTAATATCCATAGATTGAATAAAACTTCTACCTTAGACATAAATTTGGCTTATTTAATTTTTGAATAGTAATACATTCATGTGGTACAAATTGCTAAGGTACAGAAGGGTATGTATATAGAGAAAATTCTCCCTCCCACCTCTTGTTCACCAGCTGAGAGGCAGTGTATGTTACCAGTTTCTGGTATCCTTTTTCAGAGATTGTTATACAAGCAGAAATATAAATGTATTTATATACATTCCCTTTTAAAAATATATAAAGGATATGTGTTAGGTAGATGATTCTATACCTTTATTAACAAAACAATATACTTTGGAAATTGCTTAATATCATTTCATAAAGAGCTTCCTCATTTTTTGAATAGCTGCCTAGTATTCCATCACAGAACTATTAATTTTTTTATTGAAGTATCATTGATACACAATCTTATATTGGTTTAAATTACACAACACAGTGGGGTTAGCAGTTATCCATATTATTAAATCCTCACCCCCAGTAGTGTAGTTACTATCTGTCAACACAGGAAGATGTTACAGAATCATTGGCTGTATTCTCCATGCTGTTCTGTCATCCCTGTGGCCAACTTATATTATGATGGAGAATTTTTGTGCCCCTCCCCCTAGTAACCACTCCCCATAATCACTTCTCAGTGTCTGTGAGTCTACTGCTATTTTGTTCATTTTTTTTTCTTTTGTTTTTAGATTCCACAAACAAGCAAAATCATATTGTATTTGTCTTTCTCTGCCTGGCTCATTTCACTTAGCATAATACCCTCTAGGTCCATCCATGTTGTCACAAAATGGCAGGGTTTCTTTCTTTTTTATGGTTGAATAATATTCCATGATATATATATTTCACATCTTCTTTATCCATTCATCTATTGATGGACACTTTGGTTGCTTCCCTATCTTGGCTATTGTAAATAATACAGCTTAAACATAAGGGTGCTTATATCTTTCCAAATCAGGGATGTTGTTTTCTTTGGGTAAATTCCTAGAAGTGGAATTACTGGGTCATACGGTATTTCTATTTTTTGAGGAACATCCATATGGTTTTCCACAGTGGCTGCACCAATTTATATTCCAACCTACAGTGTAGGAGGGTTCCCTTTTCTCTATATCCTCTCCAACACTTGTTACTTCTTTTTTTTTTATTAAGGTATCATTGATATACACTCCTATGAAGGTTTCACAAGAAAAACAATTTGGTTGCTACATTCACCCATACTGAGTCCTCCCCATACCCCATTGCAGTCACTGTCCATCAGTGTAGTAAGATGCCACCGAGTCACTAGTCTTCTCTGTGCTACACTGTCTTCCCCATGACCCTCCACACACACCATGTGAACTAATCATAATACCCCTCAATCCCCTTCTCCCTCCCCTCCCACCCGCCCTTCCTCACCCCTCCACTTTGGTAACCGCTAGTCCCTTCTTGGAGTCAGTGAGTCTGCCGCTATTTTGTTTCTTCAATTTTGCTTCTTTGTTATACTTAACAAATGAGGGAAATCATTTGGTATTTGTCTTCCTCTGCCTGACTTATTTCACTGAGCATAATACCCTCTAGCTCCATCTATGATATGGCAAACCAGCACTTGTTATTTCTTGTCTTTTGGATAGTGGCCATTCTAATTGGTGTGAGATGATATCTCATTGTGGTTTTGATTTGCATTTCACTGATTAGTGATGTTGAACATTTTTTCATGTGTCCATTGGCCATCTGTGTGTCTTTTTTGGAAAAATGTCTATTCAGGTCCTCTGCTTATTTTTAATTAGATCATAATTTCTCTTTTGGTGTTGTATGAGTTCTTTATATATTTTGTATGTTAACCCCTTATTGGATAAATCATTTATGAACATATTCTCCCATACTGTAGGTTGCCTTTTTGTTTTGTTGATGGTATCCTTGCTGGATAGAAGTTTTCACTTGGATGTAGCCCACATGTTTATTTTTTATTTTGTTTCCCTTGCCCAAGGAGATGTGTCCAGTAAAAAATTGCTCATGCTTGTGTTCAAGAGATTTTTGCCTATGTTTTCTTCTAAGACTTTTATAGTTTCATGTCTTATGTTTAGGTCTATGATTCATTTAGTTTACTTTTGTATATGGAGTTAGATAGTAACCCAGTTTCATTCTCTGGCATGTGGCTGTCCAGTTTTCCTAAGTCCAGTTATTTAAAAAGCTGTCTTTTTCCCATTGTATATTCACATCTCCTTTGTCATTTATTAATTGACCATATATATTTGGGTTTATATCTGGGCTCTCTATTCTGTTCCATTGACCTGTGGGTCTGTTCTTGTGCCAGTACCAAATTGTTTTGATTACTGTAGCTTGTAGTATGGCTTGAAGTCAGGGAGCATAAACCCCAACTTTGTTCTTATTTCTCAGGATTGCTTTAGCTATTCAGGGTTCTCTTGGTTGCATATGAATTTTAAGATTATTTGTTCAAGTTCATTGAAAAATGCTGTTGGTATTTTGATAGTTATTGCATTGAATATGTAAATTGCTTTGGGCAGGATGGCCATTTTTACAGTATTAATTCTTCCTATCAGTGAACATGGGATAGATTTCCATTTGTGTCCTCTTTAATTTCTCTCATGAGTATCTTATAGTTTTCAGAGTCTTTCACCTTTGGGTCTTTCACCTCCTTGGTTAAGTTTATTCCTAGGTATTTTATTATATCTGATGCAATTATAAATGGAATTGTTTTCCTGATTTCTCTTTCTGCTAGTTTGTTGTTAATATATAGGAATGCAACAGATTTCTGTGTATTAATTTTGTATCTTGCAACTTTGCTGAATCCAGTTATTAGTTCTAATAGTTTTTTGATGGAGTATGTGATTTTCTAAATATAGTATCATGTCATCTGAAAATAGTGACAGTTTTATTTCTTCCTTCCTTACCAATTTAGATGCCTTTGATCTCTTTCTCTTATCTAAATTGCTGTGGCTAGGACCTCTAGTACTATGTTGAATAAAAGTTGTCCATCACACAACTATTTAGCCATGTCCCCTAGAGACAGAGATTTAAATTATTTTCAGTCTTTCTGTTATGCATGATGTTGCAAAAGTAACTGCATACATATACATTTTGCATATGTATGAGTTTATTTGTAGTGTAAATTCTGAGAAGTAGACTCAGTCAAAAGTTATACATTTTGACAGATCCTGCCAAATAGTCCCCAAAGAGGATGTACCAAGTAACACTCCTGCTAGCAATATATTGAGAAAGAGTCTTGATCTGCAGTCTATCATAGATTTCTGAGGGTCTAGAATCTCCTAATAATATATGCAAAATGCATTCATACATTTCTCTGGGGAGATCAGTAGCTTTCACCAGATTCTCAGAGAGTCTGTGATTTCCTTAAAGATAAAGACAAGACTAGGGAATCAGAAATATAGAACTTACCCCCAAATAATTTATGAACAATTATGTAGGCATTTCATATTCATATCTGCCTTTTCCCCATATGCAATCTATCTATTTTGCATTACCCCTCAGATTCTCTCAAAGAAGTATAGATATTTGATGCTCATGTTCTATGTTGAGGACATTAAGATGTACATTTTAATCTCCACTTGTTTGTGAATTTTCACTGACTTTGTAGGACCTGAATATGTAAGGTCAATGTTGTTATTCTAAGTACTCACCAGAATTTTCTTCTTGGATGAACAGATGGAAATGCTGTTCAAGATTCAATTCCATGGACATCAGCTTTCTGCTTGTTTATTAGATGTCCAGAGTCATATAGCAAGACAAGTCTTTAATCAAGTTAAAAGGGTTCTAGTAATATTACTCTTCATTAAAATGGAATCCATAGGTGGGTTATGATAATATTAATCTTCATTAAAAGGGAATCCATAGGTATCCTTTGGTGAGTATCTGTATGTGTGAATGGACCCAGACCCTGCAAGGCCTCTGTCAGGAGCAGCCCAGCATATCTTTCTGGTCATTTGGGGACTTCTTAGAAGTTAGGGACTCACCCCAGCAGGAAACAAGAAAGTGGATGTGAGAAAGACTTATGCGCAAATTCTAAACAAAAATCCCTTGTTAGGATAAAGCCTAATAGGGGGTATGTTTATTGAATTGAATTGGTTCCTTTCCTGGAAACTACTCACCACTGTATAAGGAAGTATTAGTTGAGAATTTTACTATCTGTAGCAAATATGAAGGATTTTCATGTCTTATTTTTTCTTTCTCCTCTTCTTTCTCTCCATCTCCCTTCTTTTACCTTCAAAATCTATCATTTCAGCCACCTGAAATGGTTATAGACCAAGTCAAGGTTTTTCAGAAAATTCCTATTTACACCATCTCCTTCAGTTACAATGATGAGATTGCAAATGGATTTCTGAAAGATCTTGCTGCTTTGACTGGAGGAGAGTTCCATGCTTATAATTTTGACTGCAAGAATCCCTGTTCTTCAGAGGCTATTCAGGTGAGAGCTGAGAAGAGAGTGTTCATTTATTTGAACATCACAGGCTGGAGGCCCATGGATGATACCTTATTTGGGAAAACAGCAACCACAAAGACAACTATGTCAAGCAAATGATTCACTTAACAATGTTTGTACTGCAAAATATGGTCCAAGGACCACTAGAGCTAAAGCACATGTAAAAATGCAGATTCCTTGGTCCCACCTTAGAGCTGTTAAATCAGGCTCTAGGCATAGAGGGCCAGGAATCTCCATTAGTATATTTTTCTTCTAAACTTTTTATTATGGGAAGTTTAAGACATACACAAACACAGAAGAGTATATGGACCACCTTCCCTCTGCTCCCCACCGCATACCTATTAGTCAAATTAAAAAATTATTAATATTTTGCCAAACTTTGGGAATCTGTTCTTAACATGCATCTCAGGGGATCCATGTGGGAAAATTCAGATGCTAGGTAGTGTCTCCTGACTTCTCAAATTGTATAATCCTGACCATCAGATAAAGCAAATCATTCTAATGGGCCAAAGGGAGACAGTAAATAAAATTTTATTCTACAGTCCTTCAATCTTGACCTGAGGATGTACATTTCAAAAATACTCTTTTAGATAATGTGTGTTTTGTTTTATTGTCTGTCCTGAGGAGTGACTTTAAATCCAGAATAAGCCAGATTACAGACCAGTGCTTACATGTGAGGAGGGAATATAATTAATTCCCCCGAGTCTGGGGAATGAATAATCCAAAAAGATTGGTGAGAACATTACTCTGAGCTCACACGGGGCAGAGAATAGTGACTACTCCGCATCAGCCAGACTTGAAACCCACATAATCCTATGGTCATAGATACAGAATATAAAGAAGGGCCTTGTCTCAGTGGTGGAAACAACCAAATAATGCTCTAGTTCTGCCTAAAAAATCTTAAATGCAAGACCTGAAAGGATCAATCTGTTTCCAAGGAACTTAACTGCATTCCTTAACAAACCTAAACAATAATTATAGGAAAGCAAAAATATGCACAATCCAGCAAAGTAAAATTGCAATTTCTGGCATCCAATCAAATAGTACTATGTATGCAAAGAAGCAGAAAAATACAGGCCCATAATGTGGAGAAAAAACAAACATAAAAATTAAAACATATACATAACCAACTTGGATGTTAATGTTAGAGCATTGAAACAGTTATTATAACTATTTGATATATTCAAAAAGTTAGAGACATGGACAGTACAAATGAGACACCATCAAACTTTTAGATATGAAAACTACAGTGTATGCGATAAAAATAAATGGGACAGAATGAACAACAGACAGACACTGCAGAACAAAAGATTAGTAAACTGCAAAGCAGCAATAGAAACTATCCAAAATGTAACACAGGGAAGAAGGAATTAAAATCAAACAAAATAATAACAGCAACAACAAAACAGAAAATAAGGCATAGTGAGCTGTGGAAAATTTCAAGTAGCCTAATAAACATAATTGAAGCAATTGTGGCCAGAAAATTTCTAAATTGGATTAAAACTATAAATCCACAGATCCAAGAAACTTAATGAACCCTAAGCACAAGAAGCATGAAGAAAACCCCACAACATCATATCAGAATCTCAGAGGCAGTGACAAGAGAAAGTCTTAAAAGAATAGGTTGAAAGACAAATTATGTAGAGGAACGAAGATAAGGACAACAGATTTCTAATCAGAAACAGTGCAACTGAAAAAGACAATGGAGCTGACCAGAGAGCTAATCCTCCATCTCTACATGGTGGAAGCAGGTTGGCAATGCTCTGATTTCTCAGCTGGGGTAGTATGTAGAGCTGAATGGAAAGGTGATTCTCCAAACCCCACTAGGCAGATGCAGGTGGTACTTTCAATCCTGTGGTAGGGTAGGACTGAGGAATCAGAGGATTGAGAAGGAAGCTATTTATCCACCCCCTCCAGTGAAAGTAAGCTGTGCTCTGATTCCCCCACCAAGGTAATGTCCATGGAGTCCCATGGCAAGCTGGCCTGTGCTCCACCAGACAGCACCGACTTAGTCCTTACTACACCTCACCACAGCCTTAATGTCATGTCAGTGGGACTCAGCAAGAGCTGAAAGCTTCCACAACACCCAGCATCAATGAAAATGAGAAAGGAAGTGTGAATTGGGGATCGGCAACAGTCTATTTTTCCTCTATTCCTGGAGGGTTGACAGAGAGCTGAGCCTCTACGACACACACCAGCATAAGAATAAATTACATAATGTGAAATGGGACTAACTCTGCTGTGGTCTTTCCTCAATGGAGATGAGTCTCCAACCCTATCCAGCATCAACAGAACCAAAGGAGGCAGTGCTTTGTGGGGGCTACTCAGTACTGTTAACCCTCTACCCTTAGGAGATCTTCTGTGAACAAAGTGTAAATAACTGTCCCACAAAAAGAGAGTTAAGCCTCCTGAAATTTATAGTGAATTTTAGCTGTAAAGTTATAAATTTATAGAGAAATTCATTATAAATTATAAAAATTATACATTAAAATTTATAGTGAAATTTAGCTATAAAAGTCCCCAAACATATAAAAAGTATACTAGAAAAATATTTACTGAAATTGGTGGGCAGAACTAGCCAAAGAGACACAGTCATAAGTACTCCAGTCTAGGAAGCCTCTTTGTCCTCACAGATCCAAGACCTTCCTCCTTTGCACAGAGATACCAGAGTGAGTGGGAAGAGTAGGCAAGAGAGACCCAGCCAGAGAAAATCAGGAAACCTCTTTATCCCTGTGAGCCAAGGACCTTCCTACTATACCCAGTGACTTGGGACAACAGGAGGACAGCAATACAAGCACCAAGAAACACTTGGAAGCTTGATTAAGGGAAACCCTTGCTGTCTTCTCAGGCAACACCAGCAGGATCCAGTAGGAGCTCCAGTAACATGAGATTAATAAAGAAGACCATAATAATATCAAAAGTCCCTGAAGATTCAACTGCCATTGGAGCAAAAGCCCCCCAAAGTAGGACAAATCCCATATGCTATACTTAAGTATGGTGACTGACAGCTAAAATAAAAGATTTAAAATAGGGCCTAATGCTTTGTAACACAATAAACAAAATGTCCACAATACAGTGAAAAATTACCCATCATGCCAAGAGCAAGAAAACTGCAACTTGAATGAGAAAAGACAGTCAAATAATACCAATGCTTAGATGAATCAGATGTTGAAATAACCTGACAATAATTTTAAAGAATCTGTCATAAAAATGCTTCAACAATCAATTACAAAGTATCTGGAGACAAATGAACAAATAGAAAATCTCAGCAGAGAAGTAGAAGTTATAAAAATTTCCAAATGGATATTCTAGAACTTGAAAATACAATAACAAACTCCCTGAATGGGCTCAGTGGTGGAGGAGATGACAGGATAGTATTAGTGAACTTGAGGTCAGACAATAGAATCAAGCCAATCTGAACAAGAGAGAAAATATACTGGAAACACACAAACAATCACAGAGATCTGTGGGACAATTAAAGGTCCAACATCAGTGTCATCAGAGTTCCTCAGGAGAGGGGAAGAGAAAGTGGGACTGAAAGACTACATGAAGAAATAATAGCTGAAAACTCCACAAATTTGGTGAAAGATATAACCATATAGATTCAAGAAGCTGAGTAAACTCCAAACAGGATAAACCCAAAGAAATCCATGCCAAGATACACATTTGAAAATCAAAGACAAAGATCTTGAAGGCACAGACTAACAGAAATGACACCAAATTGACATTGGATTTGGCAGAAGATTTCTTTGAAACCAAAGAGAATAAAAAAGAAGTGGTACAGTATTTTTAGGTGTGGGAAGGAAAGAACCATCAACCACAAATTTTATATATCAGACAAAACTATCCTTTAGGAATGAAGGGGAAATAAAAATATTCTCAGACAAATAAAAATTAAAAGAATTTGTTTCTAGAAGAGCTTTCATATTGGCTATAGGAATTCTTGAAGAAAAAAGAAATGATAAAAGAGGACATCTTGGATCATCAGGAAGAAAGCAAAATTTAGTAAATACACTTTCCTCATGAGATTTGTAAATCATATTTGATGATTGAAGTAAAAATTATAACACTTCTGATACTCAACACAATGATATTTAAAAGTGAGGAAGGCAAAGAGACCTAAATGGAAATGAACTTTCCATATTTCCCTTGAAGTAGTAAAATGTTAAGTAGACTGTTATAAGTCATGTATATATGCTGTTATATCCAGAGAAACCATTACAGAAACAATATGAAGAGAAACACTAAAAAACAGTACAAATAAACAAGAAAGAAAGGAAGGGAAGGGAGAGAGAGAGAGAGAGAGGAAGAGGGTGGGAGCAATGCAGGGAGGGAGGGAGGAAGGAAGGAACAAAGGAAGGAAGGAAAGAAAAAGAGAAGCAAAGGAGTGATTCAATGAAAAAGAGTAGAAAACACTAAAATAGTTAAAGTACATGCTAATATAGCAATAATTACTTCAAATCTAATGGTCTACTTACATCAATCAAAAGACAGATACTGGCAGAGGGATAAAATAACCTTTCTGCATACAAGAAACTCTCCAAGTATAATGAAATAGGTTCAGAAGGAAAAAGGCATACTATGTAAATATAAATAAAACCCTGGATTGGATATACTAACAACTAAAAAAAGAGGACTTCAGAGCAAAGACCAAGAAAATGTATATAATAATAAGAGGATCAACCTACCAGCAATACATAAAGAACCTCAGTGTGTGTGGACAAACAAATACAACTTAAAAATACATGAAGCATGCTAACAAACTGGGTAACCTAGAAGAAGTGGACAACTTTGTAGAAAAATACAACCTTCTGAGACTGACCAAGAAAGAAACAGAAAATCTAAACAGACCAATTACCAGAAATGAAATTGAATCAGTAATCAAAAAACTGCCCAAGAACAAAACTCCCAGTCCAGATGGATTCACTGCTGAATTTTATCAGACTTTAAGAGAAGACATAATACCCATTCTCCTTAAAGTTTTCCAAAAAATAGAAGAGGAGGGAATACTTCCAAACTCATTCTATGAAGCCAGCATCACTCTAATAGCAAAACCAGGCAAAGATACCACACACACAAAAAAACTACAGACCAATATCCCTGATCAACATAGATGCAAAAATACTCAACAAAATATTAGCAAACCAAATTCAAAAATACATCAAGAGGATCATACACCATGATTAAGTTGGATTCATCCCAGGGATGCAAGGATGGTACAACATTTGAAAATCCATCAACATCATCCACCACATCAACAAAAAGAACAAAAACTACATGATCATCTCCATAAATGCTGAAAAAGCATTCGACAGAATTCAACATGCATTCGTGATAAAAACTCTCAACAAAATGGGTATATAGGGCAAGTACCTCAACATAATAAAGACCATATATGACAAACCCACAGCCAACATCATACTTAACAGTGAGAAGCTGAAACCATTTCCTCTAAGATAGGGAACAAGACAAGGATGCCCACTCTCCCTGCTTTTTTTCAACATAGTACTGGAGGTTCTAGCCATGGCAATCAGACAACACAAAGAAATACAAGGAATCCAGATGGTTAAGGAAGAAGTCCAACTGTCACTGTTTGCAGATGACATGATATTGTACATAAAAAACCCTAAAGACTCCACTCCAACACTACTAGAACTAATATCGGAACTCAGCAAAGTTGCAGGATACAAAATGAATACACAGAAATCTGTTGCTTTCATATACACTAACAATGAACTAGCAGAAAGAGAAATCAGGAAAACAATTCCATTCACAATTGCATCAAAAAGAATAAAATACCTAGGAATAAACCTAACCAAGGAAGTGAAAGACCTATACCCTGAAAACTACAAAACACTCTTAAGAGATATTAAATAGGATACTAATAAATGGAAATTCATGCCATGCTCTTGGGTAGGAAGAGTTAATATTGTCAAAATGGCCATCCTGCCTAAAGCAATCTACAGATTCAATGCAATCCCTATCAAAATACCAACAGCATTCTTCAACGTACTGGAACAAATAGTTCTAAAATTCATATGGAAGCACAGAAGACCCCAAATAGCCAAAGCGATCCTGAGAAGGAAGAATAAAGCTGGGGGGATCTCACTTCCCAACATTAAGCTCTACTACAAAGCCACAGTAATCAAGACAATTTGGTACTGGCACAAGGACAGACCCACAGACCAGTGGAACAGGATAGGGAGTCCAGATATTAACCCAAGCATATATGGTCAATTAAAATACGATAAAGGAGCCATGGATATACAGTGGGGAAATGACAGCCTCTTCAACAGCTGGTGATGGCAAAACTGGACAGCTACATGTAAGAGAATGAAACTGGATTACTGCCTAACTCTATACACAAAAGTAAATTTGAAATGGATCAAAGACCTGAATTTAAGTCATGAAACCATAAAACTCTTAGAAGAAAATATAGGCAAAACTCTCTTGGACATAAACATGAACAACTTCTTCATGAACATATCTCCCTGGGTAAGGGAAACAAAAGCAAAAATGGACAAATGGGACGATATCAAACTAAAAAGCAAAGGACACCATCAGAACAAAAAGGCATCATCCTACAGTATGGAAGAATATATTCATAAATGACATATCTGATAAGAGGTTGACATCCAAAATATGCAAAGAGCTCATGCACCTTAACAAACAAAAAGCAAATAATCCAATTAAAAATGGTCAAAGGATCTGAACAGACAGTTCTCCAAAGAAGAAATTCAGATGGCCAACAGACACATGAAAAGATGCTCCACATCACTAATAGAGAATTGCAAATTAAAACCACAATGAGATATCACCTCACACCAGTAAGGATGGCCACCATCCAAAAGACAAACAACAACAAATGTTGGTGAGGATGTGGAGAAAGGGGAACCCTCCTACTGTGCTGGTGGGGATGTAAATTAGTTCAACCATTGTGGAAAGCAGTATGGAGGTTCCTCAAAAACTCAAAATAGAAATCCCATTTAACCCAGGAATTCCACTCCTAGGAATTTATCCTAAGAATGCAGGATCCCAGTTTGAAAAAGACATATGCACCCCTATGTTTATCGCAGCACTATTTACAATAGCCAAGAAATGGAGGCAACCCCGAGTGACCAGCAAGTAGATGAATGGATAAAGAAGATGTGGTACATATGCACAATGGAATATTATTCAGCCATAAGAAGAAAACAAATCCTACCATTTGCAACAACATGGATGGAGATAGAGGGTATTATGCTCAGTGAAATAAGCCAGGCAGATAAAGACAAGTATCAAATGATTTCACTCATCTGTGGAGTATAAGAACAAAGCTATAACTGAAGGAATAAAACAGCAGCAGACTCACAGAAACCAAGAATGGATTAACATTACCAAAGGGAAAGGGACTGGGGAGGATGGGTGGGAAGGGAGGGATGGGGGGGGGGAAGGGGCATTACGATTAGGACACGTAATGTTGGGGGGGGCACGGGGAAGGCAGTATAGCACAGAGAAGACAAGTAGTGATTCTATAGCATCTTACTTCGCTGATGGACAGTGACTCTAATGGGGTGTGTGGTGTGGACTTGATAATGGGGGGAATCTTGTAATCACAGTGTTGTTCATGTAAGGATATATTAATGATACCAAAAAAAAAAGAAAGAAGTGATGGTAAAAAAATAAGAAAATATTAAAGGGGTTTGGGATGGAAGAGGATAGAAAAATACGAGTAAAAAAGTGGTTGCAGAAAGAAGATGTAAGAATAAGAAAATGTGGTAGCATTGAAATTTATAGATTGCAATTCTCATATGCATGCCTGTAATTTTCTGTATTTTCTATAACTCATGTAACTTGGTAATAAGCCCTCCAATTCCACTACTGTCAGCAAAAAAAAAATAGTAATCTTATCATTTTAAGGTTATCTGTCTCTTCCAGTTTAAATCATAAACTCTCTTCAGGTTAAAAAAATGCATGAAGCAAAACCAGACAGGGTTAAAAGGAGGAACAGACAAATATAAAATTATAGTTGAGAACTAAGGTCCAACTAAAATCCATCATGAACACAGACAGAAATCCTGAATAAAATATTAGAAATCTGAATCCAGCAATGTATTAAAAGAATTATACATCATGACCAAGGGGGATTTATTCCAGATATAAAAGGCTGGTTCAGCACTGGAAAATCAATCAGTGTAATCTAACATATCAACAGGCTAAAGAAGAGAAATTATCTGATCATATCAAATTGTGCTGAAAAAACCCTGACCAAATCCAATATCCATAATGATAAAAAAAAAACCAGAAAAATAGAAATGGATGGGACTTCCTCAATTTGCATCAGCATAACACCTATAGCTGAAATCATACCTAATAGTGGAACATTGAATAATTTCTTCTTAAGACCATGGAGGCAAGGGTATCCATTCTCACTGCTCTTACTCAACATACTACTGGAAACTCTATCCATGGCAACAAGTCAAGAAAAGAAATAGAAGGCATACAAATTGGAAAGGAAGAAATAGAACTTTCTCTACTTGTAGGTAACATCTTGTCTATGTAGAAAACTCCAAGGGGTCAAAAAACTAGAATTATTAAGCAAGTTCAGCAAGGTCAATGGTTGTAAGATGAATACACAAAATTCAGCCACATTTTGGTGAAGTGTTAATATACAGAAGTCAAAATTAACAGTTATATGCCACTTACAGTTGCTCCAAGGAAAATGAAATACTTCTGTACTTTAAAATATGTACAGAATTTTTGTACTGAAAAGTATAAAATGCTGAAGTAAAATCAAAGAAAATATATATAAATGGACCATGTTCATGGATTGGATGACTCAACATATTGGAGATGTCAGTTCCTCCCTATTTGATCCCTAGGTTTAATACAATTCCTATAAAAATCCCAGAGAGGTTCTTAATAAACATAGCCAAGTTTATTCTATTTGCATGGCAAGTCATAGGCCCTAGAAAAGTTTAAACAGTTTTGCATAAGAAGAATAAAGTGGGAGCAATCATTGAATGTGACATTGAGGCTTACTGTGTAGTTGCTTTAATCAACTATGTTACTTTAAACACTATGGCTTTGATAGAGGAATAGACACATAGGCCAATGTAGAACCTAGAAATATATCCACATAGTATGCC
Organism: Manis pentadactyla; assembly: GCF_030020395.1. Lineage (NCBI taxonomy): Eukaryota > Metazoa > Chordata > Mammalia > Pholidota > Manidae > Manis > Manis pentadactyla. The sequence goes on along the minus strand of NC_080020.1, from coordinate 153,863,630 downwards.
AAAGTGATTTTTTACAAAGGTGCAAAAGTTATTCAGTGGAAGAAGAGCTGTTTTCAACAAATGGTTGAAGCAATTGGACATTAATAGGCAAAATAATCTAAACCTCACTCCATGCAAATATTAACTCAAAATAAATTATGGATTTAAATGTAAAATGTAGAACTATAAACCTTCTAGAGAGAAATATGGTGGTATGGGAGTCTCAAGGACCTCAGGCCAGGGAATTAATTTTTAGTCTTGACACCAAAGTCATGAGCCATAAAAGAAAAGATTGATAAACTGGACCTCATCAAAATTAAAACCTTTTGCTTTGTGAAAGACCCTACTAAGAGGATAAGACAGGCTATAGACTTAGAGTATCTGCAAATCACATATTGGACAAAGGCCTACTATCTAGTGTATATGAAGAACTCTCAAAACAGTAAAACAACAACAACAAAAACCAGCCAGTCAGAAAATAGGCAAAACACATGTACAGACATTTCATAGAAGAGGATATGCAGATGGCAAATAAGCATATGAAAATGTGTTCAATGTCATTACCGTTAAGGGAATGCAAATCAAACTGCCATGCAATATCACCACACACCTATCAGAATGCCTAAAATAAATTGTGACAAAATTGAGTACTAGCAAGAATGAGGAGAAACTGAATCATTAATACATTGCTGGTGGAAATGTAAAATGACACATACACTCTGGAAAAAGGTTGACAGTTTCCTTAAAAACTAATATTTAATTACTAAATGACCCAGTTCTTTCTCTCATAGGCATATATTTTGGGCAATGAAAACAAGTTCACATAAAAACTTGTACTTGAATGTTCATAGCTATCTTATTTGTAATAGACAAAACTGCAAATAACTCAGATTTGCTTTGGCAGCAGAATGGACAAAACAAGTATAGTACAACCATATCCTGGAATACTACTCAGCAATAAAAGAATAAATTTTTGATGTGTGCAACAACTTGAATGAATCTCTAGGGAATTTTGCTAAGGGGAAAAGGTTATATACTATATGATTCCATTCATTTTAAAATGTCTAAATTTTAGAAATAGAGGACAGGTTAGAGGTTGTCAAGGGTTAGGGAAGAGTGTGAGAGGGAGGGAGGTGGGAGTGGTTATGAAAGAGCAACATGAAGCATAGCTTGTGATGATAGAAATGTTCTGTATTTAGACTACAGTAGTAGGTGTACAGACCTACACAGGTAAGAAAATTGTGTACAACCAAATATACACACACACACACATACATAACACCCAGATGAAGACAAGTAACATGGGATAGCTGAATAAGATCAGCAGATTGTATCAATGTCAATATCCTTGTTATGATATTATATTACTGATTTGCAAGATGTTAAACTGAGTGGGAGAAACTGAGTGAGGAATACATAAAATCTCTTGGTATTATTTACTACCACTGCATGTGAATCTACAATTTATCTGAAAATGTTTAATTTTTTTGTGTATGTATATATATATTTATTTATTAAGGTAGCACTGATATACAATCTTATGCTCAGGTTTCACATGAGCAACACTGTGGTTACTACATTCCCCCCTATTATCAAGTCCCCACCACATACCCCATTATAGTCACTGTCCATTAGCATAGTAAGATGCTATAGAGTCACTACTTGTCTTCTCTGTGCTATACTGCCTTCCCCGTGCCCCCCCTATATTATGTGCACTAATCATAATACCCCTTAATCCCCTCATCCCTCCCTTCCCACCCACCCTCCCTAGCCCCTTTCCCTTTTATAACCACTAGTCCATTCTTGGATTCAATGAGTCTGCTGCTGTTTTGTTCCTTCAGTTTTTGCTTTGTTCTTATACTCCACAGATGAGTGAAATCATTTGGTACTTGTCTTTCTCCACCTGGCTTATTTCACTGAGCAAAAAGGTTTAATTTTTAAGAGGACAATTTATTGGTAAAACAAAAAAATAAAAAATTTGATATCTCAGATTAAATGGTAAATTGGTCAAAGGATACAAATTACCAAAACTCTCAAGAAGAAATACAATCCTGCATTGAATTTATAGTAAAAAACCTTTCCGATAGGGGGGGGGCAGAAGATGGCGGCGTGAGTAGAGCAGCGGAAATCTCCTCCCAAAACCACATATATCTATGAAAATATAACAAAGACAACCCTTCCTAGAATAAAGACCAGAGGACACAGGACAATATCCAGACCACATCCGCACCTGAGAGAACCCAGAGCCTCACTAAGGGGGTAAGATACAAGCCCCGGCCCGGTGGGAGCCGAGCGCCCATCCCCCCAACTCCCGGCCAGAGAAGAATAGGCAGAGCGGGAGGGAGACGGAGCACAGGACTGCTGAATACCCAGCCCCAGCCATCCGGGCCAGAGTGCAGGGCCCTGGATACTAGGAAAACAGGGCAGCAAGAACAGTGAGCGGGCACCGGAGGCTGGGCGCCGGAGGACACCAGAAAAGCAAGCGACCATTTTTTTTTTTTTTTTTAATTAAAAAAATTTTTTTTTAACTTAAATTTTTTTTTTTTTTTTTTTTTGTGGTCATTGTTTTGTTTTGGTGGGTGCTTTTTGGAAGTCTTAAAGGGGCAGGGCGGGACACTTAATCCAGAGGTACGGAATCTGGGGATCTCGGGGCACCCTAACCCCTGGGCTGCAGGGAGCAGGGAGGCCCCTTACAGAGATAAATAGCCTCCCAGCCGCTCCCCCTCCAACGCCACTCCACCACTTTGGAGCAGAGGCCCGAACCAGGCCACGCCCACAGCAACAGCGGAGATAAACTCCATAGCAGCCAGGCAGGAAGCAGAAACCCTGTCTGCGTGCAGCTGCCCAGAAAAAGCCACTAGAGGTCGCTGTTCTCCCAGGAGAGGAGGGCCACAAACCAACAAGAAGGGAAGTTCTTCCAGCCGTCACTCGTCCCAGCTCTGCAAACTATTCCTATCACCATGAAAAGGCAAAACTACAGGCAGACAAAGATCACAGAGACAACACCAGAGAAGGAGACAGACCTAACCAGTCTTCCTGACAAAGAATTCAAAATAAGAATCATAAACATGCTGACAGAGATGCAGAGAAATACGCAAGAGAAATGGGATGAAGTCCAGAGGGAGATCACAGATGCCAGAAAGATGATCACAGAAATGAAACAAACTCTGGAAGGTTTAATAAGCAGAATGGATAGGATGCAAGAGGCCCTTGATGGAATTGAAACCAGAGAACAGGAATGCATAGAAGCTGACATAGAGAGAGATAAAAGGATCTCCAGGAATGAAACAATGTTAAGAGAACTGTGTGAACAATCCAAAAGGAACAATATCCGTATTATAGGGGTTCCAGAAGAAGAAGAGAGAGGAAAAAAGATAGAAAGTATCTTAGAAGACATAATTGCTGAAAACTTACCCAAACTAGGGGAGGAAATAATCAAACAGACCACGGAAATACACAGAACCCCCAACGGAAAGGATCCAAGGAGGACAACACCAAGACACATAATAATTAAAATGGCAAAGATCAAGGACAAAGAAAGAGTTTTAAAGGCAGCTAGAGAGAAAAAGGTCACCTATAAAGGAAAACCCATCAGGCTATCGTAAGACTTCTCAACAGAAACCCTACAGGCCAGAAGAGAATGGCATGATATATTTAATGCAATGAAACAGAAGGGCCTTGAACCAAGGATACTGTATCCAGCACGACTATCATTCAAATATGATGGTGGGATTAAACAATTCCCAGACAAACAAAAGCTGAGGGAATTTACTTCCCACAAACCACCTCTACAGAACATCTTACAGGGACTGCTCTAGATGGGAGCACTCCTAGAAAGAGCACAGAACAAAACACCCAACATATGAAGAATCGAGGAGGAGGAATAAGAAGGGAGAGAAGAAAAGAATCTCCAGACAGTGTATATAACAGCTCAATAAGCAAGCTAAGTTAGGCAGTAAGATACTAAAGAGGCTAACCTTGAACCTTTGGTAACCACGAATTTAAAGCCTGCAATGGCAATAAGTACATATCTTTCAATAGTCACCCTAAATGTCAATGGGCTGAATGCACCAATCAAAAGACACAGAGTAATAGAATGGATAAAAAAGCAAGACCCATCTATATGCTGCTTAAAAGAAACTCACCTCAAACCCAAAGATATGTACAGACTGAAAGTCAAGGGATGGAAAAACAAATTTCAGGCAAACAACACCGAGAAGAAAGCAGGGGCTGCAGTACTAATATTAGACAAAATAAACTTCAAAACAAAGAAAGTAACGAGATAAAGAAGGACACTACATAATGATAAAGGGCTCAGTCCAACAAGAGGATATAACCATTCTAAATATATGTGCACCCAACACAGGAGCACCAGCATATGTGAAACAAATACTAACAGAACTAAAGGGGGAAATAGACTGCAATGCATTCATTCTAGGAGACTTCAACACACCACTCACCCCAAAGGATAGATCCACTGGGCAGTAAACAAGTAACGACACGGAAGCACTGAACAACACAGTAGAGCAGATGGACCTAATAGACATCTATAGAACTCTACATCCAAAAGCAACAGGATATACATTCTTCTCAAGTGCACATGGAACATTCTCCAGAATAGACCACATACTAGGCCACAAAAAGAGCCTCAGAAAATTCCAAAAGATTGAAATCCTACCAACCAACTTTTCAGACCACAAAGGCATAAAACTAGAAATAAACTGTACAAAGAAAGCAAAGAGGCACACAAACCCATGGAGGCTTAACAACATGCTCCTAAATAATCAATGGATCAATGACCAAATTAAAATGGAGATCCAGCAATATATGGAAACAAATGACAACAACAACACTAAGCCCCAACTTCTGTGGGACGCAGCAAAAGCAGTCTTAAGAGGAAAGTATATAGCAATCCAAGCATATTTTAAAAAGAAAGAACAATCCCAAATGAATGGTCTGATGTCACAATTACTGAAATTGGAAAAGAAGAACAAATGAGGCCTAAGGTCAGCAGAAGGAGGGACATAATAAAGATCAGAGAAGAAATAAAATTGAGAAGAATAAAACAATAGCAAAAATCAATGAAACCAAGAGCTGGTTCTTCAAGAAAATAAACAAAATATATAAGCCTCTAGCCAGACTTATTAACAGGAAAAGAGAGTCAACACAAATCAACAGTATCAGAAACGAGAAACGAAAAATCACGATGGACCACACAGAAATACAAAGAATTATTAGAGAATACTATGAAAACCTATATGCTAACAAGCTGGGAAACCTAGGAGAAATGGACAACTTCCTAGAAAAATACAACCTTCCACGATTGACCCAGAAAGAAACAGAAAATCTAAACAGACCACTTACCAGCAACGAAATTGAAGCGGTAATCAAAAAACTACCAAAGAACAAAACCCTTGGGCCAGATGGATTTACCTTGGAATTTTATCAGACATACAGGGAAGACATAATACCCATTCTCCTTAGAGTTTTCCAAAAAATAGAGGGGGAGGGGATACTCCCAAACTCATTCTATGAAGCTAACATCACCCTAATACCAAAACCAGGCAAAGACCCCACCAAAAAAGAAAATTACAGACCAATATCCCTGATGAATGTAGATGCAAAAATACTCAACAAAATATTAGCAAACCGAATTCAAAAATACATCAAAAGGATCATACACCATGACCAAGTGGGATTCATCCCAGGGATGCAAGGATGGTACAACATTCGAAAGTCCATCAACATCATCCAACATATCAACAAAAAGAAAGACAAAAACCACATGATCATCTCCATAGATGCTGAAAAATCATTTGACAAAATTCAACATCCATTCATGATAAAAACTCTCAGCAAAATGGGAATAGAGGGCAAGTACCTCAACATAATAAAGGCCATCTATGATAAGCCCACAGCCAACATTATATTGAACAGCGAGAAGCTGAAAGCATTTCCTCTGAGATCGGGAACTAGACAGGGATGCCCACTCTCTCCACTGTTATTTAACATAGTACTGGAGGTCCTAGCCACGGCAATCAGACAAAACAAAGAAATACAAGGAATCCAGATTGGTAAAGAAGAAGTTAAACTGTCACTATTTACAGATGACATGATACTGTACATAAAAAACCCTAAAGACTCCACCCCAAAACTACTAGAACTGATATCAGAATACAGCAAAGTTGCAGGATACAAAATCAACACACAGAAATCTGTGGCTTTCCTATACACTAACAATGAACCAAGAGGAAGAGAAATCAGGAAAACAACTCCATTCACAATTGCATCAAAAAAAAAAAAAATACCTAGGAATAAACCTAACCAAAGAAGTGAAAGACTTATACTCTGAAAACTACAAGTCACTCTTAAGAGAAATTAAAGGGGACACTAATAGATGGAAACTCATCCCATGCTCGTGGCTAGGAAGAATTAATATCATCAAAATGGCCATCCTGCCCAAAGCAATATACAGATTTGATGCAATCCCTATGAAACTACCAGCAACATTCTTCAATGAACTGGAACAAATAATTCAAAAATTCATATGGAAACACCAAAGACCCCAAATAGCCAAAGCAATCCTCAGATAGAAGAATAAAGTAGGGGGGATCTCACTCCCCAACTTCAAGCTCTACTATAAAGCCGTAGTAATCAAGACAATTTGGTACTGGCACAAGAGCAGAGCCACAGACCAATGGAACAGACTAGAGAATCCAGACATTAACCCAGACATATATGGTCAATTAATATTTGATAAAGGAGCCATGGACATACAATGGCGAAATGACAGTCTCTTCAACAGGTGGTGCTGGCAAAACTGGACAGCTACATGTAGGAGAATGAAACTGGACCATTGTCTAACCCCATATACAAAAGTAAACTCAAAATGGATCAAAGACCTGAATCTAAGTCATGAAACCATTAAACTCTTGGGAAAAACATTGGCAAAAACCTCTTAGACATAAACATGAGTGACCTCTTCTTGAACATATCTCCCCGGGCAAGGAAAACAACAGCAAAAATGAATAAGTGGGACTATATTAAGCTGAAAAGCTTCTGTACAGCAAAAGACACCATCAATAGAACAAAAAGGAACCCTACAGTATGGGAGAATATATTTGAAAATGACACATCCAATAAAGGCTTGCCGTCCAGAATATATAAAGTGCTCACACGCCTCAACAAACAAAAAACAAATAACCCAATTAAAAAATGGGCAGAGGAACTGAACAGACAGTTCTCCAAAAAAGAAATACAGATGGCCAACAGACACATGAAAAGGTGCTCCACTTTGCTAATTATCAGAGAAATGCAAATTAAAACTACAATGAGGTATCACCTCACACCAGTAAGGATGGCTGCCATCCAAAAGACAAACAACAGCAAATGTTGGCGAGGCTGTGGAGAAAGGGGAACCCTCCTACACTGCTGGTGGGAATGTAAGTTATTTCAACCATTGTGGAAGGCAGTATGGAGGTACATCAAAATGCTCAAAACAGACCTACCATTTGACCCAGGAATTGCACTCCTAGGAATTTACCCTAAGAATGCAGCAATCAAGTATAAGAAAGATCAGTGCACCCCTATGTTTATCGCAGCACTATTTACAATAGCCAAGAATTGGAAGCAACCTAAATGTCCATCGATACATGAATGGATAAAGAAGATGTGGTACATATACACAATGGAATACTACTCAGCCATAAGAAAAGGGCAAATCCAACCATTTGCAGCAACATGGATGGAGCTGGAGGGTGTTATGCTCAGTGAAACAAGCCAAGCGGAGAAAGAGAAATACCAAATGATTTCACTTATCTTTGGAATATAAGAACAAAGGAAAAACTGAAGGAACAAAACAGCAGCAGAATCACAGAACTCAAGAATGGACTAACAGGTACCAAAGGGAAAGGGACTGGGGAGGATGGGTGGGTAGGGAGGGATAAGGGGGGAGAGAAGTAGGGGGGTATTAAGATTAGCATGCATGGGGGGGTAGGAGAAAAGGGAGGGCTGTACAACACAGAGAAGGCAAGTAGTGATTCTACAACATTTTGCTATGCTGATGGACAGTGACTGTAAAGGGGTTTATAGGGGGGACCTGGTATAGGGGAGAGCCTAGTAAACATAATATTCGTCATGTAAGTGTAGATTAGTGATACCAAAAAAAAAAAAAAAGGGCAGTTCCTGTGTGGTAACCTCCAATGAGTTCTACACAAGGGTATAAAGGGCATATAAAAGTGTAGGCAAAGGGTCTGTTTGTGTTTATACAGAGGATCAAAGCCTAATTGGGCTACCCCGCAAATGAACTAAGATACGATATGAAAAAGAACTTCCAACATCAGCACTCTCTGGAAGACTCATGCCAGAAGATGATCATCAAAAAACCCCAACAAAGATCCACGCACTGGTACAGCTGTAGATGCACTCATCCCACCAGTTCCTGGATTTCCCATGGGAATGAGGAAGGAGGTATCTAAGCTGGCCTGTGCATACAGTAAAACAACAAATTTGACTGGATCTATACTGTTGGAACTCAATCAAGAATTAGGAGAAGTGCAAATTTTAGCGCTCCAAAAATCTTACAACTACAGACTATTTACTGTTAAAAGAACATAAGGGATGTGAACATTCCCCAGGAATGGGTTGTTTTAATTTGTCTGATTTCTCTCAGACTGTTCAAGTTCAGTTGGACAATATCCACCATATCATAGATAAGTTTTCACAAATGCCTAAGGTGCCTAACTGGTTTTCTTGGTTTCACTGGAGATGGCTAGTAATTACAGGTATGCTTTGGTTATGTAACTATACTCCTATTATGTTAATGTGTGTGCACAATTTAAGTAGTAGCTTAAAACCTATACATGCTGAAGTTACTCTACAAGAAGATATGTCAAAGAAATAATCAATCTTCCCATGTTTTCTTCCGCCTGCTACTTCTATAGCTTTTCTTCTTCCTTCCTAATTACAACCCTTAAATAGAATTCGTGCCTCATATCAAATTTACCAAGTATCATAATTCTTCCAAGTGGTAAAGATACCTCAAGACAAATGCTGGGCATAGAAGCTACAGGGCATAAATATGCAAAGAAATAAAAAGCTAACCATTTCAAACAATAAGACTTCTCTCTCACTTACCAACTTTACATTTCCCTGTATGGCCCCGGAAGATGACTGGTTAGCCAGAGACGGGTGAGATTCCTCAAGGGAGGAACAACCTAAGACAGGCACAGTCACAGGGGGGTCATCAGGTGAGAAATTGGGGATCAACAGAGGTGAGGCTTAGAACCTCACCCCCCCGTTCTGAGAGAAATCTTCTGCATACGTGAATGTTTTATTGCCCTTGTCTAGCTTGGATTAACACATAGTCTACAGGCACACACCTGATCATCTACATTTGCTCTCTTACAACACTAAACTATGTTTTCTACCTTTATCTTGTATCTACCTACCACTTCAGCATTTTATTAAAAATAATAATAATAAAGAGAGAAATGTGGTATCCACATATAAATCAAGTATAAAAACCAAATGAGTATTCATATTTGAACTGACTGATTATAGTTCATAATGCATGAGCAAAACCGAAGGTTTCTGTGATGGCTGCCCTTGTACTGTTCACCATGTAAGAACTTATTCACTATGTAAGATTTTGTTCTCCATGTAAGAACTTGTTTGTTATGCCTCAGAAGATTGGAGACTGATGAAAATTAGGCTTGGGGTGGATTAATGATTGTGCATTGATCATTGACTCCCCTATACAGAATTTTATTGTTGTTAACAACCATTTGATCAATAAATATGAGAGATGCCCTCACAAAAAAAAAAAAAAAAGTACACACTTCCAATGGTAAAATAATAAGTAACCGGGATGTAATGAATATAGTCAAGATATTGTAACAGCTTGGTATGGTGATAGCTGGTATCTAGAATTGTCATGTATATAAATGTTGAATCACTAAGTTGTACACCTGAAACTAATGTAATGTAATACTGTGTGTCAACTACCCTTCAATAAAAAATAATTATCTACAAAAAAAAAAAAAACCTTTCCACGAAGAATATTCCAGACCTAGATGACTTCATTGCTGATTTATATCAAACATTTAAAGGAGAAAATAATATCAATTCTACTCAAACTCTCCCATAAAACTGAAAGGACAGAATATTTTTCAATTCATTTGATAAGGCTAACATTAACCTGATACCAAAACCTCACAAATACATTATAAATTGATAGGTTAATATCCCTCATGCATATAGATGCAAAAATTCTGAACAGCAATAATATATAAAAGCCTAACGCATAATGACCAAATTGGGTTTACCCTGGAAATGCAAAGTTGGTTTAACATTTGAATACCAACATGCAATTAACCATATGAACACACTAAAAAGAACTTTGCAGTCATCTCAATTTATGAAGAAAAGGCTTTGACAAAATCCAGCATGATTTCTAATAAAAGCTCTCTGTGAAATATGAAAAGAATGGACTTCCTGAATCTGATAAATGGCATCTGAAAAATCTACAGCTAACTTCATACTTTAATGGTAAAAGATTGTATGCTTTCCCTCTAATATCAAGGAAATGACAAGATGCCTACTTTCATCACACCTATTTCACAGTATAATGGAAGTTCCAGTTAGTACAATAAAACAGGGATGGTTGGGAAAGGCATATGGATTGGAAAAAATGAAGTAAAACTGTATTTTCTCTTAACATGTTTATCTATGTAGAAAATTGGATGGAATATACAAAAAAACTAGTGGATCTAGTAAGTGAATTTAACAAAATTGTAGGATGCAAGGTCAATATACAAAAAATGAATTTTGTTTCTATGTATTAGCAAAGAACAATCAAAAATTGAAATAAAAATTTTCATTTACAGTAACATAAAAAATATGAATTATGTAGGGAAAATAAGTGAAAGGCCTGCCACTGAAAACTACAAAACATTGTTGACAGAAAATTTTTTTGTGAGTCAGAAGATATGACAGTGTTAAGATGTCCATTCTCTCTCAATTGATCTGTAGATTCATTGCAATCTCAATCAAAATCCCAGCAGGCTTTTATGTAAAAATTGACCCACCGATTCTGTGCAAATGCAAAGGATTTAGAATAGCCAAAACAACTTTGAAAAAGAAAAATAGAATAGGTGACTAACACTACCTGACTTCAAGACTTATAAAGCTATAGTAATCAAAACAGTGGTGTTAAAGATAGACATATAGATCAATGGATCAATGGAATAGAATAGAGAAACCAGAAGTAGACTGACACATGTGGACAATTGATTTTAGGCAAAGAATCAAAGATAATTCAATGGAGAAGGGATATAGTTTTATTAACCAAGAAATGGTTGGAACAATTGTATATTCATATGCAAAAAATGAACTTTGATCCATACCTCACACTACTCAAAAATTAATTTGAAATAGTTCATGGATCTAAACGTAAAATGTAGATTTTTCTCCTTCTAGAGGAGAACACAGAAAAAACACTTTGTGACCTTGTATTAGAAAAAAAGAAAAAAACTTTAATAGGGTATCAAAAGCATGATCCATTTCAGAACAAATTAGTAAAATGGACTTGATCAAAATGGAAAGTTTCTCTTTAAAAGACAATGATAAGATAATGAAAACATGAGTTGTAGATGGGGGAAAAATACTTTCAAATTGTATTTTTAACAAAGGACTTGTATCCAGAATATATAAAGATCTCTTAAGACTCAATGATAAGGAAACTCAAAAAATGGACAAAAGATTTGAAGATACTTCTCCAAAGAAGATATATGCATGGCAAATAAGAATGTGAAAATATGCTTAACTTCATTAGTCATTAGGGAAATACAAATTAAAACAATGATGAGATACCACTATATAGCAGTTAGAATGGCTAAAATTAAAACAACTGACAATACCAAATGTTTGCAAGGATGTGAAGGAACTGCTACTACCTTATATTAGCAGTTTAAACTCCTACATTAGTGGGAAGTAAATTAGCACAATCAATATGGAAAACAGTTTGGTAGTTTCTTTAAAAGTTTAACATCACCAACCACATGATCCAGCCATTGTACTCCTAGATAATTTTCCCAAGAGACATGAAGGCACATGTCCATACAAAGACTTGTACATAATTGTTCATAACTTTGTAATAGCCCAACTCTTTGAACAACTCAAGTGTCCAACAGGTGACTAAATTTTGATATTCAGAATACAATATACTACTACTGGGCAATAAAAATGAGTGAACTATTGATTCATGCTACAATATGGGTGAATCTCAAAATAGTTATATGACTGAAGGAAGCTAGACAAAGTACATACTGTTGATTATATTTTTATAAAATTCTAGAAAATTGAAACTAATGTATAGTGACAGAAAGTAGTGAGTAGTTGCTTGGTAATGGGGGAGAGGGGTTTTGGAATAGGGGGAAGGGTAGATTTATAATGGAGCATAAGGAAACTTCTCAGGGTAATGAATGTGTTTATTATCTTGATTACAGTGGTAATTTCGTAGTTGTGATGATCAAACTATTCAAATGCTACACTTTACATACTTCAGTTTATTGTGTGTGAATTATACCTCAATAAAGCTGTTTAAAATGGAATAATATAGCTACATGATATTCTTTAAATTCTTCTTTTCCTGATACAGTTGGTTTTCTGTTAGAAATGCTTGAAATTTAAAATATCTTAATGTATTCCCTTCTTATTTGGGCAGAATGAAGATCTCACTCTTTTAATTAAGGAAATGGAGCAGGGGCACAGTGACCTGGAGAAGGTGCAAAACCTTTATTCAGAGTCCTTGATCATGGACTGGTGGAACAATGGAGAGAAGCAAGGAGATAATAAGTGAGTGTGTGGTATTGCCTGTATTCCCATTACTGGGGTCCTCTCAGGCTCTGCTCTCAGATTGGCTTAAAGAGGCCATGTATTTACCTTTTTAATAAAGTTCTGAAATCCCTGTGTGGCACTTCAGAGCAGGGTTACATTTCATCTCCATCCAGTGTGCACAGGCACCCCCTGCCCACCCCACCCAGCCCGGGCCGTGGCAGAGCGGAGCAGGAGCACTGTGCAGTGGAGGGTATCTGACTGAGGGATGAGGAGAACCAGGGTCCAGAAGTCACCCTCCGTGACCTCGATGAATCCTTGACTTCTCTCCCCACCTGTCCATTCCTCTGGGTCTCAGTTTCCTCATCTTTGAAACCTACATTCTGATTTCCCCACCTGTATTCTAATATGTCTCTAGTAATTTTAAAACAAAAATCTAAACTCCCAACACTCAGAAAGTGTGTTAAATCTTATTAAAATAATTTAACATTGTATAGATATTCAGGTATCGTAGTTTCATATAAATGCCCTTCCGGGAGGATGCCTTTTTATTTAAGAGTGATAGCAAAATGGAAAGAAGTTGAAAATACATTAATTAATCAGAATTTCTTCTTTCTCAAACTTCACTGTCTTCCTATTAGCAAATTAAACATTGATATGGGCTGCATGCAGGGCATGCACATGGAGTTAGTAAAAATATTTTTAAAATCTTATATAATGAGATTTTACAACATTTTTTAAGTATTTGGGAAAGCTCAGATCTAATTCAGAGAATTTGCACAAATCAACTAAGAATCAAATAAATGGCAGAATTTCAGTATAAATTATCTTTTCTGTACTTTCATCCAATACCTCAACTTGTCTTCTTCCCTTTGTTTAATCAAACTAAATCTCAGGACAAAAAGACCCCCTATCGCTTGGTCAGTTGACCGAGTAGTTGATTAGATGCTTTCTTTTTTTTTTATATTTCTTCTTAGGGTCTTGATGGGTCAGTCTCTAGAGTCATGTAAAGAAATGTTTTAATCCAGGCTTCCCACCATGTTACTTAACCTTGCAGAACCTAAATTTCCTTATCTATAACATGTTAGCTATAGAGTTGGATGGATTAAAATGACAGCATGCCTGACATGTAAAAAGAGCTCTGGATTCATATAAAGAGTAAAATGCAATACCTCATTCCACAGATGCAATGCTTCTATACTTCCTTAAGGCAATATTAGGAAAAGTTAATTCACTGACTTAAGCCACAGTTTAAAACAAACTTTTTGTTCTAGTTTTCTGCCAGATGAAAAAGTGTTACAGTCCCTAACTCTCCTCTCCCTTCCTTCTTTTTTCAAACATTGATTGAGCATAAATCATGCACCAGGCAAATCGGGATGCACAGATGAATGTAAGCTGTTCCCTTCCATCATGGGATGTACAGTGTGATGGGGAATACAGACCGAAAAGATTATGGCATGCTGGATGGGTGTTCCAGGAGCTAGGCCTGGGGCAGGTGGGGTAAAGGAAAGAGGAGATGCTTTCCAGTGTTGGAGCAGGAGCTTGTTCTGGAAACTTGCCTTTCTGTGGCTGCTGTGTTCAGAGTGTAAGAGAAGATATGTCTGGGAAAATACTCAGGCATTTCTGGAGTCCCTCCTGGTCCCAGATTGTCACCAGGGTGGTTTCCTGCAATCTGGGGCTGGCACAGGGAGTCCAAGGCAAGCAAGGGTTTCCCTTCTCTGTCTTCAACCCCATCCAGTCTGTATGCAGCTGAAGTTTATAGAGTTCATAGAGGAGGAAAGTGACAAGGTTTACAGAAGATTGAGGGACTTCACCAAGTCACACAGCCAGGAAGGAACAGATATATGATGTGAGCCATATCTGATGACTCCAGGCCTGGGTGCTTGTCCATTCTTCTGCGTGGGGAAGAGATAAAGGACTATTTTTACATTAACAAAACAGGGGAGTCTCATTTCTTGAAGTTTGCAGCATTCAACATGATTGTATTGATCTAGCTCTGCCTTCTTGATGGAAATTTTGTGTTTCTCCTCTCTTTTTTGTTGTTGTTGTTCTTTTTGTCTACTTCTTATTTAAATTAAAACAGGTATCAAAAAGAACTCTGTTCTATGATTTCAACCCCAGAAAAATGTGCAAAATCTAACTCTGATATTGAATCTACACGAACGTCATCCCTAAATCTGTCGAAAATACCAGGGAATCTTTCAAATCAAAAGATTCAGAAAAAGAAAGTCCTCCATGCAGGTATCAGTAAACAAAATGGTTTGAATCTCATTATTGGTTTTTCTTCAATGCAAAAAGGTAAAATAAAACTAAACCCACATAATATTCTAAAAGAAGCCTAAACCTGTGGGGTTTTTTTATTGAGGTATAATTTATCTATAACATTACTTTATTTTCAGGTATACAAGATAATGATTTGATATTTGTTTATATTGTGAAATGATCACCATAAGTCCAGTTAACATCAATCACCTCACATAGTTACAGAAACATTTTTTTCTTGTGATGAGGACTTTTAAGATCCACTCTTTGAGCAACTTTCAAGTATGAAATGTCACCACGCTGTATATTATATCCTATGACTTATTTATTTTATAACTGGAAGTTTGTCACTTTTGACCTCCTTTACACATTTTGCCCACCCTTCCTCCCTCCAACTCTGGCAACAACCAGTCTGTTCTCTGTATATATGAGCTTGGTATTTTTGGTTTTTTTTAGATTCTACATATAAATAAGATCATACAGTATTTATCTTTCTCTGTCTGACCTATTTCACTTAGCATAATGCCTTCAAGGTACATCTCCATTGTTGCAAATAGCAAGGTTTCATGCTTTTTTATGGCTGAATAGTATTCCATTGTTTATCTATACAGTTTCTTTATCCATTCATACATTGATGGACACTTAAGTTACTTCCATGTCTTGGCTATTGTAAATAATGTGCTATGAATATGGGGAGGGGTGCATAGATCTTTTCAAATGAGTGTTTTCCTTTTCTTTGGATAAATACCCAAAAATGTAATTGATATATCATATGATAGTTCCATTTTTAATTTTTTGAGGAATCTTTATACTGTTTTTGATAATGGCTGCACAAATTTACATTTCCACCAACAATGCAAGAGTTCTCCACATCCTCTCCAACACTTGTTATTTTTTGTCTTTTTGGTAATAGACATTCTAACAGCTATAAGGCAATATCTCATTATGGTTTTGATTTGCATTGCCCTGATGATTTGTGATGTTGAGCATCTTTTCATGTACCTGTTGACCTGTATGTCTTTGGAAAATGTCTATTCAGATCTTCCCATTTTTTAATTGGATTTTTTTTTTTTTTGGCTATTGAGTTGTATGAGTTCTTCATATATTTTTGTTTATGGCTCCTTATTAGATATTATTTGAAACATTTTTCCCCATTCAGTAGGTTGCCTTTTCATTATGTTGGGGTTTTCTTTACTGTGTAGAAGCTTTTTGTTTGATGTAACTATTGCTTGTTTATTTTTGCTTTTGTTGCCTTTACTTTTGGAGTCAGATTTAAAAAATCATCACTAAGACCAATGTCAGGAAGCTTACTACATCTTCTTTTTATGGTTTCAGGTCTTACATTCAAGTCTTTAATCCATTTTGAGTTAATATTTGTTTATGGTATAAGACAGTGGTACAGTTTCATTCTTTTGCATGTGTCTGTCCAGTTTTCCTAACATTATTTATTGAAGAGACTGTCTTTTCCCCATTGGATATTCTTGGTGCCTTGATAGTAAATTAATTAACTATAATTGTGTGGATTTATTTTTGGACATTCTATTCCATTACACTGACCTGTGTTTCTGTTTTTATGACAATACCATACTGTTTTGATTACTGTAGTTTTGCAATATAGCTTGAAATTGGGGAACATAATGCCTCCAGCTTTGTTCTTTTTCTCAAGATTGCTTTGGCTATTTGGGATCTTTTGTGGTTCCATACAAATTTTAAGATTGTAAACCTGTGTTTTTTCAATTGAAAATTTTATTGAGATAATTGTACATTCACATGCAATTATAAGTAACATAGAGAGACCCTGTATACCTACCTTTTACCCATTTTCCCCCAACAGTGACATCTTGCAAAAAAAAGAAAACAGTACAATATTACAATCAGGGTATTGACATTGATATGATCCATGATCTCATTCAGGTTGCCTCACTTTACTTTGGTTCATGTGTGTTTATGTGTGTGTGTGTGTGTGTGTGTGCATGTGTGTTCTGTATGATTTTATTACATGTAGTTTCATGTTTCCACCACCACAGTCAAGATGCAGAACATTTCCATCACGACAAAGATTCCTGGATATAGTTCTTTTATAACTACACTCACCTCCCTCCCATACTCTTCCCTAACTCTCAGAAACTACAAAATACTCCATTTCTAAATTGTTGTAATTTCAGGTGTCTTATAAATTGGAATTCTACAGTCTCTAACCTTTTGGGATTCATTTTTTCTCACTCAGCATATTTTCCTGGAGATTCATCCACATTTTATGTGTATCATTAGTTTGTTCCTTTTTATTACTGAATACTATCCCATTATGTGGATGTACCTGCATTGGTTTAACCTTTCATCTGCTGAAGGACATCTGAGTTGTTTCCAGTTTTTGGCTGTTACAAATAAAATAATTATAAACATTCACGTTCAAATTTTATAGGAACATGTTTTTATTTCTTCAAGGTAAATTCTGGGTCATATGGTAATTGAATGCTTAGTTTTATAAGAAACTGCCAAACTATTTCCCAGAATGGTTGTGTCATTTCACATTACCATGAGCAATGAATGAGTGATACAGTTTCTCCACATTCTCACCAGCACTTGGTGTTATCACTATTTTTTATTTTGGTTGTTCTCATAAGTGTGTAATATCTCATGGTGGTTTTTACTTGCATTTCCCTAATGATTGATGCTGTTGAACATCTTTTCCTGTGTATGTTTGCAATTTGTATATCCTCTTCATTGTAATGTCTTTGAATGTGCCTTGCCCATTTTCTACACAGATCACTGGTTTTTTATTGGTAAGTTTTGAGAGTTCTTCATATATTCTAGATACTAGGCCTTTGTTGAATATGTAACTTGCAAATATCTTCTCCCAGTCTGCAGCTTGTCTTATCATCCTCTTAACAGAGTCTCTCACCAAGCAAAAGCTTTTAATTTTGATGAGATATGGTTTATCAGTCTTTCCTTTTATGGATTATGCCTTTAGTGTCTAAGAACTCTTTCCTTAGCCCTTATTCCTGAAGATTTTATGATTTTTCCTAGAAGTTTTATAGTTTATAGATTTAAAAGATATATACTTTTATATGTTTTACATTTAAGTCCATGATTCGAGTTAATTTTTATATAAGGTGTGAGATTTAAATCAAGTTTTTTATTTCTTTACCTATAGATGTTGTTCTAGCACTATTTGTTAAAAAGGTTATACTTTTTCCATAGAATTAATTTTGTGCCTTTGTCAAAAATCAGCTGGGCATATCTGTGTGGGTTAAATGTAGGTTTTATATTCTGTTCCATTGGTCTTTGTATCTTTCTACCAATACCATAATGTCTTCATTAATGTAGCTACATGCTAAGCTTCAATATCAGGCATGGTGATTCCCTAACCTCATTTTTCATTTGCAAAATTATTTTAGCTATATTAGGGCCTGAAATTTCCATTTAAATTTTAAAGCATGGTTGTGGTGGTTTTTTTTTAAGCCTTTTGGGACTTTGGTAGGAATTTCATTAAACCTATAGATTAATTTGGGTACAACTGACATCTCTATGATGTTATTCATCTAACCTATGAATAGGACATGACCCGTGAACATGACCCAGTTTTGCGATATTCAGACTATTAGCTGATCTTTCCTCTAATTACCTAATTTCTTGTAGGAGAGGGTAAATTTTTTCTTGTTACAAGGACACATTTTATTCGTGAACACTCCATAAGGCTTTTGTACTTGTGTCTCTAAATTGTGAGGTATAGGACACATTTATAATTAGTGTGGTTTCCATAATCACATATGAAAAGCAATCAAGATATCTTAGTGCAGGCTCATTATCCTCTAAAGCACACAGATTAAATGTCCATATTTGATAAGTGCCTACTTGCTAGTTGAAGAGACCCAAACGAGGGTAGAAAATAATACAAACAAAGGTCTGGACAGCAACTGTGGAATGCATAGTTTCTAAAATGGCCTACCAATGGTGGCCCACTCTAAACTCTGCAACCTGTGCATATGATGAGGCCTGACTCCCAGGATTCTTATCTTATACTGACTGTAAGCCAGGATTATCTAGAAGAGCCCCTGTATTCACATAAGTCCTTAAAAGCAGGGGCTTTTTCCAACTGGTGGTGAAGAAAGTCAGAGAGATGAACCACAAGGGGCTCTCCGTATTCCATGCTGGCTTGAAGACGAGGGGTCCATGTGAGTAGGAATGTGTGTGCTTAAGGAGGCCCCCTTGCTGATCGCCAGCAAAGAAATGGGGACCTAGTCCTACAACTGCAGGGAAGTGACTTCTGCCAGCTACCTGAATGAGCTCAGAAGCACATCTCTCTCCAAGAAGGGCAGAGCTTGAACTCAGGTAAGTGGGAGAAACCATTGCCACAGCATTCAGTCGCTAGCAGTGCTGTCCTCTGATGTTTGGGAAACTGAAGCTGTATTATTTTAAAAATCCAGGGGAATAGTTGCTACTTAATAGTTTATCTAATAAAGTATTTCCTTGCATCTCAAACTCCTTTAACCCCTCTCTTGGTGATCCCAACAGAATCCACCAGAACCAGCCTGCTCAGAAGCCAGATGTCCACCCTTAAAAGCACAGACTGCAGTGAGAGGAAGGATGGCCTTTCCACTTCCAGCCGCCGGGACACTCCAAGTGACAGAGGCAAGCCAGAGAAGGGCCCCATGTTAGGGAAGGCTGGGCTCCCTTCGCCCTGTGTGTCTGCTGCTCAAAGTGCTCCATTTGGAGACGTGAGGGGGAAACTCTCATTTTTAGGTGGGTGCGGACTGCTTCCTATTCAGAGGACTCCCTTGTAAATCAGGAATGCCTGCTCTAAAGTGGCTCATGTAACTAGTGTGCTGGTGGTAATGCCTGCTGTCGTGCTGCAGTTTGAATTTGAAAATCTAATATTTCCTGGTTTATTTTCTTCCCTTCATTCGCAGGTGCACCACTTGATGAGCCCCTTTTTGGTCCATATTGTCAGGGTTTTGGGAGCTAAATGTGAGGAAAATATGACTTTTCCACTCAGTTGTTACTGCTACTGATAAAATCATTATTTGTAAAAATAGCAAATTTCTAAAATCTTAATTCCCATGGCCCTTTTCCTTATATTTCAAGTAGCTGATAAACAATAAGTCCCAGCTAAACCCACACACATATACAATCTTCTAGGTAATAGAGAGCACCTGAGAGAAATTTACACCTCTTGTTGTTACTCAGTCGTAGTAACAGGCCTTGTGTTCTTCAGTGCTGATCAGGGTGGTGGCTTTTCCTCAATTTCAATTAACTATCATATTTTCTAAGTTTGCTCTGTGCAGATCCTTAAAGGGCTTATCATATGATTATTAGGATATGATTTCTTAGACATTTAACTAACTCATTCCCAACACCCCTCCTTCTAGATGATGCTTATTCAACTCCCTATTCCTTTGCCTGTATAAATCCAAGTTTATATAAGCATATATTAAAAACCCCAATTAATTTGACATTTTGAACTACAGGGCACAATAGGGATTTGGTTTTCCATGTAGAGTGGAGGAAGCACAAAACAATTATCTGAAACTAAAATGTTGACCAAGGTTCTCCTTTATAACTGGGCGAGTCTAATGAGGGCAACTTTGAACAATCACTGGTTAGTGGTATTCTTGTTTAACATGAAAAAACTATTTTCTGGAGAATGAGAGAAGTGCATGTCTCTTTCCACAGAGGGATCTCAGTGGCTGTGGGGTGAGGTGGGTGGCAAAACAGCGATGGCACCATATTTACCTTGCACTGGTCTTCAGTGTCAGCTGCAAGTGAACCTTGCCTGAGAATGCACAGTGACAGATTGGTGTTCTCTGCAATGCAGTCCATTTACTAGCCCCCAGTCACAACTGAACTCAGAGATGACTGTGACCCCTTTGTATTTTGATACAATCCCATTTTGAGGAAATCATACAACTGACATTTCCCCTTCCCAGGAATGAGCATCCTTCTGACAAGCGAGCACTCAGATGACAAATCATCAGAAAGACTGACTCAAGAGGGAGGCCAGGTTTCTGAGCAAGAGTGAGTACTTTAATTGTACTAGGACAGTTTTGTTATGTTTATGTTTCTTATAAGCTGTAGAACGTCACAGTCTCATGTTCTTAGTTCCTCAAGCACATCTTCAGCAAACTGGCTCAGGACACACGGCTTGGTTGCCAAGAAACTCACCATCCTGGATGCCTTGTCGGTGACAGCGGTCCCTCACAGCCCCGCCTGTGCTCCCGTTCTGGACAAGCATGTTGTTTCCAAGGTCTTTGATGAGGTAAAACTGATTTTCTAAATGCCCCTGCTTGATGTATTTCATTTCCTGTTCAAATAAAAAGTAGTCCGCTTCAGTCTCATACAGTTGTAACAGATGCATATTTCAGCCTTTGAAAAAAATATTTGTAAAGGCCATGAAAAAGGAGAGAAAAAAGTGCTTTAAACAATTTTGTTTTTAAGCTGAGAAGAAATTGGCCTTGCTGGATTGGCAGTTTATGGCTCGACGCTGATGGGTGGCAGTGCGGAGCTGCAGAAATGTTTGAAAAGCCTCGAGGTCAGAGTCATGAGCTGGGACCGAACATCATCCAGTATCAAAGGACAGGGAGAGCTTAGGAGCCTCCTTTGCTTACTTTTGCTTCCTAAATATCGTGACATCTTCTCCATCACAGACGTCTCTGAAGGAAAAAGTCAGAGAAGAAAGGAGAGAAAGAGAGAGGCAGAGACCTGGAGAGAGAGAAAGAGGGAGAGAGAGAGAGAGAGAATGAGAGAGTACCAGGGCAAAAGAATCATTAGAGACAGTCTTGTCCTGGAAGGAGAAAAAAGCTTCCAGTAGGAGGGCGTGGTAGGGTTAAATGTGGAGGAAGGTCAAATAAGTACTGACATGTGCCCTCGAAATTTCCAGGGCTACTGGAAGGTCCTCATCCTTAGCATGAACAAATCTAGTGGAGCAGCCAGATTGCACAGGAATAAGCAACACAAAAGGAACAAGAATGTGAAGATTGAACCCCAGGGCTTCTTGGCAAATGTGGCAGCAACTTATGATTTAAATAGGAACATAGCAGTTTTACAGTCACTAAATGGAAGTAATATCTTTAAAAGACCTTACCTCATACTGAAATCTTTACAGAGGAAATATAGGATGCTTGGGAGTTGTTTCAGAATAATCTGGATGGTGGCAGTAGTGGTGGGAAGAGAAGAGTAGATAAAGCAAGATCGGCCATGAGCTGATAATTGTTAAATTTGAATAATAAGGATATTGAGTTGGGGGAAGCTCATTCTACCATTCTGTCTGCATTTTTATGTATTTGAAATTTTCCATAATAAAAAGTTGAAAAAAATCAAAGGCAGGAAAACTTAAAAAAAAAAAAAAAGAAAGGGTTTATCTAACTGGTCTTGGCTGAGGTTTTATTTGGAAGAAGCAGATGAATTTTGTGAATATTTTTCTTAGTCACATTGAAGAAATTATGCCCATGTAGTACAGCATGTCTTCTGGTTTGACAAAATCAGTGGGTGGTTCTTGCTCTAGGGGTTATGGGTGATCACTTAGTCTGGGTTTCTGATGACTTTACCTCAAGGTGAATGGTCCTGCCTCTGGCTGTGACCTGTGACTGGCAGATTCTATTTATACCTCCAGTGAACTCTAATTTGATTAGTAGGATATCAATTTATCACTTGTTGACTTCTTCCAGAAGCAATAGAGAGAAACTGAACACTGATTTATTGCTTCTAGAAAGTTTTGTGACAGCTTCTCATATTCTGTGTATTTATTTTATTTATATTCGTGAGTTTTATTTGGAATAAAATATATTTAGTGAACTCTCCCTGAAAATAGAATTTTCTTGTGCTTATCATATCTCCTTCTAAGCCTCCCAATAACCCAAGATACACTGGAAAGTGAATTTCTCAAAAAATGAATATGATAGGGCGGGGAAGCGTGAGCGTAAAATCAAAGGAAGAAACCATAAAGGGAATATTTAAAGAAATGTGTTATTTGCTTAAAGACATATGAATAAAATGGAGGTACATCTCAAGAAAAATATTTGTAATATACACAACAGTTATAGAATATCTTAAATATATGTGTGTGTATCCATATAAATCAGTGTATGTGTGTGTATAAATCATTACTCAGTACACACACACATGCACACATACCCTGCCATAAAGTAATAAAAAAAGGATAAATACCCAATGGAAAAATCTAGGGAAAATCTAAAAAGAAAGTCAAAATATGTCTTGCTGGTAAGCAAACATATGCATTTAGAAAAAATGCAAATTGAAAAATAATTTAACAACTCCCCCTGCCATTAGATTTGTAAGGTTAAGAAATAGTAATAAGAAGTGATAACATACGTAAGATGCAATTCGAGTTTTTATATCCTGGTGGTGGGCATATAAATTGGTGCAACCTTGGCAATATATTCAGAGGTGTTAAGAGTTTGCAACCTTTCCTCCAGCAAATCCATGTGTAGATATGTCATAATCTTCATAAGGAGATAATCAGAAATACTGACAAATATATTCAGAGGGTAACTATTGCTGCCTTATATCTAATAATGAGAAAGTTGAAAACACCCTAAAAATCTAGTAGATACATCCATCTGCTGGAATGTCATACTTTCACAAAGTATCATGTTTCTGAAGGATAAGTAATGGCATGGGGGAAAGCTCTCAGTAGAGTGCTAAATGAAAAAAAAAAGAAAACAAAATATATAGCATGTTAATTTGGTTCTATATATGTATGATGTACACATAGCACTCTTTTGCCTTCCTTTCTTTCCTTTACCAAAATGTTAATAGTGCTTATCTGAGTGGTGAGGTTATTGGAGATTTTTGTCCTTTGTTAATGTACTTTAAAATTTTTCTTATAGTACTTTTAACTCTAAGTATGTATTAATGATATGCTAAGAAAAAAAATTAGGAGAAACAGACCTGAAGCAAATGATAAAATAATATAAATACACAGGGAACTTAATTTTTAATTAATTTTTATTTGATAAGTAATATATGAGTAATTCTCAGTACAGAATGACCATTAGGATTTTTTATAGGAAAATGAGGAAGCTTCTCTCTCAACCACTCTCATCTATGAAAGAAACATTGATTAGTTTGGTGAATATCCTTCTAATCCTTTTTCTACGTATATATACATATATATATGTGGATATACAATGTATATTTATACACATGTACATAACATTTTAATAAACATAAATGGGGGGTACTATAGATTTGCTATTTCATCTCTTATTAATGATCTTTAATATTTTAAAAATTAAGGTCTTAAAGACCTCCACATGCATAGATATGGGTCTATATTGTTCCTGTTAGTTGCAGGGTTCTACCCCATTATTAATGGGCATTTATAGTCTGTCCTTTTCTATATTACATGCAATCCTGTAACAGATTTCCTTGCACACAGATTTTTGGGCACATGTGAAAGACTGTCTTTCAGATAGATTCCCTGCAGTAGGGTTGCTGGACCCAAAGTGTATGTACACTTAAGATTTTAACAGATAAAACTAAATCACCCTCCAGATAAATTTGACATTTCCACTAGTTTATATCCCCACAGACAACATTTTATCCTAAGAGGAACTCTATGTAATACTTGTTGATAAGCGTTAGTTCGATGAGGGTAGAAATGCTTTGAAAACCCTGAAAACAGTATTCAGACATAAAATCTTACTCAACCTATC
The DNA here is from genome assembly GCF_030020395.1 of Manis pentadactyla. Lineage (NCBI taxonomy): Eukaryota > Metazoa > Chordata > Mammalia > Pholidota > Manidae > Manis > Manis pentadactyla. The sequence goes on along the minus strand of NC_080020.1, from coordinate 153,838,881 downwards.
CTCTTCTCACTGACTCATATTCTGAAGAAGTCAATGTAATCACTCATTCCAGCCTCCAGAAATGTGCTTTTCAGGATGTATACAATATATCTGTACTCTGAGGGTAATAACATACCTACTTTGGGACTGTTGTAGGAATATACATATAATGGACTGTACTTAGCAGTCACTCAGTAAATGTTGGCTTTTAGCACAAAAAACATTCAACAGATATTACATGCCTGCTGTGTGCAGGCCCTGAGCTGGCCTCTAAATTACAGACAAACAATCCAGCCATTGTTCCTACCCAGACACAACTTGCCACTTCTTGGAGCAAATAGCAATTAAAATAAGAGGTTCTTGTTAAATGTGGTGAATGGGAAGGGAAGAGTAAGGATGCAGGGAAGGCCTGTAACCCAGTTTCAGTTGTCAGGGAAGGCTGCGGACCTGGCCATAGGAGGTCAGACCTGGGGATCTGTTCGGTCCAAGTTCAGAGCTGGGGGAAGAGGAGTTATGAAGGTGTTGAGGTGAGGAGTGTCCTAGGCAGTGGGGAAGCAGGCGGGGAAGTCCAAGGGCCAAGGAAAGTTTGTAATTCCAAAGAAAGCTTAGCGTGACTGGAGGAAGGTGTTACTACATCAGGAAAAGAGGGCCTTGACTGACTAGGGATGTTGAATGTCATCCTGGGGGCAACTGAAGGGTTTGTAGCAGAGGAGAGAGAAGCCCAGATTTGGGCTTTGGCTGCACGGTGGAGAGTAGTTGGAGTAGTTTGAGGCTGGGAAGTTGGGGACAGTTGGGGGGCAAGACCTAGGGGACTGTGACCCAGGTGGCAACACTGGGGATGGAGTCAAGGCTTTATATAAATCCAAGTAGACAGGACTACACAGTATGGAGCTGAGAAGGAGAAACATGTCGAGCAATTCCCAGAAGGAAAAACTGGGAGGATAAGTATTGAAGGTCCTGTTCTTCAGGAGAATATTCTAGTCTTTTGATTTAGAAAGTAAAAGCCAATGGAAGAAGATGAACATTTTTCAAGTGTATTATTCCACTGTGGACTCTTGTGCTTGGTGCCTTTTGTGGCTTTGTAAATTCTCATCACAAACCTGTGGACAGGTAGCACAATCCCTGGCATGCTTACCCTGCTCCAATATTGACAGTAAGAGCAAGAGCAAGAATCATGATAATGATGGAAATACATTGCAATAAATTCCACTTTCACTCTCAAAGCACACTTTCAGCTTTCATTCCTTAATATTTTCTCTGCCTGGAAGAGACCCTCAGCTGTATATGGAAAGAATAAGAAAACAATAATCTAAAAAACATACCCCACTTAGTGGGATGTATAACTTTTTGAGATTTGGATGTAACATTTTATGAAAAAAAAAACACAACAATAGAAGGGAACTGGAAAGAAACATGAATCCTAACCCACTTTATTGAGAATTTTAATTGACTCTTAATCCTATGTTCTGTGCACAGCCACATCTGGGTAGAATTATAAAGGAGTATTTGGATTTGTCCCCAGCTCTTTGATTCATGACTTCTGTATAGGCTCTTTATTGTTCTAGAACACAATGCTGTTTTGGTTTTCAGTGTTTCCTGGACCAGCATCAAATCTGTCCCTTGAAAGTGGAGTATTGAGCAGAAAGGTTGCCTTAGCAACTCTTCATTACAAGATGCTAAGTGGCACTTTTTCTTTCCAATGAACCAGATAATTTACCTGAGCTCTTACAAAAATATTAATTCATCACCAAGTCATATACAGAATAAAACTGTTGTATTATTTGATGAATCTGGAATGCAAAGATCTTTACTGCTAATTGCTTTGAAAAAATGATTTGGGACCATTAGTCTGCATTATTGGAAAGTCTACTTCATCGCCATCATCATCTTTACCAGCAGTCCCTCAAGGCATCCTGCTTTACCCTAACCTGGGTTCAGCACATAGATTTGTGTTCAGAGAGCCTGGGTTTGGACCTGAGCTGTCATTGACTCCTAATGGGTTAAGGTTCCAAATCTAGTACTTGAGGATCCCTCATACTAGGTTCTAAGCAAGGCATTTGATATCATAAAGTATCTCATCTAAAAATTTAGAACAGCCTAGTGAGGGGGCTATTCATTTCATCACTTGGCTGACAAGAAATGTGAGGTGCAAAAAGGTTTGGGATGTTGTTAAAGACACAGCATTTTGTTCCTTTCATATACTGGAGCACTGAACATAGCAAAACTATATATTGAGAAAAGAACTTATTTTAATTAAAAATTTAAAAAGACAGTTATAAAACTATACATATTCATCATGTAGAAAAATTAGACAATATAGATAAGTAAAAAAGAAAGAAAGAATAAAGTGATAATTCTACCACAGATGAATTATTAGGTTTATCTGGTCAGGCCTTCTTCATTACGTACATGTCTTTTGTTCTTTATTTTTGTTTTACCAAAGTGAAGTCAAACTGAATATACTATTTTGTACCTTCATTGTCACTCAACGATCTATTGTGAACATTATCCATGACAACAAATATTTATCTAATATACCAATTGAAATTTAACTTGAAAAATATACCTTTGTATTTTCTAAAAGCTGAGATTGAAAATGTAAGATGTAATCTACACGGTAGTAACGAACATATTTTCATAGGTTATGAATGGTCTTATTGACACACTGCTTCTCTAGGTAACTTGGTAGCCCTGCCTTCATTTCACTCTTTGGAGACTGGAGATGTTTCAGTTTGAAAGCAGACATTTAAGCTTCAGCACTCAGCAGTTTGTACAACTGCACTATCTCTAAAGCCATTGCATCTATATTCAGAGCTCTCCAGGCAGGATTTGCACAGCATTTGCATTTGCATTACGCAGGCGCAGTCAGACGTCTCCCTGGTCACTTGGATAGGAGGCTCTGGGATATTTATTGGAAGAACTGATTTAGTTGGAGAAAAAGTGAAGTAGGTGAATTCAGTCAGGGTTGAACAACAAACATATAAATACCAGTTTCATACTATTTTCTCATTTTCAAAATGTGAGATTGCTTATATGCACAGAGTGTTGTCACATAAATTCACCTGTACTACTATAACAAATAATAGCTGGGCATATAATTCATATTCTGCTTTCTTCACTTAGCATATGTTATGGACATATTTCCTGGTAATGACCCTTTGGGGATGAATTTTAATGATTGTACTAATATCTAATAATAGGAATTATTATAATTTTAAAAATTATTCCCCCATTATTGGGCAATTTAATTGGAATTTTCCTATATCTTTGCTATTACTTAGAACATTAACATTAAAAAAAACTGCCAGTTGCTATGTGAAAATGGTATTTCATTTTAATTTTCTATTCTTTTATTGCTTGGATATAGTTTTCATATGTAAGCTAAGTATCTCAAAGTTTTCTTCACATTATTCATATTCTTAGCAAGCACCTCATTAAAAATAGCTAAGTTAGAGGTGGAGCCAAGATGGCGGCATGAGTAAAGCAGCAGAAATCTCCTCCCAAAACCACATATATCTATGAAAATATAACAAAGACAACCCTTCCTAGAATAAAGACCAGAGGACACAGGACAATATCCAGACCACATCCACACCTGAGAGAACCCAGCGCCTCGCGAAGGGGGTAAGATACAAGCCCCAGCCCCACGGGACCCGAGCGCCGCTCCCCCCCAGCTCCTGGCGGGAGGAGAGGAGTTGGTGCGGGGAAGGAGAGGGAGCCCACGACTGCTGAACACCCAGCCCCAGCCATCCGGACCAGAGCGCAGACACAGTGCATGTGTGGGGTCCTGGATACTAGGGAAACAGGCCAGCAAGACCCGTGAGCGGGTGCCTGAGGCTGGTGCCTGAGGACAAAGAAAAGCGAGCGGTCTGTTTTTTTTTTTTTAATTATTTATTTAATTTTTTGTTTTTGTTTTTGTTTTGTTGTTGTTTTGTTCTGGCAAGTGCTTTCTGGAAGTCTTAAAGGAGCAGGGAGGGACACTTAGTCCAGAGGTAGGGAATCTGGGGATCTCTGGGCACTCCAACACCCTGGGCAGCAGGGAGCACGGAGGCCCCTTATGGAGATAAATAGCCTCCCGGCTGCTCCCCATCCAACGGGGCTCCACCATTTTGGAGCAGCAGCCTGAGCCAGGCCACGCCCACAGAAACAGCAGAGATAAACTCCATAGCAGCCCGGCAGGAAGCAGAAACCCTGTCTGCACGCAGCTGCCCAGCACAAGCCACTAGAGGTCGCTGTTCTCCCAGGAGAGGAGGGCCACAAACCAACAAGAAGGGAAGTTCTTCGAGCCCTCACTCGTCCCAGCTCTGCAAACTATTTCTATCACCATGAAAAGGCAAAATTACAGGCAAACCAAGATCACAGAGGCAACACCAGAGAAGGAGACAGACCTAACCAGTCTTCCTGAAAAAGAATTCAAAATAAAAATCATAAACATGCTGACGGAGATGTGGAGAAAAATGCAAGAGCAATGGGATGAAGTTCCAGAGGGAGATCACAGATGCCAGGAAGGAGAGTACAGAAGTGAAACAAACTCTGGAAGGACTTGTAAGCAGAATGGATAAGATGCAAGAGGCCATTGATGGAATAGAAACCAGAGAACAGGAACACATAGAAGCTGACATAGAGAGAAATAAAAAGATCTCCAGGAATGAAACAATATTAAGAGAACTGTGTGACCAATCCAAAAGGAACAATATCCGTACTATAGGGGTACCAGAAGAAGAAGAGAGAGGAAAAGGGATAGAAAGTGTCTTTGAAGAAATAATTGCTGAAAACTTCCCCAAACTGGGGGAGGAAATAATCGAACAGACCACAGAAATACACAGAACCCCCAACAGAAAGGATCCAAGGAGGACAACACCAAGACACATAATAATTAAAATGGCAAAGATCAAGGACAAGGAAAGAGTTTTAAAGGCAGCTAGAGAGAAAAAGGTCACCTATAAAGGAAAACCCATCAGGCTATCGTAAGACTTCTCAACAGAAACCCTACAGGCCAGAAGAGAATGGCATGATATATTTAATGCAATGAAACAGAAGGGCCTTGAACCAAGGATACTGTATCGAGCACAACTATCATTTAAATATGATGGCGGGATTAAACAATTCCCAGACAAGCAAAAGCTGAGGGAATTTGCTTCCCACAAACCACCTCTACAGAACATCTTACAGGGACTGCTCTAGATGGGAGCACTCCTAAAAAGAGCACAGAACAAAACACCCAACATATGAAGAATCGAGGAGGAGGAATAAGAAGGGAGAGAAGAAAAGAATCTCCAGACAATGTATATAACAGCTCAATAAGTGAGCTAAGTTAGGCAGTAAGATACTAAAGAGGCTAACCTTGAACCTTTGGTAACCATGAATTTAAAGCCTGCAATGGCAATAAGTACATATCTCTCAATAGTAACCCTAAATGTAAATGGACTTAATGCACCAATCAAAAGACACAGAGTAATAGAATGGATAAAAGAGCAAGACCCATCTATATGCTGCTTACAAGAAACTCACCTCAAACCCAAAGACATGCACCGACTAAAAGTCAAGGGATGGAAAAACATATTTCAGGCAAACAACAGCGAGAAGAAAGCAGGGGTTGCAGTACTAATATCAGACAAAATAGACTTCAAAACAAAGAAAGTAACAAGAGATAAAGAAGGACACTACATAATGATTAAGGGCTCAGTCAAACAAGAGGATATACCCATTCTAAATATATATGCACCCAACACAGGAGCACCAGCATATGTGAAACAAATACTAACAGAACTAAAGGGGGAAATAGACTGCAATGCATTCATTTTAGGAGACTTCAACATACCACTCACCCGAAAGGATAGATCCACCGGGCAGAAAATAAGTAAGGACACGGAGGCACTGAACAACAGAGTAGAACAGATGGACCTAATAGACATCTATAGAACTCTACATCCAAAAGCAACAGGATATATATTCTTCTCAAGTGCACATGGAACATTCTCCAGAATAGACCACATACTAGGCCACAAAAAACACCTCAGTAAATTCCAAAATATTGAAATTCTACCAACCAATTTTTCAGACCACAAAGGTATAAAACTAGAAATAAATTGTACAAAGAAAACAAAAAGGCTCACAGACACATGGAGGCTTAACAACATGCTCCTAAATAATCAATGGATCAACGAACAAATTAAAACAGAGATCAAGGAATATATGGAAACAAATGACAACAACAACACAAAGCCCCACTGCTGTGGGACGCAGCAAAAGCAGTCTTAAGAGGAAAGTATATTGCGATCCAGGCATACTTGAAGAAGGAAGAACAATCCCAAATGAATAGTCTAACATCACAATTATCGAAACTGGAAAAAGAAGAAAAAATGAGGCCTAAAGTCAGCAGAAGGGGGGACATAATAAAGATCAGAGAAGAAATAAACAAAATTGAGAAGAGTAAAACAATAGGAAAATCAACAAAACCAAGAGCTGGTTCTTCGAGAAAATAAACAAAATAGATAAGCCTCTAGCCAAACTTATTAAGAGAAAAAGAGAATCAACACACATCAACAGAATCAGAAATGAGAACGGAAAAATCACAACAGGCTCCACAGAAATACAAAGAATTATTAAAGACTACTATGAAAACCTATATGCCAACAAGCTGGAAAACCTAGAAGAAATGCACAACTTCCTAGAAAAATACAACCTTCCAAGACTGACCAAGGAAGAAACACAAAAGTTAAACAAACCAATTACGAGCAAAGAAATTGAAATGGTAATCAAAAACCTACCCAAGAACAAAACCCCCGGGCCGACGGATTTACCTTGGAATTTTGTCAGACACACAGAGAAGACATAATACCCATTCTCCTTAAAGTTTTCCAAAAAATAGAAGAGGAGGGAATACTCCCAAACTCATTCTATGAAGCCAACATCACCCTAATACCAAAACCAGGCAAAGACCCCACCAAAAAAGAAAATTACAGACCAATATCCCTGATGAATGTAGATGCAAAAATACTCAATAAAATATTAGCAAACTGAATTCAAAAGTATATCAAAAGGATCATACACCATGACCAAGTGGAATTCATCCCAGGGATGCAAGGATGGTACAACATTTGAAAATCCATCAACATCATCCACCACACCAACAAAAAGAAGGACAAAAGCCACATGATCATCTCCATAGATGCTGAAAAAATTTGACAAAATTCAACATCCATTCATGATAAAAACTCTCAGCAAAATGGGAATAGAGGGCAAGTAGCTCAACATAATAAAGGCCATATATGATAAACCCGCAGCCAACATTATATTGAACAGCAAGAAGCTGAAAGCTTTTCCTCTGAGATCGGGAACTAGACAGGGATGCCCACTCTCCCCACTGTTATTTAACATAGTACTGGAGGTCCTAGCCATGGCAATCAGACAAAACAAGGAAATACAAGGAATCCAGATTGGTAAAGAAGAAGTTAAACTGTCACTATTTGCAGATGACATGATATTGTACATAAAAAACCCCAAAGACTCCGCCCCAAAACTACTAGAACTGATATTGGAATACAGCAAAGTTGCAGGATACAAAATCAACACACAGAAATCTGTGGCTTTCCTATATACTAACAATGAGCCAACAGAAAGAGAACTCAGGAAAATAACTCCATTCACAATTGTATCAAAAAAAATAAAATACCTAGGAATAAACCTAACCAAAGAAGTAAAAGACTTATACTCTGAAAACTACAAGTCACTCTTAAAAGAAATTAAAGGGGACACTAACAGATGGAAACGCATCCCATGCTCATGGCTAGGAAGAATTAATATCGTCAAAATGGCCATCCTGTCCAAAGCAATATACAGATTTGATGCAATCCCTATGAAACTACCAGCAGCATTCTTCAATGAACTGGAACAAATAATTCAAAAACTCATGTGGAACCACCAAAGACCCCGAATAGCCAAAGCAATCCTGAGAAAGAAGAATAAAGTAGGGGGATCTCACTCCCCAACTTCAAGCTCTATTATAAAGCCATAGTAATCAAGACAATTTGGTACTGGCACAAGAACAGAGCCACAGACCAATGGAATAGACTAGACAATCCAGACATTAACCCAGACATATATGGTCAATTAATATTTGACAGAGGAGCCATGGACATACAATGGCGAAATGACAGTCTCTTCAACAGATGGTGCTGGCAAAACTGGACAGCTACATGTAGGAGAATGAAACTGGACCGTTGTCTAACCCCATATACAAAAGTAAACTCAAAATGGATCAAAGACCTGAATCTAAGTCACGAAACCATTAAACTCTTGGAAAAAAACATAGGCAAAAACCTCTTAGACATAAACATGAGTGACCTCTTCTTGAACATATCTCCCCGGGCAAGGAAAACAACAGCAAAAATGAACAAGTGGGACTATATTAAGCTGAAAAGCTTCTGTACAGCAAAAGACACCATCAATAGAACAAAAAGGAACCCTACAGTATGGGAGAATATATTTGAAAATGACACATCCGATAAAGGCTTGACGTCCAGAATATATAAAGAGCTCACACACCTCAACAAACAAAAAACAAATAACCCAATTAAAAAATGGGCAGAGGAACTGAACAGACAGTTCTCCAAAAAAGAAATACAGATGGCCAACAGACACATGAAAAGATGCTCCACATCACTAATTATCAGAGAAATGCAAATTAAAACTACAATGAGGTATCACCTCACACCAGTAAGGACGACTGCCATCCAAAAGACAAAGAACAACAAATGTTGGCGAGGCTGTGGAGAAAGGGGAACCCTCCTACACTGCTGGTGGGAATGTAAATTAGTTCAACCATTGTGGAAAGCAGTCTGGAGGTACATCAAAATGCTCAAAACAGACTTACCATTTGACCCAGGAATTGCACTTCTAGGAATTTACCCTAAGAATGCAGCAATCAAGTATGAGAAAGACCAATGCACCCCTATGTTTATTGCAGCACTATTTACAATAGCCAAGAATTGGAAGCAACCTAAATGTCCATCGATACATGAATGGATAAAGAAGATGTGGTACATATACACAATGGAATACTACTCAGCCATAAGAAAAGAGCAAATCCTACCATTTGCAGCAACATGGATGGAGCTGGAGGGTATTATGCTCAGTGAAACAAGCCAAGCAGAGAAAGAGAAATAGCAAATGATTTCACTCATCTGTTGAGTATCAGAACAAAGGAAAAACTGAAGGAACAAATCAGCAGCAGAATCACAGAACTCAAAAATGGACTAACAGGTACCAAAGGGAAAGGGACTGGGGAGGATGGGTGGGTAGGGAGGAATAATGGGGGAGAAGTAGGGTGGGTATTAAGATTAGCATCCATAGGGGGGTGGGAGAAAGGGGAGGGCTGTACAACACAGAGAAGACAAGTAGTGATTCTACAGCATTTTGCTACGCTGATGGACAGTGACTGTAAAGGGGTTTGTGGAGGGGGGGACCTGGTATAGGGGAGAGCCTAGTAAACATAATATTCTTCATATAATTGTAGATTAATGATAACAAAAAAAATAAAAATAAAAAGCAGTTCCTCTGTGGTGACCTCCAATAAGTTCTTCACAATGGTATAAAGCGCTTATCAAAGTGTGGGCAAAGGGTCTGTTTGTGTTTACACAGAGGATCAAAACATAATTTGGCTACCCAGAAAACGAACTAAGATACGATATGAAGAAGTTCCAACATCAACATACTCTGGAAGAGTCATTCCAGAAGATGATCATCAAAAAACGTCAACAAAGATCCTGGCGCTGTTGCAGTTGTAGCTGCATTCATCCCACTAGTTCCTGGAATTGCCATTGGAATGAAGAAGGAGATATCTAAGCTGGCCTGTGCATACAGTAAAATAACAAATTTGACTAGATCTATACTGCTGGAACTCAACCAAGAATTAGGAGAAGTGCACGTTGCAGCGCTCCAAAATCTTGAGACTACAGACTATCCACTGTTAAACGAACATATGGGATGTGAACAGTTCCCAGGAATATGTTGTTTTAAATTGGCTGATTTTTCTCAAACTATTCAAATTCAGTTAGACAATATCCATCATATCATAGATAAGTTTTCACAAATGGTTAGGGTGCCTAACTGGTTTTCTTGGTTTCACTGGAGATGGCTGGTAATTACAGGTATGCTTTGGTTATATAACTGTATTCCTATTATGTTAATGTGGGTGCACAATTTAATTAGTAGTTTAAAACCTATACATGCTTAAGTTACTCTACAAGAAGATATATCAAAGAAATAACCAATCTTCCCATGTTTTCTTCCGTCTGCTACTTCTATTGCTTTTCTTCTTCCTTCCTAATTACAATCCTTAAATAGAATTCGTGCCTCATATCGAATTTACCGAGTATCATAATTCTTCCAAGTGGTAAAGATATCTTAAGACAAATGTTGGGCATCAAACCCACAGGGCATAAATCTGCAAAGATGTAAAAAGCCAACCTTTTCAAACAATATTGCTTCTCTCTCACTTACCAACTTTACATTTCCCTGTATGGCCCTGGAAGATGACTGGTTAGCCAGAGACAGGTAAGATTCCTGAAGGGAGGAACAACCTAAGACAGGCACAGTCGCAGGGGGGCCATCAGGTAAGAAATTGGGGATCAACAGAGGTGAGGCTTAGAACCTCACCCCCCCTGTTTTGAGAGAAATCATCTGCATCCGTGGATGTGTTGTTGCCCTTGTCTAGCTTGGATTAATACTTAGCCTATAGGCACACACCTGATCATCTACATTTGTCCTCTTACAACACTAAACTATGTTTTCTACCTTTATCTTGCATCTACCTACCACTTCAGCATTTTATTAAAAATAATAATAATAATAATAATAAGGGAGAAATATGGGGTTCACATATAAATCAAGTATAAAAATCAAACGAATATTCATATTTGACCTGATTGTTTATAGTTCATAATGCATGATCAAAACCGAAAGTTTCTGTGATGACTGCCTTTATACTGTTCACCATGTAAGAACTTATTCACTATGTAAGACTTTGTTCACCATGTAAAAAATAAATAAAAATAAAAATAAAATAATAATAAAAAAGCAAAGTTACATGCATCTCATGCATCAGTTATTAAAAATTTAGATTTGGTGGAATCCAAACTTGATTGTTTGATCTACCCAAACAAAACAGATAAAACAATTTTTAAGCCTCAGCCATTATTCTAATTTACATAGTTTTAGTCTTTCATTGTATTTGATAAATGCATCCTTTTTAAAAGGAATAAAGAACTACAGAGCTTAGTGGAAAGCCATATAACAAAAACTGCAGTTCATGTCTATACCCAGACAGGGATTGAATGAGAAAGTATGCAAAGAGTGCCTAATACTTGGCAGAGAGTAAAGGATAAACACTCTTATGATTATTGAGGGAATTATTTGTAAGTACAGTGGTTGGTTATGGGTATCTCTGATCTGATAGTCCATGAGTTGTAGCAATTTTTTCTACCTTTACACTCAGTGACTCCCTCTCTCTCTCCTTTCTCTCCCTCTTTCACAGTTGAATCACTCTTGGTGTGATTAGTTAATATCAACGTGCTAAAGTTTCTTCTAGGTTAATCTCAAGGGACTTGAAGTTGGTAATACCTTAAGGCTCCCTTTTGTTATCAAATATAGTCCAGAAGGGTCTCTCATTAGCTGGTGATGCTTGGTTTGTATTATAAGAGGTCATACGTAAACCATTTTCAAAGGAGACGTAATCAGTGGTATTACTCCCTAGGAAACAGAGTTGTCAGTTCCTTCATTAAGCATGCTCTCCTCCCTACTTGCTTCTTATAGCAGCAGGGTGGCCAGGATTCTGATCCCTCAAGTTCCTGTGAGAAGACCCCTTGTGACCTCATAGTCACACTAAATTTGACATCATAAAGAGAATATACCATAGGACCTCTGTGTGACCACCATGTTGTAAAAACTAAGACCACAGACTGGAAGCGTGGAGTATGATTTTGTCTCTCTAAATCTGTATGCTGCAAAGAATGAGAGCAGGCGCACATGAGCGAAATTTGAACTACTGCCACACCGAAGCACACGATAACCATGCAAGGCATGAGGTGCAAATCCACAAAAGAGGAAAGTAGAAAGCCAAAGGGTGGTTTTCTTTAGGTCCCTCCAGCCAGGAGTCAGGCTGATCATGGTGAAATGCTATAATGTTGCAAAGTGCTATCATGTGGCTAAATGTTCTGTGGTGTGGATTGGAAATTGAGCCATAAGTTGGCAAACTTGGGAGATCCATTTGCAGACTTCTAAAGGGGTATTTTTTCTAAGGTTCATAAAAACATAAGGGTCTTTGATTTTGTTGAGATTTATTTATTTTTTTCTCTGAAATTTTGTGGGATATGGAGCTCTATTTTGAGATATTTGTTTCTTCACTTCTGCAAGCTTCATTCCATTTTCAAAGTCCAATTGATTCACCTTTAAACCTACTGTTCTGGCTTCTTTTCAACAAAGATTGTTTAGAAGCCACGTATTGAATTCATGTCAAACAAGTAGCGAGGTTTGACTCTACAGCCTCTTCATTTCTTTCTCTTCAGTTTTCTGAATCTACCTATTTTGTTTTCTTGTTGATGTCTTAATCACAAAGTAAATATATGTAGCTTTCAATTTCAATGTCTGTTTTTCCCAAGATAAAATTTATTATTTAGATTATTCTTTGCCCATCCATTTTTTCCTACGGCACTTAGGTATGTGTTTATATTTTTATATGACTGTTGCATCTTTTGGCAATCTAACCTTAATTAATTTTAGTCATAATTAATAAAAGTCATTGTCAGATGCCTCATAAAATTAATTTCTTCTCAGGTAAATTGACATTCTGATTGTTGATTTGCTCAGCCATCATTTTTGACAGATTTTTGTGTATATTTTAAAATTTTAGAATGCTGGCTCATTTTAACAAGTTTATTTTAATCTGTTTTTTTCTCTTTGTCTAAATGCTTCCCCTTTAACCCATTTCATTGGCATTTGAGCTCTTGTCCATGGTGATACTTGAATATTATAGATTCTGAAGGTGGCTTGTGTTAGTTTTCAGTTGAGGCTACATCAGTGTCCTCTCTGCCTTGGGCCTTCTTTCACGGATAAAAGGCCCACACACCAGTGCTGGCTTCAGGCACCAAGCCTGACTGGGGCCCTTGTCTTCCAGAGCACTCTGGTCCCACTTGCTGTCTAGGAGTTGACCTTCCACAGACCCTGCCACCTGGGACACAGTCAACAAGCCCACAGCTTCCACCTGGCTCACTTGTTCACAGTTCTATTCAACCTTTTGTCTCTGAAAATCTATTTATCAACCATGCCTCTTTTCTTTTTCCTTCTTTCCTTCGTCTTTACCTTTTATGCATATTTTTCTTAAACAGTAGCAGCAATAATGAAATTTTTGTGTGATTTTGGAGGCAAGGGGAGCTAAAAACATGAACTGTATAATCTTGATTGAAAACAAAAATTTGCTTCTTAAAAGCAAGTCCCACATTTCTGTAAAGCTTACATGCTCCTTGTGGTTAGAATGATACAATTTTTAAATGATATTATAGCATAGTGTTCTCTTGTTAGACTTTATTTTTTTGATTAAACATTAAGATATAGACGATACCTTTTTAGTGAATGTGTATTTATCCATTTAACAACAAATATTTGTTGAGAGTACACTGTGTGCCAGGCAATGCTCTAGGTGATAGGACTACAGAAGTGAATAAAGTTCCTGCTCTTATGGAGCTTATAGTCTACTAGAGAGAGAGATAATATGCAAACAGGTGAACACGTAATATTATAGGTACTCTTAGATGGTGGAATCAGAGGCATCCTCAAACCCAGAAGTGGGCAGCAAGTGCAGATGGAAAGAACTCAAAAAGAAGCCCTCTGCTTCTGGTATTCTCCCCTGTTCTTATAAAACATAGTTTCTTTGAACACTAAGACTTCTCTGACATGTATAAGAATCTCTTATATGTTGGTAAGGAAAATGGTCAGAAGATGTTATCTATAATCAGATATTCTCAAGAGAAAATCAAATGTAAAACAAACATATGAGAAAAATGTTTAACCCAACTGCTCATTTACAGAGTAGCAGCTATGAGATTCTATTTTTTATTGCCGCTCTCATCAGCTTGACTGTCTTACAAAGTTAACACTCAGTTCTGACTTGAGTTTCCTGAAACAGCTTTGTGTGTGTGTGTGTGTGTGTGTCTGTGGTGTGGTGGTGATTTTTAAAATACATAACTTTAAAAATTGGAAGGAAAAGATTGGTAATGATATCTCTGATACTTATTTTTTCTATATGATTTTCTATATTTTCTAATTTTTCTATAATTATATTGACTGAATGGTCAGAAGAACATACTGGATAGCCATGCAGACCCATTTTGGGAGGCACATGTTAACCTGTCAAATGACACCTTCCTTTGGTATTGATGTGTAGGTGCTCCCTCTGGCACATGTGAGCTACAATGCAAATAAGATGGCACTAATTAACCCCCAAGGAGTCAAGCTCAGTATCTACAAGCAAAAAGTGGAACAGGCAATTAAATCCTATGAAAAGTGAGTATTACTCCTGGCTGCTCCTTAATGGCTGTGCAATTTGTCTGTTTGGGCTTGTTTTCTCTTGCTTTAGCTGAGATTTTTCATCTGGAGCAGCTGTTCAGAAACCCTCTGTAAGAAATACCAGCAGGGGTGGCAGCTAGCACAGGGGTTCCTCAGGGCACTAAGTACGGTGCCTGGGTGTGTCTGACAGACATTTAAAGACCCCATCTTCCTTTTCCAGAATCTATAGAAATCTCATGTTCCCATGAGATCTTTAAAAGCTTTTCTTTCAGCAGAGTGAATGTGATCATTTCAACACCTAACATTCTGGAAAGTGCCTAATAAAACTCCACAATAATGAGAACATGGAGCTAGTATAAATGTTTGCTATTATGTAAACCATTTTTATACTGAAATCATGATCGAGTTGGCTCCAAAGTCATATTCCTACATGGTCACTGTGTTAGTGCCGGGATAGAGGGCCTCTTTTCCCAAGGGCGGATGACCCAGTCTCACCCTTGGCTTGTCATCACCTCCCCTCCCCCAGCACTTAATTAATCCTTGGTGCCCAGACTTTACTTACACTTTGAGCATGCCCAGCTTTTCCCAGCAAGCCTGTTCTTGGAAGCTGCACAGTTGGGTTTTCATTGAGTTTTCCCATGGGTGGGGAAAGGAAATAAAGTACACAAAGATAATGATGTGTCCCAGGCCAGCATGTGCTGGTCTTTTGTCATTTTGCAGTGTGGCTAGTGTGTGTTCAAAAGAGGCTTAAAGACAACTCCTGTCACCTGGAGCATAAGCAGGCCAGAGGCTGGCCTTTGCCTAGTACACCATCGCAGGCCTCCCGAAGTCTCCTTCCACTTGAGCCTTTCCTACTGCCTCACCTGCGGACGAGTCTGTCCGGCACGAGCTCCTGCAGCTGCCTCCATGGGTTCCCCAGGGTTTCTCTGAGTCCTTGTCTGCCCTTAGTTTCTCTCACAGGCAGAATGGACTGTGCCACGGCTTGCAGCCTTCCCCATGGGCGTGAGGCTTTGCTCACACAGACGCTGCCCACCTTCTCTGCCCTCCCCCTGCGCCAGGCAGGCCTTTCCTGTCCTCCCAGCTCTGCTCCTCCTCCTAGTATCCTGCTGTCCCCCAGCTGGCCCCTTCATCCCTTCTGGCCCCGGCGCCAATGGCCTTCCTCAGAGAGGCTGTTCCCGGTGACTCTCCACCACCCGCCCCGCGCAGTGTTCAGAGCACTCATGGCTGCTGTGCAGGCCAGCCTCTCCCCAAGAGGATGTCAGCTCCTGAATCAGGGGCTTGGCCGTCCTGCTTTCTCCCTGTCCCCTCTTCCTAGCAGGTGTCACTATGAATATATTTGACTATTGGAATTTAATTTGAATTTGATCTAATTCAAGTTATTAAAATTTGTCAAGTTTAGTTATTTAAAATGTAATATAATATCATACTACAGTTTAATTTTCTTAAATCAGTCAAATATTTGACTTCTAATATTACCTGGTCTATGAAAGCCTTATGCAGGCTTAAAAGCTAGGGTTTTGAGGTCAGGCAGTTCTGGGTTTCATTCTTGGTTCTGACATCTATTTGGCAAGCCATGTGACAACTGTGAGCTTCAGATTCCTTATTTGCAAAATCTCTCACCGGGCAGTTGTGAGGGTGATGTAAATTATATATAAAGAACAATTAACATTAATTACTTCCCCATTTCATTCTCTGAACCTGCTGATCCTAAAATACGCATAAATAATGTGTAATAGTCACATAGCTCTTCCCACTGTGTTAACCCTTTCCCAAGTGTTTTTAGAAGACAAGGACTCCCCTCCTTCCCAGGCAGAAGAGAGCTCTTCTTCCTTAAAACCAAAATACAGAAATTATAAGTGATTTATCCCCCTTCTTACTTCCAATGAGTGCATCTGGAAAAGCTATGTAGCACTTCGAGAAGTATTATTGTAGGGAAAATGGAAGTTCCAGTGGCCAGGATGTTTACCTGACCCTAATCTACTTGCCCACTATGCCCATGCAATGATGTAATTGGCTTACTGCTCAGGCACATACTTACACACCTGGTGGCAATGAGCCATGTTGTCTGTGTTGCTATATAAAGAGCTCACCCCAGTGCTCTCGCCAGCTCCGGCTGGTAGAGACAGGTTGCTGACTTGCCAGAGACAGACGTGGTTCCAGCACTCAGCCTGCCACTGTGAGAATAAAACTTGATATAAACCCTTTTACCCACAACGTTCCATTGTTAGTTTGGTCTCACTGAATCCAGAGTGAATTTGCCTGGGGCCAAAACCTTCCGGCAAGATCCTTATACTATATTGTTGTTATTATTATTATTTAATATGATTAATATTATTTACTATTTAATATTGAATTGTATTGATTATTTGATATTATTAATTTGATGTTTATATTAAGTGATTTATTTCATATTACCTAGTATTATACAGAACAAACCTTATCTTTTGCACTCAATAGTATTTAAGAATTTTGTTGGTAAATTGTCAATTCCCTTTTCAATCTTGTTCTGCCTTTCTAGAGATATGCATTAAAAAATAATTAATGAAACTTGGTTTATTCCCACCCCATCCCCAATACCACATTTCTAAGGGGTTTTCCACTGCAAGTAAGCCACATATAACCCTAAATCCATATTGTTAGGAATGACCAGGCAGATGGGCAGCTCATAGCCCTTTGGCTGAAGCAGTGACATAAACTGACTCTTTTGGTCACACTTAGTGCCCATGTGCGAGGGTCTTTTTGCATCAGTACTTTAAGAATCAAGGCAGAAATTTTGGCTTTGTGTGTCTGAGCATAAGCTTTGAGTGAGGATTGGCAGGACCATCTGGGTTCTGGGTTGATTTTTCTGCAGCTTATTTTGATTATGAGTGTAGGGTCAAGATTACAGCCCTCAGATCCACAGGAGAAGCAGCAGCTGTAACTTGGATCTGGGACCTTGCTTAGTAACCTCCTCTTATGACCTCTGAAATGCTTGGGCTGCTCATTAGACTTCTGAAATGTCATTAATTTCAAGCTGCTTTGCAAGTGAGTCAGTTCTTAATATAAGTAGATTTGTGAACTAGAGATATAGGAAGCTAGTGAATGCAATCCCTCAGCCAAATTCACTGTCCTAAAACAAAGAGGAGAATGTGGTTAGTAAATCCCTGAATCAAGGGGCTGGACCAGCCTCCGAGAGGCTCCCGGACCCATGCCTTCCCAGCATTCCCAGGGCATGGCTCTCACCTCACACACCTGGTGGCTTTCCTACACTCGTGTACCTGGCCAGTGGAGCCAGAATCGGCACATTTTTGACTGCCCTCAGTTCACAACCACCCACTTTTTCTGCCCTGTGCACTTGGGAATATTTCAGTGAAAATGGAAAATAGAGGAATAATGAGAGCTTATGAAAATATGCTCTTGGAAAAATCCAAAAGAGTGAATTTAAATTAGAGATGTGCTAGCTAATTGGACCCACTTTCACTAGTGATTTCTCAGAGTTCCCCAGCCTTGCCCTTTTTCAGAACCTGGAAGGAATGAACACTGAGTTATTCCTGGCCTCTCTATATATACATCTTACTTACTCCTCTCAGCACCAAGGCAGGTGGTAATATCCTTGCTTTATCACTAAGAAAACAGAGTTTAAAAAGTTACGTGACGCAGGATCGCACAGCAGCAAAGTGGAAACACAGTTTTGCACCCAGACCCATGTGCCTCCAAAGCCATGGTCCACACTCCCAGCCTCCCTGCTGCACTACCTCCACTTTCAAGGTTTGGATTTAAGAGGATTTTTAAGTAAAGTTGTTTTTATTGTTCAGAAAAGCACACATGCCAGTGCCTCCTGTGAATCCTTCTAACACGTTTTAGAGGCTCTGATTGTTGTTACATGGGCCATATGATTAAAGAAACCCAATGTCCAAATAGGTCCCAAAGAACTAAAACTTCAGGTGAGACAGTAGCACTGAGCTGGCTGATGTCTCACTTCCCAGCTCTCTGTCGCTTATAGACCACGCACCTGTGTCAGACCCAGTTTTGTGTGCAGTGCTCACACACAACACAAGGAGGGAGGTGCTGTTATTATCCCATCTGCAGAACAGCTGGCTACCAGCCCACAGTCTCACTGGTAGGAGAAGCTAACTGATTCCAAAGTCTGGCTCTTCACCACATGCCAGACCCCCTTTCCACCATCTCACTAGGCTCATGATGTGAGTCAAGGGCAAGATAGCACCCCCAAAAGTGCGTTCTCAGAACCCTGTGCCATGATACTAGTTCCAGTAGTTAGAAGGATGCCTCCTGGAGAGGGACACTGTTCTCCCACGTCATTTTATTGAATTTTTTTTTTACTTTGGAACACCAGCTCACAACCCTTGGAGCCAGTGTCCTGCACCCCAGGAAGCCCACTTGAGTAATGAAGTAGCAGTACAGAACTGGGCTGGGGCTCTGAAAGAAGCTGTGCTAGTTAATAACAAGAAAAGCAGCTGTGGCTACCCTGTAGAAATCACTGGTGCCACCCTCGTCCTTTCCTCTGGGGTTTGTAGCGTCTCTGCAAACATGTTCAGTGATGAGCTTCCTACAGTCTCAGTACCTCCACTACCAGCCAGCTATGGAATGAGCAAGACACGTCATCTGCCTGCCCCCGTTAGTGGCCTCACTTGGAAAACAAGGAAGGCAAGCTGGTTAATTTCAGAAGTGTGTCCTGAGCCTATTATTTAGGACGTTCTTAGCTCCTTTGACTCTGAGAATCCATGCAGGACAATGTCTACAGAAGGCACGCTAAGGGCACAGTGATATTTTTCCATAGGAAAAAATCAGTGGGATTTAGAAACATCTTTCTGCAGAGATAATGAGGGCCAGTATGCTCACTGCCTTTTCTCAGCCTGGGTTTGACCTGCTTGCACCAGCAGCTGTGCCTTCCCTTCATACTTGCCATGACTGCCGCATAGCCATGGGGCTTCTGCAGTGGCACTGAGAGGGAGCGAGACACTCACACCCAGTGTCTTCAAGCAGATGGCAGTGGTGCTGTCTGGTGGGGATGGGCCCTGGCGCGGGGCTGACCCCGCAGTACCTTGCAGAGCCTGGGGTTGGCCTTTTGCCATGAAATGAAGTATTGTTACTAAATGATTGTTGTTTTTTTAAAATAGGCGCCTGAATAAAATTGTTTGGCAAGCATTATCTCAAGAGGAAAAAGAAAGGTAAGCCAGTTCCTCCTCACTTAAAAAAATTTGGTGAAATTTACAGAACCTACAGTTAACTGTTTTTAAGTGTACAATTCAATGGCATTTTAGTTATTCAAAATGTGCAAACCACCACCTCCCTCTAGTTTCTAAACTTTATCACTTCAGAAAAGCACCTTGTTCCCATTAAGTAATCCTTCCCCACTCCCCTCATGCACTCTGGTAACCACCAGTCTGTGGATTTGACCATTTGGATTTATCACACGAAAGGAATCATACAACATGAGACTGGCTTGTGTCTGGCTTCTTTTACTTAGTTCATGGGAAAATGTAATGTTTTCAAGGTCCACCCAGCTTGTAGCATACAGTGCTACGTTCCTCTTGATACCCAAGTAATGATGCATTGTGTGTACATACCAGTTTGTCCGTCCTTGCATTGACGGATATTTGGATTGTTTCCACTTTAAGGCTGTTATGAATGCTTCTGCAATGCACATTCATGTAGACATTTCTGTGTGGACACACATTTTCCTTTCTCTTGAGTCCATAGGTAGGAGTGGATTTGCTGGATCACGGGGTAATTCTGTGTTTAACTGTTTGAGAAATTTCCAAACTATTTTCTGTAGCAGCTGCACCATTTTGCATTCCCACCGGCAATGTATGAGGGTTCTTGTTTCTCCACATCCTTGCCAACATCTGTTGTTCTCCTTTTTTTGTTGTTGTTTTTAACTGAAGTCATCCTAGTGGGTAGAAAGTGATATCTCATTGTGGTTTTCATTTGCATTTTCTTAATGATCAGTCACATTGAACATTCTTTTCATGGGTTTTTTTTCCCTTTGTTCTATTGATGAGTGTTAAATTGATTTATTTCTTTTTAGTTTGAATCACCCTTGCATTCCTGGGATAGAAGCCACTTTGTCATGATGTATAATCCTTTTGCTGTGCTGTTGGATTTTATTTGCTACTATTAGGTTGAGGCTATTTACCTCTATGTTCATAAAAGGTAAAAGGCTATTTACCTCTGTTTTCATAAAAGAAAATAATCTTGTAGTTTGGCACTGGCATCAAGGTAATTCTAGCCTCATTGAATGTGTTAAGAAGTGATCCCTCTCTTCTGTTTCTTTGGAAGAGTTTGAGTGAATTTATGTTAATTGTTCTTTATATGTTTGTTACAATTCACCAGTGACCATCCTAACCTTTGTGGTATAATATCTCTGCTGATTTTTATTTCTTTCATGGTTAGTGATACCAAACATCTTTTCACATGCTTGTTTGGCCATTTGTATATCTTCTTTGAAGAAATGTCTATTCAAGTCCTTTGCTCATTTTATAATTGGTTTATTTTGTTATTGTTTGTTGAGGTATAAGAGTTCTTTACATATGCTGGGTATTAATCACTTATCAGATATATGATTTGCAAATATTTTCTCCCATTCTATAGGTTGCCTTTTCACTCTGTTGATAGTTTCCTTTGATGCGTAGATGCTTTTAAGTTTGCTGTCATCCTATTTGCCTATGTTTGCATTTGTTGTCTATAGTTTTGGTGTCATATCCAAGAAAGCATTACCAAGTCCAATGTCATGCAGCTTTTCCCTTCTATTTTCTTCTAGGATTTTTATTGCTTTTGATGTTATGCTTAGATCTTTAATCCATTTTTTTAAGTTAATTTTTATATATGGTATAAGTTAAGGGTCCATCTTCATTCTTTTGCATGTGAATATCCAGTTTTCCAAAAACCATTTGTTCAAAAGATTCTCCTTTTTCTGACTGTGAGGACTTGGCACCTTTAATGAAGGTCATTTGACCATATTCATAAGCATATATTTCTGGGCTCTTTATTCTATTCCATTGATTGTGTCTGTCTTAATGTCAGTACCATGCTGTTTTGATTACTGTAGCTTTATAATGTTTTGAAATCAGGAAGTATGAGGTCATTAACTCTGTTCTGTTTCAAGATGGTTTTGGCTATTCAGAGTACCTTGAGACTCCATGAATTTTAGGATGATTTTTTTTCTATTCCTGCAAACTATGCCACTGAGATTTTGGTAAGGATTACACTGAATCTCTAGATCACTTTAGCTAGTATGAACATTTTAACATTCTTAAGTCTTCCAATCCATTAACATAGGATATCTTCCCATTTGTGCACTTCTTTAATTTTTGTCAGCAATATTTTTCAGTTTTCATCATACAAGCTTTTGACATCCTTGATTAAGTTTATTTCTGGGTAAATAATTTTTTGATGCTATTGTAAATGGGATTGTTTTCTTAATTCCATTTTTAAATTGTTTGTTGTTAGTTTATAGAAATGCAACTGAGTTTTGCATATTGATTTTGTATCCCACAACATTGTCAAATTCATTTATTAGTTCTAACAGTACTTTGTGGAATCTTTAGAGTTTTCTACATGTCATGTCATCTGCAAAAAGATATAATTTTACTTCTTCCTTGCCAATCAGGATGTCTTTTATTTCTTTTTCTTACCTAATTTCTCTGGATAGCACTTTGTTTAGTAAAAGTAGTAAGAATGGATATCCTGGCATTGTTCTGGATTTGAGAGGAAAAGCTTCCAATTTTTTACTGTTGAGTATGATGTTAGCTGCGGGCTTTTCATATAAGGCCTTCATTATGTGAGGTAGTTTCCTTCTATAGTTTGTTGAGTGTTTTTCTTAATAATGAAAGGGTACTGAATTTTGTCAAATGATTTTTCTACATCAGCTGAGATGATCGTGTCTGTATTTCTTCATTCTGCTAGTGTAATATACTATATTGATAAATGTTTATGAGTTGAACCATCTTTGCATTCCAGGAATGAGTCTCACTTTTCACAGTGTATAATCCTTGTTATATGCTGTTAAATTTGGTTTTCTAGTATTTTCTTGAGGATTTTGCATCAGTGTTGATAAGGGATATCTGTCTTACATTTTTCTCTTCTTGTTGTATCTTCACCTGGATTGGTGTCAGAGTAATGCTGATTTCATAGAATGAGTTTTGAAATGTTCCCTTCTCTTCAGTTTTTGGAAGTATTTGAGAATTAGTTTAACTCTTCTTTAAGTGTTTGGTAGAATTCTCCACTGAAGCTACTTGGTCCTGGGATTATGTTTATTGGAAGGTTATTTGCTTGCTGATTCAATCTCCTTCCTAGGTATAGGCCTGTTCAAATTTTTTACTTCTTAATGATTTAGTCTTAGTTGGTTGAACGTTTCTAGGAATCAATTTCTTCTAAGTTATCCAACATATTGGTGTCTAACTGATCATAGTTGTCTCTTATAATCCCTTTTATTTTTTTGACATCAGTTGTAATGTCTCCCTTTCCTTTCTGATTCTAGTTATTTGAGTCTCCTCTTTTTCTCTCTTAATTAACCAAACTAAGCATTTGTCAGTTTCACTGCTCTTTCCAAAAACCAACTCTTAAGTTTCATTGATTTTTCTATTGTTTTTCTATACTGCATTTCAGTTATTTCTGGTCCAATCTTTATTATTTCTTTCCTTCTGCTAACTTTGGGTTAGTTCTTATTTTTATAGTTCCTTGAGGTATAAAGGTAAGTTGTTGATTTGAGATCTTTCTTTTTTTAATGTAAGCATTTAGCACTATAGAGTTCCTTCTTAGTACTGCTGTTACTGCATCTCATACACTTATATTTTGTGTTTTCATTTTCATTTATCTCAATATACTTTCTAATCTCCCTTGTGATTTCTCCTTTGACCCATAGGTTGTTTGAGAGTGTGTTGTTTAATTTCCACATTTGTGGATTTTCTAGTTTTCCTTATGCCATTGATTTCTAATTTTGTTCCACTGTGACTGGAGAAGATATTTTGTATGATTTCAGCCTTAAAAAAATTTAAGACTTGTTTTTGACCTAACATGTGATCTCTCCTAGAAAATGTTCCATGTGCATTTAAGAAAAATATGTTTTCTGCTTTTGGCTGGTGATTTGTTCTATATATGTCTGTTGGGTACAATTAGCCTGTAGTGTTGTTCAAGTCCTCTGTTTCCTTATTGATCATCTATCTAGTTGTTGTATCCATTATTTAAAATGGGGATTGGAATCTCCTAGTTTTATTTACTGTCTATTTCTCCCTTCAATTCTGTCAGTATTTGCCTCATATATTTGTGAACTCTGACATTAGGTGCATATATATATATATTTATAATTATCATATCTTCCTGGTGGGTTGACCCTTTTACCATTATATAGTGTCTGTCTTTGTCTCTTGTAACAGTTTATGACTTAAAGTGGTCATATTTTGCTGATTTTTTCTTTGGCTTGATCAAGTCTGCTTTTGAACCTCTCTAGTGAATTTTTCAATTATATTATTTTTTAGGTCCAGAATTTCTGTTTAGTTCTTTTTTATAGTTTCTATATCTTTGTTGATATGCTTATTTTGTTCATGCATTGTTTACCTGATACCATTTAGTTGTCCATCTGGGTTCTCTTTGAGTCATTGAACATCTTTAAGACAGTTATGTTGAATTCTTTGTCAGGTAATTCATAGATCTCTATTTCTTTAGGTTAGGAATCTAGAGATTTATTTCATTCCTTTGATTGGGCCATCTTTCTGTTTTTTTGTATGCCTTAGGATCTTCAGTTGAGTTTTGAGCACTTGAAAAAAAAACAACTCTTCCAGTCTTTACAGACAGGCATCTTATGAAAGAAGACATTTACCAATGATCTGGGCTAGGGATTCTAGGATCTCTTAAACCTTTTCTGGAGATATGTCTTCTCTAGACTTTTGTGTGTTATTTCCCAGTTAAAGAAGTTTTCCAGTTTCTTCTCAGGATCCAATAATCTCTTGCTCCTCTTAGTGTCTGCCTTTGGTACTGCAGCATCTCTGGTGCTGTAACGAGTTACGGAACTTGCCTTTGTTCTCAGCCACCCCTAACCTGCCATCCACAGTATACTGGCATTCCCATCAGTGCTTTGAGTCAGGCAAGACACAAACCAGTTTCTCAGGCAGGCCCCCCAAAAGCCAGAATGTTGGAGGTATGTTCATTCTTCTCTTTTCCTCTTAAAGGAGAAGCCAGGAGCTAGGAGTTTTCTCCCAATTGTACTGCGCTATGTCAGGAAAGGTGGGGGTAGGTAGGCAAGGCAAAATGCAGCAAACTTTCCTACCCACTTCAGTGTCTACTCTTCTCAGTTTTTTGCTTGTGTGGAGTGCGGCAACCTCTTAACTGGTTTCTGGAATTCTCACAAAGGCAATCTGGCTCATTAATTTTTGGTAAGTTAATGTCTCTGTGGGGGAATGAAGGTTTCTAATCCTACCGTCTTGCAGATGTCATTCCAATTTAGATTTTTAACAAAAATGTTTGCTGTTGTCTGGACACAAATTTGCTTGTGGATTGAGTCCAAGGGTGTGCTGGGCTTACACTATACTCTCCCAACACCCTACATCTAAAGGAAGAAAGTGACACCTTCAGCAAAAGGTGATAATTATGAAATGCCTGTCTCTCTTTCTCTCCTCTTCTAGGAGTGCTTGACTCAGTGGTAGTCAGGTCTAGAAACAGAATCCAGGACCTGGGCCATCACACCACATTGGCTTTCCCTGGAGTCTCATAGACTGTTCATCAGCTCATAGGAAGTTTGGCTTCTGTTCTTTGTGCACCAAAACAAAGAAGCTAGAAAGTTTAAGCCTAGGTAGGCTTATAGGAAGGAGAGGAGATCAAAAGAGCTAGAATGAGCTAGTAGAAAACCTACTCCCCTGAGGCCAACACCTGGGTTTGATCTTGGTTTGCTTCCCTTGCTTTGTGTGCCAGGGCCACTGCTAAGCACAGTTGTGTGAAAGCTCTTTGAAGTTCATTTTTGGTTCTGCCAAATGTCAGGCCTGGGGAAGAAAGAATGGGTTCCAGATATGCAAAAAAACATTGTCAGGAAAAAGAAGTCGTGTATGTCAGACTTTTTTAATAATCATAGAATCAGATTAGGTAATGGGGAAAAGTGTCCATCATGATTCACAGACATGGTCATTTTTAAGCCACCAAAGTCCTGAGAGACCAGGAAGCGTGGCTGTGAGTCTGTCAACTGATACCTGGCGTCTGCTTTGCTAGATGTTTCTCGGGGGAGGATTTACTGAAAAAAACGTCCTTCTTTGCTGTTTTCTCTTCCTCCTTATCCTCCCCCTTTCCTTCTCTTCTTTATTCTCCTCCCTCTTCTCCTCCTTCTAGGTTAGATGCAAACAAACCAATGCAGTACTTGGAAAACAAGGCAGCCTTAAACAAGGCATTAGAGCGGTTGAACTGGCCCATTTCATTCAAAGAGCTGTCGATTCTGGAAAATGAAATCCTAGCTGGGAAAATGTACATCAAGCAGGCCGTGGAATTCCAGGAGGCTGCCAAGAAGGAGACTTATGTGAGCAAGACCCTGGAAGAGGTAGGTGCCGGTGAGGGTCTGACTCTCCTCCCTCCGTCCTGTGCTAAGGCACTGCCAGCCCTGCCTTGGCCTTCCTGCCTCCCCACCCCCACCACACTGACTTCCAGAAGAGTTAGAGCTAAGCCAGTTCTGGTCTCGGGACTTCTTTCCAACAGAAAGCAAATGTCATTTGATTTTACTCTGCCTTATTTTTTAAATAATACATCTTTTAATTGAAAAACACAAAACAGAAGTATAATATAGTGATTACAGATCTGGACTTTGTATGAGCCAGAGCAGAGTCCACCCTCAGGTCTACCACCTAATTCCTGTTTGATTTGGACCAGTTACTCCATCTCTTCAAAGCTCAGTTTTTTAAATCTATAAAATAGGAGGATTACTAATATCTGCCTCATAGGGTTGTTATGAGAGTAAAATGAACTTGCAAAGTACTGAGTATTGAAAGTCCTCCCATAAGTGTTAGCGTTATTAGTAACAAAACAAACTTTCTGGGAAAAAAATTGATAACCTGACTGCCTTATTATTACCACTTTGGATCATTTACTTTAAGCTTTTTTCCCTCCTTAGATAAATTGTTGACATAGAAGCAGAATGTCCATAACCATTTCCTGTTCTGCTTTTTGATATAGAATTACCCATATACTTCCTCTGTGTTTTTTCCTGACTCTTCAGATTGATATTTTTGTGGTTACTTAATATTCCATGGTGTGTAAATACCCTGATTTATTAAGTTCTTCATCGAATGTTGGACATTTGGGTTATTTCCCAGTGTTCTTCTCTTTCACATAATGTTTTAATGACTTCTGTAGTTCATGTAGTTTATTTTCTTAGGATAAACTTTTAGGTGTGGGATCCTTGAATCAAGGACCTGAACATTTTGGAGCTATAAATACATGTTGCTAGTATAAAACCCCTTTCTGACTGTGCTTGGGTGTGTGTAGACTAGAATCGATCATCCAAGATCTCACTGAATTCTATATAATTTTCCTTTTTACTATATGGTAGGCTAAAAAATATACCCAGAAACTGATCTTTCAGATTCATCTTCTGGATTCATCTTTTTGCTGAATGATACTCATTTTGCCTGGCCTTAAATTCTGTATTTGCTGCTCTAAATTCTTGTGTTCTGTTTTATTTGTTTCTCTTTAATTCTATTTTTCTCCCAGGAATCACATGTTTTCCTTCAGTGTCTTTAGCACAGAATGCAAAAATTTTATCAGAGCTTATGTGTATTCATTTTATTCAAACAAAGTGACTTGTACAGAGTCACTCCTTGGGGGGCACCTGATGCCTCCACACACGTGGCTCTGTTGACGTTCCTCACTGGAACACACATTCAGGTAGCACCCACTAGCTTTGTTCTGAATCACAGGAGGCTGCTTTTCACCACATTAACAACTCTTCCCATTTTAAAATTGACTATATAGATAAAGGAATAATGGTGGCAAATTCTGCTGCCAGGCAGTGATGTCTCCACAGTTCGACCTGGGAAAGTCCATCATTTGGGACCCATAATGGTCTGTCTCTGCACTGGAATGAGTGTGGGGTGTGGCTGTGTGTTCAGCTTCTCCCAATGTGTAGAGTAGTGCTTGATACCCCATGGGAACTCATAAATATCTCATCCAATAAATGAAAGAACAAGCAGAGAGGAAGGGCATGATGAGTGGAGGAGCAGATTCTTGGGGAGAAGGAGTCAATCACATTAGGCCCTTCAGATTCTTAGGTGTCCACAGGGCATCTGGGGAAGAAACGCCAATAAATAGCTACATGTTTGGAGCTTAGGAGAGAAGTCTGGGTTAAGGAAATAGATTTGGAGGTCAATAAGGTGCTAAGAGAGAAAGAGGAGATGGTGGAAGGGACCACACAGGAAAGTCAGAGGAGCAGGAGGCCTGGGGTAGAGAGTTGTGATGTGAGGCCTGTTGGGGAGAGGCAGACAGACCTGAACACAAGTCTCAGCACCTTCACCGTCTGTGACCTTTCATGGGCCTCTAAGCCTGTTTTCCTCATCTTTAAAGCAGAGAAATCAAAGTACCTACCTGAAAGATGGGTGTGAGACAACACACACAATACGCTTAAGGCCATGTGTAGCTCAACAGTCCTAAGACTCTGTAGCC
The DNA here is from genome assembly GCF_030020395.1 of Manis pentadactyla. NCBI lineage: Eukaryota > Metazoa > Chordata > Mammalia > Pholidota > Manidae > Manis > Manis pentadactyla. The sequence goes on along the minus strand of NC_080020.1, from coordinate 153,810,708 downwards.
CTCAACACACATGAGCAAGCATTCAACAGTAAATGTCCTCAACATGTATTGTCCGTTATTGCCATTTCTGTTATTAAAGTTTTACTGAGGGGTTTTGAAAAGTCATATAGAATAATGTCTAGAAGCTATTTGATTTGACAAAAGAGAAATCATTAGTGGTCTTAGCCAGAATCATTTCAGTGGAATTGTGGGAGCAGAAGCCAGTGTGCAATGAGTGGAGGAGTGGATAGAAGAAAGCAAATACAGGAAGTGAAGATTTTTGTTTCAAGATCTTCATGGGGAAGGAAAGGAAGAAGAGAAGACAGGCACTTGAGGCATGAGCCAGAGTGAGAGGAGGCATTTTGTTTATGTACTGGTGTTGATGGTGCTACGCTGCCCCCATTCTTGGCTGGAGCTAAGTCTGTCCCTTCACTGCCCTGTCCCTGCACAGGTGTCCAAAGCCCCACTGTTTGTTCAGGGGTCATCCATGGGCCCAGGACAATTGTCTACAGGAATGAATGGGTGGAGGGGGGGGTTCATACTTGGCAGTTCTTTCCACTCCTAGGCTGGTCCTCTGCAATGGAAGATTTTGTGTATTGTTTTCTTTAAACAATACTTCTCCTTTCCCTATGTGATGTATTCTGAGATATTTTTATTCCATTTTTATCATGTCCCACTGGTCTGAGTTCATGACCCAGTAACAGGTCTTAACCTCCAGTGTGAAAAACATCAGTGGTACCAAAGGTGAAGATTGCAAGCCCTTATGAGATCCTGGGGTGAAAGTTCACCACAGACGAAAGTCATTTTTACTGAGTTGTATATAAACATAGTCTTATTTTACATTCTTCTAGAATAGGCCAAAGATTTCGATCACTGGTTGTAAATTGGAGAGGAAGAAACCTTCTGTTGTTTATTAACACCTCCTAGGATTTACTGATAATGTGTGGCAAAAAGTGATCAAAGTTTGTTTGGAGTGGTATTCAATCAGAAATGCCCAACTATGTTCAAAAAGGAGTGGTTGCCGTATTGTGTCCACTTCAAGCACCTTAGGGAGCCTGGATGTCTGTGGTTCTCTGATGCTCACCTCTGCAGTATGCAGCCACCCCATCAGTTCCTGAGTCTGGGATAGGTTCACGATTTTTCTGTGGCTGAGGATCAGAGATGGGAATGGCTGTACAAGCCAGTGTCCGACTAGCCTGCACCTCACTTGTAATCTTTCCTTTGCATCTCTTGCTGGCCTGGGATCAGCCTAGTGGAGAACTATTATCCCACTTGCTCTCCTCAGCGCCCTGCACTGGTCATTTTCTATGCTCTGATTGCTTCCCCCTGTTTCCACAGTCCACAAGTTTTGTGGCCTCCCCAGGGTGCTGGGCTCCCAGACCACACAATGAAAGAAGAAATCTGAAGTCTGAAATGTTACATTCCCTTTGAAAACTCCCTTCCCCAGCAACCCTCTAGTTGCTATGATTACAGATTTCACCATTATGGGCCAATCTGGGCCCTCAGGGCTGTGCTGTGGTGGAAATCACCACAGGGCATCTGAATTAGAGCTAACCTTCCGGGCTTCTCCCTAGGAGCCTGGCTTAGGGCAGTCAGTGTCTCCTGCAACATTTCCTTACTTGGAAGGATTGTCCTCTGGAGTAAATCCCACAGAATCCAGGCCCAGAAAGATCCAGCAGGCTCTCCATACCCATAACCTTGACTTCCTGGGAAAATCTAGAGGCGGAAAGTCTTGTGAAGCTATAAGCAGCTGTCAGCAATCCTACAAGAGGCCTTGGAAATGTACCTGCACAGCTGGCTGCACATGTTTACTTACCAGAATTGTGACTGGCAAGGAATCTGGAGTCTGTGTCCTTTAGGAATGGTGCACTGAGCATTCTACTCCATGAAAAACTAATCAGGAGAAAGAAAGAGTTAGGAAAATGCATAGAAGTAGGAGGACATGGGTGTGGCTGGGTGATGCAGAACTGGAAGAATGAAGGGAAGAGGAGAATTGGGTTGTGACTTTGGCACAGGAGTATGTTAGCCAGGGAGACTTAGAGAGAAACATCTTTGAGTAGTATAAAATGATGTCAGAATAAGTAGAGTTGTTATCTTTACTCCCAAATAATAATGGGACCAATTGTCATTCTTGAATTGCAGCCCATCCTTTTGTTGGGGGGAGAGGTTGGTTCAGAAATGCAGGGAAGTCAGAGTACCGTACCAGGTGAGGGAGGAATTTATTAAAGAGAGAGTATCAGGGAGTGACAGATTCTAATAGTAAAGGAAGTTCATTGAACTGCTACTCAGCATGGGGCATGTCCCCTGCTAATTCCTTAAGCCAGTGTCACCTCACTTCTAGTGTCTGCTTGGATTTGCATGGCATGGGAGCTGAGCCCCTACCACCCCAGGATTTGCAGGAGCTGCAGAGCACTGGATGGAGTGAGATTATGTTCTGCGAACTTCCTAGAGACAAAGAAAGGAGATTTTCAGGCAGGCTACTCAAGAGCATGACCGTAAGCTACAGGCGATGGTAATCTGCAAGCCTAGATATGAGCTCTCAGCAGCCCCTCTTTACTTATCTGAAATAGGACAGAGGGAGTGAAGGTTTGAGCTTAAATTTGGAGAATTAGAATGGCAAAAGTAACAAAGACACTTACCACTGGAAAAGTGCAGAGACAAAATTTTATAAGTTGAGCAGTGAGAAGTTTATTTAAAGCAAAAAGGGGAGTGCAGGCTACCTCAAATAAGAGGTGCTGAAAGATTGGGAAAATGCTATGCACTTAGAAAGTGCAGGCAACCTCAAAGAGAGGTGCACCCCTAAGGTTGAGAATTTTCAGGAATGCGACAAAGGGCCATGTGCAGACTGGCCAAATTGTCTCAGAATGTTCAATTTTGTTAAGACATTACGTTTCCTTTTTTTTTTTTTTAAACTTAGCACAAGAAATTTATTGCTTTGATTCCTTTCAGGATATCAGCTTCTGTCTGGAAGCATATCAGTCAAGACTGTCTCCCCTGCCTCCAGGTGGGCTGAGCCACCATCCATTTGATTAAAATGCAATCTTAGCTTTAGGATAGAATTCTTCCTGAATAAGCTGCACCTTTTAGCAGGTGTTAAAGTAAATCTTACAATGATGTGTTCTAATTGACACAGTAAAAACATAGGCTATGCTGAGATACTTTTCTTTATCTGAGGAGTATTCAACATTCTAAGTCAAGTTGCTCTTAACCTTCTGAGATTTTATTTTTAACTGGTTAACTCTTTGAATCCTTTCTGGTGGGCTTCACTAGCCTTATTCTCTTCCCACCCCACTCATATCTATTTTCCTGCCTAGCATTTTGATAGTTCTCAACATTCCCTCTTTAAAGGGAGAAGCAAGGAATCACACTAACCCTTTACAGTTAGTCAGCTTTTCATCTCACTAGTAAAATCTCTAGTCTGTTCTGTTGAGCCTGGTAGAAAAACTAACTCCCCAGTGACTGTGAGCTGCTCTCCAGGAGCACATAAAATGCCCTGGTTTGAGGGTGGAGAATTAACAAGTCTGCGTTGTCATCAGTGCCACTGCCTTCACAGAAAACAACAAACACACAGTCAGGCCAGTATCCCAGTGATGAGTTAACATCCAGAAAGTGGGCCCTGAGGGGTGATGGTAGGAGATGCGACCAGGGAGGGCTGAAATCTCCGAGAGGCCAGGCGCCTGATGAGGATGCCAGAGAAAGAGTGCCGCCAGTGTCATGATTCTGTCAGCCAGCTGGGTGCTAAGGAGAAAATCCTGCTGGGGAAACACCAGTCACTGAAGTAAATTCAAATAGGAGAAGAAAAGCTTCCATCAACTCTGAGTATTATCTAAAAAGTGTTCTGCTTAGTATCCTGATGTACGGGAGTAGGAAGGCAGGAGTTAGCTCTAGGGATTCCTGAGGGGACAAAATTGCAGCCAGATTATCCAAGGCTAAAGGCAGCCGACCCTCTTTGCTGGAGACTTTGTCTAGACACACCAGAGCTCTATCCTGCTACTCTGTTTTTCTTTTTTCATAGGCATAAGTTCTTCTCTCAGCAGGCTTGGGATGGTCACTGACCTCCCTGTCTGCAGTGTGGAGCACTCATCATAGGGTCCCAGAAGGAAGCGACCCCATTCATTCCTTTCCAGTGAAGAAATGTTAATTAAGGGACTATTCACAGAGGTGGGGGTGGGCCTGAGGCAGCCAGTCAGGGACTTGAGCCCCCAGCGACTGGCAATAGCAAGAAGTGGTTATCCTGTCCCCTAGATGTGTAGGGGTGGAAGGAAATTGTGCTGTGGAGCCCTGTGAGAGTGAAGTCCCTGAGGAGGTGTGGGGGATAGTCCTAGGGAGACAGGCAGGGAGGGAGCATGTGCCCATACCCTGTCTCTCCTCCTCCTGCTGCCCACTGACCTCTTGCCTCCCACTGGTTCACTCTTTCTAGACCCCTGCTGGCAAGCCAGGTGGGGGTGGGGGGTGGGGTGGGGTAGGCACCCCACCTCCGCCCCCCTCCCCTGCATAGAGCAGGGCATGGCAGGGCAGCTACTGGATTGGGACAGGTGAATGGACCCGAGAAACCAGCACAGAAATGTCTTGAAAAGTTTTCTTAAAGTCCCAGCATTTATTTATACCATAGCCTCATATGAGATATTTGTAATACCTAGAGGAGACAGCCTTTTGTGGTCTATACTCCAGGCAATGACACAAAAGTGGCTCCAATAAGTGGCTTTTGTTCATCTCTGGAGTGGCAGCATATGGGTCACTGTATTAGTAACAACATCCAAATTACAAATCTCAAGGCTACGGTAATTTTCAGATTTAAATATGTAAAACATTTCAAATTTTCTCTGATTTTTCTCTAAAAGAGCAACGAAGGAATATTCCCTGACAAGATGTTACAAGTTTGCTCTTCAAGCTAATGCATATTTATTAGGTTCCTTTGCTGCTACTAAAAAAAATATGCACAGAAAATTCTTTCACAAAAGCCCTTTGAGCTGCTATCCATTAATGTTTGACTGGGGATTTTGCTTTCAGAGGGGTTAGCTCTCTCCACACCCAGCACAGTGCACGGTTGGGGATGGGAGGACAGGTTTGTAGTTCAGGGGCTCCACCCTGGGGTTGCTTCCTGTGCTCCCTAAAGAGCCGCTCGCACAGCACCAGGAACCACAGACTGGGCTGAGAGCAAGGCCAGATCGCCCACCCCATCAGCGACCTCAGGAAGGAGCCCCCAGAGAGGGAAGTGGAAACTGCTCAGAAGTTTTGGGGACGTGTGTTTCTCATGCTTTGTTTTCCAGTTATCCTATTCCCTGAGGAGGAAGGGAGAGCAGCTCCACAAAAGCCCTCACCTATACCCCTCTGGATTTTAAAGCAAGACTGAGTGCTCAAGAGACTTCATAAAGGGGACAGTAATTGTCTTTGCATGTCCTCCTGCCCACAGCTTCCTCCTTAAGCCTTGGACTCACAGTACCCTTCGTGTCCCTGTGAGTCCCAGTGTGAACAACTGGGCTTCTGAGAGGTCTTGCAAGGAGACTTAGCTCCTTCTTCAAAAGGGCAGGGCTAAGGCAGAAAATTCCACTTAGAGTTTCATTCCTTTGGCATAATGGTTTGTGTTCTGTTAAAATACAAATGCCCTAGGAAGGAAAGTACACCAAAGCCTCACAACTCATTTACTAGGGGTTGGTCACTCCATGGCCTGGGGGTGTTGGGCGGCAGTTTCCCACTCCTACGTTACATTTTCCTGTAAAGTCTTTTTCTCATTGTCTCTCCAGAGCCTGTTTTAAAACGGTTGTAGACAATGGACATTCTCGGGATGGAGGAAGCCCTTCCAAATCTAAATGAGGGGAGAGATAGTGAAGGTCAGAAAATGCTCCAGGCTGGCCCTGTCCTCCTAACCAAGCTTTTAAAGAGAGCTGAATTATTCACAAAGACAGTTTGCAAATGTTCTGGTCTTATAGTTAGGTACCCTAGAGAGAGAAAGGTCAAAATACTCCTGGTACTACGTGTATTATCTTGATTAAGGCAGTCAGAGACTTAGTTGGCTCTAAGGACAAAATATGGATAGAGAAGCATGTTGGAGCTTCTATGTGGCAGCTGCTCAATAATATGAGGCAGGAAAAATATTTAAAAGTGGTTTTATTACAGTATTTGCATCAAAGACTAGTTCTGGTTAAACTGTAGAAAGGCATTCTGTACCTGGCATGGATGCATTGTGGTTGTTAAGTGAACAGTCTTAAGGCATCAAACATTTAGTAACTTCACTATCCCCACCAATGCAAACCTTGAAAGTAAGTAATCAAGTGAAAGGATAGTGGCACCATTTTAGATCCTGTTTTACATCACCTGGTAATTGGAACTGGCAACGAAGTGAATTGGAGTCTCTGAGTGAGGCAAAATCAAATTACCCAGTGGACAGCGCCATTGCCTGTCTGACTCACTCAAACCAGCATGCATCTATCTGCATGCACCTAAGCCTAGGGACATGTCAGCTTATTTATTTAGTGGTAATATTTCTTGTTTTCACAATCTGTCCTCTCTAACTCTTGTCCTCCATGGATTGCTTCTAAGAATTCAGTGACATACTTGTATTTTGCACGTGCATAGGTGAGGTATGGCAGGAAAGGAACAAGGCTTGTAATGTTCTTTGATTTGGGTTGTACAATATCTCTAAAGGCTTTGGTAAGATTCAAAAATTGCAGAGTATCATCTTTCTGGAAAGGTCCTGTCAACAGTGTGGCTGAAGGGGTAGCATGTCTAACTGCCCTGATTGATGTCCTTCCATCCTGGGAAACCAGTGTGCTGTTCCTGTGGAATGAACCATTGTGTTAAAGTTGGTCCCATAGGCTTGTTCTGCTATGGCTACTCTATCTGTGAGGTAGCTGATTTGATTGTGTAGTGGTATGAATGAGTCATTGAGTGTACAGTGAATGGTTCCTTCCGTAAAGCTACGTGTAGAAACAACCAGATATGAATTGCTGCCAATAGTAGTAACACTAGGAAACAAAAGCAGAGTGTGAATTAAACGAAAAAAAGCCCTCTAGTATCTAATGGCCCTTTCAGGTGAAATCACAGGTGTGTGAATGATTTGAAGGGGTGATTTTTTTCCAGCCATTTAGAAAGGCATTTTCTTAGGTGGCATTTTCAGTGTGTTAAAAATGAGCATTATACTACTCTGCATTCTACCATTCATTATCATTGCCCATGCGGGGAAGATCTTCACAGAGTGAAGGATGGTTTTGTATCAGATGAATTGTTAACTGAGTGACAACTATACAAAAAAAGAGCTCTTCAGTGCTTTCAGGCCACGGACTTCACCAATTTATACTTGAAAAAAGGTAGAAAGCAATCTCATTGATTAGTTTCTGGCTAGGATATTGAGAGACTATTTGGAATCTAGAGTAAAGGGGGCTAGTTAAATAAATGATGTGAATATACTCATTTAGAATTTAAAAAAGAAGCTTTAAATGTCTCTAGGCATGAATTCTAGTAAATAGTTGTGTTCTATTGATGGAATCTAAAGGGGGGAAATGCCTTTCTGGGATCAATGTGAACATCTTACTAGAGTAACAGGTTATTATCTGTCTGGAGGTGGAGAGGTTGTCTGGTGACCTCAGTGACCAACAGCATAGCACATCCGTGGCCACTTGGTCTTTGATGTGAACACTGGTGGCATGAACTGAAGTGGCTTTCAAAGTTAAACTTTATTTAAAGGTGAAGTTTTTAAGCAACAGCAGATTTAACTTGGCATATTCCAGATTCTCTAGATGCTAAATTCTGTCAATAATGAGAATACATGGAGTCTTCCATTGAGGAACTGGCTGTAGGACACTGGTGTAGGCATCTGTTTGGAGAATTATGACAGAACACTGTGCTATTCGTGTTCAGTGTTCTGGTCGGCACATTTCTGTCATTTGGTAAATACTTCAAACAAAGATATCAGACTTGTGTCCCTATCCATGTATACCCATGGCATGACAGTTTCTCCAGCAGTGCAGAAAGCTAGTCAGGCCCAGGTGCTCCTGGACACAAATGTGAAATTAGAGGAATGTTAGAGACCATTTACTTTGTACCCTCATTTTGCATACAGAGAAACTGAAGTCCAGGAAGGGTAAATGATTGCCCAAGGCACACACCCACATGGGCAGCACTTGATCTTATTCCTTCTGTCTTGTGGTCCAGTCTCCTCCCTTTTGAGGCCACTTTGGACTGTACTAGGTAGTTTTGAATCTCCCTCAAAGGAAAACTTAGATTTCTCCTCTGAGTGAAAGCCCAGGAACAAACACATAACATTCACCATTCACCAATGATATGGAGCTATTCTCCTTACATATTAACTTCACTAGGAAAAACAGAAATCCCATGAGAATGGAGGGACCAAGTAAAAGCCAATGAAATGGGAGCATCATTGACAAAAGGGTAATGCTAACCTTACATTTTTGTCCATGACTGCATAGGCTACCAGAAACACGGGGCTAAAGACTTAGTATTTCACAATTCCTTCAAGGGACCTTAACCCTTTAGTTCATTATTTCTTCACTCTGAGGACCCAACTCTAAGTTTTCATCTCCCAGGGAATAAACCATACTCCCACTTCTTTTAATGAACCTGAAAAGCATCTTCAAAGAGATCCAAATGATAGATGGCTGCAACCGAACCCAATTACATCAGGGCACCAGGGAAATGAGCTCACTTATATCCAGAGCTGAAACTGTATTGAACATGAATAATGACCCAAGAGCAAATGGTGTTCAGACTACCTGAAGTTATTTAAGTTTTTATAGCCAATTGTTTAATAAATTACAGCCTTCCTTAACTGGAGACCTGCAGATGAACTCATAAAATATACATTGAATACTTTATGTATGATATAGCTATAGCACTGCAAAGAAAAGTGGCATCAAAATGCATGTGAAAACATTTTATATTGGTTTTATATCATGAGGATGAAGGGCATTTGATGGTCTGTGAAGAGATGATGTCTGGAGAATGATGTCACTGGGCACTCTGATTTGGGATGGAGAACTAATTTCTTTAAGGAGCCCAAGAATTATTAAGTTAATGGCCAAGAAAGGAAAAAATAAAAAAAATCTAGAGGAAAAATTCCGTTTCTGCAATGTAACAATTTGAAGAAAAAGGCCTGCTTTATCTTTCGATTTAAGAGTAGATTCAGAAACTTCTGTGCTCATTCACTCCTTAGCCCTCTATATGCAAAACACCATGAGTGGTTACATAGGGCAAACCAGAAATAAATGGCTGTCTATTTTTACTTTTTTAAAAACATATTTATAGAAATACAATTTTTATATCAAAACATTTACCTTTTTCAATTCAGTGATTTTTAGTAAAACTGACAGAGCTGTCAACTGCCACCACAGTCCAGTTGCAAAATATTTCCATAGCAAAAGATCCCTTGTGCCCATTTGCAGTCAGTCTCTGATTACACCCCCAGCCCCAGGTAACCACTATCAGTTTTTATCTCTATAACTTTGCCTCTTCTGTATATTTCATGTAAAAATTGATGAATAATATACCATTGTATAGATATACCACATTTTGTTTGTCCATTCTCTAGTTAATAAACATTTGGATTATGCCACCTGTTCATTATTGTGAATAATGCTGATATGAACAGTTATATAAAAGACTTTGTGTGATATAAATTTTTGTCTTAGCTTGATAGTGGTATTTCTAAGGCATTCAGTAAGTTTATGTTTAGTTTTTAAAGAAACTGCAAAACTTTCTTCCCAAAGTGTCAAAATCAATTGACCATAAATGTAAGGATTTATTTTTGGACTCTCAACACTGTCCATTGACCATATGACTCTCCTTATAGCAGTGCTGCACTTTCATGATAGTACATTTTGTAATAAAGAAGTGTAAATCTTCCAAATTTGTTCTTATTCAAAATTGTTTTGGCTCTCTGAGTCCTTTACATTTACATGTAAATTTATGATCAGTATCTCAATTTCTGCAATGACAACAACAACAAAAATTACTGGGATTTTGATATGAATTATACTGAATCTATAGATCAGTGTGGGGAAAATGGCTATCATAACAATATCAAGTCTTCTAATCCATGAACATGTTATGTCACTCCACTTGTTAGATCTTTAATTTCTCTGCATGTTTTGAAATTTTTAGTGAATATATTTTTTACATATTTTGATAAATTTGTTCCTAAATATTCTATTCTTTTGTTGCTGTTATAAGTGGAATTCTTTTCCTAGTTTTATTTCAGATTGTTCATTGATAGTACATAGAAATACAATCAATTTTTTAAATATTTATCTTGTATCATGACATATTGCTGAACTTGTTAATCAATTTTAGTAGCTTCTGGGCAGATTTCTTAGGGTTTTCCACATATAGGATCATATCTTTCATAATAAGGAAAGTTTTACTTGTTCGTTTCCAATCTGGGTGCCTCAATTTTTTTCTTGTCTGATTGCACTACCTAGTACCTCAAGTACAATACTAAATAGAAGTGTCAAGGGTACCTTGCCTTTTTTCAGAATTTAAAAGAAAATCAGTCTTTCACTATTAAATGTGAAGTTTCATGTAAGCTTTTCATAGATGCTTTTCACCAAGTTTAGGAAGTTCTCATATTCCTAACTTGTTGAGAGTCTTTTTCTTGAAAAGGTGTTGGATTTTGTCAAATGTTCTTTGTCTATACATTAAAAAAATAGCTTTATCCTTTATTCTTTGAATATGGTATATCATGTTAATTGATTTAAGGATATTAAACCAGCTTTGCATTCCTGGGATAAATCCTACTTGGTCATTGTGTAAAATCCTTATATGTTGCTAGATGTACTTGCTAATGGTTTCTTGTAGATTTTTGCATCCATATTAATGAGGAATATAAGTCTATAGTTTCCTTTTTTAGTGATGTCTTTGCTTGGTATGGTATTGAGGTAATACCTGGTCTTCCCTTTTTTCATCTAAGTGATTGTCCTGGTAATTTCTGGTTTCCTAGAGCTCCTCTTTTCAGTCCTCAGCCAGTAATATGGGGTTTAACATTCTCAGTTCACTTGCATGCTTCCACTTACTGTATTTGCATCTGAAGCCAAACAGAGCCCAGAGAAAGAGAGACAGAAAACATTGGCAGGTCCCACCCTCTTGGGACCATAGTGCCACTAATCAGACAAAAAGATTTCCCTCCTTTAGGATTTGAGCTCCTTTGAGCCCACATTGCTAATATTGCTACATAATTTCTTGGGGACTCGGGTCTGAGAATTGGGGAAAAGGGGGGAGGGAAGGGGATTTCTGTGTTTTCTCTGAGTGTTAGGAGTTCATTTCCCAATCCTCAAGACAGAACTAGAAGACTTCTAGAGTTCTCTCTGCCTGCACTGTTGTGCCCACTTCTGTGTTTTGGGATGCCTTGATATCAGGCCAGAAGAAAAAAATGGTAAACTCCCCACTAGTTTAGTGGTACTTCAAATCCTTTTCTTCTTGCTAACCCATTTGCTTCTATTTGCTTTTTAGAATCCTTAAATAGATTTTATCTAGAAGCCCAAAAACTATATGTCTTCTTTTTATTTTGTTTTCTAATAATTTATTTAAACTTTATTTTACAAGAGCATTGATCCTCAAATTGATTGGGAGTTAAAAATAAAGACTATTCTAGATGATGCAATGGGGTATATTTTGGGTGAGGGTAGTGAGGATTTGGTCTTTCTATTAATGATCAGTCATCAAACATAGAAAATAGGACTTCAGAGCTGGACTTTACAAATCAAAAATGATGCTACCTGTTTCTCCATGTAATGGTCACAGCCATGACATTTATGCCAAACCTTAATTCATAGGAAACCATTTGGAAATAACACAGTGGTCGCTTCCTTTGCTTTTTCTGAAATGGCCTGGGAATAGGGTCCTCCCAAAGAGATTATGACTGAGCTGGGTTTTGAAGGGTTTATCTGGAACAAGAAGGACCTTGCTTATTTCTAAAATATTTTTTCTCTGTGTTCTTCAGATTGGACAATTTCTGTTGATTTGTCTTCAAGCCTATTTCCTCTGTCATATCAATTATGCTATTGATCCCTTCCAGATAGTGTGTGTTGTATTTGTCAGTTTTTCATCTGGTTATTTTTTTTAATAGTTTCTATTTTCCTGCTGAGAACGACTACCTTACCATTCCTTTCAAGAGTATTTACCTTTACTTCATGAATTATAGTTATAATTGCTGATTTAGAGTCTTTACCTAAATATTCCAACACATGGGTCATTTCAGTATTGTGACCAACTGATTGCCTTTTCCCTTAAGAATCGGTCATATTTGCTTACTTTTTTTTATCTTTCATTTTGGATTGTATATGGATATATTGAATATTATATTTTAAGACTCTGGATCCTATTCAAATTCTTTGAAAAAAATTGACTTTTTTTGTTGTTCTAACAAAATTTTGTTATGTTTAGACTGCAAACTCTGTCTCTTTATATGGACAGTGGTTCCCACATCAGTTCAGTTTTAAAATCCTATTCCCAACAATATAGAACAGAAAGTACTCCAGAATGAGTATACAGTATATGTATAATCTGTAATTTTTCAGTAATGTGATTCACAGAAAGAATCCCAAGCTACTGCACACCTGTGACTTTCACTGTCTGCATTGCCTTTTTGTATCAGTTATTAATGTTTTATCTTTTTTAGCAACAGAAATTTCAAGAAACTCCAACAAAAAAAATCAAATCAAAAAAATGGGATCCCTTCAAAGGCCAGAAGGTTATTGCAAGATGTGATGAAAATGGCTTTTATTTTCCAGGTAGGTATTTTATTTTGTAATATTCTTTGTTAAATCATATTATTCCAGGGACCAGGGGTTCTCAAACTCTACTTTCCTTGAAGCACTCACATTTCATGAGCTTTACTAAGGTATTCCACTTCTAAAATGAAATGATGATGGGGTTTCTCCCCTGTTTGTGGGGGAAAATAGCTAAGAGAAAAAATATTTATTTCAACCTCTCATTTGTTTAGTAAACAAAGTTTACTGCATATCTACTATGTTCCAGGTATGTAATATTAGTAAAGTGCTAAAGTGCTAATCTAGTATAGTGAGCAGACAGATGAAAATTCTTGTCTTCACACATCCTAGTGAGGGAGACAGACAGGCAACCAAATGAAGTATGCAGTGTGTCAGATCTAGTGCTATAGAGAAGAACCAAGCCATGAAAGGGCTTGAGAACATGAAGGCTTAGGTTGCAATTCTAAATATGGTGGTCAATGAAGAGCTTCTGGGGAAGGTAACATATGAATAAGGACTTAAAGGAAGATGGGAAAGCCATGAGGTGATCTGGGGGAAGAGAGTTCATATCAGAGGAACAGGCAGTACAAAGTGCTGAGGCTGGAGTGCATAGGCCTTACAGGAGGAAGAGGCTGGTGTGGCTGGGCCAGAGAGGTCTGCCCAAGAGTTTCTGGGACATGTGATCCTGAAGGAATCAGGTGAAGTTCAAGTGAGAACTTTGTAGATAATGAAAATAATATGTGTGAAGATCTAGACGTAAAGAAAAATATTTTATATCTGGAGAAATAAAAGATGATGGCTGGAACCTAAAATGCAAAGAAAGGGTAGAAAATAATAAAGCTCTTCAAAGAGGTTAGTGTGGGGCCATTCATAAAGGGTCATGTCAAGAATTTTGGACTTTATAGGGGAGCCACATATAAAGAAGGGAGAAACACAATCACACTTGATGCTTGCAAAAGATCTCTTCCATTGCTGTGCGAAGAGTGAATACAGAGGGTTAAGATACCACCTAGGTCCCTGGCTTGAGTTACAAGGTAGATAGTAGTACGTATTGGAGACGGTGATGTGGACAGGAGGATAATGACTTGTGTCTGAGATATGATGCATTGTAGGTGTCCTACTTTTGTGTTGATGTTTCAAAAATCTCTTATCTCCAGAGAGATTTCCTCCCTAGACTTCTAGACCCATATCTCCAGTTGCTTCCAAATGCTGAAGTTATCAGACATCAACACAAAAGCAGTCATTGAAGTCATGGGAAAGGCCTATAGGGAAAAGAGCTTAGAGAGAGAACCCTGAGGAAGATCTGTCAGGAAAAAGGGTTTAACAGAGAAATATACCTGGTTTTGCATAGGTATTATCAATCACCAGTTAAAAGAATAATTCTTTATTAATTAAATTATATCTGTGTAAGTGGGAAAAAATTCTTCAGCAGGAATTTCAGATACAACAGGCATAAGTGTAAAACTGACAAGTAGGACATTTCATTTGAAATTTGGTAAATGTGCTTGGGGTTGACTAGATGAGAGTAAGTAGGGGTTCTAGTATTTGAGATGAGCTTACAGGCTAAAGCATGAAACTCTTCTTTATAAGAGCAAGGCCGAAAAAAGTAAAGTGCTAAAGTGCTAATTTCTCTGGGGCTCAGATTTGCTAGGAGGTGATTATAGGAGTTCACCCCTGCTTGTTTTTCTGAACTGGAGCCCTGGAGAGGGGTCCAAGGTTAATTTGGCAATTGAATGGAAATGCTGTACAGAACTGGATTCCAAATGCCTGGATTAGGGCTTGAGATCAGCTTGCTAGTCCAGTGTCCCAGAGAAATGTAGAATGACTGAACTTTTCCTTCGCACCATCCCTGAATAATAAGAAAATGCCCAGGACCTACTGCTACCAATCTGGGGAAGTAGGGGAAATGGGTAACACCATGGTCACATGTAGTACCCGAGGCCATGGCAGCAATGATGAACGCCCTGTTTTTTTTTAAAAAGTATGCTTTTATAGGCAGAGAACACAGTCCTAATAGCTTCATAGGATCTTTAAGTTTTGGCTGTGATCAAACTCAAATAAGTCAGTTTAGAGGAAGTAAACATTTGAATTTAGTCATATAATCAGTCATTTTGATTAGTGTCTAGTTAGTAAATATTAACTCAGCCAAATTAAATGATGGTACATGGGTTACTGGATGTACTTAGGTTTTGTCCCCTCTAACCCCTGAATACAATTAATCTTTTCTTGTATTGGGAATTTCAACTCTACCAGCATTGTTATTTCTTATAAATATAATGATTTCAAATTTGCAGGGAAGTTGTAAGACTAACACGAAGAATTCCTGTATACTCTTTACCCAGATTCACCAATTTTTGACATTTGTCACACATTGTTTTCCTAACAGGCAACTCTTTCTAAAAAGTAGTGTTTTTTTTTTCTAATTAAAAGCGTAAAGTCTTTTGCTCAGGCCCCCAATCTGTTTATTGTAGAAATGTGTGAATAATGTGTAAAGAATATTTCAAAAACCAAACTAACACTTTAATCCAAGAAGAAAACAGACACAATGGAATGCTGGTTTTCATATGTGTGCAATGAAAAAAAAAAGGTTTTCATTTTTTTGGCCATTTAAAACAAGAGACATGAACCCAAGATGAAAATCAGTAGCTGTTCTTTGCCACCTAAAAGGATATGGGACTTTGCCAGGGCAGGCGTGTGAGCTGGGGCAGGAATGCCAGGCACTCTGGCTGTGGGAGCCCAGTGGGGACATGGACATTTTCTGTCTTGAAGTGGGAGTCTGACTGCAGCTGTTTCTGCCTGGGAAGTGTCTGTGCCAAACTTCCCCTTAATATTTATAATCCCTTTATAATGGGAAAATGAATTTCCATGGGATAAATGACAAACTGTGTGAGCTTTACAGTGGCTCATTTCCCATTATGGCACTCTCTTTGCTTGTAAAATTAAAACGCACAGAAACGTCTTGCTGCTTTTCTCTTTTTCCTTCCATGCTGCACCCGGGAGGGAAGCCATGGGATGCGTTCAACCGAGCTACCTTCTCATTTACCTAATGTTACATGAAAAGCTGATGATGAGAGATCAAATTCCATTTTTTTTGCACAATCTAATGTTGGTTTCTATATCTAAGTATTATAGAAGGAAATATGGCTAAAACAAATAGATAAGGAAATCAGATGGTAGGAAGTCCAGGAAGAGGATATTTGTTTCCGGGAACGCTGCTCCTGTCAGGATGGTTTCTGGTGGTGCTGGATGAACAAGTTTGTGCCCGCTCTGAGTTCCCAGCACAGCGATGCTGCAGACCGGAGCATCGCCCTTCACCACTTTGACCGGCTCAACCCCCATGTACCTTATACAGTGTCCGACTTTATCTGGTGGAGAAATCAAAGGGCACACTGATTTAAAGAGACCAAGTGTTATAACTTAGCACAGCCAACAGGATGGGGCAAGCCTAAGGGAATAGGCATTATTTGTCTGTATATTTTATTTTAAATTTGATTCCTTCCAGGGATTGTGAAGAAGTGTGTGAGCCCCACCCATGCACTAGTGGTCTTCAGATATGGAGATACCAAGGTTGTGCCCATCTCCTTTATCACTCCTGTTGGGGGCGCCATGCCCTGCCCGCTGCTCCAGGTATACCTGCTCCAGCAATCTCTTCCCGGGGCACCATACTCAAGAGTTGTGGTTAATGGGATGGCATGCCACTGTTTGGCCCTTTGCTGATCATCTGGGTGGGCTCCTGCAGGGGGCTTGTGTTTGGCAGGAAGAGAAGTGGCCCTGTTCCTGCGACCCCTTACCTGGCCATTCCTTTGCTCAGGCCCCCAATCTGTTATGTGGCTTCACAACTGCACAGACTTGCTTGCATTGCACACTGAGGATCTGGTCGCTTTACAGACAATAATGGTGGAGGCAGCTGCTGTAACTGCTGGTGCCCTTGAAATTTTAACTGCAAAAGATTATATTAAAACATTTAATAACAAGGGCAGAGGTGGCGCTTTCCTTGCATTACAGTCAGTTATGTCAGACCTCAGTGCCATAACGCACTTACCCCTGAACATACATTCCACAGGTGAGCTGGGCTGCGTTCCAACCTGCTTATAAATTCATAAAACCTGTGCTGTGCCTGGCCCACCCTCCTGCCACTCCTCTCATCCTGGCACTGATACCAGAGAGCTCCACTTCCGCTGCTTCTTGGCTGGAGTGAACTGGGAGGCAAAGCACCTGAGGAGCACCTCGGATTCCATGCTGGTTGCTTGTCGGATACCCCAACAGACCCAGGGCACATGTCGTGCTCTTTTCCCCTGACAGCTGCCCCTCTCCACCTGACAAATGCCCTTTCACAAGACTGACTTTCCACTGGAAGCTGCCTCTTTGTAACTTTGGCCTGTGGATTCTAGGTACGTGCTTTGGAGCACCGTTAAACAAACCTGCCTCTTCCCTTTGTCTGGGTGACAGCCTTCCAGGTATATGAGGACACTCTCTCCGGTCATTCTGTGAAACATTCCTGGTTCCTTCAGCCAGTGTTTACAGGTGGTTTCCAGACCCCTTGGCATCTTGCTGGCTGTCTCTGGGTCCTATGTCAGGTGGAGAAGTCCTGCTAAAACGGGACTTCCCCGAACTGATTACAAAATCCACGTGTGGCCCAAGAAGTGCAGGGGATCTGGGAACTCTTGATTCATTATGAACTGAGAAAAAAATACGTATTTGAATTTTAACATCAGTCCTTGCTAATTATCATGGGGTGTTTTAAAACAAGCATATTAGTATTATCTCTGAGATCTATAAGCAAAATATGTGCTATGAAATAATTTCTCACATACAGGTTGGAGATTACGTGTTTGCCAAGATTGTGATACCCAACGGATTTGACTTCTATGTCCCTGCTATTGTCATAGCACTTCCAAATCAGGATGTGGCCCAAGATAAATTCTACACAGTTTTAAAGTGTAACAACCGGAGAGTAAGTGGATTTTCAGTAAAAAAAAAAAAAAAAAAAAAAGGACTTTCTCACAGGGCAGAAAATGGCTTCTTTCCCCTCAGCCTTTCTTCTGGGCTCCTTCCTGGCCCTGCCAGATGTCTGGAAAGCATGACTGACTGCCTGGCTCTGTCCACCCCCGGGGCATCCGCTCCCTGTGGTTGGGTTCTGCCCACTCTGCAGCACAGGATCTGCCCCCAGGGAGCCGGCATGGCCTCCTGACTCCTCCCTCGGGAGGTCTTTGGGGCTCTTACTCGGCATGTGCCCACAGGGGAGGCTGTCCCCACAGCCCTTACACTACCACCCTCCCTCGCTTCCCCACTGCCACCCAGCCTGCTCCTGCCTTAGGCCCCTCTGCCAGGCCTCCCCACGTGTTTCCTAAAAGCTTTAGAGGACATCTTTATCAGTCTCCGAATCTGGTGATATCATCTGCCTGCCTGACGTCCCCGCATAAACACTCTTCTCATCAACCGCAAGGAAAAGCCCCACGTGACCCCAGCCAGCCCCGTGAGCTCGGGTTCCAGCCCCATGGAAGGCTTGCTGCTTCCTGGACGCAGCAGGCTTTTCCAAGCCCTGACTTTGCCTCTTCCTGGACTGCCCTTTTCCTCCTCTTCGCACAGAAACTCCTGTCACCTGACCCTGCCCACCTGTGACTTCATACTGAGGCCCTCAAGGTTCCCCTGTGCACTGTGCCACCCTCTTCCCTCACTGGCCTCCTCACCCATCTCTGATCCCTTAAAGGCAGGGACTATGTCCTGTCCATCTTGGTGCCCTGGCACAGCCCCTGAAGAGAAGGTTCTCACAATTGCTTTTTAAATTTCTTGAATGAGTGACATTTCTAATGGAAATAACATTGCCCTTTTGAACCACATAATATGCCTGGAAAATAAACTAGCAAGCAAAAATCAGGAAACATAATACTAGTGGCGAACTTTATTAAGCATTTACTATGTACCACAGGTACTAACCCAAGTGCTTTACACATAGTGGACAACTGAATGCACAAAACACTGCGAGGTAGGTACTGTTATTACCCCCATTTTCAGATCAGGAAACTGAATTAGAGAAGTTAGGTCACACACAAGGAAGGCAGAGAAACCAGTGTTTGAACTGAACCCAGGTAGTTTGGCTCCACGGCCCAACTTCCTAGTGTACAGAATCAGAATATCCAGTCAGTTCCCATCGGGGAGGGAGCATGGTAAATGGACTTAGTTTAAGGGAACAGGAAAGCCCATCAGAGCCAGTGGCCCGGAAGCACTATGTCCAACCTGATAGAACAAGAGGAGAAAAGGGCGCCTTCTCCTCACCCCAGGAAAAACCCCCAAAGGAAAACCGACTTTCTAGAGCTGTTTTGAACAGTAAAGAAGCCAGTGTGTAAGGACAGCTGGTGGGGAAACATGTCTGGCATGCAACACTGCTCTGGGCATATCTACTCGGTGTCAGAGGAGAAAGCAATCCCAGGGACGCTGGGAGTGATGCCCCTGTGCATGCACGTGGGGTGGGGGGGGGATGAAGCAGTGGGCCGGGAACCCTGGGAAGAGCCTCAGAGCCCAGAAGGACCTTGGAATTTACCCACAGGGCAGTGTGCCCTGAAGGCTAGAGTGGCAAGGTTGGGGGATAGACACTGAAGACAATTCTAAAAGATTCTGGGAGACTCCTGGGGCTGAAGGTGGGGCAGTCAGCAAGCGAGGCTGGTCTTGATTTGTAAGTCCAAGAAAGAGGTGACGAAGGCTGAAATATAGAAAAAAGCATGGTTCGGTGAAGGGATGGGCATGGGCATGTGTGTACACGTGCTTCATATGTGGATGAACTTTGCAAATGACCTAGAATATGGGAAGATGTCAGAGGACTGAATGATGACTTTTTTTTAATTTATTTTTTTATTTTTTATTGAAGGGTAGTTGACACACAGTATTACATTAGTTTCAGGTGTACAACACAGTGATTCAACATTTATATACATGATAATTCTAGGTACAAGCTATCATCATACCAAGTTAGAATATTTAGACTATATTCCTCATGCTATACATTACATCCCGGTTACTTATTTATTTTACAATTGGAAGTCTGTACTTTTTTTTTTTTTTTGAGAGGGCATCTCTCATATTTATTGATCAAATGGTTGTTAACAACAATAAAATTCTGTATAAGGGAGTCAATGCTCAATGCACAATCATTAATCCACCCCAAGCCTAATTTTCGTCAGTCTCCAATCTTCTAAAGCATAACAAACAAGTTCTTACATGGAGAACAAATTCTTACATAGTGAATAAGTTACATGGTGAACAGTACAAGGGCAGTCATCACAGAAACTTTCAGTTTTGCTCATGCATTATGAACTATAAACAATCAGTTCAAATATGAATATTCGTTTGATTTTTATACTTGATTTATATGTGGATACCACATTTCTCTCATTATTATTTTTAATAAAATGCTGAAGTGGTAGGTAGATGCAAGATAAAGGTAGAAAGCATAGTTTAGTGGTAAGAGAGCAAATGTAGATGATCAGGTGTGTGCCTGTAGACTATGTGTTAATCCAAGCTAGACAAGGGCAATAAAACATGAATGATGACTTTTATTCAGCATAGTCATCAAGCTAAACTCTGCATTTAAACTGCTCTCTTAAGTATCACCTTGAATAGCTACTGGTTAGTAGCAATTATGATGAATTGAGCTAAAATAAAATTACATCTGAATTGTGGACATTTCTGATGTAAACTGAGTGAACTCTTTTGGCATTACTACAGGAATTTTGCCCTCGGAGTGCACTTATTAAGATCAGCCAAAACAAGTACGCCCTCTCCTGCTCTCATATAAAATCACTCCAAACTCAGGAGGATCCAAAAATGTAAGTGGACCCAAGTTTCTACTCTGTGAATTTTATTTATATCTTTGCACTTTTAATTTATTTGAGTTGAGATCCATGATCTCTAACTTGGACAGAAAAGCAGAGGTAGAGGACTTCCTGCTTAAATGTAGTACTATGACAATTATTCCTTCCACATCACAACTGTTACATAATGGCTATTGGTCTGTCTGGTTCTAATCTCAAATCCTACATTATTTTAGTGACCCTGCAGAAAAGCATTCAAATCTGCCATGAATCTGAAAGGAATGATTCCCTTTTATTTCTAAGGATTCAAGGCCTTCTAACAAAGTCTGACTATAAAGCAAAGTTAGACTATGTTGCAATTGGTACCAATCAACCATCTTCCTCTCCCCTTGTCAGCGAGTGAGAGTGGGGTGTAACCTGGCCTGCCTGTGCCCAGGTGAGTGTGAGTGGTGGATGGTGGTTTCCAGGGGCTACAGTGGGGTGAACGCATTCCCATCTGAAGCAGTAGGATCCCTAAGAGCCAAAAGGTGGAGTAAAGTCAAGCCAATAAAAAAAGGCTGAGGCCTAGAAGGCAGGCAAAAGCCCAAGTCCACAGGTCCAGTGTGGTGTCTCAAGGTTGGCATCATGACCTTGGATGTGAAGGTAGATTTTGAGCAAAGGTTGGAAAAAGAGATCCAGGAAATACCCCCCAGCTTCACTTGGAGTTTGCAGGCTGGCTTGGGTGCCACCCTTCTTTCTCCCAATAGCCTCATCTTGTACTTCATGAAGGGAAACCATCAAGCATTCTCTCCTCCACCTCTTACCCACTGCCCCCTGCTACCCAGGCTTGTCCAGACCTCTGTCGTTCCCCCTGATGTCAAAGTCCCTCCTCTCATCCAAGGCCAATATGTCCACCAGCCTCCCCAAGCCTGTCCCCACTGCCCGGGTCCTTACTCTGCCAGTTACCCAGGATCCTTCTCTCCCCTCTCCTTAGCTCCTCTCCATTGATTACCTCACCTCAGGGAAAACCCAAGTTGGCCTCCCCTGTTTATACACATACAGGCACGTGTGCACATTGCACACAATCCCAGGTGAATAGCCCTCCCTCGGTGACCTAGAGCCCTCCCTCCCCCTTTTCATTGCTGAGCCCTAATGCAGCCTGATGGCCTGAGGAGAGAACCTTCCTCAGGTGTGCTGATTGAAAATATCCACTTCGAGTCTTCATTTTTTCTGGATGAGTATATAGTTCATTTAAAATAATACCACATTTCTTCTGTTAATTTCAAAATCTTATTCAAGCAATATGATATCCAAATTATAGTACACTATAAAGGCTTATTACGAATAGATGTGCCTCAGTATTGACCATTTTCACTAAATTAAACATTATCAATCACCATTTCAGAATTTAAGTTAAATTCTTTGTTGAGAAAAGCCTTTAACTGTTTTCTGTCTTAGTACTACCCCAGGCCTCATTTAAAGCTCTTAGCTGCTCATTATCCCCCCTAGCTTCTAGGGCTTTACACAGCAGAAGTGTTCATTGACTCCCTAGACTCCCCATTGGAATTTCCACTGTGTTTTGCTCTAGCTGCCTCTCTACTAGCAAGAAACTGCATTTATTTGTCCGAAGCAGAGACCAGATCCAACCCACTAAGTTCAGAGCCGAGTCTGTCTCTGTTTTTATGATCAGCCCTGGTGGGTGTGAGCGCACAAAATGCGGTGTGGGCCCTCTGTTGTATCTGTGCTGGGATTTCCCTCTGGAGGGTCCTTTCTCAACAGGGGCCCTTCCTCACTTACTACATAAATGCTCCTTCTCCCTTTGGTTGTTCTTAAGCAAGTCTTCACACCGTTGTGTACACAATGAGACCATCTCAAAAAAAAAAAAATGTCCTGGTACTTTCTTCATAGACTGACTAAAGAAGTGTACTGTGGCTTCCAACTCCAACATGACAGCATTTGACTAATTTTAAAATAGTGAATCCGCTATAACCATCCATTTGGGGTTAGTCAGATAAAGGGGTACATGACCCCTGACAGCCTGGTAGGCCCAGATGCCAGACCTTCAGTTCTGTGTCTTCTATGCCTCCACTTTCTCTTCTTTCTTGTCAGTTGTGGGTGACTGAGTATTGTCCGCAGGCCCACTCTTCTCGTTCCTAAGAGTGTAGTGCACAAAGATAAGTACGAAAGTGTTTGGACGATGAAGCAATCAAAATTGATCGAATATGGCCAAAGCTGATGCACATCTTCATTTTCAACACAAAACTGGATACATAAATGATTCTTGAAGACTTTTGGCAAGGTTGGCTTGAAAAATATGTTGTCCATATTGCTTGATTCCAAATAACTAGTTCTTAAAGGAGAGAATTTTCATATCCCTGCATTTGTGATATGAAATCAGGTAAGGCTGTTACTGATTTTCCCTTTCTTTTGCAACACGATGTGATTGCATTCCCTGATGGCACAGCTGCAGGAGAGGCGTGTCTCCTGAGCACATGTCTGACAGAGGGAAGCGGCTGCCTTGCCTTACCTTCAGCGGGATGCCTGAGCTTTTTGCTACATTTCTCAGCATCTGAGATGTCTGTCCTGAGCAAAAATATTCCCTAACCTATCTATAAATGTCTCCACTTAGAGAATGCACATGTAATTTCTCCTAATTCCAAGAAGTGGGCAGACCAGGAGATATTTCCCCCTTTGGCATCCTCCTTCTTTGCCAGGCAGGGGACTCACAGCCTGAGCTCTTCCTTGACGGTTTCCCCTGGGGTCTGGTCCTATCAGAAGAAGCCCATGCCAGGGGAAGCATGTCTGGTAGGTTAGGGGCCCTGGCTTCTGGATTTCTCCAGGGAGGGGAAGTGTTCCTACCAGGTGTCACCCACCCAGTGGGAGGTGGTTGAGTACAGGCTGTGACTGTGTACGCCTCTGGGCAGCGTCCCTCTGGCGGACCAGGGCTGAATCCACATACCCAGTGCCATGTAACTGGCTGGGCATTCCCAGAAGAGTTGGAATCCATCTTCCATTCTCAACAAGAACAAGGCTTCAGCAAATTACATCTGAGGCTCCTCCATAGAAGACTTGCTTTAGAGGGATCTTGATTTCTTGAAAAAATTCACAGCATTCTCAAGAGGATCAGGAGAGCCAGACTGAACTAGTCATTTTCTCTGTGCTCCAGAAAACCCCCTGGGCATTTGAAGGAGGTTGTTGGGCACTGAGCCCCTGAAGGCAAGGAGTGTTCTTCCCTTGCTGTGGGACTGTGGCTGTGACGCCTTGAGGGGAGGCTATGTTTGAGGCTAAGGGAGGGCAGGGCAGGGGAGACCCTCTCCCCGATTCAGATGTGGTTTGGCTGGGCTGTGTCAGCTCCCAATTCCTATTACACAAGATTTTAGTCTCTCATCATCTCTGAGCAGTTTAATAATTTTTCATCAAGTCATTTGAATTTAGAAGTATGTCCCAAAGGAGATTATAATTCACAGATTGCTTAGAGCATCTCCCTCTGCTCTGCATTGTGTGGTGTCACGTTTCTTCTTCCAGTAGTGACATTAAGTCATTGATTGAAACTTCAAGATTCAGCACAGCCTTTGACATTACCTGAGATAATCACTTCCCATAATCTGGCCTGGTCACTGCTGACTATTTTCCCTTTGGAGTAGCTGTGCATCTGAAATCATTAAGCCTGTGTATGCCACCAGCATCTTCATCCCTTCTGCTCAGTTTCGGAGCCCATCTCCTAGTCCTGAAACATACCCTGCCTGGGAGTGTCCTATGTAATCCGAAGGGACAAGTGCCATTGCCTGTCTTCAAGAGCACACTCTGGTACTCTAGTCCCGGGGAGTCACAGAGTCACATAGATTTTTTTAACCCTGAGGGCCAGTGGTAGCAATTTCGATGGCAACAGCCTTTTCCTATCAGTCTCTCCATTTTCTGCCCCTTCCATTGTTAAAACTCAGGGGCCTCCTCGTCCTCATCAAACATTTCCTTGGGGCCTCCCTTCTGCTCTTTCTGTTCTAAGACAGTCTTGCTGATAGAGGCTTAGGGAAGAATAGAAATGAGACCTCAGGGAACCATCTAGAATACAGGCAAGCAGACAATGTTTGGTTAATCGAGTGAGTTGGGTTTTGACCCAAGGAGAGCCTAGAAAGGGGGCTTGGCACCTCCTTCCCCAGCATGGAGCCAGCCACTTCTGCAGAGCCAGTGATAGCCCACTGTCGGCTTGTCCCGGCTTCTGCCTCTCCACATACACACATAGTTTTGGCCTTTTTTGCATAATATCTCATAAGTCTATAGCTTAAAATAATTAATAGGCACTTAACTCAGTTTTGGTTTGAGATAGGGCAAAAGGAAGCCACTTAGCAGGGCCTTCTCAGGAGTGCTGAAATGTCCACTAGCTGGAAGTCAGGAGCTCGGCCACCCTCCGCCTTGCATCTGAGTGGGTTTGGGCCAAGCTGAGTGAGGGTTGGTGAAGAGAATGGGGGAAAGGGGTTGGACAAGAGCTTTCACATCAGATTCACACCTGCCTGGCCACCATACACACAAGGGGACCTTTCCTTGTGGAATATCTTGAACTTGGTCAAAGTCTATCATTCCAAATGGGGAGTAAAATAGGGTAGATGAGCAACATCTGTTTACTTGATATAAAAAAATCAACTTTAACTTGCTCAAGATATCTGTCTGCTTTTAAATCTAATCATGACAACTTGTATTTTTTTATCCTTATTCCAACAGTAATGCATAATTCGTATAATGTAGAAATTACAAGCAAAAAAATACAAAAACCATCTATAGTATCACATTTTTTAAGTAATGACATTTATATTTTGATATCTATCCTTCTAGAGTATTTTCTCTATGTCTATTGTTTTTCCTCAAAATAAAAATCTTTGTTTCTCCTTATCATTTATGATAGTTGCAAAACATTTTTTAAATGTAGAGAAAGTGACAATTCTACTGGAACTCATTGCCCTGAGGCAACTCTGAACAGTCTAATGCAAAGGTTCCCAGTCATCCGTATGAAGCACAATCTTAATAACACAAAAATGAAAATATGACTTACATTCTGTTTGTGACTTTTTTCCCACTTAACAATGTATTATTTGCATCTTTGCATGATAAGGACACCTCTTATTCCATTTTTGCCTACTGAATTTAGTCATTTCATAATTAATAATTTGGTGGTCCATAACTCATGAGGCCAATCCCCTACTGAAGGCTAGACATGCATGGCTTTGTGATCTCTCCTGCTCCTCTCCCCGGTGTCCTTCAAGTACATGTGTAGGCCTCTCCTCTCCCTCTCCCTTTGGGAGCCATCAGTGGACCTGAAACCCTCTCTCCTTCCCACTCCTCCTCGTTGCTCTTCTTTCCAAGAGGTTCCAGGTCATAGACTGGACTGAGACCAGTCCTAATACAAAGGAAATAGAGAAAAGCCTCTGAAAAGGAAACAGACTCTAGCAACTTTTCCTGCTCTAGAGAGAGGTAGGTAGTGGTTTGAGGGATCATTGATGGCAATGTAGTGGATAAAAGGTTAGATTTCACAGAGCAGGGTGGTGATTACAACTTTGTAGTGTGGTTTCAAAATGAGTCTCGGAGAACCTGGCCTCCCACAGCTTGCACAACTACACAGGTGCTGGCCTTATTGTGGCCTCCTAGAAAGCCTTTTTTCAATATTACTGCTATTGCCCAGACCATTTTTTTTTCATGGTGATAAGATACACATACAATTTCTCGTTTAACTCTGTTTAAGCACACAAGTTTAAGTTCAGTGGCATTAACTACACTCACTTTGTTGTGCAGCCATCCTAATCAGCCACTCCGCACTTTTTGCATCATCCCAAGCTGAAACTCTGTGTCCATTGAACAGTTAACCCCCCATTCACTCTCCACCCGAGCGCTTGGCAACCACTGATTTACTTCCTGTCTCAATGATTCCGACTACTCTAGATACCTCGTGTAAGTGGAATTATTAAACAGTATTTGCCATTTTGTGACTGGTTTATTTACCTTAGCATAATGTCTTCAAAGTGCATCCATGTTAAAACATATGTCAGAATTCCCTTTCTTTTTAAGGCCGAATAATATTCCATTGTATGAACACACTACAATTGTTTTATCCACTCATCCATTGGTAGACACTTGAGTTGCTTCTACCTTTGGCTGTTGTGAATAATGTTGCAATGTACAAATATCAGTTTGAGTCCTTGCTTTCCTTCTTGTGGACATATACCCAGAAGTAGAGTTGCTGATCATATGGTATTCTATTTGTAGTTATTTTGAGGAACTGCCATACTGTTTTCCACAGCTTCTCTACCACTTTACGTTCCCTTCAACAGTGCAGTAGGATTCCAATTTCTCCACATCCTCACCAACACTTGTTATTTCTTCTCTCTTGGATAGTAGCCATTCTGACTGGTGTGAGGTCAGGTATCACTCTGGTCTTGATTTACATTTCTCTGATGACTAGTGATGTGAAGCATCTTTTTGTGTACATTTTGGCCATTTGTAAGTCTTCTTTGGAAAACTGTCTATTTGGATCCTCTGCCCATTATTTAATCAGATCGTTGGTCTTTTTGTTATTGAGTTGTATGAGTTCCTTATATATTTTGGAAATTTAATCTATTATCTGATACATGGTTTGCAAATATTTTGTATTTTGTCATATTCCATGGGTTGCCTCTTTATTTTGTTGATTGCTTCTTTTGGTGTGCAAGATGTCCACTTTGATGTTGTCCTATTTGTTTGTTTTTGCTTTTGTTGCTTGTACTTTGGTGTCATACCCAAAAAGATCATTGTCAAGACCAATGTCAAGGAATTTCTTCTCTATGCTTTCTTCTAAGAGTTATATGTTTCAGTTCTTTCATTCCATTCTTTATGTTTCATTTCAAGTTAGCTTTTGTGAGTGGTTTATGATAGGGGCATGTGGATATCCAGTTTTCCCAACACCATTTATTGAAAAGACTATCCTTTCCTCATTGAGTATTCTTGGCTCCCTTGTTAAATATTAGCTGATCACCTGCATTATATTTTCCAAATGTTAAGTCCAGCTCTATGACTTCATAGTCATACCTAAGTTTTGTCAATTAAATTTAATTAAGAATCATATTGTTTTTGGAGTTTGAGGACATTTTTCTAATGGCACACCTTACAGTAATCAGAGAAATCTGAAAGTGTGGAAGAGTGTCTCTATTGTACAAGCTCCAGTTCAGTGTGTCAGAAATGAACTGGACTGTCATGTGGCCAAGTTTATCACCCTAGAATGGACAGGAGACGTGCCAGTGGGCTTCCTGGCAGGAGTTCCTTCACTCACTGTCTTGGTCAGGACAGAGCCCAAATGATTAGGTTCTCCATGACATGTGAAGCTCCCAGACATCAAAGGACCTGTGGATATGAACTGGGTGGAATACAGCCCAGCCCAAATAACAGGGCCTACAGGACTCCTGAGATTCCATCCCATGGGAAAGAGGACAAGGGACAAAGGGCTCAGAAACACTTGCAGGGCTGGGTTGGACACCTCTGTAGAGACAGCAGCCATCAAGACTAGGGTAACCCTAATACCTCTCTCTCTCTCTCTCTCTCTCTCTCTAGGGAGAATGTGGACCCAAAGAACTCTACTTTCCTAATATGGCCACTCAAAAAAACTGACACTGGGGGTTCAGGGGAGTCAAGACAGGAGAACCCTCAGAAGAAGGAAAAGAAACCTGCCAGGATGTTGCCTCTCCAGGAAGCAGCGTCCTTGGACCCAGATGAGTCTTCCCGTGGCATCAAGGCCCAAGGCGCCAGCCCTAAGTCCAAGGCAGGAGGGAGACGACATCGTTTATCTACAGAACACCCCGAAATCTTTGTGAATAATAGTCCACGTGAGGTCACTCCCCAGTTTCCAGGCCAGTTTAGGTTCCAGTACAACAGGAACTCTAACACCCTTAAGTAATGCTGGCATCCACTTTCCCAGAGAAGGCCCTTGGCTTGGGGTCTAGGAGTCAGCCAGCCACCGCTGCCACACCCGCCCCTCGAGCAGCCCCGCCTTGCTCTCATAGAGCCGCCCCCAGCAACAAAGGGCCGAGGACCATCACTGAGGAACCCTGAAGCAGGCTAGTGGCAACTGTGCTTACGAGAGCCAGCGTTCCTCCAAGGCCGCTCAGACTCCAGCCCCTCACCACTGTGTAACTATCCCCTCTGCTGAGGTAAGGCCGCCCCCATTCTACCCCTGCCTTCCTGTTCTTTAAAAAGGTAGACATCCCTGTCATCCCCCACCTGGCTGCCTGCCTGTTCCAGCTAACTGGTTCCTGCTCTTCCTAACCATTCTTTATCGTATTATTTTCCCTGACCTTACAAAATTGGACTCATTTTTTTGGTAGACTCTCCCCACCAAGAAGTTTTATCTGAGAGATTTTACTGTCTAAAATTTTTGGATTTTTTGGAAGTGAGGCAGTTATAATCCAAGTCTGCAGTCTTCTTTTACATTATCTCATCTGAATTAGGAATTTTATCACTTAATGTTAACACTGAAATTCAGATATAGGAACTTGCCTGATATCTACAAAACTGAACATTCCCTATATTACTGTTTTCTGGAAATTTTTATTGAGCCCTCCCTAATTATTTTTGTCTGTAGTCTGTTGTAGGTACCTCTCATTGAGTGCAGAACCAGAATAAAAACTCTTACGTGGGAAACATTTCAAAACTATTGGGTTGCTTATTACTGTTCTCTTTGAACACATTTTAGCAATGACATATAAAGGTATTCACTTTTGCCTATTAATTTTTTAGTGGAATTAGCCTCACTAATTTCAAAAATGAGATAGCTCTCCCAAATTCTCTTTTTCTATACAGTAATAGCCCCATGGCTACATAATAATAGGGTACAGATTATTACTAAGAGAAATATTGGAAGGTTTTCACAAATAGAAAAGATAGAGCAGTGTTCTGATACTCCAAAAATTGCAACCTCATTAAAACTGGTGCTCATATTCCTGCACCTAAGGGGTCACAAAGTTATCAAAGAAAGGAGAAATCCACTTCCAAACATGTGAAAGGAAAAGGGACATCAGCTCAGCATCAACCTAAAAGCAGTACTGCCATGAGGAAGACATTGAGGAGTGAGGAAATGATCCAGAACAAGGTGGGGGATAGTGTGTGGGGAAGTGTGCTGTCCCCCAGAACCCAGACGTTTCTCCCAGGCAGGAAGACTCTTGAGCAGTCATATGGTTTTGGTCTGCACAGTGGAGAACTGGTGGGGTAAGAAAGCAACCATTCATCAGTCATAGTCATTCATGCATACATGCATGCATTCATTCAATTATTGAATAAGCAATTGACTGCTGATAATACACCAGGCTCTAGAGAGATACTGTCAGATATTTGGAAGGTAGTTACTTTCTCTATTCTACCTCTCTTCATCTCCACTTTATTTTTGGACCAAAACATATCTGGTTTGAGGGGATGTGCAAGGATGGAGAACTACAGAACAAATATACAAAATAAGTTTGTTAATACTACCTGATTACATTATAACACATGATATGTTCAATGACATTAAGTACTACTTTCAACTTGTAGTCCTTCATTGATAATACTCAGTTCAATGTGCTGGGGAAAACTGCAAAAACAACAACAATGTATTTCCACTTCCAGCAGATATGGAATAACAGGAATCAGATTTCACACCCAACCCCACCCTGCCTGAGACAAAATACCTGATACAGTGTGTGTAACCAGTTTCTCAAAACACTGGACATAGGCAATGAAAGACAGTGGTCTTTGAGAAGCAAATGAGGCAGGTCCTAGCAGTGCCCAGCTTACTGCCTGGAGACAGTTTCCAGGCTGCAGCAGAAAGATCAGGAACCCAAGCAGACCCTGGCAGCTTGTGCGAGTGGAGGAGATAGAACTAGGGTTCTGAGAAGACCTAGGCAGCTGGAGGCCACAAGATAAGAGTGCTAGAGAGGAAACAGCTACACAGAGAAAGAAATCTGGAGATCTATAGAGAAGCCCCTTTGGGTCTTCAACTCTTATGAGTACATGGCTGTGAGGAAACTGCTCCACGCTGGAGAAAGAAGCTCCCCAAAAGGTTAGAGGCAACAATCCCTACAGCTCATATAGAGCTAGAAATATCTTCTGTTTCTCTAACTCAGAGTAAAAATCCTCACTACTCATGGGGCATCAGATAGGTTACTCAGAAGAGGTTTGCCTAAGTACGGGAACAAAATTGGCCTTAGAGTAAATATTTCTCCAGTCCCACAAACTTAAAAGTAAGCTCTGGAAGATGCAAACTGTTTCCAAGTAACCTATGCCCCAGAGCAAAGCTCAAGAATATTTGTAGGAGTAAAAAAATAGCCACCACCCAATAAGTAAAATTTGCAATGTCTGATATCCAATTAAAAATTACCAGGTGTACAAAGAAATAAAAGGCATCCAGAGTGGCAAGGAAGAAGTTAAACTGTCACTGTTTGCAGATGACATGATATTGTACATAAAAACCCCTAAGGAATCCACTCCAAAACTACTAGAACTAATAACTAAATTCAGCAAAGTTGCAGGATACAAAATTAATACACAGAAATCTGTTGCATTCCTATGTACTAATGATGAGCTAGCAGAAATAGAAATCAGGAAAGCAATTCCATTTACAATTGCATCAAAAAGAATAAAATACCTAGGAATAAACCTAACCAAGGAGGTGAAAGACCTATACCCTGAAAACTATAAGACATTCATGAGAGAAATTAAAGAAGACACTAATAAACGGAAATACATCTTGTGCTCATGGATAGGAAGAATAAAATGGCCATCCTGCCTAAAGCAATTTACAGATTCAGTGCAATCCCTTTCAAAATACCAACAGCATTATTCAACAAATTAGAACAAATAGTTTCAAAATTCATATGGAATGACAAAAGACCCCAAATAGCCAAAGCAATCCTGAGAAAGAAGAATAAAGCTTGGGAAATTAAATTCCCCAAGTTCAAGTTCTACTACAAAGTCACAGTAATCAAAATAATTTGGTACTGGCACAAGAACAGACCCATAGATCAATGGAACAGAATAGAGAGTCCAGATATAAACCTAAGTATATATAGTCAATTAATATATGATAAAGGAGCCATGGATATACAATGGGGAAATGACAGCCTCTTCAACAACTGGTACTGGCAAAACTGGACAGCTAAATGTAAGAGAATGAAACTGGATTATTGTCTAAGTCCATACACAAAACTAAACTCGAAATGGACCAAAGACCTGAATGTAAGTCATGAAACCATAAAACTCTTAGAAGAAAACAGGCAAAAATCTCTTGAATATAAACATGAGCAACTTTTTTCTGAACATGTCTCCTTGTTCAAGGGAAACAAAAGCAAAAATGAAAAAATGGGACTACATCAAAGTAAAAATATGTACAGCAAAGAACACTATCAGTAGAACAAAAAGACATCCTAGAGTATGGGGGAATATATTCATAAATGACATATCCGATAAGGGGTTAATATCCAAAATATATAAAGAACTCACAGGCCTCAACACCCAGAAAGCAAATAACCTGATTAAAAAATGAGTGGAGAATCTGAACAGATACTTCTCCAAAGAATAAATTCAGATGGCCAACAGGTACATGAAAAGATGCTCCACATTGCTAATTATCAAGGAAATGCAAATTAAAATCACAATGAGATATCACCTCAAATCAGTTAGGATGGATGGCCAACATTCAAAAGACAAGGAACAATAAATGCTGGTGAGGATGTGGAGAAAGGGGAACCCTCCTACACTGTTAGTGGAAATGTAAATTAGTTCAACCATTGTGGAAAGCAATATGGAAGTTCCTCAAAAAACTGAAAGTTGAAAAACCATTTGACCCAGTAATTCCACTCGTAGGAATTTACCCAAAGAAAACAAGATCCCAGATTCAAAAAGACATATGCACCCCTATGTTTATTGCAGCACTATTTACAATAGCCAACATATGGAAGCAACCTAAGTATCCATCAGCAGATGAATGGATAAAGAAGATGTGTACATATACACAACAGAATATTATTCAGCCATAAGAAGAAAACAAATCCTACCATTTGCAACAACATGGATGGAGCTAGAGGGTATTGTGCTCAGTGAAATAAGCCAGTAGAGAAAGACAAATACCAAATGATTTCATTCATTTGTGGAGTCTCAACAACAAAGCAAAACTGAAGGAACAAAACAGCAGCAGACTCTAACAGACTCCAAGAAGGGACCAGCAGTTACCAAAGGGAAGGGGTTGGGGAACGTGGGTAGGGAGGGAGGAAGAAGGGGATTAAGAGGCATTATGATTAGCACACATAATGTAGGTAGGTCACAGGTAAGGAAGTATAGCACAGAGAAGACAAGTAGTGACTCTATAGCATCTTACTTTGGTGGCGGACAGACTGCAGTGGCGTGTGTGTGTAGGAACCTGATAATATGGATGAATATTGTAACTACAATGTTGCTCATGTGAAACCTTCATAAAATTGTATATCAATGATACCTATTAAAAGAATTACCAGGCATACAAAGCAGCAGGAAAATATGACCCATAACAAAGAGAAAAATATGCTCAGAAATGGCAGATGATAAATAATACCAGAAATGGTGACTATGTTGGTATATATAAGCCTTTATTTTCTTATTATTTAAATCTCTTTTAAAGATTGTTGGCTATACAGAGTAATGGCATTGGTGCACTAATGCATTTCCATCTGTGACTCTGGGGGGGAAACCCCAGGGCAAAATACCTTTGAAACCAAAATCAGTCAAAGGGAGAAATAAAGTGGGAGAAACCCGTTTATTGCTTACAAGCAGTCATTCACTTTTGCTCATTCATGTCTCTCATGACCCAGCTGCAGAAGGGACTCCACCCAACCTCTCCAGTCCAGATGTGCCCTTGCTTACTCTTGTAATTACCTATTGATATGGAGATAGACTACTTCTCTCCACTTCTTGGAAACACCTATTGATGTGATGCACTAAGGCCAGGTGATCAATTCTGGAAATACTGCAATTTTACCCATACCATTTACCCTTGCACACATCTGCATTTTCCCAGATGATTTTTTATTTTCACTAAAAAAATTTATACTTTTAGCATATGCCAGAAAAGGTAATAAACGGGGTTCAATCTCTCAAAAAAAAGAAACAGTAGCTACATATCCACATTTTATAGCCACCCTATATAATTGTCCTGGATCAAAAGCCAGGGGCAGGGTATCAGGATGGAGTAATTGACAGGCATACAAGAACTATATGGGATGGGTACAGATAACTCCCTGAAGAGAGATATGCTTTTGCCATAGGCAACATATATTCAAGAAGAGAATGGATTGCCATTTGAATGATATAAAAAAGATCCATGCATCAAATGACAGTCATTACCTCTAAGCTCCTTTCCAATTCCAAATGTCTATGGATCAGTGATCTAGTCCATTAGCAATTTAGAGAAATTCAACATGTGAAAGACTGTCACTATGAGAGGGGGAGAGTTGCAGCCAACACAATCAGACAAGAGAAATTAATTAGGGGAATAGAATGAAAAATAAGTAAAACTATATTTGCACATGATTAAAAAAGTATATCTGAAGAACTGAGAGAATCAATGATAACAGTAATTGAAACAGAGCTCATGAGAAGGCATAAAAGAAATTTAATATACAGAAATAATTGCCACCAGGCCTCTTTTGGTGCCCAATCCACAAAGACATTTTATACAGATCATCGATTAGAAGACACATTGATAGAAAAAAACCTCATTTACAATAGCAACAGAGAGAATAAAATACAATTTGTTCTCATTCATGGTACTTCTGTTCTAAAAACTCACCTCTCACACTGAATTTAGCAAATGTTCGATCATTGCTCCTGGGAGAAATATAAGGTAAGCTTCCTGCAAGCCTCTGGTCACATCATTTTCACCAACTGATCAGTATATAACCTTCTTTTATGTGTGTTTCTGTTTAAAGACACCTTATTAATAGATTGATTTATTAGCATAGCACTCACAGCCAACAGCACCATAGCTCATGCATGAATGGAGATTATCTAACACATGTTTTCTTTGTAACATACATCACAACCTTCTTGTGCTTAGGAATACAAAATATCATTTCAACACTACACTAGCCAGACATTTTAAACAGTGAAATCACCAACAGTAAGAAAAAAAGTGTGAAAAATGTGGCACTAAATATGCTATGGAAAGGACACTTTTTTACGGGATAGCTGAAACTGGAAGGCAGTCAGGTGACAAATTTTTCACATTCTGAGCGTATGTGTATGTGCAAAATGCCTCAGATTTTCATTTTGGAGTTGCAAATAAATTTTAGTGAGTAGGTGAATTCACACATACAGAATCCACAAATAATGAGGATCACTGTATCTAGAATAAACTTAACAAGAAATGTACAAAACCGATAAGAGAAAAACTTTAAAACACCCTGTCTTGCCAATGGGTTTCAGCCCCAGGCAAGGTCACTATGGATTCAGTGAGACTGAGGAATGACAATGAAATGTTCGTGGGGTGAAAGGGTTTATTACCCAGCTTGTTTTCCCAGTGGTAGGTAGAGCACTAGAATTACCTCTGCATCCAATAGTTTGCAGGTCTGTAATCCTTCATCTCTGCCTCTGCCCAGAGCACTGGGCAGAGCTCTTCATATAATGACTCAGTCAATAATAGCTAATTGCCTACTGGGGTGGAATCGGTAGCCTAGCAGCAGGCCAGTTACATCATCAAGTAGTTTAGGTTCCTAGCCATAGGAACCTTCACTTTATCCACACTTCACTCCTCCAGGATTCTCACTTCACAGTTTTCATGCTCTCAATCTTCTGCAATGGTCCCTGTGTGAGAAATCTGGAGCATTGTAACCAGATTCCACAACAGCAGTGGTGGATAACAACAACATAAAAATAGTAACAAAAACTAAGACACAACAAGATTTTGATTCCAGTAACAAAAATTATAATAATCCTCAAGCCAGAGGAGGTTATTTCAGCTATATTCAAAATCAGTTTACTCAGATGGGTTCATGACTCTCACTTAGTAGTGGTATGGATAGGGAGCTCCATGCACCCCAGTGAGTAGCAGGTTTTTTTGTAGGGTGTGTGCCCAATCCACAAAGACATTAGGGGGTGATAAAACACATGTTTTAATGACACCAACATAGGCAAATCTTGTCCATAGGATGCATGCAAGAGAGTGGTCCTGTGATAGGACTGTAGCAGGAAGGGGGTCCCATCCAGGACTAGTATACCACACCTTTACCCCTCTCCCTATGGGGGTTACTGAGGGGTCTATATATAGTGCTACTGGAGGTGCATGCACTGGCCATAATGATAAAACAAAACTCCCCAGTAAGATGCTCGTACTTTCTGGCTGTTCAGGATACAGTACTGTGATCTTTGTGGGCCACTCTGCTGTTATTCCAGGAATACACAGGAGGCCAGCTTCCAGGACAGGAGGGCCAACCATCATTGGTCCATGTGTCAAAAGGTCCAAGGCTGTGTCCACTCAATGGAGTCTCCAGGGTTCAGTGCAGTTAGTGCTGGCAGCAAGATTATTTTTCTGGTGGCTGAACCTTGGCTTCAACAATTCTTCCTTGGTTTGTACTTGCAGTTGTATAAGAAAGGCAGCAATATGTGTTAGCATGTCTACACGGCTCAGGGCTCCCTTTCAGGGTTTTTCATTCAAACGCCATAGCATGGTCCATAAGTAGACTGACCGTCCCCGCAGACTATTGGTATTTGACTTCAGTCCACATTTTAACAAACCATTGTACCTCTTTCTCATGCCTGCTGTGGTAGGATTGTATGGTACATGAAACTTCCATTTGATTCCCAGCTGTTGCACCCATTCTTGTAGTGCATGTCCAATAAAATGGGTGCCTTGATTACTTTCGTTTCCTGTGGTCAGCCATAGGCTGCAAAGAGATGCTCCAGGCCTCTTTTGGTCATCTGCTGATCTGCACAACATTTAGGAAAAGCAACCAGAAGTCCAGTAGCTGTGTCCACACAAGTCATCGCATACCAATATCCTTCTGACACAGGTAGAGACCCAATATAGTCTATCTGCCACCTGACGAGGGGTATAGGCCCCTTAGCTATTGTCCCATGTTGCTGTGGAACTTGGTGTAAGTCCCTTTTGGAGCACATGACACACTCTTGCCAGGCTCTACTAACTTCTTCAAAGGTCAAAGGCAAGCCCCACCGATGGACTACAGCCCACATTGTCTTTTGCCCCGCATGCAGCAAACACTGATGTAACCATTGGACTACATCAGAGGCAGGCTTTCCTTCTAGCCAGTGCACCTGGGCCCATGCATCTGTTTCATGATTCCCTGGGGATGCCAAAGGCAAATGATATAGTGTAACTGTTATAGTCTGACCACAGGCCCATAAGTCTTGCCACAGTTCTTGCCCCCAAAAAGGGTCGGTGACCAACCAGCCAGTTGGTGGCATGGTACCAGGTTGGTAGCCACAGAGTCAAGCCCCGATAGACAGCCTAGCTGTCAGTGCAGACAACTATAGGGGAGGGCTCCTGGGTGATCATGAGCCACACTGCCTGCAACTCTGCCCATTGGCTGCTCTTCCCCTCACCATCTTTCATCCATATTGTCTCAGTCTTAGCATGGAAAGCTATGGCCCTCCATTTTGGGGGCTGCCCATGGCTGGTACCATCTGTGTACCATGTATCTTCGTGTATAGGGGCTCTTCCCTCCCAATAAGGACTCTCTGCTACTACTAATGGTTCTAAAGTAAATTATTCTTGCTTTTCACTAGTATATGTCACTGGCCCCAATAAGCATTGGAGTTCTTCACTCAAGGGGCTACTAGAGAGGGCACTACGCTGCTGTAGGTAAGCACCCTACTTGGCTAGTGTGCATGTTTGTGCCACACCACTCCTTGGCTTTTGGATCCAGTCTCATACCCACCCCAAGATGGGATAGGTGGTCATTACCTTTATTGGGGTCATTCCAGTGATGGGTTCTGTAGCCAGCAAGGCATGATACACAGCAGCCAATTGTTTTTCTATGAAAGTGCATCGTACCTCTGCCCCTTTCCAGAGTTGTGACCAGAACCCCATCAGTTGGCAAGTTCGTTCAAGCCAGTGCCAGAGACCCCAGCCATAACCATCTTCAGTCACATGAACATCCAGCTCACAGGGCCTTAATGGGTCTATCACATTCAAGGCCTGCACAGCCTTGACTGCCCATTTTGCTGTAGTAAAGGCGGATGGACATGTCTCATCCCAGTCCCACCTGATGCCCTTTCATACCAACTGTTATAAGGGCTTCAGAATTTGTACCAAGTGCAGGATAAACACTCTCCTGTAGCCTAAAAGACTCAAAAACTCCTGTAACAATGCCAAAGTTGTAGGGGTACAAAAGGCCTGGACTTTATCTATAACTGTTTCTGGGATAACTTTGGTCTTACCCAACCAGACGACCCCAAGAATTTGACTGACAAGCCAGATCCCTGAACCTTAGTGCTGTTCACAGCCCATCCTTTCTCCTGTAGATGTTGCAGCAGTCTAGGTGCTGCACCTTTCAGATCTGAAAGAGAATCAGATGTGAGCATGATATCAATATAATGGTACAGCTGCACCATTGGCGGTTTCTCCCATGTAGCCAAATCCTGGGCTACAGGTCCATGACAGGTGGTGGGGCTGTGGAGGTATCCCTGTGGAAGGATGGTGAAAGTCCATTGCCATCCTTCCCATGTGAAGGCAAACTGTTGCTGACTTTCCTGCTCAATGTCAATGGGAAAGGCATTAGCAAGATCTACCACATAATGGTATGTTCCTAGTTCATGGCTGAGGGTATCCATCAAGCCTGCAATAGAGGGGACAGCAGCATGCATAGGGGGTATGACTTTATTCAGTTCTCTGTAATCCACAGTCATATGCCAGGAGCCATCTGACTTTTTAACTAGTCACACTGGGGAATTGAAAGGACTATGGGTTAGCTTTATAATACCCACCTTTTCCATCTCCTGGAGAGTTTCTCCAATCTCTTTATGCCCTCCAGGCAGTTTGTATTATTTGGTATTAGTCACCCACTGAGGCACAGGCAAAGCTATGGGTGCCTAGCATGTTCCCTCAGAACTGCCTTCACCACATGTACTCTCAGTCTGAACGCTCCTGCAGTTTTCTGCAACCATAGACCCAGCAGGATATCAATCCCAAAAATACACTCAGGGATAGGAGATATATACACAGTATACTCTTTGGGAGTAGATTCCCTATTCCCAAAGGGATTTGGACTTGTTTCACCCTGATAGCCTTCCCTCCATATCCATCTATGATAGTGGGGGTCCCAGGGAAATGCTCAGGGTTACCATGAATCAGTGAACATTCAGCCCCTGCGTCCAGCAGAGCCAAGACACGTTGTATGTTCACTGGGGACCAATGGATAGCTATTTTAGCATGTGGCCTCCGCTTCCTTCCCTGGTCCCTCAACCTTTCCCCTCAGTCGAATCATGTTCCCCAATCATCTTCCTGTGTGGTCTCAAGTGATGTTGGCTCATTCTCCAGCAGGAAGACTTGCAAACACACAGGCTGGACTTGTGGCTCTGTCTCTGGCCTCTGCCTCTTTGGTCTTAATGGCTGGAATTGCTGCTCCAGTTTCAGTTGTTGCCACAGCTCCAGTAAGTCTATTTGACTTTCCATCCATTTTCTCTCTGACTGTCTGCTCCTGCCTTTATCAAATCAACCCACATCTGGGTCCTCATGACTTCTATGGGGCCCTTTAAATTCTCCTTTGAGAAGCAGACTGTATTTCCTTTTGTGCTTTTATTGCTTGAACCTGAGGATAGGAGCAGAGCATCGAGTTCTCCACAACCTGGGGAGGGGCCTGCACCTCTCCTGGAGGAACCTATGGTTGCCAATTCTTTATTTTCTTTTGGGCTTCCCACCAGCTTTCAACCAGGTGGGGTTTCAACTGAGGAGGGGCTGATGCCTCCAGCACCGGTAGGACCTCCACCCCAACCTGTTTATCAAGCCTCCGCTCCTCCATTTCTGGGGCTGATGGCTCCACTACATCCTTCACCTGCCCCATGACACCTGTCTTGTGAGAAAAAAACTCCCCACAGTTCCTGCATCCTCACAGGCACTGTTTCTTTGAGAAATTCCCTCTTTTGCTGAGGGCCAACTTTACTGCCTCAGGTGTTGCCTCCACATCTTCCCAGTCCTGGGGGTAGGGCCCAGTCCTCTAGGAGGTGAGCCACACCAGACCACATGCCCACTGGGAACACTCCAAGGCCTCCCCATCCATAGGTGAAACCCACTGAAACACTTCTCCCATGAGGGCAGCCTGTTCTGTTCCTCGGTCAACAATGAATCTTGCCAACATCACCAACTGTCTTGCCAATGAGTTTCAGCCCCAGTAAAGTTCACTATGGATTCAATGAGACTGAAAAATGACAACGGAATGTTCTTGGGGTGGAAGGGTTTATACCCAACTTCATTCCCATGGTGGCAGGCCAATCACTAGAATCCTGTTCACTAAGAGCAAGTCTGCATGCAGCAAGCTGGTCTCTGTCTCTGGGCCTCTCTGCCCCTGCAGCCATCTCTCAGTGTCTGTCCTTGGCACTGCCACTACTCCAGACTCTGCTCTCCTGCAGCTGTGCAGCACTGCAGCCCTGCAGCAGCCCAGAGCACTGGGCGGAGCTCTTTCTATAGAGTCAATAACAATGTATTGCCCACACATGTGTAGTGAACAAGCCAACCAGGGCCGGGTGAGAATCTTGGCCATAGGAAACTTCACTTCCTCCACAGAAATGCTAAAGGAAATTCTTCAGGCTGAAGGGAGATGATACAATATAGAAAATCATCTCTTAAGGATGGAATAAATAGCATCTGAAATACTAAGTACTTAGGAAAATGTTTTTAATTTTTAAAACTTTTCCTCTCAATTTTCTTGATATACATAAATATATAATACATATGGCAACTGTAGCACAAAAGGCAACTGGTGGACCTGAAAAATACAACTAGCCAAAAACTAATAAAGTGAAGAAGATCTGAATCACCTTATCTATTAAAGAAATTTAATTTGTGGTATACACCTTTTCTACAAAAGCAGCTCCAGGTCCAGATGGTTTCACTGGTGAATTTTGTCAAAGATTAAAGAAAAAAACAATACCAATCTTACACAAACTCTCAGAAAGTAGAGGAAGAGATAATACTTCTCAATGTTTATGAGCCTAGCATAAATCTAATATCAAAGCAAAGGTTGCAGTAAAAGAAAATTATTATATTATTCTAATTGACTCCAACAATACATAAAATAGATGCCTCCTCATGACCAACTCAGGTTCATCCCAGGAATGAAAGATTGTTTTAACAATCAAAACTCTATCAAGGTAATTCAATTTATTCCAACATAAAGGATCATCTCACTAGTTGCAGAAAAATGTATTTGACATAATTCGTGGACAAGGTCCACTGGTGATACAAACTTTCAGGAAAATAGGAAAAGAGAACTTCCTCAAATTGATTAAAGGCATGTTATGTAAATGAATCAATTATAGTATCTGCATAATTGCCCCAGGTTGTTTATTTCTTTACGAGCTGAAAATCCGTTAGCTCAAGAGCCTGCTGGCTCCAAATTAAAATTTTTGCACCTAAAATTATTTTTAAAATAATCCAAGCAAACATATTTTTAGCTATTTAGACCCTGCCTTCTTTGCATACCCCTTGAAACCTCATTCAACAAGCCATTACCTATTGAAAAGATAGGGTCTAGTAGTTATTAGGCCCACGTTGTTGCTGCCCTTTGGAGATCTCCCACCCATAGCTTCCCATCTTGTTTCTGAGTGGCATCACCTACACACTTAAGCCATCTCTCAGATCTTCCCCTCCCCCAGCAATTCCTTTGCCTGCCTTAAGCAGCCCCTCATTGTTAGCCTCTGAAAGGGCACATGATGTGAGGGACTTTCTCAACCCTGTCTAAATGTCACCAATAAGCTTGTATGTTACTGCCTCATCTAATGATGTCTTTCTTCTTAATCAGCCTCCAAATCCCTTTAACCCCTACAGCCATCTACAAAAACAAATAAAATCTACAACTACATCTGCTTATTCTTGAAAGAACTAATGCTTTCCCCTATGACTGGGAACAAGGCAACGATGCCCACTTCTGCCACTTCTACTAAATGTTGTATTGCAGTTCCTCGGCAGTGCAGCAGGCAAGAAAAACAAATAAAAGCCATAAAGTTCAGAAAATAGGTAAAACACAAATCTCTACTTGCAGAAGTCATAATTATTTGCACAGAAACCCCAAGGAACATTCAGCACTACTATTAGAACTTATATGTAAATTCAGCAAAGTCATAGAATACAAGATCAAAATATAAAACTCAATTGTATTTATATATATTAGCAGCAAGCAATTTAAAATGAAATTTTTAAAATTCCATGTAAAGTAGTATCAAAAACCATAAAGTAATAAATTTAACCAAAGAAGTAACAACCTCTACATTGTAAACTACAAAATATTCCTTAGAGAAATTTTAAAAGACCAAAATAAATAGTTATATACCATGTTCATAGATTGGAAAAATCAAAATAATTAGGATGTCAGTTCTCCTTAAATTCATCTAGATTCAATGTAACTCCATACATAATTCCAACAGGCTTTTTGATAGAAAAAGAGACTCTGATTCTAAAACATATGTTAAAACATAAAGGAACTAGAATTTCCAAAGCATTCTTGAAAAAGAACAAGTTGGGTTGACTTAAAGGAACTGATTTTAAGGCTTACTCTAAAGTGACAGTAAACAAGAGTTTTATGTTGGTTATATTGGGAAGAAGAGCCATATACAGCAATAGAAAGAAAAAGAGAGTCCAGCAATGGACCCACACATATACGGTCAATTGATTTTCAACAAGAGAGGTAAAAGCCAATTCAATGAGAAAAAAAATTATTTTCAACAAATGATGCTGGAATTCCTGGATGTGCACATGGAAAAAAGGTGAACATCAACCCTTACCTTACAACATAAATAAAATTTACCTTGAAATGAATCATAGACCTAAATGTAAATGCTAAGACTACAAGACATCTAGAACATAGGATAAATCGTTGTGACCATGAGAGCAGGCCATTGTTTCTTTGTCAAGTCACAAAAAACAATGAACATTTTTTAAAATGTTGATAACTTAATTTTCATCAAAATATAAAACTTCTGTTCAGGAAAAGACAGTAATTAGAAAGTGTATAAGCAAGCCACAGACTAGAAGAAAATATTTGCAAAATACATTATCTAATCAAGGACTCGTATTTAGGATATCAAAGTAACTCTCACAACTTAGTGGTTAAAAGGGAAACAGTCTGATGTTTTT
This sequence comes from Manis pentadactyla, assembly GCF_030020395.1. Classification (NCBI taxonomy): domain Eukaryota; kingdom Metazoa; phylum Chordata; class Mammalia; order Pholidota; family Manidae; genus Manis; species Manis pentadactyla. The sequence continues at coordinate 153,767,902 of NC_080020.1, read as the reverse complement.
TTTATGGGTAAGATTTTGTGTGCTTCACAAAAGAAGATACATGTCTGATCATAAGTACATGAGAAACTGCTCAAAATCATTAGTCTTCAGGGAAATTCTGATCATCCCTTTTTATGTGTCAACTTGGTTAGGCTATAGTCCCAATTTATTCAGTCAAACACTAATGTTGCTGTTGCTATGAAGGTATTTTTTAGATTTGATTAAAGTAAAAAAACAAGTTGAGTATAAGATTATCTGAGATAATTTGACTGGGTCTGATTAGGCCTTAAGGGTACAGCCAAAGCTTCCCAGTGACGAAGAAATCCCCAGCAGACTTCCAGCTTCAGCCAGTGCCGGAGAGCTCCAGCTTGCCCCTTCTGGCAGCCTGCCCCATCCATGCCAGCTGGGCCAGCTGGGGAGTGTGAAGGTGAGGAGTGGAAAGGGTATTGCCTGGAAGCCCTTGAGAGACCCAACAGGAGACCACTGACTCCATCTGAAGGATGCTGTGCTGTGATCTGTGGACCTATACGGCAGAAGCACCACATCTCCTGCTGCATTGAGGTTGCTGCTCTCGTGTGGGTTTCCTGGGACATCAGATTCACCATCTTTCAAAAGAGGGGCTACACTGGGCCATTCAGGGTACAGGAATATTCTGGGGCTAGATGGCCAACCTCAGACACCTGCTTGCACCATATTTCCAACTCCCAGTCTTCAAAGGAGCATGTGTATCCAACTGAGAGGTTGTTTTCCTTTACTTTCCCAAGGACTAGGATCTAGAGGACTGTGAAGACCGTGGATTTTTAGTTCTGGGACTGCCCTGGAAGGTTAATTGAATAATGCTCTCCCTCCCCCTACTTTTCCACATCTTCTGTCTTTGTCTATAACCTACACCTAATGCCCAGCAGAGAAGCACCTCATTTGCTATTTTTCCATGACTGAGATCCAGAAAAACACATCAAGTTCCACAACAGCTCAGTTCCCAAGTCACATCTCACATCTCTGCTTGCTGGGTGATGATCTAGTCTACTCTTCCTATGAATTATCTGTATTCACATCTGAGTTATTCTAGATAACTCTTGGGAGACCTCTGGAGTTTCTGCTCACTCCCCTTCAAAGCTTGGGTGTCCAGGCAAGGTGGTATTTTAATCAAAGAGTCTGCATCAGAAGAGCCTTCTCTGAGCTCTGCAAGAGTGTGTTACCACCAAGGCTTTGCTTATGATGTAAAGGTTGGCATGTCCTGTGCTTGGAGAGATGGTCCTTTTCACTTTCAAGTAACTGCCATCATTTGGATTTAACCATGGTCTTCTGGAAAGTGTCATGAAGTTTCAAACCTCTCTCTCAGGTTTTTTGGAGGCACAACCCAGCAATCCTGTCCACATTATCAGAAACCTGCATTTGCATCTCTCTGCTTCCAGAGTAAATTTGAATATAGATGATTCACCTCCTACCAGGAATCCAAAATTATATTCCTTATGTGGGAGTCTTTCCAATACTCCATCCTTTTCTGTGGAACAAAGTAGAAACTGTCCAAGGTAGGGATTATACCCTGCAGTGGATGTTTGCAACTGTAATATGCCTATAGATTGCTTGTTGAAAATGCAGAATCCCAGAGATTCGGATCCACTGGGCCTGGGGTAGAGCCTGGCATTCTGTGTTTTTAACAAGCTCCCAAGCAGGATCCCTGCAAATCATACATGGGGAGCCAACAACTGAGCAGGTGACCCAAGAGGAGATGCTCCTGCCCACCAGCTCCATCCCTTCCAGCTCTGAGCCCCCAACACCCTCTGCCCAAGGCCAAGGGGAGCCCCAGGGCCTCCAGGACCTGGATCCAGTTGACCTCTTGACTGTCAGGCTTGTGGTCCCTTCAGAGGGTCCTCTAGGCACCTAGAGTGAAAATTGTACCTGCCCCACAAGGCTGTCATGGGGATAAAATGGGCAGAGGGCTTAGAAAGGTCTGGTACACAGTGAGAACCCAATAAAGAATACAAAATATTATTACCTGCTACTGTTACCACAACCACACCCACTGAGAGATGACAGAGGGCCTCCTAAATTCCTCCACCCTCATGTTAGGCTCCAGCAGTGGACAGCATGGACTGGCTGTGCCTCCCCAGGCAACCCTTCTGGGGTGCGGGCTAGGGAGGACCTAGAGCCCTCAGGAAGGCCCCACCTGATGCTTTCTGACTCAGCCTCCAGTAAAGAGGCATGTAGTATGGCCTGGCCTTACCTGGCCTTTTACAGGGCCTGTGCTCACCAGCTGCTTGTCCCTACTTGATGGCATTTTGCATTGTATGCTCAATATCCTCTGCCTTATGTCACAATTATGGTTGGGTCACATGCACTCAGGAATCAAATAAGACCCCATTCTTCAAGGGTCTGGCCAGTTAACATGGTTTGCCAGGGTGTCCACCGCTGGTCATGATTATCTAAACCAGAAAGGAAGCTGCCCACCATCCACAGCTGACAGTTGTCTGGGGGCACCCGTGAGAGAAGGCAGGGACTCTGCCCCTCATTCGCACTGGGGAGATGATCGTCTGTTAGCTCCTCAGTAGTGACCCACCTGAAAGCTGGCTGTTCAGGGTAAGGCCAAGGGAACCACACCTTACTCTCCAAGCCTTCCCCCTGATTCTGCAGATGGGTTTGGATAGTCCAAGGACTTCATGAACACATCAACAACCATTTCTGTGGCTTGAGAGTTCATACCCCTCTGCCTGGATAGCTGGTAGGAGGATTCTGAGTCCTAGAAGGGCCTGGGGGCCATTTCCTGGTGTGACAAACCACAGGGACACAGCTTAAACACATGCTTAAGAATCCACCTCTGACGTCAGTTCAGCTCTGTGGTGGTGGGCATGCCTCCTTGCCTCAGTTTATCCCCTTGCTGTGAAATTGAATGAATTAACATACAAGCGCTTTGCACAGTGCGAGGCACAGAGTAAGGGCTGCCAGCCAGGGGGCCAGCTGACTGTATCACCACCAGGCATCATGTGTTCTTGACCTGCCTCTCTAAACAGCAAGCAGTTTGATCCCCCTACGGATTGGTACAGAGTATCTTCTCTGATAACAGCAAGCCTTAGCTCTACAAAATCACAAAGCCACAGCTTGTTTGATAGTTCTGCAAAATGCTGTGCTTTCTTTAATAGGGTAAGACACAGTGCAAACCTATGGGGTCACTGTTGCCTATCATAACACTGGGGGAACTCGGGGCACATGCCAGGGAGGAAATCTGGCTAGATAGTTGCAACCTGTTCATAAAATGCAAACAACAACACAATCTTGCCATTTTTTCTTGAGTTAGTTACTCCCCACGCTGGGCCTCAGTTTTCTAACCTGTGCAGTGGGGTCAGCTCTGTGGGAGGGGATGTACTGCAGCCAGTGATCCCTGACAAGCCTTCCAGGTCTACCTCCCACCACTCTTTTCCCTATTCTTCTTCTACAAGCGAAACAAGCATTAACAGTGATGGTGGAACCGCCACAACACACCGGAACATGAGCTGGCCAGCAAGAGACACGGTGTGATGCCTTCAGCTCCAAAGGGCAGGAGGAAGCCGGGGTGGGGAGGGCATGGGACAGGGAAGTAGAAAGGAGGAAGAAAGGATAAAGACTGAACGAAAAAAATTAATTGAAGAAGAAAGGAGCGAGGGAAAAGCAGAAGGAAAAAAAAAAGTTAATTCCTTTATATACCCACTTGGTAAGGATTCAGAATTCAATATAGAAGAAAAATTCAAAAGCCACACTTCACAGACAGTCAAATGGAAATCCAAAGTACCCTTGTCTCCTCTAAAATGTGTGATTCATCGCTCTGTTCCACTGAAAATGTGTGTGCTTTGTCCACTCACAGAGAAGCGGGATTCATTTGCATGATTTAAATGTCATCTTGATCTGGTGAATAATAAGCTGTGTGATGTCCTTCAGAGGGTCTGAATCACTTTCCCTGGAAACCCTTACTTCATCAGCTAAGCCTGCATGGTAGCTTTGAAATGATAGGTGCCTGTGACTTCTGCTGGCTCACTTCTCTGAGAGGCATCAGGGTGAAAACAAACTATGTTCCCTTCATCAGCAGCTTTCACACACCCCTGGCGCACAGGGCCACCTCATCAGCTTACCAAATAAGTTAGACCTAGTCCCTGTGCCCTGGGAATTTTATTATCCAGCATTGACAGAGATAAGATAATAAACATCTGTAGGATGAGAAACAAGTATGTGTAGCAAGAAATGATGACTTTTTTCCAGAGTAGCATTTATTGACATATGAGGATTATGTATTTTTCAAGGCATTTATTAGAATAATCTTACAAACATACTGTAACAATATATTACAGTATATAATTACATATTCTGTCCCCATCACCTATGTGGTGAGGAAGAATTTCTCTCCCAAAGGGCATTGCTGGAGGTTGGGACCTAAAGCCAGGACTCCACATTTAGCAAGTATTTTATTGAGTTGCTGCTGTGTACCAGACTTTCCTCTTGACACTGAAAGGTATAGAAATAAACAAAGGAGATAAAAATCTCTGTCCTAGTGGTGGTTACATACTTGAGGGATATAGAAAATAAATAATATATGTAACATGTCAGATGGAAAAAAGTAAAGCAGGAAAGGGAGATTGTGGGTGTGGGTGGGAAGGAATTGGGGTCTTGAAGTTCTGAATAGGGTGTTCAGGAAATGCCTTCTTGAGTAAGTGATATATTCACAGACATGAAGAAAGTGAAGGAGGGAGCCATGTGGATGACTGCCAGAGGAAAGGTTAGGGCAAAGGCCCTGAGGCAGCAGTGTGCCTGGCTGAGTATTAACAAGGAAGCTGCTGAGTGGCAAGCGTGGAAGCAGTGGTACCAGTGACTGCAGTGATCCAGGACAGACAGGACAGAACGAGTAACAGCAGAGGTGGTGAGAAGCCACCAAGTCTAGATTCATTTTGTGCTGTTGTTGTCATTTGTCTCCATATATTGCTTGATCACTGTTTAAATTTGATCATTGATCCATTGATTATTTAGGAGCATGTTGTTAAGCCTCCATGTGTTTGTGAGCCTTCTTGTTTTCTCTGTACAATTTATTTCTAGTTTTATACCTTTTTGATCTGAGAAGTTGGTTGGTAGAATTTCAATCTTATTGAATTTACTGAGGCTCTTTTTGTGGCCTAGTATGTGGTCTATTCTGGAAAATGTTCCATGTGCACTTGAGAAGAATGTGTATTTTGCTGCTTTAGGGTGTAGAGTTCTGTAGATGTCTATTAGGTCCATCTGTTCTACTGTGTTGTTCAGTGCCTCTGTGTCCTTTCTTATTTTCTGTCTGGTGGATCTGTCCTTTGGAGTGAGTGGTGTGTTGAAGTCTCCTAGAATGAATGCATTGCATTCTATTTTCTCCTTTAATTCTGTTAGTATTAGTTTCACATATGTTGGTGCTCCTGTATTGCGTGCATATATATTTATAATGGTTATATCCTGTTGTTGGACTGACTCCTTTATCATTATATAATGTCCTTCTTTTTCTCTTGTTACTTTCTTTGTTTTGAAGTCTATTTTGTCTGATACAAGTACTGCAACACCTGCTTTTTTCTCCCCATTGTTTGCATGAAATATCTTTTTCCATCCCTTGAATTTTAGTCTGTGCATGTCTTTGAGTTTGAGGTGAGTCTCTTGTAAGCAGCATATAGATGGGTCTTGCTTTTTTATCCATTCTGTTACTCTGTGTCTTTTGATTGGTGCATTCAGTGCATTTACATTTAGAGTAATTATTGAAAGATATGTACTTATTACCATTGCAGGCTTTAGATTCGTGGTTACCAAAGGTTCAAGGGTAGCTTCTTTACTATCTAACCATCTGACTTAACTCGCTTATTAAGCTATCATAAACACAGTCTGATGATTCTTTATTTCTCCCCCTTTCTTATTCCTCCTCCTCCATTCTTTATATGTTAGGTGTTTTATTCTGTACTCTTTTGTGTTTCCTTTGACAGCTATTGTGAATAGTTGATTTTGTTTTTTGGCTATAGTTAGTATTTGGTTGGTCTGCTGGTGTGATTTTATTTTCTCTGGTGACATCTATTTAGCCTTAGGAGTGCTTCCATCTAGAGCAGTCCTTCTATAATACTCTGTAGAGGTGGTTTGTGGGAGGCAAATTCCCTCAACTTTTTCTTGACTAGGAATTGTTTAATCCCTCCTTCATATTTAAATGATAATCATGCTGGGTACAGTATTCTTGGTTCAAGGCCCTTCTGTTTCATTGCATTAAATATATCATGCCATTCTCTTCTGGCCTGTAAGGTTTCTGTTGAGAAGTCTGATGATAGCCTGATGGGTTTTCCTTTGTAGGTGACCTTTTTTCTCTCTCTGGTGGCCTTTAATACTCTGTCCTTGTCTTTGATCTTTGTCATCTTAATTATTATATGTCTTGGTGTTGTCCTCCTTGGGTCCCTTGTGTTGGGAAATCTGTGTGCTTCCATGGTCTGAGAGACTATTTCCTCCCCAAGTCTAGGGAAGTTTTCAGCAATTGTTTCTTCAAAGACACTTTCTATCCCTTTTTCTCTCTCTTCTTCTTCTGGTACCCCTATAATGTGAATATTGTTGCTTTTGGATTGGTCACACAGTTCTCTTGGTATTCTTTCATTCCTGGAGATACTTTTATCTCTCTGCCTCAGCTTCTCTGTATTCCTGTTCTCTGATTTCTATTCCATTAACAATCTCTTGCACCTCATCCAGTCTGCTCTTAAGTCCTTCCAGAGATTGTTTTATTTCTGTAATCTCCCTCCTGACTTCATCCCTTAGCTCTTGCTTTTTTCTCTGCAGGTCCATCAACATGGTTATGACCTTTATCTTGAATTATTTTTCAGGAAGATTGGGTATATCTATCTCCCCAGGCCCTCTCTCAGGCATTGTCTGGGTAATTCTTGACTGGACCAAATTCTTCTGCCTTTTCATGGTGATAGAGGTAGTCATAGGCAGGTGGCACATGTGTTAGCTGGGAGAACAAAATCCCTTCCTGCTTGCTGGTCGCCTTGCCCTTCTCCGCTGCCTGCGTCGGTTACCCACATACTGGGAGCAGCATATGGGTTAATCCCCTGAGCTCTTGTGGGTGGGGCAGCCCTCGGGGTAGCCTAGAGTCCTGAGGGGAATGGCAAGCGTGCCGGGTGTGCTCTCCTGCGAGAGTGGTGCCCCTTCGTGCCTTGCCCCGGCCTCCTCTGTCTGCGCCAGGCAGGTGCACACTGGTGGCATCCCCTGGGTCTGGCCCAGGTAGCTGCGCACCAGGAGGAGACTCTGGGCTGTGGGTGCGGCTGCTCTCTGGCTGCTCCGCCACTGTGGCAGGTCCACCCCAGCCAGAGAAACGAAAGGCAGGCTGCTTGTCACCATGAGGGGCTTCCAAGCTGTGTTGCCACCCAGGGGGTTAGGGCGCCTGAAGTTCCTCAGGATTCCCAGCCTGCTGGGCTGAGTGTGCTGGGACAATTCCGTCCCTTTAAGTGAAACCCCTGTCCCTTTAAGACTTTCAAAAAGCACTTGCTTTTCTTTTGTCTCAGGGGAGCTGGCTGCGGGGACCTGCTCACAGATTTTACTTTTCCATTTCCCTAATATCCAGCACACCATGCAATATGTGTCTGTGCTCCTGGGGCAGATGACTAGGGCTGGGTATTTAGCAGTCCTGGGCTCCCTCTCCCTCCCCGCTCCAACTTCTCTCCTCCCGCCTGGCCACAGCTTTGTATGTTACCCCCTTCGTGAGATGCTGAGTTCTCGCAGATGTAGATGTAGCCTGACTGTTGTGCTGTATCTTCTGATCTCTCTTTTAGGAATAGCTGTATTTGTTGTATATTTCAAAAATATATATGGGTTTTGGGAGGAGATATCCACTGCCCTACTCACACTGCCATCTTGGCTCCTAGATTCATTTTGAAAGTAGACAGGTGAGATTTTCTATAGGCATGCAAAATAAATGGGTGTTAGGAGAATGACTTTAAGGTTTTAGGACTAAGCTACTGGAAGGTTGGCAATGACACAGTAAGAAGATCTTCAATAATGCAATTCAGATTGGAGAAAGAGGTCATGAATCTTTTAGCAAAATAACACTCCCAGGTAGTGAGTCATGAAAGAGGTTAAGGTTGAGACCAGATGGAACAAATTCCCACCCCTCTTCACTCTTAGGCACAAACACATCCTGTTTTTGTCTCACTACTGCCATTTTAGGGGTCACTGATTTAAATATATATATTAATACAATGTTTTAATGAGATATAATGTCCATATAATACAAATGGATCAATCTTCAGTGCTTTGTTCAGTGAGTTCAGTTGTGCACACCCATGACACCACCACCCAAACCAGATGGAGACTATTGCCACCACCCCAGAAAATGTCTTCACACCATGTTGCAGTCAACCCCGCTCTCCTGGTTTTTCTGTGCCATGGATCAGTGTAGCCCCTCCTAGGACTTCATGTAAATGGAATCATACTATGCACCCTCTCATGTCTGAATCATTTTCTTCAACAAGGTTTCAAGAATTGTCCACACTGCTGCATATATCAGTATTCCTTCCATTTCTGAGTGGTTTTCCATGTTTGAGTAAATCACAATCTGATTTTCCCTTCATCTATAGTCGTTTCTAGTTTGGGGCTATTATTAATAAGGCTGCTGTGAACATTTGTGTATAGACCATTTTGATGACATATGTTGAATTTCTCTTGAGAAAATATGTAAGAGTAGAAGTGCATGGTCAGAAGGTAAGTGTGCAATAGTGCACTAAGAAAGTGACGAATAGTTTTTCAGAGTGGTTATGTCATTTCCCACATTCTCACTATCCACATATGTGTTAGTCCTCATCCTCTCTAAATTTAGTGCAGTCGGTATTTTTAACATTAGTCATTCTAGTGTAGTAGCCTTGCATTGTGGTCTTAATTTGCATTTCTAATTTGTGATTTGATTACTAAAGACATGCAATACACAATACTTTTCATGTGTATATTTGCCATCCTTATACCTTTGGTAAAGTGTTGTCTATTCAAATAAGTTTCTTATTTGAAATGTTAATTCAGTTGTCTTTTTATTAAAAAATATTTATATAAAAATTGTATATTCTTTGGAAATGGGTTTTGTTAAATATGTGTATTGTGAATGTTTTCTGTCTATGTATTTCCTTTTTTGTCTTATATAATTTGTCTTATAGAAACCTTGCAAAAATAGTCCAAAGAATTTCCATATACTCTTCACCCCAAACCCATAAATGCTAATGCTTTCTATTTACCATGTTGACTTTATCAGTCTCTCTCTCTCACACACACAATAATTTTTTTCTGAACCATTTGACACCAAGTGGCAGAGATGATGTTCCTTCAACATTTCAGTGAGTATTTTCTTTAAAAAAGGACATCCTCTTTCTAACCACAGTACCTACAATTATCAAAATCAGTATATTAACACTGATGCACAACTATTTTCTAATTTGCAGACCTTGTCCAAAATGCATCAGTTGTCTCACAAATTCCTTTACAGCAAAGGAAAAAAAACATGCAAGAGTCAAGGATCCAAACTAGGATCACGTTGCATTAAGTTATCATTCTTTTTTATTCTGGAGCATTTCCTGCATCTGCTGGTCTGGCTGTCTGGCTGTCTGGCTGTCTGCCTACTATTTGCTTTTTGTCTTTCTTGACCTTGACAGTTCTGAAGAGTAATATTTTGCAGATGATCTTCTTCATTTTCATAATGGTATCTTTTGATGAGGAGAAATTTTTATTCTGATCAAGTACAATTTATTGGGGGTTTCTTTTTTAAGGTTAGTGCCTTCTGGTCCTAAAAAAATTTTTCCTACCCCCAAATCATGAAAATACTCTGTTTTTTGTAATGTTGTAGCTTAATCAATTGCCTGCATATATATATATATATATATATATATATATATATATATATATATATATATATATATATATATATATACTTTTTTCTGGAAATTTCCATTTTGTCCCACCAGTTCCTTATGCCAACACCACACTGTTTTGATTACTGTAGCTTTATTGTAAGCCTTGAGGACAGGTAGTATAAATCCTCCAACTTTGATATTTTCCAAGATTATTTTGTCTAATTTACATCCTTTGCATTTCCATTAAGTTTTAGGTTGCAATTTCTTCAAAATAAAGCTTGTTGGCATTTTGATTGAAATTGCATGTAATCTATAGATCATTTTGGGGGGAAATTTTAAAATTATTGAGATTTCATAAATGTATGCTATAACATGGTATATCTTTCCATGTATTTAGGTCTTTAATTTTTCTTAACAGTGTTTGAAGACTTGCACATAGTATTAGATATCTTATTAAGTAATTTTGTCTATGATGCTATTGTAAATGATATTTTTTTTTAATAATTATTTTTTATTGAAGGGTAGTTGACGCACAGTATTACATTACATTAGTTTCAAGTGTACAATACAGTGATAAAACATTTATATACATAATTTTAGGTTCCAGCTATCACCCTACCAAGCTGTTACAATATCTTGACTATATTCCTTATGCTATACATTACATCCCGGTTACTTATTTATTTTACCATTGGAAGTCTGTCCTTTTTTATTTATTTATTTTTATTTATTTATTTATTTATTTATTTATTTATTTATTTATTTATTTTTTGTGAGGGCATCTCTCATATTTATTGATCAAATGGTTGTTAACGACAATAAAATTCTGTATAGGGGAGTCAATGCTCAATGCACAATCATTAATACACCCCAAGCCTAATTTTCGTCAGTCTCCAATCTTCTGAGGCATAACAAACAGGTTCTTACATGTAGAACAAATTCTTACATAATGAATAAGTTACATAGTGAACAGTACAAGGGCAGTCATCACAGAAACTTTCGGTTTTGCTCATGCATTATGAACTATAAACAGTCAGTTCAAATATGAATACTCATTTGGTTTTTATACTTGATTTATATGTGGATACCACATTTCTCTCTTTATTATTATTTTTTTTAATAAAATGCTGAAGTGGTAGGTAGATACAAGATAAAGGTAGAAAACATAGTTTAGTGTTGTAAGAGAGCAAATGTAGATGATCAGGTGTGTGCCTGTAGACTATGTGTTAATCCAAGCTAGACAAGGGCAATAAAACATCCACGTATGCAGAAGATTTCTCTCAGAACAGGGGGAGTGAGGTTCTAAGCCTCACCTCTGTTGATCCCCAATTTCTCACCTGATGGCCCCCCTGCGACTGTGCCTGTCTTAGGTTGTTCCTCCCTTGAAGAATCTTACCCGTCTCTGGCTAACCAGTCATCTTCCGGGGCCATACAGGGAAATGTAAAGTTGGTAAGTGAGAGAGAAGCCTTATTGTTTGAAAAGGTTAGCTTTTTACTTCTTTGCATATTTATGCCCTGTGGCTTCTATGACCAGCATTTGTCTTGAGGTATCTTTACCACTTGGAAGAATTATGATACTCGGTAAATTTGATATGAGGCACGAATTCTATTTAAGGGTTGTAATTAGGAAGGAAGAAGAAAAGCTATAGAAGTAGCAGGCAGAAGAAAACATGGGAAGATTGATTATTTCTTTGACATATCTTCTTGTAGAGTAACTTCAGCATGTATAGGTTTTAAACTACTAATTAAATTGCGCACACACATTAACATAATAGGAGTATAGTTACATAACCAAAGCATACCTGTAATTACCAGCCATCTCCAGTGAAACCAAGAAAACCAGTTAGGCACCTTAGGCATTTGTGAAAACTTATCTATGATATGGTGGATATTGTCCAACTGAACTTGAACAGTCTGAGAGAAATCAGACAAATTAAAACAACCCATTCCTGGGGAATGTTCACATCCCTTATGTTCTTTTAACAGTAAATAGTCTGTAGTTGTAAGATTTTGGAGCGCTACAATTTGCACTTCTCCTAATTCTTGGTTGAGTTCCAACAGTATAGATCCAGTCAAATTTGTTGTTTTACTGTATGCACAGGCCAGCTTAGATATCTCCTTCCTCATTCCCATGGCAAGTCCAGGAGCTGGTGGGATGAGTGCATCTACAGCTGTAGCAGTGCGTGGATCTTTGTTGGGGTTTTTTGATGATCATCTTCTGGCATGAGTCTTCCACAGAGTGCTGATGTTGGAAGTTCTTTTTCATATCGTATCTTAGTTCATTTTCGGGGTAGCCCAATTAGGGTTTGATCCTCTGTATAAACACAAACAGACCCTTTGCCTACACTTTTATATGCCCTTTATACCCTTGTGTAGAACTCATTGGAGGTTACCACACAGGAACCGCCCCTTTTTTTTTTTTTTGGTATCACTAATCTACACTTACATGACGAATATTATGTTTACTAGGCTCTCCCCTATACCAGGTCTCCCCTATAAACCCCTTTACAGTCACTGTCCATCAGCATAGCAAAATGTTGTAGAATCACTACTTGCCTTCTCTGTGTTGTACAGCCCTCCCTTTTCTCCTACCCCCCCATGCGTGTTAATCTTAATACCCCCCCTTATCCCTCCCTACCCACCCATCCTCCCCAGTCCCTTTCCCTTTGGTACCTGTTAGTCCATTCTTGAGTTCTGTGATTCTGGTGCTGTTTTGTTCCTTCAGTTTTTCCTTTGTTCTTATATTCCACAGATAAGTGAAATCCTTTGGTATTTCTCTTTCTCCGCTTGGCTTGTTTCACTGAGCATAATACCCTCCAGCTCCATCCATGTTGCTGCAAATGATTGGATTTGCCCTTTTCTTATGGCTGAGTAGTATTCCATTGTGTATATGTACCATATCTTCTTTATCCATTCATCTATCGATGGACATTTAGGTTGCTTCCAATTCTTGGCTATTGTAAATAGTGCTGTGATAAACATAGGGGTGCATCTGTCTTTCTCAAACTTGCCTGCTGTTTTCTTAGGTTAAATTCCTAGGAGTGGAATTCCTGGGTCAAATGGTAAGTCTGTTTTGAGCATTTTGATGTACCTCCAGACTGCTTTCCACAATGGTTGAACTAACTTACATTCCCACCAGCAGTGTAGGAGGGTTCCCCTTTCTCCACAGCCTCGCCAACATTTGTTGTTGTTTGTCTTTTGGATGGCAGCCATCCTTACTGGTGTGAGGTGATACCTCATTGTAGTTTTAATTTGCATTTCTCTGATAATTAGCGATGTGGAGCATCTTTTCATGTGTCTGTTGGCCATCTGTATTTCTTTTTTGGAGAACTGTCTGTTCAGTTCCTCTGCCCATTTTTTAATTGGGTTATTTGTTTTTTGTTTGTTGAGGCATGTGAGCTCTTTATATATTCTGGATGTCAAGCCTTTATCGGATGTGTCATTTTCAAATATATTCTCCCATACTGTAGGGATCCTTCTTGTTCTATTGATGGTGTCTTTTGCTGTACAGAAACTTTTCAGCTTAATATAGTCCCACTTACTCATTTTTGCTGTTGTTTTCCTTGCCTGGGGAGATATGTTCAAGAAGAGGTCACTCATGTTTATGTCTAATAGGTTTTTGCCTATGTTTTCTTCCAAGAGTTTAATGGTTTCATGGCTTACATTCAGGTCTTTGATCCATTTTGAGTTTACTTTTGTATATGGGGTTAGACAATGGTCCAGTTTCATTCTCCTACATGTAGCTGTCCAGTTTTGCCAGCACCACCTGTTGAAGAGACTGTCATTTTGCCATTGTATGTCCATGGCTCCTTTATCAAATATTAATTGACCATATATGTCTGGGTTAATGTCTGGATTCTCTCGTCTGTTCCATTGGTCTGTGGCTCTGCTCTTGTGCCAGTGCCAAATTGTCTTGATTACTATGGCTTTATAGTAGAGCTGGAAGTTGGGGAGTGAGATCCCCCCTACTTTATTCTTCTTTCTCAGGATTGCTTTGGCTATTCGGGGTCTTTGGTGTTTCCATATGAATTTTTGAATTATTTGTTCCAGTTCATTGAAGAATGTTGCTGGTAGTTTCATAGGGATTGCATCAAATCTGTATATTGCTTTGGGCAGGATGGCCATTTGGCGATATTAATTCTTCCTAGCCACGAGCATGGGATGAGTTTCCATCTGTTAGTGTCCCCTTTAATTTCTCTTAAGAGTGACTTGTAGTTTTCAGAGTATAAGTCCTTCACTTCTTTGGTTAGGTTTATTCCTAGGTATTTTTTTTTTGATGCAATTGTGAATGGAGTTATTTTCCTGATTTCTCTTTCTGTTGGTTCATTGTTAGTGTATAGGAAATCCACAGATTTCTGTGTGTTGATTTTGTATCCTGCAACTTTGCTGTATTCCGATATCAGTCCTAGTAGTTTTCGGGTGGAATCTTTAGGGTTTTTTATGTACAGTATCATGTCATCTGCAAATAGTGACAGTTTAACTTCTTCTTTACCAATCTGGATTCCTTGTATTTCTTTATTTTGTCTGATTGCCGTGGCTAGGACCTCCAGTACTATGTTAAATAACAGTGGGGAGAGTGGGCATCCCTGTCTAGTTCCCGATCTCAGAGGAAATGCTTTCAGCTTCTCGCTGTTCAATATAATGTTGGCTGTGGGTTTATCATATATGGCCTTTATTATGTTGAGGTACTTGCCCTCTATTCCCATTTTGCTGAGAGTTTTTAACATGAATGGATGTTGAACTTTGTCAAATGCTTTTTCAGCATCTATGGAGATGATCATGTGGTTTTTGTCTTTCTTTTTGTTGATGTGGTGGATGATGTTGATGGACTTTCGAATGTTGTACCATCCTTGCATCCCTGGGATGAATCCCACTTAGTCATGGTGTATGATCCTTTTGATGTATTTTTGAATTCGGTTTGCTAATATTTTGTTGAGTATTTTTGCATCTACGTTCATCAGGGATATTGGTCTGTAGTTTTCTTTTTTGGTGGGGTCTTTGCCTGGTTTTGGTATTAGGGTGATGTTAGCTTCATAGAATGAGTTTGGCAGTATCCCCTCCTCCTCTATTTTTTGGAAAACTCTAAGGAGAAAGGGTATTATATCTTCCCTGTATGTCTGATAAAATTCCAAGGTAAATCCATCTGGCCCAGGGGGTTTGTTCTTTGGTAGTTTTTTGATTACCGCTTCAATTTCGTTGCTGGTAATTGGTCTGTTTAGATTTTCTGTTTCTTCCTGGGTCAATCTTGGAAGGTTGTATTTTTCTAGGAAGTTGTCAATTTCTCCTAGGTTTCCCAGCTTGTTAGCATATAGGTTTTCATAGTAGTCTCCAAAAATTCTTTGCATTTCCATAGGGTCCGTCGTGATTTTTTCTTTCTCGTTTCTGATACTGTTGATTTGTGTTGACTCTCTTTTCCTCTTAATAAGTCTGGCTAGAGGCTTATCTATTTTGTTTATTTTCTCGAAGAACCAGCTCTTGGTTTCATTGATTTTTGCTATTGTTTTATTCTTCTCAATTTTATTTATTTCTTCTCTGATCTTTATTATGTCCCTCCTTCTGCTGACCTTAGGCCTCATCTGTTCTTCTTTTTCCAATTTCGATAATTGTGACATTAGACCATTCATTTGGGATTGCTCTTCCTTTTTAAAATATGCTTGGATTGCTATATACTTTCCTCTTAAGACTGCTTTTGCTGTGTCCCACAGAAGTTGGGGCTTAGTGTTGTTGTTGTCATTTGTTTCCATATATTGCTGGATCTCCATTTTGATTTGGTCATTGATCCATTGATTATTTAGGAGCGTGTTGTTAAGCCTCCATGTGTTTGTGAGCCTCTTTGCTTTCTTTGTTCAGTTTATTTCTAGTTTTATGCCTTTGTGGTCTGAAAAGTTGGTTGGTAGGATTTCAATCTTTTGGAATTTTCTGAGGCTCTTTTTGTGGCCTAGTATGTGGTCTATTCTGGAGAATGTTCCATGTGCACTTGAGAAGAATGTGTATCCTGTTGCTTTTGGATGTAGAGTTCTGTAGATGTCTATTAGGTCCATCTGTTCTAGTGTGTTGTTCAGTGCCTCTGTGTCCTTACTTATTTTCTGCCCAGTGGATCTATCCTTTGGGGTGAGTGGTGTGTTGAAGTCTCCTAGAATGAATGCATTGCAGTCTATTTCCCCCTTTAGTTCTGTTAGTATTTGTTTCACATATGCTGGTGCTCCTGTGTTGGGTGCATATATATTTAGAATGGTTATATCCTCTTGTTTGACTGAGCCCTTTATCATTATGTAGTGTCCTTCTTTATCTCTTGTTACTTTCTTTGTTTTGAAGTCTATTTTGTCTGATATTAGTACTGCAACCCCTGCTTTCTTCTCACTGTTGTTTGCTTGAAATATGTTTTTCCATCCCTTGACTTTTAGTCTGTACATGTCTTTGGGTTTGAGGTGAGTTTCTTGTAAGCAGCATATAGATGGGTCTTGCTTTTTTATCCATTCTGTTACTCTGTGTCTTTTGATTGGTGCATTCAACCCATTAACATTTAGGGTGACTATTGAAAGATATGTACTTATTGCCATTGCAGGCTTTAAATTCGTGGTTACCAAAGGTTCAAGGTTAGCCTCTTTAGTATCTTACTGCCTAACTTAGCTCCCTTATTGAGCTGTTATATACACTGTCTGGAGATTCTTTTCTTCTCTCCCTTCTTGTTCCTCCTCCTCGATTCTTCATATGTTGGGTGTTTTGTGCTGTGCTCTTTCTAGGAGTGCTCCCATCTAGAGCAGTCCCTGTAAGATGTTCTGTAGAGGTGGTTTGTGGAAAGCAAATTCCCTCAGCTTTTGTTTGTCTGAGAATTGTTTAATCCCACCGTCATATTTGAATGATAGTCGTGCTGGATACAGTATCCTTGGTTCAAGGCCCTTCTGTTTCATTGTATTAAATATATCATGCCATTCTCTTCTGGCCTGTAGGGTTTCTGTTGAGAAATCTGACGTTAGCCTGATGGGTTTCCCTTTATAGGTGACCTTTTTCTCTCTAGCTGCCTTAACACTCTTTCCTTGTCCTTGATCTGTGCCATTTTAATTATTATGTGTCTTGGTGTTGTCCTCCTTGGATCCTTTCTGTTGGGGGTTCTGTGTATTTCCGTGGTCTGTTCGATTACTTCCTCCCCCAGTGTGGGGAAGTTTTCAGCAATTATTTCTTCTAAAATACTTTCCATCTCTTTTCCTCTCTCTTCTTCTTCTGGGACCCCTATAATACGGATATTGTTCCTTTTGGATTGGTCACACAGTTCTCTTAATATTGTTTCATTCCTGGAGATCCTTTTGTCTCTCTCTATGTCAGCTTCTATGCGTTCCTGTTCTCTGATTTCAATTCCATCAATGGCCTCTTGCATTCTATCCATTCTGCTTATAAACCCTTCCAGAGTTTGTTTCATTTCTGCGATCTCCTTTCTGGCATCTGTGATCTCCTTCCGGACTTCATCCCATTTCTCTTGTGTATTTCTCTGCATCTCTGTCAGCATGTTCATGATTCTTATTTTGAATTCTTTTTCAGGAAGACTGGTTAGGTCTGTCTCCTTCTCTGGTGTTGTCTCTGTGATCTTTGTCTGCCTGTAGCTTTGCCTTTTCATGGTGATAGGAATAGTCTGCAGAGCTGGGACGAGTGACGGCTGGAAGGACTTCCTTTCTTGTTGGTTTGTGGCCCTCCTCTCCTGGGAGAACAGCGACCTCTAGTGGCTTGTGCTGCGCAGCTGCGCGCAGACAGGGTTTCTGCTTCCTGCCCGGCTGCTATGGAGTTAATCTCTGCTGTTGCTGTGGGCGTGGCCTGGCTTGGGCAGCTACTCCAAAATGGTGGAGTCGCCTTGGTGCAGGAGCTGCTGGGAGGCTATTTATCTCCGTAAGGGGCCTCCCTGCTCCCTGCAGCCCAGGGGTTAGGGTGCCCAGAGATCCCGGATTCCCTACCTCTGGATTAAGTGACCCACCCTGCCCCTTTAAGACTTCCAAAAAGCACCCGCCAAAACAAAACAACGACCACCAAAAAAAAAAAAAAGAAAAAAAATTTTTTAAATTAAAAAAAAAAAAAAAGTTTTTAATTAAAAAAAAAAAAAAAAAGGTGGTCGTTCGTTTTTCTTTATTCTCCGGTGCCAGCCTTAGGCCTCTGCTCACCGGTCTTTCTGCCCTGTTTCCCTAGTATTGGGGTCCCTATCTCTTTAAGACTTCCAAAAAGCGCTCGCCAAAACAAAACAGCAAAAAAGCAAAAAAAAAAAATGGTTGCGCACTTTTCTTATGTCCTCCGACACCCGGCCTCCAGTGCCTGCTCACTGTTCTTGCTGCCCTGTTTTCCCAGTATCGAGGGCCCTGCACTCTGGCCCGGATGGCTGGGGCTGGGTGTTCGGCAGTCCTGGGCTCCGTCTCCCTCCCGCTCTGCCTGCTCTTCTCCCGCCGGGAGCTGGTGGGAGGGGCGCTCCGCTCCCGCCGGGCCGGGGCTTGTATCTTACCCCCTTCGCGAGGCGCTGGGTTCTCGCAGGTGCGGATGTGGTCTGGGTATTGTCCTGTGTCCTCTGGTCTTTATTCTAGGAAGGGTTGTCTTTGTTATATTTTCATAGATATATGTTGTTTTGGGAGGAGATTTCCACTGCTCTACTCACGCCGCCATCTTCCGCCCCTCCTAAATGATATTTTTTAAATTTCATTTTCTATTGTTTGTTGCTGGACTATATAGAAGTACAACTGAGTTTTGTATATTAACTTTGTGTCCTGCAATCTTATTAAATTCATTTATTGGTCCTAATACTTTTTGTACATTCGGTAGGATTTTCTACATACCCAATCATGCTATCTTTGAATAATGACAGTCGTCTTTTTCTCAACTTTATGCCATTTTTTTCCTTTCTTTTCTGTATTGTACTGAGCAGGATTTTCAGTGCAATGTTGAATTGCTGAAAAAGAACATTTTTGCCTTGTTTCTGAACTCAGTTTTCAGATTAAGGATGATGTTAACTGTAAACTCTTCTAAAATGACTTTTACCAACTTGAGGAATTTCCCTTCTATTCCCAATTTGCCAAGAGTTTCTTTCTCTCTTTTAACATGAATGAGTGTTGGATCTTGTGACAAAGACCAAATAGGCTGACTGCCTATAGTACTTACTATCCAGTCCTTCAAGAAAAGTTTGTGACTCCTTCTCTATATAAAAATATAAGATACCCTGGCTCAGCATGTATATCAGTTTGGGTCTTGTCAAGAGACAGAAGCCACACTAATGATTTAAACATGAGAAGACTAGTATAAAAAT
Organism: Manis pentadactyla; assembly: GCF_030020395.1. Lineage (NCBI taxonomy): Eukaryota > Metazoa > Chordata > Mammalia > Pholidota > Manidae > Manis > Manis pentadactyla. The sequence continues at coordinate 153,748,813 of NC_080020.1, read as the reverse complement.
TATTAAACTATGATAAAAGGGCAACTCTAAGATGTAATAGAACGTACATGGCACCCCAGGGCTAAAGTACAGTAACCAAGGAAGGTTAAACTTGGGATGGGGACCTCCTCCTCAAGGCTGGCAGTTATCCTGTTGGAGCTGGTGTAATTGCAGCCTAATGGAAGGCAGAGAAGATCACTGGTTTGCACAGGTCTGAGCTGGATGGCCGCAACCCCCAGAATGCAGGTGGCATATTGATAGCCAGAGGCTGACCACACAGGGGTGTGGAGAAAGTGGGGGTGCCAGTGTAATCAGGAGACCTAAAGCTGTGGTGCTTGCATCAGAAGTACTGTGACACTGATGCCAGGGTTCTTGTTCACAGAGTCGAAGAATGAACTTCGCAAACACTTAAAGCAGGAGAGTAAGTGAGAGCTTTTATTTAGAAATAAAGTAAGAGGAAAGAGCTCCTGGATCACGCTGGGAGGGGACGAAAGAGTCTGTGGCTGTGCACTGTCTAGGGGTTTTATAACATGATAAAGGGCTAGAGGTGTGGACTCCTTAAGTAGCCTTAAAATGTTCATCCTTGAGGAGACATGAGTTCTTTTTTTATCATTTTTCCAGTTTCCCATTATTATTGCCCAGATTGCAAATCACCTGATCAGTCTAAAGGAGGAAAAACAGCAGCACATAGGCCTGGGCCTTTTGGCATGCTAAAGTGAATCCTACACATGATTACAAATAATTAGCATGATAAAAACATGGGCTATGCTGAGATACTTTCCTTTATTTGGGGAATATTAACTGATCTCACTGAAGAATAACTCTAGAGCTTAATGCTTGATCCAGAGTTTTGGTAAGGGGTTTCCTTGCATATCGCTACACTGCTCCGACTGTAATTATCTTGCCTTGCCTTTTCTACAGGCCCTCACCCTACTCTGACTATACCCTTGATCCCTGTCTCAGCACAAGAAGGCCCTGAGGGACAGGGCCTAGGGAGGCAGAGGGAGTTGGAGCAACGGCACAGGTGGGAGGGCTGCAGCATTCAGTGTCCATGCTGGGAGAGCAGCAAGAGGGTGACCATTGGGCTGGGATTGGGATGTCATCAAGGAACTGCGTGCTTTAAGCATGTGGCTGGAGCAGGGCACACAGGACACTCTCTCACTCTCACTGCTGACCAGTCGTGCAGCCACCAGAAGCAACAGGAGAGTCCCTTCCTGTTTCACTGTCACTCCTGAGAGAGCTTAACATTATGCACTCTGTCAAGAAGAGATACTTAAAGTAATCCTCCAGAGCAGGAAATGAAGGCCAAACTTGGAGCTCAGAGGCAGTGAACAAATAGCTAACATAGCATTGCTGAAGAGTTGGGTATTTGGGCAATCAAGTATTTATCCACCCAACATTCTATCAGGGGATCCTGAAATGAAAGCGAGAAGTGGGTGCCATTTTTTCTAACAGATGAGGAACCTGACTCCCACATTAAATTAAATGCTTAAAGTTATAGAAAGTTCAAGTAAAATTATCTAGACCTTGTGTCAAAATAAGCCCAATAGTATTAAAGAGTTAATATTAATAGAAACATATAAAACCATCAAAAAAAGAGCAGTCATCACATATGTGGTAGAATTATGCCTTCTAGGCTTTCAGTGAATTGAATGAATCTCAGTGGGAAATATTTTACAAGACTCTTGAATAAATATTATCATAACTCAAATAAAAAAACAAATAGGCTGGGCGAAATATTTTCATCAAACAAGCTAGAGAAAAGCCTCTGTCAGAATAGCACAAAAAGCTCACAAAAATTGAAAGCAAAAACATCAACTTTAATGTAAATGGACCAAGGACATGAATAGATGATTCACAAAGAAATGCAAATAATAAACATAGGAAATATTCAACTTTATTACCTCTTATTGAGATGCAAATTAAAACTATAATGGGGTAGAGTTAATGCACGAAATGTGAAAAATACAATAGAATGCTGGTGAAAAAACAGTAGAACTGGTAAATAATTGATGGCAATAGAAACTGCTACAACATTTTTCTTGAATTCAGATGCTCATATCCCTAGAGTAATCCTACTTCTGGAACTGCAACCTAAGGAAATAATTACAAAAAATAGGAAAAGTTTCTTTGCATGTGTTTATGGCAGTCATTTAAAGGCTTGAAGAATGGGAAATGATTTAAATGTGCAAAAAAGGTCAGAAATCATGTAAATCATTCTATTAATTATGTAATTCATTTGGCTAAGATCATGGCCAGTGATAGATAATTTGGCTATGACTAAAAATCATAAGAAACTAATAAGGCAAGATAATCTATTTCTCAAGATGTAACACCTAATTAAAAGCAGAATGACAAAATTGTATTTACATGTCATTATCACTGTGAAGGAGAATGTTATATGTATATGAGGAAAAACTAGATTATAATATAAAATGTAGAATTGATTACATTGATTTTTAAAGTTCTATTATTAATGTAACATTGCTGAACACCACTTTCTTTAAATGGGGCAACCAAAACTAAAATAATCCAGGTATGTTGACAAGAGCTGAGCAAGGCTCACCTATTTTCTACATGGCATATACTTCTATTAAGTCAGCATTTTTTCTCTCTAGTTTTTAACCAATTTTTGTGCAAACATGTCATCCTGAGGCTTCACATCCTATTGAATGAGGTCTGCTAAGCAATGCCTCCTCCTCTGTATTTGGGTGGCTGGCTTTTTTGGACCTTCCATTTGTTCCTGTACATTTTTCCTTAGTCCATATGATGCCAGGGTTCTTGTTTGCAGAGTCAAAGAATAAACTTAGCAAACACCCAAGGTAGGAGAGCCAGGGAGAGGCTTTTATTCAGAAATATAGCAAGAGGGCAGACAGAGCTCCTTGCTCATGCCAGGAGGGGACAAGAAAGCCCATGATGGTGCATTGTCTAGGGGATTTACAGTTGGTTGAGGATTTTCAGGAATGTGGGTAAAGGGCTGGGGGTGCAGACTTTATACCACCTGCCCTGCCCCCAAGGTGGGCTGGGTTGTTGTCTGCTTGCTAGGGCTGTTTATGGTAGAGATACAGTGAAGTCACAGGTTATGCTGAGATACCCTTATTTATTTGCAGAACACTCAAACATTCCAAGCCAAGTTGCTCCTGGCCTTTTGAGCTTTAACTGATCTCATTGAAGATGTCTATATTCCTAGTCTGGTATCTTTACCCTAGAGAATTAGTGTGACCTTGACCTTGCATAATGCTTAACACAGAGTTTTGATAGGGACTTCTTTGCACACAGTTACATTGCTTTGACTGTAAATATCCTGCCTTGCTTTTTCCGGAGGCCCTCACCCTACTCTGACTACACCCAAGGTCCCTGTCTCATATGTATTCAGTCCATCATTAAAAGCTCTCAAGATTTGTTTGGATTCTGATTTATGCACCTTATTTGCCATATTTCCTCAATGCATGTTAGCTATTCATTCTATCCATAACATACAGGAGACTCCATATGTTTACTCAAGGCCCTGATAAAAATGTTGCCCTGAGCAGTGCTGAGTCCCAGGGCACATCCCATCTATGAACGAGCCCCTTAGATGGCACTCCCATTGGAATCCACTGAGGTAGCCTTGCATCCAGTACACATTTGTCAGCTTTGACAGTTGTGGATGGAAAAAGGAGGTTTCCGGCTAGAGGAAAGATCATGTGATTTTCCTGGGCGGCACCAGGCTCAGTGTGAGGGGCCATGTTTGCCCTCTAAGTGTTCCAGTGTCTGTCACCTGGGCCCTGCCCCCTGCTGCTACCACCTGCCCCACCAGGGCATCCACACCATCCCTCCCTCACAGCTCTCCAGGATGATCAAATCCTGGTCTCCAGGAGGATCAAATGCTTCCTCTGGTCTTTCTTACCAGAACTTTTCATTTGTTTCTTTATCTACATTCTATCTCCTAGAGTTATTTTCCTTTTAAAAGGGATCAAAGTTTGAAACTAGAATGATGAAGTTCCGATGGTGGCATTCCAGACACTGGTGGTCAGATAGAGGAGGTTTATGTGCAGTGGGAAGGTGGATGTTGGGGCCCCTCAGGCAGACCCTCTGTCCACCACCTGCAAGGCTGGCCTGAAGGGGATGAGATGGATTAGATCCTACAACACCACAGTTCTCAAACACTTAAGGCTGTTTGATAGCATTTATAACTCTTCATATCTCATTAATTTAATTTAATTTTCCTTCTTCCAACTGCCAGGCAGGTGAGGGAGACAGATACCATCATCTTAGTTGCTTGAGAGGGAAGCAGGCAAAGTGGACCTTAATACTGAAAACAGCTACTTCTCCCCACCTCAGGGGCTTTTTTCCCTAGACAACTTTGCACTGCCTGGGAGAATTCCTGCTGGGGAAATGGTACATCATCACTTCTCCTGTGAACTTTACCTGCCTCAGAATGAATATTTTATTTCCTGAAAGCTACTCCTACAAAATTGCCCTATCATTTGCCAAGGATCAGACCATCTGCCAGATCAGGCCCACACGCTCCCCCGACTGAAGACTGGGCTTATCTATTTGCGTTTCTGCTTATCATCGGCTAGTTGGCTTATCTCCTTATCAGATTGTGTGTTCTTGAACATTCTGGGCACCATATGGCCCCCCCAGAATTGCCTGCCTTGTCGCCCACCTGTGGGCACAGTTTATGTGCCTTTCAACCCTAACTTAAAAAATATTAGATCCCCAGCAATCTGAAATTTGGGCTGGTCAGATTTTATGTAATTAGCAAAAATTTAGCTCCTCTTACCAATTTTTTAAATCAAAATGTACAATACATGCTCAGAATTTAAAAATTACATATTATAACAGTAAAACTGAAACAACTGTGGTTACAAGCAGCATCACTGAATCTTAATACTGACTGAAAGAAAGCAAATCCCATAAAACTACACAGACCATAATCAGACTTTTTCTAAATTTTAAAAACAGTTAAAATAACATATCCCTGAGGAGTCCCCTAAACCATACCTGTCCACACCCACGCTCAGACTCCACCCCTGTGGGCATGGCTGGTACTTAGCCTTTCATCTCTCTGGCACTCAGATCACTAGTGGGTAGAACTGGTCTCACAGGGTTCCCTGGGGCCAGCTGAGAGTTGGGTGCTGCTCTTTCGCCACAGATCCCTCCTCATTTCCTTGGTGAGTCCTGACTGAGCTGCAACTTAAGATTTCCCTAGTCTCCCTGCCCCACTCCCCACTACGGCAGTCCTGCCTGCATCAGAATGAGGAGCTGGTACCTTCCCACAGCTCCCTTCTCAGTGGTCTCCCTCTCCTGGCACTGGCTTTGGCTTTCTGACACTTCTCTCTGTCTCTCCCAGTGCCATGGACCTGTTAGGACATCCCACTAATTTCTCTGGGATTGCCTGGTGCTGATTGTGTCCTGTATCTTGACCAAGGATTGCTGCCCCTTCTACATTGTGCCATACGCGCCTGATTGTACTTCAGGTGAATCTTGAGCAACAAGGGCCACCCCACTCAGTAAGTCTTTGGACAAATCTGGACCCTTCATCCTGGCAGCCCAGGATCTTGCTGCTGGATGCCTTTTGCAGGCAAATTCCCAGATCTGTCCACTCTGGGCTCTTCTTGCTCATTTTCAGTCTCAGTTGGTCGGTTTCCACCTCTCAGTACTTAACATTCTTCAGTAATAACTATTGCCGCACACATCATTTGCAAAGGGCCATATGCTCCTGATTCTCTACTGGATGCTCTACGTCACTTACTGGAGTCAGTGCCCTTCTCCACTTCGTGATTCATTTTGCAGGATCTTATTTTCCCCCTCAGATCTTAGCAGTGGTCTGCATTTCAAAGATAAAAGTCCAGAAAGATTTTTCATTTTTAGGATTATGCCTTAAAATTGTCTCATAATCATTACTACTTTCTCCCAAATCAGTATTTGGTTCTTTTGAAGCTTTGAAATGTTTCTGGTCAACAGAGGATAACCATCTGCTTCTAGTCTTCCCTAAGGACAAGCCAACAGGAAACAGCTTTTGCTTGTAACGTAAATTATGGGGATTAGAGGAAACAAAGCATTTCCTGACAATGAGGGATGTAAAAAATTGCACAAGAAAACTTACGTATGTTGGAGAGTCTCTGATCAGGATATTAAAGGTCTAGATGAGGCATAGCTGCAGGATTTATTTTATCTCGAATTAAATTCACTTCCTGTTTCTTCCAGAAGTCCATATAATAAAACGAGAATTCTCGCCGCCACCTTCTGTGCCTTCAACTTTGTTTTGTTGGTATCAGCTCTTCCATTTATTTGTTTTCCCACTGCCAGAATCTCTTGAATCTGAACAATTAAGCCTGACTTTTCTTTGGGGAAATTTTTTCTAGGTTTTGCTTCCCTTCTTTAAGATGTGTGCGTGTGTGTGTGTGTGTGCGCGCACACACATGCACCAATCTAATCCTTTATTTCTCCAGGGAATAATATACGTACACGTCATCTCTCCCTTTAAGTCAAGGGTTGCATGAACTTGAAAACAAACCTTCTAAAGACAATCTGCTCCATGAATAGACAGTTTTATAGGTATGTTCAGGAAATGCCATGAGCTCCAAGTCCTCAGAGAAGCCTCTGTCTAGCTAGGCTGCAGTGGGATCTGTTCTTGCAGAGTCTCTTCCCATAAGGGTGTCAGTCATGGGAACCTGGAACCCAGGAGGCTTCCAGACCTTTTCCCTGACAAGAAGGCTGGATTCCTCCTGGGACCTGGTTCTGTGATCCAGAACCACAGCTGGGGGAGTGGGGGGTGGGGGGAGGCAGGTGGGGAAGGGAAGTACAATTAAATTTGTGTATCTTTGTTAAATATGGAGGCTTTGTTAAATAAATGTATTTTCTCCCAAAAGAATGCAAATTATTTTGGCTTCCATAGAAGGCAGAAACTACTAGCTGTATTGGTAGATTTTAATTTTTAGTTTGGGGACTGAAGGAAACAAAAGGGGGGGAAAAAGGAATACACAATATCCTTATGAGAAATTTGTTTCTAAAACCCTCCCTAAGATTATAAACGAGTTTAAGGGGATATATATTCCCATTCTTAAACTTCAAACTCCCAGATCTCCCAGTGGGGATTACACTGCTGCTAAAACATCCCAGGAAAGAGTCCAAGGCGGCCGTTTGCGGTTAGGAGAGAGTCCAGAGTTGAGAGGGACTCTCCGCCTCTCTTGCGCCTGGGTCGCCCTCTTCCCTTGGAGGGGATGGTGGTATGAGAGGCTTCTGCCTCTTCCGGGACCGCCTTTGAGCTTCAGAGCCTCACCTGACTTTCCCAGAGAGGGAGACAACAGACTCCTTCCGCCATCCGCAGAGGGCCAGGGGTCGGAGCGGGGGAGGGGCTGAGGCCGGAATCGCTGCCCAGACCCGGAGGGAGCGAGAGGAGGCTCTCCGCCAGACAGGCGCGCCGCGGAGAGCTCAAACTTTGGTGGGGTAAGGATCGGAGAGGCTCTTGAGCTGGGAGTCTTTGGGGGCTGGGAGGTGTACTGGGGCTCAGACTGCAGCCGAGGTGGATTCAGAAGTAAACGCCCGGAGTCGGGTGGAGGAGCCCGGGGCAGGCGGGCGCTGTCCGCAGCCCCCGGTGCTGAAACGAGACGCGTCTTGGGGGTAAAGGGGTAGAAGCAGGGCCAGCTCCGGCTTCTGCTCCCACCCCCGGCACACACACACACCCCTCCAGCCGAGATCAAAGGACAAAAGGCCGTCCCTGTACCCCCAAGTGTATCGCACGCCCTTTTACTCACATCCCACAACCGCGCTGGCCGAGCCGGGCCGAGTCATCGGGGTAGGAGGTAGAAGATGTGGGCTGGCTCCCGCTGGGGACAGGTAGGGGGGTGAAGCCGCGACACACCCCAGGATACCTCTCCAAGACACTCTGTACCCGGGGTTCGGGAAGAACCTCCCCAGCTGCCTACCTCCCCCGGCTCCAGGTCGGGGGGCGGCGCAGAGTCTCTCCGAGTCCGCGCGGCGCGCTGGGAAGCGGTGCCCGCTTCTTGGACGGAGCGGGAGCCAGCGGGCCCGGGTCGGGGGATTGCCTCCGCCAGACCATACTCAGCCTGCGGAGCCAAAGAGACAGGTGGGCTGAGGAGCAAGCCGAGAGTTAACATTGTTTGCGGGGAGTGAGGAGTCTTTCTTTTTGCTTTTTTAATGATAAGATCATCATCTGCGATCTTGGCTTTTCCGGCCTCACGGCTTAGTGCCCAGGTATGGAGGAGGAGCAGAAGGCCCTCTGATCCTTTGCAGTCCCCTAATCGGATAATCACACGGGCTCTCTGCCCTCGTCCTCCGGCTTTTCTCCCCAACTCAGCCGCCACCCCGACTCCCGACTACCCGGGGGGCTGGGCCATCCCTGCCAGGGCTGGGGCCGGGTGACTGGGGGGATGGAGGAGTGTTTCATGTTTCTCCCTCGTAATTCCTCGACTCACAGCTGCCACACTTTATGCTACTATTGAGACTTTAAACTTTGCCGATCTGTAGTGAGTTATCTGCAGCTAGACGTGGCATGTGGCCGAGGATGAAGAGGCCACAGCAGAGAGGGTCAGGGGTCCGCGGCCGCGCTGCCTTGGTAACCCGGTAACACCGACGAGCAATTAGCTTGCTCAGAACTCCCCGCGCGCCGCTCTGCAGCTGCAGTTTCTCACCTGGAAACCAGGCAGCCAGACGGTGTCCGCTGTTCACCAAATTTTCTAGAGGCGAGGCTGGGTTGGGCGCTGCCCTGGTTCCCCAAGCCCTTGGGCAACGCCCCCGCCCCCTCCCCCCCGCGTTCCGGCTCTCTGGTCCCGGAGTGGACGGCCCAGCCCCCTAACTTTATAGACCTGCCACCAACCCTTCACCCCCACTCTACACACACACACACACACACACACACACACACACACTTTCATTCATAAAAATGAGCAACAGTATCCCCGTCTGGGCATGGATTCACATACCCCTAAGTGATAAATTATTTGGGGGTGGGGGTGGAAAGTTTGGCCAGCAGAGGAGAGGTGACCGCTGTCAACGTCACTCCCCGTACAGGGTCTTGCACGCCAAAGTCCCGGATTCTTGAAAATTCTGCTGGATCAGGGAACCCAGCTGGGATTGCCCTGAGCTGGTGGGCGCTCCTTCGTCGGGGGTGGGGACGGGGAAGATACGGACTCCCCTCACTTCTCACGAATGCCCGCGCACGCACGTGTCCTCTTCAGCCTCTGTTCAGCCATACATGGGATCCTTGTGAGGATGCCAGGACAGGATGAGGAGAGAGTGACAGGACGAGGAGCTGCTCTCTGCGTGACTGACTGGTCAGCACAAGATCTCAGTCCTGTCAGCTGGGACTTTGGCCAGAACTGCTTGTGCCCCTTAACTTTAATGCGCCGCTTTTTGTGACTTTTCTGTACTCATTCACTGTCTGCCAGCGGTTGCTGCGTCTGGTTAATAATGGGGTTGCCACGGCGACCAATCTCCCGTCGCCATGGTATCCAGGAGGTAAACAGTTGGAAGCTGCAGAGGCTCTTTGCTGGCTCCCAGATCGTGCTTGGGCTGCGGGTTTCCTGCAGGAGTGGGGAGGGATGACACTGACCAGGCTCTGTGAACCCCCTAGCAGTCTGCTCACCTGAAACCCTCTCTAATCCCTGCTGGATACTTGGGCCTGCCGTTGAGATGGGTCAAGCTTTTTCCCTCCATCCCCAATTGCATACACTGAGGCCAGGGGGTGAAGGGTTTTCCTTCTGACCTAATTCCTATCGGCTTCACACTGACAATTACTGAGTACAAAGCAGCACAGTGCTATGTCTGGTGGGAGACAGAATTAATCAAACAAACACAGTCCCTGCCCTCTGGACATCACAGTGCAGTGCAGGAGGCAAGCTCTTACACCCTCTGCCAGCTGGCCTCTGCTCTGGACTGAAATAAAGATGATACCAGCACCCTGAGAGTAGAGAGGGTGAAGTAATTGATTCCCAGGGGAGGTCACATTGCTGTTGAAACTTGAAAAATGAAAGAAATTTCAGCTGACAAGCCTGAAGGGAAACATCTTTCTGGGCAGAGAAAATAGCAGAAGCAAAGATGTGTGGATTAGGAGAGGAGAGGCCCTGCTCTGGTAATGTATAGCCTCAGAACCTCTCAGTGGTTTAGCCCATCACTTATGCAACATGTGAGGTTAACAGACCCAGGAGGACCCTGCGTCATGGGAGGGGTCCACTGGCCAGAGCCTGTCACTCAGCCCTCCCCTGGCCTGGAAGGGAGGCTGAGAGATACAGGAAGCACAGGGTGAGCTTTGGTGAGAAGTCTGTGCCAATAGGTGGAATGAGAAACTTCATGACACACTTAAGGACAGGGTGAGCAGTTTGCTTTAAGTGGGGCATCCTTTTTAGGCTGATATGATCTAGGTTATGAAAAGTCTTGAATGTCAGGCTAAGACCACATGCTGGAGATAATAGGCAACTTCTGAACATTTCTGAGTGCCATGATTTAAGCTGCCTTTTAGAAAGGCCCTGGTGTTGGTATAAAATATTCATCCATTCATTCCACACTCACTGAGCACCTCCTGAGTGTCAAGCCTTGGATGGAATACAGAGGAGAGACAAATATGGGTGAAAAGCAAAAGGAAGTATTTCAACAACTCCAGGGAGGGAGACAGGAGTCTGGACAAAAGCAGGAGCAGAACTCAAGGCCAGGCGCTGCCACTGATGTGGTTACTGCTACACCCCCTGCCTGGCAGGGCCCCTGGCACGCAGTGCTCACTCCCTTCTGAACTAGTGAGTGAAGGCGCGGAAGGTGACAGAGCAGATGCGCAGTTGGAGGTGTAACTGAGAGGACTTAGTGGCACTAGATCTAGGGAAGTGAGGGAGAGTGAGCAGTGAAAGCTCAAGGCAAGTCCTAATGAGGTGACAAGCTGGCTCTGGTGCCAGTCACAGCTTTAGCCAGGACCGGACTCTGGGGAGGACAAGCATATTTGAGAGCAGTCAGGGTGGTGCCATTCCAGACAGTTTTGTGCCAATGAAAACTCTTCCTTGGATGTGCAGGGTCCTCACACAGTCAGCACCCTGGTCCTCATTAACCTCCAGAGCACGGCTTGTCCTCCTTTGCATGACTTCACACTGTCCATCTTGTACTATGATAGTGCAGCATAGGGGTTAAATTCAGCAGGCTTTCGTTCCCCAGTTCTGCCACTGGATAACTCTGAAGAACTTATTGAACCATCTCAGTTTCTTCATGTGTAAGTTGGAAGTACGTTATAGTAATACCTGCCTCCTTGGGGTGTTGGGAGGAGTAATGAAGGAAGTAAGGTGAATTCTTGAACACGATGCCTGCCATGGCAAGTGCTCAGTGAGATGTGACCCACTTGTTATTTCCTGTGATGATGTATTACATTTATAATCACATTGCAAAAGTTAATTAAGAAAAGACACACCTTACTTCATGTGCCTGCAGCAAGGCTTGGTGAAACAGGTCCTTGGGGAAGGAGGGGAGCTTCCTTGCCCAGCTTTGTTGGCCTTGTGTGTGTGTGTGTGTGTGTGTGTGTGTGTGTGTGTTGAGGGCAGGATGGAATTCTGGGGAAAGCATCACAGGGCTGGCTACAGAAATCTGGGCTCTCCAGTTTCTAGCAACATATGATAAGCAGTTTCTTCCTCTTGGAATATCAACCTGAGCAGCTGAATCTTATTACAAAGCAGTCATTTAGAAACAGCACACTTAAAGCTGAGGAAACCAATGTCACATTAACTGTGAGTCATGTCTGCAGACCAAGACACTTTCTAGGCATGAGCCAGGCATCTGTGTAGTGGCTGAGTAATGTAACTGATAACCTTGCTACAATTTCAGTGCTTTCTCTTTCACCCCAAATCTCTTCCTGTTTTTGGAACAATGTTCGTTTCAATTCAGGCAAGATTTGAAAATCTGCAGCTGGCAAATGGAAGCTTCTCTCTGCCTGTGTTACAAAAATATAGAGAGCTCAGAAGAGGGAGAGCTCCACCTCACAGCAATTCCGAGGTTTCCTTGAGAAACAAGAGTCAATGCTCCTAACTCAGACTCGTTTTCTCCATCTTGGTGTGGGGACACTCCACAGAAAAGGGAGAATGGGATTCTGACCTCCATTTCCCCTCATGACCTTGAATCTGAGTGTAACTGGACACTCTTATGGTCTACGACCTTGAGCTACCCTTTTGGACCTTTCTTGGGAAGATGGAGAAAGCTTTGATACTGGCCCCAGAAATAGGCCTTGTTTCTTTAGAGACAGGGATGGGTTTGCAGGCTCTACAACTAGACCACTGTCTATGTCCTGGCAGTGTGAAATGTGTACCTTGGTTCAGTCATCTATAAAATAAGGAGGAAAAGAGTTGATACATTTAAAAAGCTGTAGAGCAGTGCCTGGACTAGTATAAGCCCTCAAAAATGTGATCAGTATCTTATTATTGTTGTTACTATTAATATGCTACTTTGACATCTGTTCTCTTTATTACATTTAATTTTGTGAGTTCTTTGTAGCAGATATTGAGTCATGCATTTTAAAAGTTGTGACTTCAGATTTAACATTATTTCTTTTTTAGATATAATTCATATGCCATAAATCATGCATTAAAAATACATTTCAATGATTTTTTTAGTATTTTTTCAGTTGTGTAGCCACAATATAATTTTCAATATTTTCAACACCCCAAAAAGAAACTCAGTAGCCACCAGCAGTCACTCTCTCTTCTGACTCATCCCCCCAACCTTACCCTTCACCTCCAGCAACTACCTAAGCTACTTTCTGTCTCTGTGGATTTGCCTATTCTGGACATTTCATATAAATGGGATCATACAGTATGTGGCCTTTTGTGCCTGGCTGCTTCTACTGAGCATAATGCTTTCAGGGTTCATCCATGTTGTAGCATGTATCAGTGTTTTATTCATTTTCATTGTCAAATAGCATACCACTGTGTAGATTTACCCCATTTTGTTTATCCAATTATCAGTTGATGGACAGTTACGTTGTTTCCACTTCTGGGCTATTATGAATAATGCTGGTATGAACACCCATGAACAAGCTATTGTGTGGACATCTGTTTTCATTTCTTTTAGGTATGTACTTAGCAGTGGAATTACTGGGTCATACGGTAACTATGTTTAGCCTTTTGAGCAACTGTCCAGCTGTTTTCCAAAGTGGACTGTTTACATTCCACCAGTAGTGAATGAGGATTCCAGTTTCTCCACATCCTTATCAACACTTGTTATTGCCTGTTTTTTTATTATAGCCATTGTAGTCACTATGGAGTGGTGTCTCATCATGATGTTGATTTGCATTTCCCCATGTCTAAAAATGTTAAGCTACCTTTTCACATACATCTTCTTCAGAGAAATGTCTATTCAAATCCTTTGCCCATTATTTAATTAGGTTGTCTTTTTATTTTTGAGCTTTAAGTGTTCTTTATATGTTCTGATGTAAGACCCTTCCAAAATACGATTTTAAAATATTTTCTCCAATTCTGTAGGTTGCCTTTTTACTTTCCTGATTTTGTCATGTTATTTGTTACATTATACATGTGTTATGTATATGTTATTTGACGCACAAAGGTTTTTTTATTTTAATGAAGTCCAAACTATTTTTTCTTTTGTTACTTATGCTTTTAGGGTCATAACTAAGAAACCATTGCCTAACCCAAGGTCATAAGGATCTAATTCTATGTTTTCTTCTTTCTGGGAATTTTATAGTTTAAGCCTTTATATTTAAGTCTGTGATCCATTTTTAATTAATTTTTGTGTATGGTGTATATTCTTTTGCATGTGTATATCCAGTTGTCACAGCAATATTTGTTGAAAAGACTATTCTTTCTCCCACTGCATTATCTCATACCTTTTGTCAAAAACTAAATGATCATAAATGTGAGGGTTTATTTCTGGTCTCTGAATTTTATTTCATTAATCTGTATGTCAATCCTTATGCCAGTACCACTCTGCCTTAATTACTATAGCTTTATGGTAGGTTTTGAAATCAGAAAGTGTAAATTCTCCAACTTTGTTCTTCTTTTCCAAGTTTCAAGATTGTTTCAGTTATTCTGGGTCCCTTGAATTTCCATGTAAATTTAGAATCAACTTGTCAACTTCTGCAAAAATTCCAGCAGGGATTTTGATAAGAATTATATTGAATCTGTAGATCAATTAATTTGGGGAGTATTGTTATCTTACCGATGTTACTTCCCCTCATCTATGATGAGGAGAAGTCTTTCCATTTAATTATACCAAATTTCTTTCAACAATGTTTTACAGGTTTTAGTACACAAGTGGTTTGTTTCCTTGGTTAAATTTATTTCTAGGTGTTTTATTCTTTTTGCTGTCATTAAAATGGGACTGCTTTCTTAATTTAATTTTCTTTTTATTCATTATGTGTGTATAGAAATACAATTGATTTTTGTATGCTGATCTTGTATTCTACCACACTACTAAACTCATTTATTAATTTTAATAGTTTGTTAGTGAATTCCTTGTGATTTTCTATATACTAGATCAAATAGAGATAGCTTTACTTCTTTTCTAATCTGGATGTCTTTATTTTACTTGCCTAATTTCCCTGGGTAGCAATAGAATGTTGCATAGAAGTGGTAAGAGTGGATGTCTTTGTCTTATTCTTGATCTTAGGGAGAAGCATTCAGTCTTTCACCATTAAATATGATATTAGCTTTGGTTTTGTCATAGAAGCCCATTATGTAGTTGAGGAAGTTTCCTTCTGTTCCTAGCTTTTTTATTTTATTTATCATGAAAGCATATTGAATTTCGTCAAATACTTTTCTTATATCCACTGAGATGATCATGTGGTTATTACTCTTTAATTAATATGGTATGATTACATTGATCAATTTTGGATGTTAAATCTACTTTGCATTCTTCGGATAAATATCATTTGGTCATGACTTAAATCCTTTTTTATATGTTGCTGGATTTTGTTCACTGGTAATTTATTAAAGATCTTTGCATTTTATTATAATTTTCAAAGTGCTATCTCATATAAGTTCTGATATTCAAGTTGTTTTTATTAATTTTATGCCATGTCCAGAAAATTTTAACATAATATAGTTTCCTTCCTTTCTGTTTTTGAAGGTCTAGAATATTTTTATTTCCTCCATGGAGGATCACATTCACACACAAATATGAGAGGATCATCAGGCACTGTAGAGGATCTGTCTCATCATGAAACTTCTGGAATGGAAGGACCTTTAATAATCAAGTGGGCCTTGGTTTCCAAGTCTTTCACAGAGTTCCCAAAGTTATTCTATGCACATTTCAAGTTTTTAAAATTTTTATTTATATAATTTTAACATAAATATTTTAAGATAATTTTAAAGACAACATTGACATGTGTCCCATAACAAATGTTAATATACTGAATATCATAATCAAAATTAACTTGTGTCCCACTGATTCTCTTTATAAACATCATCAAATGCTTTTAAATAAAATTCAGTAAGTGAAGTTTAACGCATTGGGTTTCTGTGGCAGATTTAATTTGAAGTAAGTCCATGTTCATCATTGTAGGAAGAAACTAAAATGCTGGATCATTTGCTCAAATTGGAGGCTGAGCTGAGGAGAGAATCCATCTCTCTATTCAGTAAAGTGCCCTTGACCACTACCTTTAGTTACCTTGGTATTATCTTTCCAATGTCACTGTCTCAAACTAAACATACTTTGCTCAGGGTTTCCCCCTGCATAATCCAAGGATGCCTGAAAGCAGACAGCCCTCATCGGTGGGGGGAGTAATGTCTGTTCTGTCCCTTGTGTTTGCTTGGTGTGTTCACAGATCTCAGAGTGATTAGGTAGGTGACTTAATACTGGATATTTTCCCTTCCACCCTGCAGTTTTCAGATGGGATGGGGTAGGAAGGGGGAGGCATTTAGAAGTGTGTTTTAGAAAAAAGTTCTAAGACATGTAGACTCCACGGGAGTTACTAACTTAACTTTGGAGTGTAATTTGACAGCCTGTCCAACCTCACATTTACTGAGAATTTGCTGAGTGCTTTTGCTTAGCATGATGCTGAGAAAGTTGAGTTGAAGAGGATGGAAATGGATCAAATCCAGAGAGACATTACTTCTGAGAAGATCAAAGACCCCAAGTGGTAAAGTGATCCATCTCAGCTGGAGAAAATGGAAGTCTGGGCCAAGTGTACCTGTCCATCATACCACCGGGCTGTCCTCTATTTGGGGCTCTGTTTGGCATGACGGTGTGTCCAGATGTGACTCACTAATTAGACCTGCCATCCCCTGGCTGGATAAGAGTCATAATCAAGGACAATGATAATTCAGAAAGGCCTCCAGTGGGTCAGAGGAGTATACATATTGGGGTGTAGACACCTATCTCTGTTGTCTGAGCTACATTCCAAGCTTAAAAAATGATAGTGTTTCAAGAGACACAGACTAAGCCAAGACTGGTTTCCATGTTTAAGTCATAATAAAAAAGAGGATAGGGGACAGACAATATTTTTTTAGTATAAAAAGTTAAGAATCATAAGTGGGGATGGAGATTTTTCCCAGAAGCACATTTTATTTTAGAAGAAAGGACTTTATGTGTTTTGACCTCCTTTGTTGCTTACCTTCTCTCTCCCTCATAAATTCCCACCCATTTTTAAGTAGGATAGAAATGTTCAGTCCAAGAGAGATTCTCAAGATGGCAGCTTGAGTAAGGTGGTAGAAATCTCCTCCTAAAACCATATACAATTTGAAAATACAGCAAATACAACTATTCCTAAAAGAGTGACCAGAAGATATGGTACGCCAGCCAAGCTACATCTACATCTGTGAGAACCCAACATTTCACGAAAAGGGTAAGATACAAAGCCGTGACCCAGTGGGACCCAAGCACTACCCCCACCCCAGCTCACCAGCAGGAGGAAAAGAATCAGAGTGGGGAGGGAGTGGAAGCACAGGACTGCTGAATAACCATCCCTAGTAATCTGCACTGGGACCACAGACACACACTGCATGGGGTACTGGATATTAGAGGAAGAGAAAAGCAAAATCCGAGACTAAGACTGTGAACAGGTCCCACACCCAGCTGCCCTGAGACAAAAGAAAAGCAGGTGCTTTAAAAGTCTTAAAGGAACAAAGGTTTAAAACGCAGACAAAATTGTCCTGGCACACTCAGCCCAGCAGGCTGGGAACTTTAAGGAACTTCAGGCACCCTAACCCCCTAGGTGGCAATGCAGCTCCAAACCCCCTCACAGCGATAAGCACCCTGCTGAACGTTCCCCACCACCGGCACTGCAAGCAAACCGGCTGACCTGCCATTGCTGCAGAACAGCTGGGGACAAGCCCTGCCCACAGCAAACACACAGTGGCTTCTGCCTGCACATGGCTAACCAGCCCAGAACCAAAGGCTGCTCCCTGTGTGCGGTTGACCAGCACAGACAGTGGAGACAGGCAAGGTGACCAACAAGCAGGAAGGGACTTTGTTCTCCCAGCTGACACAATGCGCCACTCACCGGCAACCATTCCCATTGCCATCAAAAGGCAGAAGAACCTTTTTCAGTCCAAAATCCCTCAAACACCAGAGAGTGGGCCTGGTGATACTGAAATCACCAACCTTCCTGAAAAAGAATTCAAAATAAAACTCATAAGCATGCTGATGGAGCTACAGAGAAATATGCAAGAGCTAAGGGATGAATTCTGGTGGGAGATAACAGAAATGAAACAAACAATAGAAGGATTTAAGAGCAGACTGGATGAGGTGCAAGAGACTGTTAATGGAATAGAAATCAGAGAACAGGAAGATAGAAATGCTGAGGCAGAGAGAGATAAAAAGATCTCTAGGAATGAAAGAATATTAAGAGAACTGTGTGACCAATCCAAATGGAACAATATTCGCATTATAGGAGTACCAGAAGATAAAGAGAGAGAAAGGGATAGAAAGTGTCTTTAAACATATAATTGCTGAAAACTTTCCCAATCTGGGGAAGGAAATAATCTCTCAGACCATGGAAATCCACAGATCTTCCAATGCAAGAGACCCAAGGAGGACAACACCAAGACATATAATAATCAAAATGGCAAAGATCAAAGACAAGGACAGAGTATTAAAGAAAGCCAGAGAGAGAAAAAAGATCACATACAAAGGAAAACGCATCAAGCTATCATCAGACTTCTCAGCAGAAACCTTACAGGCCAGAAAGGAATGGCATGATATATTTAATGCAATGAAACAGGAGGGCCTTGAACCAAGAATACTTTATCCAGCAAGATTATCATTTAAATGTGAAGGAAGGATTAAACAATTTCCAGATAAGCAAAAGCTGAGAGAATTTATCTCCCACAAACCATCTCTACAGTGTATTTTAAAGGAACTCCTCTAGGTGGAAGTACTCCTAAGGCTAAATAGATGTCACCAGAAAAAATAAAATCACAGCAAAGAAAGCAGACCAACCAAATACTAACTAAATGCAAAATAAAATCAGCTATCCACAAAATCATTCAAGGGAAACACAAAAGAGTACAGAATAAAACACCTAATGTATAGAGTGGAGGAGGAAGAATAAGAAAGGAGAGAAATAAACTATCATCAGACTGTATTTATAATAGTATAGTAAGTGGGTTAAGTTAGATGGTTAGATAGTCAAGAAGCTACCCTTGAACCTTTGGTAACCATGAATCCAAAGCCTGCAATGACAATAAGTACATATCTATCAATAATAACTCTAAATGTAAATGGACTGAAAGCACTAATCAAAATACACAGAGGAATAGAATGGATAAAAAAGCAAGACCCATCTATATGCTGCCTACAAGAGACTCAGTTCAAACCCAAAGACATACATAGACTGAAAGTCAAGGGATGGAAAAAGATATTTCATGCAAACGATGGGAAGAAAAAAGCAGGTGTTGTAGTACTTGTATCAGACAAAATAGACTTCAAAACAAAGAAAGTAACAAGAGATAAAGAAGGACATTACATAATGAGAAAGGGGTCAGTCACTCCAACAAGAGGATATAACCATTATAAATATCTACATACCCAACACAGGAGCACCTGCAGATGTGAAACAAATACTAACAGAATTAAAGGAGGAAATAGAATGCAATGCATTCATTTTAGGAGCTTTCAACATACCACTCACTCCAAAGGACACATGCACCAGACAGAAAATAAGTAAGGACACAGAGGCACTGAACAACATACTAGAACAGATGGACCTAACAGACATCTACAGAACTCTACACCCTAAAGCAGCAAAATACACATTCTTCTCAAGTTCACATTGAACATTTTCCAGAATAGACCACATACTAGGCCACAAAAAGAGCCTTAGTAAATTCAATAAGATTGAAATGCTACCAACCAAATTCTCAGACCAAAAAGGTATAAAACTAGAAATAAATTGTACAAAGAAAACAAGAAGGCTCACAAACACATGGAGGCTTAACAACACAGTCCTAAATAATCAGTGGATCAATAACTAACTTTAAAACAGAGATCAAGCAATATATGGAGACAAATGACAATAACTGCACAAAGCCCCAACTTCTGTGGGGCACAGCAAAGGCAGTTCTAAGAGGAAAGTATATAGCAATCCAGGCCTATTTAAAGAAGGAAGAACAATCCCAAATGAATAGTCTAAAGTCACAATTATTGAACCTGGAAAAAGAAGTACAAAACAGGCCCAAAGTCAGCAGAAGGAGGGACATAATAAAGATCACAGAAGAAATAAATACAATTGAGAAGAATAAAACAATAGAGAAAATTAATAAAACCAAGAGCTGGTTCTTTGAGAAAATAACCAAAATAGATAAACCCCTAGCAAACTTATTAAAATAAAAAGAGAATCTACACACATAAACAGAATCAGAAATGAGAAAGGAAAAATCATAATGGACACCACAGAAATACAAAGAGTTATTAGAGAACACTATGAAAAATTATATGATAACAAACTGGATAACCTAGAAGAAACAAACAACTTTCTAAAAAATACAACCTTCCAAGACTGACCAAGGAAGAAACAAAAAATCTAAACAGACCAATTACCAGCAATGAAAATTAATTGGTAATTTTAAAACTACCCAAGAACAAAACCTCAGGACCAGATGGATTCACCACTGAATTTTATCAGACATTTAGAGAAGACATAATTCCCATTCTCCTTAAAGTTTTCCAAAAAATAGAAGAGGAGGAAATACTTCCAAACTCATTCTATGAAGCCAGCATCACCCTAATATGAAAACCAGGCAAAGACACCACAAAAAAAGAAAACTACAGATCAATATCCCTGATGAACATAGATGCAAAAATACCCAACGAAATATTAGCAAACCGAATCCAAAAATACATCAAGATCATGCACCATGATCAAGTGGGATTCATCTCAGGGATGCAAGGATGGTACACCATTTGAAAATCGATCAACATCATCCACCACATCAACAAAAAGAAGGACAAAAACCACTTGACCATCTCCATAGATGCTGGAAAAGCATTTGACAAAATTCAACATCCATTCATGATAAAAACTCTCAACAAAATGGGCATAGAGGGCAAGTACCTCAACATAATAAAGGCTATATATGACAAACCCACAACCAACATCATACTTAACAGCAAGAAGCTGAAAGCTTTTCCCCTAAGATTGAAAACAAGACAACGATGCCCACTCTCCCCACTGTTATTCAACATAGTACTGGAGATCCTAGCCACAGCAATCAGACAACACAAAGAAATAAAAGGCATCCAGACTGGTAAGGAAGAGGCAAACTGTCACTGTTTGCAGATGACATGATATTGTACATTAAAAACCCTAAAGAATCCACTCAAAACTACAAGATCTAATATCTGACTTCAGCAAAATTGTGGGATACAAAATTAATACACAGAAATCTGTTGCTTTCCTATACACTAACAGTGAGCTAGCAGAAAGAGAAACCAGGAAAACAAATCCATTCACAATTGCATCAAAAAGAATAAAAAACTAGAATAAACCTAACCAAGGAAGTGAAAGACCTACACCCTGAAAACTACAAGACACTCCTAAGAGAAATTAAAGAAGACACTAATAAATGGAAATTCATCCCAGGCTCTTGGGTAGGAAGAATTAATATTTTCAAAATGGCCATCCTATCTAAAGCAATCTACAGATTCAATGCAATCACTATCAAAATACCAACAGCATTCTTCAACGAACTGGAACAAATAATTCTAGAGTTCATATGGAACCACAAAAGACCCCAAATAGCCAAAGTCATCCTGAGAAGGAAGAATAAAGCAGGGTGGATCTTGCTTCCCAACTTCAAGCTCTACTACAAAGCCACAGTAATCAAGACAATTTGGTACTGGCACAAGAACAGAGCCACAGACCAGTGGAACAGAATAGAGAGTCCAGATATTAACCCAAGCATATATGGCCTATTAATATACGATAAAGGTGCCATGGATATACAATGGGGAATGACAGCCTCTTCAACAGCTGATGTTGGCAAAACTGGACAGCTACATGTAAGAGAATGAAACTGGATTACTGCCTAACTCCATACACAAAAATAAACTTGAAATGGATCAAAGACCTGAATGTAAGTCATGAAATCATAAAACTCTTAGAAGATAACAGAGGCAAAACTCTCTTGGACATAAACATGAACAACGTCTTCATGAACATATTTCCCTGGGTAAGGGAAACAAAAGCAAAAATGGACAAATGGGACTATATCAAACTAAAAAGCTTCTGTACAGCAGAGGACAGCATCAGTAGAACAAAAAGGCATCTTATAGTATGGGAGGAATATATTCATAAATGACAAATCTGATAAGGGGTTGACATCCAAAATATATAAAGAGCTCATGCACTTCAACAAACAAAAAGCAAATAATTCAATTAATAAATGAGCAGAGCTGAACAGACACTTCTCCAAAGAAGAAATTCAGATGGCCAACAGACACATGAAAAGATGCTCCATATCGCTAATCATCAGAGAAATGCAAATTAAAATCACAATGAGATACCACCTCACACCAGTTAGGATGGCCACCATCCAAAAGACAAACAACAACAAATGTTGGTGAGGATGTGGAGAAAGGGGAACCCTCCTACACTACTGGTGGGAATTTAAACATTTCAACCACTGTGGAAAGCAGCATGGAAGTTCCTCAAAAAACTAAAAATAGAAATACCATTTGACCCAGGAATTCCACTCCTAGGAATTTACCCTAAGAATGCAGGGGCCCAGTTTCAAAAAAGACATATGCACCCCTGTGTTTATCGCAGCACTATTTACAATAGCCAAGATATGGAAGCAACCTAAGTATCCATCAGTAGATGAATGGCTAAGAAGATGTGGTACATATCCACAATGGAATATTCTTCAGCCATAAAAAGAAAACAAATCCTACCATTTACAACAACATGGATGGAGCTAGAGGGTATTTTATGCTCAGTGAAATAAGCCAGTAGGAGAAAGACAAGTATCAAATGATTTCACTCATCTGTGGAGTATAAGAACAAAGCTAAAACTGAAGAAACAAAACAGCAGCAGACTCACAGAACCCAAGAAAGGACTAACAGTTACCAAAGGGAAAGGGACTGGGGAGGATGGGTGGGAAGGGAGGGATAAGGGGGAAAAAGGGGTATTACGATTAGCAGACATAATGTAGGGGAGGGGGCACAGGGAAGGCTGCACAGCACAGAGAAGACAAGTAGTGATTCTATAGCATCTTACTACACTGATGGACAGTAACTGTAAAGGGGTATGTGGTGGGGACTTGATAATAGGGGGAGTCTAGTAACCGTAATGTTTCCCATGTAATTGTATATTAAAAATAAATAAATAAATCTTTAAAAAATGTGTTCAGTCCATTCACAGGAGTGTTGTGAGAATCAAATAAACGAATGCTTATGTAAGGTATTAGAACAGTACCAGGCAAAGAGCAAAGGCTCAAGTAAATAGCCTGCTGTGGTAATCAGTGTCAGCATTACAATTACCTTTTCCTCCTCATGTATGCCATCTACTTTTTGTTACCTACCAGCTGTATATGCTGGGTGCTTTGGAGGATGAAACTTTTTTAAGTAAAAGGAAATGACTCTTGCCTTCAAGCTGTCAGGCAGCTGCACCTGAGGTGGTGTCTTTCTGCATGTTAAGTGAAACCTCAGATGGGACAGGGGAGGGTTCTTGACTCTGATGGAGAAAGAATTCTTGACGAGGTCAGATGAGTGTAGATAAGGGAGGAATTCATTAAACATGAGTAGAAGCGAATATCAGCAGGCAGCAGAGAGTAACAAAGGACAAGGGGAGGAAAGGGAAGCTTATTGAAGTCCTGCTCGGCATAGGGCAAATCCCTTGCCAGCTTCTACAGCCAGGGTCACCTGGTGTCCAGTGTCCCCTTGAATCTGTGTGGTGTGGGAACTAAGGCCCTACCACCCCAGGATTTAGGGGAGCCAAGGAGCCCTGGATAGAGTGAGTTCATGTTCTGAGGACTTCCACTTCCCTACTAGTTTGAAACAAAACAGGGAGAGAGAGAAGGATTGTTTTAAGATTAGAAAGCTGGATGAAATAGCAAAGTGACAAAGACATTGACCACCAGAGGTGGAGGTTGGAGACTTCTTGTCTTTATCATGGAAAAGAGTTCAGAGACAAGATGGCAGGTCTACCTTTAATTTTTTGTTGCTTATGCAACAAAAAAGTTTGTTTGATAGAAGATAACACATACTCAGGAGTGCCAGCAACCTCAGAGAGGAGGTGCATTTAAGGGTTTGAGGTTTTATAGGGTCTTTCGGGTAGGAGTCAACCTAAGGCATGATGTGTACAGATAACTCATAATTCATTTGAAGTTTTGTCTTAAGAATAGGGTTATTTAGGTGACTGTGATGATCCTGATCTGGGCGCTCTGAATCCACATAGGATCATTTACACTTTGGAGGCGTGTCTCTCATCCTGGTTACAAAGTTACTTAATTAATTAAGAGGCTAAAAGAAGAGGAAGAACAGCATATAGATTAAGTTAAAGAATAAGCTGAGCCTTTTTTGAAGGCCTGGTAGTTTACCAATGGCAAGATCCTTGTCCCATTTCCCTGCTCTATCTCAAAGGCTTTCTGAGTTAATAAAGATATGAGAAAAGTACAAGAATAACTGCAACGCAGGTGAGCTGTGTGTCAAGGAAAAGCTCATTAAAATCATCTTGAAATTTCAGCACCTTTCTGTTCTATGCCCACTGTTTATAGGCCTCTTTCCTTATGCAACATTGTGCTTTCAAAGAAAGGGACCTATCTTCATTGTCATAATCCTTAGGGTCAGGTACAATGCCTTGGACGCGGAAGGAATCAATAAGTGTATTGTGGGGAAGAAAACATGTTGGATTTAGTAATGTTGTAAAGAAAATGGGAATTGACTGAAATGATGTGTTCTCAGTTCCCCAGTCAAGCTGTAGAAAACACACATTCATTTGGGAGATGCCCACAAACCACTCTTAGATTAATGCCTGGGATTCACTTCAAGGTCATGCTGGTGGTTGGCCAGATGCATCTTCTTCCCCTGCTTAAAAATTAAAATTATACTTGTGCTTTTCATATCTCCTATAGTGGGTGTGATAAATCAAAGCAAACCACAACAGGAACTTCCGAGTCAGATAGACCCAAGCCTGCCCTGCATTTCCTCCTCTGCAAAATCAGCATCATTATTAGCTCTTGAGGTTAGGGAGGATTAATACATAGTGGATATGCAAGTGCCTCACACTCAGGGGTTCCTGGCTGCGGGATAGTTTTCATTTTCAACAGAGCCTCAGGATCATTGATTGTAATTTCCCGGTCTCATTTGTGAGTGCCAGAGTTTATGGGGCCAAGAGATGTGAAAACACCTGGGGAGGTTGAGAATCATTTAGGATGTCATGACTTAAAATGTAAATAAAGGGAAAGAATGAAGTGCATATCCTGCCTTTTCTGTATGAACTATAGCCCTGAGCAGTCAAATAATAAGTAAAATTTTGTTTTTTAAGGATAATTTCAGCTAATTGATGATGAAGGAATGATAGGCTATCACCAGTTTTCAACTTCTAAAGAATTGATAGATAAAGGCAGTGGTCATCAATGACTACTAAAATCATCTAAGGAATTACCCCCCCAAAAAAACAACTGAACCCAAACTTGACAAAGTCTGAGAGTACAACTGCCAATTTACAGGAAACAGTAAGAGTTGGAATTGGCAAAAATCCATACTAGGAAAGTCTATAGACTTTTTTTTTTACAACTACATTTCTTCCACAAAGAGAAAGAGGATTAATGCATAGAAAACTCAAAGTTTTAAAAAATTTTAAAGTATTAGGATTTTAAAACTTAAAATATTAAAAAATACCAATGAGCTACATCAATCAATCAGAATATATAGACCTTATTTGGATCCTGATTTTTAATACTTTTTTAAAACAGACAACATTACAACATTTATGAAACAATTGGGAAAAATATATCTTATGATTTATCCTAAATTAACATTTCCCTTTAATGATGTACAGATTGCCCTGTCCTACTCAACATCATTCTTCTGTATAAACAACACAGAATTAAAAAGGAAATTAGGTTCGCCCGTAACCCTTGAAGGGCCTGGGTCAAGATTGCACCTGGCCCACTTACCATATGTCTTCGCAGCTGAAGAACATTTTCTTGGCTGAGGTAGTGCCTTCCTCCCACCAAAACAGCAGACTTAGGACAAGGGCGTGTGGGCAGGCAGTCTATCTGGGGACTGATTTCAGGGAAGAGAGGTAAGCATTGTAAAGAGTAAACAAGGAAGAAGGGAAAGAGCCCAAATGTGCATTCTTAAACTGACCACAGCTCTGGGCAGTTGGTGATTCAAAAGGTGAATCCTTCTAGGGCTTCTCCGAAAGGCCATGGAGATCGTACCTCTGAATCATCTTTCTGAGGAACAGAAGAGGAGACTATTTACCCGTGGTTTCTAGGCTGTTACTACGTGGTTGCCCAGAAGGCTAGCTCTCTAGCACTTCTAGGTTTGCATGTGTTTCATAATGGCTGACATGGTCCTAGCAGGTGTTCCCTGGGGGAAGCAGGCAAGTCCCAGGGAAGATGAGTGAGCTACAGTGTAGCTGAGGCAAAGGTGCTACTGGGTGACCCAGCATGCCCCTCATTGGAATAGCAACATCTGGACTGAAGGATGAGCAGGAAGAGTGTGAGGCAGAGGGCTAGAGATGGCCATTACAGGGACAGAACCAGCACTCTATGAAGTCAAACATGCCCTATCCTCCTATCGTAACAAACCGCTTTCACAATGACCCGGAGGCCAGGTGTGGGGAAGTTGGGGTTCCTATGGCCAGGATCCTCACTGAACTTAAACCACCTGGTGATGTAACTGGCCTGTTGCTGGGCTGCCACTTCCACACCCATAGGCAATAAGGTATTATTGCACTATATAGAGAGCTCGGCCCAGCGCTCTGGGCGGAGGCAGAGATGCTAGTGCTCAACCTACCACTGTAGAACAAGCTGGGTAATAAACCCTTTCACCCCAAGAACGTTTTGCTGTCAATTTCTTTGGTCACACTGAATCCATAGCAAACTTGCCCAGGGCTGAAACCCATTGGCAAGACAATTGGCGAAAGTCGGCAGGGTTCACTGTTGACCAAGGAAAAAGACAGGCTGCCCTTATGGGAGGGGTGCTTCACTGGGCTGCGCCTGTAAATGGGGAAACAGTGTATCGTCCCCCAATGGGTATGTGGTCTGAGGTGGCTTGCCTCCTAGAGGGCTGGGCCCAGAACTGGAGGCAAGTGGAAGTGACACCTGAGGCAGTAGGGGTGGCCCTTGGTATAGTAAGCAGATCCTTTGAGAAGCAGAGTGCCCGTGGGGCAGCGGGGACTGTGGGTTGGCTGCTTCTCATAGTCTTAAAAAGATCTACAGAGGAAACCCAAGAAATGGCAAGAACCCGAGCTGCAAACTTCAGTAGATTCCCTGAGGAGGGAAGTGGCATTGATGCAAGAGGCGGCATGAGAACATGAGCTGCAAACCTCTGTGGATGCCCTGAGGAGGGAGATGGCCTGGATGCGGGAGGAGACAGCATGAGAGCGCTGGCAGCAAGGTGCCATTGGAGACAAGACGGCAGCGTTGCTAGGTGTTCTGAAGGAGAAAGAGACCATCGAGGAAAAGGACAAACTCCTGAGGGAAGCACAGGCGGAGGTGGCATGAGAATGCCAGCTGCGAAGCATTGAACTGAAGGTAAGAGAGCTTCTGAAGACTGAGGTAGCATTGCTGCAAGGCACAGTAGAAAAGGTAAAGGTTGTAGCAGAGGAGGCACTCGAGGGAGGGGAGAGAAAGGTGCCATCAGCCCCAGAAATGGAGGAGCTGGGGAAGGATGAAGGGGTGGTGCTGGAGGCACTGGCCCCTCCTGTATT
Organism: Manis pentadactyla; assembly: GCF_030020395.1. Classification (NCBI taxonomy): domain Eukaryota; kingdom Metazoa; phylum Chordata; class Mammalia; order Pholidota; family Manidae; genus Manis; species Manis pentadactyla. The sequence goes on along the minus strand of NC_080020.1, from coordinate 153,721,523 downwards.
GAAAACACAACCAGTGGTTGTAAAGAAAATAAAGACCCAGCAGCTGGAAGTTCCCCAAGGAGAGGAGCAGCCCCCTCTCCAGGTCATGGAGCACTCCATGGTCTGCCACTATACTCAGGCTGAGCTGATGGATTTGGGCTCCCGGTTTAGGCAGAAGCCCTTGGAGTAAATATCAGCTTGGCCCCTGCGTCTGTGGGACTTAGGGGTGGATGGAATTGTTCTGTCAGGACCAGAGATGGGAAAGCTGGCTTCCCTGACAGTGCAGCCTGCCTTGAGGCAGCGATTACAAAATGCACATCAGACCCCAGGGAGACACTCCCTCCTCGATTGGATTATGGCTGCACTTCCAGCTCTGTGGCCCAATCCGGGTGATCTGCCATCCTCTCCTGTTAGGTGGCAGACGTATGCTGAGCTCCAACAGGTGCTATAAGAGCCAGGCATAAGAAATGCCATCTATAGTCCAGACAATTATAACCCAGATGAAGAGATTTTTCACTACTGGGATGAGAATATTGTACTTCAAGTGGCTCCTACATCCCTGTTTGGGTCTCTAGTAGCCATTCTTTCCCCTCACTTAGGGCATCCTATAAGTGAGGGGACACGAACAGTAGCAGACTTAGGAGAGGCAGAAGCAATGAGAATCCAGAAAGAAATAAGACCTGATTCTCACAAGAAGAATTTACAGGGCCCTATGAAGGTTACGAGGACCCAGATGTGGGTTGATTTAATACGGGCAGGAGCAGATGGAAGGAAATTAAATAGTAAGTCAAGCAGGATCTTACTAGAGCTATGACAACAGCTGAAACCAGAGCAGCAGTTCCAGCCATTAAGACCAAAGAGACAGAGGTCAGAGACAGAGACACGAGTACAGCCTGTGTGTTTGCAAGACTTCCTGCAGGAGAACAAGCCAACCTCACTCGAGCCCACACAGGAAGGTGATTGGGGAACACAGTTTGACTGAGGGGAAGGTCGAAGTATCTGTCTTGAGGGACCAGGGGGGGACCGTAGCCACATGTTGGAATAGCTATCCATCGGTCCCCAGTGAACATACAACGTGTCCTGGCTCTGGTGGACACAGGAGCTGAATGTTCACTGATTCATGGTAACCCTGAGCAGTTCTCCAGGACCCCCACTATCATAGATGGATATGGGGGGAAGACTATCAGAGTAGAAAAAGCCCAAATCCCTTTGGGAATAGGGCGTCTACCCCCAAAAGAGTATACTGTGTATATATCTCCTATTCCTGAGTATATTTTTGGGATTGATATCCTGCAGGGCCTGTGGTTGCAGACCACTGCAGGTGAGTTCAGACAGAGTACGTGTGGTGAAGGCAGTTCTGAGGGGATATGCTAGGCACCCGCCCATAGTTTTGCCTGTGCCTCTCTGGGTGACTAATACCAAACAATACAAACTGCCTGGAGATCATGAAGAGATTAGAGAAACTCTCCAGGAGCTGGAAAAGGTGGGTATTATAAAGCCCACCCATGGTCCTTTCAGTTCCCCAGTGTGGCCTTTAAAAAAGCCAGATGGCTCCTGGCATATGCCTGTGGATTACAGGGAACTGAATAAAGTCATACCCCCTATGCATGCTGCTGTCCCCTCTATTGCAGGCTTGATGGATACCCTCAGCCATGAACTAGGAACATACCATTATGTGGTAGATCTTGCTAATGTCTTCTTTCCCATTGACATTGAGCAGGAAAGTCAGCAAAAGTTTGCCTTCACGTGGGAAGGATGGCAATGGACTTTCACCATCCTCCCAAAGGGATACCTCCACAGTCCCACCATCTGTCATGGACGTGTAGCCAGGACTTGGCTTCACGGGAGAAACCGGGAGAAACCGCCAATGGTGCGGCTGTACCATTATGTTGATGATGTCAGTTCATGTCTGATTCTCTTTCAGATCTAGAAAGTGCAGCACCTAGACTGCTGCAACATTTACAGGAGAAAGGATGGGCTGTGAACAGTACTAAGATTCAGGGACCTGGTTTGTCCGTTAAATTCCTGGGGGTCGTCTGGTCTGGTAAGACCAAAGTTATAGACAAAGAAGCAGTTATACACATATAAGTCCAGGCCTTTCCTACCCCCACAACTGTAGCATTGCTACAGGAGTTTCTGGGTCTTCTAGGCTACAGGAGAGTGTTTATACTGCACTTGGTACAAATTCTGAAGCCCTTATAACAGTTGGTATGAAAGGGCATCAGGTGGGACTGGGATGAGACATGTCCATCTGCCTTTACTACAGCAAAACGGGCAGTCAAGGCCCTGCAAGCCTTGAGTGTGATAGACCCATCAAGTCCCTGTGAGCTGGATGTTCATGTCACTAAAGATGGTTATGGTTGGGGTCTCTGGCAGCGGCTTGAACGAACTCGCCAACCTGTTGTATTCTGGTCACAACTGTGGAAAGGGGCAGAGGTACCATGCACTTTGATAGAAAACAACTGGCTGCTGTGTATCATGCCTTGCTGGCTACAGAACCCATCACTGGAATGGCCCCGATAGAGGTAATAACCACCTATCCCATCTTGCGGTGGGTATGAGACTGGACCCAAAAGCCAAGGAGTGTGTGGCACAAACACCCACACTGGCCAAGTGGGGTGCTTACCTACAGCAGAGTAGTGCCCTCTCTAGTAGCCCCTTGAGTAAAGAACTCCAATGCTTGTTGGGGCCGGTGACATATAGTAGTGAAAAGCAGGAAGAACTTGCTTTTGAAACATTAGTAGCAGAGAGTCCTTATCGGGAGGTAAGAGCCCCTATACCCGAAGATGCATGGTACACAGATGGCTCCAGCTGTGGGCAGCCCCCAAAATGGAGGACCATAGCTTTCCATCCTAAGACTGAGACAATATGGATGGAAGATGGTGAGGGGAAGAGCCAATGGGCAGAGTTACGGGCTGTGTGGCTTGTGATCAGCCAGGAGTCCTCCCCTATAGTTGTCTGCACTAACAGCTGGGCTGTCTACCTGGGCTTGACCCTGTGGCTACCAACCTGGTACCATGCCAACTGGCTGGTTGGTCACTGACCCCTTTGGAGGCAAGAATTATGGCAAGACTTATGGGCCTGTGGTCAGACTACAATGTACCATGTGACAGGTCATTTGCCCCTGGAATCCCCAGGAAATGATGAGGCAGATAAATTGGCCCAGATACTTTGGTTAGAAGGAAAGCCTGCCTCTGATGTAGCCCAATGGTTACATCAGTGTTTGTTGCATGCAGGGCAAAAGACATTGTGGGCTGTAGCCCGTTGGTGGGGCTTGCCTTTGACCTTTGAAGAAGTTAGTAGAGCCCGGCAGGAGTGTGTCGTGTGCTCCTAAAGGGACTTACACCCAGTTCCACAGCAACATGGGACAATAGCTAAGGGGCCTATACCCCTCATCAGATGGCAGATAGACTATATTGGGCCTCTACCTATGTCAGAAGGATATCACAATGCAATGACTTATGTGGACACAGCTACTGGACTTCTGGTTGCTTTTCCTACCTGTTCTGCAGACCAGCAGATGACCAAAAGAGGCCTGGAGCATCTCTTTGCTGCCTATGGCCAACCACAGATGATTGGGAGTGATCAGGACACCCATTTTACTGGACATACACTGCAAGAATGGGTTCAACAGCTGGAAATCAAATGGAAGTTTCATGTGCCATACAATCCTACTGCAGCGGGCATGACAGAAAGTCACAATGGCTTGTTAAAATACAAACTAAAGTCAGATACCAATAGTCTGCGGGGATGATCAGTCCACTTATGGACCGTGCTATGGTGTTTGAATGAGAGACCCCGAAAGGGAGCTTTGAGCCCCATAGACATGTTAACACATATGGCTGCCTCCCCTATACAACTGCAAGTACAAACCAAGGAAGAATCACTGAAGCCGAGGTTCGGCCACCAGAATAACATCTTGCTGCCAGCACCAACTGCACTGAACCCAGGAGACTCCACTGAGAGGATGTGGCCTTGGACCTTTCGACACATGGGCCAATGATGGCTGGCTCTCCTGGCACCTTGGGGACAAGGCCTGGAAGCTGGCCTCCTGTGTATTCCTGGAATAACAGCAGAGTGGCCGCCAAAGGTCACAGCAGTATATCCTGAACGGCTAGAAGGTAGGAGCATCTTACTGGGTAGTTTTGTTTTATCATTGTGGCCAGTGCATGCACCTCCAGTAGCACTATATATAGACCCTTCAGTAACCCCCACGGGGAAAGGAGTAAAAGTATTGTATACTAGACCTGGAAGGGACCCCCTTCCTGCTCCAGTCCTATCACAGGACCACTCTCTTGCATGCATCCTACCTGATGGACAAGATTTTCCTATGTTGGTGTAATTAAAACATGTGTCTTACCACTCCTAAAGTCTTTGTGGATTGAGGATTATTATAATTTTTGTTATTAGGAACCTCCTGTGGCTTGAGAATTATTATAATTTTTGTATCAAAATCTTGCTGTATCTTAATTTTCATTATCTCTTACGTTGTTGTTCTTCACTGTTGCTATTGTGGAGTCTGGTTACAGTGTTCCAGCTTTCTCGCACAGGGACCACTGCGGAAGATTGAAAGTGTGTAGATTGTAAGACAAGAATCCTGGAGGGGTGGAGTGTGGGGAAATTGGGGTTCCTATGGCCAGGATCCTCACTGAGCTTAAACCACCTGATGATGCAACTGGCCTGTTGCTGGGCTGCCAGTTCCACACCTTTAGGCAATAAGCTATTACTGTGTTATATAGAGAGCTTGCCCCAGTGCTCTGGGCAGAGGCAGAGATGCTAGTGCTCGACCTACCACCGAAGAACAAGCCGGGTAATAAACCCTTTCACCCCAAGAACGTTTTGCTGTCAATTTCTTTGGTCACACTGAATCCATACCTAACTTTCCCAGGGCTGAAACCCAGTGGCAAGACAGCAGGTTCCCATTCAGAGTTCTCAGGCCCCTTTTGAGTCCAGCTTCAGAACATGGTGTCATGGGGAGATTTGATCTCTGGTCCACCATCTACTTCCAGTCCCCTTTTCTGGCCAGCTTGGGTCTACACCACATGACAAAGGGCCTTTCCCACCCTGCCCACACCCTGAGCCCCACTCGGCCTCCCTCACAAACAGCCGCTCTTTGGTCACCCAGAGGTCTAGCCGAGTACACCCTGGTGCCCTTCGTGTGAAGACAGACCTAGAAGGGGCCCAGGCAGGCTCTAGGGCTAGTCCAGGGTCCTGGGGTCCTGGTTACCTAGAGCATAGTCTGGAGCAGGGGACAGGGTTCTGGGGGGCATGCCTCCTTGGCCTCAAGGGCTGTGACTGGAGGAGGGCCAGACTGGGGACCTTGAAAGGATGGGGCCCCAGGAAGGGACCCCCTCCATTTCTTTTTTTTTTTCATTTCTATTAAGGTATGATTGGTATACACTGTTATGAGGGTTTCACATGAAAAACCAATGTGGTTACTACATTTACCCATATTATCAAGTCCTCACTCATTCCCCAATGCAGTCACTGTCCATCAGTGTAGTAAGATGCCACAGATTCACTGTTTGCCTTCTATGTGCTACACTGTTTTCCCTGTGACCCCCCGCACTATGTGTACTAATCATAATACCCCTCAATCCCTTTCCCTCCCTCCCTCCCCACCAGCCCTCCCACACCCCTCCCCTTTGGTAATCACTAGTCCCTTCTTGGAGTCTCTGAGTCTGCTGCTATTTTGTTCCTTCAGTTTTACTTCATTGTTATACTCCACAAATGAGTGAAATCATTTGGCACTTACCTTTCTCCACCTGGCTTATTTCACTGAGCATAATATCCTCCAGCTCCATCCATGTTGTTGCAAATGGTAGGATTTGTTTCTTTCTTATGGCTGAATAGTATTCCATTGTGTATATGTACCACCTCTTATTTATCCATTCATCTACTGATGGACAGTTAGGTTGCTTCCATATCTTGGCTATTGTTAATAGTGCTGCAATAAACATAGGGGTGCATATGCCTTTTTGAATCAGAAGAGTTGTATTCTTCGGGTAAATTCCAAGGAGTGGGATTCTGGGGTCAAATGGTATTTCTATTTTTAGTTTTTTGAAGAACCTCCATATTGCTTTCCACAATGGTTGAACTAGCTTACATTCCCACCAGCAGTGTAGGAGGGAGCCCCCTCCATTTCAGGCCAAAAGGCAATGCCAGTTCTTTGCTACCCACTGACTTCACACTTTCAGGATCTGGAGTCAGACAAATTTTTGCCCATCTTGGCTCAGGCTGCAAGCAACATTAGGAAAACTGCTCACCGGTTTAGTTTCTTCATTTGTAAGTGGGAAGATGGCATCAGGATTAACGGAGACAGAATTCCACAGGCACGTACCCTGGGCCAGGCATATAGTAGCCCTCTGCAGGAGGCAGGTCTGCAGGGACAGGACAGTACTGCCTCCAGATGATGCAATCTGGGGCCAAGGTGTGTGCTCAGGGTGAAGGGTGCAGCTGAGGGGGCTGAGGAAAGGGGTATACAGGCCGGAGGCAATGAACTTTTTCTCTTTGGTGCAATTTTCCTGGAAATATACAAAGAAGAATCATTTGACAGATTTTTCAGAGTCCTAAAACTTCAAGACTGTAAGCTCCTTGAGGATAGAGCTGTATTTCATTGTCTGATAGAACCTTAGCTCTTAGCATATTGCCTGGCTCAATGAAAAAGCATTGGACAATTTCAGATGGGGTTTATTGCTTCAATGGAAGATTTTTATTTCATATGATGGCTCTAAAGGTTCCACAGACATCTCAACTGGAATCATTCTCTTCCTCAAACCTGCTTCTCCTCTGGTCCTCTGCCTCAGGGCACAGTACCACCAACCTCCTAGTCCAGCAGCCAGAACGTCATGCTTGACATATCCCTGTCTTCACTGTGTCTAACGTGATCAGTTAACACATCCAGGCCATTCTATCCATTTGGTAGTTTTTAAATTTATCTGATTACTGCCACAAACCTAGTTCAGGCAACTGTTTTCTCTTTCCTGAGATACTGCAATATTTAGCTGTTCACCTCACACCCAGTCATGTTCCCTGAATATGTCCTCCTGGTGCAGCCAGTGACTTCTACACACCTGACCACATCCCTGCTGGGCTCAGGGTCAAGCCCAAGCTCCTTGACACAACATGCAGGACCCTTTGGTAGCCATCTCTGCCCCACTACACTGTAAGATCCTTGAGAACAGTCTTGGTTTTACACTTCTTTGTATCTCCTGCAGTCAGCCAGAAACTCACTAGTATGCAAATGAATAGAGTTTTTAAAAAATCAAAACAATCTTTGATATTGAGAAAATTATAAAATCTAAAATCATAGACTTAAACTATCAAACATCAGAGCTGAACCACGACCATCTGAGCCAATGGCTGCCCCAAAGTGACTCAGGCGAGCTGACCTTGGTGAGCAGAGACGGCACCATGTTGGGTGCTTGCTGCAGTGTTCTGGGCTCCTCGCACTGAGCCTCCTTTGGCTATGGAATTGATTTAGTCCTCCAATGAGTCACTGCGCTATTTCTAGAAATAACCACCTTTCTCTAGAGTGGTCTCTACATCTGACCCAGTTAAGCCATGGCTGCCAAAGAGAGCCTGTACTCTTCTGTTTCAGAGAAACTGCCCTCAGGAATTCAACTTCTACCTGGCTTTGATCAGAAATCACGGAACTGGCCAACCTCTGTGTACATTCCACCAGCCCTACCCTCACATCAGCTTTCTTTTTCATCAGTCATGGGGGCACCTTCTAATGTTTGCTGAAGGAAAAGTATTTGTGGTTTGATTTCTAGCCTCAAGATATACCACTGACAGGTTTCACCTATTTCTTTGCTTGGATGAGCTACTTAACATCTCTGAGTGTCAATTAAGTCATCTTCAAATGGGTATGAAAATGGCAAATATTTGATGAGGTTATTGTGATGATTAAATGAGATGAAATGCATACTGGGTTTAACATCACATTATAAAGTTTTTATGAAATGAATGCCAAGTATTATTAGTTTTTTGTGCTTTATAAAAATTGAAATATAGTTAATATATAATATATTGTTTTCAGGTGTACAACACAGTAGTTCAACAATTATATACATTACTAAATGCTTACCATGATAAATGTAGTTACATCTCTACAAAGATATTCCAGTGTTATTGACTGTATACCTTATGCTGTACTTCCATCCCCGTGACTTATTTATTTTAGGATTAGAAGTTTATACCTCTTCATCCCCTTCACCTACATCACCATCCCCACCCCCTCCTCCATGGCAACCACCAGTCTGTTCTCTGTGTTTATGAGTCTGTTCGTTTGTTTTGTTTTTTAGATTCCACATATAAATGAAATCATATGGTTTTTGTCTATCTGACTTGTTCACTTAATACCCTCTAGATCCATCTATATTGTCACAAGTGATAAGATTTCATTCTTTTTTATGGCTGAGTAAAATTCCATTGTGTATATGTACCACATATTCTTTATCCATTCACCTATCACTGGTCACTTAGGTTGCTTCTGTATCTTGGCTATTGCAAATAATGCTGTGATAAACATAGGATGTATGTATCTTTTTTAATTAGTAATTTTGTTTTCTTTGGGTAAATTCCCAGAAGTAGAATTACTCAGTCATATACTATTTCTATGTTTAGTTGTTTGAGAAACCTCCATAACACTTTCTATAGTGGCTGAACCAATTTACATTCCCAGTGGTGTACTAGGGTTCCCTTTTCTCCACATCCTCTCCAACACCTCTTATTTCTTGTCTTGTGGATATTAGCTATTCTGAATGATGTGAGGTGATATCTCACTGTGGGTTTGGTTTGCGTTTCCCTGATGATGAGTGATGTGGGGCATCTTTTCATGTATCTGTTGGCCAACTGTGTCTTTTAGGAAAAATGTCTGTTCAGGTCCTCTGCCCATTTTTTAATTGGATTGTTTGGGGGTTTTTTGCTGTTGAGTTGTATGAGTTCTTTATATATTTTGAATATATCATTTGCAAATATCTTCTCTGATTCAATAGGCTGCTATTTTGTTTTCTTTTAAACTTCTTTTTTAGTTAGGCAGAAGTTTTTAATGCTTTGTCTTAAAATGGATTTGTAGGAGCTGTTAAAACTATAATGTGCAAAATTGTAAGATAAAAATAAGTAAATGAGACAACCAGAGTCAAGAGGGACATTGCATCATCCCAGGGAATTGTAAGGATTTTAGCTTTTTCACAACAGATACCAACTTGGCCTTCATTCATTCATTTGTGGGATCAGCACTTAACTTTGAGCAGCTCTTCAGCATGGCAGCGTATACAAAGGAGTATATTGAAGTACCCCATTTGTGTTTCAGGCTTTAAGAGCCCAGGGATCCCCAGGGTTCTGACTTGCCTCTCCATGGCCTGAACTCAGGCTCACTCAGCTCCGAAAGGGAGCTCAGCTGCCATCCCAGGAGACAGACAACAGGAGGCCCTGCTGCAGTGTTCCTTGGCCCTTGGTCATGTTCCTGTCTGAACATCTGTTGCTTTAAGGGCAATTGGAGGTATCTGTCCCTCTTGCATCCTGAGACCAGGGGGAAGTGCAGTGTGTCGCCATCTTGACCTTTCCTTCTAGAGGTATCTGGTCTCATTTTCTCCAGGTTCATGTAGAATCCAAGCTGGGACTGAAATGAACAAGGCAAGTCCTGGCAGAGCAGCTTCCATCTCTGCAGCCTCTGGAGGCCATGCAGGGAATGCAAGTGCCCTCTGCCAGCAGAAGGACCCCATCACTGGGCACTGGGCCTGCTCCTGGGAAGGGGCTGGATGAGGAGAAGGTCCTGCCCACACACAGGTGGTTTGCATTGGCTTTGTGAGGGAGCTGGGACTGCAGAGAGCATGTGTGCCCTTGGACATGAATTCCAGACCTCACAGTGTCAAGAGATAAGTGGGTTAGGACCTCAGAGGGGCAGCAAAGCAGTTGTGTCCCCTAAGGGAGGTGGATACTCTGAGAAGGTAGTAGTGGATTTGGGCCCCTCAAGTGGCAAGAAATCAAGAGGCAGAGAGAGGTCTGCAAAATCTAACATTCAAATTTAAAAAAATACAAAAACTTTGAGCAGCTCTTTGGCATGGCAGCATATAACGAAGTATACTGAAGCACCTTGTTTGTGCTTCAGGCCGGCAAGAAGAGCCCAGAGACACCCAACCAAAACACGGTGTGGCAGGAACCGTGAGAGAAAAGGGAGGAGGGTGTGTGTGCCACACTTGCCTGGGCAAGTAGCCCTCACACTGATGAGCTGGGTTTGCAGCTGCTTCCGCATCCTGATGACATGTCTACTTCAGGTTCATGTTTCAGGAGCCACCTTGGTGTTGAATGTGAGCAAGACGATGGCCAAGATCAACACCCGATTCTCTCACCCGTCCCTGGTTCACCCCGCGGTAAGGACCTCGGACAGAGATCTCGAGCGTGTTGAAAATGGCATCAGCAGGTAAGGTGGGCTCTGTTTTGTATGCCTGGATCAGGTCATTGCCATAGGTCACCTAGACCGTGGGGGAAAGAGTGCCTTAGCCTACAGCCGCCACATTTTGGAGGGGTGGGTGCCAGTCACAGTGCTCCTTCTGACTTCATTTTTCACTTCACTTAATCCTCACAACCCACACTAAAGTAGTTTTTATTCTCATTTTAAAGATGTGGGGAAATGTGGCTCAAAAAGTTACACACTTTGTATAAAATAACAAAATGAAGATTCAAATGCAGAATAAATTCTATTGTAAAAACTTCACCAAACTGCCACATGTATACATCAAACATTTAGTGGATTCTGTGTGCCGGCCATTGTCCTGAGCACTGGGGATATGTACAGATCAGATGCCCTGCCCCTACCTTCCAGGTGAAGGTCAGGATCCACCTGTGCTGATGGGCCTGTTGAAAGTGGGCCAGCAGAGCCATTAATCCTGTCGATACCATCCCACCACAGGCAGCCGTGTAGAAATCTGGGGCACTGCATTCCATGCTAGCCCTGTTCCTAACTTTCCAGTGGACTCGAGAAGACACTTCTTCATGCAAAACTCACTTCTTCACCTGTAAAAATGGAACACCATTCTCTTCCAAGCTCCTGGCATAATAGGGAGGGAATGGGACAGTACCTGTTTGGTGCAAATGGATGTAGATTTTTATGTTTCTTAATTATCCTCAATGAGTTGAACCATGAGAAACTTTATTTCCAATATTTATGTTATTTCTGTCCTTCACATATAACAGTGAAAACTTCTCCCTGTCCTGATAAGTGTATGTTATCTGGTGGCCAAAAGATGCAATCACAGTCCCTCAGTCCTCACTTCCCTGGCACTGGGCCCCCCTCTGTTATGCATCTTTGTTTTTTCTCTGCCTGTGTTCTTGGTCCCAACCCCTTAGTAAACCTGCTAGTAAGTGAAGGGTAACAATTTCTGAAGAACTTGAGTCCCTATTATTGCAAACTTATGCAGCTCTAGGACCCCACCTTCTGGGATTCAGGCAAAGGAAAGAAAATCTCAAATCATTCCAACAGATATTTGTTCCATCCAATCATTTTCACTTGGTGCTGGCCCCCAGGAAATATGACAGGACTCAGGGCCATTAGAAATCCCCACCCCACTCAAATCTCTCCTTTCTAACCGGCCTACTGTCAATACCTGAGTCCCACCTCTGGAGACTTATTCCTTTAGGTTAAGTCACTGCCTCTTATTTAAAAGAAACAAGAGCACTGTTAGGACAGTTATCTGCTGTTAAACTTTGGTATGCATTGAGAGTTTCTTTCCCATACCTGAGCTAATAAAACCCCTTGAAGGGGGGCTTTGAAGAGGGTTGGGGTAGAGGGGAGAAAAGGCCGAAGAATGGGCCCAGCCCTGGGCTCTTGGGCTCTTGGACCCAGTGGGATAAGGACAGAGGCTGTCAGGATCAGGAAGGATTTGAAAAGAAGTGAAGATTTTCCCCATGGCTCTCTTCTGACGGAAGCTTTTCATGGAGCTTCCAGACTCCCTGGGGCTGAAAGCCAACAACGGGGTCTCAGTCTGGATTCTTCCAGTGAGACACTCAAGAGCAGCCTGCCCAGCGTGTCTGCTTAGCCAGGCACTACCATGATCCAGCTCTGCCTGACTTGTCCTGGGTCTGCCTCAGCTAGTGGCCAACAAGCCCAGCCTGACTTGTGGGCTATTGAAGAGGGTTTACCAGGTCTCCTGAAGATGACTCTTTGCAAAATAAATTGCTGGCTCATTAAGCCACACTGACACCTGGCAACGGGCCTCTGGCTTCCAAGAGACTCTGCAGGCTCACAGTGGGTTCACACATACTCGGGATTGGCCAGCCACATGGTCAGGGGCTCTGAACTGACGCCTTTCAATGGTGCTATTTGCCATCTTCATGGATGAGACAGTACCCTTCCCCTGCCGCCCATCCCTTCCCCTGGCCAGCAAGATGATGAACAGCACAGGTGCAGGGTCAGGCCTGCGTTTCAGCACTGGCTCTTAACTGACCATCTCTGAAAAGTCATTCAACTGCCCCCAGCCTCAGTTTCCTCATTTGCAAAAGACTGGCCCTGCCCTCAAGGGTTATAGCTCTCTGCAGTCCCTGCCGTGTGGCACAGACTCCGTCAAGGCTCCCTGTTGGTAATGATTCCTCTCCTGTGGGCCTGGAAGCCCTCTCCTCCTCCTCTGACCTTAGACAGCCCCAGCTGTCCTGATACCTGGAACCAGTCATTTCCTGCCTGTGTCCAAGACTTGCTTTCTCAGCCTGACCAATAGCCAGGTCTCACTGAGCCCCACATGGGGCTTTATCCACCACTTACTCAGTAAAAGCTTGTTGGCAGGCTAATACAGAATCTCATGGAAACACTACAGAGGTTTTAAAAGGAGAGAGAGAAAGACTGCTTCCCTCACGTGCTTTATCTTATGGAGGCAGGAGTAGGTTAACAGATGGAAGTTTCCAGAGTGGGTTCCTTGGAATAACCAAGGACTGGGAACCTGTGTCCAGGCTGGGGGTGGGGCAGCCTCAGGCCCAGACGCTGGGTCCAGGCCCCTTTCCCGCTTCCCAGTGCAGCCCAGCATCTGTCTTTCCACAGACTAGTTCTCCCTGTGAGATCTGTTTAGACAAAGGACTCTGGCACATCGATATAAAATTTTTTAAGTTTCAAATCACTGTTTTAGGGGAGGAAATGGTGTTTGAATAAACCATAGATCTTTGCCTTGAAATCCAAATCCTTTTAGGAAGCTTTTGGGAGAAGCAATCGCAAATATGTGTCCCCAGATATTAATCACTCTTTATCCTCAATGATATTAAGAAGCTGTGCTGGGGACCCATGTGTCAGTGTAGCCCTCTGTTGGATGCCCCCAGGAGGGAAGACATGCCATGTCCTTGTCCTCCCAGACATCCCTGCCCCCAGGTCTTTCACCCAGGTTTCTGGTTGTTTCATTAAATTATTGGAATAATTTTCCTAGTGACCCATCATAAGGAAGGATGAAATGTATCATTTGAACAAAAAAAGTTGTTTATACCCTGAAAATACCAGAAACAAAGGTATCTTGAATTCTTCTTTTCTCTTTAGACCTGTTTAGTTGACTCAATAATGTCAGGGCTGTCTGGCATATTTTTGAAGCTAATGCAATAAAGACTTCAGAATCTGCTACAGAGAATTGCAGCCAGGACCAAGGGCACCCCAAGTCCCATATCAATCTCCTGGTGTAGCTTTTGGGCACAGGGTCTGTGTCCTATGGAGGAGAAGCCGCCTTCATGCTGCTCCCTGAATACAGTGCAAAGCAGTTATCACCAAAGAAAACCATTTTCAACCTGCTTCCCCAGACCAAAGACAAAAATGCAGACACTTCAGTTTCCTGGTCACATGCGGCCGATGGCGATGCATGCCAATCAGTCAAGTCCCTCCAGGCTTAGGAGGAGGGAAAAAATTCGGTGTCATATTCTCCACCCTTGTTCTAAAAGGCTATTTGTGTTTACTCTTATGTCCCCAAAGTCCCTGTAGGAAGACACCAGATGCTCCAGAGAATGCAGTTAATTACCAGTTCCAGCTCCGATGAGAACCTCTGTCCTGTCCCCATGACAGAGGAAACCTTCCCTCATGGATATTAATTCCTCTTGATAAATAAATTTAGATGATGTGCATGGCACAGTGAAAATTGCCTTGTCTTTCAAAGTAGTCATTTCATTGTATTGCTCCAGTGGCTCTCGTTCTTGCTAATTACTAACTTAGTGGGGCTTCTACCTGCACAGACATTGTCACTTCCTAGGATCACACCCTCCAAGTGGGAGGCAACTTCGGGGTTGTCCTGCTGGCCCTGCTCCCTGTACAGAGACCAGGCTCCTGTCCATCTTTCCCTGGGCCCCTCAGCCAGTTCCAGGCAGGCTCTGTATTTCCCTGGGGGATTCTAGATCCTCTTTCTTGCACTGACTGCCAGAAGCTTCTCCCCTTTTTCAGTACCCATGTGTCCTTGGAGACTCAAAAATATCACCTCAGACATTGCGTTCCTCTCCTCTCCTCCCATCTCCCCTCCACCTGCTTGGTACAATCAGTTTCTCTGAGGTGTAACTGATTAGGCTTAACATTTACCTCCGAAGATACCCTGGAGCACCAGGAAAGACATGGTAGAATTTCAAGCACCAAGAAACAAGTGGGGAGATGTGTCAGGAAGAAAATCCCCATTGGGGGCCTTGAACTTATGACATATAAGGCTTCCCCTATTCTTCAAGGCTGAATGTGCCTTTCTGAACTTGGGTCTCTGAGTAATACTTGAATCAATAAGAAATCACCAATTTTTCCTTTATTTCTTTTTGAATACCAGGCAACTTAAATTCAGAGAGGGTAAGTAACCAGCCACAGAGAATCTAGCTAATAGGTGCTGGGGTGAGAATTCGAACCCAGGCAGCGCCGCTCGCCACTCCACCACTGCCCCTTCGAGTGAGTGTGGCAGATGCAGTCCACAGCGGTAGCTCTCACCGCGGCCAGGAGCAGGCCTGCTTTGGAATCTGGGCTGGGTTCTGCACTCCTCGCTTGCCCATCAGCTCTGATGTCATTGATTCCTTTGCTGCGAATGCAAATACATCTGGTCTCAGGATGTGCCTTGCATCATTAGCAGAAAACCAACCAGGCAAGAAATGCTGAGCTTGGTGCCTAAGGCTCCCTGAGGAGCTTCTGTTGGGTCCACAACACCTCCCTCCTTGGGATTGCCTCCAGATCTGGGCACATGTTTCGTGACTGAGCACCACCCCAGCTGTGAGTTCCTGCCCACCACTATCACTGCATGCCAGCCACTGGGATCAGGGGGCAGGAGAGATGGACTTACTTGTCTCCTGCCTGCTCCTCCCGTAACTGTCTTAGGTGCTTTGGAAAGTGCATCCCACCTTTGTAGCATACAGAATATAAGAAGAGCAAGGGGATCATAGCTTCCTAACTGCAGCAGGGTCTCTGACAGGTCTCATGTGTTTAAGGATGAGATGTGAGTGGTCTCTTATGAGTACAGGGGAGAATTCAGTAAGGTGGTTTGGAAATAGCCATGCCTGCTAGTGTATCAGAGCCATTTATCTAGGGGCATGCTGCAGGGCTCAGTCCTCAGCCATGTCCTGTGCAGCTTTTGCTTTAATCAGTTTTCATATGTTGAAAATATAGAGGGCAGCTTCATGGAGTGGATGACAGCAGGTTGTGCAATGGGATGGAAGTACGTTCGAATCAGCTGTGCCACTTGGCAGTGCGACCTTGAGAAAGTTATTAAAGGTCTGTGGCTTGGGCTCCAGTAACAGCAGGGTGCGCTCCCTCTCCGTGCCCAGGCAAGAATGCAGGACCCTGCCCCCGGGAGGATGACCGTGATGGGGAAGAGACTCAACCTGATGAGGGGTGTTTGGGGAGCTCAGGGTTCTAGCCTGGAAAACAGAAGCGACACAGATCTGAGAGCCGGCCCAACACTGAGGGCGGTCACAGGGAAGGTGAAGTTGCCTGGCTCTGTGTGACTCCAGCAGGAAAAACGTAGTCTTTACGTGAGGAACGGGGTGGGAAGAACCTGCGGGCAGTCGGAGCTGTGCAGAGCTGGACGGGCCATAGGAAGGGGGCGGGCGCCCCCTGCTGGAGACAGGAGGCCTTGTAGAAAAGGGGATCCGCGGCTCCGTGGCTCCGTGGCTCCGTGGCTCCTCAGCTCCGCGGCTGCCCCGGCGCTGGACTCTTGACTCTCATCAGTCACCAGGGAGAGGGAGAGCCTTTCCCCGGACATTAATTCTTACTAACTTATCCAGCCGTGTTGCCACCTTAAGAAGGTTGATTAGGTTGGAATAGGTCACGTGATAGGATTAATGCGTATTGCCTGGGCTCCTCAAGACTCAATAGAATGAAGGGCAATCTCTAGAGTCCAATGCCTGGCTGGCTTTTAATCAGGCTGACCAAACTTCAGCCCTAGGAGGTTTTAAAAGAAAGGGAAAGAAGGGAAAAATATGCCCAGACACATTGGTCTTATTCCAAACAATTCAACAAACACCAGGCTCTGCTGCTGTGACCGGCGCTCATAGTGAGTCGAGGGCACCTGTCCTATGTGTGTGCAGCGTGTCACCCTGAACTGCCCAGGTGAGGTCACTGCCCCAGTTACCTCTGCACTGCAGGGCATAGGGGTTCAGGCTTGGCAAAAGGCACAGTGGAAATTGATTTTCATATGAAAACACTATACAAACATGTATGTTGGTGGCAGGGGCCAGGGAAGTGCTAGGCCAATTCCATACAGTGTTCCAGGACACTCCTCTTAATCAGACAACCACATGGGCTCCCAGGAAGGTTGCCACTCAAGCACACAAGTAACTGACCTGTAGTGTGTCTGTGGCGCACACAGTGGGAGGGATGTCTAGGGAGGGCCTCTTGGAGGAGGTGGCACTTGATCTGGGCTTAGACGATGGAATTTCAGTATGCAGAGATACATTTGAACTGGAATCCTTGTTTGGGGGTCACTGTGTGGAAATAACTTCTATGGCCCCAGATGGTAGGCACTGGGGTCTCCCCAACTGATGCTCTGGTGAGGGCCACTTACTGCTGACTTGGGCAGTAGCTGGACATGAGCTGCCTTCCTTGGTCAGGCTTGCTATAAAGGAAAAGCCATGCTAATGCCAAAGCCAGGATCTAATGGATCCTCCCAGAGCACAAACTAGAGGGGGAGCCCCTGGGTGGAGGCTCTGTGATGGCAGCTTTCCTTATTAAGCAGGGCATCTGGCCGTCTCATTCTGTGTGTGTCCAGGAGGTGGATGAGCTTAAAATCAATTTAGCCTGCTGCTAAATATTTTGTTTCCTAGGACCCACTCGCCATGTGAGGACATATTATCAGAACCTCAGCCAGGGATCACCATGGAGACCAGAGGACAGGCTGAATCCAGGCGAAGCTCCTTCACCAGCCAGGGGCCCGCCAGGTAACTGACCAGTCTTAGCCCTCACCTTGGGAAGGGGGAGACGGAGACAGAAAGGAGGTAGACAAGTCTCAGGAAGAGATGGTGGGTGGGGGGAATGGGGCTGAAGATTCAGAGAAGAAGGGGGAAGAAGAACAGTCAGAAATTCATCAGGGAGTACTTTTCCTCTTGGGCCAGGTGTTCTGAGCTCAGAAAAGTCTTAGGAAAACTGCCCTTCTCTGAAATTGCTTTAGTGAAAAGTGATATTGAGGTACTTGCTCAATATCAATTCTGGAAGAATTTAAGGAAAAAAAAGCCAACCAGGGACACTTCAGAAAAGAATTCAGAAAAAAAGACCAGCCAGCTGCAGGGACCACTGGGTAGACCACAGGGGACACTCTCCACAGGAGCTCCTGGCACATCTCACAGGGACCTAGGCTGTGCAGCATGCATCCTTTGCAAAAACACTGAACGATTAGCTAGGTTGTTGCCCTGTCTGCCTTCTGATAACATCTGTGCTATGGCTTCAGTAACTGTACCATCTTGAGGAAGCCATTTACCTTTGCAAGTGTCCTCTAGAGATGCATTCAGCAACATGTGGGCTGCATGAGAGCCAAGCCCTGGCTCACGATAGGTACTCAACAAATGTTGGGCTTGTGATTTCCTCCCACCAAATTTTTTTTTTTTTACCAATTCCATAGTTTTATGTAGTCATTTGTTCTGCAGGTGTTGCTTAAGGTTATTGCAAAAACTTAATTTATCTCGTTATTCTTCGTATTTTTCATTGTGGAGGATTATTTATTTCACTAGCCCCTTGTGGCTGGGCATTTAAGTGATTTCCAGTGTTTTTGTCTTACTAATAAAATGCTGTCTTAAGTCTTCTTGATTGCAAGGAAGAGAACACCTTCAAACCAGCTCTAATTAAATGGCTGAGGTGGGGCAGGGCTGGGGCAGGGCTGTGGTGGGGCTGGGGCAGGGCTGAGATACAGGCCACCAAGTGGAAATGACACCAAAGGGCTCCTGAGAAAGGAGCAGGGAGGCAGCTGCATTCTCCCTTTCATTTCCTCATGGAGTGTCTTGGTCTTCGGGTTTTATATTTCTGCATGTCTCTTCTGTTTCCGGCTTTCTCTACTTACACATCAACAGACATGGACTGAAATGGCCTTTGCCCTATGACCTTGAGTTGTAAACATCCACTTCCATCTTGGAGAGGCTGAGTGACTTGCTGTGGGTCAGTTGTCCATTCCTAGGCCTGTGTCGGAGGCTGGAGTGAGGAGTATGACCCTGGTGCCACCCCCTCAGCCAAGGGGGGTGCAGGGTGCAGGGTCTGGAACAGAGGGGCTGGGCTGGGCAGGCCCCTCAATGTATGTCCACAGCAGCAGCTGTACACAGGATGTTTTCCTGCTTTGATTTATTGCCTTAGGCTAAGGTCACAAGTGTGTAC
Source organism: Manis pentadactyla (assembly GCF_030020395.1). Lineage (NCBI taxonomy): Eukaryota > Metazoa > Chordata > Mammalia > Pholidota > Manidae > Manis > Manis pentadactyla. Next base: position 153,702,766 of record NC_080020.1, on the reverse strand, counting down.
TTAGAGTCAAGGTATGTAACAATTCATGACTCTGTTCCAGGTTGCTGAAAACTGATATGGTGAACAGTGGCATGCACTGTGGATGCCAGGTCAGGGAAACCAGATGCCAAGAAGCAGAGCTGAGTCTCTCCCCTTCCCCTCTGAGGCAGGCCTGAGGGAAGGTTTCTCACAAGAGGCTGGAGCTGAGGTGGGCTCTGGAATGCAGACTGCCAGGTCCCTGGAGCTTGGGCTCCACAGGGTCTGGCTGCAGAAGGGTCAGGACAAATTGCAAAAAAGCTTCTGCATAAACCTGGGGAGCAAATGAGAGTTTGTGTGAGAAACAATAGGGCACAAGCTGGGAAGAGAATCTGGGTTGTATTGGGACGTTTGTTCCTTTAAACCTTGCCCTAGATTTTATCACCATTTGGAAATTGTATTTTTTTATCCTGATGCTTACCAGTCATAACAAAGAGCTCTACAAAAGGAATAATGAGCAGAAATGGTGCTAGTTCCCCACTGGAAGAAACATGCCTTTGGTAGAGTCCAGGCATTAGAAAGACAAGGCGTCATGGAGACAATGTCCCTTACCCAGGAAGCTCTGTCCCAGATTGAGACGGGGGAGGAGAAGGGGCTAGAAGGCCCGGCGGAGAGGAGGTGCCAGCCGGACTGCCTGCCCCGGAACCCGCGTCCCGCCTCATCTCTGCTTCTGCTCTGGCCCCCGGGGAGAGGCTTTCCGGCCTCTTGCCTCTCCGCGCTGGCTACCTGTCTGTGTCCTTCCAGGTTGTCGCGCCTCATCATCTCGCTGCGCGCCTGGGCCGCCAGGCACCTACAGCACGAAGACCTGAGACCTGGCTCTTTTCTGGAGCATTTCCAAGGAGCTGAGCTCAAGGAGGTGTCCAGCCAAGAAAGCAACGCCCAGTCAAATGTGGGCAGCCAGGAGCCACCAGACAGAGGAGGCAGGTAAGGACCGGAAGGAGGATGGGCCGCCTGCGCCAGCCGGGGTGGGGCTGAAGCATTTGGTTTTCTACTGCAGTGTGGGTCCCCCTCGGGGGTGCTGGAGCACCAGCCCTGTGGGCCAGCCCTTAGGACGTGTCTGTCTTGGGGAACACTACCTGCTCTAACAGTCCGCCCACCCCAAGTTCAGGAAGCCCTGCAGGAGAGGAAACCGTTTAACTAGAGTCCCCAGCCCCAGTGGGCCACCGCCCCCATCCTAGCAGGAGCTCCTGATAATGCTCCTGGAATTGGTGCTCTCAGAAACACATCTCGGGGTGCTGGCCTCACCAGTCTCTCTCTGTCAAAGGAGGGAGACTAGCCCGCACTGTGACCCACCTTTGCTAAAAAATAGGGCCGCCTAACCACCGCCTGCGTTGGACACCTAAATGGCACCCACAATTTTCTGTGTCGGTGTCCATGCATTCTTCTGGGAAGAAGGTCTGTAGGCTGATCAGAATTTTCAAGGGGAGCCGCCCATGCCCCAGATCAGAATAAGAACCATGGGGGGACTGTAGGCGGCGGTAGGTTGGGGACAGAGAGAGTGTTTGTTTTCTGGTGGGAGAAGGGTCTGCAGAACAAGAGCCCACTGCCTGATAGGCTGCTCATGGTGGGTGCTGTCCAGGGCATCCGCTAGAGAACTCTGCACGTGCTAGATTCACATCCCTGACCCATAACCCACACACAGCCCTGCTCCTCCCCTCTCTGGTTCTCCAGAAGTCTCCACAGCCTGTGGTGGGCAGGGAGACCAGTGGGCCACCACGGGTTGATCTGAGAGTCGCTGACTAGCAGAGCATCTCTTTAGGACCCTCGGGACAGGCGAGAGGAGGGGCAGAGAGCTGTGGAGGGGAGCTGCTGGCCTCTCAGCCTCACGAACAGGAGGATTCTTGCTCAGACCTTGCTTTCTGAGAAAGGGGGCTTGAACAGATCTCCTGGCTGAATTCTCTATGTAATGCCAAGACTTACAAGATGAAAATAAGCATGGTTATTGCAGGACAGCCCCTGTTAATTGCTAGGCAAAATGCTGTGTGTCTTTGTGTCAAGTGAGCAGAAAGGCTCAGGTATGTGTCTCAAACAGGGACACTCCCTGGGGAGTAAAGGTCATGAAGCCTCAGAGGAAATGCGATGTGTCTTCCAGGAGCTTCCATTTTATTTCTGTATTTGGGGGAGGGGGGTAGGATATTTTTATTATAGGTTATGCAGCAGATTGCAAAACATACAAGCAATTTTAAGGTAAAATAGGAGAGTTTAAGGAAACCTCTTGCTAATGACCCCTTTAGGAGACCTGCGTTTAGTCTTCTTTGCTGGGGAAGGGGTAGGTGGGAGAATTTCTGGCTGAGATGGAAGGACGCCTGGAGTGGCTTTGTCAGGCTCATGTTTCCATGTGAGCCTGGACTGCAAATCCTTGGACTCCCTGGGCTGTGGGAAGGGGACAGTGGTGGACCTGGGTGCTGGCCGGGATATGGGCAGGGCCATCCCAGGTTCCCAGGCATCCCAGACCTTGAGGGGCTCCATGACTACAAGGCCTGCAGGCTACTCATTGCTGAGGCAGGAAAACAAAGGGGGTAGCAGATCCAGAAGGAAAGAGGATGCACGAGGAAGAGGAGGAGAAGGAGGAGGGTGGAAGGGGTTTGCTAGCAAGCCAGCCAGACTGGTCCAGTTCTTTGTGGGTAAGCAAAGACTTCCTTGGCTTAGTTGGTCAAATTATGTTCTCCACAACCTTAGACTACAGGAGATGAACATTAGGCTCTTTGTCCATTTCCCAATGTGACCAGATGAGTGGAGGGTTGAGTTAGAACCCAACCAGGGCCAGGGTCTGACCATACCGCAGATGCTGGCCACCCCCTGGGAGGCTCCGAGTGGGTAGATGCATGCAAAGATGGGGGATGATAGCTGGTCAATCAGGGAGGCTTCCTGGTGGAGGAAGATTTTGAATTTTCCAGTCAAAGTCTTGTTGGCAAAACCAAGCGTATGCAGAGACAGGTATTAGTTATCCTGTGGGTTCAGTCTTAGGAGATTCCAGGCGCAGAAGTGCGGTAAACAGGGGCCACTGTACACCAGGGGCCTGAACTTTCCTTCACAACTTAGAGGGGTTTTAATTCATCAGGGAATTTTCTGATGATCAGAATCCATCCCCAAATAAGTAGTTACAGCCACATCCTGGATGGGGAGAAGAAGACTTGGGCAGGGCAAGCAAAGTACCAGAGAGCCTTCTGCAGGCTGTTCAGCGCCGTAGAAGAGGTGCCCTGAGAGTCAGGCTGGAGCATCAGCCGCCACTGGCTTCGATCCTCAGGGTCTCCAAGAGTGGTCTGCAGTGCCCACGACCAGGCAAGTGCCCTCCAGCCCTGGGAGGCCAAGCTGGCATTCTTAAACCAGCTGCGTTGAAAATGTGTACTGGCTGCCGAACACTTGCAGATAAAACCTTTGCCCATTGAACACCACATACTGTGTGGTTCAGCTTTAAATAAACATCCGGCTGGGTTCTAGACCAGCCTACACCCTCTCCCAGATTAGGGAGATCAGGGAGTTTTAAGATTAACGTGGACAAGGGGCTGGGGGAGGAAAGGCTGAAAATGGGGCCGGTTCTGCCCGTGGTCTATGTTTAGCCCTGCAGAGTGGAAGCAGCTGCTGCGGCTGGGCTTGGGGGCAGGCCACCGCGTGCGGGCCTGGCCCAGCAGGTGAGGGCAGTCTGCTGCTGCAGACTGTGTCCAGTCTGAGCAGAGGGCACTTAACCTGCTTCACCTGAGAGCACCCAGAGGCGGGTGCATGACAGGCTCGTTTCTGTGCCCCTTGGAGAGCACCTGGCATGTGGTTAAGGGGAATAAATGGTGTGGAATCTGAGGCCAGGACACTGATGGGATTCAGTTATTCTGAACTTAGTTTAAACAAGTGATTATCCTCTCCTGCCCCAAGGCTTTCACCAGAGCTAACCAGTCACAACACATTTGTCTCTGACCATGACAAGGCCCCTGTCCCTCAGGCTGTGTGGGGAAGCCCCGGAGACATGGGTGGGGGTACCAGAATAACCGCCTGGGGCAAGTGGCCCCGGCAACTGGAGCCGAGTTCAGATTCCCTGCTGCGTCCTGCAGACCTCACACAGCAGCTGGGCTCTGGCCAGAAACACTGCCAACACCCACATCAGCTCAGAGGAAGGGTGCATACCCCACTTCCCGGTCCCAGTGGCCACCCTCCTCAGGATAGATGCCCCAGCGTTGATCTCTTCCTAAGTTCCTCTGCTTCCCACCCTCCCAAACCACATGAGACCCATCTAGAACTCTGTTCCTTTCATGGGAATTGCATCCCCCAGGACAAACAGGCGGAAGGACCCGGTTTGCATGGCTTCTTTGGGCAAGCTGTTTTCTCTTTCTTTTTGGTTTTCTTGTCTATAAAGCAAAGGGGTTGAGTCAGATGAACGTTTTAAGCTTTAGCCCCCTCTGTTGCTATGCTGTGTGTTTGAGGGTGTGGGGTGACTTCCTTTCCGTCATAATGAGAGTGCATTTTCCACGCTACACCCTAAGCTCCCCTGTGCCAGTGAAATGCCCTTGTCTTAAGGCCAATTTGATCAATTTGGAGGTCTAATCACGACAGTGGGAAGAGGAAATTTAAGAGAATAGCCACTTGAAATGGTGGCTGTGCTATAATTACTTTCTGTCACCAGATGCTGAGCTGGCAGGTCACTCTGACATGCGATTCTGGCAAGTGCCACTCAAGACCCCAGGGAGGAAGTGTGTGCATGTATGGGATCATACGTGTGTGCCGGTGCATGGGCACGTGAGCGCCACTCTCCAGCCTTCTTTGTGGAGTACCATGGGGGTAGGCAGGAAGGACATCTCAGGTGGAGCTTATGGGAAAAAAATCAGCAAGAAATGCCAATTTCTTGATTCCCAATTATAAGCGAAATGTGCCTTCTTTCTCTTAGTTCCCTTTGTTTCTTGGATAAAATTTTCCTCCATTTCCTTTCATAAACCTTATTTGTATTTTATTTACATAAAGTTGCACATCAAATCCAGTGGTCCAAATTCCAGCAATCAAAAAAAATGAAATGATTTCTTCTGCAAAACAACAGTTCTTTCAATGCATGCTCGGTTTAAAGCCAAACCTGATGTGTAACATTCAGGTATTGAGTCCCACAGCCAAAGGAAGTCCCAGGGCACCACAACCCGTCCTGAGGGTCTCTAGGCTTCCTTGTCCTGGGGCTGGAATGTGGGCAGCCGGTGGGAGGGAGGATGGTGTTGACTCTTATCAGGCATCTATAAATCTTTTCAGGTGGGCTCTTATCAGGGTCCACACTGTAGCCAAGCACCAAGGAACAAAACTGGGGACTGTTTCAAAACGAGACTATCTGGGCAAAGAGATACAGAATTCTTATGGACACCCTCCCTGTCTTTTCTGTCATTTTCACTTAGTCCCACGGGTTCTGAATAATTTCTTCCTCCCCAATCAAACTGTTCCCACCCCAAACCAATATTGTTTCACAAATCTGTGTAGGTCTTTTGGGGCAGAACTGGGTGGATTCAGGGATGTAGCTGGATGGTTCTGGGTCTTTCCTAGGTCCTCAGCAGGATGGTAACCAGAGGAAAGGCCAAGGTCTGGAACTCCGAGGTCAGAAGCCCTGCAGGAGGCAACTGACTGGTGTAATCAAACTCCCAGCAGGGTTCAGCATGCCAGATACTCTTGCAAGCAGCGCCCTCTGCTGGTGCCTTGATGTTAAGACTTAAGAGGCAAACTTCAAGGGGACAGTCAATTAGTACACAGGATGGGTGACCTTGTTGTTCTTTAAGAAATTTAATGACTTTTTATTCTTATTCAGTTTATTCATATACTCGCTGTCAAAAGGATGCCTTCTGCTGCTCAGAAAACACAGAAAAGCACCCATGAGCAGACACCCACCCAAAGTACACTTCATGTTAATAGTGGAATCTCATTATCAGAGATAACGCCCCCTAACATGTTGGCAAACATCTCTCCACATTTTTTCTAGGTATAAATATTGAATAGATAGATAGATATGTAGATAGAAAGAATATTTATTTTGAAATTTTGAAATCCAACAGGGCAATCTGCTGGATTCAAATCTTGAAATACGTATATATATATATATATACTGGTTAAGAGTATTTATATCCCAATTAGCCACAAAGAGCTTTGTGACCTTGGGCAAGTTACTTGACCTCTCTATGCATCAATTTCCTGATCACACAAAAAGGATTGTAATAGTGTCTTACAGGAGTGTCTGAAGACTAAATGTGTTAATATGTGTAAAATACTTAGAACAGTGCCTGGTACCTAGTAAGTGCTCAATAAATAGTGACTAGTGTGGTAAGCAAAACGATCCCTCCCGCCCTACCCCCCCCAACCAGCCCCTGCCCCAAAGATGACTACATCCTAAATCCTGGAATATGTGAATAGGTTACCTTACATGGCAAGGGGGACTTTGCAAATATGACTAAATTTAAGAACCTTGAGATGGAGAGATTGTCCTGGATTATCAAGGTGAGCCCAAGGTCATCACTTAAAAGCAGAAGAGGGAGATAGCAGAGTGGGTCAAAGAGATGAGGTGGAAGGAGGAGGAGAGAGACACTGTGGGAGAAGGACTCGACCAGGCATTGCTGGCTTTGAAGGAGAAGGGCACCAGGCCGGAGGCAGCAGGCCCTGGAGGCTGGGAATAGCCCCCCATTCACAGCTGGCAGGGACCTCGGTGCTTCAGCTTCAAGGAACTGAATTCTGCCAACAACTGAAATGAGCTGGGAACAGATTCTTCCCCAGAGCTTCCAGAAAGGAATACAGCCTAACGACACCTCGATTTTCATCCAATTGGACTGAACACCAGGCTTCTGATCCACAGACCGAAAGCTAATGCATTTGGATTGATTTAAGTCTGTGGTAATTTGTTACAGCAGCAGTGGAAACCTATAACACAGATTTTGATGCCAAAAGTGGGTGGCTGCTGTAGCAAACACCTAAAGTGTGGAAAGGGCTTTGGAGCCTGAGGCAGGAGCTGGAAGAGTTCTGAGGAACATGACTCTCTTTAAAGCCTGGAGCGCTTTGAACAGGTTGTCAATAGAAATGTGGATGTTAAAGACCCTGCCAGTGGGGGCTCAGAAGGACATGAGGAGCATTTCCAAATTGCCGAAGTACTTAATACCTAAATGGTCATAAACCGACTATCAGTAGAAATCTGGACTTTAAGGATGCTGCTGGCAAGAGCTTGCAAGGAAAGACAGGCCTGCTGTTAGAAGCTGGAGGAAAGGGCATCTTGTTTTACAGTGGCAGATAGCTCAGCGGAATTCTGTCCTGCAGGCAGGTGGAAAGCAGAGCTTGTATGCAATGAGTTTGAATATTTAGCTGAGGACATTTCTAACCAAAGGCGTTGAAGGTACAGCCTGGGTTCTTGCTGCTTATGGTAAAAATTCAAGAGGAGAGAGAGAAACTGAGGGAAGAACTTGCAATGTAAAGGAAATTCTCAGCCTGCACAAATGGAAAAGATACTAAATTTTAAAAACTCACTGTCAGGAAAGCAGGCCTTAGAGAAAAAGCCCAGGGTGTGGCTATATTGCTGATACCTCAGAAAGAACAAAAGTCTGAATATTCAGTATCACAGGAGACTCTCTGGACAGCTCCCTTAGCTCCCCCTGCAGAAGCCACAAATGGATTTCTCAGACAGGTCTGTGGATGAGCCTGCTGTCTAACAGCAAATGCCTCCAATACATTGACCACAATGTTCTGGAAGATTTTATACCAACAGAAGCACTGCCAGCTTGGACCTGGAGGGATGGAAACAGTATGAAATGAAGACCCCCTCACAATACCCCCATATTCTAGATGTAGAAAACAGGCTGAAGAAACTACTCAGCTAAAAACAGGTGCCACCTTTCACGGAAAAGGAAGGCCAAGCCTGGAGCCACCGGGGATCATTCTCAGACCTGCAGACATATGGGTGTTGCCCTACTGGATTTCAAAATTGCTTGGGAGCAGTGACTGCTTTTGTCCCTCCATCTTCTCCCTTTATGAACTGAAATATTAATAACTGATATCCGATGCCTGTGGCTCCATTGTATTTTTGGAGCAGATGATATGTGTCTTTTATTTCACAGGTCCATAGGTAGAGGGGACCCAGACCCTAGGATAATTCGCACTCAGCATCTCACCCATACCTGACTTAGATGATGAGATTTGGGACTTTTGAGCTAATGAGACTCAGAGGATATTTTAAGACTCTGACTTGGGGCTATAATGGGATGAGACTTTGAGGGATCTTGCAATGGAGGTGCCTATGGGACTGATATAAATCTTTAAGGGCCAAGAGACAGACTGTGCTAGGTAGAATAATGGTTCCCAAGGATGTGCATATCCTAATCTCTGCATCCCGCAACTATGTTACCTTACATGGAAAAAGGGACTTTGCAGATATGATTATGTGCCAGGACCTTGAGATGGGGAGATTATCCTGGATTATCAAGAGGGGTCCAGTCTAATCACATGCATCCTTAGAAGTGGGGAGCCTTTCCCAGATGCAAAGAACCAGAAACATGGCATCTTGAGAAAGACTCAGCCTTGCGAAGGCTTTGAAAGTGGGAGAAGGATGCCATGAACCAAGGCTGTAGCCACCTCTCAAGGCTGGAAATGCCCTCAGTTTATAGCCAGCAGGAAAATGAAGGTCTCAGGCCTGTATTGAAGGAATTGAATTCTGCCAACAATCCAAATGAGCAGGAAACGGATTCTCTCCTAGAGTCTTCAGAAAGGATCACAGCCCTGCTGACGCCTTCATTTTAATCCAGTGAGGCCCACTCCAGACCTCTAACCTATGGATTTGCCATTTGGGTTGTTTGAAACCACTAAGTTTGGGGCAATTTGTTGTGGCAGCAAGAAAGCTAATACTATTATTATAAACTCTTTTTCAGTTTGCTTTTTAACTTAGCAAAATAGTAGGAACATTTCCTGTGTCACTGAACATTCTTCCACATCACTTTAAGAGGCCCTGTGGAATTCCATTGTTGAGGATGAACCTCCTACTGTTGTATGATTGGCTTGCTTGTGCTGTTTGACTCTCAGAAACAGTGGCAGTGAGCATGCCTCTGTACGCATGTCTGCACACATCTTTGATCATTGCCTTAGCAAGTGCTATGTCAAGTGCATTGGTCTTTTTGAATGAATGTTTCGTTAACACGCTTAATTCTCAACCCATGACTTTCTTTAGGATGTGGAATAGGGAACCCAAAAAGGCCTGCAGTTGGCTCTGGCATGTGTGTCTTGGGCAGGCAGGACTCTTTACCTTTCACCTCGGTTTCCTCAACTGTTCAGTGGGCGGTAATGCCTGCCATGCAGAACCATTGTAACTTCGAAGGGAGAACCTTTGTGACAGTATCTAGCCCTTAAATGACATGTAACAAAAAAAGAGGATGCAGAGCAAAGCCGTGTGGTGAGAAGGCACCAGCACGCACAGGACCTTCCTGCAGATATAGATGGAGGGGGTTGCTCCCCCCACAGCCTCACAGTCCAGCAAGGTCTGGACACGTGTCTGAATGTGGTGGCACTGGCCTCAGATGACTGTAAGATTTCTAACCTACAGAGCTACAATTTGGGTTATCTTAAAGCCACTAAGTTTGTGGCTGTTTGTTCTGGCTGCAAGAGAAAATGAATGCAACTATTATGATAAACTCTTTTGCAGTCTGCCTTTTAACTCAGTGAAATATTGGGAACAAACAGTGCCTTGTCCCCTAGGCGGCAAACCTCTTCTTACCTGTCCAGATTTTGCTCCCCTGCCGCACCCTGGCTTTCTCATCAAGGGCCAAGATTTCATTTGACCCAGGTTTGAGAACAACCAGAAGGCTACACCCTTTCCTTCAGAACAAAGAGCTTTGCATGTGACTGCCAAAACCCCACATGACTCTTCCATCCTAAATGTGTGGAGATTTGGGTTTATTGCCCATTGCCTCAAAATGTCTCCAGTATCAAGCTCCTTGGGACGTCCTAGGGGCTCATGAAAATAGGCCAGAGATTGTAGAACATTCACCCAAACCACTATGTAAACTTCAGGGTATGCAGTGTGTACTTCAGTGAGGTGGTTTACCTCAAACTACAGGAGGAAGAAGAATCAGTTTATTGCTGTTATTGATGATATCAATGACCTCATTCATCCCAGTGTGCTGGAAATCCATTTCCTGTGCCACGCGCTCCCCTCCGTGCCACTACAGCCCTCTGCACTGTGGGAGTTGTCCTTGGCATATGAAAATGGCCAAATGTCCCCCGTATCATCCATGACAATGTGAGAAAGGAGGAGAAAGAGAAAGAAGAGAGAGAAGAAAGCTGCCTGAAACAAGAGGAGTAAGAACTGAGAGAATCTGCCTCTGAAGAAGGGGTGCAGTGGTCACAGCGGGGGGCTCAGGACCTGTGGGTCTGGGAGCAGTGCCTCACTGTCAGCCCCAGAGAGGGGGTCGCTTAGGGCTGTGGAGGTGTTGGCCCCAGGTGGGCACCAGGCTTCCTGAGATCCTGGGAGGGCCCTATTCTGCAGGGAGAGTCCTGTCCCAGCTCCGGGAACCCAAGGGGGGCTGGCAGGCAGAAAGGGCTGTGACCAATCAGGGACTGCCTCTGTGAGCCTGCCCTTGTGCACCCCACCCCCGGGCATGCTGTCTGCTTGCACTGGTGGTGTCCACACAGTCCAGGTGAGCTCAGGCCTTCTCCTGGGCATTAGAAAGTAGTATACTCCAAACTTTAATCCCAGCCTGGTGGTGATGAGCATTGGAAACATTCCAAAGCCCCATCAGTGAGCAGTTGACTTTGCACCTGCTGAGTCAAGGCCAGACAGAAAGGCACGCAGGGTCTCCTCTGAGGCACGGGAGTAGGTCAGCAGGCCTGGATCAGCATACGGGGCATACGGGGTGGGGGAGGGGACACATGGACCCAAGTCAAAAGAAGATACTCCAGTGCCACCCATAAACTCTAACACTCAGGAAATCCTGAAAGTAAGGGCAGAAAGCTGCCCAAGCTGTTTCTTCCACTCACTGTTGGTCCATGTCACCTAGATGATTCCCAGGGTGGTGGTTTCAGATAGAAGGCAGGACACAAGTCCTTAGGACTGTCCTTAGAACATCTGCACAAATGTGATTGGGGCAGTAGAGAGCATTCCCAAGGGAAGGTGCCGGGGATCCCAAGTTCAGTCCACAGAGCAACTGCCTCGCAACCACCCATGCCATGTTTAAATGCACATTTCCAGGCCCCAGCTCTGGAGGGGGTCTGGGAATCAGCATTTTCACAAAGCTACCCCCGATGGTTCCACCATGATCATGCTGCATGTTTATTCCCAGCCTCCTGAAGGGCATGGATGATACCACAGGGCATGTGGGCATGTCATCCCCACCATTTATAGCCAACAGCAGCCTCCTGTGGAGCCAAGCTGGGCGGGAAGGACCTCCTGAGTCTGCCCTACTCCCCGCCTGTGTTCCCACACAGGGACACCCCGTGCGACCCCCTGAGGCTGATGGGGCCCTGTCTTGGGCAGCCATCTCTCGAGCTTGGCCTGCAGTTGCCTAGGGCCTCGAAGCGAGGCCAGATTTCTAAGACACCCCAAACCTGTGGTCTCTCAACACACTGTACTGTCTGTGTGACAGTGTTTCCAGGAAGGACACCATCGTGGTGGACCCCTCCAGCAACGTGTACTACCACTGGCTGATTGTCATTTCCCTGCCAATCTTCTACAACTGGTGTCTGCTCGTGGGCAGGTAGGCGGGGCCCCCACCGGGGAGGGCAGGAGAGGCAAGGCAGCCAGGCCTCAAGGCAGAGCTCTGAGTCCCACTCGGGAGGCCAGACCTCTGGTCCCCCCGAGGCCACCATTCTGCTCTATGTCCCGTTTCTCCATTTATAGGAGGGTCTGAAAGAGGATGTCAGGGCTCTCTGAAGCCCTGGTGAGGGCTTGTGCTTGGGGTGGATGGCGGGAGTCCTGGCACCTTGGAGCCTTCTTACCTGGGCTTTAGAGGGAAGATACAGGGGTGAGTTGCTATTCTTCTGGGGTTAAGCAGATGGGGGCCAGGCATTCCTGATGCAGGACAAGGGTGTAGGGTCGAGTGGGGGCAGCTCTCCTGAGCTGTGGGCTTTGGGCTTTCCCAGGCCAGCTGCGGTGCTAGGGGCAGGGTGGGCTGCTGCTCTGGTCAGGCCCTTGGGGTGCTCCTGAGCAGGCCGCAGGGCCGGGACAGGCATCAGGGATGGAGTGGGCTATGGGAAGTTCTCAGCAAGCATGCACTTCCTGGATGAGGGGGCAAGCCGCTGCCTTTTGGGGGATAAATGTAGGCTCTGGAGCCTTCTAAGCAAGCTGCAGACCCAGGGTGCAGGGTGAGCTGCAATTCTTCCAGTAAGGGATGGGGACGTATTGGAGAGCAGGGGACTTGGGGTGCTAAGCAAGCTGCAGGGTGGGGACCCAGGTGCAAGCTGCTGCTCTTTGGGGTGATGTCTGTATGAGAAATAGTGAACATAAAGATTCAGACAGTAGAAAATATTTACTGACTTGCTCAGTTGGTAATTGCTTAGAAATTCTCATGTTTTTGTCTGCATTGGGCCCCAGAAAGGCCAGTGCTCAGCCTCTCACCTGCCTGCAGCAGTGAGGCCTAGAAAACCTGCCCCTCCTGGGGTCTCAGCACTGCTGCTGAGAGGCAGCAGGGCCCACTCTTCTCAGGAACTCCATGACCTTGGGATCGGGAGGCTTTTGGAGTCAGGGTCTCTGCATCAGGGCTGGGAGTGAGGCTGGAATCCAAAGGCTCCAGGCAGGGCGGTGACCCAGGGTCTGCAGCGCAGGGCTGATGCCTGCCCCAGACGCACTGCTCACCTTCTCGCTGCTCAGGGCCTGCTTTGACGAGCTGCAGTCGGAGCACCTGACACTGTGGCTGGTCCTGGACTATTCAGCAGACGTCCTCTATAGCTTGGACGTGCTGGTGCGAGCTCGGACAGGTGAGTGTGCCCAGGGCCTGGGGACTCCTCTGGGTCGGGCCACAGACCTCACAGTGGGCAGCAGGTGGGGGGCCTTGGGGGCCACTGGGCATGTTTGGGGAGATCCAGATGGTAGAGTGGATATTACTGCCTCTGATAATGAGAGGCCAGGCAGGTCTGAGGAAGCTCCAGCCATGTGGAGGTGGCGCTGCCTCGAGCACCTTCTACAGTGACCCCCTTAGACAGAGCCCTGTGCAGAGGTCAGGACACGTGGGTTCTGGTCTCTGCTGTTCCAGCAAGCTGTATGTCCTTGAGCAAGTCAAGCTGTCTCTCTGGGCCTCATTTGTATCACCTGTGAAATAAGGCCAAACCGTTATTGCAAAGGCTCCCTCCAGCTGTGGCTATGCAACAGGAGCAGTCAGGAAGCAGGAGGGGAGCCCCAGCAATCTTGGCGTTCCTCTTTTTGGTCAGTTAGGGGATCCAGGACCTGTTCCTCTGTGGCTTTTAGAGGAGTTTTAGTAGATGGAGAACCAAATGCTGAAACAGGGCCTAGATGAATGATGACTTCCTTCAAATAGGTGGCCTCAGGTTATGAGTGAGGCTAAAACCCCACCCATGCCGGAGGCCCCAGTCTGTGCATGATGGGACACCTTTCTCTCATTTGCACAAAGACATCGTGTAAACTGGTAGAGGCCCTGCCTGTCACTCCCAAGATCTTTGAACTAAAAACCCTGCTGTTGCCAGTAAAAGCACCATGGGATCACAGCAGTAAACTTCAGTGTGGCTTCCCCATGTGCAAAGCATTTCAAGTGCCCCTTGTTGTCTCATCAGAACTGCCGCATGAGGCAAGAAACGCAGGCCTGGTTATCTGCATCTCACTGATTTAGAAACTGAGACCCAGAGATGCTGAGTGACTGGCCCAAAGTCCACAGTCACTGCCCGGCAGGCCAGCCTGGCCCCCATCTGCTTGCACATGATGCCCAGCATCATAACTTAGAAGATCCAAGTACCCAGCCTGAGGCTCATGTGGGTGACGTAGTCAGGCTGGGGGTCTGCCACGCCACAGTCACATGAGCCTAAGACACGAGAGCTCTTCAGTGGGACAGGTCACCCTCACTCAGACATTGGCCCCATACTGCACCCTCGGCAACCTAAGACTAGGAAGCTTTTGGGGGATGGCAAGTCAGCTCAGAAACCACGTGGCTGTGGGAAGAACTCATCCAACTTGAGAGAAGGGAGCAGTGAGGGTCCACAGAGCACATGTGATGGTCTAGATGCTCAGTGAACACGAGCACAGCCAAAGAGTGAAGAGGGAAAGGTGCACCAGGAAGCAGGGTGTCCTCATGTGTGACGACAAACTTGCTGTCTGCTTCTCCCAGAGGGTGCAGTCCTCCCTCCGTCTGGCCCCACAGGGCGACCCTGGACCAGCAGCCTTGTTAGAGGCGCCCAGACCTATGGAACCAAGCTTTGGGGATGGGTCCCACACTCTGTGTTTTTACAGAGCCCTCGGGATGATTCTGCTGCCCACCAAAATCTGAAAGGCTTTCATTACAATCCTCTTCTTTAATGTGTGTTTGAAAATGTCAAAGAGAAGGAAAGAGAAGGAGGAAGAGGAAGAAGAATGCAGCCGTGGCTATTTGACTGATTTCCACAGCAATAATGCCTCCTGACTCCCAGTGTCCAGCCCACATCCAGACCAGTCTGGTTCTCTAGGGAGTGGGTCACGTATGTTTTAAAAGGCCCCTAGGTGACAGCGATGTGCAGCCAGGAAGGAGAGTATTGCCTTCCTAGGCAATGTTTTTAAAAGGTGGGTCATGCTCTATTAGTGACTGCTGAAATCAATTTGATAGGCCACAAATTATTTATCATCAAGTTTTTACTCTTAATATTTTCAAACATAAGCAAAATCGGGGAGAGTGGTAGCATGAACCCACATATACCCTCACCTAGCTTCAACAGTTATCAACCTTTTGCTAACCTTATTTCGTCTATTCCCTGCCTTCCTTTCTTGGCTCAAGTATTTTAAGGCAATAACCACTTTAACCTTATCTCTAACTTTAAAGGATAGGTTTTTAAAATATAGGTTCCACTTATCTTTTAAAACTTAATAATCATTCCTTGGTATACCCAATCCACATTAAAATGTACCCAACTGATCTTTATTTTTGAATGGAATAAAACAAATTAGAACCTCAGAGAGCGAACACCAGGGGGCATTTCCATGGTAGTGGTAAGTGTGATTTGGGACATTCTTCCTGTTATATATGTATAACTATATCTGCTGTAGTTACCTAAAATGTCTTTCTGTGGCCCATGATCAGAAAAGGCAGCCTCTTTGATGCCTAAGTGGCCTCTGTTTTCTTTTCTAGGCTTTCTCGAGCAAGGCTTGATGGTCAGGGATACCCAGAGGCTCTGGAAGCATTACAGAGAGACCTTACACTTCAAGCTGGATGTGCTGTCCCTGGTCCCCACAGACCTGGCTTATTTTAAGCTGGGCATGAACTACCCAGAACTGAGGTTCAACCGCCTACTGAAGTTTGCCCGGCTCTTCGAGTTCTTTGACCGCACGGAAACGAGGACCAACTACCCCAATGCATTCAGGATCGGGAACTTGGTCTTGTATATTGTCATTATCATCCACTGGAATGCCTGCATCTACTTTGCTATTTCCAAGTTCATTGGTTTCGGGACAGATTCCTGGGTCTACCCAAACATCTCCAACCCAGAGTATGGGCGCCTCTCCAGGAAGTACATTTACAGCCTCTATTGGTCCACCTTGACCCTGACCACCATCGGCGAGACCCCGCCCCCTGTGAAGGACGAGGAGTATCTCTTTGTGGTCATAGACTTCCTGGTGGGCGTCCTGATTTTTGCCACCATTGTGGGCAACGTGGGCTCCATGATTTCGAACATGAACGCTTCACGGACCGAGTTCCAGGCCAAGATCGACTCCATCAAGCAGTACATGCAGTTCCGCAAGGTGACCAAGGACTTGGAGACACGGGTTATCCGGTGGTTCGACTACCTGTGGGCCAACAAGAAGACGGTGAATGAGAAGGAGGTGCTCAAGAATCTCCCAGACAAGCTGAAGGTAGAGATCGCCATCAACGTGCACCTGGACACTCTGAAGAAGGTCCGCATCTTCCAGGACTGCGAGGCGGGGCTGCTGGTGGAGCTGGTGCTGAAGCTGCGGCCCGCCGTCTTCAGCCCTGGGGATTACATCTGCAAGAAAGGGGACATCGGACGGGAAATGTACATCATCAAGGAGGGCAAGCTGGCTGTGGTGGCTGATGACGGGGTCACCCAGTTCGTGGTCCTTGGCGATGGGAGTTACTTTGGGGAGATCAGCATCTTAAACATCAAAGGGAGCAAGTCGGGGAACCGCAGGACAGCCAACATCAGGAGCATTGGTTACTCTGACCTGTTCTGCCTTTCCAAGGACGATCTGATGGAGGCGCTCATGGAATACCCTGATGCCAAGAAGGCCCTGGAGGAAAAGGGACGGCAGATCCTGCTGAAGGACAACCTGATTGATGAGGACCTGGCCAAGGCCGGGGCAGACCCTAAGGACATTGAGGAGAAGGTGGAGCATCTGGAGTCCTCCCTGGACACCTTGCAGACCAGGTTCGCCCAGCTGCTGGCCGAGTACAACACCACCCAGATGAAAATGAAGCAGCGCCTCAGCCAGCTGGAGAGCCAGGTGAAGATCTCTGGGAGGGGCTTCCTGTCTGATGGGGACATTCCAGAAACAGAGGCCAAACAACAGTGAAAGTGCAAGTGCCCGTCTCCCAGAGCCCACTGTTGGTGTGATGCTACGTGGCCACAGCTGCCTGACATGGGACTCGGCCAGGCGTGGAGTCCAGCTCTCCTTACCCTTAGCAAACTGTGTGACCTCAAAAAAGAGTCTCCATTTCCTCATCTAGAAAATGGGATCCGTTATGTCTGCCCCAGTTAGGTGGCAGGTTATTAGGAGGTCCCCGTGAAGCCCTGCATGAGGCAGGCCTTCGGGGCGAGGTGTCCCCAGTCCAAGCGCATGAATGTGTGGGCACAGAACTCTTATTTTTCATCCAAAGGACTTTTTAGACTTCTAAAGTTCATTTTCTTGTAAACAGAAGATTATTTCTCCCTCCCCCTCCTGCACCTCACTGCACAACCTTCTGATAAGGGAGATGCAACAAGCTGAAAGTACAGTGTAGTAACTCAAATTCAACCTTATGCCAGATGCTTTGGGGCACAATTCCAAATCTGCTCCCTCCTCATGTGCTCTCTGGGCCCCAAGAAAGCCTGGCCTTGGGTTGTGCTGTGATAAACACAAGGGATGAAGCAAGGTCGCCCTGTCTGAGGCCAAATCTGTAAAGCCAGTGCAGACTCCTGCCATCCAGCCCCTGTGAAACTGGAAACTGTGTCATAGAAAGGAGCATCTCAGTGAGAGAAAGAGACGTTTCCTAAGCTGTCCGAGCCATTCCAGGCTTCTCTCCTGGCCCTTGAGTTGGGGCTCTGGGCAGCCTGTTCGGGCTCTCAGAGGAGACCGCTGTCAGGGAAGAACCTTCAGGCTGGCGGTTGGAATGGGATCCTGAGCCAAACAAAGCAGACAACTAGGACTTTTAGAAGATGAGACCCTTGGCCATATCTGTGCAAATTGCCCCTTCCCCCTCAGAGAGGAAGCTTTCTGCATCCTAGGCAGAGCTCTTAGCTGGCTGGAAGCTGCAGAGGGCAGAAACTAGCTTTTTAAAATCTAGTAAGTAGAATTCCATGAACATATTTTGGCTCTTTGATTGTGAATATAACCTTAATGGTCCACCCTTCACTTTACATACACATTGTAATTACCCAAAGATGTCACCTCCTGACATAAGAAAGCCATATATATATATATATATATATATATATATATACACACACACACACACACACACACACACACAGGTTTTCCTTCTCCTCAGTCTCCCTGTCTTTGTTCTTCCTTCCTTCCTTCTTTTCCTCCTCCCACCTTTTCCCACCTCTCCTCCTTCTCTTCCTCTGCCTCCTTTCTGTCTCTTCTCAGACCAGATGCCCCGTTTTGCTTTGGCAACTTTGACGTCTCTATGGCCTGACATTATAATCCATACACTACGTAACTAGGCCTTAATGTAGTTCATAGGAAAGGTGCTGCATATTCAAGGATGTAGTCCGTAAAGGATGTAGTCCGGATTTACGTGAGTCTTTTCTGGCTTTTATTATGGATCACTTGACCATTTTAGCATTTTAAAGGTCTGTTAAAGGAAGGTGTGATCCAAGCTCATGTCATCAGCAAAAGGTAACTGGCAATGTATTCTCAAAATGCACATATTTTAAAAGCCTTAACTATTAATCATGCCTCCACTCATGTTTGCACAGGAAAAATAAAGACCTGGATTTAAGGAAATATTGAATGACTCCTGCTTCATGTTGTGTCATAAGAGAAGATTCAGTCTTGGGGTTTGTTTCCAGGACAATGAGCCTGGCTTCCCCAGAAGACTGGGTCCTGGTGAACAGGGGCAACACCCACTCCATGTGAGGGGAAATGGACCAGAAGCAGGTAAGAAAAGCAGTCAAAGCTGCAACATTTGTCAGAGTAAACAGAGCATCCAAATATATGAGTGTCTCCCAGACACACTTCAACATGCACACCGTTAGACTTCTGTGTTCACAGTTTTCTTCTACTAAGGCAAAATGCATATGTGAACTAGTCAGTGTCCAAATATTAAGTGTACATCCTCTGAGTTTTGGTAAATACATACCCTGCAACACACCCTTATCAAGATGCAGAACATTACCAACACTCCAGAAAGTTCCTCACACTCCTTTCCAATCTCCATGCCATCCTCAGAGGTAACCACTGTTCTAGGGTTCTTTTCCACCATTGATTATTGGGTTTTTTTTTAAATCTTAACAAAGATTTTGTACTGACTTCTCCTGAAATGTGGGCCTATATGTCAGTGGTCAGGCCATCAAGCGGCTTTTTATGAATGGTGGTATGAGGTGAGACACCAACAGGACAAGCACTGTTGGATCATCAGGAGTGACTTGCTGATGGGTGACCTAGGATCAAGGCATGGGGGGCTGGCTTATATCCATAAAGCCCTGATTTGCCTTGGACAGGCAGGGAACTGGGATTTCCTAGACCCAGGCTCTAATCAGTTGAGCTAATTGTAAGAGACTTGGAGATGGGCAGTAACACCCCCTGACAATGGAAGGCCCCTGCCCTGCATCTGAGGCAGCGTCAGATGCTCTACATTTCCTTCATATTCCCCCCTTAGAGGCAAGTCATAGAATCCTCATCCTATAGCTTTGGAAAGGAAAACTCAGGAATGGTAAATGTCACACCCAGTGTCAAAACAATTTAGAGTAAAAAGCACCAAACATTGGCACTGGATTGGCTCACACCAATTATCTGTGATCAGAGGATGAACACTTATGAGCATATATTTTGTGCCCCATTTTGGATTCATGAGTTTTTTCCTAGCAAGACTACATGCCTGCTAGCCCAAAGTGAAGTTAAATGTCGCTCAGCAAAAACCTGAACTAATGAGAGTCTCACACTCTCTTGATTAATGATTCCTTAGGATAATCATAGCATCAAACATAGAAATGTATCTGAATTTTAAATTTTATTTTGGTCTAGCCATTGGGTCAGTTGGTGCTCAGCAATTTTTAACCTCTCTACCCTCTCAACCCTTAAGACTTACTTCAGTGTGTCATTTTAAAGAACAAGAACATGTCCTTTCATAACCACAGTGCAGTTATCAAAACAATAAGTTTAACATTGAATACTTCTATGTAATCTGCAGTCTATGTTCACGTTTCATTTCAAGTCCCAAGGAGCTGCCCTTTTTCCTGGTCGAGACATAGTCTAGGATCACAAATGACATTTATTTATTGTCATGTCTCTTTAAGCCTCCTTTAATCTGGAAATGTCATTTCCTCCATCTCTTTTGGCCTTTTGTTCCTTTGACACTTTTGAAGCCAATTATTTTGCTCAATGTTCCTCAATTTGGTTTCATCAGACCTCCCACATATTTAGATTTAGGTTGTGCATTTTGGGCCCTAGCATTTACATGGTTAAAGGTTGAGCATCAAATTCGGCTCTGAGCATCCTAAGAAAGAAAGAAGAAAGGCAGACAGCAAAAGTCACATATTTATTGTTATTGAAACCAAGAAAACATGCCATTCTTATTCAAGAGATCCACACATTTACCATTTTTATACACATTCTTGATTCCCCCCAGAAAGGGTTTATCAATGCACATTCCCATGGGCAGCCTGGAAGAGCAAATTCTCCCCATTCTTGCCAAGGGTGAGCATGGTGAGTTTTTAGTCACCCATGTTTCCACTATTCGTTTGTTATTTTGTGAATGATTTTTTTTATTCCCTTGGTTCATTTTCCTATTGAACTTTCATCTAATTTACCTCCTACACGAAATTCCACTCAGATAAAGATCAGGTCTTGTTTTGTTTTCTTACCACAATACACCCAGCAAAGGGCAAAGCACATAATGACATTTCATAAACATGTGCTGAGAGTCAAAAGGGTTAATTTCCTTAGAGTCAGTTGGAAGTGACTGAATTAGTGAGTCAAAATGCAAGAATTCTTAGAAGGTTTTGATGCATATTAAGTTGCTTCCCCAAAAGTTTGCATCATTTTACAGCATATGAGAGTGGCTGTCTGTTATTATTTTTATTCTTTCACAACAAATTAGAAAATTATCTTGCTTAATGTACATTTATTTCACTATAAATATAACTGGACCTTTTATGTAATAATTGGCTACTTAAAATTCTTTTTAAACCCCTTTTCATAACTCTTCCTATATTTCTATTTTTCCTCTCTTTCTTATTCACTTGTGAGAAGGCATTCGGAAAATGAATTGGTCCTCCTTTGTTGATATGTAACACAATTTTCCCCCTAGTTTGTTTATGTCCACCAAAGTTTCTGTATTTTTATGTGGTTGAAGTTATCAATCTTTTATCAGTTTTGGCTTTTCTGTCACATTTAGTCCTTTTCATTCAAGAAATAGAAATATTCACCCACGTACACCTCTAGTATTTTTGTGGCTTCATTTCTTACATCTAAGTCTTTATCTATTTGGACAGGATTCATTTTGGCAAAAGGAGTTAAATGAGACTGAGACTATGAAATTTCAAAACAAAACTTTTACTGTATATAACATACATGCAGTGAAGTGGCAAATATTAAGTGCAGAAGTTCAGTACTTTGTTACATATGGGCCTGTTCTCACCTGCTAGAACAGCTTGCCCACCCCAGAAGGTTCCCGTGCCCCTTCCAGTCAGGAGCACTCCCTGAAAGATCACCATTTAGACTTCCATCCCTGAGGATTGGTTTTATCCATTCTCAAACTTCATATAAATGGAATCACAAAGTATTTGCTTTTTTAACCTGCCTTTCTTTGCTCAACACAAAGTTTTTGAGACTCTGCCATGTTACGTGCAACTGCAGGCCATATTCTCATGGCTGTATACTATTCCACTGGATGAACATAGCAAGTGTACTTATCTGTTCTGGTATTGATGGGCACTGGGACTGTTTCAGTTCTGGACCGTAATGAGCTATGTTGCTCTGAACATTCTTGTAGCAGACACATGTACTCATTTCTATTGGACGTATGTACTACATATAGACCCATATGTTTTGTATCTTATGTCTTCTCACAAAAAGACTGATGGCTTGAGAGGTAAGAAGCTTGTTTCAGAAGCTCAGCTATATCATCATGGAGGACTTTTGTCACCACCCTGTGGAGTTCCTGGATCACTCAGTTTGCCCATGACAGTACCAGATGCTCTGTTTGGTTTGAAAAAAAGAATCTGTTCCTGGAGGCTTCATGATTCTACTTCAGGGCCACTGATAGGGGACAGCAAACAAACAAAGCCTTTATCAGGGGTCCAGATAGTTAGTCCTCTGCCTGCTTGCCAAAAAAGATACTGTCTGCTTGCCGAAATGTAAAACGTTGACTATGTAACAAAGCACTCTAATAAACGGCAAACATACAGTGGCAAAGCATTTATAACCTGAAAGCAGGCTGCTATTTTATGTATATCAGGAGCTCTTCTACATCAAGAGAGGATGATTAGCCACACTAGGCAGGTTCTGCCAACCTAGAGCCTCTCTTAGGGGAAGCGGCCTTCCTTCGCCCCACTGCAGAGGCAGCCTTGGGCAGCCATGGTGGGACCTGAGGACAGTGTCCCCTGCCCCCTTCTGAGCGGGTTGTATCAGGGATGGAGTCCCTACCCAAGGAAACTGACCTGGGGTATGGTTTGGTACATAAGACCAGCCGAACCAATTGGGTTCACTCTAAGGAATTTGAAACAAAGCAGCAATAACAAGGCATTCAGCAGTGGGAACTGCAGCTGAGATGGTGTGGAAGGAAGCCATGAACTGAGATTGGAGCCTGAAGCTTTTGCAAGTTGGAGATGAGAGGAAGCAGGAACAGGTGGTGATGGGGAGAAGGCAGGAATGGGGGTGAGTGGGGGTGGAGGGGGCAGAAGGGGTGCTTGTGAGGGTCAAGGTTCAGAGGGACCCCCTAGGACACCTACTAGGGTCCATGGCCCTGAACGGCTGGCAATTCCTGTCACCATTTTGGTTCCAATCCGATTGACTGTGTACCTGCGGATCTCCATTCCTTTGCAGCAAAATTCCTAGTTGAAAAAAAGATCGGAATGGACAACTCAAAGAAAATAATCCAAACATCAAAAAACAAATGGAGGAAATATTAAAATTACTTGGGAACAATGAAATACAAATGAAACAACATTGCAGCTCTATTTTTTCAACTTACTATAGTAGAGAAAATTATTTAAATGAGGGAAAATTATTTAAATGATACCACCAGTTTGGGAGAGGTTGATGTGAGATAGACATTCTGAAATAGTTTTGTAGTAGTATAAATTGGCTCTACCTTTGAAATAAATTTGGCAGTATGTTTTAAAACTGGTAACATTTATAGCCTTGGAGTCAGTGATTTTGCACATGAATTTATCTTAAATAACAAGATGTGGGCCAAGATTTGTTATATATAATAATATTTACTATAGCACTATTTAAAATAGCAAAAATTGGAAATAAGCTAGAGTTGGAATAGTACATATCTAAGTTTTTAAATAATATTTGATGATTTCAGAAAGGCTTATGATCTATTTATTCTAAGTGAAAAAACACATATAAAATATGATTCCAATTCTGAAAAAAATATATGCATAGAGAAAAGATTTTTTAAAAGTTCGATGGAATCTGAGTGTAGTGAAAAATAACATTTTTAGAGTTTTATTTTCTTGGTCTCCTTAAATTTTTCTGTAAGAATATGTATTGTTTTTATGAAAAAGCTTCACTTCTTAATATTTTTGAGATTCTGGAAAGATGTCAGTAGGGGCAGTGTAGTCTCTGAATGTCTCCAAGTATTCTCACAAAAATAAATTCAGCAAATTGGAGAGCAAAATTAAGGTTTCATAGCTACGTCTGACAGCCTGAGAACAAACACCCAAATCCCCAACTGATACTCACTGGAGAGTATGCACAGTCTGAGAACACTGGCTGGCACTGGAGGATGGTTCGGCAGGATGCAATTTGTGAGAGCCTCCAGGCAGCATGGTGCCACAAGGCAATGGTTCTGGAACACTCTGGGTGCTGTCAACTCTAGAAATTAATAGAATGAAGCTTCCTTCCAAGACAGAGCTGCTCATGAAGACTATGCTGGAAGTAAAATCCAAACCGAGCATAGGACAGAGACAGTGGCAGCAAGGTGAAGAGAAAGTTTAGATCAAACAGGAGACAGAAGTAAAGGAGGCAAATCTCTGACAGCACGAGGCCACATATATATATTCTATCACTTTAAAAACAACAGAAGACAGAGAGGACTGGGAAGTTAGAAAAAGATAAATCGTGTTCCCTGTCTCCTATCTAAAGTGTGGTCACATCCAGTCCACAGTATGAGCAACAGAAAAGAACCACAGTCAAATGCCACGCAAGTCATTATTAAGAGAAAAGAGAATAAGATGTAGTATAATGTCTCCACAGATAATGAAATACACTGGGCAGATATGATCACAAAATAGATATAAACTGTGACCCATCATTTCAAAACCAGCCAAAAGAAATTAAGAAAATGGTAGATAATGCTAAAGAACAACATAAGTCAAAACCAGAAATGAAGTGACTGAGGAAAAGGGAGATTTGAAAAGAGAGGTCATAGAATTCAGGGAAGTATTGGAAATAAAAGAAAAAAACATTTCAAAATAAAAACTGAATTAGAAATAACACAACAACAAATAAACACAATAATTAATATCTTACTAAGAGAAATCGAAAATGGAAAAGAAGAATGTTTTAAAACTTGAAATGAAACAAATTAAAAGGATTTGGGAGAAAGTGATAATCCAGAGGACACACAACAAAGATCTAAGTTGTTAGTGAGACTCCCCAAAGAAGAAAGTCAAAACTTGGAAATAGTGCAAACACTAAAACTTACAATTTAAGAAAGCTTTCCTAAAATAAAAGCTTGAACTATTTTGAAAAAACATCCTGGCAAAAGCAACCCAAATAGTTGGCATGAGACATATTCTGGCAAATCTTATGGGCCTTTCTTTAAAGGAGAAGAAAAATATTTTAAGTACTCAAGTGGAAAAGACAAAATCACTTATAAAGGAAAAAAAATCAGGGAGAACTTTAATAAAATAGCACGTGATGCTGAAAGACAACAGAGTAACATTTAATATATTCAAAGAAAGATAATGTGAGCCACAGACTTCAGCCAAACTGACCTTGAAATATAGAGGCCACAGATAAACAGCTACAAACACGCCAGAACCCAGAGCATATTATTTCCACAAGCTCTTCCTGAGTAATCTACAAAGGCACAAGCCTCCTCAGTCCAATAGTCTCTGAAGATAAAATCTCCACAACAATGACAACTCTGTATTGTGAGTATCTGTAGCTCCCAGATCATGGTCTCTAAATACAACTTTGCATTGAGAGAAATCAAGATGAGCCTGGAACATTTTTTTTTTTTTGCCAAAAAAGCAAGGCAGCTCTCAAAGACTATGCACCAGAGTTCTCTCAGCAGAACATCAGAGCCGACCTGAATGCATTTGCACTGGCCAAAGATCAGAAATTTTGAGCATCAGAAAGAAAAATAACCACAGTTGTTTGAACCAAATCAAATATATATACATATATTTTTAATCTGTGAGCTGATAATTACAATAAAAAGTAATTCATTGGTTACCATTACAACTCAACATTCTGAAAACTATCAAAGGGAGAAAATTGAGCACTTACCCTGACTTTCCTCTGCAAACTCTGTTTCAGAGTAACCTAAACAGTTGAGGAAGGAAAGTTCTTCTTTATAGAAGAATTCCAACTAAAAAATATGCCCTCAGAAAAATTTGGATCTCAGCAATAATATAAAATGGGTGTCAAAATGAGTAGTTGGAAAGTTGCTGGGGAACTTTACCATGGGAGGATCAGACAGATGAGTCTGAACTCAGTGATACCTCTGACCCTCACTACAGGGGGTCAATCAGACATTACGTGCCCCCTCATGTGTAATAAAAAGCCCACACCACCAGCTCTGAAATATTTTCACCAGAGATGAAAGGAAGGTAGGAAAGCTCTTGCTCCCTGTCACCTCATCCCCTGGAATACAATAGGCTTCTTAGAAGAGACGGCCTTGGAGATGTTCTGGACCTCAGGCCCTGCACCTGGTTCAGGGCAGTGTGAACACGCAGTTACAGCCATGAGGAGTGATGTCAGAGGGAGGCCTGGCCGGGCACAGGAGGCTTTCTGCCTTTACCTGTACTTACACCACAGGGCCGTTCTCCTGCAAGAGGGAGCAGAAAGCAGCTTCCCCAAAAGCCTCTTCAGAGATTCTCAAAGCCATATTCCCATGGAGTAGGCATGCAAGCTACATTTTGCTCTGAATTTCAGGAAGGACAGTCTTCTGTCAATTTACAGAAAAAAGTAATAGCCTTATTTTTTCACTTTTCCCTTGAAGAGTTGGCTGATACTTTTGCTCCCTGGCACCATTTGTGTGCCACTAGCAGACAAAATGCATTGGCTAACAGCGAATCATACTAACTAAGGTAACACCAGCTGCTATAATAAATAAGCTCCTAAAGTTTGGTGACTTGATGCGATACAAGTTTCTCACAGTGTGGCCATCAGCGTGGATGCCCCTGGCTGGCAGGGATCCAGACACCATCCATTGTGGGAGTCTGCCCTCCCCTTGGGTCTCAGAGCTCTGAAGCCTGCAGATAGGGCAGGGGAGCTGGAGAAGGTGTTTCCTCTTTTATAATCACCTCAGCCTACAAGGGACACACACAGCATTTCTGTTGACATCAACTTGTCACATCCAGATACATGGGGAGGGGGCAAGGAGGGGGAGAGGAAATCGTAGTCCATGGCTAGGCAGTTGCTTCACTAGGACAAGTCTACACTCTTGAAAGGGAGCCCCATCTTTTAACAGACGTATAGCTGTCCATGCAAACTAAAATTAGCTGGAAAAACCTTCAGAAATCATGTACTTTGACAGCTTCCTTTTGTGTCCTCCTAGTTGCTTGTGAATTTGATGCTATTTCATATACATATAATAAATTCAGTCTTATTTTCTGCTGACTAAACGTACCTGGGAAATAGGGCCACCCTTTATGTAGAGCTGAGTAAGGAGATAATCGAGTGTAGTCCAAAACCACCCTAGGACATCTCTTGGATGGCCCTCTGTGTATGGCCCTCTGTGTACATCTAGAATTGTGTTAGGTCCAGCACAGCCAGTATTCCCTTCAGTGGAGCAGATGCTCATTCTCTGGCTGGGAACCAGGGGAAGGAGTTGGCATGCTTCTAGTAACTATGTTCAGTGCTGCTACATATGGTTGCCCTAGTTGTGCACTTCCCAAAAAGATCCCTTTTAAAGAAGTGTCCTGTGCTGTTTCCAACATAGATTTTTAAAAACGTATTATAACAGTTTCCTACTGCAGATGGCAGTAGAGGGTCTTGTTCTAATACAGTGAGCAAAATGTGACAGTCCTGTAACAGAGAGTCTTGTCTGGACAGGGCTGCTGTCACATAAAGGTACCTTTCACATACGGGAGACGTGAGTCCTTAATAAATAAAGTCGTTCTCTGACTCCCACTGAAGTGTTGCAACATACTTGCAGCAACGATTTATTTACTGGATTCATTTCTGAGTTCTTTTCTATACACTTACATATAGTATCAGTTACCAGTAAGGAATGTAGCTTCTCGTTAAGATTTACAATGTCATAAGAAAAATTGGCAAATGCAATGATTATTTCTATAGCAGAGAGATAATGGGACACATGAGAATTAAAACTGTCACAGAATTTCATTTCCACAAAAGCAATATGTGTATCTATTTCATAACAATTAGTTCATTGTAGTTATTTTGAGTTTCCAACTGAGACTAACTTAAGTTTTCTATTTTATGTTTAATAATTAGCTTCATGCATTTTTAAAGAATGGCTTTATGTTTGTTATAACTGTTCAGATTGAGAAATAAAATATTTATTAACTAAAAAAAATTTTCTGGCATTTTGGATGTACGTGTGGTGAACTGCTCACCCTCTGAGATGTTCTAGGGATCCCTGCTCATAGCAGCAGCAGAAGGATGGCTACAGTCTCCCACACTATTCAGATTGCTTCCTTTTTTCCCTCCCTCCTGCTCAGCCCCAAACTCAGACAGTTAGATGTGCAGAAGTTAAGTGAGCAAACAGTACAGTTCCACTGTATTTCTGAATGTTTTATTGGCAAAAGGTGCTGTGTTCCAGGCTGTGTGGCCCCTGTGGTGGCTGACTGGGGCTGCCAGCAGGGCGACACCATGGCCATTGCATCTCTCTGCACCTGGGGCAGGGCCAAGGGCATGGGGACAGCTAGTTTCCATGGCCTGTCCAGCTCTGCCCTGTCTAATTCTGCCAATAGGAAGGAAAAGGACTGTGGCTCTTGTGTTCTGACTAATGGTGCCCTGGCAAGTAAAATGAACCCAGTGTTTCCCTGAAACATTAAAAACACATCCAGTATGGAAGGAATACGAAACCGTTAGTGGTCAGCGCTACGTTATCACTGTCATGGGCTGCAGTCACCATCTGGGGCAGGACTGCTCCTGCTTGTGTTCAGAATGCCACACAGGGGACACTGGGCCTCTGCTGCGCCCCTCCCCAACATCAAGTGCCATTAGCCCCAACAGTCACCTTGACGAGCCAGCACCCTGCCCACACGCTTCCCAGTGACTCCATCGCTAAAGAGGAGGCTGGTTGAAAACCACTGAAATTTATTCTAATTTCAGAAATTAATTTGCCTTTTAAAAAATAATTTTGGGAGCAAAGTTCTATTTACCTGTATATTTTAAGTTATGCAAATATTGTGTAATACAGAGTTCTGTCCTTGTAATTCATTTTTTTTCCCACAAGCCATTCAGTAATCCAGGTCAAACCCACAAGTAAGACCATTTTCAACTACAAGCTCACTGTTTAACAAAGTTGCTGCCCCTTAGGGTCAAGGCCAACTCAATCCCCTCATTTAGGTAGGTGAGAAGAAAGCAGGGGAAGCTGCAGAGGGAGCCCAGGTCTCTTGCTAGTCAGCCTCCCTTCCCCACCCTTCCAACCCGCCTGGGCCAAGCTTTGCTCTGTGTCCTCCTAACACAGCCTGAGGGCACTCTGCCACCGCCTGGTGGGTTATCTGTCATCCCAAGCCCCACAGATGGGTGCTGGGCAGAGGTGAGAGGGGAGTGTGGGACCCACAGAATCTGACTGTTGCAGAGGAAAGATTCTTTCTGTCCTGATGGAACTCTGATTTTATTTTCTAATAGAAACATAGTTATAATACCAGTTAAATAGAAATCCGCAGGATCTCTGGAAACTTTAACCACATTTATAACATTGGTTCTATACATAAATTTTTAAAAAAAGAGAAAAACGTAATCCTAATTCTAAATTTTGCAAACTTTTAGTTTGGGCAACTCCTTTTTAGAGTTTATTTTTATGTGGGGCAAGTGAAAAAGGAGGGAACTATAATGAATGACTCTCTTTTTCTCCCACATTAGCCACAGTGTCAGTGTACCCAAAAGCAGCTTACATCGTTTGAAATGAATGCATGGTCTCACTTTTATTGCAGCCTGGGAAAGTGCATGTTTGTGTTCAGTTCCCTGGGTGAGTTAACAGCATTTTCATTTGGTTCTTTGGGCTCAGAAACGTGGACCAGCATATCCCTGACAATTGAGGAGGGGGATGCTGCCTCTCTGTGTCCCTCTGCCACCTTAACTGTTTCCTCAGCACCTGATAAGAGCTCAGCATCATTCCACACTAGGACTCAGGACCCCACCTTCCAGTGCATTTCTGAGCTGGTTTGTAGTTCAGTCCTAAGGAGCTCAGTGCTGCAAATTGAAGTGGCTACTAAATGAAGCTCCTAAATAAAGCTCCAACTGAGGAGGGGAAAAGGCTGCTGCCTGCATTGCCCTGGACTTGTGGCCTCTGAACCTTCATCTGCTCTGCAGATAGAGATGGTCGAACTATTGAAATAATTTATAGAAAGCTCAGCATCTAGTTAGTTAGCAGCAATATTTCAGGCTACCAGCATCATTCATTCATTCATTCATTCTACATCTTATAATGCTAGAGCATAAAAGTAGAGAGTGGCTTGTGATGAAGTAGGAAACAGGCAAGGGCCGACCACCTTATTTCATTCTCCTTGTCCCATCCTTTAAAGTTGGTGATGGTCCACATGGGATAGGCAGTCATCTGTGCCAACTTCATCTCCCAAAGATTGATGTGCTAAGAAGTTTGGACTTTACCCGTGGCAATAAAGAGATGCTGAAGAGTTCTGAGTTGCCTTCTGCGATGTGGAAGTTGGATTTGAAGACCCAGGAAGACCACTTGGGAGGACTTAGCAGTGGTCCATCTAGGATGGATGGCAGGCTGAACAGCAGACAGGTGGGGATAGGGCCAAGAAACATTAAAGAGGTCAAGCAGTCAGCAGATGATTTTTAAAGCCTGGGAGCATCAACACTTTAAAAGGGTAGGAGAAAGAGACACGCTCATGAAACCTTCAGAAAATTAAGAGGCATGCAAGTGGGTCAGGATGTGGTCAAAGTCAAGGAGATGGAGATTCATGTAGGACAGTGTTATCGATGATGTCATATTCTAGGAAAAGTGGAAAAGTGTGCATTGGATTTGGTAATGAGGGGGACACTGGTGACCCTGGCAGTTTCTCCTGTGATGCATCTCATTCTTTCTTTCATTGTAGAGAGGTAAGGATGACAGAAAAGGTGTGGAAAGACAGATGTACTGAATCCTTAACACTGTTGTCTTGTGATTGAATTGTGACTGATCTTTATTTTTGTCCTTCTTTACTTATCTGTACCTTCCATTTTTTTTATAACCGCAAGAATGTATTACTTTTGTTGTTAAATCATTTGTGGAAAAAAAATAAAAGAGACCTGAGGGAGGCACAACCCTGGGCCTGGGGCCCTCAGAACCTTTGGGGAGCAGCTCTAGTCATTCCTGTTTGGGCCAGAGGGGACCCTGCACATCTAGTTTTCTTATTTGCCAAGTCTTAGGTTTTCATGTTTTCCTTTAAGGTAGTATTTGCTAAACTTCATCACTAACACATAGAGTAGATAAATAGGTAAACACGACTGAAACTATTAGTTAAAATGGAGTATTTTTACTGTTTTTTAAACACAGGAATTTAATGATGAATGAATTTCACAGGAACACAACAAAGCAAGATTTTTGAGGGGAAAAAAAATTGATGCCCATGGCATTGCCAGTCCCCAAGACAAGGCAGTTATACCAGAAACCAGGCTTTGTAATTGCTTAGTAATTGTAGTCATTGCTACACGGTGGTAGCGGCAGTCAAAAAAGAATCTGATATCAGTGACCTTGAATGTAACCATGTAACCATGAAGCTCACTTGCTCCCCAAGTTGGGCAATGATGCTGTAGTTATCCAGGATAAGCTTTTTTTAAAAAAAGAAGCATCTGTTCTTGAAAGAGTTGAATATGAAAATTTCAAAGCTCTTTGCACAGCTCCTTTGAAATAGTCTTGAGTTCTGTTTCACCAAGCCAATCGTTTTAAGATGGCCTTTGAAATTTTTTAAACTTCAGACTTATTTTAAGGATTACAATTAAACTATGCAATTATGATTGTATTACAATTAACTTTTGATTAATATGTTAATAGACATCTTATATGCCCAATGCAATTGGCTAAGATTACATAGTTATGAATGACATATTATGAGTTACTTGAGCAATGTTTTCCCCTGGGGCCCGGTGTAGCCACTGCAGTGAGCAGACATTTTTGCCCAGCTTGTCACAGCTGCTGGCCAGCCATGGTTAACCCAAGACCCAGATGAGGAGTTGGCTTTGGCAGACATCCATTCTCCCCTCCATTTGAGATGGGGATGTGAGATTCATACTGTGAGGAGAAATCAGTGTTCACAGATTTGGTGGTGGTGGTGGACACTCTCATGGTTTAAGCATAGCCCCTGTCTTTCATAAATGCATTAGAGGAGAGAAACCTTATGTGTGTGACATTATATACGAAGTTTAGGTTAATAACTAGGGGAGGGAGGGATCCAGAGGGCACTTGCCAGTACTTGGAGTGGTTTTCCAGGGAGAGGTTAGGCTGAACAGTGGGCATATGCCCACCCACAGGAGACACCCCAGGAACATGCTTCAGAGACATGCCACAATTAAAGGGTCAGGGGAAGAGCTGTCCTCTGTGCAGCCATCAGCTTTCAGGGCTGGCAGCGAGGTATGGGCTGGTCTTTTAGCACACTGTTTGCTGGAATTAAGTCAGGATGCTGAAGTAAGAATGTGTTTGGCACCATCTATAGGATTTAAGGCCCAATGACTGATAATAAGCAAACTAGGTGTTCATCCCTCTTGCTGGGTGGATGACTCTGATGATGGTGATGGTCTCGAGTACCTTTTCTTCTCCCTCACCTGCAAGGTGAGGTGGTGAGGGCTCACCAATGTGTGGCCCTCCTGCCCTGTCCGTCAGTGCAGTTAGGTTGACTACGTGGCCAGGCCTGGCCATAGATGTGTAACTTGAAGTGGTGTAAGTGTACTGTGCCTGTCGGCCCCATACTGCCTTCCATCCTAGGTGACCGGTCTCATGTCTTATGTTGGATCTCCAGGCCATTGTTGCAGCCCCAGACTGGGATATCAGTGAGAAATAAACATTTACTGTGCTAAGCCAATGACATTTCATGTTTATTTGTAACATTTTATACTGTCTTCAAAGAAGGAAGGAAGCATTTTAGTTCCTGTGGCAGTGGGTAGCGGTTCTATTTCTGCATATGTCATTTCCAACCTGCCCCCAGAGCAGTGGTGATCCCCAAGGTACTGTCTCATCCCTGCAGGGCAGCCAAGGTAAGCTATGTTTGGGGAGAGATTTAGGGAGGAGGAAGCAGTGGGAGAGGGGGAGGACTGGCAGTATCTCCTGTGGGTAAAACTGCAACATTTCCAGACTCTCCCCCCTGGCCTTAGTGCATCTCCATATCAATAGGTGTTTTCAAGGGGTGGAGAGAAGTAGTCTGTCTCCATATCACTAAGTGATTACAGGAGGGAGTGAGGGCACATCTGAACCAGAGAGGTTGGATGGGGTCCCTTCTTCTGCAGCCAGGCTGCAGAAGTGGATTGTAGTGAACAGAATCTTAAAGTACCCAAAGAATTAGGCCTTAACTGTGAATTTAATGGAAAAAAAATGTTACATTTAGTGGTAACCTGTGACTCCCAATGGGTCAGCCCTCAAAAATGCCTCACCATACCCTGATCCCCAAAGCATGAGGCTGCTTTATTCATCCTGTCAAGAAAGGCATCCATGCCAGCATGCTCCTGGCAACTAGAATATTCTCCAGTCCTTCAGCATCTCTCCAGAATGTGTGCATCATTCCCAGGAACCGGCAATATCAGAAACCAGAATCATGCTTCTAAACAACCCATTCCGAAGGCCCCCCCATACACTGACCCTCAGTGTACCCACAAATCTTTCCAACTATGCCTTCCCTCTCCCCTCCCACTATTCACTGTCTCATCTCACACCTGCCTGGTCTCAACCTGCTTTGGACTGGATGTTCTATTTTTGCTAGAGAATTGATACCCTGGTAAATGAAAGCAAGTAGAGTGAATAAGAAATAAAATAAATTTCACAATGAGCAAGCAATTCGACATTTGTGTGATACCTTCAGCACTGTTCCTCAGACAGCATGAGTTGGGGATCAGGTTAAATGCAAGTTCTGACTCAGTAGGTCTGGGGTGGGGCCAGAGAGTCTGTATGTCTGACACGTTCCCTGATGATATTAATGCTGCTGGTCCACAAAATACACTTTGTGTCATAAAGGTCAGTTTATACAAGGGCCAGCACCGAGTGGCCACTCAAAAATATTCACCAAATTGAATCAGATTTCAAAAGTCCTTTTTTGGCAGGGCCCATCAGCAAGGGCCAGTGTGAAAAAGTAGTCAATCAATCAAAGCAGCGCTTTGCACATTAAAATCTCCCAGGGAGGATTTTAAAAGTCTCAGTGCTCAGGCCCCACCTTCAGAGATTCTGACTAAATCAGTCTGGGGAGGGGCCTGGAGAGCCATCATTTTAAAAAGCTCTCCAGGTGATTCTAATAGGCAGCCAGATTGAAGAATTGAGAACACTTTGTTGAGTGCTTGCTATGTGCCAGGCATTGCCCTGAGGGAGGCACTAGACATAGAGAGTGAGACCAGACCCCTGCCTTCAGTGACCTTTTTGACTAATGGGGGAATGGGTCTTTGTGTGACTATAATGCAAAAAGGACTATAGTATATTTAGATAAACTGTTTTAGGAATACAGATGAGGGAGGAACTGATTCATCCTGGAGGAAGTTGGAGGCCGAAAGGACAGCAACCAAGAGGTAATGATATTTGGATCTTAAAGGGTAAGTAGGGGTTGCCAGGCAGACAGGGCAAGCAGCTGTCCTAAACCTCTCTTCTTCCTACTATTAGATGGGTCTGGCCAGGACCTTGGGTCCCAAATTCTGGACCAGCTGCCCACTGCTGCTTAAGAGACTTATGAGGCACATCTATGCACAGAGAAGGTCAGTGCATGGTATGTTCCGCCTCTTCACTGACTGAGGACACGTGGAAGGCCATATGTAAGCTGTCAGCATGCACTGTCTGTCAGAGTGCAGTCAGGTAAGCTGACCCTCAGGGAATTTGATGGAGGGACAGTTACATGATAGAGTCACTGAAAATCTAAAGAGGGAACCATGAGGCGACCCAGGGATTAGCAACAGCGGGAAGCCCAAAAGCTGAAGGGATGCAAGGAGGTGGTGGAATTACCAGAACCCAGGGCCAGGGCTGTCAAATGGGAGCTGGAAACACAGCAAGGACTGCACAGGGGGAGGTGGACTGAACAAGGAGAGGCAGCCAAGGCCAGAGATGTAAAGATGACTTGCCCAATAGTGGAGGGGGATGGAGAGATTCTAGGGGGTGCCCAGATTCTCCCTGCCTCCTGCTCCCAGTCTTCTGATAGTGCACACTCTTGGTGAAATCTAGCCAGAGGTCAGTTGGCAAAGGAGCCTCAGAGATGTAGTTTCCAGGGGTCTGGATGCTTAGAGATTTAACTGATACACTCTGGACTTCTAGCCCAAAGACTACACCCAAAATCAGGCTGAGTAGCCTCCTGGTCCCTTTTCCCAACATCTAACACTTTATCTTGGCCTAGAGCAGAGCTGCTCAACTGGTGTATTGGACATGTCCCTGAATGGCTCTGGGGAGGCCAGTGTCCCTGAGCACTTTACCTCTACCTGCAAGTGGCTTTTCTCATTTACACCAGAATCTTAGAAAAATATATGTTGTTCATAGGCTACAGAGTAAAAATATTTGGGAAGCAATGCTGTAGGAAGAAGTAAAGAAAGAAAGGTGCTGAAGGAAGTGCAAACCTAGGAAAAGAAGATTCCTCTGGAACACTGGCCCACCTGGAGGGGCTTCAAGGTGATGTGGTCTCAGACTCATTCAATTGTACTGGCAAGGAGGGAAGCCATCAAAGGAGGGAGACATGATCAAAAAAGGAGAAGTGTGTCAAAATTCTTTTTTCTTTCACAGAATTCTGAAGCTGGAAGACTTACATTGAAACCAAAAGTTCTCCCAGCCTCAGGTTTTGAAAGAAGTTAAAGGATCCCATAGAAAGTTCTACATCTTAAGCAGCTATTCCTCTCAGTTCCTATATGCTAAGAAACACGAAAGTGACCCATGCACAGGAAATAAAAAATGTACAAATGGAAACAACAAGCATTGGAAACTGCCTGGGGAAGGACCTTGACTGGATTTAACAGACAAAACTTCAAAGCTATTACTATAAATATATTCAAATAACTAAAGGAAACCATGCTGAAAGAAGTAAAACAAAAAAATTATAACAATGTTTCATGCGATAAAGAATATCAATAGAGAGAAATTATTTTAAAAAAGAACCAAGTAAAACTCTGGATTGCTAACATAATAATGTCCTGTATATGTTTAAAACTAACAGCTTTATTGAGGATTTACATCCTGTAAAATTCACCCCTTTAAAGTACAAATTCAGTGGTTTTTAGTATATGCCCAGAATTGTGCAGCCATCACCACTATCTGCATCCAGAATCTTTCCATCATCCCCCAAAGACCCCTTTACTTAGCAGACATCCCCCTTCCTCCCTCCTCCCAGCCCCTGTACACTGCACACATACTTCCTTTGTCTCTATGGATTTGCTTGGTCTGGACATGTTATGTAAATGGAGTCACACGTGTGGCTTTTTGTGACTTGGCTTCTTCCGTTTAGTATCTTATCAAGGTTTATCTTTGTATAGTGTGTATCCATATTTCATTCCTTATGTTGTAATTAATATTCCACAGCTTATTTATCCATTCATTAATTGGTAGACTTTCACTTATTTCTACTTTTTGGCTATTAGGAATAATACTGCAATGAACAATAATGACATGTTTTCAGTTCTCTTGGTTGTATATTTAGAGTGGAATTGATGCATCACATGGTAACTCTATGTTTAGCAGTCTCAACATTGTTAAAGTGGCTGCTCCATTTAAGGATACTACCAGCAATGTATGAGTATTCTAATTTAGTACATTTTTGCCCATACTTGTTATTGTCTGACATTTAAAATCTTAGTCATCTTAAAGGGTGTGAAGTGATGACCTTACTGTGGTTTTGATTTGCATTTCTTTGATAACTAAAAGAGATGTGAGCATCTTTTCATGTGCTTACTAGCCACTTGGTTATCTTCACTGGAGAAATGTCTGTTTAGATCCTTTGCTCATTTTTCAGCTGGGTCATCTTTTTATTGAGTTGTACATGTCATTTATATATTGTGGATACAAATCCCTTAAATATATATGATTTTCAAATGTTTTCTCCCATTCTGTGGGTTGTCTTTTCATTTCTTTATCATGCCCTTTGAAGCTCAAAAGGTTTTGATTTTGGTAAAGTCCAATTTATTTTTTGTTGTTATTGCTCATACTTTTGGTATCACATCTAAGGAACTGTCCCTAATTCATGCTCAAAGAGGTGTATTCCTGTTTTCTTCTGATAATTATTAGCTTTTGCTTGTAAGTCTGTGATCCATTTTGAGTTACTTTTGTATATAGTATGAGGTAAGGGTCCAATGTCATTCTTTTGTCTGTACATATCAGGTTGTCCCAGGACTATTTGTTTTATAGACTATTCTTTCCCCAACTGTATTGTTTTTGCATCAGTAAATGCAATAAATTATAAATATAGGGTTTATTTCTGTATTCTCAATTCTACTCTATGATCTTCATGTCTGCTCTTATGCTGGTATCATGCTATCCTGACTATACAGCTTTATAGTAAGTTTTGAAATTGGTCAGGACAATCCACCAACTTTGTTCTTCTCTTTCAAGATCATTTTGGCTATTCTTGGTCCCTTCCATTTCTATAAAAACTTTAGAACAGCTAGGGATTGTGTTGGATAATAGATCAATGTGGGGGAATTTTGCTGTCTTGTAAGTATTAAGTCTTCTGATCCACAAACACATAATGCCTTTCCATTTACTTAGGTTTTCTTTAATTCTGAACGCTTTGGATTTTTGGCATATGAACCTTGGACTTTATTTCATTCCTTTTGAGATATAAATGAAATTGTTTTCTTAATTTCATGTTTGGATTGTTCATTGCTTACTCATTAAAAATATTGATCTTATGTCCTGCATCCTTGCTGAACTTGTTCATTCTAATTTTTTAAAAAATGGATTCTTTAGGCTTGTCTATGTACAAGCCTTTATTATCTTCAAACACAGATAGTTTTACTTACCTTTCAGTTTGGATGCCTTTGTTTATTTTTTCCTTGCCTACTTGTCCTAGCTACAGTCTCCAGTACAATGTTGAGTAGAAGTTGCCAGAGGGGACATCCTTGTCATATTACTGGTCTCAGGGGTAAGTCTTTCATCAAGTATAATGTTAGTGGTGAGTTTTCAGTTTGAGAAAGTTCTCTGCTATTCCTCATTTAAATTTTGGGTGTTGAGTTTTGTCAATTGATTTTTCTGCAGGTAATAAGATAATCGTGTGTCTTGTCTTTTATTAATATGGTGCATTACCTTAATTCATTTTTGAATGTTAAACTAATCTTATATTCCTGGGATAAACTTAGTTGTGGCATATAACCTTTTCTCTATGTTACTAGATTCAGTATGCTAGTATTTTTTTTAAATCTATATTTATAAGGGATATTGGGCTATAGTTTTCTTTTATTTAGACGTCTATGTCTGATTTTGGTATCTGAGTACTATAGCCTCATAGAAAGAGTTTGGTAGTGTTTCCTTCTCTTCTAATTTCTGTAAGATTTTGCAGAGTATTCTTTAACTATTTGTTAAAATCCATTAATGAAGACATCTCAGCCTGAGGATTTTTTTTAGTGGAATATTTTGAAGTTACTAATTCATTTTTTTCCTTGTTATAGATCTATGCAGATTTTCTGTTTCTTTTGAATGTTTCATTGTTTGTTTCTTTCCAGAAATTGTCCATTTCATCTAAGTTATGTAGTTTGTTGAAATAAAGTTGTTCAGAGTTTTCCTTTATAATACTTGTTTTTTATGTAAGGTCAGTAGTGATGCCTCCTCTCTTATGCCTAATTTTAGTAATTTGAATCCTCTCTCTCTCTTTTTCTTGGTCTGTCTAGCTAAAAGTTTGTCAAAATTGTTAATATTTTTGAAGAACCAATTTTTGGTTTTATTGATTTTTCTCTTCTGTCTTTCCATATTTTATTTGTTTCCATTTTAGTCTTTATTATTTCCTTACTTCTGCTTCTCTTGGTTTTCATGTTATTTTTCTAGTTTCCTAAGGAGGAAGGCTAGGTTACTGCTTTTAGATCTTTGTTCTTTTCCAACATAGGTGTTTCCAGCCATAAATTTCCCTCTAAGCACTTCAGTTTTCATTTTAATTTTTCTTAAAATATTTTCTGACTTCCCTGTTGAGTTCTTTTGGCCCCTTGGTTATTGAGGGCTATGTTGTTTAATTTCCACCTGCATGTAATGTTCTTCTGTTGCTGATTTCTATTTTAATACCATTATGGTCAGAGGATATATGTTGTATGATTTCAATCCTTTTTAACTTATGGTCCACCATATAGTCTATCCTGGAGAATGTTTCAGGTATAATTGAGCAGTATGTATGTGTGTACTGATATTATTGGATGGAGTCTTCTGGAGATATCTGTTAAGTCTAGTAGGTGTACACTGTTATTCAAATCATCTGTTTCCTTGTTGATCTCTGCCTCATTGTTTTATCCATCATTCAAAGTGGAGCATTGACATCTTCAACTATTACTATTACATTGTCCACTTCTTAAAATGTGTCAGTTTTGCCTCCCATATTTTGGGTCTCTTTTGTGGATTAGTTATCTTTATTATATTTTCCTGATGGAATCATCCTCTTATAAAATGTCTGTAGTGACAGCTTTTTGAAGTTTGTGCTGTCTGATAGCAGCATAGCCACTGTGACACTCTGTTGGTTCCTGTTTCCATGGTATCCTCATGTCCATCATTTTACCTTCAACCTATTTATGCCTTCGGATTTTAAGACTTTCTGTAAATAGCACATAGTAAAATCATGCTCTTTTTTTTATTCCATTTGCCAATTTCTGCCTTTTAGTTGGAGTGTTTAATTTATTTACACTTAAATACCTTGTGATAAGATGCCTGCTACTTGGCACTTTTTTTCTGTATATCTTGTATCCTTTTTGTCCCTCTCTTCCTCTATTACTGCCTTCTTCTGTGGTAAATAGTATGTTCTAGTGTACTATTTTAATTGCTTTCTTTCTTTTAATTTTGATGTCTAACTCCATGTCTGTATAATTCATGTTTGTCCTGGGAATTACATCATCATCAAATTTTTAAACAATCTGATTTATATTAATGTTAACTTAATGTCAGTGGTATTCAGAACTTTGCTCCAGTTGAACTATTTTCTCTCCACATTATATCTTTTTCATATTATGATACCATCAGTACATATTTATACTGATTGTTTCATGCAGCTGTCTTCTAAATTAGAGAGAAGAAAAGCATTACCAACTGACTTACCTTTTTATCTTCCTTTAGCTTTTATTTCTTTGTGTGAATTTGAGTTATTCTCTAGTGGCCTTTCAATTCAGCCTGAAGGACTCCCTTTAGATTTCTTATAGGGAGGGTCTGCTAGCAATGAGTTTTCTCAGTTTCTGTTTACTTGAGAATATCCTAATTTCTCCCACTTTTTTGAAGGATGGTTTTGCGGAATATAGAATCCTAGGTTTACAGCCTTTTCCTTTCAGTACTTTGAATATGTCATCTGACTCTGACCTCCATAATTTTATGGAGGATCCCTTGTACATGATGAATTTCTTTTCTCTTGGTGTTTTGAAGATTTTCTCCATCTTTGGCTTTTGATAGTTTATGATGTGACTGAGTGTGAATCTCTTTGAGTTTATCCTACTTGGAACTTACTGAATTTCTTGAATGTGTAAATTAGTGTTTTTCATCAAATTTTCATCAAACTGGGAAGTTATTAGCTATTATTTCTTCAAATATTTTTCTGTACCTTTCTCCTTCCTTTTCTTCTGGGACTCCCATTATGTGCATGTTGATATATTAGATGGTGTCCCACAAATCTCTGAGGCCTAGTTTATGTATTTTCATTATTTTTCCTTTATGTTCTTCAGACTGGGCAGTATCAACTGACATAACCTCAAACACTAATTCTTTCTCTGTTAGCTCAATCCTGCTGTTGTACACCTTTAATGGATTTTTCATTTCAGGTCAGTAATTGTACCTTTATACAATTATAAGATTTCTGTTTTTTTCTTTTTAATAATCCTTATCTATTCATATTCTTTTTTTTCTTTGCTCTCATACTTTCCTAATTTTTGAGATATGGTTTCTTTTGGTTCTTTGAACATATTTATAACTGATTTAAAGTCTTTGTTCAGTATGTCTAACATTTGTATTTCTCACGGACATTCTAGTGACTACCTTTTAGCCTGAGTCCCTTCCTATTTCTTTATGTGTCTCATGACTTTTTTTTTTAATTGGGCATTTTCATTAATATAAAATGGCGATTCTGGAAATCATATTTCCCTCTACCTCAGCATTTGTTGTTGCTTTTTGTTTGTTTAGAGACTCTCTTGGAATAATTCTGCAAAGTCTGTATTCTTTGTCATGTGTAGCCACAAGTTTTTGCTTGATTAGCTTAATGGTTTGCTAATGATTAGAAAAAGATATTCATAAATGCTGGAACCAGCATGTCTTTCTGTCTTTATGGAGGGGCTCTGTGTGAATATTAAGGCATATTTACAACTCCTGTCAACCTATCAAGGTCAGCCAGAAGTGAGAGACAATGGCCTTCTCAAGTCTTTCCTGGGCATGTGCACAGTTGTACACATGTGTGTGCCCTTTTACATTTCCAGAAATATATCAGATTATTCTAAAGTCTCTCCATGGACATCTATTTCTCATTACTTCCTTTTAAGTTATTTGCTCAGTCTCTTCTCAGCTCCAATTGCTGTCACCACCTTGGGCAATTTCTGTATTAAATAGTTGCTGCTGTTTGCTTTCACCAAATGTCCTGTGGATAGGACCATTTGCACAGAGTAAGCTCTGAGTCAGGTCAATTAAAGACCAGTCCTGTGAATGGAGCTTTTCCAGTAAGCTGCTAGACCAGTCAAATAGTGACAAGTCTCTGGAGAGAGTGCTTTTTGAGGGGCTCCAAATCATTTTTTCCCTCCAGTGGCTGCTAGGCTGTAGGTTTTCACAGTTACTATGGCGGCAGGGCCGTTGGTTTCCTTTATGTTATATTATAATATAAAGACATATATTATTTATATTATAATAAAGGCTAGTATATTTCTTAATGAAGGCATATAAATATATCATATTTAATAGTCCAAGAAGGTAGGTTAGTTCTAGTCCTCAAAATAACATTGCTTAGCTCTTATGACATATAGATTATCTAAATCAGCTCACTTTTTGTATGTAGATTATTTAAGCCCACATGTTTCTCAGAATACTGTGGAGGGCTTGCTATATTACAAATGACTTGTCCTCACTTTCAGAGTTTCTGAAACAGCAGGTCTGGCAGGGGGCCTGAGAATTTGCATTTCTGGCAAGTTCTGAGAGAATGTTATTGCTGCTGGTTGGAGAGCCCACATTCAGAGCTTCTAGAGTATGGGGATACTTTCCCACCAGCACACTTTCTTCTATCATGGACGCTTAGGGAACGTATAGCACCATATTTAGTGACAAACTTGGCTCCCTTTTCTCTTGATAATGTTCACTCTACATTGGAATTGGGGCCTCATTCCTTTGTACACTGAAAATGTGATTACTTTTTAAGATTATCCGAAATTACACAACAGTCAAGTGACAAATGTTTTTGGATGCCCCAACTTTATTCAGTGTTTGTTACTATGTTGAATGAATGAACTGTTGAAATTGGATGTTTAAGTGTTTGTGAATTTAAATTTGTTTCTTTTTTTAAAGCTAATAATAAAAAAACTCTCTTGGCTTGATGAAAGCTAGCATGGCCATAAAATGTATAGCCTGAAAACTTTTGTGAACAGCTATTTAGAGTGAAAGGAGATTTTGTTACTACGTTTGCTGATAAGAGGTATAAACTGGGGTCTTCCCTGGCAAACCAGGTATATTGGTCACCCTAATTTTAGAAAACATAAAAACAGTTTTGCATTCTTACAAGTTTGTTTGATTTTCTTGGTTTTAATTTTATACTAAGAGTAAAATTCTGTCATTTCTTTCCATTTGTCTGAAGAAATAATGAAGTTTTGTTAATTACTTACTAGAGAGGAGATAAAGTGTCAGAAAAGAAAATTTTAAAAAGTTTTATATTTGTTTATTTTTATTCCAGACTATTGTCTGCATTTAGTTTTTTGTGACTTGGGGAGACTCAGATCTAATTCAAAATGAGATCAGAGAATTCTTGTTTAATTTTCATTTCTAAAAGATTAATATCTTCTTTTCAAAGCAAATTATAAATGATTGCTTTTATACTTGGGGGATGTGAACTCTGAGAAGTGTTCTGGTTTTTTGAATTAAAATAGTTATCACAAGAAATTTTTAGGATAAATTATTTTTTCTGATAAAATTCGTATAAAATAAATGGTTATATTCAGTTCAGTATTTCCCCTTGCTCAAGCAGAAATATTAAGGTTAAAGTCATACTGAAGTGAAGTTTCTTTCAAAATTTCTGACTCTTCTATTTTCTCTCCCCATGGAAAAACAGAACTTTGGGGGAGAAGTGCAAGGAGCTGATTTTAAGTGAGTCTATAAATGTATGCAATGTCAGAACAGATCTGGAAGGATGTTAGCCGTGTCTTCTTTTTGCTTAGTTGCCTCTTCAAAGAGGATTTTAATTTGTGCTTGTTTCTGGGTTGCACCATGTCTCCTCAACGTCTCGCAGGGAACGCGTCCACCTGCACCCGGTCACTGCGCTCCTCCGGAACCGCCTTGTTGGCGATGTGTCAGGGCCTCAGAAGCCTCAGTGTCCGTGAGGCGAAAAGGCCGTTCACTTAGGTCCAGGAGTTCATGATTTCCTCCCAGGCGACTGTCACAGCTGACAGTGGGGTCTTCCGTGAGCCCTGGAGCACAAGCGCGAGCCCAGGGATCAGCGGCGGGGCAGGCGCACCTGAAGGATGGGGCGGTGCTGTCGGGTTGCAGGGCGCGCATGCGCGGCCAGGGGGCGGGGCCAGGGCGGGGCTGCGCGCGGCCTCCTGAGCAGCGGTGGCGGCGGCGGCGGCGGCGGCGGCGGCGAGGTTTGGGCTGCGGCTCCGGTGAAGGGTTCGCGGCCGGGGCGGGCGCCGCGGGCCGGGGCAGGAGGACCATTGCCCGGAGCTGGGTCGTAGCCCAGAACTCGCGAC
The DNA here is from genome assembly GCF_030020395.1 of Manis pentadactyla. Classification (NCBI taxonomy): domain Eukaryota; kingdom Metazoa; phylum Chordata; class Mammalia; order Pholidota; family Manidae; genus Manis; species Manis pentadactyla. The sequence continues at coordinate 153,659,451 of NC_080020.1, read as the reverse complement.
AAAGCGGCGTTGCTGCTGCTGCGGGGCTCGGGCGCGCGGCCCGCCGTGACCGAGGACGGCGGGGCAGCAGGGCGCGGGCGCCGCGGGCCGGAGCGCGCCAGGTAGGTGGGCCGGCCGGGCGGGTGCGGGACGCGGCGGCTGCGGGAAGCCGGGACATGGTTGCCCTCGGGCGGGGCGGGGCGGGGCGGGGCGAGGCGAGGCGAGGCGAGCATCCCGGTATCGGTGCGCCGGACGGGGACGGCGCCCGCGGTTGTCATGGAAATCGTACCGCTTAGGGGTTCACCTGCGGTTGCGGCTCTGGAGGGCTACCCACCCTGGCCGACCTCTGGCAAGATGAGGGCCTGGCTGTCTGGGCCTGAGGGGCCTGTGGAGCTGGGGCTGGGGGCGAGCAGCCGGGATGCGGGACGCGGCGAACCTAGGCCAGGTCTCGCGCCTGCCTGGAGCGTCCCCAGGGCTGGGTCTAGTGACTCCAGACGCCGAAGGCCTTGCCTGTGTTTCTGGTCTAAACATAACCGAGGAAAAACAAACATGCATCTCAGGAAATCTCTCCTCCAACCTCTCAACTATTCCCTTTTCTGCCGGCCCATAGCCCCGACAGTATTTCAGGCATCTTTGCATTTTATATTTTATATTTTTTTGGCGTTGCTAGTGAATTAATTGAGGCCTGAGAAATTTGCAAGGATCTGTGATGGGCTCTTGGAAAGCCAATCATGAACGTGTAGGCCATAGGAGACTGAAACGCTCAACATGTCAAAGGTAAATTTATGTCGTCGTGGGCGAAGGGAGCGGTGATGGGCTCGGTTTTCCCTTCCTCCTTGTTGCCTGTCCTCTGTCATTACATAATGATGTGTTCCTCCTGGCCTGAGTTCATCCATAATGACACATCATGAAAATATTCCTCTGGGTTAGAGGAAAGTATAGGCAGTGGTGAAGCCCGTGTAGTTGTCTTTGCTTTGCCACTGAATGGGTTTTGCACTGGGAGGCTGCTTAAGAGTAGAATGCCTTTAGGGCATCTAAACCCAGGGAATAGGGGATGGGGTGGCAGTTTGAATGCTGCCATGAAATTCTGCCTGGTTCATCTTGTTCACAGTGAGTGTGTGGACTGTGGGCAAACCAGTGGGGTTGGGGACATAACAAGCTGAAAAGGGGTGTGAATCTTGGATCTGTCACTTGCTAACTCTGTTTTTCAGTTCTCTCATTAAATGGCAAGAGCAGAACCCAGTTTGCCGAGTTTATTTTGGAATCTAGGTGCTGTTGGCATTAGTAAATGCATATAGAATAGCTATAGGTTGTCCTATAATTAAGTCTAATTTTTATTTGGTTGAAAACAGGCTTTCTTTAGTAGGGACTTTGTTTTTTTATCTAGGCTAGGGCCTTTGTTTTGGGGGTTCTTTCCTGAAATGTTTACTTCTGGAGGACTCCGTTCATTGGTCACTTTGAAGAAAGACGAATGGTGGTGCTCACGTGGCAAGATCTGTGTGACTGTTCTGCTGGAGGAGGTGTCAGAAGACCAGGATGCTGTCCCATGGGTGGCCTTGTGTGTGAACTGAGCCCCACAAGTCCTCCATCCCTGCAGTGTCTTGTAAACACGCCTCTGAAGGAATAAGCCAAAGTTCTTGGGAGGGCATGCCCTGAAGATGAGGCTTCCATGAAAGGATGCTGGATGGATGCGGAGAGACGGAGCTGTATTTCTCCTGTGCTTAGCAACAGAATTGGTTGTGCTTATTCTAGTAGCTGCTTTTCTTCTCTATTTTTCACTAGACTTGATCTGCTCTAGACTCAAGTTGAGGGTAGACATAACAGTTTATTCCATTGTTAGGGAAACAGTATTTGTCATATTGCTGTTAAACTGAATATTGGGATTAAAAAATCACTCTAAAGAAAGGATGAAATAAAATAATGTATGTGAGAGCTTGTTGTAAACTGAAAAGAATGCCTTAGAGAAGGGATGTGCATGACAGAGAAGACTATTGACCCTGCAAGGCCCTTTAGCCAGCTGCCTACTGGGAGCATCCTCCAGAGCCAGCAAATCTGCAAATGCACCTGGAGAGTGGAACAGAAAGGTGCAGGGGACCAGCTGACCCCCAATTCCTATAGCTTAACATCCCAGTAATCCAGTAAGACAGAGTGGAAGGGGAGGCTTTGAACCAAGACTGGTTCTGATTTATATGAAAAATTCCTTTGTAGCTTACGTATTCCAGAAAAGTCCCCATAGCATCATCAGCTACTTGTGGTATCAGGATGCCTGGGCTTCACCAAGGGAAAAGCAGCATAAATGTGCAACGAAGAGGGCTTGATTGTATTGGTGCTTCTTTGGTGGAACTTGGTTAAGGAACTTGAGAGATCCTTCATAACTGCTTTCTCCAGTGTCCTGAGACAGCCACTCTGTGATGAGAGCATATTGTAGGGAGACCAATGTTAACACCAGGGCAGGCTTGCTGCAATTTTTCTTAGAGCGTTTAAGGAGAATGCCAACATGAACCTACTCTCTCCTGGAATTTATCTATATCTGTATACACGTACACATCTTGCTTTCCTAACATTTAAAAAATATTATTTCTGATGTGCTGTAAAGTTGCAAGAATAATCCTGAGTTCCCAGATACCCTTTACCCAGATTCTCCCAATGTTGCCGTTTGCCACATTTGTTTTATCCTTCTCCTGGATTTGTGTGTGATTGCTTTTTTTCCTGAGCTGCTTAATGGAAAGTTGCAGACATGATGCCCTTTTACCTTTAAATACTTCATTGTATATTTCCTAAAAACAAGGATATTCTCTTAAATAAGAACAGCAGTACAAGTATTAAACATCAGGACATTAAGTGCTGGTACAACACTATCGTTTATCCTACAGGTCTTCCAATAATGTTCTTTTGAGCAACAGAAGATCTGAGATTATGCATTGTGCTAAGTTGTCCTATCTCTTTAGTCTCCTTTTATCTGGAATAGTTCCTGAGTATGTAATCACATTGACATTTTTGAAGACAGCTTCCTGTTTTTTGGATAATGTCCCTTAGTATGGGTTTACCTGAGGTTTCCTCATGATTAGACTGAGATTATGGCCTTTTGGCAGGCGTAGCACAGGGGCGATGCTGCAGCTGGCTTAGTGTGTCCTATCAGGAGGAAGCATGTGCTTTGATCAGTCCCATTCACTGTTCTCCTTTACTTTGATCACTTGATGAAGGTGGTGTCTGCCAAATCTCCCTACAGAAAGGTTATCATTTTTCCCTTCGTAATTAATATGTATCTAATAGCAAGCTAACCTGAGATTATGTAAATATACTGTTATTCTTCATACTTTCACCCCCTCGTTCAAAATCCATTGATGATTCTTATCTGAGTCAGTTACTCTGACAGTTGGTTAGTGATTTTGCAATTCCATATTTCTTTCTACACTTATAAAGTGGGTTTGTACAGAAAGGAAGAACTTTTCTTTCTCCCCTATTTATTCTTTTATTTGCATCTCTGCACTCATGAATTCCTGCTTGATGCAATTGATGCAATATTGTCTGTTACTCTCATTTTTCATTTTGTTGCTTAAATCGTCCCAGACTTGGCCTGCAGAAGCCCCTTCAAGCTGGCTCTTAGGTCCTTATGACATGTCCTCATCATTCTTTGAGAACTTTTAAACTTTTTGGCAGAAAACCTTCAAGACTCCACTTGTGCTTGGCAACCCTGGAATCAGCCATTTCTCCAGAGAGAATAGTATTTAAAAACAAGATCTGGGTGCTAGGTGTGTTCATTGCATCTGAGGTGTTGCTACTTCAAGGACTTCTGTAGACAAATGCTGTCACTGTAAATGTAAATGTAGACAGACACATACTACAAAATTTTCTTTGGTTTGATTTTTAACGTTAATGCTATGTTCTGGAGATCTATTGCACTGACATGAAATGTTTGTCTTTTTTTTGGTCTGTGTTCCAGAGTGTGGGTGTACCATAATTTATTTAACCATTTGTCGATGGACATTTAGGATGTTTTCAGTTTTCTGCTCTAAAAATAGTGGAGAGTCTGTGAGCCACGTCATTGTTAATACTTTCAAATAATTCAGTCTTCTAGATCCCTAGAAGTAGAATTTCTGTGTCAGAAAGTAATTTTAAATGGAGAGCTTTACCAAATTGCCCCTCACTTTCAAGAAGCTTTGTCATTTTGTACTTCTTCCATTAGTGTGTGAAATGGCTTGTTTCCCTTTAATTTGCCCAACACTGAAGAATATAAATCTATTAATTTTTGCCAACATAATGGATAAAGAAGAATTATTTTGACTACATTCCCCAAATTACCAAAAATAGTGAAAGCCTCTCTTTCTATTTTATATTTTAGCTTCTGTGAATTACCTGTTCATATCCTTTGCTCATTTTTTTTCTCATTAGGTGGTTTTTCTTTATCTTACTGGATTGTGGAAGTTACTGTAACTTTGGACTTTATTCTTGGCAGACTTAGAAGTTTCCTTTAAGCGTGATGTGTTTTTCATCCTAAGGGAGAAGGAAACTAACATTTTCTGAGCACCCCTTACATATCAGGTGCTTTGCCAAGTGTCCATGTGCATCCTCTTCTAGGTCCTGGGAGGAGACGAGGCGGTACATGGTTAAGGCACCCTCTAAGAGTGGTTGCAACAGGTTGAACAGGGATTCAAACCCATATCTGTCTGGATCTAGTACCCTTTCCATTAAATCACATAGCTTCTGTCACAGGATTTGTAAATAAATACTTTACTTGCTGTAACAATGTAGCGATGAAAATTAATTACCTGGAGTCCCCACTATCAACAATTTAATTGTATTTAAGGAACATCGAAACTCAGTCCTGTTTATTGAGCATACACATCTTTCAAAACCATTTATTTTATTCCTGGAACTGTTGTTGCCTCTCAAGCCAAACTCCCTGTGAGCCTCCAACTAGCTGTGTGACTTTGGGCAAGTAGCTTGATCTTTCTGTGCCTTGGTTTTCTCATCTGCAAAACGGGGCTAGTGGTAGTTGCAACCCTGGAGGCTTGTTGGGGAGTCAGATGAGTCCCACTGAGTGCTTGGAATGGCACCTGAAGCCTTCTAAGCCCTCAGGAATGTGGACCTTTACTGTGAGTAGACTATAGAGCACGTTCAGGCAGGTGAAATTCAAGCAGCATTTTCTCTGGGTTTAATCTCTTCACCTTCCCTACCTGGCTGGGAAATGGGAAGCCAGGGCCTTGGGGCCATGTGTGCTTGTCTCGTCTGTATGGTCTCTACACCACTTGCTCATGCCCAGTATGCGCCTGGCAGCCAGCCCAGCTGGCCCTTAGTGTGTGCTCATTCACTAACCTGGGGCAGGTGAGATACTGCAGACCTTTCAATAGGGAGTCTGTTCTGTGAGATTGACTTGGTGAAGGCCTCAGAAGCAGGAAGTGTCCAGTGGGGAAGGGTCATACTGTGGTGTTAAAAATGAGGTGTCCATTTTCTGGAATAGGGTCAGGAAAAGAGGGGTGTGGATAAAGTGAAGGTTCCTGTGGCCAGGATTCTCAGCTGGCCCTGGTTGGCTAGCTCACTACACACGTGTGGTCAGTGCATCATTATTGACTGTATATAAAGAGCCCTGCCCAGTGCCCTGGGTGACACGGTGGCACAGCTGCAAGGTTGCAGGAGAACAGAGCAGAGGCTGGAGTGGTGGCAGTGCTGAGGACAGAGGCCCAGAGGATGGCTGTGCGGGCAGAGAGGCCCAGAGGCAGAGACCGGCTTGCTGCATGCAGACTTGCTCTGAGCAGGCGGGATTCTAGTGATTGACCTGCTGCTGTGGAAATAAAGTTGGGTATAAACCCTTTCACCCCAAGAACGTTGTATTATCATTTCTTTGGTCACATTGAATCCATAGTGAACTTGCCCGGAGCTGAAACCTATTGCCAAGACAAGGGGTGTCCTCTCGTCCTCAGGAGGAGGGGAGGGGGCCTCTCGAGGAGGAAAGCATCCAGTGACTCGCAGCCTCCATCCTGGGGCTCTTTCAGTGCCGTTCCCTCACACACCTGGGACTTCTCCTTGCCTTGGGTTCCTCTGGTGCCCCTCCTGTGCACTTACTGGGCAGGTCTCTTGAAAATCCCCTGCCTCTCTTCCTCTCCCAGCCCCCACGCCTCCACATAGCTCTCTGACAGCTGATATCAGCTGCTGCCGGATAAAATTAATTCTCTCTAGGATGTGGAGCTCCTTTCTTTCCCTGTCCTGTGTTGCTTGCATTTCATTTGGTGCATTCTCTACCCCCATTAATTAGAATTTTTGAGGATGACCTAGGTTTACAAATTCTGGAAGTGTGAAGAAAATATTCTTAGGTAGGTGTGTGTTCTGGGGAACAGGGTCCTATTAGGAAACAGGGATGCCTAGCTCGAGTCTCCTTGGCTTGTGGGGTGTGTCAGTGGGCATGCTTTTGGCTGCTAAGTAAACAGCAAGGACTTTTACTGTCTCACGGAACTGGAGTCCTACTCTATCAACAGTTTCATAATTTCAGCAAGGACCTAGGTTCTCCTCTCTCCAGCCATCACTGCTGGTTTCATCCCAGGGTCATTCTCTTCATGACTGTGGGATGGTCCTTGGGGTTGGTGGGACTGTGGATTTCCCTGCTCCATCCCTGTCAGGAGCAACGAAGGAGCCACGCCAGCCAGTCCCCACTGTGCCTACCAGCCCTTCCTCTGGTCTATGGGAGCAGTTAGGGTCATGTGGCTTCCCTGGGACTCGAACATGAGGCTGTGAGGGTTTGTGTGTTGACTGGATTAGCTGTGTTCCTCCCGGTGTGGGCCTCAGACCAGCGGTATCAGCATTGCCTGAGACTTGTCAGAAATGCAGCCTCAGGCCCCACCCCGACCTGCTGGGTTTGAAATTCTGGGATTAGCGATCTGACTTTTCACAGGTCCTCCAGGTGACTGATGCAAGGTTAAGTGTGAGAACAGATCGTTTCTACTCCTCAGCTGGAGACCGGGTGACTGTTCCTGAGTCCAGAGAGGACAGTGCCCAGAATAGGAAGAAGGGAGAGTGAATGTGAATGACAGGCATGGCAGGTGTTTAAGGAGCCTGGGAAATCCCCGCACCCCAGCCTGTGCCCCAGTTTATCATCCCAGCTAAATTTCCCAGCTGCCATGCCTGCAGTTGCTCCATCTTGTTTGCGCTTGGCCCACATCCTCCCTGTGGGACTCAGCACTAAAGGAAGCAGTATTGATGATCCCCTGGGCCTGGGTTCCCTTCTGGCCCAGCAGGGATGGAGTCCGTGGGGCTGCTACTGAGGATCTGGATTGGCCTTGAAGATGTACTTTCTGAAGCCATTTCTGAAGGGTGTTCAGATGTGTAGGGTTTGCATACTCTGCTACTCTTTGCTGAATTAGAAAAAAAATGGCAGAACAGTTAGTAGGGGCTTGGGAAATATGTAAGGAATTGGCCTGGAGAGTGCCTAAGGGACTCCTTGCACTGGTAGTTTGTAGCTCTCTCTGGCTTTGCCCAATATGACCTGCTTTGGTGTCCCCTTTTGCAAGTACAGCTCCAATCTGGTGTTTGGGTCCAGTAAAATAGCTACCTCGAAGGTGTGATTTATGAGATCAAAATAGCACACTGTTCCAAATGTTCCTGGAACTGGTGAGCTGAGGTATTTCAGATTTTTTTTTTTTTTACTTTGGAAGACTTTAAAGGTTCATCTTAATATATAAAAATGTTATTTAGGAACCGTCTCATAACTGAGTTCTATTGCATCAGTGGCCCGTGGCTAAGGAAGGAAGAGCCCCTGATAGCAGAGAGGCAAGAAAGTGTCTGGAACAGTGTTGTTCAAACAGGAGTGGTTTGTGGAATCAAGTTGAGGTTATAGACCACATTTAAAAATTACCTTGAAATAAAATAGAAAGTATCTAAGTATATTTCTTATAAGAAGAGTAAGCATATTTTTTACTGTGGGTTTTGGTAGAAATGTGTCAAACTCAAGGATTGGGCAGAGGGAGAGGGGGCTATGCCGGACAGGTATATACACTCGGGGTCTTTTCCTGGGTGAGGACCTGTGGTTTCCATTGGAACTTTGAGGGCATTTGACTCCATAGATGGAGAATCACTGCTTTAAGACAGTGTGGGCCTGTGGGGTGGAGCTAGAGCCCATGAGGACAGCAGGAAAAAAGGTCTAAACTTTGTGGTCTTGCTCTGGTTTATTGTCTGTTGCGTTGACCACCTGGCCAGATCATCCTGATGGTTTTGGGGGTCCCTCATATGGCCAGTCTGAGGGGTGGGGGACAGTGGCAAGGTGTGTGTCAATTGGTCAGAGGTTTAAATTTAACTCTGGATTCCTGACCCATCCTTCTCCTAACAGGGTTGATCAGCATGTCTGCCTACAAAGGGAGGGGCGGGGGCCTGGGTGGGGAGAGAGAGATAGAGAAGGAGGAGAGAGATGCCTTGTGAGGTGGGCCCCACTGAAGCCCTCCCTGCCTTGGCTTCCTACCTGCAGTCCTCTGGGGCTTAACAGTAGCAGGACAACACACAACTCACCTTGGCTGCCTTTGGGACTGGTGCGATACCCGTTATTTAATGCAGGTGTTAGTCTGGTTTGTGTCACAGAGCCTTTGCAGTAATGTCTTTGGTGTGTTTGTGTCTGCTTTTTTTTGAGGGGGACAAATTGGACTGTGGGAAGGAAAAGTCCTGGGTTTGAACCCCAGTTTACCTTCTCATCTATGGGATGGGGAATGTGCTGGCTCGGAGGGGTTTGTGCAGACTAAGCAGTATAAGCAGGAGAGAGCTATGCATTGCAATGACCAGTGCACATGGGGAGTTACTGTCCTGCAGGAGACTCAAGATCTCTGTTAACTTTACAGTCTTGATAACTCTTGTTTTTCCTAGGGTACTCCTATTCTAAAAAATGTATTTGAAAGGCTAGGGTACATCCCATCTCTGACTTCTGCCCAAGTCACCTCTGAGGGGAAATGTTTCAGAGGAAGGAGGCTCTTAGGCAGGGGACTGCCAGTAAGGGTTATAGGAGAAGGATGTGGGCAGAGGGGGAAGAGGAAAGTGGGAGGGGCCTGGGCTCATAAGTATTTAGTCAGGTGGCCACTGACCCAGCTAAATCTTTTACTGACACAATTCTTAAAAGCACATAAAAACTTGTGATTTTGTACAGTAGAATGTTGAGTATTTTCACATTTCTTATTCATTGCTTTGACTGTCACATTACACAATGGGGTGATAATCAAATGGCTGATATAATGGAATACTTGATAGAGCCTAATTGAGATGGGGCTATGTGCCAAGAAATGTCAGGATACCCCAGAATCTTCCAAACATTGTTACTCCTCTGGTTTGGAAGAGGAGAGAGAGATGGGTAAATGGACTGGCTTCAGGGAAACCCCTCATGCCCACCTCAGTGGGAGAGAAGGGCACATGTGTCTTTTGCCCCCAACGTGCTGGTGACATTGTGAAGACAAACCTCTTACCTCCTCCTTCCTTGCTCATTCATTCAGGGAAGGGGAGACACTTCGTTGCCTCCTCCCTCAGCCTCTCATCTGACAGTGGAATGGGGTTGTGGTAGTGCCTGAGGGCTACGTGGGGAAAGTGTCATGTGTTCTTGATTCATTTGGTACTGGGATGAGACACACTCACAGTCTCTCTTTAGGGAAGTATGTTTTTACTCTCTGGCCTTGGAAATCACAGTCCTGCCTCTTTGCTCTTTCACTTTCTGTCCTCTCTGCAGTGATTCAGCAGTAGCTTTCTAGAGTAAAGACACTTAGTGTTGGAGACCCGGGAGTATCGTGGATATGTCCGTAGAGATTGAGGCTGCCTGTACCTCATACAGACCAAACTCTTCCTGGGCATCAGATCCTGTGGTGCCCAACAGCAAGGAATGACACCGTGATCACTGCCCTGCAGTTTGGTCACGTCTCATCTAATCCTGTCTGAAGTGAGTCCATTCCGCTGGAGTTTAGAACAATCCTTGCTATAGAAGGGCTGAGGCTGTGCATCGGTGCCTTTCCCAGGCTCCTCCACCCTGCACCCCATCCCCGCATGCCTTCTTCTAAGGCCCTTTGCAGCAGGGTTTATGTTGAAGCCCAAATCCTTGCCTTTCCCAAGCACTGATGGAGCCCTCAGTGCTCCCTGGTATTTTCTCTTGAGAACTTATGCACAGTTTTCAGCTGGCTCAGGTCCGGACTGTCTTTTTGGCAGCTTGATATCCTTTCTTCACTCTCTGCTGCCTCTCACTGACCTCCTTCTACTCTACTTTTGCCCTGTTTTATTTACTATTAGTTATTAATGGCCTTTTACATAAAGGGTACATGAGTTTAAAGTTACCAGTTCAAGCAGAAACTGATTAAAAAGAAAAGAAAATGACTGAGCTTCAAATGAATGCATCCATCTGAGTGCTGTCCCTTCAAGAAGAGTCCTGAGCATGTTTCAGGGCAGGGTTGCTGCCAATTCTAAAAGCCTTGACATTCTCCATTTGGGTCTTTTCTTCTTGAAACACTGTAGAGCCCATGCCAGCAGGAGCCCATCTTACCTGACAGTGCACATGGTCTTGCAAATACTTGGCATCGTACCAGCAATAGCACAAGATGCAGTGTTTTGTGATTATCATTATAGGGGCCTTCCAACTGTATGGTGTTTGAATAACTTCACTGGAGTGAGGAACCTCTTTGCATTTTGAGGCAACTTAATTACTTAGTCATTCTTTAATTAATCAAGTATACCAAGCTCAGTGTTAACCTCATAGGTTGAAGAGAGAAGAAAAGCCAGCAGATGGATTGTGATGCAGTATGTGCAGGGTTGACTCAAAGAGGAAGGAAGCTTCCATGACAGCAGTACCACTCTTGTACCGACTAGTTTGTTAAGAAACATCTAGTCTTAAAGCTAATCATCAGGTTCTAGCCTGGGGCAACACTGGCCTTTTGCACTGGGGACTGAACTATTGTATTGGGCAGTGTCCTTGTATGTGCCATTCCCTAATGCTCTCAGGGTTTCAGGCCACCCTGTCTGGTGTGCAGGTCCACCCTTGTTATAGCATCCAGCACAGCCTCAGCCCTTCTGTATATAGCAAGGAGGGTTCTAAACTCTGGTGGATTGGACTCATTTCAAAATATATGAGATGTGATCAAATGGCAGGGCAGTAATCATGGTGTCATTCCTTGCAATTGGGCATCACAGGCTCTGACCAGTATTTACTTATAGGTTGGCTGCTAGGTAAACTGTTAAGGATTGGTCCAGTGTTTTTCATGCAGCTAGCAGCCCGGGCATAGACTGTGAACCTAATTTAATGGACTAACTATAATGAATAAAAATAGGGGCTATTTTTACCTTACAACTTAGATTTACCTGCGCTGATATGCAAGCCAAGCTATTAAATGTTTGGGGTGGTAAATAGGAATTCAGTATATTAAGGCTTTTTGACCTTGCTGCTCGGACAGGCCTAGAAGTAAGATTGGTAAACTTTTTTAGGATTATAAATGTTGATTACATTAGGGAGAACCTGTTTTATAAAATAATTGTACAGTAAGATGAATCTTGCTATGCTTATAAGGTCTTAAGAATGTACTCACTCTAGCCTGGAGCCCTGGGTAAATTTGAGAATGCATATTTAAACATCTCTGGAAAAGTGGAGTTGTTAGTGAACTTAAGTCTAACACAGTATTCCTCATCTCCAAACTCTCAGCATTCCAAGATAGTGATTTCTCCACCATTGGATATCAGTGGGGAATGGTAAAATTGTTAGGATTAACATTTGATTGTGTACTATAGAAAAAATTTGAAGGGAAAGAGGCTTAGTTAAGATAGGCACTTATTTCTCTCTCATGTGCTAAGGTCTGGAGTGGAGGTGGGCAGTCAGAGCCTGTGCCCAGCCATTCCTAGATTCCTAGTGGGAGGCAGGGCCTTATGTCCAGGATGGCAGGTAGGGGTGCTGCCTGCTAGTGGGCCTTCTAGACTGCAGGCTGGGGGAAGGCAGACCTGAGACCTCCGGGCCTGATGAAGGAGAAAGGGCAGATGGACATGGGAGGCACCTAGCTGCATCTTTCCTGCAGGTTATCTTTTTTGAAAGATGAGCTTTTGTGCTTCTTGGAAAAGTATTGGCAGAATGCTGGGGAAATTTCTCCAGGGAAGTTGTAGGCGTGGGCAGCTGACAACACTCCAGAGTTTGAGATCTTACTTCCACATGTGCTTTCATACTTGAGCCTCAAAGAGGTCACTTGATCCCTTTGCGCCTTCATTTCCTCTTTTAAAGAATAGAAATGGTAGAATTCTAATCCACCTTCTTAGGGCTGGTGCTGAAGCTGTTTCCATCAATAGTCCCCCCTGGTGTGTCCAGAGAGAAGGGCTTCTGGAGTGGGGGATTTCAGGCAGAGTATGATACCCAGGCACAGCCCTGACTGAGATGCCCGAAGGGGGTGGGCTGGAGTGGGCTGGAGTGGAGGTGCCCAGGAGGAGGAACTTCTCCCCACCGTGGCCTGCAGGGCGGCTTGTCTTTCCTCACCCTGAGCTGAACCTGCTGCAGACAGGGCCCCTCCCTGAAGTGTGGGAGCTGCACGTGGGTCTGATAATCTGTCCTGCCTCTTTCGCTCCTCACCCTGCTCTTCCTTTCAGAAGGGTGATCCTGAGTGTCTGCTCTCTGTCAGAAGGAAGGGTTCTAATTACCAGTTTACTCAGAAGGAAGGGATCTAATAACCAGTATACTCAATGTGTCAGCGAAATTGAATTGTTCTCTTTGAGGCATCTGTATTTAAAAAGGATATGTGTGCTAGCAATTCCTACACTCAAAAGAAAGCCTCATCGATGTTCAGATGTCAGAACAGGAATAGGCATGGAGAGAAGTTTGGGCCCGCCTTGTGTCTGCCAACCACTAGCACTGTCTGCTGTACATATGAGTAAAGCTGCCAAGCCATCTCTCCTGTCAACTTCCCTCCACCCCAATCCTGGGCACCTGTGAGTGCACACACACACCACTCACATGGCATTAACTCCAGGTAGTTGAGGTCCCTAGAGGAGTCCTGCTTTACTTTCTGGCTGACAGGAATCCCTGGGAGTTACCGGTATAGACATGTATGTGTTCAAGAATCCTTATAGAGAAATGCTTCCTGAGTCCATGCTTCTGAAATAATGAAATTACTTTTTGTGTTTCCAAAACTAATGATGAAATCTTGCCAATCTGTAATAGTTTTTCCTAGCCTTTAAAAAATGTTTAACTTCACATTTTAAAAAAGCAAGGATTATCAAATGGCCCTTTCTCACTCCCTGTACCCTGGGGTAGCTACTGCAGGCAATGAATGAACAGGGCTTCCTTCCTTGTATCCCACTGTGAATCATTCCTGCCTGAGCTGGTGATTGTCTTCCAGATTGTTTTGCTATCCAGGTCTTTCCCAGTAAACTTTTTTTTTGATCTTCGAGAGTGAAATATTTTACTTAAGGGAGGTGACCATCAAACTTCATAGACCCACCTTTCCTCCCCCATGATGGGTGTGCTGGTCCGTGTGTTATTTGGGCCCTGCCTGCCCTTTCCCCAGGGGCCATGGGTAGCTAGCTATCTGGCCCTGGTGAACCAGATCCTGCATAGTTTTTCAGGGGAAACAAAGACTGTGGGGACACTATGTATGCAGTGTGAGTGCACAAAGTGAGTCCCTGACTGGGAGGGAAGTGGTTCTGATTTCCGTGTTCCATCTCATACACTTAAAGGGGAAGGCACTGTCAGTGCAGCGTGGCAGGGAAGGCAGAAGTTCTTGACAGCACTGCTGCTGTGGAAGGTGGCTGTCAGTGCACTGTGTGCGACCCCTGGCCTGGTAACCCTGCCAGAGACATAGTAGGCACTTGGGAAACATCAGAGTTGAGGACGGCCTCCATGGGCACAGAACGTGGTCTGAGGTCAGGATCACAGGCGCTGGGCAGAGTGCTATCCTATGGGGGTGTTGCTTGTGGGGGGAACAAGGTGGATGGCACGGGTGTGGACTACTCCAGGAGGAAGTTCCACTGACGTGGACCTGGCTCAGGTGCTCACCCTAATGCTGGGGACTTGGCCTCCGGTTACCTGGCCTGGGTCTCGACCACCTCTGCCCCCAAGTTGAGTGGCCTGCGGAGAGGGTGGGTGCCCCATGCTGCTAAAGGAGTGCAGGCAACTCTTATTAGGAGGAAGGGCTGAGCTCTGAGCTGCCAAGAGACAAAACAGCATCAAAGTAGCATAATCACGGGTGGGCTCCCTGCAGGGCTGGGGTGTGGAGTGCTGAGTGGCTGACTCACCGGCAACCCATGTTTGTCCTCCTTGGAATGTAGCTCCTTAGCTGTAACTTCTTAAGGGTCTAGAGGAATCACTTAGAATGTTAAATTCTGCTTTACTACATCAGGGTGTGGGGGGCTAGTTTCCCACAGTGGCATTTATAAAATGTGAAGATTATTCTCTGGGGGCATGCCCAGTGAACATAATGGATCTGGGGCATCATAAGATGTAAGTGTCCTCCAGGGCAAGGACAATAACTTAGTTTTCTTTGTATCTCCAGAGCTTCCCACAGTGCCTTGCACAAAATAGGTGTATAATCAATGTTTGTTGAGTGAATGAATGAACACAGCTACTACATCATCAAAAGTGCAGGAAAAGCCTCAGCCTCTCCTGGGAAGATAGCCCATTTCCCAGAAGTCAAGCTGGTGTTCAGTCTAATTTAGGAGAAGAGGGAGGGACCAGAGCCTGGGTGTGGCACAGCTGTTGCCTCAGTAAGTTCTCAGGGTAAAACCAAACCCATCAGCTTGTCCCCCTGTGCAGGGGCATTTTGTGCCCTTGGCTCATCCAGCTGGCTGGAACCCAGGGGGCTGCTTCTGCTCTTCTGGGAGTAAATGCCACCTTAGGGCTTGGTCATCTTGGATTTTTTCTTTCTAAATTTCATGAACCTAAAAGTAATTCTTTTTCCCTCATGCACAGGGCGTAAGTATGGTACTAACAGATAAAGCTGCCGGGTGGGATAGGGTGCACCTGGGTCTTGGGGGGAATCACAGGGCTTCATGGGAAGAGGAGTTATGTGTCAAGGGTGGCGGTGATGGCTCGAGCTGGGGGTTTCAAGAGAGAAGTGGCAGGGGTGGAGGGTGGCTGGGAGTAATGCATTAGGAGGAGGCTCAGGAGAGGCAGGGCCGGATTTCTGAGGGGCTCAAGGCCTGTCAAGGGTTTCAAGGTTTGGGACTTGATTCTTTCCACAAGGGAACTTCTTCAGACTTTAAAAAACTTTTTATTCTGTTTTGCTTGAATCATTATTGTTATTGTTTTAAGTGACAAGCAACTCCATAGCCTTCTGAATGGTTTGAGGAGACCCTTTCTTGGCTTGTAATGGTCCTTATTTCCATACCTGTGCTCTAACCAGGTATGTGGCCTCGTCTCCACTCAAGGTCGGGCTACCAGGCATGGGCACCGCAACTCACTGAGCCCTGCTTGTCAGTGGATCCGGATGCCTGGTGACTGCCATGCCCACCACCAGCTGGGTGTCCTTAGAGCCCACAGTGGTGGCGGTGAAACCATGTCTGTGAAATAATAGAAATGAAACCAGCACTGGGGGAGAATATTCTCAACCACCTCTGAGAACTGGGCTAACTCTGAGGAAGAGGAAGCACTGGGGTGGGAAGAACCCCAGAAATACAGGTTCCTAGAAATGGATTCTAACTGTCCAAGGGGCCTCTCCCTGCAGAGGAATAGCTGAGTGGGCAGCTTCAGTGGGCCCCCCCTTCTCTACAGTCACACTCATGAGGTCCCATGCAGTGGGTGCAGGACAGACATAAAACATAGTCAAGTCTGTTGGCTGGTGGTTGGGATTTGGTAGTGAGAGATTTGGGGCACAGGGCTTGGCTTGTGATTCCGCTAAAGCACGCTCCATCTGTAAGATTCTGTGACTCTGGGGTTTGGAGCATAAACTTCACTCTTCTGTAATGTATGCTGTAGTCAGGGAGAACAACATGGCAGAAGGAAGTGATGCCAGAGAGCAAGGGATCTGGGTGGTGACGAGCTGATGGAGGTTATTGCCAGGAACAGGCATGATCTCCATCCCCTCATCTGTGTGGATGACACTGCCTCAGAGAGGCCCCTTTAAATTCTCCACCCTCTTACTAGTGCCTAAGTACCAAACATACTTGGTGGGAGTCCTCCAAACCTGCCTGTACTTAGTTTGATTTGTCAAATTTGATAACGTTGTGTTTTGCAATAGGCATATATTTTTATGGTTCAAATATATGAGGTACAGCAGGATACATGGTAAACTCGGCCTCCTACCCCCAGCTTCTCAGGTCCCCTCCCTGGAAACATCAGTATCATGGTTTCTCCTGTATTCTTCCCAAGATACTGTGTGTATGTGTCAGCATGTGCATGTATGTACACATTCAAAAAGCTTTTCACACCGAGGCATCATGCTCCATGTTCACTACACCCCTCACCTTCTCCTATTGCTGTGTCTTGGGGATGTTGCACATTGGAACATGCAGTTTCTCTGTGTTTTGCCCAGCTGCACAGCATTCCCCTGCCAGGCTGTACTGTAGATTCTTTAACCAGCATGCTTTTGATGCATAGTAGGCCCTTTCCAGCCTGTGCTTGGCATTAGTGTGTTTACTCTTTGGAAGAGGCTACACCTCCCTTGCGCTGAGGTGTGCATCGCATATGTCCTGGCTGGCTGGAGATCGTGGGGTTAGACAGTATTTGGAGGTTCTGGCCCATTCACTGCTATTCTCCTCTGGCCTCTAACTTTTTCTCTGGTGAGGGCAGTTAATGGTTAGATATTACCATTTGTATGGTATGCTTCTTTAAAATACTACTTTCTGGTTACACCCAGACCCTTTAAACTAACCCATAGGTAGCATCCTGAATAAGGCTGTCAGGCCACCTTTGGCCCCAGCTTCAAGAACAGTGACTCTGAGGGGCTTTCCTCTGCCTGGCTCACCACAGGGCCGAGCTACAAGTGCTGCAGATGGTCCTGGAAAGGCGTCCCTGACAGTCAGGACCAGGATGCACAGTGCTGGCGGAATGGAGCAGACTTCCAGCTGCAATGGGTCTGGCTGAGGCTGGCTCTGATTGCGTCCTCCCAGCTGCTCCCATCATCACGCTGTGCATCTGAGAAGGAAGGGAAAAACATGGACAAGGGCCTTGTAAATATATTTCAGAGTCACGTTGGATGGTCATTGTCAGCCTCTCATTCTCTGAGGGTCCTGGTAGTTTATCATGGTGAGGTGGGTGCAGGTGGAGGAGGATGGCTGTAAGGCCCCACCTCCAGGCTGGGCTTGGGTGTGGTGTGGTGGGCTGCTCCCAGCACACAGGCCTGTGGGCATTCCCTCCTGTTGGCATTTCAGGCACAAGGGAAGTGACTGTTACGCTGGCCTTGGGACACTCCTGGGAGCAGGACTTGATGGCTCAGTCTGTACACACCACCATGCCCTTCCTGCCCTGGTGGTGGCTGTCAGCAAGCTCAGGGCACACATCTCCAGAGTGAACCTGGCCCTTGCAGAAGGTCAGAGAAGACAGGGTACAAAGAGCCAGCTCAGAGAGCCTGCAGATGGCTGCTTTCAGGAAGTGAGCAGGCTTCTTCCTTTTGTTATTTTTTCTCTGTAGTACTCTTGAGGTTTTGAGGCTCCTCCTGAGCCCTTTGTGGCTGAGGGCTGCTTGGCCTGGTGAAAAGGATGGTCTTCAAGTCTTGTGCAGCTGGAGTCAGGGTGGTGGGGCCCTTGGGGCAGCACAGCCCTGACTCTGACACTGAACGGGGCAGTGGGGAGGGCAGCAGAGCCTCAGGATTGCAGGGCCTTGCCCTTGTGGGACCTGGTGGTAGGCTGCCAGCAGTGGGGAAGTGGAATTGTTGCACATTATGTGTTTCAACATTGGGACTCAACACCCGAGAAGGAAAGCTGAGAGGGGGTGCATGGAGCCAGGGCTGAAGAAATGTGAAGGGCAGAAGCCAAATGTCGGCCAGCCTGTCCGTCTTTTGCTTGCCCAGCTGGCCCTTCTCCTGTGTTGGCCCTGGCAGGGCAGAGTCCTCAGGCCCCACATCAGCTGCAGGGCCTGGGGCTGTGAGAAGTTCTCTTGCTGTGTTTATTCAAGCCCTTATCACAGCTCATTATGCCTGAGGTCAGGGGAGTCTACTTTGTGAGATGTCAACAAAGTTGCACTATGAAATATCTAAGTTAATTGCACTGGGAATTTAAGACCAATGCCTGTGGCAAAATTCTGTTCCCGTAGGATAAGCTAAGAGTCTTTGGGCAGCCTTGGACTCTCCCTTTTGGGGCAGAATCAAGACATAATATATGTGAAGGAGCTTTTTGAATGTAAGCAGGATAATTACAGCATCAGACTATATAGCTCTTCTCATAGCTTGCAAGGACTGGTTTATAGTCCAGGGATAGTGTCAGGGACTATCCTTCACTGATTGAAATTTCTTGAATTCCTACTGTGGGCCAGGCCCCATGCTGATTGTTTCCCATGCACTTCCCATTTCATCCCCTGTATTAGTTTCCCAGGACTGCCATAACAAATGCTTATGGTCTCAGTGGCTTAAAACAACAGAAAGTTATTCTCTCACAGTTCTAGAGGCTAGAAGTTGAAGATAAGTATCATTGGCCTAAATCAAGACATCAGCTGGGCCATGCCCCCTCCAGTAGCTATAGAGGAGAATCCAGGCCTAGCTTTGTCCAGCTGCTGGCGACTACTGGCATTCCTTGGCTCGTGCCCCCTTAGCCATCTTCCCTGCTGGCTGTGTAGCGTCTTTGCTGTGAGTCTGCTTCCCTCTGCTTTGTCCCATGGTCTTCTCTTCTGTCTGAAATCTCTCTTAGTCTCCTCCTTGCAAATACACTTAGGAGTGGCTTTAGGGCCGCACATAAAATCCAGGAAAATCTCCCTACCTCAAGATGCTCACCTTAATCCCATCTGCCAAGCCTGTGCCCTGTAAGTACTATTCACAGGTTCCAGGCATTAGAATGTGCACGTTTTGTGGGGCTGTTGTTGCGGCCTGTCACATGTCTTAGCAGCCTTACGAGGACAGACAGTGGGCATAATGAGGAGGCCGAAGCTTCAGAAGGCTAGCAACTCTCCATCCTCCTGAACTGTGCAATAGGAGCCTTTTTGTGATGTTGCTGGACATGCACTTGATGAACAGATAAGCCCTTGTCATTTTCCTGTGTCACTATATTGGTTTAAAAAAATAAGAGCTTTGAGGACAGGCCTCATGGCACCTTGGTAAAAACATGTTTGTTGAATGAGTGAATTCACTTCACTGTGGCCAGGTAACATTGGCTAGCCTTCTGCTCCTCATCTGTGCACCCTGATGAAAATTAGATGGTTTCACGGAGGTGAAGGGGCCCATAAAGGGTCTCTGTGTGCAGTCTGTGTTCATGGTGAGTGCCAGGTCCCAGCCAAGGAGAAGTCACATGAGCCAGGCCAGGTGACGAATAGGATGGCTTGTGCCAATAGCTGAAGGAAGCAGTGCCCTGGTGTGTGTGTGTGTGGATAGTTGGCTCATTGATTCAACAGCACTTGGCAGCCAGAAGGGAAAAGAGCATCAGGCAACATACCTTTTCTGCCCTGAGGTAGGAGCAGAGGACAGACATGTAAAACGTCAGTCCACAGTGGTGGACTGAGAGAAGTTCTCTTTGATATGAAAGTGAATATGAATATGTAGACATATACACATACTAATTTATGTTTATGTGTTGTTATAAGTAACATGATGAAAACTCATGGTAGTCCATGTTCCCAATCTGTTCATATCTTCAGCTCATTCTTCTCCCACTCTCCTCAGTGGTGGTTGTAGGTCCTTGGTAACCAGCTAGGCCATTATCTCCTTCCCCAGAGAGTGGAGCCTGCTCCCTACCTCCTCTCTCCGCTGAGCCCCACTTGGGTCGAGGTCTGTGGTTTCCCCTCCTGTTGTGGACCTGCCTTCTGCCCAGTACTCAGCAAGAGCAGCTTTACCTGCGGGCTCTGATTTCCTGGCTCCATGCTGAAGCCTGTCCCTGCCCACCTTGCTTGGTCTTCCCTCTGTCTTCCATAAGTCTTGCTTCCATCTGTCCCCCAGCTGCTTAGGAAGAGACCTTTCCTTGGTTAGATCCTTAAGCTAAGCCTATCGATCACTCACTAAGCACCAGGGCCTGTTGTCTCAGGAGGAATGACACACACTGCCTGTCCTCGGTTGAAGTGAGCCACCTGCACATGGGGAGCCTTGCTGAGTTCTTGCGAGTTGCTGGCCTCTGCCTCAGTGCTCACCGCTTCCTTAATCTTCCGAACAGCTGAATGATATGTGTCTGTCCTCCCATTTTACCAGGGGTCAGTAGCAGAGTGGGATTCGCAGGCCTTTCTGTCCGCAAAGCCACTCACTCACAGTTATGCCAGGTCAGCCTTGCCAGTGAGACACCAGCCACCAAACGCACCGGAGTAACAATGGGGTTGCCAACATGTGACAATACCTGTGTGCTTTTTTTGGGGACCCACAGTTTTATTTCCATGTCTGTCTCTCTTTTAAATATTTGTCTTATGCTTGTGTGTGTTCTGGCAATCACTGAGTGACAGGCTTCTGAACCCTGAGGTTCCTAGAGGAGAGCAAGGGAGAAGAGTTGCTTCATTTTCTCCTGGGATCTGAGCATCCCCTCCCCTTGTCTGTGTACTGTCACCACTCTGTTACCTGATCTCAACACCTTTACCTCCTTTCTCCTTCCCCTCTCCTGTGTTACCAGTTAAGACCGAGAACCTGGCAGCAGTGTCATTGACACCCACATGTGGGGACAGTGGTGGAGGCCCAGCGCCATCAGTGTTGCCCACCCCTCTTCTCAGTCCCATGGCTGGCTGGCTGTGTCCCTGATGTAAAGCTCCTTTCCTTTAAGTAACATAATTTTTGTATGTACCCCGACACACATACTGACTTTCTTGTATATATACAGACATACAAACCCATACCTGATTTTTCTTGTATTCTAACATTTTCCTTATTTTAAATCAACAAAAGAACAAATGAGTTAAATAGGTATTTGCCTATTAGCTTGGAAACTTAAATGTCATCTTAATGATAATTTTACATGAAAAGAAATACTCTCCAGGTTCCATGATAAATGGGCTTTTGGCATACAGCTTGTTGGTCGAGCTGCACTTCAGTTCGGCCTCACCTTTGTGGAGTTTCTCAGTGACAGTGACAGGTTTACTTCCCAATGTAATGAAACTGAGAATGAATTTAACATGTAGTAACTCCTAAGAAAGTAGAGTCAGGGTAAAAGTTTGAGGTTTTATGGTAAGAAGGTGAGAGCCTTAGACATCTCAATTTTGATGTCTCAGTAAAAAGATGTCTCAGGAAAGAAGACAGAAAATTTAAAGGTGCCATCAGGGAGGAGTAATAAAGGAAGTGTTGTTGGGCAGTCCCGTCCTGGGAGGTCTCCCTGTGCACTAGGTGAGACCTCAACCCAGGAGTGGGTTCTTGACTGTTGTCGAGAAAGAATTCACAAGTAGATGGAGCAAGTGGAGCAGGTGTAGGCAAAGGGTAGTTTATTATAGTGAAAGTTCACACTCAGAGGGAGTGCAGGCCTGCTTGAGAGGTGAGCAACATGGTGAAGGTCAGGGTGGGTGGTTTTACAGCTTGAGTTTAAGCAGGGGATGGCATATTCATCAGGATAGGTGGGGTTTTCTCCGAACAGGGAGGTTTAGGGGCTATGCCCTCTTTTTGCCCTGATATGGTCAGCCTGGAACTGTCATGGTCCCAAGGGGTGTGATGTTTAATATGCTAATGAGTATAAAACGAACACTGGGGTAACTGGGTTACCTTTGCTCCTCATCTAGGATATAGCTGGTTTGCTTTTGCTTAACCTATTTTGCCATCAGCTGATTTCCCTAGAATCTAGCTGGTGTGCTCTGTTTTACTAGATGGCCACATGAACTGGCCTCAGGCTACTGATATCTCTGGTTTCTTGACTTGCCCAGGGCCTGGCTCTCTCCTGGAACTGCACTGCCTGTGTCCGAAGGAAGGGGAATACAGCCCAACCAGTCAGTACTGTGTAGTGAGGCTGGAGGGTCACATTTCTGGTCCTAAGACCTGTAGCATTTCTTTTTTGATGGTCTTGATCCTGAACCCAGTGAGACCTCAGTTTATGAGGGAGAAACCATACATGCTTTGGATAACTGAGGGATTGAAGTATAGAACCCTTCCTGTGCTCATAAGGGACTCTAGGTTCAGCTCAGGGCTGGACCTTGAGGGCAGAAGAGACCTCAGGTCACCACGAACCCTGGTTGCTTGGAAGCCCCAGCCTGGGAGGCTTCAGGGCTGCCTCCTGAGGCCATTGCTTGGACGGCAGAGAAGGAGACAGCCACAGCAGAACGAATGTGGACAGTGGGGAAAGGCACTCTTGCGGGTGGAGTAGGAAAGGAGAGCGGGGTGGTAGCTTTCTCCACCCTGGAGGCACAGTAGAACCACTGGGGAGCTTTTGGAAAACATGGAAGTCTGCTTTCCACCCTTTTACTTTGCACTTGAAGCCAATAAAATAATATGGGGGTGGGGCCAGCATTGCCATTTGCCACCTTTTCCATTAGGTGGTTCTGAGGTGTGCTTGGGGTAGAGAGTGCTGGGTCCTGCAGGTTCAGGATAGCACCTCTGTACTAGACCCACCTGTTTTGAATCCCCACATAGCTAATTGAGCTGGTCTCTTGAATGCTCGGCCTCAGTCCTCTCCATGCCTCAGAGGCTGGGAAGATGAAATGAGGTGATGGCAGAGGTGCAGTGTATTCTTCTGGGCACTGGGGATGCTCTGTGGCAGTCATGGCTGGTTATCACTGTTAGTAAAGGGCAGGTGGCAGAGGGGTGAGGAGGCCAAATCTTACTTGGTAAAACTGTGGCCCTGGTTATAGCTGTGTCTCAATGCAGTGCTTTGTAGCTAGAGGAGCACACAGTCACCTGGATGGGTCTTTCTAAATCACAACTGCAGAGCAAGGGTGGGACCCTTGGCACTCAGAACATAGTTCCCTACTAGGAACCAGGGACCAGCCAGCTTTTTCAGTAAAGGGCCAGATAGTTAATATTTTAGGTTTTGTGGGCCATGCAGGCTGTCACAGCACTATTCAACTCTGCTATCCTAGAACAAAGCCTTTGTAGGCAATAGGTAAACAACGGAGATGGCTGTGTTCCATTAAAACTTTATTTTATAAAAGCAAATGGTAGGCAGGATTTGGCTGATCCTGTCCTAGACTGTTGTTTCAAACTCTCTTCTCAAACCTCCAGCACCCGTTGTTCCCCCACACCCCTCTTCCCTTCTCCGCTGTTGGCCTTGCTTCCAATTTACTGAGAAAACAAGCAACATGGACAATACGTCTGTAGACCACTGACCAGCATGAGCAACATTTGCTCAGCCTTCTAGGCCAGCCTCTCTGCACTACACCTACCCCGTGCCACCGGAGGTGGCTGCCAGCATCATTTCATCAAGCCTGCACCCTTGAAACGCTCTCCCCTCAGCCCCCAGGACCCTCGCTTGGATAGCCCTCCTCTGTCACTTCATCTCCTTGGGTTTTGCCCACACTCCCCAGTGTTGCCGGGGCCCAGTCCTGGACCTTGTCTCTTCCTACCCCCTTCTTTGGTTGTGTCATCTGCTGCTTTCCTCACCGCTTATAGAGTGCCTGCACCTGAGTACACTGCTGCAGGCCACACCTCTCCTCCCCTGGCCTCCGCCTCCCGTCCGCTGCCCCCCCTCCCGGCAGTAAGCATCCCAAATGCGCATGCCCAAACCCAGACCGCAGCTTGCATCCATCAGCCGCTCCTCCTCCCTCACTTCAGCTGATGACCACACACTCCTGTTGCTCAGATGGCCAGTGGAACCTCGGGTTCGACCTTGACAACTCTCCCTTCCAAGTGCACCCTGCCGGAAGACCTGTGGACTCTGCCTTCAGAGCATGCACGGCTCCTCTCCGCGTTTGCCCTTTGCCCTTGTGGCTACACTGCTTGCCGAGCGCCTGCCCTCCCTGCTGCGGCCCTTGCCCTGTCAGTATTTCTAGCCAAGCAGCCAGAGTTGCTTCTCAGAGCAGAGTCAGACCAGCTCACTCTGCCCAAAACCTTCCAGAGGCTTCTCATGCATGTAAAGCAGACGTCCTCAGGCCCCGGATCGTGACACTCTCAGCTCTCCTCTGGCCTCTGGCTGTTTGCCTGGCTTGCCCTTCTGCCTGGCATCTTTCCCTCACATACCGACATACTTTCTTGCTCCCATAGCTTCTTTGGATCCTTCCTCGAATGTTGCCTTCTTAGTAAGGCCCAGCCTGACAACGTATTTAAAACTGTGAGTCCCCTGCACCTCCCTAGCTTTCCCCAGAGTCTCAGCCTCCATGGTTCAGGCACTCTCCCTGGGTGCTTTAGAGCTGTGACATTGGCACAGGATGGGACCCACAGGAGGCCAACACCCAGGCAGCTGTTTCCAGATCCCCTGCAACAGGGTGGGGCTGCATTTGCTGCAGGCATCCTGTGTGGGTGGCCGGGTGCATCCCACAGCCGAGTGTCTGGCATGGTGATGGGGAGGGGCAGCTGCAGGGAAAGCCCTGCTTTCTACTTGATGACAAAGGCCACTTTATTTTTCATTAAGAGCTTAGGATTTATAGTCACAAAGCCTTATTTATCAATGACATTTATCACAATCATGTACCTCATAGACATATAAAGAGGGAAGATGTGGGCTGAGGCTGTGAGGTGTTAACCCAGCTGGCAGGGTCTGTATCAGACCAGCTGCCACACGTAGGGTATGTGGCTTCCCCAGAGGCTTTCTCCAGCCTTTTCTTTTTACTTTGTCCTCTCCTTTTCACTTCTTCAATGTTCATAGTCCTACTTTATTCTTTGTCACATCCTCTGGACTGGGCAGTGTGGGTGGGGAGAGCTGCCTTGTGGGGGCTGAAGAAGCAGGTGTGCCTCCTGACCTCCTGACCCCCCATCTCCAGTACTTCCTGGCGGGAGCCCCTGACTGGAGCCCTGTGTGCCTGCTAGCCCCCACTGCATGGAGGGGAGGGGTGGGGTGAGGCCCGCCTGCTGCTGGCTGGAGCTCTAAGGGAGCCGAGGGCATGCCTGGGTGAGTGTGTGTCCCTTAGTGGACAGCCCTGCCCATCCCCAACATCAGGAGTCATGGCTGGAACTGGAGCCCCATGCAGGGAGGATTGGTGGGGTGTTTCTCCCTTCATGACCAGGTGCTTAGAGAGCAGAAAGGGGAAGAAATAGGATTCCAGGACCAAGGAAGGAGTGGTGAGTTGGGTAGTCACTTCCCCGGGCTGCCTCTCATCAAGTGTGATTTGGGGCTGTGCTGCAGGAGGAGTTGAAAGATATTTCCTGAGAAGCCTTCATTGGCCACCTTTGAACATGGGTTTCATTTATGCTGCAACCCACTCGATCTGTAGTCTCAGAAGCCAGAATGATTTGAGCATATCTTTGATTTGAGATCACATTAAAACAGTTTTAGCTGTGGGCATAAGATGTTGTGTGCCTCTGGCTTCACTGTGGGCAGCCAGCATAAACCATGTCCTGTGAGAAACACTGTTTTATTATTTTACAGTCATTCCACGTAAGGGATATATTCAATATATGTATTCAATATATATTCAAATATAAAAATATATTTGGCTTTTGAAAAATTTTTTCCCTTTATATTTGGCTAAGCTATCAAGGGGATATGTAGAACCAAAATATATAACAGGTGGGTGTATTTTTTTTTTTAACTTACACTTAAGATTTCTATGGTATCTTATCTCTGTTAGGTCATCTGAGAAGTTTAAACTCTTGTGGGTGAAGATGAAGTGATTTTGAACGTAAGGTCTGTGAATCTGCTTCTCAGAGGCTAAAAACCTCAGTTTGAGATTTTGGGAACCAGGGACAGAGCTCAGTGTTTGTTTGACAAGTGGAGAGCAGATCTGAGAGGTCCCCCAAGAGGTCCAGAGGTCTCCAAGTTTGAAAAAAATTCCCATAAATGTTGGAGCTCCTCAAGATGTTGTTGGCCCTGTTAGTGGATTTGCTGCAGCCCCCTCATTCCCAGAAGTGTCCAGGAACCCACAGCATGGCTAAAGTCAGGTTAGAGAGCTGGGATTCCACCCAGGACCAGGCACATTGTGCCAGAGGGTCCAGACCAGGTATGGGCTGATTTAAGCAGGAGCCATCTTGGCGACTTTAAAGGCACTGGATGGAGGGTGGGGAGCGCTGGCTGTGGCGTGGGGGCTGGGCTTGTATCTGAGGACCACCTATGCTTGTCCCTCTTTCTGGGCCTCACCAGGTGTATGTGGGAACCAGGGGTACCGATGGAGCTGTGGTCCGCTCCAGCAGGGCCTCTCTGTTGATCTCCTGGTTCCATTTCCTCTTCCTCTCCCATGCCAGGCCGCTTTCTGTTTCTCCTGGACCCTGCAGAGAGCAGGTGGTGAACATGGGCTGTAGGTGGGGTCCTTGGTGAGGGGACGAGGGTGCCAGATACACGGCTGGACTGGACCCCAGCACCCTTGACAGTTCCCTCAAAGCATGTCCAGAGTGGGAAGGTCAGTGGTGTGAATATATATAGGTGATTCCTCCCACTGGTCCTCACTGCTGTCCCGGGTGCCAGGCCCTGCCCCAGCACCTCTGGGTACTATTGGAGAATGAGAATGGAGTAAAGCTCCTTTGGGAAGCTCAGTCCAATGGAGAAGCTGACACCAAATCAGAGAGACAAGCACTGTGGCAAGTGTCCAAAGAACCAGGCCCATCTTGCACAGTGGCCAGATGCAGATGTCTGTCCTTTCTCTAGCTGCTTTGCTGAAGTGCCTTCTCCCTCATGTATCCATTTCTTACATGTAAGCGTGCCCTATGAATGGTGACTTCCTGAGGGAGAGGCCAGACTTCTGTGTTACCTCCCCCAGCTCTGGCCCACGCTTCACTGACGGTCTGTGGTGGGCCTTGGAATCCATGAGTCCTCTGCTTAAGGCATCTGCAGGGTGAGGTGAGTGATTAGTGCTCTGAGGTACTCCTGTTACAGGAGAGGAAACCTGAGGGCTAGAAAGGGCAACTGCAGGGCAACTGCTTGCCTAGAGGCTGGCAGCCTAGCCAGGGCTGCAGCTGGTTCTCGAGCCCAAGTTCCTGGCCTCCCTTTCCCCATGAGGCGCTCCTTTCTGCTAAGCTGAGCTACTCTGCCGGCCATGGAGCAGGATGAAGGGGGGCATTGTAGGTGTGGTGCAGAGAGGCTGCCTGTCAGCCCCCTACCCCCACTCCGTGCACCCTGGCACTGGCCATGATGGGCCACATCAGGGACCCTGCAGTGATCTCATCTTGGCTGGCCAGTGGCCACAGGGCTGATTTCTGTGTCTTGAGCCTTGGTGAGTCGGTGGGTGCCTGTGCTACCTTGTAGGCTGGAATGCCCCTACTGCTGGCCTACTGACTGTCCCACCTTCCCTGTGAATGTCCACTCATTCTTGCTTTATATGTCCATCTGGGAGCTGGAGGTGTGCTAGCTCCTGTTTGCACAGTGTCAGGGTGCTTTTTGCCCATCCTCTGTCCAGTCCAGCGGCCCCTGGGGACCAGGGGCATGGAGTTTACTTCCCAGAGCTTGGAGCTGCACTTTAAATGCCTGCCCACAGTCATTCAGCATTTAAAAGCTGATCTGGGCCTTAAGTTATCCTGAATTGCCACTTCCTCAGGGAGTTGAATGAAAACATGTCTGAGACTTATACATGTGATTGGAAAAGATGCAGTTCATTAACTGTGGGACACTTTCAAAACTAGTTTGAAGCTATTATATGCCTTACATAGTTACATATTAGGAGGATTACTTACCTGTGATGTCATTCAAAAATTGAAAAAATGGTTGAGAGAGAAAAAGCATGGTTCACGTCTTTTCTTCCAGCTCCCCACTCCAGAGGCAATCAGGGGGCCAGGAGCCACGTCCTGGAGGCAGTCTGGCATGTGCAGCCACGTGTGTTTCTCCATCCTCTTCCTTCTAAAGTATGCAGTTGTTGAACTAAGCTTGTTTGGAAAGCCTTACATACAGGGTTATGAAATCACCTCCGGTTATGTTTCAGTCTCCCTTTATTTCCCTTTGGGTATTAATAGGATCTCATATCACCTTGAGAGCCTTAGGATCAGCCTGCTGGGGTGCAACAGGTGAGGGAGGGCTGCCTCCCATCTTTCTGGGGGCTTGGCGGGGTGTGGGGAAGGCTTTGTATTTTTAAGCAGGACTCCTATACAAGGGATGTCCTCCAAAGTAGTTGGAGTTGGAGGTTTTTGATGTGTTCTTTGTAACATGGAAATGCCTTAGAGATCTCTCTGCTCTGTGCTCTCAAGAGCCCTTGGGTGAAATGAGCCCTGACTGGTGCCGGATTACTCCTCACCCAGCAGACATCATGATGAGGGCCAGAGTGGATATCTGGCCTGCACAGCATCTCCTGGCGGCTGAGGGACAGACAAGATTCAGAATAGAATCCAGACCCCAGGTCTTGCCCTTCTTATATTCCATGAGGTCCTAGGAGGCTGCAGACCCACTTCAGCCAGGCTGCTGTCATCACCCCTGGAATTCACCCTTTCTGTGCACATTGTCACACGCATCAGCCTCAGTGAAGGGCAGGGAAATCAGTTTCATTATTTTATAGTCATGGCATTTTCAAAAAACATCTTCATTATTTTATAGTCATGGCATTTTCAAAAAACATCTATTTCATTGATAAGTATTTCCACATAATTTTTCTTATGCGCTGAACGCATCTGGGGCATTGAGGATACAAAATTTATGTCTTCCTGTCATTTAATCACTTAATAAAAGCTTGTTTGGGGCTCCAAAATTGGGTCAGCTTTGTGCTCAGGACTTAAGGGTTAAAGATGAAGATAACTCTGTCCCTTCCCTTAAGGAGCTCAGGGGAAATGAGGATTTATAGTGGAGTGAAGGTTTTTTTCTCTGTGGCTATAGAGGGTTGTGTCATGTAGAGCTGAGAGCATTTATTTCTGCCTGGATGTCAAAGGAGCTTCACAGAGGACTTGCTGTTTAAATTGGTCATGAAGCATGAGTAGAAATTGTCACTGAAGCACATGTGGATAAGAAGAGGAAGGGCATTCCAGGCGGAAGGGGTAGCTTGAGCAGAGTATGCAGGGGGAACACGTGAGAGCCTTGAAGAAATAGCCTGTGGCCGTGGTAAGCTTGGGCAAGGGAGGTGGGCCAGAAGGTCCATGCTGGGTGGCGGACTTTGGTCTGCATCCTGTTTGTGCTGAGAAAGTCGGGGAAGAATTTAAACAAAGGAGGTAGCCTGTCAGATTTCCAGGTTACAGAGAACCTTCTCAAGCCCCATGGGCTGTGGTTCAAGTCCTGAAGTCCTCTCTCTCTCCCAGCTATTTAACCTCAACTCTTGATCAACCAGGAAGACAGTTGAGGTCAGAGGAAGGCTAGGTCTTAGATAAAAAAGTAAAATCATGGAAAACACAAAGGAGTCAAAATGTAGTACAAAATGAGTTTAATCTGGTTAAAATTACATGTAAAATATAGAATAACATTGAACTTACATATGCTGTTTTTATGCTTTATCAGTATTACATCGCCTGACCTCAGGTGGTGGCAATGGCTTGTCCTTGGCTGTGGACAGGGCTGTGTGAGGTAGGGTGGAGTTCAGCAGCACTTCTTTCTCCGTTTTTCTTACCTGGGTGGGGGTTTGGGGAGCAGGGGAGCAGTGCCCCCCATGGTGGGGAAGGGCTGCCTAATGGGGGGGTCCTGTGTATCCTCCTTGGTTACCAGTCATCCCAAATAACAGTGTGGAGTGCAGTTAAAATGTTTGTTTGTTTTCCCTCAAATGCATTAGTTTCTCATTGTTTACCAAGGCTAATCCATGAAAGTTTAATCCACCCGCAGGTAGTCAGGACTTGATGGTAGAATCTTACTAAAATCAACTCCAAATAGCTTTGTGGTAATGAGCCTTCTTTACCCAGATTTTGAGTAAAAAAAAAAAGAGATTTTGCCCAGATTTCTCTCCTTAATAAAATGAGTCAGACTTGCCTCCTGAAATTTTTTTCTTTAATCTCAAAACTTTTTAAAGAATTTCATTAGAATGGGTGCATACGATAATGAAGATTCATTTTGTAAGAAACTTTTGTTTTCTGTTGAGATTGTAGAAACTTAAAAAATTTAGAGTTTGGCTTGTTCCTAGAATTTGGATTTTGTTTATTCAGTGTAGGTAGCCCAGGTTTCTGGCCAGGGATTGGTGGAACACACACACCAGTGCCAAGTGCACTGACTCTAAGGTTTTCTGTGTAAAGCAACGTGTGACTGGATTCTCAGTCAGGCTGAACCCAGCTCCACTGGAGTGGCGATTGCCCTGCTTGCCTGCCCTCAGGGGGCTTTGGGCCCAGGAGCACCTCAGAGCAGGGACTCTGTGCAGCCAGGCTGTACCCTGGGTCTGGGGGATGAGCCTCCTCTGGCCCCTAGCCCTGAGTGCGCGGGCACTGCTGCAGGAGGAGCCCTGCTGAGGATGGGTTCCGCGGTGGGTTTTGTGAAGACCTCTCCCTGCTCCAGAGGGGAGGGGCCCACCTTCCTCCAAATTCCTGCTCACCTGGGTGGTTTCCCTCAGGCACCATCACCAGAACGGTCACTTTTGCCTTACCTCCCTTCCTGTCTTCCAGAAATTCTCATAGGGCCCTCTGGCCTATTCTTTTCCCAGCGAGGTATTTAATGGGTACTTTTAATAGGTTTATTGGCCTTCATAAAGGCCTTAACTTCCTGTTGTAAGTTTCCTGTGTTCTCTGGGTCCTCACAGCCCCTTCCCCACTGCCCCTTGATCCAGTAGCATGGCCTGAGTACCCCCAGAACCCTGGTTTCTGAATGGAAAGGAGAGTCCCTGGGGCTCGGGAGAGCCGGGTGGCCTTGGTAGTACTGATAGTAATGGCAGCAAACACTGGCAGTTCTGAGTAGCGGGTACAGTTGACAGGATGACATCCAGTCCTGGTGACAGCCCATCCAGGTAGATGCTTGTTATGCCCATTTCAGAATGGGAAACTGAGGAGCAGATGGTAAGGCGAGCTTCCCCTGGCTGTTAGTGACCTAGAACACAGATGATCTGCAGGCTGTGCACCTAGCTGAGAGGACGGGGGTGCTGGGCTGCACCCCTGCCGCCACCTCCCTGCAGTGCTCCGTTCACCCCTGGCCTTCAGTCCTGAGCAGATAGAGTGGCTGGTCATCCTGCCTGGGTTGGGGAAGTTGTGACCTCAGCAGCAGCCCAGTTCTCAGCAAGTGACTGCTCCAAATTCTAGGGGCATCTTTGCTGCGGCCTTTCTCTGAGGTACTGAAAGGTGGTGGCCCCAAACCATAGCATAATGACAGGATTAACCAAGGACTCCATCTTGGCAGTCATGTCTCCCTGCCCTGTGTCCCCCAGACACGTTGTTGGTGTTGTGGGAACTGCCCTTCTGTCGTGAGACCCTGTTAGTGACTGCCCTTCCTCAGCCCAGAGGTTAGGGGTCTGAGGATTGGGAGCTTTTGCCCCACAATCCGCACCTCTCCCTGCCTATGCCCACTCGCCCTGCCGCGGAGCCCATGGAGGATGAGGAAGAGAGGCTGAAGGCCTGAGCCCCGCTGTGGGAGGAGAGCCTCGTAGGAGACATCAGAGGTGGAGGACAGAATTCTAGTGTGGAGGACTCAAACAGCCATGTGAGCTCTTGGGGCCTCAGTGCCCTTGTCCTTAAAATGGGGCTGGAGTGGGGAGTTTGGTGAATGTCGTCTATACACCGTGTGGCCTCTGACCAGCTGTTTTATGCAGTCCTGATTTTCCAAACTCGGGGTCTATTTTGTGGCCTGTTTGGGATCTGTGATCTCCCTAAAATAGGTATGCTATTTTGGATGGTACTCTCTGTGAGAGGAATGTGTGTTTAAAGCTAAAGTAGGGTGTACCTTTTATTTTGAGGGTGTTTCCCTTTCTCACCTTGGGCACACTGTGGTTAAATCAGTGTCCTCAGCTGCCTGAGAGGACAGCCTCAGGTGGCCTGAGCACACACCCTGGGCTTGGTGAGGCTCCTTCTCCTGCTCCCCATCCTGGGACTCCCGCACATCCTGGGAGAGCTCTTACCACATCTGCTGATCCCAGGACCAGGTCACTTGCCCTAGAGCCTGAGGGCCTCAGGGACTAGGCCGTTGAGAGC
This sequence comes from Manis pentadactyla, assembly GCF_030020395.1. Classification (NCBI taxonomy): domain Eukaryota; kingdom Metazoa; phylum Chordata; class Mammalia; order Pholidota; family Manidae; genus Manis; species Manis pentadactyla. Next base: position 153,627,439 of record NC_080020.1, on the reverse strand, counting down.
CTCCCTTCAGTCCAGCTGTGCTGCAGTTAGAACCCAGTGCAGAGGGCCAGCCACAGCCCTGCCGGGATGGGCTCTCTTTCTGCCTTTGTGGCTGTGGCTTGAAGAGAGTCCCTGCCCCAGTAGGGGAGGGCAGGTGGGGAGGGCTGCTGATCCGCCTCCACTCAAGATACCACCTTCCCCAAACTGGGCTGCTTCTCTTAGTGCTAATTGATAGCACCTCTAATTCTAGGAGTGTGGGGAGGGGTTCCTGTGCCCGCTCTAACTGGCAGTGGTTCTGATGGGGGCCGCAATCTGCTGTGCCCTGGGCAGGACTCCCGCGTACGTGATGAGGTTAGCAAGGTGCCTCCCAAGCCAGGAGACCAGCTGTTTTCGCCAGAACAGGTATATGCCGGTTCTGGTTTACAGAGGCCTCAGAGCTGAGTGAGTAGTATGGTTGGTGGCATCTCTGCGTGGGGATCACAGGTCTGAGCCAGTTTGTGTCAGCGCTGGGGACCAGAGCTGTGACCCTGCTGTTTATGAATTGACAGTATGTGCTATGTCAGGATCTTCTCAAGTGTGCCAGGAAGCACAGAACCCACTTGTAGCGTGTAGTCCACACTGCTTGTGTGACCGATTGGCAGCAAGTCACATGCACAGTGTGTGAGGATGAAGTCCCAGTTGCTTTACCTGGTCTGATACATAAAACATCTGTCATGTGCCAGCTTTTCTGAAATGACAGTTGCAAATGAAATTCGGGGTACAAAGGATAACAACAGACTTATTCCCCTTGGCTCTTCCCCAAAGGAGGTCACTTACAAGGAAAGCTGAACCCCACCCAGTCTTCTTGGTTTCTGACTGGCTGTCTGGGTTGGGCAGGGAGCTACCTCCAGGGAGCCTTGCCTGAGGTTGGTCTTCAGCTGGAGCTGACCTTCTGACCTCCCTGCCCCCTGCCCCCCCACCGTGCTGGCACCCTCCCCCTGGGCTCATCCTTTCGCCTCTGCTGAAGCAGAAAGCTTTCCTTTCTTTTCTGCAGGGTCCCTGCTGGAGCCCCTGGTGGAGTTCTGGTTCTCTCACTGTCTTGGGCAGGTGGAGAACCTCCTGCAGGCTGGCTCACATGCTGGGCATCATGCCTGGTGTTTCTCAGGGGCTAGTAGATGACTCCCCAGCTACCTGATGAGGTAGTTATTATTCATTTCCAATTGCAGAGGATGGAAGGGAAGCTCAGAGAGAGGTCAAGAGAGGTCAACTTGCCCAGGTTTTATCTAGTGTCCCGCATGTGTTCTCTCTGCTCAGTGTAGTTTTTGCTGTGGAAAGAACTGTCGTAATTTTACTTGAGGAACCTCATTGCTGATGCACTCGCTGCACTTTCCGTTCCAGAGAGTGGGGACTGAGTCTGGGCTCCCTGGCCTTTGGCTGTCTGCCCTCTCATGGGGTCCCAGGCCTTGGTGGGCTCTCCTGGTGGAGAGTAAGTAGCTGAGGTGGCCAGCCAGGTCCTGTGCTTTGGCACACATGGTTCCTCCCTCCTGGCCAGTGGCCCCTCCAGGCAGGTTGCCCCATCTGCGGCCTCCCGGGTGGCTGGCAGCCTCAGGCTCTCCAGGGCACTGAGACTTCAGCCAGCCTGCCTTGTTGCCATCTGTGGCCCTTGGAGCCTGTGTGCTGTTCCCAAGCCAGACTCCTCTGCTCAGGCTTATGGAGGATGAGCAGGCAGGTGGGGCCTCCACGAGCCTTCAACTCTTCCAGCCACAGAGTGAGAAGTGGTGGGACATGTGCCCCATCCTCCTGTGCTGGTCCGGCCGTAGCTGTGAGGGGAGCCCTGAAAGCCACCTCTGCAGCAGGCAGCGCCCCATCAATGAGCAGATGAAGAGACTAGGCCCAAAGAGACGAAAGGAGGGCCTGGAAGTTAACCTTGGGTTAACTGGTTACATTTCAGTTCTAAAACTCTTTGGAGGTGTGGGTTCCAACAAACAAAATTTAACCAGAGCACCCATGAAATTTTCCTGCATCTGATGCTTTAGTTCTGAGTCCTGGGTGCTGCTGAGTGTCCCCCAGCATTAACCCTTGCCCCACAGAGAGGCTGGGGGTGGTGGACTGGAGCCTGGGGAAGAGCATTTGTGGACGTAGTATGACTCTGAGTGGGCCAAAGACATCTTCCTCTGCCGATGCTCTGCAGAGAAAGCAGCTGTGTGTCTTTCCCATGCCTCGAAGCATTTTTATGTGCCTGTACCAGCTCGGTCACTTGGCATGTTTGAGTGTGCTGTTCTTGGCAGCTGGAACCCTCACCTGTTCACAACACTTACTCTGATCACCAGTGGCTGCTGGATAATCCTGTGGCCTGGCAAGGGTGCTGGTGTCTTTACAGAGCTGCACTTGGCTTAAGATTGGCATTTGTTTTACCTGCTGGAAGTGACTTAAGTCATAAGACTTAGTGATACAATTTTATGCCAGTTCTCCATGAGAAATGGTCTTCCTGCATTGAGGCTCAGCAGATTTATGGTCAGGCTTTCTTGTGTCTTCAGGTGATCCATTGTAAGTGAGCAGGCTTGTAAGGAGATCATTTGGCTGTGCTGCCTGGTAGACTGGGCCTCGCAGAATCTCTGGAAGCTGAGGGAAGCAGCCGTGGCCTGTGAGCGATGCTTGGCTGGACCTGAGTGTCCGTAGGGTCCTCAGCCCCCGCCTCCCACAGTCCCACTGGGCTTTCTGATCCCGGGTGGATGACTCATCAGCAGGACTTTGCCTTTCCTCTCCCATTATTGCCAGTCTGCCATGGCCACATTGGTTTGTGTGATATCCTTTCCTGCCTTAATAGCTCAACACTGTGCACTTCAAGAACTTGAGAAGTTTGAATAACAGAGGTGAGCTCCATGTAAAAGAAGGTGGCAGGGCAGGTGGTATAGGGCCCTCCCTGTATTCTCGTCCTTTTGCTCCCTGCCTTTATGCCTGTACCTCCAACATTATCACATTTTTGGGCTAAGACTTTGGAGGTCTAGGTAAAATCAGTCCACAGAGGGACAGCAGGTAAAATTGCTGCTTATGACCATCTTGGCCAGATGTAGTTTAATGTATTAGTGTGTGTCACATGAGGGCCTTGATGGATGCCAAGGGTCAGTCATGCCTGGTCCAGGAGGTGGGGGCCCTGAAATCTGGGAAGGCTGGTGGGGGGTTAAGAATGGAAGGTGGGCACCACTAGATGGGGGTGTAACTGGCTTTCCTGGAAGACAGTAAATGGGCAGCTGAGAGGTGGCCCCACCACCTGTCACTTCCGCCTGGATGGAGTTGTCCCCTCAGTGGACCTGTCACGGGATAGATGCCAGCAACCAGCAAGTCAGTGCCGACAGTGGGCAAGTGTACTTGACATCCAGGTGTGTAATCCAAGATGACAGGTACATATCCTCCCATTTAAAGGAAACACAGGGCTTCTTATCCAAGTTTTAAGCAATTTTTAATTATATTGCTTTTTGAAAAAATAAAAAAGATAAGTGAAAATATAATAACAAATAGTGATTTTTGAATGTCCTTTATTTTAATAGAAGCATTAATTAGGTGACTTTATATGAAAAGCTATAGGAAGAACAATACAGTGAATGCCCACTCAGCTTCAAGACATTTTCATTCCCCATACGATTGAAAGTACCTAATCTTCCACCACTCCCTGAGGTTTCTGTCATACTCAGTTTATGTTTTATTATTTTTACCCACTTAAATCTTTGCATTTTGTGACTCAGTCTGCACGGGTTTTTGTGCTGGGAGATAGGAAGCAAGCATTGCATATAAATTCTGAATTTATAAGACTTGTGATACTTACAGTTAGAAACAGCTGTTTCTTGAAATTGGGCTTGTGGCTGGCTTGCTGCCCCAGCTTCTGAGGGAATGGGCACATGCAGAGTAGGGCCAGTCCTGATGGTCATGCTCCCTCCCCTTTTTCCTTGTGCCTGCAGTGCTGTCCTGCCCTGCTGGCATGGGCCTTTCCTGTCTCCCAGTGCAGCCCACAGGCTGGTCTGCAGCGTTGGCTTCATTCCTGCAGGGTCCCTCTGCCACTGAGCAGAGGCCACTGTGATCTCTGCTTCAGACACCTGGTCATTAGTGTTGCTCATGAGCCCTGCCCTAATGATAGCTGTCCAGACCATCTCTCTGTCCCTCTTTTTCCTGGACCTATTCCCCCTTCCTGTGGGCCACTCTGCTTCCGGGGATGGTGGGATAGGGGCACACTATGCTGTGTGACTGTCCATGGTGAGCACATGGGCTGGCCCGGACAGAGGGATGCGTTTATATTCAGTCCTGGGAAGCCGCCCCTTCCTTTCCACTCTGCCTGCAGCCTTTCTCTTTGCATAGAGAAGCTCTTGCTTGCAATACCCACTCTGGTGCAGAGGCCCCTTTGTCTCCTCACATTACCTGAAACATGGCTGGTTCTCCCTGGAGAGGCAGGGCCCAGAAATGGAGTGGGGTCTTTTCTCTGCACATCCTACTTCTCATTTCAGAGGTGGGCTTAGGAGTCCCTCCCTCCTTGACCCATTCCTGTGCCTTCTCTACCTCCTGTCACTTCCCTGTGTCACTCCAGGTGCCCTTGGTCTCCAGAGAGGACAGGGCACCTGCTTCTGGAGTCCTGTCATCTCTTCTAACTTGTGTGTGCAGGGCCATCTGGCATTGCCAAGCCCGTGGCCTCGAGCTTTCTCTCACCTGATCATTCCTGAGACTCCCACACAGCCTCTTGCTGATCCCAGCATTTAGACCCCCACCCCCCCACCCCGTACCCTTCTGTGCAGGGATGACCGAGCTGAGAGTCTGGGCTGTGACACTTTTCATGGGACCTGGGTGATGAAAATGTGTACAGAGCACTGTGAGGCATTGGGGTGTTGGGGGTTTGAGGCGGCCTCTGGGAGGAGAGCTCTTCCAACAGAGTCAGTGGGGGTGTGTGTGAAAGAGAAGAATTAGCCCCAGGAGCCAGGTGGGAAAGGCATTGCAGGGGGCCTGGAACGCAGTGTAGGGGGACCAGGCAACCTAATGTGGGCACATTTATCCAGTTACTAAAATATTGCATACTCATTGTAAAGGGTTTCGGAAAATATGGTCCAATAGATGGAAAAGAAAATCTTGGTATACCCACTACCAAAGTGAACATTTTAGTATATTTTTAATATATTTAATATATTTTCATCTAATCTCTTCCCCTTGTGTTTGTAGGCATCTGTGTATTTGTATTGGTAGATCTTAGAGTTTTACTTTTTCACTTGTCAGTTATTGTAAACTCAGTGATTCCATTTCAAATAGCTATGTAGTATTTCCCCATATGACTGAACCATAATGCATTTAGGTTGCTGTTATGTCTTTCAGTTTATGGCATAAATTACATTATGGTGTACACAGTGCTGCAGAGAGCGTCCTTGTCCTGCCTCCTGCCAGAGAGCGTGACCTCAGGCTTCTCATCTCACTGTGACTGGCCTCTTGCACCTGCCCAGTGGGTGGATTAGCCTTTGTGCTAATGAACACCATCCTGACCACGACCACAGCCACTCAGAGTCCTTGTTGCTTTGCCAGCCTGTGGCTAGATCTGAAGAAACAGCCATGTTACCTTCTTTGAAAAACATATTTTAGATTAAAATTAAAATATACATGTACATGAAATGTTGATTCTCTCTTTAAAATATGATAATAATGTAGCCTGGCAGCAGCCTAAAATATGTTTACAATGTATCATTCAAGTGAAAAAGCAGGGTACCTCATCTTTTGTGCCCACTGATCTTATTTGTGTAAAATATGCAAATAAGAAGAACTGACTTTAGTTCAGGTGTGATTATGAGTGCCCCCCCCCCCCCCTTTATTTGCCCCAGGAACGCCTTGCTGTGTGCCTTCTGGCTGACGCCTGCACACAGCACCAGCTGTCTCTTCAGGCACCAGTGCAGCAGTAATTCCAGTGGGGGAGCCCCCCCTGCTGAGCCCTTTGTTTCATTGATTTCAGAGTAGAAGCATCTTAACTTGAAAGTGTTTTGATTTTTAAATGAGTTTTTGGGGAGTTTCTTTCATTCATCATTCTTTGATTAACCCAGGGTCTTATTGTTATGACAGAATACTCTTTTCTTGAGGTAAATTTGTAACTGAGAAATAGAAATCTATTGGAAACACCTTGTCTGAAGTACTAAATCATGCTGTTTGCTACCCAAATACTTCTCTTTGTCATAAAAATTATTTGTCTTATTGAAAGAGTTACTGCTTTTTAAAATAAGGGGAGGGCAGCCTCCTGACAAGAAAGTTAAATTACCAACAGGACTGTGTAAAAGTTTTGGATTGCAACTTGCCACAGGCCCACATGATGGCCCAGTGATGCTTCCCCAGGTCCCTGGCAGGAGGGAGTCTTATTAATAACAATAAATTGGACCAAGTTTTATGGAAATGTATGTACATTGCACTTACAAGGTGGTCTAAGAAATCAGGTGTCTCCCAGTGATGTTTTGACGGCATCAGAGGTGCTGTGAACTCTTTGGTGTCCTGAAAATCTGGGGAGTTTGAAAAATCTTCCTCTTGCCCAGGTCCATGCTTCCTGTTCTGTCTTCTCTCCTCCTTTGGCTTTTTTCTGGCCTGCTTTCTCCCTTGCTCTTGGTGGTTGTCTTCTTAAAGAGGAAACACTTCCATGTTTCCTGCCTTTCCCATCAGCCAGGGTGCCTCTTTCCCCACAAGCAGTGTGCATCTTGATGGCCTGAAGAGGTGTGGAAACCACTGGGTTCTCAGGGGAGCCAGAAGAAGGGGGACACGTATCACGCTGGCCAGGAGCTCCCCAGAGGTGCACAGAGACCCCCCAGTTTGGGGTGGGCAAAGCAGGCCCCCATCACAGAGCTTTCAGATCGTGGGGCTGCATTCCTGTAGACAAGTTATGTCAGAGGAGTCTAGAAATAGAAGTCAATTCTTAGAAGGCTGGGTTGCATGAAGGGCAAGTCAGCTGCTTCTCAGATGTCTGATCGCTCTGCTTCTGATGGCCTCCACCAGCAGAAACTGCCCTGTGAGGAGGCTGCGTTCCTTGACCTGGAGCCCTTGTACCAGTGACCTCAGCCAACAGCAGGAAGAGAGTGAGGGGATGCTGGAAGCAAACACCAGTTTATCCCACAAATGTGCACCAATTGGCTTCTAAGGAGGCCGGAGGTAGCTAAGTGCTGTGGGGAGATAAAGCATACTTTATCATACCAGCCCTGCTCTAAAATAAAGGGGGAAAGGCCAGTTGACTCAGGGATGAGATTATTTTTCTTAGTAAACTTTTAGATTTTAGAATAGTTTTTGCTTTACAGAAAAGTTGCAAAGATAGTACGGATTTCCTGCACATCTCCCTCAATCTCATCGCCCATTTTCCCATGTTGTTAACGTCTTACATTATCACGGTATCTGTGATGCATTAGTCACAACTAATGAACCAATACTGATACATTATTATTAACTAAACTCCATGCTTTATTTAGATTTCTTTAGTTTTTTACCTAATGTCCCCTTTCTCTCCCAGGATCCTATCCAGGACACCACATCATATGTACTCATCTTATTTCCTTAGGGTCTTGGTTGTGAATTTCTCAGACTTCCCTTGTTTTTGATGATTTTGACAGTTCTGAGGAGTACTTTGGTATTTTGTAGGATGACCCTCTATTGGGATTTTTCTGATGCTTAAGATTAGACAAGGGTTATTAGTTTTTAGGAAGAACACAGAGGTAGAGTGCCATCCTCATCACATCATATCAAGGGTATATTGCCAGTGCGACTTATACTGGGTGTTGGCCTTCACCCCCGGTCAAGGTCATGGTTGATGGGTTTCTTCTCTGTGAGGTTACATCCCCACCTCCCATCTTCTGCGCTGGTGAAAGGCAGCCACTGCATGTAGCCGGCAAGTAGAGCAAGGAAGTTAGGCTCACCTCTTTGCTAGGACAGGGGTGTTTACCTAAATTATTTGGAATTTTTTGACACAGGGTATTTGTCTCTTCCTCACTTATTTATTCAGTTTTATGTCAGTATGGACTCATGGTATTTAGTTTGTACTTTGAGTTATATAGTTCAGGACCAGGTTATTTTGTTGCTTGGATTGTTCCAGCTTTGGCCACTGGGAGCTCTTTCAATTGGCTCCTGTGGTCCTGTTATGGGGTTTTATTTTTCATTTTATTTATTTTTGAGCACATCTTTCCTTTTTGGCACTGCAAGATGCTCCAGACTCATCATGTACATTTCTTGCCCCAGTCCAAGAATCACCATTTTTCCATTTCTTCAATGAGCCATCATCCCTTTTACTAGACAATAGTACAAGAAACCAAAATCTGGATGCTGAGTGGCTAAAGTTACTGTAATTTAGGTTTCTGTGTACTCAACAGAGAACGAAAGTAAAACACATAAGCAGCAATGCCAGGAAGAAATAATTGAAAATCTCTCTCCATTGGCCAGCTCTGCCTCCTTCTTGGGCTCCACAGACACCATCTGTGAGCTGCAAACCTGACATGCACCATATTCTGAGTTCTGTTTCTGAGGTTGTCTCTATAGGGTGATATCTTTCTGCACAGCTTTCACTCTGACCCTGAGGTCACACATACTCTTACTGGCTTGTGGTGGAGATGTCATAACCAGGTCTTGAATGAGTGATTCCTGTGTGGCTCTTGGTCAAAAGCAGTGAAGTTTAACCCGAGAAAAGAAACTGATGGAAGAGAAGGTTTGGACATACGATGAGCTGTGAAGACAGGAAGCATAGAGAGAGCTCCTTAGGGAGGTTGCTGGAGGCTGGGGGTCAGGGGGAGGACTGGAAGATGGGTAGGAACTGGCTCCTGTATGTGGGGTGGGGTGGGGTGGGGAGTGTTGTGGGAATTGCAGTGTGGAAGCTACAGATGCAGGGGACCGAATGAAGCCTCACACCCCCACGTAAAGACATTGGACCCTTGCCTTTGGTGAATGTGTGCATGTGTGAGTGTATAAGTGATGTAGTCTTTGGCCCTCAGCCTCACTGGGAAGCCTGTTCAGAGCTTGTTGCTTTGGCCCATGTGGGGTGGAGTGGGACTAAAGAAAAGGAGGTGTTGAAAGCAGAGAAGTCTCCCAGGAAGGGGGGGCAGGAGTCAGTAGCCACCCAGTTTGGTTGATGGTTGGAAAGTGGTATCATGTGTGTCTGAGCTCCTGAGAGTGATGTGCCAGAGAGAGAATCCAGCAGAAGCCAGTTCTGCAGGGAACATGGATTCAGGTTCCAGTGGATGTCAGGATTCCAGGGCTGGTGGCCAGTTGACTTGGAAATGCTGGACTGGGCCTCAAGGGAATCGTTTGGGTGAAGGGAGTGGGGTTTAGGCATCATTGCCAGATGACTTAGTGGATAAAATTGGCAAGGTGCAGGAGAGTGGAGACATACACACATACTTGCCCTGCAACCCGTTCCTGTCCCTGTGTTCACCCTGGATGGTCGCAAAGAGCGATGCTCCTGTCATGCTGACTGACTGGCACTGGTTCACAGAAGCACTAGGTGGGAGCTGTCATTTACACACCATCTGTTGACACCATCAGTACCAAGTAGTTTAGGGTCTTTTATCTTGGGGATTTGGGCCACTGTGCTGGAGCCCCAAGGTGCTTGACTCTTTTGACCGTCTGATTCCAAGGGAAATTTGGACCTAGAATTTTCTTGGCAGAGCAAACTCTGCTCCCACACCTTCCTGAGGCTAAGTGGATGCACAGGGGTGTGTGTGCCCCCCTGGAACTATGAATGGTAATTGTTTCCGGGACAGAGATGGTGTGGGGACGTCTGTAACTATTTGGTCTGTTTTTGTTCCTGGATGACATGGGTCATTTCACATAGGGTGTTCACGTCCTGCCCCTAGGCAGCTGTCAAATTTTGCCTGCCTTTTCTGCTCCTTCTGTATGGAATTAACATCGTTGAAGGGTCCACATGCATGTGAGGTAAGATGGACAGTCTAGAAAGACCCAGCGTGATGGAGTTTATGCAGAACTCCTTGTGCCCTCCTAGGTTGTGGTGGCTGGGACCGAGGTGGGAGCTGTGGTGACAGTGATAAGTGCCCTGCCCCTGGGTGTGTCACCAGGACTTGTTGATGCGTTGGATGTAGGGGAGGGAGGGACTGAGAGAGGAAGCAAAGAAGACTCCATGTTTTGGGCACGAGCTGCCTGGAGAAGGCTGGTGCTGTCAGCTGAGATGAAGACTAGTGGCAGAGCAGGAGGGAAACGCGCAGCTGACAGTCCAGGAAGCTGAGAATGTACTGTTGAAGGGCTGGGTTTTTCTGCGGTTTCCTTTTTCTGACCATGCTGCTTATACAGGAATCTAAAAGGAGGGAGAAAGCGGTTTCAGAAGGACCTGGCTCTGGGGAGTGGGGCCCCATGTGAAGATGAAGATGCCCACGTCAGGGGGCAGTGTCCATCCCATGGTGGTGCTCTGAATTCGGCCTCACAGGAGGTACCCCAAGTCCCTGCTTCAGTGGTGTTAGGGTACATGTGGAGGAAGAGCTTAGGGGTGTCATGCAGAGGGGTTTGACACGTCAGGTACTTCTGGAGGTGTTTGTGGTCTGGTTCGGCCCTGACCCTTTATTGTCCTTTTAAGGTTTCCTCTTCCTCTCACTGTATTTCAACTGCAGCTAGGGTCACCATTGACCTGTGATGTACAGGCCTCAGTAGATGAGTGGGAATCTAGAGCATTTCCCTTCTGCCCCTGTTGGCGTTGACAGCTCGGTGAGGGGGAGGCTGTGCCTGCATCTGGCCAAATAACATCTGGAGATGAAATACTTGGTCCTTTGAGTGTTGTAGCATATCATGAAAGTTTTGTTTGTTTTCCAAAATTATTATTTTACAACACATGGGCTTTTACTGTTTAGAACAGAATAAAAAACTTAACAAAGAAAAGAAACATTTTAAAGCTAACTTTTAATTTAAAAAAATTACAGAGGGTAAAAACAAAATGAAGTTTTATTTCTTTATGGTAATGGAGAAAAAAAATAAGAACCCAAACTGGGTCAGATAGACAATAGTAGGAATAAGAAGTTCAGTCTGTATCTAATCACAGCTGAGTCCCAGTTAATCAAAAACAAATTGGGAGTGGGACTGGACTTTGTGCACTTGCAGAGAATGGTCACATTATGAGTTGGTAACACAGTCAGACAGTTTGGGGATCAGTTTCTGTATTCAGCAGCTGCATCCCTGAACGCATGCTGCCCCCGACCTGGTAGCCCAGGAACACCTAAGGCAGGAGGGTCTTGAGAGTTGCCCATCCATGGGCCCCATGCAGGGTGGAATCTGGAAGCAGAGGGTAAACCGAGTGCCTTTGAGCCCCTAGGGCCCTCACCCAGGGGATATTCTCTTTAAAGCGTTCACACACACTCATGCTGTCATCTCTGTGGGAGACACAGCATAATGTCAATCGATAGGAACACTGAAAGCTGATAATCTGAGTGCAGGTGAAGAGAGTGAAGCTGTCATATGAGTGAGCAGATGTAACAATGGAGAAGGAGCAGCAAGTCAAGGGCACTTAACATAGATGGCAGCCCTGTGCACACTGGTCATGGCGTCCTTGTCTACAGGCATACCCGTAGCTGTGTTCATCTTCCTGTTCATTACCGCAGACTTGCAGGGGAGCCCCAGGGAAGTGAATGACTGTCAGGGGCATGCAAGTGAGACACAAGCCTGGGTCTGTGTTATGGGTCTCTTTTTCAGAGTAGTCCTTAAATTCAGGGCAGAGTATACTTGAGAGCAATTTTCTTCTGGTGTGGCTTGCTTATAAAAAATTGCCATCCAAGTGATATTTCACTGACCAAAATCAGCTGCCAGAGATTTCCATCCTTGAACATCTTTGTCTGAAGGGGTAGTCCCTGTTGATATGCTGTCCCTGGGGGGCCAGTACATTATATTCTTTATCCCTCATTCCCATCTTACTCCTGGAATCTGTCCCACCCTCACTGGCTGGGAGGAGATCTCAGAGGGGTGTGAGGGTAGGGATCTGGGTCTTAGATGGCAGGGGCCCTTCAGGGATAACTTGTTTGGTGTGTTCGTGAAGGGGAGCACAGTCATGTCCTGGGCAGGTCCAGGCAGGGGCTGACTCTGGAAGGCGTGCCCACAGGGCCTGCACAGGAAGCATAGCCCTTGGACCTTCTGGCATTAGTTTGATATCTGGAGGAACCCATAGGGGAAATGGAGCCTAGTGAGGGCCCCTGTTCAGAATAATAGCAGTTTGCTAAATACCATTTAGGCTTTGTAGGTTATTGGGGAGCCCCATTTTATACACAAGGAGTCTGGGGTTGGAGGGGGTCCAGGGTCCAGTTTAGTTCTTAGTTCCTGCATGGCAGAGCCAGCCCTGGAGCCATCCTTCCCACCTCTTACCCTCCCACCGCCCATCAGGGGCAAGGTGGTTGGGTGGTGTCTTCACATCCCCAGTTCCTTCTTCAATTTGGATTCTGAGAATGCCGTCTGCTGCCTGTGGGGAGTGGACAACACTTGGTGATTTTCAAGAATGTGCTGGCAACTCCCTTCTTTCCCATGCCTGGATACCTGAAGCCCTTTGGGTTTTTGGGAGGGGAGGGATTAACACCACATTTCTTCTGGATATTGATTGGAACTGTTTTGAACTTCTCAGCTGAGTGGCCCACAATGACATGAGACCCTTATGTGTAGAGGGGGCTACTTGAGGGGGATTTATCTCTGAGGATTTTGTGTGGCTTGTCTGCTTACTCTGACCTCCTCATGATCTGATGTATGGTCACACGCCTCTCATGCATGGTAATGTTCCCTCACATTTTACAAATGACTTGCTAGTCAGAATATACATCTGGGTGACATTTTTAACAAAAAAGAATGTGTTTTTAAAGACATGCCTTAGTTCCTGCTCAGAGGAAGTTTCCTTATAGTGTGTAGAATTCATAGTCTATTGGTTAATGCCAGCTTCCCTAACGTGGAGTATTAGACTAAAAGGAACTTGGGCATAATATTCTGTTGATTGTTAGGAATTAAGTATAAATTTATTGGGATCCACTTCTGGAATGGTAGTACTAGATGCTCTGCAGACCTTCTCAGCAACACAGCAATAACTGGTGAAATTTGTCTTAAGAAAGCAATCATTTAAAATATCTGGAAATTGTCCTAAGGACATACAGAAAATGAAGGTACATTTATTCAAGAAAATCAAGCTCAGCATGACAGAAGCTATGCTCTGGCTGGGTATGGCCAAGAAGATGGGGCTCCCTGTCCCCCAAGTTTCCATCCTGGGCTAATGTTGCTCCCTGGGAGGGGCAGATTGCCAGCACGTTTCATTTCCCACAAGCTCTATGTTGCAGAGCTAAGTTACAGGAGAGGGTAGGCAGGCCCACCCATATGGTGGAGGCTCTGTGACAAGCTGAGGATACTAGGCCCCTAATTGCCCTCAATCACCCCATTTTGCTTGTAGGGGACGTTCACTTCTAGAAGAGTCAAGCCAAGAAGATCAAAGGTGCTGTCTCCACCCTGCACGCTCTTTGTCAGGTGAGGTTGTCATCCGAGAGGAGTGACCCACTGTTCTTGAGCCTAGCTCGAGGGTGTGGGGCTCAGAGATTAGATAATGTATTATAGATATACCCCAAGCCAGAGAACCAGAGTGGTAAGTAAGAAGGTTAACATAACAAACTCTGCAAATATATATTCACTTTCCTTCTCTCAGTTTCTGTAAATACATAAAGTTATATAAAGAAATAATAATATACTTTCAGGTTTGTAATATATATAGATTGACATGTATAATAATAAAACAAAAAGGAGGAAAGGGGAATAGAACTATGTAGCAGTAATGTTTCTATATGTCACTGAATCGTGTGTAAAGAAATTAAAGGTCAATAGAAAATATTCACCTAATGAAAAGTCAAGCAATAAAGGAGGAAGAGGGGAACAAAAAAGACAGGGATATCTGTGCTGTTGCCACCTTCAAAGGGCTTTTATTATAAGGGTATAAACTAGATGTTAGAGTTTGTAGTGTTTCTTTAATTTTATGTAAAAAGAAATTTTATCAGCCTTCTCTGGATAGAGCCCTCATCTGTCTCCTGTTCATTCTGGGTCTTTTTGTTAAAGATGTGTTTTAGGATTTGTACTCAGTGCACGTACACACCTGACCTGGAGGTTTCAGGGATGAAGGGAGCAGCTGCGGTGTGAGGGAGAAGCTTGGGGCTGGGAGGTGATGGTCTGGAGTTGGGTGTCCTTGCTGTGCTACAGTCAGTCTGCCTTGTGACCTTGAACTGGTCACTTTTGCATCTCTGACACCAGGTTTCAAATGTTGAAAGGTCACCCTGGGCACTCAGTGAGATAATGTCTGGTAAGTCTTATTTTTTTCCTAATTTATTTATTTATTATCTTGTATGCAATTAATAGGTTTCCAAAAACACATGTATGTGTGTGTAAACAAGGATGCTAGCATGGAAGTAAGTTCAGAAGATACAAGGAAGTAGCAGGGATTGTGAGGAACATGACTCTGTCCTAGAAGGGGGACAGCACTTAATTAGGTACCAGCTAAGACTTCATCAAAATTCTCAACTGCAGACTCTGGATGGTAGATTTTCCATATTTTGGGTTTGTGGAGATTATCCAATTCATTTCTTGAAAAATAAAGTCTGTTACTTTGTATAAAAGATGTATGGAACCAGAAGAAAAATGGGCAGTTGTCACAGTATTTAGGAAGATGCAAAGAGAGAAACTGCACTTTCACATTATCATACAGAGGTGGACAGCTGACCAGGTTAATTATTACTCTGTCTGCTTCAACATTGTGAGTTATCATACATTTTTTAGAAGCAGAACAGAAAAAGAAGGTCTTTTGCTGCATTGTTATGTGTACTTTTAGATCAGTTCCATTACCTTTTCAAACACCATGAATCGAATAAATAATTAGCTTTTTTATTGTGAGTACTTTTATTGGAGGGAGAGTCCAGTTGTAGATATTTTTCACACCCGCAAAATATCCAACATATCTGCTCTGAGAAGGAGTTTCTGCCCCCTAAAATTTAGTGCTGGTGCTTCTATCTGTTCTTCATTCTCCAAAATGATAATGGCTGACCTCTGCAGTTTTAAATATTTCACTGGCAATAAGGCAGGCACACACCATTGTTCCAGTTCTGCCTTTGCCTCCCTTACAGTGAATCACAATGATATTTCCTTTATCCTGAGCCATCCACTCATCTACTTCCTTGGTGAATGTCAGCATCTCACTCAGAGAGGGAACACTGTGATCACCAATCATTATTCTATGGACCCTATAATGGAATACTTAGGGTCATAATCTCCTTCACTGCATAGATTGTAGACTTGGTAGTGGTTGAGATACTTGGTGTCCAGGAATCATACAACTTCCTTGATGGGATTCCTATAAAAAGACACCTTTCTAGAAGATGGGAATGACATGGCAATAATACATTCAGTAATTTAAGTGAGATCTAAGTCAAATCCATCCTTATTTCCTGAAACCATCCTTCTGGACAGTGTTTCAAGATGTCTTTTTTGATAAGCCAGATGAAAAACTCTTATCAGAATGATAAGTCGTAGAATTGAAATAAAATTGCCAATCTGGGAGTATCTTTAAGAACCTTAAAGTAATAAAAAATATGAACAGTATCAACCAGTAGAGTTACCACAGTAATGACAGCATCTAATGAGTTAAGTATATCAGAAAAATAAGATCGTATCCCTTCTACAAATACTCGAAGAACCTCCATTAAAAAAACAAAGCAATTATTATGCTCAATGAAATAAGCCAGGCAGAAAAAGACAAGTATCAAATGATTTCACTCATATGTGGAGTATAAGAACAAAGAAAAAAACCGAAGGAACAAAACAGCAGCAGACTCACAGAACCCAAGAATGGACTAACAGTTACCAAAGGGAAAGGGACTGGGGAGGATGGGTGGGAAGGGAGGGATAAGGGGGAGAAAGGGGCATTACAATTAGCAGACATAGTGTGTGTGGGGGTATGGGGAAGGCTGTACAACACAGAGAAGACAAGTAGTGATTCTATAGCATCTTACTATGCTGATGGACTGACTGTAATGGGGTATGTGGTGGGGACTTGATGGGGGGTATGTGGAGGACTTGCTCATGTAATTGTATATTAATGATACCAAAATAAAAAACAAAAAACAAAAAAAAAACCCCCAAAAACAAAGCAATAGCTAAAGAAATGGAATGAAATTCCAAAGGAATATACGTTGTGTTATCAGTGACAATTAGGTCTGTAATGATGAGGGACAAATCCACAAAAGTCAGCAAAACTCCAAATATTCTGAGTGCGAAAGATGATACAATTAAGTACACAGTCCTCTTAATCACACTGTCATATGAATTAGGAAAATTGATGTCTTCGTCACCATCATCAAGTTGTTCTATTTTACTGTCATTCACGGCTCTAACACAGATTACTTTTTCCAAACTCACTTGAGTCAGAGTTTGCCCTGGAGATTCCCTCAGAGGATACTGCTGTCAATTCACTCAGCTCAGAGTTTTCATTGATGATGTCTTTACTGGTCGCTGATGTGAACTCAATCCAGTCAGAGCTACTGAAGACATTCTGGCTAGAAGACACAGCAAAGCCTGTTAGAGCCTTCTTGTCTTCACATGAATTAGGAAAATCAATGTCTTCATCACCATCATCAGGCTTGGAAAGTTGTTCTATTTTACTTTCATTGCTGGCTCCATCAGAGATTACTGATGTCAATTCATCTACATCATTCCCCTTGTTCTCATTGTTGTCAGAGGACCTAAAGAGTCACCCATAACTTTATTTTTGGACACATGAACCAGAGATATAAAGGGTCCTCCTTTAATCTCTGCATGGTGTCCTGTGGCTGAATTTAATCTAGAATTAATCTGTAAATAGTCCTTACAGGTGAACAGGGACACCAGCTCATGTTTGGTGGAAGTAGGAATTCCAAGCTCTGAGGTTTCTGCCTTTTCTTGTTCCAGGGAGGCAGGCCCAAGAACCAGGACAGGCCAAGGTAGAGACAGATTTCTGGGATGTAAGGCCAGGATCCGCTTACCTGATGCTCCTACAGAGCCAGTACTGGAATAAGAACTCTGTGTCCATGGCAACCCCAAACAACAGATTCCAGGTGGTCCTGGGATCATAGTAGAGTGGAGAATACAATACATTTGGTTCCAGATGGCAGACTTAAAAATAGACACTGTTCTCCTTAAGATCGGGGTGGGGGTGCCAAGATAAAAGATCCCAGGGTAATCTCAAAGCAGACTGTCCAGCCTGTTAGTTTTTCTCTGGCATCCAAAGGAGGGGATGCTTCTTAAATACCCTGATTCTGAAGGTTGCATTGAACTTTTGGCTTTCCATTTCCTGCTGGCCTGGCGCACGAGCTGGTTTCCTGGAAGCAAGTCCTAGTGGAATGCGCACACCCAGTGCCCTGCCCCGGCTTGCGGCCGCCTGGGGCGTCCTCTCCAGGCTGGAGGGGACTGTTGGCTGAGGCCGTAGCGGGCCTTCCACTGCGGGCCTCACAACTCCAGAGGTGCGTGTGGCCTCGCGGAGTCAGGCCGCCGCTTGCTGAGCCCCAAGGGCAGGTCCTGCAGGGGCTCAGTGCACAGCATTCAGTGGCCACTATGTGGCTTCTGTGTCCGTGCATCCCTTCTGAGGAGGCA
Source organism: Manis pentadactyla (assembly GCF_030020395.1). Lineage (NCBI taxonomy): Eukaryota > Metazoa > Chordata > Mammalia > Pholidota > Manidae > Manis > Manis pentadactyla. Next base: position 153,609,880 of record NC_080020.1, on the reverse strand, counting down.
GCCCCCGACCTCGAGGTCTGCAGGACACAGGCGGCCTGAAGGCCTAATTTAAACCAGGTTCCCCCAATGGGTATTTGAAATTCAGTCATTCTTTTAAATTAATGACCAAAATAACTGGAGGCTTGGTGAGGTTAAGTATTTTGCCCAAAGCTACATACTTCCTTAGTAGCAAAGTTGAGAATCAAACTCAGATCTATCTGACATCAAGTAATAGGATTTCCTCCACTTCATGTCCATGCCTGAAATTCCACCAGGCATTTTTCCCACGCCCTGTCATTAGAATGTAAGTGGTCCTGGAATGTTCCTATCTTAAGCCATCCTCAGCCAACACCTAAGGGCAAGCAGGAGGGAAGGACAGCAGAAGGGGGTTTGGAGCCTCCGGCAAAGAGGTGAAAGGGTGAAAGGACATGAGGGATACATTTCCAGCTTTCCCAATCTGTCAGCCTCAGAGATGGACATTGAGCCTCCTAAAAATCCCTTCTGGGAAAGAGCTCTGCAGCACCCCTCTTCTGTGGGAGTACAGTTTTCTGGGAAGGGAGTTAAGCACCATGACTTTGGCTACATAGATGAAATCTTTCTGGGGGTGGTTCGGTCATTTATATCAAGAGCTTTGCAAAAATGCTTAGTTTTTGACCCAGTCTTACTGTACAAAACCCCCATGCTGAGCTTAGAGCACTGAATACATACAAATGTTCAGTAAATAAGTAAAAAAAAGAGTATGCTACACGCTGTATGTAGAAATTGGTCCCAAAGATATAGCTGTCTAGGGATTATGAGTGACTTTTATGTTCTCAGTATTTGTCCTCATCTTTTATTCTTGTTTCTTTTTGTTTCTAACTAGAGAAAGCCATTGTTCTTGTCTCTCTGACATTCATCCCCTTTCGTTCATAACTGCAACCCCAGTTCCTCATCCTCAATGCTATTGTATTCCTGTCCATGTATTCTAGGCAGGGTGGGCTCGTGACCAAGGCATGGACAATCAAAAACATCCTGCCTGGCCACAGTGATTGGTTCAGGGATGAGCATGTGACTTGAACCCAGCCAATGGGATTCAGTTCTGAGACTTCTGTTGGAAATATTGGGAAAGAGAACTATTTTTCAGGGATATTTTGAAGCCAATGGGAGGTTAAGTCTGTTGGCAGCCCTCCAGCTACACAGCTCCCAAATAGGGGTGCCCCCTTCCTCGTTGTGGGGGATGGTGTGTGAAGTTTAGAGCTGAAGTCTTCCTCACCCTCAACTACAGCCTCTGAAGTTCTCCTGACATTGTTCCTTTGGCTCGAGTAGGCCTTCTAGACTCAGTGTTGCAATGCCCTTGGGATTCATTGTATGAGCTAATAAGTAAAATCAGAGTCCTCTTAGTATGGGGCTTGGTGAAAGTAACACCCAGACAGGAACTAATAACCCAGTGAGGTGGGCAAGATCAAGTAGCCAAGGACAGCATCCAAGTTCACCTGTCCTTGCCCTGTAACTCCCTGAGCATATCAAAAAATTTCCTTGGGTGGCAGTAAAGAAAGCAATGTGGGTCAGGATGCTTTAAGGAAGAGAAAATGTGAGATTGGGGTATAAAAAGCAGGTTGAAGGAGAAAAGACATTGCTGGGCCTGAAGAATTAAAAATGCTCAGACTGACTTCCAGAGAGTCCTTGGCAGTGTTAGAAGTCAGAGGTTTTGCTCCTTACTCTAAGCAAGTAGTAATTTTTGTGAACTAACAGGACATTAAAGAAAACATTTTCTTGGTTGGATGACCACCAAAAGTAGCCAGGAGAGACTAATTGCACTTCTAAATCCATTTGTTTTAGATTTTGCTAATGAATCCAGCAGACATCTCAGGGATACTGAAGTGGGATTGAGGGTGGCAGGAGACACACAAGTTCCCTTCCCATCCATGTTCACACTGAGCCATCAAACATTCAACCAGGTGCTGGCATCATAGGGCACCTAATGAAAATGTGTCACAATTTTTTTATTCTAAGTCACAAATGCATCATGTAAGAAGTTGAGACTGTGGATTCATTAAGGACCAGTTGGTTAAAGTCTGGGATTATAGTCCTTTCACAGTTATTTGCAGGGGAGATTGCCTTCCCCAGAAAAATATATTGCCTAATTGGGAGCATAAACTTCTGCTTTGATACCTGTAGCATTCTGTCTTTTTATTATTATTCTTATTAAGGTATCATTGATATACATTCGTATGAAAGTTTCACAGGAAAAACAATGTGGTTATTACATACACCCTTATTATCGAGTCCCCCCCATACCCCATTGCAGTTGCTGTCCATCAGTGTAGTAAGATGCCACAGAGTCCCTGTTTGTCTTCTCTGAGCTACAGTGTCTTCCCTGTGACCCCACACACCATGTGTACCTATCATGATACCCCACAATCCCCATCTCCCTCCCTCCTCACCTGCCTTCCCCCACTCTTCCCCTTTGGTGACCACTAGTCCCTTTTTGGAGTCTGTGAGTCTGCTGCTATTTTGTTCCTTCGGTTTTGTGACATTCTGTCTTTAATGAACACATATATTGGTCCCACTGGCTTTGAACTGAGATCTGGCTTGATGTGATAGGTATTCGCTGTTCAACATGCTCATCTAACTTATTCTTGTTGAAAGCTCTTAAAGGGATTTAAATTTATTTTTGAGTTAGGATAAGCTCCTCACTTTTCCTCCATTATGATAAACATTGTGCTGGTTATGGGCCTGTTCTGGAGGCTGAAAGTCCGAGATCAAGGTGATGGCAGATTTGGTTCCTGGTGAGAGCCTTCTTCCTGGCTTGCAGATAGCTGCCTCCTTGCTGTGTTCTCCGTGGTGAGAGAGCTGTCTGGGAAGTGTTAACCAGCTCTCCCCACCCCCTCCTGTCCCAGATAGGGAGATGGGGGAGGAGAGAAAGGGGGTTCAGATTCTCTGCCTCACAGTGAGGGCTCTGTGCCCTTTGTAAGCAGAATGCAGGGCTGCTTCACCACCTCTGGTCCTTGTGCAGGGCACTAGATAAGAGGATGTCAGGCACAGTCTTTTAGGTGTGTTGTTACCCCCCTCCTAAGTTCATATGTTGAAGCCCTAACCCCCAATGTGACTGTATTTGGAGATTGTGTCTCTAAAGAGGTAATTAAGGTTAAATGAGGTCATATGGGCAGGGCCCTAATCCAGTAGGATTGGTGTCCTTATAAGCAGAGGAAGAGACACCAGGCAGGGCATACATGGGAGAGTCCCTGTGAGGGCACAGCAAGAAGGCAGTGGCTGCCTGCCATGGAGGAGGGCCGCAGGAGACCCAGCCTGAGGCCTGCTGGCACCTGGATCTTGGACTTCTGTCTCCTGAACTGTGAGAAGGTAGATTTCTGTTATTCGAGCTCTCAGTCTGAGGCATTTTGGTATGGCAGTCTGAGCAGACTAATAAGACACATGTCTCTCGTGGAGTCTAGTGTTCCTTCTTGGTGCCCAGCAGCATTACTGCCAAGCTCTGCCCCACTGAGGAGCAGGAAAGCAGCCGCACTCAAAATTATAAAAGTACAAGCCCGAAAGATCATTAGAAATAAAATGGCTGTTTTGGAGAGTGTCCTCTCTGAACTCCTCCTGGTGTATTTAATGACCAGCCTGGTGACAGAAGCCCTCTGAGTGGCAGAGTCAGCCTGTTGCAGGGGCTGCAGGCTTGGTTGGTGTGTGTGATGATACACTCGAGCAGGGTTGCATGGCAGACCGACCCCAGAAATGCCAGGCTTGTGTTGGATTGCGAGCCTGCCTCCCTACTTTCCCCCTTGAAATGGTGGCAAATAATCACATGGTATATTTAGAACTGATTTACAGTTCCTCTGTGCAAACCTTTCCTTGGGTACATGGTTTAATCCTCTCATCCAGCCTTGTTTTAAGATCTACAGAGTGCTATATTTATTTGACTTTATTTGAAATTTCAAGGCTTTTCAGAATGCTGTTCCAAGAAATCTGATGAATACAGAACTCTAGAACTTAGGCCTTAAGGACTGAACTACTGATATGTTTGTGGGCTTTCTTATGACTTAACTGCTCCCCACTTTCTCTAGACCATCTAGAGCAGGACAGCTAAAAGCCCCCTTGGAATTAGTGTCAGAAAGTCTTAAAAAAAATTTTTTTTTAACAAACTTTATTTTTAGAGCAGTTTTAGATTCATGGCACCATTGAGCAGAAAGTACAGAGTTCCCATATGCCCTTTGTCCCTACACAGAAAGTCTTTTGACTGTGCCATTGTAATCAAGGACAGAAGGGGAAGATTGTCCTGTTTAGAGAAGTAATATATTTTTTGGCTACACTGACACCTTCAGTGAAGGCAGGGTGTCAGGCTGCCCACCCCAGTCTGCATCTTGAATGGCCTGGCTCCCAGCAGTGCATCACTGGGTCTAGTGTGGACCCGATGGAGCCACAAGAGGTGTCATTGGCAAGCCCAGATCTAATTCCTAAGGAAGCCTTCCTACTGCTCACAACCTCAGACTGTATTATTCTCCAGAAAGAACATGTCATTTGAAGATTTAAATCCTAAATCCTACCTCTTCAAAGCATTTTTGCCTTTGTATCTCACTTGATGCTTAGCAAGGCCTGTTGTCACTTAAATTTAACTTAGTAGCTTGTGGCCTACAAAGCCTTCACATACTCACTTTCTTAACAGAGATTTGCAGCCAGACTTTAAGATGGGAATGTCTCCCCACTGTCATAACAGAAGACATGGGCTCAGAGTCAAGCCTTCCCACAAATGGTTGGTTGGTGTTTGGGGATAGAGATGGGATGCTGGGTGCTCCATTCACTCCGCTTCAGGCCCAGTGTCCTGAAGGGGATACACCTGCCACTGGAAGGATGGATGCAAGCCATATATGTGCATAGTTACATTTTTTAATGTACATACTTAAATATTTAACTAGTTCAAAATACTATGTTAGAAATTTAAGTTAAAAAATTTATGTAAAGAAAAATCTTTGAACACTAGTGCAGGCTCACAGTACAAGTCATGACCCTTGAGTACCTGCCATTTAGAAAGTACTGCATATCTGAGCTAACTGTGCAAGATGACCAGAGTGGGAGTCAGAGTCTGCTGTCTGTCCAGCCTTGCTCGTTGTCCATGGAATGATTTGAGGCACACACACCCCTCTTCTCTGAACCTGGATGTCATCACTGAGACAGAGAGTGACGATTTCCCTGTGACTGGGGCAGGCTTTGTTGTAAGGAGCAAGTGACAGAGCAGAATAAGCACATTCATACCATTTTGGACTCTCTACCAGTGTAGGATAGTAGATTGGGGGAAATGAGTCGGGGGGAGTGGGCCACATCCAACAGCGGGGATACCAAAATGCCCAGAGTTTGTGATTTGCTTGAGATCTCATAGCTGAATTAAAATCTGTAGTGGACCCAGCAGTCCATGGGCTCCAGCTCTGTGTCACTTGCATTTCCATGACACGCCTCTGCCCCTTATGTGTTGATGAGCACACTGATTGCTGTGCTCTGCTTAGCTGAGCAGTGTGGGAGGGCTACAGCTGCACTGCTGTTAGGAGCTCTGGCCCAGTGCACTGTCTCTGACTGATCCAAGACTTGAGTAGTCTCATACAGCAGTGCCTGCTCCTTCCCACACAGTATTCCAGAACCATGTGAGTGGGTTCACACCTGCCCAGTGGCTGTGCATCTGGTCCTTTCTAGATCTTATTCTTCGCTAAACCCTGGGAATGGTGCTGGATGATAGTCCTATAGGTGTTAGGTGATAGCTGTGTGGGGCTGGCTGAGTTCTCTAGATGAGAATCTTCCATCTGGTGCAGGCCTGTCACCCTGGCTCTCCCGTCAGTGTCCTGGCCTGCACCGAAGGAGGCAGGGCCTCAAGTCGTCTGGTAATGGGTATTGAGGTGCCTTGGAGGAGGTACCTGCTCAATGCTACATTCCAGTTCTTTGTTTTTCTACAAATTTCTTCTAGTGGGAGGTGGGAGCAGCTCTAAAAAAATGAATTTTGGAGGCACATTTTCTTGATCTCTTTATTATTCCACTTCTAAGAATGTTAAGAAAAATGTGAAAGCACAAGTATAGATTTTAATTGGTTTTATCTGTCACAACTCATGGTGTGATGGTGATTTTACGTATGGTATATGACAGGTAGATGCTTTATGGGAGCCTTTGTTCTCAGTGTATCCTGAACATTTCAGAGCTCAGCTGAAAATTTTTGAGAAAAAGAAATAATGACGAAAGTATCTCTTGATGTTTTTCTTATTATTCCAATCTTCCTGGAGCAAGGCCATAGTGAAAGAAAGGGGAGATGGTTCTGGCAGCTTGCTTGAGCAGCCTTACTAGTACACAGCTGAGGGTGAGGCCTCCTGGGAGGGCCTGCTTCCAGGTGAAAGATGGCCCTGGCATATATGATATTTGCTGATAGGCCTGACATCACTTGGCCTCTTCCATTACTAAGCAGTTTTAGTTCCCTTTGTGGTTGTTGATGTCGTTAGGCCTTATTTTTCACTTGCAGAATTGAGTAGTGTTTCCTTTGGCACTAGAGAGTGGTGCTGACTTTAAGTTTAGTTGTTCTGATGATGGAATGACCTTTGGAAGTCCCTGAGGACTTGCTGGGAGAAGGGAGTTGTCGTTTATGTGTTGATCATGGAGATCTACTTTGTGGCAGGTGCCATTTTGGCCCAGTCTTGCCAGGCCTGAGCTGTTTTGTACCAAGTAAGCAAGAGGTTTGTTTTCAAAAGCCCAGAGGAGAGTTCAAGAGAGTACCTAGCATTTTCAGGTGTATTTGCACAGTCAGGTTCTAGAGAGCTCTTCATTGTCTACTAGCTGAAGCCCAGCTCTGTGGTCTGCTAGTAGTGGCTCCCCAGAATTGACCCTGTCCTGGCTTTCCAGCCCATTCTCCCTGTCCCTTAGAATGCTGGGCTTCCCTGTCTCCTGCATTAATTATCCCTGAGCTTGCCTGTCCCTTCTGAAGTTAGGTGTGTCCACGTTGCATCTGGATCATCACTGGCCAATTGAAGGTTTCTTCCTCACCTCCCTCTTAGCCTGGGGCATGCGTTTTGTTTTGTCTTGGTGTTATGTGAATGTCTTACTCCTTGTTACGCTGTTGGGTCCTTGCAGGCAGGTACCTCTTCTGACTCCCCTGTGGGTCTCTAAGTGCCTGGCCTGGCACCTGTTGAACAAGTGAGTGAACAACTATGGCTCCCGATTGCGGGCTCTCATGAATGCTCCCATCAGAGGGTGTTGCAGGCCTTCAGGCCAGGCTTGCCAGCTGGGGACAGGAATATCCCCAGAGCTGCTCTCTGTCCTCTGCCTCCTGATCCCTCTCCACTGGCCTGATCTTCACTGGTGTCTGGGGAGAGGTGCCTCACCATGTGTTGCTGCCAAGCGGGAGGAACCTGAGTCTCTCCTCACCTAGTTGAGCTATCACCTGCAGCACTCGTGGGCAGCCTTGGCACTGCCCAGAGAAATGCAGGGGCCTCAGAGTCACTGCCTGTGGCTCTCTTTTTAAAATGGCTTTTCTTGTGTTTTCATAATGCCTGCCACCTTCAGCTTTGTGATAAGAGCTGTGGCCAGGCTGCTGTGGGAGAGGCCCCTGGGAGGCTCCGCATTGCCAGGGTCAGCAACATGCTGCAGGCTACCTTTGAAGGGGACACACTGATGGTGTGACCAGCTCTGACCAGGCCCTGATGGAAGGGAAGATTGGGAAAGACTGGGGAGGGGACCCTGGGGAGAGTCCCAGCTTTTCCAGCCTTGGCATGTCCTTTCCTCCTTGCATAGATGCACAGGTGAAATATGGGGAACAAAGGACTATTTTGTGCCAGATTAACCTCCCAACTGGTCAGCCATAGAGTTGGTTTGCCTGTCAATCCTGTCACATCACGTCATCTAAGAGAAAAAACAAAAATAAAACAACACAACAAGCAATACAACTGAGTAGCCGAACCTGTGGAATCCTCTCCAGAGAGGTCTCAGAAAATTCAGGGCATCCTGCTTTTCATTTTTATGGGAGAATGTGGGGCACTGTCCTTTCAGTCTTTTCAAGGTGTTCTACCTGACAGTGACTGGTTAAAACAGTTAACTTGTTAACCATTTTTGTAGCTAAAGTAAGCAGATAATATACTACTTTGCCAGAGACTTACATATAGAAAAGTTTGCAAAATGTGTGGCCCTCTTTATGTTTCCAAGATCTGTAGAAGCCCGAGACTTCTCGGCCGGATCCGGTTCGTTGGTGCAGAAGCTAACTGGGGACTGGTTTGGGTGCTGCCCACTCGGAGGCCGTGGGTAGCTCACCCCAGTCCCCTGGCTTGCTGCCGCCTTACTCCAGAAATAACTTTGTCTTCCTGGCATTTCATCGATCTGTGGTTGTTCATTGACATTTATAGCCCTTTATGGAATTTTGCTGCTAAGAAAACTTTTATATCCGTTCATGAGGCCAACTTTGACACCTTTGAATTAGAAAACAAGCTTTCCTAGTGATTATAAAAATAAACTCAGTCTGCCCATCTCCAGTCATCTGAAGCACATGAAACTTTCTTTTTTTTCTTTAATTGAAGTGTAGCTGATATCTAGTATTGTACTAGCTTCAGGTGTGCAACATAGTGATTCAGCATTTATATGCATTATGAAATGATCACCACAATAAGTCTGGTTACCATCTGTCACCATACAAAGCTATTATAATATTGTTGACTGTGTTCCCTATGCTGTACTTTTCATCCCTGCGACTTATTTATTTTATAATTGGAAATTTGTACCTCTATTGCCTTCACCTATTTCACCCATCTCCTCACTTCTTCCTCTCTGGCAACCACCGGTTTATTCTGTTTCTGTTTTATTTGTTTGTTTGTATTGTTTTTTAGATTCTACATGTAAGTAAAACCATATGGTATTTGCCTTTTCTGTCAGACTTATTTCACTTAACATAAATGTTGTCACAAATGGCCAGGTTCCATTCTTTTTTATGGCTAAGTAATATTCCATTATGTATATGTACCACATTTTCTTTATCTGTTTCATCTATTGATGGACCCTTAGGTTACTTGCATATATTGGCTATTATAAATAATGCTGCAGTGAACATAGAGATGCATATATCTTTTCAAATTAGTGTGTTAGTTTTCTCTGGGTAATTACCCAGAAGTGGAACGACTAGGTCATATAGTAGTTCTATTTTTAATTTTCTGAGGCACCTCCATTCTGTTTTCCTTAGTGGCTGCACCAGTTTACATTTCTACCAACAGTATGCAAGGGTTCCCTTTTCTCCACATCTTCCGCCATGCTTGTTAGTTATTGTCCTTTTGCTGATGGCCACTCTAACTGTTATCAGGTGATATCTCATTTTGGTTTTGATTTGCATTTTCCTGATGATTAGTATTATTGAGCATCTTTTCATGTGTCTGTTGGCCATCTTTATGTCTTCTTTGGAAGAATGTCTATTCAGTCCATTTTTTAATTGAGTTTGTTTTTTTGGTGTTAAGTTGTGTGAGTTCTTTATATATTTTGGATATCAGCCTCTTATTGGATATGTCATTTGCAAATAACTTCTATTCAGTAAGTTGCCTTTTTGTTTTGTTGATGGTTTCCTTCACTGTGCAAAAGCTTTTCAGTTTGATGTAGCCCCACTTGTTATTTTGTTATTTTTTCTTTTGATGTCCTTGCCCAGGAAGACAAGACAAAAAAAATTGCTGACACCGATGCCCAGGAGTTTACTTCCTATTTTTTTTTTTTTAGGAGTCTTATGGCTTCAGGTCTTACATCTAGATCTTTAATCCATTTTGTGTTAATTTTTTTATTTTTATTTTTTTATTTGATATCATTAATGTACAATTACATGAGCAACATTATGGTTACTAGACTCCTCCCATTATCAAGTCTCCACCACATACCCCATTATAGTCACTGTCCATCAGTGTAGTAAGATGCTGCAGAATCACTACTTGTCTTCTCTGTATTATACTGCCTTTCCCGTGCCCCCTGTGTTTATTTTTGTACATGGTGTAAGTAAATGACTCAGTTTCATTTTTTTGCATGTAGCTGCCTGGTTTTCCCAGCACTATTTATTAAAGAGACTATCTCTCCCCCATTTTATAGTCTCGCCTTTTTTGTTGTAGATTAATGGACCACATGAACGTGGGTTTATTTCTTGGCTCTTATGCTGTTCTGTTGAACCATGTCTGTTTTTGTGCCAGTACCGTACTGTTTTGATTACTATATGTTTGTAGGATAGTTCAAAATCTGGGTGTATGATACCTCTAGCTTTGTTCCTTCTCAAGATTGCTTTGGCTATTTAGTGTCTTTTGGGTTCTGTACATTATTTGTTCTAGTTCTGCGAAAGATGCCATTGATACTGTGACAGAGATTGCATTTAATCTGTAGATTGTTTTGGGTAGTATGGACATTTAAACAATATTAATTCTTCCTATCCATGAGTATGTATATTTTCTCCATTTATTTGTGTAATCTTCAATTTTTTAAATCAGTATCTTACAGTTTTCAGAGTATAGGCTATAGGCCTTTCACATCTTTGGTTAACTTTATTCCTAGGTATTTTATTCTTTTTGATGCAGTTGTAAATAAGATTGTTTTCTTAATTTCTCTTTCTTCTATTGGTGTATAGAAATGCAAAAGATTTTTGTATATTGATTTTGTATCCTGAGACTTTATTGAATTCATGTATTATTTCTAATAGTTTTTTGGCAGAATCTTTAGGGTTTTCTATGTATAATGTAATGTCATCTGCAGATAGTGACTTTTTTACTTTTTCCTTACAAATTAGGATGCCTCTTATTTCTTTTTCTTTTCTGATTGCTGTGGCTAGGACTTCGATTACTGTGTTGAATAAAAGTGGCAAGAGTGGGCACCCTTGTCTTGTTCCCGATATTAGAGGAAAAGCTTTCAGCTTTGCGCCATTGAGTATGATGTTAGCTGTGGGTTTGTTGTATATGGCCCTTATTATGTTGAGATATTTTCCCTCTGTACCCACGTTGTTAAGAGTTTTTATTCTGAATGGATGTTGAACTTTGTCAAATGCTTTTTGCATCTGTTGAGATGATCATATGATATTTATTCTTCATTTGTTCATGTGGTATATCATGCTGATTGCTTTGTGGCTTTGAATCATTCTTGCATCCATGGAATAAGTCCCACTTGATTGTGGTGTATGATCCTTTTAATGTATTGTTGAATTAGGTTTACTAATATTTTGTTGAGGATTTTTGTGTCTATGTTCATCAGGGATTTTGGCATGTAATTTTCTTTTTTTGTAGTGTTTTTGTTTGGTTTTGATATCAAAGTAATGCTGGCCTTATGGAATGAATTTGGGAGTGTTCCTTCCTCTTAAACTTTTTTGGAATTGTTTGAAGAGGATAGATAGTAACTCTCCTTTAAATGTTTGGTAGAATTTACCTGTGAAATTCTGAACTTGGACTTTTGTTTGGCGGGAGCTATTTAATTACTGTTTAATTTCATTACTAGTTATCACTCTGTTCAGATTTCGTATTTCTTTCTGATTCATTCTTGAAAGACTGCATGTTTCTAGGAATTTATCCATTTCTTCTAGGTTGTCCAGTTTATTGGCATATAATTTTTTTGTTGTGATCTCTTACAATCCTTTATGTTCTGTGGTGCCACTTATAACTTCTTTTATTTCTGATTTGTATATTTGAGTCTTCTTTTTTCATGAATCTACATAAGGGTTTATCAATTTTGTTTATATTTTCAAAGAACCAGCTCTTAGTTTCAATGTCTTTTTTGTATTTTTTTCAGTCCCTATTTCATTTATTTCCACTCTGATCTTTATTATTTCCTTCCTTCTAGTATTTTTGGCTTTGTTTTTCTTATTCTAGTTCATTTAGGTGTAAAGTTAGTTTATCTGATATTTTTCTAATTTCTTGTGGTAGACCTGCTTCCCAATAACTTCCCTCTTAGAACTGCTTTTCCAGATCCCAAAGGTTTTGGAGTGTTGTGTTTCCATTTTCATTTGTTTCTAGGTAATTTTTGATTTCCTCTTTGATTTCTTCACTTACCCAGTGGTTGTTCAATAGCATGTTGTTTAGCTTCCACATGTTTTTTTTTCCCAGTTTTTCCTTGTAATTGATTTGTTGTTTCATACTGTTTTGATCAGGAAAGATACTTGATATGATTTCAATGTTCTTAAATTGATTGAGACTTCTGTGGCCTGTTGTGTATGTTTTTTTATTAAGCAATTTGGATTTTACTTCTAGATCTGTGATTCTAATTTAAAAGTTTTTACTTTTTGGCTGCAGAAATTTTTTATTCAAATGAAAATTTCTCCAAAACCCCTTTGTATAAAAACTAGGTGGGAGGGAAGCTGGAGCAGGGTGGAGTCTGCAAGCCTGTCCACTTGACTGCCTCCCCCATCACCACAGCTGTGCTGCAGGGGAGACTGGCAAGAGAGAGGAGAGAGGGGCAAGGAGGGGAAGCTAACTCGAGCTCCTTAGCCTGGTGGGATCTGGGGCCCAGAGCACTTGGCCACCCTTAGTCACACTGGACATTGGAGATTCTTCCTCAGGATGTAAGACAGAGGCTGAGCATCTTCAAACATTTATTAAACACACCCCTGGGTTCGTCCTGGGCTGGGGGGCTGAGCTCCTAGGTGGGGGAAGACAGAAACACTAGGGGTGAGTGCAGTGCCCAGGGGAAGTACAGGGTGCTCGAGGGTGCTTGGCAGACACTTACGATCAAAGACAGATTTGTGGAAGCAGCAAATGCTTGGGAAGAACTTGGAACAGTTCGTAAGAGTGAGCCTGGCAAAGAATCTGGGAAGGTGTTCCAGGCAGAGGGAACAGCACAGGCACAGGGCAGAGACATGCCTCAGTGCAGCCAGTATAGATAGAGATCTGAGGCAGTTCAGGTTCACAGAGGGGAGATGGAAAGCTAGGAATGAGACAGGCAGGAGGTGGGCCTTGAGTGCTGCTCTGAGGCAGTAGGTCTTCATTGCCTGCCAGACACCTGCCAGCCTGACCCCTTCTCCCTCAGAACTTGGTGGCTGGCATTGAGGAAAACATACTTATGTGATCCATCTTGGAGAATATTCCAAGTGCATTTGAAAAAAAGAAAGAATTCTGGTTTTGGATGGAATGTTCTGTATGTAACTGTTTAAATCCGTCTGTCTAATGTGTCATTTGAAGCCACTGTTTCCTTACTGATTTTCTGTCCGGATGATCTATCCATCGATGTAAATGGAGTGTTAGTTATAGACCCCTACTGTTATTGCATTACTGTCAGTGTTTCCCTTTATGGATGTTAATATATGCTTAGTATATTTAAGTGCTCCTATGTTGGATGCATAGATTATTTATAATTGTTATATTGTGTTGCTGGATTGATCCATCTATCATTATGTAATGTCCTTCTTTGTCTCTTGTTACAGTATTTGTTTTAAAGTCTATTTTGTCTCATACAAATACTGCTACTCCAGCTTTTTTGTTTTCACTTTCATGGACTGTCTTTTTCCATCCTTTCACTTTCAGTCTGTATGTGTCTTAAGGCTAAAGTGAGTCTCTTATAGGGAGTGTATAGGTGGGTCTTGTTTTGTTTATGCATTCAGTCACCCAATGTCTTATGATTGTAGCATTTAGAACATTTACATTTAAAGTAATTATTACCATTTTGTTAAATGTTTTCTGGTTGTTTTGTTGTTGTTCCCTGTTGCATTCTTCTCTTGCTCTTTTCCTTTGAGGTTTGATGACATTTTTTAGTGTTGTCCTTTGATATTTTTATTTTTTGTTTATCTGTTAAAGGTTTTTGGTTAGTGGTTACCATGAGGTCATATGTAACACCTTACTTAGTATAGGGTAGTCTGTTTTGTGTTGATGGTCACTTAAGTTCAAACAAAATCTGAAAGTACTACATTTTTATTCCCCCCTATATTTTATATAATTGATATCATACTTTACATCTTTTAATTTTGCATATCTCTTGACTAATTTTTGTAGATATAGTTGATTTTACTCCTTTTGCCATTTATACTAAATGCTACCTTTATGAATGATTGACATACCACTGCCTTTACTATATGTTTACTTTTACCAGTGAAATTGTTTTTCTTTCATAATTTTCTTACTTCTTTTATGGCCTTTTCTTTTCTGCTTAAAGAAGTCCTCTTAACATTCCTCATAATGCAGGTTTAGTGGTGATCAACTTTTTTAACTTTTGTCTGTCTGGGAAATTCTTTTTCTTGCCTTTAACCTTTAAAGTTTTGCATGATAACCTTGCTGGGTAGAATATTCTTGGTTGTAGGTTTTTTCCCTTTCAGCACTTTGAATATATCATACCACTTCCTTCTGAACTGTAAAGTTTCTAATGAAAAATCAGCTATTAGTCTTATGGGTGGTCTCTTGTAGCTAACTAGTTGTTGCTTTTTCTCTTGCTGCCTTTAAGATTCTTTATGTTCAATCTTTGCCATTTTAATTATTGTGTGTCTTGGTGTTGACCTCTTTGGTTTCATCCTGTTTGGACCTCTGACTGATTCCTGGACCTGGTGTCTGTTTCCTTCCCCAGGATAAGGATGTTTTTGGCTGTTATTTCTTCAAATAAATTTTGTACCTTTCTCTTTTCTCTCTCTTCTACTTCTGGGATTTAATGCAAATGTACAATTGATGTGTTCTAGGGGTCCTTCAACATTTCACCATTAAAAAAAATTCATTTTTCTTTTTGCTCTTCAGCTTAAATGATTTCCACTACCTGTCTTCTGGAGCACAGATCCTTTCTTCTACATACTGTAATCTGCTATTGATTCCCTTTAGTGTATTTGTCATTTTAGTTATTGTATTCTTCAGCTCTCATTGAATCTTTTTAATATTTTTTATCTGTTGAAGTTCTCACTGAGTTCATCCACTCCTCTCCCAAATTCAGTGAGCCTATTTATGACTATTACTTTGAGCTCTTTATCAGGTAGATTGTTTATCTCTATTTCACTTAGCTCTTTTTCAGAGCTATCTTCAAGACCAGGATATGTAGCTGACCTACCTGGTACAGAGAGTCAAACAAAATGTTCTGAAAAAATGCTAAGTGACACTATCTTTCATTTGGGATGTATTCCTCTGTCTTCTCATTTTGTCTGACTCCCTGTGTCTGATTCTATGTACCATCTCCTGGTCTTGCAGATAGTGGCCTTATGTGGAAGGCTTTGTATGGGGCCTTCAGCACAATCCCCCTTATCACCAAAACCAGGTGTTCCAGGAGTGTCCCCCATGTGGGTTGCATGCACCCTCCTGTTGTGGCTGGGCTGCAACTGCTGTGGGTATGCTGGTGGATGGAGTTGGCCCCTGGCCTGGCTGTTGGCAGTGACCATCTGGGATCACTGTGGCACACTGGGGGGCAGGGCTGTTCCCTGGGGAGACTGGCTCAGGGGCCTGGCTGTGGCTGCTGTGGGCATGCTGGTTGGTGGAGTTAGTTCTTGTGTGTCTGGGTGTGAGACCTGGCAGTGACTGTTGTGGGCATGGTGGTGTGAAGGACTGATCCTACCTCCTCCCCTGGGCAGGAGTCCCCCTGGAAGGGGGCTATTCCTGGCTAAGGCTCCCTGCTGATTACAGTGGGAGGGTAGGTGCTTTGGGTGGGGCACAGATCCTGACTGAGGTTGCCTGCCAGGTGTGACAGGGCAGGAGCCACTTTGGAGGGCACCTGCAAGGTGGGCAGATCGAGCGGGGTGGGTCTGCAGGGGAATGTCAGAGCAGGACAAGTGGAGCTAGCATGGCAGATGGAAAGCGTCAGAACTGGCACCTATAAGCACTGGGCCAGCTGGGCTGAAGGAGGGCAAGAAAAATGCCCCCCTCCCCCACCCCAGTGCTTCTGTTCCTGGAGAAAGTTCCTGATCCTTTAGCATATGCCCTAAAATTAGTAAATTATCTCCTTCAGTATTTTTCAAACTGCTGCCCCTATGCTGGGTCTCAGAGCAAGAGAGATTGTATGCAGACCCTTTAAGAGCATAGTCTTGGTTTCCTGTAGCCTTCTGACTCTCCTGGAGTTAAGCCCCAGTATTTTCAAAGCTGTCCAAGTTAAGCCATGCTGATTTTCAAAGCCAGGCATCATGGGGCTCGTCTTCCCAGTGCAAATCCTGGGGTGGGTGATGCCTCATGTGGGCCTGGAACTCCTTTCTTCTTGGGGAGAACCTCCATACTGGCAATGATCCCTCCTACTTGTAGGTTGCCGTGCTGTGGGTTTGATTCCTGCCCAGCTTGTGTCTCTGCCCCTCCTACCCTTCTCATGTGGCCTTTTCTTTTTCTTTAGCTGTGAAAGTTGTTCTGTTGGCCTTCAGGTCACTCTAAGAGAGTTGCTCTCACTGTAGTTGCAGCCTTAGGGTATCCGTGGAAGGAGGTGAGCTCAGAGCTTCCCACTCTGCCATATTCCCCTCACCTCTCTGAAGCACATGGAATTTTCAAAAAATTTTTTTTTTAGTCAGGCCGTGTCAGTGGCAGTCTAGAAAGAAATAATGTGTTTGGAGTGAACCTGCAGGGGCCTCTCCAGGCCAGGCACCATCCTGCTGAAGGTACTGGATTGAGGATGGCAAGGGGACAGCAGGAGGTTGGAGGCACGGGGCTGCCATAGCTTGGAAACTGCTTGTGGCTTGGGTGCTTGTGCACAGGTACCAGAACTTGAAATAAGCAGGAGGCCATCTTATCAGGTAGCCTTAGGGGCTGGATCATCGTTTGTTTTCCCAAACTTCATGAATATGGGTTTTTTTAAGTTGTCTGGATATCAAAGTACTACGCTAATCATTTATTTCCTAGTATACAAAATAAAAGCCTGGCTCCATCACTGCTCACTGACCTGGCGTAAAGCTGAACATGGAGCTTCCCATTTTGAAAAGCCTTGGGCAGCATTGGGCCTGGGTCTGGCCAACCCCCTGGAAGCTGGGGTGGATGCCCAGCTTCCCTTCCAAGAGTGGACTTTGCTGTGAGGTTTGCAGAAAGCCCCAGGCAGGTCTTTGGGACTTCCCATGCCTTCCAAGTAGGCCGACCTTGGTCAAGGCCTGTGTTTCCCCACATTGGGCCTGCCACTGTTACACATCCAGCCACTGCCCGGGTGGTGAACTGGTTCTCTTTCCCTGTAGGGTACCCTTGACAAACTGAAAAAAGACTTGGGAGTTTTTGTAAGGAGAGAGAGCATGCGTGTTTTATTCTTATGTTTTGGAATGTGTGTCCCCAGTGTGACTGTTTCCCAAAGAACTTTGACACTTCACTTACTAAACCAAGATATTCTACACTGAATGAAAAAAGCATGTTGGGAACAATAAAGAGAAGGAAACAGAAAAACAAAACAAAACCCCACAGTAGTCACACAAGAGCAGAGGAACCCCTGCTAATCAGGTTAATATGTCACCACAAAAACTGGGACTTGCTGGTTAGGGGCTGGTGCATTTCGCACTCCACTTTCCTTTTGGATGACACCACTTCTGTATGATATTTATATAAGCCCCGTCTCTACTCTCAGAAATACAGGACATTAAATGTACTTTTTTACTTTAGTGTTAGTTGGTATTGTTGGCTAGATTTTGTTTACCCTGTTCACAAATGTTTGTGTTTTTAAAAATTTTGTTTTGAAATATTTTGACAAGAATATTAACAATATTTTTTTCAACGACCCTAATTTCAGCTTAGGAAAAGGAAATCAAACATGAGTAATGGAAGAAAATAGCTGCTCCCATCTTAAAGTTCTCTTTTTTGCCTTCTCTAGGAAGATCCATTTCCTCCTGGTTTGTAGTGTTGCTTAATGTGAAAGCTGGTTGGAGACTGAGTAAGGCGGGGGTGGAGGGGGCAGGTGGGGTGGCACTTATAAAGATGTGGGTGGGGACAGAGAGGGCAATATTGCTTATTGTGTTTTGGATCTGAAATGTCTTCTTTCAGGGGTCCAGAAAAGGGACAGAGGGATATTCTAATAAACAGTGTAAGATTAAAATAATATATGTAAAAGTGCTTAAATATTGAAGAACTTGTAGTGAAAACATTGTGCCTTTTATTAGCATGTGGTTGTAAGCTTGAATTAATGTGCCCTGTGCTCTGTTTTACATATTGGAAAGAATCCTGGACTAGTGAGGCCTGAGTGCAGGGGGCCCTGACTTCCCTCAGCAGCTGATGACCTTGAAGCAGCTCCTGTGACATTGTTAGCCTGCTCTGTCTCTCAAACTGTGCCCAGTGAGGTGCAGGGGGAACCAAGTAAGCCAGGGGACACGGAGGCATTTGTAAGGTGTATTGTCACTGTTCCTGCCTGCTCTTTTCCCAGGGAGGTTTTCTACCTGAGATCTCCAGACAAGGTGTTTCTTCCCTTGGAGAACAGATGAGGCAAGCGAATGGCCAGGAGGCGTCTCAGGCTGGGCGGTGCTTGGCCTCCTCTCTGAACTTCTCCCAGAAGTGGGAGACAAGAAACCTGATCCTTTACATGAATTGGCAGCAGAATACAGATTAAGTCTGGGAGGAGCACAGTGCTGTAAGCAGGATGAGGGGTGCAGGGGCTGGTGGGAGAGGCAGGTGGTTGTCTTTGCAGAAGGGAGTGGCGCAGGCTCCCTGTTGAGCTTGCCACCTCTCGGGCAGCAGTGCGAGTGCTCCACTGCAGGCTCGGAAGGGGCCCAGCATTTTCAGTCTTGTGTTTTTACACAGCTGGGCATAAAGCCATGTTTTTCAATTTTTTCATCTAACTCTTGATTTCATGCCAAAGAGCAAAACAGCACGCTGGAGTGCCTGCTGTCCAGAATCCTTAGACTACCTTTTTCACTGCGTCCCTGTCCCTCTGCCCTGCTCAGTGACTCACTTTTTGGGGCCATGGCTGCTGGCCATTGTTGCACTGACTGAAAAGCTGCTGGGTGGACTGCAGTAGCCTCTGTGAGCATTTTTGGCCTCAGGCCAGGCAAGGCCTCCTGGAGTCATCAAGGTTATGTTTGTATGATGGTTTCTGTATAAATTGTCCTGTTTGTCATGTTAAGTTAATGTAAACGTGAGCTCATTTGTGTTGGGGTTTTGTTTTTCATTAGTTTATAGACCTTTTTTGTTTTATAGTAGTTTAGAAGCTCCAAGAAAAGAGTTTACACCTAATTATATGTTTACGTTATCTATTTTAAACAATATTAAAAACACTGGGAGTTCTTTAACATTTTAAAGTTTGAGAAGTACTTGCTATATGGTCTCTCCATTTGGCTACATGAAGTTAAAATTGTGAATTGAGATGATTCTGTCTGGTCCCCTCCTGGCCCCTTTGTGGGAATTCTTCCCCACCTAGCCCCATGGGTCTCTTGGGAACATCCATGCTACGGTGTGACCTTATCCCAACAGCCAGAGGGCACCTGGCCCAAGCTAGGCCCTTGGATTGCCTTCCTCAGAGAGAGCTGGGCTGGAGACACAGAATCCCAGTGTTGAGCCTCGTTAGTGGCTCAGGCTGGAGAGTTTAAAGTTGGGGGCTGTCGGCTGCCTTGACACCTCCCTGTGCACAGGTCATTTGCAGGGAGGAGGGAGAATGATGTGAGTAAGCAGAGAGGAGCTGAGAGGAGTTGTCTGTGCTGCTGACATTGGGTCCATGAGCCAGCTCAGCCAGATTCCTAATCAAGTTCTGTAAGTTGGACCAGACCTTTATGACAGATGTGCCTTTCTGCTTAAACTCACTTGAATTGGGTTCTCCAACCTTCAGCACAAGTGTCCTGAGTGTCAAGTACGGTGTTTGGGCCAGGACAGCAGGAGTATCCAGAATGTGCCCTCGCCGTGACATTCTTGCCACTGAGCCTCCGAGGACTAGATGTGAGGGGCGAATGGAGATAATGTCAAAGCAAGGCAGAGGGCGCTGCTGTAGCTGGGGTGTGGGGGGCAGAGGGCCCCTCTTCTCTGCACTGGGATCCAGCCGCAGCCACACTCACACTTGCTATTCCCTTGGCTCAGAGGACAGACTCTTCCCAAAGTGGAGGGAGGGAGGAGAGCAGCAGAGTCGGGGGTGGCATTCTCCCTGGCGGGGAGGTGGCGGGGCCCATCTTCCAGGTGGCAGCTGTGGAGGGAACAGGCATGGGGCCAGGCCTTAGAGCCTTGGGTTTGGGTGGGCAATGAAAAGGGAAGAGAAGGAACCATCTCCAGCCGTGATAGGGCACACCCAGCCCAGAGTTGGGGCCCAGAGCCCCACCAAGCCCAAAGGAGCCAGCAGCATCTCCTGGGACCAAGCTTTGAGTAAGTGCCTTGAGCGGGGGCATCTGGGTCTGCAATGATCCCTCCTGCGTGGCTGGTAGGCCTTTATGGAGCCCCACTCGGGGAGAAGCTGACCCACAGATCACAGGGGAGCCACTGTCCTCATCTCTTGGTCCTCCAGGAGCTGCATGTCTTCATTGACAGTGGGTCTATGAATTCTGGAGATTTCCTCAGTCCTTTTACACACTTACCTGGCGATTCTTTGGCCCTACTGAGAGACCTTTCTGGCCTGCATGCAGGCGAACTTGTAGTTAATTATGTGAGAGCTTCGAGTGACCGAGCTGACAATGAAGTAAGACCCAAGAATTGTCACAGTCATGGACATTTCTAGGAGAGAGAATAATGGCATTGGTACTGGTGTGCCCTGTCTCCAGTGGTCCAGAGGCAGCTGTCACAGTGGGCTACAGTGCTCAGTGCAGTGTTCAGTTTCTTTGTGGTAATCTGGGAGATTTATATATAGTGCTCAGATGACAGCATATAATATGTATGAACACTGGGTAGATTGACCCCAAGAAAGAGCCTTCAGAATCCCTGGTTCTAGCACCTAGGGTGCCCCTGCCAGGAAAGCAGGGAGCCGCAGGCCAGCCCTTTACACACAGGAGGGTTTCAGAAGAGGCTTCCTCAGCACCAGCGTGCTCCTTAGATGGTCCATGTTTTTGGTTTTGGTGGTAATGTTTTTGTTTCATTTGTGATGTGCTTCCAGTTCATCTTTCTATCCCCGGGGACAGGGACAGACCCTCACCATTGTTGAAGAGATTGTTGATTCACAGGAAAGCAGCAACATGAGGTGTAGAAGCGAGAAAGTGTAGGTGCTGCATATGGCGTGCAGGAGGCATTCTTCTGAGAGAGGCAGCCAGAGGTTCCCTCCAGCCCGTAGCTGTTGCTTGCTCGTCCCCCACATCACATGGGCTTATTAACAGTCTCTCTTCTCTCAGGTGTGAGCCCGCAGACCTGGGGTTTGCACATGTATTGCTCAGCGCAAACACTTGCAAGCTCTTTTCTCAGGGCAACTTATTTTCAACTAGTTCCTTGTTCAGTTCATTGATTGTAGGTGAATCACAGTGGCTGAGCTTCAGTTTTAAACTGGGCTGTCCCAAAGACCTCCTGGAGAATCTGGTTTTTAGGAAGGATGGACAGATGAGGGAGCTGCCTTCCCATGTCCTCCCAGGAGTAGCAGCCTCATGGAGGGTGTTGGCTGGGGAGGTCTAAACGTCTGGAAGGCTAGGGCAGGAGCCAGATGAATATACCAGTGGAGGCATTGGTGACCTCGCCAGGGCTGTACAGGGACTGGCCAGATGCTGGGGCAGTGGAGGGGTGTACAGGTGCATTGAGGTCTGGTCTGTGAGACAGATCGGTGTGAGGTATGAGAATAGGAGTCCAGGAGCCTGCGCTTATTTTGTTTCTTGGCTGGAACAAGTGGGAAGACTGCGGGGCTGGGGGAAGCTGGAATAGTCTGGGCTTGTCCTGCTCAGGAGTGCTCACACCTGCCTGTTGTTGAGAGGAATATCCATCCACACAGCCACTGGGTGACTGACTCCTCCCACTGGACAGAGATGTGCATTTGAATCTGGGTTAAGGCATTGTATTACATCAGCCACCATATTCATTGAGTGAATGAGGCAGGCTAGTTAATTAAATTAATGGGTTTACTCATTGCTGCTGCTACCTGTTCAGGGTCACCAGCGGGGAACAGGGCTTGGCAGGACTGGAAGCAGGAGGTAAAAGATTGAATGTCTCTTGCCTGGTGTAAGCTGGGGGGCCCTGGGTTGGCTTCTTTGCATCTACAGGTGAGAATACACATGAACTGCAGCACATTTCTCATTTTCCTGTGCTTGACTGTCTAAAGCATGTTAGTGCCCTGCATTTAATGCTAGCAGCACTGATGTTGTACTGTGTTAGGCTCACAACGTGTTGGCACGTGTTAGGCTGTGCTCTTTGAGTTGGAGCCTTGCTCCCAGTGAACCTCCCCTTGCCCGAGGACCTGTGCCCATGCAGGGAGCAGGAAGTAGCAGAGAGCAGGGTCTCTGGTTGAGAAGGGGAAGGGAGAAGTGGACCCCCTACATGTTTTGCCCAGCACAGGGGGAATGTGATGCCACCTCTCAGAACAGTATCCTACTGGACATCAGCTGGGGGCTCAGAGCAGCCCATCCTTCTTCCATAGGGGCTGGGGTAGGGTCTCCTTCCACATTCCTGTCTCTGATTGAATGGCCACACATTCCTTCCACCAGCACTCCTGTCCTCATTTTGCAGGTGAGAAAACTGAGTCACTGAGGTGCCTTATGAGTGTGACATGGCTCTCAGTGGCTGATGAGGTCTCACACCAGTGCCTGGGCTCCCATACCAGGCCACATTGCCTCCAGGATGTAACCTGTATTCACCTGCTTCTTCCCAACAGCACGCTTTAAGCTTAGTGTTTGGTTCAGAAAACATGGTCACTGTAAACTGGAGCACAAGCAAAGTGTCATAGGCCTGAGTGAAGATTCCTGCTTAGAGGCATTCAGGAAGTCTGGGGGGTTAGGTAAAAACGTGAATAGACTTTGCTGGAGGGAAAGGCCTTCCGGGCTCACAAGACGGGTGTTTTACATATTTCTTTACATATCTGCTGACTCCTCAGTGCATCCTGGTGGGGTAGGTGCTGTTATTCCTGTTTTACAGACTGTGAAACTGAGGCTGAGAGGAACTCTGCAGGTCTTGCACAGCCACCCACAGAGGAGGAGGGAGCTGAGGACTTAGCTGATCGAGTGCTTGGGCTCACCAGCCCAGCCCTGGGTCTCTGCAGGTTGATCCAAGGGTCCGGGCTGCAGGCAAGCAGATGTGGAGAGCCCCCTGTGGGCCAGTGTTGGGAGGCCTGATGGCCTTGGGGCCCAGAAGGGCGAAGTCTGAGCCTTCTTGTGTCCCTCCTTTGAGGCCCCCACATGCCCTCCACCCCTGTCTGTTCCTGGGCCTTCTCGACTTTCCTGTTTAGTTAATACCTGAGCCTTTGAGGCAGGCAGCATTCCTTGTTTTTTATGGTAAGAAGGCATATTTGACTTTGTTTTAAAGATTAAGATCTTTCCTATGCAGTTGGTTTCTTTGAAACAGAAGACAGTAAAAGACCTCTTTGCTTCCACTATTCTCATGCCTTTTAGTGTGGGGAGGGCACAGAGGTGTGGAGCATTCAGTGGGTGAAGGAGTCCCCAAAGTGGGCAAATTGAAATAAAGGAGCCCTTCCTGCCATCTTCAGCTGGGCCTGCTGCCTCCTGCCCCTGCCATTCAGAACCTGTGCTTTGCTCTGCAGGCCTCATCCACGCCCCAGAAGCCCTCTCTGCTTTGCCCCAGATGGGGTGCTCGCCTTTGTTTAACCTTTCCCAGCAGCCTCCTCAAGTTTGTCTTATTTGAGGAAGAAGGAGTTTTAGTGTATTCTCACCCCTGGAGCATGCTCCTCTGTCCACAATTGTGCTATCATGTTCTTTGCATTGACACTTGATCTATAGCATTTACATTTCTGAGTTGTCCTTTAGAGGCATGCATGCATTCATTCATTCCAAATATAAGCCGGAGGAACTTTCTTGCTGCCATTAGCTGGTGTTCTGGAATATTCAGAAGCTAGGCCTTCCTGATCCTTGCCTGTATGCTGAATCTTCTTTTGTGGTGACTGACCTGGGCAGGTGCTGGGAGCAGAACACAGTCTGTTTTTACATTGGGTGCGTTGAGCCACTGCCACCCTTTCCCTGCAGTGCGGCCTCCAGTTTGCTGGGCACCCTTGCCCTTGGCTCTTCTGGAGATGCTGCTCCTGTTCCTTTGTGTTGGCCTTGCCCATCCCACCTACCACGGCCACCATGGCTTTTTATCTCTGGAAGCTGCACCTTGCCCACCTTGTACCCACCCAGCTTTGTGCCTATGTCATAGAATTTGCACCCATGATGTTGTCATTCTCTTATTTGCTGGGCTTCAAGGAATTGGTGGCCCTGAAGTCCTAAGGGTCCAAGGACCTTGTTGGGTATAGACCAGGAGTGGGTGGAGCCCTTGATGGCCTCAATTCCCAGCTGGCTCCTGGGGTCCCATGGGAACAGAGGCTGTCTTGGGCACCCAGTGGTAGAGATGGGTCTCTTTTTCTCTCTCGGTTGGATTAGCAGCTCTGGGGACACCACAGAGAGGCTGCTTTCTTGACATTAAAGCCAGCTTCACCATAGAGTGCGCCTGGGGTGGTGAGGTCCAGGCCTAGTCAGGGGATCTCGGGGGTTGGGAGGGGCAGGAGAGTCATCAGGGGTCTGGAATTAGAGAGGGAGCAAAAGGTTTGTGTAAGTGACTGCTTGCCACAGTGGAGTTTTTACTTCCTGTGCTCTTCCCATTTCTTGGAGCATGCTCATCTGCCTGCCACTGGGGGGACTTTCTTGTAAACTGGGCACACCTCATTCCCGGGGAAAAAAGCAGCATTCTTTTCCATGCCTTGTGTAGTACGTTTTAACTGGTGGCTGTCATTGTTATTTTCATCATGACCGTTAGACTAAGTGCCCGGTGTGTGCCAGGCTTTGGTCAAGGTGACTAAAACATTAACTGCTGTAACACCTCCTCCCAAATCTCAGTGGCTTCACACCACCCAGGTGTATTTCTTACTCAGGTTAAGTTCAGTGTAAAAGGTTATATGCAGGCAAGGGGTGGGAGCTCTGCCACACAATCTCCTAGTTTCTTTTCATCCAGTGACTGCCTTACCCTGGGGCCTTGGAATTAGCTACTCAGTCCCCTGCACACAGCCAGGAGTCCAGGGGAGGAGAGTGAGGTGGAGGACCCCATGAGCAGTTTGACCCCCTCCTTCTGAGCTTCTGCACTCTGTCACACAGCTTCCCCAAGCCTAGAAGGGGCTGGCTAGGGTGATCTGTCAGTGTGCCCGGGCAGCACAGACCCAGACCCTGTGAGCACGTGCACTCTGCCCTGGCCATTGATGGTGTGTGTTTCCATAGATTTGTCAGACCCCCAGGTCTATGTTTAGGCTCAAATGAGGCACCCAGGAGGACATGGAAGAAGCAAGGAGTTTGTCTGGCATTCATTAGTCACACGGTTCCCAGCTAGTCATCCCACTGTCACACAGCAAGTACATCACTGTGAGGTACAGACTGGCTAGCTGGGGTGGGGAGCCTCTGTGAGGAGACGCTGCTGGCTGCTGGGGTCTCTCTGCAGGAAAGGCTTCATGCAGGCAGGTGGCAGCAGTCTCAGGCTAGTATTGTTACG
The DNA here is from genome assembly GCF_030020395.1 of Manis pentadactyla. NCBI lineage: Eukaryota > Metazoa > Chordata > Mammalia > Pholidota > Manidae > Manis > Manis pentadactyla. Next base: position 153,584,549 of record NC_080020.1, on the reverse strand, counting down.
GAAAATACTGAAAAAAAGCCTGGACTGGATCACCGATGGAAAAAACCAAGCGGCACTCTCGGAGGTCTCGGAGTGTTGAGGCTTTATTTCGTTCGCCCCAGCGGGCTCAGAGGGGAGTAATCTCCCAAAAAGTCTGAGCCCCGAAAAAAGGAAAAGAGAGCAATTTATATCTTTCTGCTTCCTTATCTGTAACATTCCTACGTGCACAGCAAGCAAGCAGGCAAGGGGGAGGGAGTTTAGGGAGCAAACCTTGGGACCTGGTGCAGGTGCGGTGCAGGTGCTCGGCAGAGCAGGGAAACCAAGGGAGTGTTTTTTTTTGTTTGGGTTGGGGAGGAGGGCGAGGCAGAGGGGAGCCACCTCGTAAATTACTGTCCTTGTAGTGTTGTTTATGTTGAGGAGGGAAGGGTGCGAGACAGAGTGGAGCCACCCACTAGGTTGCTGTCCTTGTAAATTTTCCCTATCAGTATGAGTAGTGATTTTCGATGCCATTGAGCAGTGTGATGCCTCATAGGTCAGTGATGTGGCTGTCCTGGATTTGGGGTTGTTGAGGAAAAGCTCCTCCCCTTTAGTGCCTCCTGCTCAGGGGCTGCTGATGTGTGCGTGCTCTGACTCCCTCAGGCCCTTCACCTGTGTTTACAGAGCAGAGGCGCAAGGAAGGTTTCTGTTAGCCTGCTGCGCCTGCAGTGACATGGTAGGGCAGGTAGGGGCTGGGAAAGGTTGTGGGTGGGCTTTTGCTTTGGTTAATTCTGATTGTTCAGCCTTTACCTCCATTGACCTTGAGAAAGTACTCTGCACTATCATGACCTCATCTGTGCAACCCCTTTTAAAGATTATTTTTGGAAGAACCTCAGTGTATGAGGCAAACAAAAGTGGAGCTCGGTGGTTATTCCAGCCCACTCAGCTCCAGCTCAGCAGCGCCTGAGAGGTAATGGAGCCAGAGGGGCCTCCAGCTCCTTTCCAGGCCTGAGGTTCCGTGTTCTGTGGAGGAGGAGGGCAGGGGGACCCTTCCAGGACTGGTTCCTCAAGCAGCTTCTGACAGCCCTTGCCAAGCCTCACTCTCTGGCCATGTGAAGCAGCAGCCTTCCCTGCCTGCTTGGCTCTTCCTGCCCCGTCGCCCTCGCACAGGTGGTGGGGCCTCTGGCGGTTTGCTCTCAGCCTGGTGACCTGTGTCCTCTTGTCACAAGGGGTCATGCATCTTTCACAGAGGGAGGAGGGAGGCAGTTAACTTGCTTTCTTCTTCTCCTCAGCTAAAAAGTCCAGGCCCCGAAACTCCTGCACACACTCTGTCCTCTCTGATCTGAGTGTGGTTTTTCTTCCTAATGAGCTCTGGCCTTAAATGGGGCTAGGAGGAAAAAGAGGGACCTTGGGAACGTAAGAATCCTTGGCAAATTACCTTAAATTAATGAGACTAAAAAGGAAATTAAGTTTAGCTGTGCAAATTAGCTTCATGTTCTGGATTTGATGACTTAAATTGCATATCCTAATTAAATACCCTCAAATAACCATGAAGTGGCTTCTCAGGTCCATTTGACCTAAAAGCTTCTCTGATCTGTGAACTCTGTCAAGTGTAAAATCAGTCTTCTTATATATAGATGTTCCCCTTTAAGCATTTCTATCCCCAGTATCTCAAGTGCCCGTTTAGGGGAATGGGAAGGGGCATATGGGTGGAGTGGGCAGGTCCCAGCAAGGAGGGAGAGAAGAGGTTTGGGAGCCTCCCTTGGGCTGGCAAGGTGTCAGGGTACAGATTTGCCCTGTTAGGTGGCATGTCTCCACTGCCCCAAGTGAAGGGAGGTAACTGTAGCCTCACTAAGAGGCTGAGTAGAGCAGCCAGGCAAACGAAGGAATGCTGGAGACTGGGAGAAGGTTCAGGAGAGAAAACTTCCTCCAGTTAATTTGTGCCCAGGCTGCCACTTCTGCCTCTGGCCAGTGTGGGATGCAACTTCTACCTGCAAGAGGATGGCAGTAAGTTAAGTAAGAAAGCAGATCCCCACAGTCAGTCATGACTGACATGGCCATCATCTTGCTGTGGTCTCCTGATGGCTCTTTCCCTCGGTGTCCTATCTTTTTAAATAGCTGTAACTAGAGCACAGGTAGAATATTTCATTAAAAGCATACATGATGCAGAACTGACATAAACATTTTTTCATGCTATGTTGTCTTTATTATAGTCATTAAGAGAATTAAACTTTTTATTGAGGTATAAAAACCATGTACAGCTCAGTGAATTTTCACAGAGTAAATTTGCCCCTGGAACCAGCCCAGGTCAGGAGACAGACATTACTGGATCTCCACAAGCCTCCTTGTTCCCTTCCTGGTCAGTCTTCGCCCCTAAGAGATGCCAGCGTCTCGACTTCTGACACCACATGCTCATTTGGCCTGTGCCTGGACTTCACAGAGGTGGAATTGCCTAGAATATGCTCTTGTGTATCTGGCTTTCCCCGTTGACATTGTTTCTGAGAGTCATCTGTTTTATCTATTCTCCTGTGGATGGACATTTGGATTGTTTCTAGTTTTTGTCTATTGTGAATGTGGCTGCTCTGAATGCTCTCTACACCCTTTTTGGTGAGCCTAAGTATGCATTTCTGTTAGCAGTTCTACTCTGAGTTGTATGCCAGGTTACGGGGTAGGTCATGTTCAGCTTGAGGAGACATGCCAGTTTTCCAGTGTGGCTGTACCATTTTACACCCCACTAGTAGCGTATCAATTCCATATATTCCACATCCTTGCCAACTCTTGTGCTATTTTTTTTCTTTCTCATTTTAGCTCTTCTAGTGGGTGTGCAGAGTATCTCATGGCCATAATTAGCACTTTCCTGATGACTAATGAGGTTGAAGAACTTTTCATGTGTTTATTGGCTTCCTTACGATAATTTTAACAGCCTTCTAACAGTTGTCTTACAGATGTTCCACACTGTGCTTACCTGTAGCTGGGCATTAGATTGGTTCCAGTGTTTGTCATTATAAGTAATGCTTCAGTAAGCATCTTTGGACCATGGGCAAGAATTTTGTTATTATCTACAAATTTTGATAAGTAATGTTAAATTGCTTTCTGAAATGCTTGTACCACTTAACAATGTAGTCACCAATGTAAGTTTCCTCTAGGTCTGCCAGCAAAGCATATTCTCATTAAAAGAACAAACCTCTTGGAAGATTACCTTAGATGAATATAGGGTAGTTGGCATTGTTTTAATTATTATGAATGAGTTTGGTCACTTTTGCAAAATGTTTACCACGAATATTCATTCCTTTTCCTTTTTTTTTGATAGGAGAGCCAGGGAGAGGCTTTTACTTAGAGATACAGTGAGAGGACAGAACTCCTAGCTCCAGCCAGGAGAGGACAAGAGAGCTCGTAGTGATGCGTTATCTAGGGGTTTTATAGGCAGTTGAGGATTTTTGGGAACGTAAAAAAAGGCTTTAGGGGTGTGGACTTGTTAAGTGGTTCCTGAATATTTAGAATTAACTTAACACAGGGAACTTCCTGCTCTGATTTCTCCCTCAGATAAGGGTGTCTTGGTCTAGGAGCATATCAAACAAGGCCACCTGCCCAGCCCCCAAGGTGGGCTGAGGTATTGTCTGTTTGTTAAAGAGTAAGTTAAGAATCTTACTTCTTAACTTCCTGGGTGTTAAAATGCAATCTTATCTTTAAGGTGGAATCCTTCCTGCCTTTTACTGTGTTGTTTATGCCTGGGCTTACTTGCCATTATTAACTGCCCAGATTGCAAATCACCTCATCAGTTCTGAAGGAGGAAAGACAGCACATAGGCCTGGGCCTTTTAGCATGCTAAAGTGAATCTTACACATGATTACAAATGATTAGTGTGGGTAAAATTGTAACATTTCCAGAATATCTCGCCTGGCTTTAGTACATCTACATATCAATAGACGTTCAGCGATGGAAAGAAGTATGGCTTTAGTGCATTTGCATCATTCCTCAGGGGAAGAGACAAGTTCATCTCCATATCAGTGGGTAATTACCTGGGCTAGGAGGGCTTATGTAATCATTCCTTTTTTATGAATTCCTGTCTTCGCTTGCATTTTTGGGGAGCCTTTTCTTGTTAATTCATACAAACATGTCTGTATTGTACAGATAAGAGTACTGCAGGCAGTCTTTACTATTTGCATTGCATATTTTTCACTTGTATGTCTTTTGATGTCAGGAAACTGGTGTGTCTTCCCCTTGGTGACTTCAGTGTGACTCCTGTTGTCTACACTCTTGGCTCTGGCAGCTTCAGAAGCTCCTGTGCTGGATGGGCCCTGACGTCTGCCCTGAGAACCCCCAGCAGTGCTGGGACTGAATGGGAGCCTGGGTATTCCATCCAGGCAGGCACCTGGGGCCAGGAGCAGCAGCGCTGGGGGAGCCTTGTGGAGTTTGCAGAGCCCTCTCCTCTTCCTGCACATTTGGTTCTCACTGTGCAGCCCTGTGAGGCAGGAACAACTAGTCTCACCTCAGACACCAAAAAAAAAACACCAGATCCTCATGGGGGCCGAGCAGCTGCTCCCAGAGCCTGACATTTGGAGACTGGGGCTCAGATTTTCAGCTCCTCATTTTCCCTAAGCCACGCCCCAGCTGCTCCTTAGTGCTGGCCTATATTCCCCTGGATCACTCCTGGGGAACTGATACTAACATCCACTTTCTATTTCTTATTCTTTTGGGCTTTGAGCAGAACCTTTGTTTTTGAGCTAAAAGGTGACATTGGTGTGTGGAATGCAAAGGGACATGGAGTAGCTCTTGGTTTCCTCATATTTGCAAGCATTGAGATTAGAACATATGCATTATAATATGAGAGCTTCATGTTTGACCAGCTTGTTAAGTTTTTACTTTTCTATTTTTAGATGATGGATTTGGACGTGCTTCTATGAAGAAATGCCACATGTCTGTACTGGTCCAAGAACAAACATGTCCAGTAAGTTGCTGGGTGAATTAACTCAAGAGCAGGCACTTTGGTTGCAAAGCACACTTTGAGAAGGTGGGGTGTCTGTTTATATGCAGACCTTGGAGAGGAGTGTTTTAAACCAGCCTTATTACTCAGTCTAATTTCTTAGTTTCTAAAGGTTGGTTCCTTCTGGAGATAGCAGTAATTACAGTATGTAGAGTTGGAAAATGTGAAACTTATTTCTTGCTGCTTAACACACTTCCTGGAGCAGAGTGTGAGTTCTTTGCCATGCCAGAGCAACTTTCTGGTCCAGCTTACAGTGGCACTTTGCCCAGAGACTTCCATATCTACAGCCTAGCATGACCTGCTGTAGGCATAGATTATCACATTCAGGTTTTGCGGGAAAGAAAACCTGAGACCTAGATATGTGAGGTTTCTATAGCTCTGGGAAGGAGAGCAGATTGGAGACATGTACCTGTGTTTTTCCAATGATCCTCCATGCTGTTGTAGCCAGTGGGTGGCAGACCTCTTCATGCATCTCTTCTTCTGACAGAGGAGAATTGACGTCATTTTAAAGATTCTGTGAGACTTGCCAGTGGAAAAGCATAAGACCAACAAGAAAGTTTCAAAAGCCATATTTTATAATTATATTTAAAGCATCATTTAAAGTGGCATATCTTTGTTGAAGAGAACCTGATTTCTTTGTGGAGCCCATGGGCAGACCGTGTTGGGGTGTGGGGGAGACTCTTGGGGGTTTGCCGGAAGAGGTTGTTAGAAGGGTCCTAGATCATCAGATGCTCCTCCTGCCAGAGGACCCCAGCTTTGCTGCGTCCTGCCCACGTTAGGTCGCATACTCTCCATGAGAAACTGCGTCTCGGTCACCAGGTCCATGTTTCTTACCTGTGTTTGTTCCTTTTTTCTCAGAACTGCTGCCACCTTAGGGGACTGGGGAGTGGTGCTAGCACTTCCCCGGGACTCAGGCGTGGTCTGACCCAAGAACAGGAAGTACATCATCACCAATGACATCATGACAGCAAGAGAGCACAGCCCTCGCCATGGTGCCAGGGCCCGTGCCATGCAGCGGGCTTCCACCATTGATGTGGCGGCCGACATGCTGGGCCTCTCTCTGGCAGGTGAGCCTCACAGGACCTGCGCTGGGCCCCTGGTACCAGTGTGCAGTGCTACAGTGCTGTGCCCACTTCCCGGGGCCCCTGTGACTGCCCTAGGTTGCAGGGCAGGGAGGCGGAGGGCAGCTCTCCTCCTGGAAACGCTTCCTCTGAAAACTGACCGCTGTCAGTTTTCCAATGTGGCCAGGCACCTCCAGGGCTCTTTTGCCAGCAGAATACGTGGGAATGTCCGCAGCGCCGGTCTGGCAGGTGCCAAGACCGGCATGAAAGCCCTGCCTGCTTTGGGTGTGCAGGCCTGAGGTGGACAGCTTTGGCCTTGGAGTCTGAGACTTCTTAGGAATCTCAAAGTACAAGGTTTAGAAAATGAAGAAATTATCTCTTAGTTGTAAAGGGGAAAAACACAGAGTGTTGGGTGTTTTTGAATAAGATCTAAAAGCAAGGAAATTTATTAAGGGTAATTTTTTTCTGTCCTGTCTTTTTTTTTCAGGAAATATACAGGATCCAGATGAGCCCATTTTAGAATTCAGTTTAGGTAGGTGTCTTTACGTTTTTTAAAAAAATGTATGTTGCTTAAAAACAAAAGCATGTAGACTGGCACAACTTTGTGTCAGAGAACTTGCTGCTGTCGGTCCCACCACTGCTAGAGTGTTTCTGAGAAGGTGAAATCCAAGGCAGGTGCCAACTTCCTGTGGGGGAACGGAGCCTCGGGGGCTGCATGCCCACAGGACTCACATCTCCTCAGCAGCAGCTCCCCACAATTGGCAGTGATAGGGAATAGGAGGTGAGTCCACCCTGAGCTGCAGAGACAACCTCCCCCTCCCTTCTCCTGCTGCTCGTGGAGGGGTGAGAAAGCTGGGCTCAGGGCAGCGTTGTCAGACCCTGACCAGCAGGCCCTGTGTGGCTGAGTTGCCCTGGCTTCCCTACACTGTGAATGGAGGTGATGACACCTGCGGGCCCTCCCTCCCTGGGAGCATCAGAAGAGAGTAATGTGCTAACAAGTGTAGTAGGCTGTGCTGGCTCTGAGATCAGGGAGGTGTGGCCTCACTGTGGCCTGTGCAGGAGGTCGGAGGGCCAGGTGGGGTCAGCTGCAGATGCTCCTCCTCCAGAGCTCGATGCTATCCCCTGATCCTCTCCTCTTCACTCGTCAACTGGGAGGCACTCAGCATTGGCCAGGGGCCTGGCAGCAGTGGCCAGGAGTGGGGTGACATAAAAGAAGCACCTCTTGGGGAATCAGAGGGTCTGGATTCTAGTCCAGACTGTGCCACAGCTAGCTACACAGTCTTGAGCCTGCCTCTTGACCTTGCTGGACAAGTTTGCTCATATGCTGTGTGGGGTGTTACTGATTGGAAGGCAAAGGTGCTTAAAGCAAAATGAAACAACTTTGCAAAACCCATAAAAACGCAAGTCCATTATTATCTAATTAATACTAAACCCTGAAAACATCCCCATTCCAGATGAAGTGCTCCTAAGCATTCAGAGGGTTTCCCCAGGCCTGACTTGATGGCTGGTTCTGCAGTGGGGAGTGAGTACTGGCCATGAACTGGGAACAGACATTTGGGGGAGAAGCTGGCTCTAGCCCTGCTCACCCAGGCCTGGAGCTTTATTGCTCTTCTTTATTGGTGTAATATTAACCAAGGACTTACAGTTTCAGGACAGGAGAGTGAACATATTTCCACCCCTTATCTCAAGTCATCTCAGACATCAGGAAGAATAAGAAACAGAAACACATACTGTGCAGTGAGCCATTTTTGGAACCTCCAAAATGTGACCTGGGCGGAGGAGTAGAGGGAGAGGAGCATGGTCCCGCCTACATGACGTGAGGGCGCTGGGGAGCCAGAGCAGGTGATTTGTCCCTGAGGCACTCAGAGGCTTATATTTGTGTAAGCAAGAGTTTGGGGTTCAGGTTTCTACCAATTCCCTCAGCCCTAAGGGGACTGGAAATTTATTCCTGCCAGAAACTTCAGAGGCAGAGAGGCTCTGGGCAGCGGTACTTCAGCGCAGAGGAGAGTGGGGTGAAGGGCCAGACAAAAATGGGCTTAAGTGGAAGCCTATTGAATAACAAGCTCCCACCTTTATCCCTCCACCCACCAACCTTATCCTTGTCATCCTAATTCTGCCAGGCTTGTTCTTGCAGGCAGGAGGTGCTTTCCTAGAGGAAGTTAACCACCTGCTCCCACTCCCCTGAAAGAGACCAAGAGACACTCGCCTTCTGGAACCCAACCAGAAGCAGACCAGCCAGGCCCTCTGGGCACTCTTGTGCACCTAGCCCACCAGTGCACACTCATCCATTTGATCTGTCATTCTTAAAATCAAACGGACATTTTTTTGTGCACACAAAGATTGGTACATGCATGTTGATTGCAGCTTTATTCGTAATAGCCAACACTAGAAACAACCCTCACATTCACCAGCAGGGTAGTAAAGTAACTGTGGAATGTATATATGGTGGCATGCCACTCAGCAAGAAAGAAATGAACTGCTAATACACACAACCACATGGAAGAAACTCAGAAGCATTCTGCAGAGTGAAAGAAAGAAGCCATACACAAGAATTTGTATGTTACATGATTCCATTTGTGTGGGACTCAGGAGGACTAATCTATAGTGATAGAAAACAGGTCCGTGGTTATCTGCAAGTGAGCATGGGGATTGAGTGCAGAGGGGTGCATTGCAGGGAATGCCGTGGGTTGGTGTTAGCCTTCCATATCTTGACTGTGGTAGTGATAACATGGATGTATACACTTATCAAAACTCACTGGACTCTCCACTTAAAGTGGGCATATTTTATATATAAACCATGCCTCAAAGTTGATTTAAAACAAAATGAAAGAATAGTCAAAGATCACCAGACCTTTGTGGAAGACCCACAACATGAAAGAAAAAAACAGAAAAAATAGAACCTGGAAGAAACAGAGACATTGAAGAAAGTAGAAGAAAACATCAAAAAAATTATGCTTCACGGTCTCGAGAAGATAGAGTGTCCATAAAACAAGAACAGAGCACAATAGAGAAAAAAGAATGAATGAAAAACAATGTTAGAAATTTAAAATATGACAGACAAAATTTTAAAGTTCTATAAAGGTTGGAAGATATTCAAGGAATTATATCAGACAGTAAAAATTTTAAAGCAAAATAGAAAATGGTACAGAAATGGAAACGGAAAATTAGCAAATTCAGGAGGAGAAAACAAGAGAAAATGTAAAAGAATGTAAGGGAGGAAATTACCAAGAAATAATACAAGAAGTCTCTCAAAACTGAATACTGTGGTTAAAATACCTGCCAAGGCCTAGCATACTGACTGAAAAATACCCATGTTAAAGCACATCATGGTGAAAATTCAGGACACTGGGGATGTAATGAATATAAGAAAATAAAAATATGAAGAGTTCCAGAGAGAAACAACTACAACATATCCAAGGATCAAGGATAAAAGTAGCCTGGAGACTCACAATGACTTTGGAAACTTACAGACAGTGGGAGTGGGAAAGTGTTTCCAACCTAGAATTCTCTAATCAACCATACTATCAATCAAATGTGAAGGAAGAAAGAATTTTGTTTCAGCTATACAGAGTCTCAAAGGCATTTACTTTCCCCCACAGTCCTTTCTCTGGAAGTTAGTGGAGGATGCCCTCCACTCAAAAGACTGAGTAAATTGAGAGAAAGGAAGGCTTGGGATCCAGGAAATGGTCCAGCACAGGAGAGAAGTGAAAGAAACCCCACTTGGCTCATAATGAGTAACAATGAATTTAGCTTTACTAATGCAGAAATGGATTTAACACAAAATTGAGCTAAGCTGATTGAGTATGGAGAGAGGGTGAGAGCTGGTATAATTGAATTAAAACCCCTTGCTTCTGTAATAGAAATCAGAACATTTCTGAATCCGGCAAATCAAGAAGAGTAATATAGTCAGATTAATTAGACACAGAGAAAGAAACAGCTTAACAAGATGTGAGGGTGAATTTTATGTTAAATGAATTTTACAACAATTAAAAAACAAAAAAGGTGCTGAGCATGAGCCAAATAATTGAATCATCAAATATTTTGTCTTAAAATAAAAATAAAAGCTTAAACATAAAAAGTGCCCATTTAAAAACCTTTAATACAGAAAATGTTAGAGGAAGAGAAAACCCGATCAGAGAGAGAGAGTCACAGTTGGCATTTTGGTAGATATCCTTCCAAATATTTTCTACATCCACACAGTGTTGTGCAGGTATCTGTGGTGCTTTTGGTTATGGAGGTGATAGACTAATTTATAGAAATGTTACTGTGGAATTTTTATTTATTTAATTATTTATAAATTTTTAATTAAGGTTTTATTGATATACACTCTTATGAAGGTTTCATATGAAAAAGCAATGTTGTTACTACATTTACCCATATTATCAAGTCCCCACTCATACCCCAAGGCACTCACTGTCCATCAGTGTAGTAAGATACCACAGATTCACTATTTGCCTTCTCTGTGCTACACTGTTTTCCCTGTGATCCCCCACACCATGTGTACTAAACATAATACCCCTCATTCCGCTTCTCCCTCCCTCCTCACCCACCCTCCCACACACCTCCACTCCCACACACTTCTCCTTTGGTAACCACTAGTCCCTTCTTGGAGTCTGTGAGTCTGCTGCTATTTTGTTCCTTCACTTTTGCTTTGTTATACTCCACAAATGAGGGAAATCATTTGGCACTCATCTTTCTCTGCCTGGCTTATTTCACTGAGCATAATATCCTCCAGCTCCATCCATGTTGTTGCAAATGGTAGGATTTGTTTCTTTCTTATGGCTGAATAGTATTCCATTGTGTATATGTACCACCTCTTATTTATCCATTCATCTACTGATGGGCACTTACTTAGGTTGCTTCCATATCTTGGCTATTGTAAATAGTGCTGCAATAAACATAGGGGTGCATATGTCTTTTTGAATAGGAGAAGTTGTATTCTTTAGATAAATTCCAAGGCGTGGTCAATTCCTGGGTCAAATGGTATGTCTATTTTTAGTTTTTTGAGGAACCTCTGTATTGCTTTCCACAATGGTTGAACTATCTTACATTCCCACCAGCAGTGTAGGAGGGTTCACCTTTCTCTGCATCCTTGCTAGCATTTGTTGTTGTTTGTCTGTTGGATGATGGCCATCCTCACTGGTGTGAGGTGATACCTCATTGTGGTTTTAATTTGCATCTCCCTGATGATTAGTGATGTGGAGCATCTTTTCATGTGTCTGTTGGCCATCTGAATTTCTTCCTTGGAGAACTGTCTCTTCATATCCTCTGCCCATTTGTTAATTGGGTTATTTGCTTTTTGGGTGTTGAAGTGTGTGAGTTCTTCATATATTTTGGATGTTAACCCCTTGTCGGATATGTCATTTACAAATATATTCTCCCATACCGTAGGATGCCTTTTTGTTCTGTTGATGGTGTCCTTGCCATACAGAAACTTTTTGGTTTGATGTAGTCCCATGTGTTCATTTTTGCTTTTGTTTCCCTTGCTCAAGGAGATGCATTCAGGAAGAAGTTGCTCCTGCTTATATTCAGGAGATTTTTGCCTATATTGTCTTCTAAGAGTTTTATGGTTTCATGACTTACATTCAGGTCTTTGATCCATTTTGAGTTTACTTTTGTGTATGGGGTTAAACAATAATCCAGTTACATTCTCTTGCATGTAGTTGTCCAGTTTTGCCAACACCAGCTGTTGAAGAGGCTGTCATTTCCCCATTGTATGTCCATGGTTCCTTTATCATATATTAATTGACCATATATGGTTGGGTTTATATCAGGGCTCTCAAGTCTGTTTCATGGGTCTATGGGTCTGTTCTTGTGCCAGTACCAAATTTTATTGATTACTGTGGCTTTGTAGTAGAGCTTGAAGTTGGGGAGCATAATCCCCCCAGCTTTGTTCTTCTTTCTCAGGATTGCTTTGGCTATTTGGGGTCTTTTGTGGTTCCATATGAATTTTAGAATGATTTTCTCTAGTTCTTTGAAGAATGCTATTAGTATTTTGATAGGAATTACATAGAATCTGTATATTGCTTTAGGCAGGATGGCCATTTTGACAATATTCATTCTTCCTATCCATGAGCACAGGATATGTTTCCATTTTCGGTGTCTTCTTTAATTTCTCTCAGGAGCGTCTTATAGTTTTCAGAGTATAGGTCTTTCACTTCCTTGGTTAGGTTTATTCCTAGGTATTTTATTCTTTTTGATGCAACTGTGAATAGAATCGTTTTCCTGATTTCTCTCTCTGCTAGTTCATTGTTAGTGTATGGGAATGCCACAGATGTCTGTGTATTAATTTTGTATCCTGCAATTTTGCTGAATTCAGGTATTAGATCTAGTAGTTTTGGAGTGAATTCTTTAGGGTTTTTTATGTACAATATGTCATCTGCAAACAGGGACAGTTTTACGTCTTCCTTACCAATCTGAATGCCTTTTATTTCTTTGTGTTGTCTGATTGCCGTGGCTAGGACCTCCAGTATTATGTTCAATGAAAGTGGGGAGAGTGGGCATCCTTGTCTTGTTCCCAATCTCAGAGGAAAAGCTTTCAGCTTCTCGCTGTTAAGTATAATGTTGCCTGTGGGTTTGTCATATATGGTCTTTATTATGTTGAGGTACTTGCCCTCTATATCCATTTTGTTGAGAGTTTTTATAATGAATGGATGTTGAATTTTGTCGAATGCTTTTTCAGCATCTATGAAAATGATCATGTGGTTTTTGTCCTTTTTGTTGATGTGGTGGATGATGTTGATGGATTTTCAAATCTTGTACCATCCTTGCATCCCTGGAATAAATCCTACTTGATCATGATGGATGATCTTTTTGATGTATTTCTGAATTTGGTTTGTTAATATTTTGTTGATTACTTTTGCATCTATGTTCATCAGGGATATTGGTCTGTAATTTTCTTTTTTTGTGGTGTCTTTGCCTGGTTTTGTTATTAGAGTGATGCTGGCCTCATAGAATGAGTTTGAAAGCATTCCTTCTTCTTATGCTTTTTGGAAAACTTTAAGGAGTTTAGGTATTAGGTCTTCACTAAATGTTTGATAAAATTCAGTGGTGAAGCCATCTGGTCCATGGGTTTTGGTCTTAGGTAGTTTTTTGATTACCAGTTCAATTTCATTGCTGGTAATTTGTTCAGATTTTCTTTTTCTGTCTGGGTCAGCCTTGGAAGGTTGTATTTTTCTGGAAAGTTGTCCATTTCTTCTAGGTTATCTAGTTTGTTAGCATATAATTTTTCATAGTATTCTCTAAAACCTTTTTGTATTTCTGTAGTGTCCGTGGTGATTTTTCCTGTCTCATTTCTGATACTGTTTATGAGAGTAGACTCTCTTTTTTTCTTGATAAGTCTGGCTAGTGGCTTTTCTATTTTGTTTATTTTCTCTAAGAACCAGCTCCTGCTTTCATTGATTCTTTCTATTGTTTTATTCTTCTCAATTTTATTTATTTCTGCTCTAATCTTTATTATGTCCCTCCTTCTACTGACTTTGGGCCTCATTTGTTCTTCTTTTTCCAGTTTCGTTAATTGTGAATTTAGACTGCTTATATGGGATTGTTCTTCTTTCCTGAGGTTCCTTGTATTGTAATATACTTTCCTCTTAGTACAGCCTTCTCTGCGTCCCACAGATTTTGCGGTGTTGAATTATTGTTGTCATTTGTCTCCATATATTGCTTGATTTCTGTTTTTTTTTTTTTTTTTTTTTTTATTGAAGGGTAGTTGATGCACAGTATTACATTACATTAGTTTCAAGTGTACAACACAGTGGTAGAACATTTATATACATAATTCTAGGTTCCAGCTATCACCCTACCAAGCTGTTACAATATCTTGACTATATTCCTTATGCTATACATTACATCCCGGTTACTTATTTATTTTACCATTGGAAGTCTGTCCTTTTTTTTTTTTTTTTTTCTGTGAGGGCATCTCTCATATTTATTGATCAAATGGTTGTTAACGACAATAAAATTCTGTATAGGGGAGTCAATGCTCAATGCACAATCATTAATCCACCCCAAGCCTAATTTTCATCAGTCTCTAATCTTCTGAGGCATAACAAACAAGTTCTTACATGTAGAACAAATTCTTACATAATGAATAAGTTACATAGTGAACAGTACAAGGGCAGTCATCACAGAAACTTTCGGTTTTGCTCATGCATTATGAACTCTAAACAGTCAGTTCAAATATGAATACTCATTTGGTTTTTATACTTGATTTATATGTGGATACCACATTTCTCTCTTTATTATTATTATTTTTAATAAAATGCTGAAGTGGTAGGTAGATACAAGATAAAGGTAGAAAACATAGTTTAGTGTTGTAAGAGAGCAAATGTAGATGATCAGGTGTGTGCCTGTAGACTATGTGTTAATCCAAGCTAGACCAGGGCAATAAAACATCCACGTATGCAGAAGATTTCTCTCAGAACAGGGGGGGTGAGGTTCTAAGCCTCACCTCTGTTGATCCCCAATTTCTCACCTGATGGCCCCCCTGCGACTGTGCCTGTCTTAGGTTGTTCCTCCCTTGAGGAATCTTACCCGTCTCTGGCTAACCAGTCATCTTCCGGGGCCATACAGGGAAATGTAGAGTTGGTAAGTGAGAGAGAAGCCTTATTGTTTGAAAAGGTTAGCTTTTTACTTCTTTGCATATTTATGCCCTGTGGCTTCTATGCCCAGCATTTGTCTTGAGGTATCTTTACCACTTGGAAGAATTATGATACTCGGTAAATTTGATATGAGGCACGAATTCTATTTAAGGGTTGTAATTAGGAAGGAAGAAGAAAAGCTATAGAAGTAGCAGGCGGGAGAAAACATGGGAAGATTGATTATTTCTTTGACATATCTTCTTGTAGAGTAACTTCAGCATATATAGGTTTTAAGCTACTACTTAAATTGCGCACACACATTAACATAATAGGAGTATAGTTGCATAACCAAAGCATATCTGTAATTACCAGCCATCTCCAGTGAAACCAAGAAAACCATTAAGGCACCTTAGGCATTTGTGAAAACTTATCTATGATATGGTGGATATTGTCCAACTGAACTTGAACAATCTGAGAGAAATCAGACAAATTAAAACAACCCATTCCTGGGGACTGTTCACATGCCATATGTTCTTTTAACAGTAAATAGTCTGTAGTTGTAAGAGTTTGGAGCGCTACAATTTGCACTTCTCCAAATTCTTGGTTGAGTTCCAACAGTATAGATCCAGTCAAATTTGTTGTTTTACTGTATGCACAGGCCAGCTTAGATATCTCCTTCCTCATTCCCATGGCAAGTCCAGGAACTGGTGGGATGAGTGCATCTACAGCTGTAGCAGTGCGTGGATCTTTGTTGGGGTTTTTTGATGATCATCTTCTGGCATGAGTCTTCCAGAGAGTGCAGATGTTGGAAGTTCTCTTTCATATCGTATCTTAGTTCATTTTCGGGGTAGCCCAATTAGGCTTTGATCCTCTGTATAAACGCAAACAGACCCTTTGCCTACAGTTTTATATGCCCTTTATACCCTTGTGTAGAACTCGTTGGAGGTTACCACACAGGAACTGCCCTTTTTTTTTTTTTTTTGCTTTGTTTTTGGTATCACTAATCTACACTTACATGACGAATATTATGTTTACTAGGCTCTCCCCTATACCAGGTCTCCCCTATAAACCCCTTTACAGTCACTGTCCATCAGCATAGCAAAATGTTGTAGAATCACTACTTGCCTTCTCTGTGTTGTACAGCCCTCCCTTTTCTCCTACCCCCCCATGTATGTTAATCTTAATACCCCCCTACATCTCCCCTCCTTATCCCTCCCTACCCACCCATCCTCCCCAGTCCCTTTCCCTTTGGTACCTGTTAGTCCATTCTTGAGTTCTGTGATTCTGCTGCTGTTCTGTTCCTTCAGTTTTTCCTTTGTTCTTATATTCCACAGATAAGTGAAATCATTTGGTATTTCTCTTTCTCCGCTTGGCTTGTTTCACTGAGCATAATACCCTCCAGCTCCATCCATGTTGCTGCAAATGATTGGATTTGCCCTTTTCTTATGGCTGAGTAGTATTCCATTGTGTATATGTACCACATCTTCTTTATCCATTCATCTATTGATGGACATTTAGGTTGCTTCCAATTCTTGGCTATTGTAAATAGTGCTGCAATAAACATAGGGGTGCATCTGTCTTTCTCAAACTTGATTGCTGCGTTCTTAGGGTAAATTCCTAGGAGTGCAATTCCTGGGTCAAATGGTAAGTCTGTTTTGAGCATTTTGATATACCTCCATACTGCTTTCCACAATGGTTGAACTAATTTACATTCCCACCAGCAGTGTAGAAGGGTTCCCCTTTCTCCACAGCCTCGCCAACATTTGTTGTTGTTTGTCTTTTGGATGGCAGCCATCCTTACTGGTGTGAGGTGATACCTCATTGTAGTTTTAATTTGCATTTCTCTGATAATTAGCGATGTGGAGCATCTTTTCATGTGTCTGTTGGCCATCTGTATTTCTTTTTTGGAGAACTGTCTGTTCAGTTCCTCTGCCCATTTTTTAATTGGGTTATTTGTTTTTTGTTTGTTGAGGCGTGTGAGCTCTTTATATATTCTGGACGTCAAGCCTTTATCGGATGTGTCATTTTCAAATATATTCTCCCATACTGTAGGGATCCTTCTTGTTCTATTGATGGTGTCTTTTGCTGTACAGAAGCTTTTCAGCTTAATATAGTCCCACTTACTCATTTTTGCTGTTGTTTTCCTTGCCCGGGGAGATATGTTCAAGAAGAGGTCACTCATGTTTATGTCTAAGAGGTTTTTGCCTATGTTTTCTTCCAAGAGTTTAATGGTTTCGTGACTTAGATTCAGGTCTTTGATCCATTTTGAGTTTACTTTTGTATATGGGGTTAGACAATGGTCCAGTTTCATTCTCCTACATGTAGCTGTCCAGTTTTGCCAGCACCACCTGTTGAAGAGACTGTCATTTCGCCATTGTATGTCCATGGCTCCTTTATCAAATATTAATTGACCATATATGTCTGGGTTAATGTCTGGATTCTCTAGTCTGTTCCATTGGTCTGTGGCTCTGCTCTTGTGCCAGTACCAAATTGTCTTGATTACTATGGCTTTATAGTAGAGCTTGAAGTTGGGGAGTGAGATCCCCCCTACTTTATTCTTCTTTCTCAGGATTGCTTTGGCTATTCGGGGTCTTTGGTGTTTCCATATGAATTTTTGAATTATTTGTTCCAGTTCATTGAAGAATGTTGATGGTAGTTTCATTGGGATTGCATCAAATCTGTATATTGCTTTGGACAGGATGGCCATTTTAACGATATTAATTCTTCCTAGCCACGAGCATGGGATGAGTTTCCATCTGTTAGTGTCCCCTTTAATTTCTCTTAAGAGTGACTTGTAGTTTTCAGAGTATAAGTCTTTCACTTCTTTGGTTAGGTTTATTCCTAGGTATTTTATTTTTTTTGATGCAATTGTGAATGGAGTTGTTTTCCTGATTTCTCTTTCTGTTGGTTCATTGTTAGTATATAGGAAAGCCACAGATTTCTGTGTGTTGATTTTGTATCCTGCAACTTTGCTGTATTCCGATATCAGTTCTAGTAGTTTTGGGGTGGAGTCTTTAGGGTTTTTTAGGTACAGTATCATGTCATCTGCAAATAGTGACAGTTTAACTTCTTCTTTACCAATCTGGATTCCTTGTATTTCTTTATTTTGTCTGATTGCCGTGGCTAGGACCTCCAGTACTATGTTAAATAACAGTGGAGAGAGTGGGCATCCCTGTCTAGTTCCCGATCTCAGAGGAAATGCTTTCAGCTTCTCGCTGTTCAATATAATGTTGGCTGTGGGTTTATCATAGATGGCCTTTATTATGTTGAGGTACTACCCTCTATTCCCATTTTGCTGAGAGTTTTTAACATGAATGGATGTTGAACTTTGTCAAATGCTTTTTCAGCATCTATGGAGATCATCATGTGGTTTTTGTCTTTCTTTTTGTTGATGTGGCGGATGATGTTGATGGACTTTCGAATGTTGTACCATCCTTGCATCCTTGGGATGAATCCCACTTGGTCATGGTGTATGATCCTTTTGATGTATTTTTGAATTCGGTTTGCTAATATTTTGTTGAGTATTTTTGCATCTACGTTCATCAGGGATATTGGTCTGTAGTTTTCTTTTTTGGTGGGGTCTTTGCCTGGTTTTGGTATTAGGGTGATGTTAGCTTCATAGAATGAGTTTGGGAGTATCCCCTCCTCCTCTATTTTTTGGAAAACTTTAAGGAGAATGGGTATTATGTCTTCCCTGTATGTCTGATAAAATTCCGAGGTAAATCCATCTGGCCCGGGGGTTTTGTTCTTTGGTAGTTTTTTGATTACCGCTTCAATTTCGTTGCTGGTAATTGGTCTGTTTAGATTTTCTTTTTCTTCCTGGGTCAATCTTGGAAGGTTATATTTTTCTAGGAAGTTGTCCATTTCTCCTAGGTTTCCCAGCTTGTTAGCATATAGGTTTTCACAGTATTCTCTAATAATTCTTTGTATTTCTGTGGGGTCCGTCGTGATTTTTCCTTTCTCGTTTCTGATACTGTTGATTTGTGTTGACTCTCTTTTCTTCTTAATAAGTCTGGCTAGAGGCTTATCTATTTTGTTTATTTTCTCTAAGAACCAGCACTTGGTTTCATTGATTTTTGCTATTGTTTTATTCTTCTCAATTTTATTTATTTCTTCTCTGATCTTTATTATGTCCCTCCTTCTGCTGACCTTAGGCCTCATCTGTTCTTCTTTTTCCAATTTCGATAATTGTGACATTAGACCATTCATTTGGGATTGCTCTTCCTTTTTTAAATATGCTTGGATCGCTATATACTTTCCTCTTAAGACTGCTTTTGCTGTGTCCCACAGAAGTTGGGGCTTAGTGTTGTTGTTGTCATTTGTTTCCATATATTGCTGGATCTCCATTTTGATTTGGTCATTGATCCATTGATTATTTAGGAGCATGTTGTTAAGCCTCCATGTGTTTGTGAGCCTCTTTGCTTTCTTTGTACAGTTTATTTCTAGTTTTATGCCTTTGTGGTCTGAAAAGTTGGTTGGTAGGATTTCAATCTTTTGGAATTTTCTGAGGCTCTTTTTGTGGCCTAGTATGTGGTCTATTCTGGAGAATGTTCCATGTGCACTTGAGAAGAATGTATATCCCGGTGCTTTTGGATGTAGAGTTCTATAGATGTCTATTAGGTCCATCTGCTCTAATGTGTTGTTCAGTGCTTCCGTGTCCTTACTTATTTTCTGCCCAGTGGATCTATCCTTTGGGGTGAGTGGTGTGTTGAAGTCTCCTAGAATGAATGCATTGCAGTCTATATCCCCCTTTAGTTCTGTTAGTATTTGTTTCACATATGCTGGTGCTCCTGTGTTGGGTGAATATATATTTAGAATGGTTATATCCTCTTGTTTGACTGAGACCTTTATCATTATGTAGTGTCCTTCTTTATCTCTTGTTACTTTCTTTGTTTTGAAGTCTATTTTGTCTGATATTAGTACTGCAACCCCTGCTTTCTTCTCACTGTTGTTTGCTTGAAATATGTTTTTCCATCCCTTGACTTTCAGTCTGTACATATCTTTGGGTTTGAGGTGAGTTTCTTTTAAGCAGCATATAGATGGGTCTTGCTTTTTTATCCATTCTGTTACTCTGTGTCTTTTGATTGGTGCATTCAACCCATTAACATTTAGGGTGACTATTGAAAGATATGTACTTATTGCCATTGCAGGCTTTAAATTCGTGGTTACCAAAGGTTCAAGGTTAGCCTCTTTAGTATCTTACTGCCTAACTTAGCTCGCTTATTGAGCTGTTATATACACTATCTGGAGATTCTTTTCTTCTCTCCCTTCTTGTTCCTCCTCCTCGATTCTTCATATGTTGGGTGTTTTGTGCTGTGCTCTTTCTAGGAGTGCTCCCATCTAGAGCAGTCCCTGTAAGATGTTCTGTAGAGGTGGTTTGTGGACAGCAAATTCCCTCAGCTTTTGTTTGTCTGGGAATTGTTTAATCCCACCGTCATATTTGAATGATAGTCGTGCTGGATACAGTATCCTTGGTTCAAGGCCCTTCTGTTTCATTGTATTAAATATATCATGCTATTCTCTTCTGGCCTGTAGGGTTTCTGTTGAGAAATCTGACGTTAGCCTGATGGGTGTCCCTTTATAGGTGACCTTTTTCTCTCTAACTGCCTTTAGCACTCTTTCCTTGTCCTTGATCTTTGCCATTTTAATTATTATGTGTCTTGGTGTTGCCCTTCTTGGATCCTTTCTGTTGGGGGTTCTGTGTATTTCCGTGGTCTGTTCGATTACTTCCTCCCCCAGTGTGGGGAAGTTTTCAGCAATTATTTCTTCTAAGATACTTTCCATCTCTTTTCCTCTCTCTTCTTCTTCTGGGACCCCTATAATACGGATATTGTTCCTTTTGGATTGGTCACACAGTTCTCTTAATATTGTTTCATTCCTGGAGATCCTTTTGTCTCTCTCTATGTCAGCTTCTATGCGTTCCTGTTCTCTGATTTCAATTCCATCAATGGCCTCTTGCATTCTATCCATTCTCCTTATAAACCCTTCCAGAGTTTGTTTCATTTCTGCGATCTCCTTTCTGGCATCTGTGATCTCCTTCCGGACTTCATCCCATTTCTCTTGCGTATTTCTCTGCATCTCTGTCAGCATGTTTATGATTCTTATTTTGAATTCTTTTTCAGGGAGACTGGTTAGGTCTGTCTCCTTCTCTGGTGTTGTCTCTGTGATCTTTGTCTGCCTGTAGCTTTGCCTTTTCATGGTGATGGGAATAGTCTGCAGAACTGGGACGAGTGACGGCTGGAAGGACTTCCTTTCTTGTTGGTTTGTGGCCCTCCTCTCCTGGGAGAACAGCGGCCTCTAGTGGCTTGTGCTGCGCAGCTGCGCGCAGACAGGGCTTCTGCTTTCTGCCCGGCTACTATGGAGTTAATCTCCGCTGTTGCTGTGGGCGTGGCCTGGCTCGAGCAGCTACTCCAAAATGGTGGAGTCGCGTTGGAGCAGGAGCGGCCGGGAGGCTATTTATCTCCATAAGGGGCCTCCCTGCTCGCTGCAGCCCAGGGGTTAGGGTGCCCAGAGATCCCGGATTCCCTACCTCTGGATTAAGTGACCCGCCCTGCCCCTTTAAGACTTCCAAAAAGCACCCGCCAAAACAAAACAACGCCCACCAAAAAAAAAAGAAAAAAAAAATTTTTTTTAATTAAAAAAAAAAAAAGTTTTTAATTAAAAAAAAAAAAAAGGTGGTCGTTCGTTTTTCTTTATTCTCCGGTGCCAGCCTCAGGCTTCTGCTTACCGGTCTTTCTGCCCTGTTTCCCTAGTATTGGGTTCCCTATCCCTTTAAAACTCCCAAAAAGCGCTCGCCAAAACAAAACAGCAAAAAAGCAAAAAAAAATGGTCGCGCGCTTTTCTTATGCCCTCTGTCGCCCAGCCTCCAGTGCCCGCTCACTGTTCTTGCTGCCCTGTTTTCCCAGTATCGAGGGCCCTGCACTCTGGCCCGGATGGCGGGGGCTGGGTGCTCGGCAGCCCTGTGCTCCGTCTCCCTCACGCTCTGCCTGCTCTTCTACCGCCGGGAGCTGGGGGGAAGGGCGCTCGGCTCCCGTGGGGCCGTGGCTTGTATCTTACCCCCTTCGCGAGGCGCTGGGTTCTCTCAGGTGCGGATGTGGTCTGGATATTGTCCTGTGTCCTCTGGTCTTTATTCTAGGAAGGGTTGTCTTTGTTATATTTTCATAGATATATGTTGTTTTGGGAGGAGATTTCTGCTGCTCTACTCACGCCGCCATCTTCTGCCCCTTGATTTCTGTTTTAATTGGTCATTGATCCATTAGTTATTTAGGAGCATGTTGTGAAGCCTCCATGTGTTTTTTTCATTTTCTTCATGTAATTTATTTCTAGTTTCATACCTTTGTGGTCTGAGAAACTTTTCAATCTTTTTAAATTTACCAAGGTCTTTTTGTGGCCTAGTATATGACCTATTCTTGAAAATGTTTCATGTGCATTTGAGAAGAATGTGTATTCTGCTGCTTTTGGGTGTAGCGTTCTGTAGATGTCTGTTAGGTCCATTTGTTCTAATGTGTTGTTCAGTGCCTCTGTCTCCTTACTTATTTTCTGTCTCATTGATCTGTCCTTCAGAGTGAGTGGAGTGTTGAAGTCTCCTAAAATGAATGCATTGCATTCTATTTCCCCTTTTAATTCTGTTAGTATTTGTTTCACATACGTTGGTGCTCCTGTGAGGAGTGAATAGATATTTGTAATGGTTATATCTTCTTGTTGGATGGACCCTCTTTATCATTATGTAATGTACTTCTTTGTCTCTTGTTACTTTCTTTGTTTTGAGGTCTGTTTTGTCTGATACAGGTACCATAACTCCTGTTTTTTTCTCCATATTAGTTGCATGAAATATCTTTTTCCATCCCTTCACTTTTAGTCTGTGTATGTCTTTGGGTTTAAAGTGAGTCTCTTGTAGGCAGCATATAGATGGGTCTTGTTTTTTATCCATTCAGTGACTCCATGTCTTTTGATTGGTGCATTCAGACCATTTACATTTAGGATGATTATTGATAGGTGTTTACTTATTGCTGTTGCAGCCTTTAGATTAGTGGTTACAAAAGGTTCAAGGTTAACTTCCTTACTATCTAAGAGTCTAACTTAACTCACTTAATATGCTATTACAAACACAATCTAAAGGTTATTTTTTTCTCCTCCTTTTCTTCCTCCTCCATTCCTTTTATATTAGGTATCATATTCTGTACTCTTTGTCTATCCCTTGATTGACTTTGGGGATAGTTAATTTAATTTAGCATATTCTTAGTAATTAGCTCTTCTACTTTTTTTACTGTTGTTTAATTACCTCTGCTGACAGCTATTAAACCTTAGGAACACTTCCATCTATAGCAGTCCCTCCAGAATACACTGTAGAGACGGTTTGTGGGAGGTAAATTCTCTCAGCTTTTGTTTATCTGGAAATTGTTTAATCCCTCCTTGAAATTTAAATGATAATCTTGCTGGATAAAGTATTCTTGGTTCCAGGTCCTTCTTCTTCATTGAATTAATTATATCATGCCTCTCCCTTCTGGCCTGTAAGGTTTTTGGCCTAGAAGTCTGATGATAGCCTGATGGGCTTTCGTTTGTATGTGATCTTACTTCTCTCTCTGGCTGATTTTAATGTCTGTCCTTATCCTTGATCTTTGCCGTTGTAATTACTATATGTCTTGGTGCTGTCTTCCTTGGCTCCCTTGTGTTGGGAGATCTGTGCACCTCCATGGCCTAAGAGACTATCTCCTTCCTCAGATTGGGGAAGTTTTCAGCAGTTATCACATCAAAGACACTTCCTATCCCTTTTTCTATCTCTTCTTCTTCTGGTACCCCTGTAATGTGCATATTGTTCTTTTTGGATTGGTTCCACAGTTCTCTCAATATTCTTTTATTCTTAGAGATCCTTTTTTTCTCTCTGTGCCTCAGCTTCTTTGTATTCCTCTTCTCTAGTTTCTATTTCATTTATTGTCTCCTCCACTGTATCTAGTCTGCTTTTAATACCCTCCATTGTGCTCTTGAATGATTGGATCTCTGACTGAAATTCATTCCTGAGTTCTTGAATATCTTTCCGTATCTCCATTAGCATGTTAATGATTTTTATTTTGAACTCCCTGTCAGGAAGATTCATGAGGTTGATGTCATTTAAATCTTTGTGAGGAGTTGTATTCATAATTTTACTTTGAACTATGTTCCTTTGGCATTTTGTATTTGTACATGGCACCCTCTAGTGCCCAGAGGCTCTACTCTCTGGTGCTGCTCAGTCCCTGAAGCAATGTCAGGGGTCACACGGGAGTGGTATTGGTGCCTAGGGGGAGGGAAGAGCTGTTCCCTGCTTCCCGGCTGCTGTGCCTTTCTCTGTTCCCTTAACCTGTGGGCCAAGCACAGAGGTATAAGCCTCTATGCTTTGCATTTGTTTTTGCTGTAGACAGGTCTTCCTTTTGGCTGGCCTAACGCCAGGGTAGGGTTTGCTTGTTTGCGAGCCAGGTGGGGCTGGTCAGGAGAAAGTCGCAGTAGGCTGTCTATCACAGAGGGGGGTCCTTGGAGCTGTGTAGCCAGCCAGGGGGTAGAGCGCCTGGAGTTCATGAAAGCCCCCAACCTGCTGGTTAGAGTGCACCTGGACAATTTTGTCTACCTGTCCTTTCTCCTGAGCAGTAAGCTCTGTGCCATCCTTGCCCCTTTAGCAGCCCTCTAACTGTTAGGAAGTCTCTCAGACTGCCCGCCTTTCTTTTGTCCCAGAGCAACCGTATGTGGATCTCTGCTTTCCACAAGCAGCTGGAACCTCCATCTCTCCAGGTATTCTGCCTGTCTTAGCTTTCCAACCCCCTAATCACGAGGGTACCATGCAAGCACCATGAAATGTAGGTTTGTGCACCCAGAGCAGATCTCCAGAGTTAGGTGTTCAGCAGTCCCAGGCCTCCACTCCCTCTCTGCTCCATTTCTCTTCCTCCCTCCGGTGAGCTGGGGTCGGGCCATGATCTTGGTATGTTACCCTGTTCCATGAGGTTTATTCTTTTCTCCAGGTGTATACAGTTTGATGCAGTCCTCTTTCCTGTTGCTCTTTCAGGATTAGTTGTATTAATTATATTTTCATATTATATGCGGTTTTAGGAGGAAGCCTCTGTCTCACCTCTCATTCCACTATCTTTAATCCTTCTCCTACCGTGGTATTCTTAATATGTTTTTTTCCTGAGCAAAATATCACTGGAGTCTTTTCATTTTAATAAACATGTGGTCTGTCTCCTCGTTTTGAGCACCTATATATAATCTACTGTGTGGCTGTGCCAGTTTATTTTAACCAGTCTCCTATTGTTAGACATTTATCTTTGTTCCAATTTGCCATTATAAACACCACTGTAGTGAACATACTCATGCATAGATCTTTCATACATTTTGCACATTACTTTCTTGGGATAAACTTTTTAATATAGAATTGCTGAGTCGAATGATATGCAGTTGAAATAAATTTTACCAGGTTACCTCACAGCATTTATTCACCTGGGATTGCAGATGGTCTGTTGCAGAGACAAGGCATACATTTAGTGATTAATGGTTTCTATGGAAATATGCCAAAGGAGTGATATAAGCAGTAATCAATAGGAGATGTGAACTTCTTCCTATGGGCTGCTGAGAGAAAGCTTCATGAAAGCTGTGGTACTTAAGCTAGGAATTAACCACTAGGTCAGATTAGATAGGCTGCTTGCTGGGTGAGGCCAGGAGAGAATGTCATGTATAGGAAGGAAGGTGTGTTCTGAAGGCAGCATTTGACCCATCAGCCCTGAAACTGGTATCAGTCTTCCCAGCCTTTGACCACCAGTTATCTATCTGTCTGCCATCACTGGTACTTGAAAGACCCAAAGGTCCAACCTTGCATGGATGTTAATAACCCACATCTGATGAAAGGGCAGGTTGGGAAAGACTAGACTATGGGTCACTTGCGGGCATAGCTTAAAGGAGGGAGAGCAAGTGGATCAGCTGAACAGTTGAATTCATGATTCCTGTTGAGGCAAACCCAGTAGAAAAAATAGAAGAGAACTTTAAAAAATAATACAACTTTAAAGCTTCTGGAAAAAATCAAAGGATAACTCAGAACCTCAGGGTAAGCAAAAATTTCTTGGAAAGAACAAAAACCCCACTAACTCTATGCATTAGTTTGCTACCTGCTGTCTTAACAAATTACCACAACGTTAGTACCTTAAAACAACACAAATGTATTATCTTACAGTTTCCTTGGTCACAAATCCAGTGGACTCAGGTGGGTCTCTGTTTAGAGTCCTACACACTAAAGTCAAAGTAGCAGCAGGGCCGCATTCCTTTCTGGGGACTCTAGAGGAGAAACTGTTTCCTTGCTCATTCAGATTATTGACAGAATTAAGTTCCTTGTAGTTGTAGGACCGAGGTCCCCATTTCTTTGCTAGCTACCAGTTGAGGCTGGTTCTCAGCTTAGAAAAACCCCTCATATTCTTTGGTTTGTGGCCCCCTTCTGGCATCTTCAAAGCCAGCAATGGCAGGTTGAGTGCCCTTGATGCTTTGAAACCTCCCTGCCTCTTTTTACATTGTCACATCTTTCTGACTCACACTTCATCCTCATTTGCTACTTTTTAAGGGCTCATGTAATTAGGCCAGCCCACCCAGAATCATTTCCCCTGTCAGGATTCCATGACCTTAATCACATCTATAAAATCTTTTTGCCTGTAATGCAATACACCCACAGTACCAGGAATTAGGATGTGGATAATTTTTTGGGGGGAGAGACATTTTTTTCTGCCTACCACTCTCTAAAATTAAAAATCTAAAACAAAAAACTCTTTAAGAAAATGAGTAGATCAACCATAGACTGGGAAAAAAATATTCACAACACACATACCTAACAAAGGACAGATCCAGAATAAAATGCTTACAAATCAACAATGAAAAGTTGACAATTCAGTTAAAAAATAAGCAAAAAACTCAAGCAGACTCTTGGCAAAAGAAGTTATAAAAATGAGCAATAAGCTCATTGTGAAAAGATGCTTAGATCAGTCACACAGAAGTGTAAGTTAAAACACATCTGTTAGAACAATTGAAGTAAAGACTAACCCCACCAGATGTTGGTGAGGATGCAAAGCAACTGGAACTCATGTACATTGCTGATGGGACTGTAAAATGTTAAAACCACTTTAGAAAACTATGTTCTCCACTATAGCCTAGAAATTTCACTCTTAGATCTTATGCAAAAGAAATGAAAACATATGTTCACAAAAAGACATGAAAAAGAATGTCTGTAGCACGTTTATTTATGATAATTCAAAACTGGAAACAGCCCAAATGTCCATTAACAGAATGGTTAAGTAAGTTTTGGTACCTTCATATAGTGAACTATAACACATCAATTAAAAAAAGGAATAAATTATCAATACATGTAACAATATAGATGAATCTCAAAAACATCATTTATGTGAATTTCAAGAACAGACAGAAGTGGTGGAAATCAAAGTGGTTGCAGATGTGGGGGGATTAACTTGGAAATAGGGGGAAATTTCTTGTCTGATAGAAAAAGTTCTCTATCATGTTTGATGATGGTTACTGTCAAAACTCATTGAATTGAAAACCTTAGCTCTCTGTATCTTATTATATCCAATAAATAATGAAAATTATAACCAGATAACCAAATTTTATTTTCAGAAGTAAAAATCAATTTCTAAAATTTAAGTCCCCAGTGAGCATTTTAAAAATCAAGTGTGAATGATGAAGCAGGAAGGACAGAGTGAGGACCTCCAGAATCCTTTCCTCCACAAAGGTGATGAAAACCCTGGCAAAAATGGTCCAGATCAATAGTTTCAGGACTCTGGAAGTTCACCTCAGGCTTGCAGCAATCTGGGGAGTGTTACTGCTCCTCCAAAAAAGCTAGCTGTTTCAGCCAGTGTTGAACTTTGATGTTACCATATATTTCATGCTTCCAAGGTGCATATTTTTTTCATGTTTTAATATCTCTTTAGTCAGAAAGTGTCTTCTGATCAATAGCATATCATAGTCTAATGATAGTCGGTCTTTTTTGCTTTTATAATACCTTTTGCAACAGTTAGCATGTTAGATTCAATAAAATATCATTTTTCCTCTGGGTCACTTGTATGTAAGAATTGGAATCGGAGTTCTATAATCTGTTTCAAAATGCTTTAGTACAAAAATTTTCCTAACTGAAACAGTTCAGCAGGTACCTAGAGTTCTGAAAAGGAGCCTTTTTAGTAATCTTACATTTGACAGGAGTCTTATAAGGAGATAAGCAATGACTTCCTTTTTTACAAAAGCTTTATTTTGCCTTAGAATTTCAGTTTGCTTCCAGCATACATCCGCAGAGATCTGCGGGGTACCATAAGCTTTCTAGTCATGGGATATAGGCATGTGTAGCTGTGTCTTGGTTTGATAGACTCTGTGACTGCTTAGCTCAATTGTTTACAAGTTCAGTTAATTACTAAGGTTAAACTTTATGGGTCAGATCCCTTATGGGACTGTTGCCTTTGTGCTCCATTCCCTGGACGCAAAAGCCCCTTCGGCTCAGCCTTCCCCTGGCAGTTGTGGCCTTGCTGTCTTGTGGGTGGGGGGAGGGGGAGGAGTGAAATGAGACTGTTTCCATTTTAAAAAATCACCTCCCTGTGACAGCTGACAGTGTGACCAAGGCATCATTTACATTTTTTGCTTGCTTTGGGTGTGTTTGGAATGGAGACTTACCTGGAGCCTGATTTTAAAGGATTCATTTCTCACCCATCTTGATTCTACAGCTTGCAGTGAGCTGCATACTCCATCGCTAGATCGAAAACCAAATAGTTTTGTAGCAGTGAGTGTCACCACCCCTCCTCAGGCATTCTGGACAAAGCATGCACAGACGGAGATCATCGAGGTGGGTGCTGGCCCTTCCGGAGCTCCGTGATAGGCTCACCCCCTGAGGAGGGCGCCTGTTCCGTCACCTGCGCACCTGGAGCTGCAGTTATACTTCATGTGATTCGTTGCTATTTTCCATGGGTTTTCAGCACATTGAGATTTTTCATCACACTCATCTGGGTGACATTTATGTTTGCCATATCCTTTACAATGATTGGTTAACTATTGGTTGGTTCTTTTTGAACAATGACGCTATGTAAGTTTGATTGCCTTTTAAGAGGGAAGATCTAATTCTTCCTTGTTGCTTCTAACTGGCTGCTACTTTTGGAGAACTGTGCTCATTAACCAAGGTTTGGAGAGAGGTAACTATTAATCAGCCCTCTTGCTGAATATATCCCTATTTTTATTGGTTTTTATTTCTATCTCCTTTCAAGTTGTGTGTTATGTTTCCTTTTTACAGTAAATCAAATGACTTTTACAAAATCCTTTTAGGTAATTGAGCACATAAGTTAGGAATTGCTGGTATGAGATTGCAGGATTTTGTTTGTGGTCTAAGCTCTTTGTGAGTTCACCCCTCCTGACCAGTCTCAAACCAACTTAAACTATTTCCTCCACTCACCCCATTTTACATTTTGGAAGGTGGACCATCCTTTTTCATTCTCTTGGGAACTTATTTCCAAGTTCGAGTTGACAATTCTATTGCCTAGGCATTTGCTAAGCAGTGCCTACCTAGAGCACAGTGCTGGGCGCTGTGATGATACACCATGGAGGCCCAGCCCCTGCCCTAAGGAGTCACTGTCTGTGGCTGTGGAGGCAGAAATGAATGTGGCCACATCTATGCAGGGTGCGACGTAGGAGGTGTTAGAGAGAGGAGGGCAGCACCAGGAGGGATGGGTCCAATCCAGCTCTGAGGATTGGAGGAGGCTTCCTAGAGTGGTGCTTAGTGAAATTCTGACTTAATAGGTCTGGGGTGGAGCCCAAGACTGCTTTGCTCACAAGCTCCCAGGTGATGCCCAGTCTGCAGCCCACATGTTGAAGAGCACGCCAAGGTTCTGTGGTAGTATGCAGAGGACAGCAACAGGAAAGTGCCATTGGGTTTGGAGAATAGCTTTATCCTGTTTGGTGTGTGCAAAGGGCACATGCAGGAGAGTGAGGGAAGGAGGCCTTGGATGGAGTTTATAGCAGGCCCGTTGAGGCTTTTAAGCAGGAGGTCAACTGACCAGATGGGTTCATGGAGATCCGAACTCAGGCAGTCGTTTGGGGCAATGATGTAAGACCTGACTGGTGGTGGGAAGAAGCAGAAAAATGGGGTATATGCGGGAGGGCCTTGTGGTGGGATTCATGGGAGGAGCTCATCGTCATGGCGAGGTTAAGAATGATGGAGAAAGAGGCACGAGAGAAGGCACCCAGGTTTTAGCTTCTTTGGAAAGAGGGTCAGAAATGGCTTTAATAACCAAGGCAGATGCAGGGAGAGGTTGGGTGCGCTGTGGCCCTACCAGGCCACCCAGGAGCAGCTGGTTGCCCAGCAGATGCCAAGACGTTGGATTGGGAGCTGCAGGAGAACATAGCCAGAGGCACAGACCCCACAGCAGGGACCACTAACTGTGTGGCAGAAGTAGTTAACACTGCTTGAGAAAGAGACTATGATATGATGGGGCTTTGCGGGGCAGGGCTAAGCTGCCAGGAAATAGCCACTTATGATCTACCAGCCAGCAGCTAGTCCTTTGAGAAGAATAGTCTTAAAACAGTCAGGCCTTAATTATTCCAAACTATAGGACTCTAGAAATAAGAAACAACTTAAGCTATTTATTTCCTCCTTCATGTACCTTTGTACATCTTACAGGAACAACCCAAAGCAGTAGATCCAAACCTAACTCATCCAAAGTCTTGAGACTAAGAATACACATGGACATTCAACTCGCCCCAATTCTAGAAAATCCCTCCTCCTGAGCCCTTGGGCACAGCTTGTGTGATGGGCGCATTTGTTGTGTCTGGATCTGTAAAGTCTGTCAGACTACTTTGTCCTTTCTGGAAAGTTTTGTGGTTATATACATCCATTAGCTGTTGATGTTGGTCCAAGTTGGTAAGAATGTTAATTTCTTATTCCAAAAATGTTGGTGTTACTTAAAAAATTCCAACTCCATATTCTGATTATTTTCTTTTCTATTCTAGGGAACCAACAATCCTATATTTCTAAGCAGTATTGCCTTCTTTCAAGACTCCCTTATTAATCAGATGACACAGATCAAACTCTCTGTATATGATGTCAAAGATAGATCTCAGGGAACAGTTAAGTAACATGTTGTGGTTCATGGGATTTTTTTTCCTTTTTTAAAAGTTCTGTAATCATTTGTGAGAGAGGTGAACACAGATTAACTTCACTACTGGCTCACAAATGAACTGATGCCCAGGTGTATTTGGGCTGGGGAATTTCTTTCTGAGCATTCCTATTGGCCTCCTGAGATGAGGGCCTGTTGTGTCGTGGGAACCAGCCAGCTGGACTCCCCTGGTAATTGGACTGGAGGCAAAGCACACACACTAAAGTGTTCTTCCTGCTCTTTCCTCAGATGTACTTACTGGGCTCTGGAACATTCGTTGTCAAAGATCTGCTCCAGGACAGGCATCACAGGTTGCATTTAACACTAAGGTTGGTACTTAATTTTGTTCCTTTGAAGAGGTCTGGAATTATGAGGTCCAGGGACAGATGGGGAAAGGCCCCATGTGTACAGAAAGAGCACCCTGCCCCCTCCCAGAGGCTGGTCTAAGGTAGGGGGTGGCTGCCCCCTGAGGCAAGGTAAACAACTCATCCTATCACTCCACTATCAGGAGTGGAGATGTGCGATGCCCATAGAAATTCGGACACAGCTGTACTCGGACGTAAGGGGAAACCTAGAGCCACGTGTGGTGACACGGACTGTATTGCCTCTTATCTGTCCCCTCCCCAGCAGAAAGCAGTCTCCCATGGAGCAGGCATTCTCTCCATTTTATCTTCATTGCTGTATCCCAAGCTCCTATAACAATGCCTGGTTCTAAATAAATATCTGTGGAAGGGAGAGAGGGAGGAAGGAAAGGGGACCCCCCCACTGTGTCCTGGGAAGGAAGATAAAGATGTCAAGTGTCAACCCTTCTCAAATTCATTTTAGTGGAGATTCCTACCCAAACCCTGGCATGGTGTTCTTCTTTTCAAAGTAATGTTAAAATTGGGGAAGTAGTCGAAAATGGAAAAGAAACTTTTAATGAGGAGTAATTCCCTGCCAGGTGGTACAGCATTCCACCACTATGGTGATGACCGTGTGGCAGGCACTGGACAGGGTGAGCCTGGCAACAGTCCTTGTCATGTAGGAGAACCTGACTCTGGACAAGGGGAGAGTCTTAGGGCCATGTGGGAGAGGAGTGTTCAGGAGTGTCATGGGCCGGAATTAGAGTGACATGTGAGAAATGGATGTCATCCTTTTTAAAAGGAGCTAAAGAGGACTGTTGAACAGATAGCACTGGGCAGGGCTTTCCAGTATGAGAACAGAGAGAGAAAGTCACCAAGGAAATGGGCAGTGAATGTGAGCACATAAAAATTTAGAACCTCGCTGAGGCAGACAAATAATAAGCCTGAGATTTTGGGGTATCCCTGGAGCTCCACGGGTGGGTCATAGTGGCCTGGGCAACTGGCAACCACCCTGAGGGGCCTCAGGTTGAGCTTCCGCGTTGGAGTGGCATCAGCTGTGTCAGTTCAGGATACAGAGGCTTTGGGAAACCCTGGGTGGCCTCCGTTTACTTGGGTCCAGGCCTAGGCCTTGGGGCTAATCAAAGCTTAAGAGTGGGGTGGGAAGAGAAAAGGAGTCCAGTGGCAGAAGAAAGTGCTCTCCAGTCCTGGTTCTGCCAAGTGTCCCCATGTCTCTCTGGGGCAGGGGTGGGCCCAAGGGCTGACGGGTACCTCCCACACCAGCATTGAGCCATCCCCTCTGACTTCATCAGGCACATCCACACTGCTCAGTGGTGCTTTGTTCCCTCTAAGGTGCAGCCCTCCTCTCTGCCCCATGGCTTCCTTGTTGCCCAGAGCCTGTGCATGCAGTGAATGCTGGCTGATTGATGAGAATCCCTCCATGGCCCAGGATGGCTGGGCTTTACATTTAAGCAGAAAATGCTCCACAGTCAAAACACTGCTCACCAGAGCACATTGCTCGTTGCAGGTCTGCAGAGAGTGACCGTGTGGGTAACATCACAGTGATCGGCTGGCAGATGGAGGAGAAGTCAGACCAGCGGCCCCCCGTGACCCGGTCTCTGGACACCGTCAACGGGAGGGTGAGTGCACTACCTTCCTCCTCTCGGTTTGGAGTGAGAGGACCTGCCCAGATGCCCAGGCAGGCCTGCTGCCTGCTGCTGCCCCACAGGGTGTGCCAGTCGCTTCTTAAAGGCACTTCTTAAAGCAGAGACAAGGGTGCCTCAGCATGGCCTGCAAGGCTCTGCCACCATGAAGCTCATCTCTGCTCGGGCCACACCGGCCACCTCCAGAGAGTGGGCAGAGTGTGTGGGGCAGCCTGGCTTGAGGGGTTGCAGGACGGGAGAGGTGGCTTGTGCAGTGTGGAATAGACCCCGATTCTCTTTGATATTTTGTCAGTGTCTTCCTCTCCCAGACATACCTGTGCCCACCTCACGCCCGCATGCCAACCCCCACTCTTGTGCTCTCACCCTAGAATCCTAATTTAAGAGCCCATACCCTGGTAAGTAGTCATTGTTGTAAAATACAGACATACCTCATTTTATGCCCAAAATAGCCCAGAATGTTAGCTCTAGAAATATTCCTGGACATCACCCTTGCCTCCCATTCATTGTACACATCAGACACGGGAGTACAAGGTGCAGAGACCTGGCCAGAGGACATGCATCTCTAGAGACTGTGTGCCTGGAACGAGTTCAGTATTCCAGGAGGGGATTGATTTGTCTGTGGCTTGGGCAGTGTGTTTATGGTAGAATTACTGGTGTATTGAGTTCTTCTTTACCGAGGCTCCCGTTTCTGCCGAGTGCCCTGGGGTTGTCTGCGTCTCACAGTTTTCTTGTGCTTTGCTGTGTATGTTATTAGATGGTTCTGCCCGTGGATGAGAGCTTGACGGTGGCATTGGGAATCCGATCCAAATATGCTTCATTGAGAAAAGATACTTTACTGAAATCGGGTAAATAGCTTCCTCCATTGGTACTCGTGTCCTTCCTGTGAGTGTCCACTCAAGCCCAGGGTCACCCTTCCTCCCCTCCCAATGTGATTGTCACCTCTCTACTGCATATCAACTTGCCCATCTTTTGCCAGCATAGAAAGAGTACCGTTCTTAGGATGGAGGCTCCTCCCTGTCTCTCTGTGTCTCATGCCATTGGACTGGGTGGCTGACAGCAACCCCCATGCCGTTTCTGGCACTCACGGTCAGTCACATGGCCTGGGACAAGATGACTGCATGTCCCAGGGCAGGAGCATTCAGGCTTGGTTACTCAGTGGGTTCTTGGTTTAAATGTTCTGATTCCCTTGAGATGGACAGTAAGACAACTTGGGGGTGTCAGCACCACTGAGGCCTGCAGAGGAGGATCCACGTGGCAGTCTGCAGCCAGCTCACACACAGCCTCTGTCCCTCCAACCCATCTCAGTATTCGGTGGTGCCATCTGCCGCATGTACCGGTTCCCGACCACCGACGGCAACCACCTGCGGATTCTGGAGCAGATGGCCGAGAGCGTGCTCTCCCTGCACGTGCCCCGGCAGTTCGTGAAGCTCCTGCTGGAGGAAGATGCGGCCAGGTGAGGCCAGCCACCCAGCAGGCCCATATCACTTGCCCTGTCCTTTTTGGAAAGCTCTTGGTGGGGTGGGTAGAGCACCAGCACAAGATAACCCAGATTGCAAACCCGCCCACTGGCGTGGCCTGCTCTGCTTCGTGGGCTTGCCACGGCCTCCATTTGCTCTTCCAGATCCCCCAGTTCCTGGGCAAGGCCTACATGAGACAGTATACTGGAGGCACCAGACATGTGCCCAGCACTCAGTGCCCATGTCCTTCCCTCCCTTCTCCTTCCCCTCATATTTGGCCTTCAAAAAGTTAGAAATAGCGGTCATACTTCAGCTATGGCCGCATGGGCCAGTAGTTTTCTAGGGTAGGGCCACAGTGCTATGGGCTCCAGAGGCCAAGTGTGGGGCTCACTGGTCCCCGGAGCCTCAGCCGGGCAGTGTTCATTGGTCCTAAGGCAGGGAGGAGCTTGCGAGGTAGTTCCAACACTGCAGACTGTCTGCTGGCCTCCTGAGGCCGTTTCCACTTGTCGTAAAATGATGTTAATTATAAACAAGCATGAAGGGAAACAGTGCAGTCAGAATCCTGCTGTTTTAATACAGCTATTTTACTTTCATTTTTCATCTTGAAAAAAGTTCAGACTTGGAGAAAACATGGCAAGAATGATGTAATGAGCTGCTTTATCTCTACATGTACATATTTTACAGTTATTTTAATTTTTAAAATTCTCCTTTCAGTCTTCCATGTTTGTATATATTTTCATAGCTACCATCTACTTTTCCATGGATCTTCAGTTTTCATGTTATAATTTTAAACTATGGCATAACATTTCCCATTACTTGGTGTACAGTAACTTTGAAGAGTTCATTCACTTAACAAACATCTTGGTATCCAGGGTGGTGGAGGTGGTTTTTGCACCAACTGTCTGTCTGGCACTGTGCTCAGTGTGGGACACATCTTGACAAGTAGGGCGGATCATGGGATAGGAGGCTGTGCCTGACAGCCCCAGGTGTGCGGAGGGGGCTGGGAGAAGGAGGGTGGTCCGGCAGGCCTTGGTGAGAAGCTGACCCCCAAAGGTGTCACATGAGACAGGCAAAGACCCCAGAGAGAGGGGCCAGGAGCAGCCAGGGCAGACGGGGCCCTCTGGCTAGCAGGGAACCAGGACATGGTGCCACCATAGCCTTGCTCGCACTGGGTGTTCTTTTGTTTGCATTTTGCTAATTTAATAATAATAAAATGGTAGTTCTTTTTTTTAAAACTTCAGACAATTTAGATTTTTTTTTAAAGTTAGCTTTAAAATTAGCTTTTTATTTTGGAAAGTAAACCATACATCCTATAAGAAACCAAATAGTGCCAAAAAGCTTTTAACAAAAGCATAAATCTTGGCCCCTGGCTTTCTGATCTACTTCCCAGTAATAACCACTTTTAGCCGCTTTAGTGTTTACTGCTGTATTTCTAAATTCTTATAATTAACCAGTTTCAGGGATTAGCACTGACTTCCTATGATGAAGATTTTAGTCTTTTGTATGTTCGCTTTCCCCAGTTTCCTAATATGGCTCCTAATATGGCTATCCTGTTAATCTGTCCTGTGTTTTCATTATCTGATTATGTAGCTATTTGCTACTGAGCTAAGATGTTCATACTCAATTCTGACACACTTCTGTTTTTCTGGGAATAGCAAATCCTCCTTTTTCTCCTCCTCTTCTCCCTTCTCCCTTTCCCTGCCCCTGTGCCCCCTGTAGATTTAGGCAGTTCATCACTTACATGGTCAGCGAAAGGAAACATGGCCACAGTTGCCAGCCCCTGAGCCCTTGTCCCATACCCAGAAGGGTGACATGGGCACTAAAGGGGCCACCCCTCTGCTGAGCAGCCAGCTG
Organism: Manis pentadactyla; assembly: GCF_030020395.1. Taxonomy (NCBI): domain Eukaryota; kingdom Metazoa; phylum Chordata; class Mammalia; order Pholidota; family Manidae; genus Manis; species Manis pentadactyla. The sequence continues at coordinate 153,548,518 of NC_080020.1, read as the reverse complement.
TGGACTGTGGCTGAGCAGCTTTGTGAGCTGCAGTTCTGTTCTCAGGGGGAAGGTGGAAGCTCCCGCACCTGCCCAGAACCTGGAGGCAGTGAGAAGCTGCCTGTGGCAGCCCCAGGGGAGGTGGGAAGTGAGTGGGACACAGCCTCCTAGCAGTTGCTTACAGGCCTCCAGGCCTCTCGGGTTCCCAGAGCACCACACATCATTCTCATTCAGACTCGCGGTCCAGGCCTTCACCCCTGCAGCCACGGGCAAGGCGGGGCGCTGCTCCCTGGTGGCCTCTCTCCCCTCCCCTCCTCCACTTAGTTTTCCTCATTTGACTGAGCTTCTGTAAGAAGCCTCTCTGTGCCCTTTCCCACGTGGACAGTGGCTCACCTTTCGTACAGCCGTTCTTCCTGGAGAGGTCTGTCTTGCTGCCCTGCCGCTTGCCCTCTAGACCTGCAGTGTGGCTGTTGTCCCAGGCCTTCCCTGGGTGTCAGTGGTTCTCCCCTGTATGTTGTTCTCCTGGTTGTTAGGAACCCATGCCTCTCTAGACGAGTGAGCCAGATCCATGGCCTGACATGTGTGTGTCTTGCTTGTAGAGTGTGTGAACTGGAAGAATTGGGGGATCTGTCCCCTTGCTGGGAGAGCCTCCGGCGCCAGATTGTCACTCAGTACCAGACCATCATCCTCACATACCAGGAGAACCTGACCAACCTCCATCAGTACAAAGGTGGGTGTGGGTCGCACCCTCCTCATGGCGTGTGTACCCCCCATTTCTCTGGCTAGGAATCTGGAACCTAAGGTCACTCATACATCCTCACTGGCAGACACTCTAATGGATTTTTAAAAATAGATTCTTGTGTAGGTGTGAATTCTTTCAAATACAGGATTTTCAGATCTTAGTTAAGAAGACAAACCTGTGAATTGCATTGAACATTCCTTCTCTGGTGTCATCTGTCAAAGTGACTCCTGGGGGCTGAGATTTGGGAGAGACAAAGTCACAGGCTGTTGGGCTAGTGGGATCCCTTGATCTTGGTCTAATTGCAGTGAAATGCCCAAAAGAATGCAGACTGTTCGCCTTGAGACAAAGTGGTTTTCTAGATTTCCCAGCTTACACAGTCAGTGGTACTTGTATCGATCATATTCTCTGAGTGGAACTCTCCATTTTTAAGGCCCAAGACAGAGAGAAGTACAGGTACCTCGCCTTCTGTTCTTGAAAGATGCCATTTGATTTTCAAAACACTCAGGGAAGATTTAGAAGACTGTTCTTAACTCAAGCCTTTTCACTCCAAATGGAATGAGGTTTTTGGTTTTTCATTACTTTAGTCTCTATTTTTAGATTCTTTCCTCCTTCCCCTCTACATAATGGAATTTCAGGCTTTAAGGAAAATCACAAGTCCTTCATGTGGTTTTGACATTGAACATATGAACCTGTCCATGAAGTTGGCTGAGAAGCTGCCAGATACAGGAGTGACACAATACAAGATGATGGCCCCTGGGCTTGGGTTAAATCTGAAAAGCAGGTCTAAATGCACTTCTCAGAGAAATGGCAGCATTTGGCTGAAGGAACTTAGGGACCTGCCCATGCTGAATGCATGTTCCCTGGGGGAGAGGGAAACCCAGACATCACTGAGGTTCCTAGAGTAGAGCTCGGCAACTGTCATGTGCATCCAAGTGCCCTGAGGGTCTTACAGAAATACAGATTTGGCTCCCAGAATGCTGGAGCTGCTGTCCCGAGAGCCACCCAAGGATCAGTTGGTTCTAGAGAACAATCTCCTGTGACAAAAGCAAGCCAGACAGTGGCTGCTCTGCATTTTGGATACTAGCAAATTAGATTTACCTTTTTCGCTAGTTGGTATGTCTATTTCTTCTACTCTTCTGATTGCCAGTTTAATTGCAACCCCTTTCTTTTCTAGGCATGTGGTTCTTAATTAGTTAAAGATTCTGAGTATAGAAATAAGGTTGTGGATGTTAGTTACAAAACATCGCCCAACCTCCTTAACCACCGAGTGTAAACAAGGGAACAAGTTCAGGTATGTGTTGTAGCATCTGTTTGACTCGGTGGACCAGCGTGATGAGCCGACCTTTTCCTCAGTTTTCAGAATTGGGATGTGTTGTTCTAGCCAAGCCAGTTTCTTCGCTCTTGGATGACGGCAGCCTCCAGACTTGGAACAGGCAGTTCTCAGCATGGGCCCGTTGCTTTTTATGGTGGTGCTGACATCATGTTGCACAAAGTCGCGTCTTCGTGTCAGACCTCTCGGTTGAGAGCTGAGTCATGGGAAGGCATGGCATCACTACCATAGCCTTCTAAAGCTAGTTCTGCCTGCCTCCAGTCACTGCTGAGCACCCAGAACCAGGCTTCTGGCCAGCCAGCTGCCCTCCCTCCCATGTTTGGCCCAGCTGCTCCCTGGAAGTGAAATGTGCTCAGGATTTCCTAGGTCATTGCCAGCACATTGCTGCTTATCTGCAGGGGTGCCCTCAGAATACCATTTCTCTCCTTGCCATTCATGAATGCAGGGGACATATTGATGATCTTTGTTTTCTCATATCCCATTTTGTAGGTCCCTCATTTAAAGCAAGCAGTTTGAAAGCAGAGAAAAAGTTAGAATTTGTTCCCACGAACTTGCACATACAAAGGATGAGAGTTCAAGATGATGGAGGATCAGGTAACCATTTCTCTTCCTCTCTCCCCAAATCGCCTTTCACTTCTTTCCCCATGTACTTGGTCCCTGAGCTGCCCCACAGCTGCACCAGCCTTCCTGTATTTTCTCCTACTGGGCAAGAGAGACATGTTACAAGGATCTCTGCAAGAGCTTTGTTAAAGAGCTCAGACCCCTCTGCTTCTCCTCTTCTCAGCTCCCTTTGTGTCTCTGTGGCAGATAGTTGCTAAAGGAGGGATGCAAGCTGAGTGTTGGATAGTTTCCTCCAGCCTTGCTTGGCTCTACCTTGAGATATATAGAACCTCCTCTTTGCTCGTGCTGGGCTTCAGAGGCCCTCAGACAGCCCAGGCTGTGGGACTAAGGGAACCACAGGCTGCTTGGAAACAGGCCAGAGGAGCAGGGTCCCAAAGTTGTGCACATACCCCTGTAGCTGGCTTGTCCACAGGCCTGAGCACAGAGTAATGGAGGAGAGCTTTCTGTCATTCAGATCAGAACTATGACATCGTCACCATCGGAGCGCCAGCAGCACACTGCCAAGGTTTCAAGTCAGGAGGTCTCCGCAAAAAGCTGCACAAATTTGAAGAGACCAAGAAGCAGTAAGTACTTGGAGGGTGTTTGTGGTCCTTATGCAGCTGTCTGGTGCTGCTAAGTTAATCAAAATATGACTGCAAAAACATGCAGCCTTCTGATCTGCTTTTCCGTGGCGGGAGTAGCTGCCTAATGGACCCCATGCTTCTCTGTGTGCACAAATGAGCTGTGTGCTGATGGGGGCATCTTGTTAGTGGTCCAGACCCTGCAAAATGAGCAGCAAATTGAAATCCACCTTGAAAGTAGTGCTGCGGGCAGCTGCCCTGTGGACTCTTCTCTGGATTTAGTGTCCCTGGCCAGTCATGGGCCATGACAAAATGTGGCCTGAGAGAGATTGTTTCCTTTCCAAAAGGACTGCAGTGGTAAACAACAGCTTTACAAAGGTTCAGGGGCTCAGGAAATTGCGAGGTAGACAGGGTGGAGAAAGCGGTGCAGAGTGAGCTGTGAGGTGTGATGGAGTAGGTATGGTGCCTCCAGGAGAGGAGCTGAGGGTAAGAGCTGGCCTTGCTGGCAGGGCCATGTGCTGGTGCCCAGGGATGCAGGGCTGACAGATCTAGGCCTGCCTGTGAGGGGCTCCAAGTCCCACCTGAGCAGGGCCATGCTTGCACCCGAGCATGCAGAGGGTGCTGTGGCGGGCCTGGCAGGGGTGATGGCGAGAGAGCCACAAATCCAGGCCGTTGTACTGGACTTGTGGGAGGCATTGGTAATCTTCCAGAATGTACCTGTCAGAATTTAGAGAGATCGAGAGATGCGAGTGAAGAATTGGAGGTGATGAGTGTAGATGATCCTGTCAGATCCTTGGAACATGAAACAGGAAGGAGCATGAAGCTCCTCAGTTTGGGAGAATGATTCTGACTTGAGCATGTGTTGAGGCTGATAGGAAAGATGAAAGCAAAGACAGAAGAGAACATTGATGGACCAGGTTCTAGAGAGGATGGAAAGAAATAGGACCAGGCCGCTAATCCTACAAGGGACATGAGAAGAAGATGGGGCTGCAGAGAGATTTTTAAGGCAGGCAGGAAAAAGCCCAAGGTGTGATGGAACAGCCTGTACAGCATGTGGGGTAGAAAGGGTCGGACTTAACTACTGAGAATGGGGCAGTGTTGGGGGACATGGCGCAAAGGTCCAGGGAGCTTCCAGAGCCTTGGACACGGTGGTCAGGAGGAAGCTGTGGTGTGTGCCGGGGAGCCAGTGGGCTGTTGCCTGGCTTGTGTGCTGAGGCCAGAGCCAGACTTGAGAAAATTGACTGCAGTCTGGATCAGGGATGGGATGAAAGGTCAGGTACAGTGGCTGATCAGAGGGCTGAGGGGATCAGGGATGCAGTTAGGAGTGCCCCCAGCTGTGGGGTGGTCTGGAGGGGTGAGCAGGCAGATAGAGAAGTGCTCTGTGAGCTGTCCCCATTTGGACATGGGCACAATGAGTCCTGGAGGTAGGAGGAGGGGAAGAAGAAGGGATGTGGTTGGGAAGGGGGATTTCAGCCTTCAGGCTGGAGAGCGTTATCTGGGAGGCTCCCAGGCAGCCTCTTTGACCTTGATTCATCCTGCCAAGGGCTCTTCCCTGCTCAGACAAACCAGCTAGCCAGGTAGTCTGACTCCAGGTCCTCTGGGAATCACGATGAAGAGGAAGCTTTCCCGCTCCTGCCACAGCTCTGCACAGCCAGCAGAGAGCGCATGTCCGTCAGTCCGTAGCATGGGGCTGTGGGGAGGTGTGAGCCTGAGCTTTGAGGATGGTGTGGGGGCCCCACAGGAGACACCAGAAAGAGGGGCCACCACTGGCTGACCATCCCAAGAAGTTGGGGTGTTCATGCCTGACTACTCTGCATGTTAACTTTAGAGCTTATTCCCAGCATCTCTGTAGCACTTTTCAGACATATACAGTTTTTTACTTAATTTCCTACTGATATGATGAAACAACTTATAGAAATGGTGCTCTCCATTTGAACTTTGCTTTGGATCCCATGTGACTTGCTCACGGGCAGGACGCTATCCCAGCTGCAGCAGGTGCTGGCGGCACTCTTGTGAAAAGCACATTGGTCCCTAAGTTCAATTAGCCCTGTGGTTGGGGCCCCAACAAATAACTTCAGGTATTTTGACAAAAGACAACTTGGTTTTTTAATTTTTTGTTTTGCATTTGGTGTTTGCTAACTGCTAATATTTCGTTCTGGTTCTTTTCTTTAGCAGTTTTGAGGAGTGTTGGTGAGTTTTCTGTCTGTGGAGAGAGTGTCTGCTTGGGCCCTACCATAGAGAGAGCTGTGCTGTCCCCTCTCTGGGAGGGCTTCACCCCTGGGTGCCACCGCTCCTAAGTGGAGCCTCGTAGACAGGATCCTCCCTTCCAACTGCAATGTTCTTTGATAATGAATAGCCCGTTTCCAGTGTCCTGTTTCACCTTTAGAACCCGGTAGCAGTTCATTGCTGGGCTGCCCCAGTTCTGCTTCTCCCAGGATGAGGAGGCAGCCAGGCTGGGCGATGCTCAGTGCTGGGATTTCACGTCCACCCTTTGGTACAACCTGGGAGTCCCTTTCTGGCTTCTTTTACAAGACTCTTGGGCTTCAGTTTTTATTTCAACATTGTGTTTTGTAGGACTGAAGCCAGTGGATTTTCATGATACTTAATAGTTTATGCAGATTTGTAGAACAGTGTTACTTGGGTTAATTTTATCCCTGGAGGGCAAACTAAGGATGAATATAATCAAGTGAATTTTTTCCCCAGAGGTTGGATGGCAGCTAGAAACTAGCACGTCTGCTGCCTGGAGTGCTGCAGCGCTGCCCAGGCCCTCCCCAGTCTTCCCGGAGTGCCTGCCCAGGCCAGAACAGGGCTCCACAGTGGTGCTTTCTTTGGCAGTAGGCCCTGGAGGCACCTGCAGCCCTTTGGAATTGCTGCCATCTAGGAGCTGGTGAGGCTCAGGGCCTGTGATGTCAGGGCTCTGCTGAGGACATCTGACAGCACACAGTCCTGTGGAACCCCCCCAGTAGGCTAGACATCTTCAGTGTTCCCCATTTTTAGGTAGTTGGGCACATGAACTTGCATATCCTTGATCATCCCTGAATGGCAGCTCTTGGAAGTTCCTCTTTCTTACTCCATATACCTCCTGTGCATAAGTCCCACGTTACTATCATTAGAACACGAGCTGTGTTCACACAGGGTGAGCAGGGGAGATGCTTTCTCTCTGGCTTGGGGGATGGCATGTGTTTGTGGAGTGTACACAGCCTCCTATAAACATGCCTGAATCTGCGTGCAGCACACCGTACATGTGTACTTTAAATATTGGGGCCTGGGGAGAATAGATTTTTACAAATTCTGTTTAGAGATTGTATTTTTAACACTGAATTACCTTAAGTGGCAGCTATTCATTTGGAAGAGTGATTGCAGATTGGAAAGTAGCTGTGTGCACGCCGTACTGTGAAATGACATCCGTTCATGCGGGCTGGGTGGCGGTCTGCTGCATGGGCTTCTGGCATATCTGTCATTTGGTTGTAGTGTGTGCCTTGGGGTGTTTCTTTCTGGGGAGCTTTGGTGTCTGGGTTCTGCATGTTTACCTAATAGTCTGTCCAGGGAAAGGGCAGAGCAATTTCTTGGTGACTCACCTTGGGGTCACCATAGAAGGGGCCCAGTAGGAAGGGTCCCAAGCCCTGACTGTGTGACCCTCATGTCCTGGGGGATTGATGGAGTGTGTGGTCCTCCACCTTCTCCCTCTTCCCCCAAGCCTCAAGAACAGGCTCTTTGAGAGGACCAGTCAGGGCCCATCACGCCAGGAAGGATGGGACACTCATTATAGCCAAGCTCACAACTTCACATTGCAGGAGGAAACATCTCCACAGTGTCCGATGCTTCTCCCTGCTTCCCTTGGCTTCCTCAGACAGCCTGGAAGGAAATCTATAATGTTGGATTGATTTGAGACCTTAGTTGAGAGCCATGCACTTGATCATCTCCATCAGGAGGGCTCAAACATACTGGCCAGGCCCCACATAGTCAGGGATGTGGACTTGTCTCTCCAGAGGCTGGTGTTAATGGCTGGGCTGGGCTGGAACTTCAACATCAGAACCTGGGATATGCATGCTGCTTCATGGTAGGAAGGTAGGAAAGGAGGGAGAACAGGTTTTCAAACCCTTGAGATGTCCAGGCCTGGCCTCTGGCTTGGCATATTCTCTGCCTCCCTTTCATCCGATGGAACATTGTATTTCAAAATGGGAAAGTCCTGGAGCAGGGGCGCTGGGGAGGAAGCCCCGTTTCCTGGGGACTTGCTGGGAGATGTGCGAGGGAGGAGACCTGTGGGTGTGTGCAGAGACTTTGAGTCCTGACAAGCCAAGTGTAGAAACAGGTTTCTTTGGGCAAATTCCAGCACCACTGCCATTTCCTTTCACTGAAAAAGGGGTCCTTTTTGGTACAAGCAGGTCCCATGTGTCCCCTTAAATACTGCTGAGAAGGTGAGGTTCTTAGGTGAAAGGTTATGAGCCTTTGGGTAAATACTGGGTTCAGTGTCTGTACACGCATGTATATACACATGGTAAAATATTAATACATATAAATAAGAGACTTAATTGTATTTTAATATTTCAAGCCTTCTGCCATATAGACAGAAAGGATCTGAGGTTTACTTTTGTCCATCACCAGCTAGAGCAGCCTAGGAAAAAATCCTTAGTACCAGAAAGCTTCGTTTTGTGCTGGTTGGGGGCCGGGGTTGGGAGGATGCTTCCAACCTCATCAATCCGAGAGAACCCCTTAGAATCTGTTCTTATCCTTTTTAGTACCTCATCCAGCTGCCAGTCCATAATCTATATACCACAGGACATTGTCAGAGCCAAGGAGATAATTGCTCAGATCAATACCCTGAAAACCCAAGTGAGTTACTACGCAGAGCGGCTCTCGAGGGCGGCCAAGGACAGGTCTGCCACTGGCCTCGAAAGAACACTTGCCATCTTGGCAGACAAGGTAGGAGAGAGTATCCTGTTAGATGAGGGATGGGGGGCTCCCTTGGGTTCCCTGAAATCCCTGGGCAGCCTGTGTGTTCGTAGAGCCATGCACACAAAGGGTGACTTTGTAATGACCTTAAAGACCTAGCTTCAGGTCCAGTTTCTACAAAGGCCCAGGGAGGGATGGTGATTTGCCTGTGGTCATGGAGCTGGGTGGGGGCAGGCCAAGGGCAGAGCCTAGGGCTTTGACTCCTAGCTGCTCCTTCATGCAGGTATGTCTTCCAGCAAGTCCGGGGGTCATTTTCAAGGCTGGGATGGATCTACAGCTTTCTTAACTACCCACCTACTCAGTACTTTTTTGACCACATTTCAGTTGACTTGGAAATCGAAAACAGAAAAAGTTATTATGTGATGATGTACAATAAGAAAAATATAATTGTATTGGCTTATATATAATCAGTAAGCCAGCTACTAATTAACTGTAATATGGTCCTGATTAAAAATCTGTTTATATTGGTCCATCCTGGGGAAGTGGATACATCAGTTCCTTTTGATGGATGATGCTTTTTCAAATCACTCTCAACAGACACACACATGTGCCTGCACACACACACATACAGAGATTATCACACTTCCTCATTCACACCCACCCTGCTAGGCTGAGGTGCTGTTCCTGATCAGAATGTGTTATATCCTTCACATGTGTTCACCTAGCAGAAGGACTGAGAGCTCGGGAATTAGAACCACTTGGAAAAGAAACCTGATATTGTCAGTGGGAAAATTAAGAACCCTAGAACTCCTGTTGCATCCAGAATTCCTCAGAACCAGAAGTGCTGTGCCAGGAATCCCACTGTTCAGAGCCCAGGGCTTTGATGTAAAAAGATGCAAAAAGGCTTTGGTGATGGAACCAGCACAAGGCCTGCCCCCTGGAATTAGAGGGGACAGCTCAGCGAGTCAGCAAAGTTTGGGACCCTGCGCTCTCTTCAGGCCCCTCCTCTCTGGCCAGGCCCAGAGGCAGGCAAGGGGTCAAAGAATGTCAGAGATTCTCTGCCTCCCCTCATTCTCCTTGAGTTAATCAGTCTTCTTGTGGGAATTTCTCAAGATTCAGCCCAGCCCATTTTGTGGCAGCCTATAAACAGACATCCTGAGGGCTGCAGCTCTTGAGTTGTCTGCACTGGAGGACACATAACTGGGCCTCGGCCCTGCTCCCATGCTCTCTGAGAGGCCAGGCCATGCAGCCCTGGCTGGGGGCTCAGTGGCTTGGGTTTGTGTGTGCCTGCAGACACGGCAGCTGGTCACCGTCTGCGACTGCAAGCTGCTGGCCAGCTCCATCCATGGGCTGAACGCGGCCCGGCCGGACTACATTGCCTCCAAGGCCTCCCCCACCTCGAGTGAGGAGGAGCAGGTAATGCTTAGAAACGACCAGGACACCCTCATGGCCAGGTGGACGGGGAGGAACAGCCGGTCTTCTCTGCAGGTGGACTGGCACGAGGAGGAGTGGGTGAGTCTGCTGCCCATGGCTGTCGACGTGCTGCTGAGCTTGGGTTGAAAAATCCAGTCACTTGCCAGCCACTTCCCCATGGAGGTGCCCAAGGGTTGGCTGGTTTGTAGACAAGTTCCAAGTCCCCTTCCTGGATGGCTCTGGGACCACGTGGTGTAGGAAGGGAGATGATATTTTCATACCGTTGTCCACCTGGGGAGCAGGGCTGCTGTGAGATAAGCCAGTCTCAGACCAGGTAATAAAGGGGCGATTTTCTCCGTGGAGCCCTAGTCCTCCCAGAGGCCTCTCTTCTCTCACTGACCCTGGGGCCCACTCTGCCTCTGGCGCTAATGAGCAGCCAAGCCTCTCTTACTTGGGCCAATGCTTTGCTGGCTGCTGGCTCTTCCAAGGCTCTTGATCTGTGTGGAGATGTGGGGGCTCAGATGTGGGGGCCACCAGGGAGGTTTTGGAGATGCTGCCCCTGACCCTGCATCCATTGCTGTCCCACAGAGCTGACCCTGAGAGCTTGGCTGTGCCTCCTGAGGGCGGAACCTACCATGCAACTCGTTTTTATCATTTGTTGGGAGTAGTGTTGAGAGGCATTGTTCTGTGAGGTCCTGAATTGTTAGGCAGCAGCAGGGCGTCCCACCAGCCCTGCTCTGGCATAGTACGCTCCGCTCCATGTGGGTTTCTGCAGATCACTCCTAGCTCTCCTTCACCTCCCTGCCTCCCCCATCTTAAATGGTCTGCTGCTTCTGTTTTCCTCCATCCAAAAAGAAACCTTGGTCCCCTCTGTGTGTGATGGTTGTGGGAGGTCTCCAGAGAGGCAGGAGGGGACAAGACTGGCTCATTGGGCCATGTAGCCCTTCTGCCAGCACTGGACGGCATGGGAAAGTCCTCTGTGACCTCCAGGGTAGTTACTAGTGAACATCTCCCAAACTTTAAGAACAGTGACTACAGGACATTGATTTATCTTAATGAAAAACAAATACAGCTTTAATGGGAAATTCTGAATTATTTGATATTTCTACATCTTGTGATATTTTAATGAGCCTGGTAGCCTGGGGCTGGGGGTCAGCCAGGGGTAGTTTGGTTTGTGTTCTGTTCTGTTTTCACCCTCGGGAGAGGTGACCCAAACGGGCCTTTCTGGTTTGGAAGGAGAAAGTGTGGCTGAATGTTGACAAGAGCTTGGAGTGCATCATTCAGCGGGTGGACAAGCTGTTGCAGAGGGAGCGCCTGCATGGCGAGGCCTGCGAGGACGTCTTCCCCTGTGCGGGCAGCTGCACCAGCAGGAAAGGTAACCGGGACAGCCACGCCTACTGGATCAGGCCAGAGGACCCCTTCTGCGACATGCCCTCCTCGCCATGCCCCTCCACCGTGCCCTCTGCTGCATGCCATCCTCACCCGAGCACACGTGCGTATGCATCCATGCTTCCCACTCATGCTACCTCCACCTCATGCTGCATCTGTCTGTCCGTCTGTGTTTCTGACCCCATGGCCTCCTCCCCCACGCAGACTGCAGGGAGGGCTGTCAGGTAGAGTGGGGGGTTGCAGTGTGGAGCAGCAGGCAGTGAGGGTGAGGCTCCATAGTCTTCCTGCCCATGGAGTCTGTGAGTGAATCTGTGTGTCTGGCAAAGGCAGATTCTTGGGGAATCCCCCAGGGTCACATGGCCCTATCAGTGAAGGTAGGGCTCCTGGGCTCCTCTGGCTTGTAAATCATTCTGAGAACCTGAAGGAAGCCAAAATGCAGATACTTTTCTGATGAGATTGTTCATTCCATTAGGAATTGGTTCAGTCAAGAAAAAGGTGAGTCATGCAGGGATGCAGCTGGGTGAGAGCTGTTAGCAGGCCCAACAGACTTCTTTAAAGGCTGGTTGTCAGTGACTGGGCAGTCTTTTCTGGCAGAGGCACATTGTCTTGGGACTGTTAACTCAGCCAGATGGTAGACCCAGTCTGTGCCTCTGGGGACTAAGTTAGCTTCCTCTGTTCAGCACCACCTCCAATGTGGGGCTCTCAGTAGATGGTAGGACACTGGCATAAAGCAACACACCTCAGAAACAGTCTTCTGTCTGTGAGGGCACAGAACATAACCAGACACTGCCCTGTTTCTAAGCCTTGAAGCTGGGGGACACATGCTTTCTAAATGAGTGAATCCTTGGTCCTGCCGCTCATGGGGTTCTGGCTGCAGACCTAGCTTCTGCCTCCTCTTTGCTCCCCTTTGGGCAGTGTCAAGTGGCAGTAAGTAAGGCCCAGATGGGCCAGGGTCAGGCTTCGTACTGTGCGGACTTCTAATTTCTGAATTGGGCTGCTTTCATCCAAGGCAGAACTATGCTCTTTTATTAGAGCCTCTTGATCAGATCCTTCTTCATGTGTAAGCTGCCCTTCACCTTTCCGATCTGCCTGCAGTCTGTTTCCAGGGCACTGTTTCACTTGAGTCTTTGATTCAACAGTGTTCATGTCTTCCACTCTTCCATCTGTGTAGGGGTCTAGTTTCAGTTACCCAAACCTGTGATTGGTTCATGGAGCTATTTTGTCTCTGTGTTCTAATTTTTTTAATGTAAATTGTGCTTTAAAAGAAAAATTTTCTGAAAGTTCATTGCTTGTTTCTGTTTAATATTGTCTTGCTTGTGATCGTAACATTTTTCTGCATATTTAAAAAGAGTAATTTGTTGAATTTTTTTTAAATGCAGGAGATAGATTATTTAATCAGATATTGTTATATCCATAACATAGATGTCTTTTTTTTCTAGGTACATCTTGTATTGTTCAAATATAGACAAATTTAAATGTAGTTTTAAAGTTATTTAAATGAGCATTTATTTATGGTATCTAGGGCATGACTTGTAATTGTGTGTGCCATACACATCATGTCTGTTGCACTCATGGGAATATGAAGCTTACGTCTGAGAGAGTCTAACTCTGCTGATCAGTACTCAGAGAAATGTATGAAACCATATGCCACTAAATTAACTACAGGGGATTCTTAATTTAAAAATCTTGAGCATAGCCAGGGAGCTATTCAAACTTCGGCATGAGAAAACATCAGATTGTGAGCCATTATTTTACTCAGTCTCTCACCCTCCAGGGCCAGGGCTTGGCTCTGTCATGACTGCTGATGCCATTCCAGTTCCCTTGGGCACTTATTTTGGCTTTATGGGCAGGTTGTGTTCACACCAGCTTATTTGTCATACATGAACAACTCTTGGGAAGGCATCATCAGTTTTCATTTCAGTTGTCTACCCCGTCCTGGGTCCTTGGTTCTCACCTTTCACCCAGGGAGTGGGCCTGCCTCTCAGCTCACCCTCCTGAAGAGCTGCTCAGAGCCTTGCCTGGCAGGTGGGGTGACCCAAGGCCAGGACTTTGCAGGACCTACTGACAAGTCACTGCCCTCTGGACCCACAGAGTCTCCATGAGCCTCTCTGCCCTTCTCCTAGTTTTCCCCACAAGTGCCCTACAGGCCTCCTGCACCCCTCCCCCAACCTGCCAGGATTTGGTGGCTCCCCTTACCTTTCACGAATACGCTCTTCTCCTCTCGTCATCCGTGAAGAGTCGTTCAGACCCCAGACCAGGGTGTTCTTAACCTGGGGTCTATGGGTTATACCCTAGGTTCATGTGCCCCTGAGATTATGTGCTAAAATGAGAGAGAGTCCATACTGATCATCAAATCTCAAGGGCCTCCATGACCTAAGACAAATTACAAGCCCAGCACTGGTCCAGGAGCACCAAAGAGGATTCCCTTCTCTCCATTTTGATTGAAATATTGAATTCACCCAGTGGGGTTTAACCCTATTGCCTTCTCAGGAATGCCCAACTCAGCTGTTGAGGATCCCCGTGGAAGGTCATTAAAGCAGACTCCTAGACCTGCCTCCTCATTCAGACTTGGAATCTTGGAGGAAGGGTTACGGAGAGGCAGAAATCTGTGTTTTTTCAGGGTCTGCAGTAGTTCTCATTAGGACACTGCCTCACTCCACAACACTGTGGTTTCTTCTTTGGTAGGTAGTCTCAGGTATTTGGGCTCTAATGAGAGGTTGAAGTCTTCAACTACTAGAGGCCTTTAATTCTGCTATATTTCTGTCCCCATTGCCAGTTTAAGAAGTCATTGCCAAACATAATTAGAGAGAAAGGATCCCTTGCCACCCTCTTCTGAACAACCCAGTTTGTAAACGTCTCCATAAATCTGGTTCCAGCTATTCATGGGGATCTGAAACCACCCATTTCAGTATCCTGAAGACAGTCTTTGAATCACAAAATTTAGACATAAAAGTAAATAAACTTTTATTCCAAATGATCCCTTTTCAAACTTGTTTTCTTTCAGTTGGCACACCCAGTTAACCAGGTTTTTAAGGGAAATGTGAAATTGAAAAACCAGGGTTTAAAGGGAAGTGTGAAATTGAAATGAGTACTTCAGTCATGGAAATGTGACTCAGTGAATTAAATTGGTGTTGTTTGCAGACCTGGAGGGGCAATTCTAATTCTAGACTTTGCCCAAATCATAAACGTTTATATTTAGTTTAAATTTTTAACAGTTGGCATAGATGTTGTTTGGTATATTGGTTTCACCCCTGGATCCTAAGCTTTTGGATCTGAGCAGTCAGCGTTCAGCCCAGGACCCAGTCGTGAGTTGGGGCCACGGGCTCAGAACTGCGGATGCTCACGTTACTGGTCAGTCTCTCTCGTTACCCGTTTGCTTCCAGATGTTGTGAGCCGACACACAGGGCTCTTCCACATACAATGTGGTCCATGTGGGCACATTATCACATTGTCATATGTGAAGAGCATTTTTTTGTGGAAGTCTTAGTAGCATGAATGTCTGTGCTGGTGAATGAGGCAGTGTGCACCACCAGGGGTTTGGCTGCCCTTCGTGTGCCTTCTTGGGGAGGAGGCAGGCAGGCCTCCGACCTCTTCTCCGTGCTGTTAGCCATCTGGCTGCAAGCTGCTGATGCAGTTGCTCGGAGTGCTGAGTTGTTTGTGTCTGAACTGTGTGCGCTCCTTAATCATCCATGTTGCCCTCCATTTCTGTGCAGATTGCAGCCCCCCTCCAGACGAGTCCAGCCCAGGTACGTGGTTTCCGTTGAAGGCTTCTGCAGCTGTCTTTGTAACACTCAGGTAGCGTTTGTGGCTAAATTATCAAAGATTACTTTGTGCTCCCAGAGTTAGGAATCTAGTTTAGGAGTTTCTTCATTTGAGGCATGTAGCAACTTTTCTTAGGTTTGGTGAGGGAGCAGTTGGTCTGGGGACTGTGGCCTAAAGCAGACTTACCACATGCAATTTTTCCCATCCTAAAACTTTTTCAGATGATTAATGTCCATGAGTGCATTGGGCTTTCAAAAGTGGGTAACCTGATTTAGAGAGGCACATATTTGCAAATGTCACTTTCTGTGATTTCACCTGAACTTGGGAGCTTTACTTGAAAGGTCTGTAACTGCCCAAATGCTGCAACATTTGCCATCATACAACATCCTGTCTTCTGAATCTGGATATAACTTTAGAATTCTTTTCAGGCATTGCTATGGGCCTCAGTTGGAGTTAGCACTAGAAATACATTTTTTTATCCTGCATTTGCATGTAGAAATCAATGTTTATGGCTCTAGTTCAGGGGTTGGCAGACTGCGGCTCTGAGCCAAATCCTATCCACTGCCTGCTCTTCTAAGCAATGGTCTGTTGGAAACTTGTCACACCCATTCATTCCCCTGATGTCTGTGGCTGCTTTTGTGGAGCAGTGCTAGAGGCGAGTAGTTGTGACACAGACCCCAGGGCCTTCAAAGCCTAGGATATTTATTACCTAGTCTTTACAGAAAAAGTGTGCTGACCCTGCTCTAGTTCATATTGAGTTTCCCAGATAGGACTTGTGGTTTTCTGAGTGAGCAGGAGACCCCCAAATGATAGGACATTTTTTTCTTATACTCCCAAAACCAGCTCCATAATCAGTCTGATGATTACATAGTTTCAACTGGATGTAAATATGAGATAGCAGGACACCTGCTTTATATCTGGAGTGTAGCAAACTGGGGATTGTGGGGTTTACCAAACTGTCCCGTCAGCTGGCATCTCCCCTTAGCTCACACAGCACTGTGACTTCAGCTTAGCTCATGGTGGTGACTCCTGGCAGTAACCCCCCAAGTGCTCCATTCAAAGTTAGCTTGTCAGTAGTCTAATCTGATTGGGTACCTAAGCCCCCCAATTTGCTTTCGGCCCTTCACAGTTTGTCTCTCCCAAAAAGTCAGTGTGAGGTCTCCAAGCTCAGCCCCCGTGGATCCTCGGGGTCACTGAGGCCTTGGTAGTTACTGAGAGAGTTAATTTTGTCCCTTCCTCTCCACTGCCTCTCCTGGCCTGTGCCTTCTCCTTCTTCTTCATGCCTGTCCCTGGGCTTCCAGACCTCCCAGCTTAACTCCCAGTGCCTTCCTGCTGAGCTGATGTCCCCAGAGCCCCAGTGGTGGAGACACCAGGACCACACCCAGCAGTCAGGACCAGGAAGTGGGGGGGCAGCTTCATGAGTCCACCCCAGAGATGCCCAGGGGTTCCTGCAGTTTGTAGAGCTAATGGGAAGTCTGGTGGGTTTCCAGCAGCACACAGACCACGCCTGGCTTGTAGGACCCTCCTTGTTTCTGTCAGCTGCGTCATTTCCAGAAGCACTGGTGGCTCGCCACAGTTGATGTCTAATGCACTATAACGGTATTGTCCCCTGCCAGGAGTTCCTTTGGCTTTTCCCACAGAACCGTAACTCTGGATTAAAATACACATTTTCTTGCTTATTCTCCCTCCCTCCACCCTTTCCTCCTTTCCCTGTTCAGGAGGGAAAAAAAATGCAAAAGCACAATATGGTTTGAAAGCCCTTCCCAGTTCCCCATAGTGTGGAGTGCTCAGGGGCTGGTCCAGTCAGCAGGTGCCAACAGGTTAGCAACTAGAGAGGAGCCTGCCCCCAAAAGGGAGTCCACTGCATCCCTAAGGCTGCTGTCCGGTTAAGCTGGGTTTTTCATAGCAAGACTTTTCTCACTGAAGAAGCAATGTATAACCCTTCGCCAACCCTAACACAGCTATCATCTTTTACTTAGCTGGGTTCTGGTAGAAATCTCATTACGGTCCTCAAATTCATTTTGTTTGGAAGTTTTTAACTTTAGTTTCTCTTCATATTGACCCAAATGTATTATCCCCTCCGCCCCCATTCCCCCTCTGCTCAGCAGAAGCAACCTGACATAATTGAAGTGGAGTTTGGAACCAGTTAGACATACATTACAGATGCTGCTGCTTTTTGAGTGTCTGGGAAGACTCTTCACCTTTCTGAGCCTGTCATGATAATCCTATCTCTGTGGACTAAAACTAAATGAGAGAACAGTTATGAAGTGAAGCACTGATAGGTGTTGTGTAAATGGTGGCTGGTGCTTGGATTGACTCATCCAGACCTGCTGAGTCCTTCTCTGGACAGATGGCAGACCCACCTCTCACCCAGGTCCACATCCCTTCCCCTGGAAAAGCTCCAACTGCTTTCTAGCCATTCCCCTATACTCCAGCCTGTTCAATGTTGTTTTTTCCTCCTCTAATGCAGACTGCCCTAATTCTGAGTTTATGGGTTTTTTTGAAAGTGGGCAAAGTAAAAAACTATTGTACAGAGAGGGCTTACTTAGTGAATACCGCCATCTCAAATGAGATCATTTTCAGGTTAACATGATTATAATTTGCATGTTAATTACATATGTCTATGCATGTTAAGTGGTAGAGTGAAGTAAAATGAGTAGCATTTGCTCTAAGAGCATTTGCTTCTCAGTGAAAAACAGTCTTAATGCCTGCCCACCTTTCCCCAACCTCTTTGGCTATTAAAACTTAGTTGCCAATGGCCTTTCTGGATAGTTGATAAATATAATCCGCATGCATTCAGCAGTTTTTCAAAGAAACTAAACCATGGTCTGTGAAGTTTTTAGAGGAAGAAAGAGACTTGGTGTTGTCTAGTATAGCTGTCCCATCTTACAGAAAAGGACCTGTGTGGCTGTGGGATTGGAAGACCTGCCCCAGGCCCACCACGGCTCAGCAGCAGCCGGGGCCTCGGACTCATATTTTCCATACCCCAGTCCAGCGTTCTTTGTCCCCATGATTTATTTGCTAAGACCTTTCTGCTATAGACTTTCTAAATTTAAGCCTGCTGTTCTCATTACAGATATAAATCCTTGTCCACATACAGTGTGCTTGCATGTACAGTTAGATCATTTTCAAATTTTGAATTATTACATATACTTAGAAATCTGTGTTAACCAAATGCTGAGTATAGGGAAGTCCTTTTGCACATTTTTCTAAATTTGTTTCTCAACAAATGCTAGGCATACAGTTTGAGAAAGCAGAGCCATGTCTCCCTTCTCTCTGTATTAGGTTCTGTTTAAATAAGAGCCTCACAGGGCCCTGCGGCCTTCCCCAAGGGTGGTGGCTTGATGTCCGGGACACTGGGACTTGCACCTTGTCCTTCTCTCCGCCGCCCCTGCCGTGTGTGGCTCAGTGGTGATGGTCAAATGCCTGTG
The DNA here is from genome assembly GCF_030020395.1 of Manis pentadactyla. NCBI lineage: Eukaryota > Metazoa > Chordata > Mammalia > Pholidota > Manidae > Manis > Manis pentadactyla. The sequence continues at coordinate 153,530,398 of NC_080020.1, read as the reverse complement.
TCTGGGCTCAGTGACCTGTTAAAAATATAACTGATGAGGGCATGTCTTTTCCCTTTTAAAGGTCTTCTAAATAGGGAGGGACAAAGAGCCAAAACCAAAAATATCTTTCACTTTGTTTCTCCTGAGGTTCTATTTTTAGTTGTTTTGGTACAGGATCAAACTTTCCTTTTATGCCTGAAAGAAAACTAAACTAGAAATAGAGGCCACCAAGCAGGGAGGCTGGGTGGGCAGAAAGTGAATGCCAAAGGGCGGGACTTGCAGAGAGCTGAAAGCGCGGGAGCCCTGTGGAGGGGCCCTGCTCCAGACATGGAGCGTCGGGGTGTAACGTAGCTGCACAGAGGCTACCCGGGGGTGGACTTGTTCTTTGCTCTAGAAGGACAGGGGTCTCTGCCTTAACACCTGGTCAAGAGAAGCAAGATGGCATGTCACTGTCCTGGGTGCCCTGTCTCCCCGTGTGGAAATGGGGGCTGTGGGAGGGGATTGGCCTCTGCATGCAGAATAATTTTTGTGCTTAGTCAGGACTTGCAGATGCTTTTCTGTTGTTTCCCCCAAAAGGAAAGTCTTGCATATTTTGTGCAGAATCCCCAGTAGGATCGGAAGACCAGGCATGTGTCAGCGGTCCCACAGTAGGACTGATGTTTGAGTTTATTGGAGGAGCTTCAGGCTAGAAGGTTAGAGACTGGGTTGGTTCCAGGTAGAACTTGGTGCCAGTTCTGGGCCTGAATGTGGGCCAGGCAGAGTTATAAGGTGCAGAAGGGTGGACAGAGGGGGAGTGAGAGGGCAGTTTGGGGTCTAGGGGATGTGAAACTTGTTAACCTTCCAGAACCTACCTAAAACCTTCCTTCTAAAGTGACTCCTTCCCTTGTGCCCAGGAGAATGGAGTGAGGCCCTTTACCCGCTGCTGACAACCCTCACGGACTGCGTGGCCATGATGAGTGACAAGGCCAAGAAGGCAATGGTCTTCCTGCTCATGCAGGACAGCGCTCCCACCATAGCCACATACCTGAGCCTGCAGTACCGCCGCGACGTGGTCTTCTGCCAGACGGTAAGGCTGGAGCCCATGGCACCTCCCACTCGGGGAGACGGGCTTAGGAAGCCTTGTGCCCTCTCACTTCACATCAAACAAACCACACATGGCAATACTTTCTCCCCCCTGCTGCATTTAAATTTATACAGCAGGGAGGTCTAGATTGCAACTTGGAGGACCTTTAGGAGAGGGTCTTATTCCACACTTGCTTCTCCCTGAAGAGCTGGCACTGATGCATGTGTGTGCCTGTTGCTCCTGCACAGCAGTGTGGGGCTGCAGGTGGCACAGGCCTTTTTGCCACTTTACTTCCTACAAAGGAGTTCAGGAGGTGCAGGACTGTGCTCTCAGGGCAGTCCGTTCTTGTTGGTGAAACAGCAGGTACCTAGTTCTGCCACTTGTGTACAACCGTGTTTTGATGATCATTATCCTCCTGAGAAGGGAAGACCAGAAATGAATGCCACAGGCTTGACAGATGCTGTAACCAGATAAGCTGAGTGGGCAGTGCCAGAGGGTCAGGCTGGTCCTTTGCCTTTCTCCTTCCTGTCCCTGCGAGGCCTGCTCCGTCCCACGGAGGGTGTCCCACAGGGGAAACCTGAAGAGTGGCCGTGGTCTCTCCCTTCTGGTCTTTGTCATGGTCACCTGAGTTTCCATTCAGAGCTGGGATGGATCAGTGAGCATGAAGACCCTTTCACTGTGGGCAATTAATTCTGGGCTTCCAGAAGGTTCCAGGCCAGGAGTAACCCCAGGCAGGTCAGTTCAGAGGTGGAGCCAAAATCAAACTGGCCTTGGGAGCAACAGAAGCAGGAAACCTGGAATGCTGCATGTTCTCTGTGGCCCTGGAGCCAGATGCCTCCCGTCCCTGTGACGGAGAGGTGGTGCCGCCGAAGCCCGATTGCCCGTGGGGCTGTCTGTCCCCTGCCAGCCCCGACCCGGCATGTCTCCCACAGCTGACCGCCCTCATCTGCGGCTTCATCATCAAGCTGAGGAACTGCCTGCATGACGACGGCTTCCTGCGGCAGCTCTACACCATTGGGCTGCTCGCCCAGTTTGAGAGCCTGCTGAGCACCTACGGTGAGATGCAGGGCCCCCTGCTCCCTTGGCCCGGGGTCCTGGGGCTTGTGAGCAGCGCCAGTGACGGCTGTGACCCCCTCTTTCCGTCCCGGAGTATTGTTCTGGCTACACCAGCAGTACATGCTAGTAATCCAAACATCACCAAAATGTGTAACAAAGTTGCAAATAAAAAGTCCCAGACAGTTACAACTCCCCCTCCCCCACGCCCTGCTTAGTTTTGTTGTTGTTCCATCTTAATGGTTTTTCTTGTTGAGAAGGGATGATAATTATTTAAGTAATAACTTCCTGTGGGACATTTACTGTTTCTCAGTTGCTCCTGTTAACACAGTCGCGGTTCATCTCGGCACACAAGTCTGTGTGGGCCTTAGGGGCCTGTTTCGGCCACCCCGCCTTCTCAGAAGGGAAGTTGCTGGGTCAGGTGGTAGGAATATTTTCATAGACATATCCAAATTGCCCTCTATAAAGACTTCTCCTTACCCTAATTTATTTTTATTTCTTCTGAGAAAGTAAAAATGGATAATTTTGAAAAAGCATTTGTTAATTCTTGGGATTGTAAGATATCAAATAAATATCAGGCCTTGTGAATAAAAGTGTCTGGCCACAACATGCCATTTTACTGTCTCTGCATTTCTAAAGAGCCAGCTTTACCTTCTGAAGACCTGTGCATGTTGGTTTCCAGCCCACACTTCCTTCACCAGGAAATGGCTAGAAAGTATGGTGCATATTTGCACCAGCTGCCTTTTTAATGTGGCCATGGGACTCAGTAGCAGTGTTTACTCTCAAAGAGTGGAGTCGCCCGGTGCAGAAGCTTGGAGAGGTTCCTGCGTACCCTCTTGGCCCCTCATACCACAGCCACACCTCATCTCGTCACCTTCCATCTATGCCCCAGCCCTGTGCCCAAGCGGCATCCACTGGCAGAGGGGCATGTCCCCTCCACCTGACAGCCCTCCTTCCCTGCTGTGTATTTAGGTGAGGAGCTGGCCATGCTGGAGGACATGAGCCTCGGAATCATGGACTTGAGGAACGTGACCTTCAAAGTCACTCAGGCCACTTCCAGTGCATCGACTGACATGTTGCCGGTCATCACGGGAAATCGGTAGACATATTTTTTTAATTCTCAGAACTAGCACAGTGTTCTAATTTATGTTCATTACATCTGGTGCACATGTAAATTGCACATGTAAATTTTATTTTATTCCATTTCATTCAGTTAAAAATGCTGATCACAGTGTTCTATGCTAATTTCACACTCCTTTAAAGGTTCACGATCAGTGTTTTAGAAATCACTGAGCCAGTGCACACTCTCATACTGGTTTTCCTCTCCCCACACACTGTCTCTTCTCTGTTTTCCAGTGACGGGTTTAATGTGCGGATCCCTCTGCCGGGCCCCCTGTTCGACGCCCTGCCCCGGGAGATCCAGAGTGGCATGCTGCTGCGCGTGCAGCCCGTCCTCTTCAATGTGGGCATCAACGAGCAGCAGACGCTGGCAGAGAGGTGCCTGCCGGGCCTCTGGGGCCTGCCTGCAGTGGCTGGGGTGGTTGTGGAGACGATGTAGAAGATGTACTTAGCCCCCTTCAGGCTGAGGACTGTATGGACTCTGTCATTTCTGCCTTCATTTGGCCAACATTGTTTAGGTGCAGCCGTAGGCCCGAACCTGTCTTTGGTGCTGGGATTACAAGGATGAATCAGGCATGGGCTGTGTCCTCAAGAGACTTGGGCTGTTAAGAAAGAGATATGGGTGCAAAGATGAAGCTAAATGCAGAGGTTAGAGGCCCTAATGAGGTCTGGGAGGGTCTGTGAGGACTTCCTAGTTGGGGTGATGGTTGAAGTTGGTTTTGAAGAATAAGTAGGAGGAGGTCAGATGAGGGAAAGTAAGACCTGGTGACCTAAGCCAAGAAGCCTGAGGAAAAACCAAGCTTGGAGTTGGGGTGATCCGGAGGCCTAGGTCCTGGGCAGGTTGGGGGCAGTGGTGAGGTTAGAGAGGCCTGCATGCCAGCCTGAGAGGTGTGCCTTGACTCTAAAGGCCTGCACCTTATAACTCCCTCCAGGATCCTCTGCCAGGCAGCAGGGAGGAGTCACATGTGCCATGTGTCCAAGCCTATGTGCGTGTGTGTGCGCTGCAGGGGAGGTGGCAGGTGTGTATAGCCTATAATGACCTGCCACTAGTATGTAAATGGCTTTCCTATTTTATTATTCATGTGATACGCATATTTTAGAACAACAAGGCATCTTAAAGTACTTGCTGTTAAGGCAATTTTGTCTCCAGGATGATATGCCTTATTCCTGTTGGGTCTTTTGAACCCAATAGTCAAATCCGTTGACCCCTAGATACAGGGTCACCCCCACTTGGCAAATGTGGTGCAGCTGCTGGGTGACATCACAGAACTTCTGGCAGGGCAGGATATGATCAGATTGACATCTTAAATAGATCACTTGCTGGCCATGTGATCACATGGGAAGACATGAGGGGAACAAGTTTGATGAAGAAGGCCATTGTTAGGAAGAGTCCAGGCCAAAGGACCTGATCAGGAGACAAGGTGGGGACGGACTGGAGAACTACTTTAGTGGAGAAGTAGATCTGGTCTTCAGCTGGGCAGGCTGCACAGGAGAGTAATAGGCCCAGGCTTCTGGATCCGTAGTTAGGGAGAGGTGCCTCCATCCGCTGAGCTCAGTAGCCAGACAGAGGGGCATGCTCAGGGGCAGAAGGAGAGCTAGCCTAGGCTGGGGGCACCAGCCCAGCAAGCTGAGACCTCTGGGTGCAAGCACAGCTGGAGGTACCCTCTTTAGGGACAGTGGATGGCATTGAGGGCCCAGCAGGAAGGAGTCCCTGGGCATTGAAACATTCCCAGCACCTGACAGCTGCTGTTCTTGACGACTCGGTAGGAGCAGTTTCTGGAAAAGGCTGAGCGAGGCCAGATGGCAGGGAGCACAGGGGCAGGTGGAGGAGGGTGTGGAACAGTGGGGAGGCTGGTAGGGTGCAGCGTCTTTACTTTGCTTCTGGGACAGTCTCTCCTCAGCTCATAGACAGGCCCAGCTCGCTCATGTTCCCGGGCCACCCTGATGGAGCATGTGCCTAGAGGAGAAGCCGTGGACATCAGGGCAGAGGGCTATGGTGGGCCCACTGGAGGTCCTGCCCCCTCAGAGTGACATGGGACCATGAGGAGGCTGCTGTGCAGGGAGGGTACTCACCAGGGAAGTGGCGGAGCTGGACTGGGCGTCCAGGCCTTGGACTTCAGAGCCGGCATGTGTTAATGATGCCTGTGCCTTCCTCTGGGGAGGCTCTCCTCTGTCTCCCCCTTACGCTTCTGGCACACCCTGACTGTCTGAGGCCCTGCATGGTGAGCAAAGGCTGGCGCCTCACAGTCCAGGAGGAGTGGCTGCTCTGGCCCAGTGGTCCCTCGGGCAGAGAGCGGCTTCAGATTCACACATTGGACCGCGTCCTCCCTCCTCAGCCTTAGCCCCACCACTGTCCTCTCTTCTCAGCACCTTTGGGGTGAGAGGACACAGGGGCTCCCAGCTGGAGCTGGGAGGGGGTTCTGTTCTGTGCTGCCTGAGGGTTGGGATGCGTAGAGTTCTGATGGTGTCCTAGGCATGTCTGTAACAAGTGTGCCTGCTTCCTGCTGGTGAGGTGTGCTTGAACTTGTCACCAGTGCGGTAGAGATGACCTGGTGCTTGAGGGGAGTTAGATGGGCATGGCATGTGAGAGAATCACGTTGTTAGTGATTTAATGCAGTTTGATGCAGTGATATTCATGCTAGAAGAAAGTGACATCAGCCAACTAATGACATCTCATGATCTCCAAAGGTTTGGTGACACATCTTTACAAGAAGTTATCAACATGGAAAGTTTGGTGCGGTTAAATTCCTACTTCGAGCAGTTTAAGGAAGTTCTGCCTGAGGACTGTAAGTATTTCTTCAGTGTGGCAGGTTTCTTTCTCACCTTTGTCTTTTGTCACTTTGGGTGTCTGAACCCTTCCTGCTGCTCCGGCTGTCTGCTTATAGCCTTCTGGAGGCTGCCCCCGGCTCACTCTTCCCTCTAGCTTCCCTGCACCCAAGGCAGCCTGTCCACCTGCTTGGGCACAGCCAGGCCTGCGTCCTCACCCAGAGGAGCTTCCCTCTGCTGCAGTCCTCGCTGACCTCTTTCCAGTGGGTTCTCTTCTCCTGTATGCACCGTGGGCCTTCTCTGCCACACTGCCTGTCACTGGTGTCTGTTGATGCATCCGCGGTTGGGGGTTTTCCCAGAGGCAGGACTCCTGCTCGGCCTGGGGGTGGGCTTGCCCCCTCCTGGTGTGAGCACCCCATGCACCCCCTCCATGGTGCCTAGAGTAAGATGCTGGGCAGAAACACATGCTGGTTGTCCCTGGAAGCAGTGGAGAGGTGACAGCAGCTGTCACTCTGCCTACACAGTGGAGATGCCACTGCCCTGAACTCAGGCAGAACCCAGGGCCCCCTGTACTGTCTGTATGTGGGGAATCTCTCCTGAACTCAAACCAGCACATATTTTTACTCAGCACAAGTACAAAGCACCTCAGGACCCTGTGATGTATGAGGGGGAGACCCTGCCTGGGAGGGAAGGCCAGATTGAGGAGCACTGGGCCTCCAAATGCTGGCCCTACTCCAGCTGCCAGGGGCCTGCAAGGGCGAGGGGCCAGAATCCCACCCATCCTCTAATGGGGTCACAAAGAGGGAAGGTGTGGAAGGGCTTCCATCACACTTGTGGGTCACTGATATGTCTAGCGCTGAGCCACACAGCACACCCATTTCCACAGTGAACCCCCACAACAGCCCTCCAAGGTGGTCATTACCCATTGTCCACATGGAGAAAGGGGTTGGCCTGGCTGGAGACGTATGTGCTCAGACAGCTGGTGAGGCCATCCTGTTAGGAGAGACAGGTTTGAAGAGACCTTGGGGGCCAGGCTGAGAGGTAGAAGCTTAGTGGTTTCAATGGAGAAGGAGTGTGGAAAAGTTGCCCTTCAAGAATTTGTCTAGAATCAACAAGTGTGCTGATTGGGTGGGGGTGGGGGAGAGCTGTGCGAGCTGCTGGTGGATGAGGGTGAGGCTGTGAGACGCCTGATGGCGCTGTTTTCTCTGACTTTGACCCAGCCGTGTCAGGGGGGTGAGGAGCATTTGGACTGACTGTCAGCTCCTTGGTGGCCCCCTGAAGATGGAGCTGGGAGTGAGCAAGGGGAGGGTGTGGCAGGCAGAGGGGAGGGCCTGCGCGGGATGAGGTTGCTAGAGAGCTGGCACAACACCTGTGGGCCCTGACAGGCAGAGGAGCGGGGCTGGAGGCACAGGTACAGCCCAGGCCCCCATGGCTTTTGTGATGAGGGGCAGGCCTGTCACCATGTGGCCAGCTGCATGGGATGACATGGAGGCCTTTCATGGTGGACAACACTGTGTGCAGGACAATGGCCATGCTGGTCACCAGGTCCCATCCCTAAACACACCCTCCTTTCTTGCTTAATCCCACTGACCTTCCAGCTCCCACTGGGACTCGTCATCTTGTCATTTCCAAGCTGCAGCAGTGTCTCTGGCCCGAGGTCCTGGGTGCTGTCCCAGTGCTTATGGTTCCTCCTCTCTTCCAGGCCTGCCTCGGTCTCGGAGCCAGACGTGCCTGCCGGAGCTGCTGCGCTTTCTGGGTCAGAACGTGCATGCACGGAAGAATAAGAACGTTGACATTCTCTGGCAAGCTGCCGAGGTGCTTGTCACAGTGAGGAAGAGGGTGGTAGTGTGCCTGCTGCCCATAATAATAATAATTACAAATCACAATCTCAGCTGGGGGTGGACAGGGCAAATTCCTCCAGGTGGACAGAAGAGAAAGTCACTGAGTATGTCCCAAACTCTGGAAGATACTGACAGGTGCCTGTGAGTCCATTACTTCAGGGCAGCCTGAATTCTTGTAAGCTTGACACAGAGTCCAGCCCCTGGAGCATTTAAGAACCAGGCTCATGACAGTTGTTAACTTCAGAAGTTTGCACAGTGGGTACCAGCTAAAACCCACTGCCTACTGCGTTGCTTAACAGGTTCAAAGGAGGCCATGGTAGCCTTTACAGTCCCTGAACAGTGTTTACCATGTGTCGCAGTTTGCAGCTCCTCTTTTCCCAAGTACTCACACTTCAAGTATTTTCTCACAGATTTGCTGCTGGAGCTCAAGTCACAGCTCTGAGCCTGGGGGTCCCAGCAGTTCACAGCTTGTCCACACACCCTGTTCAGGCAGCACTGGGACTGGCACACAGATTCAGGGGCTCAAGGACCCTGGCAGCATTCTGTGCCTGCCTGGCCTGAGTGCAGGGGAGGATGGAGGCGCCCCTCTGCCCTGGGGCTGCACTCCCCTGCCCCTTGCAGCTGGGCCATTGCCCTGGTGCACAGAGCCCGTGGCTTCCCAGAGCTGCTCATTCTGGAGCTTTAGCGTTCTTGTCAGGAAAGAATTTCTCCCAACCCCGAGCCTCTTCCACTGCAGCAGCCGGCCTCCGCTGGTCATGTTCTGGCCAGCCATTGGATGGTCTGTTGAAGCCTGTGTGTGAGGGCCCTGGGAACATGCCACTCTGCAGTTTAATGGCTTTCTGTGGAAAGAAGCTTTAAAGATGAGCATTCCCCTTTGTTCGTCTCTTCACTTAGCTTTCAGGTGCCTCTGCTGGCAAGACTGTACCCTCCTGAAATTGTGGGGTGGGTCAGCCTGAGGATCTCCCCTTTCTGGGCCAGGCTGCCCCTGGGGTGTTTTTACAACAGAAGCTCCAAGTGACGGGAAACTCAGTGGGGTTCACAGGCCTCATTTTTCAAGTATCCACCTGGTTCTCATCTGCCCATGCTTGCTCAGACTGCACCAGCAAATCAGGCACGGGGTGGGGCTCCTGCAAGCCAGGGTGCCTCTGCAGCAGGGCCCTCAGGCCCATACTCTGCAGATGGAGAAGCTCCCCTACTTCCTTTTCATGCTTTTTTTGGAGGCTGCAAAACACCGTTGGGCTGACTGAGACAAGCCTCTTACACAGGGACCTTTGCAAAACTTCAAAGAGCAAGACTTTCTGACACAGCCAATCCCTCCACAGTGGCACAGGGCAGGCAGCCACTGGTTTACTCAACTTAGACAAACACACAGATGGCTTTTCGGACAAGGCCAGAAGCAGAGACCTGTGTATAGCTTGTTTAGCAACTGTGGTTCTGTTTTTCTCTTGCTATATGATAGGAAAAATCATCAACTCTAGGAGGCTTGACTATCCTCCATAACCAGGTCAAAAAATCAGTGCTTCCAGCCTAATATTTTTTTATTACTAGCAGAGCCCTATGGTTTAAAAGCACAGATTCAGAGGTGAAAGGGACCGCTGAGCACGTCAGTTCCCATATTGTCCATCGGGGATGTGCTGGGGGCAGGTGGGTGTTGGGGTGGCAGAGACAAACTGCTCAGGTACCAAGCCCTCTCGTCTTCAGTTTGACCAGAGCTGCCCTCTTTTTCTGGGTCCTACTTATTTTCATGTTTGTGCATGAACAAGGGGTCCCTGGCCACAGTTGGAATATCATTAGTCAGGTCTAACCCCTCATTTCAGGGATGGGGAGACCAGCCTGAGCCCCAAAGCTGTTAGATGGCCCCCTGGAGTTGGGAGCCTGGCACTGCAAACCGCCCTCCTGGGCAAGGATGCTCCGCTGGCCACCCCGGCCTTCCTTCTGGGACCTCATGTTAGCCCTGGATACACCATCTGTGAATGTAAACTTTCTCTGAACCTGTTTGTAGTTCCAGCTCGTGCCGTGTATCTGGGTCATGAATGCCACAGCCTGTGGAATTTAGTGGGCATGTGCACATTCATCCTTGCTCTGTTGGTGATAATTTGAAAAACTTGGATGTAATCACTCTTCACCTAGCTTAGGGGCTGCTTAGGGTCTTCAATGTTTGTTTCTTTTAAAAATATTTTTGTCTTTTCTCAAGAGAAGCCCATCCTCCTCATGATGGTCTCAGCTGAACATGCCTCGGCCTTCCCTAGAGCCAGCGCTCAGCACTACACGTGCTTGCTCTCTAGCAGCATCCCCAGTCGTGGCCTTGTGTTCTGGGTTTGCTGGCCTGAGAAGTGGGTATGGTGCTGTGCTCGGGGCAGTCTGCAGTGGCTCTCTGAGTTTTCTGGAGTGCAGCACATTGCTGGAGCCCGCCATCTCTAGCTTGGGTGACTTTTTTTTTTTTTTTTTTTTTGTAGATAATTATTTTTTATTGAAGGGTAGTTGAGGCACAGTATTAAATTACATTAGTTTCAGGTGTACAACACAGTGATAAAACATTTATATACATGACAATTCTAGGTACCAGCTATCACCCTACCAAGCTGTTACAATATCTTGACTATATTCCTTATGCTATACATTATATCCCGGTTACTTATTTATTTTACCATTGGAAGTCTGTACTTTTTTTTTTTTGTGACGGCATCTCTCATATTTATTGATCAAATGGTTGTTAACAACAATAAAATTCTGTATAGGGGAGTCAGTGCTCAATGCACAATCATTAATCCACCCCAAGCCTAATTTTTGTTAGTCTCCAATCTTCTGAGGCATAACAAACAAGTTCTTACATGGAGAACAAATTCTTACATAGTGAATAAGTTACATAGTGAACAGTACAAGGGCAGTCATCACAGAAACTTTCGGTTTTGCTCATGCATTATGGACTATAAACACTCAGTTCAAATATGAATACTCATTAGGTTTTTATACTTGATTTATATGTGGATACAACATTTCTCTCTTTATTATTATTATTTTTAATAAAATGCTGAAGTGGTAGATAGATACAAGATAAAGGTAGAAAACAGTTTAGTGTTGTAAGGGAGCAAATGTAGATGATCAGGTGTGTGCCTGTAGACTATGTGTTAATCCAAGCTAGACAAGGGCAATAAAACATCCACGTATGTAGGAGATTTCTCTCAGAACAGGGGGGGTGAGGTTCTAAGCCTCACCTCTGTTGATCCCCAATTTCTCACCTGATGGCCCCCCTGCGACTGTGCCTGTCTTAGGTTGTTCCTCCCTTGAGGAATCTTACCCGTCTCTGGCTAACCAGTCATCTTCCGGGGCCATACAGGGAAATGTAAAGTTGGTAAGTGAGAGAGAAGCCTTATTTTTTGAAAAGGTTAGCTTTTTACTTCTTTGCATATTTATGCCCTGTGGCTTCTATGCCCAGCATTTGTCTTGAGGTATCTTTACCACTTGGAAGAATTATGATACTCGGTAAAATCAATAAGAGGCACGAATTCTATTTAAGGGTTGTAATTAGGAAGGAAGAAGAAAAGCTATAGAAGTAGCAGGCGGAAGAAAACATGGGAAGATTGATTATTTCTTTGACATACCTTCTTGTAGAGTAACTTCAGCATGTATAGGTTTTAAACTACTAATTAAATTGCATACACACATTAACATAATAGGAGTATAGTTACATAACCAAAGCATACCTGTAATTACCAGCCATCTCCAGTGAAACCAAGAAAACCAGTTAGGCACCTTAGGCATTTGTGAAAACTTATCTAAGATATGGTGGATATTGTCCAAATGAACTTGAACAGTCTGAGAGAAATCAGACAAATTAAAACAACCCATTCCTGGGGAATGTTCACATCCCTTATGTTCTTTTAACAGTAAATAGTCTGTAGTTGTAAGATTTTGGAGCGCTATAATTTGCACTTCTCATAATTCTTGGTTGAGTTCCAACAGTATAGATCCAGTCAAATTTGTTGTTTTACTGTATGCACAGGCCAGCTTAGATATCTCCTTCATTCCCATGGCAAGTCCAGGAGCTGGTGGGATGAGTGCATCTACAGCTGTAGCAGTGCGTGGATCTTTGTTGGGGTTTTTTGATGATCATCTTCTGGCATGAGTCTTCCCGAGAGTGCTGATGTTGGAAGTTCTTTTTCATATCATATCTTAGTTCATTTTCGGGGTAGCCCAATTAGGCTTTGATCCTCTGTATAAACACAAACAGACCCTTTGCCTACACTTTTATATGCCCTTTATACCCTTGTGTAGAACTCGTTGGAGGTTACCACACAGGAACTGCCCTTTTTTGTGTTTTGTTTTGTTTTATTTTGTTTTGTTTTTGGTATCACTAATCTTCACTTACATGACGAATATTATGTTTACTAGGCTCTCCCCTATACCAGGTCTCCCCTATAAACCCCTTTACAGTCACTGTCCATCAGCATAGCAAAATGTTGTAGAATCACTACTTGCCTTCTCTGTGTTGTACAGCCCTCCCTTTTCTCCTACCCCCCCATGCATGTTAATCTTAATACCCCCCTACTTCTCCCCCCCTTATCCCTCCCTACCCACCCATCCTCCCCAGTCCCTTTCCCTTTGGTACCTGTTAGTAAATTCTTCAGTTCTGTGATTCTGCTGCTGTTTTGTTCCTTCAGTTTTTCCTTTGTTCTTATATTCCACAGATGAGTGAAATCACTTGGTATTTCTCTTTCTCCGCTTGGCTTGTTTCACTGAGCATAATACTCTCCAGCTCCATCCATGTTGCTGCAAATGGTTGGATTTGCCCTTTTCTTATGGCTGAGTAGTATTCCATTGTGTATATGTACCACATCTTCTTTATCCATTCATCTGTGGATGGACATTTAGGTTGCTTCCAATTCTTGGCTATTGTAAATAGTGCTGTGATAAACATAGGGGTGCACTGATCTTTCTCATACTTGATTGCTGCATTCTTAGGGTAAATTCCTAGGAGTGCAATTCCTGGGTCAAATGGTAAGTCTGTTTTGAGCATTTTGATATACCTCCATACTGCTTTCCACAATGGTTGAACTAATTTACATTCCCACCAGCAGTGTAGGAGGGTTCCCCTTTCTCCACAGCCTCGCCAACATTTGTTGTTGTTTGTCTTTTGGATGGCAGCCATCCTTACTGGTGTGAGGTGATACCTCATTGTAGTTTTAATTTGCATTTCTCTGATAATTAGCGATGTGGAGCATCTTTTCATGTGTCTGTTGGCCATCTGTATTTCTTTTTTGGAGAACTGTCTGTTCAGTTCCTCTGCCCATTTTTTAATAGGATTATTTGTTTTTTGTTTGTTGAGGCGTGTGAGCTCTTTATATATTCTGGACGTCAAGCCTTTATCGGATGTGTCATTTTTTTAATAATTATTTTTTATTGAAGGGTAGTTGACACACAGTATTACATTACATGAGTTTCAAGTGTACAACACAGTGGTAGAACATTTATATACATAATTCTAGGTTCCAGCTATCACCCTACCAGGCTGTTACAATATCTTGACTATATTCCTTATGCTATACATTACATCCCGGTTACTAATTTATTTTACCATTGGAAGTCTGTCCTTTTTTTTTTTTTTTTTTTTTTTTTTTTGTGAGGGCATCTCTCATATTTATTGATCAAATGCTTGTTAACGACAATAAAATTCTGTATAGGGGAGTCAATGCTCAATGCACAATCATTATTCCACCCCAAGCCTAATTTTTGTCAGTCTCCAATCTTCTGAGGCATAACAAACAAGTTTTTACATGTAGAACAAATTCTTACATAATGAATAAGTTACATAGTGAACAGTACAAGGGCAGTCATCACAGAAACTTTCGGTTTTGCTCATGCATTATGAACTATAAATAGTCAGTTCAAATATGAATACTGATTTGGTTTTTATACTTGATTTATATGTGGATACCACATTTCTCTCTTTATTATTGTTATTTTTAATAAAATGCTGAAGTGGTAGGTAGATACAAGATAAAGGTAGAAAACATAGTTTAGTGTTGTAAGAGAGCACATGTAGATGATCAGGTGTGTGCCTGTAGACTATGTGTTAATCGAAGCTAGACAAGGGCAATAAAACATCCACGTATGCAGAAGATTTCTCTCAGAACGGGGGGGTGAGGTTCTAAGCCTCACCTCTGTTGATCCCCAATTTCTCACCTGATGGCCCCCCTGCGACTGTGCCTGTCTTAGGTTGTTCCTCCCTTGAGGAATCTTAACCCGTCTCTGGCTAACCAGTCATCTTCCGGGGCCATACAGGGAAATGTGAAGTTGGTAAGTGAGAGAGAAGCCTTATTGTTTGAAAAAGTTAGCTTTTTACTTCTTTGCATATTTATGCCCTGTGGCTTCTATGCCCAGCATTTGTCTTGAGGTATCTTTACCACTTGGAAGAATTATGATACTCGGTAAATTTGATATGAGGCACGAATTCTATTTAAGGGTTGTAATTAGGAAGGAAGGAGAAAAGCTATAGAAGTAGCAGGCGGAAGAAAACATGGGAAGATTGATTATTTCTTTGATATATCTTCTTGTAGAGTAACTTCAGCATGTATAGGTTTTAAGCTACTACTTAAATTGCACACACACATTAACATAATAGGAGTATAGTTACATAACCAAAGCATATCTGTAATTACCAGCCATCTGCAGTGAAACCAAGAAAACCAGTTAGGCACCTTAGGCATTTGTGAAAACTTATCTATGATATGGTGGATATTGTCCAAATGAACTTGAACAGTCTGAGAGAAATCAGACAAATTAAAACAACCCATTCCTGGGGACTGTTCACATGCCATATGTTCTTTTAACAATAAATAGTTTGTAGTTGTAAGACTTTGGAGCGCTACAATTTGCACTTCTCCAAATTCTTGGTTGAGTTCCAACAGTATAGATCCAGTCCAATTTTGTTGTTTTACTGTATGCACAGGCCAGCTTAGATATCTCCTTCCTCATTCCCATGGCAGGTCCAGGAACTGGTGGGATGAGTGCATCTACAGCTGTAGCAGTGCGTGGATCTTTGTTGGGGTTTTTTGATGATCATCTTCTGGCATGAGTCTTCCAGAGGGTGCAGATGTTGGAAGTTCTTTTTCATATCGTATCTTAGTTCATTTTCGCGGTAGCCCAATTAGGCTTCGATCCTCTGTATAAACACAAACAGACCCTTTGCCTACACTTTTATATGCCCTTTATACCCTTGTGTAGAACTCATTGGAGGTTACCACACAGGAACTGCCCTTTTTTTTTTTTTTTTTTTTTTTTGCTATCACTAATCTACACTTACATGACGAATATTATGTTTACTAGGCTCTCCCCTATACCAGGTCTCCCCTATAACCCCCTTTACAGTCACTGTCCTTCAGCATAGCAAAATGTTGTAGAATCACTACTTGCCTTCTCTGTGTTGTACAGCCCTCCCTTTTCTCCTACCCCCCCATGCATGTTAATCTTAATACCCCCCTACTTCTCCCCCCCTTATCCCTCCCTACCCACCCATCCTCCCCAGTCCCTTTCCCTTTGGTACCTGTTAGTCCATTCTTGAGTTCTGTGATTCTGCTGCTGTTTTGTTCCTTCAGTTTTTCCTTTGTTCTTATATTCCACAGATAAGTGAAATCATTTGGTATTTCTCTTTCTCCGCTTGGCTTGTTTCACTGAGCATAATACCCTCCAGCTCCATCCATGTTGCTGCAAATGATTGGATTTGCCCTTTTCTTATAGCTGAGTAGTATTCCATTGTGTATATGTACCACATCTTCTTTATCCATTCATCTACTGATGGACATTTAGGTTGCTTCCAATTCTTGGCTATTGTAAATAGTGCTGCAATAAACATAGGGGTGCATCTGTCTTTCTCAAACTTGATTGCTGCATTCTTAGGGTAAATTCCTAGGAGTGTTATTCCTGGGTCAAATGGTAAGTCTGTTTTGAGCATTTTGATGTACCTCCATACTGCTTTCCACAATGGTTGAACTAACTTACATTCCCACCAGCAGTGTAGGAGGGTTCCCCTTTCTCCACAGCCTCGCCAACATTTGTTGTTGTTTGTCTTTTGGATGGCAGCCGTCCTTACTGGTGTGAGGTGATACCTCATTGTAGTTTTAATTTGCATTTCTCTGATAATTAGCGATGTGGAGCATCTTTTCATGTGTCTGTTGGCCATCTGTATTTCTTTTTTGGAGAACTGTCTGTTCAGTTCCTCTGCCCATTTTTTAATTGGGTTATTTGTTTTTTGTTTGTTGAGGCGTGAGAGCTCCTTATATATTCTGGACGTCAAGCCTTTATCGGATGTGTCATTTTCAAATATATTCTCCCATACTGTAGGGATCCTTCTTGTTCTATTGATGGTGTCTTTTGCTGTACAGAAGCTTTTCAGCTTAATATAGTCCCACTTGTTCATTTTTACTGTGGCTTTCCTTGCCCGGGGAGATATGTTCAAGAAGAGGTCACTCATGTTTATGTCTAAGAGGTTTGTGCCTATGTTTTCTTCCAAGAGTTTAATGGTTTCATGGCTTACATTCAGGTCTTTGATCCATTTTGAGTTTACTTTTGTATATGGGGTTAGACAATGGTCCAGTTTCATTCTCCTACATGTAGCTGTCCAGTTTTGCCAGCACCACCTGTTGAAGAGACTGTCATTTCGCCATTGTATGTCCATGGCTCCTTTATCAAATATTAATTGACCATATATGTCTGGGTTAATGTCTGGATTCTCTAGTCTGTTCCATTGGTCTGTGGCTCTTCTCTTGTGCCAGTACCAAATTGTCTTGATTACTATGGCTTTATAGTAGAGCTTGAAGTTGGGGAGTGAGATCCCCCCTACTTTATTCTTCTTTCTCAGGATTGCTTTGGCTATTCGGGGTCTTTGGTGTTTCCATATGAATTTTTGAATTATTTGTTCCAGTTCATTGAAGAATGTTGCTGGTAGTTTCATAGGGATTGCATCAAATCTGTATATTGCTTTGGGCAGGATGGCCATTTTGACGATATTAATTCTTCCTAGCCACGAGCATGGGATGAGTTTCCATCTGTTAGTGTCCCCTTTAATTTCTCTTAAGAGTGACTTGTAGTTTTCAGAGTATAAGTCTTTCACTTCTTTGGTTAGGTTTATTCCTAGGTATTTTATTTTTTTTGATGCAATTGTGAATGGAGTTGTTTTCCTGATTTCTCTCTCTGTTGGTTCATTGTTAGTATATAGGAAAGCCACAGATTTCTGTGTGTTGATTTTGTATCCTGCAACTTTGCTGTATTCCGATATCAGTTCTAGTAGTTTTGGGGTGGAGTCTTTAGGGTTTTTTATGTACAGTATCATGTCATCTGCAAATAGTGACAGTTTAACTTCTTCTTTACCAATCTGGATTCCTTGTATTTCTTTATTTTGTCTGATTGCCGTGGCTAGGACCTCCAGTACTATGTTAAATAACAGTGGAGAGAGTGGGCATCCCTGTCTAGTTCCCGATCTCAGAGGAAATGCTTTCAGCTTCTCGCTGTTCAATATAATGTTGGCTGTGGGTTTTTCATAGATGGCCTTTATTATGTTGAGGTACTTGCCCTCTATTCCCATTTTGCTGAGAGTTTTTAACATGAATGGATGTTGAACTTTGTCAAATGCTTTTTCAGCATCTATGGAGATGATCATGTGGTTTTTGTCTTTCTTTTTGTTGATGTGGTGGATGATGTTGATGGACTTTCGAATGTTGTACCATCCTTGCATCCCTGGAATGAATCCCACTTGGTCATGGTGTATGATCCTTTTGATGTATTTTTGAATTCGGTTTGCTAATATTTTGTTGAGTATTTTTGCATCTACGTTCATCAGGGATATTGGTCTGTAGTTTTCTTTTTTGGTGGGGTCTTTGCCTGGTTTTGGTATTAGGGTGATGTTAGCTTCATAGAATGAGTCGGATGTGTCATTTTTAAATATATTCTCCCATACTGTAGGGTTCCTTTTTGTTCTATTGATGGTGTCTTTTGCTGTACAGAAGCTTTTCAGTTTAATATAGTCCCAGTTACTCATTTTTGCTGTTGTTTTCCTTGCCCGGGGAGATATGTTCAAGAAGAGGTCACTCATGTTTATGTCTAAGAGGTTTTTGCCTATGTTTTTTTCCAAGAGTTTTATGGTTTCGTGACTTACATTCAGGTCTTTGATCCATTTTGAGTTTACTTTTGTATATGGGGTTAGACAATGGTCCAGTTTCATTCTCCTACATGTAGCTGTCCAGTTTTGCCAGCACCACCTGTTGAAGAGACTGTCATTTCGCCATTGTATGTCCATGGCTCCTTTATCAAATATTAATTGACCATATATGTCTGGGTTAATGTCTGGATTCTCTAGTCTGTTCCATTGGTCTGTGGCTCTGTTCTTGTGCCAGTACCAAATTGTCTTGATTACTATGGCTTTATAGTAGAATTTGAAGTTGGGGAGTGAGATCCCCCCTACTTTATTCTTCTTTCTCAGGATTGCTTTGTCTATTCGGGGTCTTTGGTGTTTCCACATGAATTTTTGAATTATTTGTTCCAGTTCATTGAAGAATGTTGCTGGTAGTTTCATAGGGATTGCATCAAATCTGTATATTGCTTTGGGCAGGATGGCCATTTTGACGATATTAATTCTTCCTAGCCACGAGCATGGGATGAGTTTCCATCTGTTAGTGTCCCCTTTAATTTCTCTTAAGAGTGACTTGTAGTTTTCAGAGTATAAGTCTTTCACTTCTTTGGTTAGGTTTATTCCTAGGTATTTTATTTTTTTTGATGCAATTGTGAATGGAGTTGTTTTCCTGATTTCTCTTTCTGTTGGTTCATTGTCAGTATATAGGAAAGCCACAGATTTCTGTGTGTTGATTTTGTATCCTGCAACTTTGCTGTATTCCGATATCAGTTCTAGTAGTTTTGGGGTGGAGTCTTTAGGGTTTTTTATGTACAGTATCATGTCATCTGCAAATAGTGACAGTTTAACTTCTTCTTTACCAATCTGGATTCCTTGTATTTCTTTGTTTTGTCTGATTGCCGTGGCTAGGACCTCCAGTACTATGTTAAATAACAGTGGAGAGAGTGGGCATCCCTGTCTAGTTGCTGATCTCAAAGGAAATGCTTTCAGCTTCTCTCTGTTCAATATAATGTTGGCTGTGGGTTTATCATAGATGGCCTTTATTGTGTTGAGGTACTTGCCCTCTATTCCCATTTTGCTGAGAGTTTTTATCATGAATGGATGTTGAACTTTGTCAAATGCTTTTTCAGCATGTATGGAGATGATCATGTGGTTTTTGTCTTTCTTTTTGTTGATGTGGTAGATGATGTTGATGGACGTTCGAATGTTGTGCCATCCTTGCATCCCTGGGATGAATCCCACTTGGTCATGGTTTATGATCCTTTTGATGTATTTTTGAATTTGGTTTGCTAATATTTTGTTCAGTATTTTTGCATCTACGTTCATCAGGGATATTGGTCTGTAGTTTTCTTTTTTGGTGGGGTCTTTGCCTGGTTTTGGTATTAGGGTGATGTTAGCTTCATAGAATGAGTTTGGGAGTATCCCCTCCTCGTCTATTTTTTGGAAAACTCTAAGGAGAATGGGTATTATGTCTTCCCTGTATGTCTGATAAAATTCCGAGGTAAATCCATCTGGCCCAGGGGTTTTGTTCTTTGGTAGTTTTTTGATTACCGCTTCAATTTCGTTGCTGGTAATTGGTCTGTTTAGATTTTCTGTTTCTTTCTGGGTCAATCTTGGAAGGTTGTATTTTTCTAGGAACTTGTCCATTTCTCCTATGTTTCCCAGCTTGTTAGCATATAGGTTTTCACAGTATTCTCTAATAATTCTTTGTATTTCTGTGGGGTCCGTCGTGATTTTTCCTTTCTTGTTTCTGATACTGTTGATTTGTGTTGACTCTCTTTTCTTCTTAATAAGTCTGGCTAGAGGCTTATCTATTTGGTTTATTTCCTCGAAGAACCAGCTCTTGGTTTCATTAATTTTTGCTATTGTTTTATTCTTCTCAATTTTATTTATTTCTTCTCTGATCTTTATTATGTCCCTCCTTCTGCTGACCTTAGGCCTCATCTGTTCTTCTTTTTCCAATTTCGATAATTGTGACATTAGACCATTCATTTGGGATTGCTCTTCCTTTTTTAAATATGCTTGGATCACTATATACTTTCCTCTTAAGACTGCTTTTGCTGTGTCCCACAGAAGTTGGGGCTTAGTGTTGTTGTTGTCATTTGTTTCCATATATTGCTGGATCTCCATTTTGATTTGGTCATTGATCCATTGATTATTTAGGAGCGTGTTGTTAAGCCTCCATGTGTTTGTGAGCCTCTTTGCTTTCTTTGTACAGTTTATTTCTAGTTTTATGCCTTTGTGGTTTGAAAAGTTGGTTGGTAGGATTTCAATCTTTTGGAATTTTCTGAGGCTCTTTTTGTGGCCTAGTATGTAGTCTATTCTGGAGAATGTTCCATGTACACTTGAGAAGAATGTATATCCTGTTGCTTTTGGATGTAGAGTTCTATAGATGTCTATTAGGTCTATCTGCTCTACTGTGTTGTTCAGTGCTTCTGTGTCCTTACTTATTTTCTTCCCGGTCGATCTATCCTTTGGGGTGAGTGGTGTGTTGAAGTCTCCTAGAATGAATGCATTACAGTGTATATCCCCCTTTAGTTCTGTTAGTATTTGTTTCACATATGCCGGTGCTCCTGTGTTGGGTACATATATATTTAGAATGGTTATATCCTCTTGTTTGACTGAGCCCTTTATCGTTATATAGTGTCCTTCTTTATCTCTTGTTACTTTCTTTGTTTTGAAGTCTATTTTGTCTGATATTTGTAGTGCAACCCCTGCTTTCTTCTCGCTGTTGTTTGCCTGAAATATGTTTTTCCATCCCTTGACTTTTAGTCTGTACATGTCTTTGGGTTTGAGGTGAGTTTCTTGTAAGCAGCATATAGATGGGTCTTGCTTTTTTATCCATTCTGTTACTCTGTGTCTTTTGATTGGTGCATTCAACCCATTAACATTTAGGGTGACTATTGAAAGATATGTACTTATTGCCATTGCAGGCTTTAAATTCGTGGTTACCAAAGGTTCAAGGTTAGCCTCTTTAGTATCTTACTGCCTAACTTAGCTCGCTTATTGAGCTGTTATATACACTATCTGGAGATTCTTTTCTTCTCTCCCTTCTTGTTCCTCCTCCTTGATTCTTCATATGTTGGGTGTTTTGTGCTGTGCTCTTTCTAGGAGTGCTCCCATCTAGAGCAGTCCCTGTAAGATGTTCTGTAGAGGTGGTTTGTGGAAAGCAAATTCCCTCAGCTTTTGTTTGTCTGGGAATTGTTTGATCCCAATGTCATATTTGAATGATAGTCGTGCTGGATACAGTATCCTTGGTTCAAGGCCCTTCTTTCTCATTGTATTAAATATATCATGCCATTCTCTTCTGGCCTGTAGGGTTTCTGTTGAGAAATCTGATGTTAGCCTGATGGGTTTTCCTTTATAGGTGACCTTTTTCTCTCTAGCTGCCTTTAAAACTCTTTCCTTGTCCTTGATCTTTGCCATTTTAATTATTATGTGTCTTGGTTTTGTCCTCCTTGGATCCTTTCTGTTGGGGGTTCTGTGTATTTCCGTGGTCTTTTAGATTATTTCCTCCCCCAGTTTGGGGAAGTTTTCAGCAATTATTTCTTCTAAGATACTTTCCATCTCTTTTCCTCTCTCTTCTTCTTCTGGAACCCCTATAATATGGATATTGTTCCTTTTGGATTGGTCACACAGTTCTCTTAATATTGTTTCATTCCTGGAGATCCTTTTGTCTCTCTCTATGTCAGCTTGTATGCGTTCCTGTTCTCTGATTTCAATTCCATCAATGGCCTCTTGCATCCTATCCATTCTCCTTATAAACCCTTCCAGAGTTTGTTTCATTTCTGTGATCTCCTTTCTGGCATCTGTGATCTCCTTCCGGACTTCATCCCATTTCTCTTGCGTATTTCTCTGCATCTCTGTCAGCATGTTTATGATTCTTATTTTGAATTCTTTTTCAGGAAGACTGGTTAGGTCTGTCTCCTTCTCTGGTGTTGTCTCTGTGATCTTTTTCGGCCTGTAGCTTTGCCTTTTCATGGTGATAGGAATAGTTTGCAGAGCTGGGACGAGTGACGGCTGGAAGAACTTCCTTTCTTGTTGGTTTGTGGCCCTCCTCTCCTGGGAGAACAGCGGCCTCTAGTGGCTTGTGCTGGGCAGCTGTGCGCAGACAGGGCTTCTGCTTCCTGCCCGGCTGCTATGGAGTTTATCTCCACTGTTGCTGTGGGCGTGGCCTGGCTCGGGCAGCTACTCCAAAATGGTGGAGTCGCGTTGGAGGGGGAGCGGCTGAGAGGCTATTTATCTCCGTAAGGGGCCTCCCTGCTCCCTGCAGCCCAGGGGTTAGGGTGCCCAGAGATCCCTGGATTCCCTACCTCTGGATTAAGTGTCCCGCCCTGCCCCTTTAAGACTTCCAAAAAGCACCTGCCAAAACAAAACAACGCCCACCAAAAAAAAAAAAATGTTAAATTAAAAAAAAAAATTTTTTCTTAATTAAAAAAAAACTGGCCGCTCGTTTTTCTTTATTCTCCGGTGCCAGCCTCAGGCCTCTGCTCACCAGTCTTGCTGCTCTGTTTCCCTAGTATTGGGGTCCCTATCCCTTTAAGACTTCCAAAGAGCGCTCGCCAAAACAAAGCAGCAAAAAAAAAAAAAAAAAAAAAAAATTGGTCGTGCACTTTTCCTATGTCCTCCAGTGCCCGCTCACTGTTCTTGCGGCCCTGTTTTCCTAGTATCCAGGGCCCCCTGGGCACGTACTGTGTCTGGTCCCGGATGGCTGGGGTGGGTGTTCGGCAGTCCTGGGCTCCGTCTCCCTCCCGCTCTGCCTACTCTTCTCCCGCCGGGAGCTGGGGGGAGTGGCGCTCGGCTCCCGCGGGGCCGGGGCTTGTATCTTACCCCCTTCGCTAGGCGCTGGGTTCTCTCAGGTGCGGATGTGGTCTGGATGTTGTCCTGTGTCCTCTGGTCTTTATTCTAGGAAGGGTTGTCTTTGTTATATTTTCATAGATATATGTGGTTTTGGGAGGAGATTTCCGCTGCTCTACTCACGCCGCCATCTTCCGCCCCTCTCCTCTTGGGTGACTCTTTGTTAAATACTAGTGGTGGTCTCATGTGGTATCTGGTGCAGGTCTCCAGGCTCTTGCCTGAAGTTCCTGTGGCCAATTAGGAATTCACAAGCTTCCCTGTTTTAGGAAGGTGATAAGGTGTACAGGTGGTGCACATATGTCTAGTTTGGTGTACATCTCCTGGGTGTCACGTGGCACACATATGTGATTAAACATCCCCAGAGGAGTCCAGAATCAAATTCATTGCTTCACTGAAATGTATGAATATTTATACAAAATGGGATAAATAAAGATTATTAATAGCCTCACATCAGCTCAAATCTGGTTGGGCTGCCAAATGAGTTTGCCCCAAACTTAGAGGAAAAAAGAGAACTTTTGTTTTAGGGCTTTCTGGACTTGGAGATTGTGTAACTAGGATTGTACCCAGAGGTACAGAGGAAATGCCTCCCAGATGCCCTTCCTGTGGGGTGAGGAGGTGCCCTGAGGTGGCCTTTTCTCAGCTGGGACACTGCCCTGCCCCACGAGCCGTTGGGGGAGGCACGTTGGCACCTAATCTCGCGTGGGGGCCCTGAGTAAGGTAGAAGATGGTAGATGAGCCTGCAGGGCCTGGTGGTCGGGAGGGAAGTGAGTCTTCTGAGCTGTTCCCCTCTGTGCAGGGAAGGAGGGGAGTGGAGACCAGTGGAGACCAGTGGGTCTGTGCCCAGCCTCCCAGAAAGGCTAGAGACCTGTGGCTGGGCTCACAGGGGTTGGGTGTCCTGTGAGCTGCTCTGACCTGCCCCCATCCCTCACTGCTTGTCCCCCTCAAGGGCCTGGCAGCAAAGGGTTGACTGTGACCAGACGGTCTGGGCGGAGTTTGGAGGAGGGTAGCTGGTGAGGTCAGCGAGCAGAGGGACATGCCTCAGACAGGAAGGGAGCCTGGATGGAGGGCTGCCTGTGGGAGGAGGCCAGCAGGAGCGGCGGTCCCACAGGCAGTCTGTCACTGGGTCTGGGGAGCTGGGTGTCCCCACACGCCCTTCTACCCTCCGGGGCCTCTGTCCTGTGGCCGGGGTATCTCCAGTCTGCAGGGGCTCTCTTAAGCAGTCTTGTGTTCCTCTTGGTAGATCTGCCGCCGCCTTAACGGGGTCCGGTTCACCAGCTGCAAGAGCGCCAAGGACCGCACGGCCATGTCGGTGACGCTGGAGCAGTGCTTGATTCTGCAGCACGAGCACGGCATGGCCCCGCAGGTCTTCACGCAGGCCCTGGAGTGCATGCGCAGGTGAGTCCGTCGCCCCCGCCGCCCGGCGCCATGCAAACTGCAGACTAGCCGGCCCGCCGCTGCCCTGGGCTCCCTGCCAGCCCTGGACGCGGCAGCCAGGCTCTGGCTTGGCTCTGGAAAGTTCTAGACGGATGTCTACAAAGTCAAACTATTGGCACTATCAAATTGAGACAGTGTTCTCAGTCAAGGGGGACACAAAAGAGCTAGCAGTCTCCTCGGCAGGACAGCCGGAAGGTGGGAGACTCGGCTGCTTAGGGGTCAGAGTCACGCGGGAGCTCACGCAGCCGAGCGGAGGTGGTGGCGCCAGCCTTCCCGTGCCCCCGGCCTGTTGGGCCCGCCTCAGGGCCGAGTGCCCCCAGCAGGCACCTGCCATTTGCCTCTTGCTCGTCTCTGAAAACCTGAGGGAAGCGGGCGCGTCTGCAGGTTGCACTGGTCGCTCCGCTTCTTCTCTAGCGGTCGACACAGTTCGCTTTATGAGCAAGTGTCAGATGAGTGTTTTCTGGTAACGGTAGCACCCCTCCCACCTGTCCGTGTGCCATGGCCACCTCACCCTGATGACGTTCTGATTCCGAGGCAGCAGGCGTGTTTGCAGATGAAATCCGGGAGTAAACTGTCTGCTGTTGATCGATGCCTTGTTCCAAGCACTGCTGGGGAGCACCTTACCTCACATACCGAAAGAAAGGATAAGAAACCTGCTTTTCCCGTCTTCCTCAATGTAGTCACCAATGCTGTTACAGTCTCATCTCCAACAGTCACTCTTACTGAATGTTCTGCATCATTTGTCCTCTCACCAAATTCTTTAAAGCGTTCAATTCTCTTATCCTTTCTGTATGTTTCTGCCTTTTGACCGTCTCACAATAATGCACAAAAGCGATGCCTGACTCCTGCCTCTTGATGATAGCATTTTGTTAAACTGGAACTGTTTTGTCCTTGTTTTGTCTTTCCAAGTTCATCAGAATCTGTTATTTCAGGGCCCTGCTTATGCTCTCTTAGGAAGTTCACCACCTCCCTGCCCTTCGCCTCAGGGAAGCAGTGGAGGCTCAGGGGCCCTGCTTTCGCTCTGCTGCCTAAGGACCTGTCCTCACAGAGTCCTCCTGCCCTCCAGGCTCAGGGGCGATGGTGCTGTGGAGGTAATGGGGCCTGGGCTTCCAGCCACCTCTGTGCCATTAGCTGCCCAGGTGGGATGCAGGCCTCTGCCAGCAAAGAAACAAGAAAAATGGAGCAGGAAGAACTGTGGTTGTCAGAGCAAATGTCAGGGTCAGGTCCATTCAGAGACCAGGCCCTCAGTCAGGTGTATGGTGGATGTGCAGACCTCTGGCCAGTCTTAGCTTCTTGAACAAATTGATTGAGAACAACAATTCGTTGTGAGTGCACGTGAGCACCAGGTCTCAGGAGATCAGGGAGAATGTGCTCCTTAGAGAGCCCCGCATCTCCGGCCAGTGGCCCGCCAGTAGGTTGTGTGTGCAGTACCCACACGTGCGCAGAGCAGCTGCTGTGCGGACAGCCCACAGAGGACTTCTTCCACCCTCTGCCATATACATAACTGATATTATGTGTAGGAAAATAAAAAAATGCGGATAAGCCCTTACACCAGTTGTTCTTAACACATACACTCCCCACACACACCACAAAAAACTTTCGTGTTCCTGTTGTGAGCAAGTAACAGTGCCGACCTCCAGATACCTACTCTTTCAGAACATGTATGTGCAGGTGTAAGCACGGTTAATCCACACCTTGGTTGACAAGTCCCTGAATAATACACAATACAAAACATATGCATGCACAAACAAATGCAGTTGCATGTACAGTTCTGCCTATGACTGTAGCCTGTTTTTTTCATTTTACTGTCCTATGGGCATTTTTTCAGGCTAATAAATACAGACTATCTCATTTTCAGTATACCACTTTGCCGTCACTGCAGATTCACACCATGTGTGCCTTTTCAGCAGTGAGTGTCCCTATGTACCTCCTTTCCTCATTTGCCCCTTGGTTCCTCAGGTTAGAAAGTACACACCTGCGTAAGGGCTTTAAGAGACACCGGCAGATGGCTCCCATACCGGGCACGCTCCACCCCGCCCAGTGCCTGCTCGCCTCCCTGTCGCTCCCCTGAGCGCCTGCCGGGCTGTGAAGTCGGGTTGTTTTCCTGTATCTCATGAAGGGACTGTCTTCTGTGGGAACAGGCACATCCCCGGCCTCCCTCTGCCTCACTGAACCCCCCACCTGCCTCCAATCATGGATGTTTTTTTAAAGTTTCTTAATTTATAGTTTTCTGAATTTTCTAAAATCACTGCAGTGAATATGTATTACCTTTATAATCATTTAAGAAGTTTTTAAAAACACCACTCGATCCCACTTCTCCTCTGTGGTCCCAGAACCCTCGTGGCACCAGCCCCGGGCACTGTGCCCTCTGCTGCCTTGTCCACCTGACCGTGCAGCCTCGCAGGCTCTCACATCATGCTGCTCACACCTGACTTCCCCCACAAGGGGAAGACTTGTATCTGTTCATAGACCAGAAGCCTGGATGGCAGCATCACTAGCCAGTGTTCCGGCTGCAGCAGGGCCAGGACCTGTGTTTTAGCCGAGAGCCCCGAGGACACAGCAGGAGATACTGGCCACACCCTGGAGTGCAGGAATGCATTTTGGTCCTCTTGCTTTCTGCTTGCATCTTACCAGACAGGAGTAGAGCATGCAGGCCAGGTGTGGGGTGAGAAGAGCTGGGTGTGGGGAGGGGCAGCACTGACACTCCGGCTGTCTTCCTTCTGGAGCCCAGGCTGAGTAGTGGCAGTGCTGTGCTAGCAAATGTTCAACCATCAGCTCTCTCTCTGCATAAGCAAAAAAGCCCTGATCTATAGCATTTGCCAGTTTCTGCGGCATAAATACTCCCACCGGAGCCTATTTGAAGCTACCAGTGGGACACCATGGGACACGGAGTAGGAAGAGGCATGTGGACTTGGCTCTTGTGCTGTCCACACCAGTTCCAGCTCCTCATCCCTGATCCAGGGCCTGAAACGCCGGGAGTGGGCTTCCTAAGAGCCACAGTGACCCCCTCTCCAGACTGCCCTGGCTGGGGACGTGACAGTCCAGCCCTTGCAGCATGGAAAGTACCCCCATCACGATGGCACATTCCCAGCAGGGCCATTCCCAGGCTTCCACGTTCCACTAGAAAAACCCAGGACTTGGCTTGAGCCAGGAGCCCTGGCCCTCCTGCCTACCCATCTCCACTGTGTCCTCACAGGCCATCTGCTGTATCCAGGCAGCTCTGCTTTGTGTCACCATTGCCACTTTGGTGGACATGCAGAGAGGATATGGCGCAAGAGCCATCTCACCTCCGTGCCATTTCTTCTGCCCCACCAAAAGGGGAAACGACCCCAAATTTCTGGTGTGAGTTTGGTTGCATTTCATTCTTGGGGATCATCATGTAGAGCAATACCTGGAGCAGGTGGAGACAGCAGGCACTCCCTCCCTGCCACTGCTTAGCCTGGGACCAGGGCGGGTGTGGTGAGGCTGCGCGTGGGCGCTCCTTAGAACAGTGGTGTGACTGGAATGGTTCATCAAGAGGCAGCTTTGTCCAAACCCGCTGCACCTCCCCTGCTCAGGCATCTGTGAGACGGCCAAAGCCCCCAATGGTTCTTCATGTTCAGCTTGCTTTCTGAACCATGTTGTCGCAGCATGTGAGAGCGTGGCGGGGCAGCATGCACTCGAGCTTGGCCAGCCGAGAGAGAACATGGAAAACCATTTAGTCAACCTACATGTGTTTGTTTTCAGTAGACTACAGTATTTTTTCTTATTTTCACTTCTCTTTCTCTCCTTTCTTCTTATAACTGTGCTGGTTTTGTTTTGTTATTCCTTTTACACCCTTTCCTGCATATCATCTTTTCTTTTGTTGAGGCTTCATTCCATTTTTTTAAAAATCTTATCTTTTGGTTCTCCTCTTTTTTCCACACTTTTGATAAAATCCATTGCATGTGTCCCTCTTTTTTCTTTATTTCCTTTCCTCTTTTCTTTTCCTTTCTCCCAAACCTTTTCCTTTTCACAGCATTGGAACACGGGAGGTAGTCACCCAGAAGAACTTGAGTGGCCTGGCGCCCATCCGAGACATAAGACTAGATCCCAGCCTCCTCTGTTCCATCCCTTTATTAGCTCTGAGCCCCAATTTACTCATTGTGTGGCTCTTCCTGAGCATAGCATACCTGGTGACCAAATTGCGTTGCAAATGAATATTATTACGAAATATTCATAATAAGTCACAAGAAAAACAAAAGTGCCAGAATCCGTCCAGCCACCGTGTACCTAACTGGACAGAAGGAGTGTGTCAGAGCGTGTTCCACCAAGAACTATCTCATGCCTTACACTTTGATGTTTTTTGTTCTGAACTGTAAATATCTGCCAATTATTTCACTGAGAGGTATTGATCATTTAAATTCTGCAGAGTTTTCAGTGCTTGTAACATGTTCTTATAGCACCTGGTTACTGCATTGTTTAGCTGGCCTGGAATTACTTGTACCAAATCTCTTACTTTCTGATGTAAAACTATTTATTACCTGTATATCTCCTTTGCCCTGTTTCCAAGAGAAAGGAAATCTGTCTGAAAAGAATTTGTATATTTGATACTACTCTTTAACTGTACTTTAACCTTTCTTTCCTTTTGAAGAGAAATGAAAAGGATAGATGCTTTGTAACTGGCTCACCTAGAAAAACCTATTTAATAGGACATGTACTTTCTGCTTTCATTTCAAAGCATAGTCCCTCAAATTATAGTAGCAAACAGTTTGCAGAATCATAACATTTCCTTATGTTTATTCTTTCCGACTTGAGATGACACAAAGCTGTGATACAATTGCACATTGTACCAAGTCAGGCACATAAAAATAACATATCGCATTTGACTTTAGGTTTACTCTTTTAAATCTTTAAGGATCATTAAAACTGATTCAGGAAATGCATATAGTAACAAAAGGCTGTTAAAGTTAGATACACTTATTCTTCTTGAAATAGCGTTTTTCATATCAAAACTTGCATCTTTACTTACAGATTTAAAGTCCAGACATCTTTTCTCTTTTACAAATCAAATTTTGTTAATAATGAAAAAAGAAGGCAAAGAAATATGATAAAAAAAATGAGACCTAACTTTTGGGCAATTGAGCCACATGGAGCTGAGAGGAAGAGTTGCTTTGGTTCCTGCTATTATCACTCTTAATTTTAAATACATGTCCATAAAATGGCATGACTTGTAACACTCACATCTGGCAGAAGGGTAACTGTGCACCTGTAAAGGTAACAATAAATTAGGGGAAAGTTCCACAGACCCTGTATGAGAAATATTCAGGGGCTTCTCTGTTTTCTAGTTCAAATTATATTGTGCTTCTTTTTACCTCTAGCTGGTTCCCCGTGCACTGAATGTTATGAAAGTGGATTTCTTTTTACCAGTCTAGAAAAACTGGAGTGGATTTAGAGAAGCTGTCTTTTTGGGAAACATCACACCCATGCATGCACAGAAACCAGTCCACCACAAGATCTGGCCTCTGTAGCCCTTCCCCAAGATGTCAGAATTTATTCCGGGATTTCTCTGGTTTGGTGTCAGATCTGAGTCCGGGTTCTGGGAACTGTAGAAGCACTTGGCAGTAAAGGACAAATGTCAGACTCAGACTGACTAATAAACGGAAGGCTGTCCTCCTCACACCCCAAGATACCCTTGTTGCCTAGCCCTCCTGAACACTGCAGGGCCCAGGGCAGGTGGCACGCCTGCAGGTGAATCCGGTTCACTCTGTCTTCTCTCGGACAAGGGCAGTGGCTGCCCTGGGGCACAGCTCCTGGGGTGCCTCCGTGGGGAGCCTCTCATTGAATGCCAAGGGGCTGGCGATGTTGAGTCGCAGCAGCATGACGTCAGTCACTAGACGAGGCCTGTCCAAGTCTGTGGTTCTTAGGGAGATGCACTCCCCATTTGCCTGCCTTCACGTTGAGCTATATGTGTCCACTAAGATCATTTTGTTTATTTGATTTAAAAGTAGTAGAGTCCACAGGCCCTGCTCTGTGTGAAGTGCTCCTCACGCCCCCGGGGGTGGCGCCTGTTGGTGTCCTCCTGCCGTCAGGGTGGAGACTGTGCTCGGAGGAGGGAGGCCCTCTGACTAGACAGCGCTGCCCCCTCCTCTCTGGGCCCGGGGGTGCTTCTGTGACACTCTCCAGAGGCTCCTTGCAGAGCCGCCGTGCAGCCAGCTAGGGGAGGACCTCCGGGGGCCCCATGGGCACCCCGGCCTGCCCCTCGGCTGCCCTGGTGCCGGCCAGGCCTTTCTGCTCCATGTGGGTTTGGCTGCTTGGTTGAGGGAGAAATGGGTGGCAGGGGGATAGGATAAAGTTCTTTATTTTTCTCTCTCGGAGCTGGGTCAAAAGGCATTCCATTTTGGCACTACAGTCCTTGGGTCTGGCTTGAAAGAGGGCACCATGAGATCAGCATAGGCTGTGCATTGTAGTTGTTTTTCTTAAGGATATTTAAGAAAGGAGACCCGGTCCACTTGCCCTTTGTGCTGTTTTAATATCCCTAACGCCTTTTCCTCATGAAATCAGGCTAAATATATATCCACAATCTTTTCTGCTTTAGTAAGAAATAGGCAGCGTGAAACAAAGATGGGAAGATGATTCAAGAAGGGAGTCATTGCTGTCTGGTGATGGTGTTCAGGTCCTGTAAGGCGATGCTGGTGCTGAGACTGAGTAGACGTGCAGGGTCACTCAGGCACCGAAGCGCGGATGATGCCCGCTGAGGGGCAAAGCCAGGCATCCCTACAATTAGGTGTCAGGTGGGCCTCCATTCTCAGTTTTCATTTAAATAATGGGTGTCCTTGAAAAGAAATAATTTATGGATATAATAAAAAATAATCACATAGCTTTGAAACGATTAAATCCCTCTTTCAAAGTCTGTCCAAGACCTTCTCAGTGTATGTTACTGACCCCTAAAAACGGCACAGCCAGCGCGACCGCCAGAAGTGCCCTGCTTAGGACGGCAGGCTGGCCCCGCAGCGGGAGGCTGGTTTCCACAGCTTGCCTGCCCACGGGCTGAGCCTGTCTGAACATGTGGTGACAGTGTCGGCGTCAGAGCAGCCTCAGTGGACACATTTTGTAAATTCAAATTCAAATTTTCCTTAAAAATTAAGTTGAAAGTGTAATCTTGATTCTAATTTCATGTATACTGTATCAGCCAACTAAACCAGTAATTAGCTAATTTAAGGTGTAAATAAAAGATAATGTCAATGTTCACAAACTCTTCTTCTTTGCTGCTCAAAGCAGTTTGGCATTAGTAGTGACAGACAGTTTTTGAGAAGTGGGTATATCTCTCTATATATGGAGAAGCCACATCTGAAGAGTCCAGTAACTTCTAGAGTCAACAGGACAAACTGTGCATGGGAACCTAGCTTCTGCTTGAAATGGAATATATTTTTATCTGAGCATTGGATGTCAGACAAACATGATCATTGTTTATCCTAGAGGCTCCTTGCCGAACGGCCGAGGCATTGAGCTCAGATGACATGCATCTAGCTGAGGGCTTGAGGCTCTGGTGACAAGAAAACATGAGTTACTAAACTGCTTAATAACAAGCAGGTGGATGCTTTTCTAAAATTCCTGAGCTTATCTTTTGAATAAAATCACTGTCTTACTGAAAATATTTTACATGTTCTTGATAATGAGATAAAATCATTTTCACTTTAGAGGCTTGAGCAAATGCCACTGATATTTTTTTAAAATGCATGACATAATGGTCTTCGTACAATTTGAAATGTTTTTTTTAAATCACTGTTTCTTGGTAACTGCAAATTTTACATCTCATAAGGGGATTTTGTACTAAATTTGATAACTAATTGATTAGAATAATACAGTCTTAGAATAATATAAAAATACAAAGTTATACTGTGCTGCCGGAAGTCATTATATTTAGGATCTCTTTTGCTGTTAATTAGATGTCTGCACCAGAACATTGCCCAGAGAACCCTCCTGATGCACTCCTTGGGGGATGGGAGGCCTGCCTGATGGCTCCTCCTCCTCCTGTTCAGCATTGGCTTGTGCCCATGGGGTTGCCATGACAACCCTCCAGCAAATGCAGCAGGGGACTCTGGTTCTTGGGGGAAGGGCACCTGTGGGCTGTCCCTGGCTCAGTGGCTCTCTAGAGAGAGGTGACCACAAACGAAGACAGCCCACCTTGGAGGAGGTGGCTGGCTGCCGCCAGACCTCGGTGGAGCCAGCCCTTTACAGAACTTCAGCCCTGCTGGCCATGCACTCATTGTGCAGCTGTCCATTAGGCCCCCTCAATTGCTCTGCACCCAGGACAGCTGTCTCCTATGCGGAGGTGGTGTGTTAGAGTAGACTTCTCAGCCAGAGGGCTGGCTTTGCTACATGTTGAATTCTCCAAGGAAAATCAGCATTTTTGAATTTGAGGTTCATTAATGGCATAAAGGCAGCTCTTAAATGTCTTTGGTAAGCGCGTTATTTCTTTTTCCATTTAATTTGCTATTTAACAGAACCTTTGAACCCCTAGTTAGAACAGAACCCTCAAATAACTAGACATGAAATACATAAAACCATTAGCTTAAAAAAAAGTTTGCTTGCGCATAGATACAGCGCTGCTTTTGGAAATGCGAATCCCGCAGTCCCATAAGCTTGTGTCCGTCTCTGTGCTTCTTAACTGCCTTGTTCAGAACCCCGCCATCTTATGTGTGTATTGTTGTAAATGAGTCCAGCACCCATGTAAATTAATCAACTTTTTTTTTAACGCTATGAATATAATCAGTTCATTTCATCTTAGTTTAAGTCTTTTCTTTTTTCCTTTTTTACTGCTGTCATTTCTTGTGCTTGTTTTTTCCCCAGTGAGGGTTGTCGAAGAGAAAATACAATGAAGAATGTTGGAAGTCGCAAATATGCGTTTAATTCCCTGCAGCTGAAGGCTTTCCCCAAGCATTACAGGCCTCCCGAAGGGACTTACGGCAAAGTTGAAACATGAACACACGGTTTCCTCTAATTAGCTGTTACATAATTAATGTGGGTACCCTCTAGTGGCATATATGAAGTCTTCAAGAAGACCTGAAGGATTGGTTTTTATTTTTGTGTTTTAAAAAACAATTCACTTAAGAGTCTATGGAGCATGTTTTTTTCAGTAGGAATCAGTAGGAGGTAATGTGTGGCTCAGTAGCGTGGCTAGTAACCACTGCCCCTTTAAATAGCCTTCAGCGTAACCACACAGGTACCACCCACAGTTACCTACGTGAACCAAGCTAGGTATGTCTGAAACGCTAAAGGACTTTTTAAAGTGCCCACTTAGGCAGCTGCTCACTTAGCATATTTTTCTACTGAGTAACTCAGAATTAAGCATTGAATTTCAATCTACTTTTTAAAAATCTGAATGTATGTAAAACAGTAAATCATATGTTAAATAAATGGATCCTGAGCAGAGCAATCAACATTAAATGTTAACTCCAGTTCTGGGAAAGAAGCTAGCTCTGGCTCCTGCAGTGACAGCCAGTGGTTCTAAGGAAGTATCCTGATACCACGGGTGAAACCCGAAATTGAAGTAAAGGTTGCTAAATCAGCCTGAGCTAAAACTCTTAGCTGATCACATCAGCAAAGGCACCCCCACATGGGAGATGGCGGGCAGGGTTTCTGCTCGAGAAGGTGAAGCCGGCTGCCTGCTCTTCTCTGAAGCTCCCGTCCAGTGCCCCCTGCACACCTCCCCTCCTCCGGATGTGGGGTTATCCCCACCCCAGGGCCTTCTGTGTGGGATGTCTGATGCCTCGCAGACAGCAGAAGGGATTTATGCGGCTGCTAGTGGAAGCCTGGATACTTTCAGGACAGATGTCCTTTGTGGGTTTCCCGCCTTCTTGTCTTCTAAAAGACAATGCAGTCATGTTTGAGTCTGATGAACGTGTCTTAGGTTTGCAGTAACTGTTACTGTCCTCTTCTCATTCTGTTATGTAAGATAACTACTGAGAATGTTTAATCTATCTCCTAAAATGAGATTTTGAAAGGGATTAATGGGCCATAAAACTTAGGACTTTCATAGAAAATTATGTCTGGTCATCTGTTATTAGATGATGATGAGTCTTATCTGCACAGAGCAGAGGTTTTTTTTCTTAGTTTATACATTTTATCAATTCTGTTTATCATGATTATTATGTTTACATATTATTTAAAAGGCCGTATAAGAAATACATGTGGCACACATTCATGATGCTGATCCTAATGATTTGTGAACCTTTAGGAAATCCCTACATCTAAAATTCTAGATATTATTTCTTGGGCTCCATGAGAAATGCCACTTGGAGACGTAGCAAATGTGGGCCTGAGGCAGGGACAAGCCCACCCCTTGGCAGGGACAGAGAATGGGTGGGCATCAGGTGAGGGGTGAGCTGGATGGCCCTCCGGACTCCTTCCTACTCAGAATTCTGTCAGTGTGCAGACAGAGCCTCCGTGCCTCCACTGCCACTGGTGCCTGCTGCGTGGAGAAGTCCCGCTGTGGAGTGTGACTGGCGTGGGGGACATGTCCCTGTGGGATGGTGCAGCTCCTGTCCCTCCCTGGCAGCTGGCTCCACCGTGGAGGGCAAAGCAAGAAACACTTGTCCAGGAAATTGCTGAGGTGGTGGCAGCAGCTGGTGTCAGATTCTCTGGCTGTGTCAGCCCCTGTTTGAAGGCATTTCTAGTATGGCCAGTTCTGCCTTTCACCTCTCCACCATTTCGTGTAATTTTTTTAACATCTATATACTTCCATCTTTCCTCATTTTAATATCACTACCTCCTTAAAAATTCCCTTGTCTTTTTAAATTCAATGTTACCCATATTGTTTTCAGTTGTTTTTTTCATCTGAAGAGCATTAAATACCTGCATTTACCAAAAAGGAATATCGCAAATGCTGTCATCTGCTAGCAGCTTTGCATGTAGCACCTTTACATGAGCTCTTTCTCAGTTTTGGCTTCATCCATGGATCCCTGTAAAACCCTGAGTCTTGGCTAGTCACGTAGGAACCATTCGGTTTCGGTGCTGTGTCTGGGCCACTCCGAGGGGCATCAACACTCGCCCAGCACCAAGCCTTCCGCCCTGTGGCCAGCGGCCCCGCAGCACCTGCGAGCGAGAGTTCACAGCCGTCCAGGAGCGTAGTTTACAGGTTACTGAACAGCGGAGGTTCTGTCCAGTGTCCCTTATAAGGCCCCCATTTCAAAAGAAATGTTGAGTCCCACTGAAGACCTGGGATGTGATGTGGATTCTGTCAGTGTCTGGCGGCATTTGCCTTTGGTTTCCTTTAAAAATGTACAAATGTTGTATAATAGTTTTGTCCCTCCACAATTGTATTTGCCACACTTAGTGCATTAAAGTACTTTTATTTATTTGTTTTGGGCAGTATTAATATATATAACATACAGTTACTGTTTTATATATTCTTAGCTCATTCAAAGCCATGTATGCTGTAAATGTGCTAGTCTTTAGAATGACAAGTAATAAATAACTGACAAGAACATTAAACCTGCTCTTGCCTGATTCATTGTTACGTTAGGAGAACTAGTTCTGTGGCCAGCATCTGACTAGACCATCATTGGTGAGCACCGTGTTGATTTTTCTCAGCGCTTCTAATCTCAATGTTTCTAAACATGGGGCCATGAAAAACTTGTTTTATAGCCTGTTTTCACTTTAATTGATACAACTTAAGACAGACCCAAGTCCAGCCCTGTTTTGCCACTCACTCGCTGGTGACTGAGCAAGTTGCTTGCCCTCTCTGAGCCTTGGGTGCTTTTCCGTATGTGCCAAGTGTGGACACAGTGGGACATTTAAAGCAGTTGTGAGCTGCCTTGGCATTAAGTGTTCTTAAAAGACAGCTGTTGTTACCATCCCATGTCCATAAACGTGGTTTGTGTCTTCCCTGTGGGTCGCCTGGTCATCCTTTGGATGACTTGCTAAAATGCAGCTCTGTTAATGGTTGACTGCCGGTTAAAACCAAGACAGTGTCTTGCTCCTCTGTACCTTTTTCTTGGCACACGTGCCCCCTGATTTCCCTTGGATCAATTCCTGGCAGTAGAAATGAACAATGAAAGGATCATTTAAATGTAAAATTTTTGAATTAGTATTACCAAAGTACCCCCAGAAAGTCTGCTACCAACTGCAGCACATGCTGTTTCCCTTTATTCTCACTGATGCTGGAAAGGGCGCCTTGTTTCAGTTTCCATTTCTTTGCTGCAAAAACTGAGCATCTTTTATCTTTTATACTTTTACTGATATTTCTACTTATGTGACTTCACTGGCATGTTGGTCTTCCTCATATTGATTAAGTGTATGTAATATACAGTATATTAACCTGTCCCGTGTATTGTTTTGAAGCCTGTCAGTCAGTTGTCTTTCGGCTTTGTTGATAGTGGGTGGGGTGGGGGGCAGTATAGAGAAGTTATGCATTTTTATGTAGTCAAAGATACCTTTTATTTTTGATGCTTGTTCTGAAATCAAGCCCTGGCTTCACCACTGAATGTGGCAGACAGGCACCCCTGTCCTTGCCCCTGGAGTGGGCATGGTGCCAAGCACTCACAAGGGGCTGACTGCACTAGTCCATGCCCCTTCACCATTCTGTGCTAAGACTTGGCAAATGGGATATAACTCTTATTTTTATTATAACTATCACGACGCCAGCTAAGGCAGCTTCCCAAGAGTGTAGGGTAAGAACACCCACTGTTCAGATTCCCCTTCGGACCCCTGCTGTGCCTCAGCACCACCTTTCCAATGATTCCTTCCAGCACCAGCTCCCAGAGGGCCTTTCCAGTGCATCCAGGCCGGTCTGCATTCAAATATAATAGACGTTTATGGTGCTGTCATTGTGTTGTACCATTTAAGAGACAAAGCTAACTGAGACGGAGGGGATAGGAAGGAGGAATGTGTTCAGATGCAGAAAAGTGTGGCGCTTGGCTGCTCCTCCTCCTCCCACTCGCCCCTCCCAGGGCTTCTGCAGCCTCCCCCCTGGTGGTCCTCAGACCATCCCTCCTCCAGCTGCTTGTCCTCCACCCACCAACACCGCGGTGTCCCCTAGGTTTCTCTCCATGCCTTTCTTCTATCTCACTTCGATTGCTCTTCCTGAAAGGTCTTCACCATTCCTGTGAATAAATTACCACTAACTTGCTCACCAACTTTCTAGGTCCATCCCAGACTCTCTAGGTCCAGATTCATCTAAACATCCAGCCACCCCAGTCATTCTAATGGAGGGTCTCTTGGTGCCTCAGGCATGTCAACGCCAAACTTCTGCATTCCCTCCTGCAAGCTGGCCGAGCCCTCCTCTGACAAAGGACCCCACCTTCCACCCTGTGGCACCTTCTTTCTTTTTATCCCATCAGCCACCAAGATCTGTCATTCTTCAACCTCATAATCCTGTCCACACAGCCCTGATCTCTGTCCTGTCGCTCTATCCGGACTACCACCCCTCAGCCTTCACATTCCTCCTTCAAGGCTGCATTTCAGGCAGAGATTGCCCCCCTTTATGGCAATCTCTCTCCACAGAATAAGCTGGCTCCTTAATTTTTCCCCTCATTTAATTTTGAATATATGACATATATATATATATACTGTCCGTGTTACTTTTACTTTGTTCAAATGTTACTTTCTGTTCACAACTGCAAATGCAATACCTGAAACAACAGCGCTACTCAAAAAAATTTACTGAATGAAATGATGAATAAATTCTTGAGGGGGTATTCAAATGAAATTTTCCTATTTCAGCACTAGACTACATTGCTTTTCTTATAAGTAATCTATATTCCAAACACATCACAAGGAGCTAAATTCAACAGAATCAAGGGTGAAGGCAGAATTAAGAGCAGAGTATGGGAAACACCAGGCAGTGGCTTTCTCAGGGGTGATCAGGAGCGTCTCTGAGGAGAGTCAGGTGTTATGGGAGGTCTGCACAATGGTCTGCTGATCTGGATGGTAGGTACATGATGATTCACGTTATAGTTATTAACAGTAAACAAATAACCTACGCACATTTCTGTATGTCCATTATATTGGATAATGAAAATCACATTAGCCCATCATTCAGTGAACAATTTGAAAATTCAGACCTAACCAAAGACGCAAAAGTCTTGTACACTGAAAACTACAAAATGCTACTGAGAAATTAAGGCACCAATAAACAGAAAGACATCCTGTATAAATGGACTGGAAGACTTCATGCTGTTAAGATGCCAATACTATCTAAAGTGATCTACAGCCTCCGTGTATTCCCTGTCAAAATCCCATCCTAAAATTTGTAAGGACTCTCAAGGGACTCCAAAGAGCCAAAATAATCCTGAACAAATCTGGAGATCACACACTTCATGATTTCAAAAGTTATTATAAAGCTACAGTAATTAAAACAGTGTGGAACTGGCACACAGACAGAACCAAACCCAAAAATAAGCCTTGACAAATATAGTCAAAATGGTTTTTGACGAGTGCCAAGACCATTCAATGAGGAAAGGACAGTCTTTTCAAAAAATGATACTGAGAAACTGGATGTCCACATGCAAACAAATGAAATTGGACCCTTACACCATATACAAATCAACTTGAACCAGATCAAAGACTTAAACATAAGAACTAAACTAGACAACTCCGAGAAGAAAAGTTAGGGGAAGAGTGGCATTGGATTGAGCAATGATTTCTTGGATGTGACACCAAAAGCACAGGCAACAAAAGTAAAAACACTGTACTACATAAACATTTAAAACTCAAAGAACAAAACACAATCGGCAGAGTGAGGAGAAATGGGAGAAAATGCCTTCAAATCATAAATCTGACAAGGGGTTAATATCTAGAATATGCAAAGAACTCCTAGAACTAAACAACAAAAGAGCAAACAACTGTTTCTAAAAAAGGGGCAAAGAACTTGAATAGACATTTCTCCAAATATTTACAAATGGCCAATAAACACATAAATGATGAAATGATGCTCAGTATTGGAATGGCGTTTGCCAGACATCAGGGGAACAGAGTAATAGGGAGCTGTTTAATGGGTATAGAGTTTCAGTTTTGCAAGATGAAGAGTTCTGGAGACTGACTGAATAAAAGGGGGAATACTTAACACTAATGAACTACATGCTAATGTATATTTCACCACAATTAAGAATTAAAAATATATAGTTACAAATAAAGATACTATGAATTATTTTTTAAGTGGGTCATAGACTTACATGTAAGCTAAACTGTAAAACTCCTGGGTGAAAACATAAAACTAAATTTCCATAAGCTTGGGTTAGGCAATAGTTTTCTTAGTACACCAAAAGGAAAAACAGGTAACTTGGAATTCATGAAAATTAAAACCTGTGCTTCAAAAGACAGCATCAAGAAGTGAAGACAAATCAAATTGGGAGAAAACATTTGCCAATCATTTTATCTTTAAGCACCTTGTATACATGATATATAAAGAATTCTTACAACTCAGCTGAAAAATGGACAAAGGACGTACACATTTCACCAAAGATAAATGAATAGCCAATAAACTGGTAAAAATGTGTTCAGCATCATTAGCCATTAGGTAAATGCTGATCAAGCTCCCAAATAGATAGTACTTCATACCTAGTAGAATGGCTGTAATCAAACAGATCAAAGATATCAACTGTTATGTGGAAAAATGGAAATCCTCATTAAGTTGCTAGTGGGCATGTAAAATGGGGTGGCTGCTGTGGAAAAGCTTGGCAGTTCAGCAAAATATTAAAGTTGGAGTTATCACATGACCCAGTAATACCACTTTTAGGTATATACCTTGGAGAAGCTAAGCATATGTCCATGCAAAACTTATTCATGAATGTTCATAGCATTAGTCATAATAGCCCCAAAGTACAAACAAACCAAAATCCATCGACTGACAAGTAGATAAATAATGTGGTATATCTATATTATGGAGTATTATTCAACAATAAAAAGGAATAAAATACAAATAGATGCTACATATGGATGAAGCTTGAAAATGTGGGCAGTGAAAGTGTCACAAAAGGCCACCCATAATCTCATTTTTATGACATGTCTGGTACAGGCAAATCAAAGACACAGCAAGTACATCTGTGGTTGCTAGGACCTGGGGAGAACTGGGGGTGGGGAGTAACTATTCACAGGGATAGGGTTTCTCTTTGGGGTGATTCAAATGTTCTGGAATCAGAGAGTGGTGGTGGTTTGCACAACTTTGTGTCTAAGAAAAAACAACTGAACTATTTAAGGGTGAATTTTATGGTAAGTTTCTCCAAATGAAGATTTTGAAAAAGCTGTTACTAAAATAAAAGATAGGGTTCTATAAAATAATTTGAGTTTCTTACTGAAGTTATGTTTAATAAAAATTCTAACACTTAAATAGGTATACAAGAGTTATTGAAAAAAAATGAATCATTTTCCTTTTCCCAGTGACACACAGCAGGCCTCAGTGATGTTCTGCTATAGTGACCGTACTGGTGCACAGTTCCCACAAGTTAGGTGAACCTTTAGAAAAGCAAATAAGAAAAACATTCTCAAGATGGCAGCATGAGTAGGGTGGTGAATCTCCTCCCAAAACCATATATATTTTGAAAATACAGCAAATACAACTTTTCCTAAAAAAGTGACTGGAAGATAGAGTATATGAGCCAGGCTACACCTGCAAGAACCCAACATCTTACGGAAAGGGTAGGATACAAAGCCGTGACCTGGTGACACCTGAGCACTCCTACCCCAGCTCACCAGCGGGAGGAAGGGAATCAGAGTGGGAAGGGAGTGGAAGCACAGGACTGCTAAATAACCAGCCCTGGTGATCTGCCCTGGGAGCACAGACACACATTGCATGGTGCACTGGATATTGGAAGAGCGGAAAAGCAAGGTCCGAGGTTGAGACTGCAAACAGGTTCCCACGGCCAGCTGCCCTGGGACAAAAGAAAAGCAGGCATTTTAAAAGTCTTAAAGGGACAAGGGTTTAACAGGTGGACAAAATCGTCCTGGCACACTCAGCCCAGCAGGCTGGGAACTTTAAGGAACTTCAGGTGCCCTAACCCCCTGGGTGACAATGCAGTTCCAAACCCCCTGGTGGTAATAAGCAGCCTGCTGTTTCTTCCCCCAACACCAGCACTGCAAGCAAACCAGCTGACCAGCCATTGCTGCGGAACAGCTGGGGAGCAGCCCCGCCTACAGTAACCACAACAGCTTAGCACAGAGGCTGCTCCCTGTGCGCAGTTGACCAGCACAGACAGTGGAGACCAGCGCGGAGTCCGGCAGGCACAAAGAGGCTTTGTTCTCACAGCCGAACATGCACCGCTCACCTGCGACCCCTGCCAGTGCCCTAGGCCATCCCGAGGGCCGCCCCGCCCATGGCAGCTCGGGATGAACCCAGAGGCTGCTCCGTGTGTGCAGGTAACTGGCACAGACAGTGGAGACAGGCAAGGCAAACAGCAAGCAGGAAGGAACGTTGTTCTTCCAGCTGACATGTGCCACTTGGTGGCGAACACTTCAATTGCCATGAAAAGGCGGAAGAACTTGTTCAGTCCAAAATACCTCAAACAATAGAGGGCTGGTGAGACTGAAATCACCAATCTTCCTGAAAAAGAATTCAAAATAAAAGTCATAAGTATGCTGATGGAGCTACAGAGAAATATTCAAGAGCTAAGGGATGAATTTAGGAGGGATATAACAGAAATGAAACAAACAATGGAAGGATTTAAGAGCAGACTGGATGAGGTGGAAGAGACTGTTAACAGAATAGAAATCAGAGAACAAGAATACAGAGAAGCTGAGGCAGAGAGAGATAAAAGGATCTCTAGGAATGAAAGAATATTAAGAGAACTGTGTGGCCAATCCAAATGGAAAAATATTCACATTACAGGGGTACCAGAAGAAGAGAGGAAAAAAAAGGGATAGAAAGTGTCTTTGAAGAAATAATTGCTGAAAACTTCCCCAATCTGGAGAAGGAAATAGTCTCTCAGGCCATGGAGATCCACAGATCTCCCAACACAAGGGACCCAAGGATGACAATACATGTAATAATTAAAATGGCAATGATCAAAGACCAGGACAAAGTATTAAAAACAGCCAGAGAGAGAAAAAAGATCACCTACAAAGGAAAACCCATCAGGCTACCATCAGACTTCTCAGCAGAAACCTTACAGGCCAGAAGAGAATGGCATGATATATTTAATGCAATGAAACAGAAGGGCCTCAAACCAAGAATACTGTATCCAGGAGGATTATCATTTAAATTTGAAGGAGGGATTAAACAATTCCCACATAAGCAACAGTTGAGGGAATTTGCCTCCCAGAAACCATCTATCTCTACAGTGTATTTTAAAGGGACTGCTCTACATGGAAGTATGCCTAACGCTAAATAGCTGTTACCAGAGAAAATAAAACCACACAAAGAAAGTAGACCAATCACATACTAACTAAAGGAAAACTAAAATCAGCTCTCCAGAAAATCAGTCAAGGGAAATACAAAGAGTACAGAATAAAACACCTAACATATAAAGAGAGGAGGAGGAAGAAAAAGGAGAGAAAGAATCATCAGACTGTTTTTATAATAGAGTAGTAAGTGAGTTAAGTTTGATGGTTAGATAGTAAAGAACCTGCCCTTGAACCTTTGGTAACAACGAGTCCAAAGCCTGCAATGGCAATAAATACATATTTATCAATAATCACCTTAAATGTAAATGGCCTGAATGCACCAATCAAAAGACAGAGTAATAGAATGAATAAAAAAGCAAGAACCATCTATATGCTGCTTATAAGAGACTCATCTCAAACCCAAAGACATGCACAGACTAAAAGTGAAGGGATGGAAAAAGATATTTCATGCAAACAATACGGAGAAAAGAGCAGGAGTTGCAGTACTTGTATCAGACAAAATAAAATTCAAAACAAAGAAAGTAATGAGACAAAGAAGGACATTACCTTCTTTGGATAATGATAAAGGGGTCAGTCCAACAAAAGGATATAACCATTATAAATATCTATGCACTGAACACGAGCATCTACGTATGTGAAACAAATACTAACAGAATTAAAGGAGGAAATAGAATGCAATGCATTCATTTT
The DNA here is from genome assembly GCF_030020395.1 of Manis pentadactyla. Lineage (NCBI taxonomy): Eukaryota > Metazoa > Chordata > Mammalia > Pholidota > Manidae > Manis > Manis pentadactyla. Next base: position 153,487,176 of record NC_080020.1, on the reverse strand, counting down.
TGGAGACTTCAACACACCACTCACTCCAAAGTATAGATCAACCAGACAGAAAATAAGTAAGGACACAGAAGCACTGAACAACACACTAGAACAGATGGACCTAACGGACATCTATAGAACTCTACACCCTAAAGCAGCAAAATACAAATTCTTCTCAAGTGCACATGGAACATTTTCCAGAATAGACCACATACTAGGCCACAAAAAGAGCCTCAGTAAATTCAAAAACATTGAAATTGTACCAACCAACTTCTCAGATCACAAAGGTATAAAACTAGAAATAAGTTGTACAAAGAAAACAAAAAGGCTCACAAACACATGGAGGCTTAAAAACATGCTCCTAAATAATCAATGTATCAATGACCAAATTAAAACAGGGATTAAGCAATATATGGAGACAAATGACAACAGCACAAAGCCCCAACTTCTGTGGGAAGCACTGAAGGTACTACTAAGAGGAAAGTATATAGCAATTGGGGCCTATTTAAAGAAAGAAGAACAATTCAAGATGAATAGTCTAAATTCACAATTATTGAAACTGGAAAAAGAATAACAAATGATACCCAAAGTCAGCAGGAGGAGGGACATAATAAAGATCAGAGAAGAAATAAATAACATTGAGAAGAATAAAACAAAAGAACATATGAATGAAACCAAGAGCTTGTTCTTTGAGAAAATAAACAAAATAGATAAACCCTAGCCAGACTTCTTAAGAAAAAAAGAGAACCTACACACATAAACAGAATCAGAAGTGAGAAAGGAAAAGTCACGACAGACCCCATAGAAATACAAAGAATTATTAGAGAATACTATGAAAATTTATATGGTAACAAACCGGATAACCTAGAAGAAATGGAAAACTTTCTAGAAAAATACAACCTTCCAAGGCTGACCCAGACAGAAAAAGAAAATCTGAACAAATTACCAGCAATGAAATTGAACTGGTAATCAAAAAACTACCTAAGAACAAAACCCGTGGACCAGATGGCTTCACCACTGAATTTTATCATTTAGTGAAGACCTAATACCTAAACTCCTTAAAGTTTTCCAAAAAGCATAAGAAGAAGGAATGCTTTCAAACTCATTCTATGAGGCCAGCATCACTCTAATTAACAAAACCAGGCAAAGACACCACAAAAAAAGAAAACTACAGACCAATATTCCAGATGAACAAAGATGCAAAAATATTCAACAAAATACTAGCAAACCAAATTCAAAAATACATCAAGAGGATCATGATCAAGTGGGATTCATCTCAGGGATGCAAAGATGGTAAAACATTCGAAAATCCATCAATATCATCCACCACATCAACAAAAATGACAAAAACCACATGATCATTTCCATAGATGCTGAAAAAGAATTTGACAAAATTCAACATCCATTCATGATAAAAACTCTAAAAAAAATGGGTATAGAGGGCAAGTACCTCAAATAATAAATCCCATATATGACAAATCCACAGCCAACATCATATTTGACAGCAAGAAGCTGAAAGCTTTTCCTCTAAGATCAGGAACAAGACAAGGATGCCCACTCTCCCCATATCTATTCAACATAGTACTGGAGGTCCTAGCCACGGCAATTAGACAACACAAAGAAAAAAAGGCATCCAGATTGGTAAAGAAGAAGTCAAACTGTCACTGTTTGCAAATGATATGATATTGTACATTAAAAACCCTACAGAATCCACTCCAAAACTAGATCTAATATCTGAATTCAGCAAAGTTGCAGTATATAAAGTTAATACACAGAAATCTGTGGCTTTCCTATACACTAACAATGAACTAGAAGAGAGAGAAATCAGGAAAACAATTCCATTCACAATTGCATCAAAAACAGTAAAATAGCTAGGAATAAACCTAACCAAGGAAGTGAAAGACCTATACTCTGAAAACTAGAAGACCCTCTTAAGAGAAATTTTTTAAAAGAGGACACTAGTAAATGGAAATTCATCCCATGCTCTTGGGTAGGAAGAATTAATATTGTCAAAATGGCCATCCTGCCTAAAGCAATCTACAGATTCAGTGCAATCCCTATGAAAATACTGAGAGCATTCTTTAATGAACTGGAAGAAACAGATCTAAAATTCATATGGAACCACAAAAGACCCCAAATAGCCAAAACAGTCCTGAGAAGGAAGAATAAAGCAGGGGGGATCTCGCTCCCCAACTTCAGGCTCTACTACAAAGCCACAGTAATCAAGACAATTTGGTACTGGCACAAGAACAGACCCGTAGACCAGTGGAACAGAATAGAGAGTCCAGATATTAACCTAAGCATATATGGTCAATTAATATATGATAAAGGAGCCATGGATATACAATGGGGAAACGACAGCCTCTTCAACAGCTGGTATTGGCAAAACTGGACAGCTACATGTAAGAGAATGAAACTGGATTACTGTCTAACTCCATACACAAAAGTAAACTCAAAATGAATCAAAGACCTGAATGTAAGTCATGAAACCACAAAACTCTTAGAAGAAAACATAGGCAAAACTCTATTGAATATAAACATGAACCACTTCTTCATGAACATATCTTCCTGGGCAAGGGAAACAAAAGCAAAAATGAACAAGTGGGACTGTATCAAGCTGAAAGCTTCTGTACAGCAAAGGACACCATCAATAGAACAAAAAGACATCCTACAGTATGGGAGAATATATTCATAAATGACATCTGATAAGGGGTTGACATCCAAATTATATACAGAGTTCATACAACTCAACAAACAAAACACAAATAATCCAATTAAAAAATGAGCAGAGGATCTAAACAGACACTTCTCCAAAGAAATTCAGATGGCCAACAGGCACATGAAAAGATGCTCCACATCGCTAATCATCAGAGAAATGCAAATCAAAACCACAATGAGATATTACCTCACACCAGTTAGGATGGCCACCATCCAAAAGACAAACAACAAATGTTGGTGAGGATGTAGAGAAAGGGGAACCCTCCTACACTGCTGGTGGGAATGTAAACTAGTTCAACCATTGTGGAAAGCAGTATGGAGGGTCCTCAAAAAAGTAAAAATACAAATACCATTTGACCCAGGAATTCCACTCCTAGGAATTTACCCTAAGAATGCAGGATCCCAGTTTCAAAAAGACATACGCACCCCTATGTTTATCGCAGCACTATCTACAATAGCCAAGAAATGGAAGCAACCTAAGTGTCCATCAGTAGATGAATGGATAAAGAAGATGTGGTACATACACACAATAGAATATTATTCAGCTATAAGAAGAAAACAAATCCTACCATTTGCAACAACATGGATGGAGCTAGACGGTATTACGCTCAGTCAAATAAGCCAGGTGGGGAAAGACAAGTACCAAATAATTTCACTTACCTGTGGAGCATAAGAACAAAGCAAAAACTGAAGGAACAGCAGACTCAGAGAACCCAAGAATGGATTAACAGTTAACAAGGGGAAAGGTACTAGGGAGGATGGGTGGCAAGGGAGGGAGGAATAAGGGGTAAAGGGGGAATTACAATTAGCACACATAATATAGAGGGGGGGTGCATGGGGAAGGCAGTATAGTACAGAGAAGACTAGTGATTCTATAGCATCTTAGTACGCTGATGGACAGTGACCGTAATGGGGTATGTGGGGGGGACTGGATAATGGAGGGAATGTAGGAACCACGGTATTGCTTATGTAATCATATATTAATGATACCAAAACTTTAAAAAATTATTAAAAAAAGAGAAGCAAATAAGCTACAGAATACCTTGATTCCTTTATCCCCAAGAAACTGCAGATGTATGAAGAAGCTATGGTTCTTCATTATTGTTCAATATTGAAAACAAAGTTGGAAAGTTGGATTCCTAGTTTGCTCCTTTACTTTATTAAGTGATCAGAATAAAATTACAGTGATCGTAAACTTTTTCAAGCATTTCATGTTTTCACTTACTTCCTATAGTGAACATCTGTTTCAATTTGCTCCAAATCCTGTTCTTTGGAAATAAGGCCCATCACCCATCCAACATGACTGGCGGGAGTTAGCGACTGTGGTTTGTGAGACTCAGGCCTTGCCGAGACCATGTGCCACCCCTGTGCCATCTCTTTTTCCACAGGGACTGGTCTACTTCAAGGGCAGGGGATCCAGGGGAGACAACAGTCCTTTTGTAGGATCTGACCAGTGGACCCCAGCAAAGGAGGCTGGCTCTCTTCTTTTGGATCATAGATCTCAAGGTGTGCACCTCTGGCTGACACTGGCCTCTTTCCCATTACATAGTGAGGGCCAGCCTGAAAATGAAGCCAGGAAACAGAAACACAGTCAAGAGATTGAGGCAAAGAGCCCTGGCAACATCATCTGTGGCTCTGCATCTAGCTAAGCCTAATACAGGACATGAAGGTTTTGAGGTGGTTACGTCAGTGAATCAGTGCACATGAAGCATTTCTTTTCCAGAGATTTGAATGCAACTTATTTTAGAACTGAACAAGACAGATTGAATAAAAGAAAGTTTTATCTTGAACTTTCCTGATAGACATTTTCTCCCCAGGCTCTGTGGCACCAATTTTAACAGTTCCATCAGTGGCCTTGATAATAGTCACAAAGGATGTATACAAATTGTGTCATTTGGTTGAGGAGTGGAGTTTGAAAATAACAATCTTTCCATTCTCTTTGCTTTAAAACACATCTCAAAACATTTATTACACTTAGCTCATAATTCAGGTACATTTTTCTTCTAAAAATAAGAGTAGGAGAATCATTCATTTTATAATATATTCAAAAGCAGAACTCATCCATGTTTTCCAGTGTTCCAAGGAGTGAAGAAAATGGTACAACTAAACAACTGTAGCAAAATGTGTGTTTCCCATTTTGGCGTCTCTGTTTTAATGGCCATAGGAAATCCTTTGTTGTTTTCATCTTGGTTTCAACATTGTATAGTGTCAATATCCTTTTCTTCCTCTGAATCTTGACCTAGTATCCAGCTGAAAATAAATATACAATTAACTCAAATTTTGTTCAACATAACTAAACCCAACTTTGGTTATGGGGTGTCACTGCATAAGAGAAGTAAACTATTTCCTAGCACAATCAAAAAGGCAATTGTCAGAGCTACTAAGATAAAATAATAACAAAGATGACATTAAAACAAAAGTTCCATTTAAGATCACAATAGGAATTTTCCTCTCAGGTAAAATCCAAATTACATTTATTTTCTGAACTACATTTATATGTCCTAGCCAACTTAACTCTCTTTTATTTGGGTTAATATTCAAATGTATTTGAAATCTTTAAACAACAACCAAGAAAAGAAGGAGCCTTGAAAAATGTTACATAACACACACACAGCCATTCTGGGATTCACAGTTCCTAAACTGCCTGCTCATAGGGTGATAGCATGTTCTCTGACTTGAGCCTCACAGTGCAGTCTCTTAAGGGTGTTGGGTAGGGTGGAGGATCCTAAAGTCGTATATATTGCAAAGTTGCATAGTTAGTCAGTATCACTCCCTAGGAATTCTATAGGAAGGAATTATTTTTAAATGAGTTAGACCCTGTTAATGATTCCACCACAGCCAGATGTGGGACAGACAGCCCTTCCTTCATCTGATCACTACATGAAGTAGCTAAGCTGTATTTTCAAAAAATCAGTAAGTAATCTTTAAACATAGGAACATAATCAGGATGATGAGATGTTTCTACTATGAGGGAACAGCCAATTCAAACTTCCCATCTCATCTTTGTTCTGGAATATGCACTCATGTTTTTGAAATATTAAGTAAAATTACCAGCATAAAATTTCAATTGTTATGTTTCAGGTTTTTGCCAAGCTTGTATAACTAAAGTTGCATTGGTTAAGTGTGACATAATTCCACTAACTTGGAGGACTAATAGTGAATCACAGTCTTAGAGAAAGGCTGAACAAATCTATTAGTCTGCTAAAAATAGATTCTCTAGACTGCTCTTTCCAGTGTCAAAGTGTAAGTGAAACTGCATTGTACTGATGTTTAGAAATGGTCAGAAGCACTTTGACTTTTTATTGAAGATTGCTACAAATTTCTGCACAAGGCAGATCAATTGTGAACAATTTTTAAGTGTTTTGATTTCTTGAAGTTTTTGGAGATTAAAGACTGAGGATTAGGCAGGGAATTCCAGGGAGTTTATGACAAATTCAGTCTTGGATATGATTATATAGTATAGCTCATCATTGTCTCCTACACTAACTAGTCTTTATGACTTGTCAATTATCTAAACATGATTCAAAATTCTGGGAAGATCTCAAGGTTTGCAATTTACATGGGTAACAAAACTATGTAAGAGAAACCAAGAAAACCCTTTTTTACATTAAAAACAGGCAAATATGGCACAGAACTGTGTCACTTAAGAGGGGTAAGAAGGCATGGCCAAATCTAACTGTCCATCTCCCTGGATCCAGTTAGTTGCCAAATGTGCTCAAGTTCTCTGGCTTCCTGGGTCATAAGAATACTGTACCCTCCGCTTCTGTCAACAGAAGGGAAGGGGTTTGCAATGCAATTACTCACCAACCAAAAACAGGTTCAAAGTCCAAGTAACTGCTTTCTATAAAGGATGTTCACTTTTCTGATTTCATACTTTTATTTCACAGAGAGAAGGCTCTGTTTCCATTCCTAGTATCTTCCTGCATTTTTGAGATCAAAGAATGTTAGAGCAGAAGCCTTGAGTTCATAATGTCCTCTTAGACTCTCTTTCCATCATCAATCACTCTAAAAGTTCAGAGATGCTCACATTTTCTCCTAGGCATATCTACACTAAGGCACACGGACAGACACCTTGGACCCCCACATTATGCGTTTGTGTAAAACTGTCAAAAAACCTGAAGTCATAATGACCACCATCAACTTTCCCCTCACCAAGACTGCATTCTCACACTTTCAAAAATTCACAAAGATTGGCAGCTGCAGTTAGCATAGTGGCAAAATAACAACAATCAGCTCCTGGTTTCCGAGACTGCTACCTAACCTTAACTCACTGGAGTAAGACACATTATCTGCACCCTTCTTTCTGAATGACAGCACTGCTTCCTATTTATAATTACTAAGTCACATTACTTAACTCCATATAGCTAATGTTTAGCATAAGCTTTTAAAAACTTTAACCACTTACCATTGATCTTTTACATTCAAAAAATGAGTATTTCAAAGCTTTGCAGTTTCCTTCCTTCAGACACTGCCGAGGGGATTTTCCTTCCTATGACAGACAAAACTGTATAAATACCCAGGAAATTTTCTCACAAAGTACAGAATAATTGTCCTTCCAAAAATAATTCTTTCAACAAGTTAACCAAAAGAAGAAAATAGTAAATTATATAAGAAATAGTTCACAATTCATCTTGACTATGGTACTTAAATTAAGGAAGAAAAATGTGTAAAAAAACTTTTGCGCACTTTAAGCGCACTCTTGAATTCTTGAAAACACTGGTTTCTGTGAGATACTTTATTTAAGATATGTATATAAAAATTTAGAAACTCTTATTTTCAGCTCCTTAATGGTAAGGGAAAGAGAAAAGATGAAAGTAGTAATCAGGTTTCTTCAGTGTTTTTAAAACTTTTACGCTCAAGAACTAAGGACAGAAAAGAAAGTAGCGTGTGTCAGAAAGAGGGAGGGAGGGAGGCAGTGTGCGCGTGTGCACGAGCCTATGAGACACGAGGCAGCAAGCTGTAGTGGTGAATGTAAGTCTCCAGCTGTAGCCTCTTAATGCAGGCAACTCTACCTCCAGCACATCTCTGTGTTTTCCCACCCCCTAGCCTCCATGGCCAAGTTCTCTATTCTGAGAAGCTCAACTGAGTAAGAACTGGAAGACAAAAAGGAGACAGTAACAGAATTTACTCATATTTGTGAGAGAGCTGCCTGGGCCAGATGTGAGATTAACTCATCTGAGAACAATTCAGTTCAAAGGGAGGTTCAGAAGAAACCTGGACTAAAGCATGCCCTTTCTGCCATTAGGGCTCCTAATTCTGGCTCATTAACATGGTGGGTTAAACATCCTGGAGGCAGGATGCTGCTATGAGAATGTTCATCAGAGAAACACTTATTTCTAACTCTTAAATAATTAGACTTTTAAAAATGATTAAAACTCAGATTTGAGGATCAGGATTCAAGATGGCTGCGTGAGAGGTGAGACAGAGAACTCCTCCCAAAATCACATATAATACAAAAATATAGTTAATACAACTAATCCTAAAAGAGCAACAGGAAAGAAGGCTGCACCAGATTGCATACACCAGAAGAAAAGAGCAGACCTCACGAAACAGGATAATGTACCAAACCCTTGATCTGGAAGGACTCAAGCCCTTCCCCCACCGCAGCTTAACAGCAGGAGGAAGAGAAATGGAGCAGGGACTGGGTGGAAGCCTAGGACTGCTGAACACCCAGCCCTGGAGATATGCTTTATGAGCACAAACCTACATTGCATGGTGCTCTGGAGATAAGTGGGGTTGGAAAGCTAAAACAGGCAGAATAATTGGAGAGACTGAGATTCCAACCATTTGTGGAGGACAGGGATCCATCCACATACAGCTGCTCTGGGACAAAGAAAAGGCGGACAGTCTTGAGAGGCTTCCTAGCAGCGAGAGGGCTACTGAAAGGGCAGGGTTTGCACAGAGCTTGCTGCGTGGGAGAAGGGATAGGTGGGCAAGGTTCTTTGGGCGCGCTCTGCCCAGCAAGTTGTGAACACTCAGGAGCTTCAGGCACTCCTTTCCTCTGGCTGGCTACTCAGCTCTGAAGCCCCCCACTGTGATACACAGCCTGCTGTGCCTCCCTCCTAGCCTGCTGGCACTGGCTCACAAACCAGCAGTCCCTGCCCTGGCATCAGGCCAGCCACAGGGAGGCCCTGCCTACAGCAACTACAGATGCAAAGCACAGAGGCTTATTATACCTTTGTGCTGGGGCCACTGATTCTGACAGTGGAGACAGGTGATGCAGTCAAGAGGAAGGAAACTTTTTCCTCCCCCCCAGGCACCAGCACCACTCGCCTGTGACCTACGACATCACTCCAAGGCTAAGAAGCTCCAGGGACTAGTGTTTCTGGGTACTAGAGGACACCACATACTAATATGAAATGTCAAAGGAACCTCATTCAGACCAAAACCTCACAAACACCAGAAAAAGGCCCAAATGAAAATGAATTCACCAATCTTCCTGAAAGTTCAAAATAAAAATCATAAACGTGCTTATGGAGGTACATAAAAATATTCAAGAACTCAGGGATGAATTTAGGACAGAGATTCAATCATTAAATTCCATATCAGAAATGAAACATATAATGGAAGGACTGAAAAGCAGATTAGAAGTGGTGGAGGAGACAGTAAATGGAATAGAAATTAGACAAGAGGAATACAAAGAAGCTGAGGCACAGAAAGAAAAAAGAATGTCTAAGTATGAAAGAATATTGAGAGAACTGTGACCAATCCAAACGGAAAAACATTCGCATTATACAGGTACCAGAAGAAGAAGAGAAAGAAAAAGGGATAGAAAGTGTTATTGAGGAGGCAATTGCTGAAGACTTCCCCAGTCTGGGGAAGGAGATGGTCTCTCAGGCCATGGAGGTGCACAGATTTTCCAACACAAGGGACCCAAGGAAGACAACACCAAGACATATAATAATTAAAAGGGCAAAGATCAAGAAAAAGGACAGTCTTTTAAAAGCACCCAGGGAGAGAAATAAGATCACATACAAAGGAAAACCCATCAGGCTAACATCACACTTCTCAACAGAAACCTTACAGGCCAGAAGGGAGTGGCAAGATGTATTTAATGCAATGAAGCAGAAGGGCCTCAAACCAAGAATACTCTACTAGGTAAGATTATCATTTAAATTTGAAGGAGGGATTAAACAATTTTCAGATAAGCAAAAGCTGAGAGAATTCACCTCCCACAAACCACCTTTACAGTGCACTCCGGAGGGACTGCTATAGATGGAAGTATTCCTAAGGCTAAATAGCTGCCACCAGGGGAAATAAAACCACAGCAAAAAAAGGAGAACAATTAATTACTAACGAGATGAAAAATCCAATCAACTACCCCCTCAAAGTCAATCAAGGGATACACAAAGAGTACAGAATATAATACCTAATATATAAAGAATGGAGGAGGAAGAAAAAAGAGAAAAAAAAAAAAGAACCTTTAGGTTGTGTTTCTAATAGCATACTGAGTGAGTTAAATTAGACTGTTAGATAGGGAATTACCATTGAACGTTTGGTAACCACGAATCTAAAGCCTGCAATGGCAATAAGAATATACCTATCAATAATTATCCTAAATATAAATGGTCTGAATGCACCAATCAAAAGACACAGAGTCACTGAATGGATTAAAAAACAAGACCCATCTATATGCTGCCTACAAGAGACTCACTTCAAACCTAAAGACATACACAGACTGAAAGAAAAGGGATGGAAAAAGATATTGCACGTAACTAATAGGGAAAAAAAAGCAGGAGTTGCAGTACTTGTATCAGATAAAATAGACTTCAAAGCAAAGAAAGTAATGGGATAAAGAAGGACATTACATAATGATAAAGGGGGCAGTCCAACAAGAGGATATAACTATTATAAATATCTATGCACCCAACACAGGAGCACCTACATATGTGAAACAAATACTAACAGAATTAAAGGGGGAAATAGAATGCAATGCATTCATTTTAAGAGACTTCAACACACCACTCACTCCAAAGGACAGATCAACAAGATAGAAAATAAGTACGGAGACAGAGGCACTGAACACAGTATTAGAACAGATGGACCTAATGGACATCTACAGGACACTCCATCCAAAAAAACAGGATACACATTCTTCTCAAGTGCACATGGAACATTTTCAAGAATACATCATACACTAGGCCACAAAAAGAGCCTCAATAAATGCAAAAAGATTGAAACTGTACCAACCAGCTTCTCTGATCACAAAAGTATGAAACTAGAAATAAATTACACAAAGAAAACGAAAAAGCCCACAAACACATGGAGGCTTAAAAACATGCTCCTAAATAATCAATGGATCAATGACCAAATTAAAACACAGATCAAGCAATATATGAAGGCAAATGACAACAATAATTCAACACCACAAAATCTGTGGGATGTAGGAAAAACCATGCTAAGAGGGAAATATATTGCAAAACAGGTCTACCTCAGGAAAGAAAAACAATCCCAATTGAACAGTCTAAACTCACAATTAACAAAACTAGAAAAAGAAGAAAAAATGAGGCCCAAAGTCAGTAGAAGGAGGGGCATAATAAAGATTAGAACAGAAATAAATAAAATCGAGAAGAATAAAACAATAGAATCGATAAAAGCAGGAGCTGGCTCTTTGAGAAAATAAACAAAATAGATAAACCTTTAGCCAGATTTATTAAGAAAAAAGAGAATCTACACACATAAATAGAATCAGAAATGAGAAAGGAAAAATCACTATGGACACCACAGAAATACAGAATTATGAGAGAATACTATGAAAAATCATATCCTAATAACTGGATAACCTAGGACAAATGGACAATTTTCTAGAAAAATACAACCTTTCAAGGCTGACCCAGGAAGAAACAAAATCTGAAGAGACAAATTACCAGCAAGGAAATTGAATTGGTAATGAAAAACTACCTAAGAACAAAACTCCTGGACCAGATGGTTTCACTGCAGAATTTTATCAAACATTTAGTGAAGACCTACTACCCATCCTCCTTAAAAGTTTTCCAAAAAGTAGAAGAGGAGGCAATACTCCGAAACTCATTCTATGAAGGCAGCATCACTGTAATACCAAACAAAGGCAAAGACCCCACGAAAAAAGGAAATTACAGACCAATATCCCTCATGAACATAGATGTAAAAATACTCAACAAAATATTAGCAAACTGAATTCAAAAATACATCAAAAAGATCATCCATCATGATCAAGTACGATTTATTCCAGGGATGCAAGGATGGTACAATATTCGAAAATCCACCACATCAACAAAAAGAAGGACAAAAACCACATGATCATTTTCAGAGATGCTGAAAAAGAATTCAAAAAAATTCAACATCCATTCATGATAAAAACTCTCAACAAAGTGGGTAAGAGGACAACTACCTTAACAAAATAAAGGCCATATATGACAAACTTACAGCCAACAATATATCTTAACAGCAAGAAGCTGAAAGCTTTTCCTTGAAGACTGGGAACAAGACAAGGATACCCACTCTCCCCACTTTTATTCAACATAGTTCTGGAGGTTCAAGCCACGACAATCAGATAACACAAAGAAAGAAAAGGCATCCAGATTGGCAAGGAAAAATTAAACTGTCCCTGTTTGTAAATGACATGATACTGTACATTAAAAACCCCAAAGAATCCACTTCAAAACTACTACAATATCTGAATTCAGCAAAGTTGCAGTATACAATATTAATACACAGAAATCTGTTGCATTTCTATACACTAACGATGAACTAGCAGAAAGAGAAATCAGGAAAACAATTCCATTCACAATTGCATAAAAAAGAATAAAATACCTAGGAATAAACCTAACGAAGGAAGTGAAAGACCTATACTATGAAAACTAGAAGACACTCATGAGAGAAATTAAAGAAGACACCAATAAATGGAAATACATCCCATGCTCATGGATAGAAAGAATGAATATTGTCAAAATCGCCATCCTGCCTAAAGCAATATACAGATTCAGTGCAATCCCTATCAAAACACAAACAGCATTCTTCAATGAACTAGAGCAAATAGCTCTAAAATTCATATGGAACCACAAAAGATCCTGAATAGCCAAAGCAATCCTGAGAAGGAAGAATAAAGCGGGGGGGATTATGCTCCCTGACTTCAAGCTCTACTCCAAAGCCACAGTAATCAAGACAATTTGGTACTGGCACAAGAACAGAACCATAGACTAATGGAACAGACTAAAGAGCCCAGATATAAACCCAAGCATATATGTCAATTGATACACGATAAAGGAGCCATGGATATACAATGGGGAAATGACAGCCTCTTCAACAGCTGGTGTTGGCAAAAGCAGACAGCTACATGCAAGAGAATGAAACTGGATTATTGTCTAACCCCATACACAAAAGTAAACTCAAAATGGATCAAAGACCTGAATGTAAGTCATGAAACCATAAAATTCTTAGATGAAAACATATAGGCAAAAATCTTTTGAATATAAACATGAGCAACTTTTTCCTGAATGCATTTCCTGGTGCAAGGGAAACAAAATAAAAAATAAACAAATAGGACTACATCATGCTCAAAAGCTTCTGTACATCAAAGGACACCATCAACAGAACAAAAAGGCATCCTACAGTATGGGAGAATATTTTTGTAAAGGACATATCCAATAAGGGGTTAACATCCAAAATATATCAAGAACTCACAGGCCTCAACACCCAAAAAGCAAATAATCCTATCAATAAATGGGCGGAGGATATGAACAGACAATTCTCCAAGAAATTCAGATGGCCAACAGACACATGAAAAAATGCTCCACATCACTGATTATCAGGGAAATGCAAATTAAAACCACAATGAGATATCACCTCACACCAGTTAGGATGGCCAACATAGAAAAGACTAGGAACAACAAATGCTGGTGAGGATGCAGAGAAAGGGGAACCCTCCTACACTGCTGGTGGGAATGTAAACTAGTTCAACCATTGTGGAAAGCAGTATGGAGATTCCTCAAAAAACTAAAAAGAGGAATAGGAATTCCACTCCTAGGAATTTACCCTAATAATGCAGGAGCCCAGTTTCAAAAAGACATATGTACCCCTATGTTTATCGCAGCATTATTTACAATAGCCAAGAAATGGAAGCAACCTAAGTGTCCATCAGTAGATGACTGGATAAAGAAGATGTAGTACATATACACAATGGAATATTATTCAGCCATAAGAAGAAAATAAATCCTACCATTTGCAACAACATGGAAGGAGCTAGAGGGTATTATGCTCAGTGAAATAAGCCAGGCAGAGAAAGACAAGTACCAAATGATTTCACTCATCTGTGGAACATAAGAACAAAGCAAAAACTGAAGGAACAAAACAGCAGCAGACTCCGAGAACCCAAGAATGGACTAAGAGTTACCAAAGGGAAAGGGACTGAGGAGGGTGGGTAGGAAGGGAGGGAGAAGGGGAATAAGGGGCATTACAATTGGCAAATGTAACAGTTGGGGGGGCACAGGGAAGGCAGTATAGCACAGGGAAGACAAGTAGTGACTCTACAGCATCTTATGACACTGATGGGCAGTGACTGTAATGGGGTTTGTTGGGGGGACTTGATAATGGGGAGACTCTAGTAACTACAAGGTTGCTCATGAGATTGTATATTGATGCCAAAAAAAAAAATCAGACTTGACAAACTAACAACTGCAAAAGTAGGTTTAGAGCTAGAATCGACTCATATTTTTCCTTGAAGGTAAACATGTTATAAAAATCCTATTACTTTTTCAGTATCTTAAAATATTTGGACAAATATACTGCTCTCAATTTAACTTCACACTTTAATATATTGGACACTTGGAAGTATCTGCAGAAAGCATATTGCACAATTCAAAAGAGGTAAGATTAAGACTTAATTGTAGTGAAATTCCTCTTTTTTAACACCCTACCCTACTTATTGTCTAGTAACTAAATTCTGACAAGGAGTATTTATTTTAAAAAATATTCAGAAGGTCCCAAATAAGTTTAGCAGAAGGTTAAAAAATAGATAGTGGATACTGGTGCCTACACAGGGCTGGTAATAGCAGGTAGAAAGGTGCACACGTGCACATGCTGACCGGCAGTGTGAACACATCAGAAAGCCAGGAGAGTTCCCAAGGGGTAAGAGGGAAAGATGCTAAAGAGGTTTAGCTTCCCAAGAATGTAAATACAGATAACAACATCTAGAAAAAGTAAACTCAAAACTTTTTGAATCACCTAAGGTTGAATGACCTTAAACTACGACTTGCAATTCATGAGGGAAAAAAATCAAAACTTTTATTACTATTAAGAAAATATATATATATATATATATATACTGCATAGAAACAGCCTTATACAATACTCATTATAAAGGAAGATCGTGAAATCCAAGGTGAGTTCCAATGAAAATAAATCAAGCAGTTTTGTCTGAGAATAAAAATGACCCTGTTCAGTGTTAACTTTAAAAGCTCAAACAGCCACAATTAGGAGCCCTAAATATCAGAACATCTTTCCCATTGGCACTAAACACTGTAGGCAACCAGGAATGATGTAGGCTAAGTAGGGCTACCTGCTCTTCATCAGGGACTAACCCTCCAGCAGAATTTGACACCTCCACCTCACCACTGCAGCCACTCCCCCATTCCTTTATTTTGCAAATGCCAGTTACACTCCTAGTTTTTATTCTGAAAAAAAAATTACAGGAGACCTTATATGGCATTCCTGAACCCGGGCCACCTTCCAGCCTGTCTGCTTGGGTTCTTGATCTCAAGTGTCATCTCCATCAGTGAATCTGAGAAGTGAATCAGGATGGAGCAGCAAGCTTCCCTGCACTATTATGTTCCTCCTTCCAATTCTAATCCAGTGTGGCTGATAGGATGTGTGTTGCTCACATGAACAATGCGAAGGCAGAAGACTGTAAGTAGATGCTCCCTCAAACCATACTTAAGGTCTTTTTTTTTTCATGAGCTTTCAACCCATATCCCCAGCTGCCTAGTGGGAATATCCATCTAGAAGCACTAAAGCTAAGAGAGAAGTATTAATTCACCTTCCTACACCTCCTCCCCAAATGGCACTGCTAGGTGTCCCTTAATCTCCACTCTTCCTTTTCAGTGGGGCATACAGTTGGGCTAGATTTCCCAGCCACCCTTGCAGCTGGATGTGGTCATGTGACTAGGTGCTAGCCAGTAGAAATGTGGGAAACTGAAATGTAAAATTCAGTTGGTCCTTAGAGGAAAGTGATTTGCCCTCCTACCTCACTTTACTCCTTTATTTTACTTGGCCTGATGATGTAAATGCAAGGCAATCTTGGACCGCGAATGTAAGTGACATCCTGTCTCCCATCACAGTCCCTAAAACCATGAGGTCAAGCGTGTCTGGACCAATGGGAGCCACCCAGGCCCTACTTATAGGCACAAGAACAAAAGAGGGAATTCTTTAGCCGGCTTAAGCCATTTGTATTCTGGGTTTCTGTAACATGTACCGAACCTATATCCTAACTAGTACACTTCAAGTGTGTTTGCCTTCAGAAGTCAAGACTGATGATTCCCAAACATGGTTGTGCCCATCAATCCACCTTGTACTTTTAACTTATTGATACATTTAATTTATAGGGGAGGGGTGGGGAGCTGTGGAATCTGTAGTTTTAAGCCCTTCACCCCCATCTTCAGGTTATTCTGATGAAGAGTCAGTTGGTCTGGAAGGTTAATGGAGACACAAAGGAGATAACTTGAGATTACTTGTGCATAGTTTCTACCTTGCACATCTCTCAGGAGTCTTAATATCCTAACAAGTCTATACAAGAGATGCCTTGAAGAATCCTTGCTGCTTCTCTCCAGCCCCCACAGGAACTTATATCATCACCATTACCCTGAGTTTCTCTGAGCCCGTACAGTTCCTTGACCATCTCCCTTCGCAGCACTTAGAACTAAATACTTTGGTCAATTTCCTCCCTAGAGTGATGTCCCGCAGTTTTTCAGGTGGGTTAAAGACTGGCAAGAAAAGGCTACAGTATCCATCTGCCAAAAGATCATATTAACTTAGGAATTAAACATCTTATAAATGAGGTGCCTATACAGAGCCGGCTGGGACCTCAGGAGAATTTTCTGTGATCTCCCGAGTTTCCGGTGAGTAGTACTGGGCTGTAGCTGCGTGACACTATCTGAGAAGGTAGGATATTGTCTTCATCTGCAAAACTCAATGTTTTGCCTCAGCACTCCCTTGTACACAACTCCAGATGAAGTCACCGTTCAGGATGAATTTAACACAACTGTAAATGCACTTCCATTTAAGGGACTCGTTATAAACATCCATTTCTCCTAGTTGACCAAATTCGCATTAATAAGGTCAAATTCCCAATGGGGGAAAGTCTACCATGAGTCCTGGTCATGCTCTCTGCCTACAGCTTTCTAGCTTTCCAGAGATATAATTTCTACACAGAAGTGAATGTGTCCCATTCATCTGTGTGTCCCCTCAATTAGAGCTTGGCACTCAAATGTTTGCTAAATAAGTGAATTAGTCATTGCAAAAAGCCAACTTAGTATTCTTCTTACCACCATTATCTTCCTGCATTTCTGGAGTTTCTTTTCTCAGCCTCCCTAGTGTACTTCCTTCCCTTGATTGCCCATCTCCATGATCTTCCTGATGTTCAATGTCAGGAAAAAGTCAAGCTCCTCACTCTGACATACAAGGGCCTTCAAACATGGCAGCCTGTCTTTCAGGCCTTCTGTTACAAGCCCTGTCCTCCAGGCCAAATGGCACTGGCTCCTCCTGGCCCTCCTACATCTCCTTGACTCTGCCCATGCTGTTCTTTCAGATTCTCCACACAACCATCACAGCCCACTCCTTTCCTTGATAACTACTACTCACCCTTTAAGACTCAGATCAAATGTCATGTCCTCTGTGTGAAGTTTAAAATTCTCAAGCAAACTACGTTGCTCTCCACTGGGTCCAAGGCATTTTGCTCCTAAATCTAACACATTAAACAAATATTTGCTAAATGCTTACACAGCCCTTACCACAGGAATTTAGCCCCTTAGTGTCTAGACTTCCCATGAGACCACACTATGTAGTAGTGACTGTAACTGATTCATCTTTCCATCACCAGTGCCTGGCATCATGCCTATCACTTACTAGGTATTTACCTAGCAGCTAGCTGAATATCTGCACCAATGAAGCAGCAGATTGGAAACAGCTCCCCTTGTAAGGGGAGCCTGAAGAGGGGCCACCTCACCACTATCCTCATCTGTATAACAAAGTTGAACTAGATAACCTCTTAAATTCATAACAACCCTTAAGTTTTACTAGACAATGGGAGGTGGGTCTGGCTGACTGCTAAGTCAGTGAGCCAAATGTGAATCCTCAATCAGCAGAAACAGAAGACAGCTTTATGGGGGATGCCCATTTTGGGGTAGTTGTCTTTTCTCTGAAATAAGAGCAACTTTCTGAAATTACACTCCAAATGTTAAACTAATTGCACACAACTGATTGCCCTCTCATCAGGCCTCTGTAGATGGAAGCAGCACTTCAGTTGCGCTCCAGAACCCAGGTCCCCAGTTAACTCTGAACCTCACTGCATGGCTCACACCATTCAGATTGGCTCCTGAGACCTGTGGCTTCAGTGAGGGAAAAGCAGGGGAAGCTGGATAGAAAATGGTGAAAACACGGAGCTGCCTCATATACAGCTTATCCAAGAACGTACAGAACTGCAACTCAGAACAAATTCAAACCAACACACGTGAATACAGGGTACAAGCAGCCACAACTGAATGGAAAAAGGAGAAATCACTAGCCAAGACTGTGCACCAGGGTATGTAATTCTCTGATAATTTACAGATTCTCATATTCTAGCGTGCACCTCTCATTCTTCTTTGTCTCTCCAAAATCTAGCAGAGCGGCAGCATTCAATAACTCGTTTAATCTCTACAAAAACCCAACGGGTGACTTCGGTATCTCCACTTGAGCACGGGAGGGAACCGAGGCTCTGATAGTGGATTTGCGCCCAGCCTCATTAAGTCGGAGGTGTGATCTACACCCAGGACGGCTATCGAAGCCACGTCTCTGATCGCCACCGGGAGCCCTTCGCCGGGCCCTGCCTCCCGGTCTCAGGCGTCGGCATCACCCGAGCTCCTGGTCGCACTACCTGGAGCACACAGTCAGACTGCAGCAGACAGGCGCCCAGGTCCTCCTTCACGCCCGCGCACGCGCCGCCCTCCGGCTTGTCCTCGTAATACCGGGGCATGGCGATGCCTCCAGCTCGCCGTCGGCCCAACCCGCTTCCGTTCACAACGGCTGCCCGCCCGGCGGGGGCGAGCGACTTCCGAGACAGGAGACCGGAAACTGGCGCCCCATCTTCCGGCGGACCACGGCGGACTACACTAACCGAGAGGCCGTGCGCGCAGCGGAAGTGGGCGCACGTGACGCGTCGCGCCCGGAGCGCCGGGTACGTTGCGGGAGGGGAAGTTGGCCTGGCGGCTGCTGGGCCCGGCTCAGCTGCCGGGAGGAGGTGGCGAGCTAGACAGGACCCGGGTGGAGGCGCAGCGGGGCTCCAGGTGAGGCCTCCGCTTCGGCTTGCCCGCGTGCTATTTCCTCCGGCAACTCGCGGCTCAGCGTCACTCGGACCCCAAGGGGCCACACCTGGGTCCGGCTGTCCGGCCTGCTGCAGGGTTGCCAGATAAGACGCCCAGTTCCGGCTGAATTTCAGATAAACAACAGTGTTGTAGTATGTCCTGCGCAGTGTTTCGGACGTGCGTGTACTAGAAGTTATTACTGCGTCCGAGATTCAAATGTAACGGGGCGTCCTCCTGTGTGTTTATCTGCGACGTCTGGCAGCCCTGCCCGCGGCTCCGGGCTGGCGGGGAGCAGCTGGGCCGGTCGGGCGCAGCGGGCGTCGCGGAGGCCTGGGAGGTGGAGCCCGAGATTGGGCTGTGGGCGCCGGGGCCGGACGGTGACTTGCGCTCACCTTGCTTCACACCGGTGGGACCGGACTCCCACGCTGTCGTTTTCCCTGCTGACCTATTAGGGAGCAAAACAGTATAAATCTGAGTTTTGTCTTTAGATCACACTGTAGTGGACGAGTTGCTTGCTGGTCAGGTGCTGATGGACCTCTGTGAAGAGGCCCTTTATTTTACCCCGTCGGAGACATTGTGATCGGCTTAAACAAGAGCTTTCCCCTAAAGGCTTGATGGCTTAAGAGTACAGAATTTTGAGCCAGTGCCTAAGTTCGAATATTGGCTCCACCACTCTCTCTCTACTCATGAGGGGGTTAATTAACTTCCCAGTGCCCACTTTCCCTACTCTCTCTCTCTCTCTCTCAGCAGTAGCTACTTGGGAGGGTTGTCTGAAGATTGAGGGGGGTGAAGTGTGGGAAAGGTATGGACCCTGTGTGTTAACAATGGTTCAAAAGGGCAACCGCCAGTTCTCTAAGCTCCAAAACAAGCCTCAGAACCAACTCCACTCATTTTTGACCCCTGACTCTTCTCAAGGATTGGGGTAGAAATGTAAAGTGCCCTCCCTTCTAAAAAGCTCAGAGAAGGGGTGCTAGTAGCCAACAGTTTGTTCAGTTTACTTATAAAAGAATGTTTTTCCTTCCATCTAGGAGGATGTTACCTAGTATTTCAATGAATTCCCCAATGCAGGGGAACGGAGTGTTGAATTCCAGGGATGCAGCAAGACACACTGCTGGGGCAAAACGCTACAAGTACCTGCGAAGGCTTTTTCGTTTTCGGCAGATGGACTTTGAGTTTGCTGCCTGGCAGATGCTCTACCTGTTCACTTCCCCTCAGAGGGTTTATAGAAACTTTCATTATCGAAAGCAAACGAAGGATCAGTGGGCCAGAGATGACCCTGCTTTCTTGGTCTTATTAAGTATCTGGCTCTGTGGTAAGTGATAGTTTACCTGCAGTAGAGTTGAAAGCGCAAATTGTTTCAGAGTGGACTTGTCATTTGGAGAATCTTTTGTTAGAAACGTGTTGTGGGTCAGAACTTGGGGATATTTGAATCTGTTTCTTCCTTTCTGAAGTCTCAAAAATCTCATAGAAAAGAAGACTGTATTCTTCCTGGTTCTAAAGGTCCCAAGCAGAGTAAGCTGCTACCAGGGAACTTTGAAAAGGAGAGGACAGAGTCATTCCATGTCTTTTAACTACTATGATAAGTAAATTGCTACCCAAATGCAAACTTACTGTGAAAAGGAATATCAGGATTGGAAATTGCATTTCACAGTCAGACAAATCCAGAGTGAGAGCTCTGAAAGCACTAATGTGAACTTCAGAAACCACTTTAAAATTCTTCAATAGTGTAGTGAAAGAGTACTAAACTACCTTTAGGGTGTTGAAATGTCTTAAGATTTTTTTCACCTTTGTTGGACTTAAATATGTGAGTGCCTTTTCAGTAATGGTGGTATTCTAAATGCTGGGCCTACCCTGGAGAACCACAGACGAGACAGGGGCCTCCTCAATAAACTTAAAATGTCTCAGTGGTCATTCTGTGTTCCGAGATGGTTTACGTCTCTTAATTACATACAACACATCTTTGGGGTTTTGTTTACATGTTGGAATCACCCACTCAACTGTTGGCATCTAAACTGTGCCCCATATCCCCAGAACCTAGCAAAATGTCTGAATGATCTTGAATGAATCTTCCTTTCAGTGTCCACTATAGGATTTGGCTTTGTGCTGGACATGGGATTTTTTGAGACGATGAAGCTTCTTCTTTGGGTTGTATTCATAGATTGCATAGGTGTTGGTCTTCTCATATCAACTTTAATGTGGTAAGTACCATAAGTTTGGTTTTTCAGACACTGCTGTGCAGCCAGCATTTGCTTACTTTAGAGATAGAGTAGCTGATAGAAACTGAGATGAGATAAGTAAACTGAAAGCATCAATTTTGTCTGCCAAGATTATTATAACTTGTCCTTCTGTGTTGGTACCTGTATCAGAAAGTACTCTGAGGCATGGTCTGTGTTATCAAAGTGCAGCAAATAAGAATTGAAATAATGATTATATCAGACTTAACAAAATCTGATATGGCAAAAATACTCTGCATTTAGCCAATTCTGCTTAAATTGTCTGGATGATGGCATCATTTTTGCTGCATTTGTCTGTGGATCACTTCCAGATGGCTAAGATCTAGAGGGTGATTTCATGGAATGTTACTTTAAGTCTTTGCCATTAAATGAAGTCCACTTGGGAAGGGACTTTTTTGGTTAGACCTGGTGCCTTCCTGCTCTCACACACATCCACACACACACAGGTTTTGTTGAAAGGGGTCTCAGTCTGACTGCAACTTTGTCTGGTTTGCCTTAACAATGGAAGTGTCCTGAATATAAATGCAGTGTTTGGTTTTTCAGTGTTCTCACAGATACAGTGCTCCTGGGTGGTGAGTAGCATGCTGGGTGAAGGAAATGCGGCAGGTGAGCTCAGTGGTTGAGTAGGGTGGGTGGTTATTGTATATCAGAGAAGACAGTATGGGACATTGCAGTCAGAGAGACCTGGTTCAAATGCCAGCTCAGTCATTTACTGTGTAACTCTTAGTCCCAGCCACCTCTTCTGGGAAATGGCATCAAATATCTATTTTGTCAGGTATTTGAGAAGATTGTGGTAGGAAAAGCTGCCATACAGTGAGTACTTAATAACTGGTAGCTATTAATAGTTTAAACAAAATTCTGAGACTATAATCTCTGATGGTACCAACCTTTTATTTTCCTTTGTACAGTACAGGCTTTTTATGTACTAGGTAAGAAGTGCTGTGCATCATTAATCTAATTCTAAAATCTGGCCTAAAAATAATGCTGCTAACTAATGTAAGTCACATATTCATTATCAAAATATCCATGAAAAACATGGCATATGGAAAAATTTCAATGAGTAAGCCTTTCAAAGCAGTAGTTTAGTTTGTAGCAGTCATTGTGCTGTGCACGCATCAACTCTGGGAGGCCACAGAAACCCATTTATCCTGGAGTATAGTACCTTTAGTATGAGTCTGTGTTACAGCCTGAGTTAAATAGAAAAGGACTGACTAGGTATATGTACATTTTTTTGAGGCATACTTGATATACAATATTATAATGGTTTCAGGTGTACAACCATCATGTGATTCAGTAATTGCATACATTTTGAAATCCTCACCATGATAAGTCTAGTTACCATCTGTCACCAGATAAGGATATTATGGTATGATTGACTGTATTACCTATGCTGTACTTTTCATCCCCATGACTTATTTTATAATAGGCAGTTTGTACCTCTTTAGCTCCTTCACCTATTTTGCCCATCTACCCCACCCTCCCATGGCAACCACAGTTTGTTCTCCATGTTTATGAGTCTGTTTTGTTTTACTTTTTAGATTCCACATAAAAGGGAAATCATATGATACCTATCTTTCTCTGTCTGACTTACTTAGCATAATACCCTCTAGGTCCATGGTTGCATATGGCAAGATTTCTTTTTTTTTAATGGCTGAGTAAATACTCTGTTAATGTATATGTAGCACAATTTTTGTATACATTCATCTATCATTGGCCAATTGCAATTAAAAACTCCCAATTATAATTTTTTATACATCTTTCATTGGACACTTAGGTTTGCATCTGTATCTTGACTATTGTAAATAATGCTGCCATAAACACAGGCATGCATATATCTTTTCAAATTCGTGATACTGTTTACTTCAGGTAAATTCCCAAAAGTGAGATTACTGGGTCTAATGGTAATTCTATTTTTAATTTTTTGAGGAACCTCCATATTGTTTCCCATATTGGCTACACCAGTTTACATTCCTACCAACAGTGCACAAAGGTTCTCTCTATTCTCCACATCCTTGACAACACTTGTTATTTCTTGTCTTTTTTGGTACTAGCCATTCTGACTGGTGTCAGGTGATATTGTGGTTTTGATTTGCATTTCCCTGATGGTTAGTGATGGTGAGCATTCTCTTCAAGTCTGTTGGCTGTCTGTATGTCTTCTTTGGAAAAATGTCTATTCAGGTCCTCTGCCCATTTTTTTATTGGATTATTTGTTTTTTTGTTTTGCTTTATATGAGTTCTTTATATATTTTGGATATTAGCCCCTTATCTGATGAATTATTTGCAACTATATATTCTCTTATTTAGCAGGCTGCCTTTTCATTTTGTTGATGGTTTCCTTTGCTGTGTAGGAGTGTTCTTAGTTTGATGTAGTGTCAGTTGTTTACTTTTGCTTTTGTTGTCCTTGCCTGAGGAGACAGATAAAAAAACATTGCTAATCCCAATGCCTGAGAGTTTACTGCCTATGTTTTCTTTGAGTTTTATGGTTTCAGGTCTTATATTTAGGTCTTTAATCCATTTTGAGTTTGTTTTTGTATATGGTATGAGACAGTGATCCAGTTCCATTCTTTTGCATGTAACTGTCCAGTTTCTCAACACCATTTATTGAAGAGTGTCTTTTCTTCAGTGTATATTCTTACCTCCTTGGTCATATATTAATTGGCCATACAGGCATGGGTTTATTTCTGGTTTCTCTATTCTGTAACTGTTTTTCTTCTGGTACCATACTGTTTTGATTACTGTAGCTTTGTAGTATAGTTTGAAACCAGATTGAGATACTTCCACCTTTGTTGTTCTTAAGATTGCTTTAGCTATTTGGGTTTTTTGTGGTTCCATACAAATTTTAAGATCAGTTGCTCTAGTTCAGTGTAAATAGCCATTGCTATTTTGATAGGGATTTCATTGAATCTGTAGATTGATTTGGATAGTACAGCCATATTAACAGTATTAATTACTAATATCCATGAACATGGAATAGCTTTCCACTTCTTTGGGTCATCTTCAGTTGCTTTCATCAGTGTCTTTAAGTTTTCAGAGTACAGGTCTTAACCTCCTTAGTTAAATTTATTGCCAGGTATTTTATTCTTTTTGATGCAATTGTAAATGGGATTGTTTTCTTGATTTCTCTTTCTGCTAGTTTATTGTTAGTATATAGGAACACAACAAATTTCTGTATATTGATATTGTAGCCTGCAACTTCACTGAATTCATTTATTAGTTCTAACAGTTTTTTGGTAGGGTCTTTGTAGAGTTTCCTATATATAGTATCATATGTCATCTGCAGATAATGACAGTTTTATTTCCTCCTTACCAATTTGGATGCATTTTATTTCTTTTTCTTGCCTGATTGCTGTGGCTAGGACTCCCAGTACTATCTTAAATAAAAATGATGAGAGTGGGCATCCCTGATGTTAGAAGAAAAGCTTTCAGCTCTTTACCATTGAGTAACATGTTCTCTGTGGGTTTGTCATATCTGGGCTTTATTATGTTGAGATATTTTCTCTGTCCACTTTGTTGAGAGTTTTTATCATGAATGGATACTGAATTTTACCAAATGCTTTTTCAGCATCTGTTGAGATGATCATATAGTTTTTTTCCTTCCTTTTGTTTATGTGGCATATCACATTGATGGGTGGATATCAAACTATCCTTATATCCCTGGAATAAATCCCAGTTGGTTGTGGCTAGTGATCCTTTTAATGTATTAATTCTTTTGAATTCAGTTTGCTAATATTTTTATGAGGATTTTTGCATCTGTATATTCATCAGTGATACTGGTCTGTAATTTTCTTTTTTTTCAGTGTCTCTAGTTTCAGTGTCATGGTGATGCTGGCCTTGTAGAATTTGGAAGCTTTCCTTTCTCTTCAGTTTTTTGGGGTAGTTTGAGAAGGATCAGTATTGACTCTTCTGTTTGGTAGAATTGACCTGTGAAGCAACTGTTCCTAGACTTCTGTTTGTCAGGAGTTTTTTGATTACCGATACAATTTCATTACTAATAATCGGTCTGCTCAGCTTTTCTATTTCTTGGAAGACCTCATGTTCCTAGGAACTCACCCATTCTAGGTTTTCTGATTTGTTGGCATATAATTTTTCGTTGTAAATTTCTTAACAATCATTTTTATTTCTGTGCTGTCAGTTGTAACTTCTCTTTCATTTCTGACTTTGACTCCTCAAGAACCAGCTCTTAGTTTCATTGATTTTTTTTTTGCTCTCTTCCCTTTATTTCTACCCTGATCTTTATTATTTCCTTCCTTCTGATAACTTTGGGCTTTGTTCTTTTTCTTCTAGGTGTAGAGTTAGACTGTTTTGAGATTTTTCTTGTTTCTTGACATAGTCCTGTATCACTGTAACTTCCCTCTTAGAACTGTTCTTGCTGTGTCCCAAAGATTTTTGACTATTGGGGTTTATTTTCATTATTCTGTTAGGTAGATTTTGATTTTCTCTTTTCTTTGTTGACCGTTTGTTGTTTAATGGCATGCTCTTCCTCCACATTTGTGGGGTTTTTTTGTTGTTTCTTTTCTTGTCATTAAGTCCCAGGTCCCTACTGTTGTGGTTGAAAGGATGCTTGATATGATTTCAATCTTCTTAAAAATACTGAGGATTTTTGTGTCCTGGTGTTTGACCAATCCAGGAGAATGTTCCATGTGCATTTGAAAATGTGTATTCTGCTGTTTCTGTATGTAATGTTCTCTACATATCTATTAAGTCCACTGATCTAATACGTCATTGAGAATTGCTATTTCCACATTGATTTTATGTCTGGATGATGTATTCATTGATGTAAGTGTGGTAAAGTTCCCTACTATTTATATTGCATTATTGTCAATTTCTCTCTTATTTATGTTAGTTTGCTTTATATATTCAGGTGCTCCTCTCTTGGTTGCATAGAAATTTACAATTGTTGTATCTTTTTGCTTTATTGAGCCCTTAATCATTATATAGTGTCCTTCTTTGTCTTTATTAAAGTCTTTTTTTAAAGTCTTTTGTTTGGTATAAGTACTGTTACTCTGGCTTTTTTTTTTTCCCTCTTAGCATGGAGTGTCTTTCTTCATCCCTTCAATTTTAGTCTGAGTGTGTCTTTAGGTTCTCCCTGAGTTAAACCACTTTTTTCCCAAGTTCAGTAAGTGTCTTTATAATTATTACTTTGCATCTTTATCAGATAGATTGCTTAACTCTGTTTCCTTTAGTCCTTTTTCTGGAGTTTCGCCTGGTTCTTTTGATTGGAGCCTATTCCTGTCTCCTTGTTTTGTGTGATTCTCTGTGTACCTATAAATTAGGCAAGGTGGCTTTCTCTCCCAGTCTTGAAAGTGTGGTCTTGTGTAGGAATGTCCCCTGGATAGGCTGCACGTGCCTGGTGATTTTGCGTGGTTGGAGGCTGGGTGGGTATGGGCCAGGGTGTCTGCTGGGGTACACTGACAGGGCTGATGGGGATGAAGGAATGTGGGCTGGGTGAGCCCAGGTGGGTGCCACATGGGTGCCTCCTTGATGTGGGTGCTGGATCTCGGGTGGGCATACTTGGGTGTGGCGGGGTTGGGTCAGAGCTGCCTTGGTATGTCTGGGTCTGGGGTGGGCCTCTGGGCCCTGCTTTCCTCAGCACTGTCAGTGTGCTGCCCTGTGCCTCTAATCCCAGAGAGAGTTTCCTGCTGGTTCCCTCGCTGTTTGACGCATGTTCTAGTTTTGAAAACCTGCCGTTTAAAGTGTGGGCTTTTTTCCTGTGTCCTAGGGCAGGCGCTCCTGTGCTAGGGTCCCTCAGTGATCCCTCCCTGCTGCTGTAGCTGCACCGGGGCGGGGTTCCCACTGTTTCCCTGTCACCATCTCTCCTGCCATTTTTTTATGGGATCTCTGTATCCCTCACTGTGCAGGAACTGTTCCCGCAGCCCTCAGATCTTCCTCAGGAGGAATTGCTCTGTATGTGGATACAGATTTGATGAGAATGTGGGAGGTGAGTTCAAGCTCTTTCTGTGCACCATATTGGACCTCCCCTAGGGTTCAGTATATTTTTAAGAGTCTGTGTTGTAAATTGTGTGAGGAACTAGAAATGATGATATGTAATGGAAGTCATTCATCCCAGAGACACCCAGGAACCAGCATGAGGAGGTGTTTGGGGGAGATGGAATAGTTGATTCCTGGTACCAGGTACAAAGGCGTGGGGTGCAGAACAGCATGCTAGATCTAGGGGCACAGGGTGACACTGAATGGCTGGGGAAGAGAGGTAACTAGAGAAATTGGCCTTAAGTGCAACCAGAAAAAAGAATTGAACTTACCTGATAGGCTGCATATGTGGGTTGGGGATGGGGAAGAGCTAGGGTGCTTGCAGGCTTTAAAGTAAGGTAATAATATCACATTTACTTGTTAGAAAAAGTCTTTTCTGCTGCAGTGGAGGGGGAGGATCTGGGAAAAGGGCAAGGCTGGATACAGTGACCACGGTCCGCGTGAGAGTAGAGGAGGCCCAGAAAGTGGGTGGTCACAGGAGAGAGAGGTGGACTGGAGCACTTCCTGGGGAAACAGGGTGTGAGGTGGGGAAGAGCGGAAGGCCAAGGCCTCCTTTGGGATGTCCTGCAAGGTTTTGGCCCAGAAGTAAGTGGCGAGTGCTGAGGACGCATGTTGGATGTGTTGAGTTAGGTGGTTTGTTGAACGTTTGGTGGAAATACAGGTTCAGTAGACAAGAGGGAAACGACCCTGCACTGATAGCATCTGGACCAAGGCGAGGGCGTGACGAGCACCATTAACACGAGATGGGAGGTGAACACCGCTGCTGTCTCTGGGCTCTCAGGAGAGGGCCGGAGTCTCAGGGCTGGGTTCTAGGACTCGGACTGAGGACAGAAGCATGGAAAGCGCCTGCTGACATAGGACAGTGGGAGGAGGACCGACCACAGACGGGAGCTGTTCAGTGAGCGAGGCGCTTACCCCAGTCATTCCATGGCACGTGTTTTTGGCTAAAATGTAAGATGTTTAGGTAAGCTCCCTGTGGTCCAGCAAAGCAGTATCAAGCAAAGCAGTATTATTTGACATTGCCAGGTAACTGAGCACAGGACTGTTTTATGAGTGCTGTGCCATGTTCTCCCTATCTTATTTCCACTACAGGCATAGTATTTTAACTGTATTCTTGAAATGAAATCACACTTTAAAAAAGTCCATTGGACTTCCACAGCTGTATATATAATACAGTGTCCTTTTTGTTCTTTTCCTTTGAAGATCTGTTTTTCTATTGCCTGAATATTTTACTTTTCCTTCATTTAACTGAACTAGTAGGCCATGCTGTGGAACAGAAACATGAACTTGAGTAATTGTCCTCATGGCTAGATATGTCACTGGCCGCTCTACCTTACCCTTTCCTCCTGATTCCCTGACCTTTTCATAGGGAGTTTGCCCAGGCCCTAGGCTGGGACCTGTTCTCTGTGTTCATCTCTGAGTGATCTCATTCAGGCCCATGGCTTTCAATACCATCACACACGATGACTTTCTATCTCCAGGGTGGACCTCTCCTCTGACCTCCAGTCTAACTAGACTTTCTGTCTACTTACTTCATGCTAATAGGCATCTTCAACATAACAGGCCAAATCCAAACCCCCGCATTTACCCTCCTGGCCCCAGTCCCCCCTTTCTGCAGCCAGCCCCCCTCAGGTAATGGCAGCTCAATCTTCTGTTTGTTTAAGGCAGTCTCTCAGTCATCCTTGACCCTTTTCTTCTCCACATCCAGTACTTGAACAAACCCTGCTGGCTGTGCCTTCACACTCTGGCGTATCCCATGTCAGTGCCTCCATGGCTTCACCATGTTCATCTCCACATGCAACTGTATCCCAGCTGGTCTCTCTCCTCCTGCTCTTGACCCTACAGTCTGTTCTCAGTAGCAAGTCAGACACTCTTCTGGGAATTTCATGGTGACTTCTTAGTTTCACTAAGAGTCAAAGCCAGAGGTCTTAGGTGGCCATGTGCTTGATAAGATCTGGCTCCATGTTTCTTTTCTTATTTCATTTTCTGCTGCTCTTCTCACTTGTTCCCAGTCCCTTGTCTCCTCCTTTCATTCCTCATATGCGCCAGGCACCCTGCCACCTCAGTGCTTGGACTCCCCTCTGCTGGAAGGCTCTGCCTCAGCTGATTCCTGTCACTGCCCTGGGGTCTCTACCCAGATGTCTCTTTCTTTTGAGTACCATCTTCAGCACTGCATTTCAACTTTGTCTTCTCTGTCCTCTTCCACTGCTTTATTTTCCTCCATAGCACCATCTGACATGCCTATTTATTTATTTATGTTTATTGAAGTATAATTGATATACAATCTTGTATTGGTTGCAAGTATACAACACAGTAGTTCTACAGTTACCCCCATTATTAAATCCTCATCCCCACAAGTGCAGTTACCATCTGTCAACACAGGAAGATGTTACAGAATCATTGGCTATATTCTCCATGCTGTACTACCATCCCTGTGACCAGCTTATATTATGATTGAGAATTTTTTATCGCCCTCAGCCCCCCCATCCACCTATCCCAACCACTAGTCACTTCTCAGTGTCTGTGAGTCTGCTGCTATTTTGTTCATTTTGTTTTGTTTTCAGATTTCACAAATACATGAAATTGTATGGTATTTGTCTTTCTCCACCTGGCTTATTTCACTTAGCATACTACCCTCTAGGTCCATCGATGTTGTCACAAATGGCAGAATTTCTTTCATTTTTATGGCTGAATGGTACTCCATTGTGTATTATATGTGTACCATCTCTTCTTCATCCATTCATTTATTGATGAACACTTTGGTTGTTTCCATATTTGGTTATTTTAAATAATGTGGCAATAAACATAGCACATCTTTTTGAATCAGGCATTTTGTGATTTTTTTGGGTAAATTCCTAGAAGTGGAATTACTGGGTCATACAGTATTTGTTTTTAGTTTTATTTGAGGAACCTCCATATTGCTTCCCACAGTGGCTGCACCAATTTACATTCCCACCAACAGTGTAGGAAGGTTCCCATTTCTCCACATCCTCACCAACACTTGTTATTTCTTGTTTTTTGGATAGTGGCCATTCTGACTGGTGTGAGGTGATATCTCATTGTGGTTTTGATTTGCATTTCCCTGATGATTAGTGATGTGGAGCATCTTTTCAGTGCCTGTTGGCCATCTGTATTTCTTCTTTAGAGAAATGTCTGTTCAGGTCCTCTGCCTATTTTTATCAAGTTATTTGGGGGTTTTTTGGTGTTGAGGTATTTGAAGTGTTTATATTAATTTTGGATGTTAACCCCTTACTGGATGAATCATTTATGAATATATTGCCCCATGCCTTTGTTCTGTTGATGGTGTCCTTTGCTGCTGTACAGAAGCCTTTTAGTTTGATGTAGTCCCATTTGTTCATTTTTGCTTTTGTTTCCCTTGCCGAAGGAGATATGTCCAGGAAAAGACTGCTTATGTTCAAGAGATTTTTGCCTTTGTTTTCTTCTAAGAGTTTTTTGGTTTCATGTCTTACATTTAGGTCATTAATCCATTTCAAGTTTACTATTGTGTATGGAGTTAAAACAGCAATTCAGTTTCATTCTCTTGCATATAATGCTGTCCAGTTTTCCCAGCACATTATTGAAGATGTTGCCCTTTTCCCATTGTATATTCATGGCTCCTTTATCATATCTCAATTGACCATATAAGCATGGGTTTATATCTGGACTCTGTTCCATTGACCTATGCATCTGTTCTTGTGCCAGTACCATACTATTTCGATCATTGTAGTTTTGTACTATAGCTTAAAGAACGTAATATCCCCAGCTTTGTTCTTCTTTCTCAGGATGGCTTTGGCTATTCAGGGTCTTTTGTGGTTCCATGTGAATTTTAGGATTGTTTGTTCTCATTCATTAAAAAACTGTTAGTATTTTGATAGGGATTGCATTGAATTTGTAAATTGCTTTGGGAAGGATGTCCATTTTGACAATACTAATTCTTCCTATCCCTGAGCATGGGATAGGTTTCCATTTATTTGTGTCGTCTTTAACTTCTTTCATCAGTGTCTTAACAGTTTTCAGAGTACAGCTCTTTCACTTCCTTGGTTAGGTTTATTCCTAGGCATTTTATTCTTTTTGATGCAATTGTAAATGGAATTGTTTTCCCGATTTCTCTTTCTGCTAGTTTGTTGTTAGTGCTCTGTTCCTCTTCTGCTTGTGGGCTGAGATTGGGAAACGTCTTGGGTCTCTCTTGATTATGGCTCTGCCACTTTACCTTTCTGTGTGTGGCCTGGTCTGCAGTTGTTTTCAGGGTTAGGTGTATTTGCTTCCTTGGTGTGTACGTGGGAGGTTTCTGCCTTGCCTTCCTACTCTGCCGCCTGACATGTACTGATATTGTTGTCCATCTACTACTCCCCCTAGATTGAAGGCAGAGATTTTTGTGTTTTATTGCAGTATCTCTAATACCTGGAATAATGCTTGGTATGTAGAAGGTAGTAAATATTTATAGAATTTTACTGTGTTATTAAAGATAATTTTAACTTTGTTCTTCAGGTTCATCTCTAACAAGTATTTAGTGAAGCGCCAGAGCAGAGACTATGATGTGGAGTGGGGTTATGCCTTCGACGTGCATCTGAATGCTTTTTATCCTCTCCTCGTCATTTTGCACTTCATCCAGCTTTTGTTCATCAACCGTAAGTAGCAGTTACTACTAAAGATATCATTGAAGAGTCTTCACTGTATGCACTTTTTGAAAGGAGATTCATTGTATGCCTCTCTCCCACAGATGTTATCCTGACAGACACATTTATTGGCTATTTAGTTGGAAATACCTTATGGTTGGTTGCAGTTGGCTATTACATCTATGTAACCTTCCTGGGGTACAGTGGTGAGTGATTACTGTTTTCCTTGACTGAATACATAATGGGTGGTTTTAACAATAATACAGTTAGCTTGTATGGAGAACTTACAGGCACAGTCCCAAGTGTTTTAGATGAATTGTCTCATGTAATCTTCACGATTATATGATACAGGTTTACTTATCCCCATTTTTCAGGTGAGGAAACAGGACCAGAGGGATTACACTTGCCCTTGGTCCCACAGCTAGAAAGTGGTGTGGTTGCCACTTTCAAGGGACTTGTCAGACCATACTGACCGTCTCCAAGTTACTTGCACAAACCTGTAACCTGTTTCCTCTTGCTCTTCCCCCAGGCTTTCGGGTTCCCAACAGTAAGTAGGTTAGAGGAAAGGAAAGGGTGGGCCTTATGCATGGGCACATAGCTATACAGGTGAACTTCAGTGCATGTAAAACCTTCACCTCACTTCCCGTTTTTATCATCACTGTATGGTTCTGTAGATGATCAGAAGATCAGGTCACAGAAGATACACTAACCTCAGCATATCTTTGCAAATTTATTGTTAAATTCTGCTGTCAGTTCATTTTTCTTGGTTTAAGTGAGAAATATATTTACATTCTTCATTTATGCTAAGAAATTATCTCCATTAAATAGAGCTGAGTTTAAATCTAGAGATCTCACAATTTATTAGTGTTACATTGTTTTTAGCCTGTCCATCGTTGTCAGTGAAAGATTAGGACCTTTCTGTGAATACTTACCACTTGCACGCACATATGACTGGCTCCTGTGGTCAGAACTGCTGTTCTCGCCCATGCTCCCTTTGCTGCTTTGCCAGGGATATAATACCGTCCTAGGATACCGTTGGCTTCTGTTACGTCTTTAAGATGGACTCTTAGAGGCCTCTGAAGCAGTCACAGGTTGAAATTGACCATTCTTAGTAGTTGTGATGTTTGTGTCTAGCTCTTACCTTCTCTTAGCCCTAGATTTGCTTCTCACTTAGCCATTGTGCTGAAATAATCCCTCTCCTGGGTTTCTTCATACCAGGAATAAGAAGGAAGCACGGTGGAGAGTGGCTATAGACAGCATCTAACTAGTTCAAAATATACACTCCTTCTTGGCCCCACATGTTGTAGAAGAGCTGTTTTTCAGAATGTTTACTTATTGGTCATATTTCTTTTTAAATTAATTTGGATTTCTTTTCCAGCATTGCCATTTTTGAAAAATACAGTCATTCTTCTCTATCCATTTGCACCTCTCATCCTACTCTATGGACTGTCACTGGCACTAGGATGGAACTTTACCCACACACTGTGTACCTTCTACAAGTACAGAGTGAAGTGAAAAGAAAGTGAGACTGTTACATTTTAACTGTGTCAGCAGTATTGGTGAAGTGATTTCCTATGAAACTTGTAAATAAACTATCATTGTAGATATTAATGGTGTAAAGTTTGCAAATTTGAGGAAATAGTAACATTATTGTCAAGTACATTCCTTAAAATTAACTAAATGTACATTTCTATAATAAATATTTTTTAAGCTAAAGCATGTGTTTTATTCTAATTGCACATATAAGAATGATGTACTAAGGGCATGAGGAGACTAGAAAGGTAAGACTTTTTAATATGAATTATTTTTTTGGCAGTAGCCATTTGGAGAACGTGATGATAATCACATTCCCTCCTGGTGTTGCTGACAAGATTTATAGTCTGCCCACATTTCTAATGGGCTGTATTTAGATAGGCCACATGATCCTAGTCTAACTTTCAAAAGCCTCCTTAACCTGATTTGCTATGAAAGAAACTCCAAAACAATATACATTAGATTGAAGAAGCTTATGTGCCTGAGTAAACACCTGCGTAACATTGCCAATGAGTGTTAAGACTAATGCCTTCTTTAGAGAATTTCAAAAAACCACACAGAAGATGCACTCCTGTTTTCTGACTGAAAGTAGTTCAAATAAACTATTATTATCAGCATTAAAACTAATAAACAAAAACCTTGCTACTCATTAAGTTTTTACCTATTTTTATTAGAAGTACTTTTTAAACTTCATTTCAAATACAGGTGTACAGTTGTGGCACAGAACCAGTGAAAAAGGCACAGTCAACAAAACCAGTTAAGTTTTCTTCAATTATAGCAGCAAATTTGGAAGTAATCGTCCTTTAAAAATCCAGCAGGTGCCTAAAATATTCGTACAGATATTACCCATTCAACTAGTGAAGACATTGTAAGGAGAATATGTACAATACATTTAAGGAGGAAGAAAATCTGGTACAACCTGGGAAAACAGCTGCTCAGGTTGCTTCTCCAAGGCATGCTCCCAGGAACATTCCCAATGTGAAGACCTTTGCAAAACAGTCTCAATAAGAACAATGAAACGTAATTGTTAGGTGTGATCAGTTGATTTCTGAATCTTAGAAAACATTGCTGTCTCTACTGAAAAATATCAAATCTGCTGGCAGTGCATCTTACAGTACTGTCGAGACCAGCCATTTTTAAGGCTCAGAATATGTTTCTAAAAGTATTTTCACCTACTTTCAGCAAACACCGCATTTCAAATAAATAATGGAATGCTAACGAAACTAAAGTACCAAACCTCTGATTGCTGGGCAATTTGCTAATTACTAATACCAGGAAACAATGAAGAGCAAGTCATACATAAAATAGCCTCCCTAATGTTCAAGGGAAGTATCCCCACAACAAACAATATTTTAGAACAATTTTAGCACCACTATTCTTGACATTTTTACTGCAGTGTTAACACAGGGAATGATAGTTTGCACAAAGCACTTTCCATTCGACACACAGTTTACTTTCTTGAGAAAATGTCTTCTAAATTCTCAACTCAAACACTGGAGTGTCATCTCTTGTTTGTTCCTTTGGAAATGATCTAGTTAGTGCCCAAACTGGTGAAATGAGTGTCCTCAGCTAATAAAAGTTTATACATGATATTGATGATATGGATATATATAATAATATAACATCCTTTTTTCTTTTTAAATAATACTATGGTGGTATTTTCAGCACCACACATTCACATGCATTAAAGTATGCATTCTAGTTGTGGCAGTTATCAAGATTAATTAAAATATTAAAACTATCAAAATTAATTTCACACTATAAACACTGTTATATAGCTTGGGAAGGTTTCCTGTTTAATGAGAGAGTTGGGACATCTAAGTACCCTTAGAATGCTAAAATAGTATGATTAAAATTTCTGACCTTTTGACAGTCTTAGCCTCTCATTTTCCTTTAGCTCTACTTTCATCAAGGTAGTAAACAATAAATTTTGATTAAAAAAAAAAGCCCAATACAAAGTGGATTATCTACATAGAGGCAGTTTTTTTTTTTTTCTCTTAATTCGGTATCTTATTTAAAATGCCACTGTTCATGATTCTTACATAATACACTGCCAGGCTCAGAGCAGACTTAGTAATACCTCTTAGAGGAGAAAGATCCCTTGCACACTGGCTGCTCCTCCTGCACTGTTTCTAGCAGTTCTTTATGCAACACTACTGAGGAGCTGCAAGGTTTTGCCAACAACCTCCAGACTGTGAGTTCTCCGGCAGAGAGATCCCAGATGAGGCCCAGGTATATGATGGACTAGCATAAAATTTAATTCATGTGTTTATCATGAAATAGCCAATATACTAGAGGAAATCAAGTATGAAGACTTTTCCTCTTAAACATTGTATTCATTTTCTATTGCTGCATAACATCATAAATTTAGAAACTTAAAACAACACCCATTTATTAGCTCTGCAGGCTGGAAGTCCATGCAGGCTTGACTGAGCTTCCTATTTAGGGTCTCAGGGCTGCAGACATGGTGTCGGCAGGGCTAGGCCCTCAGCTGCTGGCGGAGGGTCTACCTGCACGCTCCTCCAGGTTGTCGGCTGAATCCAGTGCCTGTGGCTGTGGGACAGCAGCTCCCATTACCTCCCATATGTCTCAGTAATGTAAGGCCATCTGCAATTCTTCACACAGGTGGCCACCTCCATCATAAACCAGCAACAAGTGCCGTGAGTCCTGCTTTGAATCTCTTGACTTAACTCCAGCCTGAGAGAACTCTGCTTGTCAAGGGCTCCCGTGATTAAACAAGCGGCCCCTGGATAACCTCCCTTCTGCTGTGTAATGCAGCACCAGTCACAGGACCAACCACATTGAAAGATCACTGGGGGTCATTTATAGAATTCTGGCTCCTGCAAACATACATGGCTACTACTTAAAGCAATCTCACCGAACATGCTGTTTTCACAAACCAACTTTGTCTTGGAGGGCGGCCCTGTTGACAGATGATGTTTTCTCATGACTGTGACATACTCAGAAGCAGCCCTCAGAATATTAATGAAAGTTTTTAAAATGACACCTTCTAATTTACCGTTACTAATGCAACCAACAACTTGAAAAGCCTTATCTTTGTTCAAAGACATCTCCAATGGTTGAATTAATACATGCATGCATGTCTATATAGCCTATATGCTAAGAATCCATCTGCATTCACTTTTTCCAAGGCTTTTCTAACTGAAACTGTTGCTCCTTTTTGACTACATGGTATGGTACAGTGCATGCTGTAAAGAACACATGAGACTCAAAGAATTTAGAAATCTTAGACCTTAGAATCCTACAAATTCAGAATGCTCAACCTTCTCATCTCCCCCAAAATACTCATCATAATTCTGCATTATGATACCTCTGCATGTCTGCTTTTAACCTCATAATCAGAATTCATTATTCTGCTTCCTAAAATGCTCACATTAGCACTCTTGACACAGGACTGTCCAACAGAGCTTTCTGCAGTGAGGAAAATGCTCTAGACCTTTACTGTCCAATCCAGCAGCCACTGGCCACGAGTGCCTGTTGAGCACATGAACTGCAGCTAGTGTGACTGAGACGCTGAATGTCTGGTTAATTTATTTAGCCACCGTGTGTCTAGTGACTACTGTATGTATGCAGAACAGCATAGCTCTGGAGTCTGAGTTTATGTGAAGCACACACTAGATAGATACCAAAGTGTCATATACATATGATGGATGGATAAAAACAATTAGTCCCAAATCTGACACTTTTTCCCATTCACTATTTTGGTAAAAGTGGTTCAGTGCCCTCTCAAGGTCAAGTATTAACTTTTGCCCAGTTCCAGGTCCTCTTCACCTCTGATGGTATGTCCCTGCACTTCACCCTAACACTGTGAAAGGCCCCTGCTATACTTGCTTGCTGAGGAAAGCATGGCTGCTTCTAACTGTGCAGTACAGAAGGGGGGGAAGAGGAGATAGCGACTAGCAAGGAGATCACATGAGTGCACAGATGAGCTCTAGGCTCGTCCTCAGGAGCTTTCAGTTGGTGAGAGAGAAGAGGCTGCAGGCATGCACACATTCCCCATAATCCATCAAACACTGGAGAGCTGAGTGTGTGTGTGGCAAGGATAGTAGGTAAGGGGAGGTAAGGAAAAGAAAGGAGAGTGTGGGCAGACAGTTGGTCCCTGCATCCAGACCCTGACTGGCACTTGCCATGTGCCAGGCACTGCTGGGCACAGGGAGCAGATTCATGGAGAGCTGTGCACACGATAGTCCTTGAAAGCTGGGTAAGGTCTGGCTGAAGGTGTTCTCAGGAACAAGGGGTGAGCCATGGCCAGGAGGGGAGGCAGCAAGACAACAGGAAGAGGCTGGCTGGTGAGGCTCAGCCTGAAGATTGAGAAGCCCTTACAAACGGCGATGAGCTGCAGCAACTGTCCCTACCTAGATTTCGGAGCATGGCCTTTCTTCCTGAAATCGGGGTTGGCTACTTAGGATGCAGGTAAACTTGGGACTTCTAAACCCACCTCTAGATTTTTATGTCCTGATACTTAGTTGTTAGAGCAGTAATTTCACATTACACTGGTGCCAAAATTTTATAATGAAAGGCTATTCTTTTCAAATGAAATTTGTCAGAAGGCACTGGGCCAAGGAGATTTGAGAAGAAAATAAAAAGTAAATTTCAAAAACCCAGTAAGAATTTTAACTGGACTTTGACATAAAAATCATTTTTGGCACCATGTGATGTTTTAATCAAGAAAAGTAATAAAAATTTTTCCAACATGGAGTAATGGAAATAACTGTTCTCTCTCATTGTTCCCAACTTCTTCACTTCCTAACACTGCACAGAAACGATGCTGTTGGGAAGGTGTTTGTCCGACATACTGGTAACCCAGTGAAGCTCTGCCAGGCCAAAGGCAACCAGCTGGGGCCTTCAGCAGCGCCAAGGCCTCAGCCACCAGCTTCTCTGAAGGCCAGATCAGTCTGTACTTCCATGGCCCACCTGAGACACACCAGACTGGTTGCAAGCTGATGATGACAATTCAGAATTTTTTAAAGTAAAATACTTTTGGTAAAGATCAGCAATTGCTAAGGCAGATGATATTTTTTTCATAGTTGTAATATCATCTGGAATTGCATATTTAAGAGTAGGAAATACTCTCTTAGGATATGAATTTACTTGTAAGTCTGTAATGCAACAGAATAAATCATTTTGGAAAAACATACAACTGCTACAATACCTTTCACCAAAAAACAATATTACAATTTTATTTTTCTTTAAAATTAAACCAATTATGACTCATACAGTGGTATTACCTAGAAAACATTTTGTCAGAACTCATACAATGAGTGCAGATATAAAAGGATCAGCAAGAGGTAATGCATCTAATTCATGGATTAAAGACAGATTAAAAAAAAGAAGAGTTTGCCATTATACCTATCAGAGGAAACGTAATGAGTTAAAGTCTCTAATAATTTGGGGTGAAGGCATCACCCTGCACATTAAAATTATCAGACTGATTTTTTGCGGCTATACACCATATACAGAAAAAATAACCGTCAGGAAAGACAAGGTTCTTTAAAATCTTGGCTTTAAGGAATGACAAATGCCTTTGAAAATATTTTGTTCAGCATAACTGTGATTATAAAAGTACTTCAGTTAGGAAATCAATCTAGAATCATTCTTAAATGGCAGTGGATCTGAAAAATGGCATTAATTTGTAACGTTTGCATTTCTAAAGAAAAATACAGAAAGAACTTAAAAAAGCAAGGTAACTGGCTTTCAAAAAAAGTTCTGATTCAAAATTTACTGCACAAAAATATGTACTTCTTAAGTGTTTCTAATAAATTAACTCCATAACATTTTTATGTATATTTATACATTTATATATATATAATCCCTGATAATCTATAAAAGAGGGTCTGTAATAGTAAAATAAATGAACTTCAAAAGTACCCCCTTCATAAAACTTCTTTAACATTAATTTTTCTCAAATTTAAGGAATGTAACAATATGTACAACTCTTAGGTATTAGTATAATACCAAAATAGTACAAGTCATATTACAGGCTGTCATAACTGTAAAATGTTTGAGTTAAGTTAAAATTGGAGGACAGCTTAGGTTCAAATGAATACAATTATCCATGGGTGATTCCCTTTCCGAGTGGAAATGACAATCATCTTATCTACAGTAGATTTCACAAGAGGTAGTGTTCAGGTTAAAAACAAGAACATGCTTAACTATCTTTAACAAATTCGCAGGAAAAAATGTGTTGGTTTCTTAGGAGATGATCAGTTGGTGACTTTTTTAATATGAATCTGAAATACAAAACAGGGAAGAGTATGATAGGCAATTAATTTTCAATTCCAAAATGGCCTTAAATATAAAATCAAAATGTAAAAAAGTGTAAAATCTAAGCGGATTCACTGATTTAATATACTGTCTTACCTCATTAAGAATGGCCCAAACAGCAGAATTCTGAATAACTGAAAGTCGAAAGGCTGAAATGGGGTTTAGATTGGGATCCACCATTCCTTCTGCAACACCATTCTCAAATTTTCCTTCAAAATAAAAACCAGCACTTGTTGGGTAGACTGAAATAAGCACATATATCACTGACTTAAAGCAGGAAAGGAAAACATCAAAATATTTTTATTATGGGTGAATTTTCCTTCTACTTTTATTCAACTTTTACATTTTCATTAAGTAGTGTATGCTTTAAAAACATTAGAAGCAACCTATTTAAGAGGCAGAGCTATACTTTTTCTTATTGCAAATTTAAAAAAATATTTGTTCTTGCATCAGTCCTCTTGGGATAATTGGGCAAAATGTGACTTACCCAAACCTTACCAAAATATACTCTGTACCATCACTTGGTCTATCCACTTTGAGGGTTAAGTCAATTACACAAATTTCAATGCTTTCCTTAGACATACAATGGTTGGCCTTGAGCAGGGGCTCAATCTATGTGTATTCTTCCCAAGGTCACATCTAGGAATTAAGTGGTGATACCTCAAGGCAATTCCAATGTAAAACTCCATTATAAATTGACAAACTAAAAAAACCTCTCCTGTAGGGATAAGGACCAAGAAGTTCTCTATACCCAAGTCTGCTTGCTGTAAGGAATAATCTTTTTTAGACAAAAATATTAAGTACTGTTGAAATGTGACAGGAAATGGTTTGTTCTGAGCCACATCTTTCTATGCCAGGGACTGGCAGTTTTTCTGTAACAGGCAGGTAAATATTTTGGGCTTTCTGGACCCACAAGGAAAACTGAGGATACCAGGTAGATACTTACATATAGTAAGAGAGAAAACAAATTTCCACAAAATTCTTATTGATGAAATTCAAAATATATGAACAAGTGAGTGTGAGCTTTTTGTTTTTTGTTTTTGTTTTTGCTATTACAGGTGTATGAAGGAGAACGTTATTCCATTTGGGGGATAACATTTTAATTTAGTGGGATTCAAAATTAGTGTTCCTTATCATCAGAACTGATTGCAAATGTTTATCTGTTAATGTGGATCTATTAGATTTTATATATTTTATCTTGAATATTTCCTTTCACATAGCCTAAATACTGCTAACTACTGGTATCAATCTATAAGCACATGACTTTGATGGAACATACTCATTACTTGGAAAGTATTTATGAAATTGTTTTGATTCTTCTCTTTGATATCTGCCTTATGCTGTATCATTATACTGCAGATAAATAATTTTCAAAGGTTGGGTGAAAGCTCCTCAATTAGCTAGATATTACTTGTAGCTCAAATAATGTTAATTGTCATCAAAATGACTTCACTCAATACAGGTTTTGCATATAAGTACTATTTTGTCCTAAAATTTGGGGTTAAATTAAGAAATATTACAAAGCCTGCATTGAAAGCTAATTTCCAAAAAGATAATAGTGGTTAAGAGAATTTCTTCTCACTTGGAAAAATTTCAGTCTTGCTCCTGAACTCAAAAAAGTTTCACAATAAAGTTTTACCACCTGTAAGCCCGAAATGCTGTGCAGTAGGGCAAGTCAGGATATTCAGTTTCTAGTCATGATGAAAGTTCACAGAACTGATGATGGCAAAGTCTATGAGAGTGAATAAAGTTCAGTTGACACCATCTGTTCAATTAACAGATACATGACAGATTTAAATATTTTCAGCAGGTGCTGATGAATAAGAAAATAAACAGCCATAGGCTTTAAACATCTCACATTTTCATAAGCTTTGTAAATTTACCAACTAAGCCACCTTCTCTCCACACATATTTTCCCCCATTCACTGTAACACATCTTAGCAGATTCCACTTCAGATTGTAGCAAAAATCTGTGTTTTCTCAACTTGTTTGAGAATATTCCTGTCTGCAGGATTTACTATTTTTTCTTTTCATTATCTTTGCTTTTCAACTATAGATTTGTTCCCAATGTCCTCAACTCTTCCAGACCATATTGCCAAAAGCCTTGTAGTCTTAAGCTTATTTTCCCTGCACATAACATTTCTGGCTGTGGCAATCAAACATGTTGAATTAAGTACCATCTGTAAATGGTACTTTTTATTTGCTTGGCTAACGTACAAGCCGCCTTGAAACTCACTTTGGGTACAGCCTCATTTGGACTTCTTGTTTTTGTGAAGTCATTCTGCTATGGTGGAATATTCTATTCAGCATTTTCAAATTTTTCTGGCCACTGCTTTCCTGTAGGTTGGGTATTGCTGTGCGCACTTTGTTATGTTAAAGCATTCTGCAGCACAGCTATACAGCGTCACTGCATAATCACTGTCTTGCCGATCGGCCAGCTCTTCCTACAGAATCACCCACATGCCACCGTATTAAAAAGCAGGATGTTCAAAATTCACTTTTATTTTCTCATGTTGACATGATAAACACAGGCAAATTTTTTTAATGCCACAGTATGGTGATATGTGTGGCATTCGAAATGCTGTCAAATTATAAATGCACCACTGCTGTTTGCAGTGCACTGAGCAGCAATTCGACGCAATGAGAGCACCATCTCAGTCTCTATTTCAGCTATTCACTCATCTGCTGTTGTAACATAAATGCACACAGACAATACATAAACAAATGAGCACTGTTGTGTTCCAATAAAACTTTATTTATGGACACTGAAACTTGAATTTTATATAATTTTTACATGTCACAATATACTCTTCAGCTTTTAAAACCATTTAAGAATGAAAAGTAAACAATGAAAAAAAAATTAAAACATTCTTAGTTCATAGTCCATTCAAAAACATGTAGTAGGCCAGATTTGGCCCATGGGCTGTATGTAGTTTGCTGACCCTGTGCTGTTACATTATGTATAGTCCATCCTAAAGTCTTACAATATAGTGACAAAGCTTACAGTGATATAAGATACATTCAAACTGAAAACCATACGAGAAAAGACTGATATTAATTTGCATAGGAAATATTAAACTTTTGAACTTCCAGAGTAATGTTTTTATTTTAAAATTATCAATAAGCTCATTTCATAAATGCATGTCCTTACTTGGGGCTGAACTGGGGTAGGGAGTATATGCTACAAAAAGTGTTATATTGAATTAGGCAGGGGATTCAGGGCTGAAAAATACTGTTAAACTTGAAATATTCTAATTAATGAGATACTGTCACCTGATGAGTTCATTTAATTAGAAAAATAATTACCAAATGATATAACTGGCCTCACTGAGACACTTTCAGCCAGCTGGTTTACCCTATAGAGGTGTACTTTCCCATGTGCAAGGAGAGTTTACATACTGCAGCAAAAACTGCGAACAACCTAGGTGTGTCCATCACTAAGAGGCTGGCTAAATAGATGATAATGTGCCAATGCAAGGGAATACTAGGCAGCCAATTAAAAGAATGAAGAAAGAATAAAAAGAATGAAGTTGAACGTAATGCAACTGAAGACTTCCAGTCTTAAGTATATATTGCAGAGAAACTATCATACATGTGTTTAAGTATTCAAATCAGCAGTGGTTAGAATAGCAAAAAAAAATGGAAACAAACTTTATGATCAAACTAAAGAATAGACAGTAGTATATTCATCCATGGAAATCTACACAGTTATGGAAATGAATGAGCCATAGACACACACATCCATGTGGATGAATCTCACAGTGGTGAGTGAAAAAAATACAAACTGTAGACTACAGAATGGTATCATTTATATCAAATTTAAAAATAAGCCAAATAACACTGTGCATCATTCGAGAGATATGCTATATATACAGAGTAAAAGCATACATGGAAATGGTAATCACAAAACTTAGCATAGTAGTTACCCATGAGTGGAAGGGGAAAAGATATTAGGGAAGAACAACTAAATTGGCAAATCATAAGCTGGACACACAGATATTCTTTATATTATTATTTGTATCTTTTTGTGCATTTGAAATATTTACAATTTAAAAAAATGTTCATCTTCCACATGTACGAATGTATTTTATTCAGTGAAAAAACAAGACAGAGCAAAATTATAGAATATGTTATTTGTGTTGACTGTGTTTTTAAAGAATATATTCAGAT
This sequence comes from Manis pentadactyla, assembly GCF_030020395.1. Lineage (NCBI taxonomy): Eukaryota > Metazoa > Chordata > Mammalia > Pholidota > Manidae > Manis > Manis pentadactyla. The sequence continues at coordinate 153,443,121 of NC_080020.1, read as the reverse complement.
GTTTTCATTTATGAATAGAATACTTCTGGAAGGACACAGTCATTATGGGAATTGCCTCTGGGAAGCACTGGGAGGAGGGAAGAAGAGGATGGAGACTTAAGTTACCTTTTTAAAGCAACAAATTGAACTTTGTCTTTAACTTAGTGGTCTGGTAGGAAAGCATTAAAAGACAGGGAAGAAGGGGAAAATGGAGGAGCAAATTACTAGTGACTAGACTCCTCAGTCCTGTCACTGGAAGGGACTTCTGAAGTCATGCCCTCTGTGGACCTCCTTCTGCCATACCCTGATTAGGCCATTTCTTCTGAAGTGTTTCTCTGTGAAAGGCTCTTCTGCCTTTTCTTAACTATAACCTACTTAATAAATCTAGTATTCCTTTCACAGAGAGTGTCCTTAGCTACCATACTGCACCCGTCTAGTTGACATCACCTTCACCATCAGGCCTCCAATAACTGGGAGCTGATTGTCTACTGTTCTCAACAAGTCCTTGGGCATAAACTACTGTACACGCTGATCCAATTAGATCCAGGACCCTCTGGGTCGTTCCCACACAGGATGGCTCTTTCTTTCTTTGGTTATCTTTGTCAGATTTCTGGATGGGCTACAGTTTAGTCTGAATATAGCTACTCACCTCCTCTTAATCACTTATAACCAATAATCTCCACTGTATTTCACAGCATCCTTAGTCTGGAACTTTCTTGCCTCCACCTGGGAGAAAATCTCCACACCACTGCTTTGGAGGGACAGCAGCCCACTTCCCTTGGGGTGACAGTCCTGCTTTCTAAGCAGAGCCCTGGGTGTGGTGGTTGCCCTTCGTTATCTTGACTCACGACTCCCAGTAGTTGGGGTGATGGTGATCAGGGCCTAGAATCCTTGGCCTGCGGTGCCTGGAGTGGAGATTCCACCCCATGGTTGGAGGTTAGGTGGGGAAGGAAAGCAACTGCTCTCTGCTGGAATCGAGCTACTGCCTACTGCAACCTGGAGTTGGTGGGGGTGGGATGCCAGGTGCTGGTGAGATACACAGCCCTAGAGCGGGAGCTGGCACAGGAGGGAGTCCGGTGCTCCTGGTTGTACCCACAGGGCAAAGTTCCCATCTCCCTGGGCCTAGGCAATGTGGATAATGGAGCGGTCAGGGTTCAGTGCCACAGACTCTTCACGTTCTTACGGAGATTTAGATTTTCATGAGTATACGTTACTCCATTTGCTGTATTTTTTAAAAAACAATTTTCAACAGTTATGGTTGTTTCACTAGGGGAAGATCCACAAAGCCTCTCACAAGCCATTGCACACTAAAGCTTACATCTTAAGAGAGCAGGATTTTTTAATATTCACTCAAAAAAAAATTAGCTGCTCTTTGTTTCTGATGCACATTTCTGTTACACAAGATCCTAAGTGTGATGATCTGTTAAGTTCTCTTCTGGCTTTAAACATGTGAATTGATATTTTCAATGGTCATTGTCTTTAAATTACTCAGAGATACTTAATACATATGTCTCTATTTCCTATGCTACTTTCATAATCTAGAATACCATGGTTAACAAATGTCTTGCATACTCAGATAATTTTGTGTACCTTTCTAGAGGTGGGCTAAGAGATACCCCAAATATGAAAATAATTAAACTCATCTATCTACCAAAATTGCATAGAAATAAGTCAGGGTTATTGTGGAAGCCTTGTAGCAGAAACTGTATGATACTCACCAAGCATAAAACTGCTCTAGATAAAGCCATAAGAATGCATCTGTCCTGTACACCTACAATATTTACCAATATTCTCTTTTGTGTACTGCTAAAAAAGCACTAATTTGTTTAAAGTATACACACACACACACACACACATATATAACCATTCACTGAGTTGAAATCTATCAAGGGACAGGCCCTGGTAACTGCAGGAGACTCATGAGAGAACACACCCCGTCCTTCAGCTCCGGAGCACACTGATCCTATGCAACAATGCACTTACACCGTGTTGTATGAGGGCAGGGCTGGGGAAACAGCTGGTTGATAAAGGATGTGAAAGCATTAACTAGGAGGAGCAACATCAATCCATCATTTCAGGAGGAGAAAATGGCCAGAGATATGGCTGTACAGGAGAGCATGGGATATTAGAGGAACAAATCTTAGGACTGGGGAAGTAAAGAATAAGGGGAAACAATAAGATGTGATAGTGGGAGGGAGCTAAGCAATCAAGTACTGGGAAGTCATTAAGGTTTTACCCAGGTTAATAAAGTTGTTACGTTTACATTTTAGAGAGCTCACTGGAGCGGCTCTGTGAAAAGTCAATGAACAGCAAATGCAGCCCCCCTCTGGCTGAGAAATAGGCCATGGGCCTACAGCACCACTGCAGATGGGCTGACTCTACATTCAGATAACAGACCTATTTTATGCTAACAGACAGTAAAGGAGGTGGCTGTTCAGGGTGTCTCCGAAGGTTAGGCTTAGGCAACCAGATTATTCAAATAGTGACAGCAAAAACTGTGGTGATCAATGAAGACACATTGTCCATATTACAGATGCTCAGACTTGATGGCCATATGGCCTCCAGGAGGCCATGTCACTGGGCATCTCAATACAGATCTAAGCTCAGGATGGAGGTAGGAGCTAAAGGCACCGATTCTGGCATATCGATGTTGGTAAAACCATTAGAATAGCTAAGGTCACCCAGTAAGAGCCTACAGAAGGCAGCTGAAGGCAGGTTATCTACAATAAATATTAACGATGAAATGACAGATGGAGAGAGGAACCAGTAAATGAACTTTTGGTCTGAAGTCCTAGCTCGGTCAAGATAACAAATATATACTAAAACACAACAAATAAAACTTGGAATACACTGGTGATTATAATCCTAAAGCTACTTAACATCTGAAAAGAATTTAAAATTACTTTAGGAGTAAGTCCAGAAGAGTAACGGTCGTTTTACTAGTAACTAAAGTAGGTATTACCTATTCTGAAATAACCATCTTCTAATCGTTTGTCTTTGGTTTCTCTGCTTATTTCCAAACCTTCACTCTAAAATAGAACAAAAGTATTAATTTTACAAATAATTATTTCTATTTAAAACAAAGCTAAGTTAGTAATGAATTTAAATAAATATAAAAGTGACATTTGTGGTAGTTATCTCTAAGAAGAGAAAATGTCATCTCAGTCTTGACCTGAAGGGTCTTATCAATATAATTATTCTCTTTTTAAATCATAATCTGAATCTGTATATAATATATTGGTGGTTAGAGAATTTAAAATTTTAATTAATTTCAAATTTAAATCAATTTACTAAAACACTATTTTCTATTAAAACTATACAGAAGAACTTGAAAGGAATCTAAGCATTCCTTAGAAACAAATGAATTAGTTTTGTGTATTAGTCAATAGGCATTAAAACCACATGGTACTTTGGGATGCTAAATATAAATAGCAGGTAAACACTCAAGTAAAATAATGATTCATTCATTTTTCTAGTACAAACTTCCAAGTTATTTTCCAATAGGAAACAAAATGAAAACTCTTGCTAAGCATAAGGCAAGAAACTGATATTACTCACTACTGAGACCCTGAAATCATGAGAATTTTCTTTCACCTCATAAACAAGAATACCTTCAAACCAAGTCTACTTACTGCTATCAGTTCTTATGGAAAAATAAGGGGGGGGAAAAAGTCATACCTTGAAAGGCAAAACTTCCACAGTTGTGTTTAGCAGAATGTCTCCTGGATGTTCTTGGTTGCCACTATGGAACAAATAACTGGAAATACAAACAAAAACAAAAACATGAGTCAGACTAGAATTTACAAAGATCCTAGAAGATGGCCTTACCTCCGAGGAAGCTTTTTAAACAAGATTCTAAGTCAACAACACTAGAACTTGCACGGTTGTATTCTTAGTCGTAGGGAACTGAACTCCAGGCTGCAACCCTTAGGTGATGTATCAACTCCCCCTGTCAGAAAGGGCTTGTTGGCTGCTTAAAACAATAACGTACTTGACAGATAAAGAAAGATGATGAGTTTTGTGTTGCTGTTTACTCTGCTTTAAGTATATAAACCTCTTGACAGGGATAATCAAAACTGTAGTGGCTAAAAAACACTGCATCTTGTATCAGAGAAAATTTTCACTAGGACAACACCAGTCATGGCAAGTTCAAAGACCAGTGTTTTATCCAATACAAATAATTTCAGTATTAGTAGACTGAAGATGAATTAACCAATTCTAAATATCTGAATAACTGAACTTGTCAATACTAACAAATATTTGAATAGTGACTGATTACATGATACACTGTGATAAATCTGAAATACTAGGTGTGAGTATAATGTTGTTTTGATAGTCTGCTGGTGCCTATGTGTAAGTTGTTGTGGGAGGAGGAACCTAGAGATATAAAACCTATCTAAATCTAAACCTAAAACTGGAGTTAAGTTAAATGGCTCAAAGTTTATCCATAGGAGTCAGAAAGACCTGGATCCAAATTTTGGATCTCTCATTCCTTAGAATTTTTACCTTAGGCAAGTTATATTAGCTTTCTGAGGCTGGGTTTTCTCTATACAATGCAGATATTTCTCCAACCTCACATGACTGTACCAAATTGCTTATGAGAACTAAAAAAAGTTCCTTTCATGTTAAAAATACTCAGCAAGTAGTAGTTACAGAATGGTAATGATATGGTATGGCATTTGCCAGCAAAAATCACCAGTGACAAGGACTTGATTTTCACAAGTTAGGGTACCCAAGTAAGAAACTCCTTTTAGACTACACCAAAAATCACTTCCAGCATTTTCAAATGAGAGATATTTTTTTGAAGGCATCTTTGACTTGATATGCTGTTTCCTCTAACCATGGGCCATTCAGTATCTCAGCTACAGACGCAGAAATACAGAACAGAGTGAAAAAAGAGCCCATGGATATAATTTGGAGTTTAAACAGACTGATTCAGAGACGTTCACTATGTGATTATTTATAGTGAAAAACTCAGGAACACCGGAAAAGTTTAACTTAAGAACTTTGCAATGGAATACTGTGCAGCAGTTAAAATGTTTATCAGTCACTGAAGACAAAGTATAACTGAAAACGTAAGATCAATTACACACAGACCTCAAAGTAGAAAATGAACAGAACTACTAAGAAAAAAGTGTGTCAAGGACACAAGGTTGTCCTTGGGGTTGTGATTTTTTTTTCCTTATTCTTCATACTTTAAAATTTTTGTATAATGAATATATATCTTTCTAACATATATTCCTAGTCAGAGAATATTCTTCCTAACACTTCATTTCTGTATAGATAATCACAACTTCTGCTTTGTCCCCTTTCAGTAAATAAGTTACTGTGGAAACAAAAAAGTGATGCCTTTTCTCTGTCCTAAGAAGGGTGAGACAATCTATGAAGTCTAAGAAAATTCACATACACTATGATTTTACAAGAACTTTGTTTTACTAGAAATGTACATTCAGTAGGGGCATGTAAATATTATTTTACAGAGGTTTGTTGTAAATGTAATTATTTAAAAATTTGATCTTTAATAGGTGAGTGTTCTTTAGAAGCTTCTCTCATGAAATTATTTTCATTAGCTGAAAACAAACCACTAGATATTGTTTGGGGCTCTTGTTCATGAGAAGGAAGAAAACTGTTGTCTCTAATTCTATGATGACTCTTAAATGTAGTAAACAAAGTGCAGAGTGCCATTATACACTATAAAAATGAACATTAAGATTCGAGATGGCGACATGAGAGCTGAGACAGAGAACTCCTCCCCAAACCACAGAAAGTATGAAAATATAGTTAATACAACTAGCCCTAAAAGAGCAACAGGAAAGAAGGCTACACCAGACTGCACGCAGACCTCACAAACAGAGCAGACCTCACAAAACAGGGCCTTGATCTGGCAGGACCCAAACCCTTCCCCCGCCCCAGCTCACCAGCAGGAGGAAGAGAAATGGAGCAGGGAGTGGGTGGAGGCCTGGGACTGCCGCACACCCGGCCCCGGGGCTCTGCTTTGCGAGCAGAAACCTACATTGTGTGGTGCTCTGGAGTATGAGGAGATGGGACAGGTGGAGTGCTTGAGAGACAGATTCTAGCCGTTTCTGGAGGACGGGATCCACACCCGGCCGCTCTGGGACAAGGGAAAGGCAGGTAGCATGACAGGCTCCCTAGCAGCAAGAGGGCTGCTGAAGGGGCGGGGTTTCCATGGAGCTTCCTGCATGGGAGAAGGGACAGGGGGACAAGGTTGTCTGGGAGTGCTTTGCCCAGCAGGTTGAGAACTTTGGGGAGCTTCAGGTGCCCCATCCCCCTAGCTGCCTACTCAGCTCGGAGGCTCCCCTCACTGGGACACGCAGCCTGCCGCACCTTCCTCCTGGCCTGCCAGCACCGGCTTACAAACTGGAAGTCACTGCTCTGGCGTCAGGCCAGCCAGAGGGAGACCCCACCTACAACAGCTAGAGATGCCGAGCACAGAGGCTTACACCTGTGTACTCAGTCCACTGGCTCTGATACAGGAGACAGGCACCATAGATGGGAATCAGGAAACAGATATTTCCTCCCCCAGGCACCAGCGCCGCTCCCCTACGGCCCCCAACCTCACTCTAGGGGCTGAGCAGCTCCAGAGACTGGAGCTTCTGAGCACTAGTGGGCACCACACAGAAATACGAAATGTCAAAAGAACATGGTTCACACCAAAATCTCACAAACCCCAGAAAATGGGCCAAATGAAACTGAACTCACCAATCTTCCTGAAAGCAAGTTCAAAATAAAAATCATAAACATGCTTATGGAGGTACAGAAAAATATTCAAGAACTCAGGAACAAATTTAAGACAGAGATTCAATCATTAAGAAATTTCATATCTGAAATGGAACATACAATGGAGGGATTTAAAAGCAGATTAGAGGTAGTAGAAGAGACAGTAAATGGAATAGAAATTAGAGAAAAGGAATACAAAGAAGCTGAGGCACAGAAAGAAAAGAGGATCTCTAAGTATGAAAGAATATTGAGAGAACTGTGTGACCAATCCAAACGAAAAATATTCGCATTATATGGGTACCAGAAGAAGAAAAGAGAGAAAAAGGGATAGAAAGTGTCATTGAGGAAGTAATTGCTGAAAACTTCCCCAATCTGGGGAAGGAGATAGTCTCTCAAGCCATCAAGATGGACAAATCTCCTAACACAAGGGACCCAAGGAAGACAACATCAAAACATATAATATTTAAAATGGCAAAGATCAAGGATAAAGACAGACTTATAAAAGCAGCTAGAGAGAAAAAAAGGATCACATACAAAGGAAAACCCATCAGGCTGTCACCAGACTTCTCAACAGAAACCTTACAGGCCAGAAGGGAGTGGCATGATACATTTAATGCAATGAAGCAGAAGGGACTCAAACCAAGAATACTCTACTAGGCAAGGTTATCATTTAAATTTGAAGGAGAGATTAAAAAATTTAAAGATAAGCAAAATCTGAGAGAATTTACCTCCCACAAACCACCACTACAGTGCATTTTGGAGGGACTCCTATAGATGGAAGTATTCCTAAGACTAAATAGATGTCACCTGAGGGATAGACAAAGAGTACAGAACATGATTCATAACATACAAAGAATGGAGGAGGAAGAAAAAAGAGGAAAAAAAAAGAATCATTAGGTTGTATTTCTAATAGCATATGAAGTGAGTTAAATTAGACTGTTACATAGTAAGGAAATTACCCTTGAACCTTTGGTAGCCACAAATCTAAAGCCTGCAATGGCAATAAGTGCATAACCTATCAATAATTACCCTAAATTTAAATGGTCTGAATGCACCAATCAAAAGACGTAGAGTCACTTGAATGGATAAAATAACAAGACCCATCTATATACTGCCTACAAGAGACTCACTTCAAACCCAAAGACATATACTGACTGAAAGTAAAGGGATGGAAAAAGATATTTCATGCAACTAATATGGAGAAAAAAGCAGGAGTTGCAGTACTTGTATCAGATAAAATAGACTTCAAAAGAAAGAAAGTCACAGGAAACAAAGAAGGACATTACATAATGATAAAGGATTCAGACCAACAAGAGGACATAAATGTTACAAATATCTATGCACCCAACACAGGATCTCCTACAAATGTGAAACAAATACTAACAGAATTAAAGGGGGAAACAGAATGCAATGCATTTATTTTGGGAGACTTCAACACACCACTCACTCCAAAGGACAGATCAACCAGACAGAAAATAAATAAAGAGACAGAGGCACTGAACAACATATTAGAACAGATGGACCTAACAGACATCTATAGAACACTCCATCCAAAACAACAGGATACACATTCTTCTCAAGTGCACATGGAATATTTTCAAGAACACATCATATACTCAGCCACAAAAAGAGCCTCAGTAAATTTAAAAAGATTGAAATTGTACCAACTAGCTTCTCACATCACAAAGTATGAAACTAGAAATAAATTACTCAAAGAAAGTGAAAAAGCCCACAAATACATGGAGGCTTAATAACATGCTCCTAAATAACCAATGGATCAATGACCAAATAAAAACAGAAATCAAGCAATATATGGAGACAAATGACAACAATAATTCAACACTGCAAAATCTGTGGGACGCCAAGGCTGTGCTAAGAGGGAAATATATTGCAATACAGGCCTACCTCAGGAAACAAGAACAATCCCAAGGGAACAGTCTAAACTCACAATTAACGAAACTAGAAAACGAAGAACAAATGATATAAAAGACATCCTACAGTATGGGAAAATATATTCATAAATGACATTTCCTTTAAGATTGGGAACAAGACAAGGATGCCCACTCTCCCCACTTTTATTCAACATAGCCCAAAGTCAGTAGAAGGAGGTACATAATAGAGATTAAAGCAGAAATAAGTAAAATTGAAAAGAATAAAACAACAGAAAGAATCAATGAAAGCAGGAGCTGGTTCTTCGAGAAAATAAACAAAATAGATAAACCCCTAGCAAGATTTATCAAGAAAAAAAGAGAGTCTACACTCATAAACAGAATCAGAGATGAGAAAGGAAAAATCACTACAGATACCACAGAAATATAAAGAATTATGAGAGAATACTATGAAAAACTATAGGCTAACAAACTGGATAACCTAAAAGAAATGGACAACTTTCTAGAAAAATACAACCTTCCAAGGCTGACCCAGGAAGAAACAGATAATCTGAATAGACCAATTACCTGCAAAGAAATTGCATTGGTAATCAAAAAACTACCTAAGAACAAAACCCCTGGACCAGATGGTTTCACTGTTAAAATTTATCAAACATTTAGTGAAGACCTAATGCCCTTCCTCCTTAAAGTTTTCCAAAAAGTAGAAGAGGAGGGAATACTTCCAAACTCATTCTATGTGGCCAGCATCACTCTAATACCAAAACCAGGCAAAGACACCACAAAAAAGTAAATTACAGACCAATATCTCTGATGAACATAGATGCAAAAATACTCAATGAAGTATTAGCAAACTGAATTCAAAAATACATCAAAAGAATCGTACACCATGACCAAGTGGGATTCATCCCAGGGATGCAAGGATGGTACAACATTTGAAAACTCATCAACATCATCCACCACATCAACAAAAAGAAGGACAAAAACAACACGATCATCTCCATAGATGATGAAAAAGCATTAGACAAAATTCAACATCCATTGATGATAAAAACTCTCAACAAAATGTGTATAGAGGGCAAGTACCTCAACATAATAAGGTCATATATGACAAACCCACAGCCAACATCATACTTAACAGCAAGAGACTGAAAGCTTTTCCTTTAAGATTGGGAACAAGACAAGGATGCCCACTCTCCCCACTGTTATTCAACATAGTACTGGAGGTCCTAGCCACGGCAATTAGACAAAACAAAGAAATAAAAGGCATACAGATTGGTAAGGAAGAGGTCAAACTGTCCCTGTTTGCAGATGATATGATATTGTACATAAAAAAACCCTACAGAATCCCCTCCAAAAGTACTAGAATATCTGAATTCAGTAAAGGTGCGGGATACAAAATTAATACACAGAAATCTGTGGCATTTCTATACACTAAAGGTGAACTAGCAGAAAGAGAAATCAGGAAAACAATTCCATTCACAATTGCATCAAAGAGAATAAAATACCTAGGAATAAACCTAACCAAGAAAGTGAAAGACTTATATACTCTGAAAACTACAAGACACTCATGAGAGAAATCAAAGAGAAACCAATAAATGGAAACACACCCTGTGCTCATGGATAGGAAGAATTAATATTGTCAAAATGAACATCCTACCTAAAGCAATCTACAGATTCAATGCAATCCCTATCAAAATACTAACAGCATTCTTCAATGAACTAGAGTAAATAGTTCTAAAATTCATATGGAACCACAAAAGACCCTGAATAGCCAAAGCAATCCTGAGAAGGAAAAATAAAGCGGGGGGAATTACGCTCCCTGACCTCAAGCTCTACTATAAAGCCACAATAATCAAGAAAATTTGGTACTGGCACAAGAACAGACCCATACACCAATGGAACAGACTAGAGAGGCCAGATATAAACCCAAGCATATATGGTCAATTAATATATAATAAAGGAGCCATGGACATACAATGGGGAAATGACAGCCTCTTCAACAGCTGGTGTTGGCAAAACTAGACAGCTACATGCAAGAGAATGAAACTGGATCACTGTCTAACCCCATACACAAAAGTAAACTCAAAATGGATCAAAGACCTGAATGTAAGCCATGAAACCATAAAACTCTTAGAAAAAAACATAGGCAAAAATCTCCTGGACATAAACATGAGCAACATCTTCATGAACATACCTCCCTGGGAAAGGGAAACAAAAGCAAAAATGAACAAGTGGTACTGCATCAAGCTGAAAGCTTCTCTACAGCAAAGGACAAAATAGACAGTCATGATTCCTTAAACCTATCCTCACTGTTGGGTATGTTCCTCAGACTGTCTGTGGTATAGGTAAATGTAATCCACAGCTGTCCTTCTCTACAGCAAAGGACATCAATAGAACAAAAAGACATCCTACAGTATGGGAGAATATATTCATAAATGACATATATGATAAGGGGTTGACATCCAAATTATATAAAGAGCTCATGCACCTCAACAAACAAAAGGCAAATAAGCCAATTAAAAAATGGGCAGAGGATCTGAACAGACACTTCTCCAAAGAAGAAATTCAGATGGCCAACAGGTACATGAAAAGATGCTCCATATCACTAATCAGCAGAGAAATGCAAATTAAAACCACAATGAGGTATCACCTCACACCAGTTAGGATCACCAACATCCAAAAGACAAATAACAACAAATGTTGGCAAGGATGTGGAGTAAGGGGAACCTCCTACACTGCTGGTGGGAATGTAAACTAGTTCAACCATTGTGGAAAGCAGTATGGAGGTTCCTCAAAAAACTAAAAATACAAATACCATTGGACCCAGGAATTCCACTCCTAGGAATTTACCCTAAGAATGCAGCAGCCCAGTTTGAAAAAGAGAGATGCACCTCTATATTAATCGCAGCACTATTAACAATAGCCAAGAAATGGAAGCAACTTAAGTGTCCATCAGTAGACGAATGGATAAAGAAGATGTGGTACATATACACCATGGAATATTACTCAGCCATAAGAAGAAAACAAATCCTACCACTTGCAACAACATGGATGGTGCTAGAGGGTATTATGCTCAGTGAAATAAGCCAGGCAGAGAAAGACAAGTATCAAGTGATTTCACTCATCTGTGGAGTATAATAACAAAGAAAAAACTGAAAGAGAAAAACAGCAACAGACTCACAGAACCCAAGAATGGACTAACAGTTACCAAAGGGAAAGGAACTGGGGAAGATGGGTGGGAAGGGAGGGATAAGGGGGGAGAAGGGGTATTACAATTAGAATACATAATGTAGCAGGGGGGTGTAATACAGGGAAGGCAGTATAACACAGAGAAGACAAGAAGTGATTCTATAGCATCTTACTACGCTGATGGACAGTGACTATAATGGGATATGTGGTGGGGACTTGATAATAGGGGGAGTCTAGTAACCATAATATTGCTCATCTAATTGTACATTAATAACAGCAAAAAGAAAAAGAACATTAAATAACAAAAATTGTATACTCATATAAGTGTAAAATATTACTCTAAATTATTTTTATGTGCTTTTCCAGTGATATTCCCATTGCTTAAACTTTTACAGTTAAAATTGCTCTTTAGAATCGGTTTAGAAAAACAAAAGCAAGTTATGTTACTGTAGCTATGGATTGTTTTTGACCACCTTAAATAGAATTATTCCAAATGACTTTTGGCAGATTCTAAAAACCAAACAGCCTTCATACAAGAACATATAACATAATAATGCTACAAGGTGGAGAAATATATTCTATTCTGTGGATTACATTTACCTATACCACAGACAGTCTGAGGAACATACCCAACAGTGAGGACAGGTTTAAGGAATCATGACTGCTAAGTAAAAGCAGAGAGAAAAAGTCCTAAGATTTATAAAATGAGCATAAATGCTGAAAACATATAAAAAGGTCATGAATTCCTCTACAGTGTACTAAAAACAATCAACATTTGCAAAACCACTGACTAGGAATAGTGGTGATCTGTCAAATTTATCGTTTCAACCAAAACCATAGGTAATCAACTACTTTCCCTAATCTTAAGAGATATTCTAGGATATGAAAACTAATTTGAGATTTTGGGGGAGAATGCTACATAAAAGTATTTAAAAACTATACTAAATATACATTCAGAAATACCAATACAATTTTTTCAAACATGCTACATGCTGACAGTGTATCTGAACACAACACATTTTATTACTGAGCTGGAGCAAATGGGCTTTATGACCCAACATTTGGGACCTTCTGTCTGTTCATATCTGTTATACATGAAAAAGTTCCACCATAAATCACAGTATGAATAAGTGGTCTCAAGTGTAAGACAGAATGTATTTCAATCATCACCAACCTTTCTACATTGACTGGCTTATCAAATTTAAACAAGATGTAGTCTCCAGCTATTGGGGTTATAGCCCAGAAGAAATCCTCCCCCATGTAAGTTTTCTCCAGTGTATGTCCTTGGTAGACCTTCAAAGAAGTAGATACCTCTGCTGGTGGGTTTACATGTATTTTAAGAAGTAATGGTTTCATGTAATCTTTATCCTAGAAGGAAAGACATATATGCTGTTAAACAATACACAACTTGTTCATATGTAAGAAGAGCAATGAGTATACAATAAAAAACAAATTGTATGTGCATGACAAAATCAGATCAAGTCACCAACCGTGAGTTTCTGAATTTTTCCTGTGAGTGAAGAATGCAGACCAACATGTTGGAAAAGGGAAGGTCTGAAGCGAATGCGCAGATTTGCTTTCTGTCTATCACAATGTTTCTAAATATAAAAAAAAAATCAGGTTAATGTAACGATATAAAGTGAAACCTTGTTCTCATCTGAAAAATTAGAAGTCCATTAGAAGAATATTTTTAAAAATCTAACTTCACCTCATAATTCCTAGTCATATGTATTAATGCCTCTTTGAGGCATTACTTTATTAGCATTATTACTAACACTAGAAGAGAGGTGAAATGGTTTATTTACACAAATTCAAGTACTCAGTAAGTGAGAAGTTGAAGAGTGTGAGAAAGGGAGAAGGAAGGGATGGGAGAGTAAAGGGGAAGAACAAAGGGAGGGAGAGAAGGGAAGGTGGAGTAGACAGAGCGAGGTCAGTGCAGACAGCCCCCGCCCGAGACAGAGCCCATCACTCAACAGGACACAGTTGGGCCTAAAGGGTCAAAGCAAGTCTATAAACCTTTGGAAGAATGTGTGACTGCTCTGAAGGGTTTCTCAGACCACTGTCAAAGAGATACTGTTCCAGAGGCCATCCTAGTGGAAGCAACTGAAGACCCCTAGGCCTCAGAAAAACATGGCCTAAGGAAGAGTGAAAGAATAGATCAAGCTGTCCAAAGGGTTCTGTATTAAAATTTATAGATGATTTAAAGTATTTTTAGCATCCTAAAAACTAATGGGCAGGATCAAACTATTCTAGGGAATACAAGGTCATGAAGTCACATTAAGTGCTTGTTAGAATGTTCAATCAACCCTATAATGACATGTGCTTATAATAAATATTTCCTTGTTATTATACATCAAAACTGACTTTTCATTTTTAAGAATGTATACATTCATATTTTATTTATGTTTACACCAGATAAATAAATATTTGGTTTTTTTCCCAGAGGTACGATTCATACTGTACAAGGAAAACGTATCTAATAACTTTTACAATAAGATTTCTATGAAAGTAACAATCAAAGCAAAAATCGTTGTTCACTTAGTTACCTGTCACCGCCATCCGCCACCCAGAGGGCAGCACATTAATATGGAAGATAGGTTTCTTACAAGTAATACACTGAAAGGCACTTTTTTGACTTGCCATTGCTGTGGTATAAAACATTACTTCTATATTATTCCTTATTTCCAGATGTGCTGAGGTCTCCTATTGTTGCCAAAGTATTTGAAAAAAGAAAGCTGACAAGAGAATATGAAGAAAACTGAAACAATACCCCACATAGGACAGATATGCTCAATATCTATAGCAGAGCCTAAAGATGCTATAAACATCTATCAGCAATTTAAAAAAAGGTGGGCTTCACTGATTTACAGGACTTTCCACTCTTATTTAAAAGTCCCTCATATAACGCAGGAACTTCCCTCAGTTCAAGAAAGAAAGTGAAATGTTAAGTGGAACACTGTTTTCTTTTAGCCATCTGTTTAACTCTTCATTTACAAAATCTGGCTCCCCAAAAGTCACTTTCATGAAGTGTAGAAAAGAAGCCTCTTCCACCCTCATAAGAAATTCACTTACTGCATCTTTTTCAGGGTTGCAGACTTTCACCCAGAGAATATGGTCTAAGAGCCAGTCAATAGGTTTCTCCTTATAGAACATAAATATGAACTCTACAATCAGAGTGAGGTCTGGTGCTTGGAACATTTTACCTGAAAAGATATTATCAGTCAATAGGTGCAGTAAAGAAACCAAGGATCAAAATGGATAAGGAATACACTAAAGCGTGTGCTTTCAACTATAAATCATTATAAGTAATTTCCCCACTTGTCTTGTCAAAAACAAACAAATTTGCTTTAGCTAAATATTGTGGATGTCACCTGGGTATAAAAAGAAGTACTGATTTCCTGACTTTCTCTATTACAAAATCTATCATGCAACTACTGCCTCCAAGGATTCAAGAAGCAAGTCAGAGATTGTTCCTTTATATCTTACTAAGATTCTTCCCATAAAAAAAGGAACTTCAGAGGTTTAGGTAAAATATTTTTTAACTAAATTGATAAATACAAAAAACAAGAACTCCTAATTCTGTCTTCACTGGAATCTTCACAAGTAAAGACGTTTTCTGATTCTTAAGTTTTGAGATAAATGAGCAACAAGGCCAAAGTCCCATGCTCTAAGTCTTAGTTTTAAAGTACTGGAGGAAGTGAAATGTTATCCTCTGGGTGTTTTTTAAAACATACAAATGTCCTTCAATTCTTCAGTTTTAAAACAAATATGTTGCAAAATTTAGGTATTTCAATGAAACAACTTTTTAAACGAGCACCCTGACTAGTCAATGGAAGCAACAAATCAACACAAATTAATCACTGAACAAAAATTTCATATACTATATCAAATACCAGAAATTCATATTAGAAAACAGTGTGGCATTCTTTTGCAAAGAACCCCAATCCCGCAGAAGCACTGAGCCATTAATGAGAAACTGGAGGCCATCAGAGAAGACCCCGGGCATGCTCACGAGGAACGACAGTTGGCTGTGTGTGTACACAAGAAGCCAGTAGGGCTGCCATGTAGAATTCCAGAGTAAATATTAGACTTAAGTCTTCAACTCCTATGGACTGACTTTCATCATTTCACACATGGCAGTTCACCTAAGTTAAATTTCCTCAAAAGCAATCCATTTCCAGAGAAAAATGACAACTTTAAAGTAAAAAATTCTAAGAGTCACAGTTCTTTCCAAAAAACAGACAAAGCTGACACTTTTCTTACCAATGAAGCCCAGCTGGGAAAACTCTAGTATCATCCATTCCTCAGAAGAAAGTTGAAGTGCAAAATTTTTTATAGTGTTAAAGTAATTCTGTTTGACAATAATATCATCTTCAAGCTAAAGAAAGTTGAACAATCATATTAATATCGTCAGAAGGGGAAGGAAAGATTTAGGCAGAAGGACATAATTATGGAAAAACTCAAGCACACCTTTATAATGAAAATCAAGATAACATGTCAAAAGTCAAAAATGATAAAAATATAAAAATAAATCTTATTAAAAGAAAATGAGGAAAGTCAAATGGAAGATGCACACAGCAAGCCAACTAACCCGCTCCCTTCCCGCAGCATCACTCAGTGAGTCAGTCCTTGTTGGCCCTTTCATAGTGCCCAACATGATTGTACAATATGGTTTTTTCTTTTCAAAAGGGAAGAATTCTTGTAGGCCTTTAAATTTATTTTGCTTTTCACAAAATACAAGTCAAAGAGAAAGTCAAACAAAAAGCTAGCAGCTTTCCTTTTCTGCCTTCCACCCTGCTAGGTGAGGTGACCAATGTTAAAAGTTGGGTGTGCATCCATTCAACATCTTGTGTGTAAACCTAGAACATATATATACCCACATCTACTTAACTTTCCATCCATATTTATATTTTTATAAAAAAGGGATATTATAAAACTTTCTTCTCTTATGAATATCTTTCCATATGAATATATATTTAAACCATCCTTTAAATAGATGCATAACATTCCATGGTATCAATGAATAATTCATTCAATTCTTCCCTGCTCACAGGCAGACATCCAGGTTGTTTCTTGTTTTTACTCAATGCAAACAATGCTGCAATAAATATACTTACATATTAGTGCTTTTCATTTCTGTAGGATAGACTTCTATGAGTTCTGTTTTTGTATTTTAAGAGATATCTCCACAGTACTCAAGAAGCTGTAGCAATTCAGAGTGCCAATTAGCCTCATGCTCTGCCAGCACCAGGTGTTATCTACACTTGGGATTTTTACCAGTTCAACAGGGAACTGACAGAGACCAGGGACGATGAGTGTATGCAGACTTTTCTGCACAATCTCCCTTCTTAACATTTTGAAGTCACAAAATGATTTTAGTATCTTAAGAAAAGTTTCCCTTTTTCCTAATCTTATGTAATAATTTCTAGTTACCTGCTAAGTAATTTTCCTTTTGTTAGTATTTAGATTTTTCATGGATTTAAATCCTACAAGCTATCTTCTTCCTACCTGTGAAGAAATAGTAGTAGTATGTGGAAAGATATGTTATTGACTCACCAAATATTTGTTGAGCTTCTATTGCGTTTGAGACATAGTATTAAACCCCAGGAATAGATCAGTGGATAAACAAGATGTATTTCATGCTCTCAGAGCTTTAGGGGAGCTGGAAGGAAACTAGACAAAACATAGAGCTATGCTGGCACCTAACCTTGCTTTCTGGAAGAAGAGACGCCTACATCTTCAAACCTAAACATTTACTGTATAGCCCACAGGAAAGGAGATACCTATTATCAGGCAATTCCAAATTTTTCCAAAAAGTAAATTTAAAAAAAAGTTAGGGACTAATTTAAATATATAGAGATAGAGATGAAATAGTCAAATGCCTATTAAAATTTGGTAAAATTTTGGTTACCATACATAAATTAACATTTTTAATATTAAATTAGAAAAATTGCTTTGTTCCACTCTCACATCTCATCAAAAAACTTCACTTTTAAAAAATATTAAGATAATTGCAGATTCATATGTAGTGGTAAGAAATACAGAGAGATCCCAAACACCCTTCATCCAGTTTCCCCCAATACAACATGTACTGTAACAGTACAGTACAACCTGCAAACTGACTTTGATACCATTCATTGACCTTATTCAAATGTCATCAGCTTTACATGCATGGGGTTGTGTGGGGGGGATGTGTGTATTTAATTTCATGCAACTTTATCTCACTGTATGGCCACCACCACAGGTAGGAGACAGACCAGTCCCAGCATGAGGATGCTTCACGCTACTCTCCTCATCCACAGCCATCTTCCTGCCCAACTGCCCTTTCTAGCCTTTGGTAACCAGTAGTCTGTTCTCCATCTCGGTAATTTTGTCATTTGAAGAATGCTATATAAATGGAATCATACAGTATGCAACCTTTCATGATTGGCTTTTTAAACTCAGCATAATTCCCCTGAGATCCAAGATGTTGTGTTTATCAATAGTTTGTTTATTTTCATTACTTAGTATTATTCCACGGTATGGATATACCACCATTTGTTTATTCACCTGCTAAAGAACATTTGGGTTGTTCCCAAATTTTGGCCATTAATACTATCTTTATACAATTATTATATACTACATATTTTGCCTAATGTTTTAAAAAGTACAAGAGGAGACCAAAATCAAATGGTGGTTACCATAGGGAAGGGAGGATACAGGATGAAAGGGACACAGATAAAAGTTAGACTTCTGTGAATGTACCTTGTTTTATTTAAGTTTGGATTTTGGATTGTAATTTCTTTTTTTTTTACAACTAAAAAGGAAAAATATCCTACAAACTGAAACAATTGAACCTAGTTTCATATCAAGTTGGCAGCAAGGTCACACAGTATAAATAATTACTTCAAATGCCTTTCAAACACAGAATTTGACTATATATTTATATCACAATATAGTCTGGGTGCAGGTGGTAAAGGACAAAGAAAATTTAATTTGCATTCAGCTGTCTAATTGCTAGTAGTGATATTGGTATTCTTATTTTCACTATTTTAGATATACTACAGAATAAAAGGATTGTTATTAAAACCCAAGACTTTTAAGAGAAAAGAAACACATGTATAAATTCAAAAAAGAAAAAATTCTGTAATTGTAATTTGAACTGAAAATATCTATATAAACTTGCAACACTTTCTCTCCAAAAAATAAAATGCTCTTTTCCTTGCTAAAAGTTCTAGAAGCAATGACACCACAATAGCAAAGAACATGTAAGCACCCAGATGGTCCTAAATACCATATGCACTAAAAGAAACAGAGCTCCTTAGAGAAATGGCTGATTCCAGATCTCAGATAAGAAATGTGCAAGATGTGCCAGTTGGCAAAGAAGTGATCAAAGAAACTGGACTTCCATGGAAAGAATACAAGAGCCAATCTGAAGAGATCCCACTGGTTTGTGATGTACCAAGGTGAACATCAGTATGACTAATGATTGCAAGGACTGCTGCAAATCAATATTTTTTAAGAATCCAAGAGTTCATGACAATACTTTAAAAATGGCATGACAAGGGCTCTCTTGTCCCCTCCTGGCTCATGCCAGGAGCTCTGTCTGTCCTCTCACTGTATCATTACATCTCAATCTGTATGTTTGTGTGTCCAAGTGTGTAAATGAAAAATATTTTTCTACTTCCGGATGGTATTAATAAAAATTGATTTAAAGCAAGCACTAAAAAAAATAAAAAATAAAAAAAGGGCATGATAATACTTTAAAAAAACCTAATACCAGGACAGCTGGAGATTGCTAAGGTATGAACTTTAAAAATTAAATAAAAGAAAGCAATCAAGCATTTATTTTGCCTTTCCTTTGTGACCTACCAAATAGTTAAAGTTTATTTATAGAAGAACTCAGCTTATAAGAACATTAGAAATTACCAAATTGAAAAATTACCCCTTGGCAACCTCTAGGGAACGATTAATTTGGGGGAAAATAATCAATGGATGCTGAAACCATGGGAGGAGTGGCTGCTGGGGAGCTTTATAAAGGAGAGATGAGACTGACACCACTAAACCCAATGATTAACATCAGCCTTACTAACAGTGCGACAGCCAGACATCGTGTAGGCCTTGATATATGGCACAGTAAGAACTACACAGGACCACCTGTGAAGCTCCTCAATCATCGAGCAGCTTTTCAGAAGACACTGTCTTCAATTTCAAGTCACTTGTGACATAGCACTTTATGAAACTACAATGCTGTCACTGGGACTGTCAGTCCAAACCATAAACCTAACACCAGGATAGCTGGCATTTTTTCTTCCCTTTAGGAGTGTATCTGTGATGACCAGACTAACCTCTGGCTGTTCTGCCTTTTTAAAAGCGCTGTTTAAAAATCTTGGGCAGGATACACTCCCAACATATGCAGCTGTGAAGTCACATCCCTAGGAAAATCATGAAGTCTGGGTTAAATGACTTTGCTCCTTTGCCCCTCACCCTAATTTTCCCCAAATTTTGCCAGGCAATTTCTATCCTTCACAAACATGCAAAACTGAGGACTTTTCAGGCTAATGTATTTTTCCCACAAATACTTTGCAGATCTAAATAAACTCATTAAGAGAATTACAGATTAGATTATGTAAAGACTTAAATGAAAAGCAATTCCCTCTTTTCTGATGCATAATTTTTGGGCAGATAGAGTAATCTGAAGAATGTTCATTGGATTCATCTTTGAAGTAGCTGAAAAGTTGGCAACAATCTAAATGACCAAGAATACGGTCATTATTATATCAGAGTAATGGTACTCTAAGTGATTAAAATTGTACCAATCTATAATTAATGGCATATAAAAGTCTCTGTAATATTTTAAGTGACAGCAAAACAGACTATAAGACAGGATGCACAGTATGATCCTGTTTTTGTAAAAAACATAAAGGGGTGTTTTAAAAGAGCTAATATGTGTAAAGCATACATCGTAAAGAACAATGCCTGACACATGGTAAGCATGGAATAAATGTTCGCTCATACCTGGTGCTATTATTATAATATACTTATATACTGACCCTGCTTAGGGAAGTTTTCCTTACCATCCTCTTTCTTACTCCATTTTTTCCTTAATATCCTAAATATTTAATTTTCCCATATTCCACAAGAAAAGCCTTAAGGTTGCATTCTTTCCTTGAAAAGAAATTTAAAACAATCTTTAAAAACAATGTAACTACACTTTTAAATTCTCTCTATAAAGTTATTGACCATAATGCAAACATTTATATATTGGCCGGAGAACAACAGCAAGGTTCAACTACAATAATATTTAGGATATGTTAAAATAAAATGTTTGAAATTATTTTTATGAAATTAAAGACTTCCATTAGGTAAAGGAAATGTACTATCTAAATTTAGGATACAGTCTTTTTATATGCACAAAGGTTGCATACTGTTTTATATATAATGTTATAATCTGACACTATCATTTATTTTTTTTAATTTTTATTAAAGTATATAGTCAACAAAATATATTCATTTCAGGTGTACAACATAGTGATTTGACATTATAAACATTACTAAATGCTCACCATGGTAAGTCTAGTTACCGTTTGTCACCATACAAGAATATTGCAATACTACTGAAGGCATTCCCTATGCTGTACTTTTCATCCCCATGACTTATTTATTTTATAACGAAGTTTGTACCTCTTTATCTATCATTATTTACATTTTCCATCCTGTGAACCAAGGAAAGGTTTCATTTGAAGGCAGCTGCTCAAAGTAGGAAGATCCAAGGAGACTGGCCGTCCTCCACAAGCCCGTCTTCCCAAGTGATGCCAGGCTTTTGTCCTTCTTCCCACCCCTCCCCAACCTCTGTCAGCAGCAGCCCCACATTTCCTTTCTGATTCAGGGACCCAGAACCTCTTCTTGCCAGTCTTGCCAAAACGTCCTCCCAGGAAAGGATCTAATAAACATTTTTTTTTAAATTTAAGTATCATTGATATGCAATCTTATGTTGGTTTTAAATATACAAGACAGTGGTTCAACAGTTACCCATATTATTAAATCTTCACTCCCATTAGTGCAGTTACTATCCGTCTACATAGGAAGATGTTACAAAATCACTGGCTATATTCTCCATGCTGCACTACTATTCCTGTGACCAACTTTATTATGACTGAGAATTTTTGTGCCCCTTTATTCCCTTCCCCCTCCCCTAACCCCTTCCCCATGGTAACCACCAGTCACTTCTCAGTGTCTGTGAGTCTACTGCTGTTTTGTTCATTTTGTTTTGCTTTGTTTTTATATTCCACAAATAAATGAAATCATATGGCATTTGTCTTTCCCTGCCTGGCTTATTTCACTGAGGAAAATACCCTCTAGATCCATCCATGTTGTTGCAAATGGCAGGATTTCTTTCCTTTTTATGATGAATAATATTCCATTGTGTAAATATACATCCTCTTCTTCATTCATTCATCTATTAATGTTGCTTCCATATCTTGGCTATTTTAAATAATTTGTCAGTAACAATAGGGGTGAATACATCTTTTCGAATCAGGGATTTTGTTTTCTTCAGGAAAATTCCTAGAAGTGGAATGAATTACTGGGTTGAATGGTATTTCTGTTTTTAGTTTTTTGAGGAGCCTCCATACTGTTTTCCACAGTGGTTGCACTAATTTACATTCCCACCAACAGTGTAAGAAGGTTCCCTTTTCTCCACATTCTCACCAACACTTGTTATTTCTTGTCTTTTGGATAGTGGCCATTCTAACTGGTGAGAGATGATATCTCACTGTGGTTTCAATTTGTATTTCCCTGATAATTAGCAATGTGGAGCATCTTTTCATGTGCCTGTTGGCCATCTGAATTTCTTCTTTGGAGAAATGTCTGTCCAGGTCCACTGCCCATTTTTTTGGGGGGGGGGTATTTGTTTTTTGGTGTTGAGTTCTTCATATATTTTGGATGTCAACACTTTATCAGATGAATCATTTACGAATATCTTCTCCCATACTGCAGGTTGCCTTTTTGTTCTGCAGATTGTGTCTTTTGCTGTACAGAAGATTTTAGTTTGATATAGTCCCACTTGTTCACTTTTTCTTTCCCTAACCTGAGGAGATATGTCCAGGAAAAAATTACTCATGCTTATGTTCAAGAGATTCTTGCCTCTTTCTTTCTAAGAGTTTTATGGTTTCAGTCTTACATTCAGGTCTTTGATCTATTTTGAGTCTACTTTTGTGTATGGAGTTAGACAGTAATCCAGTTTCATTCTCTTGAATGTAGGTGTCCAGTTTCCCCAACACTAGCTATTGAAGAGCCTTTTCTCCACTGTATATTCATGGATCCTTTATATTAATTGACCGTATATGTGGGTTTATATCTGGATTCTATATTCTGTTCCATTGAACTATAGGTCTGTTCTTATGCCAGTACCACACTGTTTTGATTACTACAGCTTTATACTATAGCTTGAGGTCAGGAAGTCTAATACCCCCGTTTTGTTCTTCTTTCTCAGGATTGCTTTGGCTGTTTGGGGTCTTTTGTGGTTCCATATTAATTTTAGAATTATTTATTCTAGTTCATTGAAAAATGTCATTGGCATTTTGATAGGGGTTGTGTTGAATCTGTACATTGCTTTGGGAAGGATGGCCATTTTGACAATATCTTCCTATCCATGAACATGGAACAGATTTCTATTTATTTGTAGTTGCTTTAATTTCTCTCATGATTGCCTTATACTTTTCAGAGTACAGGTCTATCACCTCCTTGGTTAAGTTTATTCTTAGGTATTTTATTCTTTCTGATGCAATTGTAAATGGAATTGTTTTCCTGATTTCTCTTACTGGTAATTCATTGTTAGTTTTGAGGAATGCAACAGACTTCTGTGTATTAATTTTGTATCCTGAAACTTTGCTGAATCCAGTTATTAGTTCTAATAGTTCTTCGGTGGAGTCTTTAGGGTTTTCTATGTATAATAGCATGTCATCTGCAAACAGTAACAGTTTAACTTCTTCTTTACCAATGTGGATGCTTTTTATCTCTTTGTGTTGTCTGAGTGCCGTGGCTAGGACTTCCAGTACTATGTTGAATAGATATGGTGTGAGTGGGCATCCTTGTCTTGTTCCTGATATTGGAGGAAAAGCTTTCAGCTTTTAACCAATTAAGTATGATGTAAGCTGTGGGTTTGTCATATACAGCCTTTATTATGTTGAGGTATGTTCACTCTATACCCACTTTGTTGAGAGTTTTCATCATGAATGGATGTTGAATTTTGTCAAATTATTTTCAGTATCTATTGAGATTATGTGGTTTGTATCCTTCCTTCTGCTAATGTGGTGTATCACACTGATTGATTTATGACTATTATACCATCCTTGCATTCCTGGAATAAATCCCATTTGGTCATGATGGATGGTCTTTTTTATCTATTTTTGAATTCAGTTTGCTTATATTTTGTTGAGGATTTCTGCATCTATGTTCATCAGGGATATTGGTCTCTAATTTTCTTTTTTTGTCGTGATTTTGTCTGGTTTTGGTATTAGAGTGATGCTCACCTCATGAATGAGTTTGGAAGTGTTTCCTCCTCTTTTACTTTTTGGAATATTTTTTAAAGGATGAGTATTAGCTCTTGAAATGTTTGGTAGAATTCAGCTGTGAAGCTATCTGGTCCTGGACTTTTGTTGTTGGGAGTGTTTTGATTACCCTTTCAATTTTGTTAATTTGTAATTAGTCTGTCAGATTTTCTGCTACTTCCTGGGTCAGTCTTGGAAAGTTGTGCTTTGCTAGGAATTTGTCCATTTCTTCTAGGTTGTCCAACTTATTGGCATATAGTTTTTCACAGAATTCTTTAATAATTCTTTGTATTTCTGTGGTATCCGTTGTGAATCTTTTTTCATTTCTGATTTTATTTGTGCACTCTCTTTTTTTCTTGAGAAGTCTGGTTAGGGGTTTGTCCATTTTGTTTATTTTCTCAGAGAGAAGCAGTTCTTGGTTTCATTTATTTTTTTCTATTATTTTATTTTTATTTATTTCTGCTTTGATCTTTATTAAGTCCCTCCTTCTACTAACTTTGGGTTTCATTTGTCCTTCTTTTTCTAGTTTCTTTAATTGTGAGTCTAGACTATTTATTTGGGATTGTTCTTGTTTCTTGAGGTAGGCCTGTATTGCTACATACTTCCCTCAGAACCACCTTTTGTGGTTGTTCAGTTTGTTCAAATTTTGGACTGTTCAGTTTTTATTTTCATTTGTTTCCATGTACTGCTTGATTTCTGTTTTAATTTGTTCATTGAGCTATTGATTATTTAGAAGCATGTTGTTTAGTCTCCATGTGTTTGTAGGCTTTTTCTGTGTGTGTAATTTATTTCTAGTTTCATATCATTCTAGTTTCATATCAACTGGTGAAAACTACTTAGGCTTAAGAACATTTTCATCTACAGATGTCCCTATAACACATCCTGTAATGCTGGTTTAGTCATAAATTCCTTCAGTCTTCATTTATCTGGAAATGTTTAATATCTCCTTCACAGCTGAATATCCCTGATGAACATAGATGCAGAAAAGTTGCTTGATACATTTTCAATCTTTTTTAATTCACTGAGGCTCTTTTCGAGGCCTAGTATGTGATCTATTCTGGAGAACATTTCATGTACACTTGAGAAAAATGTGTATCCTGCTGCTTTGGGGTAGGATGTTCTATAGATATCTGTTAAGTCCATCTGATCTAGTGTATTGTTCAGTGTTTCTGTTTCCTTATTTATTTTCTGTCTGGTTGATCTATTGATGTGAGTGGTGTGTTAAAATCTCCTAAAATGAATGTGCTGCAATCTATTTTCCCTTTTAATTTTTATTATTTGTTTTACATATTTAGGCACTCCTATGCTGGGTGCATAGATTTAAAATAGTTATATTCTCTTGTTGGACTGATCCCTTTATCATTATGTAATACCCTTCTTTGTCTCTGTTATTTTGTTTTAAGTCTATTTTGTCTGATATAAGTACCACTACTACTGCTTTTTTCTCCCTATTATTTGCATGAAATATCCTTTTCAATCCCTTCACTTTCAGACTGTGTGTGGCTTTAGGCCTGAAATGAGTCTCTTGTAGGCAGTCTTGTTTCTTTATCCATTCTGCCACTCTATGTCTTTTGATTGTTACATTTAGTCCATTTACATTTAAGGTAATTATTGATAGGTTTGTACTTATTGCCATTTTATTGTTTTCTGGTTATTTTTATAGTTCCTCCCTGTTCCTTTCTTCCTCTCTTATACTCCTCTCTTGTTATCTGATGGTTTTCTTTAGTGTTGTGATTGGCTTTCTCATTTTTATTTTTTGCGTACCTATTATAGGCTTCAGGTTTATGGTTACTGTAGGTTCAAGGATAGCTTTCTAACTCTACAACAGTCTATACTGAGTTGATGATTGCTCTATTTCAACCACAATCTAAAAGTACTTTTTTCTTCTTCTACCTTCTCCACACTTTCTGTATTAGATATCATAATCTGTACTTCCTGTGTGCCCCTTGACTGATTTTGTAGATAGTTGCTATTAATACTTTTGTTTTTAATTCTGTACTGGTTTGGTAAATAATTGGTCTACTACCTTTACTGTGGGCTTATTTTCACTGGTGAAAACTACTTAGGCTTAAGAACATTTTCATCTACAGATGTCCCTATAACACATCCTGTAATGCTGGTTTAGTCATAAATTCCTTCAGTCTTCATTTATCTGGAAATGTTTAATATCTCCTTCAAATTTAAATGATAATCTTGCTAGACAGAGGATTCTTGATTGAAGGTCCCTCTGTTTTAATACATTAAATATTTCATGCCTCTCCCTTCTGGCCTCTAAAGTTTCTGCTGAGAAATCTGCTGACAGCCTGATGGGGTTTCCCTTATAAGTATTATTTTTTTATCTCTCTGGCTGCTTTCAATACTCTCTCCTTATCCTTAGTCTTCGTCGTTTTAATTATTTTGTCTTGGCGTTGTCTTCCTGGGGGTCCTTTTGTTAGGGGCTCTCTGATTTCCATGACCTAAGTGTCTATTTCCTTCACCAGATTGGGTTTTCAACAATTATTTCTTCAAACAGACTCTCTGTACCTTTGTCTCTCTTTTCTCCTTTTGGTACCACTATTATACAAATACTGTTTCATTTGGAGTGGTCACACACCTCTTCTACCATTCTATTCCTAGAGTTTCTTTTTTTCTCTTTGTTACTTAGCTTCATTGTGTTCCTGTTCTCTAATTTCCATCTCATTGATTGTCTCCTCTACTTGCAGCAATCTATTATTCATTCCCTCCATTTTATTTTTCATTTCAGTTACTGTACTCTTCAGCTCTGATTGGCTCTTTTTCAGCTCTTCTATCTCGTTGTTGAAGTCCTCCCTGAGATCTTCAATACTTTTCTACAGATCAATGAGCATATTTATGACTGTTACTTTGAAATCTTTATCAAGAAGATTGGTGGTCTCCATTTCATTTAGCCCTCTTTCCAGTATCTTGTTCTGTAGTTCTGTTTAGAACATATTCCTCTGACTCCTCATTTTGTCAAGGTTTCTGTGTTTCTTCCTTTGTATTAAATGGACCTACTATGCTTACTGGTCTAGAGAGGAATGGCTTTATGAACAAGGCATCCTACGGTGCCCAGAAGCTCAAAACTCTTTCCTCTCCAGTGACTGATTCTCCTTTGGAGTGGAGCCCCAGTTGCTGTTGATGGGCAATGGGCAGGGCCACCTTTTTGTCTGCCAACAGTGGTCTACCTCAGTCCAGTTCAGTAGTTTGCCTTAGTTTGCCTTTGTGATCAGAGCAGTGGCTTCTGCTAGGATCGTTGTGCATGGGGCTGCCCTCTGCCTGCCCTGCAGCAATGGTGGGGCTTCTGGGTTAATGGGGTGGATTGGGTGAGTCAGGAGGCAGGGCATGTGGGCACCCCCTGGTGGCAGTGAGGCATATAGCACCAGGCTTGGCTGCCTCCCGGGGAGGAAAACATGCTTGGAGCTGGCTTCTGCAGACACCTCACTAATTGGGCTGAGACAGGGCCAAGAAAGCCCAGAAAGCCTCCCACTGCCTGCCAAGCAGCAAAGTCTGACACTAATGGGCTGAGTGGGCTGGCATGAGGGCAGTGTACAGAGAAGCACCTCGGGGCTGAGCCACCAGCAAGGCAGATGGAGCATTTAGGGCTCCCATGAGTGTACAACCTGTTGGGCCAAGGGAAGGTTGGAAACTTATTGTGTACCTACCCTTTCCCCTGCAGAAAGAGCTCCATCCAGCCTCACCCCTCTGGCACTCCTCCTGCTGCTGGCCAATATTTCAAACTGCCACCTCTGTTTTGGGTCTCAGTGGGACTGGCAGAGCATGCCTGTCCTCCACAAGTGGCTGGAGTCTCAGCCTTCCAGAGTGTTCCAACTGTCCCTGGTGTCCAGCCCTGCTAATCACCAGAAACCAATGCAATGTGGATTCATGTTCCCAGAGCAGATCTCCAGGGTCAGGTGCACAGAGCTCCTGAGTGACAATCCCCTCCCTGCTCTGTTCCTCTTCCTCCTGCCTGTGGGCTGGGATGGAGGAAGGGTTTGGGTCCCATTCAATAGTGGCTCTGCCATTTTATCCTTCTCTGTGTGGTTTTCTCTTCTTCGTCAGGTGTAGGTGGTCTGTTTTGCAGTCTTCAGGTCATTTTCAGGTTTAATGGTATTTCCTTCCTTGGTATGTATGTGAGAGGAGGTTTCCACATTGCCTTCCCTACTCTCCATCTTTGTCCCCCCAATCAAAATGTCTCTAATAAACTTTTTATACTAAAACATACCTGACAGGCTTAATGTGCTATAATTCTCCAGGTATTTCATTTTGAACAAGGAATAAAGACCTTTGGTTAAATAAATTAAATTCCAATTGCAAAATTTAAGCTTAAGTCATCAAGGAGAATGAGATTTGGAAGAAATAAGAAGCTCTTAGAATTATTTAAGTTGTTGCCTACTTAGGTAACTTAAAACTCATAACATTATCTATTTATTTTTTTAGTCGTACTGCTGCTAAAAGTTGGACCATTAGAATTAAATGTCAGTTTTATTATCTTCAATATAAATGTAAATGTATTGTAGCATATCAAAAACTATTTTATCATAAGACAACTAAAAAAATAAGGAAATCCTTAAAACTTGCCAAGTAATTAAATCTTAGTTCTTTTAACAGTTCTTACTTCTTTCAACAGAGTGAGAGTATGAGAAAGAAGATGGAGGGATGGGAGAAAAGAAAGGAGGTGAGGAGTGATCCATCCATTGTCATCCCACTGAGTGACAGCTAGTGTTGTGCTAAACCAGAGAATGGAACTACAGAGGTCATGCCCTCAGTGACTATGACACACCTTTCTGCCCTGATTTAGTGTTAGGATCTCATAGGTCTTGGAAGGCTTGACTTATACTTTCAAAACTCCCGGTTTTAATGAAAATATACCCTTGGTATTATTTTTCCTTTGTAAGTGTTAAAAGCATTAAAGGAAAACCACACTTACCTGAATGTAATATGTGCCCTTTTCCTGAGCATACATCATTAGAAAACAATAATCTAGGTTTTGCTTTGTTCTCCATCTGAAATACAAATTTTCAAAAATAAGTTAATTATCAGACTCAATTTTTACAAAAATAAGATTAGCTGTATAATGTTTTATATTATATGTACTACATGTACTATATTTTATAACATATACTATATATGGACTATATAAATTTTATACGCATACACATATACACACACAATTATATGTATCTATCTACATAGGTATATAGATATACACATATATACACAATATATCCATTTAAAGAGTGAAAGAGAATTCACTTTTCTCTAATGACGCCTTTATCAAAATGTATTCCCAAAACACGAATCCTCAAGACATGCTGAGGAAAAAAGGAGTCTAGTGTCAAGTAAGTTTGGAAGGCACATATATTCCCCATCTGGAGATACATTAGTATATTAGAGGCACTAAAACATCCAGAAGTAGATATAGTTGTTGAAAACAACTTTTAACCTAATATTTTCTAAACTTCTTTACCCCTTTTTTCAGTAACATCTTACTATCTCTGGGAATTGGTGCTTTATAAATTATATTTTGGGGATCACTGCTCTGGTGCCTATGACTGTGTTTTCCATAAAGATAGAAATTAATAAATATGTATGGTATGTTTAAAAAAACCAAAACATCATATTAAAATTTACAGTATTAAGTCCTTTTATGTATTCTTAGTGGCTTACAGAAACACACTAATAATGTTGAATAAGGGAACTGGTTCCAAAAGCCAGTTTTTAAAAAAACGCAGTAATATAAAAGCTTTGAATCATACTAAACTTCTCCAGAATATACCTCACAAGCCGAATTTAATGAGACTATATGGAATTTTTTAATCAAATTCAGCCCTACATTTTAAAAAATGAAATTATATTTATCAAGAGACAATTATCTACTTCTGTGGACCTATCTGTCCTGTGACAACTCATGAACTATAATAAATTTCTTCTCTAAACAGTATTTTTTCCTTTTATCTGGTTATAGAAAACCCAAAACTAACACCAGTATCTCTTAGATTACTTTGTTTTTAATTACAATACAATAAAAGTTTTTAAGTCCTTTAATTTTAGATATTCAGAAACAAATCCAATTGTCTAATAATATTACTGCAATGTAATTTTGCACTAACAGTATTATCATCTTCATCACTTTTATCAAGTCAGTTGTCGTTTATGTTGCATACAGATAAGAAATTTCTACCTGGACTAACTATTGAATTATACTGAATATACTCTTAAGAAAAGTTATAACATCATAGAGCAAGGCAGTTAAAAAAATTATTAAATTTACCAAACTCAACCTCTCATCAGAAACTCCACAGAATTAAAAAAAAAATGAAAACCCCAAAATTCTTTAGCTCTAAAATGTGATCAGTTCCAGTAAATTAGAACTATATTTATTATGTATTATACTCGAGGGATAGGGGATTTTCAAACAACACAGGCTCACCTTACTCTTTCTTTAGAGTCTCCAAATGTCTCCTTTAAGCTTCTCAGGTCAGGATAATAGCTTTCAGGAGGTGATATTATTTCCAACAAGCCAGAATTGATTTCTTTAGAAAATCTATCATGAGAAAGGTAACTGATTAAATTCTGTGGGATTTTATTTATCTTAATGCTCAACTTAGTGTATTTAATATGACACACACCAAAAAGGTATACTGTTAGGTCACAGTGTATTTAATGAAGTAGCTCATCACTGATTTTATTTGCCAGAAAATACATGTTTTTCCAAGAGCACAGGGGTTTTTCAAAATTATGCTTTAAGAACAGTGTAAAATGCCACTATCCTCAGAGTAGCATAGAAATCCTAGGCCAAGTGCAGGTATTACATTCCTAAAAATTATCAGAATTGAAAGAAAAAATCAAGGTATCACAGAAAACAGGGAATTGAAGACAAACTAATGAGTATGCATATCTATATACACATACTTTTGCAAAAATCAAAGTTCTTCAATTTTCAGGAAGATTTAGTTGTGGGTTATATACTACACGTTATTCTAAATTTGTGTTTTTCAACAGGGAGTGATCTTGCCCCCATGATGGTACACTGAGCAATGTCCGGAGACATCTGGCTGTTGCAACTGTGGGCAGTACTACTGACATCTAGTGGGCAGACACCAGGGATGTGCTAAACAATGTATAAGACAGTCTTCATAGCAAAGAAGCCCCAAATGTGAATAGTGCCAAGGCTGAGAAATTCTGTTCTAAAGTTTTTTAAATCAGTCTTTACTGATGAATGTACACATTTGCATTCTCCCTGACTTCATTTTTGCAGATCTCCACAAAACACCTGTATAATTACCTCCTTTCACACAAATATTCTTAGTGCTTAACTGCACTTTTTTTCTGGGCTTGGTTTTCCTACACATTGAGGAAGAAGGGAATTGACAGAATCACTGCCTAAGGCCCACGGACCTACCCAGGTAGTCTATGAGAAGAGAGACCAATAATTACTGCTCTGTTCCTATATTTAAGGAGTCTATACTAAATTGTTCTTATATAAAGGTTGCCAAGAAATTGGGCACATCAGGAAAATCTAACAATTGCAATTTAATTCTTAACTGTGCTTATTTTTTTTAAATCTCTGGTTTTAGCATTTTTATAACCAAAGTTAGAGCCACTTGATTTTAAATCTAGAATTTAAAGATTTCTACATGTCTTTGTAAGTAGAAGATATGTTTTGGGGGGCAAAAACAGATACAATTCAATGAGGAAACCACACCA
This sequence comes from Manis pentadactyla, assembly GCF_030020395.1. Classification (NCBI taxonomy): domain Eukaryota; kingdom Metazoa; phylum Chordata; class Mammalia; order Pholidota; family Manidae; genus Manis; species Manis pentadactyla. The sequence goes on along the minus strand of NC_080020.1, from coordinate 153,411,092 downwards.
AGACTACTTTTCAGCATATCACTATTAGAGCTATGAAGGCAATGTTATAAAAACTAATGATACCTAAAACTTACTAAGCTTTTTATTTGTTACCTGCTGTGTGCTTTGCTCACAATAAGTTGTTAATATTTTCAGAATAGAACAGATTTAGATACAGTTTAGCACTGAGGTTTGAAAGTGCTACATGACTACCTGTGAGGAAAAAACTTTTTTTCTTGGTAAACAGAGTGAAAGATTTAAGTAATCTCATATGACTCTATATTCTCTGTCTTAAAGATTAATGACAGTTATGTGGTAGTGTTACTTATGACATTCTAGTCTTTACTATAATGAAACACACCAATTCGTCCCATAAGGTAACTGGATACACATGCACCTACTTTATGACAATGTAAAAGACCAAAGATAGGTGGTCCAATGAACACTGAACTCCACAGAGAAATGGACTATAAAAAGAAGGTGTTTTTTTTTTTAGCAAGAAGCCAAGAGATAATAGTAGCTAAAATATTTTCATTTCCATAGTTAAAAACAACTTACTCTTTCTCCAGGTTGGCTACAACACCATGTACATAATCAATATCTGTCTGGGAAAGAAAAAAAAACTGTATCTACATTCATGTTTTTATACTTTTATTTAACTTTCAATACTAAACTTGAATTAAGTAAATGATTAAAAGTTAAGTGAAAACATCACATTAAACTTTCAGCCACCTTGTGAATTTCTGTATTCTACTTTATTGTACTACTGTGTATCACTGAGAACTTAACACAATAAGCAGATTTGTAAGCTTTAATTATTTTCAATTGTCTATGTTCAATTCAATAAACAAAAACTATTCCTACTTCTCCTGAAAGATCCAAATTATAAGTAGTGAATATACAGCAAACACAGCATGCTACAGGAAAGATTTTTCCTCTTGGAATCATAAAACTTAGCTTCAAGTAGCCACTGGCCAAAAAATCTAAAGTCATTTCTCTGATTCTCAGTTTCCTACCCTATTAAAAATAAATAAATAAAAGGTGAGAGGAAGTAATACCTCAGAGACTATAACATTAAATGATAAAACTATGTAGTAAAAAGCCATGTTGTTAACCTGTATTATTACTACTGGGATGATAATGGGAATCCAAGTGAAGAGCATTTTAACCACTGTTAGAATGGTTATCAGACCTGTGTGCTTCTAAACTATATACAAATAAAGATCTGATCCAATACTCCCTATCAATTTTAAATACAGTGACAGCTTATATTAAAAATGCCCAGTTGTTAAAAGGAATCAGTGATACAAAAAATATATGTTATTTAGAATGCCAAAATGCTAATACTTGAGGAAAACAAACCAAACCAATAAAAGATAAAGCTTAACCCTGGAAATCACAAAACTACTGAATTATAAGAAGTTGTTTTCTAAGAGGTTTTCTGGGAAAATATTTTAACTTTAATTTCTGTTAACTGAAAGTAATTCCTGTTTTTATTGTTAAATAAAGACTTAGAAGTGAGACATCTTGTTAAGACCAAATCCTCCGAACTCTTTTAAAAAAGTACTATGGAGATTTAACTGGCACACAGCTTAAAGCCCTCTGTACTTCACCTACGTGAATCCAAACATTAAAGATTTCTTTTAAAGTAAATTATCACCCAAATGTTTAAACAATGACTACTTTACCACTCATTAGGCTATAACTCTGGAGAATATGAAACATGCCTGATTTATATAAACTTAAAGGAATTTAACAACCTGAAATTCAATTTGATTAGCACTTATTGTGGGCCAGAGATTGGCCTGTCCAAGGAACCAGGAATACAAAGATGAATATAAGACCAGCTCCCTGTCTCCAGTAGACTGTCTAAGAGCGGGGGGCAAGAAGAATAAGCTTATGTGAGTACAGATTGTGTGATGTGTAATAAAATTTATAAAATGCAAGCAATCTCAAAGGACACCATCAACAGAACAAAAAGGCATCCTACAGTACGGGGGAATATATTTGTAAAAGACATATCCAACAAGGGGTTCACATCCAAAATATATAAAGAACTCACACGCCTCAACATCCAAAAAGCAAATAACCTGATTAAAAAATGGACGGAGGATATGAACAGACAATTCTCCAAACAAGAAATTCAGATGGCCAGTAGTCACATGAAAAACTGCTCCACATCACTAATTATCAGGGAAATGCAAATTAAAACCACAATGAGATATCACCTCACACCAGTTAGGATGGCCAATATAGAAAAGAATAGTAACAACAAATGCTGGCGTGGATGCAGAGAAAGGGGAACCCTCCTACACTGCTGATGGGAATGTAAACTAGTTCAACCATTGTGGAAAGCAATATGGAGGTTCCTCAAAAAACTCAAAATAGAAAAACCATTTGACCTGGGAAGTCCACTCCTAGGAATTTACCCTAAGAATGCATCAGCCCAGTTTGAAAAAGAGATACGCACCCCTAAGTTTATCACATTAGTATTTATAATAGCCAAGAAATGGAAGCAACCTAAGTGTCCATCAGTAGATTAATGGATAAAGAAGATGTGGTACATATACACAATGGAATATTATTCAGCTGTAAGAAGAAAACAAATCCTACATTTGCAACAACATGGATGGAGCTAGAGGGTATTATGCTCAGTGAAATACGCCAGGTGGAGAAAGACAAGTACCAAATGATGTGGAGCATAAGAACAAAGAAAAACTGAAGGAACAAAACAGCAGCGGACTCACAGAACCCAAGAATTGACTAACAGTTACCAAAGGGAAAGGGACTGGGAAGGACGGGTGGGAAGGGAGGGAGAAGGGGAATAAGAGGCATTACGATAAGCACACCTAACATAGTGGGGGTGCACAGGGAAGGCAGTATAGCACAGAGAAGACAAGTAGTGACTCAATAGCATCTTACTATGCTGATGGACAGTGACTGTAATGGGGTATGTGGTGGGGACTTAATAATGGGGGGAATCTAGTATCCACAATGTTGCTCACATGATTGTATATTAAGGATACCAAAATTTAAAAAAATGCAAGCAATCTCACACTACATGTAATCCTTATGTTGCATGCTGACTGACACAATTGGCTTAAATGACTATAACTGGTGTCACTTTTTAAATAACACAGTCAACCTTTTCTGATATCACCTAAGGGAACTGTTCTGGTATTCATCTTAAGAAAGCTAAACATATAACTGGCCTAGAAATACAGAGCTAAGCTAGTCTTTGTTCCCAGCAGGGCCTTTACTTTTGTTTCCCTACCTCTTAAGTGTTCACAAGCAGGCAGTCTCTGATATCTTGGGGCTTGCTTGTTTTAAGTTAAGAAAGCACTTTCCCAAAATCCTTTCTAAGGCATGTGGAGACTTCTAAAAGGTAATTTTTATCATCCAATTCTGAGAATGTATCTGAATCTAAAGCCAAGATATATGTATTCTAGGGGTATGTGAACATTATGGTTGGATAAGTGGGAGAGAAAGTGAACATACAGAGCAAAAGAAGAGCACTTTTTCCTGGAGAGAAACAGTCAAGTAAAATTAAATATTTTTATATTAAGACCAAGAGATACTATTGACACATATTGCAGCATGGATGAACCTTGAAAACGTGCTAAGTGAAAGAAGCCAGTCACAAAGGAACACATATTTTAAGATTGTACTTATATACAATGTCCAGAATAGAAAGATCTATAGAGCGAGAAAGTAGATCACTGAATGTCTACAGCTTGTGGGAGAGGGGTATTAATGGATGATGGCTAAGGGATCCAGACTTCCTTTTGGGGATGAAGATATGTTCTGAAATTGACTGAATTGATGGCTGCATACTCTGACTTTAAATAGATGAACTGTATACTGTATGAATTACATTTTAAAAGCCTAAGAGATAGTAAAAAGTTTAATTAAAAAAAACAAGTATTTCAGATTGTGCACAGTACTATGGGAGTACAATGTCATGCAGCTTCTCTTAGGGATATAAAGTTTAAGAAGCACAAAAGCAGGTTCAAATATGCCACTGACATTGATGCAATACACCAACAAATACTCATATATGCCTAACAATGCACTGACATACAAATATGACTTAAGTATCAGTTTTACCAGAAGTGTATAAATTGAATTGGAAATAGTAAAATAATAATCTTTGTTATTTTAAATCATAAATTTATAAAGTCCAACTTAAAAAGAAATACATAGTGGTGAAATGCCATGGCAGTCAGAGAACTGCAACAAAGTCAACTGATTTCAGAGAAACTTTCAATTAAAGTCAATCAATATATGAAATAACATCATTTTTGAATATGCTACAGCTGGTGTGTTCTGTACTAATGCAAAGAGAATATATGTGAAACAGAAATCTGAGGAAAAAGGATTTTTGTCTTAAAATAAACTACACAAGTTTCTGTGGTCTAAAATAAAAACAGAAAGTTAGAGACAAGATCCAATGAAAGATAAATAAATGTTGCAAATGTCAGAGACACGAGGCTGCTATAAAAGTTATCCAGATGAAAACAAGGAAGAAATTTTAAATACCATAGCAAAAGAACTTGAAATTAAAAGGAGTGTATTTTAAATAACTTGGATGGCAAAAGTTGGTTTTAAAAATGTCCTTTGTATGTAAATTTACTATGTTCCTTCTAATCACTTCACTCCACAAATATTTACTCAGTGCCCAAATCATAAGCTGGAATATATATATATATACACATATATATCCATATCGTATCCACATATCTCAACCGCTGAGTATAGATTAGTGAATAAAACTGAAAGGATCTCTCCTTGTGGAATCTAAAACTAGTGTAAGACACAGTCCATAAAACAAAAACAAAATAATACAGCATAAAGAACTGAATATTTATTAAGTGCTATAAAAATAGTATGCAATAATAGAGAAAAAGAGAAGTGACTTATTTCAACAGGATAGTCAAAGGAAGTCTCTCTGAAGATTTGACATTTAAGCCTAAATCTGATACATATTTCTATTCAAAACTACAAAACACTAAAAAGAATATTTTAGGTCGATTATTATGTTAATCAGGGCTTTGTCTCTGCCTTAGATTACACTAGTGCACTGGACAAGACCTGGTGAGACAGAATACAGAACATGCCATCCAAAAACAGAATACAAATTATTTTCAAGTGCACATAGAACATTCTCCAGGATAGATTCACGTGCTAGGTCACAAAATAAGTCTCAATAAATTTAAGAAGACTGAAATCATATCAAGTATCTTTTCTGATCACAACAGTATGAAACTAGAAATCAATTACAAGAAGAAAACTGGAAAAAACACAAACATATGGAGATTAAACAACATGCTACAAAACAAACAAGGACTCAACAAAGAGATCAAAAGGGAAATCCAAAAATATATCAAGACAAATGAAAATGGAAACACAACATTCCAAAATATTTAGGATGCAACAAAAGCAGTCCTAAGAGGGTAGTTCATAGCAATATAGGCCTACCTCAAGAAACAATTATCTCAAATTGAAAAAATCTAACTTTACATTTAAAAGAACTAGAAAAAGAAGAAACAAAGTCCAAATTTAGTAGAAAGAAAAAGCAATAAAAATCAGAGTGGAAATAAATGAGACAAAAAATAGATAGATCAGTGAAATTAAGAGCTGGTTCTTTGAAAAGATAAACAAAATCAACAAATCTTTTGCCAGACTCATCAAGAAAAAAGAGAGCCCAAATAAAATCAGAAATGAAAGAGGAGAAATTACACCCCATACCACAGAAATATAAAGCATCCTAAGAGAATACTATGAACAATTATCTGCCAACAAAGTAGACAACTAGAAGAAATGGATAAACCTGAGAAACATACAATCTTCCAAGATTCAATCAGAAAGAAAAAGAAAATCTGAATAGACCAATTACTAGCAAGGAAGTTGAATCAGTAATCAAAAACTCCCAACATAGAAAAATCCAGGTGCAGACAGCTTCACAGGTGAATTCCACCAAAAATTCAAAGAGTCAATACCTGTATTATTCCAAAAAATTGAAGAGGAAGGAATACTTATTAGTTCATTTTATAAGGCCAGCATTATGTGGTACCAAAACCATACAAAGACACTATAAAAAAAAAGAAAATTATAGGCCAATTTCCCTGATAAACATAAATACAAAAATCTTTAACAAATATTAGCAAAACAAACTCAACAGTGTATTAAAAGGATAATATGCCATGACCAAGTGAGATTCATTACAGGGAAGCACAAATGTTTAACATCCACAAATCAATTTATACTACTTTAAGAAAATGAACTATAGAGATTGGATTAAAGATGGCAGCGTGAGAGATTAAGACAGAGACCTCCTCCCAAAACCACACATAATATGAAAATATAGTAAATACAACTAATCCTGAAAGAGCAACAGAAAAGAAGGCTGAGCCAGACTCCATACACCTGGAGAAAGAAAGAGCAGACCTCACGGAACAGGGTAACGGACCAAAGCCATGATCCGGCAGGACCCAAGGCTGTCCCCCACCCCAGCTCATGGGAGGGAGGAAGAGAATCAGAGTGGGGAGGGGGTGGAAATCTAGGACTACTGAACACCCAGCCCTAGAGATCTGCTCTGGGAGCACAAACCTACATTGAACGATGCTCTGGACTTTTGTGGGATTGGAGAGCTCAGACAGGGAGAATACTTGGAGAGACTGAGATCACAGCTGCTTGTGGAAAAAAGGGATCCACATCCAACTGCTCTGGGACAAAAGAAAGGTGGGCAGTCTGAGAGACTTCCTAACAGTGAGAGGATTGCTAAAGGAGCAAGGATTGCACATAGTGTGCTGCTCAGGAGAATGGATAGTTGGATGAAATTGTCCAGGTGCACTCTGCCCACACTGGTGGGCACATTCAGGAGCTTCAGACACTCCAACCCCCTAGCTGCCTATGCCGCTCCAAGGCCCCCCTGAGATACGCACACTGCTGTGCCTTCTTCCCAGCCTGCTGGCACCTGCTCCCAAGCTGGCAGACACTGCCCTGGTGTTAGGCCAGCCAGAGGGAGGCCCCGCCTACATCAGCTAAAACCCAAAGCACAGAGGCTTACACCTGTATGCTCACCCCACTGGTAGTGACAGTGGAGACAGGTACTGAAGCCGGGAAGCAGGAAACAGCCCTTTCCTCCCCCCAGGCACTAGCGCTGTTCCCTTGCGACACCAGACATCACTCCAGGGGAAGAGCAGCTCCAGAAACTAGAGCTCTGGGCACTAGAGGGCGCCACATACAAATATGAAACGTCAAAGGAACCTGGTCCAAAGCAAAATACCAAATACACCAGAATAAGGACCAAGTGAAACTGAACTCACCAATCTTCCTGAGAGTTCAAAATAAAAATCATAAACATGCTCATGGAGGTACAGAAAAATATTCAAAAACTAAGGGACAAATTTAGGACAGAGATTCAATCATTGAGAAATTCCATATCTGAAATGAAACATACAATGGAAGGATTTAAAAGCAGATTAGATGTATTAGAAGAGACAGTAAATGGAGTAGAAATTACAGACGAGGAATACATAGAAGCTGAGGCACAGAGAGAAGAAAGGATCTCTAGGAAGGAAAGAATATTGAGAAAACTATGTGGCCAATATAAATGGAACAATATTCACATAATAGGGGTACCAGAAGAAGAAGAGAGAGAAAAAGGGGATAGAAAATATCTTTGAGGAGGTAATGCTGAAAACTTCCTCAATCTGGGGAAGGAGATAGTCTCTCAGGCCATGGAGGTGCCCAGATCTCCCAACACAAGGAACCCAAGGAAGACAACACCAAGACATATAATAATTAAAATGACAAAGATCAAGAATAAGGACAGACTTTTAAAAGCAGTTAGGGAGAGAAAAAGATCACATATAAAGGAAAACCCATCAGGCTATTATCAGACTTCTCAACAGAAACCTTACAGGTCAGAAGGGAGTGGCATGATATATTTAATGAAATGAAACAGGAGGGCCAAAAACCAAGAATACTCTACCCAGCAAGATTATCACTTAAATTTGAAGGAGGGATTAAACAATTACGAGGTAAGTAAACGCAGAGAGAATTTACCTCCCACAAACCATTTCTACATTGCATTTTAGAGGGACTGCTATAGATGCAAGTGTTACTAAGGCTAAATAGCTGTCACTACAGGAAATAAACCGAAAGGAAAGTAAACAGAACTGTTAATTACTAAGAAGATGAAAAATCAAAGCAAGTACCCCCAAAGTCAGTCAAAGGATAGACAAAGAGTAAAGAATATGATACCTAATATATAAAGAATGGATGAGGAAGAAAAAGGAGGAAAAAAAAAGAACATCTATATTGTGTTTGTAATAGCGTACTAAGTGAGTTAAGTTAGACTGTTAGAAAGTAAGGGAATTACCCTTGAACCTTTGGTAACTACAAATCTAAAGCCTGCAATGGCAATAACAAAACACCTATCAATAATAACCCTAAATGTAAATGGTCTGAATGCACCAATTAAAAGACACAGTCACTGGATGGATAAAAAAACAAGACCCATCTATATGCTGTCTACAAAAGACTCACTTCAAACCCAAAGACATACAGAGACTAAAAGTGAAGGAACGGAAAAAGACATTTCATGCAACTAAAAGGGAGAAAAAAGCAAGACTTGCAGTACTTGTATTAGACAAAACAGTTGTCAAAATAAAGAAAGCAGCAAGAGACAAAGGACATTACATAATGAAAAAGGGGTCAGTCCAACAAGAGGATATAACCATTATAAATACCTATGTACCCAACACAAGAGCACCCACATATGTGAAAAAATACTAACAGAATTAAAGGAGGAAATAGAATGCAATGTATTCATTTTAGGAGACTTCAACACACCACTCACTCCAAAGGACAAAGCAACCAGACAGAAAATAAGTAAGGACACAGAGGCACTGAAAACACACTAGAACAGATGGAACTAATGGACATCTACAGAACACTCCATCCAAACGCAGCAGCATATGCAGTCTTCTCAAGTGCACATGGAACATTTTCAAGAATAGATCATATACTAGGCCACAGAAAGAGCCTCAATAAATTGAGCAACCAGCTGCTCAGACCACTAAGGTATGAAACTAGAAATAAATTACACAAAGAAAATAAAAAATCCCACAAAAAAAAGCATGGAGGCTTAACAACATGCTCGTAAAAAATCAATGGATCAATGACCAAATAAAAACAGAGATCAAGCAATATATGTAGATGAATGACAACAATAATTCAATACCACAAAATCTATGGGAAGCAGCAAATGCCATGCTAAGAGGGAAGTATATTGTAATACAGGCCTACCTCACAAAAGAACAAACCCATATGAACAGTCTAAAGTCACAATTAACGAAACTAGAAAAAGAAGAACAAATAAGGCCAAAGTCAGTAGAAGGAGGGACATAATAAAGATTAGAGCAGAAATAAGTAAAATCCAGAAGAATAAAACAACAGAAAGAATCAATGAAAGCAGGAGCTGGTTCTCCGAGAAAATAAACAAAGTAGATAAACCCCTAGCCAGACTTATTAAAAAAAAGAGTCTACATACATAATCAGACTCAGAAATAAGAATGGAAAAATCACTATGGACACCACAGAAATACAAAGAATTATTAGAGAATACTAGGAGAAATTGTATGCTAACAAACTGCATAACTTAGAAGAAATGGACGTTTTAGAAAAATACAACTTTCCAAGGCTGACCCAGGAAGGAACAGAAAATCTGAAGAGACCAATCAGCAGCAACAAAATTGAATGGGTAATCAAAAAACTACCTAAGAACAAAAACCCTGGACCAGATGACATCACTGCTGAATTTTATCAAACATTTAGTGAAGACCTAATACCCACCATCCTTAGTTTTCCAAAAGTAGAAGAGGACAGAATACTCCTAAACCCATTCTATCAGGCCAGCATCACGCTAATACCAAAACCAGGCAAAGACACCACAAAAAAAGAAAATTAGAGTCCAATACCCCTGATGACCATAGATGCAAAAATACTCAACAAAATATTAGCAAACCAAATTCAAAAATACATTAAAAAGATAATCTATCATGATCAAGTAGGATTTCTTCCAGGGATGCAAGGAAGGTACAATATTAGAAAATCCATCAACATCACCCACCACATCAACTAAAAGAAGGACAAAAACCACATGATCATCTCCATAGATGCCAAAAAAGCATTCAACAAAATTCAACATCCATTCATGATAAAAACTCTCAACAAAATGGGTATAGAGGGAAAGTATCTCAAATAAACGTCATATATGACAAACCCACAGCCAACATCATACTTAACAGCAAGACGCTGAAAGCTTTTCCTTTAAGATTGGGAACAAGACAAGGATGCCCACTCTCACCACTTTTTTCCAACATAGTTATGGAGGTCCTTGCCATGGCAATCAGACAACACAAAGAAATAAAAGGCATCCAGATTGGTAAGGAGGAAGGTAAACTATCTCTGTTTGCAGATAACATATTGTATATAAAAAATCCTAAAGAATCTACTCCAAAACTACTAGATCTAATATCTGAATTCAGCAAAGTTGCAGGATACAAAATTAATACACAGAAATCTGTTGCATTCTTATATACCAACAATGAAGTAGTAGAAAGAGAAATCAGGAAAACAATTCCATTCACAATTACATCAAAGAAAATAGAATACCTAGGAATAAACCTAACCAAGGAAGGGAAAGATGTATACCCTGAAAACTACAAGACACTCATGAGAGAAATTAAAGAAGACACCAATAAATGGAATCACATCCCGTGCTCATGGATAGGAAGAATTACTATTGTCAAAATGGCCATCCTGCCTAAAGCAATCTACAGATTCAATGCAATCCCTATCAAAATACCAACAGCATTCTTCAACGAACTAGAACAAATAGTTCTAAAATTCATATAGAATCACAAAAGACCCCTGAATAGCCAAAGAAATCCTGAGAAGGAAGAATAAATCTGGGGGGATTATGTTCCCCAACTTTAAGTTCTACTACAAAGCCACAGTAATCAAGACAATTTGGTATTGGCACAAAACAGACCCCGTAAACCACTGGAACAGACTAGAGAGCCAGCCCCATACACAAAAGTAAATTTGAAATGGATCAAAGACCTGAAACCATAAAACTCTTAGAAGACAACATAGGCAAAAATCTCCTGAATATAAACATGAGCAACTTTTTCCTGAACACATCTCCTCAGGCAAGGAAAACAAAAGCAAAAATGAACAAATGGGACTAGATCAGCTAAAAAGCTTCTGTACAGCAAAGGACACCATCAGTAGAACAGAAAGGCATTCTGCAGTATGGGAGAATATATTTGTAAACAACATGGGCTTAACATCCAAAATATATAAAGAACTCACATGCCTCAACACCCAAAAAGCAAATAAACCAATTAAAAAATGGGTGGAGGATATGAACAGACAATTCTCCTAAGAAGAAATTCAGATGGCCAACAGGCACATGAAAAGATGCTCCATATCATTATCAGGGAAATGCAAATTGAAACCACAATGAGATCCCCTCACACCAGTTAGGATGGCCAACATCCAAAAGACTAAGAACAACAAATGCTGGTGAAGATGCAGAGAAAACTGAACACTCCTACACTGCTTGTGGGAACGTAAGCTAGTTCAACCATTGTGGAAAGCAGTATGGAGGTTCCTCAAAAAACTAAAATGAGAAATACCATTTGACCTGGGAAGTCCACCCCTAGTAATTTACTCAAAGAATATAATTTCTCAGATTCAAAAAGACATGTGCACCCCTATGTTTATCGCATCACTATTTACAATATCCAAGATATGTATGCAACCTAAGTGTCCATCAGTAGATGAGTGGATAAAGAAGAGGTGGTACATATACACAATGAAATACTATTCAGCCATAAGAAAAAAACAAATTCTACCATTTGCAACAACATGGAAGAAGCTAAAGGATATTATGCTCAGTGAAATAAGTCAGGCAGAGAAAGACAAATACCAAATGATTTCCCTCATTTGTGGAGTTTAACAATGAAGCAAAACTGAAGGAAGAAAATAGTAGCAGACTCACAGACTCTAGGAAGGGACTAGAGGGTATCAAAGGGGAGAGGTGGGGGAGGGCGGGTGGGGTGAGAGGAAGAGGGTGATTGAGGGGTATCATGATTCGTTCACATGGTGTGTGTGGGGTCATGGGGAAGACAGTGTAGCACAGAGATGACAAGCAGGGACTCTGTGCCATCTTACTACACTGATGGGCAGTGACTGCAGTGGGGTATGCAGGGGACTCGATAAGAAAGGTGAATGTAGTAACCACATTGTTTTTCTTGTGAAATCTTCATCAGATTGTATATCAATGATAACTTAATAAAAAACAAAGAAAATGAAGGATGAAGATCATATAATAATCTCAATAAGATAAAAAGCATCTGACAAAGTTCAACATCTTTTCATGATTAAAAACTCCCAACAAAGTGGGTAGAGATGGAGCACATGTTAACATAATAAAGGCTATGTAAGACACACCCTCAGCTAACATCATACTCAGTGTTGAAAAGCTGAAAGCTTTTCCTCTAGTATGAGGAAGAAAACAAGTATGCCCATTCTCAACACTTTTTGTCAACATAGTGTTAGAAGTCTTAGCCACAGCAATTAGGCAAAAAAAAAAAATCATCCAAACTGGTAAGGAAGAAGTAAAAGTGTCACTACTTGCACATGACATGATACTATCTACAGAAAAATCCTAAAGATTTCAATAAAAGCTATTAGAATAAATGGACTAAGTTGAAGGAAAGAACTTAATATACAGTCATTTCTATATACTAGTAAACTATCAAAAAGAGAAATTAAGAAATCAATACCATTTATAATTGCATCCAAAAGAATAAGATACCATGGAATAAATGTAATTAAAGATGTGAAAGACCTGTAATCTAAAAACTATGACACTGATTAAAGAAATTGAAGGTGACAAGAATAAATGGGAAGATATTCATGCTCATGGATAGGAAGAATTAATATTGTTAAAATGGCCATACTACCCAAAGAATCTGCAGATTCAATGTTATCTCTATCAAAATACCAACAGCATTTTTCACAGAACTAGAAAAAAGACTCCTAAAACTTGTGTGGAACCACAAAAGATCCAAGATAGAGCAAGTGTGAGAAAGAACAACAAAGCTAAAGGTATCCCACTCCCTGCTTTCAAACTGTACTACAAAGCTATAGTAATCAAAACAATATAATGTAGCATAAAACAGATACATAGATTAATGGGATACAGAGATACCTGAAATAAACCTATGCTCATATGGTCAATCGATCTATAAAAAAGGCAGCAAGAACACACAATGGGGTAAAGACAGTCTCTTCAATAAATGGAATAAAGACTTAAATGTAAGACTTGAAGCCATAAAACTCCTACAAGAAATGCAGGCGGTAAGCTCTCTGACATCCATTGGTCTTGGCAACATTTCATTGGATATGTTTCCTCATGCAAGGGCAACAAAAGCAAAAATAAAACACATGACTACATCAAACTAAAAAGCTTTTTCACAGTGAAGGAAGCCATCAGCAAAACAAAAATTTACTGAATGGGAGAAGATACCTGCAAGCAATATATCTGATAAGGAGTTGATATCCAAAATATACAAAGCACTGGTACAACTCAATAACAAAAAACACACAACCCAATCACAAAATGGGCAGAAGACCTAAACAGGCATTTTTCCAAAGAAGACATACAGATGGACAACAGATGCATGAAAAGATGCTCAATATCATAATCACCAGGGAAAGGCAAATCGAAACCACAATGAGATACCACTTCACACTTGTTAGAATGGACATTATCAAAAAGACAAGAAATAACAAGTGTTAGTGAGAATGTGGAGAAAAGATAATCCTTGTTTGCTGCTGTTTAGAATATAAATTGATGTAGCCACTATGGAAACAGAATGGAGGTTCTTCAAAAAAACTTAAAATGGAAATAGTGTATGATCCACTAATTCCACTTCTGTATGTTTATCTGAAGAAAACAGAAGCATTAATTCAAAGATATATGCACCCCTATACACCCAGCAGCATATTTACAATGGCTAAGATATGAGAGCAATCTAAGTGTCCATTGATAGATCAATGGATAAAGATGTGCTACAGATACACAATGGTATACTACTCAGTCACAGAAAAGAATGAAGTCTTGACATTTGTGACAAACATGGACAGACCTAGAGGGTGTTATTCTAAGTGAAATAAGTCACTCAGAAAAATATAAATACCATATGATTCACATGTGCATGGAATCTAAAAAACAAAGCAGAAACAGACTCATAGATACAGAAAACAAACTGGTGGTTGCCTGGGGGGATGGAGTAAGGGGGCAGGTGAAAACAGATGAATGAATGGGATTAAGAGGTACAAACTTCCAATTATAAAATAAATAAGTCATGGGGGTGTAATGTACAGCATGGGGAATATTGTACTATTGTAATAACTTTGTATGGTGACAAATTTGACCTAGTGAGGTGATCATTTCATAATGCATGACATTGAATCACCATATTGTACACCTAAATGCATGTAATATTGCATGTCAATTATAATTCAATTAAGAAAAGATGAAGATAGGCTGAACTGGCCAAACAGGCCAAAAGGTAGTCTCTGGAAAGAGGCCATAAAAATAAAAATGATAGCTACCACATTTGATGATTACCTTCTAAATAATTGATAGAAATTACTTTACATCACTAACTTGACAGCTTTGTTCAAGTTTTATCTGTCCAAGAGTCTACAACTGAAATCTCAAACAAAAACTGTAAAAAGACTTGCTCAGAAGAAGGACTCAGAAGAGTACTGGTCAATGATCCACAGTCCTTGAAATACCAGGAGACCAGAAAAGCAAACACTGTGGACAGGGCAGTCAGGTAGAAGGGACAGAGGTTGGACTTCCTTACTTTTAAGGTGCCCACACACCTGGGTGTTATGAGGTTATATGTAACATTAACACTTGTAAATGTTGATTGATTAAATGTAAGACAATTCATCTAAAAAAATGGTTTCCCCTCACCATTTTAAAGATGTTCCATTACCTCTGGCCTGCAGAATTTCTAACAAGTATCTATAGTATTCTTACCTTTCTTTTTTTGTCTACATCTTTTCACTGAATTCTTTTGAGATCTTCTCTTTATCTTTATTTTTTTTTATTTTGGTATCATTAATCTACAATTACATGAGTGACATTATGGTTATAGACTCCCCCCATCATCAAGTCCCCACCACATACCCCATTACAGTCACTGTCCATCAGCATAGTAAGATGCTATAGAATCACTACTTGTCTTCGCTGTGTTGTATTGCCTTCCCCGTGCTGCCCCCCTACATTATGTCTGCTCATCGTAATGCCCCTTTTTCTTCCTTATCCCTCTCTTCCCACCCATCCTCCCCAGTCTCTTTCCCTTTGGTAACTGTTGGTCCATTCTTGGGTTCTGTGATTCTGCTGCTGTTTTGTTCCTTCAGTTTTTGCTTTGTTCTTATATTCCACAGATGAGTGAAATCATTTGATACTTGTCTTTTTCCGCCTGGCTTATTTCACTGAGCATAATACCCTCTAGCTCCATCCATGTTGTTGCAAATGATAGAATTTGTTTTCCTCTTATGGCTGAATAATATTCCATGGTGTATATGCATCACATCTTCTTATCCATTCATCTACTGATGGACACTTAGGTTGCTTCCATTTCTTAGCTATTGTAAATAGTGCTGCAATAAACATAGGGGTGCATATGTCTTTTTCAAACTGGGCTGCTGCATTCTTAGGGTAAATTCCTAGAAGTGGGATTCCTGGGTCCAATGGTATTTCTGTTTTGAGTTTTTTGAGGAACCTCCATAGTGCTTTCCACAATGATTGAACTAATTTACATTCCCACCAGCAGTGTAGGAGGGGTTCCCCTTACTCCACATCCTCGCCAACATTTGTTGTTGTTTGTCTTTTGGATGGTGGCCATCCTAACTGGTGTGAGGTGATATCTCATTGTGGTTTTAATTTGCATTTCTCTGATGATTAGCAATGTGGAGCATCTTTTCATGTCTGCTGGCCATCTGAATTTCTACTTTGGGGAAGTATCTGTTCAGCTCCTCTGCCCATTTTTTAATTGGCTTATTTGTTTTTTGTTTGTTGAGGTTTGTGAGCTCTTTATATAATTTGGATGTCAACCCCCTATTGGATATGTCATTTATGAATATATTCTCCCTGTAGGATGTCTTTTTGTTCTATTAATGGTATCCTTTGCTGTACAGAAGTTTTTCAGCTTGATATAGTTCCACTTGTTCATTTTTGCTTTTGTTTCCCTTGCCCGGGGAGATATGTTCACGAGGAAGTGCTCATGTCTATGTTGAAGAGATTTTTGCCTATGTTTTTTTATAAGAGTTTTATGGTTTCATGACTTACATTCAGTTCTTTGATCCATTTTGAGTTTACTTTTGTGTATGGCATTAGACAATGACCCAGTTTCATTCTCTTATATGTAGCTGTCCAGTTTTGCCAACACCAGCTTATCTCTGGTTTTTAGTAATGTGATTATGACATACCATAGAGTGGCTCTGTATTTATTTTGTTTATTTTTGGGGTTCTTGAGTCTAAGGATTTATTCTTTTCTTCAAATATAGAGAAATTTTAGCATTATTTCTTCTTTTTGCTCTCCTTCTGGAATCCCAATTTTGCATGAGAGACCAGTTAATATCATCTGGTAGGTTACTGAGGCACTGTTCCATATTTTTTCAGTCTTTTTCTCCATATATATTTAATTTTGGATCAATTCCATTGTTATTTTAGTTCACTGACCTTTTCTTCTTCAATGTCTTATCTGTTAAACCTTAGAGTGAATTTTTAATTTCAGATATTGTGCTTTTCAGTGCTATATGTTCCATTTGATTATTTCACATATCTTCCACTCCATTCTTCATGTTATTTTAAGTGTTTGAAAATGTTATAATAGTTTTATTGTCCTTACCTGCCAGTTACTACACCTCTGCCATCCCTAGATTTGTTTCTATGGGCTTAATTTTCTTATAATTATGGGTCACTTTTTTTTTGCTCCTTGACCTACTAACGTGTTTTAAATTTGATACTGTGCATTATAAATGCTACATTGTTGAATGTGTTAATTTTGTTCTCTTTTAGCAAATGTTGAGATTTATTATAGCAGGCAGTTATTATGGATCATTCGAACCCTTACAGGCCTCTTTTTAAGCTTGCTGGGTGGGTCTAGAATAACCACTTCAAGGGCAGTTCAGCTCCTCTGGAGTCTCCATTGAATGCCCTGGGTGATTTACCAAGGACTTGCCATTTGGGCTGCTCATCCTATGTGAGCAATGGAATTGTTCAAGTTAAGGTCCTTGATCATTTTTTTCCCCAGACTTGTGGATTCCTGTGCATATGTGGTCCAATACAACAATGACTCAAAGGCACCATTTGCTATGTAGTAGTCTCCTTTTTTGGAGCTCTGCTGTGCAATTTCTAGCTGCTCTCTTTGGGATTCTCCTTCTTATAATGTGCTCTAGAATGTGTCTCCAGAAAGAAAGTTGGGACAATTGCTGTGTCCACTGCATTTACTTCCTTTGATGAATCATGTCCTGAAGAGTCTGCTAATGTCTGAGAACAAATGAATCATATATATTGTCTAGCTTTCTAATTGTTTATAGCAGGAAGGTAGGTCCAGTCCTTATTAACTCTATCATGCATGGCTGGAAGCAGACACTATTTAACATAATCACGAAGCAATGAGAATTCCAGAAGGATAATGTGTCTTACCAGTGACAAATCAAAAGGATTAAAAGGACAGCTTATGCCAGAAAGACGCTGGCAGCTCTTATTAAATTTTATTTCCCTAAGATCCAAGAAAAAGGTATTCCTACCCACCTAATGCTTGGTTTTATGCTACTTTAAATTCAATGCAGGTCTACCAACACAGGCCAACAAATACCACAGTTAGCTTAATTAGTTTCCAAAATCATCAAGCTGCTGAAAGATAAGAGTAAGAAAGAGGAAGTTAAAAGGATAGATAAGAGGAAAAGAAGACTACATCTTCATTTCCAATATATCTGTCATATCTTCATTTCCTTCTCCTAAATAGTTTGTTGATACACAGCAATAATTCTTAAACTTCTTTTTTCAGAACCTGTTTAGTCCAAAATAAGTTCATCCTTCTCACCACCTCCATAATTATCCTAGTTCAAGTCTCTCCTGGATTATTGCAACAGTTTCCTAAATACTCTCCTTGCTTCTGCCTTTTCCAAAGTAGCCAGTGTCATCTTTTTAAAGAACCAGTTATGTTATTCTTGCCAAAAATGCGTAACTGCAATCTAATCATGAGAAAATATCAGACAAGTTCAAATTGAGACATTCTACAAAGTAACTGACTAGGACTAATTCAGGGTCTCCAAGTTCATGAAGGACAGGAAAAGTCTGAAGAACAGTCATAGATAGGAGGAAACAAAGCAGTTTCAACAACTAAATGCAATGTGGTATTTTGGATTGGCTGCTAGAACAAAAAAGTGATCTCAGGTGGAAATCCATGGAATTTTAATAAAGTCTACAGTTTAGCTAGCAGTATTATACCAATGGCTGTTTTGATAATTTCATTATGGCTACACAAATTGTTAACATTAGAGAAAGCTGAGTGAAGGGAATACTCTCTATTATTTTTGTAACTTTTCTGTAAATCTAAAATTATTTCAAAATAAAGTGTTTTAAAGTACCTTAAAGGGAGAAAAAAAGGAAGTCAAGTGTTGTCTACTTCAAACCCTCAAATGGCTTTCCATCTAGATCAGCAATTAGCAAAACAGACCCACAACCTATTTTCATAAAGTACTTTATTGAAACACAACCTCACCCACCATTACATATTGTTTCTGGCTGTTTTCAGGCTACAACAGCAGAGCTGAATGGCTGCAAAAGAGACTATATATCTTGCAAAGCCTGAAATATTTCCCAAGTGGCCCTTTACCAAAAACTTTGCCAGTGCTGACTTAGAGTAAAAGCAAAGTTCTTACAATAGCCTAGCATCCTACGTGATCTGGCCCACCCGACTCCTCTGACTACCTGCTACTACTGAACAAACTCCTTACGTTTTCTGCTCCAGCCACATGGGTCTCTCCTTGCTGTTTCACAAAATATGCCATGTAATAGGTTTGGCCAGGGCCTTTGCACACACTACTAATATGCTTGGATTGTGCAACTCTTGTATCCTTCTGGTCCTTGCCCAAATGTCCTGACCACTATAATAAACCATCCCTTGGCAACCCTGTACTCCCTTTCCTATTTACTCCTGATTATTTTTCACCACCATCTAACATATATTTGTTTTTTTATCTGTCCTTCTCTGTAAGTTTCACTGGACAGAGGCTTTGTTTTATTCAATGATGGGTCTAGCATTTGCCACTGTCAGTAAATATTTGTTGAATTGCAAGCAAATTTTATGGGATATTATACATACACAATTTCTTCCCTATTGGCATTTGTATGACTTAGTACCAATGCATAAGTAAACATTTTTAAATCTACTTGTTAAAAAGTTATAGGCCAAAAATACTACTGATGCACCACACAGTTATTTGTAATTTAAAATCAAGAATATAAACAACTAGACAGATAATTGGCAAGTCTGTAGAGGACTTGAACAACAGTATGAATCAACCTGACCTAACAGACATCAATAAAATATTCTTCTCAACAGCAGAATCCATTCTTTTTAAGCACACATAGCACCTCATCCAGGATAGACCATATGCTATTCCACAGACAAGCACTGATAAGTTTAAAAGGTCTGAAATCATAAAAAATCTGTTCTCTGACTACCACGAGTCAAATCAGAAATCAAACAACATAAAAAAAATTGGGGAAATCCATAAATAGGTAAAAATTAAACAATGAATTTCTAAATAATCCACGGGTCAAAACAGTAATTACAAGGAGATTTAGAAAGTATTTTGATCTGAATGAAAAAAAGGTGACATATCAAAATTTATGGGATGTAGCTAAAGTGGTGCTTAGAGGGAAATTTATAGCTTTTAAACTGCTTATATTAGAAAAGAAGATTTTCAACCACTAACCTAAATATTCACCTAAAATAATCTATTAAAAAAGAGAGTAAACCAAACTAAAAGCAGAAGGAAATAATGGAAATTCATGAATTTCTATTGACTTCATTAAAAGTCAATAAAACTAAAGGTTGGTTCTTTGAGATCAAAGAATAATATCAATTTAATACCATCACAGGGAGTTTTCTACTTTACCTGACGGTCAGTCAGCTAGAGCTAAAAGACTTAAAAGGTCTCAGAGGAGGAGTAAGTAAATGAGGAAAGGACAAAAAAAGGAAATGGGGGGTGGTTAGGAAGAATGAAGATAGGAAACTGCTGTTTAGTATAACAAACTTGGTACTGTTGGACTATTAGCCATATGTGTATATAACAATTTGTTTCTCAAAATGCAGAAAAAACAGATGAAGGTACAGAAAAAAGTATTTTTTGTGTAATGCTAGGCTACAAGTTAAGGGCACAATCTCCTGCCTAATGGATTTTTTAAAGATTTTTAATCTATTACTGTACCTTCCTCATTTTAGAACTTCAATAAATACTTGTTCTGACAGAAAGAATATGTAGAATGAAATCTGTACTTTTGCCTTTATTTAAAAACTCAACTAACAGGTCATTATGAGAATTTGAGAAGACATAACTATAGAAAGGGCTACTGTTCTGGAGGCTACTGTACTCCTCAGGTGCTTTGCAGGGGAAAAAGTTTCAAAGCATTCAGGTAAGTAACCTCTGGCTGAAAGCATGTTAAACTTTCTAACTAGAAAAGACTAAACCACTTACACAGTTTTGCCTAGAAACACAGCATAGATGCTATACATAATTATCAATGAGAAACAGATACAAAAACTGCAAACCCCATTTCAGTAAGACCAACATTAATAACCAAAATTCTCAAGCTCAAAAGGAATCTAGTTTGGTTCCAATAACAAGAGATAACAAAGAACTGCACAGACAAACTGTATTTGCAGGAAGCAACCTGACTTTGTGGTGACTACAAAGACATAATCTTTAATTAAAATAACCAACTCATCTGGAATACTACTCTGCCCCTTCCTGTATACCAGTGGCATAGGGGGAAAGCCATTTCCTTCAATGGTGACTCATAAAAAAGGAACCAGCACAGCAACTACACAAAAAATGTAAGGAAAAGGGGAGACATTCAGTAACACCTATTAACAAAAACAAACAGAAGTATGATAGCCACAGAACAGATAAAAAATTGTGACCAAATGCTTCTCCATTATTTTAAAGGAAAAAACACCCAATTGAAAAGTTACCACTATGAAGTAATATTGATATTAAAAAGATTGTAATTATTTTTAATTGTACATAGAAATGCAAAGGACCTAAAATATCTAAAGCAATCTTGAACAAAATTGGAGGGCTTAATCCTACCTGACTTCAACATTTAATTCAATGCTATTTGTGGGAAAAATGGAACTTTCTGACTAGGATTTTCACCTGCCTTAATAGTGTCCATTGTGTATATAATAAGAGCATGTTTGCACATTTATGGGATGTTTACTGGCAACACAGCCACTGGTCAGTCATGGGGAGTGCCAGTCCAGGGGAGGGTAGAGAGGAAACAACCATTCTCACCTCTCCCTGCATTCCTGGTATGCAGGGTCCTGCTCACAGAGTTGCTCCCTGAGTGTGGGAGCAGGGAACTGGGCTGCCAGGAGAGTGGACAGAGAGCTGTGGGGCTCCAGTGCTCCTGGGAACAGGGCATCTGGAGGGCAGGGAGCAAGGAGATATGAGACCTACTGCCTAAAGGAATAAGCTCGTGTCAGGGAGCAGAACCTGTAGCAGGCCTGGCAAATGCATTTGAGCCAGCCACGTGTACCAAGCTGCCTGTGACTGTAAACATGTAACTCCTTTCACCCTCAACATTTGGCCCTTGCCTTTCTTTGGTCTTACCAATTTCATAGCGAACTTGCCATGGGCGGGGAACCCCTTCCTCCCAGAGCTACACTACTGTAATCAAGACAATGAGGTATTTGCATAAAAATTAACCCACTGATAAATGGAACAGATCAAAGACCCACACTAATATGGTCACTTGATTTTCAACAAAGACATGAAAGCAATCCAATAGGGAAAAGTGTTTCCAACAAGTGATACTGGAGTAAATGGACATCTATATGAAAAACAATATAAACTTTAACATTATCTTACACTATAACAAATATTAACTCAAGAAGGATCATAGATCTACTATAAAAGTTAAACATTTCAAAGGAGAAAATCTTCATGATTTGGGGTAGGCAAGAGTTTCTTAGGCCATGGAGAACAATTATAATTTAAAAAAACACTAATTAGACTTCATCAACATTTGAAAGTTCTGCTTACCAAAACAATGTGAAAAAAATGAACAGATGTCCACAGCTTGGGAGAAAATATTTACAGAACACAAATTTCACAAAAGAATGGTACCCAGTATATATAAAGAACTCGGATAACTCAAAAGCAAAAACAAAAAACCATCACCGAATTGTTCTTTTAATTGAAATATAGTTGATCACAAAATCCTTGGACCAGATGGCTTCACCGCTGAATTTCATCATACATTTAGTGAAGACCTAATACCTATCCTCCTTAAAGTTTTCCAAAAAGTAGAAGAGGAAGGAATACTTCAAAACTCATTATTTGAGGCCAGCATCAGTCTAATACCAAAAACAGGCAAAGACACCACTAAAAAAGAAAATTACAGACCAATGTCCCTGATGAACATAGATGCAAAAATACTCAACAAAATATTAGCAAACCAAGTTCAAAAATCCAAAAGGTCATCCATCATGATCAAGTAGGATTTTTTCCAGGTATACAAGGATGGTATAACATTAGAAAATCCATCAGCATCATCCACCACATCAACAAAAAGGACAAAAACAACATGATCATCTCCATAGATGCCGAAAAAGCATTTGACAAAATTCAATATCCATTCATACTAAAAATTCTCAACAAAATGGGAATCGAGGGCAAGTACCTCAACATAATAAAGGCCATATATAACAAACCCACAGCCAACATCATACTTAACAGCGAGAAGCTGAAAGCTTTTCCTTTAAGATTGGGAACAAGACAAGGATGCCCACTCTCCCCACTTCTATTCAAAATAATGATGGAGGTCCTAGCCACGGCAATCAGACAACACAAAGAAATAAAAGGCATCCAGATTGGTAAGGAAGAAGTGAAACTGTCACTGTTTGCAGATGACTTATTGTACATAAAAAACCCTACAGAATCCACTCCAAAACTACTACATCTAATATCTGAATTCAGCAAAGTTACAGGATACAAAATTAATACACAGAAATCTGTTGCATTCCTATACACCAACAGTGAACTAGCAGAAAGAGATATCACAATTCCATTCACAATTACATCAAAAAGAATAAAATGCCTAGGAATAAACCTAACCAAGGAAGTGAAAGACTTACACTCTGAAAACTACAAGACACTCATGAGAGAAATTAAAGAAGACACCAATAAATGGAAACACATCCTGTGCTCATGGATAGGAAGAATTAATATTGTCAAAATGGCTTAAAGCAATATACAGAGTCAATGCAATCCCTATCAAAATACAAACAGCATTCTTCAATGAACTAGAGCAAATAGTTCTAAAATTCATATGGAAACACAAAAGACCCTCAAATAGCCAAAGCAATCCTGAGAAAGAAGAATAAAGTAGGGGAAACTACACTCCCCAACTTCAAGTTCTACTACAAAGCCACAGTAATCAAGACAATTTGGTACTGGCCCAAGAACAGACCCATACACCAACAGAACAGACTAGAGAGCCCAGATATAAACACAAGCATATACAGTCAATTAATATACGATAAAGGGGCCATGGATAAACAATGGGGAAATGACAGCCTCTTCAATAGCTGGTGTTGGCAAAACGGACAGTTACATATAAGAGAATGAAATTGGACTATTGTCTAACCCCATACACAGAAGTAAACTCAAAATGGATCAAAGACCTGAATATAAGTCATGAAACCATAAAACTCTTAGAAAAAAAATTGGCAAAACTCTCTTCAACATAAACATGAGCAACTTCTTCATGAACATATCTTCCCAGGCAAGGGAAACAAAAGCAAAAATGAACAAGTGGGACTGTATCAAACTAAAAAGCCTCTGTACAGTAAAGGACACCATCAATAGAACAAAAAGACATCCTACAGTATGGGAGAGTATATTCATAAATGACATACACGATAAGGGGTTGACATCTAAATTATATAAAGAGCTCACGCACCTCAACAAACAAAAAGCAAATAAGCCAATTAAAAAATGGGCAGAGGATCTGAACAGACACTTCTCCAAAGAAGAAATTCAGATGGCCGACAGACACATGAAAAGATGCTCAACATCCCTAATCATCAGAGAAATGCAAAATGAAACCACAGTGAGGTATCACCTCACACCAGTTAGGATCATCAACATCAAAAAGACAAACAACAAATGTTTGTGAGGATGTGGAGAAAGGGGAACCCTCCTACACTGCTGGTGGGAATGTAAAATAGTTCAACCATTGTGGAAAGCATTATGGAGGTTCCTCAAAAAACTCAAAATAGAAATACCATTTGACCTAGGAATTCCACTCTAAGGAATTTACCCTAAGAATGCAGGAACCCAGTTTCAAAAAGACATATGCTCCCCTATGTTTATCACAGCATTATTTACAATAGCTAAGAGATGGAAACAACCTATGTGTCCATCAGATATGAACGGTAAAGAAGATGTGGTACATATACACAATGGAATATTATTCAGCCATAAGAAGAAAACAAATCCTACCATTTGCAACAACATGGATGGTGCTAGAGGGTATTATGCTCAGTAAAATAAGACAGGTGGAGAAAGACAAGTACCAAATGATTTCACTGATATGTGGAGTATAAGAACAAAGAATAAACTGAAGGAACAAAACAGCAGCAGACTCACAGAACCCAAGAATGGACCAACAGTTACCAAAGAGAAAGGGATTGGGGAGGATGGGTGGGAAGGGAGGGATAAGGGGGAAAAAGGGTCATTATGATTAGCATGTATAACATGGGGGGGGGACACAGGGAAGGCAGTATAACACAGAGAAGACAAGTAGTGATTCTTCAGCATCTTACTATGCTGATGGACAGTGACTGTAAAGGGGTATGTGGTGGGGACTTGATAATAGGGGGAGTCTAGTAACTATAATGTTGTTCATGTAATTGTACATTAATGATAGCAAAATTTAAAAAATAATAAATAATAAAAAAATAAAAGAATGATACAATATTAAAATCTGAACATCACACTTGGATCATATCATGGATCCTTCATAGAAACTGGAACTTATTCCTCTTAACTCCTGCAGTGCCACAATGGAGTCAGCGAACTTTCAAATGTGCATCAGTGGTCAACTGTTCAAAACCTTGTATGTTCTATAAAGGTCTCATCATATACACCCAATAGACCCCTAGAGAGAAATCACCAAGGAGGAACAGGAAAAAATATAGCTACTAACTACTTTTCTGTCTCTCATCTTCCCCTAGAGGGACATTTTATGGTCCTACCCTTCAAGGAAAAGAGTAAGAAGAACAGAAAGTCAAACAGGGATGTAAAGATTACAATAGCCTTTATTGCCTATGTGTATTCTTCTCCAGTTCTTTTACATTCTGAATTTTTTTTATATATGTTAGAGTGAACCAGAGATAATTCATGCCTTTACAAAAATTGAAAATGTTAATAAAAGACAAGTTTACTTTTGCATATTAACTCTAGACTATTTTCAAATTATAGCCTGGGGACAGTTTCATAAAAGGAATAAGCTGGGACCTGAAGAATGAATAAGAGAAAGGAAGAGGCAATGTTGCAGGCTAAGGAATAACACGAACAGAACTGAGAACACACAAGGTCTACATCATGAATTGAGAGTAAAATGAAGAGAGCACAGACCTATTAACACTGTGACGTAAAGAACTTTTAATGAACACACAGGAGGAAGTCTTTGGAACTTCTGATCTATAGTTGGTTGGCTGGAAGCACAGGTGATACCTGAGCTTGGACTAGGGTCTGATGTGTGTTATTTGCATGGGTGCTGATCTTGTGGGACTGAGACCTGAACCCATGGGATCTGACACTATCTCTAAGTAGAGAGGGCAGAATTGAGTTAAACTGTAGGACACCCAGCTGGTGTCACAGAGGATTGCCTGGTGTGGGAAAAACCCCACACACATTTGGTGACCAGAAATGTCAGAAGTGAAATATCTAGGTAAATGTAAAAGGGACACAAAGGGGAAAAAAAACACACAGTAGGGAAGAACTGGATATTTCCGTACATAGGAAGGAAAAGAAAAACTTTACACAAGTGTATAAGGATAATTTTCTCTTTTATAGTATTAAGGATTTTTTCCAGGTTAAAAATCCATACATGCTCATTGTAAAAAAATTCTAATTATACAAAACTATATACAATAGAAAATGGCATCTCCTCATAATCCCAACTCTGAAGATATCTGCTACTAATAGTTTGGAGTGTATTCCTCAAGACCATTTTCTCTATTCATTTGATTAACACATATGTAGGAGCTGTATGTATGTGCTTGAATATATTTACACACTTGCAAATGGTTCTACTGGATCAATTTTTAGAAGCAGAATATTGGGTCAAAGAGTACACTTTAAATTTTAATAGCTACTAGGGAGGGATAAGGGGATTAAGGGGCATTATGATTAGTACACATAATGTGGGGGGGCACGGGGAAGACACAGAGAAGACAAGTAGTGACTCCATAGCATCTTACTATGCTGATGGACCGGGATGATACGTATGCGGTGGGGACTTGTTCAGGGGCGAATTTAGTAACCACAATGTTGCTCATGTGATTGTATATTAATACCATAATAAAAAAATAAATATAAATAAATAAATAAATGAATTTTAATAGCTGTTGCCAAATTACTTTCCAAGGGGGTTGTACAAATTTCTACTGGTATACAATATGTGATTAACATTTTGATTACTTAAAATGTAAAATTTCTAAGAATGACAAAAAAAACCCATAAAGTTCATGCAAAAGACAAACTGGACAAGATATGTCAAAGAGGTAATTCTTGTCATACGAAAATTTCTTACAAATCAAAAATTAAAATAAAAAATGAACAAAGGTTATAAAAATAATTAAAACAATAAATTGTAAAAAACTATATAAACTAATATTTAATCCCACTCAGTGAAGAAATTTAAATTAAACAAAAGCAATGTATTATGTCTAACCCATCAAACTGGCAAAAAAAGTTAAAAACTAGTATTACTTGAAGAGCATGGGGACAGGGCAACAAGCTCTGTTACAGACTTCTGGAAAAGGCAAAAACTGGCTCAACCTCTGCAGGGCATTTTGGCCTAGAACGAACATTTTAATGTATGTGGACTCTGACCCAGAGGTTCCTCATTTAGGAATGGATCCCATGTCAGTAACCATATGAGTGCACAACAATTTACTGACAATAATGCTCAATGCAGTGTTGAAAATAATAGCCAAAACTAGAAAGCAGTTTAAATACCTATCAATCAGAAAGAAATTAGGTTAAAACCATACAGTGGAATATCTTGCAGCCATACAAAATGATGCTGTGATAATTATTCATTTTATTAACATGGAAAAAATGTTCATGGTATTAAAAAGTATAGAGAACAATCCCATTTATGTGTATGTATACATGCTGCAGAAAAAATTTAAGATACATTTCAGAATAGCAATAGTAGTTATATTTATATGGAGGAATAACAGGTTATTTTTCTTTATACATTTCTACAATTGTTTTGACCAATATGCCTGTGTTTACTTTTATATTATGAAAAAGATTAAGAATACTTCTGTTTAAAAAGAGGCAGGAAACATTGAAAAGATGCAAATCAGTAGGCTAGAACCAGATAATGTCCTAAATCCTTTAATATTCTGAAATTTTATGTGATAATTAAGGAATATTTACCTCAGGAAATTTTTCCTTCATAATTTATGAAAAGCTTTATTTCTTTCCGTAGATCTTTATATTATAAGAAATATAATATTCTTCATTCATGATATTTTGACTTTTTAAATAATAATGGCTGTATTTTGGGAATACAGAGAAGGGGTGGAGAGAATAAAGAGATGATAAAACTCCAGCTAAGTCCTTCTCAGGTTTCAAAGCTCCCAAAGAACATCACAGTGAATTTGCAAATTCAGGTCCTACAGCTAGAAATGGGAACTCACTATTCTTAAGGATTTATGTATATATTATCCTACTGATAACGGATTACTATTCCTGGATTGTAACTGCAGAAGAGAACACAAAAATAACAAGTCAGATTTACATTTAACTATTAGAATAAATAATCTAAATTTTTAAATAATCACAATTTTTGTAAATGCTTATGAAAGCATATTAAATATTCAATTGTGGTTTCAACTCTTATACATTATATGTGGTAAAAAGTAACAATTAAATAATTACCTCTCCTATGAAGACTACTATAACACAGTCCAACTTCTCCTCAGGATACAGGTTATCAATAAGGGAATGAAGAGTTTCTATGAGGTAAGATTTAACTTCTCTCTTCACTGTAGGAATTCCCATTACTATTGAAACTGAAATAAAATAATGATAGTAATTTATAAAATATTTTACAAAGACAATACAGAAAAACATTACTACTTCAAAAGTATTATGCCCTCTCAAATTGATAGAAATAATTGAGAGATAAAAATATTCTACATTTCAGAAAGAAAAATAATCAAAGGATATAAAGGCATGCTCATAATGTTTTGATTCTTTTCTACATGGCTTATCCATAAGAAAAATAATGTCAAAGAACTGGTAAAATTGAAAGACATTAAACCTCACATTAAAACTGAGTGCTTGTAAAGTACAAACAACAGATTTAACCACACAACTAAAATTTAGAAAACACTAAACACACCTTAAAAATTAATGTCTCGTATACCATGGATATGATGCACTGAGAAGGTGCATCTCTTCTGTGGTTTTCTTGTCAGAAATGCGTAACATCAATTTACCCACAAAGAAATACCAGATAAATCTAAAATGGTGGCTACTCCACAAAATATGTGGCCAGTGTTCTCTGAAGTGCTCTCTCAAAATCAGGAAAGACAAAAAGTGGGCAACTATCCCTGTCTGGAGAAGACTAAGGAGCCATGGCGATTAAATGAAATTTGAGATCTTGAGCTCGATCTTGAAACAAAATAATAATAATAATAATAATAATAATAAAAAGACAAAATCTGACTGAGATCTAAGATTAGTTAATAGTATAGCATCAAGGTTAATTTCCTGGTTTGATCATTATACTATGGTTATGTAAGATGCTAATATCTAGGGGAATGGTTGCGGTGTAAGTGACTGCTGTGTACTATTCATGCAACCTTTTTAAGTCTAATATTACAGTCACTTCTACTGTAATGCTTGTTTTGAAATGCCAATTTATTCCTACAGGATTAATATATTCAGGAACAATTTGGCATAGCATGGATTTCATATTTGCTTATATACAATTTCTGCTCTGGGACACTCTCTAGGTGAGGGCAGAAAACTGTACCCATTTGAACTGAGTTCAGAAAACTGAACCCAGCAATACAGAAATACACAAAATGCATACACCTCCAACATCTACCAGCTGCCTCAGTTCACTGCATGCTATGACCCACACCCATCACATCTGGTGTTAAAACTCTCCACCAGATTTCAGATAACCTGCTTTGCACCACCACTTCACAAACGCTTCTAAGCTACAGTCTTTCTGAAAGTCCATTTTAACAAGCAAACTTTAAGTCTTTTTCAAGGTAGAATACCCATATTTATTGTAGCATCTTTTGTATTTCTTAATCATTAAACATGTATAAAATTGAGCTACTGTTTTTTGGGAGGGTTTTTATCTTTTTTTATGTGTAACTAACAAAGTTTTTGAGTGTTGTGAGTCTAACCCCATTTTTCTCATTTTATTGCACAATTCTGCACAGAGCAATAATTCTTAGGAATGCATATATTGTATTACAGTAGGACCATGTTTCACAGGAAGATTTTAAAAATAACATCTTTTAAAAAGTCTTAGTACTCTAAGTGTTAAATATCAGTAAAGAAATATTTTGCAAATGCTAAAAATAATTAACTTAATTATGTACCAATTTCAGGGAAATGCTACAAAATATTTAGAATCCACAGAATTCTAAAGTTGGAAGGAACCTTAAAGATCACGAATCAACTTTATTTACAGAAAAAGCAAAATTCATGCTGACACATAGTATGCAAACAAATTGGTACAAAGTAATTATGCAAACACTTGCCTCCCTACTATGGTTTTGGATTGTTTTGTTGCTCTTTTAAGTTTAGACAGCATGTTTAGAAAAGAAGTCATTTTCCTCAAATATATTATTTTGGAGCTGAAATTTTAATTCTTTATTTTAAACCATGGTACTCAAGGACTCCAAAAGCACTAAAAATTAAAGTACTAATTCCAGCTAAACCTGCAGAATTAAGTGCCTATGCATGTGTTATTTCACAAAAGTACCACAAAAAAAGAAAGTTTATCCTGCCTCTGGGCACAAGGTAAGATTGCACTTCCTGGTCCCCCTTGGGTTGGAGAGAGCAGGGGGAGGGGATGTGACTAGTAACAGACAATGACTCATCCCCTTGTGCAACTCACAGGCCAGCTTGTGTAACCGCAGTGTGAATCCTTCAGAGTTGTCTTTTCTCCTCAGCAGAGCAGCCAGTAACCTTCAAAATGGTTGACTGCTCTATCAATCTGGATCTCTGAGTAATCAGTGATACACAAAACCCTCTGCCAATCCTGATGGACATGCACTTTGAGCAAAATAAACCTAAGAACCTTTACTACTTAAACTATTGAGATTTGGGGGCTGTTCGTTACCACAGCATAACCTACCCTGTCCTGTTTGAGATAATATTCTCCTATAGTTTACAATCTAGAAAATATATGTACTCTAAGGGATAAGAATTCAGAATAAATATTTTACCATGAAAAATATAGCCATATCATCCTTTTAGGGAGGAGCAAGGTGGATCAAGGAACCAAACAGAAATGAAGCCAAAGTAACTTGTTCCACCGATTAACTGTCCAATATTTTCTATTCAAATATTAACCTTACATTCCATAGTACATCTGTTATGTACTAGACAATCTAAAATACAGCCATAAAATAAGACCACTTCCTCATAATGTTTGTAATTTGACTGAGCTAATAACAGTTTTCAACTTTCCTGTGAAGTTTTCCAGTTCTAGTCCTTATTTCCTTTCAATCAAGAAAAATTTAGGAACAACCTTAATTTTTATTTTCAACCTTCAATTACTAGTCTACTTTCAGTTGTAAATAAATTACTTTCCTTTTTAACTATTCATTGCTAGTCAAATATTTTTAGCCTATCATGCACCTTCTGTCTATTTGTACCTTCTCTGTCTTCCTTGGCTTCATCTTTCTTTTTCCTTAGAATTAATTGCTGGAGAAGCCTCAAGGCTCAGTTCTAGGCCCTAGGTAATCTCATCCATCCCTGTACCTTCAACAACCAATTACTTGCAAATTATGACTCATAAAATTAAGTCTAACTTAGATCTTCCCTTTGAGTTCCAGATCCAACTGTCTACCTGCCACTGTAACTTAAAATCGACTCCTAACTTAACATATACAAACTCAGTTTTTTATCTTCTTTTGAAAACTAATACTGATAAACATTTTCTATTGTACCCTATTTCAGTGAAAAGTACCCACCATCCATCCAGTTACATGATTCAGAACCCTAGGACCCATCCTTCACTACTCCCTCTATCTCAGTCCACAAAGCCAGTCCATCATCATGTCCTCCTGGATGTCCCCATACACTGCAAGCAACCTGTAAGTCCATCTTCTTTCCATCTCTACTATTACCACTACCTAGCCCAACCTCACCTCTCTCAAGTGGGTCACTGTGACAGCCTCCTACTGGGTCCTTTCACACATATTGTTCCTCCTATATACTTGATTATTCTTCCCATTGCAGCAAATTTAAATTTTAAAAAGTCACCCTAAATAAATCCTGCTTAAAACCCTTCAGTGGCTTCTCTCCTCTCTTAGGATAAAAGCCCAAATCCTATAAATGGTCTGCAAGGCCCTGCACTGTCTGGCCTTAATATATCTCTAGTCTCATCTTGTTCTATGCTTCCCCTCACTCTGTACTTCATCTACAGTGGCCTTCTTTCATTTTCTAGAATATTCCATGCTCCCTTCCATCACAGGACTTTGTGGTGCTTTCATTTTCTGGAATAATCTTTTCCTCCACATGATAGAATAATGCCCAACCCCCCAAGATGTCCATGTCCTAATTCCTGAAATTTGTGAATATATCACCTTACATGGCAAAAGGGACTTTTCAGATGTGATTGAGGATCTTGGGATGGGAAGAGTACCCTGGATTACTCAGGTGAACCTAATATACCACAAGGGCTCTTATGACAGAAAGGCAGGAGTGTCAAAGTGAGAGAAGGAGATATGACAATGGAAGAAGAGGGTCAGAGTCAGAGAGGAATCTGAAGATGTGGGAAGGGGCCACAAACTAATGCAAGTAGGTGGCCTCTAGAAGCTGGAAAACGCAAGGAAATGGATGCTCCCCTAAAGCTTCCAGAAGGAACACACATCTGTCAACCCACTGATTATAGATTTCTGCCACCAAAAACTATAAGATAATACATTTGTTGTTTTAAGTCATTGGGTTTGTGGTAATTGTCACCTCAGAAATAGGAAACTAACATACCCATCTTTATGGTGACCTACATATTCTACTGATCTCAGGTTCCAACATATTTTTTAAGACTTCCCTAAACTCCTTAAGGACTCAAATGCCTCTTTTCTACATTCTCAAAGCATCCTTTATATCACCAATTAAAGAAAAATTAAAGTTGTAATTGTACAATTATTTATATAATTATTTGATTAATGCACTCTTCTTTACTGGAGTGAAGCGCCACATAACAAGGAACCATGTCTAAAATTTTTAATGTGCCAAAGTACCTGGCAAAGTGCCTAGCTCATAGCAAGTCTCATGGAGTTTTCACTTCAGCAAATACTTAAAGAATGACCTGATGTCCTTTCCCAATCAGTAATTACCTGCTGTTTTAATAGGTATTGTGTAGAGGGGCTTTTCTCAGCCATCCTGCTCAGCACTGAACGGACCCCAAGTCTGAAAACCTGTTTCTTCAAGTCACAGAAACTTTCTTCTATTATATGTTTGATTATTTCCTCTCTTCCCTCTTTTTGTTCTCTCTTGAAATTCCTATTAGCTGGATCTTAGAACTTTTATCTATCTATCACAGTTCTCTGTGCCCTTTAGGCTGCCTTCTGGAAGACCTACACACTTCGGTCTTTATGATCACTGATCCAAACTTCTACTGTGTCTATTCTGTTTCTCAGTCCATCTATACGGAAATTTTAAATATAATCGTTGAAGTAGAAACACAAAGTATCTAATTGATCCTTTTATAAGTCAGTTATGAGTTGTTCTCTCTCATTCCTCTAAAAATATACTGATTATGATTTATTTTTAAATGATATTCTCCTTGCTCTGAAATTTTCTTCAGTGCTAAGTTATTCACGATGTTGGTTTTCTTAAGTATTTGGTAACCCTAGTTGTATGCGATGCCCTTTACCCATCTGTAGTTGCTATGTTAATTGCAGCCTGCCTCTACAAATTTTGTGGGAGGATCTGGGATGTGGTGTGGATGGGGTGGGCTGGCAGTTTTTGTTCTGACTGTGAGAATTCCAGCCCCTCCTTAAAGAAAGGGTCAGTAGCTGTGTGGGAACACAGTTCTCCCTCTTTAGCTTTAGGAAGGCTTAGCTGGTCTGAGTGCTGTTTCTTAATTAAATAGCCTGACCACTGAACAGAATTTCTAGCAAGAAGCAATTTTTCTCTGATCTAAAACCAGAAGTTCTTAATATAAATTCCCTAAATAGCTTTTGGGTTTCCACAAGATCCCAGAAATTATATACAAAGTCACTTTTTCTATGTACATTTTTCTAAGTAGAAGGTTAATAGCTTTTGTAGGATATCCAGATGGTTTTTGTGACTCTAAAAGTTTTAAGAACCACTGCCTAAAGATTTAGGAATGAACACTTTTAATGTAAATCTGAGTCTTTTCTTGTTTTTTTTCCCCAAGTTGTCTGATTTTTCCTCTCAAAAACAGCGTCAGTTTAATAAGAATGGTAACTACTGGAAAGTTGGTTGACCAAGATTTTATTATATTTATCATGGATAAAGTGATAAACACATGGATTGGATAAGTATCTTCAAAAAGAAGAGCAAGAATGTCGCATTCATAAATAAGAACAGGCTACTATAAAAGAATCTATTCGAAGTTCTAAAGTTTTAAATGACCTTAAAAATACTTGTACTTTCTTTTCATTTGATATTCTTATTAAAATACAGTCTAAACCAGTAAGTGTACTAAGTGGCAAAGGCAACTTACCTAAATACTGATTATTAAAGGGAGAAAAACAGTATCAACTTCAAAAATAATTAATGATCAATGTTTTAAAGGAAATAATTTAGAGTTCACAGTTTATTAGTCTTAGGATATCTAGCACCTGCTGGATAAATATTTCTAGAATCAATAAAGAAATGGAAGAATGAGTTAGTTGGAACATGACATTTTAAGAGTTATTACCTACTTAGAAAAAGATGTATGATTTTAAGTGATTCATAAAATAGAAAGAACTAAAAAAAGGTTAATATAAAAGTGCCGGAGTCCAGCTCCAGTGAGTCCAGGAGTCCCTGAAGGATGAACGGTGTTGGCGACTGAATGAATGAATGAGGGCACAGACACTAGCAAAAGCTGAGACTGGCCTTTAATGAAAAGTAGCAGCTTGATTATATACTCTTTGATTATATAAAGTAAAGTACAGGCATTGATCATTTATTTGACACATAGCATGGTTACATGAGTTAGGAAAATGAGATTAAATCACTTGGCCTTGTTCCTAGTTTTTGTGGTCAGAAAATCTTGCAAAGGTTAGGTAGGTGCCCAACTTTTGGTTTCTTTACAGATGACTATCTAAAGTTCATTATTCTATTATTTTTATGTAGGGCCCTCATTCTTTCATAGTTATACTCCCATTCTTCATCTCCAGTAGGAAAGAAAGAGGCTCTCTCTAAAAGAACATGATGACCTTTTGGCAGGCAGGGACAAATTTTATGGACTGTGCCTCAGACCCATTTTCAGTAAGACTTAAAATGGAGATTTTTTCTGATCTGGAGTTAGGTAATGCACTGTTCTCATTTGTTTTATAGTTTGCCAGGCTGTTCTTTGTAAGGCAAGCCAAAGAATATCATTTGTTCTCTGTACCCACCTGTCACCATTAATCATTGAATATGTCATTTGGATGCCACATAGGGGCGGGGAAGGAACCTTGACCCACGTAAATTTTCCATATCTTTTTTCCCATAAACTTAGGTCCAATACTCATGGGGTCTCACTTTCCCATCATCGGGGGTAGTCAAAAGGACAGAAGTGGTTTTTTCCAATTTCCTTTAGGGCCAGTAACCAAAATTTTCAGGGAGGATTGGATATGGCCTCTTCCCTGAAAGGGCAGCTTGAATTGAAACCGAAATAAGCAAATTTATTAGGAGGGACATTTTGAGCAGGAGGGATATTGGGGTTGCTCCTCTGGGAAGGCCGCTGTGCAGTCCCTTCCATCCGACTGCCTGGACTGTGTCATCAGGCTGGTGGTTCGGACCGTTCCTGACATAAAAGCTTATACTTTTGGATCAAATAATATAATGAGAAATCATGACCCTGACACTGTCAAAAGACAGTGAAATACCGAATACTACTGAATCAAAAGCATAAATCAGTTTCTTAAAAACATTTATCACAAAGATGAGTTTTAGTATCTATGAAGTAATGGTTTTATCATTTGTTAAAAGCTTATTAGGGGAGCAAAGTAATTTTTTGATCTTTACATTTTAAACTCTACAAAGAAGACATTAACAAAGTATAAATGGAGGAATAAAAAATGTAAAAGAATGGGAAATAGGTCTCACAAGGAAAATTCAAAAGCTCTGGTGGCTTTAACAAGAGAAGGAAAAAATGCTATAAATTATCTTTTGGGTATATATTAAAAAAAGAAGCAAACCAAATTCTTCTCATTGCATGAAAGGTTAAATGAAAGTGACCATCTCTGTAAGGAAAAGTAGGGTCAGACAAAAGAAAAACTCTTGACATGACTGTAAGAGCTATTATTGTTGAAATAAGATACAAGGAAAAAAGCATCTTTCCACCTCTCAAATTTATTAAATGGAAAATTACAAAGGCTTAAATGTTTTTCTGCCTGCAGATGGGGCTTGAACTAATATTTCAGCTCTATTACTCTCATCTATGGAGAAAAATGTCCAGTTCCTTTCAACATGGACTTTAGAAAGAGTTCTAAGTCACTAAGCACAAGTAAAGAGTTTTTATTCTTTGACCTACCAAACATCTAATGGTAAATTTAATATCCCAACACATAATTAATACCAGCAATACAACTATAATAGGAAACAAAATAAACGTACCTCCTGTTCTTTCATTACCAATCTGCACAGCAGGTTGAAGGCTTCCTTCATTTTGTAATAAATGGGGCAAATGATAATAAATACTTGGCACTTGAAGAGATTTTTTGCTTGTAAACTCCTTTAATAGCTTTAGGGTATTATCTGAAACACGGAAATATAATTAATCCACGGAACACCTTACTTATAGAATTTGCTCATTTTATATATATAGCAGTAAAAATTTATGAGAATGAGAACTAAAGAATTTTCTTTCCTCATTTTCTATTTCGGTGAATAAGATCTCCACTCAAAGTGAAAAAGGCACTTTTGCAACCAGAGTCTCATGCTATTGGTAACAGTCTGAAAGACTCTAAAAAGGTAAGCCAAAATACCATGAGAAGATGCGATGTAAACCACTCATCCTTACAGTGTGTCAGGACTCAAGCCCTATGGAACAGACCCTAAACATGCTATCAATTTATGAAAATATAATAAGTACATTGGCCACCAGTAACTTTCACTTTTTTATGTTATTACATTTTATTAAATTTTCACATGAAAGTTTTTTTCAGAAAAATTCAAGTATAATAATCTAAACATCACAAGTTAAAGATGTTCAGAACAGATCATAACTTCCAAATAGGTTTTCAGTATTTATTAGATGAACCAATGAATCCTTTAATATATGAAATAAAAACCCAGTTGGATAAGCAATGTTTTAAAATTCCATTCAACTACAATTTAAGCTTTTAAATAAAGAAGTTAGTAATAAGAACTTGTAGCCTCAATAGAGATTTCATACAAAACAATATGAAAACTCCATTAAAAATGTGACAAGTATCAAAAATTCACAAAAGAAATGCAAATGACTGTGATACATGAAATTAAGGTTTTATTTCATGAGTAAAGAAGCAATTA
Organism: Manis pentadactyla; assembly: GCF_030020395.1. Lineage (NCBI taxonomy): Eukaryota > Metazoa > Chordata > Mammalia > Pholidota > Manidae > Manis > Manis pentadactyla. The sequence goes on along the minus strand of NC_080020.1, from coordinate 153,373,535 downwards.
CAAACTACAAGACACCAATTTCCACCTATCAAAAGAAGATTAAATAACAATATTAAATTTTGGTGACAAAGTGATAAATGTTTCAGCTATTCAGAACAACATCAAAAACCCCACATTTCTGTCCTATTAAGTCAATAATTTCCCTTTTAGGAATTGAACTTTTTATGCATTCAATAAACAAATATTCAGTGATTATTTTGTTCCACTCACTGTGCTTTGTGTTTGGAAATCAAGTCATGTAGATCCTGTTCTTAAGAAAGTCATAATCTAATCAAATTAATTTAAGGGCTACTAGAAATCTGACTGATTTATATACAAAGATGTTCAACACAGAGTTATAAACTGGGGGAAAAACAACCCAGAAAAATCCTACTTGCCCAGTTGTAGAAAGGATGTTTAATATATCCAGTATGTGGGTTAGCTGACATATTATACAGCTAATAAAAATAGTATTTTTGAAGAATATAAAATGACACAGTAAAATGTTAACAGCATAATTTCAAGAGTAAAGATCAGGCTATAATACACAATCACAATTTTGAAGAAAATTATGAATGGAAAAAAGACTGGAGGAAATAAAAATGTTAACCCTTGTCAGTAACTTGAAGGCAGACCATGGGGGACTTGTTTTTTATTATCTATACCACTCCATAATTTTAAATGTTACTGTGCCATAATACAAATTTCATAATCAGTAAGGAAGGAAGGTAAGGAGCATGAATCTTCAAAAATAAGGTAAGGTAGTAAATCAAAAGAGGAATTAATGGTAGAGGATTAGGAAAGAGGATGCTAAATGAAAAAGCATCCTAGTCTTTAGAGATTATGTAACTTTGGAGGTAACAATTTTATATGTATCAGTTTAATTACTAGAATAAGGATAGCACAGAAGACTATGGCATTCATTTACTCTGACCAGAAGATCTTAGAGAAGGAACAGGTTAGATAACCCTCAAAGTATCCATTCTAAAGCTATGTTTTGTTTTTTTCTTGTAAGTGAGATACAAGAGTACTAACTGCTTCAAATAGCTCAGACTTCTCCAGAGTTCATCTGAAGTCCACAGAGCCACAAAATACCTATGTATAAACACAAACTTAATTGTTAATCTAATTGTGAATATATTTTTTTAAAAGATGTTGGTTCTTCAGCATTATCACTGAAATTTAACTCAATATCACTCTCTCAAAAATCAAATTTATCTATTAATAAAAATTATTTTATAATTGACCATAATAGTTTTGTGTGATTTTTCTCTCTGAAAAGGGTAATAAATGCTGACTGATAAGCTACTCTGCACAATTTTCAAATAAAGTATTTCATATACCCCTTTGAAAATATAATCTTCTTAAAAACCAAAAATATCATTTATACCTGAAAATTTATTCAAAGCATCCTTACTTCCATTTGTTTCTGCTCCAACACGCCTAAACTGCTGAACAATGGCATTTAATTCAGAAGAGCGCTGTGAGATTCTATGTTCAGCTATTCGAAGACGTTCTTTCAAAGCAAGAAATTCTCGCTGATAAGCAATCAGTTTTTCTAAAAGCAAAACCAAAAGTTATTAGTATATTTCTAAACAAAAACCCCAAACAACATAATCAACACTGAACTGCAATATTAAAAAATTTTAAGTCACATTTTCCAGAAACAGATATTCATTTATATATTCATTGATATAGAATTGAAAATAAAAAAGAGCTCAGACTAGTTATGTAACATAGCCACCTCCAACTCATTCTCTTAATATCTGTAAGAATTCGAGCACTTTCTATTTAGCACTTTGGAGATTTAAAGATACTTAAGTATTAACACTTTCAAGCATAATACTAACACCATTTCTCAAAAGGTACAAATAACTATAAAGTCCATATCTGTATGAAGACACATGAGGCACTGAAACTGATAATATATCTAATAATATAATGAATATAACCTCTTTTATAGCATAATCATTAATTTCATAGTCCATATGTTTCCTCTGTACTTCCTATTCTGCAAAGATTTCCCCTAGGCCAGACTTTGGTCAAATTCCTGATCCCTAACAACTCAGTCAGGTAGATGTAAAATGGCCTGAGTTAAAAGTCATTCATTTTAAAACAGATCCTACCATTTGCAACAACATGGATGGAGCCAGAGGGTATCATGCTCAGTGAAATAAGCCAGGCGGAGAAAGAAAAGTACCAAATGATTTCCCTCACTTGTGGAGTATAACAACAAAGCAAAACTAAAGGAACAAAAATATTAGCAGACTCACAGACTCGAAGAAGGGACTAGCAGTTACCAAAGGGGAGAGGTAGGGGAAGGCAGGAAGGAAGGGAGGGAGAAGGGGATTGAAGGGCATTATGATCGGCACACATGGTATGGGGGGGGCCTTGGGGAAGACAGTGTGGCACACAGAGAAGACAAGTAGTGACTCTGTGGCATCTTACTATGATAATGGACAGTGACTGCAATGGGGTGTAGGGGAGACTTGATAATACAGGTGAATGTAGTAAACACAATGCTTTTCATGTGAAACCTTCATAAGAGTGTTATCAATGATACCTCAAAATAAAAAAGACATTCATTTTAACTTGAGATCATCACAGGTCAGGAAAACCTGGTCTGGGAAATAAAAGTGAATTTTATGAGGATAAATGTAGGCATTGAAACAACAACCTGAGACAGCTCAGAGACAAAGTGCACAGTGAACAGAGAGAGAACCAGACACGAAAATCTAAGAGACAGTAAAGAAAAACCATTCAATTATCTTGATCAGCAGGGCTGAAAGGTAGCTGAGGCTATGGGAATGGTATGAGCAATTTTCACCTCACTAAGCTAGAGAGGAGAAACCAGAACAATGTTTTACAACTTCTCTATTAACCTAGATAAACCAAGGCTAATTATTTTGACATCTAAACTAAACAAACCTTGGAAAGGCTATTTTTATTTAATTTTACAATCTCTGCTTTATTCAAGGATAGACTCAATAAGAAACAGAATTATACAAAATAAATCTACGTGTTTCATAAAGTTAACCTTAAAAGTTAATTATATTGTTCCTTGTCTCTTACAGAAAGGCCCACATAGTATCTCTTAAGAATTCTGTGGCAGACAAAAAAAATCTCTCCTGCTTCCCTATATTGAATGATGAATACATGTAAATAGCTGTATCCACCTTAAATCTAGCTTTAGGAGGGAAGAAGAGAGAAAGGGGACTGTGATTAGGAATGGCCAAAAAAGGGAGCTTCAAGGTATTAGAAAGTTTCTAGAATTTACTGACCTGCGTAGGGTTAGATAAAATTAATTCCTACACATTCATGGGTTAGGCACTTATTCATATGTGTAAATTCATAATAAATGAGATGTTAAAAAGATACTACTCACAAACACATAACTATAAATTTTACTGTAACAAAACTCTAACAAGAGACACAAGATTTATGAGATGAAAACTACAAGTCCTTTACTGAGGCCTATAATGGAAGAATAAATGAAGTCATCTCTTAATCCTAAGTGAGAAAACTCTTGTAAAAAAGATAAATTCTACCCTAAGATAAATGATAAGTTTAAGTACTGCCAATAAATTTAAGTACTTAAGGAAAATTGTTTATAACCATCTGATAATTGAGGCCATAAACCTCAAGATTACACTTGGGGCAGAGAGGGATTTCAAAATATCCTGTGGGCACCTATTTCCAAGATCTTTTTTTAAGAGTTAAGTTGAATTAATGAGATCATTCCCTGTTTTTAGAGTATTCTAGTCAGGATATACCACATAAGCATGGATTATGAAAAATCTGCATAGTTCCAAACTCAAAAGGAAAATGGAGTTCACAGGCATACAGAATCATATGCTCTATTTAAATTAAAGCAAATGATATAATTCCATTTGTTACCTTACATGTTTTCACTATGCTTACAAAACCGGACCCTAACTAGTGAATACCAGATATGCTATGGTTGAAAAGTTTTCCGGAACACGATCAAAATTTGTAAACAGTCCCCTAAGTAAAATAATCATTAACAATGTCATTCAAAACAAATTTCCAGGCAAAGGTTTAATAAGTTAAAATCTATCTACTGAACTTATAAAGCACAATGACTTAAGACAACCAAATGATGAGTGTATACCTATAACAAACACTTTCTTAGAAATAGTTTCTTAATCTAAACAGCTGCAATCATTTTCCTTGATTTCCCTTGAGGATAGGGCAATATCTTTTTAGTAATTTTAACAAGAAGTCCCAAATTCCACTACCAAAGTAAAATGATCAGAAAAAATAGATTGCATGGCTTAGCGTAATATTCATTACAGTAGACTAAGCCATATGTTTAAACAGTTCTCTGCTTTTAAAAAATACTGACAATGATTTTATTCAACTTCACTTTTTGAAGTTTAACAAGCCATAAGGAACACAGAGTAAACATTATCAGATGGTTATAAACTATTTTCCTTAAGTACTTAAATTTTGGCAGACATTTTTCATAAAAGCGTTTCATTCACAAAAGAAAAAAACATTTTATATTCCAAGAGATATAATATGTATTTCCTATGAAGAATCCCTCAAGGCAGAGCATTTTATTCTACATTAGAATCATCTTTATTTAAATAGCAGACTACCGATACTTAGGCCACCCTACACTACTGACCAGCTCTGCCAACAAACGGGGTGTCCTCTGACCCTGTCTCCCGGTGGGATCTGATTGTTCCTTTTGGGACCCATTGCATGCTTGCTTCTTCCCTCTCCTCCCTTTCCTCTTTGTCCTTCTCTTCTACCTTTCTCTCCTGATACTCTTCTGTAAAACCCTTTTCAAACTCTTCCGCGTTTCCTTGTGGACTTCCCATTTTCAATCACAAACTTCCCATCTCTCATCTTTCTTCTTTCACATCATTCATGCTCCCCACATCCACTGCCCCCCCAATATCCTCATCTTCCCTGCTGTCTTTGTTTCAGTTTTTTTCCAATTGACATAAACAGTCCACTTGCCTGGAGACACTCAACTTCGTAGTCTTTTGTAACCTTTACTAACAACAACTGAGAATTTAGGATTTTTCCTTATTGTACCCATAACAGCAAAGAAAAGGAAACTGACAGAGGAAAACATTTCACAATTATTAGGTAAATCAGAAAATGAAAGTAGAGAAGCAGATAATACCACTGCAAACTCTAACAATGTTGGTGAAATTGATCATAAAATTGCAATCTCAGACAACAAGTCTTCGGGCAACAATATCCTAAATGAATATTCTTGAGTTCAAGATCAGGACTTCCAGTTACAGACCAAGATGGAACAGACACACTTCTCCCTAATCTTCCCACAGAGAACAATAAAAACCCTGGACATGACAGATTAAACAAACATAAAGAAGACTCTGAAAGGTGGAACAAAGGCAGCAGATGGAAAGGGGACCAAGGAAGGACACAACGGCGAGCTCCCTGAGGGCATTTTTTTGCTCCGTGTATCTTAGCCTGAGTACTGGAGAAGCCAGCACCCTGGGAACACCAGCAGGAGAACACAGAACACCCCAAGAACATCCTGCTGTCTCCAGCCAAAGGACTAAGGATGGGGCGACCTGGTAACACAGAGGACTTTGAGATAATTAACAGCTCTATTCCAGCCAAACACCTTAAAAAAAAAAAACATGGTCCCATCCCCACTCCATTGGCAAAAGCCAAGTAGGGAGTCTAGACTTCTACCTCTGCTCAGCTGTAAAAAATCACACACACACACACACATAGGTGTTGTGACAGAGGACTGAGTGAAAAACCAGGACTTCACTACCTTCCAGCAGTAATGTGTGCCCCTGATGAGGTGTCAGTGGAGGCCACATGGAGAGCAGTAACAGGCTGTCACCCCTAACAGCCAAAATGATGTCAGCAGAGGCCTAATGGGGAACCAATTTCCCACCCCTGCACAGGAGTAGAGGAGGCCCTCCCTGCTGGGTATCAATGGAGGCCAACTAAGAAGTCTGGACTTCTATGCTCACCTGGCAGTAATGAGGTGGCACCCCCCACCTTCCCCTCCTAGAATATTGCCAGAAAAGACTAGCTAAGATTAACAATTTAAATAACACCCAGAATCTCATTAATATAATACTCCAAATGGACCTGTGTACACTCATCAAGTCATCACCTAAGAAGCAGGAAAATCTCAGCTTGAATGAGAAAGACAATCAATTCATGCTAACACCAAGATGACACAGATGTTGGAATTCTCTGATAAGGATTTTAAAGCAGCCATCATAAAAATGTTTCAGTGGGCAAACTAAACAGATAAAAAAATAGAAACCCTATGCAAAGAAGATACAAATTATAGAAACAAATGAAAATTTTGGAACAGAAAATAGTGAAACAAGAAACTTAATGGATGGGCTCAACAGCAGAATGGAGAGAACAGAAGAAAACCATCAAAGAATCTTGAGAAAGAAAAGCAAAATTACCCAAGCTGAACAACAGAGAGAAAAAAGACTGGAAAAAAAATTTACTGAAGCTCAGGGATCTTTGGAATTTTAATAAAATATCTGAGATCTAACATTCCTGTCATCAGAGTTCCAGAAGTAAAAGAGAAAGAGGATAGGGTGGAGTGTTTGAAGAAATCATGGCTAAAATTTCCCAAATTTGGCAAAGGACAAACCTACATAAAGATTCAAGAAGCTGAGAAAACCCCACACAGGATAAGCCCAAAGACATCCATACATCCATGCTGAGTAACACCGTAAATGAACTTCAGAAAATTAGAGACAAAGAAAAAGCCTTGAAAGCACCCAGACAGAAAGGACACACTACCTGCTAGGAAAAATTAAAAACTATTTGAACTACCGTAGGTGACTCATCCAAAACAAAGGTAGCCAGAAGGAAGTGGCACATTTTTCAAGAACTGAAAAAAAAAAAAAAGCAACTATCAACCCCAAATTCCCTATCTGGCTAAATTATCCTTGAGGAGTAAAGGGGAAATCAAGGTTCTCAAACAAAGGGAAACTAACAGACTTTGCCTTCAACAAACCTACCCTAAAAGAATGGCTAAAGGAAGTTCTTGAAAAAGAAAGACAAAAGAAGGCATCTTAAAACATCAGGAAGAATGAACAGAAAGAACAAAAAATATGAGTAAACACAACAGACCTTCCTTCTCTTTTTGAGTTTTCAAATTATGTTTTATGACTGAAGCAAAAAGTTAACATTGCCTGATGTGGTTCTTGATGCAGAGGAAATAATTTTTAGAGCAATTATAAACTCAGGAGGGTAAAGGGACTTGAAAGGGGTAAGATTCCTGCATTTCCCTCAAACTGATGAAGTGCAACAGCCGTAGACAGTGATAAATTATAAATGTATATCTGATGCCTAGAACAATCACTACAATACCTGCACAAAGAAAGGAATATACTCACAAGCACTATGGATAAATAACACGTCATTTTTTACATGTCCAAGTGACCTACAAGAAGTAAAAGAAAACAGAAAAACAAAGAACAAAAGGAACAAAGTGAACAAAAATAAAATCAGAAGACTTCATTAAGCCTAATATCACTAACCACATTAAATGTAAATAGTGGACAAACACTAATGAAAAGAGAAATTGGTAGAGTGAATTAAAATACATGATCCAATTATATGCTGGCTACAATGTTTTCATACACACCAGCGAATCTTACTCAGCAATAAAAAGGAATGATGTACTAAAACACCAAACAACTGGGATGGACCTCAAGCTGAGTGAAAAATGTTTTTCAACAGGTCACATACTGTATGATCCCAAAATGGCAAAGTTATAGTGATGAATAACAGATTAGCGGTTGTGAGAAATAAGGGATGATGGGGATGGAGGAGCAGGTATGACTCCAAAGGAGTAGCGCAAGGGAGACAGACCTTTGTGCTGATAAAACTGTTTTATATCTTGTTAGTGGTAGTGGTTACAACACCTGCACATGTGAGAACATGGCACAGAACTATACACATCTAAAGTACCAAAGTCAATTTCCTGATTTGGACACTGTACATTATACATACATAACATCACAAGAAGTAATTATTGGGGGAAAACAGATGACAGTTACACTGCATCTCTCTGTACTGTCTTTGTAGCTTCCTATAATTTTATAATTATTTCAAATAAATATTTTTTAAAAAGCAAAACAAAAAAGATTCAATGAATAAACAATTTCTAAGAACAAAAAGGAAATAAAGCATTTCCCTATGGTTAGCTACCCAGCTGGAAGGACTTCATCACAAAGTTTGCCATAAGAACCCAAAACATACCGTTTTGCTAAAAGGATGGGTAAAAGTATTCTTTTGTTTATTATGTGTTTGTGCAACAGGATTTACTGGAGAGGCTCATAAGTAGACACATAAAGGCTGGTGTGTATACAAAAATGATTAGAAAGAGATGAAGTACAAATGAAAAATCCTCATTGATCATTCTAAATGGTGTTTATAAATTTAATGATGAAAATGTTTTGCAATTGAGTAGAAAAGATGGCCTTCCTCTCTTCAACAAAATTAGGAGCTGCAAAAGTTTCCAAAAGTCTTGTGTTTTTTGTTTTTTGCTTTTTTTTCTATTGGGATTTTTGTTTCTTTGGTATCATTAATCTACAATTACATGAGCGACGTTATGGTTACTAGACTCTCCCCATCATCAAGTCCCCACCACATACCCCATTACAGTCACTGTCCATCAGCATAGTAAGATGCTATAGAATCACTACTTGTCTTCTCTTTGTTGTACAGCCCTCCCTGTGCCTCCCACCCCCTACATTACGTCTGCTAATCATAATGCCCCTTTTCCCCCCTTATCCCTCCCTTCTCACCCATCCTCCCCAGACCCTTTCCCTTTGGTAACTGTTAGTCCATTCTTGGGTTCTGTGAGTCTGCTGCTGTTTTGTTCCTTCAGTTTTTTTCTTTGTTCTTATACTCCACAGATGAGTGAAATCATTTGATACTTATCTTTCTCTGCCTGGCTTATTTCACTGAGCATAATACCCTCTAGCTCCATCCATGTTGTTGCAAATGGTAGGATTTGTTTCCTTCTAATGGCTGAATAATATTCCATTGGGTATATGCATCACATCTTCTTATCCATTCATCTACTGATGGACACTTAGGTTGCTTCCATTTCTTAGCTATTGTAAATAGTGCTGTGATAAACATAGGGGTGCATCTGTCTTTTTCAAACTGGGCTCCAGCATTCTTAGGGTAAATTCCTAGAAGTGGGATTCCTGGGTCATGGTATTTCTATTTTGAGCTTTCTGAGGAACCTCCATACTGCTTTCCACAATAGCTGAACGAATTTACATTCCCACCAGCAGTGTAGGAGGATTCCCCTTTCTTCACATCCTCACCAACATTTGTTGTTGTTTGCTTTTGGATGTGGCCATCCTAACTGGTGTGAGATGATATCTCATTGTGGTTTTAGTTTGCATTTCTCTGATGATTAGCGATGTGGAGCATTTTTTCATTTGTCTGTTGGCCATCTAAATTTCTTCTTTGGAGAAGTGTCTGTTCAGCTCCTCTGCCCTTTTCTTAATTGGATTATTTGCTTTTTGTTTGTTGATGTGCATGAGCTCTTTATATAATTTGGATGTTAACCCCTTATTGGATATGTCATTTATGAATATATTCTCCCATACTGTAGGGTGTCTTTTGGTTTTATGATGGTGTCCTTTGCTGTACAGAAGCTTTTTAGTTTGATATAGTCCCACTTGTTCATTTTTGCTTTTGTTTCCCTTGCCCAGGGAGATATGTTCATGAAGAAGTGCTCATGTTATGTCCAAGAGATTTTTGCCTATGTTTTTTTCTAAGAGTTTTATGGTTTCATGACTTACATTCAGGTCTTTGATCCATTTTGAATTTACTATGGTGTATGGGGTTAGACAATGACCCAATTTCATTCTCTTACATGTAGCTGTCCAGTTTTACTAACACCAGTTGTTGAAGAGGCTGTCATTTCCCCACTGTATATCCATGGCTCCTTTATCATATATTAATTGACTGCTTATGTTTGGGTTAATATCTGGACTCTCTATTTTCTTCCACTGGTCTGTGGGTCTGTTCTTGTGCCAGTACCAAATTGTCTTGATTGCTGTGGCTTTGTAGTAGAGCTCGAAGTTGGGAAGCGAGATCCCCACTGCTTTATTCCTCCTTCTCAGGATTGCTTTGGCTATTCAGGGTCTTTTGTGTTTCCATATGAATTTTAAAACTATTTGTTCCAGTTCATTGAAGAATGCTGTTCCTATTTTGATAGGGATTGCATTGAATCTGTAGACTGCTTTAGGCAGGATGGCCATTTTGACAATATTAATTCTTACTAGCCAAGAGCATAGGATGAATTTCCATTTGTTAGTGTCCTCTTTAATTTCTCTTGAGTGTCTTGTAGTTTTCAGGGTATAGGTCTTTCACTTCCTTGGTTAGGTTTATTCCTAGCTATTTTATTCTTTTTGATGCAATTGTGAATGGAATTGTTTTCCTGATTTCTCTTTCTGCTAGCTCATTGTTAGTGTATAGGAAAGCAACAGATTTCTGTGTGTTAATTTTGTATCCTGCAACTTTGTTGAATTCAGATATTAGATCTAGTACTTTTGGAGTGGATTCTTTAGGGTTTCTTTATGCACAAAATCATGTCATCTGCAAATAGTGACAGTTTGACGTCTTCTTTACCAATCTGGATGTCTTGTATTTCTTTGTTTTGTCTGATTGCTGTGGCTAGGACCTCCAGTACTATGTTGAATAGAAGTAGGGAGAGTGGGCATCCTTGTCTTGTTCCCAATCTTAGGTGAAAAATTTTCAGCTTCTCGCTGTTAAGTATAATGTTGGCTGTGGGTTTGTCATATATGGCCTTTATTAGGTTGAGGTACCTGCCCTGTATACCCACTTTCTCATGAGTTTTTATCATGAAAGGATGTTGAATTTTGTCGAATGCTCTTTTGGCATCTTATGGAGATGATCATGTGGTTTTTTTGTCCTTCTTTTTGTTGATGTGGTGGATGATGTTGATGGATTTTCGAGTGCTGTACCATCCTTGCACCCCTGAGATAAATCCCACTTGATCATGGTGTATGATCCTCTTGATGTATTTTTGAATTTGGTTTGCTAATATTTTGTTGAGTATTTTTGCATCTATGTTCATCAGGGATATTGGTATGTAATTTTCTTTTTTGGTGGGGTCTTTGCCTGGTTTTTGTATTAGAGTGGTGCTGGCTTCCTAGAATGAGTTTGGAAGTATCCCCTTCTCTTCTATTTTTTGGAAAACTTAAGGAGAATGGGTATTATGTCTTCTCTATATGTCTGGTAAAATTCAGCGGTGAATCCATCTGCCCTGGGCATTTTGTTCTTCGGTAGCTTTTTGATTACCGATTCAATTTTGTTGCTGGTAATCGGTCTGTTTAGATTTTCTGTTTCTTCCTTGGTCAGTCTTGGAAGGTTGTATTTTTCTAGGAAGTTGTCCATTTCTTCTAGGTTTTCCAGCTTGTAAGCATATAGATTTTCATAGTAGTCTCTAATAATTCTTTGTATTTTTGTGAGGTCCAATATGATTTTTCCTTTCTCATTTCTGATTCTGTTTATGTGTATAGATTCTCTTTTTCTCTTAATAAGTCTGACTAGGGGTTTATCTATGTTGTTTATTTTCTCAAAGAACCAGCTCTTAGTTTCATTCATTTTTTCTATTGTTTTATTCTTCTCAATTTTATTTATTTCTTCTCTCATCTGTCTTATGTCCCTTCTTCTGCTAACTTTGGGCCTCACTTGTTATTCTTTTTCCAATTTCAGTAATTGTGACTTTAGACTATTCATTTGGGATTGTTCTTCTTTCCTTAAATGGGCCTGGATTGCAATATGCTTTCCTCTTAGAACTGCCTTCGCTGTGTCCCACAGAAGTTGGGGCTTTGTGCTGTTGTTTTCATTTGTCTCCATATATTGCTTGATCTCTGTTTTAATTTGGTCATTGATCCATTGATTATTTAGGAGCATGTTGTTAAACCTCCATGTGTTTGTGAGCCTTTTTGTTTTCTTTGTACAATTTGTTTCTAGTTTTATACCTTTGTGATCTGAGAAGTTGGTTGGTAGAATTTCAATCTTTTTTAATTTACTGAGGCTCTTTTTGTGGCCTAGTATGTGGTCTAATCTGGAGAATGTTCCACGTGCACGAGAAAAATGTGTATCCTGATGCTTTTGGGTGTAGAGTTCTGTAGATGTCTGTTAGGTCCATCGGTTCTAGTGTGTTATTCAGTGCCTCTGTGTCCTTACTTATTTTCTTCTGGTTGATCTGTCCTTTGGAGTGAGTGGTGGGTTGAAGTCTCCTAAAATGAATGCATTGCATTCTATTTCCTCCTTTAAGTCTGTTAGTATTTGTTTCACATATATTGGTGCTCCTGTATTGGGTGCATATATGTTTATAATGGTTATATCCTCTTGTTGGACTGCCCCCTTTATCATTATGTAATTTCTCTCTTTATCTCTTGTTACTTTCTTTGTTTTGAAGTCTATTTTGTCTAATATAAGTACTGCAACACCTGCTTTTTTCTCCCCATTGTTTGCATGAAATATCTTTTTCCATACCTTCACTTTTAGTCTGTGTATATCTTTGGGTTTGAAGTGAGTCTCTTGTAAGCAGCATATAGAAGGATCTTGCTTTTTTATCCATTCTATTACTCTGTGTCTTTTGATTGTTGGTTTCAGGCCATTTACATTTAGGGTGATTATCGATAGATATGTACTTGTTGCCATTGCAAGCTTTGGATTTGAGGTTACCAAAGGATCAAGGGTAGCTTCTTTACTATCTAATCGTCTACCTTAACTCTCTCATTAAGCTATTATAAACACAGTCTGATGATTCTTTATTTCTCTCCCTTCTTATTCTTCCTCCTTCATTCTTTATATGTTAGGTGTTTCATTCTGTACTCTTTTGTGTTTCCTTCGACTGCTTTTGTGGATAGTTGATTTTATTTTTTGCCTTTAGTTAGTATTTGGTTGGCCTGTTTTCTTTGCTGTGATTTTATTTCTCTGGTGACATCTATTTAGTCTTAGGAGTGCTTCCATCTAGAGCACTCCCTTTAAAATACCCTATAGAGGTGGTTGGTTGCCTTGCCCTTCTCTGCTGCCTGTGCCGGTTACCCACACACCGGGAACCAACTCTGGGACAATCTCCCAAGCTGCCGTGGGTGGGGCCACCCTCAGGCTAGCCTAGAGCACTGCAGGGGGCGGGGGGAGTCACAGCCACACTGGGCATTGTCTCCTGTGAGAACAGTGCCCCTTCATGCCTTCTGGACCTTGCTCCAGCTTCTGCTTCCTGTGTCAGTTACCTGCACACCAGGAGCAGACTCTGGGACAATCTCCTGAACTGCCAAGGGCCACCCTTGGGCTAGCCTTAGAGCACTGTGGGGAGTTGCAGCCATGCTGGGTGTGTTCTCCTGTGAGAACGGTGCCCCTTCATGCCTTCTGGACCTTGCTCCAGCTTCCTCTGCCTGTCCCAGTTTGCTGTGCTCTGGGAGGAGACTCTGTGTGGTTTCCATGTGCAAGGCTGCTTTTCAACTTCTCTGCAGCTGTGGTGGGTCAGCCGGTTTGCTTGTAGCGCCAGCCGGGGAGATCAAGTGGCAGGCTGCTTATCGACGTGAGGGGCTTCCGGGTTGCTTTACCCCCCAGAGGGTTAAGGGGCTCAAATTTCCTCAAGTTCCCAGCCTGCCAGGCTGAGTGTGCTGGGACAATTTTGTTCAGCTGTTGAGCCCTTGTCCCTTTAAGACTTTTAAAAAGCACCCACTTGTCTTTTGTTGCAGGGGAGCTGGCTGTTGGGACCCGCTTGCAGTCTGTCTCGGACCCTACCCTTCCGTTTCTCTAATATCCAGCACACCATGCAATGTGCGTCTGTGCTCCCAGTGCAGATTACTAGGGTTGGTTATTTAGCAGTCCTGTGCTTCCACTCCCTCTCCACTCCCACTCTTTTCCTCCCACCAGTGAGCTGGGGTCCTGCCAGGTCATGGCTTTGTATCTTATTCCCTTCATGAGATGCTGAGTTCCTGCAGATGTAGATGTAGCCTGGCTATTGTACTGTACCCTCTGGTCTCTCTTTTAGGAATAGTTGTATTTGTTGTATTTTCAAAAATATATATGGTTTTGGGAGGAGATTTCTGCTGCTCTACTCATGCCGCCATCTTGAGCCAGAAGTCCCAAAAGTCTTGTGTTTTAATGATGTACGTTCAGAAGAAACAGAAGTAATGATGAGCTAGAATCTATTGAGATGTATTTGAAATATGGAATTAGAATTTACAAGCAGGATGTGTCTCAGGTTCATGCGAGAGTTGAGCAGTTAGTTGTAGCCAAAAGACACTGCCCATTTTTTACCTATGAAAACAGAAACATGTGGACTAAAAATTTGTCATTGCTGTTTTAGTTCTTATTAAAATTTACAATAAAGTTGTTTTACACTGTATCATTATTTCTGTATTATTTGTAAAATTACTTAAAATAAAAACACATAAAAGGATCCATTGGACTCAGATGGTAAACACTGATGAGTATTTTTCCTACTATAATGAGAAGTTTTAAACTAAGTTTAGGGAAACTACCACTTCCTTCCATCCACAATTCACCCTCTCCTACTCTATGTAGAGCAAACCTCAATGTTTAGGGTTTCTAGTCTTCAGAGCCATGCTACATGAAGGTAGCAAGGATGAATGAATCCAACAAACCTCTCCTGATTTAATCTACCCTAATAGCTCCTAAAGGCTCAATTATTAATACTCTCACATTGTTAATTCAACTCTACTTCTCCTTCATCCAATGAGGTAAGGGGGACAGAGAGGATGGCCCTGTTCATATAGGTATCAGAGGCTAAGCTCCTACAAAAAATACACACTCTGAAGTTCTCATCTATATGCTAATTATACCTCTCAAAAATTACTTGGGCTCCTTCTTAAAAATCAAAGCTTTTCATACACTGAAATGTCATCACATTTGCTCACCTTGGTGCTCATCTATCCTCTCTTCTGAATCACACAGATGCCACTGTACACACTTCATTTTTATCCCTCACCTGTATTAGAATATAATTGTTCTCCATGCCTTCTTACATCCCCCTCCAACTAACTCTCTGGACTATCACATAAACTGGAAACCCTTAAGTGACTCCCTGCTTAACCCTCCCATGTTATCTTTTAATATTACTCAGGATCATTTCTCGTTTCAACGTTACCAAGCTGTCCAAACCCACTATGATTTCTATTTCTCGTAGCTCATGCTGTCTGCTTACCAGACCCTTCTTTCTTCATTAGATGAAATTCCATTCATTCTTCAAAATATTCTTTGGTTGTCTCCCCTATGAAGCTCTCTCTGACCTCTATTCTCTTTAGATTCTCTTTATCTTATTATACCCCTATTTTGTATCTACCACATCATACTGCAATTACATTCCTATTTCTTTTTCCCTACTAAACTGAATTCCAGTATGGCAAGTATGTCAGGAATTCCCAAGACCACATCCAGGTTCAGCGATTTGCTAGAAGGATTCACAGATTCAGTAGACAATTTTATCAACAAAGGGAAAAGGCACCTGTGTAGAAGTCTGGAGTAAACCAAGTACAAGCTTTTCAGATCTCCTATTGGAGTGGTGCAGTATACAATTACTCCAGTAATAAATTCTGACAACAAATGCAAAGTATTATGTTATCTACCAGGGAGGCTCATTAGAGACTCAGTGCCCAAGGCCATTACTGCAGGCTAGTTGTGTAGGCAACCTCTACCTAACACATACCAAAATTCTAGACTCTTATAAGGAAGGCAGGTGTTCGGTATAAACCAAACTGCTTGTACAAACAGTTCAGGCACAACAAGCCACTCTTATCATGCAAGGAAAGTTTTACAGCTGTGTTTATGAGCCAAGTTCCCAGATGCCAGCCAAGGGCCAACCTTGCTAGCGGCCTTTCTAATGATAAGCAGTCTCAGATGTGTTGTTAACTCTTTTCCTCACAATAGGAATCATATTTTAGGTTTTTTATCCTAAATGTCAAAGCCTTGTAGAACACCAGGTAATTAGTAGCAATGCCATTGAACTGAGGCAAATCTTCTTAAAGTAAAAAACTATCATAAGAAATTGATCAATAATATGTGCTAAGTTTGTCATAGAATTATTTATAAGATTAAGCTAATGATGGTAATTATATGATGGAATATCGTAGACACACTACAAATCATGATATGGGAAACATCTGTGATTATATCAGCAAAAATGTAGGTTAGTTATATAGCACACAAAATATGATGTCAAATACATTTTATTTATATTTAGTAGAGTAGTTCTCAAACTTTTTGTCTCAGGACCCCTTTACACTCTTCAAAATTAAAGTACCCCAAAGATCTTTTGTTAATGTGAATTATATGTATGCTTATTTACCATATAATTAAAACCAAGAAACATGTAAGATGTTTATTTAAAATTCACTAAAAAACAAAGTCCATTACATGTTAACATTAGTAACATTTTATTAAAAATTACTATATTTTCTAAAAAAATTTAGTAGTGTGATATTTGATCAAATCACTTTAATTAAAATCTGGCTTAATAAAAATACAGCTGAATTCTCATATCTGCTTTGGCTATTCTCATGAAAGTAAAAAAGGCAAATAACCAAGTAACTTATCAGTTGTTATTACAAAAACAGTCTTAATTTCATGAACCTCCTGAAGGGTCACAGAAATCCTCATGTCCTTGGACCACACTATGAAAATAATCAGTACAGAAAAATAAAAGAAAATATACCAGAAACATTAACACTGCTCTAACTGCTATACTCCACTGATTAGCACTTTAAGATTTCTGTGCATTCACATTCTAAGTAAGACTGATCCGTTCATCTCTTTTATTCTGCTATTCTTGTCTACTACCGGTTCAAAGCTCCAAAGCACCTTTATCCATGTACTTCATCAAACAATGGAGTCTAGAACTGGACAATTACTCATATCCCCAAAAACTAACTGGCAGTCTTTCTAAAGCAGCAAAAAAAAATTCAGTTATCTAATGTTCAGTAATAGCCCAGTGTTCTCAATTTAGTTTCCTCTGTTAGCCATGAATAATATCCTTTCAGAGTTAAGAATACATCAAACACAGATTCCAGACAAACTATGAGCACAGCACAAGCTTAAGAAGCTTTCTGACCTGGAAAAATTAGGTAAGGAAATGGATGCTAGCCAACTAAGCTGAACATACAGTAATTCTGTACCAAGTCCAAGGGCTAAATATGCCAACTTTTATAAACAAGAAAAGCTGCCTACCCACTTGGCAGAATCTAGGTATATTTTCTAGCCCCTCTTTTGGTTCTATGTTAATATTATGCCTTTAATTGTAATACCTCAGATAGTAAAGACTTCTTTTTTTAAGAAATTCAATATGACAAAAACTTGTTGCCATGATTTTATGTCTTATGTATTTATAGCTGAAAGGACCCTTGGTGTATTTGGTTCTCAAACTTGTCTGCATATCAGAATCACCCAAGGAAACATTTTTAAAATGCCTGGGGACTTCTAGCTTCTGGCATATTAGACTGAAGAAGTCCACAAGCTCTGTCCCCAAAAAGCAACTGTAAAGCTAAGAGTCAAAAACAACCAAAAATATACAGCAAACTCAAGAGTGTTTATTTATGAAAACTACTGCACTTCAGGTCAGAACAGCATAAATATGTGAGTTTCCAAGAGCTTCTCTCATCCTTTCTCAGCTCTACCACTTCAGAAGTTCAACAAGGCAGGGGCAGGCCTGCAAACCAGAAGATTCACTGCCACTGCCAGAGGGGACTCATTTAACGTGGAGTGTTGCTGGTCAGTGGCAATCTCAGAGGCAAAATAATAGGTAGGGCCAGCAGCTCTGCTAGTGAGGGTGCTGTTATATTTGGATCAAGCAATGAACTGGAAACCAAGCCAGAGACTCAACAGAAAGTTCCAGGGAATGAGATAGCTATTGGGGGTTAAAAAGTTCTTCACACATCCCTGGTGGACTGGAGGCTATGGTCATGCAAACCAGAAACCAGAGCAGGCATGAGCTACCCACACGCGTCTGGCTGCCAGAACCCATGCATGCACAAAGAGGAACTGAAAAAGAGGCCAGAGGAAAGCAAAGCTGGACAGACTAGAAAAGAGCCTTAAGTGTGACTGGGATTGAGAGTCCACATGTACCCATCCACAAGCAGAGAATGGAGCCTTACTGGCTCAAAGTATTTGACTACAACCTCTGAACAATGTTCAGCTAAACACTATGCAATGCACAGGTGCAAACCCTCTAAGAAACCAGGCTTGAAAACAAAAACAAATCAAAACAAAAGTGTAGAGACATCAGTAGTCATATAATGTGGGAGAGACAGAATTGGAAGATTTAGTCAAGATACTAAACAAATGAGCAAATGAAACAACAGACACTACCTTCAGGAGTAAAAAGTAAAAATCTACAGTTACATCAATATCTAATATATAGAGTAGTCAACAAAAATTGACAAGATATGCAAAGAAAAAAGAAAGTATGACCCATACTCAGGGGCAAAAAATAAAAACCAGTCAACAGAAATAGGCTCTGAGTGTTCCCAGATGTTGGACTTAGCAGATGAAGACTTCAAAACAGCTACCATACAAGAACTAGATAAAAACAAATTTAAAGAATTAAAGGAAAGTATGAGGGAACTGATGTAATGAATAGAGAAAATAAAGAGAAATTATAAAACAAATGAAAACTCTGGAACTGACAGTTATAGAAACTAAAATGAAAAATCACTAGAGAGACACAACAGCAGATTTCCAATGGCAAAAGAAAATCAGTGAACTTAAAGCTAGATCAACAGAAATTATTCAGTCAGAAAAACAGAGAGAAAAAGATTGAAAAAAAAAACTGAAGAGAGCCTCAGGAACAACCAGAAGGAAAGGACAGAAATAGCGGTAGGAAAAAATATACAGAAAAAGTAAAGGCTTTGCACAAGCTAGGAATAGAGGGGGACTTCCCCTACTTGAGAAAGAACATCCACAAAAAAATCTATGGCTAACATCACACTTAAAGGTGAGAAACCAGATGCTTTCCCTCTAAGATCAAGAGCAAGGTAAGAATGTCTGCTCCAACCATTCCTATTCAACATCACACTGATAGTCTTAGATAATGCAATAAAATAGGAAAAGGAAATTAAAAGTGTACAGATAGGGAAGAAAGAAATAAAAGTATCTCTTTGTTTGCAGATGATACAATTGTCCATGTAGAAAATCCCAAAGGTCAATAAAAAACTCCTGGAAACAACAGGCAATTACAGCAAGGTTTCAAGATACAAGGTTAATATACAAAAACCAATTGCTTTCTTATACACCAGCAATAAACAGTCAGGATTTGAAATTAAAGACACAACACCATTGAGAGAGGATTAAAGATGGCGGGGTGAGAGGTGAGATAGAGGCTTCCTCCTAAAACCGCATATAACACAAAAATATAATTAATTCAACTAAGCTGGAAACAGCAACAGGAAAGAAGGCTACACCAGACTGCATACACCTGGAGAAAAGAACAGTCCTCACGGAACAGGGTAACATACCAAAGCCATGACCCAGCGGGACCCAAGGGCTTCCCCCACTCCAGCTCACCAGCAGGAGAAAGAGAAACGGAGTGGGGAAGGAGTGGAGGCCTTGGACTGCTGAACACCTAATTCTGGAGATCTGCTCTGGAAGCACAAATCTACATTGTATGGTGCTCTGGTGATTAGTGGGGTTGGAAAGCTAAGCCAGGCAGAAGGTCGGGAGAGAAGATTTCCAGCCACTTGGGGAAAACAGGGATCCCTATCTGGCTGCTCTGGGACAAAAGAAAGGCAGGCAGTCTGAGAGACTTCTTAACAGTGAGAGGGCTGCTAAAGGGGCAAGGATTGCAGAGCTTATTTCTCAGGAGAAAAGGCAGGTAGACAAAATTGAGAAGAATAAAACAACAGAAAGAATCAATGAAAGCAGGAGCTGGTTCTTTGAGAAAATAAAATAGATAAACCCCTAGCCAGACCTATCAAGAAAAAAAAAAGAGTCTACACACATAAACAGAATCAGACACGAGAAAGGAAAAATCACTACAGACACCACAGATGTACAAAGAATTGTTAGAGAGTACTATGAAAATCTATATGCTAACAAACTGGATAACCTAGAAGAAATGGACAACTTTCTAGAAAAATACAACCTTCCAACGCTGACCTAGAAAGAAACAGAAAATCTGAACAGACCAATTACCAGCAACAAAACTGAATTGGTAGTCAAAAAACTACCTACATGTGTGAAACAAATACTAACAGAATCAAAAGGGAAAACAGAATGCAATGCATTCTTTCCCTAAGAACAAAATCTTGGTCCAGATGGCTTCATGGCTGAATTTTATCAAACATTTAGTGTAGACCTAATACTCATCCTCCTTAAAGTTTCTAGAAAGTAGAAGAGGAGGGAATACTCCCAAACTCATTCTATGAGGCCAGTGTCATTCTAATACCAAAACCAGGCAAAGACACCGCAAAAAAAGATAATTACAGACCAATATACCTTATGAAAATAGATGCAAAAAATACTCGACCAAGTATTAGCAAACCAAATTCAAAAATATATATACATATATATCAAGATCATCCACCAAGACCAAGTAGGATTTATTCCAGGGATGCAGGATGATACAATATTAGAAAATCCATCAACATCATCAACCACATCAATAAAAAGGACAAAAACCACATGATCATCTCCATAGATGCTAAAAAAGCATTCGACAAAATTCAACATCCATTCTTGACAAAAACACTCATCGAAACGTGTATAGAGAGAAAGTACCTCAACATAATAAAGGCAATATTATGAGAAACCCACAGTCAGCATATTACTTAACAGTGAGAAGCTGAAAGCCTTTCCTTTAAGATTGGGAACAAGACCCCTGTTTGCAGAGGACATGATATTGTACATAAAAAACCTTAAAGAGTCCAATCCAAAACTACTAGATCTAATATCTGAATTCAGCAAAGTTGCAGCATACAAAATTACTACACAGACATCTGTTGCATTCCTATACACTACCAATGAACTAACAGAAAGAGAAATCAGGAAAACAATTCCATTCACAATTGCATCAAAAAGAATAATACCTAGGAATAAACCTAACCAAGGAAGTGAAAGACCTGTACTTCGAAAACTACAAGACACTCATGAGAGAAATTAAAGAAGACACCAATAAATGGAAACACATCCTGTGCTCATGGATAGGAAGAATTAATATTGTCAAAATGGCCATCCTGCCTAAAGCAATCTACAGATTCAATGCAATCCCTATCAAAATACCAACAGCATTCTTCAACAAACTAGAGCAAATCATTCTAAAATTCATATGGAACAACAAAAGACCCCGAATAGACAAAGCAATCCTGAGAAGGAAGAATAAATCAGAGGAATTATGCTCCGGACTTCAAGCTCTACTATAAAGCCACAATAATCAAGACAATTTGGTACTGGCACTAGAGCAGAATAGACCAACGGAACAGACTAGAGTGCCCTGATATAAACACAAGCATATATGGTCAATTAATATATGATAAAGGAGCCATGGATATATAATGGGGAAATGACAGCCTCTTCAACAGCTGGTGTTGGCAGAGCTGGACAGCTACATGCAAGAGAATGAAACTGGATTATTGTCTAGCCCTATACACAAAGTAAACTCGAAATCGATCAAAGACCTGAATGTAACTCATGAAATGATAAAACTCTTAGAAGAAAACATAGGCAAAAATCTCTTGAATATAAACATGAGCAACTTTTTCCTGAACGCTTCTCCTCGGGCAATGGAAACAAAATAAAAAATGAACAAATGGGACTATATCATGCTAAAAATCTTCTGTCCAGCAAAGGACACTATTGGCAGAACAAAAAGGCATCCTACAGTATGGGAGAATATATTCATAAATGACATATCTGACAAGGAGTTAACATCCAAAATAAAGAACTCATATGCCTCAACACCCAAAAAGCAAATAACACTATTAAAAAATGGGCAGAGGATATGAACAGACATTTCTCCAAAGAAGAAATTAAGATGGCCAACAGGCACATGAAAAAATGCTCCATATCATTAAGTATCAGGGAAATGCAAATTAAAACCACAATGAGATATCACCTAATGCCAGTTAGGATGGCCAACATAGAAAAGAATAGGAACAATAAATGCTGGCGAGGATGCAGCGAAAGCAGTACACTCCTACACTGCTGGTGGGAATGTTAACTAGTTCAACCATTGTGGAAAGCAACATGCAGGTGCCTCAAAAACCTAAAAACAGAAATACCATTTGACCCATGAATCCCACTCCTTGGAATTTACCCAAAGAATACAATTTATCTGATTCAAAAAGACTTATGCACCCCTATGTTTATTACAGCACTATTTACAATAGCCATGATATGGAAGCAACCTAAGTGTCCATCAGTAGATGAATAGATAAAGAATATGTGGTACATATACACAATGGAATACTATTCAGCCATAAGAAAGAAACAAATCCTACTATTTGCAACAACATGGATGGAGCTGGAGGATATTATGCTCAGTGAAATAAGCCAGGCGGAGAAAGACAAGTACCAAATGATTTCCCTCATTTGTGGAGTAACGACAAAGCAAAACTTGAAGGAACAGAACAGCAGCAGACTCACAGACTCTAAGAAGGGACTAGTGGTTACCAGAGGGGAGGGGTGTGGGAGGGCAGGTGGGGAGGGAGGGAGAAAGGGATTGAGGGGTATTATGTTTAGTACACATTGTGTAGGGGGTCACAGGGAAGACAGTGTAGCACAGAGAAGGCAAATAGTAACTCTGTGGCATCTTACCACACTGATGGACAGTGACTGCAATGGGGTATGGGTAGGGACTTGATAATATGGGTAAATGTAGTAACCACATTGTTTTTTCATGTGAAACCTTTGTAAGAGTATATACCAAAAATACATTAATTTTAAAAATACCATTTACATTAGCACCCCCCAAAATTAAATATTTAGGTATAAATCTAAAAGACATATACAAGATCTACAGGCAAAAAGCTACAAAACTCTCTGAAAGAAATCAAAGATCTAAATAAACAGTTATTTCAAAATGTCATTTCTACCCAATTTAATCTGTAGGTTAAGATATTAGCTATTCCCAACTTAATCTACAGAGAAAAATAAATAAAATCAAAAGTTAGTTATCTGTAAAAATCTTCCCAAAGAAAAAAAACCCAGGCTCAGAGGGTAATGAATGCACAGTTAGTTCAACATCAATCAATTAATACAATACATCATATTAATAGAACTAAGGACAGAAAACATGTATTTCAATACATACATTAACAGCATTTGACAAAATTCAACATTCATACATGATTTTTAGAATTCTGTAAATTCATATCATACATAACAGGAATAAAGCAAGCATGTCCAGTCATGTCATTTATATTCAACAATGCTCTGGGGTTCTAGCCAGTACAAGAAAGAAAAGGGGGCAGGGAGGAAGAGAAGACAGGAAAAGAGGGTGAGAGAAAGAGGAATATAAAAGTTTTGAAGTCTCCCAAGGGGTAGGGGAATGGGTAATATACCAAGAATATAGGACTCATCTCAATAGCCACAGAGGCTGCTGGAAGACAGTTGAAGGCATGTCTTAAAAATTCAGAGGGAACAACTTTTCCACTTAAAATTCTTTACCCAACCATAAATTAAGTGTGAAACTAGGATTTTAAAATATTCAAAGACATACCTATTCAGGAAGCTACTGGAGAATGTGCTCCAGCAAAGCAGAGTAAAACAAGAAAAAGAAAAACTCAGAATCTGAAAAAAGGATACCCCCCTCCCCCACCGCCAAGAGGGAGACAAAGGGGACTCCCAGGATAATAGTAAAGGGCAGTCCCAGAAGACCATTCTGAAAGAGGCCTAGAGTACAACCAGTCCAGACTGGAGAAAGATGGTACCTTTCAGGAGGGAACTAACTGGAAATAAAATAAAATTGATAGATTATCTGGCATAGTAAAGCATTTGTAGAAAACTACTAATGGACATATGGCATAGAGAATCAACTGGGAAAAAAATAGACATGCAGCAAATTATATGAGAAAATAGACAACTATTAATACCAAGAAAAACAAAATGTTATACAATTAAGGAAAGGTACAAGTGCAATACCTGGTTCAAAAGTAAGATTTATTTACTCAGTCACAATAAGGTGTATATGGAGTAATAATTTAGCTAGAAACAGTTATGTAACTATATTGGAAGAATGAGAACAAGGAATAAGAGCTAAACTTTCATCTAAAATATGAAGTCCATACATGATGTCTAAAATTTTTTAAAAATAGTAGTATGCACATATATGTACATACACATGTCCATACAAATTATATATAATTTACAAATATGGCAACATCAAAAAGAGCAGCCAAAAGACTTGAAAATAGCTCCTTCTGGGAAATGAGACTGGGAAAATAGAGAAATGAAGCTGGATACTGTTCTTTCAAGATACACTTTCAGTGTTATCAGATTTGTTTTCAAATGTGAACATATTTTACTTTAATAAAAATTGTACTTAATTTAAAAGCACACAACACAAAAACAGATTAGCAATAATACGGCTTTAATTGAAGCACCTAGAAAACAGAACCAGAAGATCCACTCTGCTTGATAGGGGTACCAGAAGAAACAAACATAAAAAAGTCACGATTATAAACTCAGGGGAGCTGAGAGCTTTATGAAGAGGAGAGTGAGAGGTACCAAGCTGCCACACCCTGGGAGATACTGAGAGAGGCCAAAGGTATTTCTGTACAGAGTTCCAAGACCAGTTCTAGGCCATCGTGGTGCACATGTGACATGCTGGCAGGGAAGTGTCATGAAGGGTCAAAAGGACGGCAAGAGATATTGGAGAGCTGAGGCATTTATGCTGGAACCTACAGGACAGGGAAAGCTGTGGCAGAGTTAGGGAAGGAACATTTTCAAGAATAAAGATGACCAACAATTTAGGGTTAATATTAAGTACTCAGAATGGTGATAACTTTAGAAGATGAAGATAAGCCAGATCCTGGAGACCACTGAGGCGGCAGGATGAGAAACAAAGTCATACATAAAACTGGTCTGTCCTCCGGTTCTCCAAAAAAGAAATACAGATGGCCAACAGACACATGAAAAGATGCTCCACATCGCTAATTATCAGAGAAATGCAAATTAAAACTACAATGAGGTATCACCTCACACCAGTAAGGATGGCTGCCATCCAAAAGACAAACAACAACAAATGTTGGCGAGGCTGTGGAGAAAGGGGAACCCTCCTACACTGCTGGTGGGAATGTAAACTTGTTCAACCATTGTGGAAAGCAGTATGGAGGTACATCAAAATGCTCAAAACAGACTTACCATTTGACCCAGGAATTGCACTCCTAGGAATTTACCCTAAGAATGCAGCAATCAAGTATGAGAAAGATCAGTGCACCCCTATGTTTATCGCAGCACTATTTACAATAGCCAAGAATTGGAAGCAACCTAAATGTCCATCGATAGATGAATGGATAAAGAAGATGTGGTACATATACACAATGGAATACTACTCAGCCATAAGAAAAGGGCAAATCCAACCATTTGCAGCAACATGGATGGAGCTGGAGGGTATTTTGCTCAGTGAAACAAGCCAAGCAGAGAAAGAGAAATACCAAATGATTTCACTCATCTGTGGAATATAAGAACAAAGGAAAAACTGAAGGAACAAAACAGCAGCAGAATCACAGAACTCAAGAATGGACTAACAGGTACCAAAGGGAAAGGGACTGGGGAGGATGGGTGGGTAGGGAGGGATAAGGGGGGGAGAAGTAGGGGGGTATTAAGATTAGCATCCATAGCGGGGTGGGAGAAAGGGGAGGGCTGTACAACACAGAGAAGACAAGTAGTGATTCTACAACAGGTTGCTACGCTGATGGACAGTGACTGTAAAGGAGTATATAGGGGGGACCTGGTATAGGGGAGAGCCTAGTAAACAAAGTATTCGTCATGTAAGTGTAGATTAATGATTAAAAAAAAAAAAATGCAGTTCCTATGTGGTGACCTCTAATGAGTCCTACACAAGGGTATAAAGGGCATATAAAAGTGTAGGCAAAGGGTCTGTTTGTGTTTATACAGAGGATCAAAGCCTAATTTGGCTACCCCGAAAATGAACTAAGAAACGATATGAAAGAGAACTTCCAACATCAGCACTCTCGGGAAGACTCATGCCAGAAGATGATCATCAAAAAACCCCAACAAAGATCCACGCACTGGTACAGCTGTAGATGCACTCATCCCACCAGCTCCTGGACTTGCCATGGGAATGAAGGAGATATCTAAGCTGGCCTGTGCATACAGTAAAACAACAAACTTGACTGGATCTATACTGTTGGAACTCAACCAAGAATTAGGAGAAGTGCAAATTGTAGCGCTCCAAAATCTTACAACTACAGACTATTTACTGTTAAAAGAACATATGGGATGTGAACAGTGCCCAGGAATGGGTTGTTTTAATTTGTCTGATTTTTCTCAAACTATTCAAATTCAGTTAGATAATAACCATCATATCATTGATAAGTTTTCACAAATGCCTAGGGTGCCTAACTGGTTTTCTTGGTTTCACTGGAGATGGCTGGTAATTACAGGTATGCTTTGGTTATGTAACTATACTCCTATTATGTTAATGTGTGTGCGCAATTTAAGTAGTAGCTTAAAATATATACATGCTGAAGTTACTCTACAAGAAGATATGTCAAAGAAATAATCAATCTTCCCATGTTTTCTCCCGCCTGCTACTTCTATAGCTTTTCTTCTTCCTTCCTAATTACAACGAATTCTTAAATAGAATTCGTGCCTCATATCAAATTTACCGAGTATCATAACTCCTCCAAGTGGTAAAGATACCTCAAGACAAATGCTGGGCATAGAAGCCACAGGGCATAAATATGCAAAGAAATAAAAAGCTAACCATTTCAAACAATAAGGCTTCTCTCTCACTTACCAACTTAACATTTCCCTGTATGGCCCCAGAAGATGACTGGTTAGCCAGAGACGGGTAAGATTCCTCAAGGGAGGAACAACCTAAGACAGGCACAGTCGCAGGGGGGTCATCAGGTGAGAAATTGGGGATCAACAGAGGTGAGGCTTAGAACCTCACCCCCCCTGTTCTGAGAGAAATCTTCTGCATATGTGGATGTTTTATTGCCCTTGTCTAGCTTGGATTAACACATAGTCTACAGGCACACACCTGATCATCTACATTTGCTCTCTTACAACACTAAACTATGTTTTCTACCTTTATGTTGTATCTACCTACCACTTCAGCATCTTATTAAAAATAATAAAGAGAGAAATGTGGTATCCACATATAAATCAAGTATAAAAATCAAATGTGTATTCATATTTGAACTGACTGTTTATAGTTCATAATGCATGAGCAAAACCAAAAGTTTCTGTGATGACTGCCCTTGTACTGTTCACCATGTAACTTATTCACTATGTAAGAATTTGTTCTCCATGTAAGAACTTGTTCGTTATGCTTCAGAAGATTGGAGACTGACGAAAATTAGGCTTGGGGTGGATTAATGATTGTGCATTGAGCATTGACTCCCCTATACAGAATTTTATTGTTGTTAACAACCATTTGATCAATAAATATGAGAGATGCCCTAACAACAACAACCAAGAAAAAGTACACACTTCCAATAGTAAAATAAATAAGCAACCGGGATGTAATGTATAGCATAAGGAATATAGTCAAAATATTGTAACAACTTGGTATGGTGATAGCTGGTACTTAGAATTATCATGTATATAAATGTTGAATCACTGTATTGTACACCTGAAACTAATGTAATGTAATACTGTGTGTCAACTACCCTTCAATAAAAAATAATTATCTAAAAAAAAAAAAAAAAAAAAAAAAAAACTGGTCTGTCCTCATCCTGCACAGCCTCTCAGCAGCATTCTGTGATTGATTACTTTTCTCCTGGAAACACTTCCCTCATTTCTTTTCTTTGGCATTACAATTTCCTCATATTTTTCCTCCTTCACTAATTGCCTCTCCTCCTCTATTTGACCTCAATGATGGAGTGTGACAGGCTCAATCCTCTTATCTCATTCATTTCCATGACTTTGAATTGCATCTATATGCCAATAATACCAACATTTGTCACTTCAGCCTAAGCATCTCCAATTCCCCACACCTACTGATGTCTATCTCCTCCATGCTCCCTACACTCCGCCTTACCCACCTGACCCACACAGACCTTATACTTTTTCAACACATCAAGCTAATTCTTATCTCAGGACTTTGACACTTGCTTTTCTTACTGCAGGGACTCCTCTTCACTCTACTCTGAATTCTTCTCATTTAGGCCTCAATTCAACTGTCACCTCCTCAGAGAGGCCTTCTCTGAGTACCTGTATCTAAATAGCCCTTATTCCCTCTTCAATCATTCTCCAACACATTACCTTGTCTTATTGTCAGTATTCACTGCTACTTGAAATAATCTAGTCTGATTAGTTGCTCAATTATTATTGTGTAACTCCCAGTACCCCCCTTAGCATCTCTATAAATAAGTCTGTGACAGCAAGGATGTCACCTATCTTGTTCACCACTATATTGCTAGTGGCCTGTACATGCTCAACAAACACTAGATGAATGAAAAAGTTAGCTGAAAAGAGGAAGAGGAGCAATATGAAGAAATCCACCTACAAATCAAAGAGCACTGTGCCAATAAACCAAGAATAGCCTGTGACTAGGATTACTAAATTTCCCTCAAGATCTAATTCATTACTGAATTAGGTTATGCACTAACTAAAAAAGACATTGTTCAGTGACTCCACTATAGCTTAGCATGTTAACTTCTGGATAGTACATCAAACGAACACAAGAGGCACAATTCACATGCAGGAAGAAACTTCCCTTATCGAAGATCATAAAGGACACATGGAGTATCCTATTTCTCCTTTATCTTTAATCTTAGTTTTCTGATGGAAATCCAAGTCATCTTTATTCTTGCACCCAATAAGGTTTGAAAGGGCAGCTCATTTTCTGTAAGAAAGTTTTATTACCTTCCTAGCTGTTAATTGGCACACTAAAAGGTAACTTCCTGTCACTACTGCTTTAGCAAATGCTTGCCACCACTCAGGAAATATTTCCCCTCGCCTTGCTGTTTCTACTTCCTTCTTAATTGCAATACTGTGCCAGTTTCCTGTGTCTGATTAATTAATGCACTGGATAAGGCGCTCTCTCAGGTATACAGGTTCACAGCTATTCTGAATGACGGTTCTAGATCACTGCAAGTTTCATTTCCC
The DNA here is from genome assembly GCF_030020395.1 of Manis pentadactyla. Taxonomy (NCBI): domain Eukaryota; kingdom Metazoa; phylum Chordata; class Mammalia; order Pholidota; family Manidae; genus Manis; species Manis pentadactyla. Next base: position 153,344,240 of record NC_080020.1, on the reverse strand, counting down.
AGCACAACTGAATCACAGTGTCCCTGTTCTTCCCTGAACATGACCAGTCATTTTCTACCATTTGTCTTTCACTTCACTACTGGGGGAACTACATCTTTGCTTAGGACGGTTCCAGTTTACAACTGTTACCCCAGCATAATTGGTAACAGCGCTCCCTCTACTCAAGTGCCTCAGTTTGGATCACTATACCAGTTAAGGTATATGATCACCCTAAGTAAGAAAAATAGTGTCCTTTAAAAATATTGTCTGTAGTCACACAACTGAATACTGATCATGAAATAGTCTGAAATGAAAATCAACTGACAATAAAATTCCTACTACTAGATATCAAGAACTAAAAGTACCCAAACACTAAATATAAGGAATATAATTTGAATACTGAAGACTGATAAAAATAATAGAAAGATTTTGATACCATGTCCTAAACATTATCTATCACGTATGTAGGGACAAAAAGTCATGTCTACCATGCTATGACCTAAGCCCTTAAAGACAAACTTTTGAATGAAAATGCAGAAGAACTTAGACCAGAATCTTGCTAGGAACCAGACAAAAGAATGGTGTAAAAAGTGCCTCTAGAGTGATGAATCTCAGTATTGGAGGAGTGGGGACTCCAGGGTGTGTACCTCCCCAGAAAACATTGAAATGATTTAAGTAAAAAAAGCAGGATGTCTTTATACATACAGAACAATACTTGCATAGTACTATTGCATATAGCATAATGATATTTGTGTGTTTAACACACAAAATTATACATATATATGTACACATATTAATTTATTGATATTTATACACATAATCAGTGTATAAAAATAAACTCAAAAAGTACACAAACATGATATGGGGTGACTCAGTGAAGGGAGGGGGGCAGAGGTGAAAAATGGGCAGGAGATTATAGGTAGATTGCCATGCTTTATTAAAAATGAAAAGATAAGTAAAATGTAGGAGGGCTACTTCTTTATTATTCTGTATACTTTCTCTGTATTTTTCTGTATGCTTTTATATTTTTTAAAATGGGGTAGGGTGGGGGTGGGGACATAGTATCTGTCCTTAAGAAGCTCACTGTCTAGACTCAATCTGGATTTAATTCATTTTTGCTGCCTGCCAGCAACCATTTTTTTAACAAGCATGCTCACAAAGTGTCTGTCCCCAAATGTCAAACTCTGTAATGTGCAGTATACATCTTTTGGCCCTTAAAAAAACAAAAACAAAAACCCCGTTTGCCTACATTTGCCTTCTAGCACTTCTCCTAGTGTTTGAAAGTCCTCCATGTAACAGTAGAATAAGAGGCAAAAACAAAAACATAAACTAAAAACAAAAAAAGTCCCAAGAAAGCTACAGTGACTTTCCAAATTCAAAGAGCAAGCTACAAGAAAACCAAGGTCTCTAAGACTTTTATTTCTCCCCAGTGATAATACTGTCATCCTCAAGACAAGAAAACCACCACCAGCCTTTCAGAGTTTTAATAACTCACCCTTTCACTTCTGAAAAGGGATCATTACCTACTACTCCAGAGTAAGGCTGGTCATTTGTAATCTCTGGAGTTCTTTCTGGATCTGCTCTATGACTTAATCTAAATATTTAAACACCTGTTACAAGTAAAACATTCCATACATATCATGAGATATGCCTGGCCTTCAAAATGACTCACTTAAAAAAATGGTTTCAGAGTGACCAAAGTCCCAACTGCAAACCTACCTTTTCTAACTACCTGGCAGTTTTTTGCCAGCTGCCTTAGGTTTACTCTAATCAATCCTGTTACAGACCAAAATATATGTCAAGCCTATGACATCCTCCTCTGACAGTAATTTATGCAATGTGAAGGTTATTTCCATGATAACAATTGACAACAGTCTGCTTTTTAGGTCCATAATAAAAGGGAAACATACTGAACTTGACACAGTCATTGATAATGAGTTTTAACTAAAAACCACTAAATTTATAAGTGGCCTCCTCTGCATCAAAGCAATAAATCTAAACTCCTGAAGTCTAATCTTTTTTGTAATTATTTCTAGGGAGAAAATGGTTATATCTGTCCTAAACTATGGCATATATTTTGCTGGGAAGACAGTATAATGGTCGTACTCAGTAACAAAACAAAAATCCATCATTGCTCAATTTAATGCACACTTCTTCCAGTGATACCAGCAACCATTGATAAAGATTCTTCGATTAAAGGGAACTTTGCTAGAGTGCACAACAGACTATTTGCATGACTTAAGTATCCTTTAACTAACAGCAGGGTGAACTGACCTTTTCTCTAAAAACAATCAGGTTAAACTAGATTTTTGCTAAATTTCTTACAAATAGAAACTTCATACATTTACAAAAATTTGCAACATAAACAAATAGGGCTCGAATATGATTAAATATTACCAAAGAAAATACAGTTTTAGGAAAAGCATATGAAAAAGTCACACTAGATGACCTCAAAATGAGGCTTCCAGAGGCTCTATGGACACAAGATGTCACTTAGGTCACATCACTCCTGTGTAAGAGGCAGTGGGCAGTCTGTATGAGCTGCTTCTGTTAGTTTGTCACGGCATCAGACACACCTGGGCCCAGATCCTGTATTCTATTATTCTCCAGTCATTGAACAGAGTAGGATTAAGTAATTTATTAATTGCCTGAGCATCTTCATGCCACACCGGGATTTAACACTCACCTACTTCCCTAGGGCTGTTGTGAAGATGAAATGAGACCACAAATGCAGAGACAGTCAACAAAAAGTATTCTTTATCATTCCCAAGTACCATCCTCTGCTTATTTTCAGTTTTGACAATACAGGCTTATTTCTCCTGAAATGGCAGGAGTACATAGCATTAACAGAGGTCTAATTAGTCTTATTATTTCTCTGCAAAACTGCTTCTAAACAAAATATGACTGTACCACTGAATGAAAGTAAAAAGAAGTTAAATAGGAATGGATATAAGATTTAGAGGGGTGTTGCAGAGTTACACAAGAGACAACCTGAGATAAATGCAAAGTATGAGAGGAGGGAAAAAAAAGAAAGAAACTTTATACCACAAGTCTTGAAGGCCTGGATTTTAAGATCAATCTCCACTGGCTTAATGAAATAACAATATGATACCAGGGAAAAATCTATCACAACAGCAAGCTACTAGACATATCCAGTTTAGGGATATTATATTTCCTGGAACATTCACCTCCTTGTTCCATAATCATACACAGGATTTGTGAAGAAATTAAAAAACAATTTTTTTTGGTACTTTGAAATAACAATCAAGGTACCAACAGAAGTTTCTCTACAAAGAAGCTTACCAGGACTAACAAGAGGTAAATTCAAGTAACAACTGGCTATTTGCCACTGTGTGAAGAAAGAGATAAGCTAGTAGGCAAACTCTTTTCCTCTCTCACACCACTTTTCACATTTTCCTTTAAGTAACAAATCTCAGGCTGCCCAGTTTCTCTACAAAACTCCAAATCCATTGGAACTCCTCTTTAAAGAGTGGGAGTTCATCAACATTGAAAAATGTCTTAGTGATCAATGAAATATCATACAGAAAAAGTAGGGTATGGCAATATGATCAGTTAAACAGGAAAAAAACAACCAATGACCTTTCCTAAGAACAGCAGCAACCCTTCTGTCCATCACTAAGCCTCATGGGCACTCAAATTTTATTCTCTAACTCCTACCAAAAGGAACTAGGATTCCTAAGGCATAGTTAATTCCATAGCTTCTGATAAGAAATAAAAAAGCCCAGGATGTGTCTGGAAGCATGGGGATAGGATAAAAAAGCAAGGATTTCAAAGATGTCAGGAAGAGCCCTAAAGGGATAGAAAAAAAGACTAGAAGGGCCTCCAGTAGACAAATTGTGACAATGTGAACATTTGAAGGAAAACAATTATATTTAGTGGATATAAATATATCATAAATATACTGAAAAAGATAAAAATAAAATATTTTTTAAAAGTTTGAAATGCAAGAAAAGGTAAAAAATAGAGTATGTTCGATTTCTGTTAATTTAAATAAGTATAAGACTGTCAATATACTTGAGTATTTGTTTTCTCTAATAAGCATTCGTGCTTATAAAGTATAGATATAAACTTGTATCTATCTGTGTATACCAAGAAGTGGGGAGAAAGGAGAGATTCTGTGCAAGTCCAAGAGTTTCAGAACAAAGAAGTGTAATAAGAACAGGAGGAAAAAATAATCAGAACAATGGTCACACAAAGAAACTGGATAAAAAAAGAATATTCAATGAGCTGTCCTAAAATGATCAAGCTCCTAGTATTAGTTGCTGTTAACCCAAGTGACCATAAATGCTATGCAGATGTAATGCTGTCCCTAATGGGAAAAGGGTGTCACTACCTCTTGTGTGTCCTTTCTTATGATCCAACTAAATATGCAGGCCCACCATTCTACATCTCAGATGCTGAAATTAAAAGCTTGTTTGGGTCCACGTGCAATATTCATTGTCTCAAGAAGGTTGATGCTTTTGAAGAGCGACATAAAAGTTGGGGAATTGACTCCATTGTTGAAAAGTTGTATCTATTTACAGAAAAGTAAACAGGACATAATTAAAAGCAAGTAATAACCACATGTTTTTTGAGCTTTGGGGCAACTGAAAATTATGTTATGGTGTGAAACTATAAAGGGTGACTTTCAAAAACAATTGCTCACAAATCTTATCACAGATCTTTGCTCCAAAATGCATATAACTTTTTAGGAAAACACTTATGTCAATGTTAGAGTAGCTACCTTTAGAATGGAGAGCATGATTGTGGGTGAAAGATTCTACCTGTGTGTTTTACTTACAGATTGTAAGAAATGTTTGGAATCAGCATTCCTTGTATAATTAAAAATAAAAGAAATACAGTGTGTATACTTTAAAGAAGTACTATAGACATAGAAAAATTGGTATTCTTTGTTCTCTGTATGTAATTTTATATGTAACAGGATCAAGAGACAAATTTTTAAATTAAATATATCATTGTATATGGAACAAACTATTTTTCCCAAACTGTAAAAATAAACTTTTTAAAGAAAGAAAAAAATAAAATGATCAAGCTCCTAGACTAGATCCCATCTCTTAACAGAAGAAAACTCTAGGTAGCCTTCTAATCAAGAGAGTAATAAAGTAGGCTTAAGTTTGCAACTGTCTTTACCAGGGTCAATATAGTGATGAGAGAACAATTAAGAATCCTATTCCAAGGGAAAATACCAGCATGGAAAAAACTCAAATCTATATAAACAGCATGAGTTTAAAGGCCCTTATGAGACTAACAAGTTTAACTGCAAACAAAGGACCCAACTAGATAACAAGCAGTCCAGATTTAAATCATCTTGGGAGAGGCAATCAGTCCCCTGCCCCATTCAAGAATCTCTTAGTCAACAGCCCTTATCATGTTCTGCATGAGTGGTGTCAGCAGACATTCACTTTTCTTTTCTGGCCTGGTGAGATTTTTAAAACCTCAGAAAGGAATAAAAATAAGAATTAACATAATCTTAGGCAAGTTCAGAAATAAGACATGAATGAAGCCCATAGTATTGATAATTCAGAAACTAAAGTTTAAATATAAACATGGTAGTTAAGTTTTGCAATATTTGTACTTGTCTACTAATTGAGCTGTTTGAAATTCAAAAGAATCAGTTGTACTTTTAAGCAAAATTATGAGAAAAAAGATGTGTATGTTCACATATATAAGCACCATGTCATCTCCTACCAAAAAAAATTGTACCCAAGTCTAACAAAATAGGCTATTTTATTAGAAGTAAAATTTAGGATAAAGTATTAAGACAATGACACTCTTCATCATAAACTCCTCCCTAGCCCTTCAGGATCTCTCACCACCTTTAGTGCCATCACATCTGCCCTATCATACCTGCTTCTGACCTCACCGGAACTTCCAGTCCCCAGATCCCTCTTATTCCCCCAGTCTATTCCTTCTCTCCTCCCATCCTATATGCATCTGGACCACTGGTCCACCAGTTCAAACACTCTCACCCATCAGGTCAAATGCTACCACCATTCAAGTCTTCTGCCACCTGCACACACCGTGGTTCAATTCAGCATCACCTTCTCCATTACTGCAAGGAATCCTTTTATCCTCCTATCAAATTTCTATTTATCTTTCAGACCAACTCAAATGTCACTTCTTGTAAGAAGCTTTTCCAGAACCCCTTATTAGAGTGAACTATTTTTACCTCAATGCTATCACAGCCCTGTGTCCACAACACTATGAAAGCATAGGTATACGTATTCTCATTACTGGTCTTGCCCCTGAAAGTTACCCCCTGCAAAGGGCAGGTTTTGAGTCTTAATCATCCTTGCCTTCCCATCACTTAGTACAAGATGGGAAACACAGCATTCAGTAAATGCTGTGAAAAAGCAAGTAGAAAAGCTCAATGCAAACCGCAATACAGGAATGAAGTCCAAGACCTAGTCCCTCCAGAGAAGAATCACAAAAGTAAGAATTTTTAAATTCTTTTTGAAAAGATGTTGCTGATACAGCAAATTCTGGATAAAATGACCAAAGAATTATGTACCGACACACACCAACAACACGCTAATTGTTCTCCCTCCGAAGTCTGTTCCACAAGTGCCCACCTTGTGACAATTCACAGAGCTGTACACTTACAACTGTGCACTTTTTATATGCATGCTATACTTAGATTAAAACATTTACTTGAAGAAAAGAAATTATTCTGAAGGCAATGAATATTAAAATCTTTTGAAATGAAGATGAATATACACATGCCAACACCCTGTCCCCTGGGTCAGAAAATCATATATCATCTCAGCTGTGGAGAAAATAAAAATCCTGGCATGTGACTACTTACTACTTTTCAAAATGGAAAAATAAACTTTAAAAAATGATATTGATTGCAATTTGTTTTAAGTTACTATCTAGCTTTCTGTTGAAAGGTATAGAATAGAGATTCTAAAAAACTGTCCTACTTTTTACTGTTAGGTTTTGAAAACTAAATATTAATATGTAAACAAACTACATTTTAGCAAAAAAGAAATAGCCTCTACTTCTCCTGAATAAGTTATTAAGTTAAAATGTTAATCAACTATATTCCTAGACTTTCATGTTTACAACAGAGGTGGCAGCTATAATTTTCTCCCAAAAAATTAAGTTGTTGATTTCCTATGGTTTGGATAAGAAAATAAAGCTAAAATTAAACTGAAAAAAAAAAAGACCAACCCTGTAAACTAGATTTCCAATATTCAAGACCCAGAACAATGTCTAGAAGAAAATATGCACCAAAAGAAAGAATACTGAAAGAATGGGTATATGCCTAAAAACCTAAATGCCCCCAAAGAGGAGAGTAGTTAAATTATAGTCCATCCACAAAGTGGAGTATTATGAAGTTGTAAAGAAAAGAATGAGGAAAATCTCTATGAACTGATAATGGAAGGATTTCACAGGATACACTGCTAAGTGGAAAAGCAATGTGTAAAAAAGTACGTATAGTACGCTACCCCTCACTTAAGAAAGAAAAGGATATAAGGAAATGTTCATGTGTGTGCTCAATTTGTGTAACAAGAAATATAGGAAGGATGAAACAGAAAATAAGGAGAATACCTACAAGGGAAAGATGGGAACTGGGTAGAAAGAAGGGTGGAATGGAAATGGGGTAGAAGTAAGGAAGAACCTTTCTTTCAGGATACCTTTTTATACAGCTAAGTCTCAGAACCAAGATCATGTTCACATATCCAAAATGCAAATGATTACAACTCAACAGGACATGGGGGAAGCCCAAAAGAGAATATAAGCAGTAATAAATGGACCTATGTGTATTATAAATGAACATCACAACCACACTGAGGAGGAAGTGACTAACACAAGAAATAAGCTAAGTAATTTTGGAAAATGGCATTCGACTATGTAAGACTAAATACAGAAAGAACTGTGCACAAATACTGTAGCCTAATAATTAATTTACTTTTCACTTAAGAACAGGTGAGCAATTCTGGAACTATTGTATGTATATACTGAGCAAATAAGCAACTATTCTGGGATACTAACAGCCATGTTTTCTACTGTCAGGGACAGGGTGTTATAAATAAAGAAAAGGGGAGACTATAGTATTGGATGAAAATTAGAGGGATCAGTATGAACTGCTGGTGTTTTTTTTTTAAATATATAGATGGATATAGAAAAACTCACACATAGTTCCTTGTACTGTCCACTGAGAGGGACAAGAAGTGGTAGGAGAATTGTGGATCTAATGAAGATATAACCCTGTAATGTACACATCAGCAGCTAATCTGGAAGAGAGAACTGGGGAAAGAAAAAATTTATTTAAAGGTACCCAATTTGATTAGATAAGTTTGTAGCAGAATTTATGTTCCACTGCATAAACAACAGAACAATCAGCCAGCAATTAGTATAGTGCTCAATGAATCAAGGAGTGGAAGAGAACCTTACCAGTAATAAAGGTCATCCCAGGATGATTGTGGGCACCCCCAAAACAGTGCCTTCCTGAGGAGCAACAAGAGAGACTTAGACTTGAGGAAGTGAGGAGGAAGGAAGAGGTCACTATAATAATCCACCCAGTCATTAAACAAGCACATAATAACAAGACACCCATCTCTCTTGTGGAAGAGGGCATGTATGTGGAAGTACCCAGTGTTACTAAAATATATCATCTAAAATGCCTAGGTTCCCAGCAGCAGACTCACAGACCCAAGAATGGACTAACAGTTACCAAAGGGAAAGGGACTGGGGAGGATGAGTGGGAAAGGAGGGATAAGGGGGGAAAAGGCGCATTACAATTAGCACATATAATGTAGCGGGCCGGGGGAGACATGAGAAAGGCAGTATATACAGAGAAGACAAGTAATGATTCTATAGCATCTTACTACACTGATGGACAGTGACTGTAATGGGGTATGTGGGGGGGACTTGATAATAGGGGGAGTCTAGTAACCATAATGTTGTTCAAGTAATTGTACATTAACAATATCAGAATAAAAAAAATAAAAATAAAATAAAATGTCTAGTTTCCAACAAAAAATTGAGATATGACAAATCATAGGAAAGTATGACCCATGCACAAGAAAAAAAGTAAGACATCACTTAAGAAACTGCCCATGACTGCAAGTAGATGTAGGATTTGACAGGCAAATATTTCAAAGCAATCATTTTAAATATGCTCAGAGAGCTAAAGAAAAACTTCACTAAAAAGTAAAGGAAGGTATGACAATGTGGCATCAAATAAAGAATAGCAATAAAGAGAGAAATTTTAAGAAAGAACCAAATGGAAATTCTGGAGTTGAAAAGTATACTAAGATAAGTTTAAGAATTTCACTTTAGGCATTTGACACTAGATTTGAACTGCCCAAAGAAATAATCAGCAAACCTGAAGACCATTCAAGAGAGATTATGTAAGCAAAAAAAAAAAAAGAGAGAAAAAAAGAACTTGAAGAAAAATGAAGAGAATCACAGAGAAATCTGGGATACCATTAAGCACAATGTCAATATGTAATGGGAGTAACAGAAGGAGTGAAGAGAAAGGTGAAAAAAATATACTCAAAGAAATAATGACTAAATACTTTCCAAAGTTACTGAGAAACAATAAACTACATATCTGGGAAGCAAGACCCACAGACAGACATATCATGGCAAAAATGATAAAAGTCAAACACAAGAAAATCTTGAAAGCAACATGAGGAAAATGATGCATCACTTCACAAGGGAAGCCCAACAGAGTAACAGCTGACTCCTCAGCAGAGATAATGGAGGCCAGAAGGCAGTGGGATAACACAAAGTGCTCAAAACAAAAAAACCAAAACACCAAAAACCCTGTCAACCAGAAGTTCTACAACCAACAGAGCTATTTAAGGCAAAATTCTCACATTCCAAGACAAAAATTGGGATAATTCATTGTTAGCAGCCTGCCTTAAAAGAAATACTAAAGGAAGTTCATCAGGCTGAAAGGGACCCCAGACAGCAATTCAAATCTGCACAAAGAATACCTGCAGCTATGTAATAATAATAGATGCTATTATTGCATATTTTCTGCTTTCCTTCAACTCATTTGAAAAGAAAATGTATAAAGTGATATGTATATAATGTACTGTTGACTCTATAGCACATATATTTGCCAGTAACAGCACAAAGGAGGTAGATGGGAATAAAGCTGTAATGTGCTAAGGAAATAACAGATGGTAAAATTATAATAATGTATTGTTGGGTTTTTAACATTAACAGATGTAATGTGTGTAACAATACCACTCAAAAACAGGAGAAAGGGAACAGAGCTACATAGACATAGCATGTCTATATATTACTGGAACTAAGCTAGTGTAAATCTGAGGCTGATTATGGTACACTGAGATGTATATGGCAAACCCTAGAACAACCTCTAAAATAGGCTTTAAAGATAGTTTAAAAAGTCATTAATGAAATTAAAACGCTACATTAGAAAATATTCAATGTTTAAAAACAAAGGTGAAGGAGGAGAAGAACAAAAAAGACATGAGATATATGAAAAACAGAAAGCTGGCAACTGTAAACCAAACTATCAGTAAGATTAAACGTGGACTGATAAATAGTCCAGTCAAAAAGCAGACACTGTCACACTGAATTTTAAAAAAAAGTATGATCCAACAATATGTAAATTTAAAGATACAAATAGATTGAAGAAAAAGAAAGAATGGAGTAACACATACTGTTCAAGCTTCAAGCAGAAACCACAGGAAAACTAGAGTGGTTGTACTAACATCAAATAAAATAGACTTTAACAGGGGTGGAGCCAAGATGGTGGCGTGAGTAGGACAGTGGGAATCTCCTCCCAAAAACATATATATTTTTGAAAATACAACAAATACAACTAATCCTAAAAGAGAGACCAGAAGACACAGGACAACAGCCAGACTGCATCCACACGTGCGAGAGCCCAGCGCCTGGTGAAAGGGGAAAGATACAAGCCCTGGCCTGGCGGGACCCAAGCGCCCCTCACCCCAACTCCTGGCAGGAGGAGAGCAGTTGGAGCGGGGAGGGAGAGGGAGCCCAGGACTGCTAAACACCCAGCCCTAGCCATTCGCACCAGAGTGCAGACACAGTGCATGCGTGTAGGGCTGGAAAACTAGGGAAACAGGGCAGTAAGACCTCTTAGCAGGTCTCGAAGCTGATGCCCCTGTGATAAAGAAAAGTGAGTGCTTTTTGAAAGTCTTAAAGAGACAGGGATGCAACAGCTGGATGGAAACAACCCAGGTCACAGTCCAGCAGCTGGAAATTCCAGGGAAACCCAGGTGCACTAACCCCCCGGGCAACAGCTCTGAGACCCCTCATGGAGGTAAACAGCCAAACAGCCCCCTGTCCATTATCCCTCCGGGATGCGGCCATAGCAGAGAAGCAGCCTGTGGCTGGCCACACGCTCAGCAAGGGAGCTTCCTCCATACTGGCCGGGCAAGACACAAAGACCCAGTCTACACGCAATTGCCCAACACAAGCCACTAGGGGTCGCAGTTGTCCCAGTAAAGAAAGGCCAGTAGCAAGTGGAAAGTTTGGCTCTCCCAGCCGACAGTCAATAGCACCTGTCAACATGAAAAGGCAAAAAAATTTGATCCAGACAAGACTAACCCAGACAGCTTCAGCATCTGCTACATCTTCCCCTGAGAAGGAACCTGGGGAGATAGATTTAACCAGTCTTCCTGAAAAAGAATTCAAAACAAAAGTCATAACCATACTGATGGACTTGTAGAGAAATATGCAATAACTAAGGAAGGAGAATACAGAAATAAAACAAGCTCTGGAAGGACTTCAAAACAGAATGGACGAGATGCAAGAGACCATTAATGGACTAGAAAACAGAGAACAGGAACGCAGAGATGCCGATGCAGAGAGAGATTAAAGGATCTCCAGGAATGAAAGAATTCTAAGAGAGCTGAGTGACCAATCGAAATGGAACAATATCCACATTATAGGGGTACCAGAAGAAGAAGAAGAGAGAAAAAGGGATACAAAGTGTCTTTGAAGAAATAATTGCTGAAAACTTCCCAAAACTAGGGGAGGAAATGGCCTCTCAGATCACAGAGGTACACAGAACTCCCATGACAAGGGATCCAAGGAGGGCAACACCAAGACACATAATAATTAAAATGGCAAAGATCAAAGACAAGGACAAAGTATTAAAGGCAGCCAGAGAGAAAAAAAAGGTCACCTACAAAGGAAAACAAATCAGGCTATCATCAGACTTCTCAACAGAAACCCTACAGGCCAGAAGAGAATGGCATGATATACTTAATGCAATGAAACAGAAGGGCCTCGAACCAAGACTACTGTATCCAGCATGAATATCAGTTAAATATGAAGGAGGGATTAAACAATTCCCAGACAAGCAAAAGTTGAGGGAATATGCCTCCCACAAACCACCTCTACAGGGCATCTTACAGGGACTGCTCTAGATGGGAGCACTCCTAAAAAGAGCACATAACAAAACACCCAACATATGAAGAAGGGAGGAGGAGGAATAAGAAGGGAGAGAAATAAAGAATCATCAGACCGTGTTTATAATAGCTCAACAAGCGAGTTAAGTTAGACAGTAAGATAGTAAAGAAGCTAACCCTGAACCTTTGGTAACCACAAACTTAAAGCCTGCAATGGCAATAAGTACATACCGTTCAATAATCACCCTAAATGTAAATGGACTGAATGCACCAATCAAAAGACACGGAGTAATAGAATGGATAAAAAAGCAAGATCCATCCATATGCTGCTTACAAGAGACTCACCTCAAACCCAAAGACATGCACAGACTTAAAGTCAAGGGATGGAAAAAGATATTTCATGCAAACAACAGAGAGAAAAAAGCAGGTGTTGCAATACTAGTATCAGACAAAACAGACTTCAAAATAAAGAAAGTAACAAAAGATAAAGAAGGACATTACATAATGATAAAGGGCTCAGTCCAACAAGAGGATATAACCATTATAAATATATATGCACCCAATACAGGAGCACCAACATATCTGAAACAAATACTAACAGAACTAAAGGAGGAAATAGAATGCAATGCATTCATTCTAGGAGACTTCAACACACCACTCACTCCAAAGGACAGATCCACCAGATAGAAAATAAGTAAGGACACGGAGGCACTGAACAACACACTAGAACAGATGGACCTAATAGACATCTACAGAACTCTACATCCAAAAGCAACAGGATACACATTCTTCTCAAGTGCACATGGAACATTCTCCAGAATAGACCACACACTAGGCCACAAAAAGAGCCTCAGTAAATTCCAAAAGATTGAAATCCTACCGACCAACTTTTCAGACCACAAAGGCATAAAACTAGAAATAAACTGTACAAAGAAAGCAAAAAGGCTCACAAACACATGGAGGCTTAACAACACGCTCCTAAATAATCACTGGATCAATGACCAAATCAAAATGGAGATCCAGCAATATATGGAAACAAATGACAACAACAACACAAAGCCCCAACTACTGGGGGATACAGCAAAAGCAGTCTTAAGAGGAAAGTATATAGCAATCCAGGCATATTTAAAGAAGGAAGAACAATCCCAAATGAATGGTCTAATGTCACAATTATCAAAATTGGAAAAAGAAGAACAAATGAGGCCTAAGGTCAGCAGAAGGGGGGACATAATAAAGATCAGAGAAGAAATAAATAAAATTGAGAAGAATAAAACAATAGCAAAAATCAATGAAACCAAGAGCTGGTTCTTTGAGAAAATAAACAAAATAGATAAGCCTCTAGCCAAACTTATTAAGAGGAAAAGAGAGTCAAAAGAAATCAACAGAATCAGAAACGAGAAAGGAAAAATCACGACGGACCCCACAGAAATACAAAGAATTATTAGAGAGTACTATGAAAACCTATATGCTAACAAGATGGAAAACCTAGGAGAAATGGACAACTTCCTAGAAAAATATAACCTTCCAAGACTGACCCAGAAAGAAACAGAAAATCTAAACAGACCAATTATCAGCAACGAAATTGAAGCGGTAATCAAAAAACTACCAAAGAACAAAACCCCCGGGCCAGATGGATTTACCTCGGAATTTTATCAGACATACGGGGAAGACATAATACCCATTCTCCTTAAAGTTTTCCAAAAAATAGAAGAGGAGGGAATACTCCCAAACTCATTCTATGAAGCTAACATCACCCTAATACCAAAACCACGCAAAGACCCCACCAAAAAAGAAAACTACAGACCAATATCCCTGATGAACGTAGATGCAAAAAAACTCAACAAAATATTAGCAAACCAAATTCAAAAATACATCAAAAGGATCGTACACCATGACCAAGTGGGATTCATCCCAGGGATACAAGGATGGTACAACATTCGAAAATCCATCAACATCATCCACCACATCAACAAAAAGAAAGACAACAACCACATGATCATCTCCATAGATGCTGAAAAAGCATTTGACAAAATTCAACATCCATTCATGATAAAAACTCTCAGCAAAATGGGAATAGAGGGCAAGTACCTCAACATAATAAAGGCCATAGATCATAAACCCACAGCCAACATTATATTGAACAGCGAGAGGCTGAAAGCTTTTCCTCTGAGATCGGGAACTAGACAGGGATGCCCACTCTCCCCACTGTTATTTAATATAGTACTGGAGGTCCTAGCCACGGCAATCAGACAAAACAAAGAAATACAAGGAATCCAGATTGGTAAAGAAGAAGTTAAACTGTCACTATTTGCAGATGACATGATACTGTACATAAAAAACCCTAAAGACTCCACCCCAAAACTACTAGAACTGATATCGGAATACAGCAAAGTTGCAGGATACAAAATAAACACACAGAAATCTGTAGCTTTCCTATACACTAACAATGAATCAATAGAAAGAGAAATCAGGAAAACAATTCCATTCACAATTGCATCAAAAAGAATAAAATACCTAGGAATAAACCTAACCAAAGAAGTGAAAGACCTATACTCTGAAAACTACAAGTCACTCTTAAGATAAATTAAAGGGGACACTAACAAATGGAAACTCATCCCATGCTCGTGGCTAGGAAGAATTAATATCGTCAAAATGGCCATCCTGCCCAAAGCAATATACAGATTTGATGCAATCCCTATCAAATTACCAGCAACATTCTTCAATGAATTGGAACAAATAATTCAAAAATTCATATGGAAACACCAAAGACCCCGAATAGCCAAAGCAATCCTGAGAAAGAAGAATGAAGTAGGGGGGAATCACACTCCCCAACTTCAAGCTCTACTATAAAGCCATAGTAATCAAGACAATTTGGTACTGGCACAAGAACAGAGCCACAGACCAATGGAACAGACTAGAGACTCCAGACATTAACCCAAACATATATGGTCAATTAATATTTGATAAAGGAGCCATGGACATACAATGGCGAAATGATAGTCTCTTCAACAAATGGTGCTGGCAAAACTGGACAGCTACATGTAGGAGAATGAAACTGGACCATTGTCTAACCCCATATACAAAAGTAAATTCAAAATGGATCAAAGACCTGAATGTAAGTCATGAAACCATTAAACTCTTGGAAAAAAACATAGGCATAAACCTCTTAGACATAAACATGAGTGACCTCTTCTTGAACCTATCTCCCCGGGCAAGGAAAACAACAGCAAAAATGAACAAGTGGGACTATATTAAGCTGAAAAGCTTCTGTACAGCAAAAGACACCATCAATAGAACAAAAAGGAACCCTACAGTATGGGAGAATATATTTGAAAATGACACATCCGATAAAGGCTTGACGTCCAAAATATATAAAGAGCTCACATGCCTCAACAAACAAAAAATAAATAATCCAATTAAAAAATGGGCAGAGGAACTGAACAGACAGTTCTCCAAAAAAGAAATACAGATGGCTAACAGACACATGAAAAGATGCTCCACATCGCTTGTCATCAGAGAAATGCAAATTAAAACTACAATGAGGTATCACCTCACACCAGTTAGGATAGCCAACATAGAAAAGACAAACAACAACAAATGTTGGCGAGGCTGTGGAGAAAGGAGAACCCTCCTACACTACTGGTGGGAATGTAAATTAGTTCAACCGTTGTGGAAAGCAGTATGGAGGTTCATCAAAATGCTCAAAACAGACTTACCATTTGACCCAGGAATTCCACTCCTAGGAATTTACCCTAAGAATGCAGCAATCAAGTTTGAGAAAGACAGATGCACCCATATGTTTATCGCAGCACTATTTACAATAGCCAAGAACTGGAAGCAACCTAAATGTCCATCGGTAAATGAATGGATAAAGATGTGGTACATATACACAATGGAATACTACTCAGCCATAAGAAGAGGGCAAATCCTACCATTTGCAGCAACATGGATGGAGCTGGAGGGTATTATGCTCAGTGAAATAAGCCAAGCGGAGAAAGAGAAATACCAAATGATTTCACTCATCTGTGGAGTATAAGAACAAAGGAAAAACTGAAGGAACAAAACAGCAGCGGAATCACAGAACCCAAGAATGGACTAACAGATACCAAAGGGAAAGGGACTGAGGAGGGTGGGTAGGAAGGGAGGTAGAAGGCGGGGGAAGAAGAAGGGGGGTATTAAGATTAGCATGCATAATGGGGGGGTGGGAGAAAGGGGAGGGCTGTACAACACAGAGAAGACAAGTAGTCATTCTACAACATTTTGCTATGCTGATGGACAGTGACTGTAAAGGGGTTTATAGGGAGGACCTGGTATAGGGGAGAGCCTAGTGAACATAATATTCTTCATGTAAGTGTACATCAATGATAACAAAAAAAAAGGGGGATTACTCCCTGATAGGATAAAACTAACTGTAAATCAACGATTAATGCATGCTTTAAATATCCTTAATTTTGATCACTTAAAGGGTGTCAGATGATCGGCTATAAAGGTACAATTTTCTGATAATATTCCTTTCTCTTAATAAAAAAAAAAAAGCAGTTCCTGTGTGGTGACCTCCAATGAGTTCTACACAATGGTATAAAGGGCATATCAAAGTGTGGGCAAAGGGTCTGTTTGTGTTTATACAGAGGATCAAAGTCTAATTGGGCTACCCAGAAAATGAACTAAGATACGATATGAAAAAGAACTTCCAACATCAGCACTCTCTGGAAGAGTCGTACCAGAAGATGATCATCAAAAAACCTCAACAAAGATCCAGGCGTTGCTACAGTTGTAGCTGCATTCATCCCACCAGTTCCTGGACTTGCCATGGGAATGAAGGAGATATCTAAGCTGGCCTGTGCATACAGTAAAACAACAAATTTGACTGGATCTATACTGTTGGAACTCAATCAAGAATTAGGAGAAGTGCAAGTTGTAGCGCTCCAAAATCTTACAACTACAGACTATCTACTGTTAAAAGAACAAACAAGATGTGAACATTCCCCAGGAATGGGTTGTTTTAATTTGTCTGATTTCTCTCAGGTTGTTCAAGTTCAGTTGGACAATATCCATCATATCATAGATAAATTTTCACAAATGCCTAGGATGCCTAACTGGTTTTCTTGGTTTCACTGGAGATGGCTGGTAATTATAGGTCTGCTTTGGTTATGTAACTGTATTCCTATTATGTTAATGTGTGTACACAATTTAATTAGTAGTTTAAAACCTATACATGCTGAAGTTACTCTACAAGAAGATATGTCAAAGAAATAATCAATCTTCCCATGTTTTCTTCCATCTGCTACTTCTATAGCTTTTCTTCTTCCTTCCTAATTACAACACTTAAATAGAATTCATGCCTCATATAGAATTTACCGAGTATCATAATTCTTCCAAGTGGTAAAGATACCTCAAGACAAATGCTGGGCATAGAAGCCACAGGGCATAAATCTGCAAAGAAGTAGAAAGCCAACCTTTTCAAAGAATATTTCTTCTCTCTCACTTACCAACTTTACATTTCCCTGTATGGCCCCGGAAGATGACTGGTTAGCCAGAGACGGGTAAGATTCCTCAAGGGAGGAACAACCTAAGACAGGCACAGTCGCAGGGGGGCCATCAGGTGATAAATTGGGGATCAACAGAGGTGAGGCTTAGAACCTCACCACCCCGTTTTGAGAGAAATCTTCTGCATCCGGGGATGTTTTATTGCCCTTGTCTAGCTTGGATTAACACATAGTCTACAGGCACACACCTGATCATCTACATTTGCTCTCTTACAACACTAAACTATGTTTTCTACCTTTATGTTGTATCTACCTACCACTTCAGCATTTTATTAAAAATAATAATAATAAGGGAGAAATGTGGGATTCACATATAAATCAAGTATAAAAATCAAATGAATATTCATATTTGACCTGATTGTTTATAGTTCATAATGCGTGATCAAACTGAAAGTTTCTGTGATGACTGCCCTTGTACTGTTCACCATGTAAGAACTTATTCACTATGTAAGAATTTGTACTCCATGTAAGAATTTGTTCGTTATGCATCAGAAGATTGGAGACTGACGAAAATTAGGCTTGGGGTGGATTAATGATTGTGCATTGAGTATTGACCCCCCTATACAGAAATTTATTGATCAATAAATATGAGAGATGCCCTCACAAAATATATGTATATATATATATATATATAAACACACTTCCAATTGTAAAATAAATAAGTAACCAGGATGTGATGTATAGCATAAGGAATATAGTCAAAATATTGTAACAACTTGGTATGGTGATAGCTGGTACCTAGAATTATCATGTATATAAATGTTGAATCACTGTGTTGTACACCTGAAACTAATGTAATGTAATACTGTTGTCAATTACCCTTCAATAAAAAAAAAAAAAAAAAGAATTTGTTCACCATGTAAGAACTTGTTCATTATGCTTCAGTAGATTGGAGACTGACGACAATTAGGCTTGGGGTGGATTAATGATTGTGCATTGAGCATTGAGTCCCCTATACAGAATTTTATTGTTGTTAACAACCATTTGATCAATAAATACGAGAGATGCCCTCTCAAAAAAAAAAATAGACTTTAACAGAACATCAAAGCACATAAAGCAAAAACTGCCAGAAATGAAGAGGAAATTAGACTATTCTATAACAGTTGGAGACTCCATGCCTGTGAGCAAGAGCAACAATCATCTTGCCAAATCTGCTAACTGATGGATCACCTTTACTCTCCCTTTCCTTTGGTACACAGTATTCCTTAGATAATATTCAGCTTGGAACAATTAACATTGTTCCCTGGGGCAGGACTCCTTGCTCTGAATTCCAGAAATAATACTCAGACACCCAGCCCCTGTTCCCCTGCACACGCAGGTGGCCACCCTGCACACAGACTCTTCCTCCTTGCCTTCCCCTGCATGCAGACCATTTCTCCTTACTTCTCTAACATTAGCTTCCCTATATCCAAAGTGTTGTAGGAAATCCACACATCCTGCAGTCACCCAGGACAAGCTTCTCTAGGTAAGATCCCCACAATAAACCTCTATAGAATTCAAACTGGATTCATCAACTTCTCTATTTGGTCTCACAGTCCCTTCAGCCTTCAGGGGTCAGTTTGTTTATACTTCTCCCATGTAGAACACTTCAATATATGTTCAATAATAAATAGAACTAGATAGAAGATCACCAAGAAAATAGTACACCTGAATAGCACTATAAACCGTTGGACCTGAGAGGTACCTATAAAACACTCCACCCAACAACATAATACACATTCTTCTCAAGAGCACATGGAACATTCTACAGGACAGATATATGATAGGCCAAAAGACAAATCTATATAAAGAATAGAAATGATATAAAGTATGTCTCCTGACCACAATGGAATGGCATTAGAAATCAATAACTGGGGAAAATCTGGGAAACTCACAAATATGTGGAAATTAAACAACATTGTTCAAATAACCAATTAGTTAAAAAAAATTAAAAAGAAATCAGAAAACACTTTGAAATGAATGAAAATCAAGATAGAACATAACCAAAACTTATAGGATGCAAGTAAAGCAGTGTTTAGAAAGAAATTTATAGCTATAAACGTATACATTATAAAAGAAGGAAGACCTCAAATCAATAATCTTACCTTCCATGTTAAGAGACTAGAAAGAGAAGAGCAAATTAAGCCTAAAACAAGCAGAAGGGAAGAAATGATCAAGATTAAGGCAGAAAGTTATAAACAGAGTATAGAAAAATAGAGAAAATCAAGAATCCAAAAGCTGGATCTTTGAAAGATCAATAAAACTAACAAACTTTTGCTAATTTGACCAAGAAAAAAAAGACTCAAACTACTAGAATCGGAAGTGAAAGGGGAGACATTACTACTGATCGTACAAAAAGGTTTATAAATGAAGGTTGTGAACAACTGTACCCCAACAAATTAGATAACTTAGATGAAATTGGCAAATTTTTAGAACAATACACACTACATAAATTTACTTGAGAAGAAATATACAATCTTCTTAAAAGACCTATTAACAAGAGATTGAACCAGTCATCAAAAACTACCCACAGAAAAAAGCTCAGGCAGGCCCCAATGATTTCACTGTTGATTCTATCACCCATTCAAAGAATACCAATTTTCCACAAACTCTTCCAAAAAATAGAAGAGGATGAAACACTTCCCAAATCATTCTATGAAGCTAGTATTACCCTGATATCAAAATCTGACAAATACCTTACAAGAAAACTACAGACCAATATCACTTAAGAATATGGATGCAAAATCCCCAACAAATACAACAATCTAAAAAAAGAATTATACACCATGACTAAGTGTTATTTATCCTAGGAATGCAAGGTTGGTTGAACATCTAAAAATCAATTAGTCTTATCAATAGAATACAAAACAAAAATCACTCAATAGACACAGGAAAAGCATTTGACAAAATTCAATACTCTTTCATGATAAAAACTCTCAGCAAACTAGAAATAGAGACAACTTCCATAACCTAAATGGCATCTACTTAAAAACCACAGCTAATATCTACTAAAGGTGAGAGACTGGCTGCTTTCCCCTAAGATCAGGACCAAGACAATGATGTCAACTCTCACCAGTTCTATTCAACAATAAAGTGGAGGTGCTTGCCAGGGAAATTAACAAGCCAAAGAAATAAAAGGAATACAGATTAGAAAGGAAGAAACAAATTATTTCTATTCATATTTGGCATGATCTTTTATATAGAAAATCCTAAGGCATCCACTAAAACTAATAAGTTTGGCAAGGTTGCATGATACAAGATCAATCAATTGTATTTCTATACACTTGCAATGAAATATTGACAAGTGAAATTAAGAAAACCCCATTCAAAATACCATCAGAAAATATGAAATACTTAGGTATAAATATAACAAAAGAATCATACAACTTATACTATGCAAACATATAAAAATTGTTGAAAGAAATTAAATATCTAAATAAATGGGAAAAAAATACCATGTTCACATTGGAAGACCTAACATTGTTAAAATGGCAATACTACCTGATCTGATCCATAGATTCAACACAATCCCTGTCATAATCCCAGTTGATTTCTTCATGAAAATGGATAAACTGACTCTAAAGCTCATACTGAAAGGCGCCCAAAATAGCCAAAATAATCCTGAAAAAGAAGAATTAAGTAGTAGGACTTACACTTACCAAATTTAAAACTTATTACAAAGCAACAATAATCAAGACAGTGCAGTACTAGCACAAGGAAGATCAATGGAATAGAACTGGGAGTCCAAAAATAAATCCATATATCTTTGTTCAACTGACTTTTCAACGAGAATACCAAGGCCATTTGGCGGGAAAATAATGGTCTTTTCAACAAATGGTGCAGGACAACTGTGTAACCACACGCAAAAGAAGGAAGGTGGACCTTTACTTTACAACACTAGAAAAGTTAACTTAAAATGGATCAAAGACCTAAATGTAAGCAAAAAAACTATGAAACTCTTAGAAGAAAAAGAGGAAAATCCTCATTATCTTGGATTTTGCAATGGATTCTTAGATATGACACCAAAAGCACAAGCAACAGCAACAAAGACTGGACTTAATCAAAATTAAAAATTGTTGTGGTTCCCAGGACACTATCAAGAATGCGAAAGATAACCTACAGAATGGTAACAATACTTGCAAATCATACATCCGATAAGCGACTTGTATCTAGAATGTATAACATAAAGAACTCTTACAACTTAATAAAAAGACAACCCATTTTAAAAAACAGGTGAAGGATTTGAAGACATTTTTCCAAAGAAGTCACATAGATGGCTAAGAATACATAAAAAGAGGCTAGACATCATTAGCCATGAGGGAAATACAAATCAAAAACACAATGAAATACTATTTCACTATCACTAGGAAGAGTAGTATCAAAAGGCCAGATACACGCTCTCAAGAATGTGAAGAAACTGGAACCCTCTTGCCCTGGAGGGAAATGGTTGCCTCCCAGAGCACTATCTCTGGCATTAGCCTGAGTCTAAACTTCACTCTACCACTTAACGTATGACCTTGGCAAGTTCCTTAATCATTCTGCCTTGGTTTTCTCACCTATAGAAAGGGGTAATACCTCCCAGGGTTGTTGCGAAGATTAAATGAGATAACATAAAGCAAGCCCAGCACTGTTATTGCTACCGTCTCAGTGTACCTAATGGTGTGTTTGCTTACATGCATCTTCTCCTGTCAGTCCTGAGCATCTCAAGGGTGTAAAGTTTCTTATTCTTGTTTATATTCATGGCTACAATACAGTGCTAGTAGGCATAGGATAAGTACATTAAAGGGTCCAAAAAATGAATGAAAAATAAAACTATCAGTCCAGAAACAGTGATGATTATGGAAGCCATGCTTCTTTCCCCCAGACAGCATTATTTTTTTCCTTCCATTTGTTTATTTTTAGGAAGCCATGCTTTCTATATAAAAATTAGAGCACTTGGTTTATGAGTATAGAATCAACCCTTGAACAACATGGATTTGAATGAACTTCATGGGTCCACTTACACATGGATTTTTTAAATTGATATACTGAAAATTGTTTTGGAGATTTGTGACAATTTGAAAGAACATTCTCTTTTCTCTAGCTGACTTTAAGAATACAGTATATGATACATATGACATTCAAAATGTGTTAATTGACTATGCTATCAGTAAAGCTTCTAGTCAACAGTATGCTATTAGTAGTTAAGTTCTGGGGGAGTAAGTTAAGTTACTTACTAACTTAAGTAGTTAAATTTTGGAGGAGTAGTTAAGTTTTGGATTGTACTCCCTACTTTGCAAAATCCAGAAACAATAAAGTTGTATGAAGATTTTCAACTGCACAAGGGGTCAGTGTCCCTAACCCCAACATTGTTCAAGGATCATCTGTACCTGAACTGAATATCTGAAATCAGCCCTGCTCTGGAAAATCCAGTCTGTCTGACTGCCAGTACAATCTAGAAAGAATCCAAATACTCAGCAGTTAGAAGGTTACATAAACAATAGCATTAAAAAAGCAAGGAATTTTACATTATCATGACAGGGAGCCTCTGTTGATACCTAGAAGAATCTGGACAAAACTCTAAGCAGAAAAACAGAGAAGAGGAGCATGTATGGGGGATTATAGAGCTGCTCACAGAGTGGTAAACAGAGGGAACACACTTTTTGTGTGTGTATCTAGTACTACATACTGAAAGAATCTTCGTATTTTTGAAATTGATTTTTATTCTAAATACAGCCTAATGCAAAAAATTTTCTTATATTGCCTTTACATAACAGAAAGATAAGTGGAATAGAGACTCCAGATTTTTAATCCCTTAAATAAGACACAATGAGGAGGGCGAAGTTTCTCCAATACTATAATTCTCTGAATTAAACAATAAATAGTTTAAATTAAAAATTGAAAGTTCTTCCTAAGGAAGTATTCTCCTTTTGGCATAATTAAAAAATGAAATCTAAAGTGTATATTTGAGATTTCTGGAAGATGGCAGACTAGACAGTTTCTGTGATCACCTCCTCCTACATACACTCTGAGACAGCAACTACACATGACACAACCAACTATAAAAATGACTGGAAGATTGGCAGAGCAGGTCAATGACAAGAGAAGGCTACACTAAAAGAGGGGAGAGCTTAGGTCAGGATTCAAACCATTCCACCAACCCAGCCCACAAGCAAGGGGAAGCAAGGCACAGTGGGGCAAGAGTTTATAAAAAGCCCCACACCCAGCATACCCAGCCCTGCACACAGGTTACAGTGCATGGGACCTGCACTGGGATGATCAACCCCTATAACATCTGGCTTTGAAAATGAGTAGACTTAACTGCAGGAGAGATGGAAGGATGTGGGAGGCTGTCGCTGCTCTTGGAAGGCTGACACGCTATGCTGAATGGTCTGAGACCCAGCAAAGAAGCAGCAGTTTGAAAAGCACCGGGTTATATACAAAGGAGATTCACTGACTAACTTAGGGAAATGGACTGAAGGGGCGAGGATCTGCAGGAGCTTTTTCCAGAAGAGAAAGGACTCGCGGTCATTTTTCTTGCCCCTCCTTCAGCCAAGCTGGTGGGATGCTTCATGGGAACTAGTCTAACATTCTCCATATACCCTGCCAGCACCATGTGCCCTGCCCCACTGGTCCTGTGGATTCACCCCACCCAACATGCATACTCTGGCAGGAGTCACTCCTAAGTGACCACCACCACACACAAGGACAGCCTCAGTCAGAACCAGCACACCTTCAAGAGCATCTCCTAGCCCATGGAGGGGAGGAGCCAGCCCCACCAACCAGCACACCTGCAGCAGATACAGTCTGGACTCTTTGGCAACCATGGTAGGAATAAGCCCTCCCCACCAGTGTGCCCAAAGTAGTCTGACTGGCCATTGCTGACTGTCAGTCTGAGAGTTAGCCTTGCCCACCAACACACCTATGAGGGCTGCAGCCAAGTCTTTCAGCCAGCTGCACCAGGAACAAGCCTTGCAAACCAGTGCATGCACTCATAGTAATAATGCTGGTCATTGCTGACAGTCTGGCAGAAGGGTGGCCTCACCCACCAGTCTGCTCACAGCAGTCATGGCCCAGCTATGACAGGAGGGTATATGCAGACCACAGAGGGGACACTCCAGGCATGCTTGGTTCTGGTGACCAGGGTAAAATTACACTACTGGACACCACAGGATATATGCTACATTAGATCACTGTTTTCAAGATCAGGAGATATAGCTGATACACACACAGCTACTACACAAACAAAGAAAGCCAGACAAAATGAGGAGGCAAAGAAATATGTTTCAAACAAAAGAACAAGGAAAAACCTAAAAAAAAAAACTAAACAAAGCAGAAATTAACTATCTACCTGACAAAGTTCAAAGTAATGATCATAATGATAATCACCAGGCTGGAGTGAAGAGTAGATGACCTCAGTAAGAACTCAACAAAGATACAGAAAATATAAAAAAGAACCATTCAGTGTTGAAGAACACAAAAACTGAAATGAAAAATACACTACATGGAATCAGCAGCAGATTACAGGATGCAGAAGAATGGATCAGCAATCTGGAAGAGAGGGTAGTAGAAATCATCCAGCTGAACAGCAAAAGGAAAACAATTTTATAAAGGAAGATAGGCTAAGCTATGTTTGGGACAACATCAACTATATTTGCATCATAGGAGTCCCAGAAGGAGAAAGAAAGAGAAAGGGGCAAGAACTTATTTGAAGAAATAATAGCTAAAAACATCCCTAACCTGGGGAAGGAAACAGACATCTAGATCCAGGAATCACAGAGAGACCCAAACAAGATGAACCCAAGGAGGTCAATACCAAAACACAAAATAATTAAAACAGCAAAGATTAAAGATAAAGAGACAATCTTAAAAACAGCAAGAGAAAAGGAACTGGTTACCTACAAGAGACTGCCCACAAGACTAACAGCTGATTTTTCAGCAGAAACTTTACAGGCCAGAGGGAGTGGCATGATATATTCAAAGTACTGAAAGGAAAAAAAAAACCTACAACCAAGAATGCTCTTCCCAGCAAGGTTATCAATCCAAATTAAAGTGGAGACAAAAAGTTTCCCAAACAAAAGTTAAAGTTTTCACAACTAAATGGGCCTTAGAAGAAAGGTTAAAGGGACTTCTTTAAGAGGAAAACCCCACAATTAAAAGAAAATTATGAAGGAAAAAAAATTCACTGGTAAAAGCAAATATATAGTAGAGATAGTGGGTAAATTACTAACAAGCTAGAATGAGCTTTAAAAGACAACAGTAGTAAAACCAATTTTATATATATATATATACAAAAATTAGTCAAGGGATACACAAAAATAAAATGATGTCAATTATGACACCATATACATAAAACATGCAGGGGATAATAATAAAAAAGTAGAGCTTTTGGAATGTGTTTGAACCTAAGCAACTGTCAACCTAATCTCAACTGCTATATATAAGATGCTAAATATGAAACTCATGGTAACTACAAATGAAAACCCTAAAATAGACACACATACAAAAAGAGAAAGGAATCCAAACATAACACTAACACTAAAGTAAATCATTAAATCACAAGGGAAGAGAGCAAGAGGAAAGGAACAAAGAAATGCAAAATCAAACAGAAAATAATTAACAAAATGGCAATAAGTACATAGCTACCAATAATTACTTTAAATGTAAATGGCTAAATGCTCCAATCAAAAGACACAGGGCCACTGAATCAATAAAAATAATAAGACCCATCCATATGCTGCCTATAAGAGATCCACTTCATACCTAAAGGCTTATACAGACTTAAAGTAAAGAGATGGAAAAAGGTATTTCATGAAAATGGAAGCAAAAAAAGCCAGAGCTGCAATACTTGTGTCAGAAAAACTTGACTTTAAAACAAATACTGTAGAAGAAGGTCCAAGATGGTGAAATGGAAAAGGCCTGAGCACATGTGCACACTGAATCTACACCTACACGTACAGCATTTCATTCTGAGGAAGAACGAAGGCTGAGTGAACATCCTCTGCAAAATGAGATTAAATGATCACATAAAAAACATCAGGAGAGATGGAGACATGGTAACAGAAGAAGCCCTGCTCCCAGTGCAGCCCTGTGGTAGGGAGGGGTATTGCTGAGCTACCTACCTAAGTGCAGACTCATCTGCCCTAGAGCACAGGGAAAATCCCCCACAAGTTGGACGGTTTAAACACAACCACGAACCAGCAGGGAAACTGCTGGAACTCTTTCAGGATCAGAGATGCTGAGAAGTGCCACTGTCTGTATATCCCTGACACTGCTGTCACAAATGGAAGCAGGGTGTGCTCCATGGTTTGTGTTCCTCACCAAAACTGCTAGCTTGGATGGCAGCAGGCTGAACAACATTGTTTATGTTCCCTATGCACACCGACAGTAAGGGCAAGAGCAGAGTCAAGGTGAACACACCAGCTCCAGAGGCCTACACCCAAACATATCTGTCAGAGATCCAGCAGTCTCACCAAGGTGGCATTAGCATGAAACTCATGTGGATTCATCATGTCAGTGCACCTTCCATCTCCAGCCCTTCTGTTTGCAATGCTCCAGTCCAGAGTTAACCTGGGAGATCCCTGGACTGCACCCAGTCTCCTCTCTAGGAACCCTATTAGCATGGTTCCTGCTGGCACTGACTCAGGAGATCCCTGACCATGCCCTTCTACCCCCAGTTGCACTGCCAGAGAGGCTCCAGTTTGCTGTCCACCTAGGAGCTCCCCAGACTGTACCCCTTCAATACCAACACTACCAGTATGGTCCCACCTGGCAACCCCACAGGAGACTTCTGGCCCAGGCCCATGCCCTGGGAGCTCCAGCATCAGGACACCCCAATCCACACCTACCCAGTCTCCAGCCAGCCAATAATGCCTATGCAGTCTACCAAGAAGATGTCCCTACACAAGGCCACACCTTCAAGACTGTGAGAGGAAGCCCTTTTGCCTAACCCATAGAAGCAAATACAGAAAGTCAAACAAAGTGAGGAGACACAGGAATATGCATGAAACAAAAGAATGTAACAGAACTTCAGAAAAAGAACTAAATGAAATTGATAAGCAACTTACCTGACAAGACTTTAAAGTAACAGTTATAAAGCTGCTAACCAGAAAACAGTGGATGAACTCACTGAGAACCTCTACAGAGACAGAAAATATAAAAAAGGAACCAACCAGAGATGAATAATACAATAACTGAAATGAGAAATTACACTAGATGAAATCAACAGATTAGAGGCTATAGGAGAACAGATCATCAATTTGGAAGACAAAGTAATAATAGAAAGCACTCAAACTGAACAGCAGAAGTAAAAAAGAATAAAAATAAATGAGGATATGTTAAGGAACCTCTAGAACAACATCAAATGTTCTAAAATTCGCATTATAAGAGTCCCAGAAGAAAAAGAGAGAAAGAAAGGGTTGGAAAAACTTATTTAAAGAAATAATAGCTGAAAACATCCCTAACCTAGGAAAGGAAACAAACATCCAGTTCCAGAAAGGACAGAGCACCCCAGAAGCTAAGGATGACTACACCGAGATACATAATTAAAATGTCAAAGATCAAAGACAAAGAGAAAACCTTAAAAACAGCAAGAAAAAAGCAGTGTGTCATCACAGAGAAACCTACAATGCAATCAGCTGATTTGTCAGCCAAAACTTTATAGGCCAGAAGGGAGCAGCATGACATGTCCAAAGTGTTGGAAGAAAAAGACCTACAACCGAGACTACTCTACCCAGCAAGGTTATCATTCAGAACTGAAGGAGAGATAACAAGCTTCTCAGATACACACAGGTTACAGGAGTTCACCATCACTAAACCAGCCTTTCAAGAAGTGTGAAAGGGACTTCTTTAAGAGGAAAAGAGAAGTCTATAACTCAAAGCAAAAAAATAATTGAAAAGAAAAAATTCATGGTAAAAGCAAACAGAAAGCCACGTCAACAAACAAAAAGCAAATAATCCAATTAAAAAACGGGCAGAGTAGCTGAACAGACAGTTCTCCAAAGAAATTCAGATGGCCATCAGACACATGAAAAGATGCTCCACATCGCTTGTTATCAGAGAAATGCAAATTAAAACCACAATGAGATATCACCTCACACCAGTAAGGATCACCACCATCCAAAAGGCAAACAACAACAAATATTAGCGAGGTTGTGGAGAAAGGGGAACCCTCCTACACTGCTGGTGGGAATGCAAATTAGTTCAACCATTGTGGAAAGCAGTATGGAGGTTCCTCATAAAGCTCAAAATAGAAATACCATTTGACCCAGGAATTCCACTTCTAGGAATTTACCCTAAGAATGCAGCACTCCAGTTTGAAAAAGACAGGTGCACCCCTATGTTTATCGCAGCACTATTTACAATAGCCAAGAAATGGAAGCAACCTAAACATCCATCAGAAGATGAATGGATAAAGAAGATGTGGTACATATACACAATGGAATATTACTCAGCCATAAGGAAAAAACAGATCTTACCATTTGCAACAACATGGATGGAGCTAGAGGATATTATGCTCAGTGAAATAAGCCAGGCGGAGAAAGACAAGTACCAAATGATTTCACTCATCTGTGGAGCATAAGAACAAAGCCAAAACTGAAGGAACAAAACAGCAGCAGACTCACAGAACCCAAGAATGGACTAACAGTTACCAAAGGGAAAGGGACTGGGGAGGGTGGCAGGGAAGGGAGGGATAAGGGGAAAAAAGGGCATTACAATTAGCACACATAATATAGGGGGGTGCATAGGGAAGGCAGTAAAGCACAGAGAAGACAAGTAGTGACCCTATAGCATCTTACTATGCTGATGGACAGTGACTGTAATGGGGTATGTGGTGGGGACTTGATAAGGGGGGGAATCTAGTAACCACAGTGTTACTCATGTAATTGTATATTAATGATACCAAAATAAACAAAAAGTTAAAAAAAAAAAAGCAAAACAGAAAGCAAAGATAGAAGAATAATCACTTAAAAGCTACTAAGAAGGTTAAAAGACAAAAGTAGTAAAATCAAACTACTAAAAATGAGTTACGGGAGTCACTTTAAAAAATTGTTAAGGATGACATCATATACATAAAACATGGAAGAAAGTGAGTTAAAAACATAGTAATGTGTGAACTTAAGTGACTATCAAGTTAACACAGACTGCTATATGTGAAAGATGTCATATATAAAACACACGGTAACCAGAAACCAAAAACCTATAATAGATACACAAAAAATAAAGAAAACAGAATCCAAGCATAACAGAAAAGTAAATCAAATCACAAGGGGAAAGAGCAACAGAAGAAGAAATGACCAGAGAATGACAAAAATAATGAAATGACAGTAAGTAGATACCTATTAATAATGACTTTAAATGTAAATGGACTAAATGCTCCAGTCAAAAGATCATTGAATGGTTAAAAAAAAAAAAAAAAAGACCCATCTATCTGCTGCCTACTAGAGATTCACTTCAGACCTAAGGACACACTCTGAAACTGAAGGATGGAAAAAAAGACATTCCATGCAAATAGAAACAAAGAAAAAGGTGGAGTAGCTATACTTACATAAGACAAAAAAGACTTTTCAAAGACTGTAAAGAGACAAGGACACTATATAATGATTAAGGGCTCAAATCAGCAAGAAGATATAACAATTGTATGCATCTATGTACCCAACAGAGGAGCACCTAAATAAAGAGAGCAAATATTAACAGAAATGAGGGGAGAAATGGACAGTAATTATAGTATGGATTTTAACACCCTATTTACATGAATGGATAGATCATCTGGACAGAAAATCAATAAGGAAAGAGTGACTTTGAATGACATATTAGACCAAATGGAGTTAATAGATATATGCAGAATATTACATCCAAAAACAGCAGAATACTCATTCTTTTCTAGTGTACATGGAACATTCTCCAGGATAGATCACATGATAGGGCACAAAACACGGCTTAATAAAATTAGGAAGATTTAAATCATACCAACCATCTTTTCTGACAAGAGTATGAAACTGACGGAGGCACCAACAGCATGCTATGAAACAAGCAATGGGTCCATAAAGTAATTAAATAAGAAATAAAAAAATACTTGGAGAACAATGAAAACAGAAACACAAAAATGTCAAATCAATGAAATGCAGCAAAAGCAGTTCTAAAAGGGAAGTTTATAGCATTACAGGCCTATCTTGAGAAACAAGAAAAATCTCAAATAAATTATCTAACCCTATACCTAAAGAAACTAGAAAAAGAACAAACAAAGCCCAAAGTTAGTAGAAGGAAGGAAATAATCAAGAGCAGAGCAGAAATAAGTAAAAGTGAGACTAAAAAATGATATAAAGGATACATAAAACTAAGAGCTTGTTCTTTGAAAGGACAGACAAAATTGATAAACCTTTAGCTAAACTAATCTAGAAAGAGATAGGACAAATAAAATCATAAATGAAAGAGGAGACATTATAACTGACACCACAAACATATAAACAATTGAAAGAGATTATTGTGAAAAATTATATTCCAACAAACTGGACAACCTAGGATAAATGGATAAATTCCTAGAAATATGCACTCATCCAAGAGTGAGCCAGGAAAAATAGAAAAGGTAAACCAAATAATTACTAGTAATGAAATGGAAGCAGTAATCAAAAACTCACAACAAACCAAAGTCCAGGACCAGATGGCTTCACAGGAGAATTCCATAATTTAAAGAAGGGTTAACACCTATCATTCTCAAGCTACCCCAAAAAACTGAAGAGGAAGGAATGCTTCCAAATTCATTCTACAAAGCCAGCATCATCTTGATACCAAAACCAGACAAAGACACTACAAAAAAAGAAAACTACAGATGAGAATCCCTGATGAAATAGATGTAAAAATCCTCAACAAATTTTAGCAAACCAAATTTAAAAATTCACAAAAGGGATCAGTCACCATGACCAAGTAGGATATGTTCCAGGGATGCAAGGATAGTCTGTAAATCAATCAATATGATACCACATAACAAAAGGACAGATAAAAAACATAAGGTCATCTCCATAGATGTGGAAAACACATTTGACAGAAGTCAGCGTTCATTCATGATGAAATTTCTCAACAAAGTGTGCATAGAGAGAATATATCTCAACATAATAAGGCCATATAAGACAGATCGAAAGATAACATCACACTCAATGGTAAATTGCTGAAAGCTTTTCCTCTACGATCAGGAATAAGACAAGGATGCCCACTCTCACCACTTTTATTTAACATTAACATAGTACTAGAAGTCCTAGTAAGAGCAATCAGTCAAGAAAAATAAATTGAAATGCATTCACATCAGTAAGGAATAAGAAAACTGTCTATTTGCAGATGACATGACATTATGTGTGTGTGTGCGTAAAACCATAAAGATGCCACAAAAAAAAACTATTAGGATTAATAAATGAATTCAGTGAAGTTGTATGACACAAAATCAGTGCACATAAATCTGTTGTATTTATATACAATGAACAGAAAGAGTAATTAAGAAAATTAATCCCATTTACAATTCCATCAAAAAGGATAAAATACCTAGCAATAAATTTAACCAAGGAGATGAAAGAGCTATGCCCTGAAAACTATTAAGACATTGATAAAAGAAACCAAGGAAGACAAAGAAATGGGAAAATATTCCATGCTCATGGATAGAAAGAATTAATTTGTTAAAATGGCCATACTACTTAAAGCAATCTACAGATTCAGTGCAATCCCTATCAAAATACCAATAGCTGTTTTCACTGAACTAGAGTAAACAATCCTAAAATTTGTACAGAACTACAAGAACCCTTAGATAGGTCAAGCAATCTTGAGAAAGAACAACAAAACTGGGGATAGTGCTCCCTGATTTCAAAATATACTACAAAACTAGAGTAATCAAAATGGTATGTTTCTGGTACAAAAAAATAGACACATGAATCAATGGAAAAGAATCCAGAGCCCCAAAGTAAAGCCATGTTTATATGGCCAATTAATCTATGAAAAAGGAGACAAGAATATACAACAGGGAAAAGACAGTCCCGTCAAGATGGCATTGGGAATACTGGATAGCTGCATGCAAAAAGATGAAACTAGACTTTTTTATTACACCATACACAAAAATAAACTCAAATTAGCTTAAAGATCTAACTGTAAGACCTGAAACCATAAAATTCCAAAAGGAAAACACAGGCAGTAAACTCTTGGTTACCAGCTTGGCAAGAGCAATTCTTTTCTGGATGTCTCTCCAGGCAAAAGGAAAAAAGCAAAAAATAAACAAGTGGGACTCTATCAAACTAAAAAGCTTCTGCACAGCACAGGAAACCATAAACAAAACAAAAAGTCAACCCACTGAATGGGAAAAGATATTCACAAATGATATAGCTGATAAAGGGTTGATGTCCAAAATATATAAAGAACTCATACAACACCAAAAAAAATCAAATAATCTGATTTTAAATATGGGCATAGGAACTGAAAAGCCATTTTTCCAAATGGCTAACAAACACATGAAAAAATGTTCAGTGTCATTAATCATCAGGGAAATGCAAATCAAAACCACAATGAGATACCACCTACACTAGTCAGAATGGCTAGTACCAAAAAAGACAAGAAATAACAAGTGTTCATGAGGATATGGAGAAAAGGGAACCCTCATGCACTGTTGTTGGAAATATAAATTGGTATAGTTACTATGGAAAACTGCATCAGGGTTCTTCAAAAAATTAAAAATAAAAATACTATATGATCTATTAATTTCACTTCTGGACATTTATCCAAAGAAAATAAAATCCCTAATTTGAAAAGACATATACACCTCTATGTTTATTGCAGCATTACTTACAATAGCCATGATATGGAAGCAATCTAAGTATCCATCGATGGGTAAATGCATAAAGAAGATGTAGTACATATACACAATGGAATATTACTCGGCCATAAAAAAAGAACAAACTCTTGTCATTTGTGACAACATAGATGAAGAGGGTATTATGCTAAGTGAAATAAGTCAAACAGAGAAAGCCAAGTACCATATGACTTCATTTATATGTGGAATTGGAAAGACAAATGAACAAACAAACAAAAACCCTGAAAAGAGATTCATAAATACACAGAATAAAGTGGTGGCTGCTGCTGGGAGAAGTTGGGGGGAGGATTATAGGTGAAATAGGTAAAGGGGATAATGAGGTACAAACTTCCAGTTATAAAATAAATAAGTCAAGGAGATGCAAAGTATAGCATGGGGAATATAATCAATAATACTGTAATAACATTGTAGATGACAGATGCTAACTATGCACATTATGGTGAGCATTTCATAATGTACATAAATGTCAAATAACTACTTGCATACCTGAAACTAATATAATGTCAACTATACCTCAATAAATAAAAATCAATTGAAGAGAAAAAATACAGTGGGTTGATATTGCCAATACACATTACTCAATTCTGAAAAAGCATATGAGAAATATTAATAAAATATCATCTTATGGTGCCCTGTAAAATAATTGATTAAAATAAAATAATGAAAAGAAAAGAAACATATATTTATGCACAAAGAAGAAAGATCTTCAACAATTTTTTCATTTTTCCCAGAGTTCCTCCCAAAATTAGAGCTCAACTCAGAGAAAAGATAAAAAGAATACTATACTTGCTCAAAGCACAGAGCATGTTTTTCACTTTTATCAGCTTATTTTACACATATACTCACACATACACATATCTACACATGTACCAGAAAAATATTGTCATAAATCCATCTTTTCAATTATCTTCATACAAGTCAATACAATAATGCCAGCAATTGTACCTTCAAATAACCAGGTGATGATGACTATTCTAACTTGACTCTAACAAACCAAACATACACCTCTATATTTCTTATTCTCAACATTCCTTAGCTTAATATAAGGAAAGGAGATAGGTAAAAAGCATAGGTAGGAACTGACTCCAAATATTTTGTCTTCAAAAAAAGCAAAGAAATGCTTTATCCCTGAATATAGTTTAAATCACTAAACAGATAACCTTCCTTAAAAACACAGTTCAACAATCTAAACACAAGTAAAATTTTTTAAAATTTTCAAATCAGAATTTCTCCTCACCCACTTTATAAAATATTTTTGCCCAAGAGCAATCTGTCATCACATGCAGTTTAAATCATTAACTACACAGCACCAAACCATTAGTATAATCAGCATGTAAATTTTACGAAGGTACTGATTATGTCCTTTCAAGTGTTTTGTACAACATCCTATATAAGGAAGCTTATTAAACATTCATGATGTTTAATAATAAAAATAAAACCAAAACAAAAATCTTTATCATTCAACTTGGCTATCACATATAATATAAACCACTGATCAGTATCTGTTTTTCCAAGTGCAATTATAAGAAACAGAATACAAAACAAATCTCTTTCAAAGTAGAAATTCTGTCTCCTCTGTCCAAGAATGCTGTTCCATTTTTGTGTCAGAAAGAAACTGCCAGGCCACCAGCAGATAGCATGCAACATGCAGATTGCTGGAGTGTTTAACCTAAGCACTTATGCACCATTTACAAAGCAAAAAGCCTGCTACCTTTCATGTCTATTATTGGAGATATTTTCCTTACCTTTCCCATTTTGCCATGTAGTATACCAAGATAAAGTAAGGAACGAAGTGATAAATGCTAAAGCAGTGGCTACAGTTCCATTTCGGAGCCTCATCTCATTTCACCATCACAGTGGTTCATATGTTTATAGTAATAACCAAGACTGTTTTCTTTTAATCCTGAAGTCAACTGAATCCAGTAGTCTTGGCTCTGGGCCAATAAAAACAATCAATAAGAGATTCACTACAGATGCTCTGCAGAACAAGTCTATCAGCAACACAATTCACAAATACTACTCAGAATTATCTTCACAGTCTTCATAGGTTGATGTCTCAGGCTTCTTCCTATTCAGGGAGAAAAGAGAAAGAAAAACTTGTTCAATAATGCAAAATATTAGTTTCTTCACCATTCTATTAGTCACCATTATAAACAGACTTTTGGCTGGGCTAAACTGTGTCTATAAAAATCATCCCCACATCTAAACAACTCATTTAATATACTAGAATTATATGGTTCTTCTCCTCCAGAGAAAAAGGCTTCAAAGTATGTTCCCTTCTTATTGGTTTTGTTTTGTCAGTGAAAAGAAAGTTATGGTTACTTATTTAAAGGGGCAAGTTGAGGCGCTCATTAAACAAAAAGATCTCAGTGGAGAACTCTAAAGATTCTACAATAGTTCTTAAGTAACATAATCTTCACACTCCTCTGAATTCCTATTGCACAGTAATAGTTAATGTACTAAAATTTTTCAGAAAACTGACACATTGTCACAAATACAAGGGTCCAAAGACCTGGGCCCTAGATTCAGTTCTATCACTACTTACATGACTTTGGGCATGTCACTTATCTAGTATTTGCAGTTTCATCCAAAAAATTAAAAAACAACCTGTCCAGGGTTCCTCTTTCATATGTTATAATAAACAATAAAAAAGGGTACAGTTATTATTGCTGTTTATCATCATCATCAAATAAATGCAGTTTTTCCAGTGATTAACTTATTCCCAGGGTGTAAATTGGGAACATTTAGGCATTTAGAAAATGCAGCAGTCCAACCACAGAATACTATCTGAACTAGGGCCCATCATTAAGCACTGCTTTAATTCAGGAAATCTGGGGATCGCCACCCATCTAATAAATCTTTTAAGAGAAAGGAATGAAATGACATCCTTATAAGTACTTTAGCATATTCATCTAGCACATACTAGATTCTCAATAAATGTTAACTGTATTAAAAAAAATAAAACCACAGCCAGCCACAGATTCAGTCCATTCTACACATAGCAAGTCTCATTCCC
Organism: Manis pentadactyla; assembly: GCF_030020395.1. Lineage (NCBI taxonomy): Eukaryota > Metazoa > Chordata > Mammalia > Pholidota > Manidae > Manis > Manis pentadactyla. The sequence goes on along the minus strand of NC_080020.1, from coordinate 153,307,511 downwards.
TGGGGACATGTCAGGCACTTCGAGATGTGCACTGATTCCTGGAGGCCTTAAGGGGACTGCAAGATGCACTTGATAATATACCAGTGACACTGGTAAGTTGAGTTAATGCACCTTCAAAAATGCCTAACTAATCTAAGGGACAATTCCCTCTGTAGAAGAGTATGGCTGATTAAAGCAGCCATTTGTACACAATTCAGAACTACCATCTCAGCTACTTTGTAAGACTGAACATAACTAGAACTCTCCAATAGGGAGGAATGATCACTAGGGCATAGTATTAATACTAATAATGATAGACACTACAACTCATTGTTTCCTATTCACCCATTATGTTTTAAATCATCACAAAATTCTATGAGGCAGGCATTATTAACCCTATCCTACACAGAAGGAAAGGAAGCCACAGAGAGAACTCTAATTTGTATGACTCCAAAGTTCAAGTTCTTATCTACCACCCTTTGCTTCTCAAACGAGGCCACCTGCATGGTGGAAGTATGAAGAGAAGTGCCAGGGAACTCCAAGTCTCAGGTCACATTGGAGAATCACATGGTGTTAACTTTACCCAACAGTGCAAATTTTTTAAAATCTGTAACAAACATGGGTCTACTATGGAATAAGCTGCAAAATTCATAGGAAATTTCAAAGTTTAAAGTAAAAACTGAATAAATTTCTCTCTTCCTGCAGTCTTTGGCAAGCCCACACCCTTTAAGCCATGCATGCCTGTTAACTCTCCTTCACCAGTGGTTCCAACTGTGGTGTAATATTCTAGAAGCACTGAACCCCCCATACTTCCTTGCTTCCTTCTCACTATCTGAAAACAAGGAACTCCAAAGATATTCTCACTTACAAGTTTTTACCATTGCCTTCTAAAACCAGAATTATTCACTTTCTATAGTTAAAACAAGTTAACATCAAACATACCCATGTCTACAGATTAGAATTTACAATCTTCATGTTGAAATCCTGTAATTTCAACTTAATCCCATCAAGTCCTTAATATATGGTCTTATACTAGGCACTCACTAATGAATTCTGATGATAAAAAGTGAAGTAACAGCTCACTGAATTAAATAACTTGTAATTTTAATCCTCTTCTGGCAGGACATAAAAATGCATATAATTTGCCATTGCTATATACTTAGCCCTACCTTACTTCAGGAAAATATTCTGTTCTAGTAAGATATGTAAAAGTATACAGGTCATTACAGAAAGCATTCAATTAATAATCATGTGGAAGTAGATAAGCAGAGAATCATAAAATAAAGGCTAAAGTGGTTTTATTAAGTGCAAATAAAGCCCATATGCTAAGATTCAGTATAAATGTGTAGAGACAAGTAAAATGAATGAACTCCAAAATCAAAGTAGACTATAGATGTACTACTACTGGATAATATGTGAAAAACAAAGAATATTAAATACTGGATTCGGGAAGCTATTAAGCTCTGGTTTGAAGATGATACTTATAATCAATTCTAACAAATACAACCTGAAATTCTGCAAATAGAAATATGAGAGTTATTTACTTAGTAAGAATGTAGTCATACATTTTTAATTAGGTTTTCCAAACTAATGAAGTTTAACCGCATAGTACAAGTGAAGACTCCAGACAAGAGCAAAATTAATGACCACAATCCTTTTAAACCCAAGAGAGGCAGTTTGATAGACTGGACAGCCAAAAGCCATATGGATTGACCTAACTACTCAAAGTCAGAGACAAAGTGGCCCATGTTTTTATCAGTGTCCACACTTGCAAAAATTTTAATGTAACACAATTTTTAAATCTAATCTTAATATTCTCTGAGACTATCACTTAACATGTTTGAATCTTTAACAACAAAAAAGGCAGTGGCTAAAATTACTAGTCATCTCCAACCTGACAAAGATGTATGGAACTTCAATTCTAGGTCTCAGACTGAAAAGTCTATTTATTAATAGTCCTTTAAGGGCTGCGCTGCTATATTTTATTACTAGGTACAAAACCTTTATTAAGTTTAAAGTGTCCTCTGAAATATTCACTGTGTTCCAGGGCTGAGAACATATTGCTTAACACTTGGTATATTCCTTAATTACCATCTCACAGGCAGGACGGAAGTGCCTGAGAAATGAAAGGCACAATAATGAAATCCATGACGTAAGCTATATAACTTTATAAACCTCAATTATGTTAAAGTTCATTCACTTTACATTTATAAAAGGATTGATATTTTTCTTTAACACAGCTTACATAATGTCATCGTCCAAGGCGTTTTCAGATTTACATGTGCGGGCTAAAGAAATATATACTACAATAATCTGTTAATAAAACTATTTTTTTAATACCCAAAAAAGAAAAAAGCTACAAAACGCATATTTGATTCTAAATTTAGGTTCTAAATTAAAACGAACGACGTTGTCATTATCCTTCATCCGAATCCGTCGAACAGCAAAAGCACAACAGCAAAATACATGGAAAGCATTAAAAACAAACATTGTGCCTGCTTTTATTTCGTAACTCGGATTGTAAGCAATGAACGGGCTCCGGAGAAACGCACGCTGAGAGAAATAAAAGCGGGCGAGCGAGCGATGTGACTGCCAGCTCGTGAAACATGCCTTCGGGATGTCACCTGCACACTTCGTGGAATCACCTGGACCCAACCTAAGGGTCCCACTTGCAGCATCCTCAGTAAGAGGAGACTTGAGGCCTGAGGGCATTGGGGTGCCCTTCATTCATACCGGACCACCAGGTCTTCACTTCGTAGGAAAATTCGCTACGACAGTTATTGCACGCCTTCTCCGCCCCGGCGGGAGCAGCCCTGCCTCCGTGCCCAGGACCGCCTCACTCCAGCCCCACGGGGAAGGCGCCCTCTCCCTGGCGGACGTGGGCCCTGGGGCGGCCCAGTCGCACGGGCAAACCTCCCTCCCCTACCGCACCCCAAAACCCTCACTTTCCTCCACTTTGAGCGAGACTCCGCCGCGCCGGGAACACACCCCGGCGCCCGGCCGGCCATGGGGAGAGCGTGCGGCACCGAGGGGCGGCGGCGGCGGCGGGCGAGTGGGGCTGACGGCGCGGCCAGTGTGCCCCGGCCCGCGCCCCGCCCCGAGGCCCAGCCCGCGCCCGGAACCAGCCCCGCAGCAGCCGGAGGCGCGCAAGCTCCCCGTGGCCGGGCCGCGGCGCGGGCATCTCCCTTACAGCAGGTGGATGTTCCGCGCTCCCCGCGCCTCAGAGCCCGGCAGCCGGCACCGCCCCTCCATCCCGAACCATTCCGCGCAGCTGCCCTGCGCCCCCACCTCGTGGCCGCCCTCGCGCCGCCGCCGCCGCCGCCGCCGCTGCAAGCCCCTCACCCGCCGCCAGCGTTGCCTGTCCTGCCGCTGCCGCTGCCGCCGCTGCCCCTGCCGCTGGCGCGGGCGTCCCGCCTCCCCGCCGCGACTCCGCCCCCGCCGCGGAGCGCCGCGGCCGCCCCGCCCACCGCGGCCCGCCCGCGATCCCGCCTGCTATTGGCCGCCGGAGCCGCGCGTCGGCCCGGGGCGCCCCCACGCGGCCGAGTCGCTCGCGTCAGTGGTCCGCCGGGCTGTCATTTAGGGGCGCCTGTGGGTGGCAATGGAGCTCTCCCCCCTTCATTTAATGTCACTGCGAAGTCTGGGGCGGTGTCTTGGACGCCGGAGCTTAGCGTCTCCTCTCCGCCACATCTGGCTTTAATTCTCCGGCGTGTAGCAGCGCAGACCGCCGACAAAGGCCCCGGGAGCCCTCGGTCTCCGCCTGCGCGCGCGCCGAGACCTCCCGGGGCTGCTCAGCCCCAGCCCGTTCCCCCAGCTGCGGCCTTCCCTGCCGTCCTGCCTGGGCAGCGTTCCAGTGACAGGTCCCGGGGCGGCTCGCGCCCTATCGAACAACAGCATCCGAGACCCCACGGTTCCAAGCACCTCACCGACTGTCTGACTATCGCAATTGGCGTGGTTACCTCCACTTTACCGATGAGGAGACCGGACTCGGGACTAGCTTAATCAACTAGAAAGAGGAAATATAACAAGGATTTTAAAGCTGGTCGTTTGGGTGCCAAGGCCTCTGATTTATCCACTACGCCCCAGACCTGCTGCTGTCTTCTGAGCCCTTCATCCTAATCTACCATTTGGGAAGGTTTGAAGTAAACTTCAAAACCAAATAGATAATCCTCTGTAGAGAGTCAAGTGGTCTGACCGATTTTTCTTAGTATTGTTAACCTTAAAAATCAAAGTCAGTTATTTCAGCAGCAAGAATTGGTTTATTCCGGAAGAGACAAGAATTAAAATTCAGGACGTGCAAACTACAGCTAAACCACAGGCAAGTCCTGATAACAAATCAGAGGAATCCTTTTTCAAAGAGGAGAAAGGAGGAGTCAGGAAGGCTGATCTAAACAAAAATCCCACTGGAGGAAACTGGGAGTCCGGCATATTGTGGCTTCTCATTGGCTGAGTGGTGACAGCCTCCCATTGGCAGGGCTGATGCTGAGGCTGGCAGAAACCTTCTCTCTCCCTGCCGGGTAGTAGAGTAGCTCAACCTGGTAAGACATGAAGGTATCCCTCTTTCTTTCTCTTCCCTCCTATGGGGTCTGCAATTGAGGAGATGTGGTGGCCTCTCGACACTATGTCAATGCTGTTTCCTTTTATCAATTTTCACAGAATATGGATAGTCATTAAATGGAGTCTGGAGGCTAGAAGAGGAGCATTTGCACCCTACTCCTGGGGGTTACTTGCAGACCCCAACAGGAGGAGATGGACCTTGCAAACTGATTCTGCCTTAGCTACTACTTCACTATCCTAGTAAGAGGAAGAAAGGTTTTTCTCCTTCCCCAGCAACAACCCAGCCAATGAGAAGCCACAATACTTGTAACTACCAGTTTACTCTAATGGACTTTATGGTTATAAGAGCCCCTTCCTTAGTTCCCCTGTTCTTCTACAAAAGAGAGATCTTATCATTTGTTCCCCCAATTTGCCTTTGTTTTTGCTGAACCTCCGCTGTCCCAAATTATAATACTCTGCTATTCCAGAATAAACGTTTGCTGGTAAATACTGACAATTTTATTTTTAAGGTTAACATTACCTACCATATTCCAGGCAAGTTGTTAAGATTTAAATTACATGATCTCAATTAATCCCCATTTTTCCTGAGGAAACTGGAATTCAAAGAGATTAAAGAGTTTGCCCAAGGTCACACATACAGCTGGCTTCAAACACCAGAGATGTGTTATTTTAACTGCTACAGTAATCCTTACAACAACTTTGCAAGTTAATATTCACATGGAATTGGAGGCCGAAGATCAAGGAGACACCCTTTTTCCTGCCAAGCTTCCAAAGTAGTCTGCAAATAGGATTTTCTGGAAAACAGTAATTCAAAGATTCAAAACTCTTAAGAGACACACATCAATCAGAAAGGTTTTTTTCCCCTAGCAAAAATGCCTTTATTTTTGTCTCAAGATAACGGTATTTAATAATCAGCTATGCATGGGTTTCTTAGCTCTCCCAAGGTAAGAATTCTCTCCACGACCGTTAAGCTGTTTTAAAGGTCCAGGAAGAGACAGATACATGATTCCCCTCCTCCCATGGCCCCCTACTGATTTAGGAGGAGGAGACAACAAGAGGTCCACTACCCAGCAACATGAACATGAGTTAGGCATGACAGCCATGACATTGAATGTCAACTTTACTCTGCTTTGAAGGTTTGAGAACCAGATTTCCTGTATTCTCTGACAAAGACATTTCCTTGTAGTAAAACTGGCAACAGATTTCATTCATGACCAGATGTAAGCAATAAAGAAGACTGAGCCCATTCTGGGATACAAGCTTTGATACATTGTTTGATACATCCTACCTTAAATATCTCTTGGGAATGGAAAATCCTAGGCCTTGTACAATGCTTTTAATGACAGACAAGCAAACTCCCTCTTGCAGATGAAGGAAGCATCTCCACAAATGATGTGGCAGAAAGCCACCAAGTCATATCCATGGGATTGGCCAAAAGACCAAATAACCCAGTTAGCTACTCTCCCTATTTTACACAGGAAGCCCTGAGAGATTAATTTGGCAGATTTTTTATTTTGTAATTTAGGCAGGTAATAAATAATCAATCCAGAATTCAGATCCAGTTATTTGATGCCAGAGCCCCTGTACCATTTAACCACACTACCTCCCTGCTCACGCCTTCAACAATTGACAAAATTTTATTGCGTGGATGAATGTTAAGAAGATATCTTTCTCTCCACTTTCTCCATTTTTTTTCTCTCTCTGTGAAGGAAGGAAATGAAAACATTCATAAACATTCTCCTCTGATAAGTCAGAGGAGAAAGGAAAGCAGAGAAGGAAAAGTTTCAATACAAACTCAATGCGTTTATTCAGAAAGACAGCAGGAAATCCCCCCTGGATGTTGCTTGGCAGTGAACCCCACTGCAGAAGACAGAAAGTAAGCAGAAAAAAACACAACTGCCTTCCTTTGGGGCCTTTCCAATAGTTTGTTGCTCCTTTATTTGGCAGCTGAAGGTCAGATTTGGGAAGAAATCTGGTGATACAGTTAAACTTGTCCCAAGCCATTCACATTTTAGCTCAGGAAATTCTGCACTTCAGTTCATGGTCCTAAGACATCATAATGGCATGGAATATATACCTCCAAAGTATGGGTTAGAACTGGTTGATCATTCATCCTAACTTTGCAAAGTGTATTATCCTGAAATTTCCAACTCTTATCTATGGTATCTGTTTAATAAACAATCAAAGGTAGTCATGCCAAACCCCACTCAGTCGTATTTCTTTTTCTCTTTTTTCCCTTTTCCACGATGGCTCTCCCTTTCTGTTATTCCCTTTTTGTTTCATCTCTTCTCTGCAGTTTCTCTTTTGCCCTTTCCAGGCCTTTAGTTCACACAGTCCGTGGAAATAGGGGAAGGGCTTTGGCAGGAAGTTTTGCCTGTAACTTAATTCTAAATTCTGCTCAAACTGCTCGGTGGTGGCTGTTCTTTCCACAAACATTTTCTGAGTGCCCATGACGTGCAGTCAGCTGGTGCCTAACCTTGGGGTGCTCACAGACTAGCAGGAAACATGGGAACGGAATTAAATCACAAGACAGCACAAGTTCAAGGTGTGGGACAGAAGATAGGATGGGATCATCAGTTAGATTCTTGAGGCAGGGAAGATTTCTAGAGGTGACACCTGAGCTAAAAGCAGAGTACACACAAGTCTGAAGGTGAGTTGGTGGAGCCATGCCTGCAGCAATCAACCTCTAAGAATCAACTACAAGAGCTTTACTTCTCTTCTTCTCCAGTCCCCTCTTTGCATTACCAATCAAGCTTGCATCATTCCTGAGGGTTTATTAAGGTTAAAATTCAGGTTTATTGGCTACTAACTCAAATGGGATCTATTTTCAATTGTAAAAACTTCAAGAGCAATCACATCAGGATGTTCTTCCTGGATTTTTTTTTAATGGCTCATGTGGAGATGGTAGGAACCCTCTCATTTTACTTCCTAAACTGCACTCTATCACTTTAGTCTAAAAGCTATAGCAGAACTAGGAACATGATGGGCATTAAAGCTTATTAACACTGTTTTAGCTGCAGAGTATTTCAGACAGTGCACAGACTATTTCTGTTGTGTAATCAGGGCACATGAGGTCCAAGAAATTAATGAGAGAATTCAAATAGAACCAATCGCCTCATTTAATATTCAACCCTAGGTGGACATTAAAGTCATCCAGATGAAGGACAGCAGATGGCTAAATAATTTTTAATTTTTATTATTATACTTCCACCCCATGCCTTTGCTCATCTCTATGTGAGAAAACTCTTGAAGGATTCCTTTCCTATTCATTCACGTTCACACCGTTGGGATAGATGTGCCTGTCGGGCTATTCAGACAAAAGTCACTTGTGTGGTTAGGAAAGTATGGAATTATAAGACCTTACCATACTTAAGTGTTGTATCCAGTGGTGTTTTCATATGTGTATAAGACATTGCAAAAATTTTCCAGGAAAACTCCAGAAGACAGAATAAAAAGAGAGAGAGAGAGAGAGAGAATCCACCCATCTTACAGAGAATAGGTTCCCTTCCAGGCATTGTTAGAACAATCAGCAATGCCTCACGGCAGGAAAAGTCTCTGCCAAGATTGTTTAGGAGGCTTGGGGGAATCAGTCTTCCCTTCTGAGTGACAGCCATACCGTTAAAGGTGATTCACTGGCTTTATTGCATGTGATGTGTATTCCAAAAGCACAGTGGAAGAGAACTGTGTGCCGGAGAATGGCACAACTTTGGGGATTCTTTTCTTATCATTTTTTTCCCCTGTGAATTTGGTACTTGTCAAAGATGCTGGATCAACAGCCCTGCAACTGAAATCCATCCATGAATAAAACCAGTTCGAGCAGTTCAGCTATGCTACTACTCCATGAGTACGTTTCAAACAGGATAAAAATCTTCACTCGACTAATACACCCGGGATCATGGTGACCAGACAATAAGCCATTTGGAGTTATGAACACACCCTACAAGTTAGGTGTCTACCAGCCAGGGACCAGTCAAAAAGAGAGAAGGGGGTTAGGGGGGAACTATTCTAGGTATTTTGGACAGAGGGAATATTATACAGGAGATTTTTTGCAATGGTGCTGGAAGGGTTGACTGAAGAAAGAAGGAAAGTGAAGAACAAAGGGAAGCTGGATGGATACCCAAGGATCAGAGGATGCTAATGCTGCTGGAGTGGATACCTGGAGCTTGCAAATGCTGATGCACTATTGGAGAGCTGTTGCTATTAGCTCTGGATCCCGAAAAGATGCTGCTTCGGCCTGGGTGGTGGAGACAGGAATTACCCTACCCCCACTGCTCCTGCAGCTGTTGCTGCGGCCTCCAGCAACTGCCACACTTGGAGGCAAAAACAGGAAGTTTCTCTCCTTCCTCTGTCTTCTAATCTCCAGTCAGTGCCTCCCATTGGCAGACACTAATAGAAAGTCAGCCCCAGGAAGCCCAGGAACTGCACCGGATTCACTCCCAGCTCTGGCATCACAAAGCAGAGGCTAGAAAGGCAGCAGCAGAGTGTGAGGCTAGGGGCGATGAGGAAATAGCAACCCTGTGTCCACATAAAAACCATGGTAAGCATTCTTTAACACAGAAGCAGAAGTTTGTCCTGGAAAGATAAGGGAATGGAGCATGCCAAGCCTGCCATGTCTTTCTGCTCCAGTGGGACTCATACACACTCTAGAAAACACCTTTCATATTCCCACTACTCTCATAAATGACTGTTCACAAGTCTCATGGAAGCCATCATGACACTGTCCCTAGTAGAGAAAGACATTCCATCAAACAATGATGCTGGACTGAGCCCTTATGTGATCAGCAGTTTAAAAGATGTGGAATTGCAAAATGTGGTCTCAACCCCTCAAGGAGTTCACAGTCTGATTGAAGGAACCCCCGAGACCCTGCTTGCCACGAGAGCCACATTCTAGCCTCTGTCCCTTTAGCTGAGCCATGCCATCCCCTTCCTTCCCAAAGTGGCCCATGCAATTGCCTCTGGCAACTCCCAATTCCCGCCCCATTGCCCTCTTTGGTTAGATAAAACCGTTCAAGATTCAGCTTGATCCCACTTCCCAAGGAAGCCTTCTTTCCCTAAGCCTAGGAGAGGGACCCATGGCACTTCATCCTTACTTCTACCAGTGAATTTATCACATGACAGCATCACTCTGCATTTCCAAACTGGTGTTAGAAGAAGGGCAAGCTTCTACCTCTAGTCCTTTGGAGTGGCTGGTTCGGATCTGGGGCAGCTGGAACCTTACAAACGACTTGGAGTCCATAATGGATATTATCATTTTCTTTATGTTTTCTTAAGTGAAAAAGCTGGTCAGCACTGGTGTAATCATCTGCTGACTTAACTGCCTCATTCAGTCAGCTGTTACACAGCTTGAGTGCAGAGACCATCTTATTCATCAATGTATGGCAGGCCCTCAGGAGCCACTCTGCAAGTGTTTATTGACAGAATGAAGGAGGATTTGGGGAAGAGGACGTACTTGCTCTGAGCCTTGAGGAACAAGTGTGGGATTTGGACAGGTGTAGGGGGAAAAGGAAATCACCATGACAAGAGAAGGAGCACACCCTCAGAGAGAGCAGTGTACCCTCAGTGTCCAAGACACATGGCAGGAGGGAGTGAACAGAGGCATCAAGAGAAATCTGACAGGTTGTGGCAACTGTACAGGAGAGTTTGGACCTCAGATTCTGGAAAGAGGAAAGCACTGGAGATTTCTGAATAGAAAAGCAATGTTATAACACAAATATTCAAGGGCAGAGTAGTCCTTAAATCCTGATACCAGCTAGAGAGGTATTGTAATATTTTTACCTGAATGAAAATAAAGGGGGTCTTCTGATCATGAAACAAACATTTACTGCTACGATATGCCCCAGCTATGTACCCCTACTAGAGGTACTTCATCAATATTTGCTCATTGCTATGGTTTTGCTTCCTACTGTAAGTTTTACACTGGTCTAGGATAAAAATCAGAAGGCTTAAAACAAAGGAGAATAGAGAAAAGAGAGTTCTTGTCAGTTAATGAATGCTCTAATATTAGCATTCCAGATGCAACTGAAAATGCCAGATGACATCAGAAATAAACTACTGTGAAAACTAAGGTGTCTCTTTAGAGAAAAGAATCTTCCAGGATTCAAGTCAGCCTCTATCTAAGGAGTTTAGGAAGGTAGAAACAGCACAAGAAATCAAGACTTCCTCTGAATATAAAATCTTGGTGTATGGAAGTATCAATAGAACATTCCAAGACAATCTGCTCTGCAAAATTTATTTATTTTTTAATTCTCTAAAAAGTCTTTGGACAGGAGTTTGCTTTGTACCCTTAACAAGTGCTTATTGAGGATATACATTGTGAGGGTGACCTGCCTCTGGTTCTGCATGGGAAGGGAATGGAGGAGGAAAATACAGATCTTATCCTGAGGGCAAGGGAGACATCAGCAGTCCTTCCCAGGTTAGGGGGCAAGAGAACAATTTGAAGAGAGTTGCAAAAATCCTGAACACAGCTGAGTTACAAACACAAAGGCCTCATTCTGGAGGAACTCAAGTCTTATGTCAGTTGGGTTCCTGTTTCTTTTCCTCTGGCCCCCAGGCCTGGTTCATAGCCTTGAGCCTTTTTCCAGCTGGCCAGCCTACCTTTCCTGACATTGACCTCTTTCACCAATGAAATAGTTGCTCCATCCTTTCTTCACTGAGAACCTTTTGCTCCTGTTGGTTCTCCTCCTAAGGACTCCAAGTTATCTAAAGCATTTGCACACCAAGCAAGGTAAATATATTGAGTTGTCCTTTTACTCTTACTAATCAAGTGATACACAGATATCCAGATAGGTAGATACCAAAAGTTCTGATTCACAACAATGAGATGGCTGACTCCAAGATAGCTAGCCATTTACAGTGTTCCAGAATACAGGGCCCTAACACTTGTACCTTGCCCTGGAAGGCTGATTTAACCTGGACTGGGACCAACAGAATTTCTCAAATCTCTTCTGTGAAGGTGCTTGAAATGAAGACATGCAGTCTCATGCTGTGTCAGGGCAGAAGCAGAAAGAAAGCATGAAGTAGACAGATGTCATAGAGCAACGGGGAAGCCAAAAGGTAGAGAGGAAAGCAGAGCAGCAGTGAGTCCATGAAGGGTGAGAAGTAGCAGGTGGAGGGTTGAGCAGAGCCTGAGCAGCGGAGACACCAGTTAGCTGTTGCTGCATTGCCCTTAGGGAATGACAGGAGTGTCTGCTGCTGGCAGGACAGGGACACTTGATTGCTTTTGTGAAGGGCAGTGAGCTCTTTTAAGATCACATATGCAGATTAAAATTCAAAACCTAGTTCATTCAGAAATCAAAGACATACATGCTTTTTAGATTATCCATGGTTTATATTATGTGCTCTATTATCCCACACTCCTGCCCCCATTAGTTGAAAAAAGAAGTAGGTGATTATATGTATTTTCATTTTGTAACTTGAATTTAAGACACATGGGCTTGGATTGAAAGAAAAGAAATGTCAAGCTGCTGAATTGTCATCAAGGCAGCCAGAGAGCCGACAAGACCAAGGTGTGATGAATGGGTGACTTATCGATATACAGATTCCAAAACGTCATATAAAGGGCAAAGATAATCTATTTCTAATAATTATGATCATAATATCCCCTTTCCATTCATTTTCCGCAATGCCTGGAACATGAGATCACACAGATAAATCCTCTTGCATCTCAGCACTTGCCTGTGTGATATTATTTTTAAGTCAGTTCTCTAATTTTCCGACCTGAATCCAGTCTCACTGGCCATATTTATGTCGCCACTCAGCAGTAACAGAGAGGGTGATATTCAGCAGTATTGAGGAGCTGGACTCTGAAACTTCTTAGCAGGGTGGATGAGCTTATAACGAAAAAATATAAGACTGCTCCCAGCTAATGGAAAAATAAATTGGAATTGTATTGGGAAAGTGTCCAAAAGGACTTGCCTTAAATGAGAATTGAGTTCTTATTAGAAACTGCTAAGAGTAAAAACAGAAAAGAATGCTCCCTCTAATCATACAATGGTCCTTATAATTTATTGTTTCATTGCTGTCCTATACAGGGACATTACATTGTCAAATGTTTTTGTAATTAAGAAAGTGCCCTCTGCCCGGCAACCTGCAGTAATTTCTCCTTTCAAGTGAAAGCTTCACTCCTGTGATGAAAGTACCTGTGCCAATTTCTTTGTGTTCCAAGCATTAAAGGAGAAGTCATCATCTTAGCCTTTGCCAAGAAGAACAAGTATTTAGGAAGTTTCTTGTGAATGTGCCATAGTTGCTGTTTGGCAATATATCATATTTCTTTCCATTCAACAAATATTTACTGAGGGCTTACTGTGTTCTGGGCACTAAGCACTGCGCAGCACACACAATTGGAACAAAGCTCTTCCGGTTATCTTGAGTGTGGGAAGGGCAGGAATAGAGCAAGACAGGAGGTTACACAGAAAGATTGGGGTTTGGGGTCAGTTTGAGGGGGTCCTGGGGGGATGCTTTGGGGATAGCATAAGGGGTTTGGACTTTATTTATTAGATAATGTGAACCACTGGATGTTCTTGAGAAGGACTGGTCAGACCTGAAGGTCAGGAGATCCTCTTGGTGGCCCTGACATAGCAGTTGGTAGGGGAGGGAGGGGGGATGGTCTGAGCAAGAGCTCATCGGTTCCCACTTAGGGGATGGGTGAGAAGAGGTGGCAAAAGTGTCATTGGGGTTTTGAGCCCAATGATGGGGCTGATGGTAGCTTCCAAACCGAGATTACAGTGGGAGTAGATGACTTCGGCTTGGACTCTACTGAATCGGAGTTGTTGAGAGATCCGGAGATGTTGCTCTTTGGCAGGATTGAGAAATGAACATTCAAACTTAAAAGAAAGATCGGGTGGTGCCAGCCAGATGGGGAGAGATGAGGGGCAAGTAGACGCCCTGGGGTTTACTACTTGGATCACTGGACATGCTCACAAAGGCCATCTCAGCGGAGCAGTGTCAGCGAAAGGCTACAAGGCCATTTGCCAAAGATGAGTAAGTAAAGACGGTGAGCTCAGGCTACGCTTTGCACGGTGCTGTGAAGGCTTTCTGGTTCTCTTTTTAAGATTAGAAACATTTGAGGATAAAGAAAACGGAAAGCTAGCTCATGAATCACAGTCTCCCCCATAACGGGCTGCATCCTATGAGCATTCTCTTTTGGATTTGCCAGCTTGGTGTTTCTAACAACTCCCTAGGCCTCTGCTATTTTTCTGTAATTGCAAATAATGATGAAATAATGGCAAATATAGCTACCATTCCCAGGCATTTACATGCTACCAGGCATCACACCAAGAACTCTGAACATACTGATGAATTTCAACTTCCTTACAGCTCTAAAAGGTTGAGAGTCTCATGATTGCCTGTTTTACAATGAGGAAACTCAGACAAGAGGCATTAAATATCTTGCCCACATTCATGCAACTAAGCAGTAGCTGAGCTGGGATTCAGCCCAGGTAACCTGCCAGAGTCTGTGCCCTTAATCTTGATACTGGCCTCCCCCAGCCACTACAAAGACTAAAAGGAGTCCAGGGTATTTTGCAGAAACTTAACACAGTGATAGGAAGTTTTCAAATATTCATTTTCTTAATAGACTGGCTCTTCTTAGAAAGTGACACAGGCCAAGTTATCATCACTTGTTCCAGGGCAAATAGCTATATAGGAAAGTTGAAAAATCTGCTAACATCATAAGCCTAGAATTGAGGATTCAAGGACTTTAGGAGGAACCCTAAAGCCCCTCTGGTCCAGTGTCTTGTTTTACATAAAAAGAAACCACCATCCAGAGCAGCAGAGTGGCTTGGCCAAGGTCACATCATGGACTAAGGGCCAACTAAGATTGGAACTCAATATCCTGAGTCTTTCCACTTCACCTGGGGGTGGAGGAGACAGGGCAGAAGGGGTGTAATGAGAGAGGAAGGAAGCAGCCGGGGTGAGGTGAGGCTGCACCCCAGGACCCAGGACCAGGTGAGAGTGGAATGTCCTGACCTGTTGTCAGGCTGCAGCCCAACTCAAGCCTTTTCCTGAGGTCTCCTGAGCTGGCACGTTCCTTTCACCAATCAGTACAACTCTTATTTCCTTTCTTTCCCCCAATCTCCACCCCACCCCATACCCTCTCCCTGGGCTCTTACATTATCCATGCCCAGAGGAAAGTGTGGATGAGGCCTGGCAGATGAGTGTTTAATGAGTGTGTTTAAATTGATTAACTGACCCACAGATGAATGAATGGTCAAAAAGATGAATAGCAAAGGAAAAGTAGCTCCATGAATCACCCCTAATCCACTAGGGAAGCAAGAAAATAACCTCAGGAGAATTCCCTTGGATCCTACAGAGCAAAAACCTGTGGTCTTATCTCAGGTGCTTGAATTATGCAGGGTTGGTACTGGTCCTTTTTAGGATTTGTCTGCTTTTTTTTTTAACATTGAAGCTCTCAGTGTCTGAGCTGTAGTTGGTAACTTTCACCTTTTAATGGCATTTCATCTTGCTGCCAATGGGGATAAGTAATGTGAAAACAGTAAATGAGTGTCTCTTGCGAAAACAGCTCTCCACCAAAAAACTTACTGTACAAACACGGCTAAATGGGCTTCCACATAGGCCAAGAAACAGAAAGCACATTTTGCAAAATAACGGCCTCTCCCAAAACTGTTCTGGCTCTTTCGGCAGTGTTAAACTGTGTAAGCAGAGATAGAGAAGTTATTCCTCTCCAGTGGTCATCATTTCATCACCTTTTTGTCTCGGAGATGTTTTACATTTTCAGGCCATTCTATGTGTACAATGAAATTACATGGCAAGGAAAATACAAAAAAACTTTGTTCTCATCACAAGAAAAAAATGTTTTTTGTAACTATGTATAGTGACGATGTGAATTAGGCTTACTATGATGATCATTTTACAAAATGTACAATATCAAATTAGTTATGTCCCACACCTGAAACTAATATAATATGTCAATTATATCTCAAAAAAAAAAAGCCAGTCATAAAAGGTCAAAACAAACACAAAAACACACTTACTTTTCACATAAAAAATATGAGTAGTTTCCAGCTTGAATTTGAGAGCATGCAGAATAGGCAGGTATGTATATAGGTTTGATTTTAGGGTCTCTGGGGCAACCCCCAATGAAAAACACTTTTCTTGGTGATTCCTTGTTGCCTGATGTTAGCACTTCATTGGGGCTTATACTTCAGTCTGAGGATTTTCCTTTTGATAATTACCTTGATGTTGGTAATCATTCTACAGTGTATATGTGTATCAAGTCATCATGTTGTACACTTTAAATATATGCAATTATATTTGTCCATTATTCCTCAATAAAGGTAGAGAAAGAAATAAAAAGAGGGAATGTCGCTGGAAAGGACATGGCATTATATCAAGGCTGACACAGGCCAGTAGGCCTAGAGAGGTCATCAAAATGAGTGACAAGGGGTGGGGGGTGAGGTAAGAACATTTCCAGCTCAGTCACAATTTTAAATGACAGCTGAGCTGTGTCCTCGAGTCAGAGAGGCAGTAGGGAGTGGTGGGTGCTGGGTAAAAAGGAGAGCACCCAGCTTGTCTGAAGGAGCAGTGGCTACAGAGCTGTGGCCAGTTGTTGCCTTCTCAGAATGGAGGCCCCGAGTAGCCAGATCGGTTTTGTCAGAAGGAACTGAAATTCTGATTCTAATGTTAATTTTCCGTGTTTTAAAATAGCAGGAGGACCAAACAGAACACATTTTCTAGCCATACCTGGTTTGTGGACCTTGGCTCCAACCTCTTTAAATCCTCTTAGTTATCATTGTCTTGATATGAACCAATGGATCTGATCCTTAGACTTAGTTTGAACCCCAGACTTCCTTGTTTTAAACAATTTAAGTTTTTATTTTTTGTTGAAGTATAGTTGATATACAACACTACATTAGTTTCAGTTGTACAGCAGAGTGATTCAACAGTTATATGTATTACAAAATACCTACCATGATAAATGTAATTACCTTCAGTCACCAACAAAGATATTGCAATATTACTGACTATATTCCCCATGCTGTGAATCCCAGACTTTCCATTCAATGAATGTTATATATGAATATGCAGCATATATTTTAATAATATATGTGTTGCACATTAGCAAGCATGTTATATTATGCATGTTATATTAATATATTATTAGGCCTAGTTATACTTAACTCGTAGAAGCCCAGTTTTCACATCTGTAAAAGATTACATTGGCCACCTTGCAGGATGTTATGAGGTTTATTGCGTGCATTCGTTTCCATTCTTATTAAACGCCCTGGGGGAGCTACCTAAAACCTGGGGCCCCTACATTTGGCATTTTGTGGAAAAGCTGGTCCTTAGAGCTGGAGGAAGACAGATGCGAATGGGATCAAGGCCCTGGTGGACTTGGGGAAAGTTTGAAGCCTCCAGGAAGGGAATGCTGAAGACTGGGGACACACTTTCTCATTCTCAGCTCTCATCTTTTCCTGACTGGCTGGGCCTTTGTGAACTTTAGTGCAATATCCTCTGCAGGAGCACTCACGATTTAAGACACAAAGGGTTAAGGGAAAGAGTACCGGTGGAAGGGATGAGCTGTGGCGGCCACACCCGGGGCAGGAAGTGGCCCCGAGGGCTGCGCTTTCTGCAGCCTCCTCTTCCCGGCAGCCCTCCGGTCCCTTAGCGCGTCTGGCAAATTGTGTATGTAAGCAACAGGAAGAGCATCAAATCCTGCCGGGGCCCTGTTGATGGGGGAATCCAGGTGTTCTCTGTGAGCTGGCTTCTCCGGCACCCACCAGGCCCCACATGTGACAGTTCTGCGCCCGGGCAGCGCCCTCTGGGTCCCGTCGGCCGGGCCCGGCCGTCCTGCACTGGGCTCCCCGGCGCTACGGGCAGCGCGTCTGGGCTCCGCGCCTCCCGCCTCACCCCTCAGCCCCACGCACCCGGCGGGAGGGAGGCCCCGGGGGCGCCCAGACCGAGTGTCCCACCGCCCTGGCCCGGCCAATGCAGAACCGGCCCAGCGGGGACCCCCTCCGGAATCATCAGGGACCAGTGCCCATGCCTGTCCCCTTCTCAAGCCTAACTCATCATCTTCCTCCAAAAAACATCTGCCCACGTCCCAGCTGAGGGATAGTATTGCTCACAGCGCCTGACGCTGAAATCTCAGGTTTAGCCCCTGCTCCTCTCCGTTTCTCTGCCTTACTTGGGGTCAGCTGCCAACTCCTGTCTGCCTTTTGTGAAGTGTACGGGCATTTGTCTCATTTCTCCTGCCTCCTTCTCAGGACAAGCCCTGGTGACCTCGGACTTCGGGCTAAGTGTTACAGAATCCCCTGCAATCTAGCTTAAACATGGAAAGGGGATCCATCTGGGCTTCATGAGGGACTGAAACCAACTAGAACCCCAAACGGGGGTACATCCAGCAGCAAGAAGTTCATCTTTTTTGGAGAGAAGGATGGGGGAGTGGTGGGGCCAGGGGCCACTCCTTTGGTGGGACCCAAGCCCCTCAGCTGGGCACTCAAAGCCTGCCACCGCAGTCCAGTTTCCTGCCTCACCAACATTACCTCATGCATATTTTTCCTCAAAAACACCATGAACATTCCTGCTTCTCTTTCCTCACAGTACTCAGGAAAATATTATTTTAAATCATAAGGGACCTTATGCAATAAAAATGTCTGAGAAGAGAAATATGTCTAAGTGGAAGATCTTTTTTTCAATAAGACATATGTAAAAAAAAGGAGACTTAATACATCTTGATCTTTTTAGGAAACACACTTTTGTTTTATTTATAATTAGATTTATGGCACAGATGTTCCTTTCACTACACACTGAAGGTGTCCCAGGGATATGAAGGGAACCCTCGCTAACAGGCATCTGTTGGTTATTGTTGAACAAGCACCCTTGTGGCAGAAACAGATAATTGCCTATCCAGCATCAATTATACACTCATCTTTACTAACATAACCCTAATTTTGTTGGAATGGCAATGTACCCAACTAAGAAATACGTTTCCCAGTCTCCCTTGGAGATATGGGTTGACAATATGATGAAGTTCTTGTCATTGACAGTTAAGTAGAAATTGCTAAGTGAGGCATTTACTCTTGGCTATTCCTTTTTCCTGTTGTGTAGAATGTGGACTTGATGGCTGGGGCTTTGGTAGTTATTTTAGGGACAAAGAAATTAATGCCCAGGGTTTAGTAGAGATAAACCTGGGTTCCTAATGCTTTGTGAACACCAGCCTTGAATTGCTTAACACCAGATTTCTTGTTGTGTTAAAGAAAAATAAAACCCCTAGTCAGTGTTTCAGCTTAAGCTACCTGTTGTACTCAATCCTTTTTAAAGAGGAGCTTTAAAAATTATTTTTGCCTGGATCTCACCTCAAAAGATTCTGATATAATTGATGCAGGGTGCAGCCAGGGCATGCAGTTTTTTTCAAGCTTTCAAATGATTCTAGTGTGCAGCAAAAGTTGAGAACCACTGCCCTATTTTGTTTAAACCACTGCTTTTCCAGTTTTTGTTACTCTCAGCCAAACGCAGTGGCTTACAGATAGTACCTTCTTTCACTGGGCAATCTCCTCTCTTTAACCACTTAATGTATTTCTAGTTAGAATGGTAATCAGGAGCAGTAAATATGGGGCACACAAGATAGTACATAGAATTGGCTCAAAGAGTAGATATGACCTAACTAAGGCCAATAAAACAATGCAACTTTTAGAAGCAAACCTAAAAGAACAAATTCACTGCCTTGGGGCACAGATTGTTTAAAGTAAATAAAGCACACACCAGCTATAAAAGAAAAAAACAAAAGGTTCCTCTTTTCATTTTATTTTTGATTAAGAAAAACTGTCACCAAAGTTACTGATAAAAGTGTGAAAAGGAAAGCTATATATGGTAGAAGACATTTGTGCCATGCATATCCAGTGAAGGACTTACGTTCAGAATATATAATGAACCTCAATCAGTCCATAAATAAGAGACAGTCAACCCACTAGGAAAATGGGCTAAAGACTAAACAGGCAGTTCGTGAAATACGATATCCAAATGGCCATAAGCATGTGAAAAGGTGTTCAATCTCTTTATCATTAGGAAAATACAAAGTACAATTATAATGTGACACCATTCCAGACATGCCTATAAGATAGTGAGGGTTTGGTTCCAGACCACTGCAGTCAAATGAATATTGCAATAAAGTGAGTCAAAGTTTTGGTTTTCAAGTGCCTATAGAAGTTATGTTTATAGTGTACTGTACTCTAGGAAACACATAATTGCATTATGTCTAAAAAGCAAGGTACATGCCTTAATTAAAAAATACTTTATGCTAAAGACTGCTGACCACCATTTGGGATTTCAGTGAGTCGTAATCTTTTGGCGAGTGGAGCCATCAACATTGAGGATGGCTGAGGACCTTCATGAGTTATCCCGATCTTCTGGATAACTTGCTACAGCTTCTACATGCAGCAGTTGCTGGTTCACCTTCCACTTTGATGTTATGGAGATGGCTTCTTTCCTTAAACCTCATGAAACAACCTCTTCTGACTTCACGTTTTTCTCCTGCAGCTTCCTTACCTCTGTCGGTCTTCAGAGAATTGAACAGAATTAGGGCCTTACTCTAGATTAAGTTTTTGCTTAAGGGAATATTGTGGCTGGTTTGATCTTCTACCCAGACCACTAAAACTTTCTCCATATTAACAATAAGGCTGTTTCACTTTCTTATCATTCATGTGGTCACGGGAGATGTACTTTCCCTCAAGAACTTTTCCCTTGCATGCACAGCTTGGCTGTTTATTGCAAGAAGCCCAGCTTTGGACCTGTCTTGGCTTCTGACACACCTCCCTCACTGAGCTCAATCATGTCCAGCTTTTGATTTAAAGTGAGAGACACGCCTCTTCCTTCCACTTGAGTGCTCACAGGCTGTTGCAGGGCTTAACAATGCCAATACTGTTGTATCTCAGGAAAAAGGGAGGCCCAAAGAGGGGAGGGAGAGAGATGGGGAAATGGCCAGTCAGGGGGGCAATGAGCACACACAATTTTGTCAATCAAGTCCACCGATTTATGTAGGCACAATTTCGTGTACCCCCAAACAATTACAACAGTAACATCAAAGGCCACTGATCACGGTCACCACAGCAAATATAATAATAACGAAAAGTTTGAAATATTGAGAGAATTCCCAAAATGTGAGCGCAGACACAAAGTGAACAAATGCTGCTGGAAAAATGGTGCCAATAGACTTGCTCGATGCAGGGTTGCCACAGACCTTCAGTTTGTAGAAAATGCAATACCAGTGAAGCACAATAAAGCAAAACATAATAAAATGAGGTCTGCCTGTACATACCCACTGGAGAATGGTATAAAATGACCAAAACAAAGAAGACTGATGATACCAGAAATCTCCCACACTGCCGCTGAGAGGATAATGAATAGCACTACTTTAGAAACTGGTTGGCAGTATTTGTAAAAGCTAAATCTTAAGTCTTTTGAGGGGAAGAAATTGGAAGAATTTTTGGACATCTTTTATGACCACCAAAATCCCTTTCCCCACATCCAAATTTGAAAAGGAGGAAGGGAGGGAGGGAAGGAAGGGAGGGAAGCAGGGAGGGAGGGAGGGAGGGAGGGAGGGAGGGAAGGCAGCCCTGCAGTAGGACCAAGGACGTCGCATATCATGTTTATAGACATGGTCTATGGCAGTGCCATCTTGGCTGGAAAACTGAACTACCATCCAGAATAAATTATAAAAAGTCTTCAGGAACATGCTCCCGACGTAAAAAGCAATTTGCTGTGTACTTGTTTATGTTAGCAGCATTGCTGTAATCAGGACAACTTTGGCTGCAAGTGGCAGGACCCAAATAGAACAAACTTTAGCAGCAAAGGGATGGTATGGAGGGTTGCTAGGTCAGAAGCTGTAGGGGACCAGGGGTGAAGATAAGCCTCGGGAACAGCCAGACCCAAGCCCGGTGCTGCCCTCACCCCCTCGGTCTGCACTTCCCGCTGTGTGGCTTCACTCTGCTAGCTGACTGCAAACCTGCCTCTGTCTACATAGTCCTGTGTTACAATGCCATCCACTAGGAAAACACTTACTTTTTCTCATTTCTAGTTTTAAAATTCCAGGGAAGGAGGGTGATTAGCTCAACACAGGTCAAGACCCCACCCATGGGTCACTCAGCTGTGATCAGCGGTGGGGCCTGATGAAGGTACCATGAAGGTCCAGCTCCAGCCAGCTGCCCTGGTCTGCTCCAGCTGACTGGGGCTGGGAGGCTGATTTTCCAAATGCCTACCCCTGAGTTGTCATGAAGATGGGGTGGGCAGGAGAGGAAGCAAGGCCAAGAAACATGGAGCACCAGATGCCAGGGGGCAGTATACCCACTTTGGGGGAATTTAGATTTTATCATTGAGCACCAAGTTATGTGATTAGGGTTTTCTATATGACACTTTCTCCAGTGCAGCTTCCCTGGGAACTGGAGTTGAAAGAAAATGAGCTACAGCCCCTAATCACTATATACCTGGAGATGTGCCTACAGAGAGTGTGGGATGCCTAAAACAATCTGCCACACTCCGTAAGCTATAAACTGTACCTCCAATTACAGAATTGGAAAGCAATGTGTACCCAGAATACAAAATATCAAATATCAAGACATGAGGACCTGTATCAGGAAACGTAGTGTGCCCTAAAACAGAACTCAAGGGTGCTAGATGAAGCCCAGTTACAAATGTGGGGCAACAAAAGTATACCCCAATCACTGGGAGAGTGCAGCATGCTCCAAGCCTCGGGTCCACTCTCTGAAGACAGTCAGTTTGCAAGATCCCCAACACCGTGGGTCAGTCAGTGTGTGTTGCCCAAAACAAAATATGGAGGCTAGGATGTATGCCCTCAAATATAAAACACATTCTCTGAACATCCCATATCCTCAAAAGTGGGTATCAGACTGTTTCCCTATTCTCTACAGAGGATTTTGAAATGTCTGGCTTGGTGTCATTAGCTGCAGAAATCTAGGGGAGTCCCACAGACTCCCAGACTAGGTGGACAAAATTTAAGGACGTATGTGTGTACTGGATCTCTCTGAACACCAGTAAAACTTCTTACTTTGTACCGCTTGTTTCATCTACCACGTGAGAGTATTTTACAGGAAGTTGTTCTTCCTGTATTTTTACCAGTAAAGTAGACGCACTGTGGCAGAACCCAGAGTGATCCCAGCCACCACCAGTGCTCTGTCCCCTCACGGCGTGGCCTCTGTGTGCACCCACTGGCACAGTTCTGGCTGCCTGTCTGGGGTTTTGCACAGGTGGAAGCAAAAGTTACTTCACTGAGTGTTTCTCAATTCATTTCCTGAAAATACAGCTGTCTTCTTTCAATTCCTTAAAAAGCACTTCATTGTCTTTTATAGCTCTATTGTAGTTCTCAACATTTTGACTGCAGAGCATCGATAAAGAAGGGGCCTGAATCTGCTTCGAACAGACAGATGTCGATTTGTGCCTTTCTCAATACTACAGAAACAAACACCAAACAAACGAACTTCCTATTAGCCTCAAAATAGCCAGTTACCTAACTGAATCTTTCATCCAGGTTTGTGACTTATGCAGAAATACCTAGGTTTCTTGGGGCCCTTCGAACATGCTGTCAAAGACAAAGTGTCTGGTTGGGGGAGGGCATTAGGAGGCAGGGGGCCCTCACAGAACAAGCCAGAAAGGGAAAGGTTCTCAAAAATGGTGGGCACATGGAGGGCTGGGAGAGAGTGCAGTGAAGGATGAATGGAGATGGGTCACACGTGCCTTTAAGTGCTCTAGCACTATCTTAAATCAAAAGAGAGGACTTCTGGAAGCTAACCTGGAATTCCTCTCCCCTTCTCTCCTAAGCCCTGCCACCTGGGCAATGTCCTGGTATGTAAAAGATAAAGCATGGAAAGGGGGCTTTACCCACATTGTCTCATGGCTAAGGGTATGTGGTCAGAAAAGAACCATTACTGACTCCTGTTTATGCTTCTTTCTTGGTGTCAGGAGAACTTTGAGAAACAAGAAGAACCAGGTAGGAAAAACTAACGAGAAGAAGAAGAAGAATCTGGAGTGGCTATCAAGGTAGTAAACTGATGTCTAATGCTGGAAATTATTATTGATATTGGTGCTGTACACTATGCAAGGAGCAGTGAGGGGGGAAAGAGAATGAAACAGAAAATGGGGAGAAATAGAAGTTTGAGTCCCTTCCCACGAAAGTCTACCATTTATATAAGAAAGCAAACATCAGAGATTATAAAAAAGCCAGGTTGAATTGGATCCAGAAAGGGTTCATTTAGTCCCCAAATTTTAAAGTTGGATTTCCACATTGAAATCTGGGAATCTGCTTTCTTGCAAAAAATCAGAGGATGTAAAAACCCCATAGCCTCATCCTCACAAGGCGACCATCTGCTTGGGTCTGCTAAAGGCTGCCCTGCAGATGGGGCAGGCATTCCCTGCTTTGCAACAGTCCCCACTGCTCCCTGTTGCCTTACTCTTCATCATTGTAACTGCCTGGGCCCTGTGGCACATGAATTTGTCATTTGTAACTGGGACATTGGAAATGTGAAATTAGAGGACAATTTTGTAAATTCATCAATAGGCCACTTATACAGCACCATGAATTCTTTTGAAAAGAGGAGCAGCGTAAATCAATTTCATAAATTATCTCAAGTACTTCACTCAGGAGTACTGGGCTGGCTGCTGGATTAATTGATCCATCTTCTGGCAGTTGGACAAGGAAGCCTAATCGTAGTGGTTCACCTCCTAGTCTCTGGTCCACCTCTTGGAGGAGAGCTGATTCTAGGATGGGTGTTGACTTTGTACACAGCTGCTCAGCACAGGCATCAGAGAGGGGAGTCCGAGTCCTGCCCTGACATCAACCTTCAACATAAGGGTGCCATGGGGGAATCCATGAATAATTCATATCATAGCCAGACTGATACTCAGTGAGCTTCAACGGCAATGAGTTACCTTGTGTGCACTTCTTGTCTACATGTCAGTCTTTTTCCTGGCGTCTGTGGCAGTGTCTGTGGCAAGTTTATGAATGGGTGCATTCTCTAATGCCTCCGCTTTAGGCAAGGCAGTTTCAGCATCTTGGCCTGAGTTTCCAATTTCTGACTTGCTATTTACAAACTGTACACCATAAGATTTCAAATAACACATGACTAAAATAATGCTTCTACTGAAGAGGAATCTGGATGGAATTAGAGAAACAATGGGTCTTTCAGAGTCTCTGGACATGCATGTGAAAGTCAGGAGACTTGTGTGTTCTGGTGGGAAAAAGTGATGGGGAAGGAATACAAACATTTCTAGAATACTCCCTGACCTGGGCACATTACATGTGTTCTCAATGTTAATTTCATTTTACATATGAAGAAACAGGTTCTGTGACCACTCCAGTAGAAACAGAAGGTTTCTATCACATTTTAAATTCAAGCTTTTCTAGTAACCACATTAAAAAATGCTAAAAATAAAAGGGTAAAATGAGTTTTAATAATGTATTTTATTTCACTCAGTATACCCAAAATAATCATTTAATATGTGATCAATATAAAAAATTGTAAATAAGCTATTTTGTATTCCTTTTTCAGACTATGTCTTCAAAGTCCAACTTAGAGTTTACACTTCCAGCACAGCCTAGTCTGGACTAGCCACATCTCAAGTGCTCATTAGCTACAGGTGGCAGTAGCCTGATACTGTTCTATTGAACAGCACAGCTCTGAGAGATTGGTGTGCTCAACATGCAGGACCTGGGCAAACTACTTAATGTCTCTGATCTCCCACTTCCTTATCATAAAATGTGAATGGTTGAAGCTGGATTTTTCCAACTCAGACATGAACACTCAGTTCCTCCCAGATCTTATCATAACAGATTAGTAGGACACAGAGGTAATTGTCCCATGGTGACAGGCTCACTAACTGAAGGTGCAGACAAATGGCAATGTGGCATCCATGAATGACATAATTACAAGTTATATCTCAAATCGAGGTGACATGGCTTGTTAAAGGTGGTTTTTGCAATCCGTTGGTCTTGGGAATGATATGTAGGAGTATTAGAGGCCTGGTCAGCCCCTCCTGGGGCCCCCTGCAACCTGTCAGGCCTTCACCTGGACAGGCAAAATTCCAACACCACCAGTCACAAGCATCATCAACGAGGCCCTGGGGAGATGACAACCTTCTTTAACCTTATCACTATGAACTATAACTTCTCTAAGATGTGTGGTGGACATTTGTTTCTAATGATTACTGTACCTAATAACAAGACACATACAAAAATGCTATATCCAGTTGGTTTGAACGTTTAGTTGTTCAATTTTATTCAAACCAAGTAGGCTATCTTTTTAATGTAATTACAAAAGTTTGACATGCTTTAGGCAAAATCTTAGCTAGAGAAAGTTAGCTAGAATGAGAATTTTGTAAAAAGCAGAATATCTTTGTTACCAAAAGGGAGTTTATTCTGATAAAATAGAAAGCTCACATACAGAATAAGATGCATCTTTAAAATAGCGTAAGAAGAGACAGCAGAGAGGTGAGAACACACCTTTGGAACCAGTGGACCTCTGCCCACATCTTGGTTTTCCCACATGACTTTATTTCCTTACTTTTAAGGTAGGAAAAATATGTACCTTCCAGAGTTACCAGAAGGAATTAGATTCTTAGCATGATGAATGTTGGTTCCCCTTTACTCTACCTCAATGTGAAAGGATGGGATGAAGCACGTAAGGAAAAGCACAGGCAAAGTATGTCCTAAATCTGTAGTTTTGGTTGTTTTTGCCTTTTTTGTGACCTAATTTCTTATAACGACAGTAATTGTTTCTCAGATTAGGAAAAGAGCACATTCATTGTAGATTTAAAAAATACAAAAAAGTTTTTTAGAATCACCAGTAATTTCTATCACCCAGATACAAATCTTATTAATGTTTTTGTGTTCATCCTAAACATCCCTACATGCAAATATTTTTTTTCTTTTTACAAAATTGGGATTGTATTATTCCATAAAATGTTATATCCCACTTTTCACTTATATACCCTTATTTTTAAAAGATTCTTCAAAAGTTTTAGAATTGCTCTTATTTTAAAAATATTGCTTAAAAATGCAACTCGTTATATACTATTTCATTAGATTGATGTACCATATTTTATTTTGTCATATTTTTGGACAGTTAGACTGTTTCCAAGCTTTCTCAATATAGAAGTTCTGTATGATATTCTTGCACACACATTTTGGTGCGCATCTGGTGATGTCTTTAGGATAAGTTCCTAGGAGAAGAATGAGTAATTCCAAGGGTTTTTAAGTGGTCCTGACACATATTACTAAATCACTCTTCTGAAAGATTGTAGCAACAGATGAATGCTAATTTTTGCACCATCTGGTCTCAAACCAAGTGACCAACTACATCTTGAAAGTAATAGACCAAGAATGAATGCATTGTGGGTATATATCGGAGTTCTATTTTCTTTCCTTGGAGCTCAACATATGATTTTTCTGCTTTTTGTAATTAGGATGCAGGGCTACAGAAAATTGGAAGCGGCCCAGATAGTGGCCAGAGTAGAGAACTGTACCCAGTACCGCAAGCTCTCATCAGCCCTGGGAATCAAACACAATGAAGTACTAAGAATGAGGAAGATCCATGCAAATGGTGAGGTGCTGGGTCAGCCCGAAGTCTTGAAGAGGAACTTGCCCCAGACTTGATTTCCGCTCTTGGTGGATGAGGCTTCTGGCTGTCTGCCAGTTCTAATCAGCTAGAAACAGAACAGCACCAGAAAAATTGTCAACCAAGGTTAGGGGTGGGAGACAAAGGCAAGGGGTCGGAGGAACCAAGAAGGGGGAGAAATGGGGTGGCTCTGCAATGTGGGACAAGCCAGACATCCTCTTGCAGCTGCAGCTGAAGCCCTCTGGAGACTTATGACAAGCCTTCCAGAGAGTCGAGGGGTCTCAGTGCGATCTATGAGAACAGTTTCTGAGGGTTCCTGAAACTGTGAATGTCCCAGACGGTGTGGGGGCCTAGGAGGGCGACAGACCCTAAGTTTGGTGGGGACTAACAGCTGCTACTGCCAATAGAGAGCGCTGGGTGATGGGAAGATTCAACATTAGAATTAGGAATTTGGAGAAGATAATATGGAAGCAAAGAATTAATTTATATTCATTGAAGCTGGAGACATGCCTAAACCACAAGCCCTGGGGATTTGGAATACCTGAACAATAGCTGTCGACTCTAGTGATTTCAGGAGAGAGCGTGACGTGACTAACATTAAGAAACTGGTGAAAATAATGCTCAGAATTGCCACAGAGGAAAATATTTAATTCTAGTAATTACGATATTACTATTACTACATACCCTCACTACTTAACCTTCCTGAGGAATAAACATGGAATAACTAACTCAGTATGGCTTTGGGAATGGCAAATCCTCTCAGACTGATAAAGCTTTTACCTACTTGTCCTAAGTTCGGTAAATCAAAAGCTGTCATTTACATGATCTATTTTAAATGCAGCAGGGGATTTAAACTCGTCCCACAGAAACTACTCATCAAGGCAGCAAATTAGGGTCAAATGTCTGCATTAGAAGACAGAGATTGTGTTCAAACACTGGTCTTACGCTAATATGTTAAATTTTCATCACCGATGGAGAAGTACATAAATAAAGGAGTAAAAGAGATGGCCTAGGAGGGGTTAGACCCTACTGACATACTAACTAACCATCAGAGATAGGAGATAGGAATCAGGAGTCACAGATATATGGGATGAAGTTTGATAGCATCGGGTACCTTTCTTGATAATGAACACATTAAACAAATACAAAATGGAGTGACCACATAGTATAGTAAAATGTCCACTATCTGGAGTCCCCAGGAATGAGTCACTCTAGAAAGCCAAGTTTCCAGCAGTTGGGACACCTTTTTAGTTTTCATCTGTTTATAATGGAAAAAAACTCAAAATGGTCTCATTCACATTCTGGGCTCTTAAAGAATGCAGCGAGTATAATACTGCCCTTTTTTCCTGATGATTCAGGGAAACATTTATGATTGATTTCAATTCAGTATGTATTTATTGAGCATTGCTATGATCAATGCCAAGGACTTAAACATTTTTTATTTACTCTAAAACCAGGTCTTGAAAACATGATGAGAGAAGCCAGTCACAAAGTCACATGTTGCATGATTCCACTCCTGTGGAATGCCCAGAACACACAAGTCTGGAAAGAGAGAAGGTAGATTGGTGGCGCCTGGGCCTGGGAGTCAGGGGTGAGTGGGAGGATTGGGGTGGGATGGCTAAGGGGTGTGAGTCTCTGAGGAATAACGATGTCCTACCAATTGTGATGATGGGTTCACAACTCTGTGAATATGTGGAAAGTCATTGCATTGCACAATTTAAATGGGCAATTGTGTGGCATGTGAAGTACATCTCAGTAAAGCCATTTTTTAAAAAAACAACAGGTTGGCATTGCTCAGAGAACAGGAAGAGACAGCATCCAGACAAGATGAGGGCAGACAGGCAGTGGGGCTGGGCAGGAACTGGTGATGCTGAGCTCCTACTCGTCTCTGAAATATTTGCCCCTCATGAACCTGTCCAGGGCTACTCTGCCATCTCCTGTCCTCCTGTCCCTGTGCTTGCCTGTGACAAGGTCTATGGCCTCAGCTGTGTCCCCTTAGCCCTGATACCAGAAACCACAGGGCTTCAAGGCCAGGCTCAGTGGTCAGAAGGACCTGGGTTGAATGACCCAGTTATGGCACCATCAGTGTGATCTTAGGCAGGTTCTGGATCCTTCTGTAAGCCCTAATTTTCTCACTTTCAAAACAGTGGTGACATCTACTGCATGGTGCTGTCGTGAGGGTTAAAGGAGATGAAACTCGGAATGTGGCCCATTTGCATCTGGCCCACAGCAAGTGTTCGAAAGAACATTTTGTCTGGGAAAGGGAAGGCAGCGGGCTGTAAGTGAAAGTGTTCCTGTGAATAAAGCTGGAGTCCTCAGAGCATGACTTGGTTATGCTCATTTTGGCTGCTCGACTGTGTTGAGATCGGTAAGGACACTGGTGTTAGGGATGTTCCTGCTGGGTGAGGTGTTACTGAATTAACCAGTTTCCCTAGAGTAGTAGAAGGGGAAGAGGAATAAACATCAGTTGAGCATCTACTATGTGCCAGGCACTTGGCATTCAGTGTGTCGTTTAACCTTTATAATAATAGCTCCCTACTGTAGATGAGAAAAGGAGGCTTACACAGCTAATCATGATGCAATGCTCTTAAATGTTCTTGCAGTGTGCTGAGGTCACATACTAACCCACTGAATCCTCACTAACCTTATGAGGTAGTATGATTTTTAAGTAATATGTATTTGGTGTTTGTCCCCATGTTTCTGGCACAGAGCTCCCCAAACCCATGGGATTTCCCAAGTGTTGAGAGTGATCAGTGTGTCTTTTGTTATGTGATGAATTTAGGACACTACCAAGGATGGGGGTTGCCAGGAGACCCAATCATGTGATTAGAGGGTTGGAACTTTCAGTCCCACCCCCCTGACCTCTGGGGAGGAGTGAAGGGTCAGGAGGTTGGTTCAGTTGCGATAGCCAATGATTAACTAATCATGACTTTGTAATGAAGCCTCCATGAAAACCCAAAAGGATGGGTTCCAAGAACTTCCATGTTGATGAGCACATGGGGCTGTGGGGAGAGGGGCATGATTGGAGAGGGCATGGAAGCTCCACACCCTTCCCCATACCTTATGTTATGCATCTCTTCCATCTGGCTGTTCCTGAGTTATATCCTTTTATAACACACTGGTATTCCAGTAAGTAAAATGTTTCTTTGAGCTCTGTGAACAGCTTTAGCAAATTAATTTAACTCAAGGAGGAACTCAAGAGAACCTCTGATTTGTAGCCAGGAGGTCAGAAGAACAGGTGACAACCTGAACTTGAAACTGGCATTAAAGTGTGGGTGGGGGCAGTCTTATAGGACCAAGCCCTTACTTGTGGAACCTGATGCCATCTCCAGGGAGACAGTGTCAGACTGAATTGAATAGTAGGACACCCAGCTGGTGTAGAAACATTGCTTGTTGTTGACATGTGGGAGAAACCCTTCAAACACCCCCAACACATTGAAATTGGTCTCAGAATACCGAAAGAGGTTGTTTTCATTATTATCCTATTTTATATTTGAGGAAACTGAGGCACAGCAGGATGTCAGGGTCACATATTAAATTGCAGATATGAAATACAAACAGAAGCAAATCTAATTCCAAAGCCCATGTCTCCTCTATGCCTATGCTGTCCACTAAGAACAGAGCAAAGGGTCCTAGTGGTCCCCAGATCTAACAGGAAGACATGCAGTAAAAGGCACTGTGTATGGGATGCTGTATAAATTTAAAGGAGGATAGTCCCCAGCTTCGGTCATGGAGTTGGCTCTTTTGGGGGTGACTTGAGGGGCACTGAGAAGGTTCCATCATGCTCTTCTAAAACCTCCCTAACTGAGAATATACAGAGGACCATCTTTTAGCTGAAGACTCTTTGTGATTTGGGGTTTGTCAATATGACTCTTAATAGCTGTCAGCCATTGCAAGGCTGCTGGGTGGCTCAATTTCTAATCTTTCCCTGGCATGTTTTTATTTGTTTGTTTTTTTGTTTCACACAGTTTTGATAGCAGAGAAGAGCAGTAAATCGCAAAGGCCTGGGGGATTTGAGAGAGGACAGGAGAACTCTTGGAACCACAGGCCTCACCCACCTCCCCTTCTGTACTTGAGAGCCGAGGTTAGCCTAAAGGTTTACATGCAGAGTGTGTGGTGTGCAGAGCCGGGGCTTGCTTTGATCAGATACGTTTATCCCTGATTCTCCAAGGCTCTACTAAAGGGGGAAGGCAGCAGTCTTTTGTCAGCTGCCTCTACTCTGTCTGGCTGATTCAGTGCTGTTGACCTCTAACATCTGGATCAGGAAGTTTTCAGCCCTGTAGACATCTCATGGCAAGAAGGATAGTGGCCAGCTGTTTCCATCTCTGCAGAGCCAACAGTCTGGGCAATAAATCAGTACCTTCCTCCTGCTTCTTAAACCAGCTAGGCTCATCTTCCTCCTCCTGCCCTGCTTCTGGGACAGATCCACTTGACAAAGCTGGCTGGAGCCTATGGTAATTGCATTTAATTGGTATTACTATTGGGCAGAAGCATGGGTTCCATGGAATATGTTTAAGAAGACTTTCTTCTGGCTGATATAATTGGATGAATACAATTATAATATTCAGACCCCCTCCTGAAATGCATTTTCCCCAGACTGGGGATCATGTTATTGGGTTCAGTGGCCCTAGCTAGAGGGAAAAATTTCCACAAGGCAAATAACTTTCTGAGCTTTTTTTCCAGGTCTTTCCAGCCATAATGTGTAATATATTTAAAAAAAAACCACTGACTTACTCATGGGCAGAGAGTAGCCCAGCCAGTTCCTGCCCATGCACAGGGAGTGTCATCCTAAGCCTCTCACCCACACTCCACCAGAGGTGTTGCCAGGTCCCCCACTGCAAGAAGAGACCCCACCCCCTTGAATTAGGATGGGGTGGTCCAGGCGCAGGACACAGCAGGGAGTGTCCGAGGGGGCCCTGACTCTCTATTCACAGGGCCAGAATTCGAAGTCCACCTGGGACTAGGGCAGCTGTCATAAACACAGCCTGGGAAAAGGGCAGGGTGCAAGGCACAGCCTTGGGTGGGGACAGGTAGGACAGGCTCCTCTGTCCCCCAGTCTACTCTCTGCTCAGAGGCAGCTGAGGAGGCTCACACAGTGGCTGGTGACCTAGTTTCCATTCCCTGGCCCGGGTCACTGCCGCAATCAGAGTAATATTTTCAGCTATTCACGTTTCTGTGTACTTTAAGAGTCTGTAAAGCACAGCTGTCTAGATTGTGTTTTTAAAGGGAGAAAGGAGAGATCTACACAAGGGCAAGCCTGGTAGCAGGAACAGGGCACAGGTTGGGCATTAGTCTCTGCAGGCTGCCATAACCTGTGCCACAAACTGGGGGCTTAAACAACAGATATGAATTTTCTTACAGTTCTGGACGCTGGAAGTCCAAGACCAAGGTGCTGGGAGGTTTGTTTTCTTCCAAGGCCTTTCTTTCTCCTTGGCTCGCCAATGGTCATCCCTCTGTCTGTGCAGGTCTGTGTCTTAATCTCTTCTTATAAGGACATCAGTCATATTGGATTAGGGCCCACGTTAAAGACCCCATTTTAACTTAATTACCTCCTTAAAGGCCTTGGTTCCAAATACAGTCACATTCTGAGGTACTGAGGTTAGAGCTTCAACATATGAATTTTGGGAGATACACTTCAGCCCATAACCAATTGTGAGGGGGACAAACTCCAAACACAGCCTCCTTCTCCAGCTTTTGAAGAATATGGGGGTCACATGTCCCTGAGGAATTCCCTGGGAGATGAACTCTTCTCCATCCAAAAGGATGTCCTAGGCCTGGGGTGCAGGGCTGGGCAGTGGCCACAAGCTCAGCAGCTGGTGTAACTCCAGAGGGCTTGGCTTTGTCTGAACAAGAGATCAGGAGGGAGCAGAGGCCTTTCTCCTGCTCCACAGTTATGAGACATACTTACGGGAGAATCAAACTGCATGCTAATTTAATAGTCATTAATAATTGATCACAACCATTCCTTAAAGGTTGTTTGCACAGTGCTTGGAGCATTAAGAGTTAGCGATAATAAAATTTCAGCATTAAGATAAAACTGGGTTAAGAGTTTTTCTGCTTATAGTTTAAATGTTTCAAAATGTAAAATATTCATTTTGAGTTATAAACTAATAAGCAAAGATGTCCCACACAGGCCCCATGTAAAAATCCAACGATGATAATGTAAATCAACCAACTGCAATAGACAAATTATACAAGAATAATCATTTGGTGCACTATGAATAAATTATTACAGTAATAAGTCAACGCAAAGAATACAAACAGGACAGGAAGGGGAGGGGGCTGTGATGTAGCCCCCGCTCACCATCTGCATGGATGCATGAGTCACAGGTGGAGCCCGTATCCTCTCCACAGTCACCATTGGATGGCGAGGATGGACAGATGCTGGGCTAAGCTCACCGATGCTGGGAAGATGTGTCCACCGTGGTCCTCGCTCACCTTCCTTCCCTTCTTTTCTCTTTAGAAGCAATTCCATGAATGTCAAGGCAAAAAGGTGCAATGCCAATGCTTTCAGTCCTCCTTTGGCCTGCCAAGCCTTTCCTCTTTCAAACCTCTGGTGACATAGGACACCTGCCGCCTCTGCCTCTTGCCCCTGGTTTTGGATTCAGTATACACCAGTGTCTGCATATTGGTGTCTCTTGGGGTTCATCCAGAGTTTCTGCTCTTCTCCACACCCCTTTCCCAGCTGATTTCTCCCAATCTCATGGCCTTCAAAAATGTCAATGCTGACAACTTCTGGTTTGTGTGTTATGCCAAGCCGTCCCTCTGAGCCCTCAGTGTGTGAATCTAGCTCCTTGGTGATGGTCAGACTTCCCCTGCTCATTGTCACTGCCCCTCCATCTCAGTGAGCAGTGACAGTCCCTGTCTTGCCAATGGGTTTCAGCCCCGGGCAAGTTTGCTATGGATTCAATTTGACCAAAGAAATTGACAGCAAAACGTTCTTTGGGGTGAAAGGGTTTATTACCCGGCTTGTTCTCCCGGCGGTAGGTTGAGCACTAGCGTCTCTGCCTCCGCCCAGAGCGCTGGGCCGAGCTCTCTATATAGCGCAATAATAGCTTATTGCCTAAAGGTGTGGAAGCGGCAGCCTAGCAATAGGCCAGTTACATCATCAGGTGGTTTAATTTCAGTGAGGATCCTCGCCATAGGAACCCCAACTTCCCCACAGTCCCTCACTTGCTCAAGACAAAGTCACTTGTCCTCCCCGTCCCTCCCCTGTCCCTTCCCTTTTCCCTTCCCTAAGCCCCTCCACTATGCTGTTCCTGCTGGTCTGCCTTCAAAATCATCTGGAGTCTGCCTACCTCTACCCTCTTCTCAGTCACCACCCTGGTCCAGTCACATTCCCCCCCTAGTCTGCATAAAATCCCTGGTGAGCTCCTGTTGCTCTTAGAATAATATCCATACTTTTCACGGCACCCCAAGGCCTTGCCCGAGCATGCCCTACCCACCTCTCTAGCCCCATCTTGAACCACTCTGCCCTCTTTCATGATGATATTCTTGCCAGACTGATATCTAATGGTCCCCTGGGACTTTACTACTAACAGTAGATCAGCAGCCTTAGCATCACCTAGAGCTTGTTAGAAATTGCAAGCCCTACTCTAGACATACCGAAACAGATTCAGGATTGCTACAAGATCTGTAGGAGATTTGTATGAAAATTAAAGTCTGAGTGGCACTGCCACAGAGTCAACATGACAAACTTCACCTCAGGGCCTTTGCACGTACTAATATTTACCCTGTCTTTCAAATGGCTCATTCCTGGAATATCTCTGGATAAAGCATAGCTGCTTCTGGAGAGAGGAATTTGGAGCCTGGCATCAGGGATGGGAGGGAAATTTACTTTTTATTATATATTCTTATTCACACTCATACAAACAAAAAGGCCACTTAAACAGGTTTTTCCTTTCCAATCTTCAGTCCTGTTTATGATCATTACCATATAAAGAGTAAACCCCCATTACCCGGGTCACAGCATCCTTTTATTTCCTTCATAGTGCTTGCCACAATTCTGTCACTGTTACATGTCTCCACTTACTGCTTGTCTTCCTTACCAGAGAACAGGACGATGAGGACTCTGTGTCAGCGGCCACTGTGTCCAGTCTTCATGCTGGCACGCTGTCAGCTCTCAAGTACTTTCAAGCTGGCCTGCCCTGACATCTTACATTTGAATACTTCTCCCTGCCCCTTACATCTCTCCCATGCAGTCTGCTTATTTGTTTTCCCCCACTGCTCCTCCCATTTGTACCTCCTGATGGCCTGGGTCCCCTGCCTGTACTGCTGTCTGTCTACAAGCTTTTCATCTTCCAGCCTCTCTGGTTTGGATCTACGATTCCAAGCTGCTTTCTTCTCTGGTTCTCCACACTCAGTAGTTGACTTCACCTACAGTTAACACAGGAAAAGGAAATCATCAGGAAGAAAAGTCCTCCCTCCCCTTGCATGAACCCCACAAACTCTTCTGTTTGCTGCTTTTCCTCCTTCCTACCTGCTAAATGACAGCATTGTGCTCTACAAGTGCTGGGACCCCGCTCCTCCAGTGCTAATAACCGGCTCTCTGGGAACATACACAGCTCTGCTCTGTAGAGTTCTGGATGTCTCCCAATTTCAAGTGACCAGTGTGGTATCACTACAGGCAGACTTGGGAGACATGCACAGAGGCGCATCACGGTCTGGAGTGTTCCCCCTGTGTAGTTACAATAGACGTGAACATCCTCAAGAGAGTAGAGATTAATAAAACAGTTTGGAAGGGATGAGTTTTGAGTATTTTTTTACCTTTGTTTTTAATATAAGCTATTTAACTCTAAGTTTACATAATTTTCAGTACTGACTGCAGTTGACAAGTGGCTCACAAAATTCCTGTAAGTCTAGCACTCGGTTATCCTGTAGCCAGCCACCCTCACTGCCCACTCACTCACATCCCATTCAGCTCCCAAACCACTCCAGTCTGGCTCTGCTACTTATAGTTCCCGTTTTATTATAAAGGCTACAACTCGGAAAGAGCCAAACCAAAGAGATGCCTCTCACCTGCCGGTGGCTGGCTTCCCCCTGTTCTTCCTGGAGCCTCATGGGCATGTGGCCTTATGACTGTGACCCCCGACTCCTTCGGCTTTCACAGCCCTCTCCTTCCTGTGCTCCGCGCAGCTCCTGCCTCAGCCTCTACTCTCTTATGCCCTGTCTGGGCCATCCAGCACTCTCATGGTCTCCACTATGGCCATCCATGTGTGGATGACCCTGTGTCCCTCAGCTGCAGCCCTGTTCTCTCCTGGGCCTCCACGGGAGTTCACTGTGCGGTCATGGCCCTAAGGAATATACAAAGGAACAGGTAACTGGAGCAGTCCCTTGTCTCCATTCTCACATTCTCTCTGGCTTCCAGTCCATCCACCATATTTCTCTAGAAACCCATCTTCCTGAAATGCAAGTTTTAAACACTGCTTAGTGCTCTTCAGGGAGGCATCTGCAGTGCTCCATAAGACCAGGCTGGGACCAGCTTAGTGTGGGTGCTGATTTACAGAATGGAAGGTAGAAATGGCACCCACAGCCTCGGGCATTTACCAGAGGTGGATGATGGGAGAAACAGAGGTTCAGGGATGATTCATGGGCATTGGGCAGAAGCACTCAGGTGGAGAAGGTGCTATTAATTCAAGCAGGGACTCTGAGTGGTTTGTGCGCACAACACTTCTGACACCAAATGTGGGAGTTTTCTTCATACCAACCAGTTCTCCAACTTTCTGGGCACCAGCTAGGTGTCCTACAATTCAATTCTGACACTATCTGCAGTTAACATCAAATCCCCCAAGTTAAGGGCTCAGTCCCCAAGACTGCCCCCACTTCAGACACCATTTGCAAGTCTCAGTCCTCCCATACTTCAAACTGACTGGCTATAAATTGGGGGTCCCCATGGCTTCCTCCTCAGGTGCAATAATTTGTTAGACTGACTTGCAGAACTCAGGAAAATAGTTCACTTCTACTTACCGGCTTATTATCAATGACACAACTCAGGAACAGCTAAATGGAAGAGATGCACAGGGCAAGGTTTGGGGAAGGAGCACAGAGTCCCTATGCCTTTTCCAGGCACACCACCCTTCCAGCACCTTGATTCACCAACCCAGAAGCTCCCAGAACCCCACTGTTTAGGATTTTTATGAAAGTTCTATTATGTAGGCACAACTGATTAAATCATCAGCCGTTGGTGATTGAACTGTCTCCGACCCCTCACCTATCCCTGGAGGCTGGGGCATGGGGATGAAAGTTCCAGTCCTTAATTGCAGTGTTTATTCCTCCTGCAAGCAGCCTTGTTCTCCAGGAGTGACTGCAGCAGCATGAACTCAGGTGCCATTGAAAGGGGCTTAAGATGAATAACATAAGGTGCTCCTCTCACCCCTCTCAGGAAATTACAGGGTTTTAGGAGCTCCTGTGCTCCTAAACCCGGGAACCAGGACAAAGACCAAGTATGTATTTCTTATTATATCACATGTCACAGGGATGGTGAAGGAAGAGAAGACCTGTGTGGAGGGAGGGCATCTAGATCCACACGTGCCTTCTGGTCTTCTGGAGAACACGGAGTTCAGGGCAGAGGTCTGGAATGGAGATACAAAGCCAGGGACCATTAGCCTATGAGAGAGAGTCCTGTCACATAGATGAGAGCAAACACTTTGCAGTGATTTTTCATGGATCTTAGAATAAACTAAACTCCTGAACATTCTCTTCTACGGTGCCCCCTGCCTCAGCTCACCTCTGGCTAGGGTCTCAATGTGGGCATCGCGGGCTTGGCAGCTTCCTCGGTCCTTGCGAGTCCTGGTGGGGATGCCCCTGCCTGTGCCTGCAGGGTCCTGCCTCTCACAGTAGCTGTCACACTGTGTCACTGCACAGGAGGGCCACACTGTCTCTGCCATGGGACCTGACTCTTTCCTCTGTGACCCCCAGTACATATCTGGTACCTGGTCACAGTTGACAGTCAGGAAATATGAGTCAGAAAAAGTGGTTATGAAATGAGCTGTCTGAGGCTTGTGAATCAGCCCCGAAGAGTGCAGAGCGTGGTGCTGTCGGCCATGGGGCGGCGGGAGGCTGGAAGCCGGCCGGTCTCTCCCGGGTGCTGTGACCTGTGTACTCAGGGAGGCCTGAGGACTTGCAGAGATGCCAGGCAGCCAGAGAATCCAGGAACACATAGCTATTTATTCCCTCAAGGAGCCTCCCATTTTCCAGACCCATTTCAAACCAGTCTGAGAAGGCTGATGAGTCCATGAAGCTTTCCCCAGCCCAGCCTGGGTAAACACACAGCTGCAACTCACCATGCTTGCTGGCTGCTCTCACACGTGTTTTCTCTGGTGTGCGAGCTCTACTTTTAGACTGTTCATCAGTTATGGCTTGGTGACATGCAGTGAAGTGCTGGTGTGCCTCCTCATAAATAGCGAATGGCCTGGGCAAGGCAGTGAGACAGTGACTTTGGCGTCTAGTCGTTGAGCACGCGGCCTCCTGGGGTAGCTCAAGGGGTAGTTACAACCGTTGTGATGGAAAAGAACATCCCGCCGTTCCAGATTTACTGGGGCTGTGCTAGGTGCCAAGCAAAGCAGAATCTGTCCAATTCCTAGAACCATGTATCCATTATTCAAATCAGGTAGGAGATGTTTACACCCAATCTTCATTAAGCTAGATTCCTTGTGCATCACTGAGGTGCCTCCTGGCACCCTAGGACGAGAGCAGCCTTGAGAGCTTCGGGTGCCTGGCCTGCCCTCCTGCCCCACCTGGGCCCACACTGGGCTGCCCCCTGCAGGTGGCTCTTGGCAACACAGGAAGCAATCACGGACTACCTCCCCCGGGGGCTGGCTGGCAGAGCAGCCTGCAGGCGTGTGGGTTAGTTGTTATGAGGGTATAAGACTCCAAAAGCTGGTCATGTGAGGGCCCATAACACCTGTGTTTTACAGACTTGAGTCACTTCAGAGGCCTTGAGGTACAGTCTCTTGGAGAATAAGTCAGCTGCGTGTGGCGGCCGGGGAGGACAGCCCTGACCCCCTCCCCCTCCCAAGCCCTCCTGATCTGGAGGCAAACCTTGGACAGCCTGGGTGGGCGTGACCCAGAGGCCATTCCCAGGGCAAAGGAAACACACAGCCTCACTCTTACCCTGGTTTTAAAGTAGAAGTCACTGTCTTGTGCTCCCCAGACCCCTCCTGTCCCCACAGCTGTGCCCCATGTCTGAACGGTGGGTGATTTCACTCCTCACTGAACACATATTCTTGTCCACCATGTTTCACCAACCTCTTCTGAAGTGGGGGGGGAAATTGTAGCTGGCAAAATATCAGTATGGACAACGACTTCCCAGCGTCATTCCAGAATAAAATGTGTGAGGACACACAGTAGTTATTGTCCTTGAAAGACAGCCCTCCAAATCACTGCAGAGTGATGTGTTCATCGGAGCTGCTCCAGAGAAACAGAACCAATAGGATTTCCTTCTCCCTTCCCATCTTTCCTTCCTTCTTTTCTCTGTCTCTCTCACCCTCTCTTTCTTTCCTTACAAGGGATTGGCTCACTGATTACGGAGGCAGAGCTGTTCCACAATCTGCTGTCTGTAAACTGGAGACCCAGAAAGGCTGGTGGTGGAGTGAGATGGCCTGGATGGTGGAGAGCAATGGTGTAGATTCCAGTCCGAGTCTGAAGGCTGAGAACCAGTGCCGAGGTCCGGAGAAGAGCAATATTCCACCTCTGCAATCAGGTGGAGAGAGGTCAGATCCAACCCTTCCTCTGCCTTTTTGTTCTATCCAGGTCCTTAACAGACTGAACAGTACCCGCGGTGGGGAGGGCCACCTGCTTTACTCAGTCTACCAATTCTAATGCTGATCTCTTCTGGAAACACCCGGGCAGATGCTCCCGGAAATGATGGTTAACCAGATATGTAGGCCTCCCGTGACCCAGTCAGTGACACATGAAATCAA
This sequence comes from Manis pentadactyla, assembly GCF_030020395.1. NCBI lineage: Eukaryota > Metazoa > Chordata > Mammalia > Pholidota > Manidae > Manis > Manis pentadactyla. Next base: position 153,267,478 of record NC_080020.1, on the reverse strand, counting down.
GCATCTCAGGTTATGCAGTTTCCATTTTACCCTATTAACAAAATGCAAACTAGTGAATGTCTACAGGCTTTGATTTTCCAAAACAAAGTTTCCAGTCTGGTGTGTCCCTGGGTCAGTACTACAGCTGCTTTTCATTCTACAGGCCCAACGGTGTCAGAAAAGTGCAGCTGAGCCGTTACAGTTTGCAGGTAATATTTAAGTGGTGCATTATGGAATAAAAAAAAAGAATAAAATGCCCTTTGTTTCTTTCCTATTTCAAGCAACATTCTGGGCAACATGTTTATGCTTTTTGTGCAGAGGGCATAGGTAAGTACTATGGCAAACATGTCTGTGTGCCTTCCAAGGCCTTAATCATGACGTCACCAGAGGCCCCAAAAGTTGTCAGCACTAAATCATGTGGCTTTGGAAATGCAATAATAAATCTGTAGTAGAGTGTTTCCAGGAGAAATGTGATCTACAAATCAATTGGCCTCAGACAACTCATTTATTTAATTTATCTTTTGGAGTTGTGAAGGAATCTGGTTAATTTAAAGATGCTTTCATTAGAACTGGCTGCTCTGGATGGTTCTCCATCAAGAATGTTAAGTTCCTGGAACCAGTGACTCACATCTCGTATTTCTGTGCATTGTGCCCAGCCTCTTGAGCCCAGCTTTTTCCATCTCAAGTCAAGGATTTAAGCCCTTCAACACCTTAACAGGGGGCTCATCACCTGGATTGACATGCTAAAAGAACTTTTCTCCCAAGGGAGAATCCTTCAAACTGACAGACTTGCATCAGAAAATACCTACCCAGTCACCAAATGTTAACTAAAGAGTATTTCAGAGCTTTTGCTTCAAACACCAAGCCCAGGATCGTGTGAGCTCAAATCTCCTAGAGTGATTCAACTCACTCTACTTAGGGTGGCTTCAGCTGTTGATCTGTCTCTTAGCTTTCGAGGCTGATAGTATGATCAATCATACCAATACACAGGGAGGAAAGAGAAAACAGTTCTGCCTAATGGACTGATAATATTCTTTCAAATACCCATAGAGTATGAAAAGCTATAACCCATAACTTATTCTCTGGAGAAGGGGCAATGCTGGTTAAAATTCTGTCTTGGAGACCTTTACACATTAGCAGATCTCTCTTAGAAGTACTAGTTCTTATACTGAAACAATGAAAAAAATATAAGCAATTGTTGTTTTATATAAAACTAAGATTATCCATATTGTATATTTGTATGGATTATTTGGTTTACATTTTTGCCAAAGGTGAATCAATCTACCTTGTATATTTCCACACACCCAACAGCTTCACAGTTTCTAGTTTTCTAGCTGATGGTTTAAAACACAAAAGGGGGTAAGATAGAAGACAGACACGCACATCTGCCTTGCCTCCTTCCCATAATTCCAGTGAGAATACCATAAAATGGAGTATAAAACAGAAAAATTCCACTAGAGAGCTGAGAACAGAAGGGGTACCAGCAGCAGATCAGATTTTGATGCAACTGTGGAAGGTGGAAAGTGTGTGTGATGACATTGCCAAATAACCTATGGCAGAGTGAGCCATAGCTCAGAAGATGCAAAAGAGAAAAGTGCCTGGAAATAGAGCCTTTGTCTTGCTTCCCCTAAACCTCTCAGCTCAGAATCTGCAGTTTTGTGCCTGGTCACAATTGAGCCAGCCAGTTGACCTTCACTGTCCATGGACTTGGTTTTCCTCTTCCAGAAGGGGAGCTCTGGGAGAAAAGCGCAGAGGAACCCACTCCCCAGATCAACCAGTCTGGCTGTCATCCATAAGCACAAATGAGCCACCAAGACAGCCTTGGTGAAAACCAAGAGCTTCAACAAGAAGAACAAAGACCAGAAACCTAAGGATGGTTCTTGGAGGAAGGAGATGCAAGTCCCAGAGCCCTGTTTCTATGAAACAAGAACACATTGCCCTGAAAAGAGATCAGAGAACAAGTGTTCTTACAGGTTAATGATAGGATTTTCAGGGTATGACTGCAAACTAAGACATGATATTATTTTGAGTGTTTGCAGGAGTCTCAGTAAAAACAATCCACATGGCTTTGAGGCTTGGAACATTCTCTGTAGAGAGATGGAGTTAGTACTAGAGGATTATATTTCCTTTTCTAATCACACTACTTGTTTCTGTAGCAACTAATGTTTATATAATTAAACTATTGTAAATGCCATTTCTTAGTTTGTGATTTTTAGAATCAACTTCTGGCAGAGAACCAAAGACCTAGTTAATTTGTGAAATAGAAGTGAACATTATAAAGTATTGTAAGAGTAACAGTGAAACCAATAGTTGGGCAACATAGGGAGGCATGGGGTGTGGATGAAGGAATAACAAGATCCTCACATCACAGAGGGGAGGATCAGAAAGGATGGTGTCCTGTTAGTGGAAAAAGAAACAGCAAAGTTATAAAGGTAAACGAAAGAAAAATTATAAACAGATATGTTTATAAAAGATCTTGGGGAGAAGGGGAGGGAAGGGGTAATGAGAGTCAGGAAGTTTTCTCATATTTCATAGGGGGGACTTTGTAGATGCCATGTGATGTTAATGAATCAAGAAATAGAGTTATAAGCATATTATCTAGAATCATGGGTGTACCCACCTAAAGAATATAGAAAACAGTTCAATATGGCTACTCCGGAGCATCATTCTGCATCTGGGAGTGCAAGCCTTTGATTTTTCATTTCATATTATTCTATAGCTCAGGAGTCAGCAAAATATGGCCAAGGGCTAGTTGCCTGTTTTGGTAAATAAAGTTTTATTGCACACAGTCTCACTCATCTATATTACCTGTGTTGTTAGCAACAACAGAGTTGATTGTGAGAGATTACATGGCCTGCAAGCCTAAAATATTACCTCGCTTTTTACAAAAAAAGTTTGCTGACCTGTGCCATAGATTATGAGTATTTTAAACTCTGTGCATGCATCATCTTGATTTTTTAAAAAGAAAACTAAAGTGGGGGAAAGTAACTTTCTGCTTTTCAATATCTATTTCCAAACCACTGTAAACCTGAACTCTAGGTTATAAAAATTTCAATATAACTTCTTCTTATCCTTTTTTTCTTCTTTTGAAAGGCAGACTGCTACACGTAGCACCTTATTTGGGTGTGTCTGGAGTCTTGGAAGCTTGACTACCCTCCATTATCCTACCAATGGACCTCGAGAGCTTGTCTCGAGGGAGACACAAGTAAACCCACATCAGCTTGGGAGCTCAGTGCCCCCCAAAAATAGGAGAGAGCTTTGGGAACCTGCTCGGCCAGTGTAGGGGTGTCTGGTGGCTGCACAGAGCTCAGCCTATAAGGGCAGGAGCTGCTGGGACCTCCAGGGTACACATGTGACTCAGCTCAAGTCTGGCTACCAGTTTGGCCTCTTTGAGTCTAGGGCCTAGCCTGCATCCTTTGTGAACTCTTCTACTCGGAGCCCTGGAAGGACAGGACGGTTTGTGGGGGAGACAGGGCTCCTGAGGGCTGCCGTGCTCAGCATGGCTGCAGGCATCCAACCGCTGCGTCCTGCTCCGCCCTTCTGGGAGCCTGGACAGCCCCTCCGGGGGAAGTGCCCACTCCTGATGGACAAGACGGTAGAGAAGGTGATGGTGTAGGTGGGTGGGTGGGTGGGAGGCGATAATGAAAGCAATCGGATCATTTCCCTCCTCCCCCTCCTTTGGGAAGAAAGATGGAGCATCTAAACGTAAAGTCTTCGCTTCCGAAAGACTCGGTTTATTTTGTGTAAGGGACTCCCTGGGGATTTGCCCCTAGTTTCCTGTCTCTGTAGCAATTTTGCATTTTTCCTAAGTTTGATACCAGAATTATTTTCCTTGTGGCGAATCTTTCAGGGGCAAGTTGTTCTTTATAGGTTAGTGGCTAAATGTTGAATTTCTGTCTTTCTGCAAATGTAATAGCAATTCTTGAACCAGGTGCTTGGCAGGGAGAGCTGCTCAAGCTGAGAGGCATGCAAGTCTGGGGGCCTCGGGACCCTCTGCAAACCCTTCAGGGTGCCCCTAGGAGAGGTTAATAAGCAAACTCCTGGATCACACCCCAGCCACCAGCTTGACTGTTGCTTTTAATAATCTGGGCAGTACAAACACAATATCTCCTTTATTTCCATGCTAATGATGATAATTTCCCTATGGAGAGGGCAGGAAGGAAGTCAGATATGCATAGGTAGCACTTGTCAACCACTGCCTGAACTCCTTGCTATTTCCCAAAACGCATGCACTCAGCCTGCAATATTTCTGCTATTTGGTCTAAAAAGACTGTTCACTAGAGATTATTTTCATCTACCAAGGAATAAATAAATATTTCCCAATACATGGGAGTTAAATAGAACTGACAGGTAGATTGAGATCTGCGTGCTGCCCCTGCATCTTGCGGACCTGGACTGCACGCCCCCTGCTCTGACTGGCTGGTTCCGCCCTGCTTCCTTCTCCTGGCAATAAAAAGCTTTCAAAGCACTCTGGATAACTACATTCTACATAAAAACCCACTTGGATTATTTTCTGGATGATTACTTCTTGGTAATAATTAGTATTAAGAGCAATGTAATGTAATTAATTACATTACGAAACTAATGTGAAAGCTCCCCCACCCCCGCCTCAGTCTCCGCCTGTTGTAAATATACAGGCGCTCCGCCTGGGGAGGCCACCCGGACCAAACGCCTTTCCAGGGGGAAGATCCATTCAGCATCCTGCAGGGATGGCAATCTTCTCTCAGCTTGCTCCTTCTGGGTGTCAGGGGGCTCCCTCCCAACCAGGCTTCCTGTCCCATGCTGGACAGCTGTAACGGTTACTACATCTCTCCCTTGGTCCTTCCCTCCAACTTTCATTTCCCGTCCCAGTTCGTTCCCCTTGGAGCCACACAGAGTAAGTCCATTCTCTCTTCTTTCTTCAAACCTCAGGCGACCCCCTCATCTGCCTCCCCTTGGTTTCTCTGAACTCGGCATCTCTTCTTGGACGTCTCTTCCAAAGGACACTTCCTTGTCACGCCCTGGTCCCTCTCTAGAACGTCAGGGCTTTGTAGGTGGGATGCACGTCACCCCTGCTCACAACCCATTAGCCAGACCTCAATGACAGAGTCCCACGCATAGGTAGGTGTCTGTGTTGGGTGTGTGTGGGTCGGGGGTTCAGCTGGAGATGTAGTTATGGCTGGACATCTGCTTCCAGAAACTACTTCACACTATGCAAGGGGATCACAGGTCTTCAGTGTAACCCCCAGCTTTCTCTGCCACACAGCCTAAGGCAGACTGCAGTTTGGGAGGTGTTAAATAAAATTCTCTCATACTGTGCTTATGGTTATATTCTTAACCCCGAGTAAAATCAACTGTAAAACAAGTAGGGACTTTTCCCTTTAGGACCCAGAAAAAGAATATGAAACTGCTCTATTAGATATCTGTTGCTATGTAACAAATTACTCTCAAACTGTAGCTTAAAACAATAACAAACATTTATTACCTACCATCTCAGTGAGTCGGGATTTGGGGGCAGCCCAGTTGGGCAGGCTGACCTGGGGTCTCTCATGAGGTTCAGTCAATATGTCAGCTGGGCCGCAGTTATCTTAAGGCCTGACTGGGGCTGGGGGAGCCATTTCTAAGGTGGACCATTCACATGGCTGGCAGGTTGGTGCTGGGGATTGACAGGAGGTGCAATCATTTGTTTGGGCTGCTGTAGCAGTGCACCACACACTGGGGGCTTACACAACAGAAACGTACTTTCTCACAGTTCTGGAGGCTAGAAGTCTGAGATCAAGGTGTCTGCAGGGATGATTTCTTCTGAGGCCTCTTCCCTTGGCTTGTAGATGCTGTCTTCTCCCTGTGTCACCATGTGGCTTCCCTTTCTGTTACTGTGTCCAAATTTTCTCTTCTAAGAACACCAGTTGTATTGGAATAAGGCCCATCCTAATTACCTCACTTAATTACTTCTTTAAAGGTTCCATCTCCAAATACAGTCACATTCTGAGATTCTGGGGTTAAGACTTCAACATATTGAACACTGGGGGCACAATTCAGCCCATAATAGGAGGTCTCAGTTCTTTCCACATGGGCCTCTCAACAGGCTGCCTGAGTGTCCTCAAGACACGAGGCTGACTTTTCTCAGAGGGAACAGGCCAGAAGGGTGCAATGCAATGCCAGCAACACCTTTTATTGGCTTGCTTCAGAAGTCGCATGTGGTCGCTTCTCCTGTATTCGAGAGGTACAAGTGAGCACTGAGTCTGTCTCACATTCAAGGGGAGGGGAATTAGGCTCTGCTTTTGGAAAGCATAATTGTCAAAGAATTTGTGGGCATATTTTAAAGCCACTGCAGCTGCCACAGATGTATTTCCCTGGTGCTTTCTCTTAGGATCCAGTATGAAGATTTCTGCCTTCCCATTGTTATCTTCCTCAGTCTTGCACTTAAAACTGTTGCGAATCTAGAGCCCACCTCACTGATTGCATTTCTCTTAACATTTCAGAGGCACCTACATTTGCTGTGTTCTTTCTTCTTCTTGATGATTTTGCCCTGTGAAATAGATGAATGCCCACTCCCCAGTGTGCATTAAGAAGCCCTTGGTTGTCCTCAAAGTGGCAGGCTTACTCGAGCTAGAGCTAGTAAACTGTAGTCTTAGGGAGAGACTTATGCAAACCTGTAGGAAGTAGGCAGGCAGAGCATCTTCACAGCTTTACACTTAGTCCTACAAAAGTGGGACAACTCAGGATGGGTGGAATCACAAGAACTTCCCCAGCCCCACAGATCCTGCTGCTCGTGGTTTTAGGCCTTAATCGATGGACAGGCTTGAATAAAGTGGAGAAATTTATATTCATCCAAATTCCCCCCAGCAAGATGATTCCATTTCTTTTGAAGAAAATTCCTTTAGGCTGCTTGGAGTGGTGTACTTCTGTGGGAGACCAAGGCAGGTCTGATGTACATGAGACAATCAAGATAGATTTGTCCTGCTGGTGGGGTTGGGCTATGGAGCTAGGGAGCTAGAGAGGGCTATGCCCTCTGGGATAGGCCCCCTCTGTGTAACTCCATTCCCAAATATTCAATAGGTTGGTCAAGAATGCCAGGTGTGCATGGATTCCTTCTGCAGACTGCCAGGTTCTGGGGAAAGACAGCAACAGCCCCTGAAGAGCTCTTCTGCCCTTGTCCACACATCCCGGCCTCGCTGCATCTTGGGCATGCATGCCCAAGGGCCTGGGACTTTGCAGAGCTGTTACCTCCCCCTGGAGTGCTCTCCCCAGATCTCAGCACAGCTGGTGCATTTTTATAATTAGGTCACCTCTTCAGCAAACCTTTTCCTAGCCACCCAATCTCAAGTAGCCTTTCTGCCACAACCAAGTCCCTCTGTTTTAGGCTCACCATCGCAGTCACAGCTGTCTTCCCCCGTGTTTGTCACAGTTCATGCTTATTTAGTGTGTCCCCTCCCAACTAAAATGCCTGTTACCCACTTGCTCTAGCAGATGCCCTTCCCCCTGGTGGAGTGTTTGCACAAAGTAGAGACTGAATAAGTGAAGGAATGAATGGAAATACCTCATAGTTTGTGTAGGTACTTCGACGAAAAATTACAAAACAGACGAGCACTCTCACTTTCTCCAGTCCTTAGGAACGAAAGGATGAGGGTGAAGGGGGTCACCTGAGGAAGCATCATGAGGTCCATGCTTGTCTCCAGTTCTTATGTCTTAGTCTGTAACGGCAGTTGTCACAGAATACCATAGACTGGGTGGCTTCTAAAGGCAGAAATTTACTTCTCATGGCTCAGGAGGCTGCCAAGTCCAAGATCAGGGTGCTGGCAGATCTAGTGAGTGCCCTCTTCCTGGCTCATACAGGGCTTCTTGCTGTGTCCTCACATAGTGGAAGAGGCAAGGGAGATCTCTGGGGTTGCTTCCATAAAGGCTAGTGAAATTCCTTTCATAAGGGCTGTGCTAATCACCTCCCAAAAGGTCCCACCTCCTAATGCTATTGCATTGCATTAGGCATTATGATTTAACATGTGAATTTTGGGAAGCATTTAGTCTTAGTCACATAGTGACACAGGGACTGCGGGTTTAGACAGAGTAGGATGAGGAGCCCTTAAGATCAAGTTCAGTGCTTCCTCGTCTGCTTTATGTCTTTGAGGACACAGATTCATCTCCACACAAATGCTTTTTAAAAATAGGGACATTGCTCAAGGGTAGTGTTTTAAAGTCTGGGGCCTGGAGTCATTTAGCAGGTGTCTATCTGCTGCAAGATCTTGAACACAATGTCCAAGTCCTTGACCTTAGTGTGCCTTGGGTTCCTCATCTGCAAAGTGCAGCTAAGTCCTTACCCCTAAAGGACTGTGAAGACAATTACAAGTAATACATATGAAACATTCAGAACAGTGACTGGCACATAGGAAGCACTCCATAATTACTTTCTTCTCAGGAAAACCAAGACTTATAGACTTTTACCATCTCTACTGCCATTCTAGACTTCCCACATCATCTCCAAACTTTGGTCACGGCCTCAGCTTCTCTTGTTATTTCAGAAGGTCACAACCTCAATGCCAGGGGTGGGAGTTACAGGACCATGCTCCAGGATATTCTCCCAGTGTCCTAAAAGTCTGCACCCTCCTAATTTAACAAGTGGTACCAGAGATAATTAAACCATGGCCTGAAACACATAGAGAATATCAACCTCTGTTCGAATGAAACTGAACCAAATACTTTGCTCATACGGTGAAATCTACTCAGTCAAAATTATTTATCTGAATGTTCTGTTAGTAAGAGAAATGATGAACATATTTTTTTCTACTTAAAACTATTCATACCTAAGCTTTTGGAACAATGCTAGATGGATGGAGCTCTTGTTTAGAACACATTCACCGTAGAATTCAGTACTGATGTTCCCTAAGATAATGCAATTAATAAATCAATTTGGCTAGGGGGAAAAAAACTATCCCAGGTCTTTTTCCAATAAAGGCAGACCTGATCAGGTTGTGTAGTTCTAAGAGTTAGAAAATAATTATCATGAAGTTAAAAAATACCATAAAGCAGCAGAAGTTAGGGTACATAAAATCAAATTACAATATATATGAGCTCTTACTGATTCTGATGGCTAAATGTCCCCAGCTTAAATGTCCCATTAAAATTAGTTGTTCAAAGGAAAAAATTGGAAATGTTTTTAAAAATAGAGGTACTGTATAACAGAGACACAATTCTGAGATCTCAAATATATGCTCTTCCTCTGCTGGCTTCTCCACACTCTACATTCACAAGTCATCCTGGCTAATGTATTGATAATCTAGTTTTCAATAGAAACATGTAAGTTGGTAAATAATTGCAACTTTTTAGGAAATTTTGTATTTTTAAGATATTGCACCACATAGATGAAAAGAGAAAAAAAAGCCTATGTTATCTTTTGATTTCCAAAAATAAACACTAAAATTTTATTGCAAAAAAAAAATCTAAAAACCCAAACAACAACAATCAACCCAACTAAATGATAAATCTGTTAAGCAAAAACTCCGCACATAGCATTTAACTCAGCACTGGAGGACATTCTCTAAGTGTGAGTAGAAAGAACACTGACACATATGACAGGAGCACGTTGGAAACCCTTTATTGAACAGGCAATGCATTGTGCAATGGCTAAGAACACAGATGCCCAGTGGAAAAGCTTAAAAATTATTTTTGGAAACAGTCTATGAATTGATGAACCCTGCTATGTTCCTTCGGCCCCTTCTTAGAGTGGCTATATTCTGGAAAACTGATTGGTTTACAGCTGCTCTTGGAAACGGCATCTCTGTTTTACCATAAATGTCATGCCTAATAGTAAACATGAAAGAAGACAGGGTCCACGGGCAAGACAACGACCAGAGACAAAGGCGATGCCAAGTGGAAGCACAGACCCGCTTTCTCCTGGGGTGCCTTCTCCTCCAGCTTTGCAGGTGCGTCTTGGTTAGGCATCCATTTTTCACTTCCATTTTCCTTGTCTGAGCCCTCTTTATCAAGGGAATTCTGAGAGACTCACATCCACACCTGTGGGCACAGGGCCTTGCTCCCGGCCCCTTTCAATGGCACCCATGTTTTCGGGCACCTCTGGTGCAGGATTATGGCTGTGTGTCTGTCTTGCAGGCTCCTTCCTCTTCCCCAAGCTCACTCTCCCATAACTTGAGGATAAAATCACTCCTAAGTTTCACAGTTTGTTTGCCTAAATTTAGTGACAGTTTTTAACTAAGTGACCCATCAAGGTAGTAGACATTCTTTGTCAGCACACGGTCAACCTATTTTATAATTTGGGGCATGTCACTCCAAGCTTGAGATTTCTTTCTGGCAAGTTCCATCCAGGATGGCTGATCAGCACTGGCGTAACTGGCTCTCTTGAGCTGATGCAATTCTTTCTCTGTCATTACTGCAGACTGAGCTGCTGGAAAGAAGACAAAATAAACAGAAACATGAGCAATGAGTGTGGATTTTCACTTAAGCCTCTTGCATTTCTTTAAAATACACATCAAGATCTTCACTGTGGTCTCAAACATAAAATCTGCTAATGTAAAGAAGATGTAGGCACAGAATAATTTAATGTGATAAAAACACCTACAAAGCAGGCTCAGACAGTTCCTGCAATGCAGTGAGGTAAGAGAAACTTTTAGAATAAGACCTCAGGAACTCTGGAGACTGGCTGCACAGCAGTGTGAATATCCTTACCACTGCTGAACTATAAAGTTAAAAATGGCTAAGATGGTTAAGTTTTGCTATGTGTATGTTACCACAATTAAAAAGTAAATTAAAAGATGTGGACACATGCAAGAACAGAGATGAATCTCAAAAACATTATGCCCAGTGAAAGAAGCCAGATACAAAAGAGCACATATTTTATGATTCCATGTGTAAGAAATGTCCAAAAAAGGCAACTATATAAAGAGAGCAAGTAGATTAGTGGTTGACTGCAGCTGAGGCTGGGAATGGTGAATGACTGTAAATGGGCATGAGGTTTCTTTTGAAGGTGAGGGAAATGTTCTGAAATTTGGTTGTGGTTGTACAACTCAGTAAATATATACTCATTGTCAATATATACTTAATGAATCATACTTGTACAACAGGTGAGTTTTATTCCACATAAATGGTACCTCAATAAAAGCTGTTTAAAAAGATCAATGTGGCGAGTAATTCAGAAAAAAACACAGAACAACAAAAAGCAGGGCCAATCCCAGAAACAACTTTTAAGGTGTTTGGGGCTGTTTGGGGATTTCATACCCAGGTTCTGATGGGACAACGAGATCCCTCTTTGCAGCCCTTCCTGGAGGCAGAGCTTTGTCCCTTGCCTCCGGTCCACCGAGGGCTTAGCAGGGGCTATCAAGAATGACTTGCTGCGGACAAAGTCAGCTTGCCTTACAGCCTCCTGTTGGGACACAAGAAAGACACACACTCTTGGGTCACCTGACATTCAGGTAGGAGGCAAATGTAACCAAAGGTGATGGGCCACATGGTTCCTCTGCCAAGAGGGCACTTCCTTGGCAGACCTCTGCTTTGGGCACTCACCGAGTCGTCCCGTGACCTTGTCGGACTCGGGCTAGTGCAATGTCTTCTCCTGGGCCCACACCCTGTCCCCACACCTGGCCTCAGCTCCACATGTTGGACAGCAGGGATTCACTCCACTTAAAAGTCCAGATGAATTGTGTTTGGAAATAGTTTTGAGATTTTTGTGATGGTTGTGATGACCATGGATGCCTCAGCCCAGAATCACGGGTTGATACTTGCTTTATAAATGCCCTAAGCCTGCATCAGGGTTTTCCGGGGTGGGACCTGCTGAGGTTCTGGCTGAAATGAAGGGAAGCAGGTCCTCCTGCAGAGGCTCAGGCTCATTTCTCCACGCAGCTGGAGCACACTCACAGGTTCATCATGGTGGCTGCTACGGGGCATACACATGCTGTGAGCCTTGGCCAGCATCTAAGCATAGCTGTTTGGGTTGAGAAAGCTGTTTCAGCCCAGGGTGCAGAATGGAACCCTGGGTTCCAGCCCTACAGCTCTAGGTGAGGGATATGGAGCCTCAGCAGGCAGCCAGTGTAGCAACAAAAGCACGGCCTGTCCATCATCTCACACTGAGCTGAGATGGAGCTGTTGACATGGTCACCATGCATCTAACTGGGAAGGTATTTTAACCCCATTCCATGTCTCCAGATGCTGAACTGCACTGCCTAGGAGGCAGAGAACAGAGAGCTATCTCCACACCAATTCTCTGCCTCCCTATCAGCCCAGCACCAGCAAAAGGCAGACATAAGCAGTCATCACAGATGAGGGTCCCTGTAATGATCATGCAGGACATATGGTCATCTTGGGGTCCAACCCCCACCCCCAGCCAGCTGCTCCCTCCTGCACCTACAGAGACAGACAGTGTGTGCTCTAAGCACCTGCACTCTCTCGGGAGCCTTGACTTGCTTTCCTGTTTCAGACTTCAGGGTCTGGGCCCCAGGATTATCCTCCTGGTTGGGTGGTTGGTCTGGGGCCCCTCGCCGCTTCTGCCGCGCAATGGTGATCCAGGGCAGCTTGGGCTGGCCGTTGGCTCCCGGCCCTGTTGCAGCTGGAGGCAGACCCTTCTCTGTGGGTAAAGACACGAGGTTATTTATGCAAGAGGTCTTGTTCCAGCTTCACTCTTCTGCTTTGGCTTCTCCCACACAGAGAACACTCTACAGGGGCCCATGGCATGGGGTGGGGGAGTGCGGAGGAAAGTGAGTCTGGGAGCCTCTCTAGTGACACTATGACTTTCTTTAGGGGGCTTTTGCTTTCCCATTTAAAGATGCTTCAGAGGGATTATAGTCCTCTAGTCTGAGCCACAAAAATTAGATGCACCTGCTCCTATATGCACATTTTAAAGCCTACTTCCTCCTGCAGGATACTTTCTGGAATGAGATAAAAGCAAGTCCATGAATAGATAAGATTTCTTTAATTAAGCCTGCTGTGTTGGACCACATACTATCCGATTTCTGATTTGCTTGTAAGGTGCAGACACACCATTGTTCTTTTTCCTTTTAAAAATGGTGAGCATAACTTTCCCATTGTGGAGAGTGAAACCAAAACTAGCCCCAGTTGTTTTTTTTACTGTTCTGGAGAAACAAAATAGTGCCTTTAAAACCATGAGGTTCTGTTGAGCTCCCTGCCACATTCACAGGGCTTATTTTGGGGGCAGGTAAAACTGGGGGCCACCTCCCCTCCTTAGGTTTCAATTCTTCTTTATTTTTGTATTTTCTATGAAGAAGTTTTATTGCCTTCATCAACAGAAAAGAGCAGCAAGCTTGTTTTTTCAAGGAAACCTATGGAAATAAGTGGTTTCTCACAGGTCTAGCAAAAGTGCACTGAGTTCAAAGGTTCCCGTGACGCTATGCCAGACAGACTTTTCTGCCCTGACACTGGCCCCTTCCCTCTTCCCCTGCCAGGGGAGGGTGGTGTCCCCGTCTCGGCAGCCCAGGCGGGAGGCCGGGGTGAGTTGGTGCCACCTTTCTGTGTGGCCTGACATGCCACCCCTTACTCTGGTGTGTATAGGGCATCACTCTATCTGGTTCTGCCTCTGGAGCCCATAGAACCTGGTCTCTCAGGCCCCATCATGGCCCTGCCAGCCTCACTCCCCCGTCAGAGGTGAGGAGGACCTCTGGCTTCACACGCTGACCTCTCCTTGGCCTGCGCAGCTGGGAACAGCTCTCACTCTTCTCCTGCTGCACCCTGAGTCCTCACCCTGCCGGCCCTCTGCTCCCTGCCTTGTCCTTTATTCCTTCTAGCCTCTCAGGTCCTCCCTGGCTGCTCACTCCTTCCTGGCTGGCTCGTATTTTCCACAGCTCAGAGAGAAATGTCTCCGCATTCTCCTCTGCCCCCGACTCACATGGCCTCTGCCCACGTCTGCTCAGCTCATTCCTGCCCAGCCAGCATGGGAACACTACACCATCCATCTGCGCTGCCTCTGAACCATGGACCGTCAGGCCTTCCCCAGGCTCACGCTGCTCTGCCCCCCACAGCTCTGACACAGCCACACAACTTCTCTTGTGAGGCCTGTCCTCAGGCGTTCCCTGCCCAGTCCTTGTCGACTCCTGTTCCTAGACCTGGAAATCCCTCCTGGGGCCCAACCAACTTTCTTCTCTTCTTCCCCAAATGCTCTCTTGGTTCCACTCTGGATTTCAATGCTCACATTTGCCCAGATTACTTCCAAATGTACAGTCCAGCCCTGCTTTCTCTTCCCAGTCAGAGCTGGACATTTCTGCTCCCTGGTGCCTGCTCATCCCCCTCCCCACTGTTTGCTATGCCAAGGGCTGTGTTAAATGATAAGGTGGAAAAATAGACAAAAAATTGTTCCTTCAAAAAGTCCAAAGTCTAGTGGGGGAGACCACCAACAAGCAACTGTGGTGGAAATTGGACAATGCTACAATTTACAAAGTGCTGTGTGGACACGGGGCCTGGGGCTGGTGGGTAGGAGGTGAGGGTGCCCTCTGGGGTTGGGACCTGAAGGAGGAGCCTTCTGGGCAGGGGCCAGCCGAGAAGAGTGTTTCTGGCCTTTTCCTCTCCATAAAGGGGAGCCACAGGGGTCTGAACCAAGGGCACAGTCTGGGGCCAGGTGGAGAGCAGGTCTGGCTGGGAAGGGATGGGAGGCAGGGAGGCTGTGACCACAGTCCAGGAGGTGATGAGGGGTTGGACTACATACCAGGTACCATTTTCACATTAGCTCATTAACGATGCAGTTTTATGTTTCATTTCTTGTCCAGAGAACCAGTAACTGCCTGGCACCAGAAGGTGGTTGCAAGTATTTCATAGAAAATCTGCACATTTCTCATCCCTTACTTTCAATCCCTTGTTCCAGAGAGTCCTCAGAGTCTCTTGTCTTCTTAACTTTTTTTTTTTCTTAAAAGGCCTCCTTTGATCTTTTCTTCACCCTCAGTGACCCTCTGCTCTCTCCTGTCTCAGCCGCCTGGCTGTGCCATCCTCCAGGCTCCACCCAGTGCTTGCTGGCCAGGCACCTTTGCCACACCGCAGCCAGACTGGAGAAAGATCTCATTGTGGGTTTAAACTCAATACCTCATCAACAAACTATTCCGAATAGTTTTGTCAAGACTAAGTGTACGTGAAGAGAGAATTTCCATCCCAGGTTAGAAGCTAGAGGCCGAACAGTGGCTGAAGTGCCTAGGAGCCTGGCATCCCCAGGTGCCAGGCCGGCTCTCCAGCCCCTCCCAGCTCAGTGTCACTCTCAGCCCAAGAGCAGAAGACATAGCTCAGGTGAATTCCTACACCATGTGCTCGGATTACCCTCTTTGAGCCAAAAAGAGTATTTAAAAAATCACTGGAGAAGGTTATACAGAACAAAGCCCATGCAGTTAACTCCTGGGGACCATGGTGAGACGAGGCCCCAGAGCAAGGCTGGGGACTCCCAGGGAGAGGGGAGGTGCTAAGACTGGGGCCCTTGTGGACGGGCTCCAGGCTGACATCTCAGGGCACCTGAGGCAAATCCTATGCTCCCGTCCAGTTTGCTCATGGGAACTGCAATTTTATAAACAATGCAACTAGGCTCAGCTTGGCAAGAGGTGGTTTTCTCTTCTTTCCTGACCTGTTGGCAGATCTCACCCCAAGCTGAGAAGGGTCGCTTGCCGCACTGCCTGCCTGTGGGGTAGCAACATTTCTGGCTATACTTTGTGCGTGTGTAATGCACGCATGTGAGTCAGCAGTTTTCAGGCAGACCACCAGGAGTGAGTGAGCGCCATCCCCCTGCCAGCCTGTGCCAGTGTAGGAAGAGGCAAGTCGCGAAAGCAGCGTCAGGGAGCCCTGGGCCAGCACGCAGCCAAGACCTTTCACCAACCATGTCTCTCTTGGTTCCCCCTTCTGTTCCCTGAGTGGCAGTCTTCCCTCGTATTCTCTACTCTCTCCTTTCCCACTCTGTGGGAATGTAAGTGGGCCAGAGGGACCCTGATAAAGCCATACCAGCTCCTATCATGGTTCAGAGAGCCAGAAATTCCACCTGGGCTTTGTGTAACTCACAATAAGTCCTGGCCCCACGTGAGCACAGGCAGAGCAGCAGGGTGACAAACCATTCCTCTCTGTAGCAGAGGCCTAGGCAGCCATTCTATCTGCACCCACCCTGTTACTTAGCACCCGCAGCAGAGTTGGTGTGTGTGTGCCATATTACACCAGGGGAGGGAAGAAGAAGGGAATAAAGACATGGATAATCTCCCTTGTGATTGTAGAGTCAATGTAATAATCCATGGAAAGCATTTAACACAGTACCTGGCACTGTATGCTAACCAGCATGCTAAAGGCAGGCTTCAGGGCTAAAGGCCTTACAATGTCACAGCTCTACCTCAGGGACACTCAAGGTCAAGGTTCGACCATAAAAGAGCCTCTGAGATTACACATGTTCAAAATGTCATTAATCCCAGGATAATATAGATGTGGTGTCAGATTACATAAAAGGGGTTGAAAACTCTCATTTGTTTACCTTGTTATGCCTCAATACCCAGACAACCGTAAAGTTCTACGGATTGGCTAACGGGCTCCAACATCTCAATATCTCCTCTCAAATGACAGCAGGTATAAACTGCCACGTGTGTCTGGGTTTGCAGCCAGTGGGCCAAGGGCATTTCTCACACACAGGAAACCAGCAATTCAAGTCTGTATCTGTGTGATCTCCTCTATGGAGGAGCTCTGAAAGAGACAGGCTCCCCCAAACGCAAGTGCTTGGGAAAGCAAGGCAGCAAGTTGACATACTGTGCAGCCTATGTGGAGTGCAACTTCCGGAAGTTTGTGATGAACACTTTAGACACAGGAAGCTTCAAAGGCCACAAAGCTTGCCCTAAGTAATTTCCTATGGAGGCAACCTTTGATCAGAGAAAACAGTAATTCATTTGTTGTTATTTTAAGGCTATGAGGAGCAGTTTATAAATGTGCTTTCTCTAGATTCCTTCCTTCTTAGCGTGCTCCCATACCTCAAGAATTAGTTTGGAAAGTGTTTCTACTGTTCAAGCATTAATTTCCAAGAGATCATGTTCTGGAAGTCAGTACAACCAGCTGTGGTAACAAGGACTGCTTCCTCCCTGGGGACTCCGGGATGAGGATTAGGGCCTTGGGCTAGCAAGGGGCATTTAGGGAAAATTCCAGATCCTCTCTGTGACTCAATCTCAATGTAATGTGAGGGAAAGAGCAGCACCTGTATCCCCTAATGTGGTCGTGACTGAATGAGGTAATCCGTGGCCTATGCCTCCTGGGTGATTTGTTTACTGTGACGGTCCATGGGAAGTGCTGAGCACACCTGTGTGTGCTGGAGTGTGAGCTGCTCCCCCACAGCTGCTGCTGGTTTCTGGCTCCTGTGGTTATTGTTGTTCCCACTTGAGGAGATGTAGACTTTGGTCAAATCCTCCCCATGTCATGATGGAGACCAGTGGGCCACTCGCCATGGAAAGAGCACTTGTCTCTCCTGCAGTAACCACAGCTGGCCCCGGGGTGCCCCCCAGGCGGCTGCTGGGCCAGGCCTCTGGGCTGACTCTTGGATCCCGAGGGCATGGCCCATAATGGTTCCAGCGGACTGCATCTCAATGCCATGTGCGCCCGGTCGCCCTGTGAGTCACACCCTAAGGGCAGGTGCTCCATCTGGCTCATCTCTGCATGGGCTGGGTACAGTGTGAGGGCCAGCAAGGTCTGAACAAGGCTGTCCAGCCCGTGTCCTGGAGGACGCTGGCTCAAGTCACCCCGTGCACACTGACGTCCTGCTCTCTGCTGCTCCGTGTGTCACTGTTACGGAAAGCCCAGCTGGCAGGCAGCCCCTGATGCGGCTTCACAGGGCGCAAGATGGCAGCACAGTTTTCATCCATCTTCCTGCGAGCCTACCACAGAGATTATTCTTAAAACAGACCCTTACACAGAAATCTAAATGAAATGTGGAGGAGAACCGGTGGTTTCTGAACTCGCTTTTGACATTTTAACCAAGCTATTTGTATTCAGGAAGACCTAAAGTTAACCATTCAGAAAATCCTCACTGTTAAACCATTTCTACAGACAAGCAACCACCCCTTTGGGAGGCTGATTCTTCGTATCACTTCCTTTTGGCTAATTGTTGATATTTTTTTTTCCTTCTTTTTTTTGGTGCCTATTAAAATTCAGCCTTAAGGTAGTGTTCCTTTCATTCAAACGACTTCTGTAATGATCCTCTGTGGGGTAAGGTGGGACTACAGTGGTCTACACCCATGCGACTTGCAGGACCCAACTGCCTGGAAGCTAGGTGCTATGAAAAAAACCATCTTCTGGGTGAGAGGCAATGGGCTGTATCATGTAAATTACCATGGTTTCTTGCTGTTTGGCTGAGAAAATTAAGCAGATACCTTGCCCAAAGGTCACACACAGCAGGATGGCAGGAATCTTACACCTCTTAAAAGTTTGGTATATGATGTTATTTCGGAAGCAGCAATTTTTAAGAATCTTTTTCCTTCCATAAAATGTTTCTTGTTGCCTTGCCAATAGGTTTCAGCCCGGGACAAGTTCACTATGGATTCAATGAGACCAAAGAATGACAATAGAACATTCTTGGGGTGAAAGCGTTTATATCCAACTTTATTTCCACGGTGGCAGGTCAATCACTAGGATCCTGTCTGCTCAGAGTGCATCTGCACACATCAAGCCGGTCTCTGCCTCTGAGCCTCTCTGCCAGCACAACTGTCTCAGTCTCGGTCCTTGGCACTGCCACCACTCCAGCCTCTGCTCTCCTGCAGCTGTGCAGCCCAGAGCACTGGGCGGAGCTCTTTATATAGAGCCAATAACAATGTATGGCCCACACGTGTGTAGTGAGCTAGCTGATCAGGGCCAGGTGAGAATCCTGTCCACAGGAACCTTCACTTTATCCACACTTGTTTATAAAAGTACACAGGCACATTGTACAAATTCAGAAATCAGATAAAAGCATAAAGAAGTAGAAAAGTTTCCTATAAATCAATAACTCAAGAGAGCTGAGAAATGCTTTGGCAGACTCCTCTAAATCTTTTTCCATTATGCTGTCATCTTACACATAGCAACAGCTCATTCCCAGCTCTCCTTCCGCAGAGAGGCTTGGGTTTGCTCTCTAAGATTTCTGATGTAAAGTGGATGCATCATCACCATTTGTCAGAAGTAGTGGAAGCCAGAACGGTGCCTGGGCGCTTCAGTAAAGGAGCAGACGTCCTTAGTTTCTGTCTCCCCATTGGTCCCCTCCAGATCCACTGCCAGGACCCTGGCTCCCAGGGAGGCAACCAGGTGCGTACCCAGACCCATAGGGAACCACTGGAGTGGGCGGGTCCTGGCCTCTGACACACAGGCCTCACCCACGCTGAGGCTTTCTGTCAGGCTTCCTGTATGAAAGTTGAGGGTAGAGGGTTTTCTTTTTCTAAGCGTTTATTTATCTGTTGTCAGTCCTGGGATTACTTAGAAGCTCCTGATCAATACATGCCAGTGCTCTTCATCGGTTCTGTCCATGAGCCAGGCTGTGTGATCTTACCGCAGAACTTGGGTTTTTAATGCTCACTTGGGCATTCATCTCATAACTCTGCTGAGCATTTTGAGGGTGAGCAAAGCTCCCATTTTTAATGATGTGTAATGGGGCCGTGTCCTAGTTTTGCCTCCAAATTAAACTAATCACCGTCACTTTTCTCATTCAGCAAAATGGGCCAGTCCTCACTGTCCAAGAATTCCGTATTTGAGAATTCATCTGCTGAGATGTATGTGTAACCCCCAAACCCATACTCAAGACCATGCTCATCTGTGGACATGCACAGAGCAGTGAAAGATTTCCAATGTGCATGTCACCAGCTGAACACGGGGGTGCTGTTCCCTTCTTGTTTCTGCTCCCATACTGTAAACATGTGTCCTGTTTACAGGATACTTAGTGCTACATTTTTTGCATTCCTGTGGGTTTTTTTTTTTGGTGATTTTTACCATTTAAAATAGACCCACGTCTAGTGCTGAAGTGCTGTCCAGTGTTCCTAAGCAGAAGGCTGTGTTGTGCCTTACAGAGAAAATATACATGTTACATGAGCTTCGTTCAGGCCAAGTTATAGAGCTGTCGGCTGCAAATCAGATGTTAATGAATCTACAGTACATAATAAATAAGGTGTCTTTACACAGAAACACATAAAACAAGGTTATGTGTTGATTAGTTGACAAAAAAGCGGATCGGAGACTCACAGGAACCTAACTCGGATTTCCCCTAGGGTCAGTGATTTGGCATTCACTAATTCAATGTTTGCAGTGACTTTATAGAGTGTTAACTCCTGGAAATATGAGAAGGGACTGTATCTGATGAGTGCCCACTAGGCATCAGGCCCTTGGTTGGTGCTAAGTCACAGGCAGGAAAGATGTTCCTAAGCTAACACATCTCTCCAGTGCACATGCAAGCTCTCCTGCAAGAGCCATGAGGAGTTGGCCTTCCACGCCAACAGTTGGTCAAAGCCCAGGAATGAGTTCCAGAGCCTGCTGGAAGGGGGCCTGGGAGGGCTTGTGGGGTACTGGTCTCATTCTGTTGATTGTCTGTTGCATTCAGTGTGCAAAAATTCATTCAGTGGCACACATATGATCTGTGCATTTCTCTGCATGTGTATCATTCTTCTGTAAAAAGCCACAAAACAAAAGACAAAAACTACTCAAAGATACTCAGGACTCCCTTGGTGCTTAGAGACCAGAAAGAGGCCGCTCCCTGTCCACACAGAGTAAATGGGACAAGTGTGTGCTGCGGAGGTGGCTGTATACTGCATTAGGCAAGGCTGCTGCTCAAGGGGACCAGGGCTCTCCCAAGGACATCCTCTGCCTCATCAGCAGACCCAGCCCATCCTCCTCACTTCCCTTGGGGCCCCAAATGCATCTGGGGTCCTGGGCCCATTTGCTTGTTGTACTGCTGCCCCCTTGCGCAACCAATCTCCCTCTTCCCTCCATCCTCCAAAGGTTTGCCCCGAATTCCCCTTTCTGCTTCCATTTCTTCTTCTAAATGAGACTCCACACATGAGAAAGGGCAGAGAACTTGCTTCTTCACACATAGATTCATTTGCAGTCTCCTGGCAAAATGGAGCTCTTGAGGGGGGAAAACTATGTCTGAGCGCCTCTTTCTGGCCACCAGCATGAGGTCACCAGGGCTAAACTGTCCTCACCCCTTTTCCCTAGTCCAAGGTCAGGAGCCACTGCTGGGGTCTCTGCCTCACCCCAGTTCCTTGGAAGCCCACCTTCCCCTGACCTACATACCTCCTCTCTCACCATCTTCAAACCCACATGGCAGGAGGAAAAAGTGCCACTGTGGCTTTAAGTGGTGCTCGTAGCTTGTTCATTTTCTAAGAGGTGAGAGCTGGTGGGGAACATGACTGCTTTGAGTGAGCACTAAGTCTCCTGTGCCCCTGAATGCAGGGTGTCTGAGCTGGGGTAGGGACTCCTTCCCCAAGGGCTAAGGGCCCGGGTAGGAAGAGGAGGACAGGCAGGGATTGTCTGGCCCCTGCCAGTGCACTTTTCCTTTCTGGGCCTGGCTGGGGTCTGGAAATGACTCCATCTTCCACTGCACCTCTCTGGCTGTGACTCAGTTTCCCCCATCTCCTGCTCCCAGTGTCCCTTTGCCCTCTCCATCAGGCAGGGCTCTGAGAGCACAGGTGGGTGATGTGATAGCCGTGTCTGCTCCGTGGCCCCTGGTGGCCTGAGTCCAGCACCGTTGCCTGGCTGTAGTGCACAGCTATCTAGCTCTCCAAGAAGCCTCATAGAAGGCCTCCTTGTAGACTGGATGGGGGTGGATTCCCAGGGCCTACACTTGAGCTGGGGAACACAGAACAGTAGCTATGTTCCCTGAAGAAAGTATTTTGCAAATCCCCTTTCTTCCTCTTTCCTCCAAGGACCCCTGTATAGCCTCAGGGTGGTGACTCCCCACAATATTGTGCACATGTGTTCTCTCAGGGTCTTGTATCTTTGCATTGGGGCCTTCATGAAAACCAGGACAGGGAGAGCCCCATTCCCATATACTGTTCAGTGCAGCCCAGATGAGGGTATTTTGGTACCTCCTTAGGAAAGTATGACTGTACTGTATGAAATTGCATGATGTTTTGTAGCTAAAATGTTTTTGCTGCCTGATGTATTTCTATCAACCTCATTTTACAAAGGAGGAAATGAGAACTCAGAGGTTAGGAAACCTACTTGCTCAGAGTTCCACAGATCCTGGGGCTTGACCTTGGTGTAAAACTTCCAAACCCTTTAGCGCCCTTCAGCCCTTCACACCCCCTAGCCCCACCTTGCTTGCTTCTCTCCCTGGTTCTGCACCTGGTCGTGCAAACACAGCAGAGGACCACACACTGCAGGCCTGTAGCCCCCAACGAGCAGAGCATGTGCTGAGCACCAGGGGAGCTGGTGCAGGGGTGGGGCTGGAGGAGAGAGACACCAAAGGAAGCCTAGGTGTGGCCATTAGGAAAGCAGAAGAATTGACTTTAGCCAGAATCTAAAAAGCCTTAAATACCTTACCCAGGAGTTTGAATTTTATTCTACATACCATGGGAAAGCTTCAAGAATTTTTGAGGAGGAAAGCTCCGTGCTTAGACCCATGCCTTGAGAAGCGAGAGTGGGGGGAGGTACCGCAGGAGTCAGGTTAAACATGATGAGGGCTGAAGGGGGCCAGGTGGGGGTGGGGGTAGAGATAGTCACATTAGGATGACTGGGAACTGCTGAGCCAGGTGTAAAATACGACTTATGTTTTCATCCATCAGAGTGGTAAAAAAAAAAAAAGATTGCCAACACCTAGTGCTGACGAGAGGGTGGAAAAACAGTGGCTATTCTGCTCCAACAGGTATAAACCTGTACAACCTCTATAGAGGGCAACTGAAGTTGTCTGTTGAACAAAAACTACATGCCCTGGGAGCCAGAAAACCCACTTTAAAGAATCAATCCTAAAGAAATAGTGTGAATACAAAGAGATAAAAACAGACAACAATGGTTACTGAAATACTGTTAGCAAATGGAAAACATCTCAAATCCATCAGAAGGCCTGTCAGTAGGGGAATGGTTAACACATTATGATGTAGCCCTTAAAAAGAATGAGTTTGAGTAACTCATTCTGATCAGAAGAGATGCCCACACTGCTTGTGGAGTGAAAATAAACTGCAGCCAACACGAATAGCATCTTTGTGGTTAAAAAAAAAAAAAGGACTCGGCCCTCTACCTGCATGTCCACATTGACGTAGCTGTGACTGCTACAGGCATGGGAAAAGGGTGGATGACTCTGTTCACGGCGGTTCCTTCTGTGCAGTGGGATTAGGGAGGTGCGGAGAGGGATGGAGAGGAGGCCACTATCACCTTTTTGTGTCACTTAAAAGATTTCAAAACCAACATGCAGTAAAATCAATCTTTTTTGTTGTATGTAGTTCCATGAGTTTTAACACATACTTGTAACAACCATCACGAATAGGAGGCAGAACAATGTCGTCCTTGTGCTAGCAGACTGGCTCTACCTCTACTCCCAACCCCTGACAACTACTGATCTGTTCTATTTTTGCTTCTTTCAGATGCCATATAAGTGGAATAATACAGTTGTGATTTTCTGAGACTGGCTTGTTTCATTTAGCACATGCATTTACAATTCATCTATGTTACTGTGATTATCAATAGTTGATTCCTTTTTATTGCTAAGTAATAAATATGCCATTGTTTAGATGTACCACAGTTTACCCAGTGACCAATTGAAAGATATTTGAGGTATCTCCAGTTTCAGGTGATTATGAATACTGCTGCTATAAACATTCATGTACAGGCTTTTGTGTGATCCCGTTTTCATTTATCTAGGATAAATACTTAGAAGCAGGATTGCTGGGTTTTAAGGCAAGTGTATTTTAAATTTTGTAAAAAGCTGCCAAATCATTTTCCAAAGTGACTGTACCATTCTGCAGTTCTGCTAGCAATGTATGAGGGTTCCAGTCGCTCTGAATTCTCTCCAGTGTGTGCTATATTACTAGTACTTATTATTTTAGCTATTCTAACAAGTGTGTAATGGTATGTCACTATGATTTCAATTGGTGTTTCTCTAATGGCTAATGATGTTGAACATCTTTTCATGTGCTTATTTGCTGTCTGTATATTCTCTCTGGTGAGATATCTATTCATGCCTTTTGCCCTTTTTCTAATTATAGTTTTTGGATTTGTACTGTTGAGTTCTGAGAATACTTTATGTATCTTAGAGACTAGTCCTTTACTGAATATGTGGTTTGAAGATATTTTCTCAGTCTTTCCATCCTCTGAAAGGGGTTTCTGGCAGGCAAGTTTTTAATTCTGACGAAGTTCAATTTCTCAAATTTTCCTTTTATAGATCATGCTTTGATGTCAAGTTTAATACCTCTTTGCCTTAGTCCTAGGTTCCAAAGATTTTTCTCCTAAGTTCCTAAAAGTTTTATAGTTTTATTTTGCATTTAATTCAGTGACTCCTTTGTAATTAATTTCGGCATACGATATCAGACAGGCCAAGGTTTGTATTTTTGCCTATGATCACGTTCCAGAACCATTTGTTGAAAAGATGAAATAAACATACACAAATACAGCCAATTTTCTTTTTACAAAGGCACAAAAGTAATTTACCTGAGCGAGTAGGGCCTATAAATTTGTTTCACAAAAATTTAGAAGGCTTTCAGTCACTATTTTCTGATGTGTTTTCTTCTACTCAAATCGCTTCTTCCTTGGGAACTTGTATGACATGAATGTTGGGTTTTTTTTATATTGGTCCACTGGTCCCTGAGGCTTTGCTCTGTTTTGTTTTTTCTTTCTTTTCTTTTTGTGCTCAGGCTAGAGATTTACTATTGATCTATCTTGAAGTTCCAGAATCTTTCCTCCGTTGTCTCCATTCTACTAATGAGCTCTCCCAAAAAATGTTTTGTTTCTGTTACTGTATTTTCCTGTTCTAAAATATTTATTTTTTTATAACTTCTATTTCTTTGCAGAGAATTTCTATCTTTCCATTCATTTGAAGAGTGCTCACTCTTACCTTTTGGAAAATGGCATAACCGTTGCTTTAAAATTTTTGTCTAGTGTTTCTAACATTTGGATCATCTCAGTGTTGGTGTTTGTTGATTGCCTTTTTCTTAGAGAATTTTTCAGGTTTCCGTGATTCTCTGTATGTTGAATAATATTGGTTTGTATCTTAGACATTTTGAGTAGTATGTTGAGACTCAGTCCTGTTACTTCTCAAAGGCTCTGCTGTGCTAATTCTACTCAGTTCCTGCAGGTGCATCTCAGGGAAGAGCCCAGGACTTCGTATACATATGTAAAGAACCCCTCCTCAGGTGTCTCCTTGCTGTGATTTCCACTCCCCAGGGCTCTCCAGCTAGAAAGCCAGGGCTTAGCCTCTGCAGCTGTGTGATCCCGTGGCTGGGACCACCTCACGGCAGAGCGGTGAGACAAAGGAGCCCATAGGGCCACCCCCACCACACCGTTGCTGCTATTGGATCTCTGCTGCGGTGGTGATGGGAGAGTCATGGGGCTCTGACCCACACATGTTGCTGTGGGTGGATATCGGTGCCTCTTTGCTGGTGCTCATGAGTGTGGCTGGAAGGGCTGAAAGAGCTCTGCCCACAAGTGACACCACTGCACTACCACCAGGACAAGAGGTTCCAGCTGGTTGTTGGCACTTGCCTGGCACAGGGATGCAGGAATCAAGAGCTCCATCCTGCAGGGAGTACTGGCACATAGGGGAAGCCCTGCTGACCTGGTGGCGGTCCCCTGGAGCAGGGCCAGGACTGCCTAGCTAGCTGTCTCCCATGGTATGGGTGCTGCTGCTGGCTGTGGCAGAGAGCAGCAGGGGGACCTGGGCAGCCACAAGAGCCGGGGCCTGAGGGGTTGCTGGTACCACAGAGGCAGTGGCAGAGGGATGTGGTGCTTCATCGCCAGCACTGGCTGCCGGGTAATCGCAAGGTCCCAAGCTCTCTACCTGGTTGAGTGACTCTCATCTACCTTTCAGAAACCTCTGATATTCCTTCACACAGAGTTCCTAATTTTATCAGTGGGAGAGATGGGGTGGCATGTATTTATCTTGGTCAGAACTGCAAGCTCCTTTTTGTGTAATTTTAAAGCAGTAGGATGACAAGGTGATTGTGCATATAATTTTTAAGCTTTTCAGTATCTCCCATCTTAAAATACTTTTAATGACCCTGAGGACTTTAGGTTGAGGATTTGGATACATGGGGAAATGATCTGGGGTGTGGCAGGTGTCAATAAACTGAATTGTGGATGTTGAGATATTGGGGAGAGATGCCCACGAAGGTGATGGGCTGACTGCTGTGGCCAAGGGCGTCAAAGGAAGAGAACTTCAGGAAACAGGCGTGAATCTGGGATGCCTCCTGTGCAGGGGCTCTGAAGAGAGGTCACTGCACTGGGGGACAAGCACGGGTGGGACAACACCCACAGTGGTTGGAGGAGCACAGGCAGGCGGAGGAATGGAAGCCCAGGTGCTGACCGCGCTCGCTCAGAGGTGTCTACAAAGGGAAGGATAAGGCTGAAAAGAAATATTCTGAACAGAGTTGGTTTTCTTTAAGAATTGAAGATACACGAATATATTTTTTTAGTGTGATTCCAAAAACCCCTTGTATTCGACGCAGGTGAACCTGAATACACATCTGAACTGTCATCAGAGCAGGTGGCAGTCCTTGAGTCCACTGCCTCCAGAAAGTGCCTCTGATAACGACAGACAAAACGGGCGTCTATCCACACTCTGATGTAGCATCTAGCTGCTCTGCCCTCTCAGGCCAGTAAGCTCCTTGGCCCTTGTGTGCTTCCTCATGTGCTTCCTGACTGCCTTCTGGGGGCTGGCACAGTGCTGTGTGTATGGCAGAAATACATGAAATATTTGTTGAAAGAATGAGTGCATGGATAAGTGAGTCCTAGAGTAGAGAGAAAGAGGGTCAGAGGCCTGGGTGTGTGACTGGGTCGCCTGCCCAGTCTGCAGGGAGTGAGCTTGGGTAGGAGGCTGAGGCTGGTTATCCAATGAGGCTCCCAGGTGAGAATGGCCATCTGTTCAGCTGTTCTCCAGAATACCCAACATAGGACCACACTCCGTAAAAAATAAATCACACACACACACACACACCCAGAACAAAGACTCAAAGGAAGGCCAACATAAGTGACTGTTTTTTTCTATATGCGTTTTGTATTTTACCTTTTTTCCACATGAGAATCTCTAACTTCTTTGTTCTAATTCTAATCCTGTGTACAGGAAGCTGCTTCCCAACCTGTAACTTAAGACTCTGGGATGGACCGGCCCAACAGGATGGGTTCATTTCCTGCACAAATGAAAAGGCTGAGAACCCCAGGCCATTCACCTCCTCTGGCAAATGAGCAGATGAAGAGCTCTGCTTTGCATGGATGACCACAATTGCTGTACTGGGCTTGCAGTAACCACCCTGACGTGGCCCTGTGAGGCCACCCCACTTGGCAAGCTGGGCTCCTCTGTTTATTCCAACGATCATCCAGTCCTCCCCACCTCACTCACTGAAGGTTTTCTCCATGCCTTCAAAGAGGAAGACAGGGCATGCAAGAGAGGAGCGGGAATGAGCAGGGATGCTGGGACAAAGCTGCTTGAGTCCCCAAGGCAGAACTGTGTGCCCATCCAGGACACCTCAATAACCTAACTTTATGGCTCATGCCTCTGGAAGGAGGACAGGGGAGATGGCTGTTCATCTGGGAACTCGGGGTAAAGTGCCTGCCACCATGAGATAATAACCAGCAATAATTAGTTCTTTCTGGAAAACTAAGTGATACTGTTATTAAAACTTTTATTATCTGTATGTTTTATATGAATTTCATTGCCTTCAGCTGCTATATTTTGGGAGCAATGAGGATAACAGAAGTAATAATAATTAATTAAGCAGATCCAGTGTCTGGGAAAGTAATGGGGTCTGACAACATGGAATCTGAGATTTTGCTCTGTTCTGCATGAGGCAGCCCCCAGACCCCAAGGTCCTAAGTGGAACCAGATAGCAGCCACAGCCTGTCTTCACATTTGCCCCTCAAATATCAAGCTCCCTTGGGAGGGCTGGTTCTCAGCAGAATGTGGGCAATTCTTCCCCTCCTCTCTTTGCACTGAAATTGAAATCACTACCCATGTACCCCTAGATTCTTTCACTATGCAGTGCATCTGATTTGGTTATTTTCTGTGACTGAGAGACTGTTAATAAATGGACAATTCTCTTCTACTGTTTAAGCAAAGCTGTTAATAAACACTGTGTTGTACTGTATAAGTCAAAGGAAAAAAAGCCTAAGGTGTTTAATTAACTACAGACCATGCCAGGCCCTTGACAACGAACAAAGCCTACACAGTGTATGCTGAGGAAGTTATAAATTATTAATGTGTCAGGTGTTGCCCTCTGAAGTTTCTTTTTCCAGTTTTGCCTATGAACTTGAGTGTCCTATGTTTACATTCCATTCATCCAGCAAGCCCTTGAGAGACATTTGCAGTTCCAGGCCATGAAGGCTGATGGTGCTGATATCAGGCTTTTATCTGTGCAAAGCAAACCCCCTCTTCCTCCCTTGCTATTTCAACAGCTTTTTGAAGCACTCTGCAATCGCTTCAATAACCTCGCTGGAAACTAGCAGAGCAGATCATCAGCTACAGCTGGAACCTACCCCAGAGCTCCTTACTGATTATCCTAACAGCACAGCAGCAGCTAAAAGTCACAGCTGAGCCAAGCGGCTCCAGGCAGGGAGGTCCGGAAACCAGGCTCTTGGAAGTCATGTTCCTGACGGTTTTTCCTGGAGCTGCCTGCATCCCTGGAGTTCATCTTAGGACCCTAAATCACTTTACACACTGCCCTTATTACTAACTTCCTAGGAGGGAAGCAGGATTAGAATTTCTCTGAACCTGTCTTTACGTTGATTTGTATAAACTAATTTTCTCTGCCCGTGTGTGCCCTTCATCTTCCTTTTAGGGTGCAGGGTCCCTAGGAAAACGCCTGCGTTCTAGTTCCTCACAGATGGAGTGCTGAGGTAGCATCCTGGACTTCCAGTAGCCACTTAAAGTATCCTGAAAATTTTGTTTGTTAAATAAAATTTTCCATGGAAAATTTCTCTTGAGGGCCCTCATCACATGCACACATGCTTTGTGTCATTTCATTTCTGGCCCCCTGATTTCCACCAATAAAAGAACTCAGGTTCTTTAGCTCCACCACAAATGCCCATTTCCAACTGATGATGCCCATTTCCAACCAATTCCTGTTTCATCTGAAACACTATAAAAAGTGACAAATGTCAAAGACATAGGAGGTCATCTATTTTTGTCTCTGCTTATTTTAAGACAGTTGCTTTAGAAGATTCTTATGTTCTGCCCCAATCTTAACACTGTCTCCTTTTCAGAACCAGGAGCTAATTCTCACCCTTTGGGGAGCTCACAATTTTACAAAGGCTTGTGATCCCAGTATACGGGATGCTTCCCACGGGAGTCTGGGCCTGACATTTAAACAGGAAGAAGGTCTTCCTTGGGGGTAAAGGTAAGAAGGATGTTAGCTGATAGATGGGCAGATACTTCATCTAAAAGCAAGAAGTGCCTGAGGCCCAGGGAGAGCCTCCACCTATGAGGTCACACATCTCCCAGGATTCTGGGCCTCACTGAGCTTCTGAGGCAAAAAAAAAAAAAAAAAAAAAAAAGGCAAGCAGCATTTGAGTGATCCACTGAGTGGCCCATCTCCTCTCAGGGAATATGCGGCAAAATGAATCTCTGCGTTTTCCTGACTTCTCTGAACTTACACCAACCACATCCTGGGATTTGTTTCCCCTCCTCCACTCTCTATTCCTAACTCTTGATCACACACGTTAGTGGTTACCAAGAGGAATTTCGGCTTTTTCTTCCAATTCCCCTGCACAGTTCTTTGCCCCGAGCGGCTACATGTTTTGTGCAGCCCAGCAAGGTAACCCAGCTGCCACGGCCCCCTCTGCCCTGCCCCTTCCCAGGCACCCTCACGCCCGGCCGCTCCCCAGCTCGGAGCCCTTACCAGCTCCCCTGTGCGGCGACCTCCTCTCCGCCGTCCTGCTGGCATTCCCGGGCTCCCGCGGGCCCGCCTCAGGGGCGGCGGGCGCGGGCGGCAGGGTGAGGGGCTGTAGGAGCGGCTTTCTGGGCAGGGGCGGCTTGGCGCCGGGCTGCTCCGACGGCCGGGCCTTCGCCTTGCCGTGGTCGCTCGGCGCCCGGGAGCCTCGCGGGCCGGGGGCCTTCCCCGCCTGACACTTGTCGTCCCTCGGGAGCAAAGTCAGCCCTCCTTTTTCTAACCTGACCTCCGCACTGTAGCGCTTCACTCCTCTGATGTCCGCGCTGGGCGCGTCCCTGTGTTTGAAGGACAGCGACGTGGCCCGCAGCTTGACGGGGAAGGGGCTTCTGGCCTCACCCGCGGGCGGCCCGCGCGCGGCCGGGCAGGGGTCTCCGGCGGCCGCAACGCGGGGTCCCCTGGCCGGCGCTGCCGCCCTGGGCTCCGAGTCCTGGGGGCCGCGCTCGGAGGGGGAGGGCGGCTTCTGCGGGCCCGGCTCCCCGTCGCCGGGCTCGGCCGGCGCCTGCAGGTCGTCGAGCGCCGCCTCGCTGCGCCAGGCCGGGCCGCTCCTCCCGAGGGGCAGCCGCGCGGGGCCGGGGCCACCGGGCCGGGGGCGCTGCAGCTGGAGGGCGCCGCCCGCGCGCGGCCACGCCCGGCCCGACGACACGGAGAACCGCGCGCCCCGCAGCTCGCCGCCGCCTCGCTCCACTGCGCCGCTCCCCGGGCCCGCGTGTTGGGGCTCGGCCTCGGGGCGCCCCCGGGGCGCGGCCCCTTCCTCCGGGACACAGGGCGCGGGCTCCTCCGGGGGCGGCGTCGGGGGGGCGGGGAGGCTCGCGCCGGCCACCGGGGCCTTGGACTTCAGGCAGCTCTTGGGGACCGGGGGACTCGCCACGGGGGCCTCGGAAGGCTCTGTCCCTGCTCCCTCGGGCCTGGGCGCCTCCAGTGTCGGCTCCCCCTCCTCCTGCACACTTTGCTGTGGCGGGTCTAGACCTGAAGGAGTCTCCAAGGTGGTGGCAGGGCTGGTCTCAGGTGTCGTGTCCACCTCAGGGACGTGGGGAGATAATCCACTCTCAACGTCTCCAGAAGCACAAAACACCTCATCAACTGTGTCCTCGACTGGCGGACATGTGCTTGCAAGAGGCAGAGCCTCACTCTGGTTCTCACTGTCAGGATTAGGCTGTGGGGAGTCCTCTGGCAGAGAGGGGGCCTCTGCACAGGGGGCTGGGATGAACATAGGCTCAGTGACCTCTGGGGTGGCCAGGAGGCTGGGGGGGTTGTCCCCAGGGAGGGTCTCCTCTTCAGTGCTGGCACTGAGTGCCGGGCAGTGCTGCAAGCGTGCCCGTCTGGCACGGGGCCCCCCAGATTGCAGAGTGGTGGCTGGTCCTTCTGGCGTGGGGCCCCTGTCAGGTACCATATCCTGCTGTCCAGAACTTGGGTTCTCTTCTGCGCCGACCTTGGGTAAGTGCCTCCCATCACATTCCTCCTCCTCTGGAGTGCAGGTCAGATCACTCAGGGATTCAGACTGTGCCCGCTAGGACAAAAAAAAGACAAAAGACAGCATGGTTATGTCAGATATTAGTAAGCATACAACTTACCCATTTTATGGGCTGGATATGGTTTAAACATAGTGGTCTGTCTCTAGAGCTGGCACTTAAGTAGACATTCACATGCAGGTGTCTTTTGTTATTCCCTTCCTTCCTGGCCTACTTGGAATCTTGCCTCACAAGCTCAGCTTTCAGCAGAACAGTAGAAGTTATGCCCTCAAATTAAATATTGCCTAAGGCTTTTGTGGCTGAGCTACAGAAGCTCAGGACACTACTCTCCAGAGCGAAGCAAAGGGAAGGGAACCAAAATCAGCCAGGTGTCTGCCATGCCTTTAACCTACATCTGCTATTTCATTTACTCTTTGATTTCGTCCCAGTGAGGAAAGGATTATTATTCCCGCTTTGTTCTTGGAGAATTGAGAGCTCAGAGAGGTCCATACCTTGGTCGAGGCTGAGCTTAGCTCAGCTGAAAAGCTGGTGCTTTCTCTATGACCCTGTGATGCCTCAGAGCCAGTCTGCCACCTCCACGCTCCCCCCCTCTCTCTCAAGGGATGCACCCTCATAGCGAAGGCAGACTGATTTGCCTAAAAGATGGTTCATATCATGTCATACACAATCAATGGCAAACCACAGCTTACAGGATAAAGCCCAAACTTTTCAGCTCAATTTAAAGACTCCAGGCTGGAGTGAGTGGCTGGCTCCTCTCCCCCACACTGCCAGGGTGGTCTACCAGCACCCCTAGGAACTGTCTCACCTTCTACTCCGACAAAAAGCCTTGCCTATTCCCTGCAGCTGATGGCTCTCCCTGCTGTCCTTGAAGCCTTACTGGCCTGACAATAATACACTGTCTTGTGGCATTTTTCTTCTGAAAGGTCTCTGGAATTGAGATTTAGTCCAACTTCCTTCTTACCATACAATCAGTTTCTGCTCTCTTAGGAAGGAAAGGAGATCGAGGTGATCATGAATCATTCAAAAGCAGTATGTGAAAATGACCTTAAGGTTGAGGGTGTTGAGATTGATCGTTTTTTAAACAAAGTTCATGACATTGGACTTAAGAGTCCCATGGCTGTCACCCAAGCACACTTCTCTCCTTCCCCTTTTGTTAGGAAATATGCTCAGGGAGTGTTTGCAATAGGTTTTTGTTGTTGTTTCCTGTTGTTATTTTAACATTTTCCAGCTGGCATCTGCTTGTTGACAGAACACAGGATAACTGAGATGTTAGTGACAATACCTGAGCCAGCTCTTGCCAAGATGCACAATCCTATTCCTCAGGATTTAAAAAAGAGGAAGATGTGCAAAGAAATCTCCAGAATTTTCAAAACCTATAGGTTCAAAAGGCTTTAATGGGCCTTTGCTACTGCAGGAAATAATTGATGTTGACACCTCTTTATGTTGTGGGTCATGTTTTAAAACTATCGGAACCCACAGTAAGTCAGCATAAAGCTGGGGAGCAGGTTTGGCTTGTGTGTATCCCCGCCTGAGACACCGGCAGCTACAAGGAGTGGAGTGGCCAGGCAGGATGAAAGCTGGTGTGGAGGGTGGACTCCGACGCTGAGCAGAGAACAAAGTGGTCTCTGGCCAGGTACAGCAAGAAGGATACATATGGACGCCCACTCCATGTCTGATGTCTCCCTCTCACCCCTTCTCTGGCCCCCTCATAGCAGCTGCACACCCTAGCGCCCCCTGAGGAAGTGGAAGTTGAGGACCCATTGCTCAGCCTGCCCCAAGTTGGAGACTGTCTCCTCTTGCCAGAAATAGTCTTGGGGCAATGTCCCTGTCATCTCTGGGCAGAGGACACCTCCAGGGAGCAGTGCCAGGGTGGAGAAGTGGGGTCGATCTATGACTGGGCTCTGGGAATTGCAGCTGCCAGCTCTGCCTGTGACCTTGGGCTAGTCATTGAATCATGTTGCTTCTGTTCAGAGTTAATATTCCCTGCTCCTGGCTCTGCCTGGGTTGGGATGAGGCCCCACCTGGGTGGTGAGAGGTCAGCATGAATGTTTCTGGGTGTTCCGTCAGAGCCACACACAGGGCACAGTTCTGCACAGTGGGGTAAAATGCTCAGATAACAACCATCGTCTGTCTTCTGTGTGCTTCTTTCCTGACCTCTGCTTTGGTGGAGACAGACTCAGCCAAATGCACTCTTGGATGTGCTTTTCGAACTTGTAACAAATGTCACAGTCTTGATAGCCAAGATTTTTTTGTTTTACTTAGCAAGAAGGGGTTTTTAAGGTAAGAAAGCCCCCTTTTTCCCATGGAGCTCCAAAAAATTCAGAGTCTACAAGATGTGGAGTAAAGAATTCACTGCACTAATGACAGAGTCAGAGAATGCCTGGCCAGGCCGCGACCACTGCCCTGCCCAGATGGAGGACCAAACGTGGGCAGCAGTAGGAGGAGACTCAGTGAAGACTCTGAAGATGCCTAGGCCTGGCGGGTGATGGAGAAAGAAACTGCATGTTATGGAGGATCAGAAAAGCAGAGCAAACTTAGACCTCACTGTCCCCTCGCAGAAGTCCCCAGGATTAGGCAGAGCAGGCAGTGTGGCAGCAGTCCTCACCCTTGGAGTAGAATGGGCACATCTGAAGCACCTTGGTCCCTGAGAGGGGCTGGGGACCCAGGAGGTCCTCATTGTTGGGAGGGGACTGTGGACACTGGAGGCCAGAGGCCTCTAACTCAGGACCCAACAGTGACATTGATGACCACTGGCCAGACACCTCTGCCCAGTCAGGAAAATCAGGATGGCTCCAAAAACCTAAGGTAACCATGACTGCTCCCTCCCAAGAAGGGAAGGAACAAAGGAGGGGACAATATGGAAATGACAGTTTAAATTAAGGAATGACTGTACCAGACTGACTGAATCAGATTTTCTGTTGTTCTAAAAAAATAGGGTTAAGAGCTAAGTTCAAAAGTAAAGAAAGCAAGTGCAGTGTAGTTCTGTGCAGGGGATATGAGAGGAAATGTTGCATTTCCACTAGGAGGATGAGCCTGCTTCTCTCTGCCACCAAGTCCCAGCCAGGCTGTGGCTGGCCACACGTCCCCCTGCCCAGGAAGAAGACATCCCCATGGGAATCAAGCCCAGACTTGAGGTCCAAAGGGAGCTGGCTCTGTTTATGGCCTGTAGCCCTACTCAACATGAGGTCAGAGTTACTGGATTTTCCCATGTCTGTCCCCATCACATAAGCCTTTACCTGTAAATGCACCGCATGTGCTAACATTTACACAAGTGCCCAAGTCCCAGCCTGTACATTAGCCTGAAGGTCACCACAGCTCACTTCTTCCTCCAGCACTGGTCCCCTCAAAAGTTAACCTTGCTGGCGTGAGTTTAAAAAGTACCTTCCACATGCCCACGGGAAAGCCCATTCTCTCTCCAGGGAGCCCTTGAAATCCTGAGAGGCCCCAGCCCACTGTCTCCAGCTGAAGCACGTAGCTTCCTGGGTACCTCATCAACACCCCACAATCTTATCTGGAGGGAAGGAGGGAGAGAATGTTGGTCTGTGAGCACCTCCTCCTCAGCACGGTCACTCTCTGTGGCGAGGCTGGCCCCATACCTTGCTTCTCAGCTCCTCCAGGGGTGAGGCACTGTAGGCACCACCAGGCAGAGGAGGGGAAACAACCCCGCACAGCCCCCTGATGCACTGGCACTATGAAGCCAAAGCACTCTCCACATGAGGCCTGGGCTCCCAGAACTATGAGCTGATGATCACCGCAGACAGCACGTGCCAAGGGCGGTCTGTCCTTACACAGCACAATCCCATGCACCCAAGGCAGGTGTCTGCACTAGTGTTTCAGCTTCTTCTGTCATCCACTCATTCATTCTTTGTTCATTCATTCATCTATCCCACAAATGTTTACTGAATGGCAGCTCTGTGACTAGCATTGCTATAGGGCTGGAAGTAGAGTTGGACAAGGTCTCAAAGAAGACGCAATAAACAAGTGAGCACATACATTTACCAAGGTCACTTCTGTGTGCGGCCAGTGCTATGAAGGCAGTGAGTGTGGTGACAGGAAGGCGCAGCTGCCTTCCACAGGATGGTCCGGTGAGCCTCTGAGCTAAGGCCTTAAGGCTGAGAGTGTCTGGGGCAGGAGATACGGCATGTACCAAGCCCTGAGGCCAGAGGCAGCTTGGGGAACTCCAAAAGCAGAAGGAAAGCCAAAATGTGCTGAGTGAGAAAGGGGGCCTAAGGGGAAGTCTGAGAGGTAGGTAGGGCCGGGTCATGCCAGGCCTGGAGTGTGGATGTCACACTGAGTGCACCTGGAAGGCAGTGGACCCACAGCACATAGCAGGGCTTGGTAGGTGTTGCAGAGCAAATGAATGAATGAATGAATGAATGGGGTGTTTATGCAGAGGGAAGACAGATCTAATTTATGTTGAAAAAGATGAGCAACTCCAGTTCCTGCAGCATGGTCCCACTGACCATGGGGGATTCTCAGAGGGGGCAGGTGACCCTGAGGGGGAAAGAGGCAGAGTGGATGGGATGGGGGCTGCCAAGCCGGCTAACTCTGCCTCTGTGTGTAGGAAGAAGCCGAATTACCGAAGACAGCCGCCTCATTTTGCTTGACCGCTGGTTGCGGGGCTTAACCAGGAGCTTGTGCTTAGCTGCAGAGTTGTCCAGGCAGGAGGAGAATTCTGGGGGATAGTCGAAGTCAGCCACAGGTGCCAAGCTGCTGTCCAAGGTCCGGGGGGAGACACTGGCATCGCTCGAATGGTCTGGAGACAGCGGCCGGAGTGAGGAAACTAGAGAGACCTTCATGGGGCAAGGAGCAGACATGCCAATCATTAACTTCACAACAGGAAATGGGCACAGCCAACATAATTCTCCCCTTTTGTCAAACTCTGCCTTCCCAAGCTGTCTCCGGGCTTTACACAGGATGACATATTTCAAATCTGCCTCTCCACAGGGGGTGGTTCTAGGTTACTCCCTTAGAAAGGTAAATGGTTGGGAGCTTTCCATGTGGCGCCAGCCTCTGGAAATCTCTTGGCAAGATAACCCTGCCTTCACCCCTCCGTGGTAGCTTGCACAGACACTTCACACAGGAGCCACTTTCTCTGATGAGACAGAACAGCCTGATTCCTCCAGGCGTGGCCCTGTTTCTGGAAGCCAAGACGGTGGCTCAGAGGTGTGATTTTACCAGCTGGGGCACAGGATGTCCTGAGCCTGCTACCCAGCCTTCCACTGCATCAATGCATTTGTTCATTCTAGGTTTCTGTATATTCCTGTGTCCTCTTGGAGAAATCTGGCTTTCAGTTAACATTTGTTAAGTTACAAATATTTTACTAGGTTACGCCAGTAAAATAGATTGACAGTCAGCCAAGTGTTGCCAGGGAGGAAGGGGATTTTTGGTAGACACATGGAAGAATAATGGCAACATCCTGATACCTGCCCACTGCTGGCCAAGCTCCTTCACTGAGTGAGGTCTAAGTGGGTTCCCCTGCAAAGACATTTATGAGGATGAAGTAACGGAAGGGACGCCCACTGTGCACCCATGAGCACATGCAGCCCAAATGAGGAGCGAGGTGCAGAGAATCTGGGACGCACTGGGTTTTAGTTACAACCTGCCACCTACAAACAGAACTTTCTACTCCAGCATCGTGCTCAATATTAGGGTTAAGTTTATATTTTTTTCCCCAATACTTTCTTTTTTCCAAATTTTTTACTGTAGAAAAATACATATAACAAAATGTACCACTTTAGCCACTTTTAAGTCTGCAGTTTCAGTGGCATTAAGTTCATTCACGTTGTTGTGCAACCATCACCACCATCCATCTCCTGAGCTTCTCCTCTTATAAAACTGAAACTCCATCCTCATTAAACACTAACTCCCCAGTCTTCCTGCCTCCCAACCACTAGCAACCACCCTTCTATTTTCTGAATTTGACCACTCTAGGTGTCTCACATTAAGTGGAATATAATATTTGCCTTTTTATATCTGGTTCATTTCGCTCAGTGTCATGTCCTCAGCGTTAATCCACGTTGTAGCATGTGTCAGACTTTCCTTCCTTTGTAAGGCTGAATAATCCATTGTATGTATGGACTACCTTTTGTTTATCCATTCATTTGGCTGGTGGACATATGGGCTGCTTCCATGTTTTAACGACTGTGAATAATGCTGCTACTAACATGGGGTACAACTGTCTGCACGAACGTGCTTTCAATTCTTTTGGGTATAGATCCAGACGTGGCATTGCTGGATCATATGGTAGTTCTATTTTTAACTTTCTGAGGAATCTCCATCCTGTTTTCCACACCAGCTGCACTATTTTACATTCCCACCAATAGTGTGCAGGGGTTCCAATTTCTTCACATCCTCATCAACACTTGTTATTTTCTGGGTTTTTTTTGTAGCCATCCTAATGGGTGTGAGGTGGTGTCAAATTTATATTTTAATTTAAGATCGCAATTTTTTGTGCCTCACAATGATTTATAAGTTCTCATGACAACGGTGTCCTTAGCAAGGAGGCAGTGGACAAGACACAGGCAGCAAGGGGGCTCCTGGGGCATGGGGGGTGGTCTTGTTCAGTTTCTTTCCCACAACCCTACAGCCCACACTGCGCAGGTGTCAGCAGCCTCCTGAACTAGATGGGAGCCGGAAGATGACCCTGAGAGCGATAGAAGCTCTGACACACAACTGCTCCCTGCCAGGAAACTGCCTCAGAGAGGAAGGTATTTTCCCTGGTAACATACAGGTCCCTTACATTTTCTGATGCAGTATAAGGCTTATTCCTGCCAACTGGGACAAGACAGTCACTAAAACGAGGAGTAAAAGGTTATAAGTGGATATGATCTATTTAGTTCCCTTGTTTTAGCTACTCAGGTTCTTATGGGAATAAAGCAAGAGAATCATTTTTAAGACAAACCACAGGACTCTTGGCTTCCTCTGTGCCTGTGGCTTTGCCTTCCATTTTGTAGCTGATTACTCAGGAAGTCACCTCCGACTGGACAGGTGACACCTTTCCCAGGTAGTCCTTCTTAAGGGTCACCGGCCAGATGGGTACATTTCAAAATAATACAGACCCCTTCATTTTCATCCTTGTCTAGAGGAACAATGTATATAAACACTTGGTACAATTTTGTTTTTTGCTTTTCTTAATGTCTGGGAATCGAGAGAACAGAGAAGACACCCCGCTTTGCAAACGCAGTGACTTCACAAATGAGAACCATCATTTCTGTGACAACATGAGCCTGGGTTCCTGCTCTGCAAACCCAAAGGACAAGCATTCCCCACTTCCTTTTCACTTGGGTCACCTTGCTGAGCAGATGGTCCTAAACTCAGGCCCATTCTGGCCCCTAGGCTAGGGGACCCTGGCAAGGGTCCTGAATTCCCTGATGCTCTGAACAATGAGCGCTGTCCCCATACAACCCCAGCAGGATGTTCCCTCTGTTCAGCCTGCTAGGGACCTGAATTCTCGCTGCTCAGTCTCCACTGTCATCCTCAGAGATCCTGGGCCCCGGAAAGATCAACACCTTCATGAGCGAGGAGCATCAGGAGTTCCCGCCCTGATCAGTGAAGCAGCCACGTCAGGTGGGGTGGGGTCCCTAAGCTTTTATATGCAGCTGGCAGCGTCTAGAGCACTTGCATTTGTATTGCTTGCTCCTGGCCACCCAAGTTTTCCAGAAATCTCTGCTTTTGGGTGAGTCTGGAAGTAAATGATTTAAAAATTGTAATTGTTGGGAATGTGGTTCAATGGGCCTGGGGTTCAGAGTCTTTTTGGGGAGGTGACCCTGGGTGCCAGCTTTACAGTGTTTTTCCTCAAAGAGGGGCTCAGTCACTGAGGAGTGAGTGGAGGGTGGTGCCCGCAGGAGCAGACTACAGACAGGAAGCAGGCGTGGTGGGCCCACCCTGGGGAGAAGATGCTACCTGCCCTTGGCTGATCCTTCCTTTTGAGGGAAGGGGAGGCACTGACCTACCTGACCTCATTTAATCCCCTCAGAACCCTCTGAGGATCCAGACCCCTAGAGGTACCAAACCTGCCCGGGCCTCACCCGGCGGTGGTGGGTGCATTTCCCCCATTTGCCGCCAGAGCAGCGTGGCCTCCACTGGGCACCTTCCCTCATCGCCCAGAGAAAGCTGCCAGTGAGCCGCCCTC
The DNA here is from genome assembly GCF_030020395.1 of Manis pentadactyla. NCBI lineage: Eukaryota > Metazoa > Chordata > Mammalia > Pholidota > Manidae > Manis > Manis pentadactyla. Next base: position 153,227,927 of record NC_080020.1, on the reverse strand, counting down.
TCCCCAGGCTTTCCTTCTTAATGGCAGGAAACGTAGAACATGACTTAGTTACATGTTATTTTTACTTAAAAATCAAAACATAATGTTTCATCAGTTGTTACCTGACATGTTAATGAAATTTTTTAACAATAATAATAATTCCATGTATTTCCTGAAAAACTCATTCTATGTCAGGAAATATCACCTTGGCAATGGCATCAAATATATGTTACTGAAGACCCTGTTTTCACAAATCTTCATTAAGTTTCTCTACCAAGCACATGGGCCTGTGTAAGGCATCACAATAAAAAAAAAATTAAGCTGTTCACAGCCCCATCCTTGTGGGATTTAAAGCCCCACTGTATCAAATGCCATTTGTTACATAAACACATTTTAAAAGGTGCATTGTTTCTCTCCTGAATAGGCCCACTGTACACAAAAAACTTTCAGGGCACAAATTTCATCATTGTGTTCAAAATCATGATGATAAAGATTATCTATTTTTTTTTAAGCCTTAGCAGCTCAAATTTTGGCTTCCTATGAAGCTAGTGGAGTGTTCATATTACCCAGTAATTGATAAAATCTCAGAACATTAAAAAAAAATAACATAAGCACCATAGGAGGGACATTGAGAAGGATGAGGTCAGCCCTGCGCCTGTGATGGTCCCACTAGGGCTCCCACGGGAGGGGTGTGCATTGTGGTGCTTTGCAGGTTTGGAACTGGGCTCACTCCCTGATGAGCAGGGTTATAAACCATCTGTTCTGTACTGTCCCAGAGAACTGCAGGATGGCTCACTAGAGGCATCTCCCCATCTCATGGTCCAGAAACACACAAAATCACATCCTGAGCCCAGGGACCCTGAAGCTGCCCATCCGAGGTGCAAAGATGTTTCTGTCACCTGGTTAATTACACTGTAGGCAGCCATGAGTCTGTCACCTCTCCTCCTGGTGTTTAAGGTGTGGAGGAGTACAGGGTTGGCTTGGAGTCTAGGAAATGGGCCAGGCCATCCTCTTTGCCTTCTCTTCCTCCTCCCTGAGGTGGGAGAGCAGGTGTGTGTAGCCCACTTGCTTGTGGAGCAAACAGGGACAGGTGCACCTGAAGAGAGTAATGCTCTAGCCACCCTGTGGGCAGCCCCAGCCCTGGGGCTTATTTGCCCCCAGTGTCCCCAGCCCTTCCTCTGCCATGCATTCACGGGCTCTGGGCACCCACAGCTGCACACAAACTGGTAGCCCTCCCTCCCCCTGCCTTTGCAGGGGGGCTTCTGGACGTCTAAGCTGAAGTGACAACAGGATATATTTCAGAGCAGCACAGAATCTGCTGAGAGACAGTGATTCACAGTGACACCCCCAACTCTCGCTAGGACTGGCCCCAGGCCAGGGCACAAGTGTTGCTCCAAGGCGCAGGGTGTGGCTGCGGGAAATGGACTCTAGCCTTTGTCTGGTTTCAAGTGTCAGCATAACACGGAAAACTCCACCTCTATCCACCCCTCAGACAGGCTCATCTGCAGGGAAAAGTGATCATTTGTACAAAGTACACCGTAGGGGCTTAAAATGGCGGCACCATGAGCTACGCTGTTTATCCGTGATTAAGAGCTCAGTTCTGCCCCATGGATTCTAATGGGGGAGGGTGGTATCTAGGATGAGACCCCCGCCCTGCACAGGTCACAAGTACCTGTCCTGCCTGCCACACCTGTGACACCTCCCCGGGGGCCCTGTTTAGGAGCACCAAGCCTCACATTTCTCCCCCTCCACCACCAGGTTCTCACAGTCCTGAACCCAGACGCGGGAGCCTAGGTGGGGTCATGCATGTTTACTGTTCCCTTCTTCCTCCAGCCAAGTGTCATGACAACAGGAAACAGACAACAGCTGGTCATCTGCTCAGACAGGAAAAACAAGGTATGGGGTTGATCATATCAGACCTACAACCATCATGAAAAATACTACCAAAACCACATCTCCCGACAAACACGAATTTCTGCTCAAAGAATGAGAATAAACACAGCACGAGCCCAACCACGGGCCACGCTGACCCAATCTGCTCTGGAGCGCCTCCTGGCTGCAGTGAACATGGCCACACCCACCCACGGGGGCCTTAGGGGAATGTGCAGGGGCCACCAGAGCCCCGACTGCCCACGGTGGTGGGCACGCAGAGGGAGATGGGGGTTGGGGAGCCGGGAGTACAGGCTGCACTTGCCTTTATGGTTGTGCTGGGACCGATGTCATGCAGCAAGGACATCTCTGGGGGGCTCCTGGGCAGCCCATCGTCCTCAGAACTCATACCGGCATCATCTCCTCGTTTGACAGGAAGGCTCCCTGGAGGAGGTGGTGGCCCCATTTTCACATTACACTGTATTTTTAACTAGATTGGAATAAAGAACATTTGCTCTTGTTTTCATCAGTGACCTATATCAACAAATCTTCCTGTTTCAATTCAGTCATTCATTCAGGAGCAACTTTCAATGCCCTGCCTGGTGCAGTCAGAACTGAAAGAATGTCCACCACCAGCTCTATTGCTTTCATGTTGAAAATGAGTAGTTATAACGTAGAATGAGTCCAGATGCAGTTGTAACTAACATGGTGTGCCTCAGGAGAACTGTGATGCGCATACAATTATCCTTTAACATGTGTTGAATAAACCAAGCAAAAATAACTTAAAAACTTCAATTCATCTTTGACACACATACCGAGTACCACTGCCAAGGGAAAGCTTACCTGCAGAGCTTTAATCCGGTCACACACATTTTCTTGGGAAAACACCCGCACAGGCCGAGCAGGGTCCTGTCCTGACTCCGGAATGAAAATGCTGTCATGTGAGAGGGCCCGGCTGCCCAGTGCACCCCTCGACTCCCTAGGACAAAAGAGGCACTGTGAAACTCAGCTCCCGCCATCTGTCACCTGGGGTGCTCAGGTGAACTGGGCTGTGGGCTGATGACATATCATACAGCAAGCCTTCGGCAGTATTTATTTTTTAACTGCCTCTGATTTCAGTTTATCTCCCCCTGTCAAATACCGCAATCAGCTATTAAGAGCACTGTAGAGATAGGAATTTCCCTTGCAGACCCGAAGTCTGTGTGAATTCTTTTTATTAATGGAAAAACCAAGGTCTGATGAGGTGTGAGGTCTAAAACAGCAGGTCCACAGAAAGGAAGGGCTGGCAGAGGGCCTGGGCTGGCTGGCGGGGCTGTAGGAGATCGTTGTGGATGCCCAAGGAAGGTGAGGTCATTCTTTGTGGGCAAACATGCAGCCTGTTGGTGGGCAGGAGGCCGAGTCTGCACAAGGGCAGCCTCACAAGGCAGGGCAGCCTCACAAGGCAGGGCAGCCTCACAAGGCAGGGCAGCCTCACAAGGCGGCCCAAACACACATCCACTCCTGGGCTTGAAATGAGAGCTGGAAACCTGCACGCCAACCGTTTTTTCTTTACCTGAGCCAACCCATGCGATCCAACCTGTGCGCCCAGCACCTGAGCATAGATGGTGGGCCCTCCCATCACCACATCCCAGCCCATTGCCCAGGCCTGAGCTCAAGGCTCCAATCTGGAACTAACTGCACAGGACACTCACGAATGTCCTAAGAGGATGTGGGAGCTGCTGTTAGATTTTCCTGGCAGTGGTGGCTGCCTGAACAATAGGTGGAAGGAGACGGCTGAGACCCTATAACAAAGGACAGAAAGCCTGTCCACACAGACGCTGGACATCCTGTGTACCACGACCTCCCCCCTGCAACCCCGCCCAGGGCCTCCTGTCTTCTGTGCGGCATGAGGGCCTCCTGGATGTGGCCCTTCTCACTGTAGATCAAGCTGTGTTGGTTGCGGGCGCTTTCTAACTTCTTTCTACCTGTAATAGTCAGTTTGCAAGTGGGGACTTCTGGCTCCTCGAAGGGTGTGTCCTCACATTTCTGGGAAGGAATGAAGCCTAATGAAAGAACCAGGCAGGCCTTTCCTGCCAATGGGGTCTCTTGTCCCAAAGATCACACCAACGCTGGGTTCCCTCCTACAGTATGCGGCCACAGCCATACACTTTGGAGGCCACAAGTGCTGCCAGAACACCACTCTGGCTGCGACTGGAAGTTGAGACCGCGTTTAAAGGCCTCTGGCAAAGATACATTGGCAAAAACACAAAATGCTATATGCTCAAAGCTGTTCACTACAGCAACATTTCTAGAAGACTGGGAACAGCCCAAATGCCCCTCAGTGGATAGATATCGGGATGAACTGTGGAGCGCGATAGACTGGTGACTCTGTAGTTGACCAAACGGGTGAGGAGGCTATCAAGATACAGGCATCACCAACTACACTATGTGAAAAATAAAGGAGAGTGCAGAACAATGTTTGTGGTGTGTTAGCTCTGTAGGAAAGGAGGGTACGGATACATATGGACATATGGGAATAAATGTGTATATTTGCTTATTAAAAAAATAAAAATAGAAGGATAAACAACAAGATGAATAAATATGGTTGCCCTTAGGTAGAAGGATAGAACCAGGTGCGAGACAGGGTGCCAAGGTGCTTACTTGTATTACAATTTTGTCTTTGAAACTACATAAAGGTTTTACATAGTTCCAAAGACAAAAATCAAAAAGGGAGATAAAACAGTCTCTAAGACTAGAAAACAAACAGAAACAAATAAGCCTAATTTTATATCAGGTTGTTGGCACAACCACACAGAGAAAAGAATGGTTGCAAATGATTTTAAATCAACGTCCACATGACTTTTGACTCAATAACTACAGCAGGATATTTCTAAGAACAAAAAAACTTTAAGATATCAAATTGTACTTACGGTCTTATTAGTAATTATATTGATTTAATAAAACAGTTCAGAACAAGCTTTATAATATGTAAGCTCTGTGGGAAAGTAAGGGTCATGAAATTATTATACATATATTATATGATGATGAAAATAATTTTGCTAATACCAGTAGGGACCAAAATTTCCTGCATCAGAGAAAAATGAATTCAATAAAGAATCAAAGAAGTAAAAATTCTGTCTTACTAAACTTGAACTGAAAATTCAAGTGAATTAATGATTTATTTATTCTCAAAAAAATAAAATATTTCCTAGCTGTTATTACTGGGAAGTGCAGTGACAGCCAGCTAGCAATCCTAACCCTTGACAGCCAGGTTGTGGTTCCTAAAAACCATTTCACACTGGAAGGAACCAGGACCCTATGAAGAAGTGGCCAATCACAAGTTTAGGGCAGAAAGTGTGCAAAATAAACCTGGGATTTCTCATTGTGCAAGAAAGCAAGAATTTATTCAAAGATAAATTGGGCCATGTCAAAAGAATACAGGAGCTCATTTGAAGTGACTCCCAATAGCATAAGATGGGAGTGTGTAAGCCCCAAAATGAAAAGAGTGTCATGGGTTAAAGCTAATCAAATATACAAAAGTCCATACATTCACAATGATATCCAAGAAAAAAATGGAAAAAATCACTCATTGGTCAGTATTGGAAACTGCTAGGGTACCAGGTCATTTCTCTGAAGGCAGGTCGATAAAAGGAGAACTAAGTATTATCCTGCCTTTCCTAAATAAACTGTACGTCAGAGCAACCAAGGAGTTTATGAAGGAAAGGTCTTCAAAAAAGAATTCCAGCTAGCACATGCAGAATGAACAGAAGAATTAGAAAATCACAATTTTTCATTGAAATCACGACCTAGACAATGATCATCAGTGGGTGCTAAAACCAATAGGTGAACGTTAGTGGAGAGGTCACCCTAGAGAGACCCCATGAACCCCCTGGTCAGTTTTAACACCACCAGAAGTGGAACAGCCAGAAAATATGTGCCTTGTGATGTGATGTGACACTAAATACTCAATACCATCTTGAACCTAAATTTAATGTGTAGATCCATCTAACATTTTGCAAAAAATTCAGAGAATAGATGAATGAGTTTAATCATACCAAGAGAAAGCTAATTCAGAATGTGGCTATTCTGTAGAGGAAATGACCCTGTTCCTTCATCAGATCAATGACATGAAACAAAGGGGGAAGGGGAGGGAAAATTGTTATAGATTAAGAGACTTAAGAAGCACAACCACCCAGACACAATAAATGGGCATCAACTTTTTAATGGCTTGCCAGCAATAATGTGCCTTGGCAAGTGGAGCTCTTCTGCCTGGGGTGATGGATGGATGGATGAGAAGTCGCTGCAGAATCTAGAAGGCACAGACTCTCAAAGACGCTGAAGAGTGCCTTTAGGATACTGTCTCTCTTATTGTCAATTAATTTATCACAAGGGAGCCTAGAAAATACAACAGGGAAGGGAAATACACAAAAAATATACCACAGGGAAACCTGTGATCAGCCATTTTTTCAGAGGGTCCTGGTTCCTTTCAGTGTGACTACACAACAGGGAATGGGAAAGAGTTCAATAAGTGGTACTGGGAAAACTGGAAAGCCACATGCAAAAGAATGGGACTGGACCATTTTATTATACCATACACAAAAATCAAACTGGATTAAAGACTTGAACATAAGACCTTAAACTGTAAAGCTCCTAGAAGAAAACATAGGTGGCATGGGACGTAAGTATTGGAAATGAATTTTTGGACTTGACAAAAAAAAGCAAAGGCAACAAAAGCAAAAATTAACAAGTGGAACCACATCAAATTAAAAAGCTTCTGCACAGCAAAGGATACCATCAACAACATGAGAAGGCAGCTTCTTGAATGGGAGAAAATACTTTCAAATCAAATGTTTGATAAGGGGTTAATATCTAAAATCTGTAAAGGACTCATATAACTCAAACAACCTGATTAAAAAATAGGCAGAGGAACTAAACAGACAATTTTCTAAAGAAGACATCCAAACGCCAACAGGTACATGAAAAGATGCTCAACATCATTAATCATCAAGGAAATGCAAATAAAAACCACAATGAGATACCCACTCACCTCTTGGCTATCATCAAAATGATGAGAGATAAGTGTTAGCAAGGATGTGGAAAAAGGGAAATTTTCTGCACTGTTATTGGGAATGTAAATTGGTGCAGTGACTATGGAGAAAAATATGAAGGTTCCTCAAAGAATTAAAGATAGAACTACCATGTGATCCAGCAATCCCACCTCTCGGTATAATATCCAAAGGAAATGAAAACAGGATTTCAAAGAGCTATCTGCACCCCCATGTTTACTGCAGCATTATTCACAATAGCCAAAATATGTAAATAACCTAAGTGTATCCATCAGTGGCTGAATGGGTAAATAAGATGTGAGATAGATGATAGATAGATAGATAGATAGATAGATAGATAGATAGATAGATAGATAGATAGATACCGTGGGATATTATTTAGTCATGGGAAAGGACCTCCTGCCATCTGTGACAACATGGATGAACCTTGAGGGCATTATGCTAAGTGAGATAAGGTAGGCCGAAAGACAAATACTATAAGATCTCACTTACATGCAGAATCTAAAAGAGCTGTACTCATAGATACAGAGTAGACTAGTGGTTACCAAGAGCTGAGGGTGGGGGAAATGGGGGAAAATGGTCAAAGTATACAAACTTGCAGTTACAAGATCAATAAATTCTGGGGACCTACAGTTTGTATAGCCCAGTTATTATAGTTAATAATACTGTATTATGTATTTGAAAATTGCTAAGAGAGTAGATCATCAATGTTCTCACCACAAGAATCAGTAATTAGGTGAAATAAAGCATGTGTCAGCTGACATTACGGTGATAATCGTTTTGGAATACATAAGTGTATCACATCAACATGTTGTACACCTTAAACTTCCACAATGTTATACGTCAACTGTCTTTCAATAGAGTTGAAGAGAGAAAAGAAGGTCTATTTCATTCTCTGTGGGCTCACTACACACATTATTTGCTCTTCCTGGACCTCATCATACCCCACCTTGAGCTTCCTTTCCTAGCATTACTCCAGGAGACTTTTCCCAGTAACTGAGGACCAAGCTCCAGCTAGGTGCTGGGAATATGAAGATAAAAGGGACACTGACTCCACTTCCCATGGGCTCTGGTGATAGGAGACGGACATATGGACAGGTCCTTGCACCCTGGCTCGCCCCTCCTGCCGGGCTGCAGTCCCGTGGTGGGAGGGATCCCTGGGTGCTCCAGTTTAGAGACAGGAGATGGGTGGGGTGAGTGGGTGGCCCAGTAAAGACATGCAATAATTAGCAATAGCATCAAAATGATGCCTTGCTCCTCAAGTGGAGCACGAGGCCTGAAAAATACATGTGTAGCCTGTACCCTCTGCTCTTCACAAGGTGCCGTGTGGTTCCATCCCTGGCTCCTTACTAGCACCAGAGAAAAAACTCGAATCTTTGCTCTGCAGTCGTTTGGTGCCACCAAGTGGTCAGTTCTACGCCTTTCGAAACAGGTCAGGAGACAGGGATGTGGGGGGGTGGCGGGCCACAGGTAAAATCATTGGGATGCTGAAGCCTGTGACCCCATGCAGCGTGGGCTGGTTCCCACGCCCAAGGCTCATTATGCCTTCTGAAGAGTTTCATCCTCAAATTAAGGGTTCAACGTTGTTTAAAAGAAAATATAAAAACTGGCATGGCAGTAAGTCTGTTTTGTTTTTCCTTTTACTCACAGAAATGAGCAAACTGGAATAATCATATGTATTATGATCATATTTTGATGAAGTACAAGTTACAAAAATAAGGATTTCTTCACTAGACTTCCCCAAATTTTCATTCTGATTGGGTCTGCAATATTTTGGGGTGATATTTCTAAGACTGCCAGCAAGAAGCCCACCCTTTACCCCTTCTCTCTCTAATGGAAAATTTTCTCATTAGATAACTCAAAATTAAGGGTTAGCGTGGTGTATTTCTCCAGTGTAATATTCAGATCCTCGAAAGAGTTTTGAGTCATGTTAAACCAGGGCTTATACGCTAATCTTGCCACTTCCAGCTGTGGGACATCAGGCAAGTTCTCCACAACTTCTCTAAAGCTTGGTTTGCACATTTATAAAATGGTGTACCTTACCCACCCTCCCACAGTTAGTGTAAATTTTCATTTATACAGCACCTGGCACATAGCAGGTACCTGATAATGTTTCTTCCCCCAACTTTCTCCATCCTTATATGGAAAGACAGAACATACATTTTCAATGGAAGAACCTTCAATGGAATTACCTAGAAGAGTAGGTTCAGACATCCAGCAAATTACCAAAACGAAGGGACTGTGCCCCCTCCTGCTTACTGGGCACATAAGCCCAAAGGCTGTAGAAGGCAACTTACTCGAGCTCATCCTCTGAATCATAGCCCATTGGCCCTGACTCGATGGCAATGACCTCACTCTTGGCTTGACTTTGTTTCCAGGTGCTACTTCCTGTGGAAGGAGAGGATTCCTTTCTCTTCTTTTTCCCGAAAAACTTCTTAAATGTTTTGAATTTGGATTTTTTCTTTCCTGTGCATAAAGAACGTATGTGAGTACTTACCAAGCATGTGTGATTTGTGCAAAAGAAGAGCAAGATTTCTATGCATGAAACACAGCGTACCGTTTTTGTACACCCTAAAACATCTTGATTCCTGCTTATTTTTGGACCGTTAATAAAAGAGCCAGGAAAGCCTTGGAGCACAATCACAGGATCAAAGCACACCAACTTTCCTCTCAGTTGAAATCAAGTATTTTTGTTTGTTTGTTTTTTTAACAGATCATTTACTTCCTGGGTGAAATAGTTTATTGTTTTTGATGTAACCACTCTTATTTTTATTACCACACATTTGTTTTGCCAAGCCTTGAATTCAAACAGTACATACTGTATGAGTGGATTCATACAGTATATATTCTTGCTTCTGGCTTCTTTCATTCCATATATTGCCTTTGAGATTTTGTGTGATTTTGCATGACGATGCATGCATAAGTATGCGTTGCTCTTCTTTTCTTAAACTGATGAGTAACATTCCGTTGTATAAATGAGATCAAGTTCTAATCCTTAAGATATATGTAGTCAAAAGCAAAAAAGTCAACAGTCCTGATGCAGTAAAGGCCATGTGACAACTCAAATTATTTTTCAAAATAATCCTCAAGTGCTTCATTAGTATGGACATGAGCACCAAAGACAATCAGGGGAGTTCCAGCCTCATGGGCAAGAGGCACTGGCTGGACTGCCCAACGCCTTGATGGACTTTCAGTGAGAAAACCCATCAAATGGTGGGGACAGCACTGAGCTTGATTCTGCCATGCTTCCTGGATTGTTAGAATATACATCTGTAAACATTTTGTGATCTCTTCTCTGCCTCCTTCATTTTCACCTACAAATTCTGTCATATGCAGGATCTCGTGATTTCACACTAACAGCCCAGCAAAGTTTGTTCCTTCCTTTCTTCCAAATTTTTATGAAAACTAATAATAGAAGGATGTAACATCATAAATTGCCAGGATGCTAATATATCCTGAAAATTTGCTAAAATGATTTGTTAGTTTTACAAATAATTTTGTAAGCCAAATGCCTTTTTTAAAAAAACAACAGGATCCTTACATTTTGATTATATTAATACCCCCTTGGGAAGTTTATATGATCTTGCCTTAATTTGGAGAACTATTTAGGATTACTCTAGTTGGAGTTCCTACATTACCTTAGGTGGGGCCAATCCCTGCCCAAAGGGAAATCAGTTTTACAGTCAAGTTTTCTTAATTTCGAGTGGAAGGCTCCTCACCTTTATAATCACAAAATGTTTATGTTGTTAACTGATCGTTCTCAAGGAGTGTTTATTATTTTGAGAGAGCCTTAGGAGTTTTTTGCATTTGCCAGGACACCATCTGGCCTTTGCCTAGTTGACAAATATGTACACATGCCTGAAGCTTTGCACAAACATGCAGCCTCACTACCCAAGTCACTGCTTCGGGTTGAAGGGCACGGCTACAAACACCCAGAGTTGAGCCTCCCAGCACTTCTGATTGGCTTCAATGGTGAGCCAGCCTCCCCTGGGGGCCTGTTAGGGTTATGTTTTATCACCTGCTAGACTTTAAAATTCAATTTATTTAATGGTAAAGGAACTATTTACAGGAACTACTTAGGTTTTATACCTCTTAAATCTGTTATGTTTTTCTGGGACTTTGCCTCTTTTTTCCAAATTTTCAAGTTTACTGGCATATACTAATATCCTCTGATTTCAGCACCCACACTATCTGTAATAAAAGCCCCCTTTCTCAGTCCTGATGTGAATTCTTTGTGCCTCCTCTTTTTTCACCTGATCTATTGCATCTGAGATCACTTTTGCCTTCAAAAAGCATAGGCTTTATTAATTCTCTCTACCGAATGTTTATTTTTCAAGGTATTTATTTCTGTTCTTATCTTTATTCTTTCCTTCCTTTCATTTTCTTCGGGTTTACTTTATCTTGTTAAACTTCTTGAGATGCATACTTGTTTAGCTTATTGAGTTTCAAGATTTTTGTTTTTATAATATACACGTTTAAGACAATAAATTTCCCTATTTTAGCTGCATCTACATGTTTTGACACATAGTATTTTCATTATTGTTTGGTCAAAAATATTTTCTAATTTCCATTATAGTATCTTCTTAGACCTATAGGTTATTTAGAAAAGTATGTCTTAATTCCCAAGCACTTGGGGATTTTCTTATCTTTCTGTAATTGATTTCCAGCTGAAGGGCACTGTGGTCAGAGAATACACTCTGTATGATTTGTATCTATTCAGGTTTGTTGAGACTTGCTTTATGGCTTACCATAAATCTGTGACTGTTCCTAGTGTGCTTGAAAATAATGTATTTGCTTCAACGTCCTATATATAGGACATCAAATAGGACAAGCAAGGCCTTTTTCTTTTTAATCGTATCATCCAAACACTTTGTATCTTTACTAATATTTGAAGACATTTGTTCAATCAATCACTGATAGAGATGTATTAAAAATAACTCACTGACTGCAGATTCTATTTACCTGTCAATTTCTACTCTATAACTTTTGACATTATGATGGTGCATAGTAAGGTACAATTGTTATCTTGCTGTGGAATTGAACCTTTTGTGCAATGGCCCTCTTTATTTTTAGTAATGCTTTTTACCTTAAATTTTATCTTGACAGCTATTAACACAGCTATACCAGCTCCCTTCTGCTCAGTGTTGGCAAGGTACATGTTTTCCTAGCCTCTTTCTTTCCATTCTTCCTGCTTGCTTGCTTTCTCTCTCTCTTTCTTTTTTACCAGTGCCTTTCTCTCATAGATGTGTCCTGTCTTTCTGTCTCTCCTTTATTCTTTTAAACTTTTCTGAATCCTTACACTTAAGATTTAGTTTTGGAAATTCAGTCTGATGGTCTTTAACTTCTCACTGAACAATTAATGTAATTAGCCTACTTGTATTTACTGTACTAACGGTACGTTAATAAGGACAAGTCTGCTATTTTATATGCTTTTTCTTAATCTCCTTTCTTGCCATGTCTTGAATTAACTGACTTTTTAAAATTATGCCTTATTTTCCCACTACTAGTTTATGAGCATGGGCTTGAATCTCTGTTCTTCCAGTGACTACCCTAGGAAGTATACTACCTATTCTATTATGGGACAGAACAAGGAATTTAGAACACTTCAATCCTATTTTTATGCACTAGTGTTTTCATTCTGATCTTTAAAAAGCCCAGAAGATACAATTCCACATTCATTTAGATATATCCACTTGTTTCTCATTCTCTTTGCTCTTCATTCCTTCTTATGTTCTGGACCTTCCAGCTAGGAGGGTCTTCCTTCTGCTGGAAGGCAGATTTCCCCTAGAATCTGCTTTAGTGTGAGTCTACTGGTGACAAACTCAGTTCCTGTTTATCTGAAAATGCATTTATTTCTCCTTCATTTCTAACATGTACTTTTCCTAGGTATAACATCCTAGATTGGCAGTCATTTTTTCTAAGTTACTGTTTCAATATCAAAGACATTATTTCACGGTTTTGTGGCTTCTATGGTGTGGCTGAGAAGTTCAGCCATAAGTTTTTTGCTCCTTTGAAGGTAATCTGTCTTTTTCTCAGCATTATTTTAAGATTTTTCATTTTGTCTCAGGTTTTCTACATTTTCAGTCTCTATGGATTTCCTTTTATTTATCCTTCTTGGGATTCATTGGGTTTCTTAAACCTGTGAATGGATAATCTTTTCTTTTTTTTAATCAATTCCAGAAAATGTCAGCTCTCCTCTCCTCAGGCTGTGCTCACATGTACGCTATGCCCTTCCCCTTATCTCTATGCCTCTTGTCCTCTCTCTTTTGTATTTTCCATCCTTTTACCATTCTATATTACATTCTGTATACTTTCTTGTGATCTATCTTGAGCAGATAAAATCTGCTGTTAAACTCATCCACTGAATTTTCAAGTGTAGTAGTTATGCTTATTTCTAGAAAATCCATTTGATCGTTTTTCAAATATGGCATATCATTTAAAAAATATTCTTAAAATTACAAACAGTAAAGTTTATTCTTTTTGATTTTCATAGAATTGTATAAACACCACCAAAACCAAGGTACGGGGACTGTACCAATGCTGCCCTCTTGTAGCTAAGCCCCTCCCCTAGGTAGCCCCTGGAAACCACCAATATGTTCTCTGTTTCTATAGTTTTTCCTTCTCTAAAATGTCATGCAGATATATTCATACAGCATGTATCCTCTTGATTCTGGCTTCTTTCACTCAGCACAGTGCATTAGAGATTCATCCATGTTACTGTTTTGATCAATAGTTTGCTCCTTATTGCTGCTGACTTCTATTTCACTGTATGGACAGACATTATTTAACCATGGACCTGTTCAAAGACATCTGTGTCCTTTTCAGTTTTTGGCAATCATGAAAAAAGTTGCTACAGGCTTCTGTGTAAACATAAGTTCCCACTTCCCTGAGGTAAATGCTTAGGCATGGAATTGCAGGAGTGTATGTTTAATAAGAAACCGCTAAAATATTTTTCCAGGTAGCTGTACCATTTTGCATTCTCATCAGCAATATGAGAGTTCCAGTGGCCCTGTAGCCTCACCAGACTTGTAACTTTCAAGTGTGTTTTTGTTTTGCCATTCTAACAAGTGTCTATAACTTGTTATAACAAGTGTTTATATCTCATTGTTGTGTTAATTTGTAATGATGTCTATAGATATTGAGCACCTTTTCATGTGCTTATTTCTGCACATCTTCTTAGGTAAAGCTTCTTTAAAAGTCTTTTGCCTATATTTTAATTGGGTGGTTTGTTTTCTTACTGTTTAATTTTGAGAATTCTAAGTGTAAGTCCCTTCAAGTATGACTTATAAATATTTTCTCCCAGTCTGTATCTTGTCTTTTCATTTTCTTAATAGTGTCTTTTCACAGAGCAAAAATTTTAAATTTTAGCAAATTAGTTTAATTTAGCAAATTTTTCTTTTAGGGACTGAGGTGTTGTATCTAAGAACTCTTATCTAATCCAAGGTCATAAATAATTTCACCTATGCTTTCTTTTAAAGGTTTTATAGTGTTACATTTATGCCTGTCATATATTTTAATTTTTGTATAATCTGTGAGGTGTATGTCAAAGTTCACTTTTTTAACATATGAATGTCCAATTTTTTCTAGCACCACCATTTTCTGGAAAGACAATCTTTTCTTAATTGAATTACAATTGCATCTTTGTCAAAAATCAATTGACCATATGGGTTTGTTTTTGGACTCTATTCTGTTATATCTCTATGCATCTATCCTCTTGGTGATAACCACACTGGCTTAATTATTATAGCTTTACAGTAAGTCTTGAAATCAGGTAGTGTGAGTCTTCCAACTTTGTTCTTTTTCACACTTGTTTTCACTATGCTAAGTTCTTTTGCTTTTTCATGTAAATTTTAGAATCAGCATGTCAATATTGGAAAAATATCCTGTGAGATTGATTGTTTCATCTTCACCCCTACACTCCTCCTCCCTTTCAAAGCAAATCATTCCAGATACAGTTATCATTTCATCTATATGGATTTGGCTTCTTCCTAAACAAAACCTCTGACCCTTCATGGAAATCAAATAACTGATTACTGATCAATGTTCTTGCTACAGAATATTGAACTAACTGTGTCCCTGCTTTTCACAGCTGACTTATAAACTGTGTACTGTACTCCTGCTAGCTATTCTGTGGCTCAATTTGGGAAGAAATGACTTTTAAGCAACACTGACTCTTCCAGTCTGTAAACATAATCTTAGTCCATTCAGGCTGCTATAATAAAGTACTGTACACTGGGTGGCTTATACATAACAGAAATCTATTTCTCACTGTTCTGGAGACTGGAAGGTTGAGATCAGGGTACCAGCATGGTGGGGTACTATTGAGGACTCTCTCACAGGTAACTCACTGTTAACTAGTCATTGTGTCCTCATGTGCAGAAAGAGAGCAGTAGTTCCCTGGCTTCTTCTCATAAGGGCACTAATTCTATTCATGAGGGCTCTTACCCACATGACCTAATTTATGACCCTAAATACCATCACTGCATGTATTTAAGTCTTTGTTGATTTCTTTAAACAATATTTTTTATTTTCAGTATAAAGATCCTGCATATATTTGGTTAGATATATACCTAAGTATTTCTTTTTCTTAGTGCTATTACAAATGGTAACTTTTTAAATTCCATTTTTCAATTGTTCATTGCATTATATACAAGTATTTATATATTGATGTTGTCTTTCACAATCTTGCTAAACTTAAAGAGTTCTAGGTACTTTTTTGATATATTGTATAATCATGTCATATAAAAACAGAGACAGTTTTATTTCTGTATCCCTTTTATTTCTTTCTCTTGCTTATAGCACTGGCTGGGTGTTATGCCACTTTTTATAGTACCCTGCTCCTTCCAGACATTTTTAAACTTTTATTAAATCTTCCACCATAGTATATGCATGGTTGTTTCAAAGCATATATTTGATAATTCTGACATTTGATGCCTATTTGGACATGTCCATTTCTCTTGTTTCTGCTGTGTATTAGTTTGCTTGGCTGCATAACAAAGTACCACAAACTAAGTGTGTTAAATAGAATTATATTGTCTCACAGTTCTAGAGGCTCAAAGTCCAAAATTTTCAAAGAGCTGTGATGGACACATCTATTCCATGTCTCTCCCCTAACTTATGGTGATTTTCTGGCAACCTTTGGCATCCCTTGGCTTGGAGATGCATCATCCTGATCTCTGACTTGGTCTTCATTATGGGTGTTCTCCCTCAGTGCATGTCTGCCTTCACATTTCCCCTTTTCATAAGGACATTACTCACATTAGATTAGGGGCCTGTGAAACTCCAGCATGAGCTCCTCTTAATTAATTACATCCAAAGGACCCAATTTCCAAATAAGGTCATATTCTCAGGTACTATGTGTTAGGACTTCAACATGTGAATTTTGGGCAACACAGGGCAGCCCATAACATTGGGTTTCATTCATGTGTCCTGTGACCTTATCTGTCTGGTTATCACACTGGCTGTATATTTATTACATACCTGAAAATATCATTTTCTGTATAATTTGAAGTTGAGATAGAAGGTACCTTGCTTTAGAGAACACTGTTTGCTTCTACAAGTTGCCTGGGTCACATCTCTTCTAGGAATACTACAAGGCATGTTCAAGGGTTGAGATTCCCTGAATGATCTAAGCAATGCAAACTTAAACTACAGATCTACAAAGGGTTGATTTATGTCTGGTTCACACTTAACTCAGATTTTGCTGGTCCTTGGTCTGCCAGCTTATTGTAAGGAGGGTCTTCCATTAGACAGTCCACTTTGTATAGGCCTGTATTGATATCTGACCCTCTCCCCACCTCCTACCCCATGACGATGTAAAAATGAAATTAAAAAGTTTCAAGATTGGTAAATGATCTGAAGGCTAAAAGTGACTTCTATATTCACTACCTCTCTGGGTTACCATTTTTCTTTCAATTGTGGCCTTATTTCTTACTTTTTAAAATATTTTTTAAGAATGTTCTCATCTAGAATTTTCAATTTTAAATGGGAAGGGACTGCTCTGAATAACTTAGCTCACTATTGCTATGAAAAAAGAGTACTTGGTTTCTCTTTTTCTTTTTAAAGATTGATTCTTCATAGTGACTCTGGAAATACCCAAAACTAGCACTGATGAAACATATACTGCCTCAGACTAATGAAACAATTCTTCAGATGGTATCTTCTTGCTTCAAATCAGTAATAATTCAGTGTCCCATAATATGCAAAATTTTGAAATTCCATTTGTTCTCTCAGGGTTAATTTTTCTTTTTAATTTAGAAATTATTTATTGAGCAATTTTTTAAAGTTTTAAAGTAATTTTACAAATTATAAAATTTTACATATATACATGCTAATTGTAACAATTTAAATAAATTTCTGGAAGAAAGAAGTTTCTTTTATCTGTTCCCCCATCCCATCCCATTCCTTTCCCTGTGGCTGACCAGGTTAATAACCCTTTGGTCTGTATCTTTCCAAACATTTTCCAGGCATTTATATAGTTAAAAATTTTTTTTACATAAACATGTTATATTACCTATATTGTCTTTTTTAAATTAAAGTATCATTGATATACAATCTTATGATGGTTTCACATAAACAACACAGTGGTTTCAACATTTACCCATATTATCAAGCCCTCACCCCCTCTATTGCAGTCACTGTCTATCGGCGTAATAAGACGTTATAGAGTCACTGTCTTCTCCATGCTACACTGCCTTCTCTCAGGGGTGAATTTTTAAAAATCTCATCTTATATTTGGGTTTATCTGGTATCTATTGAAATGTGATAGAGGAACAGTAGTTCTGATATGGAATAATAAGAAAAATCTATCTATAATACATGAAGTAGTCTTCAATGAAATTAGTTATCTGAAGATAAGGGTAAGCAGCTAGGATTTAATATTATTAGAAGCTGTTCCCCCTGAATTATATCAAAGAAAATCATCCTAGCATTTTGATTTTAAACAAGAGAGAGGGAGACCTTTATTACTGAAATAAGTTGAGTATAAATAGCTAACCTATGGGAAAGGTGCATTGTGGTAAAATCAGTGTTTTCTTAATGTTAATTTACATCTCTATGAAGACATAAAGAGCAATCTATTGATAACAGTGAATCAGTCACATAATTGGGTAACTCTTACAATATATAATGAGATGATGAATCATGGGCCTAGAATTTAGCTCTGTAAAAGGTGTAATAAAGGTCTCCTGAAGTTGAATAAAAACCATAAAAGGGAGGGATCAAAGGCTCTCTTTTGATAAAATTATTTCTTTTGAAAGAGCAAGCCATCTTATACTTTGCCCAACCTCTTACTGATCCTTTGGATGTTCTTGGAAGATAAATGATTGCATTGCGTCATTCTTCCTTTGCTTTCAAGTCAACTAAACACAGGACCATGTTACCTCACGGAATGAGGAAAATGACTTTAAAATCCCCTGTGATGGACAGAGAAGCAAAGGAGCTCTGGGCACTGCCCTGATAATCTGGCCTTCAATAATCTGGATGTGCTCTCCAGTCAGTGTGAGAGAACTTGGGGTGTCTAAACACACTGTGGACTGAACCTCCACTCTTCACACAAAGGCCTGGCTCCATCAGCCCCTCTCCATGCTCTGCAACCCAACGAAGGCTCTTCCAGAGCTGGGGAGTGAGGGCCTTACCTGTGCTGTCCTCCCCAAGGCCTTCTGCAGCTTCTCGAAGCTTAATGTCCATCACCCTCGTGGAAATCATGTCCAGCTCACTAAAATCAGATGGAAATTCATGTTAAAAGGAACATATCTAACAGAAGTTAATGAGGGAAATGGTGGTGGCGACTGCTTTTTGCCCATGACCTCACCTGCACACACCCAAGCAAAGACAAGATTCCAGGGCAGAGTACAGGGACATACCGGCCGAAAATATGTCCACAGCTCAAGATTAGTAACCACACAGGCATTTATCTAATCACTGACCAGAGCAATTTAATGGAAAGTAGATAATTGGAGCAAATGCTTCATCAATTTACACAAGAAAGATTTGGTTCCTTTCTTTCAAAAAGTTTTTCAGAGATTATGTTTTCCTCTTGCTCACTGTAGAAAGTTTGGAAGATACAGAGAAAGAAAATTGCCCATAATCTCACCAACTGAGGATAACCATGGGTAATTATTTCCTTCAAATATTTTTTCTATACAAATATTTGAGTGTGCATGTATACATACACCATATTAGAAAGTTGACTTCCTGTTTTCTTGCTTATACCACATCATTAAAATTCTTCATAAGTGTTATTATAATGGCTTCATAATATTTCAGTATATAACTGCACCATCATTTATTTACATTTTCTTTTCTGAACTTTTTATTATGAAAATTTCCAAACAGATACAAAAGTACAGAGAATATATAATAATTTAATCACTCATGTTTCATTTTCCCCCTTCCCCCCTCTCACTCCCACGAGGTTATTTCAAAGCAAATCATCCCAGGTATTATTAACATTTCATCCAGACTTGGATTATTAACATTTCATTCTTCCTAACTAAAAAATCTCAGACTTCTCATGGAAATCAAATAAATGACTACTTGTCAATGTTCCTGCTGCAGAATACTTAGCTGTAACCCTGATTTCCATAGCTGACTGTAACAGTGCTCTCTACTCCACTCAGACTAACTCACCATTTATTTGGAAGGGTATTTCTTACTAGCAGTTACTATGAATCCTCACACTTAAAAAGGAGGCTCAAATATTTCATTAACCAATTAATATTTACTACTTGTACACAACACATAATGGGAAATTATGGGAGAAATACAAAGAAAATATTTAACAGGGGAAAGGAGTCATGGGTCTTTGCCAGAGTTGGGCCTACTATTTAGGTCTCCTCTAATATTAATGTCAAAATGTCCATCTTCCAATAAGCCAGTTCCCTAAAAGGTTAACAAAGCTTCATCAGCTTCACCTCTCAATTTCTATATAATTTGGTTTCATAAAAATGCCTGGCCAACAAAATGAACAAAAAAAATCCCAATCTCAATTGATGCAGAAAAACCACTTGACAAAATTCAACACCCTTTCTTGAGAAACACACTAAAAAGACTAGGAATAGAAGGGAAACTACCTCAACATGATAAGGGCCACATAAGAAAAGTCCATAGCTAACATCATACTCAATAGTAAAAAATGGAAAGCTTTTCTTGTAAGAGCAAAAAAAAATAAAAGTGCCTACTCACTCCACTTCTATTCAACCTACCACTGGAAGTCCTAGCCAGAGCAATTAGGCAAGAAAAAAGAAGTAAAAAGCATCCACATTGAAAAGGAAGTAGTAAAATTATTTGTTTGCAGATGACATTATATGTATAAAACTCTAAAGAGTCTGTCCCACCCCCCACCAAAACTGTTAGAACAAATAAATGAATTCAGCAAAGCTATAGGACAATGAACACACAAAAATCAGTTGTGTTTCTTACAATGAACAATCTACCTATGAACAATATGAAAAGGAAATTTTTTAAAAATTACATTTATAATGGCATCAAAAGAATTAAATACTTGGGAATAAACTTAGCCAAGGAGACAAAAGACTTATACACTGAAAACTATAAAATGTTACTGAAAAAAATAAATACAAAGAAATAGACAACTACTCATGTTCATGGACTGAAAGTCTTGTTATTGATAATGATGTCCACACTACCCAAACAATCCACAGATTCATTGTAATCCCTATCAAAATCCTGATCCCACAATATCCTGCTCTTCAATGATCCTATGGGGAGAGAGGGCAGCTACCAGGGCATCTCAAGGAGGAAGTGGTAGAGAAGGAAAAGAAGGAAAATATAAGGGGCAAGAAGGGTGAAAATGGCAAGAGCTGGTTAAGAATCACCAGCTATTCCCTTGGGAACAATTCTCTAAGGTTGCCACTGAGCTAGAGAGTACAGTAAGAGCTTACTATTGCTTGAATTTGGAGTTAACCACAACTACAATTACTTACCAAGTATGCCGCATATCAGCTTAATTATCTCACTTAATCCTCAAGAACTTCCAGTATTCCCATTTTGGAATTGGGAACATATATTACATAAGTTTATAAACTGACCCAAAGTACTGAAGCAGAGACACCAGCTGACAAGACCAATGCAGCCCCTGCCTCTCGCAGGCACTGGCCCAGGGAAGGGGAGGGTCCTGAGCTATCTGCGGTCGGGCTTGGGAAGCTGGGAAATCCAGAGGACCCCAATCTCCCACTGAAATGGCTCTGCCTGTCAGGCAGCCCCTGTTCAGGATCAGGCCAGGGCCCAGAGGCTGAAGGAGTCCAGGAGACCACTCACTGGGTCTGACAGGGAATCATTCTGGGAGAACAGGTCAAGGTGCCATCATGTCAACTAACACTTTTGAGTAACCGTGATATTTCCTTCAGCATATCCTGCCACCTCTGTACATCTTAATAAAACATTTCTTGCTGGGAAGTGCTGAGAACATGCAAGTATATATGACAGGGTGTGCGCACATCCCCGTGGGTGGGTGTGCCCAAGGGCACACCACAGCCCAATGAGCAGAGTAGATTTGGAAGCTCAGATCTGCTTCTCCTGGGGTTGAATGATGTGGCTGTGCTAAGGCCGCACAGGGCAGAGGATTCTGGAGCAGATGGGAGGATGGGAGTCTCCAGAGGACAGCCCAGTCCTCATCGTGCTGTGAGGCACATCCCAGTGGGGCCCAGATGCAGAGAGCACCAGTAGATGCCAAGGCTGCCAGGGGACACAAATCGGTCTCATCTCCTGTGGGAAGTTTTAAAACCTGCTCATGCTCTATGTTCCAAACATCTTCATACAATAAGAGTGCAATATGATGCACAGGAAAAGGGCAAAGGCTTGGAAGTCAGGCAGTCCTGGGGTTGAATCCTCACCTCAGCACTTAACAGTGCTGAGCCTATTTCCTTACATACAAAATGGAGATAATAATACTCTAAATGAGACTGAGAACACAGTGTGCACAAGCATTTGCTGAGGATAACTGTCAGTTTCCACAGCTTGTTCCTCACTGCATGCTCACAAACACAGACAAGAACATACACCCGGCACGCAGCAGGTAAGTGTTGATTCTCATGAAGACTCAGTCTCCTTGTGCAAATGGCTCGCTTTAGAGCCATATAGTCAAACTCATGATGACCAGATGACCCCTGAGCTGCCCAGGCCCCTGTAGTCTGATGATCTTATACAGTGAGGTGAATCAAAGTGCTGCCAGGTAACTGATGAAAACACATTCCAGGACACAGAGGAACATCTGCCCTCTAAGACTGCAGTGTACAGACGGAAGACCTTCCCCATCACTCGGACACTCCCGGTGGAAACACTCCACTGCCGTTACCATGGGCTGTCTTCTCTAGTGAGCCTGACAACTTGCCCTTCTGAACACAGGTTCCCCCACCCCCAGTACAATTCAAGGAAAAGCCAGAAGGAAAACCATAATTAGAAAGGCAATGTGGTAAACACCCAACATCTCCCAGCACCCTTTTTGCTTCTCACTGGAACTCAGAGTTCAAGTCAGGCCTCCCTGCTGCCCCTCAACAAGCTTCTGCCTTCTACCCCCTAGACCCTGTTGTTCTGACAGCTCAGGCCCAAGTATAGGAAAACTTATTCTGTAAATCTGGACCTGAGGGGGCCTCTTCAGGGATTCTAATTAACTGAAATGGGTGCTTAGCCTGTAGCCCTCGCTGCAGTTCACAGCACTCATCAGTGTGCATCTGGGCGCCCACAGACCCCAGGGGAGTCCTGTATCCAAAAAAGGCTCCCTGATGGGGCTGCCTCACTCCCTTTCTCTGAACTCTTACTGTAACCACAGGCTTCTTCCCAGCTGATGGCAGAATTCCATCACTAGTTGCAGTTTTTACTGAAAAGTTCTACAAAAGTTTATTCACCTGAAGAATGAGAATAGATTTTAATGTGGTATTTTAAAGGTTCCAATCCACTATATTTATCTACACAATGCAAAGAAAAATGCAACCTGATTACATACCTCTGAGCATGTTATTATGTACGAAAGCCTGAGTGTTCACCCCTGCAGATCCACTGATTTCACACCACCCTCCAGGCCATGTTCACGTCCCTGTGGTTTTGTTTCTCAGTCCCTGTACCTTTCTTCACAATGCACGCCAAGGCTGTCAACAACTTGTTTGTAAGGTGTCCAATGTTCCCCTTCCTCCCAAGACTGTGAGCTTGGTGGGGTGAATGCTATGCCTGTTATATCCATCGCTCTCTTACCAGCACCTACGACCATGCCTGGAGCAAGGAACTGAACACAACACACAAACAAGACAGCTGACAAAAGTAGCAGGGCTTGTGGAGATGACAAAGACAAGTACAAATAGGATGAAAAGCAGGACAGTCATCGGGTTCCAGAAATGGATCTAGTTTTACCATCCAGTTTAAGACTGAGGATATCCTCCAAGTCATTATTGATACCTGACTCTGTAAAAAATAAATAATCCTTATCATGACCCTTCCCAATCTATGTGGGAATTGAAAGAAACTATATTTTCTTTACAGAGCAATATGACTTTAAAAAGATTAAAACAGGTAAATATGTGCTGAAGTGATCACAGTTCAGTGAACTAAATCTTTTAAATTTATTGAGGCTTGTTTTATGTCCTAACATATGGTATAATGGGTGATGGTCCACATGCATGTTAAGAGTGATATTTATATTTATGAATGTATATATATATATATATATGAAAGGATTTAATTCATGCAAAGTATATTTTCCAATCACAAGAGAATTAGAAATCAACAACAGAAAGAATTTTGGGAAATTTACAAATATACAGAAACTGTGCAATGCGCTGCTAGATAACCCAAGTGAGTCAAAGAAGAAACCACGAAAGAAATGGTAACATACTTTGAAATGAATAAAAACAAATCACAACATGCCAAAACATATGAAATACAGCTAAAATGTTGTTTAGAGGAAAATTTATACCTATAAAACACCTATGTGAAAAAGAAGAGAGCTCTTAAGCCAATATTACAACTTTCCACCATATGAAACTAGAAAAAGAAAAGCAATCTGAAACCAAGCAGAAGAAAGGACACAATAAATATCACAGCAAAAATTAATGAAACAGGGAATAGGAAAACATTTTCAAAATTAAGAAACAAAGCTGGTTCTTTAAAAAGATCAACAAAGTTGACTGACCCTTAACCAAACAAGAGAAAAAAAAAAGAAGACCCAAATTACTAAAACTGGGAATGAAAGTGCATCATTACTGACCTTACAGAAATAAAAAGGATTATCAGGGAATATTATTAATAATGTTAATTATATTATATTAACTAATATTAATAATATTTTAGTAGAGCATGCCAAAAAACTAGATAACTTAGATGAAAAGGGAAAATTCCTAGAAAGACACAAAACACTGAATCTGAATCAAAATGAAAGAAAATTTGAAGAGGCTTAAACAAGAAAAAGCATTGAGTTTGTCACTTAAAACTGTGCACAAAGAAAATACCAGGTCCAGATGTCCTCACTGTTGAACACTATCAAACACTCAAAGAAGAATTAATAGAAAACTTTCCTTTCCCCAACTCTTCCCAAAAATACAAGAAAAAATACAGTAGTACTCTGATACCCAAATCAGCCAAGGATATCACAATAAGAGAAAACTACAGACCAGTATCTCTTATGAATATTAACAATACTAGCAAATTAAACCCAGGAGCATATAAAAGTGGGATTTGTCCCAGGAATGCAGGTTGGTTTAATATATGAAAATCAATTAATGTGAAAACCATATTAATAAAATAAAGGACAAAAACCACATCGCTTCTGTGGAGATATGTAAAGTAAGGATGCAAAAATCCTCAACAGAATACTAACAAAACTAATCTGGCAACATAAAAAAGAATTGTACATCATGACCAAGTGGGATTTACATATGAAAATCAATAATGCAATAAACCTTTTTAATAGGATATAGGAAAATACCACATAATCATCTTAGTAGAGATGCTACAGAATAGCATTTGACAAAATCCAACACCATTTCATGAGACAAACACTCAACAAATTAGGAATAGAAAGATACTAAGGGGCATCTACAAAAAATCTAGAGCTAACATCATACTTAATGGTTAAAGACTGAATACTTTCCCTTTAGATGAGGAAAAAGACAAGGATATCCTCTTACACATCTACTCACATAGAAATACAAAGGACCCAAAATAATCTTGGGGGGAGAAAAAGAACAAAGATGGAGGACTCACACTTTTCAGTTTCAAACTTACTACAAATCTACAGCAGAGGGACAGCACAGTACTTAGACAGACAGACATAGAGATCAACAGAATATAGAATTCAGAGTCCAGAAATAAACCTATCCATTTGTGGCCAAATGATTTTCAGCAAGGGTGCCAAGACAATTCAAGGAGGGGAAAAATTAACGTTTTCAACAAATGGTGCTGGAACAACTGGATATTCACATGCAAAACATAATTTGTACTCCTACATCACACTATACATAAAAATTACCTAAAATGGATCATAGATTTAAAAGGTAAATGTTGAAACTATAAAACTCTTAGGAAAAAATAGAGGAATGTCTGTGATCTTGGGTTAGACAATGGTTGTGATAGACACAGATAGATGCAACACCAGAAGAGAAGATAGATAAGTTGGACTTCATCAAAATTATAAGCTTTTTTATTCAAGTAACTCTATCAAGAAAGTATAAAGACAACTCATAGACTGGAAGAAATATTTGCAAACCATATATCTGATAAGGGATTTGTATCCAGAATGTATAAAGAATTCTTATAATTCTATAATAAAAAGACATTCATTTAAAGATAAAAGATTTGAACAGATACTTGTACAAGAAGGTAAACAAATGGCCAATAAGCATGTGAAAAGATGCTCAATATCAATAGTCATTAGGGAATTGCAAATGAAAAGCCAGTGAGATAGTACTTCACACTTACTGGAATGCCTATAATCAAAGAGACAAACCATTATAAGTTTTGGTATGGATGTGAAGAAATGGGGTCCCTTGTTTATTGCTGATGAAAATGCAAAATGTTATAGCTACTTTGGAAAACAGTTCCTCAAAATGTTAAACATAAAAGATATCATATAGTCCTGCAATTCCATTACTAGAAATTTGCCAAAGAAAAATAAACACATACATGTAAGGAAGATCCTGGGAAGACAACAGAGTAGCAAGTGCCAGGAATCTATTTCTCACTGAGGCAACAATTGCAGTGGTAGAATTTACCTAACATAACTATTTTCGAACTATAAAGTCCATTGAAATCTCCCAGTTTCCAGGATTATATGTTAATTGCAGTTAATTTGTCAATTTTAGCTTTTAACCCAATAGCATCTACTCAGTCCCACCCCCAGTCTCTTGACAGGCAGGCACACATCTATTCCAGGAGCATCTTACACACAGCTTGAAGGAGCCAGGTTGGCAAAATAGTGACTACTGTTTAAGATGAGAGTTGCAGACAAAGAGATGCCAGGCTATTATTGTCACAACTCCCCCCACTGTTGCAAGTCCCTTACCTTCTAGCTGAAGTGACTACCAGGAGATTTGAAGTGCTGGTGCCCTATTTCCTCCCCTTCCTTTTTCTACTTACCCCTTAGGGGAGCCAGGCATGCACAGGGAAAGGTGAAGAAGGCTCAGAGAAGAACTAAGAAGACCTTAAGATTACACCTCTGGCTGATCCTCAGCACATATATAACCTATAATAATTGAAAAATAAAAAAGTCAAAAAACAGCAAGTCTGGAGGAAGGGATATAATCTGATTTCCAGACTTATCACATTATTAGACTCAAATGTCCAGTTTCAAATCTGGCCCTAGGAAAGACCTGATGGCAGATCTACTAGACAAAGACTTTAAAACAACTATCATCAAGATGCTCAGAGAACTAAAGGAAGAAGTAGAGAAAGTCAAGAAAACAATATATGAACAAAATGGAAATATCAGTAAAGAGAGAGAAAACCTTGAAAAGAAAAAAAAATTCTAGAGTTGAAAAGTACAATTACTGAAATGGAAGATTCACTCAAGGGATTCAAAAGCAGATTTCAGCAGGCAGGTGAAAGAATCAGAAAACTCAAAGGTAAGACAATGAAAATTACTGAGTCTGAGGAACAGAAGGAAAAAGATTGAAGTAAAGTGAGCAGAGAATAAGGTACCTGTGGGACACCATCAATTAGACCAACAAACATATTGTGGGAATCCCAGAAGGAAGAGAGAAAGGAGCAGAGAGAATATTTGGAGAAATAATGCCCCAAACCTTCCCAAATTTGACGAAAGACATGATTAAGAATATATAAGGAGTTCAACAAACTGTCCAGTAGGATGAACTCAGAAAGACCCAAACTGAGACACATTATAATCAAATTGTCAAAAGACAAAGATAAAGAGAGAATATTGAAGGCAGCAAAAAAGAAAAAAAAAAAAAGCAAATCACCATACACAAGGGATCACACAAGATTATCAGCTGATTTGTCATCAGAAACTTTGGAGGGAAGGAGGGAGTGGGCCAGTGTACTCAAAGTGCTAAAAGGAACAAAAGTGAATCAAGAACCTGTATGTTGCAAAACTGTCCTTCAAAAGCAAGGGAGAAATTAAGACATCTCCAGAGAAACAAAAACTAAGGGAGTTCGCTCTCTCTAGACCTGCCCTGCAAGAAATGTTTCAGGGAGTCCTGCAGGTTGGAATAGATAGGAACTTGAAGCCAAAAGAAGAAATAAAGATCTCAGAAAAGGCATGGGCAATTATAAAAGCTAGTATTATAATAACAATGGATTGTAACACCCCTTTTTTTTTCTATATGATTTAAGAGACTAATACAATTTTTAAACAGCAAGTAGTTGCCTAAGAGCAGCTAGTATTATTCTAACTTTGGTTTTCAACTCCACATTTTGTTTTCCACATGATTTAAGAGACTAATATACTTTTTAAATTATTAGTTGATGTTTTTGGACACAAAATGCACAAAGATGTTATTTTGTGACATCAACAACTGAAAGGAATGAGAGCAGACATGTTTTGTGTGTTACTGAAATAAGCTGGTATAAATCCACATTAGTGTGTTATGACTTCAGGATGTTAAATGTGATCCCCATGGTAACCACAAGAAAAGAGCTATAGTATATACACAAAAGGAAATGAGAAAGGAACTTAAGTGTTTCCCTACAAAAAAAAACCCAACTGAACACAAGAGGAGACAGTAATGCAGGCAATGAGGGACAAAGAAATCTATAAGGCATAGAGAAGACAAATAGAAAAATGACAGAAGCAAGTCTCTCCTTAACAGTCAGCCCTAAAAAAGAAGGAAATTCTGTCATATGCTGCAACATAAATGAACTTTGAGGACATTATGCTAAGTGAAATAAGCCATTCCCCCAAAATAGACAAATGCTGTATGATTCCACTACTTAGAGGAGTCAAAAAACAGAGACAGAAAGCAAAATGGTGGGTGCCAGAGGCTGGGGGAAGATGGAATGGGAAATGATTGTTTATTGGGTATGGAGTTTCTGTTTTGCAAGATGAAAATAGTTCTGGAGATGGATGGTGATGATGGTTACACAACAAGGTGAATGTACTTAATACCAATGAACTGTATGCCTAAAAATGGTTATGATGGTAAATTTTTTGTTATGTGTATTTCACCACAATTAAAAAGCAAAAAAAGTGCAACACAAAAACTTGTACACCAGTGTTCACAGCAGCATTATTTATAATAACCAAAAGGTGGACATAACCCAAATTGTTCATCAACTGATGAACAATTAAAAAATGTGGGGTATCCATATAATGGAGTATCATCAGCCATAAAAAGGAAGGAAGGATTGATACATGCTACAATATGAATCAACCATAAACACATTATGTTGGGTGAAAGAAGCCAGACACAAAAGACCACATATTGTGTGATTCCATTTATATGAAATGTCCAGAGGAGACAAGTCCACTGAGACAGAAAGCAGATTAGTGTTTGCCTAGGGCTGGGGATTCAGTTGCTGGGGGAGGTAGAAGGAATGGGAGGTGA
Source organism: Manis pentadactyla (assembly GCF_030020395.1). Taxonomy (NCBI): domain Eukaryota; kingdom Metazoa; phylum Chordata; class Mammalia; order Pholidota; family Manidae; genus Manis; species Manis pentadactyla. The sequence goes on along the minus strand of NC_080020.1, from coordinate 153,199,027 downwards.
CTGCTGATAGGACAAGGTTTCTTCTGGGTGAGACGAACATGGTCTCAAATTAGATTATGTCCATGGTTGCACAACTTGTAAATATACTGAAAACTAATGACTGTACACTTCAAACAGGGGAACTTTATGGTATGTAAATTATATATCAATAAGGCTGCTTAAAAAGAAAGTGTTACTGGGAAAAAAAAGGTCAAATAAAGACATTTTCAGAAAAGAAGACATGATACAATTTGTCTTCAGCAATCCCACACTAAAACAAATATTAAATGAAGAAGGATATGATCTCAGATGGAAGCCTGGAGATGTGGGTAGGAATGGAGAGCAGTACACATGTGGGTAAGTCTAAATATGGATGAGTAGCAAGTCTGTATTTCAGCCAGAGGCTCTGTGCACAACTGTCTCTGTGCCATGGCTCTGCTCTCCCTTCCCCACAAAGTTCCATTGCCTTCCAGCCCAGGCCCTTTGCGGATGTTTTTCCCTCTGCCTGAACATGCTCTTCCCTGCCCTCATGCTCTGCTTTCTTCTTACTAACTCCTACTCATCTCTCAGACACCAGCTTCAATTCCACTTCCCAAGAAGACTGATATGCCTCTTCAGGATGAGCCAGACCTCCCACAATGCACTGTGAGGGCCCCTGGACCTTTTGTTCACAGCACTTACCAGTTTTAATCATATCTATGTTTGCCTGAGCTTTCGACCCAGTTCCCCTTTACAGACTTAAGCCTGCTTACATTCCCTATACATTCAACCAATTTCTCCTTTTCTTGGGGGAAAAGACAAAAATAAACTGACATAACTATTGTTCTCTAGTGAGTCACACCAAGATCTGTCTGTACCATTTTTAGAAAAATAAGTTTCACATTACTGAGGCAAATGGAATGTGTAATGATTGCAAAGTTCCTGTGAGAAATCTCTGTTCAAAAAAAAGTGTGCCAACTTGCTGCTTCATGATAGATATTATCTTCAAGAGCAGAGGACCACCACACCCACCCCAAAGTGGCAGGGGCACCGACATTAGCCCTCACCACAGCCAACTTGAAAGGTGCCAGAGGAGCTCTTGCCCTTTGAAGCAGACACCTAGATGTGTGTGCATAAAACCTTTTCTGTCTACTTATCAGAAAGGATAAGGAGGAGAAAGGCACAGATCTACTTTGACATACAGGAGAAAAGCAGGCAAAGAAATCTCATAAGCAAAGTGCTGAACCCAGAGAATTCAGATGTTGAGTCACAGTGCTCTGAATAGAGCAAGAGGGGAAAGTAAAGGAACTTACTGGGTGGTCAGTTTTGAAGTTTCCTAGTATCCTGTCATTATTTTTTCCTATAAAGAAACTGAAATTAGACTTGGCTTAGAGAAGTGAGTCATTCCCCATCTTGCTAAAAGTGTGTAAAACTTGACCACTGACTCCTTGAGGGTAGGGAACATGTGCCCCTATATGGCATTGTTATATTGTAGGCACTCAATACAAACTGTTAAATGAATGAACAAACCAGGGGCACTTGTAGCACTTGCTAGACAAAAGAATTGCCTCCTGATAAAAATGACACAGTGTCAACTCTCAAATCACAGCCTCCAGGGCCAACCAGCCTGCCAGTATGTCTTAAGAACAGAAACAGACTTCCTTCAAAACACATGACTTGGCTAAACTACATCACATTTCTTAAGCCTGAGTTCTTCTTATCCATTGTTCCCTTTTAAACATCACCTACCCTTTAACCATGCAGAGCAGAAGCTCAAAGGTCTTTGGCAGTGGAGGAATATGGATGCAGAGGCGGTCCATGCTCCAGATGCCTGGTCCCCATCCTCAGGCTTCCCTTTGGCCATGGGCCAGGCAGGGACAGTAAGGGCACCCAGAGAGAACAAGGTAGTGAGCCACAACTTGCTGGGCTGTTTCTCTGCACAGAAACAACACAGCTTCATTCAAACAAACTCAATTATCCACAAGATAAACAGCACAATTTATAAGCATATGAATAGTATCCTTTGTAAGATAAACCACACCATTTTCTGAAGCTTACATAACAGTTGATTTCGTGGTATTCGGATTCCTTGTGAATGAGCAAATTGGTAAGTTACTTAGCTGGGAATGCATACACAACTGCCCAATGCAGAATATACACATATACACACACACGAGAACCTGAGTTCACATACACAGACAAAGTCTATGTGAATCCTCCTCAACAAAACTCATGTCTCAGACTGTGATGCAAGACAGTTTTCAGGGGTAACCTGTTCTCACTCATCTAGAGTATTTTTATACATGATTTGAAAAACATTCGTTTAGATATCTTCAGGTTGTTAGAGTTTTAAAAAAGTCTATTAGAGACTTACAAAACCATTATGTCAAAAATAGGTAAGCATAAGAGCCTCAAACTTTGCAACCTTAATTTAGAAATTTTATTTGTATAATTCTGGGGATAATATATAAATTCATTCTAATGTTGGGGTTATTCTGCTGAGATGTTATCTCACTTGGAAACTTCCCATCTCAGAGTGAGAGCTGTACCTTATGTTGATGGCTGCACACACATGCAACGAATGGGACATTGGAGCCCAGGGCACAGGGAAGCTTCGCTAGGGCTGGTCTATTTTTAACTTCATGGGTTTACTGAGGTCATACACTTCCTTTTTTCATGCATGTATACCAAAAGTAATGGCATGAAGAAAGTTCTTAAGGCTTAATTTATCTAGATGTTACATGTGTGATTGGCATTTCTGCAGCACAGCAGATGCAGAGCTGAGTTTTTTTTCAGTAGGAAGTCATGCTCCAAAGCCTATTAATAAGGAGACATAACACCAACATTCTATTCTGGTCCACTCAAACGAGGCAGAACCAAACAGTGAGGTTGAATAATTATCAGTGAGAAGATTTTTAAGAAACAATAACAATGACTTCCACACACAGGGTTTTACACAGTACAAAAGCCTGTGCTCACAAAGCATCCTTAAGTTGTTGTGTTACTGTCCCTATGTTAACAGAAGAAGAGAGTGAGGCTTGAGGTGTGGACTGTCTGTCCCAGGTCCCTGAGCATCCCCCAAACTGCCAGGATGTTTGCTGATGAAGATACAACATCAATTTCCCAAGACTGTCCAACCAGCCCAAGTGACATGCATATGTGATGGTCACCTGGATGGACAGAGGCCACCATACTGGGAATTTTCCATTTGGTATACCAGACATATAGTTTGTTGATACTGAGTAAATGAGTTTAAATCATGCCATAGCTCTACCTCCTTCTGTACTATTGTGACAGAATAAATGCACCAAGAGTCAAATCAAAGGATGAGGTTATATCTGTGAGGACTGCCAGCCTCTGCTCTGCAGGAACTTGGGCAAGTCTCCCACAGCCTGTGGGTCAATAACAAGCTCTTAGGTGCCAGCATTAAGGTATATGAATAATTCTAATGGCCTTTGACCTCTGCTGCCTTCCCTCTACCCAAATCGCATAGACTATGCCATGCCAACCACGTGTCACAATGAAAACAAAAAACCACTATTTTGTTCAGAATTCACACAATTAAAGGAGATAATGTCTGTATGGAAGTAGGTCATAAACACACTAGAACACACCACCCTGATGCTGAGAGCCAGGGTGGAGGCTGTGACGTGGCCACCCCCTCACAGCCTCCCTGCACTAACAAGGCTCACCTGGAGTCAGGCCTGATACAGGTAAAAGGCCTCCAACACTTGTGTCCTCCCGGGAACTGGCAGCAGGGCGAAAGCAGGACAGGGTGGTCCCCTGTCCACCCCAAAGTGGCTTAGGACCCCTGGAACACCACTGGGTGCTGGTCAAGAGTCTTCATCCCTGTCTCCTAAGCAGGCCCACTGGGCCTGGCAATACCCACATGCCAGGAGGAAGCAGGGGTCTGGCAACGGCAGCCATGCTGGGGTTCCGGGGCTCCCGGCAGGCATGTGGCATGAGCCGTCTGAGGGGCGCACGCACCTCCTCCTTGCACTCCCAGTCTTGAAGGCCAGGGCAGGTGTGGCCCTGCACTGGAGGGTCTGGAGCCACCACCTGTCTCCCTCTGAATGGAGTAGCTGCCCAGTTGCTGAGGATGAAAACTAACAAACCTGGGCTTTGTTTTATTGCATCCACTACAGAAGCAGGAAAAGGGCAATGATCGGCCAGGTCTGTGGTTCCCATCTGAAAGGACTGGTCCCAGGCCAGGTCTGTGGTTCCCATCTGAAAGGACTGGTCCCAGGAAGAAACGAGATCTAATGCTGAGATATCCCGAACAGAGCCAAATGCACTCAAGCCCCCATGCTCCCCTCTCTGAGTCCAGCACCAAGAACACACGGCAGGGCACAGCCTGCCCTCCTGGATGAGAACTGGCTACCTGCAGAGCAGGGTCACTGGGGGAGACAGTCAGTCTCTGCCCTGCACACCTACTCCTTAGCTCCAGCTTTGTTGTTATTTGTTCTTAAAGGCCTGTTACGTTGTCTTAGGTCTTATTTAAGTTTTGTGAATGGCTTCTGAGACCTTCCAAATGAGCCTTTAAGACAAGTGCCTGCTTACCCCACTCACTGGTGGTGCCGGATTTCCAGCACTCCCTGCTGGAGACCTCACCTGGCAAGTGCACAGGCCAGAGAAATCACCCACTGCAGCCTGCTTGGTGAGGCTCCTGGCCTCTCCACAGCACAAGCTGCCCTCTTAGGTGACATCCTCTCTGATTACCTGCAGCTGCCACTTCAAAGTTAACAGACTCCTGCCGCGCAGCATGGCACTGCCACCTGACTCAGTCTGTCCAAAGTCTAAAGGCTGCTGACAGGGGCAGTCAGTGGTTTCCAGGCAACATCTGGAGAGCTGACAAAAGGCTCTCGATGACAGGTGTGATTCTGAATTACTAAAACCAAGCAGGCAGGCAGCAAGAATGACTTCTGAAGATAGTACTAAAAAATGCTAGCTCCCTTTTCTGTTTTCCAAAATGCATCTCTATAAAGTTCTAGTCAAATGGCTTATAATTTAAATAGGAAAGCATAACCAATGTATTTGATGGTGAAAAAGAAAGCAGTGAGTTTAGAAAGCCTGGAAAGTGGTCCCTTGAGTGAGTGCTTTAAAGGCAGTTTATATATACTTGGTCTTGTACACTTGAGTCTGAAGCCCCGCTGCCTCGATGCTGGTAGGAGGAGATGGCTCAACAGGCTCATGGGGTCCCGGCCTCCTGTGAGGTGTGTCAGGGGTCCAGGGGGCAGAGGAGACTATTGAAGAGTCAAGGACAGCTCAAGGCTGATGTCTCTAAGGAGTGTGCCCGCTAGCAGCACTCTCTTCCTAGAGGCACAAGCAGGCCAAATCCAACAAGACCCACAGCGGGGGTCAGCCTCAGTCAGCCACCCTGAGCTTGGAGCCCACTCTGCCCCTTGCTCGGCCTGCTCTGTCTGCTCTGGGCCTGTGACATGCTCCCTCAGGCCTGGCTGGTGGTCAGCATCCCAGCACCCAGGTCAGGCCCAGCACTGGGGCCCAGAGCCCCAGTAGGACAACATTCTTTAGACTGACACAAACACCACAGGGGGCTTCGGCATTGCATCTTGGGGTCACGCTGAATGCTCAGGGACCTAGAGGTACGCTGAAGAACAGGGAGAGGAAGATGCACTCCAGGCCTTGATGCAGTGGCTCATACACATGAATACACATGCCTCCTCTCTGTCCCCTCTGCCTCCTCCTGGGGTGCTCTCCATGGCACACTTTGTACATCTTAAGATTTCTGCTCAGTCTAAGAAGTATGTTTAGGAATTTCCCTTCTTTGACACTTTCTTTGCAGTGCTAAAGCCACACATCCCTCGGCACATGTAAGAACTAAACTAAGGGCCAATAATACCTCTGGTGCATTCCTATTATATTGCAATTTATAACCTGCCCCAGAAAACCCTTCAAACAAGCAAATCAAAGTCTTCATAGTGTGCTATAAATAGAAAGGGACTTTGGACCTGGGCTGGCATTGAGCTTCTTTACCTGAGTCCCAGTTTCCTAACATGGTATGCCTGAGGTGTGGATGGAGACCCACAGCAGATCCTATGTGTCTGCCCAGGGCCTGCACATGGCAGGACCTTGTCAGGGTCAGCCCTGTCCCTCCAGTGCTGGCATCAAGAGCTTGTGTCTATGAGAAGCAGTTTCTGTCATTTTTCTAAGGCATGTTCGCATTTGCTTCCTATACCTCCACGTCATGGAGCTGGAGAAGAAACCATCAATGCAGGGTTTGAAGAGCCCTGAGTTGTAGACTGTGTGAACAACTTGTTCAAGGCTGCAAGGCGCTCCAGCATGGAGCAGCCCTATGGGAGTGTCTGTTCCCAGGACACAGCGGCCCCTCTGGGCTCCACGACCTCTAACGTCCCTCTCGCATGCCCCACACAGGGACCACCACACTGTGCTCTGGCCTGAAGGCGGGAAGTCCCCCTGCTGCCCTGGGCCAGGGCAGGGGTGCGGAGCTGGGTTTCTGTGGGCCTACCCAGACTCAGGCTGGGGAGGACCCCGCACTCCCTGCCCCTCAGCCTACTGTGCCTCACAGAGCAACCCTCACTCACTCCTGGGACTTTAAAGACATCACAATATGCTCTTCAACAATGAACATGCAGGCTGTTCAAATACCAATAGAAAAGATGGATTCACTATCAAATTCCTTACAGCCACAAGGGCAGTCATATCAAACAATTATGGCTCCAAAGCTCAATGATCACATAGGATGGTTAGGAATGAGTTGGATAACTTCAAAATCTTCCCTTTGCTGTGGTTGTTCAGAGTTAAACTTTACAAGTGGTAGGTGCCAAGTATCTGTCCTTTACTCACTTAATATCCTGAAGTGACACTATAAAGAGCGCAATGGCCAGCATGAGTTACATTGAAATTTAACCAAAACCAAAAAAAAAAACAACAACCCAGAAAGATCACATCACCACACTGTTTTCAGTTCCTTCTGGTTGAGCCTAACTCTGTGGAAACACGAAAATGATGCCAAGGGCGGCACCTGAGCTGGGAGTCAGGAGGTATTCTGCACACCCCGCTGCTGGGCGGGGGTCAGGCCACCTCGGGCCATGTGGGGCGGTCCCCCCAGATTATCCTGGCCCACCCTCCCAACTCCCAGGAAGGCAAAAAAAATCACTCCTGCGTGAAGAGCAGGTCCCTGCTATCTCTGCCAGGAGGAAGAGGGGAGGTCCCAGCTGGCAGGGAGAGAGCAGGGGAGGAGGGAGGAAGCCCAGGAGGCTGAGCTGTTACCAACATGTGTTCTACCAGCCTCAGGGACTCCAGAGCCTGTGCCCCAAGGGGTAACACACAGACATAAGGCCCAACATGGGGCATGAAGAATCCCCAGGAAATAACCAGCTGCAACAGACTAAAGAAATGGGCTTCAGTGCTGCGGAGAGAAATAAAGAGGTGCCACACAGAGCAAGAATCTGCATTTATGAAAAATAATAAACGTGCCAGGAGCCAGGGAGCTAATGAAACCACACATTCTCCTCTGGAGATGTGATTACATGAAGGCTGCTGCTGCCAAGGATCTGCCCTCGTGGGCCTGCAGGACACCAGGTGTCACAACATAAAGGTGGCCTGCCTGCCTGTTCGCATGCCTCTGTCTACTCTCAGATTTTCCATCAGCTGCAGGACCCTGGGTTAAGCTACAAGCTCCACAACTGGCTCCCTGGACTTGGGAGCAAAAGCCAGGGTGCTCCAGTGATCTCACTGACCATGGAGAATATTCAGATTTAGAGTTAGATGTGAAGACTGGAGGAAATAGTAAAATACTAAAAACAAATTCTGTCTAGCCTTGTTTGCCTCTGTTTTTTTAAATTGAGTAAAAATACTGGTAATATTATTTTAATGCCTTTTCAGGTCTAAAATCACCTTGCGAGTTTAGTAACAAAATGAGAGTAACTTAGTTTTTTTATTTTAAGCTAACTTAAATATAGTTTATTTAGACAATCAGTACAAATGCATTACAGAGCATACATCTACTGTTAAATTACTTTTCACTCTTCCCCATTCTGTTACAAGCTGTTACCATTCCTTACTGAACACAGCTTTTTGCCCTGAGACTGTGAGCTTATTAAGGGCCAGATGATATGGAATGCAGCTTTGTGTCCGCAAAGCTGAGGGCATGTGTTAGGCCCAATAAATAGTTACTGACTTAAATGAAGGTACTGGAAGTCTAATTTTAAAGTTTTCACTAACCAGCTTCTACTTTTTCTGCTGCTTCATTGTTATTATCATGGGAAAGTTAAGGCAGAACCGCAAGACTGAGCACACATGATGCCCCCCTCCCATCACTCACCCTTGGCAGACATCACTAATCATCCACAGCATCATCCTCAGAGCTGCTCACCACATGGTACTCCAGAAAGCTACTGCTGCCAGCACTTGGAGCAGCACTTGGCTAGAAGGCTGCCGACCCATTGGCAGAAACAGCAATAAATCTTCAGAATTGGGTTCTAGCCATGGCTCTACCACTAACTAGTTACTAACTGGCTGAGTGACATGGGACAAACCATTTCCCTCTCTGGTCAGTCTCACTTATGATAGGAATGGTTCGGACTGATATTGGGCATCTAACAGTCTATTTGATTACTTCTGAAAAATAAAGGTCTGTAAAATTGGCACAAAATTCATTTGCTGTGAAGATGTTTTAGTTAGCCAACATATGAAACATGGCTGAGCTGAGAATAAGACATATTGAAAACACATTTTCAAAATCTAGTTCTCAATGTACTGCTTGTTTGTGATACAGAACAATGGAAAGGCAATGGAGATACACAGGAAGCCCCTCTGGTCTGGGCCCACCCACCTTACCTGCTGCCATCCCCCCACGAGCACACGCTGCACCTGAGCTACTCTGTTCTCCCACAGGGAATTCCCGCTCTTCACCTCACCCACAGGTGAGCAACGTTTACCACCAGCCTGGCCCTGAGAAATCTTTGCACTTGCTGGGCTCCCATATCCTCCTTCTTCGCCCCTGTCCCCTCACCGCATCATTTCTTACACATCTCTCTTCCGGACTTTGAGCTTCTTGAGGGCAGAGACAAGTTTTTTTCATTTTTGTAGCCCATACATCTATACACGGTAGGTGCTCGGTAAATATTTAATGAGTAAGTGAGCCTTGTCACCTACATTTACAAAACCTGAGGGCAACACTCATTAGCTAACTAATCCATGATCACTTTTAATAAGATCTTTCACTTTATTAAATTTCTTTGGAATGTCTAAAAAAAATAATCCTCAAATAGTTGGTTTTATTGGAGCCATTTGGTAAGATTCTCTGACAAAGTGTTCCTGTGTGATTCAGATGCGGGGACTGATTAGATCTGACATAAATATCTTCCTATTTTGTGATTCTGAGACATCACACTCAGAGAGTGAGGACGTGGAGCAGTATGAACATACATTTGGTGGGTTGTGTGAAGACATCTAATATTCCAAATTATTCCAGACACTCTGTACTCTAAAGACCTTTAAGAAAGCAACAAAGTCCCCATTTTCATAAATATTTCCATGGGGGTGGGTGGGCGTAGTACAGAGATGCCCCCCACCACAGAGCACTTAATGACTTTGGCATCAAGTTTCTCATGGGTCAAAGCTGGCCTCCTCAACTAGACTGCAAAGTCTTTGAAAACAATATCAATACATTTAATTATTTCTGTATATCCCAAGGTGCCAAGTGTGCAGTAGGTGCTTAATAAATGTACAGTGTTAATACAGTGCAACATATAAACCATGTACCCCTCCAGCTGGCCAGGGTCATTTGCGGACACAGCGCTGGGCATGGTGCTGTAGTTGAGAGAGTACCGCGTGAATTCCTTAGTTGACTCATACACAGGAAAGTGACCAAAGGCAGGCAGGCATGTTGACCAGCCAAGATTCCATGAACAGCTGAGGACTGGAGGTTCCTCAAACTCCACCTTCTAGTAGCCAGAGCTTGATGAGGATGGCAGCTTCCCATGTTCAAGAAACTGCTGTAAATATTTCATAGGCATTTATTCTTTAAATGTTACCTGAATTGAATATTAAGGGCATTACATCCCAGCCAGACACCTCTGAGTCTTCAAAGCAGGTGGCAGTTGGCACTAGCATGGGCATAGGGAGGAGGCTGGAGCCCGAGGTGTCCCTGCATCCATGAGCCAGTGGCCACAGGGACCCTGCCCCTAAGGGCATTTGCTGGGAGCCTGCTCCAAGGCCCTTACAGGGTTTACAGTGCTCTTGCAGCAAGGTCGGGTCATGGCTCAGCTAGGAGGCTCTTCTGTCCCCACCTAGACAGCTAGTTTCTCTCCACAGGCAAGGACATGACCCAGCGTGACAGCCACAGTGTCTGTGAGACACTCAGCTGTGCTGGACTCAGAGGTGCCAAAAGCCCCAGCCCGAGAGGAGTAAGCACAGGACCAAGTCTGACACAGCCACCACCTGGGAGGGAGGCCACCTGTCCCTCCTGAGTCTCCTTGGAAAGGAACACCTGCTGAGCATTCTGCTTAAGAGCTTGGGGTGCTGACAGGCAGACCACCTGGAGGACTGTGCCTCACCTTCCGGGAAGCCCACCCTCAGCATGGCTCAAGTGCTACTTCTGGGGTCCTAATGGCTTCAAGGCAGTGTGTCTGAGGAGGCTGTGGCCCTGATTTTCACTGGAGACAGCCCATGGGATGGCGTCCCACCTGTCAGAGAATGTTCAGAGGTCTCATGGGTGAGACCCAGTTCCCCCACCGCTCCAAGTGCAGTCTGGGGACCAGCAGCCTCAGCAGCACCTGGGAGCTGTTAGTGGTGCAGACGCCCAGGCTCGACCCAGACATACAGACTCAGATCTGCACTGGAACAAGATGCCTGGTGATTCCTTTGCATGTTAAATTTGAGAATCACTGCTTTAGGTCAGTGGTTTTCAACCCTGGTTGCTCATCAGAATCATCTGGGGGCTTTTAGAACTCCTGAAACACAAGCCATGCCCCAGTCCAACTGCCAGCAGTGGGACCCAGGTGGCAATATTTCTGTAAATCCCCCAGGTGATTTCAAATGCAGCCAGGGTAGAAAGCCACTGTTCTGAAGGCAAGTCAAGACCCCCATGTATGGCCCTCATGTCATTAGGTGAGGCTTCAGCTGGGGCACTGTGGGAACACTCCCACATGTAAGGACGCAGTGCTCACCCACAGGACAAGGAGCTGCCACAAGCTTGGTGCCTGCACCACCCAAGCAGTGGACATGTCTGTGGCCTCCAACATGTCCTGGTCCATGACCTGGTGGTAGGAGCTCAGCACACAGAATCATTTTTTGGGGAGGAGCTCTTCACGTTGATCCAATCCCCTTCTGAAAGGTGCCTCTTACAATACAGGCTCAGGGTGGCCCAGAAAGTCCCACCTGCTAATCAGGGCTAGGTTGTACTCAGAAGGCCTGGACAACGGGAGTTGCTGTAGAAGGGGCAAGATGCTTTCCAGCTCCCAGGGGGGGTCCTGGAACAGTACGGGTGAATGATCTAAAGCACAAACGGGGAGGAGCGGGCTTCACGTGGAAGCACACGGTTCCACATCTAATGCTATACTCTCCATAATAAAACGTTTACTTTTGAGTCACCAAAGGTCAGTTCAAACAAAGGGGAACTGAGAAGCTCCAGTATCCATGAGGGGCTGCAGCCTCCTGGGAAGAGGAACCCATCCAGCAGGGGGTGGTCAAAAACCACCTAGGCTGCATGCCACTTGAAAGAGCAACTCCACTCCCACGCACTACTGAGCACAGAACATGTTCACCCAGGCCCAGACAGGCCCAGACATCCAGGGACTCACTAAGAACCTGCCAAGGCCTGTTGATCCAGGGCACAGCCCAAGACAGGAGCTGCAGATGTGGCCCAGGCCTAAGCTGGTCAATGCAGTTCCACCTCCTGGCAAGACTGGTTATTTCAGGGGCATATGACTCATTTCAGGCTGAGGAAAGGAAGGCTCTGAGAGTTTATGGATTGTTGAAAAAGAATATTTGTCTTCTGTTGGGTCTGGGAGGACATGAGTCTAGGGAGAAAATCAGCACCAAGACATGAAGAGAGAAAAGCAAGTGCACCTGGGGACTCTGTTTAGCATCCTGGATCCAGCTGTGCCTGAAGTCAAATATCCATGACATTCTAGTTATAGGAGCCACAAAGTCTGTCTCTCTGGTTTTTAAAAAGCCAGACAAGCCTTTGCAAGCCTTATGTGCAAAAGAAAGAGCCCCAGCTAATTCTCTGAGCAAATAGGGCTAGATGAGTGATGGCAAACTATCCAAACCCTCTGGAGCTGCCCAGACATGCTTTGTTTGGTTCTATTTTTAGATCTATAGGACAAAGGGGTCTGGCACACTCTCAGGACAGCTGCACCCAGGCCAGGCTGGGGCAAACAGTAAGGCAGGTATCAGTAAGGGACAAGTGTGTTTACCATAGACTGACCCAGTACAGAGGCATGAGCGACTCCCATGTATCAGAGTCACCGCTGAACAGCACAGTAACCAGCAGAATAAGCAACCTCCAAGCTGTCCCCATTCCCTGCACATGCCCAGTGTGTCGTGGCAGCCTCACCTCTTCCAATAGGTAAAAAACAGTCTGGCACAGGATGAAGGACAAGGCATTAGAGTGAGACACTCTCAGGGGGACCCAAGTAGTGGCAGCAAAATCCTTGGGTGGAAATTGCCACAAGGGGTGCTTAGGAAAGCAAGGCTTTGATGTCTCACATGGTGTCCCAAGCTCCAGGAGGAGCAGAGCAGCATAATGGCTTCTGTGCTTCGGAGGTGGCCTGCGGGGGGAGGCAGGTCACCCAACTCAAAGGGCCCACAACAAGGGAAGACAAAACCAGCCCAGAGTGACTGGCACAGAGGAGGGAGAACAGAGGTCTTGACAGAGCAGACAGATGGCTCCAAGGACCAGCAGCATTTCTCCCATCCGGATAGTCAAGCAATCAGTCCACCTCCCAGAACCTTGGAGCCACCCACTGGGTGCTGAGGCCTAGAAGAAACATCACACTGGTCGAGATTAAGATCAGGGCTCAAAGCAGAAATGAAGCTGAGCTGTAGGCAAGCCAGGTTGTTTCTGAGGCACTGTGCTGGTGGCCTGCGCCCTGCACCTGGGCAGCCTGGCCTGGGGTCTGCATATGGCAGGTGGGCACCGAGGGGCAACAGCATGTTGCTCCCACTGCTCCCAGTCACCTCAGGTGGAGCGCATTTGTACAACCATAACACAAAGTGCAGCTTGCGCGACAAAGCACGAGGATAAGCCTGGGCCTGAGCTGATCAGAGAGCGCACCAAGCTGCTGTCTGCCCTGGAGTCCTCCTGGCTGTCACTCACCAGCAGGCCTCCATTTCTCATCTATCACAAGCCCAGGCCACTGTGCAGGACCAAATGAGATGATGTAATGCAGAAAGGAAATGTGGAGCTGATGGGAGGGATCATGGCTCACCGTTATTTCTGGCATCTCTCAGAAGGCAGCACATGGGCACCCACCCACACCACCTCCGCACAAGGCCTGCTCTGGCCGTCCCATCCCCAACTTGCTGGAATGTGGATAGTGCCGCCCACGGGAGAGGATCTGTGGCTGGGGAGCAGCCTGTACTGGGAGGCAGGGGCGCCAGACCCACAGATGCCCCATCCACCTGGAGACACAGGCCAGCAGAGGGCATGAGGAGAACTGTGGGTGACAGCTTGGTGCTAAGGGTACCCTGGAAGCACCCACAAACACCTGCCCCCTCCTGCCAGAGACAAGCAGGGAGTCTGAGAGGAAGCCTGGGGTCACAGTAAATTCCCTGCCCTGGCCAAATTACTCAGAGGTCTGCACAGCTCACAGAGCCAGGAGTGGGGCTCAGCACAGGGGTACAGGGTACAGCAGTGCTGGAGGGAGCCAAGGACCTGTCCCAACCTCACACACAGGCCTACAGTGAAGAAGCATGCATGGCTGGGAGAAGGTGAAAAAGGAGTTAAGATGGTGGGGCTGGACCTGAACCCACCCTCTCCCGCAGTGACTGAAAGGCAGCCTGCCCGGCCACATCACCAAGACATCCCTGCCTCACCACTGCAAAGGAAAGCTAGGGTGGCGATCTGATCCCCACCTGCAGGTGCCTGACAAATGGCAGGGTGAACCTGGGCCTTCTGGAGAGTGGTGCCAGACTGTGCCTCTTCCCCAAACCCCAGAAAGAAGACACCATTGCGTTGGCTTCACCCCACAAGGAGAGGACTGAGAAGGTGCCTGACACAGAAAGGCATGGGACTGTGGGAAGGGTATGTGTCCCTGGCAATTAGGTGTCTGCAAAGGGGCTACACTCTGTGGAGAAGATACCATCAAGACAGTGACTGAAATCTGCAGCTGGGGTCAACTCTTCAGCAACTGTGAGAGGGGGGCGTAAAACATGGCTCAGGTGATACAGCATCTTACCTCCACACTAGTATATCATTACCCTGTCCTAGGGCCCATGTAAAGTCCTCTCCTTCAACTTCCTGCTAAGAGGCTGCTGGACCAACAGGGATGACATTGGTGGGAAGAACAGCTGAATTTTTATTATGGGAAAATACCTAGCAAGTGCATTTTTAAAAGTTTCTCAGCAGGAACAAATTAACAGCTGAAAGCCATAATAATGCAAATGGAAGAATGTTTGTAATTCAGAATGAAATAATTATCACAAAAATATGATGGACAGAGTGTGGTAAGAATTTTAACTCAGTAGAGATACATAAGGAAGAATTGAAAATGCAGGTGAAAATACAGCCTCTAGAAGTTCAGAATTTCAGAAGTGGTAAAAATTAGAGCCTTCACTTGACAACCAACCTTTTTTCAAGCAATGGAAACAGAGGCTGACAGGTTCTGTAACTTGCCCTGAGACATACTGAATTCATGGCAAAACCGAGCCTTCTTAGCTAACCAAACATGAGGTCAAACATTCAAAACACTTTTCATAATAAAACCAAAAGTAAGTGACATGAGCAAAAATGGATGAAGGATCTCCTCCAAAAAATCTCTCCTCCATAAAAGCAATGAGAAAACTGTCACCAAAAAAAAAAGTCAACTTTTTCAAAACTCTGAAAATTAACCAAAGGCTATGGCACTCCATAGAGCATTTATGCAAGAAAAATGGCTGAATCTTGGTAAAAACAGTGAGCTTTGAAGCATTTCAACATGCCTTATTCCAATCCTCGGCTCTCTTCCTGTGTAAATTAGCATCATAACAGCCACTGGCAGGGGAAGAACCAAGCTCAAACTTCTTCAAAGCTCCAGTCCCAGACAACTGTCCTTTGACCTGTCTGGTGTATCACTGGAAAACGCTACTCTGACCTGAGTCAGAACTCACCCAGTGTGAAAAGCCCTTTCCCTCCACTGAGGTATTTGTTGAAAACAATTAAAGGCATATATTTAACTATGGAGCAAAAACAGTTGGAGCAAAAAAAACACTGATTAAAATGGCTAAAAGGAAAAGTCCGGTATGTTCCTGAGATTCTAAAAACCACATGCAGGGCTGTGTGCACACTCAGGAAAGACCTGAAAAGGCCGTGAACTTTACCTCTGGCTGACCTTGAGGCTTGGTGCAAGTAGAAAGTAAGGGTTTAGACCGAGTAGTCAACTGGCTGAAGTAGGAAGTGCCCCCAACATGCACACAGAGTCCCTCAGCAAAAACTGAGAGGATTATTGGTTCTAAATGTTTAAGGAAATTTCTGTCAAATCATTAGCTGATTATTAAGCTAACTAAGCAGAGACGGCAGTGGCCACACATGACAAAAAAAATAGTTTATAGAATTAGTTCGGAAAAGCCAATAAACAATAACAACAAATTACAAGACATACAAAGAAACAAAAAGTGGGATCCATACATAGGAAGGTCAGATGTTGAACTTACTAGACAAAGAGAAAAAGAGTAGTGGCTAGACAAAGAACTTAAATCAGCTATTTTAAATATATTCAAAGAACCAAGAAACCATGTATAAGAGAAAGTATGTGAATGTCTCACCAAATATCAGATATGAACAAAGAAATAGAAATTATAAAAGAGAACCCAATAGAAATTCTGAAGTTGAAGTGTAACTGAAATTAAAAAAAAAAAAACACTAGACAGCAGATCTGAACTGAGAGAGAAATATTCAATGAACCTGAAGACAAATCAACTGAGAATAACCAATTTGAGAAACAAAAAGAAACACAATGAAGAAAAATGAACAGAGCATCAACAGCCTGTAGAGCACCACTCAGGATGGGCATATCTGAAGAACAAATAGCCAAATATTTCCAAAATTTGAGGAAAATATTAATTAATCTACACATTCAAGGTGCTCAACAAACTCCAAGTAGGTTAAACTCAGAGACCCACACCAAGACACACCATAATCAAACTGTCAAAGCCAAAGCAAAGAGAGCATCTTGAAAGCGGCAAGAGGGAAATGACTCATCACCTACAAGGAGCCTCAATATGATTAACAGCTGATTTCTCCCCTTCTGAAGCAAAGGAGGCCAAGAGGCAGTGAGATGGACCCTTCAAAGTGCTCAAAGAAAGAATGTTAACTAAGGACACTGGATCCAGCAAAACTGTCTTTCAACAATGAAAGAATGGGGAGCCACTGCTTAACAAGCACAGTTTCCTTACAGGGTGAAAATAATGTTTTGGAACTAGACAGAGGCATTGGTTGCCCAACACTGTGAATGTACTAAATGTCACTGAATTGTTCACTTTAAAATGGCTAATTTTATATTATATGAATTTCATCTTATTTTTTTAAATGAAAGAAAAAAGACAAATTAAGACATTCCCAGAAAAACAAAAAGAGAGGAATTGTCACTAACAAACATGCCTTACAAGAAATACTAAGAAGCACTAGACAGTAATGCAAATCCACATGATAAAATAGAGTAGCAATAAAGGTAATTATATAGGTAAATATAAAAGACAAAGTAAATGTATTATTGTTTGTAACTTTTTCCCTTCTATGCAATTTAAAAGACAGTTGCATAAAGGAGTAACTACAAATCTGTGTTAATGAGAACATTATATAAAGATGTAATTTGTATGACAATAACAGCATTATAATGGGGAGAGGGAAAGGAGTTATAGAAGAGCAAAATTTTTATATACTATTGAAATTTATTTGGCATTAATCCAAACTAGATTGTTGTAAATGAAGATGTAAATTGTAATTCCCAAGGGGAACTACTAATAAAATAACTCAGAAAAAAAGTATACAGAAATGACAAGGGAATTATAATAGTATGCTAGAAAATGTCTATTTAATACAAAAGAAGACAGCAATGGAGGAACAGAGGAACAAAAAAGGTTTACAACATACAGAAACCAAAGGGCAAAATGGCAGATGTAAAGACTACTTTATTAGTAATTATATTAAATGAAAATGGATTAAATATTCCAAATAAAAGACAAGGACTGACAGACTGGATTTAAAAAATTATTCAACTATATGCTGTCTATAAGAGACACACTTTAAATTCAAAGATACAAATAGGTTGAAAGTGAAAAGATGAAAAAAGATAACCATGCAAATAGTACCCAAAACAGAATTGGAGTGGCTACACTAAAAAAAAGACAAAACAGACTTCAAGATGAAAATTACTAGGGACAAAGTGGGAGATCATATAATGATAATAGGATCAATGAATCAAGATTTAACAATCAGACACATATATGTACCTAATAACAGAGTTCTAAAATAGATGAAGCAAAACTGACAGAACTGAAGAAATATACAAGTGGTAATAACTGGAGTCTTTAATGCCCCATTTCAATAATTATGGAACAACTAGACATAGGATCAACAACAACAAAAACTAGAAGACTTGAACAACATGATAAACCAACAAGACCTAAAAAACTTGAACACTCACCCAATAACAGTAGCATATATATTCCACTCTAGGGCACAGGGAACACTCTCCAGGACAGATCATTTGTTAGGCCAAAAAACAAGTCTCAATACATTTAAAATGATTAAAATCACACAAAGTATGTCCTCCAACCACAACAGAATTAAATTAGCAAACAATAACAGAAGGAAATTTGGTAAATCCACAAATGTGGAAATTAAATAACATACTCCCAAGTGACCAGTAGGTTAAAAAAAAAACAAGAGACATTAGGAAATACTTTGAAATTAATAAAAGCAAAAACTTATTGGATGTAGCTAAAGCAGTGCTTACAAAGAAATTTATAGCTGTAAATGGCTATACTTTAAAAAGAAGAAAGATCTCAAACCAATAGCTTAACATTCCACCTTAAGTTATTAGAAAATGAGCAAGCCAAACTGAAAGCAAGCAGAAGAAAAAAAATAATTAGAGAAGAAATTAATGAAGTCAAGAATAGAAAAACAACAGATAAAATCAACAAAACCAAGAGTTTGTTCTCTGAAAAGAGCAACAAAACTGACAAACCTTTAGCTAGGCTGACACGGAAAAAGGAGAAAAGACTCAAATTACTAAAATCAAGAATGAGAGAGGAATCATCACTACTGACTTTAGGGAAATTAAAATGATTATAAAGGAATAAGATGAACTCTATGCCAAAGTAGATAACCTAGAAGAATGGGACATATTTCTAGAAAGACAAAGTACCAAAACTGACTTAAGAGGAAATTTTGAATTGACATATTACAACTCATGAGATTTAATTAAGAATTTTGAAACCTCCCATAAAGAAAAATGCTAGATCCAGGTGGCTTCACTGGTAAATTCTACCAAATGTTTAAAGAAGACTACTAATGGACATGTAGTTTCTTTTTGAGATGATGAAAATGTTCTGGAATCAGATTGTGAAATGATGGTTCACAACCTTGTTTTGGGAGATATGAATTGTGTCTCAATTATTTAGAAAGTAGAGGAGAAAACAAAACAAAAGCAATCTAGTACAATGTACCACATTAGTTACAGAAAATAAAGTTATAACGATGTAATTTCTCAACCTATTTTTTTATTATTTGGTAATGTTGAACATTATTTGAAGGGTTGACTGTGAATTATAAGCCCCCCCCCTTTTTTTCCTAAGGAGGTGACTTTATAGTTCATCTCCAAATCTTTTCTGCACTGTGAAAACTTTCAAAATTGAGAGACATTAAGTCAGGCAAGGAGGAAATATATACAATATATATATATGAGAAAGAGGATATATATCCATAAAGAGCTCTTACAAGGTGATACGAAAAATGCAAGCAATTCAATTGAAAAGTGGGTAAAGGACAAGTAAAAACAATTCACATGATAGGGAAGAGCCAGTAAGTATATAAAAAATCATCAACTCCATTAACAACCAAATGTAACAATCAGACTACTGAAATTTTTTTAAAGGAGATACTATTCATCCTTGGCAGACTGAGAAATGGGCACTCCCATAGGCCAGTGGTAGGAGTTTAAAAATGATACACCTTTTTGGGACAGCCATTTGGCAATTTCTATCAAAATCTTAAATGTACTCAATCCTATGACACAGCAATTCCACTTCTGGGAATTTATTCTATAGATATATCCAGAGGCATATACAGATAAATGAGCAAATATGTTCTCTGCAGCCAGATTTGTATGAAAAATTTAGACATATAATAAACACTCCTTGACTTGGAAATTATTAACTAAATTATTTAGAATACTGAAGAGTGGTTAAAAGAAATAAGATCTATTTACTGACATGGAAGCATCTATGAAATACATTAGTAAGTTTAGAAAGAGACCTGCAAAAAATATGCAAACATAGCAAAATTCCATTTTTGCAAGAAAATATAATCCCCAATATGTGTATATGTATATGTGTGCAAATGCAACCAGTTATGGACCAAACCTACAGGGGTTCCTCTGTAGCTCCTTTGAGTGAAAGCAGAAACCTACTGCAACCTTCCTCACACACTTACTAAACTCACTCTTTGGACCTGTTCCTGCTGCCTCCACACTCCACAGCTCTTCCAGGCTCTCTGATATAGTAGATGAATACCATCTATTTGGGCATTAAACACTCCAGTCCAGTCCAGTGCACTGGAAGTCAGAGTCCTTTCCATAAGAAAGTATCTCCACTCCCTGGCTAACAGAGGCCCAGAGGCCCCCAGGGGACACTGTGTGGACACCTCCCTGCCTGGGTCACCACCTAGCCTGCACCTGTTGTCCAGATAGGGGTCCCCAAAGATAGGCCCTGTCCAACTGGGGCCAGGCCCTCCAGGTGGTCTGAGCTCCCCTTCTCCACGTCTACTCCCGCCTCCCTCCAGGAGCATTGCCCTTGACCTGGGCCCACCTCCCCATTGCTGGCTCCAAACTCTCCAGGAAACCTGCTTGCTGGGTCCCTCTGGGGAGCTTTCACCCTGACCACATCCCTGGCAGGAGGGCCATAGGTCCAGAGAGGCCTTCCAGGTGCTTCCCACAGCCTCCAGGCACACAGGGCGGGGTGGGCACCTTCCTCCTTATGGTGAGGGGGTGCAGGGTGCACTGATAATGTCTTCAAATAAATTCTCTCCATCTGAGATTTCAGCTCCCTGGCAGGCTGAGGGGCTGGGGACCATGTGCCCCCTGCCTTTACAACACTGTAGAGACAGGGGGTGTGAAATACCACAAAACTGTCTTCAGGCAAAAGTGCAAAAGGAGATAGGTTTTCACATCCTTGTGCATAACAGTATAGAGATTTGGAAGGATACGTAAGGGGTTATCTCTAAAGGATTATAGCTTTTCACTTTATATGTTTCTGTACTGTTTGACTTAAAAAAAAAATTACTCATGTAATTAAAAGAATATCAAAAAGAAAAAAGTCTCCCAAGTCTATTTCTGACCTTCTCAGTCTGAACAGACTTTTACAGAGGAAGCCCACACCATCAGCAGGAGCGCAGGCAGGGCTCTGATCCTCACGTCCACCCGAATGCACCTGAACCCCCCCCAAGACTGCACAGTGGCGTCCCCGGGACACCATCCCCGGACATTCCGATGTAATGCACAGGGAATGGGTTGGGCACAGGGTGTGTTAAAGTTCTCCAGGGGACTCCAGCCACTTCTGAGAAGCAACGGGCTTGCTCCTTCTGTCAGGGCCAAAGCCGCCCCCAGCTTCCCCCCAGGCCCACCCTCCACTCTCCCACCATGTCATCACCACTTCCTCACCTGGAGGATCTGGGGACACACTGCAGAAGTAGACGTAGCAGCATTTGGTGAGGAGACGACCCACGGGAGGGCTGGCCCTAGGCCCCAGTATGGTCCATGGCACACGGCATGGGGTGGGCAGCCCGCTGGAAAGGATACCCTTCCCACCGGACCTCAGAGCTCTCAAGAGTCAGGGTCTGTTAAAGCATTTTCATTTCTCTCCAGCTTTCTTTGCTTCTGGATCGTTTGCTGCTACTGTTTCTTGCACACCGTGTTATCCTTTTCTTGTTTGGGGGATTGTGTTTGTTTTGTGCTTTATCTGGAGGTGCTCTTTGACTGATTTTTTTCACCATATGGGAGGTAAAGGCGAATTTCTGAGCTCTTCCAGGCACAGAAGTATCTTTATTGGTCCTTATGCTTAATTACTAATTTAGCAAGGCATAGCATTCTACGTGGGAGGTGGTCTCCCCCAGAACTGGGCAGATGTCACACCAGTGTGGCTTCAAGTGGTGCTGATGAGAACTCTGCTGCCAGTTTGACTCTGTTCTTGGCAACCTGCTTTTTCTCTCCAGAAGTTTTAACAATATTTTCCTTCCCCTTACAATGCTGAAGTTTTGCCAGAATGCATTTCCCTCAGGCCTCTCCTCTGAATGGGGCGCCGGCCAAGGCTCTGGCTGGGCGGGTAGGACGTGCTGACAGGCTGACAGCCCACGAGTCGCACAACTGCCCAAAACAAGGCAGCTTATTCTGGGCACAGAGCATGCCTTTCACTCCTGGGCAGCAGCATCTCTCTTTGTTTCCTCCCCCTCCTGGCTGTTCAGAGGCGTGAGGTTATCTCAGACTGGGCAGTGATTCTCACGCCAGGGGCCTACCCAGGCAGACTGCCCACTTTCTTCAGAGAACATGCTCAGGGTTTTATCTGGGAGGCATGGCTCGCTCTGGGCTACATTATGTGTCAGTGGGGGGCTCTTCTAATTCTCTGGTTCGACCCTGTGGAGCTTGGAGCTTCTGCAGGGCCCCTATGAAAGGCTCAGGTGTCTCTCTAGGGTCTTGGGCTGCAGCATCGTCTGCTCTGGTTTCCTCGTCAACCCAAACTCTTCTCACCCGCTAGGGTTTCCTCTGTAGCTCCGGTTTGCTGAGAGTGCTATGATTTTTACCTCAGTATCTGGTGGGACCCCAGGAGGGAGGAAAGTGGATGTGTGTGCCTCCTCTTCCATCCCAAAAACGAGCTTTATTAAATGCAACTTTTGGAGGGATTGCCTCATCTAAACCTCTCTGAGTGAGGAAAATGGAGACCCAGAAAAGTCACTGACTTGTCCATCAGCGGTCAGTGCAAGGCCAGGACAAATCAAAGGCCCTACCACACCGGCAGTACCTGTAAGGCAAGACCATGAGACTCCCCAGCTCCTGGATGTTTGTTTTTAAATCGGAAAATCAGACAAAGCTCCAAACAAGAACAGGTAGGTGCCCTTGGCACAACTGTGAAGCCAGCAGAGCTTATCGGCTCTCTGCAGCACTTCCCTTGTGTATGGTGCCAATCTAATCTTGATGGCTGTGAGATGCAAGGAAAACTTCCCCAAAGAAACCCCAAGACCAGGCAGGCAGGCTCAGCTTAGCTCTGGACACAACTTCGGGGTGGTGAGCCAGCCCCATGCATGAGACACAGTCCTCCACCACCCAGGCTCCTGCAGGGCCCTGTTTGGGCAGGTGGCTCCTCCAGCCTAGCTCCTCAATTACCTGAGCACCCCAACCCCAGAGCAGAAATCCCTGACAAATGGAGCTGGACACAAGCAGGAGCTCTGGGGCCACCACAAGACAACCATCGTAGGTTTCAGAACCCATCGTACATTCCAGTTGACAATATATGTGCCCAAACTTTGATTCAAAACCAAGTTTAGGTGTAGAGGGAGGACAGAGAAGGGGGAAGGGGAAAAAGGGAGGGAATACCCCATCCCCACCACAGGACCACTCTGCAGGCCAGGGACAGTGCACCAGGGGCCAAAGTGGGCCATGCTTAACATTAATTAGGGCAGAGAATCAACAGCACAAGTGCACGGGATGCTGGGATGCTGGGCAGGATGGCCACGTACAGCAGCAAGAGGACGTGAGTCCCGGCAGGCGGCAGGAAAACTTTGGGGCTACCTAAAGCCACTGGAAGCAGGTGGGATGGCCCTCCTGACTTGGCTGCAGTGCAGGGGTAGCAGTCTGCCAGTGTGAGAAGGGGGCTCAGTCTACAGAATGGGAGCCAGGCAGGGATGAGGCAGGGAAAGGAGCTCTGTGAGACAGCACCCGACGGCCTGACTCCTGCAGGAGCTCCCGAGCTCTCCCTCAGGGGCATCTGCACCCCTCATGTGGTTTAACACAATTATGGGTCAAGGGCTTCAAAAGTTATTTCCCTGACCGCACTGTGATCAACTCAGAAGCCAGGGACTGGCACCTCGCGGTCATTAAATCCGTGTTGGTCTCTGGGTCTGCAGTTTTAAGATGAGTCTGTCCACTCATCACAAAATTTTCCCTCAGCACCTTCTAGCTCTAGGTGCTGTGCTGTGTACCCAGGACACAATGGTGATCACACAGGGGGCACCCTACCCTCAAAGGTCTGTGGGCAACTCTGATACAGTGTGGCAGGTGCCAGGGTAGGACGGGGCATGCTGAGGCCAGGAAGGAGGGATGCTCAGCCCCAAAGACAGTCAGACCCAGGCTGAGGATGGACAGATGAATAGAAAATTTGCCAAATACTGTGTGTGGAAGGGAATGGGGGGCACAATTCCAAGCACAGGGAATTCCACTCTGCCCAGAGACAGGAATGAGCAACGTGTTCAAGGCACTGTGATAAGTTTGAGTATTGGATAGGGGGTAGGGAAGGAGACTAAGCTAAAGAAATAAGGAGAGGAAAGCCAAATGATTCAAGAATACTAAGTTATGTTAATTTAAGCCATATTAAGCCCTATCTCTATTCTAAAGATAATGAGAGCATGACAAGATTTTCAGCAAGAGAATGATGTGACCAAACTCGAGCATCAGAAAGATTCCTGGCTGAGAGGTAGAGCTGGGGGTGGGCGGAGGCAAGGAATGGGCTGATTTAATGGCTAGTAGGAGACAGAGTCTACAAGACATGGTGCCTGAAGTAGGACTGGGAAGAGATGACAAGGATCAATCCTGGGTTTCAAATTTAGGTAAGTGGGTGGATGGTGGAATCCCTCCCTGAGACAGGACCCTCAGCTTTGCTGGGCAGAGGACAACGAAGATGGATTCCTAGATCTAGGCATTTGTATGTGTTCAGAGAAGAAAATATTTCAAAGGCATAGATTAACAGCTGAAAAGGAATCACCATTCTAAATTTATCAATTTCATATAAACACTTACAAAAGGAAAACCTGCAAAGTAGCCAAAAGTGTTCACCTAAACCTGCATCCTACATACATCCTGCGGGGCAAGTCTGAAGCAGAGACGCAAACTCCACAATCTTTTATGTTACAGAGAGAACCAGACCACAACCTGGGCTGTGTCCTGACGACTGTCAGCCCAAAGACACCATGACAGGGAAGTGAGCCCCAGGTTTCGGAGCTTTCTAAGCCTCTCAGCACAGAGGTACTTCCTTCCGGTAAGCAGGGCACCCGAACCTGTTGTCAGTGACTACAATTCAGACGCTTCTCCCACTTCTGGTATGACTTTATTTTTAAATGATCCTATGGTAAGTCTGACTTGTTTTTGATGCACAGTTCCATCAGTTCTGACACAGGTGGAGATTCCCGTCATCACCAGCACAGCAAGGATGCACAGTCCCATCGCTCCCCCAGGCCCTCCCCCATGCTGCTCACACACACGCCTCCCCCAGCCCCAGGCAACCACTGATCTGGCCTCCACCACGGCAGGCCTGTCTTTTCGAGAATGTCACCAAAATGAACTGTACAGTATGTAACATTTGAGATAGGCTTCTCTCACTAAGCACGATGCTTTTGAGATTCCTCCAAGCTGTTGCGTAATTCAGTAGCTGTTCCTTCTACCCTTCTGCTGCTAAATGCAAAGCCGCTGACAGCCCTGAAATGTACATCTGCTTTTGTGCCTTATGTCACCTACATTTTCTCTTCCATGGATGCTGAAGAAATCATCTCTCTGTCCCAGGTGCCCCGATGCAGCAGCAAGCCAAAGTCATAACATGGAGTACACAGAAAATCCATGACTTGTGCTGAAATAGGTTAGCAAAACATTAAAACCCTGAAGGTTCTGTTTGGCGTAACTTTTTGGGTTATTCTTAAATTCTCAAGGAGGGATGTTCCATGTAACCCAATGGAAAAAGAAAAATGTTTTCCCAACCTATCTTGGGAGATAGAGTTAAGCTTAGTTACTGTTTTCCCTTACCATTCTCACAAAATAACAAGTGAGAAGGAGTGTAGAGCAATTATGTATTTAGCTGTTCACAGAATTCTGAGCTGCAAGGAACTCTGGATGGTTCACCCACTTGACAATTTGTTCAGTAAACATTACCGAGTGCCTGCCTGTGCACAGAACTGTACTGGGAACAGAGAGAGATGGTGAACCCCCTGCCCACAAGGGAGAGGGTCCCAGATGAGCCCCAAACTGTGGAGCCCCCTCTGAGGCTTCCTGTAGCCAGCTTGCTGCCCTCACTGCAGCTTACTCAGGTTGCATGGCAACCACAATGCCCCCACGCGTTCCCCTTCCGTGGGGTAGGCTGGGGAGCCCCAAAGCCTCAGAGAAGCTAGGGAACCTAATACAGGATTTACAGTTTGTTATATTCAATCCCCAAAAGGTGAATTTACACATAACTAATCAAGTGTTGATTGTATTAGGTTTTAGCTACTATAAGATACAAAGACAATGGGGTCAGCTGAAGGACAATTATCTCTGTCCCTTGGCTAGAATGTGGAATTTGACGGCTTTTTTTCCACATAAAAAAGAAAAGAGTCAACACCCATTTAAAGGACCACCTGCAAGTCAACTTGGTAGGAATGTGGATGTGTTGAAGAGATCTGAGAATAGAGTCCTCACTTGCCTAAGATCATGGGGGAGACAAGACATGCCCACAAAACACAGTATGGTGTCACGGGATGAGTGCTAGTGTGGAGTCAGACGATCAATGTTTAGGAAAGGGCCAGAATGGCCAGCCAGCTCTCTCAGGACCTCAGTAGGCAGGGAACACCTGAAGCCCTTAGCTGGCCACAACCAGCATGCTCTGGGCCCAGGGCACAAGCACCAGGCTCACATGGGCCTGCAGGAGGGGAGGACCTAACCTCTGCGGCCAGGCCTGGTCTGCTCGGGCCCACAGCACCTGCCTGTGGCTATGGCTACCACACCACCCAGAGCTCAGCAGGACCAGACGCTCTCCTGCTGCCTCCTCTGCACCAGCCACACAGAGTGGAGCCTTCATGGGTGCATGGAAGGGAGGTCTTGCATCCTGTCACGATGGACCAGGAGGGCCAAAAGCTGCACAAATGCCACCACTGTGCTCAGAGTGAATCAGGACAGGCTGTTACCCTGCCTGGGATGGCAAAAGCCTGTTTCACACAAGACAATACCTTTTTTTTCCTAAATAGAAGGATACACTAATTTCAGCTGGAAAGGGTACTTTTTTCCAAAAGGAGGAAGACAAAAGCTGAAATGCAGAGTCACAATCTAGTCCTTGTGATAAACAGACAAACCCTGTGTCAGTTCATGGCTACCATGCTCCCTAAAGCCAGAACAGTAGAAACACACCCTGTCTCGTGGAACCCACGAGGGACCTGAGTGTACAAGCAGGCCGAGTCCTCCGGGCTCAGCGGGGGCAGAGGACACTAATCACCTGCTGCTGCTGGGAGCCAGGTGGTTCAGCTGGTTCCAACCCTGGCAAAATTCCATGTGGCCGGTCTTCCTCACACAGCCTGACTGTCCAGAGACAAGAGGTGGCCGAGGGCCCAGCACAATGCTGGCTACTGGGCAGCACAAAGGGCTGAGACAGGATCTCTTAACTTCAAGGCATTAATTCTTTCTTTAACAGTTAAAGATATTTAATACACACCCAAGTATGACAAAAATAATGCAAGATGAGAAAATGTGCAACCTTGTAGTTTCAGGGAAGAGACTGACATAATAAGTTAAACAGGCCTGCATGAGAAAGAAAAAATGTCTTTAGGGCAGAACATGAGCAGGTGCTAATGGATGGTCCAGTAGCTAAGATCACCCCGGGTTTGGGATACTGGGGAGGCAGTTTTGCAGCTGGTCCTGCCACCAAGCTCCGAAGAACAGGTAGAGTATGTCCAAGTGAAGGAACAGGGGCAGTGGTGGCACCACCAGTGGCAGGAGGCATGGATGGCAAAGGGCCAGATGTGGTCAGCAGAGGATTGCAGCAGACGGCCTGGAGGAAAAAACGGCTAAGGAGGAAATGAGAGTAAAAAACCCGTGCAGACCTGATGATGGAGGGCTGGGGCAAGGCCCCTGGATGTGTGTGGGGGGGAAATGTTGACCCAACAGGAACGCAAGAGACAGACTAGGCTTGGTGTGCAGGGTGCCCTGGGGTCCCCTGCAGCCAAAGCCAGGTCACAAAATCGCCCAGTGCCCGCTCCCCCGTGGCTTCCCAAAGGGATCTGGGGGAGCCAGGAGAGAAAGCAGTGGTGGGACTCAGAGCCTGAAGGTGGGCTATTGAATAAAATACAGGGGAGGGCAGGCTTCCCAAGAGATGCATGCACCCTCGTCCCACCCTGACTGGCACCCCAAAGTGACGGCAGGGCCCGAGCCTAGCCAGGGGGGGATCTGAGCCTCCTCTCAGAGCCCTGTTGGAGAGAGCAAACCAGCCACAGGGAGCAATCAGAGATGGCCTGGGGTCACCTCCCACGCTGGATGGGGCCTTGACTGAGAAGGGGTCAGTTATCTGGCTCCACCTTCTGGGATGACCTTGGGTGAGTTCCGTGACCCCTCATGGCCTCTCTTCACTCTCTCACCAATGAAATGGGACCAGGGTTGCTGAGAATTAGATGGAGATATGTTGGCACAGGGCCCAGTCACAGCAAGGGCCCAATAAACGGTGACCATGTTGACTCTACGAGGCCCTGGAGCCTCTGCAGTGGGAGGCTCTGTGCAAAGGAATGCCTGGCTCTGGTCCCACATGGGAAAGGAAGCAGTCTGCCCGTCCCCAGAGCTCAGGAACCCTCATCCTATTTATACAGCACAGAGGGCAGTCCCGGCCCCCTCTCTCCAAACTCAGGTACGCTCACAGGGAGTCCTTCCATGCCTTAACATCCTGAATCACAAAGGACATAGTCTAGAGGCTCTTATTTAGAAGGATAAATCCTCTCTATTAAAGCCCAGAATCAGGGGCCAGATGGGCAAGGCCAGGTGAAGCCTGTTCAGGTGGGCATCACCCTTGAGGGTAACCGGTGGGCATGAACGTTTGCTGAGAGCACACTGTGCCCAGCTGTACACATCAGGATCAAAACGAGCCCCTGCTCAAGAGGCCTTGTGAGCTAGCTGAGGCAGTAAGACGTGATCACAGACAGACCGAGGAACAATCGAGGCAAACTATTCCATGAGTGGACATCAGCTAAGAAAGGGGAACTTTGGAGGGGGAAGCAACCCCCATACTGGGGTGGTCACAAAGGCCATTCTTTAATGTAAAAATCAAAAAGACCCACAAACACGATGATGGAGTTAGCTATCTGGAGGCTTGCAAACCCTACAACGTGACTTTGAAATGTATGCAGATGGGATTTAGATGATGCCGACCCCTGTGGAACATCAGTAAAGGACTCGGGATATGGGTAGTCAAAGGAGTGGGCTCACTTCTCTGAGTGTCACCAGTCCTATGATGAAGGGTCCCCAGAAGCCTTCACACCTGCTCTGGCCCACAAGGCAAGTGATGCCCCCTGACACAGCAGAAAAAAATCCCTTCCTTAATACTGTGGAAACCTTTCATTGGAGGACTCCATGCCCAGATTATCTTAAGAATATCAAGTGAGCTCCCCAAGTGTGTGGTTGCCAGGAAGGCATCTCTGGAGCAACAGGCATGGGTGTTCTGGTCTTCAGAGCAGCCTTGTCCACCATCCTGAATTTGTAAGCCAGACTTTGGTTTTTCAAAGCAAAACCAAAGCATAAGCTTGCATGAGCTTGTGGGGGAGAGGTCCCTAGTTACTACCAGGGCCTGATCATCCCTCAAGTTGGAGGGAAAGTTCTGTAGGTTCAACGGTCCTGTGTGAGGTAGGTGTGTACTCGCTGGGCAGAAATACCCTGAGAAGGCCAGCTGTAGGGACTCACCATGGCCTGCTCCCTGAACTCTGGGACCCCAAATCACCCCCGATCTATGGTCAGTATTCCTGGCTCCCAGAGGACCTATCCTGGTCAGCAGGTCATCTCTCCAAGGCAAGCAAAGAAGCCCCAAGTTTACCAGTGTGGATAAAATGAAAGCTCCCGTGGCCAGGATTCTCACCTGGCCCTGGTTGGCTAGCTCACTACACATGTGTGGGCAATACATTGCTATTGACTCTATATAAAGAGCTCCACCCAATGCTCTTGGTGACATGGTGGCATGGCTGCAAGGCTGCAGGAGAGCAGAGCAGCGGCTGGAGTGGTAGCAGTACCGAGGACAGAGGCCTAGAGGATGGCTGTGTGGGCAGAGAGGTCCAGAGGCAGAGACCGGTTTGCTGCATGCAGACTGGCTCTGAGTGGACAGGATTCTAGTGATTGACCTGCCCCTGTGGGAATGAAGTTGGATATAAACCCTTTCACCTCACGAACGTTCTACTGTCATTTCTTTGGTCACACTGAATCCATAGTGAACTTGCTCAGGGCTGAAACCCATTGGCAAGACACCCAGACATAATCAGGAGAAGGCACCGAATGTCCTAGTGTCCACAGCCAGCTTCCACCTGCCTGCCCTGGATCCCTGGCCACATTGCCACATTAGGTGAGAGTGAGTGTGGAGAAAGTGAAGGTTCCTGTGGCCAGGATTCTCACCTGGCCCTGGTCGGCTAGCTCACTACACACGCATGGGCAATACATTGATATTGACTCTATATAAAGAGCCCTGCCCAGTGCTCTGGGCAACACAGTGGCATGGCTGCAGGAGAGCAGAGGCTGAGACAGCTGCGGGGTCAGAGAGGCCCAGAGGCAGAGACGGGCTTGCTGCATGCAAGAGGTCGGGATTCTAGTGACTGACCTGCCACTGTGGGAATAAAGTTGGGTATTAACCTTTTCACTCCAAGAACATTTCACTGTCATTTTCGCGGTCTCATTGAGTCCAGAGTGAACTTGTCTGGGGCTTTAACCCACTGACAAAGACAGGGAGCCACACTCACTGGTCACTCACTCCCATCTGCCGTGTGGAGGGGCTCTGCTTCTCTCCCTTAGGAAATCTAATCTCCAGGACAGCATGGAGGTAGGGAGCAGTCCCTTCCCTCTGGGCCCTGGGGCTTTGTGCAAACTGGCAGAGCCAGCACCCTGAATCCAAACAGCCTGAGGCAGAAGCAGCCTCACCTTCTGGGTGCTGTGCAAACTCCGTGCGAGCATGGCAGCGCCTGGTGATGACGATCAGGTGGGCTGAGGGACTAGTTTTGCTAAACCTGCCAAATGCCCACCTCTGGGATGCATCACTTTTCAGAACTACTTGATTTTAAAATCCATTTTGTTTCCCACTACTTAAAAAACAACTCATCTAGGGAAAAACTAAAGGGGTCTTCTTATAATTTCATGCTGAAGTATAAGAAAGGACATCATGCTTCGCTCTGTGAATATTTCCATCTGTAGGAAGAAGCCAGGCCTCAGCGGGCATGTGGGCCAGAGGGGTTTTAAACTACAGCAAATGCTTAAACCAAGGGAAGATTTTTTTCCTAAAACAATACACCAACAATGAAAAGTATTTGTATTCTGATTAGTCCCAAACTCTGAGAATGAGCTAAGCATTCTTAACATGCCTCTCCTTATAACTGTTCTCCAAGTTGATTGTAATTTTTATTTCTGATGATCACTACATTATGAGGAAATAAACATTCTTTCCAGCACTATCCCAATGCACCCACACAGGCATGTGGTATTGGGACTGGAAACACTGCCGGCTGCAGTCAGAAGTCCTGCTTTCCTGGCCCCCCTCCCCAGTCCAGGTGGCACTCCCTTGTCTGATCTCTTGCACTCAGGATGCCACCTGCAAAACAGAGCTCAGCAGCTTGGTGTAAGGGAGCCCATGCCGCTCTAGTCCCAGCTGTCAGCGATAATCTGAGCTCCCGTCAGCTCGAGTGGAGTGCGAGCCTCACATGGGGAGGACCAGGTAAAATGATCACCACAGAGAGTGAGTCATAAAGTGTGGGGCACAGAGAAAGCAGACGCCAAGTGCATTCAAGTGGGCACCATGGAACCTGCTTCTTTACACACCCTCACATGAGCTCACTGCAGTCCTTTCCCTTACCCTGGGTCCACCCTCACTCGCTCTTTCCCTGAGACAATCTACGGGAAGCCTCCCCGTGCACCCACAGCTCTGCCCAGTCACTCCCGGGGCAATTGTTTTTGTGCAAGAGGCCTCTGGGTTGGAACCCTCCTGGAGGGCGCTTGACTTAGAGTTCCAAGACCTGTGTCCCTGTCCCAAATGTGCCCTCGTGTGCCCCTTTACACAGTGAAAACAGCTGAGGCCTGACTGATGCTAGCTGGCCCTGGCCTCTGTCCCCACAGATCCTGCTTTTAAAACAGGCCTTGAATATCTGGGAAATACTTTTGCTCCACCTGCTGCCTCACCTGCACATGCACACAAAACAGAGATGCCAGAACATTTGACCTCCTAAAGATCAAACCTGAGGGGCTGCCTTCCCCATAGTGACCACACAAACACTCTGTTATGGGGCCTGTTTCCCACCATGGGGTGCAGTGGAAAGGCACAGGGGCTGAAATCCAGGACTCCTGCCTTCAGCTGCTGGTACCGCCCTTGGCAGGTAACCGAATCTCTCAGACTTGCCATCCTATCCACCATAGCACTGGTCCCTGTGCGGCTCCCATGTACCAGTGCCCAGCAAAGCACTTTCCCAATGATGGAGTGCCCTACAGATGTGCCATGGTCTGCCCCAGACCTTGGCAAGACATCACAATTTCTAGTAACATTTTTCTTCCACAATAAAATTACATAGATTTCCAAAAGATAAGCAAGAACTTTTAAAAGATAAATGCAAACTCAAGAGCCTACCCTTGGACTTTGATTTCAGTATGTTAACTCCCAGGCCTCATCCCCACCAGCACTACATTTTGTTCTCACTCATGAAACAAATATTATGGACTACTGCTGAGTTTCAGGCTCCAAGCTTGGCACTGCAGATTCAGCAGTGAACAACAACCATGATACCCAAAATCTTTGCCCTCACGTCCTAAGGAGGAAAAGAGGCGATAAACAAACATATCTAATACGCTGGGTGGTAGGGAGGGCTTTCCAAACCAAAGTGAGGGAAGGGAGGTGCTATCTTATATGAGGTGGTCGGGAGCAGCCTGCTCTGAGAAGGTCATGACAGCTGAGCAGACCTGAATGGAGTGAGGGGCTGAGCCACGGGGTACGGGCAGGTAGTGTGCTGGCACT
The DNA here is from genome assembly GCF_030020395.1 of Manis pentadactyla. NCBI lineage: Eukaryota > Metazoa > Chordata > Mammalia > Pholidota > Manidae > Manis > Manis pentadactyla. The sequence goes on along the minus strand of NC_080020.1, from coordinate 153,166,489 downwards.
GGGCAGAGCAAACTCAAGGGCCTTGAGTGCACAGAAAGAGCCAGTGGAGAACACAGAGGGACCTGAGACAGGCTGAGTGTTGCAGGGAGCAAGGGACACAGTAAGTGGACCTTGTAGCACATGGGCAAGGCTTTGAATTGTATTCTGAGTAAAGACGCCTTCACAAGGTTCCAAGCAGAGTGCTGGCACAATATGACTGATATTTTAATTTTACTTTCCAATTACTCTTGCTAGCATATAACAATACAATTGATTTTTGCATGTTTACCACATATCCTATGGCTTTGTTAAATTCACTTATTAGTTCCAGTTGCATTTGCATAGATTACTTAGAATTATGTCTTCTGAAAACAAAGATAATTTCACCTCTTCCTTTCCAACTTTCTACCTTTTCTTTTTGTTGCCTTACTGAACTGACTGGGACTTCCAGTATGTGCTACACAAGCATGGTATAAGCAGACTTCCTTGCCTTATTCCTGATCGACTGTTTCACAGTTTAGAATGATTTTAGCTGTGTGTTTCTGGAAAACGTCCTTCAACAGATTGTGGAATTTTCCATTTATTCTGAGTTCACTGAGAGTTTTTAATCATAAATACACAGTGAGTTTTGTGAAATGTTTTTTTCTGCAGAATCGATCATATAATTTTTCTTTTTTTGTTCATTAATGTGGTGAATGTCACATGTTAAACCAACCTTGCATTCCTGGATAAACCCCTCTAGGTAATGAGGTATTTTTCTTTTCATGTATTGCTGTATTCAGTGTGCTGCATTTTGCTATTTTGTGTGTCCCTATGTTCGTGAGGAATACTGGTTCATAACTTCCCCTTTTTTTAAAATCATGATTATGCTGGCCCCATAAAATTATTTGAGAAGTATTTCTTTTTTCATATTCCTCTATGAAAGAGTTTGTGTCAGATTAATGCTATCTCTTCCTTAAATGTTTTCTGAAATTCACTGGTGTAGCCATTTTGGGCCTAGAGTTTTCTTCGTGAGAAAACTTTTCATTACAATTTTTTTTAAAATCAAATTTAGGGCTATTCAGGTTTTCACTTTCTTCTAGTGTCAATTTCAGTAATTTATGTCTTTCAAGGAATTTATCCATTTCATCTAATTTGCTGAATTTACTGCCATAACTTCTTAATTCTCCACTACTACCTATTTAATGTCTGGAACGTGTATAGTAATAGGCCTTCGTTCATTTCTGATATTGGCAATTTGCTTTCCTCTTTTTTTCTTGATTAGTCTTCTTAGGGAGTTATCAATTTTATTCATCTTTCTAGGAACCGACTTTTGTTTTTATTGATTTTTCTCTATTGCTTGTATGTATTCTTTCATTTACCCTTCTCTTGTCTTTGTCATATATTTTACTGATACAAATGTTAGAAATTCCTCAATAAGTTGCTATTATTTTGCTTTAAAACACTATTTTAAAGAAATTTTAAAATGAGAAAATGAATTATTTTACATTTACTACATATTCCCCATTTCTGGCACTTTTCATTTCTTAATAGGGATCCATATCCTCTCTGGTGGCATTTCCCTGCAGGCTAAGGACTTCCCTTTGATGACTCTTGTTCTGCAAGTCTGCAGGGAGTAAGTCCTCTAAACTTTGTAAACCCAAAAATATCTCTATTTCACATTTATTTTCGAAGGATTTTTTTTTAGAACTTTAAAGATGATGTCTCATTGTCTTCTGGTTTGCATTGTTTTGATAAGAAGTCAGCTGTATCCTTATTTCTGTTTCCCTATGTAATATATCTTCTTACTTCTGGTTGCTCCAATATTTTATTTTTATCTTTTGTTTCCAGCAATTTAATTCTGGTGTGTCTAGGTGTGGCTTTCTCTGAGTTTACTCTGCTTGGGATTCCTGAAAATTCTAGAATCTGTAAGTTGAGATTTTATTCACCAAATTTGAGGACGTTTCCTCAAATATTTTTCTGCCCCAACTTCCCTTCTAGAACTCCAACTACACATATGTTAGACTACTTGATATTATCTCTCACATGTCTCCGAGGCTTCATTTTAATTCAATGTTTTTTCCACTCTGTGCTTCAATTTGAATGGTTTCTATTGATCTATCTTCAAGTTTACTGATATTTCCTTCTAGTGCCCAAACAGCTGTTAGATCCATCCAATGAGTTTCTCACTTCATATACTGTATTTTTTCAGTTCTAGAAATTCTATTTGGTTGTTTCTTAAATTTCCATTTCTATTTTGAAATTCCTATCTGTTTTTACATTATGTTGGTATGGGCTGGTATCTGCTGACCTTTTCTCTTCCTTTTTGGTCACACTGTCCTGCATATCTAATGATTTTTTATTGTATGCTGAATAGTGCAGATAATACTTTGTTTAAATAGTGTTGAGTTTTATTCTGCAGTTACCTGGCATATCATCTTGATCAAAATGAGGCTTATTTTCAGGTTTTGTTACAGTGGGTTTAGTGTGGTTCTTAATCTAAGCTACAGTAACCCCACTCCTAAAGTGTGGCCTTTCTGTGGCCTCAGGCAAATGCTTAAGGTGTTCAGTAAGGTCTCCTCACTCTGGCAGGTTAGAACTCTACATGTTCCAGCACCGTGTGACCTCCATAATCTCTGTTCAGTTCACTACTTGCTTCCCAGTGGCTGTTCTCCGCACAGCCTCAGAGTTTTGTCCTGTGTAAATACCACTTAGTAAACACAGCAAGAATCTAGGGGACCACCTTGAAGATTTCTGAAGTCCCTTCTCTGCACAGAAGCCTCTTCTCCAATATCCTGCCCCACAAATTCCAGCTGCCCCAGCACCCCCAAGTCCTGATTTGTTTCCTCTCCTCAGCTCTCTTTTGGTGTCCACTTCCCTGTACATTGTTCAAAGACACTCCCTCCTCGAGAGAAAGCCAAGATGAACGTGGAGCTTGCCTTACATGCTTCCACTTGGATCACAGCCCTGCACCGAGTATTGCTGCTCCATTCTTGAAAATAGTTGCTTCATATAATTTGTCCAATATCAAAATTGTTTAGGAAAGAAGAATAAATCCAATATGTATTACTGTATCGTTGCTGGCATCAGAAGTGTGATTATATTCTAAAAGGTGGCTGGTGGCTGTGTAGAAGAGACTGCAAGATGTACTACCTACCCTAAGACCAAAAAAAAAAAAAAAAAGACTGATGATGGAATTTTTCTTGAAGCAAAAAATGTTATTGCTTTGACACTAAACACCTGTGCAAATCTGGCAAGGCATCAGGAGTAAAATGTGTACCTTCAGATAAACCCATGGGAACATGAGGCCAATCCTCATGTCTGACACGAGGTAGATAACATGCAGTTTTGAAGGCCAGAGTAAGAGGACCTCCTCCCCTCATTTTTCTGGCCAAGCCCTAAGGTCATCTTCCAGTACTGGGTCTCTTCTAGACAATTCCAAATTCTCAGCTGTGGAGCAGGAATGGGTCACATGCTGCCATTCCTGTAGGTACAGACTTAAGTCAACCCTTCAACAAATGTTATTTTTTCTAGCAAATGCCTGCTCCTGGCACAGCAAACAGGGGTCTGGGTTGGGGAGAGGCCAGCAGTCCTTCCTGACCACCCAGCTGGATGCCTCCACAGTTTCTCCCATCCACAGCCTGCAGATGGCTTATCAACCTAGCAACTCATAAGTAGGCAGAAAGATTATCAGCCCAAATAAAAATCCAAACTCAAACTCACCTTATCAGTGTGAATGACTATCAGGAAAAACGCCTGGAAGATCTGTCCCTCCCTTCCCTGGTACAAGCTGCCACTCGCCCTGGACAACAGACCGAGGCTCAGGTTGCCAAGGCGGCTCACAGATCCAGTGACCTTCCCATTCTGGCACAGCCTCCATCAGTGGAGCAACAACATGCAGATTCTACAAAAGGCTGAGGTCTGCACTTAAGAAGTAAGCTGAGCCTCCCAACTCCCACTAAAAGTCCATGTGTACAGAAATTAACTTCATCTACACCTCACCTATTTTCACTCAGCCTGGACTGAGTCTCTATATTTATTTGCATAACTCACCAGAATAACCCTAAAGGTTCAGAGGTCCACACAGAAAAGGCCTACTGCCCAAAATTTGTCTTTCCCATCAGTTTAAAAGCATAATGCAAACACTAAGGGTGGAGGCTGTGTAAATGTGTCCTGATTTTAAGCCTCACACAGTGCATCAGCATTTCAGAAACGCTGCTCCCTCAGAGACTCCTGTGAGAACTCTCCGGTAAAGATTCAACAGAGATTGGCAGAGGGCTGTCAAGCAATTTCTGTGTAAGGGTTCTGAGCACACCATGAAATTCGTATTCTTGAGCTCTAGAGAGCAATAGCAAATCCTTAAGTTTCCATTATTATATGTGCATTAGATTCCCTGTGCTTCCCAAAGGGTCTTTATTTGTCCATAAAATTACTTTATTTGGTTCAGTTTTCGTCTGATTTACATGTAACAGCTGTGCGATGTGATTGCTATAAATTAAAAGATGTGGGCAGGTACGAAAAATCTTTATTACATGACTGAGAAAGCAGTCATGATTATTAGATAAAGGATTCCAGGGGAGATTCAGAATGTTGCCATGTAATTTGGACCCAAGAAACTGTCATCCAACTACTGTTCACGAAATGTGCAAATGTGAACTAAATATGCGGCCAGCCTGCATGACACGAGCAAACACTGGCCATGCTAAATGGAACTCCCTCCCGCCTGCACATTCCTGCCACCAACCCAATGAAACCTGATGCTAAGGCTGACCTGGCCTCCCAGGGGAACAGGGGCCTGGCACTGAACACTCCATCTGGTAGCACACCCAGGCCACCTGGCCAGCTGCTCTTTTTCCCTGGCTCCTTTTCAGCCAGAAGAACCCTATTCCTGAGCCACCTGTAATCTCACAGAGCCTGTTCCCAGGTCCAAAGCCCATCAGTGGGCATGGCAAAGGGCCAGCGATACAGCCAAGGGAAGACAAAAACAAAAGGAATGGGTAGCAGGGTTCTGGCAGCTTTCAAAAAGGGGTAATTTAATCCTGAAGGCGGAAACTGCTGCATTTTGTGCAGATTTGCAACCCTCCAGCTTCATACAACACCAAGCAGTCAGTAATGCTGTCCTCTTCATTGTGTTCTTCTCCCCCACCTCATGCTTAAGGGAATCCCAGTCCCTCCCTGCCAGCCTGGCACCATGACCCTCTGCAGCTGCTCTTACCTGCAGGAAGCAGATTTTCATAGACCTCTCACCAAGGGGACTGTGGGCCAGAACCAGCCCTCAGGCAGGGTACCCCACAGGCCTTTTGAGAACAGCAGAAGCAGCACTGTCTCTGAAAATGTATTCTGGGAAGTTCCCTGCTTCCCAGACCACTGCTCTGAGGACCACCCCCCAAACCAAAGTCAGCTCTGGTTCACAGTGAACAGCCCCCCAAACAAGAAACAGCCAAGCAGGTCAGAGTTAAAGTGTCCCTCCCTCCCTGACCAGTGTGGGCTTTAGAGTGGCCAGGCCTGGGTCCATTTACTTGGGTGGCCCTGGTAAGGGTCTTTCCCCAGTGGGTTTGTTTCCTTTTTGCAAAGTGGAGCTCATAGCTGCTCCTACTCTCTGGGGTTGATAGGAGGGTTAAACAAGGGGATGCAAATCAACCATTTAGCCTAAGGTTGCACTCAATTATCTCTGAGTAAAAGGGACAGTTCAGGACTCAGGTCCAAAGAACTTGCTGGGCACAGAGGATCAGAAAAATCTAACAAACCTTTTATTTTTCAGGACAGGTTGAGAAGTTGTCCTCAAAGTGCATGTGGCTGTCAGAAAGTGGTGTATACAGCAGTATATATCTAACTTCCCAGGCCTGAGGCAACTCGATGTGAAGAGTAGCTGTTATACAAATATCATACCAGTGTTGCTGGCTGAGATCTATAAACCTTGATTGGGATTTTTAAAAAATTATTCCCCAAATGATTCTTTCCAACATTCAACCTACTGCAAATTATTTCACTCTTCTCTGTTTCAGTGTTCACATTTGGAAAATTGAAAATTGGAAACTGTCCAAGGTCTGGATCTATTCTTGCCCTAAGATTCCGCAGCTGGAGGCTCATCAACAGGGTCGATACACCCAGAGTTCTGGGTGTGGCCTGGCAGGATGTCCTAGCAGGACGATGCCAGGCAGTAGGTGAACAGCTGGCACCTGGGCAAGGTGCTGAACTGTGAGGCCGGCAGCCCTCTATGCTTGTGACTTTGCTCCCAACACAGGTACATCTCTTCCCCTCTGTGGGCCTCTGGTACCTTGTCCTTCAAAAGGGCACATTGATTCTGGCCCTACCCACGTAGCAGTTAATGTGGGGCCCAGACATAACTGCTCGGTGCATGCTGAGCCGGGGGAATAAAAAGATGGCTCTATCGATGGGGAAGGTTCCTCCAGATTCGTGGGGTCTTTTGCACAAATGCTCCCAGGGTCTGGCCCAGGTACCACAGAGGGACATGGAAAGGTGGGGAGCCCACAAGCACTTCCTGAGAGTCCTGGATGTCCACCTATAGGATGCTAGGCCAGACAACAGCAGGGCCAAAGCCGACAGAGCATGGTCCCTGCTCACAGACTCTCACAGGTGAGGATTCCCCCTTCATGTGCTGGGCCCAACACACCTCTCCTGAGATCCCAGGTCCACCATTGATGGCGTTGGCAGGTCAGTGCCAGGACGAGAAGGAAGGACACCTGCTGATCCCCTGCTGCATGCTCGGCCACACCCCAGAGCAGGCCTGCAGTGGCCTCCCAACATGAACGCTGGCGACGGAGGCCAGGCTCATGCTCTCAGGCAGAAACTCCCTGCTCAGCCTCAAAGCTGTGCCACGGAAACCCCAAGCACACTGATCACTCAGCTCGTGGTGCTTCGTGTGGCAATGGAAGACCACAGCACTAACATCGTGTGCCCATACTGCATACCAGAACCTTTAAAAATGTTTTTTCTAGAACAATGCTGACACACGTGATTAAATATTTTACTGGTCCACCTAGCTGACTCACTTGGTGGCGACACAAGTGCCAGGCCCCTCCCCAGCTCTGGGAGGCAGGAAGCCTGGCTATGTGTTGTGCCTTAACAAGCAATGGGAGTGGTAAGTGTTGCTGCCCTGTTTTCTCTGGTGACAACCACAGGTGTCCAGGTGACATACCTATGCCAGAGATGGGAGAGAGCAGGGAAAGGGGCAAGGGAGAACAAAGCATTTGGCCATTTGTTAAAATACCCATGCTAACCACTCCCTCCCTTTGAACAAAAAGACACTTTTCACAGAGTGAAAAAGCTGCAGACAGAGGAGGAGGCCACGCTGGCTGGCAGAGGACCAGTGCAGGCTCGGTTTGGCTCTGCCTGCCTGAGTGTGTGGCCAGAATGTGGACAGTGAGCCTGGTGATGGCCATGACTCCTCGGGGGTCTGTCTCAGGTGTGTCAGCTGGGGCTGACAGACAGACTGGGGGCAGACCTAGCCCCACCAAGAGGCAGCATGACCTTGGACCCTCTGCTCATCTACAACTGGGCATTGGCCAGGCATGAAGCAGGCTTTCCCCCATGCCCTGAGGACTGTGATGGCTCCTGAAGGCCAGCCCCCCATGCACAGAGGGCTGCCTGCCTCTCAGCCCCCAGCCTGGCACAGCTGCCCCCTCCCGGCTGCAGCCCTGCTGAAATGCAGCTGAGCTAATTCTGGGCTCCCTGCCACCCATGCAAGCCCACGCTGCACATGTTCTGACTCATTCCTGAGGTGCCCAGGAGCAGGGGCCAGGAGAAAGGCTGCAAAGCACCCACCAGCCACCCATCAGCCCAGGGCCAGCGGTCCTCAGGCCTGTCAGTGGAACCTGGACGTGGATGTGCTGCCTCTGGCCCCCTCAGCTATCACACCGCTGACAGATGAGCCCAAGTGTGAACTCTCTGAATTTCTAGAGACATCCAACCATATACTGAGTATACAATCAAGGAGTTAAAATCTGGAGTTACAAATTAGACCTGTATTACTCTTCACCATCAAGACCCATTTCAGTATGTGGAAAATTCTCACCCCCTTCTTAAACATAAAGATCATTAGCTCAGAAAAGAAGGGAGAATATTTGCATCTAACAGCTCAATTCCATCCAATTCAGAACCCATTCACTGAACACCTCTTATGTGTTATTCTTCTCCATGTGACCAAGACACAGTCTCCACCCTCCAGAAATCTCAGTGCAGGGGAGAGGCAGACCCCATTTCTGTGGTCGGCTTGTAGTAGAGGTGCGCTAGGGCTAGAGGGGAAACAACAAGGAACAGATCCCTTTGCCCAGGGGTGAGGAAGGGAAAGAGTGGCCTGTGGGCAGTGAGGACTCAGGTCTGTGGCCTGCAGCACACAGGGATGCTTGGAGAACAGGGTGTATTAAGGCTGGAACCCAAGGGCAGAGAGGGGAGGAGCAAGCATCAGAAGTGGTTCAACACAGAAACACTGGCCAGACTCGAAGGGCCTGACACCAAGCCCCTTAGGAAGGACCACACCTCCCATCAAAGGCAGGCCTGGGCACTGAGAACTGAAGAAGCAGACATTACGAGTGGATGTGGTTGGACAAGCCATTTACATGCTCTGAGCCTCAGAATAATCAGAATAAACAATCAGAACAAAGCCTGGCTTGCAGGATATTTTGAGGATTAAATAAACTAAGCTACGTGGAAGCCCTCAGCAAAGCACCTGGCCTGTAGCCGGTGATCCTGCAGTGACCCAGAGGGTATTGTGGGGAGCACATGGTTTAGTGACAGACAGACAGGCTGTACCCTGTTAACAGCCTGGAGAGTCGGCTCTGTACTGCACACTTTTATTATCCTCTTGTCACTGCCCGTGACCCACTGACCAATGTGGGGCTGATGGGCTGGGCTGTGTGCCTGACTTGAGGTCAGGAACCAGGAATCAAAGTCAGGAAATGTGCCAGGGGGAGGAGGCACAAGCTGAACAGCCCAGGTGACTGTGGTTCTGGAATTCTTCTCCTCCTGTTCCGGCACCACACAGCAAGCCAGCCAGTTCAAACAGCAGCAGCATGGACATTTACTCCAGGTGCCCTCTGAACCTCCACTCCATGCAAGAGGCATCACAGAGCCAGGTTTCCAATGCGACATCTCCCCTCTCTTTGCAGGGTGGCACCCACGTGCATGCAGACACCTTGACCTAAACATGCATAAAAGCACCCCTGGGCATCTTCATGCACAGGGAAGGGCCCCCTGAGAAACTTAGCAGGCTGCTGCCCACCCCAGATGGTAAAGGTGGCCACCACCATACCAGGACTTGCTCCCCAGGGCCACCTCACCCACAGCTACTTCCACAGTCTCTTGCCCCCACCATGCTCCTGCACGGGATGAGCAGTAGGCACTGTCACATGGTATGGAGCCACAGTGACCAAGATGCCCACAGGCTGAGTCCCCAGGAGCTTCCCCCCAGGACAGCACACTGTGGCTCCAGGCTTACCCCCACACACCCAGGATCACAGCAGCTGGGTCCTGTCACTGCTGCCCATGGTGGCTCTGAGATTACCCAGGCAGGATGTGGGCCAGGCAGATCTACTGTTTGTTCTCATCCTCTTTGAAGGAAACTTAAATAGGAGTCCCTGCTGGGAGAGAGGAGTCTGTCCCCTCCTCTGCCTTCTAGAGGGCAGAGGACACAGGCCCCCACCACCAAGAGCCCTCTTACCGACTCCACTCAAACAGGACGGCCCCACAGGGGGAGGCAGGGTGACGCCGGATGCATGTGCCCATCGGTCAGCACCCTCCAGAGGAGCTCTGCACAGCCAGCCACTCATCCTCCTAGTTCCTTTTTGACAACCTTGTCCCTGGAATATAAGACCCCTGAGAGAGCAGGGTAGGAAAGATGGCTTCAGCCCCTTGGGGCAGTGTCTGGCCATCAGCAGGTGCTTGGTGGGCAAAGGGGGGCAGCCAGAGCAGGAGAGCCTGACCTCCAGGCATCAGCTCCCTTATTGGTCCAGGGTATCAGACAGCTTGGGGGCTGATGGTAAAAGAATTGGCCTAGGGTCACTCAGGGAAGAGAAATAATGGGGGGAAGAGGAGACAGCAAGATGGGCATATCCATTTCCAGGCCTGGCCAGGGACTGGGTCTGTGCCCTACTTGGAAAGACAGAATAGGACATCACATGAAAGACCCCAGGAGACTCGGGCCCAGGGACAAGGGGGTATAGAGTGTGGGGGAGGGGCTGCCCCCCTTTTGCATGGAACCAGGAGTGGCTAGGTCATTCCTCTGGGCCCAGCGCAGAACATCGCGGTGGACCTGCTCCTGAGCACATCAGAAGCACCTCCTGGGACCCCTGGAGATGAGGGTGGCAATGAATGGGACAGGAGCATGCCAGTGCCTGACACCAGGCTGACAGGGACCAGCAATGCCTGAGAGCAGGGCTGTCCTGAGATCTGAGGAGCCTGGAGTCCTGGAGGAGCTGCCTAGTTTGTGTTAGTCCAGTGGGTAGGGGAGACCTCAGACAATCACTGGGAGCAGAGGGAGGAGGCCATCAGCTATGTGCATGTAAAGGACAAGAGCTGCAGGGTGCCAGGGCTGGGCCTGCATGGGGCCCAGCACAGAGGGTCGGGGCAGGGGAAAGAGCAGTCAGCTATGCGTGGGTGCGGGCCCGCAGGCCATCCAGCCACCGACAGGCAGCAGCAGAGCCGCGGTGTGTGTGGCACATGCAGTCACACACTCAGCACCCATTTGTGACACAACAGCAAGCTCTTTCAGCACAGCTCTCTCCAGCACTCGGACTGAGGTGAACCACGAGGGCGATTCCTCACAATGTCTGTTGACCAGCACTCAGTCTCCTTGCAACCAAAATCAAGACTGTGACCATACACAGCACAAGCGTTCAAAGGGTTGGCCAAGCCTTTTGTTTGGCAAACGATAGCACGCAGCCTCTCTGGGATCACCAGACTGCTGCCCTCGAAGTCACTGGGTCATGCCCAGTAAAAGGCCCAAGGGACGGACAGGCAACAGGAACCCCACTTCCACATCACAACCCAGTCTCAGGGCACACTTAGGAAAATGGGGATTCTCCTCATTAGAAAACTAATTCATTTCGTAATGTATAAAAACATCCAATCACCATGCTGTACACTTGAAACTAATAGGATATCATGTGTCAATTACACTTCATTTTTTTTTAAAGTAATTCATTGGATTATAAAAGAAAACCCTGCTCTACCTATAAAATAGAATACTACTTGGCAATATAAAGGCATGAACTGATATGCACAACTCCATGGATGAATCACAGAACATTTACAGTCTGAAAGAAGCCAGCAAAGGGAGTATGTACTGTATGATTCCATTTATATAAAATCCTAGGGAATGTAAATTGAATAATAGTGATGGTGAGTTCACCAGTGGTTGCCTTGCAGGGGACATGGGGAGGGGAGGGATGAAGGAGGAGGTTACAAAGGGCATGAGGCACTCCTGGGGGGGGTGGATATGTCATCATCTTGATCGTGGGGTGTCATGGGTGGTGCTTATCGGCTTTATACATATGTCAAAGCCTAGTGATTTGTGTAGTTTGAATGTGTGTGCATTATATATCAATTATAATATATATGTCAACCTTAATAAAGCTCTTTAAAAAGTCGCCCATGCTGATTATAAGAAAAAATACAGAAAAATATTAAATCTCCCATACTTTTATTGACCACTGGAAACAACATTGCAATGTTTCCTTCCAGTTTTTTCCCTATATACACACATACATACTGTGTTTGCTTTTATGTAGAATTCAACCCCTCCTTTAAAAAGTTTTATATTCAGAATTTCTCTTTTTTTTAATCATTTTAAAATTGTATAATCTGAGATTTTTGTTTGGTTTTGAACCCCGATTCCTCAAGCACACTGAGAAGAGAAGGTGGGGATAAGCAGCTCCCAGGGAAGGGCTGAGCGGCCAGCAGGGAGGTGGAGTCCCTGAGCAGAGGCCTGTCTGAAGGGGCCTGGGCGGCCCCAGCACACACAGCACTGTGACCGTCTTGTCACCCTGGGTTGGAGCCCGCCTTTGGCTCAGCCCACCCGAACCTCATTCTCCAAATCAAGCCTAAATGACAGTTCCTTAGGCCCAGTACCCGCTCAACCAAAATTTGCTGAAGGGAATCTGAACAAAATGAAGTCCGGCCTGCCCTGCCAGTGCATCCCCATCTTCGCTTTGGCCCCTGGCTCTTTCCCAGGGGTCTGCTCCCCCTCCACCCTTTCTGCCTTCTTCATTTAAGCCTTGGATCCTGACGTCTCTCTTTGAGTAAGCATCCTTCAAAAAGTTCCTAAGGGTCAGCTGTGCACCCTCATACAAATGATTCATTCTCCATCACTGGGGGTTTAAATTGCTTCCAAATTTTCACCTTTATAAATAACACTGTGATGAACATCCTAGTGTAGAAATCTTTTGACTGCAGCTTTAACTGTCTCCTTGGGAAAAATTCCTAGAAGTGGAATCTCCAGGATGAAGGGATGAATTCTTTTAAGGGTTTTGGGACATACTGCTAAACTGCTTGGTAGAAAGCTTGTCTCCTCCCCTCCTATATGAAAGTCCTTGCCACACAGCTCCACAAAAGCTGTACACACCAAAAAATTTGCTAACTGGATAGCAAAATAAAGTATCTAATTTTAATATGCACCTATTTGATTGCCTTTCTTTCTCACATTCATTGCCATTTATTTCTCCTTACATGAACTGATTCATATCCTTCACCCACTCTCCTATTGGCAAGTTCATTCAAAACAAGGATTATCTATTATAAGAGTTGTTCATGTCTTATATGTTACAGGAATTTTTTCTCTGTTTATCAACTGACTTCCGATCTTGTTTCAGGGTTTTTTTCTTTTGGCATACTAAAGTTTTTATTCCCTCTAATGAACAAACAAAATAATTTTGGGTTTTCTGCCTCAGGTAGCATGTGTAGAAATCATCCCATCCCATAATTCCTTGAATACCTTAAGTGAATTTAATGATTTCATTTTTTTTTTTTTTTTTTTTTTTTTAAATTTTGTTCAGTTTCCTTTTTTTTTTATTAAGCTATCATTGATATACAATCTTACGAATGTTTCACATGAGCAACATTGTGATTACTACATTCACATTATTGAGTCACCCCGACACCGCATTGCAGTCACTGTCCATCAGCATAGTAAAATGCTACAGAGTGACTACTTGTCTTCTCTGTACTAAGCTGTCTTCCCTGTGGCTCCCCTACATTGTGTGTGCTAATCATAATGATCCTTAATCCCCTTCTCCCTCCCTCCCACCCACCCTCTTCTACCTCTTCCCTTTGGTAACCACTAGTCCCTTCTCAGAGTCTGCGAGTCTGTTGCTGTTTTGTTCCTTCAGTTTTTCTTTGTTATACTCCACAGATGAGTGAAATCACTTGTCTTTCTCTGCCTGGCTTATTTCACTGAGCATAAGATCCTCTAGCTCCATCCATGTTGTTGCAAATGGTAGGATTTGTTTTCTTCTTATGACTGAATAATACTCCATTGTGTATATATACCACATATTCTTTATCCATTCATCTACTGATGGACACTTAGGTTGCTTCCATGTCTTGGCTATTGTAAATAGTGCTGCGATAAACATAGGGGTGCATCTGTCTTTTTGAATCTAGGGTCTTGCTTCCTTTGAGTAAATTCCTAGGAGTGGGATTCCTGGGTCAAATGGTATTCCTATTTTTAGTTTTTGAGGAACCTCCATATTGCTTTCCACAATGGTTGAACTAGCTTGCATTCCCACCAGCAGTGCAGGAGGGTTCCCCTTTCTCCACATCCTCACCAGCATTTGTTGTTCCTTGTCTTTTGGATGGTGGCCATCCTAACTGGTGTGAGGTGATATCTCATTGTGGTTTTAATTTGCATTTCCCTGATAATTAGCGATGTGGAGCATCTTTTCATGTGCCTGTTGGCCATCTGAATTTCTTCTTTGGAGAAGTGTCTCTTCATATCCACTGCCTGTTTTTTTTTTTTTTTTTTTTAATAATTATTTTTTATTGAAGGGTAGTTGACACACAGTATTACATTACATGAGTTTCAAGTGTACAACACAGTGGTAGAACATTTATATACATAATTCTAGGTTCCAGCTATCACCCTACCAGGCTGTTACAATATCTTGACTATATTCCTTATGCTATACATTACATCCCGGTTACTAATTTATTTTACCATTGGAAGTCTGTCCTTTTTTTTTTTTTTTTTTTTTGTGAGGGCATCTCTCATATTTATTGATCAAATGGTTGTTAACGACAATAAAATTCTGTATAGGGGAGTCAATGCTCAATGCACAATCATTATTCCACCCCAAGCCTAATTTTTGTCAGTCTCCAATCTTCTGAGGCATAACAAACAAGTTCTTACATGGAGAACAAATTCTTACATAATGAATAAGTTACATAGTGAACAGTACAAGGGCAGTCATCACAGAAACTTTCGGTTTTGCTCATGCATTATGAACTATAAACAGTCAGTTCAAATTGATTTCATTTTTATATTCAAATTTTTAATCCAATGGAATATATTTTGGGGTTTGATATGAGTGAGGGACCTGATGGTTACTCAGGTGGCTGAATATTAACTAAATCTATTAACTTTTATTTTCCAGAGTTTCTAGTCTGTTTCATGGATATGCTTCCTATTCCCATCCCAATATCAAAATGTTTAGATTGTTAATAATTTATAACATGTTTTAATATCTGGAAGGTTATCCATCCAGATTCTGGCTGCGAAATACATAAATTAATTTGTGAACAAACTAATATTTAAAATATTCATCCCTACCTTCCAGAAATGTGTCAAACATCTCCATTTATACAACTGCTTTCTTGTGTCTCCATTGCAACTTTATCATGTGCTTCACATGGGTTCTTCTATACATTTTCTATTAATACTCTCCCCATGTATGCCATGTTTGATTCTATACTGAATAGAATTCTCCATCACATTTACTGACTTTCTTATGGGCAGAGAGGTTGCACTGTGCACCTTCTGCACGTAGGCACTGTCGCTGCAACTTCCCCCATGCCCAGCACAGCTGGTCGCAAAGTCTTTGCTGAGTGGTCACCCCTGCAGGCCCCCAGGGCCATCACCACTAAGGGGCGCCAGCCCTTTCCTCCAGGATGCAGGGCCTCTCCAGTTTAGCTGCAACATACCACTTCTAGGCTCTGTCCTCTGCAGCCCTCCATACATTCCACGCCCTTTCCATCAGACGCAGCTTGTCCTGGAGCAGCTTCTCCCTGTGCTTCCCTAGTGTAGAAATGACATTCCCTCTTCTTCATCCATTCGATGCTACCTGCATTATCTGAACTCACTATCCCCTACTGGGTTTGCATCTCTTGGAGTAGCCCTTTTTTAGTCCACTTTACGGTACGAGTTATTGCCATGTCTGTGCCTTACCAGGTGCAGGCCCAGCCCACATCTAAGCTACCTGCCTCAGAGCACAGGGCTGCCCACCTGGCTGCAACAAATGTGTGCTGACAAACTAGGTGGAGGAAACTGGAAACATGCACATTGGGGATGGAGAAGCTGTTTGTCTCTGCTCACTCCTCATGCCAAAAGGAAGGAGTACTCCAGGAAGATAGGGAGGCCCACAGAGCCAAGGACAAAGGAGTGTCTGTGCTTTTTCAGAGTGGATGGGATGCAGGCCAGCACAGTGCTGTAGTCTTGGAATCTCCCCCAGATAAGGTCACGGGCTCCTCCCTCCCACAGGAAGGTGGGAGCCCGGCCCTGGAAACCGCGGCCCAGACACACTCAGGTGGAGGCCCAGGTTCTAAACCCTGGCCACAAGCAGACTCACCTGCAAGGCTTATCAAACACAAACTACGGTCCCACCCAGACCTCCCAAGTCAGCCTGTTAGGTGAGGCTAGGGCGGCCTCAGGGGTGCTAGCTAATACTTGGCCAAAGTAGAGCCCAGGTAAACACACCTCCCTCTCCTTGGGCTTCCTTGGATGAGGCAGTGTAGAGAGGCAAAGGAGAAGTAAACCAACATCAGACGAAGCCTAAAGGCAAGGCCCAGGGCAAGGAAGGCACTTGACATGTAGTATCTCATTTCCCAGCCCACCTGTACGAATTACTGCCCCTACTTACAACTGAGGAAACACACTCAGCCCCAAATGACCAGGCAGAGCCTAGGAATCAACATAGTACCCTATATTTGAGAAATCCAACCGGTCCAGCTTAGTTGAGACACTGAAGGTCCTGAAATTCCCAAGCATCTATCTCTCATGACGCACAAGTCCGGGGCGTCCAGGCACCTGGTCCTGCACCAGCAGAAACAGGGATGTCTGCCTCCACCAAGCAGGCTCTGGCCAAGGCATAGTCTTTCCACGGTCCCTGCCTTTCTTCCAGCCCTCTTCTGCACCCATGCATTGCTGTGTCAAGCCACCAACCTGCGCTTCCAGCCCTGGCTCATCCCCACTCTGTGATTCTGCTCAGGCATCCCGAGGTCAAGAGGGCCCTTGTCGCATGCCCAACCTGGGCCACATTACGACCTTCTTGGGCTCTAGTCACTTCTGCCTCATGGGCCCCTTGCCCACTAAAAAAAAAAAAAATTAAGTATTTTACAATTGCATCAGTATAAAGATGAATAATTATTATACATTAAAACATTTTCTTTAACTTAAGGTTTGTGTTTTCCTTCTGATTTTAAAAGAAACCAAAACATTGTTGTGAGCCCCTAAAACCATTACGGACCCTCAGCACTGTGCCTCCCATATGTACTGGGCCAGTCGGCCCTGCCCTGAGCCCCCAGAGCTCCCTGGACACTCCCTATGAGGACCCAGGGCCTCCAGGCCCCAAACCCCACACCCTGCCCTCGCCCATCACCTGCACTCCCCTGATGCTGATGTTAACCACCTCCGCTGCTTAGACTGGGGCCTCCACAAATGTATCTTGAAGGAACACTGAGCAGAATAAACAGAAATGAACTTCTACTAGTGAGGCTAGGATGAACTGATAGAGGTTTGTTTGAGAGACTTTTGCCCAGTTTTCTTATAGCTATATATTCCACACTCGAGTCAGCTCAACACCCAGTTATCTTTCACAGGGAATAAGAGGCCAAGGGCCTCAACAAGATTGGGCCTCCACAAGATTGGGCCTTTGAGGGAGAGACATGCCTGGAAGAGTCCCAGAGCCTTCTGTTAGGTCCAGGTGGACAAGAGAGGTCGGGGGTGCCTCACGGTCCCTATGTGACTAAGACAACCTGTGTATTTCCAATACAAAAGCTTGACTGGGCTCTGATGCTTCAAAGCCTTTGGAAGTAGTGAAGTGTCTTGGGATTACTTTTTTTTTTTTTTGAGAGGGCATCTCTCATATTTATTGATCAAATGGTTGTTAACAACAATAAAATTCTGTTTAGGTGACTCAATGCACAATCATTAATCAACCCCAAGCCTAATTCTCAACAGTCTCCAATCTTCTGAAGCATAATGAACAAGTTGGGATCACTTTTAATGTCTGGACACTAAGAAAAAATTAAATCTGGAATCATAAAAAACTAAGCCGTAATTACTAATTGAAATTATGATGTTATTTAGTCTGCTACAACTTTTAAATCTGTCTTCGTGTTTGGTTACCTATTTTAGACCCTATTCTCTTAACTCATATGGTTCTTTTAAAATTATTCTGTCTTGAAAAGAAAACACTTGGGAGTAGAACAGTACACTGTGTCTCACAGCTGGGGTGAAGCCTCATGCCACTACAGAAGCATCATGATCTGAGCACCCCCTGCTAGAACCAATTAAAATTGCAAAGAATATATAGAATATTTTTCTACATGTGTAGATATGATAATAAAATACAATGTCATCTATATGAGCATCAAAACTCATAGTGTCTTTTTTTGTGTGTGTGTGTATATATATATATTTTTTCCTTAGTGGAGGCTCATGAAAAATATAGTTATGACATATGACAGATTTCCCAAATTATCAGTGTTACAAAAGAACCCTTGTATTCAGAAAGAGCAGGAACTCTGGCTTCAGGAGAAAAAGACAGACTTTAAGAAACTAAACACCAAGTCCCCTGCTTAGGGGGACTTCAGGGGGGGAATTCCAGTTTGGTTGACAGTGAGAAGCTTACCCCACAATTTTGTACAAAAGGCTGTTATGTCCATCATCACAGCAAAGAACTGCTGTACTATCAACAGGCTATTCCAACAGAGGTGTTCACTGGGAACTGGGGAGAAAAGAGGAACAGATGTTGTCTGGGAAGGATCTGCTCCTTCAGCTAGTCGTGCTGGCACATGGCACTCAGTTCACTAAGGACAGCCCCGTGCAGCCAGAAAGGCTCAGGACACAGCCACCCTGGTGCCATCCGACCAGTGACCCGGTGCACATCAGCAGCCATCCCTGGTGGGAGCCATCCCCCACCTCCCTCTCTAGCCACCTAGGCCTCTCAGATGGGACGGGCTCATCACTCTCCCCTCCCTGAGCTTCCCTTCCCTCACCTCCAAGCAGGAGTGATCACTTCCACTCTGAAGGCTCTTCCAAGGACTAGTGGGTGACCCACTCCTCAAGCACCTAAGGGTGCCTGGAACGCAGCCACCCCGACCTCCCTCACCCACACCACAGGGCTGAGTCCCACGGTGGCAGCCAGCTGCCCTGGGCTCCTCCAGGAGGTGAGGAAGTCCTCGGCAGCCAGGGTGACTTCCCGCTTCCTCTGGGCCATGCACTTTACAGGCACCAGTGCCCCAGTTCATCCACACAACCACTGTCCAAAGTGTGTACTAGTTGCACCCCATGTTCAGATGAGGACGGGGGCCCTGCGTAGCCACACATTGGGAGGAAGGGAGGCTCAGGCTTTGCATCCAGAGCTCCTAGTCACATGTCCTTATTCTACTTTAACCAAGAATGTTTTAACCAAACAAAGGAGGGGTAAATGAGGCTTAGTTATAATAAAATGTCATTTCTAATTCACTCTTGTACACCGGTTACAACATACCTGCCATTTCCACATAAACTGCAGCCTCTGCTTCTCCCAGCAACCATGGGAGGCAGGTATCTCCATCTCCCAGTGTGCAAAGGAGGAGAGTGAGCCCAAGGCTGTGCCACGGTGACCCAGTCAGGGGCCCGCCGGGGTGTGCATCCAGGTCAGCCCAGCCCCCAGCCTGTGCCTGTCCGCCTGCCACAGCCACCTGGGACAGCCCCCTCCTCACCTTTCCTGCAAGAGCTGCTACAGGTGGGCAGAAGGGCAGGAGGGAAGGAGGTGGGCTCTGCAGGGACCTGACCCCGGGATAAGAAGCCTGTCCTGTGCCCCAGACCCCATGCACACCTGGGAAATAATTTTCCAAGAGTGTTCACCCCCATTAAGGCAAACCCCAGGTGGGCTATAAAGATACTTCCCAGCCATGTCCAAGTTAATAGTTCAAGACAGGCTGAAAACAGGTGACAAGGAAAGGTCACTGGGTTCAAATCCCTGCTCCACTGTGTACTGGTGATTAGGTAAGTCCCAGAACCTCTCTGGGCCTGTTCGCTCCTCTGTAAAATGGAGATAAAAACAGTGAGAGGTAGAGCGATCATGGCAGCACTTGGGGGTGTCAGCTAACTACTGCCAACAATAAAACCCACAACCACTGGCACTAGTATGAGCAGAAGGGTAGGGGCCTGAGTTGCACACTCAGAGAAACAGAGTCTGTTTTCCAGGAGAAATCCTCTCCTGAGAGAAACAGGGAGTGACCTCAGGTTCACAGTACTGCTACTCACCCGCTGGAGGACCCTGGCCAAGTTACTTTCCTTCTCTGGGCCTCAGTTTCCTTATTTATAAAGTACAGAGGGTGATTGTAAGATTAAATGAGATGACAAAGGTAAGATACTCAAAATAATGTTCAACAAGTAGTACATACAGTGATGGGCTCTGACATTATCGGCTTCCTGGGCTGGAAAGAGACTCTTCCGCTTGCACACATACTCACAGCTTCATTGTTTTAAAGCACAGGACTTGGGGCAGGTGGGGTGGGGGGCAGATTATGCAATAGTGAGGCTGGATCACCCAGTGTGTATACGCCACACACACACACATAAAATACAGAATCTCATTTCATATGGTTAGAAGAAAGAAAAATACCTGTGGCTGGTAAAGTAATTACTACAGTTTACTTCATAATATATGACCAATGTACACACCTTCAACATTAAAGAAAGGAAAAAAGCTGTTACATATAAATTAAGTCCTATTTTTAATTCACAGAAAGACAGGGTGGTAGAAATGCAAGGTGAATCATTTGGGAAATATCAAATCACTATTACTTTCTCTTTTTAAAAAAGATATGGGTTTCTTTGATGGGCCTTGCTAGATACACCATCTGCTGGGCCCTCCAAGGACTGGTCCCAGAGGCTGCCCTGTCCCACCTTGGGCTGACGGAACCTGGCTCCCACTACCCTCCTCACTTCCACCACCACCTCCAGAGCTTTGAGTTTAAAGAGCTTCAGGTTGTATTAAACAGTCCATCTCTGAAGGGGTAACATTTACTGGGAGGGGCAGAGGACAATCTGAAGGTCAGAAGAACATGCACCATCAGGCTGGTGGTGGACCCAGATGGCTGCTAAAGACAGACTTTCATGGAATCCCTCCTCAGCATTGCTTTCCTTGAACAGCTGAAAGTACAGTAATCCACTCAGAGGGGGGCCTGGAACTATACAAACACCTGATTTCATAGTAATTATGCACAAAAGCCTGTTTGAAGAGGCAACAAGAAATACGGTTCACAAATTGAATGCTGATCAATTATGGCTTATGAAAAAAAACTGGCTATT
This sequence comes from Manis pentadactyla, assembly GCF_030020395.1. NCBI lineage: Eukaryota > Metazoa > Chordata > Mammalia > Pholidota > Manidae > Manis > Manis pentadactyla. The sequence goes on along the minus strand of NC_080020.1, from coordinate 153,145,779 downwards.
AACTTAGTAACATGTCCTGCTTCCTACCCACGCCTGGTAACTGTGCACTGTTCAACATTAACGCAACTCCATGGGGAAAGGAGCAAAGAGAGAAAAGGAGTCCCCAATGTCAAGAGAAAATAACTAGACAGCCCACGCCCTTCTGGCTTTTCATATATATGGTCTGCATACCAGGCTGGGCTGCAGAAGCTAAGTGCATGAGGCTTCGCCTGCTTTGCTACTTAGCTAAAGCTCAGGCTGGGGAAGCTTCCAATCTGGTTTTTCTAAGAGCGAACAGGAAGGGGCTCAGCTCACGTCAGAAAGCTCTTAAGGAGAAGGGACTCAAATGAAAACTTTATCAGTGCACCAAAGCTTGGCCTTCCCTAGGTAGACAGTGACTGACCCTGGGAGACAGGAACCAGGCCCACCATATCCAAGGCTGAATTCTGTGCCTCTCGCCTCCACCCAGTGCAACTATAACATTAAAAGTGCAACATTCTAAAAAGATAAATAAAGGCTGAAATTCCACTCACTCTACCTGGCTTGTTCACTGCCTGCTGGGAGCTAGAAAGCCAAGGACCACTCCCAGCCTCCCTCCTGGCCAGGCTCCCCAAGTGGAACGGCTTCCTTCACGTCTTTGCTCACATGCACCACCACGAAGGCATCAGATGTCCCATGGGTGGTGCTGCAAGCCCAAGGGCCACATCCACAGCCTCACAGTGGGGATGCTGAGCAGCAGGTGGGACCCCACAGGGGGCAGGTCTGGGGTAGGAGACGACAGCCCTTGGCCAGCCAGCTCTGCAGTGTTGCTCTGAGGGTCACTCCTGCAGGTCTGGTCAAGGCCCAGGCTCCCAACAATTCCGTTAGGCCTGAATGTCCTGCACTAAATCCTCTTCTGCATGAACTAGGATGAATTCTGAGTAACACAGATGCTGAAGACACTGTTGGCCAAGATGCAGGAAATCTTCTAAAAAAAAAATTGTTGGTGTGAAAAAGAAATTATTTCAGGCAGGACATAGCAAAGGAGGAAGCTTGTACAGACACAGGAAAGCCACTTCCAAGATGGTACTTTGAAGGGACCAACCAGACAAATGTGCAAAGGAGCACAGACAGGGATGTTTGTCATTGTGCTGTCAGCTGAGTGGCAAAACGCTGAAAATGACTTAAGTAAACGTCCATCCAACGTCTATCACTGGGGCGAGTAAGCTGAGCCCCCACTCCCCACAATGCAGTCCCTCACTCCGCAGGAACTGATGCTGAGGGAGAGTGTCTAATGACACAGAAAAGAGGCTCAATGCACGACTAATTCTGAAAAGGCAGCCTGCAGAACAATATAGACATCGCCTCTTTCTATAAATAAATGCTGCTGTGCGTGCGTGTGGAGGTGTATATTGGCACAGCTCAGACAAAAGTTTGGAAGAAGGCTGTGTCCCCAAATGTTATTAAGAGCTTGCTCCTGTTCCGCCCTGGGGTGCTGGGTGGCAGAGACTGTCAGGCAGCGCCTGGCCTTGTGCCACATGAGGGAGCAGCCAAGGAGCAGCCCAACCGCGATGTGCCAAGTCACAAGTCCGCTCAGAGCCCCAGACGGCTGCAGGCCTGCTCCGTGCCAAGTTCCCTACCTTGCAGGCCTTCCCTGCTTGCTGGCCTGGCAGGAGCTGGTCTACCATGGCTCCTCCACCAGTTGGGGAGGCCCCTGGGATGCTCAAGGGCCCATGAAAAGTACCCAGTAACTTCAGTTCTAGGATGTGGTACCAGGGAAATAAGCCTTGCTTACCAGAACACCTCAACTCGAGCACCTGTCTTTGCTTACACAGGCACAGAAGGTAACAGGGTGACAATGGCCAAGCCTCCAAATGTGGGTGACTCAAATCTGCAAAATGTTTTGTGTTCATATATTAAGAGCCTGTTTTCACCCCAAGAGTGTCCTGGAAATGCTAACTCATGATGATTTAAAGATCTGATTTCCAATGGCGCACACAGCTGACACCCAGCAACCATCCAAACATACATGCCAATTCCTATAGAGATCATTCCAATACACAGAGAATGAATCACGAGGTGATGTGGTGTGGCCATGCAGTTCAGATATGGGGTCTGACCCGCCCTGAAGCCCCTCCTCCTCCTACTCCTTTGATTAGCAGAGTCGGCAGGCAGCTTCTAAGTCACAGAGGCTCCATGCAGAAAGGTCCCATAAAAAAGTTCTTGCTGCCACTCCTTGGGGAAAGTAGGAGAAAGAAAAGATGAATAATTAAGGTATTAAAGCAAGATGAAGGAATCTCAGGACCCGAAATTAATTATTAAACCCAGCATAGCAGGTGGACAGGGAGCCAGGGCTTCAGACCCGCTCAGCGCAGTGGACAGAACCCACAAGATCCAGGTCTGAGCCTATGTTGGGAACAAAGTGTGGCCCCACGCCCACCACCCCGGTCCCTGCCCTGCAGGCACAGATGCTGCACCCGGCCCCCTGAGCGGCAACCAGAAGGACCTGGGAGTTGGGAGCAGAGGGCACAAGGCTCAGAGAGGCTCATCCGGCACGCCTGAGGCGCGTCCTCCCTGGTCACTTCCTTCCTGAGGCGCCTGGAGCAGAAGCCATCCCTGAGCACACAGGACAGTAGCTGTCTGCGAAGCCGCAGTGGGTGTGAACAGCTGTGTCAGCCCACGCAGACCTACACCTGGTCCCTGAGGTCCCAGCCCCTCAGGCTCACCCACCCTCATGGGACAGCAGCTTCACAAAAATACACCCAGCCTGGACCCTGATTTTAAGAGACTAATTTAGTACTCTTCTGTAATGTATCTTTGTTATATTGTCTGGTAAGATTCAATTCTAAAGAAAAGACAGCAAAGGGCCTGGATGCCTCTTGTAAGATATGTTAACCATAGATAAATAGTACAGCGTGTGTTCAATAAACAGAGATAGAAAGGTGTGAAGGACCAAGAGAGGCACTAAATATACCCATGGCAGCTGGGCGGTAAATATTCATGATACGCTAAACTCTGGAAAGGTACTAAATATTTATGCTCTATTCATATGCATGAGACTAAATATATAAGCAGAACCTAATACCGGTGGTGATCCAGTCACCCACTGGTGACACCCATTCTGCTCCCCTAACCCAGGCTCACCAGGGCCACAGATGTGGCAAGGCAGAACTGTCCCTGCATCTGGCCAACAGAACAAACATGTGTGTCATCCAGCCCCGGTGGCCCTGCTGCTAGTGACTCCAGTCCTGTAACCACACACTGGTGGGGAACGCTGGCCCTGCAGAGAAACATGGGACACAGGGGCCAGGACTGCGGTGCTGAGGGCCTGCCACCTGCCGGTGCCCCCATCCCACCTGGTCACTTTCCCCTTTCTGACCCCTGGCTTCCCATCGTCTGTTTTAAATTGCCTCAGGGTGATTTCCCACTTGATATGTCCTAGCAGCTCTGCTCAGTGGCTTCTGTACAGCAGATTTGCTCATTTTCCTAAAATGCTATCAGGGCTCAGAGGCAGAAGGACCCTTTGTCACTGTAGGGTAGTTTATAAGGGGGTCCTAATTGGGAATTATATAAATGTCCCTCTGCCTTCTAAGAAAGACAATAGAAGAGTAATAGCTACAAATAATTCATGAAGCATTTTCTCTGCTGATACAGTACCCCAGTGATGTGTGTGTGTGTGTGTGTGTGTGTGTGAATCCCCACCCCCTATGTGCCCAAAGTCTCAGGGCTTGGAGGTGGCAGAGCTAAACCAGAGCCCTGCCTGCCTGCATTGGCTGGGCCACCTGCTTTAAGAAAGCAAAGCACCTGTGACATTTTCACGTCCCACATTCTGAGTGCAGTTTCTTGGGAAACTAGCACTCCACAGACAATGCCCTGTTGCCTCCCACAGACATGAGAATTCAGGAGCAGAAACCATGGAGAAATTGGAGTATGGGCCTCAGAGGTGAAGGCAAGTATTCTGGAAGTTCTCAAACTTCATGCCTTTAACCACTAGTCCCCCCCACAGGGCTAGGGGATGAGCAAATAAATAGCTTTCTACTCTTCACCTTTCAAAAGTACATTTTGTAATTTCTTTCCACAGATACCTTACTGGTAAGAAAAATATTTCAGAGCCCTTCCTACTAGGAATCTGTGCAGGAACAGGACGAGTGTCTGTGCGGCCAACCCTGGTGAGGAGGTGCCCCTTGCTGACTGCATGGCCATGCCTGCCCCATCACTTCTCGTCAGTTCACTGTTAAGTTTGCTGAGCACTCACATGGCATCTTCTAGTTTGGACCCAGTGAGCTCACAATACAGCAATGCACAGAAGTCTAAGAAAATTCCTCAGAATCGCAAATGGGTCTTAAGGATCATTTACCTGATCTAAAATTTTGAAATGATTTTCCAGATGCAGGTGCCTAAGAATAACAGGATTAGATGAAAATTCCTCTGATTTCCAGTCAGTTTGGGGAAAACACAAAGAATTTAGAACACTGACCATGCCTGTCGTCCTCCCTACAGATGACACCAACCAAGCCAGAGTTTGCAGGCACCTACACAACAAAAGGATAACCATGCACTGGGAAGAGCCAAGCCATGGGTGGGTCCTGAAAGGCCATTCCTAGGCAGGTATGTCTGTCTCTAGGCATTAAGGAAGTTCTCTTTCATCTCACGTCCATGGGGATAAGCCTTAATGTTACCTAACGTCCATGACCTCCAAGAAGACTTCCTTGACCACTTCACCTTCCATCCACTGAATGGGAACAAAACCCAGGGCCTAGTTGTACAGCCTTGGGTTCATAAAGGCTAATCTTCGTCTGCAAATAATTCCTAAGCCTCTGAAAAGTGACCATGACTTGGCCTTTTCTGTATTTCTCCTACTGCTTTTAGTAAATGCCCAACACATAGTAGATAATTCAGATGACAAAGAAGCAGCAGCATAAACAGAGGTGATTGTTCGGCAGACATTAATCCACATGATATTGGTTTACCAGAACTTCCAGGGGCTGAGCTCAGTAATGTGTGAGCAGAAAGCTATTTTGTTCTCCCCGTCCACCACCAAAGTTTCAAAGCTGCTCTCTCCTCATTTCCTCCCAGCCCCTGATGAGTATCTCCAGCAGGTCCTACAGCTTTTCCTGTCCTTTTCAGGTAATAAGAAGTTTGGCGCACATGACCCAGGTCAGCCGGACCAGAAAGATGGGGAAGAGAGAGGAAGGGAGCTTCTTGTCTGTTTTCCTCGCTTGCTCCCCCCGCCTCCACCCTCCCTCCCCCAGGTGCATCTGGTTTCTCCAGGGATGGGGAGCAGTTAATAGAAAAATATGTTCAAATTCCCTTTACACATCAAGAGCAGAGCTTGGAAGTTTGAGCCCAGAGCTTTATTCTAAGCCACAATGTACAGGAAAGAAGACCCAAGAAAGATTCTTGCCCCACAGCTCAAAGTAAAAAAGCTCTTCTGGTACTGGGACGAGGGGAACCTGGAGGGACCACCCCTGCCCCTTTGCACCCTGTCTGGAGAAGTGCTGGCGAACCCCTGAGATCTTGAGGGGGAAAGCATGGGGAGTTTTTGTCCTGCTTCCTGTTGGGGACACTGGGAGACTGCCCTGTACAGCAGCAATGGTGTCCTCACATTGCTCTGCACAACCTGGGCAAGTCCTGACGGCTCAATAGAGACCTACAGAGGACCCAGAGTGGGGGAAACGCAGGGCCAAATGCAGAAGCCAGGTCCCCAGCTGTGGCTCACCCCAGTGACACTGGCCGGACAACAACACTCCTGGAAAAAGGGAAAGGTCTCAGTGGTCATGGTGGGGAAACTCATCAGAGGACAGCAAGAAGACCAGATAGCCAGCAAAAGGCCACTTTCGTCCATACCTTGACATGACTAGTCTTCCCCAGGTGCCCAGAGACCACCTGGGCGAGAAAGAGGCTGAGAGACTGAGAGACTGACTCTCAAGGGACTAAACTGCATTATACTAGATAGTCACTGAGATAGTATCACCTGACTTAAGCTCAGAAAAATCACAGCCATGAACTGGGACCAAATATACCAAAAGAGAAGCAAAGTCATTTTCTTGGATAGCAAAATTAAGTTCACTTATAAAAAAACTGTGCACATCACAACTTGTGGCTGGTAACCTTCACCCTGCACAATCCACGCTGGGCAGGAAGCAGCTCTACTCTGATGGAAACGTTTTTGTAGGGTTTGGTCTCCATGCAACACAAGCGGAACTGATGAGTGTCTGTGCATGACAAGCCACAGGGCTAACCTCCAGAGGAAAAGCAAGTGGCTGCACGTGTGCCAAGGCAAATCCAGGCCCACCAAGCCATCATGGAAGACGTACCCTCCAGGAGAGCCAGGCACCTTCACACACATTCCCCATTTAGCCCCATCAGCGTCACTGTAAGCTGGCTGTCATTACTCCCATCTTGCTCAGTAGCAAACTACGACTCACCACGACTCCATGACTAGCTCAGAATGACCAAACTGAGTGGCAACACACACAGGACAGCCATCCTTTAGGATTAGCTAGATGCTGTGCTTTAACTGTGCAACATCCTTGGAGGGACCACTTTTCTAATTTTATAAGTGAGGAAGCTGATGCCAACAGAGCTTAAGGAACTTGCAGGCAAGCTAGAACTCAGGCAGGAGAGGCCCTTGCTCAAGCACAAATTTTAAGGGGGGGGGGACCAAAAATCTCTGTAAGATAAACGCTTCAATGCAGTATTTTAAAAACATCAAAATTAACACAAAACCCACTTTGTACAAAATATCACAATTTTAAATAAAGACAGGAAGGGTATTACCAATTTTTTCCTTTTGCCTCAGGCTCCAATATGGCTCAGCACAGCCCTGGGCCAGTGCCAGGAAACTAGCCTTTCTCCAGGGGCCCCAGGCACTACTGTCTTGTTTCTGCTCATAATTTTATAACCTCAAAGGGCTCTTAGGAGTGACCTCTACGCTCCATCATCTCAGGTGCGAGCCAGGGTGACTGAGCTCCAGGGAGAATACCAGGGGTCTACAGACATTCTATTCCACGGTCCTGTGCGGGTGTTATGTAAATGAAGGAAGCTTGCAGGCTTGAATAAGGGAGTAGGATATTTTAAGACATCAGCTTGGGAAGGTGTGGGATGGGCTCTAAAAGGATCACTCAGCTGCTTTTCTCCCATTTGATGGATTTCCTGGCTCAAAATTAAGTGTTCAGCAGTGACACGATGCCAGCTGTCTGCCTGTACCTACACAAGTCCAATTCAAACGGTGGCATTCCCTTTTACTTGCATTTCAAAAGCCAATTGTTAGCTCATTTGAGTAACTACTTATGCTCTGATCACTTGTTAACCTCATATCAAAGTCCTGCCTGATACCAAGCGTTTGTTCAACAAATATTTGTTTTTTTTTTAATTTTGAACATTTCTTAGATCCAACCCAGAATCTCTTTCTCATGGCTTGTACTCAAAGCCTAAATAAAACCTGTGTAACAAACCCTTACCTGAAGCATAAGGAAGACAGCTGATGAATTTGCCCACTATTTTCTCCTGCAACTGCCTTCAGAGACAGGCACAAATATTTTGTGTACTAACAGTTTAAACCCGGCAAGACCCTCTGCCCTCGTATTTCCTTCAAGCGTTAACCTGCTAGGCTGTGCCTCACAATTCAAACTTAAGTCCAGCAAAGTGAGCAAAGGGAAACTTTGGGCTCCAGCTTGAGCTCATTGGCTCCTGTCGCCCCCGGGGCCCGCGCTGCCCCCCAGGGCGGCCGCGGGGACAGCACCCCTCCTTGGGCCGAGGGGCACCTGGCTGCGTGGGCCCTCGCCACCCACACCTGGCCCGACGTCCCGGCTCGACTCGCGGTCGGCGCCCTGCCCGGCCCCCCGCGCCCCCGGTTTGCGGCCCGCGCACGCCCTGCGGCCAGCCCACCTCCACCGCCCCCAGTACCTGGCCCCGGAGCGCGGACCGGCTGGCGAAGCGCGGGAAGGGCACCGGCCTCGGTGCGGCGGCGGGGACGGCTCCCGCCCTGGCTGCGCGCCCGGCGGCCCCCGCCGGAAAGGCTCGTGCGCCGGCGTGGGAACGCTGCGGCCCGCGGGGCGGCGCAGCAGGTGGCCGCCTGCCTCACCACGGCCGGGGCGGCAGCCGGACACCGGGACGCGGGCACGACCTCCGGCGGCCGGCGCCTGCCCTGCCTCGGCGCGCGCTCCCAGCCCGGGCGCGCCGGCTCGCTGGGCTCCTTGCTCGGCGGGGGCGGACACGCTGCGCTGCGCTCCGCTCGCCCGCGGCCGCCGCGTGCACCTCCCCCGCGGCGCGGCGCTCCCGCTGCCGCCGCCGCCGCCGCCCGGCCGAGTCGGGGCGCAGAGCTCGCGGGGGAGGGCGCCGGCGGGCGGGGGAGGCGGTGCGGCCAGCGGTCCCCGCGCGCCCGGGGGGCCTTCCCTCCCCGGCTGCTCCCGCCGCTCTGCGGCGGCGCCGTCGGGTCTCCCGGCGTGGCCGCCCTACCTCGCCGGCGGGGCGGCGTCCAACTGAGACCCCGTAGGGCCCGGAGGCCGATGCGCCCGCCGTCCCGCGCACCTGCGCGGCCTCGCGGAGAGGGATTCGGCCCGACTCCGGCCTCCACCGCCTAGGTCGCCTCGCGAAGCCGGCAGCCCGCGGGCCCGTGCTGGAGGGAGTGGGCGCGGTGGGTGGGAGTGTGTATTTAGATAAAAGTAAAAGTTGATTTTTATAACCGTGTGGGTCCGGAGCGGCACCAGGCTAATTAGGGAAGCTGCCGCCCTGTCTTGAGGTGAATCATTGTTGTGACACAGTGTGGGAAGAAGGGCTGCTGACGGCTTCTCAGCCTCGCTGGCTCCCCTTTTCTTTTACAGACGGGCCGGCCCGCTTACGGAGGCCGCCTTAGGAAACGTGCTGGCCTCGGGTGGCGGCTCAGCTGGAAGCCTCGGTCTGGCCCAGGCCGGACCCCTCGGCCCACCCATGCTCCACTAGCGGGAGCCTTCCGCGCGGGCAGGGACAGCGAACGCGAACTGTGTCCCCGCAGAGAAGCTTGGCCACGACGGCTTATGCGCCAGAAGCTTCCATGCCCAGCCAGAGAGCTGGTGCTAACGCCGAGGGAACACTCGAGCGTCACCTGAAGTCTGCATTCTCAGCCCTGTCAGCACCCTTATGCGGGGAACAGCCGGACCTGTGCCACAGCCTAGGGTAGCGGAACGGTGACTTTCCCACCGAGACGCTGAGGACCGGAGAAGCCCAGGTTTGCACCACTATCCGCAGCGGAGCCAAGGAGAAGCCCGGAGGGGGCTGTCTCCACTTCACCATTAAAACGGGATCGAAATCCCAAATAGAAGAATCGGAATCAAGGAAAAGAGGCTAAAGACAGATCCCATTTACTTGAGCATGTAAAGAGAAGTTCCCTTTTTAAATGTTTTATGTAATCTCTTTGGCACAAGCTATTCCTTAAAAGCCCCTTTTGATGGTTAAGTGCTTTAAATTCCCTATGTGAAAGGAATAAAAATACAGCATGAATCAGTCTACAGCTCCCCTCCTCCCAGTCTGCATTCACATATTAACATGGACAGGTGACTCATGACAATCAGGGACAATAGCTTTGTTGGATGTGGGTGTTTGGTTTTCTTTCTCAACATCTTAAAACTAAACTGAACAACTGCAAACAAATCTACACCTGCTCTCTCCCACCTTGACCCTCTGCTTGCAGTTAGTCAAAATCACATTTATTTTTCGTTGTAACTACTAAATATTTATTGACTACAAAAATCACCTTTCTGCCCCAGAATTTCATTTGTTTACAGAGTATCTGAAGCCTCTGGCTTTATTTGTGTGTGCTGTGGGTGGCTTTTGAAGTTCCTGGAGGTTTTGAGAGGACAAAGATCTTGGTGATTAGCTGAGGCCAGAAAGAACATGGTGTCAACAACCAAAATAGAAAGTGGTGGGGAACTTTGTGAATACCAGAAAAATGGGAAAAAACGTTGAAATGAAGAATGCCCCTTCCCCCACCCCCAATCTGTTCCACTTTCCTGCTGAGAACTCTGGTCCCCAAGGCCCTGCTGTGTGGCCTTCAAGGCTGCTCTTTCCCTCTGTCATGCCTCTTGGACCAAACCTTGAAGCCAGGTTGAGAAAAAGCTGACATGTTAGTAAGGCTTTCCTAAGGTTCAAAAGAAACACAGATCCCAGGTAGAGTTTCTGGAAGCACGCACAGACAACCATAAAACTAAGAGCATGTGGTTGTTTTTTCCCTGGGGCTCCAGACAATCCCTCTCAGCTGGCCCTGAACACCCTGTTCCAGGGAAGGAGAACCTCACTGATAAGGCAAGAGAAAGAAGCCTGTGTTAATTCCAAATATATCGCACCTCATCTGGGAACACATTTCTATCAGATGCTAGGCACTGTTCTACGTTATTTACAATTAGTTTCTTATTTAAATCATTCAGTCCCTAGCAGAACCCTGAGCTAAGTCCTGCCATCACCCCCATTTTACAGGCGAGGTACTGCTATCATCTCCATGTTGCAGATGAGCAGACTCACGCAAGGAAATGTCATGCAGGAATTAAGGTGGCAGATCCAGGATTTGAACCCACAATGTGTACTCTCAGCACCAAACAGGCTGCCTTTCTAAAAATAGCATCGAATTCTGCAAACTGGAAACTGCCTTTCAGTTAAAAAAAAAAAAAAGGAGGAGGGGGAGAGAATTAGTTCCTCCCACACTCAGGAAAAGGTATCCTTTGGGATATCAGAAAGCAAGAGTATTTAAGTCGAGTCTCCACCCTCCTGAATCTCCATTTTGTCAAACTAGAGGGCTGTCACTATCTGGGTGAAGAGGGTTTCACCAAAGGCGACAGGCTTGCCAACCCAGGCTAGTACCTGGGAGACCATATTCCTCAGGATGGTGCTTCACCCCAGGATTCGGCTCCTGGGTCTTCATAAGACACTCAATCTACCTGTCTTCCCTTGGGTTCCAAAAATACAGACCCCATAAGCCCAGGAATCCCTATCTGGGTTGAGAATTGGAGCCAAGGACCAGCAAGGAACCAAGTAAGAAAAAAGCATGCCATTCTTCCCATGGCAACAGGCGTTGCCCAGGTAAGCCTTGGTGACAGAGGTCAAACTGAGCTCCCTCATGGTCAGAGGCCCCACGAACCCTACTTCTGAGGGACTCTCTCTGCCGGCAGCTGTCCAGCAGTACCAGATCCCAGCCACTGTCCCTCCCACCCCCCTCCAATAATGGACCATGTCATTTCCATCTGTCAAATTCCCTGCTTGGATACTGTGCAGTTATGAGAAAATCCAAACCCCTTCATCGGGCCTGATCTACTCCTTGCCCATCTCTTGAGCACCCTTTCAATGCCACCATCTGCTCAGTTCACTCCAGCCAAACTGGCCTTCTTCTGGTTCTTTCCTGCCTTGGGGTCCTTGCCAGAGCAGCCCCCTGACCTGGGATGCTTTACTCTTGCCCTTCTTACTGGCAGCTTCACCCAGCTAACTCCCTCTCATTCTTCAGGTTTTAGTTTAAATGTCACTTCCCGTGATCTTTTTTCCTGACCCGTATTTCCTACTTGCACCTACTCTTTTCTTTAGAGTACATGTCAATGCTTTGTAATGGTTTATTTTTGGTTTCACACTGTCTTCCCCACTGGAGCACGACTCCAAGAGAGCAGAGTCTGTATCTGTTTAGAGCATTATCGTTGTGTATACAGCACCTAGCAAAGTGCTGGTCCATCGTGGTTGCTCGGTACATATTAATCCATGAACTCCCACCATACCCTGTCATGACCCTGAATTGTTTTACCTCAAATGTACTAAATGCAGTACCCACTCTCTGTTCCCAACTCTTTTCCAGCCTGGGATTGTTCCGTGTTTCCCAGACTTCTGCCTTTTCTCCTCCCAGGGACCCTCTGCTCTTTGACTGCTCTCTTGTCTCTGGAGTCATCCCTCCCCGCCTGCCCAGTGCCCTCATGTATGGTCCAACTGCTGTGCCTTCTGGGTTCAAAACCTAACCCCACACCAGGCTCCTCTGTTCCTTCAGCCAGGCCTTTCTGTGCTGCCATGGAATGTGTAGACTAAAGCCACAAATGTTTATAGTCTCCGACCTCACTTAGGGCTTCATAGTTTTAGACAGTCTCTGAAAAACACATACAGAAAAGAAAAAAGACAGACAGAGCACCAACAACTGCAGCCCTGCTGTTACCATTTTACTGTTTTTCCTTCCAGTTTTTTGTTCATAAGAAAGGCATCAGAGGTAGCCTGTAAACTCAAATGTCTTCTACATAGTTGAGATGAAGCCAAATTTACCATTTTGCATCCTGATTTTTTTCAACTCCATCATAACACAAGTACCTTCCCATGTGATAACCATGTCTCCACAAATACCAATTCTAATAACTGGCTAATATGTAGATATGCCATAATTCATTTGACCATTTCTCTACTGCATTGTTTCCAATTTAAAGGTATTGTACAAACTTCTTTGACAAAATCTGTGTACATCATTTGTCTGCATTTGTCATTATATCCTTAGGAGAGACCCGGAAGAGGGATTCCTGAGTCAGTGGATGTGGGTCTAGGGCCTGACTGAAGCAAAGGGTATCTGAAGGCCTTCAAGGCTATAAGGCCTGAACTACACAATTGGGCAATACTTCCGTTTGTCCCTGGCAGCTTCATCTTCCACCCCACCAGCAACTAGCCCTAACGGCTCGCATCCACCCTATGTCCCCAGTCTCCTTTGAATGAATGAACAAATGCTTTTGCTTCCTTCTTCAGAGAAAATTAAAGATATCAGGAATGAACACTCTCAGTGCCCTGCACTGATCTCCTAGACATAAGGTGGAACCTCCCTGTCTCTCAAAGTTTAGATAATATTGGCTTGTATCATCTTCCTCCAAGATTATAACCTATCATGATGTAAATATGATCATGATACCTATCATTTATTGAGTACCTATTATACATAATACTATACTAGTCATTTTCATAGAGTCCCTTTTGAACTTCTGTAAGGGAGCTTTACGTAAAGTCCAGAAATGTTGTGCAATGGGCCCAAGATCACACTGAGACTGTCAGGCCCCATATACAACTTCAAAGCTCTTGACATCTGCATGGTCTTTCTAAGGATTTTCTACCTACGGGAGTGAATCTTTCCAGATTTGAAAGGAAGTACATGATAACTCCATTTTTCACTTGAGTTTGGAAATATGGTCTGGGGATTATGGATTCTTGTCTACATCATTTGATACCAATGCTTTGTTCTAGTTCTAAAAAATCCTATTAACATTTAGGCAGGCATTGAGTATGTTTTCTTTCTCTTACTTCCTATTCCTACTTCCTTGCCTTGTATTTACATGGCATCATCTGCCACCACACATCCAGGCAGTCACATCTTCATCCATGCAATCAAGCAGTGCATGCCTTTTAGTTCCAACTGGTGATCGACTATTTTCAGCATAATCACGACAGCCTTGAGGCTCCCCCCATTGAGGCCACACCTCTATTCGGTGGTTCTGAATGTTTTCTCATAAATCTTCACAACATTTTTTGGTGCAATAGATGGAAAAAACAAATGAGTTTATGTTCAGAACAAGTTCAGGTGATTCTTTATTTTTCCTTGTGGAATGTTTATCCTTAGATACTTTGGGGCCAGTTTGTTGATCTGTAGGGAGGTATTTCAGTTTTAGTTAGGTAGAAATACCTGATTATTCTGGCTTAGTGTTGGCTGGGGCTGTGAAGTTACAATTCTGTTAGAAAAATTTATCATGGATGATAAGCTTCATAAAATCTTACTGTTTCAGGATGGGCTAAATCATGATAGTGGTTTTGTTGTTTGTGGGGATTGGTTTGGCTTTTGTTTTCTGAGGTATGGCTGACCTGAAGAACACACATCTGAAGTGCTTAGCTTGAAGTTTTAGTTGCATGTCATTAGTCCCATGCAACCACCATCTGCATTAAGATATAGGACATTCCTAGCACCTCAGGAAGCCTCCTCATGCCCTTTGGCCATCAGTGTGCATGCCCAAGCCAGCTGCTATTCCATATTCTATCATCATGGGTTAGTGGCCTGTATAGTTAAGTGTCATAAATAGGCACATATACAGATGATATATAGATGATACAGTATCCCTTCTTTTGCATCTGAATTGCTATTCAACATTATATCTGTGAGAGTCATATGTGCCATGTTTATCATTTCATTCCTTTTATTGCTGTGTAGTATTCCATGGGGTGGTTTACCCATTCTTCTCTTCTTGGACATTTGGATTGTTTCCAAGCTTGGGCTATTACAATAAATCTGCTATGAACATTTTTACACATGTTTTTCAGTGGGCATAAGCACTCAGTTTTGCGGGGTTTTACCCAGGCGTGGAATCCTGGGTCACAGGGCATATGTATGCTTATGCACATTTCTGGTAGTGGCTGGACCAGTTTACATTTACATTAATGTAAACATTTCAGGAGCTTCATATTCTTGTATATGTGGTATTGACAGTCTTTTTAATTTTAGTCATTCTGATGGGTATTGTAGTGGTATCTCACTGTGGTTTAATTTTCATTTCTCTGATACCTAATGATAAGAATCTTTTCATTGGTTATTTTGATGTCCTCTTTTATAAAGTGTTTTTCAAGTCCTTTGATCCACTATTGGGCTTTTACTTATATATTGGTAGGAACTCTTTTATATATTCTAGATATAATTCCTGTATTGGAAATATATGTTTATTTATATATATATATGTGTGTGTGTGTGTGTATAGGTATACATATATGTGTGTACATGTATGTGTGTATATGTGTGCATGTGTGTGTACATATATATATAGAGAGAAAGATCACACAAATATCTTCTAACCTTTTCAGCATCAACCTCCTCTGTTCCTACATTCAAGCCTTAACATGCTGTCCAAAAAAATCACAGAACCTTGCAGACTAAAACCACAAAAATTTATAGTCTTCAACTTCATTGAGCCTTAGTACCTTTAGACAGTCTCTGAAAAATTGGGACAATACATAAAAGAAAAATGAAAGAATGATCACCAATAATTCCAGCCCTAGAGAAATTACTGTTGCCATTTTATTGTTTTTCCTTCCAGTTTTTCTTTTATAAATATGGCATCAGAGTTAGCCTGCAAACTCAAATGTCTTCTCCATAGTTGAGATGAAGCCAAGTACACCATTTTGTGTCCTGATTTCTTTTCAACTACATTAGAACATTATAGTCTTCCCACGTGATAACCAAGTCTCCATATCAATTTTCATAACTGGCTAATACGTAGATCTACCATAATTTATTTTACCATTTCTCTACTGCATTGTTTACAGTTTGAAGGTATTATATAAAATTCCTTGGCAAATATCCGTGTACATCATTTGTCTGCAGGTATAATCATATCCTTAGGAGAGACTCAGAAGGATTCCTGAGTCAGCGTGTGGGGATGAAGGTTCTAAAGCTCTAAAGCCTGCTGGCGTGACTGGACAGTACTTCCGATCGCCCCCAGGCAGCTTGTCTCCCGCTGCCCAGCAGCTCGCCCTAACTGCTCTCATGCACTGTGTTCCTTTTTATCCTCTTTGGCTGGTTTAGTGATCTGTAGGAAGGAAGGTATTTCAGGTCTGGGATCTGACAGATTACTTTGGAACAAGGTCCATAACAATCCACATTTTGTGTTTATACAGAATAATATTTTGATTAAGAGAAATGAGAACTTAAATTATGTTTATAAAGAAAAAGTCTAAACCACCACTTCAAAAGCAAGCATGTATCTGATATAGATGCTGGCCCACATAGCTCCTTTTGCAAATGTGGCTTTAAACCAGCTCATCTTTTAAAAGTCTTTACACGGACTGATTTAGAAGCAAGGAGAACAAATGTGGGAGTATAAATGTAAGGCACTGAAGCAGAGTGACGATCTCTGCCAGTGAACATGCTGCTGTGTCTCTGAGCACCCAGGGCAGTTCTCGGTTTTCATTTACATGAAGCTGCCTGAAGAAAAAGCTCGTCTTGCCTCCCCAGCATGATGTGCTATGTGACTGGAATCCAAATTTGGAAGCTTAGATCTGTCCAGGATCTTAGACATCTCGTTCAGCCTCATATTACGGGGGCCACCCTGGGTGACAGGCCCGGGGGTACGCTCTGACGGCTCTGCCCTCACACCTGCCCCGAAGGAGGCTGTGTCCCAGGACCTGACCGCCTCCCCTTCATTCTGTAGCTTCCCGAGTCTGGGGCAACCACCAGCACAATTTTAACAGAAAACTTATCTTCTTAGTAGAACAAATTAGCCATGGTTCTATTCATTTGATAGGAATGCGACATCTTATTTATTTGATAGATTATAAGTAAAAAAATAAAGTGTAAATGAGGAACAAATATAAATAAGGCACAAATAAATATAAACAAATTAAAGTATAAATAAGCAAATATAAAAAAGGAAATGCAGGGGTTTTGAAATCACAGAAAGGATTTACAGTTGTCCCTCTTTGGGCAGTTCCTTTTTTGTGACTGAGTTATGAACAAAATTATATTCATAGGGCCGTTGTTTGGTACCCGGAACACACACTTCCTTCTGAAACAGCCAGAGCAGCTCATCCTTGTCTGTCAGTGAAGGGCCTGACATTGAGGTGAAAGAACTAAGTGACTGTTTCTATAGCAAATGCTAACACTAAAAATAGTGTTTGCAGTGAAAGGCAGCTGAGAATAATTTCTTCATTGTTTCCATGGAAAAAGAGGGACGTGGGAATGAGGTAGCCACTGAATGTCCCTATGAGGACTTAGGTAGACCTGGAGACATCCTTAAAGGAAATGGGGAGGCATCTGCTGACATAACTCTGAACAACTGTTAATCGATTCACTGCCATCTCTATGACCTCTTCCATTCTAAATGTCTGTGAGTCTGATTTACTTCATGTATATATGGAAGTTTCTATTGCTTGGCCTTTTATATTTAGTTGCCTATTGCCTGATCTATGTTGATTCTATACAAAATTGGATAGGGGATACTGACCCTCCATGAAGCTGTGATTTAAGTGAAGCTTGTCTTTAGTGCACTTAGCATCTTCCTGCACCTCAGAGACCTATTGTGCAGATGCCCTAGACCCACCTTCTTCAGGCAAAAGCCAATTTTATCTCCCCATCCCCACCCTCATTCAAAGGCACTCCTTAAATGAACCTCAGCTAATAAGCCAACATGCTAGTAAACCAAAACCTTCAAAGATGAAATGGTAAGTATTGACTTACTATTTTCCTGCCTCTATCCCCATTTAATTTAATAAAAACATGTGTAGTTTCTTTTTAAATCCCAAAGAAAAAGCCCTAGAAAATGCATGCCCATTGGTAAAAAGAACAGTACAGGGCATGGATCTTAGACATCTTGCTCTTCTAAATCCCTTGTTATTTCTACAGTCTTCACAGCATCTTCACCAGGAGTTTCATCTCAGGAAACCACTGTCTTTGCTCATCCATGAGAAGCAGCTTCTCATCTGTTCAAGTTTCATGTAGCAGTTCCTCATTCACATGGCATGGATGCTGGGGTGTGGGTCTTTGGGAAACTCCCACGGCCACCCCAAGTCCAATCTGCTTTTCCGTGGGCCAGTCACACAGCAGGCTTTGGTGACAGACACAAGTTCCTACTTGATACTCACAATGCACTTATAAATATCTCCATTTCAGGAATTAGGAAACTCAGAGGGAGCTTGCCAAAGTTCATATAGCTAGTGAGTAGGGAAGCCAGAATACAAGCCCAAATTGGGGTGATCCCAAAGCATTTAGTATGGGGCCTTAATATGCATACATTCAAAGAAAGGTTGCATCTCCTCCCCTCCATTATGAAGAATTTGGAGAAATTCTGATAGTTGGATTAAAATAATTTGGTGGTACTGAACTCAAATGTTTGGTAGAAATTAAATGTCTTTCTTTTCAGCCTCTGGGATATAACATTAAAAACAGTCAGCTGAGTGGGCTTCATATATCAAAGCCTGGGGTTGCCTGAAAGCTTAGGGATGCCCTCTCTTTGTCTCCCATGACATTTCTTCCCCCTGTGGCCTGAGAATAGGTTTAGCTAAATTAACACATTCCTGCTCAGTCAGATACAAATGGGCTGTAGCTGGGAGAAGGCCTCCGATCAATGTCATTAGTGAGCCTTTGTGAATGCTCCAAAACTGCTCCACGCTAAGAAAACCTTTGAGTGACTCCCCCCATGTATCTGGGCAGAGTCAATTGAAACCTTCTAAAGGATTCAGCATTCTAGATGCCATTACAAGCATTCATGATTCACGGGAAGAGGGCAAGATAGCAATAGTAAAAGAAGTTTGGAAGAAGTTGGTTCCAATCCTCTCAGTGACTTTGAGGGGCTCAAGATCTCAGCAGAAGAATAACTGCAGGTGTGACAGAAATAACAAGAGAACTAGAATTAGACGTGGAGCCTGAAGCCGTGACCGAACTGCTATATGAAACTTGAACAGATGTTCTCATTCTGCTTCTCATGAATGAGCTAAGACAGTGGTTTCCTGAGATGGAAACTCCTGGTGAAGATGCTGTGAAGACTGTAGAAATAACAAGGGATTTAGAATATTATATACATTTAATTGGTAAGGCAGCCTCAGGGTTTGAGAGGATTGACTCCAATTTTGAAAGAGGTTCTACTATGGGTAAAATGCTATCAGACAGCATCATGTACTACAGAGAAATCGTTCATAAGGGGAAGACTCAGTCAATGCAGTGAACGTCATCACCTTATTTTAGGAAGTTGCCATAGCCACCCCTGCCCTGGTCAGTCAGCAGCCATTAACATGGAGGCAAGACCCTCCTCCAGCTAAAAGATAATGACTCACTGAAAGTGCAGTTGATGGTTAGAATTTTTATCAATAAAGTATTTTTAATCAAGATATAGGCATTGTTTTTTTAGACAGTGCTATGCAAAGTTAATAGACTATGGTCTATATGACAAACATCACTTTTATATGCACTGGGAAACAATAAAATTCATTTGACTTTATTGCAATGGTCTGGCACTGAACGTGAGTATTTCTGAGATGTGCCTGTAATTAAAACAATGATGTGTTTGCCAGATTTTAGAAAAATAAACCAGTGTAGTAGTATAGAGAGCCTGAAAGCAAAGCCACACATACTTGGACTATTGATAGGACAAGAGAGTAATGCATACCAATGGGGAACAGGTAGTCTTTTCAGTAATGGATGCTTGGTTAATTGGAAATCTTTAATGGAATTAAATAAAAACTCCTACTTCAACCATACACAAAAATCAACTCCAGATGGACTGTAGTTCTAAAATTAACAAGAAAAACAAAAAAGTTAATTGAAGATCACTTGGACCCTAAAGTAGTGAAAATATCTTAAACTGGACAGAAAAAAAATGCATATTCATAAAGAAAATCATTGGTAAATTGGACATTACCCAAATCAAGAACTTGTTTATTAAAGACACTATGAAATGAGTGAAAAAGCAAGCCTCTGTAGAAGGTTTTTGGGCTTGGACATAGAATATATAAAGAACTATAAATTAATAAGACAGAAAACTAGCTCAAAGACTGGAATAGGAACTCACAACAAATGGGAAATAAACATGTGAAAAGGTGTTCAACCACATTAAGTCATTAGGGAAATGCAAATGCTGGCCACAGTGAGACTCCATTTTACACCTGCCACCACGGCAAAAAATAAAGATTGACAATATCAAACTTGTGCAGCACTGTGAACTCCCATAGACTGCCTGGTGGGTGTAAACTAGTGCAATTACTTAAGAAAATAATTTGGCAATGTTTACTAAGGTGGACATATGCATACATTTTAACCTAGCAATCCCACTTCCAGATGTATTATGTGCTCTAAGAGACAGCCACATCAGTGTTCAGAGTGGCATCATTTTAAAAGCCCAAGTCAAGAACAACCCAAATGTCCATTACTGGAAGAATGAATGAATTGTGTCATGTTTGTACAATGGAATAACACACACAGATGAAAATGAACACACTGAAACTGTAGGTACATTTAGTAACATGGGTACATTTCTGAAACAAAATATTGAGTGGAAAAAACAGAAAAAAAAGAATGCACACTGGTTACGCTTATAAAAGTCTCCAAAGGGGCAAAACTAAATTTTAAGTCTTAGAAATGACACTGTTATTTGGGAGAGACAGGAACAGTGAGATGCAGCACCAAGGACCCTGCTGGGATTCTTGGGCTCCGTACCTGCCCAGGGAGTGGTTCTGTGGGTATCTGTGATAATTCATTGTGTTCACTCAATGTTTGTATTGTATACTCTTCTGTATGGTTATAATGCTTTGTAAAAATTGCATTCTATGCAGTATTGCTATGGTTTTATTATTTATTATTAGAGTTTTCTGATAATAAAGTTTAGAAAATTGGGATCATATACTTCCGTCATCCCTGTAGGTGACTCTTTCTAGCCTTTCTCAGTGTGTCTGGCCTACAAGGTGCCGGGTCTATGACCTTGTGACATCATGGTCACAAAGACACTGTTGACCAGAAAAAGAAAAACTCCTGCTTCCCATTGTATATTCCAGAGATGGCTGCTTTATTTTGCCTCAGAGAGCTCCACAACAAGGAGCAACAGGGCCAAGAGAGAATGGCACAGAGAAGCACCCAGCACACTCTGCCCTATCTGCTTTGATGATCTGTGGGAAGTCCTCAAATAGTTGATTCTTATTCATTCTTTCCCATGAAGAATTAACCTGTGTAAATCTGCCACTCACTGCTATAAAGGGAGATACTATTCTATTGTTTCATGTGGAATTACCCACTTATCCTAGTGAAGGTGTTCATTTCAAAAGGTCTGAAAGCTAACTTAACCGCTGGATGAAGGCTTGGTGGAAACCTGAAGTCATTTATCTTTTGATCTACTTGCTGAAAATCCTTGCCTCTGAACACTTCTCAAATAACCAAACTTCACAAATGACTTGGGTTTGTAGAAAAGCAGGAGGATTTGAAAGATGTTACAGTGGGGGCTGTAACAGTCAAATGTAGATCAGTTATACCATAGCCATTATTCAGTCAAGGTACAGAATTAGAAGAATATGTTTTTCTTTCTTCCAGAGCAAGTATAATGTTCTGAACAGAAATACAGTTTAGAATTTTTAATGCATGGAAAATTTTTGCAATAGGAAATTTAAGGTTGTGGAGTTATGTGGGCAAATAAAATATAAATATACATTTACATGAGTTTATACATTAACCCAGAACTTTCAATTTCCTACTGTAAAAAGTTTTCACCAGTCTGTGTAGTTGTGGATAAAATGAGAGCTCCTGTGGCCAGGATTCTCACCTGGCCCTGGTTGACTAGCTCACTGCACCTGTGGGCAATACATGACTGTTGACTATGTAAAGAGTTCTGCCAGTGCTCTGGGCATGACACGGTGGCAGGGCTGCAAGGCTGCAGGAGAGCAGAGCAGAGGCTGGAGTGGTGGCAGCACCGAGGACAGAGGCCCAGAGGACGGCTGTGTGGGACAACTGTGCAGAGAGGCCCAGAGAACAGCTGTGTGGACAGAGGGGCCCAGAGGCAGAGACTGGCTTGCTGCATGCAGACTCGCTCTGAGTGAATGGGATTCTAGTGACTGACCTGCCACCTGGAAATAAAGTTGGGTATAACCTTTACACCCTGAGAACATTTTGCTGTCATTTTCTTTGGTCACACTGAATCAATAGCGAACTTGCCCGGGGCTGAAACCCATTGGCAAGACAGTAATTGTTACTAAGAGTTTTTTCTTTTTTTAAGAATTCAACATAGCCTTCCTCTATTAGCAGTAATCAAGTCCCTGTATTACTGCCTACAAAACCAGGATGAACTGTCCTCGTCCAAATAGAAATCAAGGAACTTGTTTTCACAATGGTCAAAGGGACTTGTTTCACCCTGGGTTAAGCAATTATTGAATTTTACAACCCCCAGCTGCTAAGGAAAAGTTGTTAAATTGTTTTTTCCTGTGACCATCTTCAGCTCTGCCTTTAAACTCACTTTTGCAAAGACCCACTATGGGCTTTTTCTGAAGAAATGTTTATATAAATCTTTACAAAGACTTATTAAAGCTATGTTTTGCTTAGAAATTTTTAGAAGGTGTAGAGAAGTGGGCCATGTTTCAAAAATGTAATTTCAATTGAAGAGAATGCCCAGTAGAGCAGTCTATATTGTCAATGGATAGGCATGCATGTTACCAGCCATTTTGCAGATGTATGGGAAACATGTTAAGACTGGGATTGGCTGCACTGAAATACAATTTCAGTGAGTTTTTGGAGTTACAAAAAAGTACTGAAGCAAATCTTTTGCCCTGATGAATGTAAAAAATAGGTTTCACTCACGAGTTCATTCAACAAATATTGATTGAACATCTGTTGTATAAGAGTCACTGGTGCCTGAGGATGAATTGGTGAAAAATGTTGCAACAGTCCAGTGAAAAAAAATAGGAAGAACTATAGGAAAGTAAATACCCTCACAAGCTTATAGTTACTACAGTAAGTAATATTTTCCTTTGCAATATATATAAATATCAAATTATTATGTTGTACACCTGAAACTGTTACACCAAATATACCTAAAAGCAAAGCAAAACAATATTTTCCTTTGAAAATAAAGTCAGATATAAGATGAACATGAAATATGTTCCTGATTCTCTCCATCACACTCATCAGAAGTGAGTGAAACTATAGGCCTGTTTATTTAGCTGTTATTCTGAAGTACAGACATGCACAGATGGCATTAATTAGCTGCCCTTACGCTAGGCTTACATCTGCTTGCTCTGACTTTGATGGAAACATCATTAAAGAAACTGGCTCTTTAATACCAATTCTTGAGATGCCATAGCCTATTAAGAAAAACTGAGGAAGCATGAGATTTCTATCACACTGACTCTGAAATCTTCTACTTCAGAATATTGCAAAATAGCACCTCTCTTATATTAGATGCTATAGCCTAAGAGATGATGCAAATGCATTAATAATTCCTATAATGTCTATTTTTTACTGACATAAAACTGGTGGCAAGTGGGGGTGAAATGGGTGAAGAGGGTCAAAGGGTACAACATTACAGATATAAAGTAAACAAGTCATGATGATGTAATGTGTTGTGACTATAGCTATAATATTTTTCATATTTGAAAGTTGCTTAGAGAGTAGATCTTAAAATTTCTCATCACAAGAAAAAAATGTTGTAACTATGTATGGTGATGGATGTTAACTAGACATTGCAGTGATCATTTCACAATATACACAAATATTGAATCATCAGGTTGTACACCTAAAACTAATATAATGTTATATGTTAATTGTACCTCAATTTTTGAAAAAGGGAAGTGGGTTTTCCTCCAATATTAAATCATGGAGTCACAGAAAGGGAAGGAGCTCAGCAAGGACACCAGAAGCATTCTTTTCCAGCTGAAAAGCTGGCCTTTCTTATAAGAAGGGCTTCCCCATGAATCATGGGCCTTGTCCTACTAGAATTGTTCTGCTCAGCTTCATCCTGGCCCCTTGCTTGATGCCTCATGCCACATCTCTCCATCCACCTTAACTGAAAGTAATAAAGATGAACTCTCCAACCAGAGGCCAAAAAAATGCATCCCAGTTATCCATGGATTCGGGTTCTTTTTGTGGTCATCAATTGCCATGTACTTTTATAAGGCCTGATCCTTTTCACTCAACAGCCTACGCTCATCATCATCTCATTCCTCTATTATCATCAATAGATGTAGCAAAAAATCATTTTTTGGGAAGAGGAAAGAAAATTCTACTTTGAAATACTCTGAAAGTTTACCCAACTTAAATCCTGAAAAGTAAACAACTGGGCAGGACTTCCAAAACTGACATGGGTTGACCCATACATAGGAGTAAAAGCAAACAAACTGTTTTTGATTGTCCCTGGATGTTGGATTTAGCAGATACTTCAAAGTAGCTATTATAAATATGTTCAAAAAACTAATGAAAATCATGTTTAAAGAATTAAGACGTCTGATGACAGTCTCATCAAATAAAGACTATCAATAGAAATTATTCAAAAAGAACAAACTGCTCTCCTCACTGTTACTCAACATAGTACTGGAGATCCTAGCCATGGCAATCACACAAAACAAAGAACTACAAGGCATCTAGGTTGGTAAAGAAGAAGTCAAACTGTCACTATTTGCAGATGACATGATATTGTACATAAAAAACCCTAAAGAATCCACTCCAAAACTACTAGATCTAATATCTGAATTCAGCAAAGTTGCAGTATATAAAATTAATACACAGAAATCTGTTACTTTCCTATACACTAACGGTGAACTAGCAGAAAGGGAAATCAGAAAAACAATTCCACTCATAATTGCACCAAAAAGAATAAAATACCTAGGAATAAACCTAACCAAGGAAGTGAAAGACCTATACCCTGAAAACTACATGACACTCTTAAGAGAAATTAAAGAGGACACTAACAAATGGAAACTCATCCCATGCTCTTGGCTAAGAAGAATTAGTATAGTCAAAATGGCCATCCTGCCCAAAGCAATATACAGATTTGATGCAATCCCTATCAAATTACTAACAACATTCTTCAGCGAACTGGAACAAATAGTTCAAAAATTCATATGGAAACACCAAAGACCCCAAATAGCCAAAGTAATCCTGAGAAGGAAGAATAAAGCGGGGGGATCTCGCTCCCCAACTTCAAGCTCTACTACAAAGCCACAGTAATCAAGACAATTTGGTACTGGCACAAGAACAGAGCCACAGACCAGTGGAACAGATTAGAGACTCCAGACATTAACCCAAACATATATGGTCAATTAATATTCGATAAAGGAGCCATGGACATACAATGGGGAAATGACAGTCTCTTCAACAGATGGTGCTGGCAAAACTGGACAGCTACATGTAAGAGAATGAAACTGGATCATTGTCTAACCCCATACACAAAAGTAAATTCAAAATGGATCAAAGACCTGAATGTAAGTCATGAAACCATAAAACTCTTAGAAAAAAACATAGGCAAAAATCTCTTGGACATAAACATGAGCAACTTCTTCATGAACATATCTCCCCGGGCAAGGGAAACAAAAGCAAAAATGAACAAGTGGGACTATATCAATCTGAAAAGCTTCTGTACAGCAAATGACACCACCAAGAGAACAAAAAGGAATCTGACAGTATGGGAGAATATATTCATAAATGACAGATCCAATAAAGGGTTGACATGTAAAATATATGAAGAGCTCATGCACCTCAACAAAAAGCAAAAAATCCAATAAAAAAATGGGCAGAGGAGCTGAACAGACAGTTCTCCAAAGATGAAATTCAGATGGCCAACATACACGTGAAAAGATGCTCCACATTGCTAGTCATCAGAGAAATGCAAATTAAAACCACAATGAGATATCACCTCAGACCAGTAAGGATTGCTACCATCCAAAAGACAAACAACAAATGTTGGTGAGGATGTGGAGAAAGGGGAACCCTCCTACACTGCTGGTAGGAATGTAAATTAGTTCAACCATTGTGGAAAGCAGTATGGAGGTTCCTCAAAAAGCTCAAAATAGAAATACCATTTGACCTAGGAATTCAACTCCTAGGAATTTACCCTAAGAATATAGCAGCCCAGTTTGAAAAAGACATATGCGCCCCTATGTTTATCACAGCACTATTTACAATAGCCAAGAATTGGAAGCAACCTAATTGTCCATCAGTAAAGAAGTGGTATATATACACAATGGAATATTATTCAGCCATAAGAAGAAAACAAATCCTACCAACATGGATGGAGCTAGAGGGTATTATTTTCAGTGAAATAAGCCAGGCAGAGAAAGACAAGTATCAAATGATTTCACTCATCTGTGGAGTGTAAGAACAAAGCAAAAACTGTAGGAGCAAAACAGCAGCAGACTCACAGAACCCAAGAATGGACAAACAGTTACCAAAAAGAAAGGGACTGGGGAGGATTGGTGGGAAGGGGGGAAGGGGGCATTATGATTAGCATGTATAATGAGGGGAGGCCACAGGGAGGGCTGTACAACACAGAGAAGACAAGTACTGACTTTATAGCATCTTACTACGTCGATGGACAGAGACTGTAATGGGGTATGTGGGAGGTGGGTCTTGGTGATGGGGAGAGTCTCGTAAACATAATGTTCCTCATGTAATTGTAGATTAATGATACCAAAAAAAAAGAACAAACCGAAAATTTTACTGTTGAAAAGTATGATGGCCCAAATGAGAAACCAATAGAGGAGCTCAACAGGAGATTGAACTAGCAGAAGGATAACAGTAATAAAGACAGATCAATAAAGAATACATAATATGAATAAAAGAGAGAAAAAAGAATGAATAAAAATGGACAGAGCCTCAGAGAAATGTGGAACATTATTACACTGAGCAACACATATGTACTGGGAGTACCAGAGAATAGGAAAGAAGCAGAAAACGTATTTGAAGAAATATTGGCTGAAAAGTGATGAATTTTATTCAAAACATTAACCTACACACCAAATGGGCACAACAAACTGCAAGGAGGATAAATACCAGGCGCATCATGTTCAAGATATTAAAGCCAGGCAAAATGGAAATTTTGAAAGCAACAAGAGAAAAACCACTCAGTATATGCCCCGAATAAAATTAGCAGCTGACTTCTCAGCTGGTAAGGGAATTCCAAAAGACTAACAGCTGATTTATCCTCAGAAATAATGGAGGCCCAGAAGGCAGTGGGATGACAAATTCAAAATGCTGGGAAAAATAACTTGTCAACCAAGATTTACATACCCAGCAAAACTATCTCTCAAAAAATGAAAATAAAGACATTCTCCTTCAAAGGAGAAATACTAGGTGCTTTTACAGAAGAATCTGACCCAGTCTGATCAATACTAGGAGTTATAGAAACCCTGAAGAAGTGACTTTTGTTATTGTGGCAAAATATACATAACAAAATTTACCATGTTAACCATTTAAAATTGTAGAATTCTGGCATTAAGTACATTTACAATGGTGTACAGCCATTACCAGTATCTTGTTCCAGAACATCCTAAATGGAAACCCTGTACCAAGAGGCCCTCCCTACTGCCTCTTGGTATCCACTAATCTGTTTACTGTGTCTATGGATTTGCCTATTCTGCATGCATATTTCATATGAATGGAATCATAAAATATGTGGGTTTTATGTATGGATTCTTTCATTTAGCACAATGTGTTTGTTCAAGGGCTATCCATATGTACAAAGTATCAGTACTTCATATTTTTGACTGAATAATTACATATTATCACAAAATTTGTGTAGTTATTTGATAGGAAATGCATTGAATCTATAGATCAATTTGGGGGCTATTGCCAACCTAACCACATTGTCTTGTGACCCATTAATATGTGATAAGGGATACTTTTCCATTTATTTAGGTCTTAATTTTTTTACCATGTTTTACAGTTTTTAGTACACCTCTTTTCACAAATTTATTTATACCCATCATAGCAAAATACCACATTTTGTTTACCCATTCATCAGTTGGTGGACATCTGGATTGTTTCTACATTTTGCCTTCTGTGAATCAGAGCTGCTGTGGACATACATGCACAACTTTTTGTCTGAACACATTTTCAGTTGTTTTGGGCACATACCTAGGAGTTGAATTACTGGGTTATATTGTACTTCTATGTTTATTGAAGAACTGCAATACTGTTTTCCACAATGGTTGCACCATTTTACATTCATTCCTGCTATATATGAGGATTCTAATTTCTCCATATCCTCATTGATTCTTGTTATTGCCATCTTTTCAATTATAGCCATCCTAGTGCATGTAAAGGGTATGTTGTTGTAGTCTTTTATTTCTATTTCTCTAATGACTAATGACATTATCTTTTCATGTGTTTATTAGCCATTTGTATATCTTTGGAGAAATGCCTATTCACGTGTTTTGCCCATTTTTTGAGTTATCTTTTGTTATAAAAATTTTTAATATATTCTAGATTCTACCCCATTATCAGATGTGTGATTTGCAAATATTTTCTCCCATTATTTATTTTTCACTTTTTTTGATAGTGTTTATGTATAAGGTTTTTAATTCTGATGAAGTCCAACTTATCTATTTTTGTTGTCACTTGTCATTTCACTAATATTTAAAAAACCATTATGAAAATCAAGGTCATGAAGATTTGCTTCTTTGTTTTCTTTGAAGAGTTTTATAGCATTAGCCTTTAAATTTAGATCCATTTTGAGTTGATTTTTGTATGTGGTAAGGATTCAATTTCATCCATTTGCATGTGATTATCCAGTTGTCCCATCACCACTTCTTGGAGATCTGTTCTTTCCTCAATGAATAATCTTGGCATCCTTGTTAAAAATCAATTGACTGTAGATGTATGGGTTTATTTCTGGATTCCCAGTTCTACTCCACTGATCCATATGTCTATGCTTATGCAAATACCACACTACCTTGATTACTTCAGATTTGTAGTAAGTTTAAATTTAAAATTTAAAATTGGGAAATGTGGATCCTACAACTTTGTTCTTCTGTTTCCCTTGCAATTCCATATGAATTTTAGGATTGACTTTTCATTTCTGAAAATAAATAAACAAACAAACTCCACTGGGATTTTAATAAGGATTGTATTTAATCTGAAGATGGTTTAGAGGAATACTGCCATCTTAACAATATTATGCCTTCTAATCATGAACAGGGTATGTCTTCCATTTATTTAGGTGATCTTCAATTTCTGTTAATAGTATTATGTATTAGGACGTGACATTTAGGTTGGTTAAATGTGTGGAGCAAAAAGAGGAGTGACCCAGGATGGCATCTGACATAGTGACTGGTGACACTATGATAAGAAACAAGGGCAGAGAATATAAGCAGAGAGATTGTTGAATTTAGTTTAGATGTGATGAGACTCAGTGCCTATGAGATATTTAGAGGGCCAACAGACTTTTTTCAAGTCTACCTTACTTCAGCAAGAGTGGATGTTTGCATTGAACATGACATTTCCAAGCTGAGAGCCCTTTTTCAGATTGTCATCAAAGAAAGAGTGTTTGGTATAGCATTTGTATTTGTGTTTTTTTTGCATTAGGCAGTCTCTACCATATCAATAGGCTATTATATGTTTATATCAAGCTATGAGGATCTCATTTAAAACAATAATGGGATTCTGTTTTTGGTTTTGATTGAAGTATAGTTGATATACAATATTAGTTCCAGGTGTGCAGCATAGAAAATTGTGTAATTTTATACATTCTGAAATGCTTGCTCACCA
The DNA here is from genome assembly GCF_030020395.1 of Manis pentadactyla. Taxonomy (NCBI): domain Eukaryota; kingdom Metazoa; phylum Chordata; class Mammalia; order Pholidota; family Manidae; genus Manis; species Manis pentadactyla. The sequence continues at coordinate 153,116,642 of NC_080020.1, read as the reverse complement.
CGATGTCTAGTTATCATCTGTCATCATAGAAAGCTACTACAATATTATTGACTATATTCCCTATGCTGTGTCTTTTTCATCCCTGTGACTTATTTATTCTATAATTGGAAGTTTGTACTTTATCCTCTGTACCTATTTTACCCATTCCCTCACCCCCTCCTTTATGGCAACCATCAGTTTGTTCTCTGTATTTATTGAGTCTATTTCTGATTTGTTTGTGTTCATTAATTTTTTTTAGATTCCACATGTAAGTGAAAGCATACAATATTTGCCTTTCTCTGTGATTGTTTCACTCAGCATATTACCCTCTAGGTCCATCCATATCATTGCTAACAGCAAGATTTTGTTCTTTTTTATGGCTGAGTAATAGTCCATTGTACCTATGTACCACATCTTCTTTATCCATTCATCTATCAGTGCAAACTTGGGTTGCTTCTATATCTTGGTTATTGTACACAATGCTGCAATAAACACAGGAGTATACATATCTTTTTGAATTAGTTTTATCAAACAATAAATATTCTTAAATATTATAAGAAAAATTTTTTTGAATTTTAACATAGGATACAGTTGAAGTGTCTTCTACTTTTGATTAATATTGACCTCATGATACTTCCCATATAATTTTCCTTTTAAATATTCTGCAATTTATAGCACAAGCTTAGTATACTTTTAATCAAGTATGGAAATATTTTCTTACAAACTTCATTCCTATTTCTCTCATGCCCTCTCCTTATATACGGACCTCTATGTACAACATATGTTAAATGCATATGACAGATGACACTGTTCCTTTTCAGCTCTTGTAGGATGTAGATAAATTCAAATTAATGTTGTGATGACCTAGTGCTTAGGTCATTACATCACCTAGCAAAAGTTAATTTTGTATATTTATCAGTATATTATTTAATATTAGCAACTATTTTGCATTTATCTAAAATATTTATAAAAGGACATCTTATTTTTTTTGTGTGTGTGTGTTTGCTTCATATTTATTTATAATTTTAAAAATAAAATTACCAAAAGTAACAAAAAAATGGAAGCCTTGCTACCTTCTTTCCCTCCCAGTCCTGTTTTTCTGTCTCCCCAGAGGCAACCAATGTCATGAATTGCAGGCCTTCCAGGCTGTACTTTTATAAATGTATTACATACATATGGATGCATTAAACAATATACAGAATTATTTTATGTGTTTTAAAGACCTACATAAATGCTTTCTTTTTTTTTTTTTTTTTTAATTTTTTTTTATTGAAGGGTAGTTGACAACAGTATTGCATTACATTAGTTTCAGGTGTACAACACAGTGATTCAACATTTATATACATGATAATTCTAGGTACCAGGTATCACCATACCAAGTTGTTACAATATTTTGACTATATTCCTTATGCTATACATTACATCCCGGTTACTTATTTATTTTACAATTGGAAGTGTGTTTATATATATATATATATATTTTGTGAGGGCATCTCTCATATTTATTGATCAAATAGTTGTTAACCACAATAAATTTCTGTATAGGGGGGTCAATACTCAATGCACCATCATTAATCCACCCCAAGCCTAATTTTCGTCAGTCTCCAGTCTTCTGATGCATAACGAACAAATTCTTACATGGAGCACAAATTCTTACATAGTGAATAAGTTACATGGTGAAGAGTGCAAGGGCAGTCATCACAGAAGCTTTCGGTTTTGTTCCTGCATTATGAACTATACACAGTCAGTTCAAATATGAATATTCATTTGATTTTTAAACTTGATTTATATGTGGATACCACATTTCTCTATTGTTATTATTTTTAATAAAATGCTGAAGTAGGTAGATACGAGATAAAGGTAGAACACAGAGTTTAGTGTTGTAAGAGAACAAATGTAGATGATCAGGTGTGTGCCTGTAGACTATGTGTTAATCCAAGCTAGACAAGGGTAATAAAACATCCACGTATGCAGAAGATTTCTCTCAGAACGGGGGGGTGAGGTTCTAAGCCTCACCTCTGTTGATCCCCAATTTCTCACCTGATGACCCCCCTGCGACTGTGCCTGTCTTAGGTTGTTCCTCCCTTGAGGAATCTTACCCGTCTCTGGCTAACCAGTCATCTTCCGGGGCCATACAGGGAAATGTTAAGTTGGTAAGTGAGAGAGAAGCCTTATTGTTTGAAAAGGTTAGCTTTTTACTTCTTTGCATATTTATGCCCTGTGGCTTCTATGCCCAGCATTTGTCTTGAGGTGTCTTTACCACTTGGAAGAATTATGATACTCGGTAAATTGGACATGTGGCACGAGTTCTATTTAAAGGTTGTGATTAGGTAGGAAGAAGAAAAGCTATAGAAGTAGCAGGCAGAAGAAAACCTGGGAAGATTGATTATTTCTTTGACATATCTTCTTGTAGAGTAACTTCAGCATGGATAGGTTTTAAACTACTAATTAAATTGTGCACACACATTAACATAATAGGAATATAGTTACCTAACCAAAGCATACCTGTAATTACCAGCCATCTCCAGTGAAACCAAGAAAACCAGTTAGGTACCTTAGGCATTTGTGAAAACTTATCTATGATATGGTGGATATTGTCCGACTGAACTTAAACAGTCTGAGAGAATTCAGATAAACTAGAACAACCCATTCCTGGGGACTGTTCATATCCCATATGTTCTTTTAACGATAAATAGTCTGTGGTTGTAAGATTTTGGAGTGCTACAATTTGCACTTCTCCTAATTCTTGGTTGAGTTCCAACAGTATAGATCCAGTCCAATTTTTGTTTTACTGTATGCACAGGCCAGCTTAGATATCTCCTTCATCATTCCCATGGCAAGTCCAGGAACTGGTGGGATGAGTGCATCTACACCTGTGACAGTGCGTGGATCTTTGTTGGAGTTTTTTTTTTTTTGCTGATCATCTTCTGTCATGAGTCTTCCCGAGAGTGCTGATGTTGGAAGTTCTTTTTCATATCGTATCTTAGTTCATTTTCGGGGTAGCCAAATTACGCTTTGATCCTCTGTATAAACACAAACAGACCCTTTGCCTACACTTTTATATGCCCTTTATATCATTGTGTAGAACTCATTAGAGATCACCACATAGGAACTGCTTTTTTTTTTTTTAATCATTAATCTACACTTACATGACGAATACTTTGTTTACTAGGCTCTCCCCTATACCAGGTCCCCCCCATATACTCCTTTACAGTCACTGTCCATCAGCATAGCAAACTGTTGTAGAATCACTACTTGTCTTCTCTGTGTTGTACAGCCCTCCCTTTCTCCCACCCCGCTATGGATGCTAATCTTAATACCCCCCTTTTTCTGCCCCCCCTTATCCCTCCCTACCCACCCATCCTCCCCAGTCCCTTTCCCTTTGGTACCTGTTAGTCCATTCTTGAGTTCTGTGATTCTGTTGCTGTTTTGTTCCTTCAGTTTTTCCTTTGTTCTTATATTCCACAGATGAGTGAAATCATTTGGTATTTCTCTTTCTCTGCTTGGCTTGTTTCACTGAGCATAATACCCTCCAGCTCCATCCATGTTGCTGCAAATGGTTGGATTTGCCCTTTTCTTATGGCTGAGTAGTATTCCATTGTGTATATGTACCACATCTTCTTTATCCATTCATCTATCGATGGACATTTAGGTTGCTTCCAATTCTTGGCTATTGTAAATAGTGCTGTGATAAACATAGGGGTACATTGGTCTTTCTCATACTTGATTGCTGCATTCTTAGGGTAAATTCCTAGGAGTGCAATTCCTGGGTCAAATGGTATGTCTGTTTTGAGCATTTTGATGTACCTCCATACTGCTTTCCACAATGGTTGGACAAGTTTACATTCCCACCAGCAGTGTAGGAGGGTTCCCCTTTCTCCACAGCCTCGCCAACATTTGTTGTTGTTTGTCTTTTGGATGGCAGCCATCCTTACTGGTGTGAGGTGATACCTCGTTGTAGTTTTAATTTGCATTTCTCTGATAATTAGCGATGTGGAACATCTTTTCATGTGTCTGTTGGCCATCTGTATTTCTTTTTTGGAGAACCGTCTGTTCAGTTCCTTTGCCCATTTTTTAATTGGGTTATTTGGTTTTTGTTTGTTGAGGCGTGTGAGCTCTTTATATATTCTGGACGTCAAGCCTTTATCGGATGTGTCATTTTCAAAGATATTCTCCCATACTGTAGGGTTCCTTTTTGTTCTATTGATGGTGTCTTTTGCTGTACAGAAGCTTTTCAGCTTAATATAGTCCCACTTGTTCATTTTTGCTGTTGTTTTCCTTGCCCGGGGAGATATGTTCAAGAAGAGGTCACTCATGTTTATGTCTAAGAGGTTTGTGCCTATGTTTTCTTCCAAGAGTTTAATGGTTTCGTGACTTACATTCAGGTCTTTGATCCATTTTGAGTTTACTTTTGTATATGGGGTTAGACAATGGTCCAGTTTCATTCTCCTACATGTAGCTGTCCAGTTTTGCCAGCACCATCTGTTGAAGAGACTGTCATTTCGCCATTGTATGTCCATGGCTCCTTTATCAAATATTAATTGACCATATATGTCTGGGTTAATGTCTGGATTGTCTAGTCTGTTCCATTGGTCTGTGGCTCTATTCTTGTGCCAGTACCAAATTGTCTTGATTACTATGGCTTTATAATAGAGCTTGAAGTTGGGGAGTGAGATCCCCCCTACTTTATTCTTCTTTCTCAGGATTGCTTTGGCTATTTGGGGTCTTTGGTGGTTCCATATGAATTTTTGAATTATTTGTTCCAGTTCATTGAAGAATGTTGCTGGTAGTTTCATAGGGATTGCATCAAATCTGTATATTGCTTTGGGCAGGATGGCCATTTTGACGATATTAATTCTTCCTAGCCATGAGCATGGGATGCGTTTCCATCTGTTAGTGTCCCCTTTAATTTCTTTTAAGAGTGACTTGTAGTTTTCAGAATATAAGTCTTTCACTTCTTTGGTTAGGTTTATTCCTAGGTATTTTATTTTTTTTGATGCATTTGTGAATGGAGTTGTTTTCCTGATTTCTCTTTCTGTTGGTTCATTGTTGGTATATAGGAAAGCCACAGATTTCTGTGTGTTGATTTTGTATCCTGCAACTTTGCTGTATTCCGATATCAGTTCTAGTAGTTCTGGGGTGGAGTCTTTAGGGTTTTTTATGTACAGTATCATGTCATTTGCAAATAGTGACAGTTTGACTTCTTCTTTGCCAATCTGGATTCCTTGTATTTTTTTGTTTTGTCTGATTGCCGTGGCTAGGACCTCCAGCACTATGTTAAATAACAGTGGGGAGAGTGGGCATCCCTGTCTAGTTCCCGATCTCAGCGGAAATGCTTTCAGCTTCTCGCTATTCAATATAATGTTGGCTGTGGGTTTTTCATAGATGGCCTTTATTATGTTGAGGTACTTGCCCTCTATTCCCATTTTGCTGAGAGTTTTTATCATGAATGGATGTTGGACTTTGTCAAATGCTTTTTCAGCATCTATGGAGATGATCATGTGGTTTTTGTCTTTCTTTTTGTTGATGTAGTGGATGATATTGATGGACTTTCGAATGTTGTGCCATCCTTGCATCCCTGGGATGAATCCCACTTGGTCATGGTGTCCGATGGTTTTGATGTATGTTTGAATTCGGTTTGCTAATATTTTGTTGAGTATTTTTGCGTCTACGTTCATCAGGGATATTGGTCTGTAGTTTTCTTTTTTGGTGGTGTCTTTGCCTGGTTTTGGTATTAGGGTGATGTTAGCTTCATAGAATGAGTTTGGGAGTATCCCCTCCTCTTCTATTTCTTGGAAAACTTTAAGGAGAATGGGTATTATGTCTTCCCTGTATGTCTGATAAAATTCCGAGGTAAATCCATCTGGCCCGGGGGTTTTGTTCTTTGGTAGTTTTTTGATTACCACTTCAATTTCGTTGCTGGTAATTGGTCTGTTTAGATTTTCTGTTTCTTTTTGGGTCAGTCTTGGAAGGTTGTATTTTTCTAGGAAGTTGTCCATTTCTCCTAGGTTTCCCAGCTTGTTAGCATATAGGTTTTCATAGTAGTCTCTAATAATTCTTTGTATTTCTGCGGGGTCCGTTGTGATTTTTCCTTTCTTGTTTCTGATTCTGTTGATTTGTGTTGACTCTCTTTTCCTCTTAATAAGTCTGGCTAGAGGCTTATCTATTTTGTTTATTTTCTCGAAGAACCAGCTCTTGGTTTCATTGATTTTTGCTATTGTTTTATTCTTCTCAATTTTATTTATTTCTTCTCTGATCTTTATTATGTCCCTCCTTCTGCTGACCTTAGGCCTCATTTGTTCTTCTTTTTCCAATTTCGATAGTTGTGACATTAGACCGTTCATTTGGGATTGCTCTTCCTTTTTTAAATATGCTTGGATTGCTATATACTTTCCTCTTAAGACTGCTTTTGCTGTGTCCCACAGAAGTTGGGGCTTAGTGTTGTTGTTGTCGTTTGTTTCCATATATTACTGGATCTCCATTTTGATTTGGTCATTGATCAATTGATTATTTAGGAGCGTGTTGTTTAGCCTCCATGTGTTTGTGAGCCTTTTTGCTTTCTTTGAACAGTTTATTTCTAGTTTAATGCCTTTGTGGTCTGAAAAGTTGGTTGGTAGGGTTTCAATCTTTTGGAATTTACTGAGGCTCTTTTTGTGTCCTAGTATGTGGTCTATTCTGGAGAATGTTCCATGTGCACTTGAGAAGAATGTGTATCCTGTTGCTTTTGGATGTAGAGTTCTGTAGATGTCTATTAGGTCCATCTGTTCTAATGTGTTGTTCAGTGCCTCTGTGAAAGGACATCTTATCTTAAATTATTCAATTTTTAAATCAATCTATAATGACTGTCTTAAACTAGATGAGTAAACTTCAAGGTCTTTAAAAATCAAATAAAGTGAATACATACCAAGAATTTAAAGTAAATCAGTAATGACTGATCTAAATACTATTCCATAATATGGATGTATCACATGCAATAGTGCAATAAGAACAGAGGAGGGGCTGCTGTGATGGTACAGGGGTATCACGAGCCTAATGATTAAAGAGGACCTAATCAGTGTGCCTCCCCACATCCCTGTAGTCATACTGAATAGTAACTCTATAAAATAAGAAACTGTCTACTTCATATGAATACTATTAATGATAGGACTTTTTAAATTAAAATGGCTAGAATACAAAAAGCTTGTATCAGTAAAATACAGTAGTGTTCAGGCTGTAATATGAACATTAAATCAAAGCCTAAGGACAGAAAAGGTGAGATTTAGGAGATCTTAGGGGAAGTAAGGAAACATCATTGATTGTGTTATTCTACTTTACAGACAGCTGTCACAGGCAAATAAATAAAATGGCAATTATGTTGATTGTAGTACTTAAATGTTTTAAAGAAAACTTATTAAAAATACTGATTTTTAAAAATCTTACATTCTTGACAGATAGCATCACCTACCTTTCTAAAAATAGTAGGGGTAAACACGATTGTAGAAAATGTATGTTAATTAGTGGTACAATACTATGGATTTTAAAACCCTGACACACTCCGTCTGCTGTTTTAAAATCAGATTATAGCTTGGAATTTACATCAGGTTGGTTCCAAAATGGAACACTGGGTCCCAGACCAGTAGGGGTGAACTGTGCCTGTTTTGACACAACTTCTCCAGCCATGAAAGCATAAATTACAAAGAAAAAATTCAACCAATTATTTGAGATACCAAGAAAGGAAAGGAAATCAGTTTTGTAAGAACACTTCTCCCTCTTTTTATAAGCTTTTTTATTTACTCCGGATAGTTAACATAACAGTGTTCAATAGTGAAGTAAGCAGTTTTACACTCACTATTACTGTGCGGACAGAAAGAGCCATATATATGCATTTCTGTTTTTAGAAGGCACATCACTGTGATACGGCACATGAAAACAGAGATTCAGAGGCACAAAGTTAATAAAAACATTTAACATTGTCAAGCATTCAAAAGATAAATGCAATCATACAGCAAAAAAAATCAGTTTGTAACTTTGACCTTTCCCAAGGATGTGAAGAATCTTCTCAGATCTCAGAAATCTCTATAACAAAGATTCCTATGAGAGAGAAAAAATTATGCTGATTAGTATTTTTAACTCAACAATTTCACTGTATATTAAAAATGTATTTTAACATGATTTTGACAATACTTAAGATTTTTTCCCCCAGTTTCTGTGAAGGGAAACAGATACAATGTATTTTTTCATTCAGTTTTCACAAACTGAGACATCCACATCATGGAATAATATTCAACAATATAAAGGAATGAGCTATTGATCCATACAGCAATTTGGGTGGATCTCATGGGCATTGTGCTAAACAAAAAAGCCACTCTCAAAAAAGTTACATAGTGTGTGTGATTCCATTATACAACATTCTCAAAATGTCAGAATTATGGAGCTGGAGAAGTTAGTGTTTGCCAGAGGACAGGGAGAAGTGACTCTAAGGGGTATGGATCATGAGGGAGCAGTTCCTTGGGGCTGAAGGAACAATTCAGTTATCTTGGCTGTGGTGATGGTGTATGTGTGGTGTGTAAAAAAACCTGTGCACATACACACAAATGTGTGTGAAAACTAGTGAAAACTGAACATAGCCTATGGACTACCTAATTGTATTGTACATGTCAATTTCTCAGTTTGTTAGATATTGCCATTAGGGAAGCTGGGGGAAGGATATGTGGGGCTGTCTACTATTTTTGTAACTACCTGTGAGGCCATAATTATTTCAAAATAAAAAGTAAAACAAAACAAGACTGTGATACAACCATACAAGGGAATACTACTCAGCAGTTAAGAGGAACTGGCAACAACATCTGATACATATAGCAACCTACACAAATCTCAGATACATGATGCTGAGTGAAAGTCAGCCACCAGAGGCTGCCTACTACATGATTCCATTTATATGACAACCTTGAAAAGGCAAAACTACAGCGATAGGGAACACATCAGTGGATGGGGGGCGGAAATTAAGTACATTGACTGTTGCCTAGATAATAATAGGTGTCAGACAAAGGATACCATTTTTAAAAAGCAGATAGTAAAAGTATTTTTAATATTTTTGAAAAGTATTAAAGCACTACTGAAGGTATTGATAGAAAGGTAACCACTATAATCAAAAGAAATGCTCAGAAGCAAAGAATTACCACAGAGAAGGAAATACACAAATGTCATATAATAAACATAATTATAACATAATATGACAGAATTGAGACCAAATTTAACAGTCATATCAATAATGTGAAGGAGCTTGACTCACCTATTTTTTAAATAGTATTTAAAAATGATCCAGAAAGCAAGACTCAAATCCTTACTGTGTTTGAAGGAGAAAAAAATAAAGAGATGGACAAAGATTTACCAGGCAAACAGAGACAGTAAGGAAACAGGAGTTCTAACTCTAATACCAGACAAAGTAGATACTAAGCCCCTTTCCTCTCCAAAAAATTAAATGCATCAGAAAAGGACACTTCATAAAGCCACATTTCACAATGAAGATATGACTTCAGAATATCTATGAAACAAATAAAACAGCAAACTACTTATATAAAAAAATTTATAGGAGCTACAAGAAGAAATAAAAGCATACTAATAATTGGAGATTTTTAAACACCATTCTTAGCAAAGCAGATCAAATGGACAAATGTAAAAGAACTAAATGAAATCAAAATAGTAAATCTTTTAAATATATATATATATACTATACCCATATCATCTCAAGTATACATGAACTGTTCACAAAAACTGTAGTAAAGTACAAAGAAAACATTAGTAGCTTCCATAGAATAGAAATGTTACAAACAACAGTCTACGATAACAATGTAGCAACACTAGAAATTAAAAATGAAACCAAAAACACAAAAAAAGCCCTTCTCACTGCAAATTAAAAGATTTCCTATCAAATTATTCTTGGGTAAAAGTAAAAATAAAAATAGAAATTACAGAATTTCTGCAAAACAATGATAATGAAAATATACATATCATAATCTATGGAATAAATTTAAAGGAATGATCATAGTAGAATGCATAGCCCTAAAAATGTACATCAATACAAATTTTTAAATGGCAATAAATAAATTCCTAACTCAAAAAGCTAGGGGAAAAACCCAAGAGTAAATAGAAAGATAGCACAAGGAAGAAAATGATACACATTTTTAAAAATTAGTAAGATAAACAGATCGAATCAGTAAGTCAAACTGCTGGTTTTTTTGAAGCAATGAACAGAATAAACTACTGGTTAAGGTGATCAAGAAACAAAAGGGGGGAAGCACATTATGCAAATAAGAAATGATAACTGGATATAACTACTGATACAGAGGAAATCTAAAAATTTGTAAGATTCTGCACTGTTTACCCTTGTGCAAAGAAATCTGAAAACCTAGAGGAAATGGATAATTTTCAGACAAATAGAAATAGAAAGCTTTAAAAGACCAAGTTCCAAAGAAAAAAAATTGAAAAAATTATCAAGGAAGTATACCCCACACAATAAAGAGCCTGTATGGTTTCATAAGTGAATTTAGTCAAATCTTTAGAGGTCAGATAATCCCAAACTACATGAATTGTTTCAAAGCATAGTCAATGAAAACTTGTCAAATTCATTTTCTGAAGCAAATATAATACTGATATATAAACCTTGATAAAGATGCCACAAAGAAATAAATTACAGACCAATATCACATAAATATTGACCCACAAATATAAAATAAATAAAATATTAGTGAACATTCAGAAAATAATACACTATGACCAAGAAGGGTTTATACCAGAAATTCAAATATAGTTCAATATTTGAAATCTATTAATATTTTAACCTCATAACACGCTGAAAAATCCTTGACAAAACTAAACATCCATTCCTAATAAAAAATCTTGACAAAATAGGAATGCGTAAATATTTCCTTAATATAAAACATATACACCTCAGTCCTAAAGCCAGCATTTAACTTTAGTGGGAAAGGCAATCTCACTAAAAGTCAGCATCAAAACAAGGATGCCCACTTTCTCCACTACTATTTATTACTATTCAATTTTTTTAGTTTGCTATCATTAATGTACAATTACATGAACAACATGATGGTTACTAGACTCCCCCTATTATCAAGTACCCACCACATACCCCATTACCGTCAGTCACTGTCCATCAGCATAGTAAGATGCTGTAGAATCACTACTTGTCTTCTCGGTGTTATACTGCCTTCCCACATTATACATGCTAATCATAATGCCCCTTTTTACCCCTTATCCCTCCCTTCCCACCCATCCTCCCCAGTCCCTTTCCCTTTGGTAACTGTTAGTCCATTCTTGGGTTCTGTGAGTCTGCTGGTGTTTGGTTGCTTCAGTTTTTCTTTGTTCTTATACTTCACATGAGTGAAATCATTTGATATTTGTCTTTCTCTGCCTGGCTTATTTCACTGAGCATAATACCCTCTAGCTCCATCCATGTTGTTGCAAATGGTAGGATCTGTTTTCTTCTTATGGCTGAATAATATTCCATGGTGTATATGTACCACATCTTCTTTATCCATTCATCTACTGATGGATACTTAGGTTGCTTCCATTTCTTGGCTATTGTGAATAGTGCTGCGATAAACACAGGGGTGCATAAGTCTTTTTCAAACTGGGCTGATGCATTCTTAAGGTAAATTCCTAAGAGTGGAATTCCTGGGTCAAATGGTATTTCTATTTTTAGTTTTTTGAGGAACCTCCATACTGCTTTCCACAATGGTTGAACTAATTTACATTCCCACCAGCAGTGTAGGAGGGTCCCCCTTTCTACATATCCTCGCCAACATTTGTTGTTGTTTGTCTCTTGGATGATGGCCATCCTTACTGGTGTGAGATGATATCTCATGGTTTTAATTTGCATTTCTCTGATTATTAGGGATGTGGAGTATCTTTTCATGTGCCTGTGGGCCATCTGAATTTCTTCTTTGGAGAAGTGTCTGTTCAGATCCTCTGCCCATTTTTCAATTGGATTATTTGTGTTTTGTTTGTTGAGGTGTGTGAGCTCTTTATATAATTTGGATGTCAACCCCTTATCAGATATGTCATTTATGAATATATTCTCCCATACTGTAGGATGTCTTTTTGTTCAATTGATGGTGTCCTTTGCTGTACAGAAGCTTTTTAGGTTTGATATAGTCCCACTTGTTCAGTTTTGCTTTTGTTTCCCTTGCCTGGGGAGATATGTTCATGAAGAAGTTGCTCATGTTTATGTCCAAGAGAGTCTTGCTATGTTTTTTCCTAAGAGTTTTATGGTTTCATGACTTACATTCAGGTCTTTGATCCATTTTGAGTTTACTTTTGTGTATGGGCTTAGACAATAATCCAGTTTCATTCTCTTACATGTAGCTGTCCAGTTTTGCCAACACCAGCTGTTGAAGAGGCTGTCATTTCCCCATTGTATAACCAGGCTCCTTTATCGTATATTAATTGACCATGTATGCTTGGGTCTATATCTGGGCTCTCTAGTCTGTTCCATTGGTCTATGGGTCTGTTCTTGTGCCAGTACCAAATTGTCTTGATTACTGTGGCTTTGTAGCAGTGCTTGAAGTCAGGGAGCACAATTCCCCCCACTTTATTCTTCCTTCTCAAGATTGCTTTGGCTATTCTTTTGTGGTTCCATATGAATTTCAGCACTATTTTCTCTAGTTCATTGAAGAATGCTGTTGGTATTTTGATAGGGATTGCATTGAATTTGTAGATTGCTTTAGGAAGGATGGCCATTTAAACAATATTAATTCTTCCTATCCATGAGCATGGGATGTGTTTCCATTTATTGGTTTCTTCTTTAATTTCTCTCATGAGTGTCTTGTAGTTTTCAGAGTATAAGTCTTTCACCTCCTTGTTTAGGTTTATTTCGAGGTATTTTATTCCTTTGGTGTAATTGTGAATGGAATTGTTTTCCTGATTTCTCTTTGTGCTATTTCATCATTGGCATATAGGAATGTAACAGATTTCTGTGTATTAATTTTGTATCCCGCAACTTTGCTGAATTCAGGTATTAGATCTAGTAGTTTTGGAGTGGATTCTTTAGTGTTTTTTATGTACAATATCATGTCATCTGCAAACAGGGACAGTTTAACTTCTTCCTTGCCTTTTATTCTTTGTGTTGTCTGATTGCCGTGGCTAGGACCTCCAGAACTATGTTGAATAAAAGTGGGGAGAGTAGGCATCTTGTCTTGTTCCTGATCTTAAAGGAAAAGCTTTCAGCTTCTTGCTGTTAAATATAATGTTGGCTGTGGGTTTGTCATATATGGCCTTTATTATGCTGAGGCACTTCCCCTCTATACCCATTTTATTGAGAGTTTTTATAATGAAAGGATATTGAATTTTGTTGAATGCTTTTTCAGCATCTAAGGAGATGACCATGAGGGTTTTGTCCTTGTTTTTGTTGATGTTTCAAATGTTGTACTATCCTTGCATCCCTGGGATGAATCCCACTTGATCATGATGGATGATCTTTTTGATGTATTTTTAATTTGATTTGCTAATACTTTGTTGAGTGTTTTTGCATCTATGTTCATCAGGGATATTGGTCTGTAATTTTCTTTTTTTGTGGTGTCTTTGCCTGGTTTTGGTATTAAAGTTATGTTAGCCTCATAGAAAGAGTTTGGGAATATTCCCTCCTCTTATACTTTTTGGAAAACTTTAAGGAGGATGGGTATTAGGTCTTCATTAAATGTTTGATAAAATTCAGCAGTGAAACCATCTGGTCCAGGTGTTTTGTTCTTAGGTAGTATTTTTGTTATCAATTTCTTTGCTGGTAATTTGTCTATTCAGGTTTTCTGTTTCTGTCTGGGTCAGCCTTGGAAGGTTGTATTTTTCTGGAAAGTTGTCTGTTTCTTCTAGGTTATCCAGTTTGTTACCATATAATTTTTCACAGTATTCTCTCATAATTCTCACATAATTTCTATGGCGTCCATAGTGATTTTTCCTTTCTCATTTCTGATTTTGTTTATGTGTGTGGACTCTCTTTTTTTCTTGATAACTCTGGCTAGAGATTTATCTATTTGTTTATTTTCTTGAAGAACCAGCTCCTGCTTTCATTGATTCTTTCTATTGTTTTATTCTTCTCAGTTTTATTTATTTCTGCTTTAATCTTTATTATATCCCTCCTTCTACTGACTTTGGGCCTTATTTGTTCTTCCTTTTCTAGTTTCATTAATTGTGAGTTTAGACTGTTCATTTGGGACTGTTCTTCTTTCCTGAGGTAGGCCTGTATTGCAATATACTTCCCTCTTCGCAAGGCCTTCACTGCATCCCACAGATTTTGTGTTGTTGAATTATTGTTGTCATTTGTCTCCATATATTGCTTGATCTGTTTGTTTGGTCATTGATCCATTGATTATTTAGGAGCATGTTATTAAGCCTCCATGTGTTTGTGGGCTTTTTTGTTTTCTTTGCCTTATTTATTTCTCATTTCATACCTTTGTGGTCTGAGAAGCTGGTTGGTAGAATTTCTATCTTTTTAATTTACTGAGGCTCTTTTTGTGGCCTAGTATATGATCTATTCTTGAAAATGTTCCATGTGCATTTGAGAAGAATGTGTATCATGTTGCTTTTGGATGGAGTGTCCATTAGGTCCACCTGTTCTAATACGTTGTTCAATGCTTCTGTCTCTTTACTTATTTTCTATCTGGCTGATTTGTCCTTTGAAGTGAATGGTGTGTTTAAGTCTCTTAAAATGAATGCATTGCATTCTACTTTCCCCTTTAATTTTGTTAGTATTTGTTTCACATATGTAGGTGATCCTGTATTGGGTGCATAGATAATTATAATAGTTATATCCTCCTGTTGGACTGACCCCTTTATCATTATGTAAGGTCCTTCTTTGTCTCTTGTGACTTTCTTTGTTTTGAAGTCTATTTTGTGTGATGCAAGTACTACAACTCCTGCTTTTTTCTGTTAGTTGCATGAAATATCTTTTTCCATCCCTTTACTTTCAGTCTGTGTATGTCTTTGGGTTTGAAGTGAGTCTCTTGTAGGCAGCATATAGATGGGTCTTTTTTTTTTTTATCCATTCAGTGACTTTATGTCTTTTGATTGGTGCATTCAGACCATTTACATTTAAGGTGATTATCAATAGCAGGCTTTAGATTTGTAGTTACCAAAGGTTCTAGGGTAATTCACTTACTATCTAATGGTCTAATGTAACTCACTTCATATGGTAAGAACCTAAAGGTTCTTCTTTTTTCCTCCTTTTTCTTTTTTTTTCTCCTCCATTCTTTGTATGTTATGAATCATATTCTGTAGTCTTTGTCTATTCCTTGGGTGACATCTATTTAGCCTTAGGAATACTTCCATCTATAGCAGTCCCTCCAAAATGCACTTTAGAGGTGGTTTGTGTTAGATAAATTCTCTCAACGTTTGCTTATCTGAAAATTGTTTAATTCCTCCTTCAAATTTAAATGATAACCTTGCCGGGTCAAGTATTCTTGGTTCAAGGCCCTTCTGCTTCATTGCATTAAATATATCTTGCCACTCCCTTATAGCCTGTAAGGTTTCTGTTGAGAAATCTGATGATCATCTGATGGATTTTCCTTTGTATGTCATCTTTTTTCTCTCTCTAGCTACTTTTAAAAGTCTGTCTTTATCCTTGATCTTTGCCATTTTAATTATTATATGTCTTGATGTTGTCTTCCTTGGGTCCCTTGTGTTGAGAGATCTGTGTACCTCCATGGCTTGAGACTATCTCCTTCCCCAGACTGGGGAAGTTCTCAGCAATTACCTCCTCAGTGACACTTTCTATCCCCCTTTCTCTCTCTTCTTCTTCAGGTACACCTATAATGAGAATATTGTTCCATTTGGATTGGTCACAGAGTTCTCTCAATATTCTTTCATTCTTAGAGATTCTTTTTTCTCTCTGTGTCTCAGCTTCTTTGTATTCTTCTTCTCTAATTTCTATTCCATTTACCATCTCTTCTACTACATCTAATCTGCTTTTAAATCCCTCCATTGTATGTTTCATTTCAGATATGGAATTTCCTAATGATTGAATCTCCAACTTAAATTAATTCCTGAGTTCTTGAATATTTTTGTGTACCTCCATAGCATGTTTATGATTTTTATTTTGAACTCTCTTTTAGGCATATTGGTGAGTTCAGTTTCATTTGGCCCTTTTTCTGGGGTTTGTGAGATTTTGGTCTGAACCATGTTCTTTTGACATGTCATATTTCTGTGAGGTGCCCCCTAGTGCCCAGAAGCTCCAGTCTCTGGAGCTGCTCAGCCCCTAGAGTGAGGTTGGGGGCTGTAGAGGAGCGGAGCTGGTGCCTGGGGGGAGGAGAGATCTGTTTCCTGATTCCCATCTGTGTTGCCTGTCTCCAGTGTCAGAGCCAGTGGGCCGAGCACACAGGTGGAAGCCTCTGTGCTCAGCGTCTCTAGCTGTTGTGGGGGGGACCTCCCTCTGGCTGGCCTGATGCTGGCGCAGTGACTTCTGGTTTGCGAGCTGGTGCCAGCAGGCTGGGAGGGAGGCGCAGCAGGCTGCATGTCACAGTGGGGGACCTTGGAGCTGAGCAGTCAGCCACAGGGATGGAGCACCTAGAGCTCCTCAAAGTTCCCAACCAGCTGGGAAGAGTGCACCCAGACAACCTTGTCCAGCTCTCCCCTTTCCCATGCAGCAAGCTTCCCCTGCCCCTCCAGCAGCCCTATCACTGCTAGGAAGCCTCTCAGACCTCCTGCCTTTCCTCTCTCACAGAGTGGCCAGATGTGGATCCCGTTCTCCACAAACAGTTGGAATGTCAGTCTCTCAGGCACTCTGCTTGTCCGAGCTCCCCAACCTCCAGAGCACCACACAATGTAGGTTTCTGCTCGCAAAGCAGATCTCCAGGGCTGGGTGTTCAGCAGTCCCAGGCTTCTACCCTCTCCCTGCTCCATTTCTCTTCCTCCCACCAATGATCTGGGGTGGGGGAAGGGCTTGGGTCCCACTGGATCAAGGCTTTGGTACATTACCCTGTTTCATGAGGTCTGCTCTGTTTGTGAGG
This sequence comes from Manis pentadactyla, assembly GCF_030020395.1. Classification (NCBI taxonomy): domain Eukaryota; kingdom Metazoa; phylum Chordata; class Mammalia; order Pholidota; family Manidae; genus Manis; species Manis pentadactyla. Next base: position 153,099,672 of record NC_080020.1, on the reverse strand, counting down.
TCTGTATGCTGTCTGGTTCAGCCTTCTTTCCTGTTGCTGTTTTAGGGTTAGTTGTATCAATTAACTATATTTTCATACTATTTGTGGTTTTGGGAGGAGTCCTCTGCCTCACCTCTCACGCCACCATCTTGAATTCCCCGTGTATCAATTATTCTGAATATACAAGCTAATACAATTAACTATAGAATACAATTCAAGAGATAAAAAGAGGAAAAGAAATAAAATGGCCTCTTTTTGCAGATGACATTATAGTATACTTAGAAACCTCTAATAAATGACAAAGCTTAATGAAACAATAAAATAATTTAGTGAGGTAACATCACATAAAATCAACATACAAAAGTAGCATTTTTTGAAGATACAATGAATGGGGGAAAAGCCCATTTATAACAGCAACAAAAAAAGATAAAATAGGAGTAAACTTAACAAGGGATGCTCCTATATAAACCTATATAAAGAAAGCTACAAGTTATTTCTGAAAGACAGAAAGTGAATCTGAACAAATGGAAAGACATCTCTTCTTCTTTCTTAGGACATCTCTACATTATCAAGAATCAGTTCTCCCCAAGTTAATTTATAAATTTAATGTGATCCTAATAAAAATTTCAATGGGCTTTTTTTTAATGGAGCTAGACAAGTCAACCCTAAATTTCATATGGAGAATTAAACTCACAAGAAAATATATGTGAAACACTTATAAAGAAGAGCTTTTGGTGGCACTACACTATTGGTATGCTGCAGCTGACTGTAAATATTCAGGAATTTTGTGAGCTGGTGGTAAAAAGCTTGATAGTTTGAAACTAGGCACAAAATTCGCACAGCAGGAATATTTATACCATAGAAATTGGCAAGTGCTATAAATCAGGGCTTCTCCCTCCCCTTCTTTGGAGAAATAGTTTACCAGCAAATCAGCAAACCATGGGACTGACTCTACAAAATTAAAAACATTATAAAGCCTCTATAATTTAAAAAGTGTGGATAATTAATTTAAAAATATTTTAAAGAGAAAGTCCAGAAAGAGACCTGGTTCACTGAGACTTGACTCATTTATTTATTTTTTTAAATAAATGATCTTTAGACAACTGGATACTCACTTGAAAAAAATAAAATTAGATCCATTCTTCATACCATTTAAGAAATAGACACCAAATGGGTGAGAAATTTAAATGTAAAAAGTAAAACTATATCAGTACTAATAAGTACTAAAAGTACTAAAATTGATGAATTACTACTATTTGGATACAGGGAATGATTTTTCTAACTCTAAGTAGAAATCTGGATACATTACAGAAAAAAATTTTTAAATTTGACAGCATAAAAATAAAAACTTTTATACAGAAAAAATACTGTGAGTAAAATCAAAAGAAATATGACAAGGTGGGAGAAAATATTTGCAACATAAATTACTGAGAGAGGGCTAATTTCCCAAATTCATTAAAAAAGTTAACCAAAAGACAAAATATTCATTAGAAAAATGGGCAAAACGAATGGATAATTCAGAAAAATACAAAATAGCCCTTAAATATATGAGAAGATATTCAGATCACTGATAAAAAGAAATGCAGTTAAAACTACACTGAAACACCATTTCTCACTCACTATATTGGCAAAAATTCAAGAGTTTGACAGTTCACTAATGCTGGTGAGGCTGTGGGGAAATAGGCACTCTTATACATAGCTAGTCAGCATGCAAAATGGTATAACCTCAATGGAGAAGAATTTGACACTAACAAAACTACATATACATTTATTCCTTGACAAAGAAATCCCACTTCTAGCAATTTATTCTTAAGATACACCTCTGACAATACAAAAATACATTTGGATAAGATTATTAACTACAGCTATATCTATAACTGCAAATTGTTGGAAACTACATAAATGTCCACATACAGAAGGCAGGTTGAATAATTCAAGTTCGCCCATACAATGGAGTACTATGCAGCTATAAAAGGGAATGAGGATCACAGTGAATCAGTATGGAGTGACTTCCAGAAGGAAGTGAGAAAAGCAAAGCACAAAGATGCACATACTGTAAGCTACTTTTTGCTTAAGAAAGGAAAAATAAAAATCTGAATATCATTACCATAAAACCATAAAGGAAGGGGGTGGAAAGGTCTGGGATATAATGTAGAAGATGTATAGGAGAGAATGACACTTCTCTGACTATTACTTTTTGTAGAGCTTTAACTTTTGAAAGCATATTAATCTACATATTCAAAAATAAAGCTAAAGCAAGGGAAAAAGTAGGAAGGGAAAAAATGAAAAATGAAAGCAAATAGAAACAAATGAATCTAAGCTATTTCAAATGTATATCATAACCACACTGACAGGGAAAAAATGAATTGATCCAAACTAATTTAGGAACACAGTATTTGACTATATGCCCTCAAGACTTGGGCAAGGTAGTGTATGGGAATAGGAAGGAAGAATTGCAAATAGATCCTGAACTTTTTTTTATAGTAGGTTTGTTTATTGTAGTGACACAGAGGAAGAAATGAAATTTTGCAACTATTTTAGTTGCATTCTGGAATTGAACAAATGAGTGTCCATGCTAATGTTGTTGAGTCAACCTTTTGCTGTTTAGCCAAGGTTCTCAGTGTAAAAGGACAGACATACCACATGAAGAATGGAAAAAGAACTAAACCTGTGAGGATGGATTGGAACTGGAGATATTGGTTATTTTTTAAAACACATGTATGTAGAATTGCTAATCATCAAGGAAATGCAAATCAAAACCACAATGAGGTATTATCTCACACCAGTCAGAATAGCCACTATCCAAAAGACAAGAAATAAGAAGTGTTGGTGAGGGTGTGGAGAAAGGGAAACCATTCTACACTGTTGGTGGGAATGTCAATTGGTGCAACCACTGTGGAAAACAGTATTGAGGTTCCTCAGAAAACTAAAAATAGAAATACCATTAGACCCAGTAATTCGACTTTTAGGAATTTACTGAAAGAAAGCAAAATCCCTGATTTGAAAAGATATATGTATTCCTATGTTTATTGCCACATTATTTACAATAGCCAAGTTGTGGAAGCAACCTAAATGTCCATAAATGAATGGTACATATACACAATGGAATATTATTCAGCCATAAAAAAGGAACCTTGCCATTTGCAACATGGATGGATCAAGAGGGTATTATGCTCAGTGAAATAAGCCAGGCAGAGAAAGACAAATGCCATCATGATTTCACTTATTTGTGGGATATAGAAACAAAGCAAAATAAAATGAACAAAATAGCAGTAGACTCACAGACACTGAGAAGTGACTAATGTTACCATGGGGAAGAGGCTGGGATGGGTGGGTAGGGAGGGTGGGGGGATAAAGGGGCACAATAATTTTCAATTATAATACAAGTTGGTCATGAGGATGGTAGTACAGCTTGGAGAACATAGCCAATGATTCTGTAACACCTTTCTACATTGACAGATAGTAACTGCACTAGAGGGGGTAAGGATTTAATAATATGAATAACTGTTGTACCACTGTGTTGTATAGTTGAAACCAATATAAAATACTTCAATTTAAAAAAAAGCCAAATAATTGTGTATGTGTGGAGAGAGGGCGCATGTGTGAGACAGCACATGCTTTGTCTTATAAACACACAAGAAACAAAACAGGATAAGGCTTTAACAATAGTAAGTACAGGTAAAAGGTATACAGATAATCTTTGTATTATTTTATGTTTTTGTAATTTCTTGTATAAGTTTTAATTTCCAAATAAAAATATTCTCACAAAATTAGTGACATATAGGAATATATCTAAAATATTTTCCTCTGAAAAATTAGCCTATTATTTTCCTAGACCATATGTATTTTAAGGTGTTATATTAACCAATATTTTGTTAATGAAAGTATATGAAAAAATTTGTTGTAGAAACAAAAATAAAAATATTTTTAAAATGTAATTTATGTATACATTAAATAGAAATTTTTCACTTTAGCATTTTTACAGATTAATTATCAAAATATTTTTAGGTCAACATATCCAATCATAATCATGTTTAAATAGCACTATTAGTGAGATTGTCATTGAGTTTCCTAACTCTCTCAAATATTTACTGTATATATTGATTGCTATATGGTCCCCAAAGAATGGATCCTTAAACTACTTACTCTTCTAATGATCGATCTAGGCCTCGGTCAGGAGATCGATGGTGAGCATGTTCTGGTGAATGACATTTTGTCTTTGGCTTTATTGTAGAACTCAAGTGATAAGCATTACTTGAGTAATTTTGGCGGCGAAGTTCTTGCACAGCCCTCTCCCTAAAGCAAAACAGTAAGGCTTTTAAACTTTATATCCAATGACATTATTAGTACTGTCATAAAACCATAATTCAGTTCAACTTTAATATCTAACTATCATGAAAATAACTAAAATCTGTTGTTATCTAAGATGTAATGTTCCATGGTGAACACTGCATAGAGACAAACTTACCTTTCAAAGCGCTCTGTCCCTAGTTGTCTTTTGGTAATGTCTAAATCAGCTTCCAATTGTGTAACAACATTTCTGAACTGGGCCACATCTCTACTCTGGATGGCCCTGCGTAGAAGAATAGGAGTGACAGTTTATTAAAATTAAAATATGGACCCCTGGAGTCCATTAAGCCCTACTGGTTTCTCACCTGCATCCAAGCCAAATTGTGATATTTCTGGATGTGTTAGTACATCTAAATTATGTCAGTTTTTGATGTAGTTAATGTGCGAAGTAGCGTACTTGAAAAGCCTAAGCTGTCTCAGTCCCATTCAATTAGTTAAGCCTTCTCTGTTTCCCTGTTTAGATGGGATAATGTTATCTATTATCTATTATCTATTTTATCTATTTACTGTGAATAATTTTTATAAAAGTATCCTGAGATATTTATTATATGCAAAATAGTAGTACGACCAAATAATCAACACTGGAATTCATTAGCACCCACTACTTTACATATACACAGTGAAATTTGATATATACACACTGTTTAGAAAACATAAATCTCTTCAATTTAACAGGATCTTCTTTAGGGCTAAATAATGCCTTAAATAATATGTCTGTGATAAGGCATACTATCTTGAAGAAGATAATGACAGAGATGAATAATACTTGCACAGAACATTTTATCCTCTTTGCTTGCTTTCAGGATTGCATTATAGATGGCTGAAATTTAAACTTCAGAAACTAAGAACACAAAAGTTTATCATGCTTACCAGTTCTAAATGACAGTATTTACCAATCAGTCTAAAACAGGCTGCACCCTTAAGGTGGGAGTTTTGGCCTACTTCATTAAGGCAGATTTCCACCTACCAGCTTGAGAAAGTTACCCTGCAGAACCGGTTGAAGGTATCACAAAAGCCTAGCTGCAGTGACTGAAAAGCATGACTCAGTCACAGCTGCCTTAACCTGAAAGCAGTTTCTAAAGGACACTGGCCCTGGCTTGGCAGCCCTTGCTTAGACAGCGGTTCTTATGCATGGCAGATTCCTATTCTTTCCCAGGAGCCATGCTCAGCTGAGAGGGCAAAGTTGAGGCTGGATGAAAAAGTGTGATAGATACAAACAGAGGCTAAGGGTGAGCAGTGATTTTTGTGAGAGATGAACAAGTTTCATAATAAAACATTCACTATGCAGGCAGGCATTTCTACCCAATCTTCCAACTAGTGGTCTTGTAATAAGGTGCTAAGGATTTTTTTAAAAAGCCAAATTCAGTGCTATAAGGGAAGTCTTTAGTATTCTGTGAATGCAGATCTTCCTCGTACCCAATATACACTTACAGGTATGTAAGGAAATACTATGTGACAATTGGAAAGACTAGGTAGCAATACCAGGCAGGTCCATAAATAGAAAAACTCTAGTTTCAGAAGTGCTTCATTTTTTTTCTAATTTGGTTATAATATTTCCTAGATTAAATATTCTCTTATACCCAAAGTTCCACTAAAAACAACAGAGATGGTTAAACTTAAAAACATATAATAAATACTAAATCTTAAGCAAATCACAGTATTTCTGGTCCTCAGTTTAATTAATGGCAAATTATGGGCACTATATTTTCTGAATTCCAGCTTCAAAATTCTACTAACCTATAAAATACCCAAAATTTAAGAAATACAACTTTCTGTTATTATATTGCCAACCAACTCACATTTTATTTTCTGCCAAACAAAGGTGTTCTTTAAGAAGCTGAATTTCAGATTCTTTTTCTTGAAGTGCTATCTGAGACTGATATTCTTTGTCTCTTTTGGCCACCAGCAAAGCTTCTAGATTCTGCATGGAGATTCTCTCATTTGTCATCTGACTCTTTAGTAGTTCTATTTCAGAACGAGCAGAATCTAATTCATTCTCCATCTGTACAACAATAGGAAGATATCTATACTTAACTCCAATTCATTCACTTAACTGATTATCAGAGGCTCATAAAATTAATTTCTTGACTAGAAATTGTGCTTCCCTTCTTACCAAAGACACACACACACATACACATTATTACTTCCCCAACTCTCTGATCATATTAAAAAATTCATTGACTTAAATGAAGACTTATTAACCAAACTGCAAACAATTTCCATTTCCAGCTTTGTTATTTCTTTATATTTTTCTGCAAGACTTAAATGGTGATATATGTTACTACCGCTTTGTCCTGAGTTAGGTGAGTTGCAAACACCTAGCCACCTTTGGGAATGTCACTGTACTCCATTGTTAAGGGAGATAAGGAGTAATTGCTCATTCTCTGTCTTGCATAAACCTGTGCAAAGCTTTTTTGAAGGTTATCTTGAGCCTGGAATATACTCTCTAAGCTAAATGTTTCTTCAAAAGGAAGAAAATCAAAACCAGAAAAAGAATATTTATATTATATATATATATATGTATATATATATATATACATACACACATATATATACACATATATATACATATATATATAAAACATTTATATAATAAATAAGATATGCATTTAAAAAGTTAAACATGAAAGGATAAAACTCTAAGAAAGAATTTAATAACACTGAAATTATTGGTGGCTGGGTAGCTAGGGGAAGAAATTTCTAGACTACATACAATTTTTAAAAGTCTATATGAAAAATTAACATATTGATAAACAATACAAGAGTATAAATGATATAAACTTAACCATAAATAAACTTAACCAAAATTTAGGAGGAAAAAACTAGAAGAAAACAAATTTAATAAAATAGTTAGTATCTTACTAGCATAAGGAACTCAAACAAACTAGTGAGAAATATGAACTAATGACATGAACAGAACATTTACAAAATATAACTAATTAGTAAACATATGGAAAAAATGTACCCTTACAAATAATCAAAGAAATATTAGTTAAAGTGATGCAATTTCTAGTCCAGGGTTTCTTAATATTGACACTACTAAACTAACCTTTTGGGTTGTATAATTATTTGGGGTAGGGAACTGTCTTATAGGGGTATTATAAGATGTTTAGCAGCATCCATGGCCTCTACTACCTCAGTTGTGACCATCAAAAATGTCTCCAGATATTGATGTCCACTGGGAACAAAAAACTCTTTCAGTGAACCACTGTTCTAGTTTATCAAATTGGCAAATTTCTTAGTGTGTGTTGATTAAATGGGTAATGGCAGTTTCATATACTCTGCTGGCAGTAATACAAAATGAACCATCACTTTTTTTGGTAACAGCTTTAGTGGAATATAATTCACATACCATACAACTCAGCCATTGAAATGGTACAATTCAATTATTTTTAGTATGTTAACAGAATTGTGTGATCATACAATTTCACAATCTAGTGTTATAACTTTTTCATTATCCCAAAATGAAACCTAGTAGTATTAGCAGTCACTTTGCACCACACCCTCTACACCAGCCCCAGCCCTAGGCAATCCCTAACCTACTTTTTGTTGCTACAATGTGCCTTATTCTGGACATTTCATGTAAATGGAATAGTACAATGTGTGTGGTCTTTTGTGACTGATTTCCTTATTTAGCATAGTGTTTTCAAGTGTCATCAATGTTACAGTAGTTCAGTACTTTGTTACTTTTATTGCCAAGTAATATTCCCTTGTATAGATGTAGGAACATTTTAGCTATTTACACTTTCTGGCTATTATAAATAATGCTGCTAAGAACATTCATGTACAAGTTTTTGTGTCAACCTATGTTGTCATTCCTCGTCAGTACCCACAGTGATTCAAGGGATGCAAAGCTGGTTTAACATTAAAATATCAACCAGTGTAACTTATCATATCAACAGGCTAAAGAAGAAAAAGTCACATGAGCCTATTAATTAGGATATTAATTAATTAGATGCAGAAAGAGCACTTGATATAAAAATTCAACACCATTTTTTATTTAAAAAAACTTCCAGAAATACAGGGGAACTTCTCCAACTTGATAAAAAGCATCTACAAAATCCTACAGTTTACCTAATAGTGAAAGACTGAATGCTCTTCCCTAAGACTGGAAGAAGGCAAGGATGACTACTTGTACCACTCTTTTCCAATGCAGCATTAAAGTACTAACCAGCATAAAAACTCCAGAAAAGGCATAAAGGTTGAAAAGGAAGAAATAAACTGTACCTGTTTACAGAAAACATGGTTGTCCGCATAGAAAATTCTAAGAAATCTGCAGAAAAACTCCTAGAACTAATAAATAAGTTTAGCAAAGTCAAAGGTTATAAGCACTCAAAAATCAATTGTACTTCTAAGCACAGGCACTGAACACATTGATAGCAAAATTATACCTCAAATACCATTTGTAGTAGCTCAAAAAAGAGAAATATCTTGTTATTTTTGTAGGTATAAATCTAACAAAACAAGTACAGAACTTACATGCTGAAAACTACACAAATTCAACAAAAGAAAACAAAGATCTAAATAAGACATACTATGTTCATGGACTGGAAGCCTCAACCTGGTAAATATGTCAGTTCTTCCCAATTTGATACATGGGTTAATACAACTCCTATAAACATCCCAGCAAGATATTTTACAGAAATAGATTATTCTAAAATTTCTATGGAAAGATAGAGAGACTAGAATAGATAAAACAATTTTGAAAAAAGCAGAATAAAATGAATGGAATCAGTCTATCTGATTTAAAAGCTTATTATTTAGCTACAGTAATTTGGTAATTACTGTGTGGTCTTGGTGGAGAGACAGACACACAGATCAATGTAAAAGAATAGAAACCAAGAAATAGACCCACTTAAATATGTCCAACTGATTTTATACAGAGGTACAAAATCAATTTAATGGAGAAGACAGCTTTTTCAACAAATGGTACTGAAGCAATTGGATACCTATAGGCAAAAAAATAAATCTCAGTGTAAACCTGACACCTTATGCATAAATTAATTCATTATGGATCATGGAATTAAATATGAAACATTAAACTACACATTTTTAGAAAAAAACCTGGGGAAAATCTTTGGGATTTAGGGTTATAAAAATTTAGACTTAAAACCAAAAGCACAGTTCATAAAAGGAAAATTGATAAATTGCATTTCATCAAAATTTAAAACTTTTGCTCTGAGAATGACCCTGATCAGAGGATGAAAATACAAGCCACATAGTGGGAGAAAATATTTGCAAACCACATATCAGATAAATGACTAGTATCTGGTATATATAAGGAACTCTTAATACTCAACATTAAAAATGCAAACAATCCAATGAGAACATGGACAAAAGACATAAAGATACAGTGACATCTATGTAAAGCAAAAAGCACACCAAAAATATTTTCAACTTTATTAGTCATTAGAAATGCAAGTAGATTGTGATATAGCACTATATACATATCACAATGGCTAAAACTAAAGATAGTGACACCACCAAATGCTGACAAGGATTCAGAAAAATTGGGACACTCATACATTGTTGCTGGGAATGCAAAATGATACAAACCCTTGGGAAAACAGTTTGGCAGTTCCTTAAAAAACTAATCATGCGTCTGCTGTATTATCCAAAAGTTGTATTCCTAGGCATTTACACAAAAATGAATATTTATGTTTACACAAAAACCTATACACAAATGTTTGCAATAGCTTTATTTGTAAGATGCAAAAACTGGAAATAACCCAGATGTTCTTCAATGCATGAATGGTTAAACTGTGTTACACCAATAGCATGGAATATTATACTGCAACAAAAAGGAATGAACTACTAACACACAAAACAACCTGGATGTACCACTAGGTAATCATGCTGAGTGAAAAAAAAAAAACCCAATTCCAAAAGGTTACATACTGAATGATTCTTGAAGTGACAGAATTATAGAAATGGAGAACAGATTAGTGGTTGCAGGGGCTAAAGAAGGGTTGAGGATAAGAGAGAAGTAGATGGGGTACAAAAAGGCAACATGATGGAAATGCTCCATACCTTGCCCAAATCAATGTCTACATACTAGCTGTGATATTATACTATAGTTTTGCATGATGTTATCATTGGGGGACATCAGGCAAAGGATACACAGGATTTGTTTGTATTATTTCTTATAATTGCATGTGAATCTATAATTATCTCAGAATCAAAAGTTTAATTTAGAAAAAATTATTTGAGTGTCCCCTATATGCATATTACAGCTAAAGAAAGATACAGATAAATAAGATAGTCCTTGCTCTTGAAAGTATAGCTTATTATAGGGATAAACATACACACATAAATAACTAAATTTCAAGGGAAAAACTTTTATTTCAGGAGTATTTTAAGATACAATGAGAATTAGCCTGACAACTTCACACCCATCAGAATAGCTATTATCAAAAAAAGAAAAAAAAAAACATAACTAATAAAGTATTGGCAAGGAAGTAGAGAAACTGGAACCCTTATGCACTATTGGTGGGAATATAAAATGGTATAGCCATTGTGGAAAACAGTATGGATGCTTCTCAAAAAACTAAAAATAGAATTACCATATGATCTAAAAATCGACCTTCTGGGTATAGATGCAAAAAATTAAAAGCAGGGTTTCAAAAATATATTTGTACACCCATATTTCATAGCAGCATAATTCAAAATGGCTACAACATGGAAGCAACCCAAGTGTCCATCAAGTTGGATAAACAAAAATGGAGTATTTTTCAGCTTTTTAAGGGAAAGAAATTCTGCAATATGATACAACATTGATGAACCTTGAGGACATTATGCTAAGTAAAATAAGTCAGTGACAAAAAGACAAATATTACATGATTCAACTTATGTGAGATACTTAGAGTAGTCAAAATCATAAAGACAGAAATATGTAACAGTGGTTTCCAGGAGTTGGAGAGAAGGGAGAGTGGACAGTTTTGCATAACAGGTATAAAGTGTCAGATTTACAAAATGAAAAAAGTTATGGGCATGGATGGTGGTGATGGTTGCACAACAATATGAATGTATTTAGTAGCACTCAACCATATATTAAAAAATAATTAAGATAGTAAAGGTGATGTATGTGTGTATTTTAACACAACCAAAAAAAGAAAAAGTAGTATGATAACAGCAAATAAACCATAAAACTTGGAGTAAACAATCTTTAAAATATTTTTAAAAACTAATATAAATCATTATCAACTTAAACATAGTTCTATTGCTACAGGTAATGATTTTAAAGCTTAAAGAAACTTTCTGCAATATACCTTACTTGGTTAGGGTCTATTATTATTTTAATAAGCTTTGGGATAATTTTTTCTGGTATTTCATCTTTATATTGTTCCAGTTGTTACAACAACATACATTACTTTTCTAATTTGAAAACAACAAGCAAAAAAGTGTTTTTAAAAAAAAAATTAAGGACATATTATTTGGATTTTTACAGTGGTTATCTATTCATGAGTTACTTTCTTTGTTATTGAAATATAGTTGACATACAATATTAAGTTGGTTTCAGGTGTTCAACACAGTGATTCAACAATTATATATATTACTAAATGCTCACTATGATAAATGTAGTAACCATCTGTCACCATACAAAAATATTACATTACTGACTATATTCATGAGTTACATTCATCATTAAAAAGATCTTGTTGAAATGAAAGATAATTTAAAGAAAAGTCTGAGAATTCTGGTATATACCACTTCATTAATAAAATATTAACAGTGGATTCTTATAGAAACCAAATAGACACATGGTTCTCAAATGCATCATATCCTCCTAACAACCAGCAGACTAGCAAAATTAAAAGTTCAATAAGGTTGCATAGTAACAGAAATGTAAACATGATCAAAATGTATTGATATTTTAATTACACTATGTAACTTTATACATACCCCTTTAGGATTCGGGCTCCATCTACCCCTTCACATGCATCTCCAACCACTTTCACCCATGTATATGACACTGCCCAGTGCAAATTACTATTTGCTCAATAATTCATTTATTCCTCCATACTATTGCCTATGTATGTAATAGTATGTAGTATACTTATCATCCCTTATGATTTCAGCAGTATGTCCTTGTGAACTCCTCCATGACACCCACAGGCTGAGTAGGGATTCCCACTCTAAAACTGTAAGTATTTCTTGGTAGTATAAGATTCATACCAAATGATTTGTATATCAATATTAGGAGGTCCTTGAGGGCAGGGGGCTGTATCTTTTGAACATTATAATCATAGTGGCAAGTACAATGTTAGGCATACACTAGACACAACCACAGTAAGTTTAAACTGAATTCTAATTTAAAAGAACCCAGCCAATTAGTAAATAAATTTAACTTAAAATAATACTATTAAAGTTCTAATTGAGTGAAATAAACCTCAACCTCATGGCTCTTTGCTGAATGCCATGCCAATGTGTTTTAGAATTCTTCTGGCTAAAAGAAAATGTAAGTTACGTACTAAAAGGAAGAGTTTTTGTTATATTCTTGAGTTGTTGGAACATGGCTGTAATAAATTAATCTCTTGGACTTTAAAAATAAAATCTAAAGTTGAAAGCCATGGCTTGATGTAATACTTTTTTAAGAATTTATTTTTCTAAAATTGTAGCAATTTTATAGTAATAGTAATATTAAAAGAATGATTTAAAAATATGTTACATACCATTTCTATTTCTTGATCTTTAGCAACCAACTGCCTATTGAGAAGTTCTTTGCTTGAGTCAAGTTTGATACAAAGTTCCCTTGTGGAAGATAAATCTGCAAGGGCAGACACTTTTTCAAACTGAACCTTCTGAAGCTCCTCTTCCATCTTTACAAGAGATTTGTGTAATGTAGCCATCTGGGATTTATAAGACCTTTCTGCATTTAAGTGCTGCAAGGACAAAATTATTATATATATTTTACTGTAAAAAAAACTACAACTTGGAAAACAAAGTGAGGCAAATCTTTTAACAATAGTGCACTTTGATTATAAGACACTTTAATGATACACATGGTAATAGTAATGTACAAAACACTACAGGAAAGACAAATTCAGGTTTCAAATTTCTGCACATAAAATCCATAAGTAAGGTGGTCAACTGGTTGTTCTTCTTAATATATTTAGAAAACTTCTCCCACCTAAAAGTTTCAGTCCCAAAGCTAGACATGGTCTATAGTTGGCCTAAATTTGCTACAGTTTCAGTTATTCTATAATATAAATATTGTTGTTGTTAAAGTCAAAACATTATCCACTACCACTGTTTCATTCACAATACCCATTTTCAATTCTTGAATAGCATGTTGATATCGATAAAAATAACAGAAAGTGAGGCCTGGAACCTCTCTAGCACTTACTAATACCTGTGAGGGAAGAAAGACTCAAAGCAAGTATAAATAAAGAATACATCTGCATTATGGGATATAAAGCATGTTTTCAAAACTATAATATGAGATTCCAGTTATGTAAATGCTTTCAAATGCTCAAGATAATTCTACCCCCTTTTTTTCTTTCAGAAAAATCTCTTATGTAAGTGCACTACCACCTACAGAGAAATATTTGCTACAGCTGTTAGTGTGAACAAGTTGTTAGTGAAGCTATTAACTGAGAGGCAAAGAAAGAAACATTTCTGTTTTTGTAGGTGCTTTTACAAGAACAAAACACACAAAAATTGCTCCTGGAATAACTTATTTGGCCACAATTCATTTGTACCTTTCTCCCTAGCTTCCTTCCTCACTCATTCTTCAAACAACCTTCTAGCCATCCAGACTTCAACCACCCACTCACTTAACTATCTATCCATTCCATATTTATTGAGTATATTCCATGTTCCAATGTGCTTAGATGGATATCTAATGGTAAACAAAATGATTTCTGCTCTCATGAAACTTTCAGACATTCAGGGAGTCATGCATCAATCAAATAATCATACAGAAGAACATATATAGATGCATATTAAGCAAATACTGCTAGAGATAAAAAAAGTGTTTAACAAAGGAAAGTGACCTAGACTGAGAGGATCAGGGAATTCAGGAAAGGCTTCCCTCAGTAAATGACACTTGAGAGAGGTCTGAAAGGTGAGTAATTATACAGTGTGTGTGGGGAGGGGAGGGCAGTTTCCAAATTGAACGAATGCAAAGCGCACAGGCCCTGGAAGGGGTGTTTGTAGGGTGGGAAATGACATGATCCAAAAATAGAGAAGGCTAGTATGGCTGGAGCCTAGTGACTACAGAGGAGCATGATAGGAGATGTAGTTGTGAAGCACACATGACTTACAAGGCAGAGCCTAGCAAGCCAGGTTAATACTTAAGTCTTTAACCACTGAAAGATCCTAAAGAAAGAGGTGATGCAGTCAGTTTTGTGTTTTGGAAAGATCACTTTGAATGCTTCAGGTTCTAGCAAAATAGTTGTTAAGCTAAAAGAAAAACATTCTGGATAAACTAGACCAAAAAAAAAATTTGTAATTCACAACTGAGCTTGCAGGAAAGAGAGAGAAATTCTCACATGCCAAAAACAGAGAAAACAGAGCCAGAGCAGGAAGAAATGAGCAGGCTTGAAGATAAGGGTTGGGGGTAGGAAGACATGTAACAGTGAGTGGCTTATGTTTCAATGCTCAAGCAAGGATAGGAAACAAGAACTTAGGACTAATGGAGAGTGGAACTGAGACACCTACATAATCTGGGGCCCTGAAAGGAGACTAGGGGAGAAAAAAATGAATTCAACCTCAGCGATAAAACCAAAAGTTTATCTTGCCCTGGTTTCTGGGTAGGGAAAAAAATGTCTTATGTAGAAATTGAAACCATAAGTCTGACCTCACTCAATTTTGGAGTGTGACTTTACCTATATCCAATTCTAAGTTTTAACATAAAATTTGTCCCATGCCAATAACTCAGAGTCCCATTGTAGAAGCAAACTCATCGCCATGGTCATACAAGATTGTATACGAGGAAGAAAGTCCTGTTTAAGAGGAGCTTACAATCAAACATAGGAAACAATTCATTGAAAGAGAGTCAAAAAAACAACACATAGGATCAGACTTCTACACTTTCAATTATTGAACAAAATATCTTAGAACACAAGGAAAAATATGCTTGAAAATTGTTTTAAAGATTGGATTAAAGATGGTGGCATGAGAAGTGAGACAGAGACCTCCTCCTAAAACCACATATAATATGAAAATATAATTTAATACAACTAATCCTGAAAGAACAACAGCAAAGAAGGCTGTACCAGACTGCATACACCTGGAGAAAAGACTTCATGGGCAGGGTACCATACTAAAGCTGTGGCCGGGTGGTGCCCCAGCCCTTTCCCCACCCAAGTTCACCAGCTGGAGGAAGAGAAACAGGATGGGGAGGGAGTGGAGGCCTGGGACTGCTGAACACCTAGCCCTGGAGATCTGCTCTGGGAGCATGAACCTACATTGCATGGTGCTACGGTGATTTAGAGTGGTGGGAAAGCTAAGACAGGAGGAATACCTGGAGAGAAAGAGATTCCAGCTGCTTGTGGAAAACAGGGATTCATATCCGGCTGATCTGGGGGAGCAGTCTGAGAGACTTCTTAAAATTGAGAGGGCTGCTAAAGGGGCAAGGATTATACAGAGCTTGCTCAGGAGAAAAGACAGGTAGAAAAAAATTGTCTGGGTGCACTCTGCCCAGCAGGTTGGGAGCTTAAATGATCTTCAGGCCCTCCAACCCCATGGCGGGCTACACAGCTCCAAGGCCCCCTACCATGATACACAGCCTGCTGAGTCTTCCCCCCAGCTAGCCTGCACCTGGCTCAGGCTCACAAACTGGGAACCTCTGCCCTGGCATCAGGCCAGCCAGAGGGAAGCCCCACCTATGGCAGCTACAAACACAAAGCATAGAGGCTTACACCTGTGTGTTCGGCCCACTGGTTCTGGCAGTGGAGACAGGCATAGGAGCCAAGAAGCAACAAACAGTTCTTTCCTCCCCCCAAGCACCAACACCGCTCCCCTGTAACCCCTGACATTGCTCCAGGGGCTGAACAGCTCCAGAGAGTAGAGCTTCTGGGCACTAGAGGGCACCACAGACAAATTACAAAATGTCAAAAGAACCTGGTTCAAAGCAAAATTATGAATACACCTGAGAAAGATTCAAATGCAATCAACCTCATGAATCTTCCTGAAAGAGATTTCAAAATAAAAATCATTAACATGCTCATGGAGTTACAGAAAAATATTCAAGAACTCAGGAATGAATTTAGGATAGAGATTCAATCATTGAAGAATACAATGGAGGGTATTAAAAGCAGATTTGATACGGTGGAGGAGATGATAAATGAAATAGAAATTAAGAAAGAGGAATACAAAGAAGCTGAAACACAGAGAGAAAAAAGGATCTCTAAGAGTGAAAGAATACTGAAAGAATGGTGTGACCAATCCACATGGAACAATATTCATATTGTATGAATAGGGGTGCCAGGAGAAAAAGAGATAGAAAGTGTCTTTGAGGAAGTTATAGCTGAAAACTTCCCCAATCTGGGGAAGAAATAGTCTTTCAAGCCATGGAGGTGCACAGATCTCCCAACACAAGGGACCCAAGGAGGACAACACCAAGACATATAGTAACTAATATGGCAAAGATCAAGGATAAGGACAGACTATTAAAAGCAGCGAGAGAGAGAAATTAGATCACATACAAAGAAAAACCCATCGGCTATCATCAGACTTCTCAGCATAAACCTTACAGGCTACAAGGGAGTGGCATGATATATTTAATGCAATGAAGCAGAAGGGCCTTGAACTAAGAATACTTTATCTGGCAAGATTATCATTTAAATTTGAAGGAGGGATTAAACAATTTCCAGATAAGCAAAAGCTGTGAGAATTTAGTTCCCACAAATCATTTCTACAGTGTATTTTGGAGGAACTGATATAGATATAAGTGTTCCCAAGGTTAAATAGCTGTCACCAGAAGTAATAAAAAGGGATAGACAGAGAGTACAGAATATGACACATAATATATAAAGAATGGAGGAGGAAGAAAAGGAGAGGAAAAAAAAGAACCTTTAGATTGTGTTTGTAATAGCATACTAAGTAAGTTAAGATTGACTCTTAGATAGTAAGGAAGTTATGCTTGAACCTTTGGTAACCACGAAACTAAAGCCTGCAGTGGCAATAAGTACATACCTATAGATAATCACCCTAAGTGTAAATGGTCTGAATGCACCAATCAAAAGACATAGTCACTAAATGTATAAAAAAACAAAACCTAACTACATGCTGCCTACAAGAGACTCACTTCAAACCCAATGACATACACAGACTAAAAGTGAAAGAAATGGAAAAAGATATTTCATGCAACTAATAGGGAGAAAAAAGCAGGTGTTGTAGTACTTCTGTCAGACAAAAGAGACTTCAAAACAAAGAAAGTCACAAGAAACAAAAAAGGACATTAAATAATGATAAAGGGGTCAATCCAACAAGAGGATATAACTATTACAATATGGGATATATCTATGCACCCAACCCAGGAGCACCTACATATGTGAAACAAATACTAACAGAATTAAAAGGGGAAATAGAATCTAATGCATTCGTTCTAGGAGACTTCAACACACCACTCACTCCAAAGGACAGATCAACCAGAGAGAAAATAAGTAAGGCACAGAGGCGTTGAACAACACATTAGAACAGAAGGACCTAACAGACATCTACAGAACTATATACCCCAAAAGAGCAGGATACACATTCTTTTCAAATGCACATGGAACATTTTCCAGAATAGATCACATACTGGGCCACAAAAAGAGCCTCAGTAAAATCAAAAAGATTGAAATTGTACCAATAAACTTCTCATATCACAGGTATATAAAACTAGAAGTAAATTGTACAAAGAAAATGAAAAGACTCACAAACACTTGGAGGCTTAACAACATGCTCTTAAATAATCAATGGATCAATGACCAAATTAAAACAGAGATCAAGCAATATATGGAGAAAAATGAAAACAACAGCATAATGCCCCAACTTCTGTGGGATGCAGCAAGGCAGTTCTAAGAGGGAAATATATACCAATCCAGGCCTATTTAAAGAAGGAAGAACAATCCTAAATGAACAGTCTAAATACCCAATCCCAAATGAATAGTCTAAATTCACAATTATTCCAATTGGGAAAGAAAAACAGATGAGGCCCAAAGTCAACAGAAGGAGGGACATAATAAAGTGGTATTAAGTATATTCATGTTGTTGTGCAACCATCACCACCATCCATCTCCAGAACTCTTCATCTTACAGAATTGAAACTGTGCCCATTAAACAATGCCTCCCCATTCCCTCACCCCCAGCCTCTGGCCACCACCATTTTCCTTTTTTTTTTTAAATTTAAAATAGTGTTGCCATTCAACAGGCACATGAAAAGATGCTCCACATCGCTAATTATCAGGGAAATGCAAATTAAACTACAATGAGATACCACCTCACACCAGTTAGGATGGCCAACATAGAAAAGACTAGGAGCAACAAATGCTGGTAAGGATGCGGAGAAAGGGGAACCCTTCTACACTGCTGGTGGGAATGTAAATTAGTTCAACCATTGTGGAAAGCAGTATGAAGGTTCCTCAAAAAACTAAAAATAGAAATACCATTTGACCCAGGAATTCCACTCCTAGGAATTCACCCTAAGAATGCAGAAGCCCAGTTTCAAAAAGACATATGCACCCCTACATTTATCGCTGCACCATTTACAATAGCCAAGAAATGAAAACAACCTAAGTGTCTATCAGTAGATGAGTGCATAAAGAAGATGTGGTACATATACACAATGGAATATTATTCAGCCATAAGAAGAAAACAAATCCTACCATTTGCAACAACATGGATGGAGCTAGAGGGGTATTGTGCTCAGTGAAATAAGCCAGGCACAGAAAGACAAGCACCAAATGATTTCACTCATCTGTGTAGTATAAGAAGGAAGCAAAAAATTGCTGAATGCATCCAAGAACTAACCAGTACTGCTGAAGAAGAAAGAATGAACTAGAAGACAGATCACAGCACAAAGAGATAAATAAATAGAAACTATAATAAAAATACCAATAAACATTTAGACTTAGAACAAAACAGCAGCAGACTCACAGAACCCAAGAATGGACCAACAGTTACCAACGGGAAAGGGAGTGGACAGGATGGGTGGGAAGAGATGGAGAAGGGGAAAAAGGGGCATTACGATTAGCACACATAATGTAGTGGGGGGGCACAGGGAAGGCAGTATAGCACAGAGAAGACAAGTAGTGATTCTATAGCATCTTACTACACTGACGGACAGCCACTGTAATGGGGTATGTGGTGGGGACTTGATAATGGGGGGATATAGTAACTACAATGTTGTTCATGTAAGTGTATATTAATGATAGTAAAAAAAAGACCCACAATGTAATACCAAAAAAAAAAAGTTATTTTAAAAACTTTAAGGAAAAAATTGAAAAGAATAAGACTTAGAAAAAGAAACAGATTTAAAGAAGAATTGGATAGAACTTCTGAAAAGAAAGGAAAAGTAGTTAAGAAAATAAAAAAATTGCTGAATGCATCCAAGAACTAACCAGTACTGCTGAAGAAGAAAGAATGAACTAGAAGACAGATCACAGCACAAAGAGATAAATATATAGAAACTATAATAAAAATACCAATAAACATTTAGACTAGAAGATCCAAAAGTATATTATAAAAGTTGAAGGAGATGGTAGAATTTGGAGGCAGTAATATCCAAATAAATAACACTGGAAATTTTTCCAAAAATAATAAAATACACGAATACTCTGACTAGAAAATTTAAACAAAACCAATACAAAAAAAAAAAAAAAGCATACCTGGACATATAATAGTGAAACTACAAAGAGAAAGAAAAGACCTGAAGAAGAACCAACAACAAAGACAGACTTACAATGAAATCAAAATTACAACAGACTTTTCAACAGAAAAGGCAATTATTATGAAAGTTATCAAGAGAAAATAACTCTCAACCTTGAATTCTATACTCATCTAAACTAACACTCAAGACTGAAGGAAAATAAAGCTGTTTTCAGATGACTGAGGAAACTAATTCAAAAATCAAAGAAAGGAAATAGTCTGAAAAAAAGAATTTGAACTTGGAAGAAATAGAATGCATGGAGGAATGATGAATGAAGATTTCATAAACATATGGGTGGGTACAAATAAGGATTAACTGAAAAAATACTAGTAGTAATAATTTTTTAGAATATAAAAATACAAAATGGAACTAAATTAGTACATAAGAACACCATAAAAGATTGGCGTGTGTGTCTGAGGAAGAATAAGAGAGAGCGCATACACACACTAGTTGGTAGGATACTACGCTCAGAATTCAACTGGACCATGTATTGACTAGGTAGAGGGTTGATGATACTAGCAAAAGACTTTGTTAAATGTACATGTTACAATTTTAACTACTGAAAGAATAGATTGACAATATATAATTTCTAAACCAGTAAGTAGTGGGGGTGGGAAGTATGTAAAGAGAACAAAAACATAACAGCTGGATAAAAGGAAAAAAGAAACACAAAAGAATTGTGACCAGTTGAAAATACAAAATAAATTGGTAATAGTAAACCTAAATGTGCCAGTAATCCAAACAAATACATTAAAGAGATTAAACTTATCAGTTAACAGAAAAATATTCTCAGATTGAATTTTTTAAAAAATCACGCTATATGGTGTTTATTAGAGACAAACAGTTGGAAAGGATTTTTAAAAAGAAACATAATGTTTCTGTTCCAGCCATGACAGAATGGAATTTAACTTATCTTCCTACCCTTAACAACTAAAAAACTACTTTAAAAAAAAGAAAGAAGGAAAGAAGGAGGGAAAGAGAGAAAGAAAGAGAGAGAGAGAGAGAGAGAGAGAGAGAGAGAGGAGAGAGCGAGGGAGAGGAAGGCAGGAAGGGAAGGAGGAAACAACTGCTTTCAGACACCAGCACAAGACTGTTGATCTCTGAGATTAGTAAAACAAACAAGATGCCTCCTATGATCATTCCAACTATCTGTCAGGAGACACTTTCCTGTCTGTAGTTCAGGGAAGGAAACTTCAATTAGAGTATGGTTGTGTTGCTAAGTTGAAGAGACAGAAATAAGCATCTGAAATACATAGGGTAAAGTTCCAGAAATAAGGGATCTACACAAAAAAACCTAGGAATCTCCTTGAGTCTGTTGCTAAATATTGAGCCATGAATATATAAAGTGAAACTCCATGAGATTGGGAAAGACAGACCAGGGAGCTCTAGGGAAAATGATCCCATAGCTGATATATAGTTGGGGATATATCAATGTTTGAACCTGCCAAAGTGAAAAGTCTTTAATGAACACTGGGATGAGCATTTAATAGAGACCTCAGAAGGGTCAGACTTTAGTGCTGGGGCTAAACTAGTCTTACAGAAAAGGCCACTTTATATGCCCTATCAAAACTGAAAAACAATCTTGAAAGGATCAGTTGACCTACAAGTAATTTAACAGCCTGCCAGAACAAATCTGACACTTTAAAGGAAGACAACAATATCTAACATTCAACAAAGTAAAATTCACAATGTCCAGCCTCCAATTAAAAAAATACCAGACATGCAAAGTGCAGGAAAATTTGACTCACAGTAGGATAAAAATCAGTTGACTAAGCAAATGCAAAAATGACAAAGACAATATGAACAGACAAGGGCTTTAAGACAGATATTATCCAGACAAGAGAAAGTAACAGGTTCTGAATTACCCTGTTGCCACAAACAACTAGAAAAATGGAGAAAAATATAGGAGGGAAAACCTGTTTTCAGACAACTGGTAGCAGGTAGCTTAGCACAATGATCTCTGATGGAAGAAAAACAAACAAGGTGAACCATATGATTGCCTCAGTTTCTTGCTTAAGAAGCAAATCCTGGACGATGATCCAGGGAAAAGGAACCAAAACACAGTCCAGAGACCTCATTGAATTCATAAGAGAAAGATCAGTTCAGAAAGACTGAGGGGGCTAGAATTGTGGGATAGAACACCAGAGGGAAGGCGGCTATGCAGAGAAGGAGTTCCAGAAATCTGTCCATGCACAGGTGAAACTCCATGAGACCAGGCAAAGAACAACTTCGTAGGAAAGAACAATTCCAGGAGAACCATGAGCCAAACAATGCCCATATCTTATATAGGCCCAGGAATCATTCATGATCTCATAGCCAGAGTAGAGACAGTTTTACACTTCACTACTATAGCAGGCATTCAATAGAGGCCCAAGAAGGGTTATACTCTTCCTAGTGGGGATAAATTAGCCCTAGAATAAAGACTATTCTAGACCTATACTAAAGGGATTTTAAACAATCCTTAAAAAGATAAAGTGAATGTCAAGTAATAGTGTAGGCAAGATAAACCTAACAAGTTTTAAAATTCAGCTCTCAACAGTGTAAAATTAACAATATCTAGAATACAATTGGAATTTACTAAATGGGCCCAGAAGTAGAGATATGAGACCTTCAGTCAAGAAAAAATCAGTCAGTAGATGCAGAATCAAATATGGCAGAGATGGAATTAGCAAACAAGGACATTACAACAGCTACTATAAATGCACTCAATATGCTCAAGGATTTAAAGAGAAAAATAAAAACGAGAAGTGAAAGACATTCAAAAGAAACCAGTGGAATTTTTGGAAATGAAAATAAAATCTGTGAAATGAAAATTTCACCCAATGGAATTAGCAGCAAATTAAACACATCAGATCAGTAAACACGATGACACAAAATTGGCAACTACATAGAATGAAGCAAAAAGAGAAAAAAAGACTGAGAAAAAATGTATAGAGCCTTAATGATCTGTGGAATAATATCAAGTGGTCTGACATATGTGGAATTGTAGTTCCAGAAGAAGGGGGTAGGAGGACAAAAATATTTGAAGGAAAATGGCCAAATATTTTCTGAATTTGATGAAACCTACAGTCACAAGAAACTCTTTTGAGTGTTACAAACACAAGGAAAATAACACCAACTTTAATTGCAGAAAGCCCAGTTGCTGAAAACCAGTGATAAAGAGAATGATTAGAGAAATAAAAATAACTTCAGATTTCTCTCCAAAAACTACAAAAGCCAGAATACAATGAAATAACATCACTTAAATGGTCAAAGAAAAAATATCTACCAACTGAGAATTCTCTATTCAGCAAAAATGTTCTTCAGAAATGAAAGTGAAATAAACACTTTGAAACAAACAAGACCTGAGAGAATCTGGTGCCAACAGAACTTCACTAGGAGAAATGTTTAAAGGAAATTCTTCTGGCAAAGAGAATTTGAAGTAGATGAAAACTTGGATCCACCCAAAGGAATGAAGGCTTCAGAAATAGTGAATATGTGTGTGAATAAAAAACTTACATTCACTTCATATTTTAATTTCTTTAAAGATAGCTATTTAAAGTGAAAATAATAATGCATTATAGAGTTTATAATATATGTAGAAGTAAAATATAAGAACAGTAAGATAAAAGATGGGGGGAGGAAATAAGAGGATACTATGAAGTAATATATTACTTGAAGTTAGACTGTGACAAGAGATTCATGGTTTATACCTCAGAGCAAACAATTTTTAAAAATGATATATACCTTACACAGCCATACTAGAGATAGAATGGAATGCTTTCAAATGCTCAATATAAAAGAAGGCAAGAAAAAAATAAAATAGAACTACCAAATGATCCACCAATTCCACTGCTAGAAATATATCCAAAAGAAACAAAACACTAACTTGAAAAGATATCAGCACCCCCATGCTCGCAGCAGCATTATTTACAATAGCCAAGACACAGGAGCAACCTAAGTGTCCACCAATGGATGAATGATAAATAAGTTATGATATGTATACAATGGAATATTGTTCAGCCATAAAAAGATGAAATCCGATCACTTGTGACAACATGAATGTACCATTATGAATGGTACAACATAATGTTAAGTGAAATAAGTCAGAGAAAAACAAATATTGTATGGTCTCCCTTACATGTGGAATAAAAAAAAAATACAAAAACCAAAGTCACAGAAAGAGGTCAGACTTGTGATTATCAGAGGCAGAGGTGAGTAAGGTGGGTGGGGATTGGAGGAAGGTGGTCAAAAGATACAAACTTCCAGTTATAAGATAAATAAGTACTAGGGATGTAATGTACAACATTGTGACTGTAGCTAATGCTGCTGTATGATATATAGGAAATTTGTTAAGAGAGTAAATCCTACAAGTTCTTATCACAAGGAGAAAACTTTTTTCCTTTTTTCTTTTATTTTTATTGTTATCTGTATGAGAAGATAGATGTTAGCTGAACCAATTGTGGCAATTTTACATTGTGAAATGTAAACTTTTACAGTACCTTAAACTTATACAGTGATGTATGTCAATTATAAGTGATGTATGGTCAACAAATCTGAGGGAAAAAGAAGGCAGGAAAAGAGTAAAAAAGAAAGATAAATGGGACAAATAGAAAGCAACAATGTGGTAGATTTCCACACAACGATATTAATTACATTAAATGTAAATGGTCTAAAGACTACAACAAAATACACATATTTTAAGATTGGATAAAAAAGCAAGATCCAAACATATGAAGTCTAAAGGAATGCCATTTTAAACATAAAAACATAGAAAAATTAAAAAGAAAAGCATGGGAAAAGATATGACATACAAATAATCATAAGAAGGCTGAAGTGGCTATACTAATATCTCACAAAGTATACTACAGGATAAGAAATATTACAATGGATAAAGAGATGAATTCATCAACTGGCACTTTTAGGTTTACAATTACCAATTCATTTTCTATTTTCAACTTGTCATGATTCTTTTATGTTTTATTATATTATAATAAACAGCTCTTCTCTGGCCCATTAGGGAAATGAGGACATAGAACAAACTGCTGCTGCCAAAATGTAGAAAAAGGTAAATGCAGAGAATCAGTTTCCCAGGAGCAGAAGCTGCTGCTGGAGTTAGCAACTGGTCACAACACTTAAAGGATATTGACTACTTGCTGGAGTTTGAACATGGACTAGCTGTAGAGATAAACCTCCTGAAATCCCAGCCTATGGAGGATCTTTAGGGAGGACTTTCATTAGTTTTACCTCCAGGAGGCCACCATGTTTTCAGGGAAAATATCAGAGAAAATCTTCTCATGCTTTTAGCAGGATGAGGGGAAAAGGAACCACTTTGAAATAACCCCAGAGCATTCTGTTCTCCTGGATAAAGGTCTGCCTTCAAGGCAGACGGTTTTGTAACCAACATAGTTTTAATAGCCTAACCAATATGGGATAATGGTAATACCTAACTCAGATTTTTTTCTAGCATTTTTGTCTCACCTAAGGGAGAAAAAATGCTGAGAAATATTTGTGAAGGTCACATCCCAGAGGCAGATGCCCACTAAAATTTAAGAAGTAATCATAGGATTATAGAATCCTTCTCTTCCACCTACACTTTACTACCACAACAACAGAGCTCCTGTGTAATAACTGGGGATTACAGATGGAAGAACTACAAGGCTCACACTATTTAAGGAGTCTAAGTGAACACAGGCAACGGAGGAGACAAAAAGAACACAAGAGGGAAATTTTAGTGTCTGACATGTACAGCAAATAATCACAACCTGACTTAGACAGATAAACATAAAACTTCACTCACACAACAGTTCTGTTTACCTCAGTAACTATTACCCAATACATCATGGCCAGACTTCAAAAAAACATTACAGGATATTCTAAAAGAAAAACACAGTCGGAAGAGACAAAGCAACAGAACCAGATGGTTATGCAGAGATTTTGGAATTATCACACAAGGAACATAAAATAACTATGATTAATATTCTACGGGCAGTAACAAAAAAAACTGAACGTACAAGAACAGATGGATAATGTAAACAGAGAGATTGAACCTCTAAGAGTTTAAAAGGAAATGCTACTAATAAAAAACACTAACAGAAATAAATAAGGTCTTTGATGGGCTGATTATCTTCCTGGAAACAGCCTATGAAAGAATCAATTAGATTGAAAAATTAATGGTAATTTCCCCACTGAAATGCAAAAAGAAAGCATAATGGAGAAAAAGGAACAGAATATCCAAAAAATTTGAGACAATTTTAGAAAGTGTAACATACGCATAATGAGATTACATCAAAAGACAAGAAAGAGAGAGAGAAACAGAAGAAATATTTCAAGTAATAATGACTAAGAAATTTCTAAAAAATTTCTAATGACAGAGGCCAAACCAACAATCCAGGAAAGAGAGAAAACACCAAGAGGCAAACAATCTACACTGAGGCATTCTGTATTCAGACATCAGAAAATCAAATACAAAGATAGAATCCTGAAAGAAGGCAGAGGGAAAAAAGCATCTTACCTATAGAGGAACAAGGATAACAACGATCAGACTTCTCTTCAGAAACCACATACAAAAGATAATGGGGTGAAACATTCAAAGTATTAAAGGAACCCCCCCCCCTGCAACCTAGAATTCTGTATCCAGAAAAACTACTGTTCTAAAGTGAAGGAAAAATAGACCTTTTCATCCAAACAAAACTAAACAAACTTGTTGCTAGTAGATCTGTTTTGGAAGAAATGTTAAAAGTTTTTCAGAGAAAAGGAAAATGATAAAGGTCAGAAACTCAGGTCTATGTTAAAGAAAGGGCATCAGAGAAGGAATAAGTGAAAGTTTAAAAAAGTATTTTATTTTTCTTATTCTTAATTGACCTAATACACATTCTTCAATGACTTAATAGGTAATAGTTTATTCAACATAATAGCAATACATTGGATGATAATAGCTTATGAATAAGTAAAATGAATGAGAGCGAAGTTATAAAGGACAACAGGGAGGAATTTCTGAATACTCTGCTTTAAGATACCGCACTGCATAGTGTTATTTAAAAGTAGACCTAGTGTCCTATATTTATTGCAGCACTATTTACAATAGACAAGATATGGAAGCAACCTAAGTGTCCATCAGTAGATGAATGGATAAAGAAGATGTGCTGCATATACACAATGGAATACTGTTCAGCCATAAGAAACAAATCCTACCATTTGCAACAACATGGATGGAGCTAGAGGGTATTATGCTCAGAGAAATAAGTCAGGCAGAGAAAGACAACTACCAAACGATTTCTCTCATTGTGGAGTATAACAACGAAGCAAAACTGAAGGAACAAAATAGCAGCAGACTCACAAACTCCAAGAAGGGACTAGTGGTTACCAAAGGGGAGGGGTCGGGAGGGCAGGTGGGGAAGGAGAGAGAAGGGGATTGCGGGGTATCATGATTGGTGCACATGGTGTGTGTGGGGTCACGGGGAAGACAGTGTAGCTCAGAGAAGACAAATAGGGACTCTGTGGCACCTTACTACACTGATGGACTGTGACTGCAATGGGGTATGAGGGGGCACTCGATAATAAGGGTGAATGTAATAAGCACATTGTTTTTCTTGTGAAACCTTCATAAGAGTGTATATCAATGATACCTTAATAAAAAAGAAGTAGACTTAGTGTAAGTGCACATTGAAAACTTTAGGGCAGTCACTAAAAGTTTTTTTAAAAAGAGGTATATTGATATGCTAGTAAAGGAGATATGTAATTTCAAGTTAAGTTGTCACATTAAATAGACAGTTATATCTGTAAGATATTTTATGTAAGCCTCATGGTAACCACAAAATAAAACCTACAGTAGATATACAAAAATACAGAGAAGGGAATCAAAACATACTACTACCAAAAATCACCAATTAAAGGAAGATAGTGAAACAGGAAGAAAGGAACATAAGAACTATAAAACAGCCAGAAAGTAATAAGATGGAATCAGTAATCCTTACCTATCAATAATTACTTTGAATGTAAATAGATTAAATTCTCCAATCAAATGGCATAGAGTGGCTGAATGGATTATGAAACAAAACCCAACTATATACTGCCTACAAGAGACTCATTTCATCTTCAAGGACACATGCAGGCTCAAAGTGAAGGGGTGGAAAAAGATATTCAATGCAAGTGGAAACTAAAAGAGAGCAGGGGTAGCTCTACTTTTATCAGACAAGTAGACTTTAACTTAAAAGCTGCAACAAGAGATGAAGAAGGCCATTATATAGTGATGAAGGGGACATGTCAAAAGGACACGATAATTGTAAAATATATGCACACAACATCAGAGCATCCAAATATACTAAGCAAATACTAACAGATCTGAAAGGAAAATAGACAATAAAATAATACTAGGGGACTTCAAAACAATCCTGAGAAAGATGAACAAAGTTGGAGGTACCATACTTCTTGAGTTCCAACTATATTATAAAGCTATAATAATCAAAACATGCCAATATGGTACAAGCATAAAAATAGACACCCAGACGAATGGCACAGGATCAAGAGCCCAAAAATAAACCCTCACATCTATGGTCAACTAATATTTGACAAGAGAGCCAAGAATACTCAATGGGGAAAGTAAAGTCTCTTTAATAAATGATGCTGACAAAACTGAAAAATCACATATAGAAGAATGAAATTGGACCTCTTACACCACTCAAAAAAAATTAACCATGAATGGATTAAAGGCTTAAACATAAACTTGAAGCCATAAAAATCCTAGAAGAAAGCAGAAAAAGTTCCTTGACATTGTTCTCGGTAATAATTTTTTGGATATGACATCAAAAGCACAAACAAAAGCATAAATAAATTTAATGGAACTATCTCAACTAAAACACTTCTACACAGCAAAAGAAACATACAACAAAATGAAAAGACAACCCATGGAATGGGAGAAAAGACTTACAAACCATCTATCAGACAAGGAGTTAATAGGAATATAAACAAAAAATATGCAACAAAACACTAGAAAACAAAATCTGGTAACATAAAAAGTAATTATATACCATTACAAAGTGAGATTTATCTCAGGAATACATCTGAAAATCAATTAATATACTGTCTGTTAAATAAAAAACAAAAACTACATGATCATCTCAATCAATACCAAAAAAGCATTTGACAAAATACCCACAGCTCACATCATACTTAACGGTGAATGAATGACTACATGTTTTCCTTCCAAGTACAGGAAAAAGGATATACCCTTTTGTTACATCTATTCAACATTGCACTAGAAGGTCTAGCTAGGGCAATTAGGCAAGAAAAAGAAATAAAGGACATTGATATTGGAAAGAAAGTAAAAACTATTTGTTTGCAATCTTGGATATAGGACAATCCTAAGGAATTCACTAAAAAATGGTGAGGATTAATAAATTCATCAAGATTGTGGGTTATAAGATCAATCGACAAAGACCAATTGTATTTTCAAGCATTTGAAATGAATATTCCAAAACTGAAAATAATAACTCCATTTACAATAGCATCCAAAAGAATAAAATACTTAGGAATAAATTTAACAAAAGAAGGCATAACTCATACTCTGAGAACAACAAACTATTATTTTAAGAAATTAAAGGAGATTTAATAAATAAAACTACAGCCAGCATTCACTGATCAAGAGACTTAATATTGTTCGGATGACCATATTTCCCAAATTAATATACAGATTCAATACAATCCCTATCAGAATCCCAGGTGGCTTCTTTGTAGAAATTACCAAGTTGATCCTAAAATTCATATGGAAACTCATAGGACCTAGAATAGCCAAAATAATCTTGAAGAAAAAAAGCTGGAAGATTCACACTTCCTGATTTCAAGAAAACTTACTACAAAGCAATAGTAATTAAGACAGTGTGGTACTGGCATAAGGACAGACATGTAGATCAGTGGAACAGAACTGAGGGTCTAGAAATAAACCCATGTTACTATGGTCTATTGATTTTCAATAAGGGTGTTAAGACCAAATGTTAATGAGACACCTGGGTAACGAGATGCAAAAGAATGAAGTTGGACCATTTACCCATGTGCAAAAAATTAACATAAAATGAATCAAAGATCTGAATGGGAGACTTGAGGGTTATAGCTAAAAGGCATGGTGTTTCTTTTTGAAGTGATGGAAATTTTCTAAAACTGATTATGATGAAGTCTGCATTAACTCTGTGAATATACCAAACACATTTGAATTGTATACTTTAAATGAGTGAACTATTATATAGCATGTGAATTATATCTCAACAAAGCTGTTAGAAAAAATAACACAAAAACATGTAGGATGCTGCTAAAGCAGTGTGCAGAAGAAAATGCATAACTTTAAATGACTGCATCAGAAAAGAAAAAATGGTCTAAAACCAATGATCTAAGTGTCCATCTTATAAAAGGAAAATAAGAGTTAATTAAGCCCAAATTATGTAGAATGAAATAACAAAGAGCTCAATGAAATATAAAACCAACAATAGAGAAAAATCAATGAAATTAATAGTTCTATTTTGAAAAGACCAACTAAATAATAAATTTCCAGCTAGAATGATGAAAAGAATAGAGAAAAGTTATAAATTACCAATAGCAAGAAAGCAAAAGGGATGACACTAAAAATTATGGACAGCTTTTTGCCAACAAACTTGACAATTCTGATGAAATGCACAAACTATAGGAAAACACAAATTGCCAAAACTGACTTAATAAGAAATAGAAAATATGAACAGATCCCAATATATTAAAAAATTAAAGTCACAATTTAAAATCTTCCCAGTAAAATGTTCCAGGTCCATATAGTTTTACTTGTGAATTCTGCCAATATCTAAAGAAGAAATAACATCAATACATAAACTAGAATAGAAAAGAAGGGAACATTTCCAAATTAATTCTGTGAGGCAGCATTAACCTGATTAATATATCTCATTAATATATGAGACAGATCAACAAAATCTGACAATGATATCACAAGACTATTACAGACCAATATCCCTCATGAATATAGGTGTAAAAATCCTCAACAAAATATTAATAATCCAACAATTTATTTAAAAAGATAATATATCATGATCAACTGAGATTTATCCCAAGAATACATTTTTGAAAATTAATCAATGTATTAGCCATTTTAACAGACTAACAAAGTAAAAATGATATAACCATCTCAATAGCTGCAGATGTACTTAATGAAATTCTATATTCACTCATGATAAGAACTCCAAATAAACTTAGAAGGGAATGTCTGCCACCTGATAAAATGCTTCTGCAAAAACGTTGCAGCTAATATCATACTCAAAAATGAATCACTGAATCAATTTCCCGTAAGATAGCATATGAGGCAAGATAATCACTCTCACCACTTTTATTCAACACCAGGCAGAAATAAGAGGCATTCATGTTGGGAAAGAAGAAGTAAAAACTATTTTTATATGCAAAAGAAGTGACTACATATGTAGAAAACCCTTTAAAAATCTACCAAACTCCTATTAGAACTAAAAACTTGAATTTAAGCAATATTACAGAATAAAAGATCATAAAATTCTATTTGTGTGCAGGCTACCAAGAACTGGAATGTAAAATTTAAGAATAAAATATCATTTACAATGGTATTTTAAAAACTCATGAAGTAATAAGGAATAAACTTTAAAATACATATATAATACCTATATACTGAAAAGTACAAAACATGTGGATACTATGTTTATGAACTGGATGACTTGATATTGTTAAGTCCAACTCTCCCCATATTGATCTGTATATTTACTACAGTGCTTATCAAACTCCATGTATGTTTTTTCTTCAAAATATGACAAGCTCATCCTATACTTATATGGAAATGAAGAGGGCCCATAAGAGTCAAACATTTTTAGAAAATGGAGGACTTACACTAGTCATTTCAAGACTTACTATAAAGCTGTATTAATTAAGACTCTATGACTGGCTAAGGATAGATATAATCCATGGGACAGAAGAGAGTAGAAACCCATACATACAGAATCATTTGATTTTTACCAAAGGTTATTAGATAATTCAAAGGTGAAAGGATAGTCTTTTCTCAACAAATGGTGTTGGGCAATTTCATATAAATATGGGGAAAAAATGAACCTGCACCATTATCTTACATCATACAGAATATTAATTCAACCCTCCTACACTGCTGGTGGGAATGTAAAGTAGTTTAACCATTGTGGAAAGCAGTATGGAGGTTCCTCAAAAAACTAAAAATAGAAATACCATTTGACACTGGAATTCCACTCCTAGGAATTTACCCTAAGAATGCAGGAGCCAGTTTCAAAAACACGTATGCACCCCTATATTTATTGCAGCAGTATTTACAATAGCCAAGAAATGGAAGCAACCTAAGTGTCTATCAGTAGATGAATGGATAAAGAAGATGTGGTACATATACACCATGGAATATTATTCAGCTATAAGAAGAAAACAAATCCTACCATTTGCAACAACATGGATGGAGCTAGAGGGTATTATGCTCAGTGAAATAAGCCAGGCAGAGAAAGACAAGTATCAAATGATTTCACTCATCTGTGTAGTATAAGAACAAAGAAAAACCTGAAGGAACAAAACAGCAGCAGGCTCACAGAACCCAAGAATGGACTAGCAGTTACCAAAGGGAAAGGGACTGGGGAGGATGGGTGGGAAGGGAGGGATAAGGGGAATAAGGGACAGTACCATTAGACACATAATGCAGGGGGGGTGCATGGGGAAGGCAGTATAACACAAAGACAAGTAGTGACTCTATAGCATCTTACTACACTGATAGACAGTGACTGTAATGGGGTATGTGGTGGGGACTTGATAATGGGGGGAATCTAGTAACCACAATGTTGCTCATGTAATTGTATATTAATGATACCAAAATAAAAAAAAGAATATTAATTCAGAACGTATCAGAGACCAAAACCTAGAAAATAAAAGTATAAGATTTCTAGAGGAAACAGAGAAGGAAGTCTAAGCACCTTGGTGTATGCCAAGATTTATTAGCTAGGACACAGAAGTAAAAGGTATAAAAGAAAACTAAGCTGGACTTCATAAAAAATTTAAAACTTCTGCTCTTAAAAAGACTTCATTAAGAAAAAAAGGTAAGCCAATAACTGGGAGAAAATATTTTAAAATATATGTATCTAAGGGACATTTAGAGTATTTTTTAAAAATTCTTGCAACTTAAAAATAAGAACCCCAATAAAAAGATGGACAATAGATTTGAATAGGTAATTCAGAAAAAAAGATGTATTAGAGATCACTAAGAATGTGGAAAGCTGCTCAATATCATTAGTCATGAGGAAAAATGCAAACTGCAACATGATAACCATACATATCTACTAACAATACCATGGAAGATGTAGAACTGGAATTCACATAAATGCAAATGGAGTGTAAAGTGGTACAATCAGATTGGAAAAAGTTAAGCATATTTACCATATGATTTGGTAATTCCACCCCTAGTTATTTATCCAAGAAAAATTTAAACTTGTGTTTACATAAAACTTTGCATACAATGTTCACAGTAACTTTATTCATAATGGCTAAAAACTACAAACTCTTAGAAGCTAAATTGTGCCCCCTTAAAATTCTTATGTTGCAGCCCTACTCCCCAGTGTGACTGTATTTGGAGACAGGGAAATAAGGTTAAATGAGGTAATTAAGGTTAAATGAGATCATAAGAATGGGACCCGAATCCAGTACAATGGTATCATTAAAATCCAAGAATGATGTCCTTATAAGAGAGGGGCACATGCCCAGAGGAAAGGCCTTGAGAGGGCACAGTAAAAAGGTGGCCATCTGTGGACCAAGCTGAGAGGCCTCAGAAGAAACCAAAGCTGATGGCACCTTGACCTTGGATTTCCAGCCTCCAGAACTGTGAGAAAATTAATTTCTATTTTTTAAGCCACTCAATCTGTGGTATTTCTTTACAGCATCTCTAACAGACTAATACACGAACTAAAGTCCATCAGCCGGAGAAACACATCGTGATAAAGTTATAAAATGGAATACCACTAAACAGTATGAACTAATGAATGAACGAACACACAACAGCATGGGTGAATGTCAAAATCATTATGCTGAGTGAAAGAAGCCTAGACACAAATGAGTACTTACTTTAGGATTCCGTTTATAGGTAATTCTAAGAGAAAGCAAATCTAATCTACACTGACAGAAAGCAAATCAGCAGTTGCCTAGGAATTGGGATGGATTGGCTGCAAAATGGCTTGAGGGAATGTGGAGGAGGTGATGGAATGTTCTCTAACCTGATTATAGTGATGATTGTGCAAGTATTCATTTGTCAAAACTCACTGAATCATACACTTAAAATGAATGCTTTTAATGGCATGTAAATTCAGTTTGGCATGTAAAATGGCATGTAAAATCATTCAATACAGTTGATTAAAATATATACCAGCAGTTCATAAACAATAAACTAGAAAGTTACATTAATATATAAAACACACTTTTAAGCACAAAGTGTTCAAATGAGTCATGACACATTCATATTTTCATCACAAATATATAAAATACTGAACTAAAAGTAGTCTCATGTATAAAACAAAAACTAAGAAAATCATTCCGAGAAAAACAAATGCACAATTATAGAAGAGTATATAACACATTTCTTGCAGTAACTGAACGTGAATTTAGTAAGGCTCTGTAAGAATTGGATGATACTATAAACAAGCTAACCACGTGTGTACATATAAATATATTAAAGTAAATGTACATTATATGTACATCCAGTAAGTGAATACACATGCTTTTCAAGGTCATTTGGAGTATTATCAAATATTAATTGTGTATCCTGCCACAAAGCAAGCCTTAACAGATACCAAAGAATTAATAACATTAGCCATTTAATCTGATCATAATAGACAACAAAATTAGAAACAAAAAATACAATAACAAGTCACCTGTACATTGGAAATTCTAAAAATAACTTCAGTGATCAAAAATAATAACTGGATTAGGTGATATTTAAAATTGCATGTCAATAAAAGCATTATCTCAAAACTTGCAGGATGCAGCCAAAGAAATATTTAGAAAGAAATTTCCAGTCTTAAATGTATATAAAAAGAAGATGTTAAATCATGGAATGTGATAAAGTTATTCAAAATTCATTTAAGAGAGTTTAATAAGGGCAAAGTATAGTCAAAATAATTGGGGAGAGTGTCTTTGTCTGATTTTACCAGGGTAATATTGGGCTCTTAGAGTTTGGAGGTGTTCCCTCTTCCTCAATTTTTGTTATACTGCCTGGTGCTGTTGACAGCAATGTGCCCGTGAGGGCGTAAGCATGAGGATGAAGACTCAATAAGTTAAGGAAGAAAAAGAAAAGCTTGGCTCCTTAGCGGCTTCACTGGGTAGCTGAACCCATGTCACACTCCTGTTAATAATATATTAACTTCCTGGAAAAATTAATAATGCCATATGTGTTTTTAAAAAACAAACAAATAAATAATTGGGGAGAATATTAATCCTCCCAGATATCTGACTTAAAACTATAGAAGCTCTAAGAGTATATTGTTGGCAAGCTGATAAACAGATCAATGGAGCAGAATATATGGGAACTTACTTTTATGACAAAGTAGACTTACAATTCAATAAAGAAGGATGATGGCTATCCATCCGTAAAAACATAAAATAACATCTCTATTTCAAGCTATATATGAAATCAATCTCAAGCAGATTAAAGACATAAATGTGAAGGGTAAAATGTCACATACCTTTAAAATTTTAGAAGAACTTCTAAATGAAAATATAAGAAAATACCTTTCTGGTCTTGGGATAGTAAAGAATTTCTTGAAGAAGACATAAAAGCATAAACCATATGGGAAAAGACCAACAAAATTCTGACAGCATAACATTTTAAAACATTGTGTTTATATTGCCAAGCACAGTGAAAAGACAACCCACAGACAAGGAGAATAATTAATACCTTTTAAAGGATTATTATAATGAATATATAGATACTTCCCATAAATCAGTATGAAAAAGATAGCAACCCAATAGAAAAATGGGTAAAGTTTATTAAAATTCATTCAGGAGAAAATCAAAAGGAAATTAACAGAAGAGGAATCTTGAATGGCCAAGAACCATGAAAAGACCCTTAATTTCACTTGTAATCAAGGAAACACAAAACAAAAAGTATGGAAAAAAATTTTGAAGTCTGATAATACCAAGTATTGATTAGTACTTGAGAAGATGATAACTCCATGATTTCTGGTGAAAGAATAAAACTTTAGACAGCAATTTGACAAAACTTAGAAGAGTTAAAATTGAACATATCTCAGATCCAGTTACTCCACTTCCAGGTGTAAACTAGAGAAATACATATCCAAGGAAAACTCTAAAAGGATGCCTATGCAGTGTTTTATTACAGAAAAAGTGAAGACAATTAAATTTCCTTCAATATGGGAATGAACTTTTAAAAGAAAATATTTACATAATGAATATAGATGCGACTGTTTAGATGTACACTATTTGTATCAAAATAAATAAATTTCAAAATTATAATATTGAACAAAAAAGACAAGTTGCAAATAGGTATTTACCATATATTATCACTTAAAAACTTAAAGCACACAAGATATTTTATATTAGTGGGTAACAGATATGCAGAAAAAGTATAAACATGTGCAAAGGAGTTTTATGATCTGAGAGTTATACACACCAGTCATTATGGAGGGAGGAGGGGAAAGGGTGAGGAGTTATCTGTAATGTTTTGTTTCTTTAAATAAAGAGAGACTTAAAGAAGCAAATATGGCAAAATGTTAGCATCCTTAAACCTGGGAGGTGTGTGTATGTGTGTGTTTTATATTACTTTTTTTGTATTTTTTTATTATGTTTGAAATAGTTACTAATACTTAAAAATGCTAAGCATTCTTCTAGTTGTAGGATAGGTAACAGAGGAGAATCAGAGTGGGTATAAGGAGAACAGTTAGCAGGCTACAATTTACAGTATATCTAAATAATTTAAGAGTTTATAATATTTAATGTATGGAAAGCCAAGCAAAGTTCTTTTAAATATGACACAGGATGTACTACAAGTATATTTCCCCCAAACATACCTGCTCAACCTCTCTATTGAGGGAATCTACTTTTTCTTTTAATCTGTTACCCTCTGCCTCAGCAGTGATAAATTCTAATTTGAGGGTATTGTTATCTGCCTCTGCTTGACGGGCCTTATTTTCCCAGTTTTCAGCATCTTCACTGGCTTTTCGGAGTTGGTCCATCATTTGGTGGCTCTCAGATTCCTGAAAAGCAAACTTAGGTATTACTTACTTTAAAAGATGTAAAATGTTCAACATATGATGTAAATTAAACATTATTTGCCAGTTCATTGGGAATTTACTTGCCACAAGGATCGTTTGTAACATAACCTCAAGGAACCCCATCTACACTATCAGTTTAGAAAACTGGTCATCCTATAATTAACAGAAAGAGACTGTGACCAGGATCTGCCTTGGCTTCTCTGTCACCCTCACCTGTCTAGGAAAGTTAACTGCTTACTGTAATCTACAGGACCTGGATGAATAATATGTTCTTATATCTGCTTTTCAAAACCCTTCATTGCCTCCTTTTCCCATGCATCTGCTTACTAACTACTAGCTGGTCTGGTTTCTAAGTTTTTATATGTGTGTATTCCCTTCCTAACTACTTTTCTAGGTTGTAGTGACTACAGAGCTTCTGGCTGCTTGCGTGTCTTAAGCATCAACTTCTGATAATTCTCTTGGTTTGGAGCATTTCCTGTTTCCTGCCTTTCATTCATAACCCCACCCTTAAGGTTTGATCATGGACTGTTATAAAATTCACTTTTGCTCACTATTCTAACTAACTCACTTGAAATTGTTCAGAAGTAAAATATTAAACCTATGACAATAAACACTACTCATATATTCATGACAAATTGAAGTAGGATCTTATTTCTAGAGAAAAGCAATAGGCTCCACAAACAGTATGCTACCTTGAGTAATCATTATGAGGGTGTTTCTTAAAACATTTTAGAAGTACGGTTTGGAAACTTATTCTAAAAAATCATTTATAATTTTGGTAATTAATTTAAAAGGCACTAGATCTCATTCTTTCCTACCTGTTAATAAACAGTGCATTTCTCTACCAGAAACATTAGGTTAAATAAAATGACCAAACTGCAATAAACAATCTCTTACCCTGTGAAGCTTTCAAATCAGATTTAAGTTCTCACAAATATGATTAATCATTAGACTACTTGAAATTCAGTTAATATCACCACTTTATGGACATATTAAACTACTGTATTACCTTTAAAGATTCAGATATTCCCCATGTGCTAACAGGAATCTGGTGTGTGTTTTACATCATTGTACTAAAAATACCAGTTGTGTAGAGTACATACTTGGGGAGGTAGATATATATAAACTGAATTTTACCCACATCAATTTTCTCCCCCTTTAACTTTCTGTAACACTTACTGTCTATGTCATTCCCTTTAAATGCCTTACAGCTTTACATAGTTAGATGTGGATGTGGAGTCTCCCAATAACACCTTGGGTTCCTTAAGATAGGAAACATTTTTTATTCTAAATTTAGTTTTCTAAGACAGCTACCATTTTTTATATTTAAAAATTAGTTTCCTCATTAAGACAGGAACCATTTTTATATTAAATTTAGTTTTGTGAGTAGGTAATACACGATTCAGCATTAAAAAATGATTGCCATAAAACGTCTCTCCTGCCCACCAACCACCTAGCTATATTTTACTCTTTTTTTGTACTTGTCCAAAGCAGCCAGAGCAGTATGGGGTAAGATTACAAAGTGAAACTGTTCTTTGGTATTCTCCAATTCCCTCTTTCAAGATCTCTTTACCGCTGTCTGGTGCTGCCCCACCCCTGTCCCCCATAGCTCCCTCTGGTGGCCCACCTAGGTTCAGCTCAGTGCCTCAGCTGGACTCTTCTGCATCTCTTGACTGAATTACGGATACAGCCTCTCCTAATTGCTCTCCCTCCTTCTGATTTGTCACCCTATGATTTATTCTTCTCAACATCTCTGGAGTGATCTTTCTAAAAGGCAATTCTTCAAATAACTTCTGTGCTTATGCTGTAACTAAAGCTTCCTGAAAGTAAGAGTTCAAACAAGTCCTTCTTGTCTATTATAACCCATCTTTACACTTCACTTTAGCTGTAAGACCTACCTTTTCCCCTTACACCTTTGCTCACATTGGCCCACTGCCAGAGGTACCATCTGTTTCCTCTCAGTTTTTCATCTCTATCATCTCGGCACCTAGCATACTGCATGCTGAATGAATGAGTAATGAATAAAGTACTTGGCAATTCTTAATAGGCCTCCCTACCAATGGACCTGTGGTTCATCCTCTCAGGCAGGTCCCTGGATCTATCCAGCTATGTTGTGAAATGAAATCTCATAAAGAACTCAAATTAAGATGCTAAAAGCTGAGAGAAGCTTCATGTGTGATGTCTGAAAATAAAATTCCAGAATCTAAAAGCCCCCAGTGCCTAAAGGTGGAATTTCAGGTAATGTGACAGGAAAGGGAGAAAAAGGGAAGTGTCTCTAACATTGAAAGCTAAATGTTCAGACATTCATTTATTTATTTATTGTCCTATTTCCAAATAGATCTAAATAGCTCACTGTGTTAGGTCTATCCTACTTGGATGTTCTTCCTAATTACAGATGGAACACTGAAACTCAGAGGCTGAGTAGTCTACAGAAGTCCACGTCATCAGTGAGAAGAGTCAGACCTATCTGACTCCAAAGCTTCTATCCACTTACAGTATTATATTGCTGGCGCCTTAAAATCAAGAAGTGTAGGAAACCACCTACTTTGCCAATGTAGGGCTCCTGTCTTACTGCCTGAAAGCAAGGGCTGAAATTTGGGTACCCTTAAAATCTCCTTTTTCTCCAAGTCCTAAATAATTTTGTGCATACTATAAATATTTATATGTAAATAAATAAATAAATAAAAATTTATTTTTATGTCGATATATCTGTGGACTGATATTATATGACATGTTAATAAAGTAAGGAAAACAGTTATGGGGGAAATTCCTGTTAATGGTTTGAGTGGTCTCTAGGTAACACTATATGCTATTACAGTAATAAATCCAACTACACTATTTCAGATAAAGCACAGAGGACAGTCATCTTACCTCTGATCCTAAGAAATAGTTCCACAACAGGGTGATTAGTTCTGATTTGCTATACAATCAGGTGGAGGCTCTTTTGTTAAAGGTTTGTAATTTAAATTCTACCATTTTCAAATATAAATGAGCCCAAGTTGATTCTGACCCCTTGTCCTTCATTGACTTAGGATGCTACTTATCTAGAATGGCTGAGTGGCAAACTGAAAGGGCACATTCTTGCGTTACTTTCTGGACATTGGTAACATTCAAAATATATAGTTAACCCATCATTGCTAACACTAAAATGTGCTATGTATTAAAGAAAGACTTGATTTGGCTTTCCCAATGAGTATAACTGATCAAAACTGTAGTGAAGTCTTAGGTATTACAAGCAAAGAAGAGGAAAATATATACGTACTTCTGACTTTAATATATTCTTCAGTTTGTTAACCTCCAAATTAGTATCTTGTACCTTCTGTTTTATGTCATTAAGTTCATTATGAGTATCATTCAACTTTTTAGACAGGGCCTATGAGAAAAAGATAGCTAGATTTGACTACAAAAAATAAAAAAATAATCTATGTAAAAAACACCATAAATAAATGTTTAAATACTTACAATAAATATGATAAATAAAAGTTAATATACCAATACATAAAGCTCTCATAAAAACATAAGGGTCCAAACAGTAAATGGGCAAAGAAACTAAATAGGCACTTCATAAAAAGGAAGCACAAGTGGATAATACTTGAAAAAAGTTAAAATTTACTAGTAATCGAAGACATGGTAATGAAAACAATGAAATACTATTTTGCCTACCAAATTAGCAAAGATTTAAAGCTACTCTGTCATGGCAAAGAATGGGCATTCCTATGTATCAGGAGTAAATGTAAATTTGCAAAGAACAAATCTCTGATCTATGAGCTGATGCTGTATCAAGAGACATTTTTAAACACTTACAAAAACAAGAAAGGCAAATATGTTGCTTTTGTTGAAGGTGGGAGATGGATACATGAGTGCGGACTGTATTTGAGAATGTCCAGTGAGAAAATCTTTTAAAAATTAAAAAAAAGAAATCTCATAGCTTTTTTATTGAATTTGGAATTAAATCTAACAAAATTTAGTGAGAAAGAATGTTCATTAAGGCATTATTTGTTATAGTGGTAGTATTTATTCACATTAAGTGAATCATGCAGTAATTAATAATAATCTATATTGTGGTATAACCACATAGAACATTATGCATCTATGAGAAACACTCGGAATAATTTTTAATAACAGAGGAAAATATTCATGAAAAAATCAGGATAAAACACTAAAAATACCTCATCCCAATTTGTTTAAAATTGTGGTATTGAGGATGAAATTTTTTTTAGAATTCTATTTTCCAAATCATCTGTAATATGGATTCTTAAACAACTTGTCCACTAGACAGACCATCTTCTACCCTTGGGCCTGTGACCCAAATAAAAGAAAAAACTACTCTTCAACATGGGTAAATTGTTATGACACCAATTTTCTTCTGATTATAAAGCATATCTATGAAATTTTAACAAAGCAGGGAAGTGTTTATGATGTTTGAGTAAGCTAATACCTTCACTACAAAAGATTTATTGAGCTTTTATGGTGGACAGTCTGATAGGTGCTTTCTAGGCATATTCACATTTACTCTCCATTTTACAGATGATGAACTGAGATTCAAGAAGTTAAGTGATATAATCACACAGCCAGGCAGGGGGATTCAAATTCCTGTGAGCCATTAATACTCCACTCTATTGATTTCTCATGCAGGAAAAAAGCATGATATAGGGTGGTATGTAGTTTTATTCTAGTTACATTAAAAAATTAATGTAAAAGAGAGTATAAAATTTTTTTAAAGTACATTGAAAATCAGATTTGTTAACATAACAGATATGTTAACAGTGGCTAACTGGGTGGTAAAAATGAGAGCTTTTAATCTAGTTCTTCATAAATATAAGTTATACTCATCTTTTTTTTTTTTGGCTGGATAATGAAATCCTTTATTTATTTATTTATTTTTTCTTTTTTAATAATTATTTTTTTATTGAAGGGTAGTTGACGCACAGTATTACATTACATTAGTTTCAAGTGTACAACACAGTGGTAGAACATTTATATACATAATTCGAGGTTCCAGCTATCACCCTACCAAGCTGTTACATTATCTTGACTATATTCCTTATGCTATACATTACATCCCGGTTACTTATTTATTTTACCATTGGAAGTCTGTCCTTTTTTTTTTTTTTTTTTTTTGTGAGGGCATCTCTCATATTTATTGATCAAATGATTGTTAACGACAATAAAATTCTGTATAGGGGAGTCAATGCTCAATGCACAATCATTAATCCACCCCAAGCCTAATTTTCGTCAGTCTCCAATCTTCTGAGGCATAACAAACAAGTTCTTACATGGAGAACAAATTCTTACATAATGAATAAGTTACATAGTGAACAGTACAAGGGCAGTCATCACAGAAACTTTCAGTTTTGCTCATGCATTATGAACTCTAAACAGTCAGTTCAAATATGAATACTCATTTGGTTTTTATACTTGATTTATGTGTGGATACTACATTTCTCTCTTTATTATTATTATTTTTAATAAAATGCTGAAGTGGTAGGTAGATACAAGATAAAGGTAGAAAACATAGTTTAGTGTTGTAAGAGAGCAAATGTAGATGATCAGGTGTGTGCCTGTAGACTATGTGTTAATCCAAGCTAGACCAGGGCAATAAAACATCCACGTATGCAGAAGATTTCTCTCAGAACAGGGGGGGTGAGGTTCTAAGCCTCACCTCTGTTGATCCCCAATTTCTCACCTGATGGCCCTCCTGCGACTGTGCCTGTCTTAGGTTGTTCCTCCCTTGAGGAATCTTACCCGTCTCTGGCTGTTATACTCATCTTTAGTCTATTTGCTCTAGCTACAAGTAGAGCACACAAAATATATAAATTCATCTTTTATTTTTATTGCCATCATTAACTCTTTAAAAATAAACTATTTTAGAATAGTTTTAAATTTAAGAAAAATTGTGAAGAGTACAGAGAATCCCCATATACCCATACTCAGTTTCCTCTATTACTAGCATCTTACATTGTATGGTACATTTGTCACCATGACCCAATATTGGTATACTATTAAAGTCACATTTTATTCAGATTTCTTTCATTTTTATGTAATGTCCCTTTTGTGTTCCAGCATCTCAGTA
This sequence comes from Manis pentadactyla, assembly GCF_030020395.1. NCBI lineage: Eukaryota > Metazoa > Chordata > Mammalia > Pholidota > Manidae > Manis > Manis pentadactyla. The sequence continues at coordinate 153,056,159 of NC_080020.1, read as the reverse complement.
TTGCTGACTTTTCAACAAAGTACTTCACTATCGCAGGCAATTTTTTATGATTAACAAAGCATTGCATCTTTGTTATCTGTTTATACAAATTAAAAATATTTAACAGAAAACACAGAATTTTATGGTGCAAACTAAACACATTGAGAGTGATAGACAAGTGGGGAAAATCATTTGGACTGAAGAATTTTAAGGGAAGAAAGCATCCAAATAGAATTGTTTAATGTTCAAATTAAAATAATGATACTAGAAGTGAGAACTGTGGATACAGTTGAAATAGACTGGCTTAGAGAAGTGGCAATTACAAAAGAAATTTTCCTAAAAAGAATCACAGGGCTAAAGAGGGCCAAAAAACGTGGCATTGTTCATACACTCACACTTAAACAGAACAGTGGTCCATCAAATAACTCTATACTTTTCCTATTAGTTTCTGAAGGTTTTTAATCTTCATTTGTTGATTATTCAAATTTATCCTTCAGTAAGGAAGTACTTCTTAAAGTTCAATACAAATCTATTATATCTCCTATTCCCTCTTTTCTTTTAATATTTAACATTTTCTGAGAATTTCATTTAGAAATCATGTGGCATATTCTGGGTAATAAAGGTAAAAAATGGCTCATTACAAAGCCTGAGTTTTCTACAAAATGAAACGAGGGTCATGCCTCAGAAGAAATATTTATATATCACTTTCTTGGAGAAAAAATTGTAGGAACAAGTATACCTGGTTTTCCTGTTTAGCTTTAGAAAACTGTTCTTGGAGATTGTCATTCTCATGAGCCAAGATATCTCTGTCCCTGGCAATTTGAGCCAGCTCGTCATTTGTTTCATCCAATTGCCGACGCATTCTGGAAACGTCTTGTTCACACATAATTAGGGCTTCAGTAGACTGTCTATTCCACAAATGAAATAGTACATAAGAAGAGACTCAAAACAGAATAACAAATGCACATAAGACAGAAGATAGACAGCATGAAAACATTTGAAGAAGTTTTAAACACATTTAAATCTGTAGGAATAAATACTCCAGTAACAGTGCATTGGAGTTTCTCTATGTTGCCAACATTTCATTACAAAAAAGGATGCTAGATATACATAACAGGCACTGATTTGTTAAGTGTTTCAAAACTTCTGACACTTGGGTATAAGAAAGCCTTCACCCTACCTCTAGCTGCTATAGCTTAGTGTCCTCTGCAGGTTCCTCTTCTGCCCTCTTAAAAATTGATGTTTTTCAGGGATTAATCCTTAGCCTTCTGATTCTTCTCTCTACCCTTTCTTTCAGACAAATCCCATTTATATGCCATCCATACCCAGATAACTCTGAAATCATTATCTCCAGCCTCAGGCGTTTCCTTACATTCCAGATTCTTATACTAACATTTGCTAGACATATGTACAAAAAGGTCTCAAAGACTCTTCAAATTCAGAGGAAAGTTATCTTTTTCCACATACTTTCATCATGTCCAGTATTCATCCCCAGCCAGCACCTGGCATTTTCCTAGAGTCTCTCCCTCACAAGTACCTCTGTGCCCAAACCGCTAACCACAATCAATCACCACCTCTTTGCCTTGGGTGATCTAACACAAAAATCTCCTCAAAATTCTTCAGTGATTTTACTGCCCAAAGGATAAAACCAAGACTCATTTGTCTATCACCAGCCTGGGCCTGCCTCTTGAGCCTCCCCTCCCTTCACTTCCCCTCTTACACTTTGGGTTCCGATGCACTATGTGTCATTCAAGAGGCTTGTGAACAGAATCTGTGGTTCTTTGCTATTCGTTCTACCATGAATGCCTTTCCTTTTCCTTCACCTGGCAAACACCATATCCTCTCTTACTTCCTCAGAGAGACTTAGGCCTTCTTTCAACATTGGAGAGTTATCACCTGATACGTAACATTAAGCCCCTTCTTTCTCACTATCTTTGACCTAACATAGTACTTTGCTCGCAGAAAGTGCTCAAGTTTTTATTGAATGAACAATTTACCTTGATGCCTGTTCCATCTCAGCAATGATATTCTTCATGCCTGAAATGGTCTTTTCCTTGAAAAGTAATATAAGTATTAAATTAATAAATTATCTTGAACTATTATTTCTGTTAAAACTTCTCCCTTTTTGATTTCCATTTGGTTTTAAATATTTATGTTCTATTCTTCATTATACTTTAAAACTAAAGCATAATGTATCAATGTGAATATCTGTACTGGATAAGAACAATAGCTTATGCTCATGAAAGTCAACAACACACTTCGGTGTGTTGACATGAGATCAACATATCAACTACTTTGTTAAAAGGTGTGCTCTGCAGTCACCCAGCAACACAAGAACCCCATAAGCATCCTATTTTTGGAGGCAAAGCAATGGTTTTGGTGGTGTTCTATACTGAGTACTAACTGACTTCATTCATGTTTAAAAATCAAGGAAGTGAATCACGTAAAACTAAATTTAATTCTTAATAATAACACTTTTGATCAAGTTTTTTATGTTAGTCATCAATAGCATCTCCAAAAAGCTGCTCTAATGGAATTATTTATGAAAGTATACTATTAATTTTAGGTCTGGGCTAATAAGCATGTAGGCATTTGGCCTAGAGCAAAGGTGTAAACAAACAAACTCTTGATATTCTCCATTTCCAAGGGTGTGATCAGGGAGTAGAATTAATGGAGTCAGTTAAAGCTGAAATGCATGCGAACATCTTAATGCCATCTATACCATTCCTACACCTCCTCCTTTTAAAACTCTCATTGATCCTGAAGAAGTTAGATATTACACAGACACTTAGAGCTGACATTAGCCCTAAAACAGTAGGAAAATTATTCTGTCAATAAATACCTAGATTTCACTTTGCCCTTTGACACTTCAAATCCTTAGTAACCAAGTTACAAGATGAAAAACTAAACTTTCATTTCCCAACTAGTCCTGTTCTTGTTCTTTAGAGGACAGTTGGATGTGTGTATGTTAGACACCTTCCTTTACTCATGTGCTCCTCTCCAGGGTATTTCTGCCTCATTTCCCATTCTTTCTGGCAGAATGGTGTGGATTCCACATATGTACATTGGAGTATGGTTAAAATACCCATTAGCAAAACAGTTAAACCTCTTTAAGCTGCACAAGCCAATGGAAGAAAAAACTCAAAGAGAAAATACTACCTAATTTGAGATATTTACACATGCTTTTGAAATATAATACACTTCTAAGTAAATTCTGAAAAATTAATTGAACTTCTAGTGTTTCTGAAAGCCATTACTTGGTTAAGCTTTAAATACGGCTTATAAGCCTAGAAAGGACTTTCCTTTAACTATGGAAATCCTTGCAAAGTAAGATTCTCAAAGAACATTGTAAAGTGTCCAGGGCAAGAAAATTACTGGGTAGAATCCAAAAATATATCCTATTAGACTATATTTTTCTTAATTTGACACTAAGACCACCATTTCTCAAATTGTTGAAATCTATGCCATCATTTCCAGCTTAATATTCCTTGTACAACCTCCATATGTTTGGCCAACCAGAGACAAATTCAAGTTAACTGCTAAAAGTTCAATCTGGACAAGATGGTCATAAATCTACTTAGAAAGAGACTAAAACATTGCACAAATAATGCTATCTTTTATTACTCAAAAATCTGTGAACTTGCTGTTTAGTTTTCTAACTTTAATTGGTAGCAAGTAGTAGAAGAACATCTTTTTAAATCATGATTACCAGAAAAAGTTCCACTGCACTGGCTATAATGTAGATTTTTCCATAGTAATTTATTTCTGTAATCTCCAGATTAGACTACAAAACTGCTTTTCACTGAAGGGTATTTGTAAATTCAGCTCTGAAATATCATAGAGAATACTTCCTCTTTAGAATGTCTAACACTGTTTTAAGAAGTTACTTCCCCTCAGAAAATGGATGTATATATATTCATAATCTTATACGAAGTTCCTGATTTTGAAATGGCCTTGCAAGTCAGTATTCCTTGTGCAGGAAAAGATAATGTTGGTTCAGTTAACAGAACCGAAGAAATGTGAAATATTAGATATAGTAGAGGAAAATGAGATTTTAAAAATCTGAATAATTTGTTTCTAAAGAAAATCACACTTCAGTATTTTAAAAGTGGTCTGAATATGAGAAGCAAAATTCAACCCCAAAAAGTCCCATGAAGTTTCAAAATTATTGAGTTATAAAGTCATGAGTCAGTCTTTTCAGCAAGTAAACCAAAATTTACTATTTCATGCATTTTGATGACGTCAGTTATGCTCATCATTCCCAAATCTATTAACTTTGATTCAATTTTCTCTCTAAACCTAAAAATCCAAGAACTGTGAATATTTTAACTACATGTCTGAAAGACATGTCAATAATATTCCTCTCTAAGCCTGTTCTATTTCCTGTGTATCGTACTTAATGTTTAGGAATCTTTCATGTTTCCTAAATCAGAAAGCACATCTTGATACTCTTACTTCCTTAATAGAACTGCCTGTTTCTCTCAAGAAATCCTGCCACTACCCTAACACAGTTATCATTTCATTCCTAACTAGTATTCTTGTCACTATTCTCATTTCCCTATAATGTATCATTTACATGGATTAACAGTTCCAGAATATTTGTTTTAAAGTAAAGATCTAATTGTAATATTTCATTTATGTTAATTCAAAGATATCTTATATCCATGGTAAGAGTCTAAACTCAGTATCACATATATTTTTATGATTGGTTGCTTACTCATCTTTGACCCCCAACCCCATCTCCATACTCACCTCTTTGCAATCTATTGTCCGCACATACTAAACCATCAGGAAATCTCATTAAATTATCTTATGAAAGCCACTGGGCTTTCATATAAGCTGTTCTACCTGTCTGAATCACCCTTTCTCTAAATCTTTTCCTGGTTATTTCTAGCCATCTTTTGGGGTGGTCCAGGTACCATCACTTCCTGGAAGGCTTTCTAGATGTTTCTGCCAAACTCTAGTTGCACATTGTGAATACATCATTACAGTACTTAGCACATTCTATCATAATAGCATCTTTATTTACCTTTCTCCCAATTATACTAAAGGCTTTTAGACAGCATGCCCACTCATTCTAAACCTCTAACAAAACAGCTAGCACACATCAATAATGTCTGTTGGGTGGCTGGATGGACGGACTAGTTCCCTAAGGGACGGGAAAGACCCTCTTCTGTGATGCTACCTTTGCTTCAGGCATTTTTGGAAAACAGTTCAGGAATTGCCTTCAGAATCAGCTGATGAGCTAGAAAACGGCATCAACAATTCCCTGCCTTTTTTGGCAACCTTTTTTGTTGTTTGAGCAACAAAAAATGTGGGATTGAGATTATCATCCAGCTCTATTCACCAGCTCCATATGATCTACTCTCAAAGCTGAGGATGATGTAAATGTGCTCCTAGTTCTGCACACAATTACAAAAGCAGTTTTAATGGAGTAAACATATGCCTCCCAAGGTGACCACCTAAAAATATAAGTTCTGGTGTGCTTTTAAGAGGAAATCAGTCTCACTGCTTTACTATCATGCTTCAGATTTTGACATTTGAATCAGTTATTGTCAGCGAATGCTAATTGCAAATTGATGACAGAAAAATCAATTAAAAAATATTAACTAGTGGATGTGAACACATTATTTCCTAAGACTATCTTGAAATATTTCAAAATCAGATTTTAAAGTATCAGCTCTCTAGGAAAATAGCTAAGAAAATCCTATCATTTTACTCAGATCCATGTTCAAATATTTCTTTTAAGCTATAATTCTCAGAACATACTTTCATTGACAAACTCTCTCCAAGAGATGCAATATTCTCAGATTTTTTATCCAAACATGCTTGCAGGCATTCCTTTTCTTTAGCCAGATCATTGAGGGTTGCACCCAGAATACTGATTTCTTCTCGTTGGGCAATACTCTGCCTTGTGAAATTATCTAAAAATGTAATCACAAAGTCATTGTTTAATCAAGATAATTTTTTTTCCATTTCAAGCAGATTGAAAAACACTTTTCAAAGTTAAGTTCATCTATATTATGTTGATGACTAAAAATAAGTACTGTATCCCAAATAAAAAATGACTTTTGTTAGTGATTAAAAACTAGGATGAATCATGAAATTCTAAATGACTCATAAATGTAAAAGCACAATTAACACATTTGAATTACAGCAGAAAAGGAAAACTCTGTATCACAAGTTCTCAAAGTATATTTATAGGTATAGTAGGGGAAGAGAGAGTGGGTGGATGAAGTGGATGGAATATTAAAACAAACTGTGAGCTTTTTCCCCTCTAATTTTCCCTCCCTCTACCCCAGAATTACTATTGAATATAACCTGGTAACTAATAGATCTTAATAAAATATTCAATTAAGTCATCTTCAGAGTCAAACATCTTCTAATGTTCTGATTTTTCTAAAGTAGTGTTATAGAAATTCCTAGAAAACAAAAAATCACTCCAGGAAGTCTGACTCAATCTGTGAGAACACTGGAAAGCCGAAGTCATTGTTGAAGGCCTGAATGGTTAGTATAGAATAGGGGTTTTCAAATTGTGGTTTCTCATCCAACATCATCAGCATCAACTGGGAACTTGGTAGAAATATAAATTTCTGGGTCTCACCCCAGACTAACTGACTAAGAAATTCTGAGTGGGCAGAGCAATTTATGTTTTAACAAGCACCCCTCCTAAGTGATCCTAATGCAGAATTAAAGCTTGAGACCCACTTGAGGAAATTGGTAAAGAAACAAAAGCCCGAGCCATATCCTACTTCAAGGAGCCTGGCTCCAATGATCTTTATTAGCTCTCCAGGGGATTCTGACATGAACCAAAGTCTGAGAACCACTGGTCTAAAACTAGACCAGGGAAGCTTTGTTAGTCTACAACTCCAGGAAATCCCCGCCGATGGCCATCCAATGCAGCAATAAGAGAAGTAACACCATTTACCAAGGGATGATCTACATAGTACTTGAGAATACAACACGTCCCTTTTCCAGGCAGTACTGTCTTTAAGGCAGTTCACATGTTTTGGATGTTCTGATACTGAGTTCATTAATTAGCATAAAATGAATAAAAAAATAATCTCCAAAACAGCTCTAGTATCTCTTAGCTTAAAAAAAACATCCTCAACCTCCCAACTCCCCTCAGCTACCACCCATTTTTCTGCTACTCTTAACAGGCAAACTTTTTTAGAGCCCTATTCCCTCACGTCTCTACTTCCTCACTTCCCTCATTCCTCAACCTGCTCCATCTTCTTACCTAACAGTCCATTCAAACTTTTTTTGTGTTGCTAAAACCTTCAATGTGCCAAATCTAACCAGTATTTTTTCATCCTCATCTTATTTTTGCTTCTCAAAAGTATCTGACAATTGATCATACCCTCCTTTTTAAAACATTTTGCTGTCTTCCCTCCCAAAATAACACTCCCTTCTGGGTTTTCTTCCTACTTCTTTGGCTTCTTTTCACTCAGACCTGGATCCTCCTCTTCTCATTTTCTATATTTTCCTAGGTGATTTCATGGTTTTAAAATATCATTTATATGCTGATGTGTCCTGATATATCTTTAGCTTAGATTTCTCTCCTGAGATACAAACATCTGTTTAATCGCTTACCTTACACTTCTACTTGGACTGAAAAAATATCTAAAATGAGTTCTTCAATATTCCCCTTTTGTTTTTCTCTTTTAATATTTCCCTACCTCAATAGAAAGCACCTCTATGCATCTAATTGTTTATGCTAGACATTTTTAAACTACATAATAATAGCAAATGTTAAAACTATTCTCTCAGTTTTAAAATGGGCTCTTTTATAGTCCTGCCCAAAATTTTACTTTACAGTTGTAAAATTAGTTATGACTGTATTTTTATAGAGATCACTGATAAGAAAAATAAATAGGAGACTTATAAAAATAATTTTCTCTATAAACCCAATACCATAGATATAGACAAATATATCTACAATTTCCACTGGAAGTAACACATATGTACTATGTTTCATTATAGTATATGGACAAGCCAGAATACAATACAAAAACTTGTAAATTTAAAAGCCATCATCATAAATTTACAAAGTGTTGCTGCTTTGTTTAGCTATTGAAAAATATGAAGCCATGTCTAAGTATTTATGTTCCTAAATCTAAGTAAAAACTTTTACTATCAAGGAAAAACACATTTTCCCATGATTTCTGATTAATAAAATTTTAACTTTATTTGAATTACTTCCAAGTTTACCTATGTTATTACTGAAAAGAAAATGTATTTTACTACCAGCTTTTTGAAAAAAGGGTAATATCAGGGAAAAAAACTCACCAATTTTTTCATCCAAGCACATAATTTTCTCCTGAGTAAGCTGTAGCTCATATTTTTTCTTAGCAAGGTGTCGCTGAGTATCAGAAAGATCTTTTTCTGTGTTTTCATATAAAAGTCTGTAAACATTTTAATAATTAAACTAATTCTGAAATTTTTATGTTTCATCAACTTTTTAGTGTATCTAAATCTAAAAACTTTTAAGGACACTGATAAACATTTTTTCTTCTTAGTATTTTCATTATAAAACCACAGTATAGGAAGCTGGGAGAATTAAGGTTAAAAAGGGATCCTTCATCCATCACTCCAACATAAACAACTATTAGCATTTTGATGTTCACTATTAATTTCTTGTTATGCATAATTTAAAGTTACCATACTACAATTTCAAAATTGAATTCTGAATTTTCACCTACACGGAATTTTTTATATTTTTCAATCTTATACTACAGCCCTCCAAATCATCATTTTGTGGCTGAAAAAATGTATGAGCAACAGCCATTTACTTTCAAGTAAATATAACCATTTACTTAATTACTCTATTATTAGACAGGTTCATTTCAGTTCTTAACTATTATAAATATATCAGTAATCAACAGCATTTCATTCATTCCACAGACATTTATTAAATGTCTAATATGTACCAGGCACTAGGTGTTGAGGAAGCTATGGTGAATGAGGTGGGCACTGGCCCTCCCCTGCCCTTATGGAGTGCATAGCCAATAAACAAGTACACAGACTATAATTTCTGGCAATACAGAAACTAGATAATTTGAAAGTCTTCTCATCATAAAACACTTGGACATACTGCATAAAATGTAAGAGGTATCCTCTTAATTGTATAGCAAAACTTATAAAAATTTGTAAGGGAAGTTCTCTGGAATTAGAGCAATAAGACTATGAACTGATATTTTGTTAGATATGGTTGGGGTTTGCCTATCTCAGTAGTAGGGTCTCTTGTTTTAACTCAGAAACATATGAGACTATAGAGATGTCTGCAATGCAAGAATTAGTACTAAGATACCCCAGATAAAGCCACTGAGGACTATATCATTTAGTGGAAATGTCAGATTATAGAAAATGAGCTTGTCAACCATTGCTAGACTTAAGGTAATAATCACTAAGAATGTTACTTGGGAATTCTTAATCTCAAGATAAAAATATCAAAATAAGTCTGGTTTTAGGATGGTCATATAATCTAGAACACTTGGCAAAAATAAACACAAAACTTTTGGAAGGATATGTCCTCAACTCATGCACAGAACTAAACCTGAGATAAAGGTCTGTTGAAAATGAGCTCACAATTCAAATTTTAAAAACACATTAAGAAACAACACAAACTTGGAGTCAGAAGACACACAAACTAAATTAGATCCCCAAGAACTTCAGATTATAGAATTATCAAATAGAAACTTAAGTGTGTTTAGATACTAAGACATAAATTAATAGAATACATGATAATAAGAAAAAACAACCAGCAGATTTTTAAAAAGAACCAAGGAGAACTTTAGGAAATTAAACTAAAATCACTGAAATAATTTAAAAAGAGAAACAATATCAACTGACAATTTAAGAACAAAATAGATACAGCTGAAGAGACAATAAGTAAGCTGGAAAAAAACAGATCAGAGGAAATTACTTATAATAGAGCAGAAATAAAAGATAGAAAAATACATGAGAGGTTAAGAAACATAAAAAACAGACTGAACACAGTGTTGTATATTTGAAACCAATACAAGATTGTATATCAATGAAACTTTAATTAGAAAAAAAGAACAGAATGAAAAGGTCCAATATTCACCTAATCAAAATTCCAAGAAAGGATAAACATTGAAAGAAATAATGCTAATATATGAAATCTTAGACTAAAGAAACATCAATGAAAAACATGAACATCAACATTAGGGGAATATAAGTCCTGATCAGAACAAAAAACAAACCTCTATCATTAAGACGAATATAAATGAGGGAGGGTAAAAGGACTTAAAGGGAGGTAAGATTTCTATACTTAATCTGGTAAAATGTGACACCAATAGACTGTGATGAGTTATGTTCTTATGTTTACCTACAGCAATCATTAAAAATATCTATATAGAGATACTCAAAAGTATCAAACATAAACTGAAATGGAATTCTAAAAAATGTCTAAGTAACCCCAGAAAAGCAGGAAAAAGGAAACAGACAAGATAAAGGGAAAAAATAGAAAACAAAAAAAATAATGTAGGATATTTGAGCCCTAACACACCAATATTTACATTAAATGCATATGGTTTATTGTATCATAATCACCACAACTAGAAACAAAATTTCCTTCAATAGATGAATTGAAGGTTAAACAAACTGTGGTAGTTCATACCAAGGAATACTCTCAGAACTAAAAAAAAGTAGTAAATTATTGATACAAGGAACAAGCTAGATTAATTTCAATAACATTATTCTAAATGAAATGCCAATCTCAAGAGTTGCATCTGTGTGATTCCATTTATACTACATTCTCAAAATGACAAAATTACAGAGAAACAGATTAATAAGTACCAGAAGTTAGGGATGGTGGGGGGAAGTGTGACATTAAAGAGGTAATTAGAGATATCTTTGAGATGATGGAATAGTTCTGTATCTTGAATGTAGCAGTGGTTACATGTGTTAAATAACATAAAACTACACACACTGTACTAATGTCAATTTCCTGCTTTTTATATTGTACTATAGTTAGCAAAACGTAATCACTGGAAGAAACTGAATGAAGGGTACATGGACTCTCTCTGTGTTCTTGCAACTTCCTGTAAATCTATAATTACTTTAAATTTAAGAAGTAAAACAAATTCTTAAATCCAGGCTGCACAACTAAACCAGGAATTAGGAATCACTATTTTTTAATGCTCCTCATTTGATTCCAATATGCATCCCAGGCTGAAAAGGACTGCCTCCTAATGCTACTTCCTGTAGGGGAGGTCAAAGGCTAAAACCTGACAGAGAAGGCATTGAATTGCAATTTTATGGTTTCACTTCTATCTTAGGACTTCCTCCACACTCTGAACTTAATGAGACTGACACTGACATTCCTCCAAAAGCATTTTCTGACATATCTCCATGAAAAAATGTGTTCATGGGCCAAAAATTACAAGACATTTGAAAAGCCCAGCCATTTCAAATGAGATAAAGCATACTGATGACAGAATCCATCAGTAATAGATACATTAGAATAAAAATGTTTAAATTAGACTAATAAACATATTTTAAAAACAGGAAGATGCAAGCAATATGAAAAAAGAAACAAGGAAAGAAATAGATGTATCAAGTATGAGAAATATAGTCATTAAAAAAATTTTTAAGTAGATGGTACAAATAGAATGACTACAGCTGAATAAGTCATTAAACTGAAAAACTAAACTGAGGACATTTCTCAGAAAAAAGTTGAAAAGGACTAATAAATAGAAAACATGAAATGAAAAGTTAAGAGAATTTACCAAACCTGACTTGAAGACTTATTATAGTAATCACTACAGTAACCAAAACATTATGACATTAGTATAGAGATTAACAAATATATTAGCAAAGCAGAAGGGAGAGCCCAGAAAAAGGCCCACAGTTATACAGTCAATTAACTTCAACAAATACATCAAAACAATCCAATGTGGGGAAAAACTGAATTAACCTTTATGTCATACAAAACACCTAACATAAAAGTTAAAACTAATGCTTTTGGGAAAAATCATAAACATACATGTAAAAAGTTGTCACCAACTTTAGTAAATCAAGTCCAGAAATATGTAAAAATTGTAATACATCATGACCAAGTAAAGTCAGTAACCAGGTAAGATTGGTTTACAATCTAATTGTAATTCACCATATTAAGAGACTAAAAAAGAGGAAAAAATAAGATCAACAGAGGCAGAACAGGCATTTGACAAAGTTCAAAATCCATTCTGCAGAAGAACTCTCAACAAATTAGGAATACAAGAGAATTTTCTCAGTCTGATAACAGGCATCTACAAAGAACCTACAGCTAACATCGCAATGGTGAAAGGCAGAATGCTTTCCTCCTAAGATCAGGAACAAAAGAAGGATGACTGTTCTTATTCTTCTATTCAACATTTTACCAGAGGTTCTAGACAATGCAACAAAACAAGAAAAAGAAACAACAGACCTTCAGGATGGAAAAAAAGGAATTAAAACTCTATTCATAGACAATATGATAATCCATATAGAAAATCCTACTGAATCTATAAAAAAAACTGTATTAACTATAACTGAGGTTAGCAAGATTACAAAAATAGAAGAGCAATATACAAAAATCAGATTTGCTTCTATATACTAGCAAAAAGCAACAGGAAACTGAAACTTTAAAGACATTTATATAGCATCAAAAATACAAAAATATTTAGGTATAAATATGACAAAAGGTGTGCAAGATTTGTACACTGTAAAATTATAAAACAATACCGAAAGAAAATTTAAAAGACCTAACTAGAGATATTCTATGTTTATGGATCAAAAAGCTCAATATTATTCACAGTCAGTTCTTCCAAACTCAATCTATAGATTCTATATAGTTCTAATCAAAATCACAGCAAGGATTTTATAGACATTGACAAGGTAGTACTAAAATATATATGGAAATGTGGAGGACCTAGGATAGCCAAAACAACTTTTAAAAGCAACAAAGGTAGAGGACTTACAGTATCTGATTTCAAGACTTATTATGAAGCTTCAATTATCAAGACAGAGTGATACTAGCATGATGGAAAAACAGATGAATGGAACAGAGGCGATGAGAAATATACATATATGGTCAACTGATTTTTCACAAAGATGCCAACGCAATTCAATGGGTGAATGGATAATCTTAACAGACTTTAAAAGAACTTATGCTAAAATAAGCATAAATGTAGTAAGTTTATCAATTTCTATGATGATAAATGAGTTCTGAAAAAACAGGACTGTGGCAAAACCTTGCAGCGTGCATTGCGGCTATCCTTCCTTATGTGGTTATATTGCACTACAGCCAGTTTTTCCAAAGCAGCCGTAAGACTCTTTCACAACATGGGGGTGTCATTTAATCAGAAAAAGGAAAATGAAAACTACATGCATAGTCACAAGTTCACAAATCAGATCTTTAAACCACTGACCGATAAACCCATACCTAAGGCAGACATTCAAGAAATAGTAACTTTAGAAATAAAGCTGGTAGTTTCTTTTGTAGATCTTGTTAATTCCAATGTCAGAAGACAGACTTTTATAATTCTTCCAAGATATATTTAGAAGTTGCTTTTACCAAAGCCCAAAGAGATTTTGGTTAAACTACCTGTTTTTTTCAAATGCCCATTTTGGGTGCTTACAATCAACCTCTTTGCAGCCTTAGTAGGGGGTATTAAATAAGCCAGGGTTCTGCCATGGGTACTATTCATTTAATTCCTTTGTCAGTTGCAACTGTGATTGCTGGCTAATTTAAGAGGCTTTCTCTTAAGGAGAGCCAACCTCTTTCAAAAATTGAAAATCCTAATGATCCAATGAGTACAAGTGTACAAGTGGGCATACAATGTGTACAAAGTCCATCTAATATTTTATAAGAATTATGGAAAACAGTCAAAAGAATGTTTCTTTGTTCCTCATACAGATAGAGCTCATACATCATGAAACTTTAAAACCACTTGCATCATGGGATTCTCCTGATTCCTCTGTATGGCCTTATTCTCAAACAAAACTGCCATTTGGTTCTCAAGTCTCTTTCCATTAGTGTTCAGATATATGTTTTTTTGCTGTGAGGTGGACTCTCTAGAGAAACTCAAGCCGGTGAAATACAAAATTCTACATTTACCAGCACTGATCAACCAAGCTGACATGTATGGTGACTGGTTTTTAGTTTCCCTTCACCAAGAACAGTTAATTAGCAGAGACTGAAGTTCATGCTTTGTTAACTCAGAATTTCTAACTCTAAGATTTAAATTCAAGATGGGAAATCTGTACCCATCATAAACTTCAGTGCACACAACAGAATGCTTCATTCACAAAGCATGACATAATCAGAACCAAATAATAGATTTTTTAAAGCAATTTTGGAAAACGCCATCAGGTAATTTGCCTGGCCAGAAGTAAGACAATGAAGGTCCTCAGTCTGACACTAATACAAGATCTGACACAGTTGCCATCTGGTCCAGCCCAGAATCCTAGAATTTTGTTTGCTCCCAAGTTTGGGCAGTTATGATTAAAGCTGCTATAAACATTGTGTGTAGGTTTTTGTGTAGATGTTAAGTTTTAATTCCTTTGTGTAAATACCAAGGAGCATGGTTGCTACATCATATGGTAAATTGTTTTGCAAGAAACAGCCAGTTTATCTTACAAAGTGGCTGTACCATTTTGAATGCCAATAAATAGGAGTTAATTTCACCCACATCCTCCCAGCATTTCTCAGTGTTCTGGATTTTGGCCATTATGATAAGATACGCAATGGTATTTGTTTTAATTTGCATTTTCCAGATGACGTAAGATGTGGCATATCATTTCATATGTTTATTTTCCACCTGTATCTTTTCTTTGGTGAGGTATCTGTTCAGATCTTTGGCCCACCTTTTATATCATTCAGTTTTTAGAGTTCTTTGCATATTTTGAGAAGATGATATTTTGAGTAACAGGTCTTTATGGGATGTGTCTTTTGCAAATGTTTTCTCCCAGTCTGTGGTTTATCTTGTTTTTAAAAAGACACCACCATACCCAAAGTCATCTAGGATTTCTCCTATGTTATCTTATAGAGGTCTTACAGTTTTGCATTTTACATTTAGGTCTATGATCCACTTTGGATTAATTTGAATGGCATGGTGTGTCTAGATTTCTTTTTCACATGATTGTCCAGTTGTTCCAGCACCATTTGTTGAAAAGACTATCTCTGTCCTATTGTATTGCCTTTGCTCCTTTGTCAAAGATCAGTTGACTATCTTTATGTGGATCTAACTTCTGGGCTCTCTGTCCTTTTTCACTGATCAATTTGTCTGTTCTTATGCTGATACAACCCTGTCTTGATTTCTGTAACTTCATAGTAAGTCTTGAAGTCAGGGACTGTTAGTCCTCCAACTATCTTCTCCTTAAAAGTGTTGGGTATTCTTTTTACCTCTCCATTTAAACTTTAGACTCTATCTGTCTATATCCACAAAATAACCTGATTTTAATTAGAATTGCATGGAATTTATAGATCAAATTGGGAAGAACTGACATCTTGACAATACTGAGATTTCCTATCTATAAATATAGAATAGCTCTTCAGTTTTTCTTTTTCTTTTGCTATCATTAATGTACAATTACATGAGCAACATTATGGTTACTAGACTCCCGCAATTATCAAGTCCCCCCCACATACCCCATTACAGTCAATGTCCATCAGCATAGTAAGATGCTATAGAATCATTACTTGTCTTCTCTGTGTTGTAGTGCCCTCCCCGTGCACCCCTGCTACATCGTGTGCTAATAGTAATGACCCATTTTCCCCTTTATATTTCCCTTCCCACCCATCCTCCCCAGTCCCTTTCCCTTTGGTAACCGTTAGTACATTATTGGGTTCTGTGATTCTGCTGCTGTTTTGTTCCTTCAGTTTTTGCTTTCTTCTTATACTACACAGATGAGTGAAATCATTTGATACTTGTCTTTCTCCACCGGCTTATTTCACTGAGCATAATACTCTCTAGCTCCATTCATGTTGTTGCAAATGGTAGGATTTGTTTTCTTCTTATGGCTGAATAATATTCCATTGTGTATATGTACCACATCTTCTTTATCCATTCATCTACTGATGGACACTTAGGTTGCCCCATTTCTTGGCTATTGTAAATAGAGTCGCAATAAACATAGGGGTGCATATATCTTTTTCAAACTGGGCTCCTGCATTATAAGGGTAAATTCCTAGGAGTGGAATAGCTGGGTCAAATAGTATTTCTATTTTGAGTTGTTTGAGGAACCTCCATACTGCTTTCCACAATGGTTGAACTAATTTACATTCCCACCAGCAGTGTAGGAGGGTTCCCCTTTCTCCACATCCTCGCCAACATTTTTTGTCTGTCTTTTGGATGTTGGCCATCCTAACTGGTGTGAGATGATATCTCATTGTAGTTTTAATTTGCATTTCTCTGATGATTAGGGATGTGGAGTATCTTTTCATGAGCCTGCTGGCCATCTGAATTTCCTCTTTGGAGAAGTGTCGATACAGATCCTCTGCCCATTTATTATTGGATTATTTGCTTTTTGTTTCTTGAGGTGTGTGAGCTCTTTATATATTTTGAATGTCAACCCTTTATAGGGTATGTCTTTTATGAATATATTCTCCCATACTGCAGGATGCCTTTTCATTCTATTGATGCTGTCCTTTGCTGTACAGAAGCTTTTCAGCTTGATATAGTCCCACTTGTTCATTTTTGCTTTTGTTTCCCTTGCCCGGGAAGATATTTTCATGAAGAAGTTGCTCATGTTTATGTCCAAGAGATTTTTGCCTAAGTTTTTTTCTAAGAGCTTTATGGTTTCATGACTTACATTCAGGGCTTTGATCCATTTCGAATTTACTTCTGTATATCAGATTAGACAATGATCCAGTTTCAGTCTCTTACATGTAGCTGGTTCAGTTTTGCCAACACCAGCTGTTGAAAAGGCTCTCATTTCCCCATTGTATATCCATGGCTCCTTTATCACATATTAATTGACCATATATGCTTGGGTTAATATCTGGATTCTCTATTCTGTTCCATTGGTCTGTGGGTCTGTTATTGTGTCAGTACCAAATTGTCTTGGTTACTGTGGCTTTGTAGTAGAGCTTGAAGTTGGGAAGAGAGATTCCCCCCTGCTTTATTTTTCCTTCTCAGGATTGCTTTGTCTATTAGGGGTCTTCTGTGGTTCCATATGAATTTTAGAACTATTTGTTCCAGTTTGTTGAAGAATCCTGTTGGTATTTTGATAGGGACTGCATTGAATCTGTAGATTGCTTTAGGCAGGATTGCCATTTTGACAATATTAATCCTTCCTACCCAAGACCATATGGGATGAATTTCCATCTGTTAGTGTCCTCTTTAATTTCTCTTAAGAGTGTCTTGTAGTTTTCAGGGTATAGGTTTTTCACTTCCTTGGTTAAGTTTATTCCCAGGTATTTTATTATTTTTTATGCAATTGTGAATGGAATTGTTTTCCTGATTTCTCTTTCTGCTAGTTCATCATTAGTGTATAGAAATGTAACCGATTTCTGTGTATTAATTTTGTATCCTGCAACTTAGCTGAATTCAGATATTAGTTCTAGTAGTTTTGGAGTGGATTCTTTAGGGTTTTTTTTACATACAATATCATGTCATCTGCAAACAGTGACAATTTGGATGCCTTTTATTTTTTTGTTTTGTCTGATTGCCATGGCTCAGACCTCCAGTACTATGTTGAATAAAAGTGGGGAGAGTGGGCATCCTTGTCTTGTTACAGATCTTAAAGGAAAAGCTTTCAGCTTCTTGCTGTTAAGTATGATGTTGGCTGTGGGTTTGTCATATATGGCCTTTATTATGCTGAGGTACTTGCCCTCTGTACCCATTTGTTGAGAGTTTTTATCATGAATGGATGTTGAATTTTGTCAAATGCTTTTTCAGTGTCTATGGAGATGATCGTGTGTTTTTTGTCCTTTTTGTTGATGTGGTGGATGATGTTTGATGGATTTTCGAATATTGTACCATCCTTGCATCCCTGGGATGAATCCCAATTGATCATGGTATATGACCCTCTTGATGCATTTTTGAATTTGGTTTGCTAATATTGTTGAGTATTTTTGCATCTTTGTTCATCAGGAATATTGGTCTGTAATTTTCTTTTTTGGGGGGGTCTTTGCCTGGTTTTGGTATTAGAGCAATGAGTTTGGAAGTATTCCCTCCTCTTCTATTTTTTTGGAAAACTGTAAGGAGAATGGGTATTATGCCTTCTCTAAATGTCTGATAAAATTCAGTGGTGAATCCATCTGGCCCAAGAGTTTTGTTCTTGGGTAGTTTCTTTATTACAGATTCAATTTCATTGCTGGTATTTGGTCTGTTTAGATTTTCTTTTTCTTCCTTGGTCAGTCTTGGAAGGCTGTATTTTTCTAGAAACTTGTCCATTTCTTCTAAGTTACCCAGCTTATTAGTATGCAACTTTTCATAGTATTCTCTAATAATTCTTTGTATTTTTGTAGTGTCCGTCATGATTTTTCCTTTCTCATTTCTGATTGTTTATGTGTGTAGATTCTTTTTCTTTTAATAAGTCTAGCCAGAGGTTTATCTATTTTGTTTATTCTCTCAAAGAACCAGCTCTTGGTTTCATTGATTATTTTCTAGCTTTATTCCTCTTAATTTTATTTATTTCTTCTCAGATCTTTATTATGTCCCTCCTTCTGCTGACTTTGGGCCTCATTTGTTCTTCTTTTTCCAATTTCAATAAATGTGACTTTAGACTATTCATTTGGAATTGTTCTTCCTTCTTTAAGTAGGCCTGGATTGCTATATACTTTCCTCTTAGAACTGCCTTTGCTGTTTCCCACAGAAGTTGGGGTGTTGTGCTGCTATTTTCATTTGTCTCCATATATTGCTTGATCTGTTTTAATTTGGTCATTGATCCATTGATTATTTAGGAGCATGTTGTGAAGTCTCCATGTGTTTGTAAGCCTTTTTGTTTTCTTTGTACAATTTGTTTCTAGTTTTATACCTTTCTGATCTGAGAAGGTGGTTGGTACAATTTCAATCTTTTTTAATTTACTGAGGCTCTTTTTTATGGCCTACTATGTGGTCTATTCTGGAAAATGTTCCATGTGCACTTGAGAAGAATGTGTATCCTGCTCCTTTGGGTATAGAGTTCTGTAGATGTCTGTTAGGTCCATCTGTTCTAGTGTGTTGTTCAGTGCCTCTGTGTCCTAACTTATTTTCTGTCTGGTGGATCTGTCCTTTGGAGTGAGTGGTGGGTTGAAGTCTCCTAAAATGAATGCATTACTTTTCATTTCCTCCTTTAATTATTTTAGTATTTGTTTCACATATGTCGGTGCCCCTGTGTTGGATGCATAGATATTTATAATGGTTATATCCTCTTGTTGGGCTGACCCCTTTATCATTATGTAATGCCCTTCTTTATCTCTTGTTACTTTCTTTGTTTTGAAGTCTATTTTGTCTGATACAAGTACTACAACACCTGCTTTTTTTTCTCCCTACTGTTTGCATGAAATATCTTTTTCCATCCCTTCACTTTAAGTCTGTGTTTGTCTTTGGGTTTGAGGTGAGTCTCTTGTAAGCAGCATATAGATGGGTCTTGCTTTTTTATCCATTCTATTACTCTGTGTCTTTTGACTGGTGCATTCAGTCCATTTACATTTAGGGTGATTATCGATAGATATGTACTTATTGCCATTGCAGGCTTTGGATTCATGGTTACCAAAGGTGCAAGTGTACCTTCTTTACTATGTAACCATCTAACTTTAACTCAGTTATTACGCTATTATAAACACAGTCTTATGATTCTGTTTCTCTCCATTCTTTTTCTTCCTCCTCCACTCTTTATATGTTAGGTGTTTTATTCTGTACTCTTTTGTTTTTCCCTTGACTGCTTTTGTGGATAGCTGATTTTATTTTTTGCCTTCAGTTAGTATTTGCTTGGACTGCTTTCTTTGGTGTGATTTTATTTTCTCTGGTGACATCTGTTTAGCCTTAGGAGCACTTCTATCTAGAGCATCCCTTTCAAATACACTGTAGACGTGGTTTGTGGGAGTGAAATTCCCTCAACTTTTGCTTGTCTGGGAATTGTTTAATCTCTACTTCAAATTTATATGATAAACTTGCTGGATACAGTATTCTTGGTTCAAGGCCCTTCTGTTTCATTGCATTAAATATATCATGCCATTCTTTTCTGGCCTGTAGGGTTTCTATTGAGAAGTCTGATGATAGCCTGATGGGTTTTCCTTTGAAGGTGACCTTTTTTCTCTCTCTGGCTACCTTTAAAACTCTGTCCTTGTCCTTGATCTTTGCCATTTTAATTATTACATGTCTTCGTGTTGTCCTCCTTGGGTCCCTTGTGCTGAGAGATCTGTGGTCTTCCATGGTCTGAGAGACTATTTCCTTCCCCAGCTTGGGGAAGTTTTCAGCAATTATTTCTTGAAAGACACTTTCTGTCCCTTTTTCTCTCTTCTTCTTCTGGTACTCCTAATGTGAATATTGTTCTGTTTGTATTGGTCACACATTTCTTGTAATATTCTTTCATTCCTAGAGATCCTTTTCTCTCTCTGCCTCAGCTTCTCTGTAATTCCTGTTCTCTGATTTCTATTCCATTAACAGTCTCTTGCACCTCATCTGGTCTGCTCTTAAATCCTTCCATTTTTTGTTTCATTTCTGGTGTCTCCCTCTGGAATTCATCCCTTAGCTCTTGCATATTTCTCTGCAGCTCCATCAGCATGGTTATGACTTTTATTTTGAATTCTTTTTCAGAAAGATTGGTTATATCTGTCTCACTAGGCCCTTTCTCTGGCGTTTGAGTGATTTTGGACTGGACCAGGTTCTTCTGCCTTATCACGGTGATAGAAGTGATCGCTGGCAAGTGGCGCATGTGTCAGCTGGGAGAACAAAGTCCTTTCCTGCTTACTGGTCACCTTGCCCTTCTCCACTGCCTGTGCCAGTTAACCGCACACACGGAGCAGTCTCTGGGTTAATCCCCTGAGCTATAATGGGCAGGGTGGCTCCTGGGATAGCCTAGGGCACTGCCGGGGGTTGCAGGCAAGTGGCATGTGTTCTCCTGTGAGAATGGCGCCCCTTCGTTCCTTCCTTACTTTTGAGCCAGCTTCCTCTGCCTGTGCCAGGCAGCTGGGCGCAGGGGGCAGCCTCTGCGTCTGGCCTGCTTAGCTGAGCACTGGGAGAACACTCTGTGTGGTTGCTGTGGGCGGTGCTTCTCCCCAGCTGGTCCGCAGCAATGGCGGCTCAGCCAGTTTGCTTAGAGCTGGCTCGGGGGAATGAACAGCATGCTGCTTATCACCGTGAGGGGCTTTGGAGCTGTGTTGCCACCCAGGGGGTTAGGGTGCCTGAAGATCCTTAAGATTCCCAGCCTGCTGGGCTGAGTGTGTGGGACAATTTTGTCCACCTGTTAAATCCTTGTCCCTTTAAGACTTTTAAAGCACCTGCTTTTCTTTTGTCCCAAGGTAGCCAGCTGTGGGGACCCACTCACAGTCTCCATCTTGGATTTTATTTATCCGTTTCTCTAATATCCAGTACCCCAAGCAATGTGTGTCTGTGCTCCCGTGCAGATTACTAGGGCTGATTACTTAGCAGTCCTGCGCTTCCACTCCCTCCCCACTCTGATTCTCCTCCTCCCACCAGTGAGCTGGGGTAGGGGGAATGCTCGGGTCCCACCAGGTTATGGCTTTGTATCTTACTCCATTCATGAGATGCTGAGTTCTCCCAGATGTAGAAGTAGCCTGTACTGTATCTTCTGGTCTCTCTTTTACGAATAGTTGTATTTGCTGTATTTTCAAAATATATATGGTTTTGGGAAGAGATTTCTGCCACCCTACTCAGGCTGCCATCTTGAGAAAATCCTCTCTTCAGTTTTTCATTGACTTCATTCACCAGAATTTTGTAGCTTTTATCACATACATCTTACACAGTTTGCTAGATTTATACCTAAATATTCCATTTCTTTGGGGGTTTATATAAATGGTATTGTTTTTAATTTCAAATTCCACTTATTCATTACTAGTATATGCACCAACAACTGATTTTGTATATTAATCTTATATCCTGCAATCTTGTTATAACTGATTAGTGTCAGATTTTTTATTGATTCTTTTGGGATTTTTATGTAGAATATTATGTCATCTAGAATAGATTTTAATTATTGAAGTCTTTTTTGCTTCAAATACCAAAACTCAAACCAAACCAGTCTTGGAATCACTGGACACAAAAACCCACTAAGTTTTTATTAACAGACAGTTCTATTCAATTGTATGGAAAATTCTAACTTCTTGGGCCTTGAGATGTATGATCCACAGATGCAGACACACAGACCTTTTTTAAATCTGCTTCTTCTAATAAGTAGAGTTTATATGTGGGACAACACTTATATTTTCTTACCAAAACAGGGAACAGAGACAATAGTATTTTAATTATTTTGAATATAGTTGGATTATGTAGCTCCTGAGTAGATTCTTTTTAAGTCTTTGCCTTCTGTACATGTAAAAATGAAGTCTTTGATAAATATGAGTGCATTATAAGATATGGATCTATAAAAAATAAATTATAGCTGACTTCTCAGCAAAAATAATACAAGTCATAAGAGAGTGAAATACATCATCAATGTTTTAAAATAATGCCCAACCTTTGTAACTATGCTTCAAAACTAGCAAGGCTGCAAGACAGATGGTGAGAAATGCTCAGCTTCTGGACATGTTTTGAAGACAAAATCAACTGAACTGGATATAGGCATATGAAAAGAGTAATCATGGATCACTTCAAGGATTCAGGACAAGAATTTTATGAATGAAGTTTCCATTTACTGCAATGGGAAGACTGAAAGAGCAGATTTGTGTGTGTCAGACGGGGAAGGATAGTAGAGAGCAGAAATTCAGTTTAGAAATGAGGTGTCTAGTAGACAACCTAGTGAAGATGGAAAGGAAGTGTTTGGACATTAAGTCTGGGGTTCAAGAGAGAAGTCCAGTCTACAGATGCACATTTGAGAGTCAAGAAGAAATACATAAGATTGGATGAGATCACTGAGGGATGAGTATAAATACCAAACAGAAGAGGTCTAAGGACTGACCTCAGGGATACTCCAACATCTGGAAGTAATGGAGATGAGGAGGAAGTAGGATAAGGTACTGAGATAGGACCACCAAAGAGATAAAAGGAAAATCAGACAATCGTGATAGCCCAATAGCCAAATGAAGAGTCTTTAAAGGAGTAGAGTGAGAACATGCAACTGACCAACTCTGTCAAATGTTGTGATAGGTCAAGTAAAATGAAAACTGAAGACTGACTACTAAACTGAGCAACATAAAAGTAAGTATTACCTTGAAAAAGTTTTGTTACAATGGTGGGGGAGAAAGGGAGATTATAGTAGGTTCAAGAGAGAACAAAAAATGAGACATTTTTGGGAGCCAGGAATCTAGATAACTTTCAATGAAATTCCAGTAAATGAGACACAAAATTCAGTAAAAATATAAAATTAATTTGAGTAATATGATTATAAATCTGAACTAAAGGACAAATATAAAACACTGCACCCATGTATTTCAGAATTTATAATTTTTCAAATATACACAGATCATTACCAAAAATTGACCATAAGAGGGCAACAAATTTCTGAAATTTGAAATCTAACAGTATATTCTGCAAAACAATGTAATTAAGAAAGAAATCAATCACAAACAGATAAGGGAAAAATCATTGTCCTTTTGGATACTTAAGATCATACTTATAAATAACCAATGGACGAAATAAGAAGTTGTGATGAGAGTTAGAAAATATAAAGAAAGAAATACATAACAAAAATTGTAAAATAAATTCAAAGAAGTATTTTGAGGAAATCTTGTGGCTTAAATGTTCATATGAGAAAAAAAAAAGCCTGAGAAGTGTTAAGTAAGCATTCATCTGAAGAAGTTAGAGGAAAAAGAGAAAATAAATCTAAAAAAAGTAAAAGCAAGGAAATAATAAAGAGCAAAATGTATTGAAATAATAAACAATAGGAAGGATCACCAAGCAAAAAATTTGATCCTTTGAAAAGACTAATAACAACAGACTGGAAGAAGAAATCACTCAGATTCTATGGACATTAAAATGTTGATGGTATATTATAACAAACATTCTAAAAATTTTTTAAGTTTAGAGAAAATGGACAAATACCTCAAAAAATATATATTAAATGATATAAGAAAAAATATTTCATTGTTCCCTCGTCAGTTTAATACGTAAAAAAAAAAACCTATCTCTTTTGAGATCCAAATGGCTTCATGGATAAATACAAAAACTCCAATATTACAAATTCTTTTAGGTAATGAAAGGAGACAAAATGAATTGGAAAGATTATTATAATATTTGCATTACCTTGATCCCAAAGTCTGATTTTTAAAAAGCTCAAGAAAGGCAAATTATTGGCCAATCTAATTATAAAAATAGATGTACATACCTTAAAACAAAGCATTTGTTAACTGACACCAGAAATCTATAAAAAGGTATAATAGACCCTGACCAATTCGAAAAAGAACATACATCACTGAAAAGAAACTCTCAGTACTGTACAAATAAAAGGAAACTTCTTCAACCTGAAAGAAGACATCTATGGAAAACATACAACCAATATCTTACCAGCTGTTGAGAGTCTGAAGCCTCCCTAAGATGTAGAACAAGACAAGGATGTCCACTTCACTATTTCTATTCAACATTGTACTGGATATTCTAGCCAAAGCAGTATGAAAAGAAAAAAGCATGTACACTAGACAAGTAAAACTTTATTTGCAGATGACTTAATTGTCTATGTAGAAAATGAAGTGAAACCTACAAAGAGGCTATTAGAACTAAAAGGTAAATTCAGCAACCCTGCAGAATACCAGAGTGTTTTCATGAACACATCAGGATAATGAGTTACAGGGCATATCACCACCCCAAAATCTAAAAAGAAAGCAAATCCAGAGAGTTACAACTGAGATCTGCTCATGTGGAGAAGAAGTCACTAGAATCATGAAGAGTTGAAACATTTAAATGGTAACGATGCATTGCTGGATGCTGAATGTGTACTAACATGAGAGCACGAAGCTCCCAGGACAGCAGTCTTAGAGGGGCCGCAACACATCAGCATGTTTACCTCTAGGAACTCCCCTAGGTTCTCACAGAGAAGATCTGAGAAGGATCCCTTTGTGGCTCTGACATGGGAAAATTAAATATTATGAAATACACCCAGAGCATTCTCCATAATAAAGCCTTACTCTTCAAGTAAAAAGACTTTACCAGAGCTTTATTCCAACTGGAGTAGGGCATTCCTTCCACTTTATGCCCTCTAACCTTCCTGTTTCATATAAGTGGATAAAAAAAGAAGTTATACCACTGGAATAACACTTGTAAACATCATAGCCCAGATACTCAGGCCCATAAAAGGACCGGGATTTAATAAGTACAAGACTACCGAACATGTTTCCACCCTCTCCCCTAACCAGCAGACTAACAGGGCTGCAGGATAATCACAGTGAATTACAAGTAAAAGAGCCTGAAGAGACAGACTGTCACTAAGGAGGAGTGTGTAGGAAAGCCTAAAGTCAAGAAAAGAAACAAAAATCAGGGCAATAGAGGAATTTGAAGCCTCTAGAACCTACAGCTACAACAAACATTAAACACATTTCAACTCCTAGCCAGATAAATATAAACATTCATACTACAGGCCTATTTACCTCAGTTAGTAAATACCCAATACATCTGGCTTTCAACAAAAAATTACAAAGCAATACAAAACACATCAAGCAAAAACAGTCTGAAGGATCAGAACTAGACTCAGAACACAGATATGGAAATTATCAGACAGAAAATTTTAAATTAATTATGATTAATTGGTTAAGGATACTAATGGAAAAACTAGACAACATGCAGTAACAGGTGGGTAATACAAGCACAGAGATCGAAACTTGAAAGAATCAAAAGGAAATGCTAGAAAGCAAAACACTGTGACAAAAATGAAGAATGTCCTTGATGGGCTCATCAACAGACTCAACAGTCAGGGATAAATCATTAAGGTTGAAGATCAATCAATAAAAATTACCCTAACTAAAATGCAAAGAGAAAAAAAGAATGGAAAAAAAAAAAGACCAGAACAGAATACCAAGAACTATGGGTATAATTGAAGTACCAGAGGAAAAAATAAAGGAGAGAACAAGAACATAAGAAATATTTAAATGACCTAGAACTTTCCCAAATTAACGTATAGTAGCTATATGCAGAGAACTGGAAAACACTGATGAAATAAATCAAAGATCTAAATAAATAGAGAAAAACTCCATGTTCATGGATTGAAATGCTCCATGCTGTTAAGATGTCAATGCTTCCCAACTTGATCTATAGATTCAGTGTAAATACAATTAAAGTCCCAGAAAGCCATTTTACAGATATCTATTTTAGAACCAGATAAACTAATTCTAAATTTTACATGGAAAGGCAAAAGACCCAGAATAGCCAATACAATACCAAAGGAGACTAAGTGGGAGTACTCACACTACCCAGTTTCAAGACTTACTATGAAGTTCTAGTAATCAGGACAGCATGACATGGCAAAAGAATAAAACAAATAGATCAATGGAGCAGAATGGAAAGCCCAGAAACAGGCCCATACAAATAAAGGCAACTGAGCTTTAATAAAGGAGCAAAGATAACAGAAAAGGGCAGTCTTTAAACAAATGGTAAATTAAAAGTGAATCTAGACACAGACTTCACACCTTTCACAAAAAATAGATCACTGACTTTAAGTATAAAATGCAAAACTATGCAAGTTCTAGAAGAAAACACAGTTGAAAAATATCATAGCACAATCTATGATGGAAAAGGTAAGATGAAGTTCATAAAATTTTAAATTTTCTGCTGTACAAAACACTGTTAGAAGAATGAAGACACAATGCACAGACTGAGAGTATATATTTGCAAAAGACATCTGATAAGAACACATAGCCAAAATATACAAAGAATTCTTAAAACTCAAAAGTAAATAAACAATTGAAAAATGGGCAAAAGATTTAAACAGACACCTCACCATGATGAGATAAACAGATGGCAAATAACAATATGAAAAGATGTTCCACATCATTTGCCAATGGAGAACTACAAATTAAAACAATGAGATACTGCTACACCCCTATGATAATGGCTAAAATACAAAAACCTCACAATACCAAATAGTTGTCAAGGACATGGAGCAACAAAAACTCTCATTCACTGCTGGTGGGAATGCAAAACAAACCAGTTACTTTGGAAGAGAGTTGGTCAGTTTCTTAAAAATCTAAATATAGTGCCATGGGAATGAAGAAGGAGATATCTAAGCTGGCCTGTGCATACAGTAAAACAACAAATTTGACTGGATCTATACTGTTGGAACTCAATCAAGAATTAGGAAAAGTGCAAACTGTAGCGCTCCAAAATCTTACAACTACAGATTATTTACTGTTAAAAGAACATAAGGGATGTGAACATTCCCCAGGAATGGGTTGTTTTAATTTGTCTGATTTCTCTCAGACTGTTCAAGTTCAGTTGGACAATGTCCACCATATCATAGATAAGTTTTCACAAATGCCTAAGGTGCCTAACTGGTTTTCTTGGTTTCACTGGAGATGGCTGGTAATTACAGGTATGCTTTGGTTATGTAACTATACTCCTATTATGTTAATGTGTGTGTGCAATTTAAGTAGTAGCTTAAAACCTATACATGCTGAAGTTACTCTACAAGAAGATATGTCAAAGAAATAATCAATTTTCCCATGTTTTCTTCCGCCTGCTACTTCTATAGCTTTTCTTCTTCCTTCCTAATTACAACCCTTAAATAGAATTCGTGCCTCATATCAAATTTATCGAGTATCATAATTCTTCCAAGTGGTAAAGACACCTCAAGACAAATGCTGGGCATAGAAGCCACAGGGCATAAATATGCAAAGAAGTAAAAAGCTAACCATTTCAAACAATAAGGCTTCTCTCTCACTTACCAACTTAACATTTCCCTGTATGGCCCCGGAAGATGACTGGTTAGCCAGAGACGGGTAAGATTCCTCAAGGGAGGAACAACCTAAGACAGGCACAGTCGCAGGGGGGTCATCAGGTGAGAAATTGGGGATCAACAGAGGTGAGGCTTAGAACCTCACCCCCCCGTTCTGAGAGAAATCTTCTGCATACGTGGATGTTTTATTACCCTTGTCTAGCTTGGATTAACACATAGTCTACAGGCACACACCTGATCATCTACATTTGCTCTCTTACAACACTAAAGTATGTTTTCTACCTTTATCTTGTATCTACCTACCACTTCAGCATTTTATTAAAAATAATAATAATAAAGAGAGAAATGTGGTATCCACATATAAATCAAGTATAAAAATCGAAAGAGTATTCATATTTGAACTGACAGTTTATAGTTCATAATGCATGAGCAAAACCGAAAGTTTCTGTGATGACTGCCCTTGTACTGTTCACCATGTAACTTATTCACTATGTAAGAATTTGTTCTCCATGTAAGAACTTCTTTGTTACGCCTCAGAAGATTGGAGACTGATGAAAATTAAGCTTGGGGTGGATTAATGATTGTGCATTGAGCATTGACTCCTCTATACAGAATTTTATTGTTGTTAACAACCATTTGATCAATAAATATGAGAGATGCCCTCACAAAAAAAAAAACCCAAAAAAGTACACACTTCCAATTGTAAAATAAATAAGTAACCGGGATGTAATGTATAGCATAAGGAATATAGTCAAAATATTGTAACAACTTGGTATGGTGATAGCTGGTACCTAGAATTATCATGTATATAAATGTTGAATCACTATGTTGTACACCTGAAACTAATGTAATGTAATACTGTGTGTCAACTACCCTTCAATAAAAAATAATTATCTACAAAAAAAAAAAAATCTAAATATAGTTTTATGATATGAATCAGCAGTTGTGTTCCTAGGTATTTACTGATTTGAAAACAAATGTCCACACAAAAACCTGCACATGAAAACTTAGAGCAGCTTAATTCATAATTGCTGAAAGCTAGAAGTAACCAAGATGTCCTTCAATATGTGCAGAAATAAACACACACATACATACATATGATAGAACATTATTCAATGCTAAGAAGAAATGAGCTAACAAGGTACGAAAAGACATGGATGAACCTTAAATATACATTGCTAAGTGAAACAAGCCTATCTGGAAAGGCTATATGCTGTATGATTTCAATTATATATTCTGGGAAAGGCAAATATGACCTCAGCCACATGATCAAGGTCAAAATCAGCAGTGGAAAGTCATATAGACAGTATGTACCCATGATACCCTGGACAGATATGCACCCTGAAATGGCATTTTACCTTGGTGATCTTTCTCTCAAACACATATTACCAATCTAATCATGAGAAAAACAGCATACAAACCCCAGTTGAGAGACGTTCTACAATTTACCTGATCAGAGTAATCCTCAAAACTGTCAAGGTTATCAAAAACAAGTCTGAGACTTAATAGTGAAGAGAAGCCTAAGGAGACATGACAACTAAATGTAATGTGTCCTGGATGGGATTCTGGAATAGAAAAAGGACATTAAGGAAAAACTAAGGAAATATGAATAAAGTATGGACTTTAGTTAATAATAATATATCAACACTGATTCATTAATTGTAACAAATGTACCATACTAATGTAAGATGTTAATAATAGAGAAAATCAGGTGTGAGGTATGTAGGAAGTATTAATACTATTTTTCCAATTGTTCTGTGAATCTAAAACTATTCTAAAATACAAAGTTTTTTAGAAAATTGTATTTTCATATAAAAGCAATAATCAGAAAGTGAAAACTAAAAATTCCATTTACAACTCCATCAAAAAATAGGAAATACTTAGGGATAAATTTGATGAAGCATAAAATCCATTCACTTTTTAAAAACTACAAAATATTGCTGAGGGAAATTGAAGACCTAAAGAAAAGGAGAGATATACTGTGTTCATGAGCAGGAACACTTGATATCTTCTGTAAATGTCATTTTCCCCCAATCCCAAGCAAGGTTTTTTTGTATACTTCTGAAGCTGATCCTAAAATTAAAATAAAACTCCAAAGAACTAGAAAAGCCTAAATAACTTTGATAAAGAACAGAGTTGGAGGACTAATACTACCTGACTTGAAGACTTAAAAAAAAATAATCAGGAGTGTTGTATTGACAACAAGATACATAAATAAATCCATTAAATGAAATACATAACCAAGAAATAGACCTACACATATATGGACAACTGACTTTCTACAGAGGTGCAAAACAATGAAGTGTAGAAAGGTAGCTTTTCTATGGATAGTATTGTAACTATTGGATATTCAACTTTGATCTATACCTTGTACTGTATACAAATATTAACTTGAAATGGATCATAGATTTAGATGTAAGAACTGAAACGATAAAACTCCTAGAAGAAACATAGGAGAAAAATCTCAATGACCTTAGACTTGACAAGGATTTCTTAAAAAGAACATAAATCTGCATAAAGATTTTTTTAATCAATAAATTTCACTAAATCAAAATAAAAAACATTTGCTCTTTAAGAAATACTGTAAAGAAATGAAAAGGCAAGCCACAAACTGGGCAAAGATATTTGCAAAACATATACCTGACAAAGGACCTAGAATATAAAAAGAACTTTTACAGCTTAATAAAAATAACTCAATAAAGTTGTGCAAAAGATTTGAAAAGACACTGAAGATATATGCATGGAACATTAAGCACACAAACAGATGCTTGAAATCATTAGTCATTAGGAAAGGCAAATTAAAACTATAAATTACTATCTATTAGAATGTCTAAAATTAAAAAGATACTACATACCAAGTGTTGATGAGGATATGTAACAGCTGGAACACTTATACACTGCTAATGCAAATGTAAAATAAAATAGTACAACCACTTTGGAAAATAATTTAATGTTTCTTCAAAAGGTAAACATATATCCGTCACATGACTCAGTCACTCTATTGTGAGGTACTTATCCAAGAGAAATAAAACCTTAAGTCACATAAAGACTCATATAAGAATGACATTCTTATTTGAATTTTGAGTACGTGAAGTTTTATTTGTTATGGCACAAAGCCAGAAACAACAAAAGCGTCTACTGACATATCCATGCAATGGAATACTACTCAGCAATAAAAAGGAATAAACTACTGATTGTATGTGACAGTGTGGATAAATCTCAAAATAATTATGCTGAATGAAAGTAGCCCAATGAAAGAATATATACTGAATGATTTCATTTATATAAAATTTTGAAAAATCCGAACAAATCTCTATGACAGAAAGAAAATCAGTTGTTGCCTAAGGATTGGCAGGGTAGAGAGGTTACAGAGGGGTATGAGGAAACCTTTCAGAGTGATGGATAGAGTCACTATCTTGATTGTGGTGACAGTTTTACAGGTATATATATATATATGTCAAAACTAGCCAAATGTAACACTTTATATACATGCAGTTTACTGTATATATTTCAATTAGACTTTAGTAATACTGTTAAAATAAATGAACACAAAGCCCTCCAAATTATTACATATCTATGTTAGAACACTTTAATAAACCATTAAAAATGCCTTCAGAGAACATGTAATGACATGGGAGAATGCTTATGGTATACAATTAAGTGAAAATGGCCAAATATATAACCTAATATAGAATAATGTTAATTACATAGGAAGTTTATATACACATAGAAATATTTATGGTTGGAAATAAATCCATATCAGTAATAGTTTTTCCTGGTTATGGAATCATGGGTGATTTAAATTTTCTTTAGACTTTTCTCTATTTTCCAAGGCTTTTTTTGTTGCTATCTTACCTTATTATTATTTTTATTTTACCTGAGCCAGCAACATCTTTTTCAGCAGGAAATTAAAAACTAAATGAAGGTAAAGAATTTGAGTGATTATCTGTCCTGATAAGGGAGTCAAACATATGCACCACAGACCCCTAAAAAATCAAAGAGGGGACTCTGGAAATACATGTGAACCAAGTATTATCTATAAACTTAATAGTATATTTCACACTCATATGAACTACTATTTTTCAGATGTTCATAGATACACTGAAATTCAACTTTACAAATCTGTAGAACCTTTATTTCTCCCATTGACAGAAACTAAAAGTAAAACCACTAACATGGAAAACCTGTTCTTCCTATATTTATTATTGCTTTAATTAGAATTTCTTCTGCAACCATACCAGTATGTAGGAAGGGGCTAAACACAGTACTTGGCATTCTGTGTAATAAAAGTTCTCTTACATGTTTCTATCTCTCTGCTGTAACATTTTATTATATTCCAAATACCCCTTTTTCTAAGCTAATATCAAATCTATGCTCTGTGCTTTCTTATACTGTTCAGATCCCAGAACATAATTTAAGTTGTAAAGGTAAATTAAAAATCAATACCAAAGTCAAAATGCTCTGTATCCAGAAGGTCTTTATAAAAGCTCTTTCAGTAAACAATGAGGCTTTCTGCAAATATAAAATTAAGATGACTAGAAGTCTGATTCCTAGTTAAGTATGGCACTACTAGTAGATGATTAGTCTTGCAGAAATCATTTAATGTCTGTTGAGGTTTCTACATCTGCTTTGTAATAATCCTCTCAGAAATTAAAGTCAATAAACTATTATTATAAAATATACTACAAAAAGCAGAGCTATTAGTTGTAGTAAACTATTAGTTGTTTAAAGGTCATTCAATTTACCTCAAAGAATTATTCTCTGCTTTTTGTCTGCCAAGTTCACCTTCAGTATCCATTGCCTTTCTTGCTAGTGATTTCATTTCCTTTTCCACTGTGGTTATGGTTTCCTTCATCAAAGTCATATTTGACATTTGCTCCATACGTTCATCATCAAGCTATACAAGTAGAATGACAAGGTTAATGCCATCACTGAAAATGTCTTAGTAATCTTCCTAAAGAGAGATCGTCCCTTTGTACCAACTGTGGTATATGACATAATTTACATAAGGAGATGATCAGATTAGACTTGACCACTGAGGAGGTTGGATGGACAAGGTACTGCAGAGAACAAGCCACTGCACAGCTTTTCTATAAAGTCTATCACAGTATATACATCTACGATCTGGTTCACTTTGACTATGGCTTTTATATCCTCTTTGCAAAAGGATTTCTTATTTGTTGCTTACATTAACAAATTATACATTAAAGTGGGATTATGAAAAAAAATTGTTTTTCTGGTTTTTTTTTCACTAATAACAACCTAACACAGATGAGTTATAAATATATTCAATTAAATGTGGTAACAGAAATCAAATTCCCTTAATTCCGCTTATACAATCAGAATACCTCAAATATATAGCTATAACATCTTAAATCCTTGATTAGTAAAAAGACGACACTTTACATTTAAATTTAGTTTAAATGTTTTTCTTACTACTTCTCATTTCATCATCATTTTCTCTACCCAAGCTATTCTTTAGGTAGAATAAGCCAGTTTCTCTGTATCATGCAATGTTATCCTTAATGAAACACTGGGATGAGTCAGTTGCTAAAATCCCTGAGAATGCATCCCTAAAGGTTTTTTTTTTTAAAGAACACACTTTGCAGCCTAACACAAAACCTTTACTCACATTTTTCAGAGGGAAATAAACAATGAAAAAGTGACAATTTACACCACACATAACATCCTAAATATTTTAGGATTATAAACACTATCTCAGAAAAATAAAAGAACTTCTCTGAACACAGAAAAAGGGGAAAGGGGGAAGCCATTGACATTTTAGAGCCAAAAGCACAAGTGATTTTTCTTTACATTATGAACTGTACACTCCAGCTCCTCTATCCTTTGTTCCAAATGAGCCTTCTCATTAAATGCTGTCTCTTGGGCAATCTGTTTAAAAAACAAAAACAAAACAAAGTATTTGCAATGTCACTGCACTGTGTTTCACAAAAGTTCATACAGATAAAATTCTTTCAAACCTTCAGCCTTTCCCGCAGACTATCTCGTTCTGACGTCATTCTTCGTAAATCAGTGAAGGCCACATCTCTTTCAGTCTCTACCCTCCGGAGGATGGCATGTGCTGTTGTTGACTTAGAAGACTTACAGGTTTTCATCATTTCTCGTCGAAGTCGGGCAATTTCCTCCTGTGCCTATTAAATACAAAGACTCCTATTTAACAAGCTTTAGGACAGACATACACATAGCTATCTTATACCCAACTAGTAAAAATGCAAGCCTATATTAATATGCAGGCATCAGGATAATGGCATAACTTAATGAGTTTATACAAATAAATACAAATGATGCCCCCAAAATGCAGATGAATGTATACAAGTAAAGTTTGGTTTACAGTATCTTTGTGAAAGTTTAAAAAAAAAATTAATTTGAAGGCAGACAATACAAGAGAGATTGTTTTACTAAGAAATATATATAGTATACTTCATCCATTTTGTGATACAAATTTGAATTCAGCACAATTCAGATAAAATACTGCTTCAATAAACAGTATCACAGTATTCCAGTCTTTCTCTACATGAACATATATGCCATTTCCATGTCCTGACTACTCTGACCCTGACAGAGGGGCCCACCAATCCTTACTGACAATCCAATATACTCTCTACACACTTGTTCATCCACCCTCAGGTCCCAAACCTATTCCACACCAGCAGATGTTTTCATCTGCTACTTTGCTGCTTAAGTCCATTACCTTCCTTCTTAATTTTGATCACACTCTGTCCAACTCATCTCCAAGTCTCAGAGGAAGATATATTACTTCCTAATTTCCACAGCTAAGCTTTCACCAGAATCCTGGACATCATCTCCTGAAGTGCCTTCTAATATATCCCTGACTCAATTATCATTATTGCCTCTCACTTTGAAGAGCGCCCTCTCCTCTGGTTCTTTCTCTCCTGCCTTTAACCACGCACTGTGGGAACTTAATCCTGCTGCCCCATTTGCCATCTTATGTCTCTTTCCTTTGACAGACTTTTTAAAAGTGCCATGGTCTGTACCCATTGCCTGTTCCTTACCACCCACTCTCTCATCCCAGTGTAAACCTGGCTCCCACACTGACCACTCTGAAGAATTTCAACTAATGACCTCACCAAACCTAATGGCCTTTTCTTAGTTGTTATTCTTGATATTTGGGCAACATCTGACATTGTTTACAACACCCTCCTTGAAATTCCTTCCTCCCTTGGGCTTATAACATTGTTCTGCCTTAGTTTCCTATCTTCATCTTTTTCAAAGATGCCTCTACCAATTGAATGAAACTTCCCAAGGTGACATGTTGGCTTCTCTGTTCCTCTATTATTGCTTTCTCAGAGACCCTAACCACTGTGAAGGCTCAAAACTCACTTCTAAGCAGGCGACTTCTAAATCTATATATTCAGCTCTTGCCTCCCCAATCCCACATTTCTTGCTACCTGATGACAATTACTTCCTGAATGAATGTACTACCATCATCTTACTCCATCTATCTGAAACTAAACACATTTTTTCTCTCAAATCAAAATTACCAATGATTTTCCTATTTCTTTTTCTATTACCACAATTCTTCAGTCATTCAAAACAGAATTTCATTCATTTCCATTCATCCTTCCTTCATGCTAAGATCAAATCTTGTCAAGTCTTCCATTACAGTTACTCCTGCATCCGTCCCTATCTTTATTTCCACTGACAGCACCCTTGCTTAGTCCTCTAATGCTTCATGGATTGCCTACTGTAACAGCCTTCTAGAGGGTTCATGGTTTCCCTTGAAGAAGAAATTGTTATATAAGATAGTAAGATAGAAAGATTATGTAAGAGATAACATAAAATTGTTAGGTTAAAACTATAAAAATGTGTGTGGGTAAAACTGTAGTATTTCCAGAATATCTCCCCTGGCTTTAGTACATCTGCATATCAACAGGTGCTCAAGGGTGGAGAGAAGTATGGCTTTAGGTCATTTGCATAATTTCTCAGGGGTGGAGAGAAGTTCATCTCCATATCAATGGGTAATTACCTGGGCAACCGAGGGTGTGCCTGAACCTGAGAGGTTGAGGGGAGGAGGCTGGCTGGCTTGCTGGCTTCTTCTTCAGGAGCAGAGGAGAGAGATGGCCCTGGACTACAGTTTGTAAGCAATAAACGGGTTTTAAATTTTATTTCTCTCTTTGGCTGATTTTGGTTTTTAGAGGTATTTTGCCCCAGAATTTCCTTTCCCTGGACTTACAATGGGGCTTTGGTCATTTCTTCTGTCTTAAAAACATAGGTTGTCCAGTGCTTATAAAGCCAAGTATAAACCCCTTATAAGGCCCGTTGAACAGCCTCTACCATGTAGTTGGCAACTACATGGAGCTCACAAATCAAATCCTGACTGCCTCCTGTTTTTGCAGATCTGTAAACTGAGAATATCTTTTATATTTTTAAATGGTTGAAAAAAAAATCAAAAGAAGAATATTTTATAACAGGTAAAAATAGTATGAAGTTAATTTCAGTGTCCATAAAGTAAGTTTTAACAGTCAAACTCATTCATTTGTATACTGTCTACACCTACTTTCACACTACAACACAGCTGAACACCTGTGACAGAGACAGTACAGCCTGCAAAGCCAAGACATTCATCTGGGCCTTTACAAAGAAGTTGGCAGACTCCTTTTCTAGTCCCATCTACTCAAGCCTTAACTCCCCTTAGTCCACTGACACAGGCTATTTATTCTAATCTCATTTAAACTGATTCATTTATCTACTCATTTTTCCACCTTTATCCTTTGCCTCACACCATTCCTTTAGTCTGAAAGTTCCTTCTTACTCATTTCAAGACGACAGAAACCTGAGTCCTTCAGGACTCAAACCCCACATCATCTGGCAAAGATTTCCTTGATCACAATTAACTAAAAATACCCACTGCTTTTATTTCTTTCAATTATCTTCTAGACTATTTATGCTAAAGCAACAAAAAGGACAGGACAACATACTTTATCTCTCCAACTAGATTGCAAAATTAGAAAACAGTGTCTCTATCTTATCATATTTTCTATTTCTTAGAGTTCCAAGCCCAGAACCCATACATAGTAGCTTAATTCTTAATAAAGTTGGTATTTTTAAAAGAAATTATGTTGGTGATTTATGAGGTTTAATATTTGAATAAAGAAGCAATCTGACTAAATGTTACATAATTTTAATCCAAAATAGAGATAAACTACAAACTGACTTTAAGCAAATTACATGGCAGTTCCTAAAGTGATTGACACTATATCAAAATGATGTTAGTATTTTTTAACCCCCAAATCAAATATTTTTACCCTGAACTCACCCATCCTATCATTTAACACTTTTCCATTTCTTATACAAAAATTGAACTATTTCTATGCATGATATGATTTTTTGGATATGGGGATAGCATACATGTGTGTGTACACATACACTTACTATATTGGAAATAGCGTATATTTCATTAAATCTTAAGTATAAAAGTAATTCCCAAATGTTAGTTAATTTGATTGGCAAATTTAAGCATTCTAATAGAACTTAAAGAATTACATTTCTCTAGAATTGAATGTTATTACTTACATAGTTTGTTATTTACAAATGAGTTTACCTGCTCATAAAGAAGAAAGGTCTTGTCTCTTTCAGAGGTAAGAACCTTGACATTACCCTGAATTTCTGCCAAATGACGCTCATATTTTTCCAGCATGCATTTAAGTTCTTCATGATCTCTTGTTGTCTTCAAAAGCTCTACATCACAGTTCGTACCCTATAATTATTACATAAGAAACTAGAAATTCTTCTTTGACTATGGTATTAACAGGAAGATATTACTGATAGCAGTACACAATCTCTACTTCAGCAAACATGACTATATAATGAAAGGAAATGATTTAAAAAGAAAGAGTAAAATCACCTGTCTTTTAAATAGTTTCAACCCAAATTGTTCCATATTCTTCTAATTACCTGCCAACCTCCCACTACTAATGTTGGGGATAAAGAACCAGTTTCGATGGTTCATTGTGTCATCAAGGAAACCTTTCTTTCCCAACCTATGATATATCAATTTATGCCAAACCCAAATGAATTATTTCCAGAGTAGGTAAATCCAAATATACAGTTAGTGTTTGAGCAGCAAACTCCAAAATACTTACGACTTTTCAAAACCTACCCGGAATGATGGAGACAGGCGTCTTGGACTTTTAGATCTGCTTCTGATCATCTTTCTCAAATTTTGAGCTTCACTCTTATAGTAATCTCTGTCTGCTTCTAACGTCTTGACAAAGGAGTCAAGTCTAGAAGGAGATTTATTTTGTGCTTTTTCAGTCTCTAAAATTATCTTGCCAAAGAGGAAAAAATCAGGCCATTATTTCAAGCTAAACTATAGCATCATTTTCTAATGAAAGTTGAAAACAAAAAGGATCTTTAAAAATCACAAATTTAGTATTTTTAAAATAATTCATCAATTATTTTTTTAAAAAGCAGTTAGATACCTTTCTTTTCCAGTATTTCTTCAGTACTATATTTGTATTTAACTGAAGGCACCCCTAAATTTCCTCAATAATTTTGAAGAAAAAATGATAAAGAAATTTCAGAGATCAGAAATGTCCACAGACCTAGTTACAAGTCCTAGCAATGTAATTACTTTGCTTAGAAAATTAATTTAAAAATTTAATAGGGGGAGTCCAGTAACCATAATGTTGGTTAAGTAATTGCACATTAACGATACAAAAAAAAATTTTTTTTAACTCACAGATAATAGCATGTTACTATTAAAGCATCTTTTCCAATACCTAAATTTTGTTCAATAATTTCTGTGAATGAATATAAATTAAATGAATGCTGAGTATTCCATACTTGTATGCATTTCTAGTGTATTCCCATTCACTTTAATTTATTTAGAAACAGTTCCTTTACAACATTTCATTTACCAATACTTTATTGGGGAAAAGTGCAAATTCTTTCAGAGAGATTGTTTCAAATATTTTAAATGATAACATTAAAATGTCTAAATAGAGCAGTTTTCATCACACAGTGTTACAGAAAAACATATTACTTGGAATTAAGTAACAAAATTTGACTTAAATATATTTATTACTAACAGAAATAAAAGTTAATGTGTAAACAAATCAATCCTATATTTTGAGAATTAAGTTATTCACAGTCAGCAATTTAAATCAAGTAACAGCTAAGAACATTAATAAAACCAACCAAAAGTTCTCCACCTCTAGGAAAGAAAGGAGTAATGATGAAATGGGGCAAGAACAGCATTGCTATTACAGATGGGAGTGCCTCATGCACCAAGCAGGGAAAAGAAACATTTTTTATTGTTTAAGAAAAGAAACATTTTTTATTATTCACAAAATGCATGAGACCCAAAACACGTACAGTTTTTTGTAGTCTTACTAACAGAATAAAAATGATTCCTTAACATATATTTATGAAAAATATACTCACAGATCTAAGCCTTTTTATTGTATCTTCCAGTACTATTATATTACTTTGCTGGCAAATGAGTTCAATCTAAAAATCAAGACAAAAAAGGTTGTTAATTTAGATGAAAAATGTTTAAACTGATTGAACTTGAAAGAGAGCATCAAAAAAAGGAAGCCACTTAAAAACATGAAGACAGTGAATATTTGAAGAAAAAAAGATATTACCCCTTTATGTTTATGTACCTTTGATGGGAAAAAAACCTTGGAAGAAATATATAGCAGTGCCTTTAAATTATCCAGTGTTGTGTATAAAATATTGACAATATTTTACCAAATTACTCCCAATAAACTGGAACAAAATGTTAATACTAATTATAATTCTGAAGATAACAGGAAAGAGAAAAGAATTACTAGGATAAAAGTTTCCCAAATCATCATTTAGAAGTCATTACTTTCTCCTCTGAATTCTTTAATAATTTAGTTCAAGCCAACCCCCAAAATACCTTTTCTATCAGTTTTAAGACATTTGACATACCCAGTTGTGTAAGTGTAACTACCGATAATCATGTGTTTAGTATACAAATGGAGTATCTTCCTAAAGGACAGTTAACTATGCTTTTAGGTAAGGCTGTAATGCCCTTTGCTAAAAGTTGGCATATTAGTTTAATGAAGTTATTTCTCAATTCAAGAACCTCCTCCTTGTTATTCTAAACTAAAATGTCTCCTGCTGTATTTTATATTGGATTGTCTGGAATTCATTGCTCATTTCTTTAGACCAAAATTCTTTTCTAAGATTTCTCTGGCAGTCATATTTTAGTTTATGAAATATTAAGGGGTGCTATGGTATGCAACATAACTTACACAGTGTGGATAAGCTTATATATAGTTTTGGATAGATAATTTTCAAAGCTTTAATTTATACTACCATGTAGACACTAAAAAGAAATCGATCTATACTGAATTATGTATAAAGATGTCCACACTAAATTAAGTATAAAAGCTTAGCTGCCAAACATTTTATCTAGCATGACACATTCTTGTAAAAAATTTATACACATATATCCACATACAGACAGAACATAACTAATACTATGTAAACTGGGGAAGATAGATTATGTCTAGGTACAGCAAGGTATGGTTTCTATGTGGACTGAAATTTTGATTAATAAACATGTATTACTTTAATAAAGATAAAAAACAGAAGTTGATCCCTCTCTGAAAAACAAAATTATAACTGGCCCAAATGAAGATGCTAACACAGTATTTTCATTTACTTGACAACTGTTTAATGAGGACCTACTATGTGCTTCACATAGTGTTAAATGTTGGGTATAGCAGTGAATAAAACAGACAAAACTTCTGCCCTAATGGAGCTTACTTTCAAGTTGCAAAGAGAAAAAACAAAGATAACAGGTAAAATATATGTCAGACTACCTCCATGTATCTATAGCATAATCTCAAACAGTGTAGGGTCCCAAAAATTCTTATGAGCTTTCAAATTAGAAATTCTCTTGTTTTCAAGACTCATCCCACAGCTCAAACAAGGAATCTCTCACCAGAGACTGGATATCTAAACTGCACATCCAATGACTTAAGGATAATGACAAGACGCAATGGTATTCATATCCCTAACACTGGTTGTGCATCTTTCTAATACCCATTCTACCTGTAACATCCACTTACTGAGGCTGGTGATATCATTTCAGGGCATCCTACCAACTGAAAGCACCTATTTCCTTTCTGTCATCTCTTTATTAACTTTCCAGTGTTTTCCCTGCATCAGCAATGCTATCTCTAAGACTGCTGCTGATCTCTTCCCCAAATAGCTTTCCAATTCTCAGATACACTACACTTTACACATCATATATGGATTACCTATTTCCTAGAAAAGCTCTTTTCTGAGCCAGAAGAATTTTCATCTGTGAATTTAGTATTTTCAGTTTTAGGTAAATCCTAGCTCTTTTGGTGTTTTTCATTCCTGAAATTCTCCCTTTTGATAACAGAGGATTTACCCTTAGACAGTATTCATTCTCAAGAACACAGACCCTAACAAGCCTTTAAAATTAATGACTTCTCTTCACAAGAATTTGGCCAACTAGACTTCCTACAATCTGGGAAGGAGTGCAGTGAATTTTTAATTTAAAGAAGAAAACAAGGAAGACATAATAAAATACCAATCCACTGCTCTTTAATTTGATCATTTTTATCATTAAGACTAAACTCAATTTACCATTAATGTGGAAAGTATTAATGAAGGATAACTATTCTTAAAGAAAGAATATAAACAAAAGACTTCACTAAGAAATGTTTAAAATATTCAACGTACTTTTAAATATCCTTCAAATACTTTAGTAGCAACCCTTGCAAGATAAATAATTCACTAGTTAAAAACAAACCATTCTTATCTTCTCTTTCAAGTAATTCTCCTAGGACCTCCTCCAAGCAACACTGCTAAAGAGGACTGTGTGTTTATGTTAAAGTAATAAACTTCTTGTATTTAAATATGCCGTTATTAAGACTTTTCACTAACTTAGACTTACTTAGTCTTTACATAGTGTAAATATGTGAGATCACTGCATATAAGCAAATACTATCCTAGAGTTCATTAGGTAGGCTCTTAAATTTCAAATTACTGTAACAAATAATGTCTTCAGTAACACTATGTTCTCAGCCTG
The DNA here is from genome assembly GCF_030020395.1 of Manis pentadactyla. Taxonomy (NCBI): domain Eukaryota; kingdom Metazoa; phylum Chordata; class Mammalia; order Pholidota; family Manidae; genus Manis; species Manis pentadactyla. The sequence continues at coordinate 153,014,128 of NC_080020.1, read as the reverse complement.
ATCATTTAAGTGTTTTATCATATGCTACCAAGAATAGCATGTAATATGCTTTATTATATGCTACCAAGAGTACATTGAAAGGGTGTTTAAGAAATAACACGTAACAACAATTAGCTTTGGGAAACTACCTTACTACAGACATAATTTACTAATTTGGTGACTAATAAAATCAAGATGAATAAGCACAGCCACACATTATCATTTAGAAATTCATTTGTTTGCTTTTTGGCTTTCAAATATATTCTGTATCTTGCTTATAAGCCATTAGGCAGCAATGAGAAATGAACTGTCTTCATTTTAAAATTGCACATAAATTCCTAGTTTCTAAATTTCATGGCAAACTACTAAAACCCAATCAAATAAAATGTTTATCAAAATATCATAAAGCTACAAGCAATTAAAATAATGTGGTAGTGACACAGAAAATGGCAAATTAATCAGTGAAACCAAACAGTCCAGGAACAAATCCATGCATGTATGAGAATTTAGTAGCTGTTAAAATTGTATTTCAAATGGGTAACAAAGGACAAGTCAACCCTACCTCAAAATAGAACAAAGAATTTCCAGCAAGATTAAAAACTTTAAAAAAATTATTTAAAGCATTAAAAGAAAACTAAGAAATATTGAAGGGGCAAAGTTTCCTGCCTCCTTCTTTTGAATTGCCTGATCCCAGCCTCAGGCTTCTCTACTCCACGCTCCTCTCAGATTCCAGCATTTCTCTCTGGTCCTAATGAGGGCTGGTTAGCTCAGTTAACACCCTAGGGCTAAGAAACCCAAGGTTGTGAGTTCAGTCCTTACAAGGCTGGTTTTCCTTTTCCATTTCTATCAACCTCATTGCTTGGGGAATCTGCTGCCTTGCATCCAATGAGAGGTACTGCACTTACTGAAACAAATTCACATGTAAGTAGACCTACATAGTTCAAATCCATGTTGTTCAAGGGTCAATTGTATAAATTAATCCTCAGAATAGACATTGTATGTCAATTATACTTCAATAATTAAAAAAAAAAGTCCTGGTCAGTGGTAAACATAATACCTTTGCTTCTTCAAGTTCCTTGTCGGCAGTATCCACCACAAAATTTTTCTCTTTTTCTAGTTGTTCTGCTAGTTGGTCAATTTTAATCAATTCTTTACAAAGATGCTCATTGCGGCTGGTTAAATCATCTACTTTACTGCTTACCACCTCTTTACTATCCAAGAGTTTCCTAACATATTCTTCCAAGCCATGATTTGTCTGTTTGAGATCTTCAATCTGTTATAATTAGAAGGAAAATAATCACATTAAAATATTTACTTAGCTTCCCTCTGAGGAAAACAACTAGGTGACTGGAATTAGGAAGGGAGGTTGCTTCCCTGGCAAAGAGACTTAACTATATATTTTTGTTTTCTGAATTTGGTACCATGTGAATGTATTACCTATCTGAAATACATTAAATGAAAATTTGAAGATTTACAGCTATATCTTTAAAGACAATTTACAGTTAATAAAAAATTTCTATTGATTTTTAACCAGATATTATAAAATTGGCCAAATATTTGCAAAAAAGAAACCATGGTCTTGAAATTATTTAATTTTAGCAATACCATCAATTAGGAAGTCTTTAGAATTAAATTTCTAATTATTATCAAAATGTTAACTCTTTAGAAGAAAGTCCTTTTGAATAAATGTATCAATAACTTACATGACTAAGCTAAATATCAAATCAATCAGGTATTTGCTGACTAAAATGGAGGACCACAGCTTTCCTTCCCAGCCCACTATCAAATCATCAAAGGATGAAGAAAAGGGCCTTTTCTATCACAAAGGTATCCAAATGCCTTTAAAGGAAAAAAAATATATTAGATGCATTAAACAATGATTATATATCAGGAACTATGTTAAATTACAAAGATACAAGATAGGTTAGGTACCTGTCCTCAGAGAATATACTGTTACTTGAGGAAATACAAATACAGTATGTTAAGTGCCAGAACAGAAGCATCTATGATATAAGGTGGTGGCACAAAGGTCTTTTCCATAGTATCTGTCTCTCACTGTATATTTAATAAACATTTATTGAGCACCTACTATATTCAAGGCACTGTGTTGGCATCCTGCAGAAGATGTAAAAAAGAAGAAAAACAGTCTCGGTCTTTAAGGAGCTTCTAGAATTGCTAAATCCCTTATCTAATGTTATTCTTAGTTCTAACATTATTCTTGCCCTGACCTGACTCTTTGTAAATAACTATACAGATAGCTTTTTCCGAATCATCAAAATGAACAAAGTTTTCTTTAAAGATATAAATGTTATCTGTAATTTACCACTATATAAGTAAATATCATAAAGGTCATAAATTATATTTAATATACTACATTCAGTAAGCACAGTAAAAGCCATTATTTTAATCCAACACTCCCTTTGGCATTTTGGAAGGGACACTACCTTGCAGGATTTAGAGGTAAAGAGTTGAAATAGTCAAACCCAGGAAAAGAAAAAATTTCAAGAATTTAAAAAAAATCAGAAAGGGGAACTGTAAGTGAACTTGTTTCCTTAGTTAAGTCTTTCATTACAACTGGCCTGAATTTCAGCAGTATCTCCTACTGTCTTCTCTTTTGGCCTTCTTCCCAAACACAAATACAAATTTTTTGAAAATGCAAATTTGAAATGACTCTTGAAACCATATGGTGCTTCATCACACTGAGAATAGGATGAAAAAATGCCATTTGTGATCCCAGCTGTACTGACCTGTTCAGCCTAACTTTTCACCATCCCCAAAATATACTTAAGCTCCAGACATGCTGTAGGAAACAATCTCACTAAACTCATTTTAAAAGCTATACTAGGGAAGTTGTTGCAAATATTATATACTATGTCCCAGAGCCGTCTTTGTAAGAATTCCCAATGGAAACTTTGCTCAAGTCTCAATTTCAGAAAAACATATTATTTTTTGGAGACCTGGTTTGTTCTTACACTATGGACCAGGAATTATTTAACTAAAATTTTCTTTTTGCCTTTGCCTCCAATAATTTTAAAGCCAGCCTGCAGCCTCCCTCTAACAACCAGTATGGAAATAGTGTGCAATGATTTCCTGTCTGTCTATTATTATCCTATGCTTTCCCTAAGTTTATTTTTCCCCTACTCTTATTATCTAAGCTATTTTCATTACTAGTATTGTTTTAAACTATAGAATAGGGGATAAGCAAACATAAACTTCAATTTATCTATCTGTATGTCTTTCTTTGTTCATGGCCATATTTATGACAACAAGAGCGCACTAAAAATGTTCACTAACCTCCGACTGTACTGGGACAGGTTAAATGCTTCTCCTTTTGGTGCTCCAATAAAGTCTCTTATTTAGTTTTCTTAATATTTTATAAGATGCATTACAATCATTTATTTCCCTGCCCCTTGCATTAAATTCTAAACAACTTTAGAGATAGATCTCTAATTTCTGTATCAATACAACTCTCCTTTCTGTATGGTTCATTATATATGTAGCACATACTGCTCAAATTATTTTTTTTATTAAGGTATCATTGATAAACACTCCTATGAAGGTTTCACATGAAAAACAATATGGTTACTACATTCACCCATATTTCAAATTATTTTTAAATGAATAAAATACATTATATAAAAAAATGAACACTCCCCCACCTGCCATCAAGCCTTACTCAATTTCAAGACACAAATACTTAGAAGAGGCAGTTCACTCAGAGAAGCAGAAAGGATGTGGGCTTGGCGCTTAGGCAGGCTGATTTAATCCTGGTACAGTTTTTTTACCAGTTAGTTAACCTTGGGCAATGTACCATATTTTCTTGATCCTAAGGGATTTATCTGACTTCAGAAAAAATAAATGGAAGCCTCCTGAGTCTCAATGTTCAGTGGAGAAAAAAGCTGTAATTTTCAGGGTTGTAGTTAGAAATAAAAGTTCCAGTAAAATTTCTGGCCAGTAACAGGTACTCAAAAAGTAGGGTGAAAAAAAAAGTTTATTTTGAAGTAACTATGAACTCACAGGAAGTTGTAAATATAGCACAGAGATCTCTTGTGGCCTTAACCCAGCTTCCCCAAAGAAAACATTAAATACATCTTAAATAATCATCATACATTATCAAACCCAGAGATTTGACATTAACAATTTGTGCATGTTTTTCTATACCATTTTATCATATGTGCAGATTGCTGTAACTATCACCTCGGTGAGGTACAGACTATTCCATGACCACAAAGATGGAGTTCCTGTTACCCCTTTATATTCACATGCTATCCCTCCCCACCTTTAACTCTTAGCAACTACTAATGTCAACAATTTTTTCATTTCAAAAATGCAATAAAAATTAAATCATGTGATAAAGATCACAGTATGTAGTTTTTTGACAACGGCTTTTTCACTTGGCACAATGCCTTGAAGTCTGCCAAGTTATATGAATGAACAGTTCATTCCTTCTTATTGATGAGCAATATTCCATGGTATGGATTACCACAGTCAGTTTAATCACTCACTGATGAAGGGAAAATTTAGTTGTTTCAAGTTATTGGCTATAACAAATAAAGCTGCTAAAAACAATTTTATACATGTTTTTGAGTGGGCATAAGTTATCTTTTCTCCAAAATAAATGTCCAGGAATACAACTGCTGGATTGCTTGGTAACTGCATACTTACTTTCATAAGAAATAAACAATTTTCCAGAGTGGTTGTACTGTTTTTCATTCCCACACAATGTATGAGTGACCCAAGTTCTCCTTATCTTTGTCAGAATTTGGTATTGTTTTTTATTTTAGTGCTCTTATAGATACGCATTATTTCATAATGGTCCTAATTTGAATTTCCCATGTTTACAAAGGATGAACATCTTTTTTTTTCCCAGAAGGTATTTTTTTTATTAAGGTATCATTGATACACACTCTTAAGAAGGTTTCACAAGAAAAACAATGTGGTTGTTACATTCACCCTTATTATCGAGTCCCCCCATACCCCATTGCAGTCACTGTACATCAGTGTAGTAAGATGCCACAGTCCCTATTTGTCTTGAGCAATACTATCTTTCCCGTGACCCCACATACACCATGTCCACCAATCATGATACCCCACAATCCCCCTCTCCCTCCCTACCCACCCATCCTCACCCACCCGCCCCTTTGGTAACCACTAGTTCCTTCTTGGAGTCTGTGAGTCTGCTGCTATTTTGTTCCTTCAGTTAATGTTTCGTTGTTATACTCCACAAATGAGGGAAATCATTTGGTAGTAGTCTTTCTTGGCCTGACTTATTTCACTGAGCATAATACCCTCTAGCTCCATCCATGTAGTTGCAAATGCTAGGATCTGTTTCTTTCTTATGGCTGAATACTATTCCATTATGTGTATGTACCACCTCTTCTTTATCCATTCATCTACTGATGGACACTTAGATTACTTCCATATCTTGGCTATTGTAAATAGTGCTGCAACAAACACAGAAGTGCATATGCCTTTTTGAATCTGAGAAGTTGTTTTCCTTGGGTAAATTCCTTGGAGTGGAGTTCCCAGGTCAAATGGTATTTCTACTTTTGGTTTTTTGAGGAACCTCCATTTTGCTTTCCACAATGGTTGAACTAATTCACATTCCCACCAGCAGTGTAGGAGGGTTCCCCTTTCTCCACATCTTCACCAGCATTTGTTTTTCCTAGTCCTTTCAATGTTGGCCATTCTAACTGGTGTGAGGGGATATCTCATTGTGGTTTTAATTTGCATTTCCCTGATCTGATAATTAGCGATGTGGAGCATCTTCACATGTATCTGTTGGCCATCTGAATTACTTCTTTGGAAAACTGTCTGTTCATATTCTCCACCCATTTTTTAAAAGGGTTATTTGCTTTTTGGGTCTTGAGGCATATGAGTTCTTTATACATTTTGGATGTTAACCCCTTGTCAGATATGTCACTTACAAATATATTCTCCCATACTGTAGGATGCCTTCTTGTTCTGCTGATAGTGTCCTTTGCTGTACAGAAGTTTTTCAGCATGATGTAGCCAATTTGTTCATTTTTTATATTGATTCCCTTGCACAAGGAGATGCATTCAGGAAGTTGCTCATGTTTATATTCAAGAGATTTTTGCCTATGTTTTGTTGTAAGAGTTTTATCATTTCATGACTTACATTCACATCTTTGATCCATTTCGAGTTTATTTTGTGTATGGGGTTACACAATAATCCAGTTTCATTCTCTTGCATGTAGCTGTCCAGTTTTGCCAACACCAGCTGTTGAAGAGTTGAAGAGGCTGTCATTGCCCCCACTGTATATCCTTGGCTCCTTTATCGTATATTAATTGACCTTACATGCTTGGGTTTCTATCTGGGCTTCTAGTCTGTTCCATTGGTCTATGGATCTGTTCTTATGACAACATCAAATTGTCTTGAATACTGTGGCTTTGTAGTACTGCTTGAAGTCAGGAAGCATAATTCCCCCCATTTTATTCCTCCTTCTCAGGATTGCTTTGGCTATTCGGGGTCTTTTGTGGTTCCATATGAATTTTAGAACTATTTCTTCCAGTTCATTGAAGAATGCTGTTAGTATTTTAATAGGGATTGCACTGAATCTGTAGATTGCTTTAGGCAGGATGGCCATTTTGACAATATTAATTCTTCCTAACCATGAGCATGGAATGTGTTTCCATTTATTAGTATCTTCTTTAATTTTTTTCATCACTGTCTTGTTGTTTTCCAGGTATAGAACTTACACTTCCTTGATTAGGTTTATTCCAGGTATTTTATTCTTTTTGATGAAATTGTGAATGGAATTGTTTTCCTGATTTCTCTTTCTGCTAGTTCATCGTTAGTATATAGGAATGAAACAGATTTCTGTTTATTAATTTTGTACCCGCAACTTTGCTGAATTCAGATATTAGATCTAGTAGTTTTGGAGTGGAATCTTTAGGGTTTGTTATGTAAAATATCATGTCATCTGCAAACAGGGACAGTTTGACTTCTTCCTAGCCAATCTGGATGCCTTTTACTTCTTTGTGTTGTGTGACTGCCATTGCTAGGACCCCCAGAACTATGTTGAATAAAAGTGAGGAGGGTGGGCATCGTTGTCTTGTTCCAGATCTTAAAGGAAAAGCTTTCAGCTTCTTGCTGTTAAGTACGATGTTGGCTGTGGGTTTGTCATATATGGCCTTTATTATGTTGAGGTACTTGCCCTCTATACCCATTTTGTTGAGAGTTTTTATAATGAATGGATTTTGAATTTTGTCAAATGCTTTTTCAGCATCTATGGAGATGATCATGTGGTTTTTGTCCTTCTATTTGTTGATGCGGTGGATGATGTTGATGGATTTTCAAATGTTGTACCATCTTTGCATCCCTGGAATGAATCCCAGTTGAGCATGATGGATGATCTTTTGAATGTATTTTTGAATTTGGTTTGCTCATATTTTGTTGAGTATTTTTGCATCTATGTTCATCAGGGATATTGGTCTGTAAGTTTCTTTTTTTTGTGGTGTCTTTGCCTGGTTTTGGTAGTAGAGTGATGTTGGCCTCGTAGAATGAGTTTGGGAGTATTCCCCCCTCTTCTATTTTTTGGAAAACTTTAAGGACTATGGGTATTAGGTCTTCACTAAATGTTTGATAAAATTCAGCAGTGAAACCATCTGGTCCAGCGGTTTTGTTCTTATGTGTTTTTTGATTACCAATTCAATTTCATTGCTGGTAATTGATCTATTCAGATTTTCTGTTTCTTCCAGGGTCAGTCTTGGAAGGTTGTATTTTTCTAGAAAGTTGTCCATTTCTTCTAGGTTATCCAGTTTTTTAGCATATAATTTTTCATAGTATTCTTTCATAATGCTTTATATTTCAGTGGTGTCTGTGATTTTTCTTTCTCATTCCTGATTCTGTTCATGTGTGTAGACTCTCTTTTTTTCGTGATAAGTCTGGCTAGGGGTTTATTTTTTTTGTTTATTTTCTCGAAGAACCAGCTCCTGCTTTCATTGATTCTTTCTTTTATTTTATTCTTCTCAATTTTGTTTATTTCTTCTCTAATCTTTATTATGTTCCTCCTTCTACTGACCTTGGGCCTCATTTGGTCTTCCTTTTCTAGTTTTGTTAATTGTGAGTTTACACTGTTCTTTTGGGATTGTTCTTCTTTCCTGAGGTAGGCCTGTATTGCAATATACTTTCTTCTTAGCACAGCCTTTGCTGCTTCCCACAGATTTTGCGGTGTTGAATTATTGTCATTTTTCTCCATATATTGATGGATCTGTTTTTATTTGGTCATTGATCCATTGATTATTTAGGAGCATGTTATTAAACCTCCATGTGTTTGTGGGTTTTTTCATTTTCTTTGTGTAATTTATTTCTAGTTTCATACCTTTGTGGTCGGATAAGCTGATTGGTACAATTTCAAACTTTTTGAATTTACTGAGGCTCTTTTTGTGGCCCTGTATATGATCTATTCTTGAAAATGTTCCATGTGCACTTGAAAAGGTGTTTCCTATTGCTTTTGGATGGAGTGTTCTGTAGATGTCTGATAGGTCCATCTGTTCTAATACATCGTTCAGTGACTCTGTCTCTTTACTTATTTTCTCTCTGGTTGATCTGTCCTTTGGAGTGGTGTGTTGAAGTCTCCTAAAATGTATTTGTTTCACATACGTAGGTGATCCTCTGTTGGGTGCATAGATATTTATAATAGTTATATCCTCTTGTTGGACTGACTCGTTTATCATTATGTAATATCCTTCATGTCTTGTTACTTTCTTTGTTTTGAAGTCTATTTTGTCTGATACAAGTACTGCAACTCCTGAATTTTTCTCCCTATTAGCTCCATGAAATATCTTTTTCCATCCTTTACTTTCAATCTGTATATGTCTTTGTGTTTGAAGTGAATCTCTTGTAGGCAGCATATAGACAGGTCTTGCTTTTTTATCCATTCAGTGACTCTACGTCTTTTGATTGGTGTATTCAGACAATTTTCATTTAGGGTGGTCATCGATAGGTATGTATGTATTGCCATTGCAGGCTTTAGATGTATGGTTACCAAAGGTTCAAGGGAAATTCCCTTACTATCTAACAGTCTAATTTAACTCACTTAGTATGGTATTACAAACCCAACCTAAACGGCCTTTTTTTTTCCTCCACCATTCTTTTTGTATTTGGTATCATATTCTGTACTCTTTGTCTATCCCTTGATTGACTTTGGGGGTAGTTGACTTGATTTCCAGCTTCTTAGTAATTAATTGTTCTACTTTCTTTACTGTAGTTTTATTCCCCCTGGTGACAGCTATTTAGCCTTAGGAACACTTCTATCTATAGCAGTCCCTCCAAAATGCACTGTTGAGGTGGTTTGTGGGAGGTTCTCTCTCAGCTTTCGCTTATCTGAAAATTGTTTAATTCCTCCTTCAAATTAATTGACAATCTTTCCAGGTAGAGTAGTCTTGTTTCAAGGCCCTAGTGCTTCATTGCATTAAATATATCATGTCACTCCCTTATGCCCTGTAAGGTTTCTGTTGAGAAGTCTGATGATAGCCTGATGGGTTTTCCTTTGTATGTGATCTTTTGTCTCTCTCTACCTGCTTTTTAAAAGTCTGTCCTTATCCTTGATCTTTGCCATTTTAATTATTATATATCTTAGTGTTGTCTTCCCTGGATCCCTTTTGTTGGGAGATCTGTGCACCTCCATGGCCTGAGAGACTATATCCTTCCCCAGATTGGGGAAGTTTTCAGAAATTACCTCCCCAATGACACTTTCTATCCCTTTTTCTCTCTCTTCTTCTTCTGGTTCTCCTATAATGCGAATGTTTTTCCATTTGGATTGGTCCCACAGTTCTCTCAATATTTCATTCTTAGAGATCCTTTTTTCTCTCTGTGTCTCAGCTTCTTTGTATTCCTCTTCTCTAATTTTTATTCCATTTACTGTCTCTTCTACTGCATCTAATCTACTTTTAAATCCCTCCATTGTATGTTTCATTTCAGATATGGAATTTCTTAATGATTGAATCTGCATCCTAAATTCATCCCTGAGTTCTTGAATATTTTTCTGTATCTCCATGAGCATGTTTTTGATTTTTATTTTGAACTCTGTTTCAGAAAGATTGGTGAGTTCAGTTTCATTTGGCCCTTTTTCTGGTGTTTGCCAGATTTTGGTTTTAACCAGGTTCCTTTGACATTTCATATTTGTAAGTGGCACCCTCTATTGTCCAGAAGCTCTAGTCTCTGGTGCTGCTCAGCCCCTGGAGTGATGTCGGGGGGTCACAGGGAGTCAGCGCTGGTGCCTAGGGGTGGGAAGAGCTGTTTCCTGCTTCCTGGCTGCAGTGCCTGTCTCCACTGTCAGAACCAGTGGGCCCAGCAAACAGGTGTAAGCCTGTGCTTTGCTTTGTAGCTGCTGTAGGTGGGACCTCCCTCTGGCTGGCCTGACGCCAGTGCAGAGACTGCCAGTTTGCGAGCCAGTGCCAGCAGGCCAGGAGGGAGGTGCATCAGGCTGCATATCACAGTGGGGGGTCTCAGATATGAGTAGCCAGCCAGGGGGGTGGAGCACCTGAAGCCCCTGAAAGTTCCCAACCTGCTGGGCAGAGTCTGCCCAAACAACCTTGTCCACCTATCCCTTCTCCCAAGCAGCAAGCTCCGTGTGGGGCAAGCTCCATGCATACCCCACCCCTTCAGCAGCCCTCTTGCTGCTAGGAAGCCTCTCAGACCACAGCCTTCCCTTTGTTCCAGAGCAGCTGGATGTGGATCCCGTCCTCCACAAACGGCTGGAATCTCAGTCTTTCCAAGTATTTCACCTTAGATTTCCAACCTCACTAATCTTCAGAGCACCATTTAATGTAGGTTTGTACTCCCAAAGCAGATCTCCAGGGCTAGGTGGTCAGCAGTCCTAGGCTTCCACCCACTCCCCACTATGTTTCTCTTTCTCCTGTCAGTGAGCTGGGTTGGGGAAAGGGCTTGGGTCCTACTGGATCAAGGCTTTGGTATGTTATCCTGCTTTGTGAGGTCTGCTCTGTTCTCCACGTGTACACAGTCTGGCACAGCCTTCTTTCCTGTTGCATTTTTAGGATTAGTTATATTAACTATATTTTTGTATTATATGTGGTTGTGGGAGGAGTTCTCTGTCTCACCTCTCATGCCACCATCTTGAATCTCAGCACTCAGGATGAACATCTTTTTATGTGCCATCCATCAACCACATATGCTTCTGTGAAATATCTCTTCATGTCTTTTGTTCATTTTTTAGTTGGACTGTATGCTTTTCACTGCCGAATTCTGATAATTCTTCATGGTTCTAGATAGGATTCCTCTGGCAGCAACATTGTAGTTTGCACTTTCATCCTAATAATGGGGTGTTCACAAAGCAAAAAACTTAAATTTTTAATGAAGCCGAAATCAACAATTTTTTCTTTTCTGAATCATCTTTTTGGTGTCAGGATAAACATGTCTTCCTAGAAATTCCATTAGCTATCCTTTTAGGTACCTCTGCTGGCAACCAATTTTCTTAGTTTTCTTCATCTAAGAATATCTTGATTTTCCCTTCATTTCCAAAGGATACTTACACCAGACAGAGAATACTGAATCAACAGCTCTTTTCTTCCAGCACTTGAAAAATGTACCACTTTCTTCCATCTACTTCCATGGTTTCCGATTTGCTATCATTTGAACTGGTGCTCCCCTATAGGTAAAAAATGGTTTCTCTAGTTCCTATCAGGACTCTTTTTTTGTCTTTTGTTTTCAGAAGTTTGACTGAACTGTCTTGGCATGGATTTCTTTGAGAGATTCCTAGAAGGTAAATATTCACTTTTTAAAATCTATTTTATGTCTTTTGCCAAATTTGCAGGCTAATTAGCTATTATTTATTTTAATACTTTTTCAGCCCCACTCTATCTTACTGGGACTCCAAATATTAGCATTTTCTGTTATTGTCCAACCTATACCTGAGCCTCTGTTCACCTTTTTGAATCTATTTTCTGTTGTATGATTAGGTTATTTCTATTTTTCTATTCTCATGTTCACTTACTCATTCCTCTCTCAATTCTGTTGTTTGGATACAATGAGTTTTAATTTGTTACTGTATTTTTTTAAACTTTTTTGATTGTGTTAAATACATGTATCATAAAATTTACCATTCTAACCATTTTTTAAAGTATACAGTTTGATGATATTAAGTACATTGACAATGTTGGGCAACCATCCTATATCCATTTCCAGAACTTGTTCATCTCAAACAAAAATTCTGTACCCATTAAATAATAACTTTCTCCCTATGAACTTGCCTTTTCTAGGCACTTCATGTAAGTGGAAGATACATTATTTGTCCTTCTGTGCCTGGCTTATTTCATTTAGCATGTTTTCAAGCTCATCCTTGTTGTAGACTCAAATCAGAATTTCACTCCTTTTAAAGTTGAATAATATGCTATTGCATGTACATACCACTTTTTGTTTATCCATTCATCTGTTAATGGACATTGATGGATGAGTTGTTTCAATCTTTTGGCTATTATGAATACTACTGTTATGAACACTGTTATGCAATTATTTGTTTGAATTCCTGCTTTTCATCCTTTGGGGATATACCTAGGTGTGGAATATCTGGATCATATGATAATTCTGTATTTGACTTTTTCAGGATCTCCAAAAGATTTTTCCACCAAGGCTGCAACATCTTAACATTCCCACCAGCAATGCACAAGAGCTCCAGTTTCTCCATATTCTAACACTTTTTATTTTCTGTTTTTTTGATAATAGCCATCCTAATGGGCGTGAAGTGATATAGCATATATATCATGTGGCTTTGATTTGCATTTCCTTAATGGTTGGTGATGTTGAACATCTTTTCATATGCTTGTTGGCAATTTGTACATCTTCTCTGGAGTCTATTCAGTCGTTCATCCATTTTTGAATTGGGTTGTTTTTGTTTGTTTGTTGTTGAGCTGTAACAGTTCTTTATACATTCTGGATATTAATCCCTTCCCAGATATTTGATTTGTAATATTTTCTCCCATGAATTTTTTTAATACACTTAATTTTTTTAGAGGAGTTTTAGATTTACAGAAAAGTTGATCAGTAGAGTACAGAAAGTTCCCACATACCCATTCTCTTCCACATCTTATGTACATCTTGTACTAGTGTGGTACATTTGTCACAACTGATGAACAACATTGATAAATTATTATTAACTAAAGCCTATAGTTTATATTAAGGTTCACTCTTTGGGTTGTAGAGTTTATGGATTTTGACAAATGTTAAATGACAGTTATCCATTATTACTGTTATACAGAATAATTTCACTATCCAAAAAATCCCCTATGCTTCATTACCCTTCCCTCTCTCCAAATCCCTGGCAATCAGTGATGTTTCTGTTTCTATGTTTTGTCATTTCCAGAAGGTCATATAGTTGGAATCACATTTTCAGACTGACTTTTTCATTTAGCACCATGCTTTCAAAGTTCTTTCATGTCTTTCTGTGGCTTTATAGCTCATTTCTTTTTTTCAATGAATAATATTCCAATGTATGGATGTACCACCATTTGCTTATCCATTTACTTATTAAAGAACATCTTGGTTGCTTCCAAACTTTCATTTGGTTCTCCTTTACATCTTATTTCTCTGAGTTTTTCTGTTTTTTTGTTTCAAACATGCTCAGAATTGCTTATTGAAGCATTTATATGATAGCTGATGTAAAATCCTTACCAGATAATTATATCTGATTCACCTCTGTGCTGGCATCTCTTGAAGTTTTTTTTCATTGAAGTTGACATTTTCTTGATTATTGGAATGAGGAGAGATTTTTTTTTATTGAGACCTGCAAATATTTGAAGACTCTGGCTCATGTTTTAGTATGCTCCTGTGACACTGCTCCAGGTAGAAAACCTGGGCACTGCTTTGTTACTGCTAGGTGGGGGTGGAAGTCCAATTTCTCCAATATGCTTCTACTGACACCTGGGAGGAGAGAGCTCCTTATTACTGCTAGGCAGGGATGGAAGTTCAGCTTCTCACTAGGCCTCTGCTGATACCACCACAGACATGAAGAGCAGAGGCACCTTGCTGCTGCTTCCACATGTCCCCAACTGCCAGTGTGAGTGGGTGGACTTGTTACTGCTGGGGTGGTAAAAATCCTAACTCTGCATTAGGTCTCCTCTGATACCATCCCAGCAAGGATGAAAGCAGGCACCTCTCACTATCAGGCAGGGGTGCATGCCTAGGTTACCCATGTAATCTCCACTGACACTATAGGGTTGGAGACTTCCCTACTGCCTGGTGGGCACAAGAGTCTTGGCTCCCCACTCGCATGTCTTTCATACCGCCAGGGCTTGGCTTAGGGGGACCTAGGATTGGGGGGCATTAAGTGCAGCTAAGGCTCCTTGTTACACATCAACAAGAGTTGAAGTCCAGGCTCTTTGTTCAGCTTTGGCTGACAAGAATGGGGCTAGTTTTTTCCATGGTGTTTACTCAGAGCAGACAATTACCGTCTAAAATCAATCTGCCTTGCTAGGTTGCCCCTTTCCTAATCCTTTGACTACAGAGGGGTGGCTCTTCTGAGACTTCTGTCTGCACACCTATGGTTATTTCCAGGTGTCAGTTTTTCCAGCACTGTCTGGGATATATAGAGCAAAACACAAATTTACTAATGTGTTGTTCACTGTTTGTTGAGATCCCTAGACAGTCTTCCTTTCTTACCCCTCCTTTCAGAATGTTATGTTTGTTTTACACATTATGTTCAGTGTTTTTAGCTGTACTTAGTATAAGGAATAGGAAAAAGTAAGTCTACTCCATGTTCCTGGAGTGGAAGTTTCTTTTAGTAGCCTTTAATAGCTATACCACATCAAGCACCAAGAGAACAGAAACAAAACTCATTGTGGAATTCAGAGACCTGGATTCAAAGCCTAACTTAGGAGTTCAGAGAAATCCTAGCTCTGTCACTCGTTACTCAAACATCATAATTCTTTAACCTCTTGGAATGTCAGCTTCAATGTCTATAAAATGGAAATAACATCACTATTTCACAGGATTGACAGGATTAAGAAAGATTATGGACTTGAAAGCACCAGACACAACACTTGGCACGTAGTGTGCATTCAGTGACTCTAAATCTATGTGTACTAAAATGGTTAAGATAAAATGGAGTGGTTTTAGATCCATACGACTTAAATGAGCAGTGAATTAGTACTGATTCTCCATCTTCTTATTTTAAAATAGGCCCCACCCCAAACTAATTCAGGGAAATAAGTATATAAAATAAATGTAACCTGTAATTTCAGTGTAGAGATTAGTTTATCTTGATTTCTCACTTCTTGTTCTAGCTGGTGAGTATTCTGGTATTTTTCAGCTTCGGAAACTGAAGCCCCTAGAATATCATGTTCTTTGGTGGTAACCTAGTGGAAAGAATGAGAATACTAGAGAGGCATTCATTTTAAAACAGCTTTGTGATTTTTCACAACATCAATACATTTTGAAAATTAACACATTCTTAAGATACACTTCCAATTGTTTTTAATCTTATCCACCAGCTAAGATTTCATTGTTTCACTTTCTCAAAATGTTATGTTATAAAGTTTTTCTGTGTGTTTTCCAGATATAAACTACAATAATGAACATCATTTCCAAAAAAGACATACTCCATCCTACCCCTTTGGTAATCACCATTCAAAAGAAATATGGGTCAGCAGCAAACTGAGCAGTCTGCTTCTAAGCCTATGTTGTCCAATATAGTGGTCACCCTGCTTATTGTTGCTTCTGTATATTAAAAAAAGTTTGCTACCCATATCGCAAAGGGCTGATGTCCCTAATCTATAAATAATTCCTACAACACCCTAGCAGAAAACCTGGAAAAGGATATGGAATGGCATTTCAACAGATAAAGAGATATTCAATCTCACTATTTAGAGAGATAGAAATTTAACACTGAGGTACTGTTTTTTAACTATCACATTGGCAAAGAACAAAAATTGGATATATAACAGCATTCTTATACATTACCGGTGGCATCCTAAATTAATACAATATTTACAGAGAACAATTATGTAAAATCTAGCAACATCACAAATGTACAGAGCTTTAATACAAAAAACTCTAGGAATTTTTCCTACATATATATTTGCATGTGTGTAAAATAACAAGTGTTAAAGGTTTTTCACTTTAGCATAATAGACATACTACTCTGCATTGTGCTTTTTTACTTGATGATGTACCTTAGAAATTGTGTAAGTAAGGGAAATAATTTGTTCTTTCCTTGAGTTAAGGCTGCCATAATGTTAAGGAACAGAGAATTTGCTACAGCTATCCTAGATGCTATTCTGGTAATGCAGATGGTTTTCTACAAAATCTAGTGCTTGGGAAATTATAGGATTAGGATCTCCCAGTCACTGATCTTGGATTTAACCTTGTGCAATCCAGCACTCAGCAGTTTGACAGATTTTCCTTTTCCTTTCCCTTAAATAAGACACAAATCTGCTTTACTGTTCTTCATTTCAGCAATTACTGCCTCAACTGGAAGTTCAGCATTAGATCTCACCACGTATTTCTATTTATGAATCATTTAGGCCTTTATGGGTTAGGCCCAAATCCCAACTACTGTTTCTTACATAGTTTCTATTGAAAAATATGTTCCTAGTTATAAACATTTGACTTACTCTATTCACAGTATGCCTGAAATATTACTTTTCTAAAAAGCTGGTCAATGATCCTGATTTGGCAAGTTCGGAGACTACACCATGAATAGCAAGGATTTAACTAAAGTATAAACCTGTTTAACATTCAGTGTTTCATAATATGCTCCTTCCCACTTCCCCAAACCTATCTCCTATTTGACACTAAGAACCTCTCTAGTAAAGACGAACCCTACACATTCTTTACACATACACTCAGAAACACATTATGTTTTGTTCATGAGTTTTGCCCTCACCCTTTCCTCCATTTAACTAAAGACATATCTAAGGCTCAGTTGAATTTCATATTCTCTAGGAGGCTTTCTCTAGCTTCTCCATCAAATAGTGATCACTTATCACTTACAATTTATGTAGCTATTTATTTTTTCTGGTATCTCCTCCTCACACAGTTATCAGAATCTTAAGAATAAGCAATGCCCTAGAGTTTTCTGTATTCCCACTAATCTGCACAGAGTTCTTTGAATAATCGAAAGGTATCAATAACTATTTGTAGAGGTTGATAATGAAGCAGTGTACTAAAGCAGATAAAATTGAACTTACCTTCTTCTCCTTGGTAAACTGAACAGTCAAGTGGGGATTCCATAATATTACCTATCAGGCTAGTCTAGAAATTTAAAGTAGGAAGAAGCCAAGAATCTACCTAACAACTATGAACAATTATATACAGTTACTACTTTCCTTGTCCTAGCTTTGGAAGCAATAGAAAGGGACAGAAATCAGTGTACCTGAAATGCCTGTGCCCTGGCCTGCCAGTTTCCCCACCCCAGGCCACCTGAGTATCTTCCACATTCCCATGATTTCAAAATGGAACTTTGAATGCAATCTGTGTTCCTGTACAGATCTCAGAGAATACAAGTACTTTGTAAGCAGCAAATTGTTATCATAAACACCCAAGCCAGAGTCACAACCATTCTGTGCAAGATAGCACAGTGGTTAAAAGCATGTTCTTTAGCATCATACTGCTTATGCTCATGATGCTAGTAGTTCTGCTGCTTCTTAGCTGCATGACCATGGGCAAGTTACTTCTCTGGCCACTTCTTCCTCACCCATAAAATAGGGATGATAATAATACTTGCTTCATAGAGTTGTTGCGAAGATTAAACAAGTTAATATATGCAAAGTACTTTTAACAGCATCTGGCAATAAGACATGCTTATATATATTACTGGCAACCAATTTCTACTGATCTTTTCACTAAATCCCATACATTTCTTCCATCCTTATTATTACTATTTCAGTTCATACCCAGAGTCAAAAATTGAAGGGTAATCATTGTTTGCTTTCCCTGACTCCCCTTCAAATCCACCAACAGCCCTGTTGGTTCTACCTCCAAGATATATTCCAAATCCATCCACTTCTCTACATATTTATTACCACCTCCATCGATAGTTCGAGTCACTATCATCTCCCACATGGATTACTGCATAGGAAACCATAGTTTCCTACTGGTCTTTTCTGCTTCTACTGTTGCTCCCTACAACCTGTTTTCCAAACTGAAATCAAAACAATCACTTTAAAATAATGAAGTCCTGCTCAAAAACACTCCAAAGGCTTCCACTACAATTAGAACAAAATCCAAACTTTTCAAGGTCCTACATGATTTGACTCCTGCTTTCATTTCCCTAAATAGACCTAGTATTCTCCTTTTTCACCCACCAGCTTTACAGGTGTTCTAGTCCTCTATGACGCCAATCTCCTTCCACTTCGAGGCCTCTACCCTTGTTTTTCTTCTGTCAGGAACCTTCCTCCCCAAGCACTTTGCATGGCTGGCTCCTTCTTACCCTCAGCTCTTTGGCTCAAATGTCAAGAGGGTCCTCCCTTACTCCTACCTAAAGTAGCCTCTGTCCTAGTCACTCTCTCATTAGGTTATTTGCATTTAACACTATTCAAAGTTGCATCATTTATTTCTTCAGTTGTTTACTGTCTGTCTACACTTACTAGAATGTGAGTTCCAAGAGAGCTAGGTTCTTGTTTGATCACTGTTACACCCCCAATGTCTAGAAAAGTGTCCAGTACAAAGTTGGTACTCAATGAAACATTTTCAAAATAATGTATTTTGATGACTCAAAGTAATTTTAAAATGGGAGGTATGGAAGTAAATCTGAAGAGGACTAATAAATGAATGTATAGTAAAAATTATGGATAATTTTGACTTTAGGAAACACGATTGTGAGAAGGGGAGTAGTAGAGGAAAGTTGGAAGAAGACTGGTGTGTTGAAGGGTCATTACAAGAGTAGGAAAACTTGTCCTAATTCTCTATATACCAAGGACCCCTTTCAAAATTAACAAAAGCTCTAGGTACTCTCTTCAGGAAGTGCAAACACATATAAAACTTTATAATTTCAGAGGGTTCAAGAACTCCCTAAAGTTCTTGTACTCCAGGTTAAGAAGTCCTACAGTATAAGCACAATGGAGATTCCCAGGACATGGATTAACTAATGGACAAAGACCCCTGAGCTAAGAGGAAACACATGTAAAGGATGCACTAGTGCTCTGAGATAAGAAAGAAAAACAAGGTTAGGTGAAGATTTAGATGAGAAGGGTTAAATAAAATTAAGTCCCTGATTATTAGAGAATACTATGAAAATCTATATGGTACCAAACTGGATAATCTAGAAGAAATGAACAACTTTCTAGAAAAATACAACCTTCCAAGACTAACCCAAGAAACAGAAAATCTAAACAGACCAATTACCAGCAATGAAATTGAATCAGTAATCAAAAGACTACCCAAGAACAAAACCCCAGACCAGATGGATTCACCACTGAGTTTTATCAGACATTTAGAGAAGAAATAATTCCCATTCTCCTTAAAGTTTTCTAAAAAATAGAAGAGAAGGGAATACTTCCAAACTCATTCTATGAAGCCAGCATCACTCTAATACCAAAACCAGGCAAAGACTCCACAAAAAAAGAAAATTACAGACCAATATCCCTGAACATAGATGCAAAAATACTCAACAAAATATGAGCAAACCAAATTCAAAAATACATCAAGAGGATCATACACCATGATCAAGTGGGATTCATCTCAGGGATGCAAGGATGGTACAACATTCGAAAATCCATCAACATCATCCACCACATCAACAAAAAGAAGGACAAAAACCACATGATCATCTCCACAGATGCTGAAAAAGCATTCGACAAAATTCAACATCCATTCATGATAAAAACTCTCAATAAAATGGGTATAGAGGGCAAGTACCTCAACACAATAAAGGCCATGTATGACAAACCCACAGCCAACATCATACTTAACAGCAAGAAGCTGAAAGCTTTTCCCCTAAGATCAGGAACAAGACAAGGATGCCCACTCACCCCACTTTTATTCAACATAATACTGGAGGTCCTAGCCACAGCAATCAGACAACACAAAGAAATAAAAGGCATCCAAACTGGTAAGGAAGAAGTCAAACTGTCCCTGTTTGCAGATGACATGATATTCTACATAACAAACCCTAAAGAATCCACTCCAAAACTACTAGAACTAATACCTGAATTCAGCAAAGTTGCAGGACATAAAATTAAAACACAGAAATCTGTCGCATTCCTATACACTAATTATGAACTAGCAGAAAGACAAATCAGGAAAACAATTTCATTCACAATTGCATCAAAAAGAACAAAATACCTAGGAATAAACCTAATCAAGGAAGTGAAAGACTTATACCCTGAAACTACAAGACACTCCTAAGAGAAATTAAAGAGGACATGAACAAATGGAAATTCATCCCATGCTCTTGGATAAGAAGAATTAATATTGTCAAAATGGCTATCCTGCCTAAAGAAATCTACAGATTCAGTGCAATCCCTACCAAAATACCAACAGCATTCTTCAACAAACTGGAGCAAATAGTTCTAAAATTCACATGGAACCACAAAAGACCCCGAATAGCCAAAGCAATCCTGAGAAGGAACAGTAAAGCAGGGGGATCTCACTTCCCAACTTCAAGCTCTACTACAAAGCCGTAGTAATCAAGACAGTTTGGTACTGGCACAAGAACAGACCCATAGACCAGTGAAATAGAATAGAGAGTCCATATATTAACCCAAGCATATATGGTCAGTTAATATATGATAAAGGAGCCATGGATATACAATGGGGAAATGGCAGTCTCTTCAATAGCTGGTGTTAGCAGGACTGGACAGCTACATGTAAGAGAATGAAACTGGATTACTGTCTAACTCCATACACAAAAGTAAACTCAAAATGGATCAAAGACTTGAATGTAAGTCATGAAACCATAAAACTAGAAGAAAACACAGGCAAAACTCTCTTGAATGTAAACATGAACTTCTTCATGAACATATCTCCATGGCAAGGGAAACAAGCAAAAATGAACAAGTGGGACTATATCAAACTAAAAAGCTTCTGTATAGCAAAGGACAACATCAGTAGAACAAAAAGGCATCCTACAGTATGGGAGAATATATTCATAAATGACAGATCCGATAAGGGGTTGACATCGAAAATAAATAAAGAGCTCACGCACCTCAACAAACAAAAAGCAAATAATCCAATTAAAAAATGGGCAGAGGAGCTGAACAGACACTTCTCCAAAGAAGAAATTCAGATGGCCAACAGGCACATGAAAAGATGCTCCACATCATAATCATCAGAGAAACGCAAATTAAAACCACCATGAGACATCACTTCACACCAGTCAGGATGGGCAACATCCAAAAGACAAACAACAACAAATGTTGGCAAGGATGTGGAGAAAGGGGAACCCTCCTACACTGCTGGTGGGAATGTAATTTAGTTCAACCACTGTGGAAAGCAGTATGGAGGTTCCTCAAAAAACTCAAAATAGAAATACCATTTGACCCAGAAATTCCACTCCTAGGAATTTACCCTAAGAATGCAGGAGCCCAGTTTCAAAAAGACATATGCACCCCTATGTTTATCGCAGCACTATTTACAAAGCCAAGAAATGGAAGCAACCTAAGTGTCCATCAGTAGATGAATGGATAAAGAAGATACGGTACATATACACAATGGAATATTATTCAGTCATAAGAAGAAAACAAATCCTACCATTTGCAACAACATGAATGGACTAGAGGGTATTATGCTCACTGAAATAAGCCAGGCAGAGAAAGACAAGTATCAAATGATTTCACTCATCTGTGGAGTATAAGAACAAAGAAAAAACTGAAGGAACAAAAACAGCAGCAGAATCACAGAACCCAAGAATGGACTAACAGTTACCAAAAGAAAAGGGACTGGGGAGGATGGGTGGGAAGGAAGGGATAAGGGGAAAAAGGGGCATTGCGATTAGCACATATAATGTAGGGGGGGTGCACGGTGAAGGCAGTATAACACAGAGAAGAGAAGTAGTGATTCTACAGCGTCCTACTACACTGATGGACAGTGACTGTAATGGGGTATGTGGTGGGGACTTGATAATGGGGGGAATCTAGTAACCATAATGTTGCTCATGTAATTGTATATTAATGATATCAATATTTTTAAAAAGATATTAAGTCCCTGCCTGGTAGAACTTTAATTTTTCAGCAAACCAGAAGATCACTGCTAAAAAGTATCATAGTGTCCAGCAAAGTATCAGGCATATAATAGTTGTCAACAAATATCTACTGAATATTTTGATATATTTGAGTACTTTATATGAGATTTTGAAATCTGGTTCCAAAACAGCTCTACTTGTTTTCTTTTTATAAAATTGTCTCAGAAGTTTATGGACACTTTCAATAGGCTCACTAAGAGAAAGATATGTAAACCGCACAGAATTTTAGGAATTATTTTGATATAGGCTTTTGTATTTTTAGTAAAAATAAGTGAATAAATGTTTTTGTTATTCACTTCAAACAAAATAGTAGTCACAATGTTTAGCCTCTCTTATGAAAAAGAAGTAATATCTCTAGTCATTCCATCCAAACCCAAGCTCCTCATTTCTCTTCAATATATTACACTGTAAAGCAATAACTTGTCTTTTTCAAGAAGCATAAAACAGTGGTATCATTTATCAATACCTCTTGGAAACATAAAGGATTAAAAAGTTTTCAAGAGGCTTTTCTGTACTAAAAGATTTCAGTAATACATAGACTAATATTAACAGCAAAACTAAGACAAAAGAACTATCTTACTAACTAGTTCAATTCAAAAGATTATCATGGGGTACATGTATAAGACATGACAAGACATATACATATCCATCAACATTAGAGCAGATAAACTGTGGTGTACTCAGAACAAACAACAAACGACAAACAAGGATAAATCTTAAAAACAATGTTGAATAAGGAAGCAAAATGCAGAGAAATACTTAGTACAATTCCATTTATATAAAGTTCAAAAACAAGCCAAATTAGAATGTCCATGTTCACATACAAAGACGGTAAACCTGGAAGGAAAAGCATGGAAGTAGCTATTATAGAAGTCAGGCTAGTGCCTACATCAGGGAGAAGGAGATGTGTAAGGTGGGAAAAGAGAATAAATAATAACACCTGCTCTAACTGCTTCAGTATATGGAGTACTTTAAAGCAAGTAATCCTAAAAAAAACTGATGAAAGCAATTGAAAAAGAAGATGGAAAGATAACCCCAAGAATCTCTACATTTGATTATATTCTAGGCTATAAGCAGTAATTTTTTTTCAGAAAGTAAATACAATAAGATATGTTCTGGAAGCTGCCATTAAATAATACCGAAGTTTATTGTTTAAAATAAATATTAAGGTACCTTCCTAGTTATTTCCACTAATTAAGACTAAATGGTTTAGTTCATCAATTAAAATACAAACAAGAATCAGTTTTATCCTAGACGCAGATTTGAATGTGACACCTTCCTTTTATAGCCTATTTTCTCCTAGTTATATAGAATAACAAACCAATTGTTATTCTATTGAATTCATTAAAGGTTAAAAAAAAAAGAAGGGTGTAGGAGAGATGCTGAAAAGCAGTAGAAGAAATCCAAAACAACAAATACTCTGAGATACAAGGGCCTGGAGTGGAAGAGAGAAAACACTGAGACACTGTCATGTATGCAAACTTTTCCTGAAGCCACGATTCTTTATTTAAAGTAAAAAACATATATTTCTATACGTTTATTCGTATCAGGTCCATGACCGTCGCAGAGTTATTCAAGCCGCAAATATTTTTTCAAACAAAGCCATCTTACCCTGCCTTTCCTGTGTATAATTTCTACTAAAATTATATGAGATTTTCATGCAAATGCCTACATAATCTCGGCCCTTCACCTCCCAAAGTCTACAGAGAAGATTAGAAAGTGAGAGGCTGGTAGTCAAGAAGAGCCAGGTTGAACCCCCAAATCTCTGACTTCCAAATTCCTCAGCTTCACTCCAAACGTTTCTAAACAGAACCCTCCCCCCAACAACAATGCGGAGAGCGGAGGCAGGAAGCAAAGCGGTCACCATGGGAACTTGGACTCAACCCTAAATTCCCAGAAACGACAACAGAGGCAAAGTTTGCTCCCGAAGGGCTGCCCTGGACAACTCTGCCGCTACTGCCCCGCATCCCCAATTCCCGCCACACCCGCCCTCTTGCAGCTGCCCTCTCAGAAGCCCTCGGGCACAGGAGCTGCTTTACCCCAACGCGGCGCATCCCCGCTGCTCTACCTGGTGCTCAGGGTCCCTCCCCGGGCTTTTCTGCCCGTCGTCCTCCCCGGAGATCATCCCAGAGGGTATAGAGTGGGCCCGACCTGGACCTCGATCTCGACCTCAGCCGGGGATCCAGGTCCCTCCCGGTCTCCATCCTCCGCCCCTTTCTCCTCCTTCCCCACCCCTAAATCGACCTGGCCCCGCCCCGGTAGGCCGGAGGAAGGCTGGACCCGGAGGGAAGGAGGCGGGGCGGTTAGCGCCTTCCGGCACCGCCCTCGGCTCCGCCTTCATGCTCTGTACCTGAGGGGGGCTCGTTCTCCACCTCCCTGGAGCCTTCCTCCGCTTCCGTCCCACGTGCCTCCAATTCCCGTACGCACGCGTACCTGGTTCGGCCCGGCCTCTCCTGGGGACTACAAGCCTTGCGCGCGCACCCAAACACGTAACGAGCGTAAATCCACCCGCCCTCCTGAGGCCTCTTTCTGGTCCATCCATGCCGCGCAGGCGCTCGCCCACGCAGCGCCTAGACGCCCACTCGAGCGTCCCGTTTCCTAGTAACCAGCCACTGCCCCGTTTCCACAACCTCTGACTCCCTGCTGACAGCAGCGGCACCTGGATAGAACACGCATGCGCAGCACCGTATCTCCTGCCCGCCGCTTTCCCTCGGAAACCCTGCTGCTTTGCTGCCGCTGCTTTGTGCAGCTTTCCCCACGGATCTGGTGTCGTACTGGGCTCATGTTCAGTGAGCCCGTTGTTCCCTGAGCTGCGCTTGTTCTCTGGGAGGTTGGTGTGCTTTCCTGCAGCAGCCAGGGGCCAGTTTGGGGGAGCCTCCCGGGTCGGTCTTGCTGCAGCCTACGGGGAGAGAGCCGGCCTGTTGAAGTGAGCGTAGGCAGCCTGCAGACCCACACACCCCGTCAGCCCTACACGGTCCAGGCAGTGCCAAATCGGGAAGTGGCAGAACTAGTAATGAAAACGCAGATTGCTGACCTGTATTCTTTCTCCAGATGCCAGTCCCTCTCCAAGTCCCCTTTCCAGAAAAACTGGTGATGGTTAACCAAATAAGGAAAGGCTATATACCACCTCCCTTGATATTTAATATTGTATCGATTATTTTCTGTGTAATACCGTTTAAATGTGTGTTCTCTCAATTAGAAGCCTTCAGTCGGGGAGCAATCTTAACCAGGTCCCGGCGGGGTGTGGCCACGGGGAGAAGCGCGGCTCCCACGGAAGGCGTCATCCCTGGGCGGACTTCAGGGGCGGCTGGGGATGTGACCAGCTCTGGGGGACACCTTCCACAGAGAAGCCAATGTCGTGAACCTCTCCCACTGCAGCCCACATCCAAGTGAGACCCCTGGCATGCTCTCTCATCCACACATCCCCCGCTGCACCAGGAAGTCTTTACAGCTGTCACTTCCCATCTCTGCTGCCAGCCCCTAGGTTTCACTGTCAATGTCCCACTTTCTTTCCCAGATGATTTTTAGGCGTGTTTTGGTAGCATGTTTGTACCCATCTCCTAAAGAGCTCTCTGCACACTCCCGCCACTAGGAGGCCATGCAGCACGTACTCCAGTGCCAAGGCCAGGGTTGGATCTAAAGCCTCACTCACCAGCTGGATGCCTCTGGCAACCATGCCATGAGGGCCACGTGGTAAGAAGGGGCTCACCGTCTCTGTGCCTGCCTTTCCTCGGTGGGGAAATGGAGGCAGCTTCCTCCGTGGGAGCTGGAAATAAGGTGACTGGTGTAAAGGAGATTATGCTCAGCCTTCCCCATGGTTTTTGAGAGGAGGGAGGGTATTGATTTAAATTGCGATCATGATATGCCTTCTCTGAGTGTGCGGCTGGACAAAGTGGGCCAGTGCTTCACTGAGATTATGGCCTCCCTGCCCTGCATGCGGTCGGCAGGTTGAATCGGGCTGATGGAATAACACTGCCCTCTTAGAAGGACAGGAGGATGAAGCACCTCGATAGAGAGTGCAGATCCCAGCATACCCCTCAGAGGGCTGTGGGAGGACAGAGGGGCTCGTGGCAAGTGGAGAGTCCGACAGACTCTCCCGTGGAAGTTTGGGAGGATGTAATGGTTGATGGAAAATGTAGCTGATGACGATGCCACCACAGGGGGTTTGAGGACAGAGGGGGTTACAGCACTTTCCTCTTGGGTGGGTGGATGGGAGGGTGATGGGGAAATGAAGGCTATGGCCCTGCCTCTCCCCCACTGCCAGGAGTGCCAGCAGTGGGAAGAATGTGACTTGAC
This sequence comes from Manis pentadactyla, assembly GCF_030020395.1. Lineage (NCBI taxonomy): Eukaryota > Metazoa > Chordata > Mammalia > Pholidota > Manidae > Manis > Manis pentadactyla. Next base: position 152,987,696 of record NC_080020.1, on the reverse strand, counting down.
CCCATAAAGCCCTGAGTGGGGTCTGAACAGGCCCAGACTGACAAGCTTAGGGGAGCAGGGAGGAAGCCGTCTGCACCAAGGCTTGAAAGACCATAGGGCTCCCACTGGGCCAGACACAGAGGGCCTGTGATGACGCTGGAAGAGCCCACCCACACCCCGTGTGGCTGCTCTCACAGCTGCCCCATGTCTGCTTTTTGGCCAGTCCCAGCTGAACCCCAGGGCTCCCCCTCAACTCCTCCAGTGCTGCCTCTCCTGGGGTTCACCCACACCAGCAGCATCCAGAGACCTCCTTCTCTGCTCCACCGACCTCCCCGTTGGCCTCAGTCATCTCTGCCCACCTCAAGCTCTCAGCACCTGTCATAATCCCCCATATATGGCCTCCCCTGATGACCTCACCCATCCGGGCTCCAGCCCCACACAATCTTCAGCCTATGTCTTCCCAGAAGGAGAGGGAATCTCCTTCTGGCACATAGGAAGGTGGGGTGCAGCTACTATGCACATCCTGAGCCCCTGCTGGACATCGGAGAGGCTGGTGGACTGCACCATGACTGGTCACCAGCTCCCCTTGAGAATGGAAAGTGCGAGAATGTCCTCAAGCCAGGGCATGGGCAAAGGCGTTCTGGAGTCACTTGTGCACCAGCCGGGGGCTGACATGGGTGAAAAGGTGGCCCGTGCCTGGCAAGGCACCAGGCATGTATTCATGCTCTTCACAGTTTCCCCACAGCTGACAGCTGTGTCTCTCATCACACCCACTTTCAGGGTCGAAGCGGTCACCTGCCTGAAACTGTACAGTGAGGAAGGGGTCAGGCAGAAAATCTGTGTGAGGGCCTGGCTGAGGCTGTTGCTGTGCTTGGTGGTCCTGACAAGGAGTAGCACCTTGTCCTCCCAGGAGCAGAAGCATGGAGGCCCACGAGGCGCCTTCTGTATGCCAGAACTGTGCTCCGACTGGGGACACAGGAACACAGACGGGGGCTACCTGTTTTCAGGGTACATGTCATAGGGATGGGAGGCACGTATGGGTAGACCCACAAACATATGGGATACAGGAGTGATGAGGCCAGGGGGTCTGGGCCCATGAGGGCCGGGCAGCTGACCCTCCAGGGTGAGGGGCGCACATGCAGAGGCCCTCTGGCACGAAGGAGCTGGGCCAGCTTGGAACTGGGAGAGTCGCTATAGGCAAAGACGAGGAGGCTTTAGAATCATGCGTGGGGCCAGGTGAGGGCCCATTCCTGGTCTGCACAGGCCTCGTGGACCTTTTCCCTGGGAAGCTGTGGGCAGGGTGAGGGCCCTTGGTCAGCTGGGGATCAGTGCACCTGCATACAACAAAATGCCAACATAAGGGAAAAAGAAAGCCAAGTCCTTTCTTGTGCACAGACATCTGGATTCTCTATGCCAGGATCTGCCTCCATCCTTCTGCTCCACTGCCCTTCCCTGGCTTCTATCCTTGAGTGACCACCAGAGGGGGTCCAGCCCCCACATGTGCAGCAGTGAGGGGGCTGTGGCCTCACTTCCAGTACCACCTCAGAAATCCCAAACCACCCTTCTACTCAACACTCAGTCACGTGGCCACTCCAGGGCTCAAGGGAGCCGAGAGGCTAGACTGTTAGCATGGGTACATGGCTCTACAAGGAAGAGGGGGAAGAGGGTGTGCACTTAGACCCCAGGAGCTGCCTGAAAAACTGCTAACACCTTACATCCCGGCTGGTAGGTTTGTAGATGAATTCTGGTCTGTAAGCAGCTCCCCTCCCTGCAGGGGTTGTGGGGACAAAGGCCTTTACCTGAGGGCTCTGCATCAGCTGGGCCAGGTCCACACACATCCCTGACTGGCTGTCACAGCAGTGACCACAGGTAGAACACTCAGTGGTCAGGTTCTTGATGTCAAGCTCTCTGGTTTTGTGTGTGCTAGTTTTGTTTGTTTTACACTAGTGAAGAATTTGTCTGGGTGCAGGGCTGTGCTCTGCTGAAGGCTGAGACTGTAAGCCATTGATGACACTTTTATTCATACGTTGAGCACAGACTGAGGGAACTAAAATGCTAGGGCATTGGGGATGCAAAGGGAACTAGCTATGGCTCTGACTTACAGTGGCCGATGTCTCGTCCAGGTAAATACAAATTTAAGTAGGGTCAGCACAAGAAATATTTATATAACATACATGTATCATTCTGGGGATGCAATGTATCCACTGGGTAGTTTCAGTTTCATGTGATTTCCTTGGGCACAAAGAGGCGTCAACACAGGTGGTGATGATCTCACAACAAGCTGGCCAAGGTAGGTGGACTCGCGGTGGGCAGTGTTCCTGGCCAGTAGAGCCCTGACACCTGCCTCTCTGTGCTCCACCCACCCCTCTCCTCATAGTCTTCGGCTGCTAGACCGAGCATTGCCTATTCACACTACGAGGTCAAGGTAAGACTGGGGAAGGATTCCTACCACCTGCCCTTCTTCAGTTAATGAGATAAACTACCTCCCGCTTACAGTGGGCTTGCTCTGGGGCCCTATTGGCCAGAACGGGGGAAAGCCCTCTTCACGACCAACCATTACCAGCAAAGAGAAAGAGGAGGACCAGGACTGACGTCCTCTTGCCAGCACGCATTCCCTGGGAATGTGCCTGCTTTCAACAGGAGACCAAACACACCTTTAGTAGTATGGCCGATATTCAGTGTGGAAGACAAACATGACCTCTGGGGAAAAGAGCAACAGTGTTTGCAACAGGAGACAAGGAGGACAGGGACCCAAAGGCCATGTGTGGGATGGACTATCACTGTGAATGTATAAGTCACTGAAAATGCCCATCAGGGCATACTGGTCAGCGGCGAGCAGGGCTAAAGGCTTTGCTGAGGAGGCAGCAACGGGGAAGGGGCAGCCAACTGCACAGGAGGGGTGAGGGGTGCTGTCTAGGAGCAGTACTTCCAGTCTCTCAGATGAGCAGCCCACTCTCTCTGTTGTCTGGGACCCGCGGTGTGAAGACCCTTCTTTCTGGAGCGTCACCACCTCTGTGCTTGCCCGGGCCGCCTGCAGCTAGGCCGATGGCCACTTGCGGACTCTCAGATCCCCACAGGTCGGGGAATCAACCGTGACCCTCCCCAGTGGCTCCCATGCGAAACTAGGGCTTAGTGGTGCGAGTGGCGCTGCCAGGGAAACAGCCCGGGTGGTGCGTGCGCTGGAGGGCCACCTGCGCGCTGGAGGGCTCTCTGTTCAGGTGAGAGCCGCCTGGCTATCGGCTGAACAAGCAGGCTGATATGAGAGCCACCTGCCTATTGGCCAGAAGCGTGGCTGACGTCATGAAGACGGTTTGTGATGCGCCAGGTGGGTACTACAAAAGCAGAGCACCCAGCGACCCTGGCCTAGGGGAGCGATGGCGATCTCACTGCTCTCCCCCTTCTGCGGCGCCTCCCACATCCAGGCTCACGCCCATGTCCCCCACACCCTCGTGGTGGCCCACTCGGCCTGCCCGGGACCCCTGGCCAGCACCCTGCCCTCCACCTTCATGTTGGCACCCACCTTCGCACCCCTCTGCGGTCCCGCCAGTCCGTGCACCTGCACCCGGAAACTCCTGGGTCCAGGCCCTCCAGGCAAGCCACTCAGCCCCACATTCCAGATCGGCGGTTGGGGACAGGTGGCCGGGAAGCATAGCACGCCAAATACCCTCCCCACTGAAGAGATCCACCCCGAGACCCGCAGCACCGCGCCATAGCACAGCACCACGCCCAGCGGGATGCGCACATCCTGGGCTCTCCCGTAGCCCATCCGACTTGCTGAGGACGCCCAACCCGGGACTGGACCAAAGCCCACCCGCCCACCTCCCCACAATGCCAGCCAGTCCCCCAGACCCTCCACCAACTCCTAGGGGTAACAAAGGGGAAACAAACCCTGGGAACACGATGCTGACAGCGGTCCCCACGACCAAGGTCACTGTGGGCCAAACAAGGGCCTGAAACAGCTGGATGACCGGAAGCCCCCTGGCCCATGGCACCAGAGGGCCAGCCAGTCCCCAGGACACCACGGTGACCGGAAACCCCTGACCCAGGGCACCACACGACCAGCCAGACCCCAGGACGCCACGGTGACCAGAAGCCCACCGGCCCAAAGCATCACAGGACCAGACAGGCTCCAGAACACCACGGTGAAAAGAAGCCCCCCAGCCCAGAGAACCACAGGGCCAGCCAGTCCGCAGGACACCACGGTGACCAGAAGCCCCCTGGCCCAGTTCACCACAGGACCAACCAGTGCCCAGCACATCACAGTGACCAGAAGCCACCTGGCCAAGGGCACCATAGGGCCAGCCAGTCCCCAGGACATCAAGGTAAACGAAAGCCCTCCAGCTCCATCTCCCCCATCTTTCTGGACCCATCCTTCTTCCATACCAGAAGCCCTTTGCCTCGTTTTCCACTGATGCCCCCAAAGTTCTTGTGTGCCTGTGGCCATCAGGACATCTCTTGGACCCGGCTGAGATGGCTGGAAGAGGCTGCTACCTAGTAGAGGAGAAGTTCCTCACACCTGTCCTCATGCACCCTGTCACCAAGATGTCTCCCAAGTCAGTGAGCCCTGCTGGTGCAGAGAATGAGGACAGTGGGCTCAGAGATCTGCCATCACCATCTGGCAGCCTGGGGCCCAGTCACATCTCTCAGTCGCAGGTGGTGCCCCTGAGGCCAGAAAGTGATGCCTGGGCCCCAGGGACCCCTCCTTCTCTGCCAGGATCCAGTGACTGTGTAAGAAACTCAAAAAGCCAGGAGCCGAGGCAGGAAGTCCAGCCTGAATCCGACATCATGGGCTATCTTGTCCCAGACACGGCACGTCTGAGGCTGCCAGCCCTGGGGGACCTCCATCTTCCCGAGGAGAGGCCAAGCTTGGGAGTGTCTGTGAAGGCAGTCTTTACCGCCTCTGTCCCAAGCATGCTCCAGAATGTCACCGTGTTGTGGCTGCCTGCCGAGGCCTGGCCAGTGCTGGGAGCCGTTCAGAGGGCTGTCCCCCTGGTTGATCACTGCGCCAAGATGCTGCTGGGCCTACGGCCTGAAGACCTCTGGTCTGGGATCAGCTTCAGCCTCATGTCCTGGGGGAGTATAATCTGGGGGCTTCTCTTCAAAGGACAACACCGAAATGTGAAAAATCTGTTTCTAACGTTGTTGTCCCGAAAAGGGAAGAATTCACCTGAGGCCCAGGCCTCACCACAGGCTGCTTAGGAGGAGGGGGGCTGCCAGCTGGCTCCAGAGGAGACCCCAGCCCTGAGCACACAGGGGTCCCTGGCCGAGCTCTGCCTGTTTCAGGACCAGTACTTCCCCTTGAAGCGGGAGGTGGAGGCACTGTGGGAAGAAGACAGGCGGTTGGTTCAGCAGAAGGCCCAGGTCCAAATGCTGGAGACCTTTTATGGCCAAGTGCAGGGATTCCTGGAAGCTTTTCCACCTGAGAAATGTTTTATTTCCTTGAAGGGGTGACGTTCCTTGCACATGCTGCCCCCTGCAGGGCAGAGGAGGGAAACTGGGGCAGAAGTGGGTCACCTAGGGTCGGGGGTGTGGGAGCTCCTGCTTGAAGTGTGCTGCAAATAAATGTGTTGGAATGCAAAAGGATGTCCCTGGTTAGTTGGGTTGCCCATGATGGGGTTTCCCCTACGCAGCACAGTCTCCACTTCTCCTGACGGCAGGTCTCACCCAGGCAAGTGTCTAAGTGACCTTCAGAGCAGGGCCATGAGGTGGCTGCCACTCTGACAGGAAGGGAAGAGAAGCAGTATCCACACACAGGAGTTCCTGCAGAGACCACTTCTGGCCTGTCTGCATACAGGTGTTCCTGCCTGGACCGCTTGACTGTCCATCTTGCATAGGCCACTTCTACACTGTCTGCATAGAGGCTTTCCTGCATAGACCCTTTCTGGTCACACAGGGGTCCCTCCAGAGACCACTTCTGGCCCACCAAACACAGATGATCCTGACAGACCACTTTTGGCTTTTCTACACACAGGCATTCTGCATAGACTACCAACAGCCAGTTTGTGGCAAAACTTGGATTTGGACCTTGATGTCATGGTTCCAAACTCTGGCCATGACAGCAGGTCTTGGCTGCAGGGTCCCGTGTGACACGGGCCTTTGATGAGCAGATGTGTGGGGCAGCCAGGGTGGTGAGGGGCCTGAGGTGTGGCCCATGCCTTGTGTCTGGGTGAGAAAGTGTGAGATGAGGCAGCAGATGAGAACCAAGCAGACCCCGGTGGCGCACGTGATTGGACCTCGCAAACCATGCAGGACTAGGGAGGGGGTCCCTCTGGTGGCTCTCGGTGCAGGCTGGATGGATTGAGCCAAGCAGAGCAGGAGACAGGTGGGAAGAGGTGCCTCTAGGAGCCTGGAGGATGTCGTGGACATGGAGGGAGGTGGCTGTTTCAAGAGGCAGTGCTGAGAAACAGCAGTGAGTTGGATGCCATGGGGCAGGGTGGGAAGAGGATGCCAGTTCCAGGCCAGCCCTCCCAGGCAGTGACTGTGCTCAGCTACAGAGTCTGGGGTGGAGGTGCAGGGGAGGTGCAGACCCTGGTGAGTTGAGCCTGGGCTGCCTACGGCTCAGGCCTTGTGGGGATGGACAGCCTGGCGCTGTGGCCAGGGCACTCCTCTCTGCAGCAAGGTGGTCCCTGTGGACTCTGCAGGAGGGAGGTCTTGGCGTTGTGGCAGTTGGGAAGGCTGGTGTCTAGGAGCCAATGAGGAACCTACTGGAGTCCAGGCAGCTCAGACCTGAGGGGAATTTGAGACTGTTTTTGTTCTTTTGGGTACCCAGAAGTTGGTTTGCTGGATCATATGGTAATTCCATTTTTAATTTTTTGAGTAACCTTCCTTCTGTTTTCCACATCAGCTGTACCATTGCATATTGCCACCAACAGTGCATAAGGGTTCCAGGTCCTCCACCTTGATCAAACTTGTTATAGTCTATTTTTTTTTATAGTAGCCATCCTAATGGATGTGAGGCAGTATTTCATAGTAGTTGTGATTGGCATTTCCCTTATTATTTACGGTGAGCATCTTTTCATGGGCTTATTGGCCATTTGTATAACTTCTTAGGAGAAATGTCTATTCAAGTCCTTTGCCCATTTTTGAATTGGGTTTTTTTTGTTGTTGAAAGTTTTAGTTCTCTATATATTCTGGATATATGATTTGCAAATTTTTTCTTTCATTCTGTGACTTGCTTTTTTACTCTCTTGACAGTGTCTGTTGACACACAAAATTTTTAAATTCTCATGTCGTCCAACTTTTCTGCTTTTGTTGCCTGTGCCTTTGGTGTCATATTCAAGAAGTCATTGCCGAATCTGTCACGAAGCTTTTGTCCTATGTTTTCTTCTAAGAGTTTTATAGTCTTAGGTCTAACACTTAGGACTTTGACCCATTTTGAGTTAATTTTTAGCTAATATTTTAGAGTTACTTTTTGGTTAATATGATGTGAGGTAAATGCCTAACATCATTCTTTTGCATGTGGATATCCAGTTTTCCCGGCACCTTTTGTTGAAAAGACTGCCCTTCCGGTATAGTGGTCTAAGCATCCTTGCCAAAAATAATTTAACCATATATGCAATGGTTTACTTCTCGGCTCTCTATTCTATTACATCAGTCTATATGTCTATCTTTATTTCTCTACCACACTATTTTGATTACTATAGTCTTGTAGTAAGTTTTCAAATCAGGAAATGTGACTCCTCCAGCTTTGTTCTTTTTCAAGATTGTTCTGGCCATTCAGGGTCTCTTGAGATTGCAAGCGAATTTTAGGTTGGCTTTTTCTATTTCTTCCAAAAACATCTTTGGCAGGCTGATAAGGATTGCAGTGAATCTGTAGATCACTTTGAGTAGTACTGCATCTTAATAATATTAAGTCTTCTAATCCATGAACATGGAATGTGCTTCCATTTATTTATGTCTTTAATTTCAGCAATGTTTTATAATTTTCATTGTATAGGTCTTTCAACTTCTTAGGTAATTCCCAAGTATCTTACTGTCATATGTATGCTATTGTAAATGGAATTATTTAATTTCAGATTTTTCTTAATTTATTAACTTTCAGATTGTTAGTGTACAGAAATGCAACTGATTATTGTATGTTGACTCTGTCTCCTGCTACTTTGCTAAATTCATTTATTAGTTCTAACAGTTTTTCTTGTGGACTCTCTCAGGTTTTCTACCTATAAGATCATATCATGTATACATAGGAATAATTTTACTTCTTCCTTCCTTATTTGTATGACTTATTTCTTTTTGCTCGGCTAAAACTTCCAGTACTATGTTTAAAAAGAAGTGGTGAAAGTAGGCATCCTTGCCTTATTCCTGGTCTTAGAGGGAAAGATTCTCCATTGAGATGATATTCACTGTTGGTTTTCATATATGGCTTTTGTTATGTTGAGGTAGTTTCCTTCTTTTCCTAGTTTGTTGAGTGCTTTTATCATGAAAGGGTGTTGAATTTTGTCAAATGCTTTTACTGTATCAATTAAGTTGTTCTTTTCCTTCAATCTTTAATGTGGTGTATTACATTAATCAATTTTCATCTGTTGAACTATCTTTGTATTCCTTGAAAAAATCCCACTTGGTCATTGTGTATAATCCTTTTATTATGCTGTTGAATTCTGTTTGCTAGTATTTTGTTAAAGATTTTTGCATCAATGTTCATAAGGGGTATTGGTCTTAGTTTTCTTTTCTTGTAGGGTCTTTGCTTGGCTTTGGCATCATCATAATGCTGGCCTCATAGAATGAGTTAGGAAGTGCTCCATCCTCTTCAGTTTTTGGGAAGTTTGAAAACAATTGGTATTAGCTATTTAAATGTTTGATAGATTTCATCCATGAAGCCATTTAGTCCAGGGCTTTTCTTGTCAACAGCATTTTGATTACTGATTCAGTCTTCTTACTAGTCATGGCTCCATTTAGATTTTATATTTTTTTGTGACTTAGTCTTGGTAGGTTTCATTTTATAGGAATTAATCCATTTCAGCTGAGATGTCTAATTTGTTGACATACAATTGTTCATAGCATTCTCTTATAATCCTCTTTATTTCTGTATAATTGGTAGTAATGTCCCCACTTTTGTTTCTGATTTTAGTAATTTGAGTCTTCTCTTTTTTTTTTAGTCAGTCTATCTAAAGTTTGTCAATTTCATTGATTTCTTCAAAGAACCACTTTTGGTTTCATTAATTTTTCTCTATTTCAGTTATTTCTGCTGTACTCTATTTCCCTCCTTCTTCTCACAGTGGATTTAATTTGTTCTTTTTCTAGTTCCTCAAGTTACTTGGGTTATTGATTTTAAATGTCCTGTTTTTTAAAATGTGTTTATAGCTATAAATTTCCCCATTAGCATTGATTTTACAGCATCTCATAAGTTTTGATATGCTGTTTTTTTATTTACATTTATCTCTTTTCTAATTTTCCTTGTGATATCTTTGAGCCATTGACTATTTAAGAGTGTATTAATTTCCACATATTCATGAATTTTCGTTTTACTTCTGCTATTGATTTCTAACTTTATCTTGTGGTCAGAGAATATATTTGGTATAATATCTTTTTTTAATTCATTGAGGCTTAATCTGTGGCTTAATGTATGGCCTATTCTGGAAAATGTCCCACGTACACTGGAGAAGAATGTGTATGGTGTGGTTGCAGGGTAGAATATTCTGTAAATGTGTGTTAGATCTAGTTGGTTTAATGTGCTGTTTAAATCTATTTTCTTACTTATCTTGTTTGGTGGTTCTGTCCATTATTGTGAGTTAAGTTTTGAAGTCTACAACTATTATTGTAGAATGGTGTATTCTCCCTTCAATGCTGTCAATTTTTCTTTCATATATTTTTATGGTATGTAATTAGGTGAGTGTTTACAATTGTTTGGATTTGTTTATTTTTTGTAGAACACCTAGCAGAGTGTTCTCTTCACTTAATTATCAATCTATTAAAGAATTAAAAGTTTTTGATAGCAAGAATGATATAAAGGTCTAAGAAGAGAAGTTCAGTTATTTTCCAAAAGGTGATGAAATATAAAATCTGGAAATACTTTTTAAAGAAGATTTCAAATAATCTATAGAACCTGCAAACCTTCCCAGAAAGATGTAAACACTAAAAGGTTGCAGGTGATTTCACTTTGTATTTTTGGCATCACCATGACGTTTCATTAAAACAAACATTGTTGTGAAGTTAGTTGAAATTCCTGCTGTAATCACTTGTTACCATTTTTCCTCCCAAGCAATCAAGTTGGAGAAATGTTTCTATTTCTTAAAGAGGTACCTGCAAACTATATTTATTCAGCTATCCTAATGGGATTTTCTCTTAGTAAGTCTGCCACTCAGGTATCTGCTATGTATATGGATTCAAAAGTGGATGATCACTTAATGGGAGGGACTGAGAAAAGCAAGTTGGAACCAGTGACTCAGTTATTTCAGAACACCAAGAAAATAAGATTAGAAGACACAAACCAGGAAAACACTACAAAAAGTAAAGAGACTGGCACAGGATCTCTTTCAGAGAAAGCCCTGGGTTCAGTGGTCTATGTTAAAGAAAGTGATGGGCTAGAAATGACAGACATGGAATGAAGTTATTTGTACATATTACCAAAGAAGCCAGAATTGCTTTTGACCAGAAGAGTGTGATGAGAAATTAACCTTATTAGGAAACCTAACAAAATGAGGGAAGATGATTGTTTATTTTTCACTATTTATGAATCACCTTAGACTGCATTTTTTGATGGTACATACTCAAAAAAATTGCATTAGGGAGAAAAAGCTTTCCAAACTTCAAAGCAGATTTCCCTGGTATTACATTCTCCTGGTATTACATTCTATTCTTACCAAAAATCAGAGTTTAGAGTAACAGGTTTTAAATGGCACCAAAACATTTAAGTATAATTTATCTCTAACAAGTAATCATGAAAGAGTGCCCAAACAATTTGACATCAGTATTTCACTTTCTGGTGTACCAATTTTGTATATTAGATTTCCAGTTTGGGATTTGGGTTTAGGGTACTTTATCTTCCTAAATTTTTGCATTTTTGTTCTGTAAAAGATCACTGCAGATGAACTCTGCAAAGGACAGGTAATTTGCATACTTTGGGAAGCATCTCACATTGTAACATGTCATCCTTCTAGAACTGTTTTTATCCCAATGTGAAATTCATTCAGAGTTACAAAATAGTTAATTCTAAGTGTAATCATCTATCTTGCATATGCTACCATTTATGCCACCAATATTTAATATAGGAACAGCCTAGTGTCAGTTTGCCATTCTTACTGAAACGTCTAATAGTCTGAAATAGCAGTATTGTCCCAAGTAATGTTAGATGAAATTAAAACCAACCTATAACAATATTATGTATGTTTTGAACATCTTCCTGTACTTTAACATTTAATGACTATCTCTTATGCCCAACTGAGTAATCTTCTTAGTAGTCATAAAAACAAAGAGGAAAGGGAATCTTCTTTTAGGGGAAGCTATATTTTATAAATTAGAAAAATAATTAAAAAACATAATTCATTTGTAGGGAATATTGTGCCTAGAATTTTAAAAAAATTGTTAAGCAGGACACAACTCAAGAAAATGGTGCTTTGTGTCATTTACAGAATGTAATTCTTTGCGAGGTGCTAGGGATATGCTACTGAATAAAATAGCCACTGCCTTCATAGTGCTTACTGTCTGTCCACCAGGAAAGACAGAACATCAGACAGTAATTACATAAGATATAAATTGTGATGTGCCATCAAGAAAAAGTGAAATGTTCAGAGAGAGAGGAGACATAGTACATAAAATTGATTTTTAATTTGGGGAACTAGGAAGTCTTTTCTGAGGACATGACATTACAGCTTTTGCAGTAACATGGTGATCCAGTGAGACGATGGTAATGATCAAGGTATTGAAAAGCATATGAAGTCCAGGTGAAGTTTGGCAGGACACAGTGATGGTTTAAAAGTGAGAAATGAGGAAAAAGAAAGGGTTTCTAACAGAAAGGCTAGATGCATGGAGCTTCCCTGGGGGAAAGAGTGAGCCCAGGAGCAAGGTTTGGGGACATACCAGGTTTCCAATGCAAGTAGACAGTTGTATGTATGGAACTAAAAATAAAAATTTTAGAGTTGTTTACAAAAATGGTATTTTAAGTCTTGAGGACAAATGAGATTACTTGAGGAGAATATAGTATGAGATAAAGTCCTGAGGGACTCCAACATTTAGGAGTTGGTCAGCATAGGAGGGCAAAGGGGACTGAGGAGTTGGCAGTGAGACTGCTGGCAACCAAGACGGGGTAATGTCAGGATTGCCCACGGTAGTCTTTGAGGTGGAGGCAGTCAACTGAAAGGTTAGATGAGGACTGAAAGGTCCACTGGATCTAGCAACATGAATGTCACCCAGTGGCCTTAGCAAAACCACTTTTTTTTTAAGGGACTTGGCTTAGATAATTGTGGCCTTGTTTTTTTTTTTTATAGCCTCCAGAAATGTCCAACAGAACTTTTGATAGTTCTGTTGGATGCAGGATTTGGGAATGATACTTCATTGTGTGTGATGCCCCATGCATTGCAGGATGTCAAATATAGTAGTACAACCCAGTCACTGAAACAAGAAAAAATGCAAACATTAATTACACTCATTGAAAACCATTGCTGCTAAGACATCAGAAAATTGGAACCCCCAAATCCAAGCCAAGCCACAGTTTTAGCAGAACACCTGGGAAAGGAAACCCATAAAGACTTCCTGGAAGGGGTAACAAGTTTAATCAAGACAACAGCCTCACTTAAATGTTTATTTGAATTTTGGGGGAGTATTCTACAAGTGAAATCCTAAAGTGAGCACTTTTCAGAGTTCTACTGTTTCTGATAAGAAAGTAAATTTCCTAAATAAAAATTAACATAGTTCAAAAATAAGAATGCTGGGATACTTTAAATTCAACATATCCGTAAAATAATGGTATCTAAACCTATAATTCATACAATAATATTGCATCTAGTGGTGTTGACATTGATGCTAATGATAATAGCTCTCATTTATTGAGTTGGTATGTGTCTGTCTTAGTTGAGATTCCTTAGAAGCTGCCTGAGGCTGGGATTCAGGTGCACAGGAATTTGAAAGTGTGCTCTTTAGGGAAAACCTGTAAGGAGGTGAAAGGAAGCAAGATAGGAAAGCAATAGTCAACTAAGGATGAGAGCTCAGATAAATTCTTGGCCTTATCCGCAGGGTGCTCTGGAAGGATCACACTGCAGAGTTCCCCACTGTCCCACTTTGAGGCATGAGGTGGGACTACTGTAACCCTATATACCAGTTAGGCATTAGTTGTTACCACCAAGCCAATGTGAGAGGTCTTTGGGGGACAGGGAGGTAGCATGAATTGCTCAGTGTCTCTGGGCACAGCAACTCCTACACTCATAGCAGCTGGAGAATGGATGCATGAATTAAGGATAAAGGGAATCTGGGTAGGGTACTAACAGTCTTTGTTACAATGCCAGACACCTACCATATTATTTTCCTTTTATTTTGAAACAATCTCATATTTACAGAAAACTTGCAAATATAGTACAAAGGACTTTTCCTCTCCCCCCAAACCATTTAATAAGTAACTGATCTAATTCTCCAACCATTTGATAAATAAGTAACTGACCTAATTCTAATTTTAGAAATGATTTAAAGAATTTTCTTTCTTAAGTGAGATATAATTAACAAGCTTTGTTGTACAACATAACTATTTTATGTATGTATGTATTGCAAAATGATTACCACAGTAAGTTTAGTTAACGTCCATTACCATACAGATTCTTCCTGTGTTGAGAACTTTTAATATCTACTCTTCTAGCAACTTTCAAATATACAGTAAGGTATTGTTAATTGTAGTCACTGTACTGTGCATTACATCCCCATAATTACTTATTTATAACTGTAAGTTTGTGCCTTTTGACCATCTTCACCCATTTTGCCTACTCCCACAAAAAGCACTTTTGATGGAATAATGCAGACACAAGCCATATTGGAGTAGGCCGAAAACTGAATGGGAAGTGAGGAAGTGTAGCAACTCCTTGAAGAACTCCAATCTGAAAACAGAAATGGATAGGATGAAAGGTGGGAAGAGGAGTGAAATCATAGGATTATTAACATAAGACAGAGTTCATGTTTTGAGTGTCAGTGGATGAAGGTTCCAGTGGAGAAGCTGAAGTAGGAGAGGGGATAAGAATAACCACAAGTCTCAGAGCAGGGGGGAAGGAATGGGATGCTTGAAAATCAACTCAGTAGGAAGTTGGGGAGGGGATTAAAAAACTGTCATTTCAGAGAAATGGAACTTAGAAAGATGTTATATAAGCAGAGGGCAACAGTAGTATATGACTCTTTTTAATGATAACTAGGAAAAACCCTGCTGGGACTAACTGCACAGAATCCACTGCATAAGACAAGACTAATTCAGAGAGACTTCAATCAAAAGGTAGAAATAAATGAGGAGTCACTGGGTCTTTACTGTAGACTCATACAGAGCCCTGGTCATTTATGGTATCAGCACCACCAAATTGTGAACACTGGATGCATCTCACTGCAAAATGCAAGTCTTGGTAGTTTCTACCTGCAGGAGAGATTCTTATCTGTGGAAGACTGCAAAAGAACAAAAGTTCTTTGGGCTCTTCTCATCAAGAGGTTGGGTCCACTACCCCTTAACTCTGGGCTGTCTTTGTGCTGCTTTGGCCAATAGAATATGACTGACTGCTACTTCTCAGGCTGGGCCTAAAGGGGCCTCGGCAGTCAGCCAGCACCAGCTGCCAGGAGGGTGGATTCCACCATCCTGGACCTCCCAGCTCAGCCAGCCCTTGCTGAATGAAGCCACGGGAGTAAGCCCTCTGAAGTTAGCAGAGGAATCACCCAACTTGCCTATATAAATGTTAAAAATAATAAATCGTTTTAGGCTACTAATGATTTGAGGCAGTTTGTTACGCAGCAATAGTTAACCGAAACTTTGTCTTGCTGGGGTAATTCCCATCTGGCTGAGCTACAAGGATTTTCCTACTATCAGCACTAAAGGGCACCCAGGTGCTAACGTTCATTACCCTCAGTGCGTTTGTTTTCGGACCCATACTCCTTCCTACCTGCTATCATCTCTGCATTGAGAATAACAGCGTTTATTCCTTTAAATGCAATTTGTTTCTTAAAACTGATTTTTGTTTCCTCACCTTCCAAGTGGAACTATGTGCCCTTTGGCTTACGAGATGTGTCAAGAGTCTGTGCAATGCCCGCAAGTGCCATAGAGACTATCTTTTGGAAGTCTGGCCCGGTGTGCGCTTCAGCTCTGGGAGTGCGGCGGACTCCGCCTAGGCTCGCGGCACGCAGCGCCCCTCCTCCTTGACAACGCCGCTAACGGCCTCCTTCCCGGTGGCCGTTAGGCACGCGCTCTCCCGCGTGTAGCTTCCCTTACAGGGCTTTCTTTATTAGGTACTATTATTAGAACGTGGGCGGTGTCCCAGTCCTGGTCTGGTTTGGCGCTGGCTGGGCCGCTCGAAAAGACCCTCAGGAACCCGGGGGGCTGCCAGCACCCGCAGAGAGCGAGGCCCGGCGGCCCCTCCCCTGCCCGGCGCGGCCCCGCCCCGCTCTGCCCGGCGCAGCCCCGCCCGGCGCTCCCGGCGCAGGCCCGCCCCCTTCTCCCGGCGCGTCCTCCCCACCCCCGCCGCTGCCGCAACCTCCCAGGCCCGGCGTCGCACACGTCCTTCTCCCGCACGAGTCCGCGCGCGTCCAGAAGCAGCAGGTGGGTAATGCCGGAAGCAGAGCTCGGGTTTCGCGGGCTGGAGCAGCAGTGGCTATAGGCGCCGCGCGGTGCGCCCCGTTCCTCAGGTGCGGTCTGCGCCCCCGTCGCGGACGACGGGCGGGGACCCGGGGTCCCCTGGCGTGCGCGCCGCCGCGACTGGTACTGAAGGCGTTGCAGTTCGCACTCAGCGCTCGGGCGTTCGGCGGTGAGGAGGGAACCTACCTCCACAGTACGGAACGGTTTGTCCCCGACACGGGAGGGTAAAGCGCTGACACGCGTTGGATGCCGGCTGCGTGCGCGCTCACAGAGAGCTAAAGGCGCGTGAGACGTGCATGGGGCCTTTCTGAGCCTCTGGGTCCCTTTCGTGCTGTCAGAGGGGGATAAAATCACGTGGGAAGGTTTTGTTTGAAGGAGCTGGGCTTGCCGAGGATAGATGGGACTATTACGCTTTGCGTTATGTTAGGTGATGAAGAAGTATGTTTGGCATTACAAACTGTAGGTCTCAAAGTGTACCCCTAGACCATGGAAGTAAGATTGTCCAATAATGAAAAACTATAAGGTACTAATTTGAAGTATGAGAGTAGAGATATACAACGTTAAAGAAACAAAATTTTACCAGGCCTTCAAGACTTGACTATATCCTGACAACTAAAGAAAGACTTTTTTCAGGTATCCTTATAATATTCTACTCAGTGTGTGAATCTTTCTCATCCTTGGGGGCTCAATTAAAATTACATCCTCACAGGGGCTTGCTTGTTTATGTGTTCAGGTGCCTAGTACAGTTTCTGGCACATAGCAAAGACTCAGCCTAACTCCCTCAGCCCTCTCAATGTTTGCTCAAACGTCACTTTTTTAATGAAGGCTAGCCTGGCAACCCTATTTAAATTTGCAGCTTGGTTTTCTCACATACACAATTTCAATCCTCCCTTTCCCAGCTCTACTTTTTCTTTTTCCTATGATCCTTGTTACCGTTACTTATTTGGTTCACTGATGAATCCCAAGTGCCAAGAATAATGCCTCTCAAGCAGTAGATGTAGGATTTGTTGATTTAATACCTTTGCTGTGTTTCATTCACACTATATATAAAATGCCTAGATGGATACATTTTGAACAGTGTTAATATGTAAATTGGGTCAGTTCTGGAATCCTAACAAGATTGTGTTTTTTACCAATTCAGTATCTTGCACTGTTGTTAATTTATCAAAGTAAATGCCACTTTGTTAAGTCTTGGTTAGGAATCTTTGTACACTTTCCTGTTAAGCTCCTGGAGGGAATACATGTCACATGACAGGAACAGTATGAGAAGCATAGAAATGGGAAGGTAGAAACACTGTAACAGTTAACATTATAGAGCATTTCATACTTGCCACGCACCAGTGCTTTATGCTCCTTAACCCATTTAATCCTATTGACCATTCTGTGAGATGGGAACATTTTATAAATGAGGCAATTGAAGCAGCTAGAGGTTAAACTACTTGCCCAAGGTTATTAAGTTAGTAAGTGGTAGAGCCAGGATTAAAACTTAAGCTCTGTAAGTGACTATAATTAATAATATTGTATTGTATATTTGAAAGTTGCTGAGAAAGTAGATCTTGAAAGTTCTCATCACAAGGGGAAAAAGATTGTAACTATGTGAGGTAATGGTTGTTAGCCAAGCTTATTGTGATAATCATTTTGCAATATGTATATCAACTCCTTATGATGTACATCTTAAACTAATACAATATTATATGTCAATTATATCTCAATAAAACTGGTGGGGGGTGGGGGGAACAACATTAAGCTTTTAACCACTTTGTTGTCCTGCATATGCAGGCAAGAGTCAAAGCCTTAACCTTAGGGAGGAATGTGTCACAAGGTCTTTGAAAATCTCCAGATCCACAGACACCATTCAGCATATTAGCATCCACTGCACCCACTCCTTACTGAGTCTCCCCTTGGATCACAATGTAAGAGGATCCTGTCTGCTGTCCAGGCTGCCTCCCTCCCTGTCTGAGCTCTGGATCCCAACACCATCACTAGGTCATGGATCTCCTTCACCAGTGTTGCCTGCTCTTTCCTGACTCCTACCAGGATCTAAGCACGCTCAGTTCGCTTCCATTTTAAGTGCTCTCTTAACTCCACATCTCCTTCTAATTACTGCCCTTAGCTTTTCCACTTTGCAGCTGGAATATACTCACTGTCTCCACTCAGCACATTTCATTCTTGCCAGCATCACTAATACTAATAATCTTGATCCTGTTAATTCTAATAAATCCCTTTCATCCTTATGTTATTTATCTTCAACATTTGGCATTAACCATCTTGTCTCCTTGAAGCTTCTGTAATACCATATTTAAAATTTTCTTCCTTCTGTGCTAAGCTTTTGGGAGATCTCCTACCTTCCTCTGCATATCCCATAAATGTTGCTTTTCAGGGTTCTAAGGCTCTTACGTCTCCTTACTGAATCCCTTCTGGATAATCTAGTGCCCTTGCATGGCCACCATTAATCTGTTTAGCTCTGTGCCATTAGCTGCTGGATAACCATAGACTCTGTTAAAGTTCAACATGGTCAAAATGAACCCATATCTTGACCACATGCCTTGTCTTCCTGTGAAATCTGTCCTAGGAAATGTCACCTCTTTCTCTCCATTTTTCCAGGTCAGAAATCAGGGCATACTATTAATAAAAGAGCTAACATTGTGTGCTTTCTGTGTGCCAGGAACTCTTAAAAGCACTTTACATGTACTAGCTTATTTAATCCTGATACAAGTTCTGTGACTACCCAGATACTACAGAAAAGGTATCTCAGACACAGAAATGTCAACTCAGCTTCTAGGAGGAGCTGGGATTTGAATGCTGGCACTCTGGCTTGAGCTTATAATCAATATGCCATAAAGGATATGACCGTTGACTTCTCTCTCTCACCCTCATTCAACCAATTACCAGGTACTGTAGATTCTCAGCGCTTTTATCTCTAGGTGATGTCTCTAATATATAAATCTGATCTTCCCCTTTCCTTAAAACTCTTCAGCACTTCCTCCATGTTCTTCAGGACAAAGTTCAAGCATTCAACACAGATTTTAAATCTCTTCATAATCTGACCTCTTCTTCTTCTGCCTCCTTATTGTAACTCCCCAGTCTTACACTCTTAAGTACCAGTCACCTTGTACATTTTTGTACCAAAGGAATTTGATCTGGCTGCAGAGGCTTTCTAGGACAGTGTAGCCATAGATTTCAGGGGAGCTGAAAGACTGGATAGAGGTTAATTCTGCCCCTGAGGAGGGATTCCCCCAAATATGCCACACTATTAGGTGACTCTTTGTCTTTGTATATGCCTGGAATATGCTACTATACAACATCAATTTTGAGACTCAGTTCAAGTATCCTTCCTCTCCTGGGCTTTCTTTTAAGTCTTTCCTGACTTTTCTAGATAAATTGGTTCAACTTTTCTGTAGCACAGTTTATCAAAATGTATCAAGCGTGATGAAAATATGAAGACTCTTTAACCTAGGAATTTTGTTTCTAGAACATTATTCAACTATAAAAGAATCTAGTCTCATGATAGATTTTAATAATCCATTCTACCACAATTCTTTAACCTGAAGGAAAATTATGGCTATCTTTCAGAAATAATTTCTTTACAACCATAACTAGTCAGACTACTTCATCATTATGCTTAGTATTTTCAGGCTTCTGCCACCTAATTCTTCCTCAGCACTGCTGACAAAAATGGTATGTAAAGTGTGCAGATGTAAAATTGTTCATGGCCTTTCTGTATAACCCTGCTACTCTGACAGCCTCTACCCCTGACCTCAGGAGGTTCATCCTAATTTAATATCTTACTACCATTATATTGCCAGTAAATCATATATCTCAAAGTCAGATAAGAATTATTTCAAAAGTATTGTAAGGACCTAATTACTAAAGTTTTCTACTGAGATATTTATGAATATGTTGTTGATAACACAGAAAAACTGGAAACAACCTAAAATTGCAAGCTAAGAGACTGAGTAAAATGTGGTATATCTGATGATGGCCTCTTACACAACATTAAAGATGATAAAAAAAATAGATTTAACATTGAATAAAATAACAGACAGTTCCATTTTGGTTGGGGGATGTTTACACATGCACAGAAAAAATGAGCATACACCAAAATGTTAACTGATTTCCTCCAGGTTGTGGTATTATGGATCCTTTTATTTTGCTCTTTTTGCTTATCTGTATTTGCTCATTTTTCTCAGTGAGGTTGTACTACCTGTGAATTTTAAATCACTGTTTTGGCTTTGAGCTATATTACATAATGTACTTGCAGATTTATTGTTTGAAAAATCTTCGCCCTTTTTCCGTTTCAACTGAAATTATTTAAGGTTTGTCTTAGTTTGTTTTCTCTGAGTACTCTTACTGTAGAATTGCTAAAGACTAATTATAAAGCCAAAAGGCCAGAAAAGCAACTGGACTGGATACTAAAGAATTAGATAGCTAAACATTTATAGCTAGAAAACAGTTTTCCCTTTCTTAATCAATTAACTTGTTTGTCTTCCACTTTTAAAAGCATGCTGATCCCAGTTTCAATGAAGAATTGCTTCCAGTTACTTTGTAACCTCAAAGTCCCAGCATCTGGTTTTAAAAACACAGTAAAAAGTGGGCTCATTTTACAGTCCGTTTCCAATGATGTTTACCATAATCTGGCTGTAGAAGACTGGATCCATGACCATATGAATCTAGAAGGCAAGCCAGTTCTTTTCATTTGGAGAAATTCTCCTTCTGTTGTCATTGGTAGGCATCAGAATCCTTGGCAGGAATGTAATCTGACTCTGATGAGAGAAGAAGGTATAAAACTGGCTCGAAGAAGAAGTGGAGGAGGAACAGTCTACCATGATATGGGAAATATCAATTTGACTTTTTTTACAACCAAAAAAAAGTATGACAGGATGGAAAATCTAAAATTAGTTGTGAGAGCTCTGCGTACTGTCCAACCCCGGCTGGATGTGCAGGCTACCAAAAGATTTGACCTCGTACTTGATGGACAGTTTAAGATCTCAGGAACAGCTTCTAAGATTGGCCGGACTACTGCTTATCACCATTGCACTTTATTGTGTAGTACTGATGGGACATTCTTGTCATCTTTGCTGAAGAGCCCTTACCAAGGGATCAGGAGCAATGCCACTGCCAGCATACCTTCCTTAGTAAAAAATCTCCTGGAAAAAGATCCCAGTCTGACCTGTGAAGTACTGATGAATGCTATTGCTGCAGAGTATGCTGCTCATCATCAAATTGATAATCACATTAACCTAGTAAACCCAACAGATGAGACACTGTTTCCTGGAATAAATAGCAAAGCCAAAGAGCTGCAAACCTGGGAGTGGATATATGGCAAAACTCCAAAGTTTAGTATAAATACTTCCTTTAATGTGTTATATGAACAGTCACACTTGGAAATTAAAGTATTTGTAGACATAAAGAATGGAAGAATTGAAATCTGTAATATTGAAGCACCTGATCATTGGTTGCCACTGGAAATATGTGACAAATTAAATTCAAGTTTTATTGGCAGTAAGTTTTGCCCAGTTGAAACTACTATGCTAACAAGTATATTACATAGAACGTGTCCAGAAGACAATGAACTACACAGTAAATGGGATATTCTTTGTGAAAAAATTAAGGGAATAATGTGATTGCAAGTAAATTTCTTAATATTGACAGTTTCAATGAGAAAAATAAAAATTTTAATGTGCATTGTATGTCTCTTAAAATAAAGAGGCTTAGTCTCTTTCAGTAACTTCCTCCCTATTAGAAATTGTCTATCACCTATCCTTGTCCATATTTCCTACTGACCTTCAGGAAACTCTATCTTTCTTCATTGATTTTAATACCTGGCCTGCATTTGTATCTCAGCTCCCTCCTCTGTTACTATCTTGGGGATGTATACCACATTGGACATTCTGGTTTCAGAGTGAGTTCTTTTTCTAAGTTCTAGGGAATATAACCCAGGTTTCTTGCCTCCTGATACCTTAAAATCTAAAAATCTCACATATTTTTTTATACTTCCATCCTCTTTTACTAAATCAAGACAATTGTACTTTTCTAAAACCTTCTCTTTCCTGCCTAGGGGGAATGCTTCATCTCCCTACCCTAGCCTGAATTGCTTCAAGTTTACTGTCCTTTCATGCCGGCATTTTTATTTGCTTCTCTCTCTCTTAACATTATCATAGCCATCTTTTTTTTTTCCCCCAGCAATTAATTTTTCACTCCCATACCCAGATGGTAGGCAGTGCTGGAAGAAAATCACATAAACATGCAGAGTAACCCAATTTCTTATTTACAATTTTCAACTTACAGTAACTTTCTATTGGTGTCAGATTCAACTCATCTCAGTTGATTCCCTCTTTCTTTAGAGGCCGTATTCCTAAATATTTCTACTCTTCTTAATCTCAGAATTCCACTACTTGTAATCTTGTCACAAACTTGATTCATAGTTGAGAGTAGAGGCCTTCAGCAGTGAGCTCCTTTAGCCCTCAGGTTCTCTACTTCCACATTTCTCATTTCATTCAATTTCAGAAAGAAATACCTCTTTTCCTTAAAGCTAATCCCTTTAATTTACTCTGAATTTTTGTCCTGTTCAGACTGTTGTGGCCTTGTGTTATCAAATATTATCTTCCTTATCTTACATATTTTTTCTGTCTCGACTTTCACTGGATCCTTACCCATAGTGAACAAACATCCTCATGTTTCCCTCCCCGCAAAACTCTCCTGCTCAGTTTTATTCCATTTCTCTCCATTTCTTCATTGCCAGACTTTTTCGAAGAGTCATCATTGCCAACCATTTCCTCTCTCTACGGTTCATTCACATATTTCTTTTATTTCTACTGTATTTACTCTATGTTTATTGAGTACCTACTATTTCTCAGGTATTTGCTAGTTGTTGGACATTCATGGTGAGTGAAAGACAAGCTCACTGACCTCAGGAATGGACGGTTAATGTAGTGGTTTTCAAACTCTAAAAACTAGAGTAAAAACTACGTTTTATCTTGTGTACAGCACACACATGTGTTACCTATACCTAACAAGTTTCACAATACAATGCTTATCCCTCACTATTTACTGATACTTTATATTCAATTTTATTTCACCTTTTAAAAATTGATCTCATGACCCATTAATAGGTCAAGATATAAGTTTAAAATACTCAAGCCTTGTCTTGCCAATGGGTTTCAGCCCCAGGCAAGTTCGCTATGGATTCAATGTGACCAAAGAAATTGACAGCAAAACGTTCTTTGGGGTGAAAGGATTTATTACCCGGCTGTTCTCCCAGTGGTACGTCAAGCACTGGTGTCTCTGCCTGTGCCCAGAGCACTGGGCTGAGCTCTCTGTGTAGTGCAATAATAGCTTGTTGCATAAAGGTGTGGAAGTGGTAGCCTAGCAACAGGCTACTTACATCATCAGGAGGTTTAAGTACAGTGAGGATCCTGGCCGTAGAACCTCAACTTCCCCACAAGCCTATAGTAGGAATAGTGAACAAATCAGTAAATAATTATGAAACAAAAGTATGAAAAAAAGTCCAGTTAGCTGTAATGGACATTAATAGGGGCTACCTAGCTAGCACTCAGGAAGATGACATTGAAATTGAGACTTGAAGGAGAAAAAAGCCATGCAAAGTGGAGTGAGGAGGAGGAGTGTTCCTGGTTTTATCAGTTTGCTACATAACTACTACAAAATTTGGTGGCTTAAAACAACAGTCATTTTATTATTTATTTATTTATTTTTATTTTTTATTTTGGTATCATTGATCTACCATTACATGAGCAGTATTATAGTTACTACACTTCCCCCATCATCAAATCCCCACCACATTTCCCATTACAGTCACTGTCCATCACTGTAGTAAGATGCTATAGAATCACTACTTGTCTTCTCTGTGTTGTACTGGCTTCCCCATGCCCCCTCTTACATTATGTGAGCTAATTGTAATGCCCCTTATTACCCTTATACCTCCCCACCCATCCTCCCCAGTCCCTTTCCCTTTGGTAACTATTAGTCCCTTTACCTTTGGTAACTATTAGTCCATTCTTGGGTTCTGTGAGTCTGCTGCTGTTTTGTTCCTTCAGTTTTTTCTTTGTTCTTATACTCCACAGATGAGTGAAATCATTTGATACTTGTCTTTCTCCACCTGGCTTATTTCACTGAAAATAATACCCTCTAGCTCTATCCATGTTGTTGCAAATTTGTTTTCTTCTTATGGCTGAATAATATTCCATTGTGTATATGTACCACATCATCTTTATCCATTCATCCACTGATGGACATTTAGGTTGCTTCCATGTCTTGGCTATTGTAAAAAGTGTTGTGATAAACATAGGGGTGCATATGTCTTTTTGAAACTGGGCTCCTGCATTCTTAGGGTAAATTCCTAGGAGTGGAATTCCTGGGTCAAATGGTATTTCTATTTTGTGTTTTTTGAGGAACCTCCATACTGCTTTCCACAATGGTTGAACTAATGTACATTCCCATCAGCAGTGTAACAGGGTTCCCCTTTCTCCACAACCTCACCAACATTTGTTGTTGTTTGCCTTTTGGATGTTGGCCATCCTAACTGGTGTGCAGTGATGTTTCATTGTGGTCAAACCTTTATCGAATGTCATTTATGAATATATTCTCTCATACATCATCTATCGATGGTGTCCTTGGCTGTACAGAAGTTTTTCAGCTTGATATAGTCCCACTTGTTCATTTTTGCTTTTGTTTCCCTTGCCCAGGGAGATATGTTCATGAAGAAGTTGCTCATGTTTATGTCCAAGAGATTTCTGCCTATGTTTTTTAATAAGAGGCTTATAGTTTCATGACTTACATTCGGGTCTTTGATCCGTTTTGAATTTACTTTTATGAATGGGGTTCTACAATGATCCAGTTTCATTCTCTTACATGTAGCTGTCCAGTTTTGCCAACACCAACTGTTGAAGAGGCTGTCATTTCCCCATTGTATATCCATGGCTCCTTTATTGAATATTAATTGACCATATATGCTTGGGTTAATATCTGGACTGTCTATTCTGTTCCACTGGTCTGTGGGTCTGTTCTTATGCCAGTACCAAATTGTCTTCATTACTGTGGTTTGAAGTTGGGAAGCGAGATCCCCCCTGCTATATTCTTCCTTCTCAGGATTGCTTTGGTTATTCGGGGTATTTTGTGGTTCCATATGAATTTTAGAATTATTTGTTCCAGTTTGTTGAACAATGCTGTTGGTATTTTGATAGGGATTGCATCGAATCTGTATATTCCTTTGGGCAGGATGGCCATTTTGATGATATTAATTCTTCCTAACCAGGAGCATGGGATGAGTTTCCATTTGTTAATGTCCTCTTTATTTCTTTTAAGAGTGTCTTGTAGTTTCCACAGTATAGGTCTTTCACTTCCTTGGTTAGGTTTATTCCTAGGTATTTTATTCTTTTTGATGCAATTGTGAATGGGATTGTTTTCCTGATTTCTCTTTCTGCTAGTTCACCATTAGTGTATAGGAATGCAACCAATTTCTGTGTATTAATTTTGTGTCCTGCAGCTTCACTGAATTCAGATATTAGTTCTAGTAGTTTTGGAGTGGATTCTTTAGGGTGTTTTTATGTACAATATCATGTCATCTGCAAACAGTGACAATTTGGAGGCCTTTTATTTCTTTGTTTTTTCTGATTGCTGAGGCTAGGACCTTCAGTACTATGTTGAATAAAAGCGGGGAGGGTGGGCATCCTTGTCTTGTTCCCAATCTTAAAGGAAAAGCTTTCAGCTTCTTGCTGTTAAGTATGATGCTGGATGTGGGTTTGTCATACATGGCCTTTATTATGTTGAGGTACTTGACCTCTATACCCATTTTGTTGAGAATTTTTTCTCATGAATGGATGTTGAATTTTGTTGATTGCTTTTTCATCTATGGAGATGATCATGTGGTTTTTGTCCTTCTTTTTGTTGATGTGGTGGATGATGTTTAATGGATTTTTGAATATTGTACCATCCTTGCATCCCTGGGATGAACCCCACTTGATCATGATGTATGACCCTCTTGATGTATTTTTGAATTTGGTTTGCTAATATTTTGTTGAGTATTTTTGCATCTATGTTCATCAGGGATATTGGTCTGTAATTTTCTTTTTTTGTGGGGTGTTTGCCTAGTTTTGGTATTAGGGTGATGCTGGCTTCATAGAATAAGTTTGGAGGTATTACCTCCTCTTCTGTATTTCTTGGAAAACTTTAAGGAGAATGGGTATTATGTCTTCTCTAAATGTCTGAAAAAATTCAGCAGTGAATCCATCTGGACCGGCGGTATTGTTCTTGTGTAGTTTTTTGATTACCAATTCAATTTTGTTGCTGGTAATTGGTCTGTTTAGATTTTCTTTCTTCCTTGATCAGTCTTGGAAGGTTGTATTTTTCTAGGAAGTTGTCCATTTCTTCTAGTTTTTCCATCTTGTTACCATTTTCATGGTATTGTCTAATAATTCTTTGTATTTCTGTGGGGTCCATCATGATTTTTCCTTTCTCATTTCTGATTCTGTTTTTGTGTGTAGATTCTCTTTTTTTCTTAATAAGTCTGGCTAGGGGTTTATCTATTTTGTTTATTTTCTCAATGAACCAGCTCTTGGTTTCATTGATTTTTTTCTATTGTTTTATTCTTCTCAATTTTATTTATTTCTTCTCTGATCTGTCTTATGTCCCTCCTTCTGCTGACTTTGGACCTCATTTGTTCTTCTTTTTCCAGTTTCAATAATTATGACTTTAGACTATTCATTTGGGATTGTTCTTTCTTCTTTAAATAGGCCTGGATTGCTATATACTTTCCTCTTACAACTGCCTTCGCTGCATCCCACAGAAGTTGGGGCATTGTGCTGTTATTGTCATTTGTCTCCATATATTGCCTGATCTGTTTTAATTTGGTCATTGATCCATTATTATTTAGGAGCATGTTGTTAAACCTCCATATGTTTGTGAGCCTTTTATTTTCTGTGTACAATTCACTTCTAGTTTTATACCTTTGTGATCTGAGTAGTTAGTTGGTAGAATTTCATTCTTTTTGGATGTTCTGAGGCTCTTTTTATGGCCTAAGTACATCCAAGTATGTACTGAGTATGTGGTCTATTCTGGAAAATATTCCATGTGCACTTGAGAAGAATGTGTATCCTGCTGCTTTTGGGTGTAGAGTTCTGTAGATGTCTGTTATGTCCATCTGTTTTAGTGTGTTGTTCAGTGCCTCTGTGTCCTAACTTATTTTCTGTCTGGTGGATCTGTCCTTTGGAGTGAGTGGTGTGTTGAAGTCTAAAATGAATGCATTGCATTCTATTTCCTCCTTGAATTTTGTTAATATTTGTTTCACATATGTCGGTGCTCCTGTGTTGGGTGCATATATATTTATAATGGTTATATCCCCTTGTTGGACTGACTCCTTTATCATCATGTAATGTCCTTCTTTATCTCTTGTTACTTTCTTTGTTTTAAAGTCTGTTTTGTCTGATACAAGTACTGAACATCTGCTTTTTTCTCCCTATTGTTTGCATGAAATATCTTTTTCCATCCCTTCATTTTTAGTCTGTGTATGTCTTTGGGTTTGAGGTGAGTCTCTTGCATGCAGCGTATAGACAGTCTTGCTTTTTTATCCACTCTACTACTCTGTGTCTTTTGATTGGTGCATTCAGTCCACTTACATTTAGGGTGATTATTGATAGATATGTACTTATTGCCATTGCAGACTTTGGGTTTATGGTTACCAAAGGTTCAAGGGTAGCTTCTTTATTATCTAACTGTCTAACTTAACTCTCTTATTATGCTATTGTAAACCCAGTCTGATGATTCTTTTTTCTCTCCCTTCTTATTCTTCCTCCTGCATTTATATGTTAGGTGTTTTATTCTGTACTCTTTTTTGTTTCCCTTGACTGCTTTTGTGGATAGTTGATTTTATTTTTTGCCTTTAGTTAGTATTTGGTTGGTCTGCTTTCTTTGCTGTGATTTTATTTTCTCTGGTGACATCTAATTAGCCTTAGGAGTGCTTCCATGTAGAGCAGTCCCTTTAAAATATCCTGTAAAGGTGGTTTGTGGGAGGCAAATTCCCTGAACTTTTGCTTGTCTGGAAATTGTTTAATCCCTCCTTCAAATTTAAATGATAATTGTGCTGGATATAGTATTCTTGGTTCAAGGCCCTTCTGTTTCATTGCATTAAATATATCATGCCCCTCCTGGCCTGTAAGGTTTCTGTTGAGAAGTCTGATGATAGCCTGATTGGTTTTCCATTGTAGGTGATCTTTTTTCTCTCTCTCTGGCTGCCTTTAATACTCTGTCCTTGTCTTTCATCTTTGCCATTTTAATTATTATGTGTCTTGGTATTGTCCTCCTTGGGTCCCTTGTTTTGGGAGATCTGTGGGCTTCCATGGTCTGAGAGACTATTTCATCCCCCAGTTTGGGGAAGTTTTCAGCAATTATTTCTTCAAAGACACTTCCTGTCCCTTTTTCTCTCTCTTCTTCTGGTACTCCCATAAGGTGAATATTGTTGCATTTGGATTGGTCACACAGTTCTCTTAATATTCTTTCATTCCTAGAGGTCCTTGTATCTCTCTCTACCTCAGCTTCTCTGTATTCCTGTCCTCTGATTTCTGTTCCATTAACACTCTCTTCCATCTTGTCCAGTCTGCTCTTAAGAACTTCTGTTGATTGTTTCATTTCTGTTATCTCTCTTCAGACTCCATCCTTTAGCTCTTGCATATTATTCTGCAGCTCCATCAGCATGGTTATGACTATTAATTTGAATCTTTTTCATGAAGATTGGTTATATCTATCTCACGAGGCCCTCTCTCTGGGGTTGTCTGAGTGATTTTTAGCCGGAGCAGATTCTTCTGCCTTTTCATGGTGATAAAAATGGTCACAGGCAGGTGGCGGTTGTGTCAGCTGGGAGAACAAAGTCCCTTCCTTCTTGCTGGTCGCCTTGCTCTTCTCTGCTGCCTGTGTCGGTTACCTGCACACAGGGAGCAGTCTCTGGGATAATCTCCTGAGCTGCTGTGGGCAGGGGGGCCCTTGGGATAGCCTAGGGCACTGCGGGGGTTTGCAGACGCACTGGGTGTGTTCTCCTGTGAGAATGGCACCCCTTCATGCCTTCCAACCTTGCTCTGGCTTCCTCTGCCTGTGCCGGTCTACTATTGTGGGGGGTAGCCTCTCATTTAATTCCCTGAGCTTCCATGGGCAGGGTGGTCCTCGGGTAGCCTAGGGCACTGCGGAGGGTTGCAGACATGCTGGGTGTGTTCTCCTGCAAGAAAAGTGCCGCTTCGTGCCTTCTGGACCTTGCTCCAGGCTTCCTCTGTGCTGGGTAGCTGTGTGCTGGCGGCAGCCTCGGTCTGTCCTGGTTAGCTGCAAACTGGGAGAAGACTGTATTGTTGCTGTGGGTGAGGCTGTTCTCTGGCTGCCCCGCAGCTGTGGCGGGTGAGCCTGTTTGCTTTCAGTGCTGGCTGGGGGAAATGAATGGCAGGCTGCTTATCGCTGTGAGGGGCTTTGGGGCAGTGTTACCCCCCAGGGGGTTAGGGCACCTGAAGTTCCTTAAGATTCCCAGCTGCTGGGCTGAGTGTGCCAGACAATTTTGTCCATCTGTTAAGCCCTTGTCCCTTTAAGAGTTTTAAAAAGTGCTCACTTTTCTTTTGTCCCAGGGGAGCCAGCTATGGGGACCTGCTCGCAGTCGTCTTCTCGGATTTTACTTTTCTGTTTCTCTAATATCCAGTGCACCATGCAATGTGTGTCTGTGCTCCTGGTGCAGATTACTAGGACTGGTTATTTAGTGGTCCTGTGCTTCCACTCCCTCCCCACTCTGATTCTTTTCCTTCCACCGGTGAGCTGGGGTGGGGTGAGTGATTACGTCCTTCCAGGTCACAACTTTGTATCTTACCCTTTTCGTGAGATGCTGAGTTCTTGCAGATGTAGATGTAGCCTGGCTGTTGTACTGTATCTTCTGGTCTCTTTTAGGAATAGTTGTATTTGTTGTATTTTCAAAAACATACATGGTTTTGGGAGGAGATTTCTGCTGCCCTACTCATGTCCCTATCTTGAGCTCCTCTCACCAACAGTCATTTATTTTGTTAACAAATCTACATTTGAGCAGGGCTTTGGTGGGGATAGCCTATGATCCAATGGCATTAGCTAGGAGAATCTAACAGGCTGGAAATACCTGCTTCCAAGATGGCTTATTCACATGGTTGAGAAATTGGTGCTGACAATTGCAACTGGTTATCTCAGAGTGGGAGTGGAGTAAATGGAGAAGATTTTACTTTCCTCATTGCTCTTGGGACAAACATGATAGGTGGTTCAGCTTTTCTCCATTTGAGGTGGGTCTAATGGGCAGGCCCTTTTGTTCTTTAGCAGTGTGGAGAAAATGGAAGTTCCTATGACCAGGATCCTCACCTAACTAAACTTCTTGATGATGTAATTTGCCTACTGCTAAGCTAATGCTTTCACACCTGTAGGCAATGAGCTGTTATTGCTGAGTCACTATATAAAGAGCTCTTCTGGATGGAAGCAGAGACAGGTAGATTAGGGATCTGCAGACTGCTGGATGCGGATGTGACTGTAGTGCCTGACCTCTTGCCATAAGAATAAAACTCGGTATAAACCCTTTTGCCCAAGAACATCCCAATGTCATTCCTCAGTCTCACTGAATCCATAGTGAACTTGCCCTGGGATGAAACCCTCAGGCAAGACGAGCAGCAGTGAGCAGCAGTGTTAAATAGCAAGTACACAATTTTTAAGAGGTTTCTCAGGCATATTTTTAAACATTACCTTTGTTGCAATAGGTGAAACTTATTTTCTAAGAAAGGTATAAGAGTCCTGTTGTCCTTTGATGCAACAAAGCTGTCTCACCCGAGCATTTCAGCCTGGGTTTCTTCACTATGGATTCGGTGAGACTGAGAAATGTCAACGGAGTTTTGGGGGTAAAAGAATTTATACCTGGCACTCTCACAGTGGTAGGTGGAGCACTAGAATCACATCTACATCCAGCATTCTGCAGGTCTATAATCCACCTCTGTCTCTGCCTCTCCCAGACCATTGGGCAGAGCTCTTTATATAGTAACTAGGTGGGTAATAAAATAGCTCATTGCCTAGGGTGTGGAAGCATTAGCCTACCAGTAGGCCAATTATATCATCAAGTAGATTAAAGTCAGGTGAGAATCCTGGCCATAGGAACTAACATTTTCCCCACAAAAGCAGACATGATTTTCTAATACCATTTGTTTCTCAAGAGAGGATATCATCAGGTAAATGGTGTTAAGAGCTTCCAGTTCCAAAAGGGAGATTTGACAAGCATTGCCTGGAATAGATGAGATGTTCAAGGGATGTTTTGAAGGTAGATTCCACACAACTTTCTGATTGTTTGAATATGGGGATGAAGAAGACTGAGGAATAGCACCTAAATTTATTTGAACAACCGGAGGGATGGGAATAAACAGAGTGGGGGAGTGTTTATCAATAGTTCAGTTGGGGCATATTATATTTGAAATCACATGTGTGCTTCTGTGATGCCAGCTGACATGCCAAATAAGCAGCTAAATATATGAAATTAGAACTCTAAGAAGTCTTGGCTTAATATATTATTTAGGAGTGACAGAATATAAATAATATTTTAAGTCATGAAAATGGATAACTGTGGAGTTATATAATTCATCTGAATTTTAATTTAAAGTGTTTAGCATCTGAGTCCCTTTACTGTGTTTGGGAGATTCTCTATCTTGCAAATCTTGGTGGTATATAGAGTCCACCTGTTGGAGAGGTGACTGAGAGGATTTGACTGCC
Organism: Manis pentadactyla; assembly: GCF_030020395.1. Lineage (NCBI taxonomy): Eukaryota > Metazoa > Chordata > Mammalia > Pholidota > Manidae > Manis > Manis pentadactyla. Next base: position 152,956,228 of record NC_080020.1, on the reverse strand, counting down.
AGTTGACCCTTGAACTCAGGCAATCACAAGCTCCTTACCACCACCACCACCCCCTACCCCCGTACTTGGAATGTGTATTCTGCCCACTTGTTCCCATACTTGGAGCCACCTCAAGCAAGCAGCCTTGAAAGATTATTGAGACCATCTGGATGATACACATGACTGACCCCAGTTAAGTCCTCTTTATTTATTTTTTAAAAATTAATTGCAATATGTGTGACACCAAATGCCATGGTATATTTCTTCCCTACATATATGTATAACAGTAACAATATTATACCCAGCAGTAACAGTATAACTTCATTCAGTTTCCTGGACGTGATTCCATTGTGTGTAAGTATGTGGGAGGGGATCTTCCCACACATACATCAAGCAATTCTCGAACACCAGCAGGGTGTTGCAGAACACAAATCTGGTGCTCTCTGCCTGGAGACAGCACTAGACTGCCAGGTTAAGGGCTCCATCTCACAAGACTACCTTCCACTTCAGACTCCAGACGCCAGTCACAAACCTCAGGCAGTTACCTGTGCTTTTACTTACCGGCTACAGATTGGAGGCTCACATGACCACCCCTTTGGTTGGATTAATTTGCTAGAGCAGCTCACAGACTCAGGAAAAAACTTAAATTACATTTACCAGTTTAATAAAGGGTACTATAAATGGTACAAGTTAATAGCCAGATGAAGAGAGACATAGGGCAAGGTTCCCAAATAAAGGAGCTTCTATCCTCAAGGAGCTTGGGGCCTGGTTCAGTGGCACATGAAGGCGTTCTGGTTCCCCAAGCATAGAAGCTCTCTCAGACCAAGAAACAGGATCCAAGCCAGCAGAACAGGCAAAGCAGAGCGAGAGAGAGATACAAGTTCTTGTACAGGTTTTGTGAAGGCTTCATTGCATAGTCACGATTGACTAAACTATTGGCCATTGGCTGATCTGAACTCCAGCCCCTGCCCTTGGGTGGGGGTCCAAAAGTCTCTCATTAACATGACAAAACAACTATTTCACCTTTAAGACTCTGCAGTGTTTTCAGGAACTGTGAATGAAGACCAATATACCTGGGAAATATATATTTGGTCATAAGAATGACCAAATATGTATTTCTTATAACTTATCACAATTATTTTTATTATCAAATGTACATCACAATGGCTCAACAGTCCCCCTCCCCCTCCCTTGCCATCCCACTCCCCTCCCTCTTAGTAAACACTAGTCACTTCTCAGTGTCTATGAATCTAATGCTGTTTGTTCATCTGTTTTGCTTTGTTTTTATATTCCACAAAAAGTGAAATCATATAGTACTTGTCTTTCTCCACCTAGCTTACTTCATTAAGCATAATACCCTTTAGCCCATCCATGTTGTTACAAATGGCAGGATTTATTTTCTTTTTATGGCTGAATAATATTCCACTGTGTATATGTACTACATCTTCTTTATCCATTCATCTATTGATGGACACTTAGGTTGCTTCCGTATCTTGACTACTGCAAACAGTGTGGCAATAAACACAGGGGTATATATCTTTTTGAATCAGGGATTTTGTTTTCTTCAGGTAAATTCCTAGGAGTGGAATTACTGGGTCAAATGGTATTTCTATGTTAAGTTTTTTGGTGAACCTCCAGATTGCCTTCCACAGCAGTTGTACCAATTTGCAGTACCACCAACAGTGTAGGAGGGTTCCTATTTCTCCACATCCTGGCCAGTATTTGTTGTTTCTTGTCTTTTGGATGGTCACAATTCTAACTGGTGTGAGGGGATATCTCATTGTGGTTTTAATTTGCATTTCCCTGATGATTAATGATATGAAATATCTTTTCATGTACCTGTTGGCCATTTGTGTTTCTTCTTTGGAGGAGTGTCTGTTCAGGTCCTCCACCCATTTTTTTATCAGGTTATTTGTTTTTTGGATGTTGAGGCATATGAGTTTTTTATATATTTTGTATTTTAACCCCTTATCAGATGAGTCATTTACGAATATATTCTCCCATACTGTAGGATGCATTTTTGTTCTGCTGATGGTGTCCTTTGCTGTACAGAAGCTTTTTAGTTGGATGTAGTTCCACTTGTTCATTTTTTAGTTTGTTTCCCTTGCCCAAGGAGATGTGTCCAGGGAAAAGTTGCCCATGCTTATATTCAAGAGATTTTGCTTATGTTTTCTTCTAAGAGTTTTATGATTTCATGACTTACACTCAGGTCTTTGATCCATTTTGAGTTTACTTTTATGTATGGATTTAGACAATAATCCAGTTTCATTCTCTTGCATGTAGCTGTGCAGTTTTTCCAACACCAGTTGTTGAAGAGGCTGTTGTTTTCCTATTGTATATTCATGGCTCCTTTATCATTTATTAATTGACCATATATGTGTGGGTTTATTTCTGGGCTGTCTGTTCTGTTCCATTGATCTAAGGGTCTGTCTTTGTGCCAGTGCCAAATTGTTTTGATTACTGTAGCTTTGCAGTAGAGCTTGAAGTCAGGGAGCATAATCCTCTCAGCTTTGTTCTTCTTTTCCAGGATGGTTTTGGTATTTGGGGTCTTTTTTTGTTCCATATGAATTTTAGAACTACTTTTCTAGTTCCTTGAAGAATCCTGTTGGTATTTTGATAAGGATTGCATTAAATCTGTAAATTGCTTTGGACAGGATGGCCATTGTGGCAATATTAATTCTTCCTACCCATGAGCATGAGATAGATTTCCATATTTTGGTTTCATCTTTAATGTCTCTCACAAGTATCTTGTAGTTTTCAGAGTATAGGCATTTCACCTCCTTGGTTAGGCTTATTCCTAGGTATTTTATTCTTTTTGATGCAGTTGTAAATGGAGTTGTTTTCCTGATTTCTCTTTCTGCTAATTTGTTGTTAGTATATAGGAATGCAACAGATTTCTGTGTATTAGTTTTGTATCCTGCAACTTTGCTGAATTCAGTTATTAGTTCTGGTAGTTTTTTGGTGGATTCTTTAGGGTTTCCTATGTATAGTATCATACCATCTGCAAATAGTGACAGTGTAACTTCTTCCTTACCAATCTGGATGCTTTTTATCTCTTTGTTTTGTCTGATTGCCATGGCTAGAACCTCCAGTACTATATTAAATAAAAGTGGTGAGAGTGGAGGGAGGGAGAAGGGGATTGAGGGGTATTATGTTTAGTACACATGGTGTGAGGGATCACAGGGGAAACAGTGTAGCACAGAGAAGGCAAATAGTGAATCTGTGGCATCTTACTACACTGATGGACAGTGACTACATTGGGGTATGGTTGGGGACTTGATAATATTGGTAAATGTAGTAACCACATTGTTTTTTCATGTGAAACCTTCATAGGAGTGTATATCAATATACCTTAATAAAAAAAAATCTTCATTATGTTAAAAAAAAAAAGTGGTGAGAGTGGGCATCCTTGTCTTGTTCCCAATCTTAAAGGAAAAGTTTTCAGCTTCTCGCTATTAAGTATGATATTGGCTGTGGTTTTGTCATATATGGCCTTTATTATGTTGAGGTATGTACCCTCTATACCCATTTTGTTGAGAGCTTTTGTCGTGAATGGATGTTGAATTTTGTCAAATGCTTTTTCAGAGTCTGTTTAGATGATCATGTGGTTTTTATCCTTTTTGTTAATGTGGTGTATGATATTGATTTATGAATATTGTACCATCATTGCTTCCCTGAATAAATCATACTGGGTATTGAAAGTGATCTTTTTTATGTATTTTTTTATTCTCTTTGCTAATATTTTATTGAGGACTTTTGCATCTATGTTCATCAGGGATATTGGTCTGTAATTTTCTTGTTTGTGGTGTCTTTGTCTGGTTTTGGTATTTGATTGATTCTGGCTTCATAGAATGAGTTTGAAAGTATTCCCTCCTCTTCTACTTTTTGGAAAACTTTAAGGAGGATGAGTATTAGGTGTTCACTAAATGTTTGATAAAATTCACTGATGAAGCCATCTGGTCCAGGCATTTTGTTCTTAGGTAGTTTTTTGATTACCAATTCAATTTCATTGCTGGTAATTGGTCTGTTCAGATTTTCTGTTTCTTCCTGTGTCAGTCTTAGAAGGTTGTATATTTTTAGGAAGTTGTCCATTTCTTCTAAATTGTCCAGTTTATTGGCATATAACTTTTCATACTATTCTCTAATAATTCTTTGTATTTCTGTGATATCCATTGTGATCATTCCTTCTTCAGTTATCATTCTGTTTATGTGTATATATTTTTTTTTCCTGAGAAGCCTGGCTAGGGGTTTATCTATTTTGTTTATTTTTTCAAAGAATTAGCTCCTGATTTCACTGATTTTTCTATTGTTTTATTCTCAATTTTATTTATTTCTGGTCTGATCTTTATTATGTCCCTCCTTCTACTGACTTTGGGTTTCATTTGTTCTTTTTCAAGTTTCTTTAGTTGTGATTTTAGGCTGTTTAGTTGAGATAGTTCTTGTTTCTTGAGGTAAGCCTGTATTGCTATGTACTTTCCTCTTAGAACTGCCTCTGTCATGTCCCACAGATTTTGTGCTGTTGTGTGTTTCATTTGTCTCCATGTATTGCTTGATTTCTGTTTTAATCTGTTGATCCATTGATTATTTAGAAGCATGTCATTTAGCTTCCATGTGTTTGTAAGTCTTTTGGTTTTGTGTAATTTATTTCTAGTTTCATACCTTTGTGGTCTGAGAAGCTGCTTGATACAATTTCAATCTTTTTGAATTTATTGAGGCTCTTCTTGTGGCCTAATATGTGATTTGTTCTGGAGAACATTCCATGTATACTTGAGAGAAAGGTACATACTGCTGCTTTTGGATGGAGTGTTCTGTAGATATCTGTTAAGTCCATTTGATCTAATATATTGTTCAGTGCCTCTGTTTCCTTATTTATTTTGTCTGGTTTATCTGTTGATGTGAGTGGCGTGTTAAATTCTCCTGAAATGAATGCATTGCAATCTGTTTACTCCTTTAATTCTGTATTTGTTTTACATATTTAGGTGCTCCTATGTTGGGTGCATAGATATTTATAATGGCTATATCTTCTTGTTGGACTGATCCCTTTATCATATGTGATGTCCTTCTTTGTCTCTTGTTTGTTTTGTAATCAATTTTGTCTAAGTACTGCTACTTCTTTTTTTTTCTCCCTATTATTTGCGTGATATATCTTCTTCCATCTCTTCACTTTTAGTCTGTGTTGGTCTTTGAGTCTGAAATGAGTCTCTTATAGGCAGCATATAGATATAGATGAGTCTTGTTTCCTTATCCATTCTGCCACTCTTTGTCTTTCAATTGGTGCATTCAGTCTGTTTACATTTAAGATGATTATTGAAAGATATGTACATATTGCCATTTTATTGTTTTCTGGCTATGTTTTATATCTCCTCTCTATTCCTTTCTTCCTCTCTTTTACTCTTCTGTTATTATGATGGTTTTCTTTAGTGTTGTAATTGGATTTCTCTCTCTTTTTAATTTATTTTTGTGTGTGTTTACTGTAGGCTTTAGTTTTGTGGTTACCAGAGGTTTAAGGATAGCTTCTTTACTGTATAATAGTATATCTTGAATTGCTGATTACTCTATTTCAAATACAATCTAAAGGTACTTTGCTTTCCTTCTTCTTCCTCCTCATTTTTCCTATTAGATGTCATACTCTGCACTTTTAGTATATCACTTGACTGATTTTTTATAAAGTTGGTTTTGCTGCATTTTGTTTTAATTTCATACTTGCTTGGTAATTAGTTTGTCTACTACCTTTACTATGGGTTTATTTTCACTGGTGAAAGCTATTTATTCTTAGGGTCATTTCCATCTACAGGAATCCCTTTAACATATGGTGTAAGATTGGCTTAGTGGTGGCAAATTCATTCAACTTTCATTTATCTGGAAATTGTTTAATACCTGCTTCAAATTTAAATGGTAATCTTGCTGGGCAGAGGATTCTTGGTTGGAGGTTCTTCTGTTTCAGTACATTAAGTATATCATGCCATTCCCTTCTGGCCTGTAGAGTTTTGTTGAGAATTCTGCTGATAGCTTGATGGGATTTCTAACCTTTTTTCTCTCTCTGGCTGCTTTCAACACTCTCTCCTTATCCTTCATCTTTGCCATTTTAATTATTAAATGTCTTGGTGTTGTCTTTCCAGGGTTCCTATTGTTAGGGGATCTCTGTACTTCCATGATCTGAGTGTCTATTTCCTTCCCCAAGTTGGGGAAGTTTTCAAAAATTATTTCCTTAAAGAGATTCTATCCCTTTGTCATTCTCTTCTCCTTCTGGTACCCTTATTGTGCAAATATTGTTTTGCTTGGATTGGTCACATAGCTCTCTTATTCTTTCATTCCTAGAGATCATTTTTTGTCTGTTCCTCAGCTTTGTTTTCCTGTTCTCTAATTTCTATTTCATTTACTGTCTCCTCTATATGATCTAATCTACTTTTAAACCCCTCCCTTATATGTTTGTTTCATTTCAGATACTAGTATTCTTCAGCTCTGAGTGGCTCTTTTTCAGGTTTTCTATCTCTTTATTAAAGTCCTCACTGAGCTCTTGAGTATTTTCTGTAAATCCATGAGCACATTTATGACTTTTATTTTGAAATCTTTATCAAGAAGATTAGTGATCTCTGTTTCATTTAGCCTTCTTTCTGGCGTTCTGTCTTATAGTTTTGTTTGGATCAAATTCCTCTGCCTGCTCATTTTATCAGGGATTCTGTGTTTCTTCCTTTGTGTTAGATGTCTTTGCTATACTTTCTAGTCTAAAGAGTAATAGCTTTATGCAGAAGGTGTGCTATGGTGCCCAGAAGCTCAAGACTTTTACTCTCTAGTGCCTGGTTCTATTTTGCAGTGGCCCCCAGCTGTTGATGTGCCATGGACAGGGCCACCTTTCTGTCTGGCTTCTGTAGTGGTCTAAGTCTGGATTGGTAGTTTGAGTTGCTGCCTTTGGGATTAACTCAGGAATCTCTGTTGAGCTCACTGTGCGTGGGGCTACCCTTTGCCTGGCCTGCAGCAATGACAACGCTGCAGGGTTAATGGGGTGGGTGGACTGATGTACCACAGCCAAACAGGCAGCACCAGCTTTGGACACCTGCAGGGAGAAAGGAGCTCTTGGGGCTGGCTCTTCCAGGCCCCTCCCCAGTTGGGCTGAAATGGAGCTAAGCAAGCTGGGAAAGTCTTCTGCCTGCCAGGCAGCAAAGTCTGCTGCTGCTGCTGGGCCAAGTGGGTGGTCTGTTGGCAGCAGGCACAGGGAGGAGCCTCAGGACTGCATTGCCAGCAAGGGGGATGGAGCACCTGGAGCTCCCAAAAGTTCCCAATCTGCTGGGCTGAGGAAGTACTCAGGAGGTATCCTCCACCTGCCCTTTCTCCTGAGAGTTCCGTCCAACCCTTGTCACCTCCAGTACTCCTCACACTGCTGGCAAGTCTTTCAAACTGCTGCCTCTGCTTCAGGTCTCAGGACTTGTGGAGAGTGCCCGTCTTCCATATTTACTGGAGTCTCAGTCACCTGCCCCTGGTGTCCAGCCCCCAAAATCACTAGAATCCAATGTAATGTGGGCTCGTGCTCTCGGAGCAGATCTCCAGGACCAGGTGTGCAGAGTTCCCGGGCTCCGACCCCCTTCCAGCTCTGTTCATCTTTCTCCTGCCTGTGGGCTGGGGTGGGGGAAGGGCTTGGGTTCCCTTTCTGTTCCACCTCACCCTTTTCTGTGTGGTCCTCTCTTCTTCCTCAGGTGTAGAGGGTCTATTCTATAATCTTCAGGTCATTTTCAGGTCTAGTTGCATTTGCTGTATTTTCCTCTTTTATGTGTTTTGGGAGGAGGTTTCTGTCTTGCCTTCCTATTCCACCATGTTTAATCATTCATCCCTGAGTCCTCTTTATAAACTGTTACTCTGGTGGGCAGCTGTGGAGATCTACTCATCTAGTTCAAGACAAGCCTCTTAAGTTACTTTGCTTATTAAAACTCCCACTACCAATCTAGAGTGGCCTGCCTCTTTCTTGAGTTATCTCCTTGTCCTCCCTATATGGAGGCAATTTGAATTTCACCCAGGGAACTCCTGAAGTTTCAAACCAACAATTAGCCAGAGACCAAAGGAATGGGCCTTGGAAAAGAGGCATCCCCAGGGGAAATCCCAGGGTGGCCATCAGTCTCTGTGGGAAGAGGTGGCTGGTAAGTTAGATGCTTGTAGACCACTTCATGAGGATGGGGATGCATAGAAAATGCGTTTGAGGAACTGTGCAGAGTGCACTGCAGCAGAGAAGGGACATGTGTGGGCTGGCGTCTACTGTGGGCAGTTTGGCTGGCCACTGATGTCCAACTATAGGCTGAAGCTCAAGTTAAGAGAGTTGGAAGATCTGAGGTTAGAGGACATGCATGTCCACTGCTCTACTAGCTTGAGGCTGGCAGAGAAGTGGGACGGCAGGATAATAAGTTGGAGACCATAGTATGCTGTTTTGCAAAACTAGGAGGGTGCAACCTGCCTCAAATTAAGGTCCAAGTGCTGTGACAACCTGATGATTGGGACCCTAAGAGGTGGAATCCCTGGGAAAGTGAGGAGAGAGGATTTGTGGTGATTGGCAGTGAAATAAAGGACAAAACGCCCCAGGCTATCCAGCCCCTAATACAATGGAAAACACAGCACAGCAGCAACCCCAGCCAGTGGGGCTGCCCCAACTGAGGAAACATGATGAGGAAATATACTCTCACCAAGCTTACTGATACAGCTGCCCAGTGCCACAAGGCCAGGGAAAGTTTGCAGGCATTGTTAGTGCAGCTATGGGAATCCAGGAGCAATGACATTTCCCTGGCCAGGAAGGAGGCAGAGAAAGTGAGCGATATCATCACATACCCACACACCCTGCCCACCAGCATGGCCCTTGGGGGCTTCAAAGTACTCCCTTATATTCTATCCTGCAGGGAGGTGAGGCGTATCTACCTGGACACGTGAAACCCTATATATCTATAGAGGACTGTGTCACTGCACCCCAGCTGACTTTAACTTCGGGACAAAGGATGGGCTGACACCCATGAAACAACCCAGAGACAACAACTGAAATAGGTTTATTGGGTGAACTTAGATATAGGGAGTCCAGCAGCAGCCAACTGGATGAAGCATCCACTACTGGGGTCTACGTGCAGCAAGCTTTTACTGTGTAGCAACTAACCTAGCAACTATCAGGGCCCCTCTCCTCCTGGCATGAGCAGTGCCCCAAGGAGATAAAGGCCTGGCACCTGCATGTTCTTTATTACCAAGAACATGGCCCAAGTTGGCCATTTTCAGAATCTCTGATCTTGGCCTGCCAGACAACATGTTCTGTTACACTTTTGGCCTGGTGGGAATACAGGAGGATAGAAACTATGTATTTTCAAGGTAATGAAGAACTGCGGTACTCAGGGTGTGCCTGCATCTGCCATCCAGTGCTACCATACAAGGAGGTACAACAAATTCTCATGGAGTTGACAATGGACCAGGCCCTTTGAAGGCCCTGATCAAACCATATTCACTGAAGGAACGAAAGTGAAGTCTGCCCCCAGTACCTGTATGGGACACTAATATCCATGATGAGCCCAGTTGTGAAAAGAATATTTACGTTGGGCAGTCCATTGCTGATGTGTGGGAAACTGACAAATCCCAGAACAGGAATGGACTATGGGAAAGACCTGAGACAGAAGACTCCAAAAGCCATATCTATTCCCATCAACTGTTATGGGTCCAGTAAAAGTAACCTGGAAGCAAACGTGGTTTGACCTCATTGCTTCCAGGACCCCACCTGAAAAGACAGACCAGTAACCTCACCCTGTGTTGGTCAGCCTGTGGAAAGCCATAACCCTGAACTGCAGTTCAGACCTGCCCCTACCACCCGAGGCCCCACCACCTTAGTGCCCCACCTGCTTCAGTGGAGGCCTCAGGGATAGCCCTCTTGGATGTGGGTGCCTCCCATGCCCCAGGTATAGGATGTGGGCCAAGATCACCTCCAGGCAAGGGCCACTGGTGGTAACTGGAGGCCCCAGGTGGAGCTCACTATTCACTGAGTCCCCTAGAAATAAAAAGTGATGGCTGTGCTTCGTACTGGAGATGAATGTACTCTAACACATGGTGACGCTCAAGTTTTCGGGCTCCCTCAGCACCAATTATGGTTGCAGAGAGCAGTTATAGTCAGCAAGGTCCCTTTGACCTTACAAATTGAGCATTCTACCCCCAAGAATATGAGGCTTTTCTCTAACACCAGAGAACATACTGGGCATTAACCTCCTACAAGGTCAAACTCTGCGAATTGGTATCAGTGAATTCCACCTCTGGGCTAAGAGTAATCAAACCAGTGCTGAGGTGAAACACCAACTGGGCACTGGCAATTCTACCAACCCCACAGAGAGGTAGCTGTCAAACAGTATAAGTTGCCTGGGGAGTGGAAGGAGACAGGAGAAGCCACCTGATCAGCAGCTCCAAGTGGGACTGTATAGCCTGCCCATCGTGCTTTCAACAGCCCAGTATGGCTGGTAAAAAAAAACTGATGGTTCATAATGGATTAGCAAGAATTAAGGTGGATGTTCCTTATCCAGGTGGCAATGCCCAATGCTGCCCCCATTGTAGACACCACGGCCATCATCCTAGGAGTGTATCATGCTGTGCTAGACTTAGCAAATGCCTTTTCCCATAGAACCCTGGCCCCTGAGTCACAAGGTCAACTTGCCTTCCCACAGGAGAGGCAACAGTGGATCCAGTGCTGTCCCAAGGCCGCCTGCACAGCCCACCACATGGGGATGGAGGCTGAGACCTGTTCCTGTTCTCCTCTGCATCAAGAAAAGGGGCCCATTGCACTGATGGTGTCATGTTAACACGTGAGGACTTGCTTCTGCTGCAGGACGCTGCAGACTGTGCTGACACGCCTGTGAGGGACAGGTCAGGCAGTGTGCCTGCAGGACACGCAAGGCCCAGGCAGTGCCAAGACATTTCTGGGAGTCACATGGTGAAGTTAGAAGCATGTTATCCCAAAAGTTGTTATTGACAAGGTGCAGGCCTATCCAATCCCTAAAAATGTGAAAGAGGAGCCAGTTTTTTTGCAGGAGTTTGGGAGGACTTTTATCCCACACCTGGCACAGTGCCTCTATCCCTTATACCTCCTGGCAAAGAGCGAGCACATGAGGGACTGGTCAGCTGGCATCAGGCTGGATGAGCTTCCCTAGAACAGTTGATTCTAAGCTACAAAGCTTTATAAACATGCCAGCCAAGGTTGACTATGCCATAAAATTCATCTGGGTAACTAAACGGGTTGATTTGCCTTTATGGAGTTAGGTAATTAGATAACTAAAGGTTGGTCAATGTCTGTCAAAGACACTCAGTTGTAACAAAATTAACATTGTACTTTTTTTTCTTTTTCTGGTTATTAGACCCACAAGCCCATCTATCTCTTAAGGAGTACTCTAATCTATGATTTTTTTCTTTCTGGACTCTAAATTCCCAGGGGTAAGATTAACATCCAATTCATCTTCATCATATGTGTTCATTACTTGTTGATCTACTCTCCAATAGCCAAATAAAAGAAAAGCTGGAAACATGTTGAAATTAATTGTATGACTTGAAACACTGTAAATCTGAGTAGTGTATTTACATATGTCTTTAGGATGGGTCACACAACTGAACAACAGATCCATAAATTAGTAGAAATGTTAAAGTTTATTGTTAAATTTATACATTACAGGAACGAGCTATTCAAAGTAAAAAAATATACAGTATTTACTAAAAATAGAAATATTTAATGTAAGCTACTACCCATCATATTTTTTTTGTGTGCTTGTTATGAAAGATGTCCACTGTTGTTTCATGACATGGTCTTAAATCAAAATCACAATATCCAAGGGAAAAACGACTCTAAGAGAAGAAAATAAGCTTTTTAAACAAAGAACAAAAGCCATTTTGTTAAAATGATACAAAGAGTGCTACGTACTTACTCATAAGACTATATCCTACCTGTGGTTTCTTAAAATAATCAAGTCCCCTTCCAATCTTAATCATCCATCCATTGTTGAACCTATTGAAATGAGTATAAGTATTATATTCCACACATTTAAGTCAGACAGTTATCACAGGTGTGGTGTATTAAGTGTCAGCAAAATTTCCACCAACAAAGAAAATCATTTCCTCTAGGGACATGAAACTGACCCAAACCTGGGATACTCATGAACTATATCTACAATGAAACAAAAGGTCCACAGAAACCACCAGTTGATTAGCTGATAAAGTGCTTAGCAACTAAATCAAACCTTACTCCTGAATTTTGGCTTGCTGATAAAACTTTCCTGTTCTGGCATCAATGTGTTCTCAGGCAGTGTGGGGTGTTTTAGGGGTCCTGCAACCTAGAGATAAGGGATGTAAGCAGGAAGAGCTCTGGGTCTTAACCTCTGCTTCAACCACAGCAGCTGCATTTTCATCTGTTTTGCATTTAGGTTGTGCTTAGGTTTTCATTAAAACTAAGGTTCTTGTCACTATAAACAGGTGAAAGCCACTCTGTTCAACATGGGAATGCATCATTAATATAACTGCCTATACTGTTTCCTTACAGACACAGCACGCTGTCATGCTGACTAGAATACTTAATACTCTATAAGAAGTAAAACTATATTAAATAAGTATTAATATCACCAGAAAAGGAAATTATCCCAATACCATAACACTATATGTAGTTGAATAGAAAAGTACTTCCTCTTTTCACATGACATATAAAGCATAAATTTTATTCCATTAGGAAATACGAAACACACATACAGGACAAATAAGCCAGATTTTTTTTCTCAAAAGTGAAAAGATACACTAAAACTGAGCTTTAAGATGTTAATTTTTAAGCTGAATATTTATATGCAATTATATAAAAGTTAACCTATTAAGAGAAAAAAATATTTTCAAAGTGCATAAAAATTAAAATAATACTGTATACTAACCGAATTTCTCGGTCATGTATTGAAGAAGAATATTCTAATTCCAATAGCACTCCATGCTTTCTCAGTGACTCTTTTATTTCTTCCAGGCCACATTGCTGCTCTTTCCCAATGCCCTGTTAATAGGAAAAATACAGTTTTCTGCCTCACTTATTAATATTTTAAATTATTCCTAATCTATATAGTATCACAGATGAATTAAAATGCAAAGACTATATACTAGTTTCAATATCTGTTACCTCAAAGAAGCAACCAAGGAATATTAAGTACCTTAAGAGTGGAATTTTTAATAAAAATAATTGTTTTTTTCTAACATGAACATAACGCAATGCTGTTCTATCTCCTAAAAGGTATTTAGTGATGCTGTTTACTTATTCAGATGGGGCTGCTTTCTATTATTTAGAAGCATTCGTACTTCAGTCAAAATCAAGACAGAGATGCCAACCATCATGCTACGACCCACCCCTCCCAGAAAGCCAATGCAATAAATCAAGAAAAAGTGATAACATGTAATAATTGGTAAAGAAGAGGAAAACTGTCAATAGTTCAGTGTGATTGCCTCCTAGAACACTGGAGAGACTAAACTAACAAACTGTTTGAGTAAGAGAGTTTAGCAAAGTGGCCAATTTCAAGGTACGACATACTTACATCAACTGTACTTTTCTCAAGGAGTTTTATGTCTATCATTAGATAATAACATTCTCATTTCCAAGACAATAGCTTTAGGTAAAGCACTATGTCTAGGTTTTTCTTGTTTCAACTACATCTTGTAACTGAAAAGAATAAATGCTTTCAGATACCTACATCCAGAGAGGTGAGAAGATGAATCGTTTTTACTTTACATGATTTCTTAACAAGCATCTCACAAAATCGAAGAAAGTTATACAGCTGAAAGACATTAGGATGGGTTATTACCAACTCATACATTTTAAGTAACATTTCATCATACTTTAGTGCACTTCACCTACCTGATGAGTATGTCTAATATAAGGATCTTCTATCCAAACTTCTGTAACCCATTCATTAAGGTATTCTTGAAAAAGTGACTCATAACCAAAACCTGTTGCATTCTCTTCTATTTTAATCTGCTTATGATATCTTCCATCTACAAAACACAAGCTTCAATAATAAACCAATAAACCAATGACCACTTTCTTTCTATAAACTTTATATTTATATAAGTTTAATCAGGATCAGATAAAGTTACTTTTTTTTAACTCACCACTCAGCATACTTTTCTGAATGCCTACTATATAGAAGGCACACTGCAAGATGCTACACATATGGAGTAAACAAGGCAAGCCATCCCACAAGGGATTTCTGCCTTTATGGAGGCAAATGGGGAAATCCAGAGATTTCTTGAGACAGATTCTTGAGTGAATCCTGTTAACTAGACAGTTTATTTAAGACAGGACTTTACGTATAAAGATATCTGATTCTCCTGTCACCATGAGTAGAAGTACAAGCTACAAAATTCAGTGGCTGTCTTGTCCTTCTCTTCAGTTAAGTCTTTTTTTTTAATTTTTTTAATTTTGGTATCATTAATGTACAATTAATGAACAACATTATGGTTACTAGACTCCCGCCATTATCAAGTCCCCACCACATCCCCCATCAGTTAAGTCTTTTTATGTCCTGCAATTTAATAGCTAAGGTGAGTATTAAACACACACATGCAGTATAATATGGAGTTTAGAAGTCTTTCTTAGAACTTGTAGAGTGTTTTAAGCAGAAACTTATAGTAATAACCCAAGCCAAACACTAGGATGCCACACGATCAGTAGGATAGTTTCACTGCTTTTGTGTTTATCCAAAATGAAAATGTATTGAATTAAGTTAGCAAAGACCTTTAAGGTTTTTTTTTTTTTAATGTGACCCTTAATGGTAGTTCCTTGATATGGCAGCTGCACTTTACTTTAAGAACCAGTAGTTTGTTCCTAGTATTTCCAGAAGTATGTTTAACAACTATGCTTCAATTGTCAAGCCAAGCCAACCACCAAAGTTAACTAAGTGTTTTCAAACTGCAGTGCGGATGGTACTATACTTCATCAGTGTTTTAGAAGGAAATTACATTGTAGATTGCTTCTTGGGATGAAGGACACACTATTTAATTCCCATTCAACAGAACTCAGTGGGAGTACCCAGAATATGGGCTAGTACAGAATACTAGAAAGTGATGGGGAGAGGGAAGGGCAGTTGAGGGCTGGAGGTGCTGGTTTTTTAATGGCAGCAGTTCCTTTGGCTCTGGAAAGCAACAGGAGTGTGCACTTCAGGCAAAGGGGGCAATGGCTATAAATACACATATATGTGTATAAACTGGATGCTCCAAAGTAGAGAACTAATAAATAGGGAACTATACCTATGGCATCCCTAATCATTAGAAATACTTCCTGAAATGTTTTAATTCACAACAAAATCCCAAAGAAGTCCAAGGGTTTCTTTAGCTATTTTAATGTTTTGGTAATTTTATAAGGCGAAATAAAAAAAATACAGGATTTATCTTCAGTATTCCTCTGTAGTATTACTTAAACTGGAGTCCACACATAAGCTTTATGAGCACCTGTGAATTCCTTAAAATGGCATGCAAAGTCCTGCAGTATGTACAGCTCTCATCAGATTCCTAAGAGGGTATCTGACCCCTACCTTCCCCCATCCAAAAAAAGGTTAAGAACAGCTTATGTGTAGAGCAGCAGAAATGCAGAGTAAAAAATAAATCTCTAAGCCCCTAGGGATAAATGGTCCAGACCTCACAGTGCTCCAAAGGGCAGAGCCAGAAACACTGGTATAATGGGCTTTGTCACAACAGCTTATGGACACATTCTCTACAATAGTCTCTTTACCTTCTTTTTCTTGATCCAAGTATTTCTTTATGTTTTCTGCTCTATCCATGTAGCCAGAAATTTTTTTTCTGAGATTACATTTCATTGTATCATCTTTGGCACCTACAAATTAAAAAATATATTCCTAAATTTCAAAACAGTTTTCTATTAAGTAGAGGCATTATTTTCAGCTTCCCGTTTTCCATAAATATCCTATCCTTCAGTATGGTTTGCCCCAGTCCTAAAGTACACAAACAATAGGCTCAAATTTGGCTTGATCATACAAGACCTTCATTTTCACACTAAGCATCTCAAGCATCTTTATTTAGGAGTGGGGACTCTGACACCATGTCTCACTGCTGAGGACAGCAAATCTGGTGGGGGGACACGAGTCTGAGCACTATTTTGTCCTCACCACCTACAATTTTGAAAGCATAATCGAGATAGCAAACAATACCTATCTTACTTCCACAAAACCAGCTTCTCCTCCAGACCTCCCCATTACAGTTTACATTTATTTTTCCCACCACCCAAAAAATGTAAGGTATTTTTGACAACACATTATCAATAAAATCTTATCCCAAGTCCCCAAACCCAGTCACCAAATTAACTATGGTTCCTTCCTTCCTTTTGATACTGTTTATATTTTCCATAAAGTTTCATTTTTAAACTGTTTTTTAAAACATTTCATTTTGAATTAATTTTATAATTACGGTAAAGTTGCACAAGTTGTACAGAATCTCTTCACCCACGTTCCCCTAATATTAACACATCACAAAACCATAGTACAATTATCAGAGTTATTAAGAAACTAGCATTGATACACTATTAACTCATCTACAAACCTTATTTGTAGTTATCAATTTCCTCACTAAAGAGAGTTTGTTCAATCCTGCATAGCTTTAGTCGTTACATCTCCTAAGCCTCCTCTAATCTACAATATCAGTCTCTGCTTTTCATGACCTTGACATGTAGGAAGAGTGGCCTGTTATTTTGTGGGATGCCTCTCATTTTGGGCTGATGTTTCCTCACAACTAGACTGAGGTTATGCATTTTTGGCAAGAAAATCACACAAATGCTCAGCCTCTCTCTGTGGGTAAATGATGCTTTATCTGGTCACTGGTGATGTTCACTTTGATCATTTGGTTCAGGTAGACTTCACAGATTTCTTCACTGCACAATCACTCCTTTCTCCTTATAATGAGTAAGTATCTTATGGGAAGATGTCCTGTTTCATATTTTTCCCTTAGTTTTAGCACTCTTTTCCCCCCTAGTTTTAGCATCTAGTGCTGGTCCTTCCCTGCCTGTGGTGTTTGTCAATGGCAATTTCCTACTTCCATCTTTCCTATTCAATTTATTAACTAGAATTCTACTGTATGGAGAGCTACCCCTTCTCCCCACCTATTTATTATTAATGTGCATCAATATGGACTTGTGGATACTTATTATATTCTATGAGTTGTAATCTAATACTATTATTTTCTTGCTCAAACTTATCAGCCTTGGCTTGAGAGCTCCTTCATGTTGACTCCTTTCAAAATGCCCCATCAATTTTTGAGCACTTATTATTTTTGGTGCAAAATGTTTTAAGCTCATATTTTCCCTGCCCCAGCTCTGGGATCAACCATTTTTCCAAGGAGCCCTGGTTTCTTTTACTGGTGATTGGTATCAAGAAATCTAATTTGGGTTCTAAGTGTGCTCAATATTACCAGGGGAGTCCTATCACTACTTCTAGACCCTTTCTGTCAACATGGTTAGACCCTTTTTGTCAACAAGGTATATGTAGGTTTATTAACACACACATCTGTATTTATTTCTGTGTCTATCCATCTGTATGTATATTAAAAACCATGGAGTTCACACTGGTAACTTTGATCCCACACAGGGTTCATTGTAGCCTTCCTTTCCTATTTGTAATTTTCATTATCCACAATAGATTTACTGTCTTGGTCAAGCCTAGTATAGACAAAGTTCCAGAATTCCTAACCCATGCCCCTGTGAGAGAAAAACTTACCAACTAAAATACAGTATTTGTATACTATTCATTTCATCTTTAACCTTACAGAATACAGTCAAAATACTATTTTCCAAAGATACTTCAGTCACCTATTTCCACTCTTATGTATTACAGTTGAATAATTTGGAGAATTGTTGCCTCTCCTCATCTTGTTACCCAGGTCCCACTTCCCCCATCTTTCTACCACCTTTCCCACCCACCTCACAAACCTCATTCATTTCTGGTTTCATCCGTGTTTCTTCTCAACAAATGAGTAGACATATGAATATATTTCTATATCTTCTTTTTTACAGGAAGGATAGCCTACTATAGATACTTGTTCTTTGTAGTTTTCATGTAAGAATATATGCTGGAAATCCCTCCATATCACTTCATAAAGAGCTGTTTCTTTTTTACAGCTGTATATACTCCATTGGGTAGACATACTGCAGTTTAAGCAAACACTTTCTTACCCAGGGGCATTTAGGTTGTTTCCAACATTTTATTGACACCAGTATGATTACTGGAATCTTTCCCTTTTAAGTTGTTCTACTGCCAAAATTCACTATCATTTAGATCTCTGTTAGAGTTTGGCACTGTAGACCCATTGTTCAAACACTGTGTCTCAGTTTCCCAGGTTTGAAAGTTCACAGCCATCTTTGATTCCCATTGGAACCTCACTCCAACATCCAGTCATGTGGCAATACCAGTAATTCAATAGCCACACTGGCCACTCCTTTTCCACATACTGGTATCACCCTACCCCCCACCAGTTCATTCAGGCCCTTATCACATTTTATCTTGATTCCTGCAGGAGCACCTTAATTGGTCTGCTTGACCTCAGTCTCTTCAAGTTAATGTTTCTCCTACACTCCTGCCATATTCACTCACTTACTCAAGAAATACTTACTGAGAACATACTACATGCCAGGCATTGTTCTAAACACTGGGTATACAGCAGTTAATAAAACACATACAGTTCTCCCCTGTCATTCAAGTGGGAGGAAAGTCAACAATAAAAATAAATTTAAAAAAATAAATATATATGTTAGATTATGGCAAGTGCTGTTTAATAAAGCAAGGAAGCAGGATAAGGGTGTCTTGGATGGGGCTGTAATTTTACACCAGAGGTCAGGGAAGGTCCTCACAAAGAAGGTGATATTTGTGTAAAGACCTGAAAGAGAAGAGGGGTATGCCTTGTAAATATTTGGGAGAAAAGCATATTCCTAAAAGGGACAAGCCCTGAAATGTAACTTTAATTGCATCACACCTTTGTAAAAACTTTAGGGTTTCTCCTTGTCTATGGCAAGAGTTAAAATCTCTAGCAATCAAGACCATCCACAGTGCACTCTAAGCCTCAATTTACCTTTAAACTGTACCTCTCACTCTTCCTCTCTAGATACACGATGAACCAAACAGAACCACTTATCTGGTAAAGCCACACAGACAGAACTTGAATACTCTTAGCTAAATTTCTGAACTTTTGAAATTCTGCTTATTCCTCCGAAGCAACTATCAAAAGCCACTTATACCTTCCCACCCCCAGATGACTTTTAATTGTTTAAACCCTCATTGTACTTGTCTTTCTCTCTCCCGGCACTTATTCCCTGTATTAGTTATCTGCACTTCTATCTTAACCTGTAAGATCATGTCACTGACTCTATAACCTCTACTGGATCAGTGAAGCATACTGGAGCAGAACTCCTGTGATTCTGTGCTTCAGATTTCTAGTGCACCAGGATCTGAGCAGTGCTTCCTGGCCAACACTGTTCACCATCCCTCATTTGGGGAGTCAATATACCAGAGTTTGTAATGCCTTGGGTTCCAATCGTGGCATAACTGGAAAGCAAACTACTTTTTTATGCTGTAAAATGAGGAAACATCATCTCCTACTTCACAAGAGAATTTTAAGGAGGAAACGAGATACTTTCAATGTACTACGCACATTTTTACTGTTATCATCATCATCATCATCAAATTGGCCCTGCCCACGGTAGTTTTATAGTTCCAAGAAAAGCACCGAACCTTGAAGAGCGCCCTCTGCTGTCTCAAAGCTTCTGTAACACTTAAATTATAAACTCAAGCCTAAAAGCACAGAGGGGAGATCTCAGACCAGACTAGGAGCTGCAGGGGATGGGGAGCAAGACCTGATTTTTATCTATTTCACGCCTGATTACCGGGTGTCCACTTGGTGCCACGGATTGTGCTGGGTGTTAAGGGTTATTTGAGTACTTGTCAACATTGAGTAACTATGTAACAGAAAAAGTCTCAGTCCCTGCCACAGTCCTGAGCATTTATCACACCCTATTTCCTTACACCCATTTCCTACAAAAAAACTTTTGTTCTACCACTACATGATTTTATTTCAGTTTACTTTATTGAAAATGTTTAAAAACAAAAGTTTAATAGTGTAATGAACACCCTAATTGCCCATCACCTATAGATTTTAAAAATTGTTAGCATTTTACCACATTTGCTTCGATTTTTCTTAAGTAAATTCAGTCTGCATCTCTACAAAATAAGGGCAGTTTTCGAAAAAAAATCACACTGCCTAACAAATTAATTTAAATACTACCCATTCCATATTCAAACTTTCCAAATTGATCCAAAAAACGTCTTCTACAGTTCATTCAAACCTAAGTCCTGTCAAGGCTTGTACAGTTGACCCTTGAACAACACTGGTACAGGGCTAGTCATATGCAGGGGTTTTTTCAATGAACATGTTGGAAAACTGTTTTGGAGATTTGCGACAATGTGCAAAAAAACATTTTCTTTTTTGTAGCTTTGTAAGAATATGGTATATATATTACAAAATATTTGTTAATCGACTGTTTATGTTATCCATAAGGCTTCCACTCAACAGTAGGCTAGCAATAGGTAAGTTTTTGGGTAATCAAGTTTTCTGTGATTCTGATTGCATGGTCTGTGCCCCTAAGGCCACCTACACGCCCCACCCATACCCTTCCTCCTTGTTTAAAGGTCAACTGTATATTATGTCTCTTACAAATCTGTAGCATCCCCTTTTTCTTGATGACATCAATCTGTTAAAGATATAAAAGAAAACACTCCGCTTGTTCAATAGAATACCCCACCTTCTGTATCTCACTGCTTCCACCTGGTGCTCAAGATTCTTTTATAACTCTGACTCCGCTCCAGACACAGCGGGATACAGCTCCTTTTCCTCCAGCCTCCCTCCACGGTTTACTGCTCACCTTTCAGAACCTGCAAGAGCAGGTCAATACCCTCCTGGTAACACACCAGAGCCTGCTGGTACCGGGACTCCGAATCTAGTTCCACCGCCCTCTTTAGCACAACGACTGCAGCAGTGCTCCCGAGACCAGACACGCAATCAGACCTCGCCATAATTCCGGAAATCCCTTCCGCATTCTCTGTAGCTGGGGTGCGGACTCACGTGACTCGAATGCGCCTGCGCGCGCTCTTTATACAGCCCCTGAGCGGCGTTCCGCCGGAACTAAGTGTCGGGTACTGTCGGCCCTCTGACCGCAGGGTTTCAGTCTAGAGTGCGTGGTGGAGTCTCCTGTTCTCCGCTTCCCTTCGGTGGGTAAGTTCAGGATAAATATTTAGTCATCGCTGGGAAGTAGGGAAATGAGTGGCCGAAAGTATTGCATTTTTGCCAAGAGTACATGTCTGGGAATCCTGTGCAGATGCAGCTTGATTTTTCCTGTTTGTGAGTATACGGGTCACAGCAACCTAACTGGGCCTGCGTTCCGACACCCTCCCAGTGGCTCCAGAAAAGCCAGGTCCAGGGCTTCCGGGACGCGCGGTCTGTTGCGCCCTGACAGGCTGGGAGGAAAAGGAATTCAGGTTTGTCTTAGTGTTTTCTTAACTTTGGCTTTCCACATTAAGCCTAACTTAACATTTTTTGTTAAAGAATATACAAATTTGCCTAATTTAAAAATACTGCATTTTAAAAGGCAGACTGTCTGGAGTTGGTAGTTTACTGAAAGCTGTGATTTTCCAACCACGTTATGATCACCACCTACCCAAAGCTGTTTTGTGTATTTTTGCCAAGAGGCACTGTCTTGCCAATGGGTTTCAGCCCCAGGCAAGTTCGCTATGGATTCAATGTGACCAAAGAAATTGACAGTAAAACATTCTTTGGGGTGAAAGGGTTTATTACCCCTCTTGTTCCCCCAGCGGTAGGTCAAGCACTAGCGTCTCTGCCTCCGCCCGCACTGGGCCAAGCTCTCTATATACTGCAATAATAGCTTATTGCCAAAAGGTGTGGAAGCAATAGCCTAGCAACAGGCCAGTTACATCATCACGTTGTTTAAGTTCAGTAAGGATCCTGGCCATAGGAACCCCAACTTCCCCACACTCCACGCCTCCAGGATTCTCACCTTACAATCTACACACTTTCAATCTTCTGCAATGGTCCCTGTGTGAGAAAGCTGGAGCACTGTAACCAGGTTCCACAACAGCAACAGAGGATAACAACAACTTAGAGATAATAACAAAATTAAGATACAACAAGATTTTGATACAGGTAACAAAAATTATAATAATCCTCAAGCCAGAGGAAGTTCCCAATCCACAAAGACTTTAGGGGTGATAAGACACATGTTTTAATTACACCAACATAGGCCAATCTTGTCCATCAGGTAGGATGCATGCAAGAGAGTGGTCCTGTGATAGGACTGTAGCAGGCAGGGTATCCCTTCCAGGTCTAGTGTACCATACTTTTACTCCTTTCCCCCTGGGGGTTACTGAAGGGTCTATATATAGTGCTACTGGACGTGCATGCACTGGCCATAATGATAAAACTCCCCAGTAAGATGCTCCTACCTTCTGGCCATTCAGGATATACTACTGTGACCTTTGGTGGCCACTCTGCTGTTATTCCAGGAATACACAGGAGGCTAGCTTCCAGGCCTTGTCCCCAAGATGCCAGGATAGCCAGCCATCGTTGGTCCATGTGTCAAAAGATCCAAGGCCATGTCCACTCAATGGAGTCTCTGGGGTTCAGCACAGTTGGTGCTGGCAGCAAGATGTTATTCTGGTGGCCGAACCTCGGTTCAGGGATTCTTCCTTGGTTTGTACTTGCAGTTATATATGGGAGGCAGCCATGCATGTTAACATGTCTACAGGGCTCAGGGCTCCCTTTCGGGGGTCTCTCATTCAAACACCATAGCACGGTCCATAAGCGGATGACCATCCCTGCAGACAATTAGTATCTGACTTTAGTCTGGATTTTAACAAGCCATTGTGCCTCTCTAACATGCCTGCTGCAGTAGGATTGTATGGCAAATAAACTTCCATTTGATTTCCAGCTGTCACACCCATTCTTGCAGTGTATGTCCAGTAAAATGTGTGCCCTGATCGCTTTCAATTACCTGTGGTCGGCCATAGGTAGCAAAGAGACACTGCAGGCCTCTTTTGGTCATCTGCTGGTCTGCACAATGGGTAGGAAAAGCAACCAGAAGTCCAGTAGTTGTGTCCACACAAGTCATAGCATACCGATATCCTTCTGACACAGGTAGAGGCCCAATATAGTCTATCTGCCACCTGACGAGGGGTATAGGCCCCGTAGCTATTGTCCCATGTTGCTGTGGAACTGGGTGTAAGTCCCTTTTGGAGCACATGACACACTCCTGCCAGGCTCTACTAACTTCTTCAAAGGTCAAAGGTAAGCCCCACCGACGGGCTACAGCCCACATTGTCTTTTTCCCTGCATGCAACAAATGCTGATGTAACCATTGGCTTTCCTTCTAATCAATGTATCTGGGCAAATATATCTGCTTCATCATTTCCTGGGTATGCCAGTGGTAAATGATCTGTTACATGGTATACTGTAATTATTTTAGTCTGACCACAGGCCCATAGTCTTGCCACAATTCTTGCCCTCAAAGGGGTCAATGACCAACCAGTCAGTTGGCATAGTACCAGGTTGGTAGCCACAGGGTCAGACCCCAATACACAGCCCAGCTGTCAGTGCAGACAGCTATAGGGGAGGGCTCCTGGCTGATCATGGGTCGCAACTCTGCCCATTGGCTGCTCTTCCCCTCACCATCTTCCATCCATATTGTCTCAGTCTTAGGATAGAAAACTATATGGCCCTCCATTTTGGGGGCTGCCCACAGCTGGAGCCATCTGTGTACCATGGATCTTCGGGTATAGGGGCTCTTCCCTCCCAACAGGGACTCTCTACTACTAATGGTTCAAAAGCAAGTTCTTCCCGCTTTTCCCTAGTATATGTCACTAGCCCCAATAAGCATTGGAGTTACTCACTCAAGGGGCTACTAGAGAGGGCATTATTGCTGCTGTAGGTAAGGACCCCACTTGGCTAGTGTGGGCATTTGTGCCACACTACTCCTTGGCTTTGGAGTCCAGTCTTGTACCCACCCAAGGTGGGATAGGTGGTTATTACCTTTATTGGGGCCATTCCAGTGATGGGACCTGTAGCCAGCAAGACGTGATACACAGCAGCCAGTTATTTTTCTATCAAAGTGTATCGTACCTCTGCCCCTTTCCAGAGTTGTGACCAGAATCCAACAGGTTGGCGAGTTCATTCAAGCTGCTGCCAGAGATCCCAGCCATAACAGTCTTCAGTCACATGAACATTCAGCTCACAGGGCCTTGTTGGGTTTATCACACTCAAGGCTTGCAGGGCCTTGACTGCCCGTTTTGCTGTAGTAAAGGCAGATGTACATGTCTCATCCCAGTCCCACCTGATGCCCTTTCATACCAACCAGCATAAGGGCTTCAGAATTTGTGTCAAGTGTGCAATAAACACTCTCCACTAGCCTAGAAGACCCAGAAACTCCTGTAGCAATGCTACAGCTATAGGGGTAGGAAAGGCCTGGACTTTATCTATGACTGCTTCTGGTATAACTTTGGTCTTACCCAACCAGATGACCCCCAAGAATTTGACAGACAAACCAGGTCCCTGAACCTTGGTACTGTTCACAGCCCATCCTTTCTCCTGTAAATGTTGCAGCAGTCTAGGTGCTGCACCTTCTAGATCTGAAAGACAATCAGACATGAGCATGACATCATCAATATAATGGTACAGCCGCACCATTGGTGGTTTCTCTCGGTTTCTCCCGTGTATCCAAGTCCTGGGATACAAGTCCATGATAGATGGTGGGGCTGTGGAGGTATCCCTGTGGAAGGATGGTGAAAGTCCATTGCCATCCTTCCCATGTGAAGGCAAACTGTTCCTGACTTTCCTGCTCAATGTCAATGGAAAAGAAGCATTAGCAAAATCTACCACATAATGGTATGTTCCTAGTTCATAGCTGAGGGTATCCACCAAGCCTGCAATAGAGGGGACAGCAGTATGCATAGGGGGTATGACTTTATTCACTTCTCTGTAATCCGCAGTCATATGCCAGGAGCCATCTGGCTTTTTTATTGGCCACACTGGGGAATTGAAAAGACTATGGGTGGGCTTTACAATACCTACCTTTTCCAGCTCCTGGAGAGTTTCTCCAATCTCTTTATGCCATCCAGGTAGTCTGTATTGTTTGGTATTAGTCACCCTCTGAGGCACAGGCAAAGCTATGGGTGCCTAGCATGTCCCCTCAGAACTGCCTTTACCACATGTACTCTCAGTCTGAACTCACGTGCAGTGGTCTGCAGCCATAGACCCTGCAGGATATCAATCCACAAAATATACTCAGGGATAGGAGATATATACACAGAATACTCTTTTGGGGGTAGACGCCCTATTCCCAAAGGGATTTGGGCTTTTTTCACTCTGATAGCCTTACCCCCCATATCCATCTATGACAGTGGGGTTCTTGGGGAACTGCTCAGGGTTACCATGAATCAGTGAACATTCAGCCCCTGTGTCCACCAGAGCCAGGACATGTTGTATGTTCTCTGGGGACCAATGGTTAGCTATTTCAACATGTGGCCTCTGGTCCCCCCTGGGTCCCTCAGGGCAGATACCTTGACCTTTCCCTCAGTCAAAGCATGTTCCCCAATCACCTTCCTTTGTGGGCTCAACTGAGGTTGGCTCGTTCTCCAGCAGGAAGTCTTGCAAACACACAGGCTGGACTCATGGCTCTGTCTCTGACTTCTGCCTCTTTGGTCTTAATGGCTGGAACTGCTGCTCTGGTTTCAGCTGTTGTCATAGCTCTAGTAAGATCCTATTTGACTTCCCATCTAATTTCCTTCCATCTGCTCCTGCCCTTATTAAATCAACCCACATCTGGGTCCTCATAACCTTCATGGGGCCGTTTAAATTCTTCTTGTGAATAACAGATCTTATTTCTTTCTGGTTCTCATTGCTTCAGCCTCTCTTAGGTCTGCTACTGTTCCGTGTCCCCTCACTTATGGGATGCCCTAAGTGAGGGGAAAGAATGGCCACTAGAGACCCAAAGAGGCATGTAGGAGCCGTTTGAAGTACAATATTTCTCATCCCAGTAGTGAAAATCTCTTCATCTGGGCCATAATTCTCTGGACTATAGATGGCATTTCTTATGCCTAGCTCTCATAACATGTGTTGGAGCTCAGCATACGTCTGCCATCTAACAGGAGAGGATGGTAGATCACCCTGATTGGGCCACACAGCACAAAGTGCAGCCATAATCCAATCCAGGAGGGAGTGACTCCCTGGGGTCTGATGTGCATTTTGTAATCGCTGCCTCAAGGCAGGCTGCACTGTCAGGGAAGACAGCTTTCCCATCTCTGATCCCGACAGAACAATTCCATCCACCCCTAAGTCCCACAGACGCACGAGCCAAGCTGATATTTACTCCAAGGGCTTCGGCCTAAACTGGGAGCCCAAATCCACCAGCTCAGCCTGAGTATAAGTGCGGAGCATAGAGTGCTCCACGACTTGGGGAGGGGGCTGCTCCTCTCCTTGGGGAACTTTCAGCTGCTGGGTCTTTATATTCTTTACAACCACTGGACATGCTTTCAATACAGGAGGGGCCAGTGCCTCCGGCATCACCCCTTCATCCTTCCCCTGCTCCTCCATTTCTGGGGCTGATAGCACCTTTCTCTCCCCTCCCTGGAGTGCCTCCTCTGCTACAACCTTTACCTTTTCTACTGTGCCTTGCAGCAATGCTAGCTCAAGTCTTCAGAAGCTCTCTTACTGTCACCTCAATGCTTCTCAGCTGAAGTTCTTGTGCCACCTCTGCCTGTGCTGTTCTCAGGAGTTCGTCTTTTCCCTTGATGGCCTCTTACTCCTTCAGAACACCTGGCAGTGCTGCCATCTCATTCTGTAAAGAATTGTTTACCTCTCCAATGGCACCTTGCTGACAGCGTTCTCGTGCTGCCTCCTCTCTCATCAATGCCATTTCCTTCTTCAGGGAATCCACAGAAGGTTGCAGCTTGCATTCTCATGCTGCCATTTCTTGGGTCTCTTCTGTAGACCTTTTTAATACTGTGAGAAGCAGCCAACCCACAGTCCCCACTACCTCACGAGCACTCTGTTTCTCAAAAGACCTATTTACTATACCAAGGACCACCGCTACAGCCTCAGGTGTCACCTCCACTTGCCTCCAGTCCTGGGGTGGGGCCCAGTCCTCTAGGAGGCAAGCCACCTCAGACCACATACCCATTGGGGGACAATCCACTGTCTCCCCATTCACAGGGGCAGCCTGCTGAAGCACCCCTCCCATAAAGGCAGCTTTTCTTTTTCCTTGGTCAACAATGAACCCTGCCGACTTTTGCCAATTGTCTTGCCAATGAGTTTCAGCCCTGGGCAAGTTCGCTATGGATTCAATGTGACCAAAGAAATTGACAACAAAACGTTCTTTTAGGTGAAAGGGTTTATTACCCGGCTTGTTCTCCCAGCGGTAGGTCAAGCATTAGCGTCTCTGCCTCTGCCCAGAGCACTGGGCCAAGCTCTCTATATAGTACAATAATAGCTTATTGCCAAAACGTGTGGAAGTGGTAGCCTAGCAACAGGCCAGTTACATCATCATGTGGTTAAGTTCAGTGAGGATCCTGGCCATAGGAACCCCAACTTCCCCACAGGCACTTACGAGGGTTGACTACCATTTGTTAGGCATTAGGTGTTGAAAGAAGAGACATTTCTTTCCTTCGGATATCTCAGTTTATTGAAAGGGAAATTCTGCCTCCTACATGGCAAGTTCTACCTTAGGTAAATGCTTGGGATACATGTGTGAACAGATAGAACAGAACAAAAACAAAACAAAATTTAAAAGTCTTTGTCCTGTGGAACTGATGTGCTATTGGGTGGAGACAGACAATAAACAACAAACCTAACAAATAATTAGATTATGTTTGAAGATGATAAGTGCTATGGGAAGAAAATCAAATAGAGAAAGAGATTAGGAGGGCTGACTATTTTGGTGTAGGTTGAAATGTTAAATAAATCAGGGATGACCCCTTAGAGAAGATGGGATTTGAGCCAAAATTTGAAGGCAGTAAGGGAATTTACTATGTGACTGTCAGGAGCATTCCAGGAGAGGGAACAGCCAGGCCCAGGGAGCATACCTGCCTAGCAAGTCCCAGGACCTGCAAGGGGGCCTGTGTGTAGCCACTGAGTAAGAGAGTAATTGGGGATGAAGTCCTGAACTGGGGTAGGGGGCTGGATTTAAGGACTGGCTGTTGCTCTGACTGAAATGAAGAGGCATTGGGCACTGAAAGCTTTAGGTCTTAAGTAAGCTTTTTATTTTAGAATGATTTGGGGTTTACAAAAAATTAGTGAGT
This sequence comes from Manis pentadactyla, assembly GCF_030020395.1. NCBI lineage: Eukaryota > Metazoa > Chordata > Mammalia > Pholidota > Manidae > Manis > Manis pentadactyla. The sequence goes on along the minus strand of NC_080020.1, from coordinate 152,927,891 downwards.
AGCACAGAGCTCTTATATACCCCACACCCAATTTCCCCTTTTATTAACATCTTGTATTATTTGGTGCACTTGTTATAATTTATGAAACAGTATTAATTACTAACTGAAGTTAGTACTTCATGCAGATTTTGCTAGTGTTTACCTGGTGTCCTTTTATTGTTCCAAAATCCCATCCAGGAAACCACCTTATCTTTGGTCATCATGTCTCCTTAGACTCCTTTTGACTATGGCAGTTTCTCAGGCTTTCCTTGTTTTTGATGACCTTGGGAGTTGTGAAGCAATCAGGTATTTGAAGAGGTACTGGTCAAGTATTTTATATAATATCTTTTAACTGGAGTTTGATGTTTTTCTTTTAGAGTGGGTTTAGGGATATTGGGGAGGAAGACCACAGAGGTGAAATGCCATTCTCATTCCATCATATCAAGGGCACATGCTATCAACTTGATTGTTGTCATGGTGAATCAGTTGACATTAACCTTAATCACCTGGATGATGCAGTGTTGAACAGGTTTCTGTAGTGTAATGTTATCCCCCCACCACCACTCCCTGCTTTTTATACTGTACTCTAGGAGTCAGTAAGCATGGCCCATGCTTCAGGGGTGAGTATTTTGCTCCATCTCTTTGAGGTGGGGAGCATCTGCATAAATTATTTATAATTCTTCTGTAAAGGAAATTTGTTTCTTCTCTCCCATTAATTTATTAATTTATTTATATCAGTATGGGCTCATAGTTATTTTAGGGTTTGTATTGTAAGGTATTATTTTGTTGCTCATTATTCCCGCTTCAGCCATTAGGAGATCTTTCAGTTGGCCCCTGTGTCCCTTTGACATACCCCATCATTTTCATTTTATGAGTAGTTCTTTTCTAGTACTACAGGATTCTAGTACTTCATACTCATCTTTAGATATTCCCTGCTACAGCCCTGCAATCAGCCATTTCTCAAAGGAGGAGACCTGGCTCTTTTTATTAGAGAATGCTGTTAGAAATGGGGCACTGGATGGGCTCATGGCTACTGGGGTACCATTGCTTTTAGGCCCGCTCAGCTAACAGCTAATCCATATATATGTACATATCTGTAATTTGTCTGTATCCATCATTATATGAAGCCAAACATGAGTTCCAGCTCTAATCCTGTATCATTGGAGCACATGGATCATCTTAGCCTTCCCTCGTGCTTATTTGTAACCTCTCATTCCAACAATGAGAAACTTGGCTTATTGAAAGATTTTGAGCAGAGGAGTTGACATGATCTGATTTAAAATTTAGTGAGATGACTGCTGCTATGGAGAAAAGACCTTAGGAAGTTGGAGGGGAAGTAGGAAGGCCAGTTAGGAGGTGTTTGTTGAAATATAGCTAATAAGAGAAAGATATAACAAAGCATGAAGCTAAATGAGTAGGGTTAGTATGTAATACTTGTGAGGAAGAAGTATGGTAGAGAAAATAATTTAGCATTACCTCTTTGATTTGGAGGGCTGGAGGATTAAGCGTCTCTTCTAAGGAAGCCCCAGTACTAAGTATATAAAGCACCAGCAAAGCAAAAATGATCTGAACTAGAAATCATTACGTAAAGTTTGAGATCTGAAGTCTTAGTGACATTTTTGAAATTTGGATGTACTTCTGTATTCTGAGTTGAGCAGACCATAGATCTAACCCATTGAGTGATTCATATACTCATAACAAACATAGGGTGCCTACTGTTCATCACATAGTGTGCTAGATGCTGAGAGTAGAAGATGAACAAGAAAATTCTTGCATTCAGGGCATTATGGGTTTGGTAGTTAATGCTTCTAAATCTGATACATAATTAATTTTGAGAGACTGGTTCATTTGCTGAGAATTTTTCTGAAGTCTGGCTCTTTGGGACATCTTGCATTGATTCTCACAACTTTACTGTTTTATCCACATCTCAGGAAAGATTTGTAGAGCTTGAGTGAGCCAGAATCTGGTGGACACTAACACATAGCACTTACCCTATTTTGGTGTGTTAGGATATTCTTATTATAGCTTTGTAATTATTTAATAATTTTATAATGGTAAAACTTATTGAGGGCTCCCTATGTGCTGAGTTTTAGGTGTTTTTAGAGTAACTCCTTTGCAAGTTGGGTATTTCTGTCTGTTCTTTGGGTAAAAATTTGAAACAAATTATCCAAATACACATTTACCACATGAACCTAATCTTTCTACTTTTAGTATACATTAGCATAGTAAGCTATAGTTGTTTTGTGTCTAGGTAAACATAACTTTTTTAGGTCATGAAAACAATGTATATTTGTGAAGAATCATTTAAAAATACAAATACAAGCAAAAAAGAGAGTTCTACTTTAAAGAGAAGGGCGTTACAGTGTAGTGAAAAAGCACTGGACTAGCAATTAGGAGAATTGAATTCCAGACCATATACTCTGGAAAGCTGGATGCCCTGGGGTAAAAGATTGAACTTTTGGGGATTCATTTTCCTCACACATAGCGCAACAGGGTTGTCAGTTCTAATTGTAGGAGTTGGGGTATCTTCATTTAATGTTTTAGCTCTTTGATTTTTTTATGGTTGTGTAACAAAACATTATGTTTTTGCCCTCATTATTGAAGATTTAAAAAATGATAATAACCTCCATCACCTGTTCCTGTTGAATCAATGTAGGCTCTAACTTACCTGGTAAAAATGGGATAGAGTTAATGTGTAATCACCTGTGGTTTTGCTGAACGCTGAATAAAACATTTATTATAACTAATTCTTGCCCTTACTATTTAAAATAACCAAGATTTTACTGTTAAACTTCAGTCAAGTATACAATTAACTTCTTATTTAGTTTTTAATACTGCAGAAGGGGAGACCTGTCTATTTCTGAGACCTATTTTTTACTTCTCACAGCCTCTAAGGAGAATAGTCGCCACATTCATGGCAGGGATTTTGCCATTAATAGTTCAGAGGCCTCCAGGCAGACTGAAAGTAAGTATTTCTTTTCAAGAATTATCTTGTTTTTTCTATTCCTTAAGATATTTTTCTTTCTCTTTTCTAATTATCTTTTTTTTTCAAGAATTATCTTGTTTTTTCTATTCCTTAAGATATTTTTCTTTCTCTTTTCTAATTAACAAAACATACAAGCAGGTTAAACTTTATGAGTTCCTCTTTTTATATTTTTTAATGTCAAGGGTTATATATGGTTTATCTGCTGTTTTATCCCTAAAGATTTGGAATCAAAATCTCTTTCCCTGGAGAACATGCTGGTGAAAAATGGCCAGTCGGCCTTAATCTTTTTAAAGTTTTAAGTGTTTTTGCTTCACTTATGAAAAAGTACATTTTCAGTCATAAAAAATGAGTAAAACAAAACAATCTGCCAGAGACCATTTGTATTTTCAAACATGAGTTCAAACATGTAGTTCTTTCTGGTCTTTTCTTTTAGAAACTGCAACGGTGCAGCCTAATTTATTCAGGAGGGCTGCTGGCCATAAATGATAATGTCAGGTGCTTTACTTACATTACCTTACCCTCAGATTAATCCTCAGTATTACTTCCTTTCTATATCTGAGGAAACTGACCCTCTGAGAGGGTCAGCATCTCATTTCTCACAGAGACAGGATGCAGTGCCCATTGTCTTGCCCGTGTTTGTCCTTCCCCTCCGCCACTCCCTCCTGCTTGTTCTCTACTTGTTTTTTTTTTGTTTGTTTGTTTTTTTAATTGAAGGGTAGTTGACACACAGTATTACATTAGTTTCAGGTGTACAACACAGTGATTCAACATTTATATACATGATAATTCTAGGTACCAGCTATCACCATACCAAGTTGTTACAATATTTTGACTATATTCCTTATGCTATACATTACATCCCGGTTACTTATTTATTTTACAATTGGATATATATATATATATATATTTTTTTTTTTTTACCTGAGGGCATCTCTCATATTTATTGATCAAATGGTTGTTGACAACAATAAAATTCTGTATAGGGGGGTCAATGCTCAATGCACAATCATTAATCCACCCCAAGCCTAATTTTCGTCAGTCTCCAATCTTTTGAAGCTTAACGAACAAGTTCTTACATGGAGTACAAATTCTTACCTAGTGAATAAGTTACATGGTGAACATTACAGGGGCAGTCATCACAGAAGCTTTCGGTTTTGCTCATGCATTATGAACTATAAACAGTTCAAATATGAATATTCATTTGATTTTTATACTTGATTTATATGTGGATACCACATTTCTCTCTTTATTATTATTATTTTTAATAAAATGCTGAAGTGGTAGGTAGATACAAGATAAAGGTAGAAAACATAGTTTAGTGTTGTAAGAGAGCAAATGTAGATGATCAGGTGTGTACCTGTAGACTATGTGTTAATCCACGCTAGACACAGGCAATAAAACATCCTCGTATGCGGAAGATTTCTCTCAGAACGGGGGGGCAGGTTCTAAGCCTCACCTCTGTTGATCCCCATTTTCTCACCTGATGACCCCCCTGCGACTGTGCCTGTCTTAGGTTGTTCCTCCCTTGAGGAATCTTACCCGTCTCTGGCTAACCAGTCATCTTCCGGGGCCATACAGGGAAATGTAAAGTTGGTAAGTGAGAGAGAAGCCTTATTGTTTGAAAAGGTTAGCTTTTTACTTCTTTGCAGATTTATGCCCTGTGGCTTCTATGCCCAGTATTTGTCTTGAGGTGTCGTTACCACTTGGAAGAATTATGATACTCGGTAAATTCGATATGTGGCACGAATTCTATTTAAGGGTTGTAATTAGGAAGGAAGGAGGAAAGCTATAGAAGTAGCAGGTGGAAGAAAACCTGGGGAGATTGATTATTTCTTTGACATATCTTCCTGTAGAGTAACTTCAGCATGTATAGTTTTTAAACTACTAAGTAAATTGTGCACACACATTAACATAATAGGAGTACAGTTATGTAACCAAAGCATACCTGTAATTACCAGCCATCTCCAGTGAAACCAAGAAAACCAGTTAGGCACCTTAGGCATTTGTGAAAACTTATCTATGATATGGTGGATATTGTCCAACTGAACTTGAACAGTCTAAGAGAATTCAGATAAATTAAAACAACCCATTCCTGGGGACTGTTCACATCCCATATGTTCTTTTAACAGTAAATAGTCTGTAGTTGTAAGATTTTGGAGTGCTACAATTTGCACTTCTCCTAATTCTTGGTTGAGTTCCAACCATATAGATCCAGTCAAACTTGTTGTTTTACTGTATGCACAGGCCAGCTTAGATATCTCCTTCTTCATTCCCATGGCAAGTCCAGGAATTGGTGGGATGAGTGCATCTACAGCTGTAGCAGTGCGTGGATCTTTGTTGGGGTTTTTTTGATGATCATCTTCTGGCATGAGTCTTCCCGAGAGTGCTGATGTTGGAAGTTCTTTTTCATATCGTATCTTAGTTCATTTTTGGGGTAGCCAAATTAGGCTTTGATCCTCTGTATAAACACAAACAGACCCTTTGCCTACACTTTTATATGCCCTTTATATCATTGTGTAGAGCTCATTGGAGGTCACCACACAGGAACTGCTTTTTTTATTTTATTTTATTTTTTTAACATTAATCTACACTTATATGACAAATACTTTGTTTACTAGTCTCACCCCTATACCAGGTCCCCCCTATATACCCCTTTACAGTCACTGTCCATCAGTGTAGCAAAATGTTATAGAATCACTACTTGTCTTCTCTGTGTTGTACAGCCCTCCCCTTTCTCCCACCCCCCTATGGATGCTAATCTTAATACCCCTCTTTTTCTGCCCCCCCTTATCCCTCCCTACCCACCCATCCTCCCCAGTCCCTTTCCCTTTGGTACCTGTTAGTCCATTCTTGAGTTCTGTGATTCTCCTGCTGTTTTGTTCCTTCAGTTTTCCCTTTGTTCTTTTACTCCACAGATGAGTGAGATCATTTCGTATTTCTCTTTCTCCGCTTGGCTTGTTTCACTGAGCATAATACCCTCCAGCTCCATCCATGTTGCTGCAAATGGTAGGATTTGCCCTTTTCTTATGGCTGAGTAGTATTCCATTGTGTATATGTACCACATCTTCTTTATCCATTCATCTATCGATGGACATTTAGGTTGCTTCCAATTCTTGGCTATTGTAAATAGTGCTGCAATAAACATAGGGGTGCACTGGTCTTTCTCATACTTGATTGCTGCATTCTTAGGGTAAATTCCTAGGAGTGCAATTCCTGGGTCAAATGGTATGTTTGTTTTGAGCATTTTGATGTACCTCCATACTGCTTTCCACAATGGTTGAACTAATTTACATTCCCACCAGCAGTGTAGGAGGGTTCCCCTTTCTCCACAGCCTCGCCAACATTTGTTGTTGTTTGTCTTTTGGACGGCAGCCATCCTTACTGGTGTGAGGTGATACCTCATTGTAGTTTTAATTTGCATTTCTCTGATAATTAGCTATGTGGAGCATCTTTTCATGTGTCTGTTGGCCATCTGTATTTCTTTTTTGGAGAACCGTCTGTTCAGTTCCTCTGCCCATTTTTTAATTGGTTATTTGTTTTTTGTTTGTTGAGGCATGTGAGCTCTTTATATATTCTGGACGTCAAGCCTTTATCGGATGTGTCATTTTCAAATATATTCTCCCATACTGTAGGGTTCCTTTTTGTTCTATTGATGGTGTCTTTTGCTGTACAGAAGCTTTTCAGCTTAATATAGTCCCACTTGTTCATTTTTGCTGTTGTTTTCCTTGCCTGGGGAGATATGTTCAAGAAGAGGTCACTCATGTTTATGTCTAAGAGGTTTTCGCCTATGTTTTCTTCCAAGAGTTTAATGGTTTCGTGACTTACATTCAGGTCTTTGATCCATTTTGAGTTTACTTTTGTATATGGGGTTAGACAATGGTCCAGTTTCATTCTCCTACATGTAGCTGTCCAGTTTTGCCAGCACCATCTGTTGAAGAGACTGTCACTTCGCCATTGTATGTCCATGGCTCCTTTGTCAAATATTAATTGACCATATATGTCTGGGTTAATGTCTGGATTCTCTAGTCTGTTCCATTGGTCTGTGGCTCTGTTCTTGTGCCAGTACCAAATTGTCTTGATAACTATGGCTTTATAATAGAGCTTGAAGTTGGGGAGTGAGATCCCCCCTACTTTATTCTTCTTTCTCAGGATTGCTTTGGCTATTGGGGGTCTTTGGTGTTTCCATATGAATTTTTGAATTATTTGTTCCAGTTCATTGAAGAATGTTGCTGGTAGTTTCATAGGGATTGCATCAAATCTGTATATTGCTTTGGGCAGGATGGCCATTTTAACGATATTAATTCTTCCTAGCCACGAGCATGGGATGCATTTCCATCTGTTAGTGTCCCCTTTAATTTATCTTAAGAGTTACTTGTAGTTTTCAGAGTATAAGTCTTTCACTTCTTTGGTTAGGTTTATTACTAGGTATTTTATTTTTTTTGATGCAATTGTGAATGGAGTTGTTTTCCTGATTTCTCTTTCTGTTGGTTCATTGCTGGTGTATAGGAAAGCCACAGATTTCTGTGTGTTGATTTTGTATCCTGCAACTTTGCTGTATTCCAATATCAGTTCTAGTAGTTTTGGGGTGGAGTCTTTAGGGTTTTTTATGTACAGTATCATGTCATCTGCAAATAGTGACAGTTTAACTTCTTCTTTACCAATCTGGATTCCTTGTATTTTTTTGTTTTGTCTGATTGCCATGGCTAGGACTTCCAGTACTATGTTAAATAACAGTGGGGAGAGTGGGCATCCCTGTCTAGTTCCCGATCTCAGAGGAAAAGCTTTCAGCTTCTCGCTGTTCAATATAATGTTGGCTGTGGGTTTTTCATAGATGGCCTTTATTATGTTGAGGTACTTGCCCTCTGTTCCCATTTTGCTGAGAGTTTTTATCATGAGTGGATGTTGAACTTTGTCAGATGCTTTCTCAGCATCTATGGAGATGATCATGTCGTTTTTGTCTTTCTTTCTGTTGATGTGGTGGATGATGTTGATGGACTTTCGAATGTTGTGCCATCCTTGCATCCCTGGGATGAATCCCGCTTGGTCATGGTGTACGATCCTTTTGATGTATTTTGGAATTCGGTTTGCTAAAATTTTGTTGAGTATTTTTGCATCTACTTTCATCAGGGATATTGGTCTGTAGTTTTCTTTTTTTGTGGGGTCTTTGCCCGGTTTTGGTATTAGGGCGATGTTAGCTTCATTGAATGAGTTTGGGAGTATCCCCTCCTGTTCTATTTTTTGGAAAACTTTAAGGAGAATGGGTATTATGTCTTCCCTGTATGTCTGATAAAATTCCGAGGTAAATCCATCTGGCCCGGGGGTTTTGTTCTTTGGTAGTTTTTTGATTACCGCTTCAATTTCGTTGCTGGTAATTGGTCTGTTCAGATTTTCTGTTTGTTTCTGGGTCAGTCTTGGAAGGTTGTATTTTTCTAGGAAGTTGTCCATTTCTCCTAGGTTTCCCAGCTTGTTAGCATATAGGTTTTCATAGTAGTCTCTAATAAGTCTTTGTAGTTCTGTGGGGTCTGTCGTGATTTTTCCTTTCTTGTTTCTGATACTGTTGATTTGTGTTGACTCTCTTTTCTTCTTAATAAGTCTGGCTAGAGTCTTATCTATTTTGTTTATTTTTTCGAAGAACCAGCTCTTGGTTTCATTGATTTTTGCTATTGTTTTATTCTTCTCAATTTTATTTATTTCTTCTCTGATCTTTATTATGTCCCTCCTTCTGCTGACCTTAGGCCTCATTTGTTCTTCTTTTTCCAATTTCGATAATTGTGACATTAGACCTTTCATTTGGGCTTGTTCTTCCTTTTTTAAATATGCTTGGATTGCTATATACTTTCCTCTTAAGACTGCTTTTGCTGTGTCCCACAGAAGTTGGGGCTTAGTGTTGTTGTTGTCGTTTGTTTCCATATATTGCTGGATCTCCATTTTGATTTGGTCATTGATCCATTGATTGTTTAGGAGCGTGTTGTTTAGCCTCCATGTGTTTGTGAGCCTTTTTGCTTTCTTTGTACAGTTTATTTCTAGTTTTATGCCTTTGTGGTCTGAAGAGTTGGTTGGTAGGATTTCAATCTTTTGGAATTTATTGAGGCTCTTTTTGTGGCCTAGTATGTGGTCTATTCTGGAGAATGTTCCATGTGCACTTGAGAAGAATGTTTATCCTGTTGCTTTTGGATGTAAAGTTCTGTAGATGTCTGTTAGGTCCATCTGTTCTAATGTGTTGTTCAGTGCCTTTGTGTCCTTACTTATTTTCTGTCTGGTGGATCTGTCCTTTGGAGTGAGTGGTGTGTTGAAGTCTCCTAGAATGAATGCATTGCATTCAATTTCCTCCTTGAGTTCTGTTAATATTTGTTTCACATATGTTGGTGCTCCTGTATTGGGTGCATAGATATTTATAATGGTTATATCCTCTTGATGGACTGAGCCCTTTATCATTATGTAATGTCCTTCTTTGTCTTTTGTTACTTTCTTTATTTTGAAGTCTGTTTTGTCTGATACTAGAATTGCAACACCTGCTTTCTTCTCTTTGTTGTTTGCATGAAATATCTTTTTCCATCCCTTTACTTTAAGTCTGTGCATGTCTTTGGGTTTGAGGTGAGTCTCTTGTAAGCAGCATATGGATGGATCTTGCTTTTTTATCCATTCTATTACTCTGTGTCTTTTGATTGGTGCATTCAGTCCATTTACATTTAGGGTGATTATTGAAAGGTATGAATTTATTGCCATTGCAGGCTTTAAGTTTGTGGTTACCAAAGGTTCAGGGTTAGCTTCTTTACTATCATACTGTCTAACTTAACTCGCTTGTTAAGCTATTGTAAACGCGGTCTGATGATTCTTTATTTCTCTCCCTTCTTATTCCTCCTCCTCCCTTCTTCATATGTTGGTGTTTTGTTCTGTGCTCTTTTTAGGAGTGCTCCCATCTAGAGCAGTCCCTGTAGGATGCCCTGTAGAGGTGGTTTGTGGGAGGCAAATTCCCTCAATTTTTGTTTGTCTGGGAATTGTTTAATCCCTCCTTAATATTTAAATGACATTCGTGCTGGATACAGTAGTCTTGGTTCGAGGCCCTTCTGTTTCATTGCATTAAGTATATCATGTCATTCTCTTCTGGCCTGTAGGGTTTCTGTTGAGAAGTCTGATGATAGCCTGATGGGTTTTCCTTTGTAGGTGACCTTTTTTTTCTCTCTGGCTGCCTTTAATATTTTGTCCTTGTCTTTGATCTTTGCCATTTTAATTATTATGTGTCTTGGTGTTGCCCTCCTTGGATCCCTTGTCATGGGAGTTCTGTGTACGTCTGTGGTCTGAGAGGCCATTTCTTCCCCTAGTTTGGGGACGTTTTTGGCAATTATTTCTTCAAAGACATTTTCTATCCCTTTTTCTGTCTCTTCTCCTTCTGCTATTCCACTTATGTGTATATTATTCATTTTTTATTGGTCACTCAGCTCTCTTAAAATTCTTTCATTCCTGGAGATCCTTTTATCTCTCTCTGCATCAGCTTCTCTGCGTTCCTGTTTTCTGTTTTCTAGTCCATTAATGGTCTCTTGCATCTCGTCCATTCTGTTTTGAAGTCCTTCCAGAGCTTGTTTTATTTCTGTATTCTCCTTCCTTAGTTCTTGCATATTTCTCTGCAAGTCCATCAGCATGGTTATGACTTTTGTTTTGAATTCTTTTTCAGGAAGACTGGTTAAATCTATCTCCCCAGGTTCCTTCTCAGGGGAAGATGTAGCAGATGCCGAAGCTGTCTGGGTTAGTCTTATCTGGATCATATTTTTTTGCCTTTTCATGTTGACAGGTGCTATTGACTGTCCGCTGGGAGGGCCAAACTTTTCACTTGCTACTGGCCTTTCTTTACTGGGACAACTGCGACCTCTAGTGGCTTGTGTTGGGTAATTGCGAGTAGGCTGGGTCTTTGTGTCTTGCCGATATGGATGGATCTCCCTTTCTGTGGGCGGGGTTTGCCTTAGGCTGTTTCTCTGCTTTCGCAGCGCCCGGAGGGGTAATGGACGGGGGGTCTGTTTGGCTGTTTACCTCCGTGAGGGGTCTCAGAGCTGTTGCCCAGGGGGTTAGTGCGCCCGGTTTTCCCTGTAATTTCCTGCCGCTGGGCTGTGACCTATGCTGTTTCCGTCCAGCTGTTAAATCCCTGTCCCTTTAAGACTTTCAAAAAGCCTCCGCTCTTCTTTGTCACAGGGACATCAGCTTCGGCACCCGCTCAGAGGTCTTACTGCCCTATTTCATTAGTTACCAGCCCTCCACGCATGCACTGTGCCTGCGCTCTGGCCCGGATGGCTGGGGCTGGGTGTTTAGCAGTCCTGGGCTCCGTCTCCCTCCCGCTCTGCCTACTCTTCCCCCGCCGGGAGCTGGGGGGAGGTGTGCTCGGGTCCCGCCGGGGCCAGGGCTTGTATCTTACCCCTTTCACCAGGCGCTGGGTTCTCGCTGGTGTAGTTGTATTCTGGCTGTTGTCCTGTGTCTTCTGGTCTCTCTTTTAGGATTAGTTGTATTTGTTGTATTTTCAAAAGTATATATGTTTTTGGGAGGAGATTCCCACTGTCCTACTCACGCCGCCATGTTGTCTCTGCAATCTCTCTACTTGTTTTATACCAGCTCTGCAGTACAGGTAGGTCATGAAAAGGAGTGAATATTTCCCATCCAGAGAGGAGCTTCCTGGTGTGAAGGATTGCTGTGCATCCTTTTTCTTCAGCAGACAGAGAAAGAGGACTGGAGGATTGCAGAAAGGGAACAAGAGATAGGAGCCTGGAGTGATGGCACTGTTGGGACTAGAGAGGAAACTGGAAGCTCACGGGCTTTCTTTGACACTGAGTTATTGAAGGTGAAGTACTGCACATTGTCTAGCCCAGGGGTTGGCAAACTGCAGCCAGCAGGCCAGCTTCAGCCCACCCACCTATTTTCGTAAATAAAGTTTTAATGGAATATAATCATACCCATTTGCTTATATATTGTCTATGGCGCTTTCGCCCTACAGTGGCAGAGTTGGGACTTGGCAGTGGCAACTTACTGTCTGGTCCTTTATAGAAAAATATCACCACTCCTGGTCTAGAAATCAGTATTTATGTGTTTTTGCTTTATAATCTATTAATGGTGAGATGAGATGTATTCATTCGCTTAGGGACTGAGATAAACTAATAATTACTTTTTAGATAAAAACAGATTTCTTTTTAAAAAAAGAACCAAAGTTGGTAGATATGGATTTCTGCACCAGAGTTCTAAACAATAAATGTTTTATTTTATGTCATATTTTAGACTCTTATTACAAAAGGTATGGAACCTGTCATATGTACGGATTGGATTCGTCACAAATTTACCAGGTCAAGAATTCCAGATAAAGTAAGAACAAGTGATTTTGTGTATTTTTTTTTTTACTATTTTTTTAAACATACTTTCTTTCAAAAGGTACCTGTTTTTGTAATATTGAAAACCTTTATGTTAAATTATGTGTGGATCTGCACTATTAACTACATCCACACATAATTTCACATAAAATATAGTAGGATTCATGTACATGATGATTACTAAAAATAACATGCCACTGGCCTTCAAAGTAGTAGGTTTTTGTCACTCAGAATCTGTGTATTCCTGTTTTTTTCTTTAATATTTTATGTTACCATATCAACATTGTCCTGAGAAAAATGTGGTCTTCCCCTGACTCAGGGCTCTGTTTATGTGCTCTTTGTGTTCATCTTCTGTACCCGCTATTGCTATTTTTGATCTTGTGTTTTCTCTGCTAGATTTATGCATACATATCATTGTTAAAGAAAACACTGGCTAAGCCCTCCACTGATTTTTTTCTTTTGATTTTTTTTAACTGAGTAGACTTTATTTCTTAGAGTACTTTGAGGTTTATAGGAAAACTGAATAGAAAGTGCAGAGTTTCCAAATACTCCTTCCTCCGCTACACAGTTACTTTATTACCAACATCTTGCTTTGGTATGTATTTGTTGTATATATTGATGAACCAGTAGCAACACATTATTATTAACCAAAGTCCATACTTTCCATCAGGGTTCACTGCTTGCATTACACATTCTGTGGGTTTTGACAAATGCATAATGTCCTGTATTTACCATCAGAGTATTATACAAAATGGTTTCACGGCCCTAAACATCCCCTGAATTTTGCCTCTTCATCCCTCCCTCTCATCTCCCAACCCTGGCAACCACTTATCTATAGTTCTGCCATTACCAGAATGTCATGGATTTGGAATCATACAGCATTGTAGCCCTTTCAGACTGGCTTCATTCCCTTAGCAGCATATAGTTAAGGTTCCTTGATGTCTTGCCATGACTTGATAGCTCTTTTTTTTTTCTAATCAACTGTATATTTAATCAAAGGAATAATAAATCATGAGTTAACTAGAAAATCTCTGGCTAGAACTTAAGGAAAACATGAATTTGAAAAGATCAAGTTGTTTTCCAGTAAAGTGGCTAGAGACTCAGCAATTAAGAAGGTACTGGAAATAAAGCATATTTTTGTAACCCAAGTTTTCTGGCTGAGCAGCTCATTTCTATTTACTGCCACATGATATTCCATTGTATGGATGTACAACAGTCTATCACATTCACCTCCTGAAGGACATCTGGTTACTTCCAAGTTTTGGCAATCATGAATAAAGCTGATATAAATATTCACGTGCAGCTTTTGTGTGGACAGAAGTTTTTGACTTATGTGAGGTAAACATCTAGAAACATAATTGCTGGAATGTATGGTAAAACGACTGCATTTGGTTTTGTAAAGCTGGGTTTTGTTTTGTCTTTTTTTTTTTTCATTATTCCTCCAATTTTTTGTATTGTGGCAAACTGTATGTAACATAAAACAATATATCAGCTGTTTTTAAGTGTAAAGAGCAGTGGTATTAAGTATATTCATGTTGTTGTGCAACCATCACCACCATCCATCTCCAGAACTCTTCATCTTACAGAATTGAAACTGTGCCCATTAAACAGTGCCTCCCCATTCCCTCACCCCCAGCCTCTGGTCACCACCATTTTCCTTTTTTTTTTTATTTTTAAAAATTTTTAAATAGTGTTGCCATTCAACAGGCACATGAAAAGATGCTCCACATCGCTAATTATCAGGGAAATGCAAATTAAAACTACAGTGAGATACCACCTCACACCAGTTAGGATGGCCAACATGGAAAAGACTAGGAGCAACAAATGCTGGCGAGGATGCGGAGAAAGGGGAACCCTCCTACACTGCTGGTGGGAATGGAAACTAGTTCAACCATTGTGGAAAGCAGTATGGAGATTCTTCAAAAAACTAAAAATAGAAATACCATTTGACCCAGGACTTCCACTCCTAGGAATTTACCCTAAGAATGCAGGAGCCCAGATTCAAAAAGACATATGCACCCCTGTGTTTATCACAGCACTGTTTACAGTAGGTAAGAAATGGAAGCAACCTAACTGTCCATCAGTAGATGAATGGATAAAGAAGATGTGGTACATACACACAATGGAATATTATTCAGCCATAAGAAGAAAACAAATCCTACCATTTGCAACAACATGGATGGAGCTAGAGGGTATTATGCTCAGTGAAATAAGCCAGGCAGAGAAAGACAAGTATCAAATCATTTCACTCATCTGTGGAGCAGAAGAACAAAGCAAAAACTGAAGGAACAAAACAGCAGCAGACTCACAGAATCCAAGAATGGACTAACAGTTACCAAAGGGAAAGGGACTGGGGAGGGTGGGTGGGAAGGGAGGGATAAAGTGAAAAGGGGGCGTTATGATTAGCACACATAACATTAGTGGAGGGGCACAGGGAAGGCAGTGTAGCACAGAGAAGACAAGTAGTGACTCTATAGCATCTTACCACGCTGATGGACAGTGACTGTAATGGTGAATGTGGTGGGGACTTGATAATGGGGGGAATCTAGTAACCACAATGTTGCTCATGTGATTTTATATTAATGATACCAAAAAAAAAATAGTATTGCCATTGACTGTTTGACACCTTTAGTGTACTTGACGTTCCTTTACCAGAAACCTTTTTCTCAAGTCATAGTCTTTCTGCCGCTGTCCTTGCCACAAGTGCATTATCTTATATCTTCTGTGTTTCTTAATCTGTAAACTTCTGAAAGAGAATGATAGATATAAATGTATTTGTTTAAAATGTGCAAGACAGTTATTTTCATCACCAGTTATAGTAAAGGTGAAAAGTTTTAACCTTCATAGTGTGTATATCCAGCCCTTGTTGTCTTCTAAACTTACGCCTGTATTCTCATATTGTTTCTAGATCATGCTGCTTGGATAACTCATAAGCATTTGAGTTAAACATCCGAAATTAAACTCACTATCTTATTTTCCCTCCGAACAATCAAACAAAAAGAGGGTGCTCATCCAGTATGAATGGTATCAGTTAATGCTACATCCTCAAGCTGATTTCCCAGGCTGGAGACCTGAGTGAATCTCCACCCCTCCTTCACCACCACAGACCCATCTATTTTACTGCCCCAGGCTTGAAATGAGTCCCTTTTCTGTTACAACTACTGTAATTCAGGCTTTTAACCATGGCCATACCTTCCTACCCTTGTTTCCTTATACCAGTCTTCCACCTCCAGTTCATTTTATTCTCTTGTAAGAGTTGTCTTTCTATCTATTTTTGAAACATGATCATGCTGCTCCAGATTTTTAGTAGCTTTGTATCCCTTCTGGAAATTTCTAAAGGCTCAGCATAGTTGAGCCTTGTTTAAGTTCATCCCCTGCATTGCTTTTCATGCTTTTTTCCTACTTCAGCCACACGGAACACTCGGTTTTCCACTATTTCATGCTCTTCACACTGTTCCCTTAAATGTTCTTTGGCGCACCTATTCCATCCTCTGCCTGCCACCGTTCCTCCCCTCCTGTATATCTTTGAAATCCCTAGAAAATACAAACAAGCAAAACTAACTGGAAAACACCCTTAATGCCACCCACCTGGAGACAGCTACTGTCAACACCTTCTACATCCTTTTCTGTTATGTGTTTTCAAAGATGTGAATCATCTCAGATGTAACACTTCTCTAGTTGCTTTCTTCATTAGCAATATAGTATGACCTCTTAGTAAGTTTCTACAATGCTGTTTTTAATTATTAAATAATATCCTTTTTGATTTAAGTACCATCTTTTTTATGTGTGTTTCCTTTCTTGGACTAATTCCCCAGAGGTATAACAACTCTTGAGCTAACGTCTTTGAGACCTTTTACATATATAGGAATATATACATACATATATAAATACACACACACACATATATACATATATGTGATTCTTAGATTCAGTATTTGTAGAATATGTCATATTCACACTCATGTATTTGGTATAGATGAAACAAATACAGTATCCTACTGCACATAGTGGTGTGGAAATGTGTTTTTTTGTTTGGTTTGGTTTGGATTTTGCTCAAGAATGTGTTATGGCCATCCTTCCATGTTAGTAGCTGCAAAGATAGTAAACCTTTATAGTGGCAGCATTGTATCCAGTAGGCTACATCATCATTTATTTACTTACATCATATTTTATTTGGTATTAGTATTGTTAGTTTTATTTAGAATGTATTTATCACAATTTATTTAGTTCTACTAAGAACACAGATGTGACCTTAATTTTCAGTTTTACAAATAGTGTTGCAATGTACATCCTTATTCACTACATTTTATGTACTTAGGGAAGTTTTTCTGTGGGACAGCTCCCCAGAACCTTTTGATTCTTAGAAATTCAGTTCACATGTCAACTGGAGCTGTTCGTCTGTATGCTCACAATACTTTGTACGTATTATTTATAATGGTCATGCTATTGTCATTGTAAATTTATGTTTGTTCCCTCACTTGAAGGAGGGTGGGGGTTGCAACCCAGTGGCCAACTTTTATAGCGCTCACGTTGTCTCCTGGCACTTGAACTCTTTACATCATCTGCTTGCTCCTGCTTTGCTCTTAGACTAAACAACAAAATCCTTACCTATGTGCTATTTTTCTTAAGAGTATGAAATTCTTAAAAGACTCCATCTGAGTAATATCATACCGGTAGAAATTGATGATGAGGATTATAGAAACATTAGGAATGAGATCATTATGTAGTTACTTGGGAGTTTTTTAAGAAAAAAAATGCACAGCTGAAAATTTACCATTTATAATTCTTCCTTCCCAGGTATTTCACCCTTCACCTGCAGATCATGAGAAATACGGTGGGGATCCACAGCACCCTCATAAACTGCATATTGTTACCAGAATAAAGAGTACAAAAAGACGTCCATATTGGGAAAAGGACATAATAAAGATGCTTGGATTAGAAAAAGTATGCAACTATCCTAGTCATCTTTAGTGTTGTTTAAATTTGCTTTAAATTTTATACTTTTTAAACTTAAAGATATACTTTTATTATTTCTTTTGTTGAGATGTATTATTTAGTGTAATTTATTTGAAAGTTGATTTAGAACAAATGTCCGTTTAACTTAATGTTTTACTGGAACCTGGGACCACGTGCTTTTGAAATCGATCCATAATGTTGTTTCCTTCCTTGCAGGCACACACTCCTCAAGTTCACAAGAATATCCCTTCAGTGAATGCAAAATTGAAAGTGGTTAAACATTTGATAAGGTTTGTTGTTTGTTACTTCAGTAGTTTAAACAAACTTGTTACCCAGTTTAATTCTAAAAGCATTTTCTTATGTTACAGAATCCAGCCCCTGAAATTGCCACAAGGACTTCCAGCAGAGGAGGACATGTCTAACACGTGCCTCAAGAGCACTGGGGAATTAGTAGTGAAGTGGCATCTAAGCCCTGTAGAACAGGAAGCAGTTAAGTCCTAATGCCAGGGCAGTCCACGTTAAAAAAGGCAAATCATTTTTATTTAAAGATGGTGAGAAAATGTTCTCATTAAATGTACTTCAAACATTAATCATTTTCACTGACTACACCTGGTATGTTTCTTCCTTATATAGGCTTCAGGGGTTTTGTGCTAATTGGTTTAACTCTCTCCTTTCCCTCTAATAGTTTCACTGCAAAATGGGTTAAGAATGGCATTGTTTAAACAACTGGGATCAGATTTCACCATTGTAATGGTCATTAGCTTTCTTAAAGTACTGTTTTCTCATTTAATTGAATTCAACGAATTCCCTGAGTGCTCTTTGAGTGAAGAGTGTGTTGTGTGTTGGAGAAAATCCAGAGCTGACCAAAATAATGGTCGCTACCCTTCTGGAGCTTATTCTGTCCCACTAGAGAACAGCGATTCAGCCAAATTCATTAAGCATTTGGTGCGGCTAGATCAGCTGCTTTGTGCTTTTGTGTCTAAATATGTGGACTTAGCTGCATTTTATCCTAGAATTTAATACCAAAAATAGTATATATTTTCTGATTACAAATCTAATTTGCCCTAACCCTAACCTTTATTAGTGTTCTTTGAACTCCTAAGAAACTTCTGTCAACAGTTGAGGTTACTGTTTAAAAGAAGAAAAAGAAGGATAAATTCTTTTAGAGAGAGTTTTATTTCCTTTTTTTTCTATTTCAGATAATTGGAGGGGTAGAGGAAAGTAAGAATTTTAGGAGATGTTCAATACTGGGAAATTCTGTGGCAGTTAATTGAAGGTGATGGTGAAGAATCTCTGAATTCTAGTTGTCCTTTATTTCTCTTTGTCACTTGTAAAATTTGGCCTGAGCAGCAGTCCTTGTTTGTGGCGTCCGTCCTGTCATAGGCCTTGATGCTTTGGGACAGCAGGCAGAAGTGGCACCTCAAGTGGAGCCAGATACATGAATTAAAAAGCCTAAAGGCAACTACAGTTTCAGTTCAAGGGTAATTGAAATCCAGGGTGTGTAAGGCCTGGAGGGGTATAAAGCCAAAGGACACTAACTTAGAGAGTTCAGTCTAATTGGAGAGAGACTTGTATGCCACAAGGAAAGGTGCTACATTTGGGATGAGGACAGCTGTGTATATAAAAGCTGGCCTCTGCTAATTTATTGCCATCTCTTTTCCTCTGCTAATAATGTTGTTTAAAATGGGGGAAAGGACATTGGTCAACTTTTACCCAAAGGGTCTAATAAAGTTTGGTTAAGTAATTTAAATCTCAGCAACCCATGACTAGAGGAAAGGATCTAAAGGTTAGGTTGTGTATTTAGAAAAGAAATTGTGTAGAAGAGCAAAGGGAGAAAATGGGTATGGGCTAGCTCCTTAGTTTCCTATTGCTGTGTAACAAATTACCAAAACTTAGCTGCTTAAAATAATGCATGCTTATTACCTCACCATTTCTGTGGGTCAGAAGTCTGGGTTTTGCTGGGTACCTGCTTAACTACCAGCTCTAATACTGGGTTCTTATCAGGGTCTTGCCTGGGAAAGGATCTGCTTCTAAACTCTTGGGTTGTTGGCAGAAGTCATTTCCTTGTGGCTGTAGGATTCATAGCAACTTGTTTCTTCAAAAGCAGAAGAAAGAGTCTCTAGCAAGATGGGTGCTAACACTCTGATGACTGTGTGAGTGCAGTCAGGTACATTCCATCACCTTTGTTGCATTCCATTGGTTAGAAGCAAGATACAGGTGTGACTACCAGGGACAGGGATCTTGGGGGCCTGCTTAAAGACTGCCTGCCTCCAGAGCCTCCCTAGAGTGGCATTCCTTTGTCTTGTATCATTTCAAAACCTTCTAAGGACTTCTTCCTCAGTCTTGCCTTCATGTAGCTGAGAATTGCTTTGTTCCATTTCATCTGCCTTGTTTCAGGACCTTGTGTTCGGCCTCTCATTGGTGACGATTGGCATTTGGTCAAGCTTACAGAGATGAAGTTACCCAAGCATTGTCATTAAGGCCCTTTCCAGTTTTCTTATGGTCTTCTCAGTCTCAAATTGTGTCTCTTTCAGGCCAAATAATCTGTTTCAACATATTTGCTCATTACGGAACTAACTAGTATGCTTATCATTCTAACTGACACAATTTTTCACCAACAAATTGGAATTACGGTGCCCATTTTGGGGGTTTTGACATAAACAAGATTGTATTTAGGAGATACCTAAGAACAAAAAGTAAAGAAACCCCCATACAGAGATTGTTTGTCTTGTTTTCCTAAAAAAAGATCATTTTGTTTAACATAGGTGGTATCCTCTCCTTACTTTTCATACTTAGAGGAGTAGTACTGGCTTTTTGATCACACAGCTTGATTGAAAATTTTTAAGGGTCTAAGTTACTGTCTAAACCATCTGTCCTTCTGTATTTGAGTATATATGTCAAAATTTGTTTTCTACATCTGAACTTTTCACTCTTAACTAACTGTAAGACCTTAGGTAAATAATTAATAATTGGAAAGTCTGGACAGTTTCTAAATAAGAAACAGATGCAAAATGTTAGTCACTAAACATTTTCACCCTTTTTTCTTAGAATGGCAGTCATTTAGCAAATGGTGGAAATGCCATTGGACAATATTCTTTATTTTTGCCTTCCCAAATTACTAAAATGATGTGAAATAAGTACTCATGCAGAAAAAAGGTAGCTAAACAATTCTTCATTTTTTTCTCTGATTTCCTTTATTGTCTAGAGAAATGAAAATTTGTGGATCACTTTAAAAATAATATAAACAACTCATATTGTTTATATTATAGATAATATAAATCAGGTACAGCAGTTAGAGAAATACAAATATGTATATAGCATAATGGATATTATTTTTCTGCTTATTAAGATGGCAAATTAGTATGATACATTTTTTATTTAATATACTGATTCTATCTTAAAGCTATAGATATAAACTTTAAACCTATTAGCTATAGATGCACATGCCTAAATACATACATACGATGGTATATTAATGCAATCTGTGCATGAATAATGTAAAATAAAAGTAAAAATAGAATTTGGGTAAGCCAAGGTATTTTTGCCCAGAGACTCATTATTTCCTATTTTTAGATACTTATCACTACCTTGTCTTCTCTAAAAATCTATTCTTGATTTTGCCTTTCCCAAAATCATTCCAAATTCAAAATAATAAAATCATTAAGATGTATTTTATGCCTAAACTATATGTAGGTTTTCTAAAGTGGCCATCAGCTAGCATAAAGATTTGCTGTTCACTACATAAAGGTAAGGGCAACAGGAATGATTAAGTTTGTCTAAAAATTTTCCAAACTTTAATTCAAAATGATTTTGAGCATTCTTGTCTACCAAACTTAATATTAAAACAAACCTGAGAAATTAAAAAGAGAGTTGATCTGCCTAGGTTAATTATGTGTAAGTAAAGTCTATCAATTTAAATATCTTTCAATGAATATGTACTTTTCAAGTTAAAAGAAACATAGTCATATTTAGATACAAAGACTAGTATAATCACTCTTCTCAAAGATTGTTTCCATTGTTCCAGATTCACAAATCCTCCTCCTCTCACCCATTCCCCCTTTTTACTGTAGATCTGAACAGGCACTTGGGAACTGATTTGGTTAAAGGAAATCACTGGAGACCCATTGCTTATTTCAGTCTTTTATTAGATGCAGTAGCCAAGACATCCATATCGACTTTATTAAAAACTATAGCAGCAACCAAAGTGTGAAAACTTCAGTTGATTTAGTTCTAGGGTCACCACTAAACTTCATAGTTTCCCGTGCTGTACTGTATAGACTCCTGTTGATAAACCCTGAGCATTTTTCAGCCAGTCACCTAACCTGTGAATCACTGTTGCTTTCCCTTCACACATCACTGTCTAATATCACAACACTCTAAACCCAGCCACTCCCTTCCCTCACCCAAAAAGGGAACAGCCCATAAATTGCTTACCTCAGGGAACTATCCATACCCTGCCACAGCCCTTCTAAGGATCCCTTTCCATAACTTTGACTTACTTGTTTGTGTAGATTATTCATAGAGAATAACACTAAAAATTGCCAAACAGGCTATGTCATCAAACTTAAGTTTACCTCGAAGTATAAGCTTTCTCAGAAATTGTATCCATTCAGTTTGCTAAGTTAGTTGTCCTCAGATCTGCCAACTAACAAAAGTATTTATACTGATAGGATAGGTATGTGATTTGGGGTTATTCCATGACTTTGAAGTACTTTAGAAACATGTCCTGGCTATTAAGGAACCCCTGTAAAATTAAAATGAATTGATCAACTTTGACATGGTTTTGCTGTTATGCACAGAGATGGTCATAATAAAAGCAGAGTTTAGCAAAAATGTTTGGTGACATTACCCACAATACAGACTGAACCAACACTGGTTGGGTAATTTTAAGCATATTGCTTTGGATGTTTCCAGTGCCATGTTACCTGCCATCAGTGAAATTTTGACAAGATTGGACAGGAACCTAATTGCCCCTTTGAATACCTCAATTTCCTCTAAGCTGGCCAAGGGGGAATTGGTGCTTCTTACTGCATTTACACACTGTAGGGCAAGTTGATCTGTGAATAGTAGGATAAATTTAAAACGCCACTGATTCTCTAGAAGAGCCAATTCTGGGACATGTTTTCATTGCCTGGATTTCATAATCTAAGGTGCTGGCTTTAAGACTTATTGCAAGACTCATAATCCTTTTGTTTCCAGTAATTGCTTATGCTACAGTTGGCTGATGTACCCTCTCCAGAAACTTAAATGCTACTGTGTAGCCATTGTCAGGTCAGCTGAATCAACAAGTCACTCTACAAGAGAAGTGGGAGTTATCCCTACTCCCGCTATGGACTGTGTGCTCCAGATGTCCTGGGTTAATGTTTTGTGGCCTAACTTCGCCTGCCCTTGGCCAAAGAAGGGAATTACAACAAGAAAAGCAATGTGACAGCCAGAAACTGGCCTGGCTCTACCGGGCTTTGGTGTTTCTAGGGGCTGGCCTGGCACTTACAGGCATTCTGTTGAACATAAGTCATTTCACAGAACTGCAACATCAAATGAAGCCACTCTGGCTATGAAAGATCAACACAAAAACAAGACCACTCATGATCACATCTGAGCACAGACAGCAACACCATTCCAGCTAGAAAACTAACAACACCCTCTTCTTCTGGGCAATGTGGGTGATGCAGCTGCTGTGTCACCCAGCTTTAGCCTGATTCCTTTCACCTTCTAGATGAGATGCATTAAGACACCAATCATGGAACTATTTCCCGACAGCATCCAATCCAGAGCAAGCCCTGCTTCCTTGAACACTCATTAGAATCATCTAATAAAACCCCAAATCCTGTGTGGCCCTTTCTAACCGCCCCTCCTGAGATGTTCCACAGTCTCCTGTGCTATGGTTCTCGCCTCACCCCAGTGGGTGTGCAGCTCCAGTGTGTGTTTGGTGGTCTTGGTGGTCTATGCTGGAACATTCACGATGCTAATTCCTGTGGTCTCAAGTTTAGGCTCCTAAGACTCCCCTCAAAAGATCGTGCTGCTCAGCCTCAACCTATTTCCAGTGTCTGCTCATGCCTTCACTACAGGTAACCCAGCATACTGGTTTCCCAGCTTGGAGAGCTTGCCAGAAAGAGTGAGATGGCATGGGACCTGCTTTCACTGCTGCGTGTGAGATGATTCACTCCCCCTCTCCCTATCATGGCTAGTGCAGGGCCAGGACCCCAGCCTAGCTTGCATTGACATAGGAGGGGAATCTCTAGGGGAGGGAATGTGAAATAAAGCCTCGGGGTGAGAACTGGGGAGTGGGGAACAGGATTGGAGCAACGTTCGGTTGCCTCTAGCTCTGCTGGGTACCCCTGCCCCATTCTGCCCCTGACTGCAGTTTATTCCCTGTTCCCTGCAGCCCCTGGGGAGGCTCCCTGATAAGGGCAGCTGTCAGGAACTGTGAGGTGCTATATATATGTATACATACATGCACACATGCATACACATAGGCATACACACATGATGTCTTCCAAAGCTGGTATTTTGTTGTTCTGTTGGGGGAGCTTTTAGGAGATGCTATTTTTTCTGTTCCCTCTCAGCATCTACAGCCCTCTTTTGGAACCTCTAACACTGGCCTTGACCTTCTCAGTGGACCTGCAAAGGCTGTGCATCAGCCTCTGTGCAGGAGGGCCCTGTACAGGGCTAGCTTCCCTCACTGCACCTGGCTAGGCTCCCATCCTCTGTGCCTCATCATATCAGCGGCCCTGTACCCACACACTCAGCACTGGCTTTTGCTCTGCCCCCAGGGCGTGTGTTCCAGGGCCCCTCACTTCTTGCTGACATTTCCCACTCCATGGATGGCTGTACCACCTTCTCTCCCAGATCCCCTGGCCACCATGTCCTCATCTTCACTTGTCCTTTTCTCACTCCTACCAGTCTCCCCACCCCACTTCCTCATCTTGGCCAACAGGATCTTCTCTGTCACTATGCCCCACCTCCTCCCCATGTTTGCCTTGTTCACCATCAATGCTTCTGTCACCAGTGCCCTTCATGCCCTTCAGTCCCAGTGGACTGGCCCCCCAGCCCCCATCCTGGCACACTCGGGTACTGGGTCTTGTTCCCCAACTAGACCCCCACTTTGTCTCTCACCAGATCCCACTGTCTCCCAAGTTAACCCTTCACCCAGCTTGACCCACCCCTTAAATTCTATGGAATCATTCGCCTCTATCACCCTCACCATGACCATCAGACACCACTATAACTGACTCAGTTTGACTCAATTCCAATCCTATTAAACACTGTCCCAGAGAACTCACGTCCAGGTAGGTGGCCCCAGTTGGTTGGACTCTTCTCTCCCCGTGATCTCACGCATGGGCCTCTCAAATCTGCCCATTTCAGCCTTCTCCTAGTGGCAGGCTTCTGACAAGGGCTCACCCCTCCCGACCTCTTCACAATGAAACTTCGAGCCAGAGCTGTTTCTCCTCCATCTACTGGAAGTTTCTGGGGAGACCCTGAAATGGGGGTATGGATATCAGTATGTTCTTCATTACCATCCATGAAATCCAGGAGCTTCTAAAGCCACAAGTCCCAAAGAGAGAGGAGTTAAGATTTGAGAGGAGACAGAAAAGGAGGGGTCATTTCTAAATCACCAGGGGTCAGACTACCAACTGAGATCTGACAGGAAGACCTTGGAGGCTGTTGCTGACAAGTAGGACAGCACAGTCCCCCAACCTTCCTGGACACTGAAAGCACCCCAGAGCAGCTTTACAGTCCTCAGCGGCCCCTACTCCTTGGGACCTTGTGGACCATTTCAGCACAAATAGTACCAAATATCCCGGGGTCTCATCTCTGCACACAGAGTCTCTAGTAGCTGTTGCCTGGTCTCTTGTGGCTGTTCCTCATTACTCTTCCTTTGCTTAGATCCTTCCCTCCAGTCCAAAGGCCGGCTACAGTGTCCCCACTGTTTCTCCAGTCCCAGCCCCTGACCCACCCCGAGGCCTATCCCCAGCCCTTTTCCCAAGCCCTGCTTCACTCCCAGCCCAACCTCGGGCTGAGATCCAGCCCACGTCCCTTCAGTTCTCTCTCCCACTTAAACTACCTTCTCTTCCACTCCATTAGGGCCTGTGGAGCATCTTTCCCTGGATCGTAGTGAGATACAGCCTCTCATCCTGATTGAAATTCAACACCCGGAATGGTACTGGTCCTTGCTGAGGGATCTGGAGAGTAAGTGGGGCTCACCCACTGTGATCAGAGGATCTCAGGAAGCCTTTAGTCCTCCAGCTTCCAACCTTCTGCAGTCCAGCCTGGCCTCCCAGCCAGCATGCCACAGCCTCTGGGCAAATGACCAGGGACATCTCAGCCTGAGAGCAAACATGGCCCCTCCTGGCCTGCTTTGGTTGGCCTGGGGAAGGTCCTTGAGTGTAGTCTAGGGAGAGGCCCCAGAAATGACTTCTCGAAGGGCCTACAAAGCTACCCAAGAAAGAGTCTGGAGACTGCCTCTGAAAAGGAGGCGGTGAATTGGTGAGTCACTTGGGACATGACACAGGGAATGACTTATCAAGGGGCTCAAGAGAGAACCTAAGCCAAAAGCAACTGAAAAATGCTCAAAGCTGCACATGAGCAAGAAATGGGGGCAGATCAGAGGACAACCCCTCTGGTATATTCCGTGGTGGGTAGCTGCCGGCTATACACCGCTTACCCCGGGAATTCCCACACCCGCAGGGAAACCGGAGATCTGCCACCATGAGTGGGTTGATGACACTACCAGATAGGTCCCGGCAGAGTTCCTTTCTTGGTAAAGGCATTCAACAGATGCTGGAACCCCACATTGGACAGTGTGGAGTGAGACTGAAATGGGCCCTATCCCTCAAGACCTCCATAAAGTTTTTTTTTCTGCTTAATTAAACAAGATTGCCATACAATTTTTTTTTCCATGAAGTTTTAAGTTGCCAGAGGTGCCGTCCTGGCCCCTTTGCCAGTCTGCCTTTCCCCCCCAGTCTTCCATGTACATGCAGCTGGGTTGGCACGCTCCTTGGACAGAGCTCTCAGGCAGGTTGGGGGGATGACCTGGTGACAGAAACCTGCCGATCTCATGCAGGGTAGTCCTCACCGGCCACTCACCTGTGGGCAAGGAAGGGAAGAGGGCTTTGGGATGTGCCCCTGTGATATTTGTCAAGAGTTTGTAGAGGTCCATCCAACTGGAGAAGAGAAAAGACAGATTTTCCAGCGATAACAGACAAAAACCTCACTGAGATTGTACTGGGAGTCTTAGAGGCCATCCACAGATGGCTGCATGTCAAGCAATGGCAGGAAATGGACTGGGGAATGAGAGTGGCTGTACCCCAAGAGACTCCAGCCCTGGAATGGCAATGCCACAGAAGCAGAGAACAGAGGAGAGAGGGGGCAGGGAAGGGAGGAGCAGCTTCTCAAAGCTGAATTTACACTCTAGGAAAAGGGTGGTGGAGATAGATATGGGAATTCCTTCAAGGGCTGAAGAGTCCAAGGAAATAGTCAAGACCAAGGAGTGCTCTGCTCCTCAACCCCAAGGAGAAGATGCTCTGAGAGCCAAGGAGCTGGAAGTCTCCCAGAAGCTACATAGGACTCTGAACAGTCTCGGGACTCCAGTGGCCTAGGTATGCTTCCCACCACAAAGGATGTTGGTTAATCAAGACCCAGGACAGCCATGTGTTAAAGAGAAGCTGGCTGGTAAGTTAAAGCTCAAATTGGAGCCAGAGCTGCAGGGCCAAACCCTGCCAGCGTGGGCAAGGATTCCAGGGACCTCAGGCCACCACCGCCCAAGGCATTTTCTTCTGGAATGTGTCCCTTAACCAAAAAATTATTCTCCATCCCTTCCTAGAAGGAAAATACCAAAGAATAAAAAATCTGAGTAGAGAATACATATTCATTTTGGTGCTAGCATCCTCTGAAAAGGACAGTCTTTTTCACAATCAAGGGTATTCTTCCCAAGTATATTTGATTCTTCCACTGACAGTACTATCTTTGCTATGTTTGGTTTCTGGGCATATGGTATCCCAAGAACTTGGGTTGAGAGAAAGGAGAGTTCAGTGTCACTTTTTAGGAAGTGCTTTGTCTTCTGAAGGGTGACAAGAGTCACAGAGGGAGGCTGACAGGGCTGTCGCATGTCTGCAGTGAGAAGAGTACTGAGTAGGAGGGCAGTCAGGACCTGCCTGGAATTAGAGGCTCCAGGGAAGGTGGGGGGTGGTGACTATCCCTAACCCGTTCCTATGAGCATGAGTCCACCCCTCCTTAATACCAGAGCGTTCATACTTTGCTTCTGCAAAACTTGAGGTCTAGAAGGTGCCGACTGGAGCAGAGGCCTAGGTGTTACGTCTGCCTTTCTGGTTTATTCATTGCAAGAAACAGCCCCCAGAGAGCAGCCTCTCGCATCAGTTCCCATGCCTGAGTCTCTGCAGAGTTGGTCAGTGAGCCAGATGTTAGCTGCACAATGGGGTACCCTACAGGAGAGAAATACCCAAATTGGCAAACATTAAACTTATATAGAGCTGTTGGCACACCTGTCCTCCTCTTCAGAGAGAACGAGATGAGGGAGAGGGAAGGGGAGAGAGAACAACATCTTCCGGAAGGGAAAGGGAGGGCTTTATTTTTATCACTCTGAGATGTCTCCAGAGAGGTATATCTCCAAGTCTCTATGGAGAGAAACTATCTCTATGCTGTTCCTATTTACACATGTCCTTTGCTCAGAGCCAGAATCACATAGAAATGTGAGAAACAGAGGGAGAATAATCTCTCAACACGTAGGGGGATCTAGGGCAGTCACTAGTCTCTTTGATTGTTTTCTCCATTCTGATAAGCTGCCTGGGTCTTCACAAGGCAGGAACTTGTCTGAAATAGTGAGGGTCAGTGCGGGTTCCCCACTCTTTCTCTTTGCGTGATGGTACAGCCCCAGAGCAATATCAGGGTCCAGGGAAGCACATACTAGGTGTCAGTTCTCTAATCACTGAGAACTGGCCAGCAGAAGAAGATGGAAGCGCTAAAGGAAAAGATGTTTTAAACACTTATTTTTTTCTGTTGCAGAATTCCTCTTAATAACTAAGCAATTCAGTCATTTATGAGAGGATCTCATAGCTGCACTCGAGTAAGCAGAATTACAGTTTAATTACAATCAGGATTGCTGTATCTCAGAATATGAAGAAAGACACATTTTCTGATCATGTCCCCTTGAGTGTCAGAAACCATTTTCCATAAAATAAAAAACTGGCTAATATATCGCTGGAGTAATCTTGGTGTGTAGTGAATCTGTCCACATCAAGGTCTATGATGTTTTCTACACCTGCATCACAGGCCACAATCCCTCCTGTGAAGTATAGAAAACAAGAACACTACCAAGGTATCAAGGACCAGCACTGACTTAGGGGTATATTTAAGGTACTTCTTTTTAAAAAATTAATTGGGAATTAATTAATTAATTAATACTCCAGCAACATATATCAGAATCCTGTCACTGGGATTCCTGACTCAGAATTTGCTGACCTCAGTGATTTCATAAGTCT
Source organism: Manis pentadactyla (assembly GCF_030020395.1). Classification (NCBI taxonomy): domain Eukaryota; kingdom Metazoa; phylum Chordata; class Mammalia; order Pholidota; family Manidae; genus Manis; species Manis pentadactyla. Next base: position 152,899,128 of record NC_080020.1, on the reverse strand, counting down.
TCCCGCCCCCTCCTGTATGATGACGCCCGAGGTCTTCCTGCCTGGTGAGCAGCCATCTGGGATTTTAACACCTGGAGAACAGAGCCAGGAACAAGTAGGATTGTATCAGACTGAAAGGCTTCTGCACAGCCAAGGAAATCATCAACAAAATGAAAAGACAACCTATGGAATGGGAAGAAATACTTGCAAACCATATATCTGATAAGGGGTTAATATCCAAAATGAATAATGAACTCATACAACTCAATAGCAAAAAAAATAATCCAATTTAAAAATGGGCAAAAGAACTGAATAGATATTTTTTTTAAAGAAGATATACAAATGGCCAATATGTACATGGAAAAGTACTCAACACCATTAGTCATCAGGAAAATACAAATCAAAACCTCAATGAGATATCCCTTCATGCCTGTTAGAATGGCCATCATCAAAAGACAAGAGATAACAAGTGCTGGCAAGAATGAGAAAAGGGAGACCTCATGCACTTCTGGTGGGAATGTGAATTGGTACAGGCAGAATGGAAAATGGTATGGCGGTTCCTCAAGAAATTAAAAATAGAACTACCGTATCATCCAGCAATTGCATTTCTGGGAGTATATCTGGGGGAAACAAAACACTATGTGAAAGAGGTATTCTGCATTTCCATGTTCACAGCAGGATTATTTTCAACAGCCAAGGCATAGAAACAACCTAAGTGTCCATCAATGGATGAATAGATAAATAAGTCATGATACACACACACACACACACGGTGAAATATTATTCAGCCATAAAAAATGAAGAAACCCTATTATTTGTGACAACATGGGTGGACCTTGAAGGCATTATGCTCAGTGAAAGAAGTCAGAGACAAATACTATATGATTTCACTTATACACGGACTCTAAAAGCAGAAACCAAACTCTTAGAAAAAGATAATCAGACTTGTGATTACCACAGGAAGTGGGTGGGAGGAATGGGGATTGGGTGATGGTGGTCAGAAGTTACAAACTTATAGTTATAAGATGAATACGTACTAGGGATATAATGTACCACATGGTGACTATAAGGTAACCCTGCTGATGGCATATTTGAAAGTTCCTGAGAGCCTCACCAGAAGTTAAAGAAAGAACTTTTTGTTTCTTTTTTTGTGTATCTATATGAGATCATGGATGTTATCGTGGTAATCGTTTCACAATATGTGTAAGTCAAGTCATGCTGTGTACCTTAAATTTATACAGTGCTCCATGTCAATTGTTTCTCAGTAAAAGTTGTCGGTGGGGGATTGAGCTTAAAAAAAAAAAAAGAAAGGAATGCAGTCATATAATTAAGGTCTTGAGTTTTAAGAAATACCCAGTGAAGGGGCAGCTGTTCAGAAAGTTTCCTCTGAGCCACTATCTGATCTCCTCAAGTCATTTCATCTGATGGGGCAAGGCAGTAGGAAAGTGGGGGTCCCCAGGGAGCAGCAGCCTGGATGGAGCCCAGAGGGAGGTGGTGCCCAGGGAGGAAGCCAGGGTTGGGTAGAAGAGATGTGGATGTGCTGGGCAGAGGCCCTGAAAGAGGGACAACTGGAAGGGTGCATTTACCCACTTACTTCCTGCAGCAAAGTATGAGTTGGGATCATTTTGATGCTACAAAATAAAACAGTTCCTTAATCTCCTCTTATGTTTTCTAGCCAAAATCCAACGAGTCAACTTCACTGCTTTGCTGTCATACCTGCATTAGCCCAAATGTATTTCCTGTACCTCCCCAGCCTCAAAGATTTATGAGATCTTTCCCGGCATGGCTCTCCTGCAAGACGATGGCAGTAATGATAGCTGGATCCAAACAAAACCATTCCTCAATAACCTGAATGCTGGTTTTGTAACATCATTTGAAGATCCATCACTGCAATCTCTTTGGAAACACTGACCCCTGAAGACAAGAGGTGAGAGAAGATGCTGTCTCCAAAATGGAGCACGCATACCCAAGGGAGAGAGTATGGTCCATTGAGGTAAGAAAAATAAGGACAGGAAGCTCCATTTCCATTTGTTTTTTCGTCTAATCCTTCAAATTCTTATTTTTGTATTTATTTCATGTCATAAAATATCAGAACAGAGTGCATGTGTAAAGTGAACAAATGTTGGGGTATCCTTTAAAAATTCTTCACTATGATGTAAAAAGTTTTGATTATGTGTTCTGTGTAAGCTGATTTAAAGAGAACATCTACCTGAGCTACTCTTCAGAAGTATCAGCCTGGGAAGGGTACCTCTTTGTCCACCAGGTTGGAAATTCTTCCAGTGTTGTGTCCATAAGAGTTACCTCAGTCTCATTAAATCTCTGCATTTGAATGAAAACAACCTTGGCCAGGTTAATCACATGGTTCATTATAGTGTTTGCTTTTTGGAACATCTGACTCCAAACAACTTTTGAAGTGTTTCCAAATATCTCATTTACCTTTGAAGGTAATTTGCCTTCACGGATGATATTTAAAAATTGCCTCCTAAGCAATTCCAAAGAAGAATATTTTAGATTATGCTGGGAATTTCCAGAGTAACAAACTGAAGGGGGACAAGGTTTCTTTGGGCATGTAAATTCTTGTGTTTTACATTTCCAAATTAGCCACAATATTGTATATGTCTGAAACTGAGTGGATTGTTTTTTTTTTTTTTTACATACAAAATGAAGGAGGCATATGAGCGCTACATACCTTATGAGGTCAACCAGAAATGGTGAGGGGAGAGGTGGGAAGCAGCAAATCCAAGATATAGACAGGACATTATTATTACTACATGCACAAGATGTCATGGGATTAAGGGCATGTGCTCTGGAGCCTGACATCCCTTGGTTCAAATCCCATCCCTGTTACTGGTTGTGGGAACTTGGCAAGTAATTTAACCTCTCTGGCTTAAGCCTTCTCATCCATAAAATGAGGATGATAATAGCACTTTTATCATGGGAATTGAATGAGGAAAGAATATATAAAGCAATGCTGTAGTGCCCCCAACATAGTGGCTATCATTTTTATTAGTAGTAATGAGAAATGAGCGTGGTCACTTAGCCTTTTATACCATTTGGCCTCTGCCTCCAGCATACTAAGGCCTAGGCTATTAGAGACTCCAGCCTGCTGGGGAGGACCTTGGACTGGCCCCTACTTTGGCCCAAGTTTTGAAGGAAGGAGGTACATTTTAAGGTTCTTTGAAGTTCTAGTTTGGGAAGTAGGTCTCTTTATTCTCCAGATTATTAGAAGCTGAAGACAGACTACAACTGCTAGCAATGAACTTGTCCCAGTGTAAGGGTCATTGCCCAAGTGTTTGTGATTGAACCTTGTCCATAACCTTGCCGTGTCCATAGGAATTTGATCTCATGGGGCAGATGGGGTTTGAAAATTTGGAGAGATGGACTCAGAGCTATGTGCCGATTTGGGGTGTCTGGTGCCTGAAATGTTTGTGTTCCTGTGCAGACATGGTTACTATGCTCACCTGAGATCGTCTGCCCCTCTCTTTGGGAAGTCATCACTGAAGCTCCATTAGTCTCGAACTTTTTTAGATCACAAAACACTCAGACAGCCTCCTGAAAACACCAGCCTGAAATCAGAGAAATGAAGGGCGTGATGGTGGGGCAGAGTTGTTCTCAAGGGCTGAACTTGCCTACTGGGAATTCTGGCACAGTGGTCCTGTGGATCCTGCTCCCAGTCCCCACATTGCCCTGGATGGAAACAGGCTAAATCTGACTTCAAGGCCCAGCCTGGAAAAGGAAGGAAGCCACATACCAAACAAAGAGCTTCTAAGCAGAATAGTCCATACTGAACCTAGGGTGACTATGGATCAGTTTTCTTCATCATCGTGCGTGTTAATTGTTGAGAGCCGGGGTTATGTCCCTTCCCCCATGTCTGAACGCAGCATGGGAAAGCACAAGCTTGAGAACAGCTGGTGCAGTCCTTGAAAGTTATCTGCCCACAAAAACATGTCTTGTCCTCGAAGAGGAGCCAAGACTCCTCACTCTGAAAATAGGGAGACCTTGAGGGTGTGTGAAAACACCGCCCCTGCTTCTGGCCTGCCTTCCCCCACTTGCTGGAATGGAGAACAAAGAATAACCTGTTTACGCATTCCATGAGCAATTAACAGAACCCTGCTGTGCCTACCTTTGCCCGGCTACCGCTGACATCAATACTGTGCTTAATTGTCTATTGGATAATGCTGTGTCCTGGAATCATGTAACTCCACTGCATTATATAAACCCTGGACCTTCAATAAAGTTTTGCCGGCGACGCAAAGGAGCGTCAGCCCTCCCCAGTTCTCTTGTGCTTTTCTCCCGTCTCCTCACATCCCTCGGTGGGCCTGTTCGACTGTTGCGGCTGGACCGCGACAGTTAATTGAATATACTTTGCTATTGAGAAGATCTTCCATTGTTCTCACCCACCATTGTTTCAGTGAACAGCTTTTTGTGCAGAAGGATCTTATGAGTAAAGGTATTCAGACAGATCTATTCATTGAATGTCGTTGAATGTCGGCAAATTAATCTAATCCTCTAATCAATCGACTCCATACTCTGGTTTAGTCTGTGTCCCTCTGGCTGTCCTCCCCGGGGAAGCACCTCCCACGGAGTGCTCACTCTTAAGCTGCCCGTCATCACTTTTCTCTTCTCTGAGCAGGAGTCTTCTCTCCTCGCAGACTGCATCCTCCACACTCTGAAGGTACCTGTGGCTCCGGCAACCGACCCCACCAACCCTGTGGTCACTGTGGGTCCCAGACTTGGCCTCAGGGCCTCGCGGAGGGTTTTGCTGGTGATGACCGTGAAGACCTCCTAGGACTTCTCCACGAGGTGGACACCCTCCCCAGACTCACCTGAGGAGGAACCAAGGCCCAGAACCACCAGTAGAATCCACAGCCTCCTGGTTCTCACTTGTCTTCAAATTATCTGAGAATGAGACAAAACAAGTAGAGACCCTATCACTTAGCATTTATCTGTAAATAAGAACAGCAGCAACAGCAATAGATGATAAATAGGTTAGATATAGATAGATAGATAGATAGATAGATAGATAGATAGATAGATAGATAGATAGATAGATAGATAGATAGATGATAGATAGATGATAGATAGCCTAAAACAACCCATGCACTGCACATATGGGCAAGTCTTTGTAAGCACCATGGTGTTGAGCAGCTGTGAGGAAAGCAGTATTTTCTTCACCTTAGAAACTTCACAGCAATACACTTGGAACTGTATTGAGTTTAAGTTGTATCTTCCCTTAAGATATTTTGACAACATTCTAGAACCCAGGACAATCCCAACTATATTCTTACAAGAAAATCAAAGTAAAAATGTGTTTACAAATTCAAATTTACCTCAATTTTTCAAAGTATAAGGTCACATATGTAAACAAATTTCTTATCTGACCGTTCTTATTTTGGGCAGCATGGACACAAAGCCCAAAGGACATCTGAGCAGAGAACTCTTTTTCTTTTGAGAGAAACTCCAAAAAATCCTCAAAAATGTAAGTGGTATAGAATTAACTTGTCCTGTATCTGTGAAAATGGTAGTCCAGACTCTCTTGCTCCAATTCCTTAAATTCAGAATAATACAGAATAAAATACCTTGATGGAGAGTTCCCTTTATAAAAACATCTTTGTTTTAATTTTAACATCCAGTGCAGGAAAGGGGCAAGAAGTAGAGACAGAAGAGCTGGGGAATGAAGGAAGGGGAAGGAGGATGTCAAGCCCATGGCAGAGCTTTAATCAAAGGGAGGCGGTTGGTGCAGACCCAAGGACTCAGAAGGGGCAGCTGACCTAGGGAATAGGTGGAGGAGCATAGATCCTGGAAAGGGAAGGGCTATGGATATGAAAGATGGAGTGAAAGACATGGCGGAAAGAGGATTAGGCAGGATTAGAGAGAATGTGCCTAGAAATGGAGCCATGTAGAGAATTGGGGAACCCACAGCTTCTCATGGCATGGACTTGGGATGATCAAACACGTGAGATGTGATGCTCACCTTCATCAGCTCCAGGTTTTTGCCAGTTTCAATTACTGTGAACAGCCTATAGCCACTTATTTCATTCTTTAAAAATTAGAAAAGCTGTTGTTCCCTGGTGATCATTACATTCAGATTGGATTTGGCAAAGGCAAGCTTTAGGGTAGGGTTGCTGTTCTTTGCTGCTATTAAATTAGAGCTTGTTGTGTAAGTAGGAATTCTGCCCTAGAAAACCATTAAAGAAAGAAAAGCAAGTGGAAATGGAACAGAAATGAGAAGCAAATGCATCCATACCCAGACTTCAACACTGTGTGTGCAGCTTTTCTCAGGCTGCCAGAGCCTGCAGGTCTATATAAAGCATTCAGTGTCAGCCACATTTTAACATTTCACCTTCTTAAAAGTAAACAATGTAACTTTTTTGAGAAATATATTGAGTGAATCCAAACAGCAGTAATGTTCATATGATGTGATTTGAGGCTTTAATTTGTGTTTTGTTCTTTGTGTTTTCCCTCCTTCATTAGCCAGGGCTTCATTTTCCTTTAATTGAGGTCAGTCTCTGTTCCAGGCATTTGTTTTTGAATGCATGAAGTTATTAAGTAGTATTAGGCTAGAGGCAGGGAAGGAAGGTGTTTTGGAGAATTGAAAGGGAAGAGGCTGTGCACCCCATACCCAAGCAACAGCCCAGAGTGATAAAGCCAATGAGAGAAACATTTCCAAAGGGCATCTAAAAGGTCAGACACCAGGAACAGGACAGCCAGTCTTTTTGCAGAGAATTATGTGTACTAGCTGGGTCCTGCAGCAGCTAAGATGTTCCGGAGAGGCCTTGTCTTTATTTTTTTTCTTGCCTTATTACACTGGCTAGGACCACCAGTAATTATTGAACAGAAACGATAAGGGCATATGTCATTGCTGTATATTTCTGAGAAACAACACCTCAAGCTCAACACAATGATAAATTTAGGATGTTGACAGATAGGCAGCACCAGGAAAACTTATGCACAAATGCCAATAAGCTGTTGCCACTTTCATTTATTTTTTTCCTTTCAGTAAACTAAACAGTATCTGTAACCAAGCTTGGGAAATGTCCAGAGATTAGTCATTCTTCTGTCTGCTTGAGCTGTTGCTCACTCCCAACTGGTATACATCTAGTGACCTTTGCTTGTGGATGTCTTTACAAGAGATTGGAGTCACTTTATGGTGTGCCACAGTCTACAGCCCCTTCAGTGCACTTCAGAGAGACATAGGGAATAAATGCTTTGTGTCTGTCTGGTAGGAGGGTTTATATGCAAACTAAAATGGTTCTGAGCATTTTGAGTCCACCTTTCATACTATGGTACATCATCTATATTCTGATTGATTTCACCCCAATTATCTAACTCATTTCATAACTGTTTATATTTCTTGTTTACAAGTTATACAACTCCTTATCAATATATTCCAAAATATGCTGTACTCTCTAAAACATGTTAATGAACATGATTAATGTTCTACTTAAATGTTCAACATTAAAACATGTTAATAAATAACTTATCTACAACTTTGAGTGAAACTTTATCTCTACCCATGAGGATGGAAAAGCCAATTTCAAGCATAACGAAGACATTCATAACCTACATTAAAATATAGAATGGAATATCTTGTTAAGCACCAATTTCACATAATACATTAGCCTTTTTCCTGATTTGAGGGAGAAAATGTTTAGTTTCACCATTAAGTATAACATTAGCTGTCATGACATTTTTGTTGGTGGTCTTTATCAGATAGGGGAAATTCCTTCTATTCCTGGATTGCTGAGAGTTTTTATCATGGATGTATGTTGAATTCTGTTGTCCACTTAAATTATATTTTTCTGTCTTACTGTGTTAATATGGTAGACTACACTGATTATTTTTGAGTTTTTAATCATCCTACCTTGAAGTACTGGAGTAAACTCCAGATCATGATTATTACCCTTTTTATATATTGCTAGATTTGGTTTGCTAGTATTTTGTTAAGGACTATGGTTTTTATTTTATTGTCTTGCTACATCTTTATCAGATTTGAGTGTAAGGGTAAGTTTGTATTCTTAAAAGAAGCTGGAAAGTGTTCTCACTATTTTCTGAATGTTTGTGTAATATTGGTATTCGTTTTTCTGTCAGTATTTCATAAAAAATCACTGTTGAAACCATTTATGCCTGAAGTACTGTATATTATGGGTTTTAGATACATGATAGATAATAGATAAAATATAATGCTTCAGATTTTCTACTTCATTTTCATTTTTGGTAATTTGTGTTTTTTCAAGAACTTGCCTGTTTCATCTAAGTTGGTGAACTTATTTGCTTAAATTTGTTCATAATATTCTCTTATTATCTTTATATCTTTAGGAAATGTAGCACTATCCCTCCATTTCTTCATTCCTATTATTGATGATTTGTGTTTTTTTCTTGATCAGTTTGCAATCAATTTTATCAACATTGTGAAAGAGCCAACTTCTTGTTTTGTTAATTTTCTTTATTTTTGTTTGCCTTCTCTCCTATTTATTTCCACTATAATCATTATTTGCTTTCTTCTGCTTGATTTTGGTTTAATTTTCTTATATTTTTTCCATTCTTTTAAACTGTAAATTTATGTAATTGGTTTAAGCTTTTCTTTTTTTCTAATATAAGTATTTAAAGCTGTAAACTTCCCACTAAGCACTGCTTTAGCTACATCCACTAATTTGGATATCTTATGTTTTAATTATTATACAATTTGAAATATTTTCTACTTTGCTTTGTGATTCCTTCTTTGACCCATGGTTTATTTAGAAGAGTATTTCTAAATATTGGGGATTTTCTAGGTACCACTGTTTTTGTTTTCCAGTTGAAATCTATTGTAGTTATATATATATATATATAAGATTTCAATCTTTGAAACTTATTGAGACTTGTTTCTTGGCCCAAAATTTAATCTATTTTGGGGAACTTTCCATGTGCACTTTCAAAGAATGTCTTTTCTTCTGTTGTTTGTTGGAGTGTCTATTAATGTTCGTTAGGTCACAGTGCTTCACAGTGTCTTACAGATCTTCTAGGTCAGTACTCTCTAAAAAAATGTAATGTGTGTCACATATGTAATTTAAAACTTTCTAGTAGCCACATTAAATCAAGAAAAAAGAAACAGGTGGAATCCATTTTAAAACTGTATTTTATTAAACCCCAAATATCTAAATATCATTTTAGCTATGTAATCAATATTAAACTATGTAATCACCCCCAACACTATGTAATCAGTATAAAATTATTAATAAGATATTTTATATTCTTGTTTTTTATACTAAGTCTTTGAAATTCACTGTGGAGTTTACACTGCCTGGCACATCTGTTTAGAGTAGCCACATTGCAAGAGCTCAATAACCACAAGTGACTCCATGGCTATTGTCTTAACAGCAGAGCTCTACATTTTTACTGATTGTCTTTTCTAATTATCAGTTGCTGAAAGAAGGATGTTAAAATCTCCAACTATGATTGTGGATTTGTCTATTTATTCTTTATGTTTTATCCATTTTGCCCCATGTATTTTGAAGCTCTGTTATTAGGTACATAACACATTTATCATTTTTATGTCCTAATGATTGACTCCTTTTCCACTATGAAATACTACTCTTTATCTCAGATAGAGATGTCTTGATATGTATTTTGTGTGATATTGATACAGCTACTCCAGCTTTTTTATGATTACCATTTGCGTAGTATACCTTTCCCCATCATTTTAGTTTCAACTTATTTGTGCCTTTGTATTTAAAGTGAGTAATTTGCAGATACCATATATTTGGGTCTTGCCTTTTAAAATCAAGTCTGATAATTCTGTATCTAATTGTAGTGTTCTGGTCACTTAATTACTGATGTGGTTGGTTTTAGAGCTGCCATTTTACATATTTGTTTTATATTTTTCTTATCTGTATATTATTTGTTTAAACTCTATTTCCTTCATGCCTTCATTTTGGTTGATCAAATATTTTTTAGCATTTTGGTTTTTCTTCTACTGACTGTACACCTTACATTATTTTTAAATGGTTGCCCAAGGACTGCAATGCACTTTAACTTATTGCAAACTACGCAGAGTTGATATGATGATACTGCATAATAAGTACAGAAACATTGCAACAGTTTGACTCCATTTGCCTCCCTATTCATGCTGATATCATTTCACATATAACTGCTAAGTTATAAATTCTGTAATACAGTGTTATAAATCTTGCTTTGAGCATTCATATTTCCCAAAGAATTCAAAGCTAAAAAAAAATAGTATTTGCCTTTTCTGGCCATCTTCATTTTTTTCCTGTATATTTGAGTCACCACCTGGCATCATTTCCCTTCAACCTGAAGAGGTTACTGTAGGATTTCTTGAATACAAGTCAGCTGGTGATGAATTTTCATGAGTTTTGTTTATCCGAAAATGTTTTTTATTTTGATCTTATTTTGGGGAAGTTAGTTTTGCCATATATAGCATTCTGCACTGATTTTTTTTTCAGTACTTTAAAGCTGTCATTTAATTGTCTTATGGCCTCCAGTGTTTCTAAGTAAGGTTCACAATCTTTAAGTAGTTCTATATCAAATATGTCATTTTTCTCTGATTGCTTCATTATCCTTGCTTTATCTCTGGGTTTCAGCACATTGATAGTTATGTGCCTATTCTGGTTTTCTTTACATTTATGCTATTCGGGCTCTATTGAGGTTCCAAAACCTGTGTGCAGACATCTTTCATTAACTTTGCTTAGTACATTCCATTCGTCATCTCATCGTGCTACTTACACTGCATTCAAAATCTCACAATTCTCGTGACATTCCAATATAGTATAAACTATTTTATCCATTTTTATAGAAGAGCAATCTGGTGCTCAGAGTGAAGAAACTTGCCCAAGATCAAAGATCTGGTGATAGAAGTCAGATTTTAACATAAGTCAGTCTGACCCCACATTCTGTGGCTCTTAAAAGTGACTAATTCTGCATGAGAGGTCCACACAGATTTCAAAGGTAGGGCAACACTTGATCTGAGTCTTGAAGTATGAGTAGAGATAGGAAAAAAGAGGATTTCTTACAGTTTATGCTGTTCCATCCTCTTCTTCTGATCCCTTTTTTCATCATCTTTCTTGCCTTTGGTCTGCCAAAAGCTACTGTGTACCTTTTAGGTACAAATGACCCAGAACGTATTTTAAAAACAGAAATTGCCCTAGTCAGTTGAGCATTGAGACGTAGATAAGATGTAGGCTTGGCAGGATGTAAGAGCCCCGGAGAGAAAGCAGCTTACAGAAAATTGAGGCATTCAACCCTTCTTAGTATGCTAAAGCCAAGCCCAATTAAACAGGAAGCAGGATTCCTGTACTTCAGCCAGAGCTGTGTTGGTGGAACCCCTGAGGACACTAGGATAGGCAAACGTCAGAATCAGATGGCTTGGGCTGTGGGCTTCCTTTTTTCTAGTGTTCCTCACTCTTCTTACCCCAGATATGCACAGTAGAGGTACTCACTGTTCTCAAGTTGCTCTCCCACAAGTCTCCTGCCTTGAATAACTCCTACATGGGCCTGTTCATTCATGAGAATACCCCAACACTCCTAGAATCAAAGATACTAGAGCTGTAGTGACCTTTAGAGGCCATCCGGTTCAGCTACTCATTTTATAGATGGGGCAGATGAGGCCCTGAGCAATGCAAAACTGGTCCCAAGACACAAACTGACCAGAGACAAGGTCAGCCAAGAGCCTGCCCCGGTCCCATCTCTCAGGTTTGTCTTGGGGTGCCCAAAGTGGTACGTGATGGATCATAACAGATAATGAGTATATAGGGAGACAATAGCCCTAATTACCAATGACAAGTTCTTGTGTATATAAAGTTCTGGGTTTTGATCTGCCTTTGGTAGCCAAGTGAAAGTGCTTCCCTTAATAAAGTAACTTTCATTTCAGAATGAAGAGGAGGGGCAGGGAGCAGTGCCATTATTGCATGAGAGAGAGACTTGTAGGCAGGAGTGAGTCTAGGTACATCACAGAGGTAAAGGGTGCTGAGGAGTCATCCTCCTCCCCAGGTACCTTTGTCGTTGAGCTTCCCTAAGTCTCTAGGGAAACAAAGGAAAATGGAAGCCTGGTTTTGCTTCCATTATCACAAAATTTTCACTTGGTTCTCTGTCCTCTTGGTGCTGGAGCCTCTGGGCAATTGGCAGGACTTTGGCTGAGGGCCAGAGAAGGAAAGGTTCTCAAGTGATGACAGGTGTATTCCCCAGGACAGGATCCTCCCTGATTTTCTTCCCGTTCAGCAGTCCCTACCACCTGTATCCCCCAGCCAGAGTCAGAGAGGGCGTGTGACTATAATTTCCTTTGGGGAATATCGTTCAAAATCGTGATAGCATTTCATGGTCTGCAAGGGTAACATACACTTTCAGCGGTTCCCAGCTGTTCTAGACTGGGCTCCCCAGAAGTAGATTCTGAGATGGGAAATTTGTGAAAGGAATTTATTTAACAAATGCTCCCATGGGAAAAAGGTATAGGAGAGTGGGCAGGGGAAGGGAAGGAATCCAACCAAAGGTACACCATCAAGTAGATTTTGTGAGTCATTTTGGCTCAATTCCACAGCTAGTAGCTCTGGAGGTGGTGTAGGTCACTGAAATAATTAGGGGCAAAGGCACTGACGTATTGATATATTACTCCCACCCCATCAGTTATTGTTTATGGTCTGTGGGGTGGTTGGGGAGGGTGATAAATTTCTAGAGCCTCCAGATATTTCTGCTCTAGAGGGCAGCCCTCTGACAAAGACACCCTGGTGCTGACTCTTAGGAGTAAAAGTAAGCAAATGGCTGATGACTGTGACAAATGATAAAGGCATCCAAGGGACAGAATGCTGACAGCATCTGTTATGTCCATTCCTTGCACCACTGAGGTCTATATCTGTTACCCATTGAGCTCACTTTCCTTATATCCAGCATGCTTTCTTCAGTTTTTTAGAGTAAAACCTAGACAAAGAAGATGATTGGTATAAATTATAGCCCCCGCTGCCTCAATTGATCCCCAGGCCATTCACCATCTCCCCCACTACCACCTACCCAAGGTCTGCCTTACCCTTTCCTTAGTGCCTCCGCTGGCCTGAGTTGCTTCCCTCATAGGATGACCCAGACCCATGTCTCTGAGAGGTCTGGACCCTTGTTATTGTGCTTCTGTCCTGCCGAGTTGTAGCTGCCAATTCACAGTTCAAATACAGCACATGAGTACCAAGAGACACCCTACTGGATCCTCTGAGTCCTAGACATACTCTTCACCAAGACTGAACCCTAAAATAAACTGTAGACTTTGGATGGCCATGTTGTGTCCATGAAGATTCATTGATAATAACAAATACAGTGCTGTGCATGTTGGGGAAGGTTGTGTGTAGGGAGTGGACAAGAGAATGTATGGGAACTCTCTCTGTCCTTTCTGCTCAACTTTGTTGTGAATCTAAAACCTCTCTAAAGTGTAGCTGATTAATTTTTAAAATCCTAACAGTTATTTTTGTGGAACTTGACAAGCTAATGTAAAATCTATGTGAAAATGCAAGAAGAGGGATGGATAAGATGGGAGCCTTGCTTTACCAGGAATCAAGACTTACAACAAAACTATACTAATTCGGATAGTTTGGTCTCAGTAGTGGTAGGTAAGTAAACCGATGAGAAGAATAGATATTTAGAGGTGGTACTGCAGGGAAAGATGATCTTTTCAACAAATGTTTTTGAGAGAATTTTGGATACCCATAAGGAAAAACATCTAAATCGGATCTCTAAATCACACAATACTGAAAATCCAGTGCTCCATAAAGCTGCATGTGAAATACAAAACAATAAAGCATTTAGAAGTAATGCAGAATATCTACAAAATCTGAGGATGGAAAATATTTCTTAAAGGGGACATGAGAAACATTAAAAATAAGGTAGTATTTATATAAGGTATTTAGTGGGGTCAAAATCATGGAGACAAAGTAGAATGGCGGTTCTGTTCTAGAATGGAAGGGGAAATTGGGAATTAGTGTTTAATTGGTGTATAATTTACAAGATGAAAGAGTTATAAAGATGGGTGGTGGTAGTGCTTACACAACATTGTGAATGTATTTAATGCCATTGAACTGTACACTTAAAAATGGTTTCGATGGATAGTAACTTCTATGTTATGTGTATTTACCACAATATGTGTTATGTGTTTTAAAAATTTGAAAAAAATCAAGGAAAAAAATTAAGCCACACAGTGAATGCATACTTTAACAATATCCTTTAGTATTCCATGCATGTTTGGTGGAGTTTATTCTTCTTGACACTTGGAGTAAAATATTAACAAAACTTCATAAAAAACAAAATTTCACTTTGGAACCAAAAAAAAAAGAATAAGGGAATAAATGGATGCATGCATTAGACTACAGTAAGATATTTACTTATTTGTTGCAAATATCTTCTCTGGGTCTGTGGCTGGTCTTTTTTGATACTGTTAATAGTTATTTTGCTAAATAGTTTTATTACCTGTACTCTTCTGTATGTGTATTATTTTACAATAAAAACTTTTTAAAAAGAGGATTTTAAATCCAATATAATTATAAACATGAAATGCAACTAAAAAGAAGTAACTGACCATTCCACTCCCTTTTGCACTCAGCAGGCAGGGAAACTAAGGGCTGCCTCCCAGGCTAAAACCCAGTTGGGCTGGCAAGGGGGAATATCACATCAGTTACTTCTTGAGTTTCTTAACTCTTTAGTTTTTAACTTTCGAAGGTCCCTCTCTCTCAGAAGTCCTGTGTCCTTGTGACCACCCCTGGCTTGCAAGGCATCTTATTCTGGGGACACTGCCACTAATGATCACTTAGTGATTTCTCACATATGATCTCCTTTAGTCTTCACAACTCCGCTGAGGTAGGTTTGACTCTTAAGTCTATTTTCCTAAATATGTTCTCTTAGCATAAGGCAGAGAAAGTAGGGGAAAGAAGTGTCTGCTTCCATATCTGTGACTCCTAATGATCTTCTCAGCACTGATGCTTAAAATCTTAATCTTAAATGCTTAAAATTGATGGCTAAGAAAGATAAAGGATAAGAATGTAATTGTGAGTAAGTCCAGCCAGGGAAATTTTTTTTTAAATTTTGGCTTGAAAATGTATTTATAAGACAATCATTCTTCATCTTCCAATGAGAGCTTAGCTTTTAGACAAGTAAAAGAAGGGATATTTTATACATAGGATGAAAACATTGAGCAATTCATTATCCCTGAAGAGGACACAGGCAAAAAAAAAACAAAGAAAATTGAAGATGACTGAAATGTAATGTAATATGTAATATGTAAAAAAAAAATATGTGATGGAGGCACATTTGAGTCTAACATTTATTATTCTCAGCAAATCTCTGGGAATCAACCAGGACAGTAGATTGGGATCATTCTATTGTATCTAACTAGTAATTCTACTATATAATGGAAATCATGAGGCATGATGAGGCTTGTGTGTTATTTCCAGATTGTTCTTACTGTGTTGTTAGGTCATAGAGGAAAGCAACCTTGGAGGGATATTCTCAGCCTCCAGGTATATCTAACCCTGTGAAACAGATGCTGTCAGTGCCCTTCTCATGTCCCTAAAGATTTCAGGATTTTCAGCTGATTTCCAATGCCAGTATCTGCCTCTCTGTGCCTACAGCCTCTTGTTCTTGGAACTGCAGAAAAGTGTGCTGCCTTCTTGCATGGCAGACCAGAGGAGCCAAGGATTAATATCCCAACAGGCAGATCCCTTGATCAATGACTCTTAGAAGTTGATGTATAAATACCCCAGCTCCTTGTCCCTTGGGTGGACTAGTTCTGAAGTGTGTGTTTTGTATCATTCCTCCATGTTTCCTTGGAGGGTTGAGCTCCAGTGGCCACCGTGGTAGGTGGCTTGAGGACACATGCTTATTGACTAACTTCCCTTCTCTCTGTCACTGAGAGACACCAGCATTCCCTGCACCCCTCAGATGAACTACTTGCACTTGAATCCTTGCCTCAGGGTCTGCTTCTGTGGGAACCAGATTAAGACATGGCCTTAAATATGGCCTCTCCTGTAGAACATCTCTTGGTATAAAGAGAATACTGGGGGAACAGATTCAGGGTGTAAGTCAGCATGCTGTTTCTTGTTCTTTAAATTACTTGGAAATTATTTCACCTGGATGCACTTTGTTGCTTCAGTAGTGACATTGAAGGGGCGACTAGATGCAGTGCTTGCCTGTGGGGGGAAGCCCAGAAGAAATCATTCTTAAGCAAAGTGAACATCCAAAGAATGTCTTGGATTGCCCACATGCAGAGTTAATAAAAATATTTAACAACAGGTACAGCATCGTCCTCAACCAATTATTAACTGCCTGTATTGCTGCAGGGCTGTGACACCAGTAGACCACTGGCTTCTCCCAGTGAAACACAGGGATCTCAGTTCTGTGTAGGTTAAATCTTCAGATTTTGTTGAGAGGCTGGGCAAAGAAGAGTTTACTTGGCTTTCTTCAAGAAGGCTCAGAGGTAGGTGAGTATGATTTTGATTCCTCCTCAGAAAGAGAAATGATGGGTACATCTCCAAAGGGAACTAAAGCCCCAGCAGGGGCCACATCAGCAGGGGCTTTGAGAGCTTTACCCTCCAACATTTTATTATTTGTGTCCTCATTTGAGTATGGAAGTAAAGCAGCAATTGTGCCAGGTTTCATTCTAGGGAATTGGCTCTTCTCCATTGTGGGTAGTGGTAGTCTGGACAAGACCAAAGAGCAGAGCAGGCAAGGTGTAGGCCTGTCTGTGACCCAAGGGAAGTCCACCAGAGACTCCCTGCTATACTGTGAAAGTGGAGCAGAATGATGAAAGGATGGGAGAGAGAGTGTTTGGAGTGAACTCACACAGTGAAAGCGCTAGCTTATTCAGGCAGTGGGGTTGCTATAAAGTAGGTCAATGGGTTCTTGCTACCCAAACCCCAGATTTGCCTAGTTTCTCTTCATGTCCTTGACCTTCTTGTTGATTCTGTTAGCTTTTTGGTAGCTTTCCAGTAATTTCCTTTTATTGCTTACATTTTCCAGAATTGGTTAGTTATCGTTGTTTGTAACTAATGAATCATAACTAATTTGGGTCCTATATGCTTATCTTCAGCCTGTTTTGTGGGGAGCAAGGCCCTTGAAATAGCATGTGGCAGCAACTACTGAAAATGGAAGAAAAGAAGCCAGTCCCTGGATCTTCAGCAAACAAGAGGAAGAAGATGGAAGAGGTTGGTGTGGACCTGGGGGATGTGGTGCACATCACTTGAGGAAGATGAGCTTCACCACGGTCAGCACTCAGTTACTCACGGAGCTGGAATTCCATCCTGAGCTTCATCATCACCCCACAGGTTGATTGGCTTGTAAGTCACTTCTCACACGCTAAGCCTTAGTGACTTGGGCAAATACTCGGAAGAGGACAAAGGCTCAGGTCAGACTCTCCTCCTGTTAGCACTTCTGGTAAGACAGGGAGTAGGTGGGCACTGAAATTGTGAGCCAAAATAAGGCCTCACTGGAGTATGTAGATGTCACTTACCATAATATTCACATTTACTACAAAATAATTATGTGCATTTCTACAGGAACCATATTGTGAACTGCATGGATTTTCTTTTCTTTAGTTTTAATAGTTGCATTAAGACAATTGGGAAATTTTCTGTCATAATTGTAACCTTGGCCAGTGTTGGGTACAGCACATCCATATCAAGGAGGGGCCATCTGAGCACCTGCCAGCCTGGTACACCTACAGATCTTTGCCTAGAAGCTGTGTCTTCTATAGAATTTAGCTCGGGCAAGAAGATCATTGACCAAGTCATTGTCTATGTCCTCAGGGGTAGCAATGGCATCAATTCCTGACTTAAAGGCTGAGAGACCACCTAAAATGAAACACAGAGGTTCAGGTTGAAATGTTAACTTTCAACAGAAATAAGATACTAGAATTCCCAGGATGTGAGTCCTCCAGAAAATCTTACAAAGCAGGCAGCCCTTGATCCTCTTTCCACCTTCCTCCCCTCCTAGAAGGATCTACTACTCCAAGAATCACTGGGAAAATTCCAGGTTGCTTTCCTTTCTCTCTTTTTAAAATACTTTTGCTTTTGTTCCTGTAAAGGTCATGCTTTGTATGTAGTTTGGGCCCGGCAAAACTAGATCCCCAGCAAATCTTCAGTCTAAAAATGCTTATAACATTCTCTGGGTCATTGAATAATTCATTCATTTATTCATGCACTCATTCATTCATTCAATAAATATTTTTAAATACCTACTATGTGTAAGGATGGGTGCCACAACTGAGTGCAGGGTGCACAGTGGTACTCAGGAAATAAAAATTTCCCTTGTAGGTATATGTGTGTGTGTGTGTGTGTGTGTGTGTGCATGTGCATGCATCCACATATGTATTTTATCCTAGAATTTTAATCTGCAATAGTTATTTGTGTTTAATGTAACTGCTCTGCTCTGATGTCTAGAGAAGATGATCCTTGGTCCTGATTCTAGCCTTCAAGGACTTTGAAATAGAAAATAGAAACTATTCCAAATTAAGGCCATTAAGATGTGGAAGGAAGGAGGCATAGACATACCGTGGGTCTACTGGAGGTAGACATGGTATGGCTGGATGTGAAGAGAGAAGGAACCAGACAGCCTTTTTAAGAAAACAGTGGTTTTCTGCCTGGGATGATGGATGTATTATAGCACCTTTCACAGAGACAGAAAGTGGAGAAAAAAGAGCAAATTTACAGTGGAAAGTTAGTGACTTAATTCAGTCTGGGAGATGCTGAACTTGAGAAGGTCTGTGATCAGCCAGACAGGTCTCCCTTTGCATATATCATGGTCCTAAAGGCTTGATATCATGGAGAATGGTCACAGAAGAAAAATCTGTTCAAACAGTTCAGAAAGTGGTTAACAGTTTCTTGCATCAGGAAAAAATATCTCAGAGGAAGGAAAGAATATTCTTTTAAACTATTGTATTAACTCTCAAGGCATCAGTCAATGGCTGGGTAACCAAAAAGAGGTATAATAAGAAACCCAACATCTGGCAGAAGGGGAAATGGAATTTTGGAGGAAAGACCACTCAAAATAACTCAGGAGTTCAGAGTAATTCAGAGGGTACAGCCTTTCGACAGCTCCTCCCAGGCCCACTGTTGACCTAGCGGGAATATTCCCAAGGAGGCCAGGACATCTGTGGCCTTCAGCGGTCTCACCCACAGCTTTTCTAAACAAGGAACCACAAAGACAGCCTACCCTTGAGGTGCTGAGCCACACTCCACGTGGGGAATTTTTTCTGGATCGTCTTAGTTTTGTCTGTTAGAATCCCAACAGCTTGCAAAAGGTGTTCTTTGCTGTCCCAATCACCAACAAGGTGATGAATTTTTTTATCAAGCTAGAAAATTCAAATCATAATGTCAGGATCTGGATGAAGCAACACATTTTTCTGTTGTTCCTGACTTCTCCTCCTTGTGTTTAAGTTTATAGCTACTGGCCTTAAGCCCCCTTCTTTTATGCCCATAGAATCAATTCTGCACTCTTTTATCTTTTTCAGAAAAGAAGTCAGAAAAAAGTAGAATTTGGGACAGGTGGATATGGCATAGTTTTTTGGTTAAGCATGCAAATATAAACATAAATGAAAAAGTTGTTTTGAAACAAATAATTAGCACCCAATGTCTAGACATTGGCAGTCAAAAATAAAAATTTTTTTCTAACTGAGAATGATAGAAGTCTGGGTTTCTGTAGACAATTTAAAATAAATCCTGGAAGCAAATACCAGATAATTTGGATCTCCTTCTTCCAATTTGCCTAAGGAACAAGTTGGTTCAAGTAGGGTTTAATTATAGTGTTTTGATCTGTAAGGATGAATTTACTACTTCATGAACCCCTAGAAGGCACCTGTAATAATAACCTTTATAAAATGTTCTCAATTTAAGTAACTTGCATATTATTAATTGTAAATTATAGTTATGAAACTCATAAAATGCTTTTTCTGAAGATATCCAGTAACTGATAAATCCTGACTGAAATACTAGAGACATGTTACAGAAATCCCAGCACAAATTATGCAGAACTACCAGGGTGTTTTGGAGCCTGGAAGTACTGCAAATGGATTTCCAGTTTGGGTTGAGCTTTTGTAAGGAAGGATGAACTGGGCTGATTGAAGTTTCTAGCTTGTACCTGCATCAAGCCAAATTTCAGTCCCCTGTGGTCCCAGCCATCTTGCAGGATGGCTCCACCGTGGCTCTCTCTGGAGATGATGGCAGCAATGAGAGCAGGGTCCACACAATGCCTCAGCCCAACTTCTTTGATCAGAGTCTGGTAAGTCTTTAAAGCTCTCAAATCTATCTCAGCAAACATTTCAGAACCACGAATTCCTAAGTCAATAGAAAATAAACTGTTTCCTCTATGCCAGAAGATAATATTTTTCTAAATCCTAATAAGTTAGCTAGAGCCCCTGACTGCTGCCCACAGTTTGGGACAACTATCCAGGGGCAAATTTTGATGCCTGATGGCATATACCTGGAAATGTCCACAACCCCAGATAGATACCACTCTAACTCCTTTTCTTATTATTCTGTTTTCTGCTACATTGGTGCATTGGAAAGACTCTTGGGCTAGAAGTCAACCAATCTAACTTTGAGTCTGGTTCTCCCACTAATTCCTTAGCTCTGGGCCCTCAGGAAGTCTCTTCTCCTTGCTGATCTGTGAACTGGGGAGGTAGCATTAGATTCACCCTGTGCTTGCTTCCAGCTCTGACACTTTAATACTGGGATAACGTGAAGTTTTTGGAACAGGACTAGAAAAGAGGATATACAAAGCAAGAGGCTTGCTCAAAATGCTCATGCTGCAACATGAAGTAAACAGAACAAACAAAAACAAAGATAATTTAATATTTGATTTAAGCAATTGTTTCAATCCATAGAAATAAACACATTTGGACAAGATTTGCAAAGAATGGGGGAGAAAATGAAGCGGTTTGTTGGGTTGGTCAGGATTCTGTTTTCTTCTAATTTTTAATTTTGATATTGTTGCTGTTATAATGATACTTTTTCAAAACTAAGCTACTTCTTAAGAAAAAATCCAAAAATGACAAAAGGGGGAAAGCCAAATGTTTGCTTTGCTTTCCACTTACCACAGTTCATCAACCTGGTTATATCGCAGGCCACGCCAGAGGCCTCCATGTTCATGATGTCACCATAACAGCCATGGTACAGGCGGGGTTGCAGGTGAGGGTTCATTGAGTGAGTGAAAGGGTAGGAGCCCTTGGAAGTGCCTGGAGGACAGAATGATAATTCACATGAAGCCTGTGAGAAAATATTGCTTGAGTCGCTATAATGAGCATGACTAAACCAAAGGTGAGGCCATAGACTTAGTCCTCCCCGAGTCCCTGCCACGACCCCCAGAATGGTTCATGAGACAACACAAAACATTCCCCCTTCCCACTCTACTCCTACCTTAAAAAAGCTTTCATACAGCACTCAATCTAGAGTTCTAAACAGGAACTTTGAGAGAATGTTGACTTTCCCTTTGTTTAGGAAGATAAGAAAGAAGAGTACCATCAACTTAAAATATTTGTTTTATATCATGTTGCTGTGAAGTTGAGTTTCTAAGTCTAATTAATGAAATTAGAAATAAAAGTCAACATGCCATAAAAATGTAAATTAAATCTATTCTTGTTTTTTATTTTATCTTTATCAAGTGAATTTTCTGTCCAATTCTATTTACTAAAGGTAATAAAGAGCTATTTTGTAAGTTGAAAATTTTGTTCTAGTAGTTACTAGGATTCTTGACTTGTACCTTAAGACTACAAATTTTTGTTAGAAGAAGTTATATTGTTAAAATGTTTGATGTTAAAAACTATGTCATTTCACTTAGTGTTGTAAATGGTTTTTATTAAGTGGAGAGGTGGATTTTACCCATTCACCATACTTCTGACTAACTTGGCAGTACAAAGAGACTCTCTTAGAATTATGCACAAAACCAATGGAACTCTTACATATAAGTATTTATTTTGAAAGGGAAACAAAGCAACTCTAAAGACTAACTTTTAAAAGCTATATAATTTTTAAAAAAGCAAAACCCATCAAAACAAATACAAGTACAAAATCTGCTCTCTCCCATTTACAAACAGGCAAAAAAAGAAAAAAAAAGATTATAAATAGACCAGAAAGTCAGAGAGTGAAGCTATCAACTAACTCAGGATATGAAGAAAGTCTGTCTAGATGATAAAAGCAGAAGAAACCAGATCACATGTAATTGGGGTGTGGGGATTGGGAGTAAGGGTGCAGACTGAAAACACCCAGAATCTGACCACTTCTCACCACCTCTGCTACCACCATGATCCAAATCACCGTCATTGTGCTTCTGGATCATTGTAGCAGCCTTCTAACTGGCCTCCCTCCTCCACCCTCGTGTCTGTTCTCCCCCAGATGCCAGAGTGGTCCTGTGGAAACACGAACAGGATCATAGCAGTGTTCTACCTTAACTTTCTAGTGGTCTTCCCATCTTTCAGAGGAATGGTCAAGCCCATCTTGTGTCCGCCCAGCCCTACCTGGATCCGGCCCTCTGCTCACTTTCCTGCTTCTCCTTCCCTTCCCTCACTCTTCTGCAGCCACATTCTTCTCACTTGTTGTCTTCAACATGCCAGGCTGTTTCCTCCCTCAAGGCCTTTGTATCTGCAGTTCCTGGCACCTAGAATGCTACCCTCCCAGGTATCTACATGATTTGCTGCCTCACTACCTTCAGGTCTCTGTTCAAATACCACCTTATCAGCAAAAGATAGGAATAAATAGTTTATTTAAAAAGGAGGGAGACAGAGAGAGAGAGAGAGAGGAAGGAAAAGAAGGAAAGGAAAGGAAGAAAAGAAGGGAAGGGAAGAGAGGAAGAAAGAAAATGATCCCTAAACATATAAAAAGGTGCCAACCACACTCAAAAGAAGAGAATGACATATTAAAATATCACGGAGACACTATTTTACCTATTCAGTTGACAAGAATCCAAAAGTTGAACAATGTACTCTGTGGGTGAGATTGTGGGGGCACAGGCTCTGTGGAGGGGAAGTTTGCAATAGGTGATTGTTTCAACACTGTTTATAACAGTAAAGGAGGAGAAACAATGCAAGTGTCATTAATATAGGGATCAACTGAATAAGCTAAGCTGCATCCACACAGCAGAGTAATGCAGCTATAAAAACGTAGCTGTAAAATTATCTCCAGGTACAGAATAGTATTTATAGAATTTTGTTTTTTGTTTAATAAAGGGGGGAAAATGTGATTGTGTGTATGTGTGTGAGTGTATTGTGTAATTTATATTTTCAAAAGAAACAATACAAATAAGAACCAAAAACTAATACAAATTGTTAGTTATGGGGGAGGGTAGGAAGAGGGCAAAAGGGTCAGGAATAGAGGCCAGGCTTCTCTAACTGTACCTTTCTTATAGTTTTTATTTTGAAGCCATGTAAATGTTCCCATAATTTAAAGAAATTAAATCAAATTTAAAAAAAGACATCCTGAAAAGTGAAAAATAAGCAAACCTAATTCTATATCAAATTGGAAACTTAATTATCACATTGAGAAGAATTATTTCAAGTGATTTTTCATATGTCAGTGTAAGTATATACCACTGGTGGAATCCATCCTATGAACATAAAGAATTGTAGGAAAATCTTAAACTATACTCATAGTCTCTTTGTAGGTTGGTAATATTGTTATATATTTGAAACTATCATATACAAATAAATAATCATGTTAATGTCATTAGGAACAAGGATTTTTAGCATAAGACAGCAGAGGTTCAAATATAAAACCAATGCAAAACCCTGGTATTTGTAAACATTAATGTGAAATAGTATACACACATTGTTATTTTTCTCTTTAAACATAAATTTTTTAGTTCTCTCCCCTGAAGAGCTCAGGAAGAAATGACAACTCCATAGCAGTGAAGCACCCCTAGCACCTAAACTGTGGTCTCTAAATATCATTTCCTGCTAAGAGTCGCCAGTGCTCCTGGAAACATTCAAGATGAGCCAGGAACAGGTGCCCCTTGTGCCAGAGCTGGTCTTTATAAGTTACATACAGACACATACTAAAAAATTTACCGGTGAAATGATTTGATGATGTGGATTTCTTTAAAATACTCCAACCTCCCCTCAAAAATGCAGAGATGAGGGATAGATAATATATGAATGGCAAAATATTGAAAACCATAGAAGCTGGGTGATGGGTATATGGGAGGTTTTTATACTATTTTTTCCCATTTTTATATGCTTGAAATTTTCTACAACAAAGCTTTTTTTAAAAGTTACGTTATTAAAGGGCTTTTCTTGTCTAATTACATTAAAAAGGCAACATGCTTATGCCTCATTCCATGCTCATAACCATACATTAGTGTATTTGTGTCACTACCACCTGACATTTCTTCCTTCTTTTTTTTCTTCCTTTCTCTCTCTGTCTCGCTGTCTCTCTCTTTGCCTGTTCCTCTCACTAGAACATTTCCTTCTGTCTTATCTTACCCAGTATCTAGAACAATGACTGGCATAGAGTGGACATTCAATAAATATTTGTTGAATGGATAAACGGATGGATGGGAAGAAAAAATGATCTAAATTATCTGGATCAAGTGTCCATATATCAACAGGTTCAATTTCTTTTTACTGAGGATGCAGCCTTTGCTGTGCTCAATGTGTGGCCCACAGGCTGGGGGCATGAATGTAATCTGGGATGCCTGTTAAAAAAAATGCACATTTCTGGGATCCTCATACTAAGTCTACTGAACCAGAATTTGTAGGTATAAGATCAAAGAATCTTCACTTAAATCAGGATTCCTTGTAGACTCTTATGCGTACTGAAGTTTGGGAACCACTGCTTTGAAGGGATTGAAATATGACCATGGACTTTGCACTACTTGTGTTGGCATCATAAACACACAGGCCCTTCTTAATTATAGTTATCTTTCAGTCAGACGCAGTAGCTCATAATTAGTCTACTGGCTATATTACTCTGCTCCCACCTGGAAATGAAAGAAGTAAAAATTTTAAACCATGTTCCCTGGCCCTTTGGCCGTAAGTACCTGGAAATTACTGCTTTTCAGTAGTCTCACTTTTCCAAATTTAGAATTAAACATTTTAGAAACACTTTCTTCTCAATCTTCATTCTATTGGTAAAGACAACTTGAACATTGTTTACAGTGGCTTTTCATTTTTCTCAGGTCAAAGTTTCCATATTTCCTTATTCATGGTCCCTTGCCACCTCGCCAGCCTCCCTTTCCAGCCTACCCCTCAGAAATCTCCTCTTCTGTTCTGCTCACACGACCTGCTCACTGCACCTCAAACACGTGTCTTGCATTTCTGCCTCTGTACTTTTACTAAAGCCCTAATAAATGGAGTGTAATTAGATTAGAAGGAGAGCTCTCTCCTCCATTACGCGTGATCATTGCTCTTTCTGATTCGTGGCTGTGCTGGATGTTTTTGTGGACACCCTTTGAACAATGCTAAATGTCAATCAATGACTTACCAATGAGGGCAATAAGACCCCAAAACAGGATAGAGGATAGCATGGCAGTGAATCTTATCCTAGAGCACCTACGATTTGAAAGAGAAACTGGTTAGTTTTAATTAAAACTTGAAAGTTTCTTAAAGTAAACTCACTTTGATTTAAAAAAAAGTTTGGGTAATTTCCAATTCAATACCCTATTTCCAGTTCCAAGATATTCTCACAGATTCAGCATCACGGTTCATTGAATCACGTTTTTTCTAAGCATAAACTCCCAATGCATTTACTCCAGTTTCTTACTGCCATAAGCCTATAAACATGTTACATTTGTTACCCGCCCACACACACATACTCCTATCCCATCTCCAAGCTTGATCATATCGTTATTTGGTTGCCATTCTTGTACTACAGTCTCCTCAGACAATCAAAAGAAACCACTGAGAGGAGTATTAGAAATCATGACTCAGAAGTAGTTTGCTGTGCTCCGTATCTTTCTCCGCTGACTCTATTCTTGGTTTCATTGAAAAGGCAGCTCGTGCATTTAGCAATCAGACTATAAAAAGGCTAGCACCTACCTGGTTTGTGACCTTGCAGAGAAAATCTGCCCTCTATCTGAGGTCTTCCTCATTCAGCAGCAACCTGTATGTCAGGCCTTTACAAAGTGGTGGCCTTTGTCCTATAACATAGGTTTAACAATTTGAGAATCCATTACTCAGTAGATCTCTGAACACCACCTGGCCTGAGTCCGAGCCGACTTCAGTGTGGCTCTACCACTGTGGAGGAGTTTGCAAGAGCATGTAGACTCACCTGCCTCTTCTTACCTTCATCCTGTACCACTGATCGCTAGAGGAGCTTTATATATGTTTTAAAGCCTTCTCTTTAAACCACTGACCTCATGAGGTCTGATTATAATAGCACTTTGGACTTAGGTAGCCCTTTTAATAAAAGGATTTCAAGGTGTTTATTATATATATTAATTAATTAATCTAATGAACCCCCAGGTTGTACTGGAGGCATATATTTGGTTTTGTTGGGATTTGTTTCTGAGTATCTAAAACTGTGCTGGGCAGACAGCTTCTAGATTTGAGAACAAGAAACAAATAATTAGCCTAAAAAAGATAAACAAACAGGAAATGCTAGCAGCTCTCAATCCGGATTTGGTGGGCCCCCTGCTCTTTGTTCCTCATTCCATTGTCACATGGTCCCTATACTAACATGTCACATGGCTCCTTGCTCCAGTTTTACCTCTGACAAACAGATCTGAGAGTGACCGCCAGTTCTGGGAGACCAGTACAAAGCCAGAGAATAGCAGCGTGGATGTGGGTTTCCCAAACTACCTGAGGACATGGAGAAAAGGATTTGCCCAGGGATGAAAATTTCTTCAAGGATGGAATATTCATCTTCCCACTTAAAGTTCCAAGGAGGAGAAACATATCGTGAAGTCCCAGGACCAGGAAATGGAAGG
This sequence comes from Manis pentadactyla, assembly GCF_030020395.1. NCBI lineage: Eukaryota > Metazoa > Chordata > Mammalia > Pholidota > Manidae > Manis > Manis pentadactyla. The sequence continues at coordinate 152,872,278 of NC_080020.1, read as the reverse complement.
GATGTTCTTGAAATAGGCAGAGCACATTTCCCAAAGGGGAGAGCGGAGTCTGGCATGGGTCCTTCCACATGTGTGAGAGTTTTCTGAGATGGTGCATGATCCTTCCACGCGTCCACCACATGAAGAGAGGTCTGAGGAAGACTGCACAGGAGGCTGGGAAGGCAAAAGCCCTGAGCCAAGCCATTTCCCAGGCTCCTGGCAGAGAATGAACCACAACTCCCAGGAGAACATGGCCTCACACAGCTGATCTCTGCCCTGCCAGCCATCCTGTCTGCAGGCTGCACTGCCCTTTACATGGCTTCCAGCCTTCTATTCCAGGGAAGGAGGGTGGGGATGTTCTGAACCAGTGGTGATTCCTGCCTTAACTATACTGAGGGAAATGACTCAGGAAGGCCTGCTTCGCTGCCACCATCAGTGCCCCAGTCAGGGCCACTCTTTCTGAGGGCTCTTGTGTAGGTCCCACTGCCCCAGGGTAGCCCTCAGGAGCCCGGGGGCTGTCAGCAGTGACAGTGGCACCGTCACAACAATGTCCCCAGTGAGCTGGGAGAAAGAAAGGGAGAAGAGAAAGGAAGAATGAAGAGTTAAGTGAAAGATACTCGGTAGAGGCCAAAGCTGCCGCTGGGTGCTCCCAGAGAACAAAAACAACAATAAAACATTGAAAGTACTACTGAATGCGAAGCGCACTTTATTCCTCTCTGTTTTCAGAGAGCGGGGTTAAAAGTCCTCCTTGGCATGAAGACCTTAATGTCCAGGCCCTCTGCAGTTTAAAGAATTGTTCTCAAAGTGATGTGAATTATTAAACTGTGCTCAGATTGTGAGAATACAGGTAAGTATTTGACACCCATCATATAACAGGTTCCTGTGGAGATTATATCATTCAATCCTTCAACAACGCTGAGAGGTAGGTGTTCTCCCTTCTTTTAGAGATGAGGAAACTGAGGCTCTGAAAAGTTAAACAACTTGTCAGAGATGGACAGTTAGAAGATGGCAAAGCTGGGATTTCAATCCAGGACGCTAAGATTCCAAACTATGCTCTTCTACTCTGTCTGAGGTACTGGCACCATGGCCCAGTGGCCCTGCAGACTAATTATTACAAAAGGTTCAAATCAACCAATTTGCACATAAAACACTGCTTGTGGTCTGAATAGATCATTCCAGTCACAGATATTTACCTGTCATTCAAATGTTTGTAATAGGTACTGTTGTAATTTTTACATGCGAATTAGTATGAGTCAACTGAATCCACAGTGGCTCTTTGTCATTTTACTCCTCCACCAGTAATAATAGCAGCTCACATGCCCTGAGCTTGCACAGTAGATCTGGTAGAGTAGTAGGAAGGGGCATGGCCTGGGTCTGGACCCAGCTTTTTTGCACTCGAAAGCCTAACTCTTAACTACTACAATCTACTGATCCACTGGATGGTTAAGTGTGTTATCATATGAGAAGTTTTTTGACATTAAAAAGTGATTTACTGAATGATTGCCTATCTCTTCCCAGAAATGCCAAGAGCAAATATGCATGTGAGTTATGCTGATGTTGCCAGGAGGGCTTGAGGCGAGCTTGCCACCCACTGTAATTTCCATCAGCTCTCCAGGTTTGCTCAAAATAAAAATACAATCTATATGCAAAAAAATATCCTCATTAAACAAATGAAACTCCATGACCCATCCCATGACCTCCTGCCCTTTCCAATCAGTTGCCTGCCTCTAAGACTTGAATATAGCAATTCTCTGGCAGTCTCTGGTGAGTCATAATCCCTTTGTGGCTCCTGACCTTATTGGTGAGGACTCCAGGCACCCCTAACATGTAGGTGATGTCTGCAGTAGACCTTAAGCCAAGATACATGCAGGTCCCGCAAAAACAGCTTGCTTTGGTCAGTCTCGCCAAAGCTGGGTGTGGCCGGGGGGAACCTGGCCTGCAAGCCTAGACATCCAGCCTGCAGCTTTAGGTCTGCCACTAGCCAGCTGAGGGGCCGTGAGTAGGTCATCAGTGTAGACATCATTTCCCCATTTAAAGCAGCTGGATGAGAGCGCGTGATCTCTAGGATTTCCTCTGGCTCCAGGGATCTAGTCAGCTTTTAAGCCCAGCGTGCCCCGAATCCATCCAGAAGAAGGAATAAATATGGGAGGTTGAGCAGAGAGGCTTGAATGCAGATTGAGTCTATATTATAGTTTCTACTGTTTTTCATGGAAACCTGGACTGCATTTTAGTTCTCATCAAAATCCCAAATGCCATGCAAGTTATACTATGTTTTAGGGTGGTTTCAAAGTGAATTTTCCTCTCTAGCTTGCAATTGGCAAATAGTAGAAGACCTTAATCACATGTCATACAATCAGAGGCCCAGAATTTAAGTTCAGGATCCTAGTTAACAACCATTTTCTTGTTGACAAGAACAGTAAGAAAGAGGTGTTGTTGGTTTGCCTGCTTGTTAGTTGCAGCCATACTTACAGGTTTTGCTGTCTGGTGGGGGGAGTCATGGCAGATATGAGCACTGCCAATGGAAGTTTTTAATTTTGCATGTGTCAAGAGTAACCTTCAAGTGTCCCCAGATAATGTAAATGGCTGACAAATAGAGCAAATTGAAAATTCAAGATTTTTAAATCAATTGTCAGGAGACTCTCAGATGATCCACATTCTGTTGCTTTTGCTCATAGTTTGGGGCTATGTGGGGGCCACCGCCTGGGGTTGCCATTATTGTGCCACAATGTGTCAATGTGATGTTCAGGCCCATGACAAGGGCCAGATGTCTGTGACAATTCCACCGAATGTTCCAGCTTTCCTTTCTGCTGCCTCTCTACTTCCTAATCCCAGAGCCCTAATCCCAGGGCCCTAATCCCAGAGCCCTAATACCCTGAGCCCCTCAGGTTAATCTGATAACAGAGTTGTATTAATTGGTGACAGAGACTTGGAGTAGTATCATTTGCAAGTAAAATTTAATTGTAACTGGAGTTTTTGATTTCTTAAATGTTGTCTCAAAGTGAGAAATGAGTCAGTCTGCCAGGTGGTGCAGGAACCAGAGGATGAAGATGATATGCACAGTATCCTTGCAAAGAGGTTATTGTTTTTGTAAGAAAATGCATGCATTTTTAAAAAGCACAGTTTTATTGTGGAGCAGGATGTGAAATCTGCATGATTGTTGAAGATAAAACACCAAATTCAAAACGGTCTCTCTTTCAGCTCCCTCTTGGGACTCTGCTCCTGACCATCCTCCCCCACCCCACCCAGAGTGGCCTTTAGGTGCCTTTGCCATTGAGAGAGCTTCAACGGGAAGGTTTATCAAATACTATTCTAATTAGGTGAAGGAGATGATGATGATGATGGTGTGCGTGCCCAAGGAAGTAGATTTTTGTGGGACTTTCTTGAGGGACTTTCTCAAATCACACCACAGGAAGAGCTCCACTTAGCCCTGAGCTAGCCTAGGCCAGCACCCTTGGGAGTTAGAGACGAGTACCTCAAGTTCTCTTGGTCCCCTGGCCCTCTCTCTCCCCACCCTCTTCCCTCCAGCACCAGTCTGAGGTTTTAGAGACTGGGTGGCGCCTGCCATGTTGCCATTTATGAATCCCAGCCGCAGCTCTCCTTTCTCAAGAAGAATGTCCTAGGATGATTACCATGGACATAACTCACTTAACCTCTCTGAGCTTAGATTGCCTCATCTATAAAATGGAGATGGTAATGATGCCCTTGGCTTTGTTTTGAAGATAAAAATAAATTATATGTGTAAAAGCATGTTATAAACTTCAATGCTTCATGCAGATGCCAATTATTATCATGATGGAGCTGCACGCAGATCCTGGTGGGTTAACTTCTTGTTGATCTATTCATTTGTTTGTTTATTTCTCCACGAGACAGCCAAGAAAAATAGTGCAGAATTAACTTATGGGACAGGAAGTACCAAGTGAGTCTTCATTCCAGCCAGGAAGGACATCTGGCAGGCTGAGCAAGGGCTTTGGTGGGGCCTCTGCAGCCTGCCTGGTGGGACAGGGGGAAGGACAATGTCAGAAACAGCCACACACAGCCCAGGCCTCTACTGAAGAGCCTACAAGCTTGCAGAGAAGGGGCTGCCTGAGAATACATGGCAAAGGCCCTTAAGTGATGAGAGCTGGCGGGCAGGCAGAGGGGAGCCCTTCCACAAAATCTCACTAAAACGTTCAATCTAAGCTCAAGATATTTCAATGCCTGGCTTGAACTGCTGAGCGCTTCCCGTGTCTTGGGCTGAATCTACTGTATGGTAGGCAAAGTGCCATGCCCTGCCAAAGACCTCAAGTGCATGGGCTTCTGGTGTCAAATACTTAAACAACACTTCAGAAAAGATGATACATAAATGGTCAAAAAGCTCATGAAAAATTACTAAACACTGTTAGACATCAGGGAAATATGAAGTAAAATCACAATGAGATAGCATTTCACACTCTAAAAAGGCTAAAATCAGACTGGTTATATCAAATGGTGGAGAGAATGTGAAGCAAATAGAACTCTCGTACATTCCTGCTTGGGAAATAAATTGGTATAATTGCTTTGGAGAACTGTTTTGCAGTTTCTTATAAAATGACACATACATCTACCCTGTGACCAAGTGGTTCTGTTCCTGAGAGTTTATCCAAGAGAAAAGAAAACAAATGTCTCCCACAAGATTGCACAAGAATTTTCATAGTAGCTTTATTCATTCATACTAGTCCAATACTGGAAACACTCCAAAATGTTCCAGCAGAGGAGTGGGTTAACAATTGTCATATAGCCGTGGAATGGAATAATACCGACACTAACAAATCAGGGAGGAACTCCAGTTAATCTAGGCTGGGTCATGTGCCCAGCTCCAGACTATTCAGCTGTGCCTAGGAATAGCTTTGTTTGAAAAGGAGATTCCTTGTGTTTGAAAAAGAGAAAGGAGAAGTCTGAATTTTTAAAACATGTGCCATAATTGTTCACTATACCTGTGATGGAGAGGTGGGTATCAGGATCTGAAGAAAGACTTGAGTGGAGGCCTTTTGTTGTGGTTTATGCTGGAAGTGACTTGAAATATTTAAATGCTGTAGAAGATACTGAAAATATCACTGGAAGTGATAAGTGATCAGGTAAGTTTAAGAGCATGAGTTCAAAAGTGTAGGAGGAGATGGACTTCTGGTTGCCAAGGGGAAGTGGGGGAGAGGATGGGTGAAGTAGGTGAAGGGGATAAAGAGGCACAAACTTCAAATTATAAGGTAAATTAGTCACAGTGATGGGATAACTGCATAGGGAATACAGCCAGTGATATTGCAATGTCTTGGTATGGTGACAGATGGTAAGTACACATCGTGGTGAGCATATAGTAATGTATATAATTGTCAAATCACTATGTTGTACACCTGAAACCAACATAATATTGTGTATCATCTATATTTTAACTAGAAAAAAAATTTTTTTAAGATATAGGAGTAGAGAGTGGTCTGAGGCAGGAACAGGAATACCTCTTACATTGTAACAGGAAGAAAAGAGGAAAAAATTAGTTAGCAATGTAGTTCAATTTATAGAGTTAATGGAAGAAAACTGAGAGTTCTCTAATGACTCTTAATATCGGTCAAATCAGTCACGTGTTGAGAGTAAAAATTATGTGAAATTAGAGGCTTAAAGAGATGGAGAAATTGCAGGAAAGCAGCTCTGGGGAACTAAGAGAACTGGCTGGAGCTAAGGCCACTGGCGACAAAGTGGACCGCGTGGATGTGGGGCGGCACCAGAAGGTCAGGCCCTGGGGGTGCAGGGAGGAGACATGGCTTAAAGCCTCAGCTAAAGGCTTTTTAATAACAAGTTTTCTTGTTTAACAGCAGAGAAAATGTTCATGATGTATTGTTAAGCTCCTTACTTAAGAGATTATTAACTGGTATTAATGGATGGTTCCAATTTTGTTTTAAATGTGTGTATATATCAGTCCTGGAAAATAAGCTAAATTGCATCTTAAATTGTACCAGATGTTGGAAAATTGTTCTTCTAAGTGGCTACTCCACATTTGCCCTCTAAAGCAGGGGATGAGGGTTCCATGTGCCCCATAGCCACCAATGTTTGCTATTATCAGACTTTTAAATTGGGTGGGAAAAGTTTCATTTCCCTGATTGACGTTGGGTGTCTTTTCATCTGTGCTTATTGACCATTCCACTTTTTTTTTCTTTGACATATCTTCTTGTAGAGTAACATAAGCATGTATAGGTTTTAACAAACTACTAATTAAATTGCATACACACATTAACATAATAGGAATACAGTTACATAACAAAAGCAGACCTACAATTACCAGCCATATCCAGTGAAACCAAGAAAACCGGTTAGGTACCCTAGGCATTTGTGAAAACTTATCAATGAAATGATGGATATTGTCTAACTGAATTTGAATAGTTTGAGAAAAATCAGACAAATTAAAATAACAGATTCCTGTTCACATCCCATATGTTCTTTTAACAGTAGATAGTCTATAGTCGAACGATTTTGGAGCACTGCAACTTGCACTTCTCCTAATTCTTGGTTGAGTTCTGACAGTATAGATCCAGTTAAATTTGTTGTTTTACTATATGCACAGGCCAGCTTAGGTATCTCCTTCTTCATTCCAATGGCAAGTCCAGGAACCAGTGGGATGAATGCAGCTACAACTGCAAGAGCGCCAGGATCTTTGTTGAAGTTTTTTGATGATCATCTTCTGGAATGACTCTTCCAGAGGATGTTGATGTTGGAAGTTCTTCTTCATATCATATCTTAATTCATTTTCTGGGTAGCCAAATTAGGCTTTGGTCCTCTGTATAAACACAAACAAACCCTTTGCCCACACTTTGATATGACCTTTATACCATTGTGAAGAACCTATTGGAGATCACCACACAGGAACTGTTAATCCATTCTTGGGTTCTGTGATTCCGCTGCTGTTTTGTTCCTTCAGTTTTTCCTTTGTTATTATACTCCACAGATGAGTGAAATCATTTGGTATTTGTCTTTCTCTGCTTGGCTTATTTCACTGAGCATAATACACTCTAGCTCCATCCATGTTGTTGCAAATGGTAGGATTTTTTTTCTTCTTGTGGCTGAATAATATTCCATTGTGTATATGTACCACATCTTCTTTATCCATTCATCTACTCATGGACACTTAGGTTGCTTCCAATTCTTGGCTACTGTAAATAGTGCTGCAATAAACATAGGGGTGCATCTGTCTTTTCAAACTGGAGTGCTGCATTCTTAGGGTAAATTCCTAGGAGTGGAATTCCTGGGTCAAATGGTAAGTCTATTTTGAGCATTTTGAGGAACCTCCATACTGCTTTCCACAATGGTTAAACTAATTTACATTCCCACCAGCAGTGTAGGAGGGTTCCCCTTTCTCCACAACCTCACCAACATTTGTTGTCATTTGTCTTTTGGATGGTGGCCATCCTTACTGGTGTGAGGTGATATCTCATTGTGGTTTTAATTTGCATTTCTCTGATAACTAGCGATGTGAAGCATCTTTTCATGTGTCTGTTGGCCATCTTTATTTCTGTTTTGGAGAACTGTCTGTTCAGTTCCTCTCCCCATTTTTTAATTGGATTATTTGTTTTTTGTTTGTTGAGGTGTGTGAGCTCTTTATATATTTTAGATGTCAAGCCTTTATTGGATCTGTCATTTACAAATATATTCTCCCATACTGTAGGGTACCCTATTGCTCTATTGATGGTGTCTTTTGCTGTCCAGAAGCTTTTCAGCTTAATATAGTCCCACTTGTTCATTTTGCTTTTGTTTTCCTTGCCCGGGGAGATATGTTTAAGAAGAGGTCACTCATGTTTATGTCTAAGAGATTTTTGCCTATGTTTTTTTCTAAGAGTTTTATGGTTTCATGACTTACATTCAGATCTTTGATCCATTTCGAATTTACTTTTGTGGATGGCGTTAGACAGTGATCCAGTTTCATTCTCTTACATGTAGCTGTCCAGTTTTGCCAGCACCATCTGTTGAAGAGACTGTCATTTTGCCATTGTATGTCCATGGCTCCTTTATCAAATATTAATTGACCACATATGTTTGGGTTAATGTCTGGAGTCTCTAATCTGTTCCACTGGTCTGTGGCTCTGTTCTTGTGCCAGTACCAAATTGTCTTGACTACTATGGCTTTATAGTAGAGCTTGAAGTTGGGGAGTGAGATCCCCCCCACTTTATTCTTCTTTCTCAGGATTGCTTTGGCTATTCGGGGTCTTTGGTGTTTCCATATGAATTTTTGAACTATTTGTTCCAGTTCGTTGAAGAATGTTGCTGGTAACTTGATAAGGATTGCATCAAATCTGTATATTGCTTTGGGCAGGATGGCCATTTTGATGATATTAATTCTTTCTAGCCACGAGCATGGGATTAGTTTCCATTTGTTAGTGTCCCCTTTAATTTCTCTTAAGAGTGCCTTGTAGTTTTCAGGGTATGGGTCTTTCACTTCTTTGGTTAGGTTTATTCCTATGTATTTTATTCTTTTTGATGCATGACCATTCCACTTTTAATGTCCCTGAATCCCCTGCTTATATCCTTTGATAATGTTTCACTGGCTCGATCATTTACCTTTCCTCCATTTAAAAAAATAGGAATATTTAATACACTGTTGTCTGGGTCTTAGTCTTTTGTAATTCTGTGAAAAATAAAGGAATTGCACAATATGAAACAAAATATAAAAAATGGGAGTGTGATCACATTAACTTTCAGTGATTTTCAAGTACTCTATAAGGCGTATCTATTAATTTAGTTATTAGAAAGAAATATTATTTTTAAATTCTTTTGGATTTTAAAGACCCCTTTGTGTTCTCTAAAGTTTAGCCAAGTCTGATCTCACAGATGACTGTGGTGTAGGGCTTCCCTGTAGATGGTCCTGGGCCCCCACTGCTTTGTGAAAACTGCAAGAGCATTTTCCAGAATTCCAGCCCCTTAGGCCTCACCTTGAAAGGTCACTGGGAAGGTGGGATGGTCAGGTGCCATTTACAATTGTCCACTCTTCTTGAGGTCAGATTGAGGGCTGAGGAAATAGACTCTGGAAAACTCTGGAGTTTCACTTCCAGATGTGTACAGCAGTGGAGAGGCCAGGAAAACGTTGGCCTCCCTGAGCCCTGAGTCCAGCAACAGACAATGGAGAGAAGATGTCTCAGAAGTAATAGCTGCCAGCCATCACCTCCATGTGGACCAACCTCAGCGAGGTTTCCTGAGACTGGCAGCGGGGAGAAGTTCTCAGGCATTCACGGCCTCTCCTGGCTTAATTTGTGGGAACACCTGATGATCCCAGGGCTGGAGAACTGACTGTTCAAGAAAAATGGGGAAATGGCTCCAGCAGACCATGCTACCCTGTCAACAACAGTAGGCAGGCTTGTACTGCCTTTGCCTCTGAAAAGAGCCAACTAAGGAAGGTGCTGCCCTGGCAGAATGAATAGCTCAGCCTACAACATTGTTCCACAGCCACTTTTGTTTGATTGCATTAATCTCAGCCTGATTACTTGATTTTTGCCAGGTTCCAGAACTCTCAAAATATTTAAAGCCAGGCAAGATATTCTGGAAATATTACAATTTTACCTACAACCAGGAACTAGTGAGAATGTGATCTATTTTGAAGATGAGATCATACCAGATTAGGGTGGGTCCTAAATCCAATGACTGGTGTCCTTAAAGGAAGGCCATGTGGAGACACAGGGGGACACCCAGGGAGTCCACCATGGGATGATGGAGGCAGAAACTGGAGTGATGTGTCCACAAGGCAAGGAATGCAAAAATTGCCTGCAACCACCAGAAGCTGACACCTCAATTTCAAACTTTTTGTCTCCAGAACTGTGAGAGATTAATTCTGTTTTAAGCCACCTGGTTTGTAATAATTTGTTATGGAAATCCTATGAAACTAATGTGCCACTGAATTTCAATCATCTCTTTTAGGGGTGGTCTCTCCCAGAGCTCTGTCATATTCATCTTTCTATCCCCAGTACCTGGCATAGTACTTGGCATACCCCAGGTGCTCTATAAATGTTTGAGGACTAGAAATGAAGTGACAAAGCACATAGGGAAAAACAAGCCTGACAAACTTGTAAGAGTGTCATTCTATCCTGATAAATCTCTAGAAACTATTTACATGAGCCAGGGGAAAAGGTAAGTCTGAAAAATTCTGTAGGTGATTGTTCTGGAGAGCAATCCATGAAATTCTAGAAAGTTTTGATGGGGGCCTCAGAGCACAGACTGTAGAGTAGCCAGAAGCAGAAAAATGCACAGAAGGAAGTCAGTAAGCAGAAACCATGAGGCAGAGAAGACCTGAGTGAGAGGACAGGAGACCAGAGATTAACCAGAAAAATTATTTGGCTGTTAGAGGTGGTAGTTGTTGACCCAGAGATGGGGAGTTCCTAAGTCTCAAGAAAAAACCACTGAGCACTATTCTTGAGCCACTAGATGGCTGTGGTCTCCTGGAGAACATTCTAGTTCTTCCTGTGCTTTCTCACTTACTTATGAACCTTTCCAACAGGTCACCATCATCTGAGCTAACCAAGGCATTTTCCTCAACTGCAGGCCTAAATGTGTTTTAATTCAATTTTATTGCTTCTAGGTGGTCTTATTAAAGAGGAAACTGCAACTCATGTTAGTACGTTGGTGGGTGTAAAGCTTCCTATTTCCCACTCTCCCCATCTCTCCCTCTCTCTTGCTATCTTTCCAGTTCTCTTAAGTTAGTTATAAAGCAGAGAGCAGGACACTGAAAAGACAGGCAGCAGAAGAGGTACATTTTGATGGAGCAAAGCAGTCACTGGTGTGAGAAATCATCAGGGGACTAGTTGGTCCTTGGGTGGAGATATCAGGATAACAGGTCATCCACAGGGAAAAAAAATGGTTGAGGAGGACTTACCAGGTTTTTTTTTTTAGGAATAAATTTTTTTAAAAAAGACAGACTGTAAACTATTTCTCACAGAAGTCAAGGAGAAAATCAGAGTAACAGAAGCCTTTTAAAAATGTTTTAATCTAAATATGTAAGTGTTGTCAGTATTACGTTTTTATTCTGCTGAGCTTAAAACATTTTATTATAGAAGCAACTCTGAGCAGAGTTCTGTTTACCTGGTAGGCTGTGATCCGTGTCAGTGCATCCAGCTCTAAGGAAAGTTATAACCAGTTTTCTCCAGGGATGTTTCAAATAAGGTGCCCCAATGCAGTTTCATCAAATAAAGTAGCCTCTGAGACCATATAAACACTGTTTTTTTATTTGATCGCCTAATTCCAGAGTCCTGGATGTCTGTGACTTGAGGCAGATGAAATAACAAGAGATGAAGTCGTGCCAATGACCATAGAGGGGGGAAAATTGGGGAGGCAGTCTTTCATCTGGATTCAATGAAGGAGTTTCCCTGTAGGACTGAAAGGTTATTCCCCCGTTGCCCAGGAAAATGAAAACACTACTGATGGTCTGAGTTCTAATGTTGGACTGAGAACTGGGAGATCTCCCTGAAAAAATGGGCTTCCTGAGGGCAGGTCAAGCTTTTTGGTCTTGGGGCTTTTATTTCCTCTAAGAACATGGAAATAAAATCATACCAGTATTAAAAAGAACAATTGTCTTTATTTTTCTATATTGATTTTTTTTCCCTCTAAGTTCTTATATCAGAAAACAGTGACCCCCACACCCTTATTTTATTTTCTGGCTGGGTAATGATGTGTATGTGAGAACATCAACCCAGGATAAGAAAGTTTTCTCTGGGGTCCAGTGTCACAAACAATCAGTGCAGCTTTAGGAATTCGTATTAATGTCATTAAAATGAGAGCCTAAGAATATTCTATTTCTCTGAAGAGCCCAGATCTGGCTTCCTCAGTCAGGGTTTCTCGGTGAGTACATGTAAACTTCATCACATGTAATCTTTTTTTTTTTTTTTGAGAGGGCATCTCTCACATTTATTGATCAAATGGTTGTTAACAACAATAAAATTCTGTACAGGGGACTCAATGCTCAATGCACAATCATTAATCCACCCCAAGCCCAACTCTCGTCAGTCTCCAATCTTCTGAAGCATAACGAACAAGTTCTTACATGGTGAACAAGTTCTTACATAGTGAATAAGTTCTTACATGGTGAACAGTACAAGGGCAGTCATCACAGAAACTTTCGGTTTTGATCACGCATTATGAACTATAAACAATCAGGTCAAGTATGAATATTCATTTAATTTTTATAGTTGATTTATATGTGAATCCCATATTTCTCCCTTATTATTATTATTATTATTATTATTATTATTTTTAATAAAATGCTAAAGTGGTAGGTAGATGCAATATAAAGGTAGAAAACATAGTTTAGTGCTGTGAGAGAGCAAATGTAGATGATCAGGTGTGTGCCTGTAGACTATGTGTTAATCCAAGCTAGACAAAGGCAATAAAACATCCACAGATGCGGAAGATTTCTCTCAAAACAGGGGGGGTGAGGTTCTAAGCCTCACCTCTGTTGATCCCCAATTTCTCACCTGATGGCCCCCCTGCAACTGTGCCTGTCTTAGGTTGTTCCTCCCTTGAGGAATCTTAACCGTCTCTGGCTAACCAGTCATTTTCCGGGGCCATACAGGGAAATGTAAAGTTGGTAAGTGAGAGAGAGGCAATATTGTTTGAAAAGGTTAGCTTTTTACTTCTTTGCAGATTTATGCCGTGTGGCTTTTATGCCCAGTATTTGTCTTGAGGTATCTTTACCACTTGGAAGAATTATGATACTCGGTAAATTCGATATGAGGCACGAATTCTATTGAAGTGTTGTAATTAGGAAGGAAGAAGAAAAGCTATAGGAGTAGCAGACGGAAGAAAACATGGGAAGATTGATTATTTCTTTGACATATCTTCTTGCAAAGTAACTTAAGCATGTATAGGTTTTAAACTACTAATTAAATTGCATACACACATTAACATAATAGGAATACAGTTATATAACCAAAGCATACCTGTAATTACCAGCCATCTCCAGTGAAACCAAGAAAACCAGTTAGGCACCCTAGGCATTTGTGAAAACTTATCTATGATATGGTGGATATTGTCCAACTGAACTTGAACAGTCTGAGAGAAATGAGACCAATTAAAACAACCCATTCCTGGGGACTGTTCACACCCCATATGTTCTTTTAACAGTAGATAGTCTGTAGTCATAAGATTTTGGAGCGCTACAACTTGCACTTCTCCTAATTCTTGGTTGAGTTCCAGCAGTATAGATCCAGTCAAATTTGTTGTTTTACTGTATGCACAGGCCAGCTTAGATATCTCCTTCTTCATTCCAGTGGCAAGTCCAGGAACTGGTGGGATGAATGCAGCTACAACTGCAGCATCACCTGGATCTTTGTTGAGGTTTTTTGATGATCATCTTCTGGTATGACTCTTCCAGAGAATGCTGATGTTGGAAGTTCTTCTTCATATCGTATCTTAGTTCATTTTCTGGTCAGCCAAATTAGGCTTTGATCCTCTGTATAAACACAAACAAACCCTTTGCCCACACTTTGATATGCCCTTTATACCATTGTGTAGAACTCTTTGGAGGTCACCACATAGGAACTGCTTTTTTTTTTTTTAAGAGAAAGGAATACTATCAGTAAACTGTACCTATATATCCGATCATCTGACACCCTTTAAGTGATCAAAATTAAGGATATTTAAAGTAGGCATTAATCATTCATTTACAGTTAGTTTTATCCTATCAGAGAGTAATCCCCCTTTTCTTTCTTTCTTTTTTTTTGTTATCATTAATCTACACTTATGTGAAGAATATTATGTTTACTAGGCTCTCCCCTATACCAGGTCCCCCCTATAAACCCCTTTACAGTCACTGTCCATCAGCATAGCAAAATGTTGTAGAATCACTACTTGCCTTCTCTGTGTTGTACAGCCCTCCCCTTTCTCCCCCACCATGCATGCTAATCTTAATACCTGCCTTCTTCTTCCCCGCCCCTTATCCCTCCCTACCCACCCATCCTCCCCAGTCTCTTTCCCTTTGGTACCTGTTAGTCCATTCTTGGGTTCTGTGATTCCGCTGCTATTTTGTTCCTTCAGTTTTTCCTTTGTTCTTATACTCCACAGATGAGTGAAATCATTTGGTATTTCTCTTTCTCTGCTTGGCTTATTTCACTGAGCATAATACCCTCCAGCTCCATCCATGGTGCTGCAAATGGTAGGATTTGCCCTCTTCTTATGGCTGAATGGTATTCCATTGTGTATATGTACCACATCTTCTTTATCCATTCATCTACCGATGGACATTTAGGTTGCTTCCAATTCTTGGCTATTGTAAATAGTGCTGCAATAAACATAGGGGTGCATTGGTCTTTCTCAAACTTGATTGCTGCATTCTTAGGGTAAATTCCTAGTAGTGGAATTCCTGGGTCAAATGGTAAGTCTGTTTTGAGCATTTTGATGAACCTCCATACTGCTTTCCACAATGGTTGAACTAATTTACATTCCCACCAGCAGTGTAGGAGGGTTCCCCTTTCTCCACAGCCTCGCCAACATTTGTTGTTGTTTGTCTATTGGATGGCAGCTATCCTTACTGGTGTGAGGTGATACCTCATTGTAGTTTTAATTTGCATTTCTCTGATAATTAGCGATGTGGAGCATCTTTTCATGTGTCTGTTGGCCATCTGTATTTCTTTTCTGGAGAACTGACTGTTCAGCTCCTCTGCCCATTTTTTAATTGGATTATTTGTTTTTTGTTTGTTGAGGCGTGTGAGCTCTTTATATATTTTGGATGTCAACCCTTTATCGGATCTGTCATTTACAAATATATTCTCCCATACTGTAGTGTTCCTTTTTGTTCTACTGATGGTGTCTTTTGCTGTACAGAAGCTTTTCAGCTTAATATAGTCCCACTTGTTCATTTTTGCTGTTGTTTTCCTTGCCCAGGGAGATATGTTCAAGTAGAGGTCACTCATGTTTATGTCTAAGAGGTTTTTGCCTATGTTTTTTTCCAAGAGTTTAATGGTTTCATGACTTACATTCAGGTCTTTGATCCATTTCGAATTTACTTTTGTATATGGGGTTAGACAATGGTCCAGTTTCATTCTCCTACATGTAGCTGTCCAATTTTGCCAGCACCATCTGTTGAAGAGACTGTCATTTTGCCATTGTATGTCCATGGCTCCTTTATCAAATATTAATTGACCATATATGTTTGGGTTAATGTCTGGAGTCTCTAATCTGTTCCACTGGTCTGTGGCTCTGTTCTTGTGCCAGTACCAAATTGTCTTGACTACTATGGCTGTGTAGTAGAGCTTGAAGTTGGGGAGTGAGATCCCCCCCACTTTATTCTTCTTTCTTAGGATTCCTTTGGCTATTCAGGGTCTTGTGTTTCCATATGAATTTTTGAACTATTTGTTCCAGTTCGTTGAAGAATGTTGCTGGTAATTTGATAAGGATTGCATCAAATCTGTATATTGCTTTGGGCAGGATGGCCATTTTGACAATATTAATTCTTCCTAGCCACGAGCATGGGATGAGTTTCCATCTGTTAGTGTCCCCTTTAATTTCTCTTAAGAGTGACTTGTAGTTTTCAGAGCATAGGTCTTTCACTTCTTTGGTTAGGTTTATTCCTAGGTATTTTATTATTTTTAATGCAATTGTGAATGGAGTTGTTTTCCTGATTTCACTTTCTATTAGTTCATTGTTAGTGTATAGAAAAGCCACAGATTTCTGTGTGTTAATTTTGTATCCTGCAACTTTGCTGTATTCCGATATCAGTTCTAGTAGTTTTGGGGTGGAGTCTTTAGGATTTTTTATGTACAATATCATGTCATCTGCAAATAGTGACAGTTTAACTTCTTTACCAATCTGGATTCCTTGTATTTCTTTGTTTTGTCTGATTGCCGTGGCTAGGACCTCCAGTACTATGTTAAATAATAGTGGGGAGAGTGGGCATCCCTGTCTAGTTCCCAATCTCAGAGGAAAAGCTTTCAGCTTCTCACTGTTCAGTATAATGTTGGCTGTGGGTTTATCATTCATGGCCTTTATTATGTTGAGGTACTTGCCCTCTATTCCCATATTGATGAGAGTTTTTATCATGAATGGATGCTGAATTTTGTCAAATGCTTTTTCAGCATCTATGGAGATGATCATGTGGTTTTTGTCTTTCTTTTTGTTGATGTGGTGGATGATGTTGATGGACTTTTGAATGTTGTACCATCCTTGCATCCCTGGGATGAATCCCACTTGGTCATGGTGTATGATCCTTTTGATATACTTTTCAATTCGGTTTGCTAGTATTTTATTAAGTATTTTTCTATCTACATTCATCAGGGATATTGGTCTGTAATTTTCTTTCTTGGTGGGGTCTTTGCCTGGTTTTGGTATTAGGTATTAGGGTGGAAGTATTCCCTCCTCTTCTATTTTTTGGAAAACTTTAAGGAGAATGGGTATTATGTTTTCTCTGTGTGTCTGATAAAATTCCGAGGTAAATCCGTCCGACCCAGGGGTTTTGTTCTTGGGTAGTTTTTTTATTATCATTTCAATTTCTTTGCTCATAATTGGTTTGTTTAACTTTTGTGTATCTTCCTTGGTCAGTCTTGGAAGGTTGTATTTTTTAGGAAGTTGTCCATTTCTTCTAGGTTTTCCAGCTTGTTCACATATAGGTTTTCATAGTAGTCTTTAATAATTCTTTGTATTTCTGTGGAGTCTGTTGTGATTTTTCCGTTCTAAGTTCTGATTCTGTTGATTTGTGCTGACTCTCTTTTTCTCTTAATAAGTTTGGCTAGAGTCTTATCTATTTTGTTTATTTTCTCAAAGAACCAGCTCTTGGTTTCATTGATTTTTGCTATTGTTTTATTCTCCTCAATTTTGTTTATTTCTTCTCTGATCTTTATTATGTCCCTCCTTCTGCTGACTTTAGGCCTCATTTGTTCTTCTTTTTCCAATTTCGATAATTGTGATGTTAGACTATTCATTTGGGATTGTTCTTCCTTCTTCAAGTGTGCCTGGATTGCTATATACTTTCTTCTTAAGACTGCTTTCGCTGTGTCCCAGAGAAGTTGGGGCTTTGTGTTGTTGTCATTTGTTTCTATATATTCCTTGATCTCTATTTTAATTTGTTCATTGATCCATTGATTATTTAGGAGCATGTTGTTAAGCCTCTATGTGTTTGTGAGCCTTTTTGTTTTCTTTGTAGAATTTATTTCTAGTTTTATGCCTTTGTGGTCTGAAAAATTGGTTGGTAGAATTTCAATATTTTGGATTTTACTGAGGCTCTTTTTGTGTGCTAGTATGTGGTCTATTCTGGAGAATGTTCCATGTGCACTTGAGAAGAATGTGTATCCTGTTGCTTTTGGATGTAGAGTTCTATAGATGTCTATTAGGTCCATCTGTTCTACTGTGTTGTTCAGTGCCTCTGTGTCCTTACTTATTTTCTGCCTGGTGGATCTGTCCTTTGGGGTGAGTGGTGTGTTGAAGTCTCCTAAAATGAATGCATTGCAGTCTATTTCCCCCTTTAGTTCTGTTAGTATTTGTTTCACATATGCTGGTGCTCCTGTGTTGGGTGCATATATATTTAGAATGGTTATATCCTCTTGTTGGACTGAGCCCTTTATCATCATGTAGTTTCCTTCTTTATCTCTTGTTACTTTCTTTGTTTTGAAGTCTATTTTGTCTGATATTAGTACTGCAACCCCTGCTTTCTTCTCGCTGTTGTTTGCCTGAAATACGTTTTTCCATCCCTTGACTTTTAGTCTGTACATGCCTTTGGGTTTGAGGTGAGTTTCTTGTAAGCAGCATATAGACGGGTCTTGCTTTTTTATCCATTCTATTACTCTGTGTCTTTTGATTGGTGCTTTAAGTCCATTTACATTTATGGTGACTCTTGAAAGTTATGTACTTATTGCCATTGCAGGCTTTAAATTCGTGGTTACCAAAGGTTCAAGGTTAGCTTCTTTAGTATCTTACTGCCTAACTTAGCTCGCTTATTGAGCTGTTATATACACTGTCTGGAGATTCTTTTCTTCTCTCCCTTCTTATTCCTCCTCCTCCATTCTTCATATGTTGGGTGTTTTGTTCTGTGCTCTTTTTAGGAGTGCTCCCATCTAGAGCAGTCCCTGAAAGATGTCCTG
The DNA here is from genome assembly GCF_030020395.1 of Manis pentadactyla. Classification (NCBI taxonomy): domain Eukaryota; kingdom Metazoa; phylum Chordata; class Mammalia; order Pholidota; family Manidae; genus Manis; species Manis pentadactyla. The sequence continues at coordinate 152,854,255 of NC_080020.1, read as the reverse complement.
TAGAGGTGGTTTGTGGGAAGCAAATTCCCTCAGCTTTTGCTTGTCTGGGAATTGTTTAATCCCGCCATCATATTTAAATGATAGTCGTGCTGGATACAGTATCCTTGGTTCAAGGCCCTTCTGTTTCATTGCATTAAATATATCATGCCATTCTCTTCTGGCCTGTAGGGTTTCTGTCGAGAAGTCTGATGTTAGCCTGATGCGTTTTCCTTTATAGGTGACCTTTTTCTCTCTAGCTGCCTTTAAAACTCTTTCTTTGTCCTTGATCTTTGCCATTTTAATTATTATGTGTCTTGGTGTTGTCCTTCTTGGATCCTTTCTGTTGGGGGTTCTGTGTATTTCCGTGGTCTGTTCGATTATTTCCTCCCCCAGTTTGGGGAAGTTTTCAGCAATTATTTCTTCCAAGATACTTTCCATCCCTTTTCCTCTCTCTTCTTCTTCTGGGACCCCTATAATATGGATATTGTTCCTTTTGGATTGGTCACACAGTTCTCTTAATATTGTTTCATTCCTGGAGATCCTTTTATCTCTCTCTATGTCAGCTTCTATGCGTTCCTGTTCTCTGGTTTCTATTCCATCAATGGCCTCTTGCATCTTATCCATTCTGCTTATAAATCCTTCCAGAGTTTGTTTCATTTCTCTAATCTCCTTCCTGGCATCTGTGATCTCCCTCAGGACTTCATCCCATTTCTCTTGCATATTTCTCTGTATCTCTGTCAGCATGTTTATGATTCTTATTTTGAATTCTTTGTCAGGAAGACTGGTTAGGTCTGTCTCCTTCTCTGGTGTTGTCTCTGTGATCTTTGTCTGCTTGTAGCTTTGCCTTTTCATGGTGATAGGAATAGTCTGCAGAACTGGGACGAGTGACGACTGGAAGAACTTCCCTTCTTGTTGGTTTGTGGCCTTCCTCTCCTGTGAGAACAGTGACCTCTAGTGGCTTGTGCTGGGTAGCTGCACGCAGACAGGGCTTCTGCTTCCTGCCCGGCTGCTATGGAGTTTATCTCCACTGTTGCTGGGGTGTAGCCTGGCTCAGGCTGCTGCTCCAAAATGGTGGAGTCGTGTTGGAGGGGGAGCGGCCGGGAGGCTATTTATCTCTGTAAGGGGCCTCCCTGCTCCCTGCTGCCCAGGGGATTAGAGTGCCCAGAGATCCCCGGATTCCCTGCCTCTGGACTAAGTGTCCCGCCCTGCCCCTTTAAGACTTCCAAAAAGCACCCGCCAAAACAAAACAATGACAAAAAAAAAAATGGCTGCTTGTTTTTCTTTATTCTCTGGCACCAGCCTCAGGCACCCGCTCAACGGTCTTGCTGCCCTGTTTCCCTAGTATTGGGGTCCCTGTCCCTTTAAGACTTCCAAGAAGCACTCGCTAAAACAAAACAAAACAAAAAAAATGGCCGCTCGCTTTTCTTTTGTCCTCCGGCACCGGCCTCTGGTACCCGCTTACCGGTCTTGCTGCCCTGTTTCCCTAGTATCCAGGACCCCACGCATGCACTGTGTCTGCGCTCTTGTACGGATGGCCGGGGCTGGGTGTTCAGCAGTCCTGGGCTCCCTGTCCTTCCCCGCTCCAACTCCTCTCCTCCCGCTGGGAGCTGGGGGGAGGGGTGCTTGGGTCCTGCCGGGCCGGGGCTTGTATCTTACCCTCTTTGCTTAGGTGCTGGGTTCTCGCAGGTGTGGATGTGGTCTGGATGTTGTCCTGTGTCCTCTGGTCTTTATTCTAGGAAGAGTTGTCTTTGTTATATTTTCATAGATATATGTGGTTTTGGGAGGAGATTTCCGCTGCTCTACTCATGACGCCATCTTGGCCCTGCCTCATCACATGTAATCTTGACTTCTTGTTATATGTGCAAGAATGTCCATCTATCTTTTTTATTCTCGTGGCATGTGGAAAAAAATAAAGGCAAATTCTCTCTGAAGGAAAACATCCACAATTTCATTCCTTTGAATTTCTGTAGGTTCAAATAAGGTAAATATAATTTCATAATCATAGATCACCAAACATGCATAAAGCAAGCCACCATGAGTAGAAGTCAGCAGAAATTAAAAAGAAAGAAAAATTAAAATGGAGAGAGGAAGAAGGAAGATATTTGTAACACATATAACTGATAAATTATTCTTAGGATTATATAATTAACTCCTTCAAATAAAAAAAGGAACAAAAGAAGCTAAATTTAAAATGTGAAAAGGCATGCACAAACAGTTCATTGAGGAGTAATCACAATAACTGATAAGCATATAAAGAGATGCTCAACCTCATTAGTAATCAAGACCACAATGGCATATATCCAATCCATTTGCAAGAATTAAGAAGTCTGACAATACCCACTGTCAGATAGGATGTGGATTAGTAGAAATTCAAAAACTTTGTGTATAATTATTTGGAAAATAATTTGTCACTGTCTTGTAAAATTAAGCATTTTCATACCCTATGATCTAGCAATTCTGTTTCTAGGTATATTCAACAGAAACATCAGCATGTATCTACCAGGATTCTTGTACAATACAGCTTATGAAACCACTGTTTATAATGACAAAACAAAGGAATAAACAATGCAGACACACACAAAGTGGAAATAAGCCAAATATTCATCAACAGAAAAATAGTAAATAAATGATGATATATTTCTATGTATGAATACTATACAACAGTAAAATAAATTTTTCACAGCTTCTCTCATCAACATGTATGAATAGTAAGAACATAGGGTGAAGTTAAAAGGCATGCTTAAGTAAAACGCTTATTGTAAGGTTTAACAAGTAAGACTGAAGTGCTTCTGAAATGTCAGAGCAAAAACAATGAAAACACTTGTCATTCACAAAAACACAGGGCAAAAATTGTCAAAATGATTCTTAGAAAACCCTGGAAATTAACTAAATGCTTACAATAGTTTGTGGTGTGTTTATTCAAGAAAAATGGCTGAATCACAATGAGGACAGCGAACTTTGTGATGTTTTAACTTGCCCTAATCCCATCCCCTCACCCCAGCTCCACAGTAACCCTGAAAATCAGCAACCTGTTTTGCTGTGAAAATCTAAGAGCTACTGGAAAGGAAATAACAAGTTCGGATCTCCCCAAAACCCTATTGTCAAATCATTTGACCTGAGAGCAGAAGTAGGAAATATGGCCATACACAGGACAAAAAGTAGCCAATAGGAGCTGCCCCTGAGGAAACCTGGACATTGGAATTACTAGAGAAAGATTTAAAATAAGCTATTATCAATATGTCCAAAGAACTGTGTGAAAACATATCTAAAGACCTAAAGAAATGTATGAGAATACCAGTAAGTACATAGAAAAAATTTTTTAAAGAACCAAATAGAAATTCTGGAACTGAAACATACAACTAAAATGAAAAATTCACTAGTGAGGCTTAATAGCTGATTTGAACTAGAAGATTAAAAAAATTAGTGAACTTTAGAACAATTGAGATGATTCAATCTGAGGAACATAAGAAAATGAACAGAGCCTCAAAGACCTATGGGATACCATCAAGTGTACAACATACATATAATGGGAGTCCCAGAAGAAGACATAGATGCACCCAACAACAGGACTCCCAAATACATGAAGCAAAACTGAGAGATTTAAAGGGAGAAATAGATAATTCAACAATACTAATTGGGACTTCAATAACCCACTTTCAATAATGGATAGAAGAACTAGATAGAAGATAAACAAGGAAACAGAGACCTTAATGATTTGACCTAAAAGACGTCTAAAGAACATGCAACCCATCAACAGCAGAAAACAAATTCTTTTCAAATACACATGGAATATATCAGGACAGACTATATTTTAGGCCATAAAACAAGCCTCAACAAATATAAAGGAAGTGAAATAATATAAAGCATGTTACCCGAGTAACATCGAAATTAGTTAGAAATCAACAATAGAAGGAAATTCACAAATATGTGGATTTTAACAATACACCTAAGTGACCAATGGATCAAAGAAGAAATCACAACAGAAATAAGAAAATAATGTAAGATAGATGAAATTCAATATACAAAATAAGAAACTGGATGCATAAAAAGATAACATAAAAAAAGAAACTTAGCTGTAAGTGTCTATATTAAAAAAGAAAAAAGATCTCAATAACATAAATTTTCACCTTAGGAAATTACAAAAAGAAGAGCAAACTAACTTTAATCAAGAAAAATGAGAGAAATGATAAGACTACAGCAGAAATTATGAAATAGAGAACAGAAAAACAACCAAAAAAAAACAAGGAATCAAACATTGGTTGTTAAAAGATCATCATAGACAAAAAAATCAAAGTTGACAAGCCGTTAGCTAATTGACAAAGAAAAAGAAATGAATTACTAAAATTAGGAATGGAAAAAGGAATCTCACATCAGAATTTACAGAAATAAAAAGGGTGGTAAGGGAATCATGTGAACAACTGTATACAAATAAATTAGACAACTTAGATAAAATGGAAAAATTCCTAGAAAGACACAAATTACCTGACTCTAGAAGAAATAGAAAATATGAATAGACATATATCAAATAGAGATTAATTAGTAATAAAAAATACTTACCACAAAGAAAAGTCCAGACTAATATGTCATCACTCGTAAATTCTACCAACCATTTAAAGAATTAATACTAATTGGTGAATTCTGCCAAAAATTAAAGGCGGAAGCACTTCAACTAATTCTGTGTCAATATTAACCTGAAATCCAAACTCAAAGATATCACAAGAAAAGCAAAGTACAGACCAATATCCTTATAAATATGCATATTATATATGTGTACACATGAATAGTCAATAAAATACTAACAAACTAAAGCAACAACATAAAAAAAGGATCATATCTTGTGACCAAGTAGGCTTTATCCAATGCAAGGTTGGTTCAACATGTGAAGCTCAATCAATATGTGCACCATATTAATAGAACAAAGGACAAAAATGACATGGTCACCGCAATAGATGCAGAAAAAACTTTTGGCAAAACACAGCACCTCTTCATGAACAAAATTTGTGACAAAATAAAAAACAAAATTTCAACAACAAAAAAAATTTTGTGATTCAAAGAACACCATCAAAAAAATGAAAGACAGCCTACAGAATGGGAGAAAATATTTGCAAATCATATACCTGATCAGTGATGTGTATCTAGAATATATAAAGAATTCTTACAACTCAAAAATAAGACAAATAACTCAATTAAAAATGTATTTGAATAGACATTTCTATAGGGAAGATATGCAAATGGCCAATATGCACATGAAAAGATGCTCAACATCATTAGCATCAGGAAATGCAAATCAAAACCACAATGAATTTCCACTTTGCACACATTAGAATAGCTAGAATCAAAAGGATGCACAATAACAAGAGCTGGCAGGACGTGGAGAAATAGGAACTCCCATTCATTGCTAGTAGAAATGTAAAACGGTGCAGCCCTTTTAGAAAACAGTCTGGCAGTTCCTCAAAAAGTTATCCATAGAGTTAACACATGACCTAGCAATTCCTTTCCCTGGTGCACATCAAGGAGAATAGAAAACATACATGTCCACACAAAAACTTGTGCATAAATTTTCATAGCACTGTTATTCACAAAAACCAAAAATAGGAAACAATCTAAATGTACATTAACTGATGGATAAGCAAAATGCCTATATCCATACAATGGAATATTATTCAGCTATAAGGAGAAATGAAATGGTAATACATGCTACAACAGGGATGTTGTGCCTTGAAAACATGCTTAGTGAAAGGAGCCAAACACAAAAACCACATATTACATGATTCCATTTATGTGAAATGTCCAGAAGGCAAATACATAGGAAGAAAGTAGATTAGCAATCAGGACGGTGAGGAAATGGGGAGTGGCTGCTTCATAGATACAGGCTTTATTTGGGGGATGACAAAAATGTTCTGGAATTAGTGGCAGTGGTTACACAACAGCATAAATATACTAAAAATCACTAACTATGTACTTTAAAAGGGTAAATGTTATGATGTGTGAATTGTATCTCAACAAAGCTGCTTTAAAAAAACAAGACTAAGCAACATGTATATTACAACATGTCATATGTAAGACTATACAATATGTATTACATTGATAAAAGGGAAAGATAAATACAAAATACAGGATGATGTTGGGGGAGAAAGCAGAGGATGAAACAGGAAGAGAACCGGTAGGTGGCTGTCAGTTATTGGTAATATTCAAGTTTTTTACTTTGGTGTGAGTTCACAAGTGCCCATTTTAATTTTTAAATAAACAAATAACAGAACAATGTGACAAGTTGACTAATAATCAGTGTGTCTCAGACCGAAATGTATGATTCATCTGGTTTTATGCATCTGATGTTGATGGAAAAAAATATATATAAATATATATATATATATTTATTTATTTATTAGGGAGAAAAATAGATAAGAGAGGGTGGAAGGAGAGTAAGTCCAGTAAAGCCCACTTAATGGGACTTATGAGTTAACCAGGTAAACCAGAGAGCCAGAAAGGACTCACAGAGTTAATGAGTTAATTAGTTGAAGGTCCAAAGGCCAGGGGCAGTTTAGAACGTCTAGATATTCCCCAGATAGAAAAGTGTCTGAGCACAGAACATGTCTTCATTGTACCAACTAGATCATGCCATTGTAAAATCTACTTAGCCTGATACTCAAAGGCCCAGTTTATTCTTTAACTTAACCTATATGCTGTTTTTTCCTCTTTTTCTAGCCCTTTAATCAAGTAACTTTGTAACCAGGGCAGGAAACAGACCTCCGAAATGTGAATAAACCTATGTGGACAAAGAATGCTGAGGTCCCAAACCAATTTAGTCATCTATATAACTCTATTCACAAAACAAAACTTCAAAGGAATTATGAATCACCTGTATACATCATGCCTTATTCTAACTCCTACCTAAAAAGCACTATAAAACCTCAGACCCTAAACCCGAAAGCACGCCTCCTCTCTGAGATGCCCGCACTGGTCTTTCTTCAAGTGTGTCATCCTCCCTGTCCTACTTCAGATAAGCAGGGAGGGGCTGCTGAGAGCTTTGATTTGGGCCTGCAAGTTCCCATTGCCTGGGTGACCCGGACAGGACTGCAGGTGTACGGTCATGCTCTTTAGTAGCCTGCCTGAAAAGTCTCCTTTCTTTGCCTTTGGGAAGTTCTCAGAACATAATCTCACTCCATCCAGTGTTCTGTGGCTCCCCCAAATCCTGGGATGGTGGGGGCTTAGTTCCCAGGCCGTGCAGATCCAAGCGGGCACTGGACACCAGGTGACCCTGGCGTTAGGAGTTGGTAAGGGATTATTCCCAATGCCAAGCCAGAGTTCATTGAGACTTCTTTTCCTTTCTTTTTTTCCTTCCTCTCTGCTTTATTAAAATAAACCTGCCTTTGTCTACCTTGACTCTGTCCCGCTCCTCCCTTGGAGTGTATTCAAATAAAACCTTAACTCTGCTTCACTGCTGTGTCTCTGCCCTTCAATGCTTCACTGCAGTGGGGACAAGAACTGAGGCTAATAAATTCAATCCGCAACATATTAATTGCTTTTGTAAATGGTAGCAAAGATAAAATGTAATTTTTAAAAGCTACAAGGCTTTTGGTTCTTCCTCAGGTGGCAGGAGCCCACTACAGCATATGTCACCATCAGACCACAATGAAGAACTAGACAAAATGCTGTCAGACAGTATTTCCTTAATAACCATTTCAATCGTTGTATTGTGGCTCTGTAGAATGTCCTTGTTTGCAAAAACTGTACACTAAAGTATTCAAAGATAATGGGACATCATGTTGACAACATCCTCTGAAATGCTTTAGGGAAAATAAATTGTAGTATTCTTGCAACTTTTCTGTAAATTTGAGACGGCTTCAAAATCAAAAGTTTACATCAAAGAGTGAAAAAGTAACTCAAACTAAAAAGGCTTTTGCATGACACAGAAGTGATAAAGGGTTAGTACTCAGAATAGATAAATAATTCCCATCAATCAGAAAGAAAAAGAGATACACTGAAATAGAAAATGAGAAAGAGTAGTGAAGAAAACACAGAACAAAGAAGAATATAAACCATAAATGAACAGAGGACAAAATGCTCATTTTTGGTAATCAGAAAAATGCATATTTAAACCACAATACAGTAACATATCATACCCACCAGACTGGCAAGCATCTTAAATCCTGGTAATGCTGGTGGATGTGGTCAGAGGAGCATTCCTACATTGCTGGTGAAAGTGTTATGGGTATAACCACCTTGCAAAATACCTGTAGCATCACCAGATATTAAACCCAGCAATTCCACAATAAGATAAATACCCAATTGAACAGCACTGTCCTACAGAAACAGCATGCAAGTCATATATGTTAATTTGAAATTTTCTAATAGCCCATTTAAATGAGTAAAAAGAATCAGTTGAAATTTTGATAGTTTAATTGAACCCAGAATATCCAAAATGTTGTCATTTCAACATGTGATAAATATAAGAACATCAGTGAGATATTTTACATTTTTTTCATATTAAGCCTTCAAAATTCAGTGGGTGGTTCTGGCGGAAGATGGCGGCGTGAGTAGAGCAGCGGAAATCTCCTCCCAAAACAACATATATCTATGAAAATATAACAAAGACAACCCTTCCTAGAATAAAGACCAGAGGACACAGGACAATATCCAGACCACATCCGCACCTGAGAGAACCCAGCAACTAGCAAGGGGGTAAGATACAAGCCCCGGCCCGGTGGGAGCCGAGCGCCCATCCCCCCAACTCCCGGCCGGGAGAAGAATAGGCAGAGCGGGAGGGAGACGGAGCCCAGGACTGCCGAACACCCAGCCCCCACCATCCAGGCCAGAGTGCAGGGCCCTCGATACTAGGAAAACAGGGCAGCAAGAATAGTGAGCGGGCACTGGAGGCCGGGTGCCGGAGGACATAAGAAAAGCGCGTGACCATTTTTTTTTTTTTGCTTTTTTGCTGTTTTGTTTTAGCGAGTGCTTTTTGGAAGTCTTAAAGGGATAGGGACCCCAATACTAGGGAAACAGGGCAGCAAGACCGGTGAACAGAGGCCTGAGGCTGGCACCGGAGAATAAAGAAAAACGAGCGACCACCTTTTTTTTTTTTAATTTAAAAATTTTTTTCTTTTTTTTTTTTTTTGGTGGTCGTTGTTTTGTTTTGGCGGGTGCTTTTTGGAAGTCTTAAAGGGGCAGGGCGGGACACTTAATCCAGAGGTAGGGAATCTGGGGATCTCTGGGCACCCTAACCCTTGGGCTGCAGGGAGCAGGGAGGCCCCTTACGGAGATAAATAGCCTCCCAGCCGCTCCTGCTCCAAGGCAACACCACCACTTTGGAGTAGCTGCCCGAGCCAGGCCACGCCCACAGCAACAGCGGAGATTAACTCCATAGCAGCCGGGCAGGAAGCAGAAACCCTGTCTGCGCGCAGCTGCGCAGCACAAGCCACTAGAGGTCGCTGTTCTCCCAGGAGAGGAGGGCCACAAACCAACAAGAAAGGAAGTCCTTCCAGCCGTCACTCGTCCCAGCTCTGCAAACTATTCCTATCACCATGAAAAGGCAAAACTACAGGACGACAAAGATCACAGAGACAACACCAGAGAAGGAGACAGACCTAACCAGTCTTCCTGACAAAGAATTCAAAATAAGAATCATAAACATGCTGACAGAGATGCAGAGAAATACGCAAGAGGAATGGGATGAAGTCCGGAGAGAGATCACAGATGCCAGAAAGGAGATCGTAGAAATGAAACAAACTCTGGAAGGGTTTATAAGCAGAATGGATAGGATGCAAGAGGCCATTGATGGAATTGAAATCAGAGAACAGGAACGCATAGAAGCTGACATAGAGAGAGACAAAAGGATCTCCAGGAATGAAACAATATTAAGAGAACTGTGTGACCAATCCAAAAGGAACAATATCCGTATTATAGGGGTCCCAGAAGAAGAAGAGAGAGGAAAAGAGATGGAAAGTATCTTAGAAGAAATAATTGCTGAAAACTTCCCCAAACTGGGGGAGGAAATAATCGAACAGAACACGGAAATACACAGAACCCCCAACAGAAAGGATCCAAGAAGGACAACACCAAGACACATAATAATTAAAATGGCAAAGATCAAGGACAAGGAAAGAGTATTAAAGGCAGCTAGAGAGAAAAAGGTCACCTATAAAGGGAAACCCATAAGGCTAACATCAGATTTCTCAACAGAAACCCTACAGGCCAGAAGAGAATGTCATGATATATTTAATACAATGAAACAGAAGGGCCTTGAACCAAGGATACTGTATCCAGCACGACTATCATTCAAATATGATGGCGGGATTAAACAATTCCCAGAGAAGCAAAAGCTGAGGGAATTTGCTTTCCACAAACCACCTTTACAGAAAATCTTACAGGGACTGCTCTAGATGGGAGCACTCCTAGAAAGAGCACAGAACAAAACACCCAACATATGAAGAATCGAGGAGGAGGAACAAGAAAGGAGAGAAGAAAAGAATCTCCAGACAGTGTATATAACAGCTCAATAAGCGAGCTAAGTTAGGCAGTAAGATACTAAAGAAGCTAACCTTGAACCTTTGGTAACCACGAATTTAAAGCCTGCAATGGCAATAAGTACATATCTTTCAATAGTCACCCTAAATGTTAATGGGTTGAATGCACCAATCAAAAGACACAGAGTAACAGAATGGATAAAAAAGCAAGACCCATCTATATGCTGCTTACAAGAAACTCACCTCAAACCCAAAGACATGTACAGACTAAAACTCAAGGGATGGAAAAACATATTTTAAGCAAACAACAGTGAGAAGAAAGCAGGGGTTGCAGTACTAATATCAGACAAAATAGACTTCAAAACAAAGAAAGTAACAAGACATAAAGAAGGACACTACATAATGATAAAGGGCTCAGTCCAACGAGAGGATATAACCATTCTAAATATATATGCACCCAACACAGGAGCACCAGCATATGTGAAACAAATACTAACAGAACTAAAGGGGGATATAGACTGCAATGCATTCATTCTAGGAGACTTCAACACACCACTCACCCCAAAGGATAGATCCACTGGGCAGAAAATAAGTAAGGACATGGAAGCACTGAACAACACAGTAGAGCAGATGGACCTAATAAACATTTATAGAACTCTACATCCAAAAGCAACAGGATATACATTCTTCTCAAGTGCACATGGAACATTCTCCAGAATAGACCACATACTAGGCCACAAAAAGAGCCTCAGAAAATTCCAAAAGATTGAAATCCTACCAACCAACTTTTCAGACCACAAAGGCATAAAACTAGAAATAAACTGTACAAAGAAAGCAAAGAGGCTCACAAACACATGGAGGCTTAACAACACGCTCCTAAATAATCAATGGATCAATGACAAAATCAAAATGGAGATCCAGCAATATATGGAAACAAATGACAACAACAACACTAAGCCCCAACTTCTGTGGGACACAGCAAAAGCAGTCTTAAGAGGAAAGTATATAGCAACCCAAGCATATTTAAAAAAGGAAGAACAATCCCAAATGAATGGTCTAATGTCACAATTATCGAAACTGGAAAAAGAAGAACAAATGAGGCCTAAGGTCAGCAGAAGGAGGGACATAATAAAGATCAGAGAAGAAATAAATAAAATTGAGAAGAATAAAACAATAGCAGAAATCAATGAAACCAAGAGCTGGTTCTTCGAGAAAATAAACAAAATAGATAAGACTCTAGCCAGACTTATTAAGAAGAAAAGAGAGTCAACACAAATCAACAGTATCAGAAACGAGAAAGGAAAAATCACGATGGACCCCACCAAAATACAAAGAATTATTAGAGAATACTATGAAAACCTATATGCTAAGAAGCTGGGAAACCTAGGAGAAATGGACAACTTCCTAGAAAAATACAACCTTCCACGATTGACCCAGAAAGAAACAGAAAATCTAAACAGACCAATTACCAGCAACGAAATTGAAGCGGTAATCAAAAAACTACCAAAGAACAAAACCCCCGGGCCAGATGGATTTACCTTGGAATTTTATCAGACATACAGGGAAGACATAATACCCATTCTCCTTAGAGTTTTCCAAGAAATAGAGGAGGAGGGGATACTCGCAAACTCATTCTATGAAGCTAACATCACCCTAATACCAAAACCAGGCAAAGACCCCACCAAAAAAGAAAACAACAGACCAATATCCCTGATGAACGTAGATGCAAAAATACTCAACAAAATATTAGCAAACCGAATTCAAAAATACATCAAAAGGATCATACACCATGACCAAGTGGGATTCATCCCAGGGATGCAAGGATGGCACAACATTCGAAAGTCCATCAACATCATCCACCACATCAACAAAAAGAAAGACAAAAACCACATGATCATCTCCATAGATGCTGAAAAAGCATTTCACAAAGTTCAACATCCATTCATGATAAAAACTCTCAGCAAAATGGGAATAGAGGGCAAGTACCTCAACATAATAAAGGCCATCTATGATAAACCCACAGCCAACATTATATTGAACAGCGAGAAGCTGAAAGCATTTCCTCTGAGATCGGAACTAGACAGGGATGCCCACTCTCTCCACTGTTATTTAACATAGTACTGGAGGTCCTAGCCACGGCAATCAGACAAAATAAAGAAATACAAGGAATCCAGATTGGTAAAGAAGAAGTTAAACTGTCACTATTTGCAGATGACATGATACTGTACATAAAAAACCCTAAAGACTCCACCCCAAAACTACTAGAACTGATATCGGAATGCAGCAAAGTTGCAGGATACAAAATCAACACACAGAAATCTGTGGCTTTCCTATACACTAACAATGAACGAACAGAAAGAGAAATCAGGAAAACAACTCCATTCACAATTGCATCAAAAAAAATAAAATACCTAGGAATAAACCTAAGCAAGGAAGTGAAAGACTTATACTCTGAAAACTACAAGTCACTCTTAAGAGAAATTAAAGGGGTCACTAACAGATGGAAACTCATCCCATGCTCGTGGCTAGGAAGAATTAATATTGTGAAAATGGCCATCCTGCCCAAAGCAATATACAGATTTGATGCAATCCCTATGAAACTACCAGCAACATTCTTCAATGAACTGGAACAAATAATTCAAAAATTCATACGGAAACACCAAAGACACCCAATAGCCAAAGCAATCCTGAGAAAGAAGAATAAAGTAGGGGGGATCTCACTCCCCAACTTCAAGCTCTACTATAAAGCCATAGTAATCAAGACAATTTGGTACTGGCACAGGAGCAGAGCCACAGACCAATGGAACAGACTAGAGAATCCAGACATTAACCCAGACATATATGGTCAATTAATATTTGATAAAGGAGCCATGGACATACAATGGTGAAATGACAGTCTCTTCAACAGGTGGTGCTGGCAAAACTGGACAGCTACATGTAGGAGAATGAAACTGGACCATTGTCTAACCCCATATACAAAAGTAAACTCAAAATGGATCAAAGACCTGAATGTAAGTCACGAAACCATTAAACTCTTGGAAGAAAACATAGGCAAAAACCTCTTAGACATAAACATGAGTGACCTCTTCTTGAACATATCTCCCCGGGCAAGGAAAACAACAGCAAAAATGAACAAGTGGGACTATATTAAGCTGAAAAGCTTCTGTACAGCAAAAGACATCATCAATAGAACATAAAGGATCCCTACAGTATGGGAGAATATATTTGAAAATGACACATCCGATAAAGGCTTGACGTCCAGAATATATTAAGAGCTCACACGCCTCAACAAACAAAAAACAAACAACCCAATTAAAAAATGGGCAGAGGAACTGAACAGACAGTTCTCCAAAAAAGAAATACAGATGGCCAACAGACACATGAAAAGATGCTCCACATCGCTAATTATCAGAGAAATGCAAATTAAAACTACAATGAGGTATCACCTCACACCAGTAAGGATGGCTGCCATCCAAAAGACAAACAACAACAAATGTTGGCGAGGCTGTGGAGAAAGGGGAACCCTCCTACACTGCTGGTGGGAATGTAAGTTAGTTCAACCATTGTGGAAAGCAGTATGGAGGTACATCAAAATGCTCAAAACAGACTTACCATTTGACCCAGGAATTCCACTCCTAGGAATTTACCCTAAGAACGCAGCAATCAAGTATGAGAAAGATCAGTGCACCCCTATGTTTATCGCAGCACTATTTACAATAGCCAAGAATTGGAAGCAACCTAAATGTCCATCGATAGATGAATGGATAAAGAAGATGTGGTACATATACACAATGAAATACTACTCAGCCATAAGAAAAGGGCAAATCCAATCATTTGCAACAACATGGATGGAGCTGGAGGGTATTATGCTCAGTGAAACAAGCCAAGCGGAGAAAGAGAAATACCAAATGATTTCACTTATCTGTGGAATATAAGAACAAAGGAAAAACTGAAGGAACAATACAGCACCAGAAGCACAGAACTCAAGAATGGACTAACAGGTACCAAAGGGAAAGGGACTGGGGAGGATGGGTTGGTAGGGATGGATAAGGGGGGGGTTGAAGTAGGGGGGTATTAAGATTAACATGCATGGGGGGGTAGGAGAAAAGGGAGGGCTGTACAACACAGAGAAGGCATGTAGTGATTCTACAACATTTTGCTATGCTGATGGACAGTGACTGTAAAGGGGTTTATAGGGGTGACCTGGTATAGGGGAGAGCCTAGTAAACATAATATTTGTCATGTAAGTGTAGATTAGTGATACCCAAAACAAAACAAAACAAAACAAAAGGGCAGTTCCTGTGTGGTAAACTCCAATGAGTTCTACACAAGGGTATAAAGGGCATATAAAAGTGTAGGCAAAGGGTCTGTTTGCGTCTATACAGAAGATCAACGCCTAATTGGGCTACCCCGAAAATGAACTACGATACGATATGAAAGAGAACTTCCAACATCAGCACTCTCTGGAAGACTCATGCCAGAAGATGATCATCAAAAAACCCCAACAAAGATCCACGCACTGCTACAGCTGTAGATGCACTCATCCCACCAGCTCCTGGACTTGCCATGGGAATGAAGGAGATATCTAAGCTGGCCTGTGCATACAGTAAAACAACAAATTTGACTGGATCTATACTGTTGGAACTCAACCAAGAATTAGGAGAAGTGCAAATTGTAGCGCTCCAAAATCTTACAACTACAGACTATTTACTGTTAAAAGAACATAAGGGATGCGAACATTCCCCAGGAATGGGTTGTTTTAATTTGTCTGATTTCTCTCAGACTGTTCAAGTTCAGTTGGACAATATCTACCATATCATAGATAAGTTTTCACAAATGCCTAAGGTGCCTAACTGGTTTTCTTGGTTTCACTGGAGATGGCTGGTAATTACAGATATGCTTTGGTTATGTAACTATACTCCTATTATGTTAATGTGTGTTTGCAATTTAAGTAGTAGCTTAAAACCTATACATGCTGAAGTTACTCTACAAGAAGATATGTCAAAGAAATAACCAATCTTCCCATGTTTTCTTCCGCCTGCTACTTCTATAGCTTTTCTTCTTCCTTCCTAATTACAACCCTTAAATAGAATTCGTGCCTCATATCAAATTTACCGAGTATCATAATTCTTTCAAGTGGTAAAGATACCTCAAGACAAATGCTGGGCATAGAAGCTACAGGGCATAAATATGCAAAGAAATAAAAAGTTAACCATTTCAAACAATAAGGCTTCTCTCTCACTTACCAACTTAACATTTCCCTGTATGGCCCCGGAAGATGACTGGTTAGCCAGAGACGGGTAAGATTCCTCAAGGGAGGAACAACCTAAGACAGGCACAGTCGCAGGGGGGTCATCAGGTGAGAAATTGGGGATCAACATAGGTGAGGCTTAGAACCTCACCCCCCCGTTCTGAGAGAAATCTTCTGCATACGTGGATGTTTTATTGCTCTTGTCTAGCTTGGATTAACACATAGTCTACAGGCACACACCTGATCATCTACATGTGCTCTCTTACAACACTAAACTATGTTTTCTACCTTTATCTTGTATCTACCTACCACTCCAGCATTTTATTAAAAATAATAATAATAAAGAGAGAAATGTGGTATCCACATATAAATCAAGTATAAAAACCAAATGAGTATTCATATTTGAACTGACTGTTTATAGTTCATAATGCATGAGCAAAACCGAAAGTTTCTGTGATGACTGCCCTTGTACTGTTCACTATGTAACTTATTCATTATGTAAGAATTTGTTCTCCATGTAAGAACTTGTTTTTTATGCCTCAGAAGATTGGAGACTGACGAAAATTAGGCTTGGGGTGGATTAATGATTGTGCATTAGGCATTGACTCCCCTATACAGAATTTTATTGTCGTTAACAACCATTTGATCAATAAATATGAGAGATGCCCTCACAAAAAAAAAAAAAAAGGACAGACTTCCAATGGTAAAATAAATAAGTAACCGGGATGTAATGTATAGCATAAGGAATATAGTCAAGATATTGTAACAGCTTGGTAGGGTGATAGCTGGAACCTAGAATTATGTATATAAATGTTTTATCACTGTGTTGTACACTTGAAACTAATGTAATGTAATACTGTGCGTCAACTACCCTTCAATAAAAATAATTATCTAAAAAAAAAAAAATTCAGTGGGTATTCTAGACTCATAGCACTTGGATTGGCTATATTATAGGTGTTCAAGAGGCCCATCTGGCTGGTGGCCACCATACTGTTCAACATCACTCCAGAAATGTGACACATGGAACAAGAGGCTTGTACAACAATCTCCATTAAGAGTATTGTCCATAATAGCACTATATGTGACAATCCAAATGTCCATCATCCATGGAATTAATAGGGAAGCTGTGTCACATACATACACAATGGAATTCCAGACAGCAGTGAAAATAAATACATACATATCAACCTGTGTGTTTCTCAAAAACAATACCGAATAAAGGGAACAACTCACTGAATAACGTTTACAAAATGGCTTCATTGATATAAAGTTCAAAGGCTAAATGATATATCTAAAGGATATATCATCTAGGCATACATACATTGTTGACAAAAGTAAAAAGTAAAGTGAAGTATGGCTAATATACCACTTCCACCAGCTTTCTCCTGGTGGGACGGGGGAGGGGAAACACCTTGGGGATTCCTCTGGTAGTAAATGTTCTAGTTCTTAAGCTGAGAGACAGGTGTATGGGTATTCATTTTATTATTCTTTAAACTGCAAATAAACATTTTATGTCAATATATTTAAATACAAACCATGCATAGAAATGTGTATAGCATGCCTGTTGTTGTGGGGTAATTTAGGTAAAGCACAAGAACAAGATGTGCATATTTATTCATATGTAGGACATGTCTTTGAAAAGAAGGAAAGGAATCCCTGACACTAGTTGTCTGTGGAGAGAGGAGCTGGGTGACTAGAGGACAGGAATGGGGAAAAAAAATTGTCATGGTGTACCCTCTTGCATCTTTGGAATTGTGAAGCTCATGAATATATCACCTAATCAGTCAATCAATCAGTCTTTATAACTCAATTGCTTGGACCTCCATCCCTAGAAATTCTGATTTAATGTGCCAAGGTGAGGGCGCAGAACGTGCATTTAACTAAGGGGTCAAGGGATTGTGATGCTTCGAAGGACTACATTTTGAGAACCACCACTACAGTCTTACTCATTCTTAAGTACTCATTGTGTGCTTATTATGTGCTGGTCACTATTCATCCAACATAAAAGGCAAAATAAATAGGGGCATAGGTACAGGTAAGAGCTTTTGGAAATAATTCTCTTGATTGCTTCTATTTTTTCATATAAATAAAAGCAGTGATCAACTCAGATGTTTTGAGGACTAAGAAGTAACAGAGAACATGGATGAACCTTGAAAAACACTTAAGTGAAAGCCAGTCACAGAAAACCACATATTGTATGAGTGCACTTATATGGAATGTCTAGAATAGGCATGTAGAGATGGAGAGTAGAGAGCAGTGGATGCCAGGAGCCCAGGGAGTGAGGTAATGGGGAGTGACTGCTAATGTTTACCCAGCTTCTTTTTGGGGGTGTTGGAAATATTCTGAAATTACGTGGTGGTAGTGAGTATACTAAACACAACTCTGGGAGAATACTAAAATCCGCTAAATTGTATGCTTTAAATGGGCAAATTTTATGGTATTGGAAATATATCTCAATAAAGCTGTTTTTAAAAAAATAACGTAAAATAGCTGGTACAAGCTGGAGCCTAGTGTTACTGTTTTGGTAGTAGCAGCCGTGGAGTCTCTACGATATCACTATTACCACGTTGTGCAGTAATTAATTTTCAAGTCCACCTTCTATAGTGGACTGTATTTTCCAAGAATGGCTGCACCCCACTGTATCTCTCATCCCATGTACTCTTCTTATTCTGTGACATTGACACTCTTGCATTAAGAGGTCAGGACCATGTTTTCTCCCCTCAAAGGTGGATGGATCTGTAACACCCTCAACCAATGGAATGCAGCAGAAGGGATGCAGTGTGGCTTCCAAAATGAGACCATGAATGCAACAGAGCTTCCTCCCAGCTCCCCTCTTGGGATGCTTGGAACCCAGCCACCATGTTGTGAGGAAGCTCAGGCCACACAGAGAGGCCATCTGTGGGATTTCAGTGGACAGCCCCAGCTAGGCTCTCAGCCTAGAGCCAAGAGCCACATCACCCACCAAACATGTGAGTGGACAAGACTTCAGATGGTTTCTGCAGCCAGCCTTTAGAACATCCAGTGGAGGTCCCAGACCATGAAACAGAGACAGGACATTCCCACTGTGCCCTGTCAGAATTTCCAACCTATAGACTCTGGGAGATAAAATAATTTGTTGAATTTGTCACACAGCTATAGACAACTAATACATCTCCCTTACTAAACTTCAAGTTAATGGCAAGAATTATGACGGACTTATCTTTGAATTCCAGCATTGAGCCTTAGTATCAGATTCAGTAACTAAATGAAAAAAAAACTTGAAGAAATGTAACACATCCCCAGTCTATGGAATTCAGGAAAGGCTCTTATTAAAGAGAAGTAAAATCAGTTCCCACCACAATGTAATTTTTAAAACATCCTGAAAACTTTCAGCCATTTTACCTTGATATTAATATGATAACATTTCCATACTTACTATATGATATATACTAAAAAAAAGACAAAGCACATATAAACAGACATGCTAAAAATTGACACATGAGTATATAACATTCACATATGTACACATAAATAATAGAGGAGAAAGTTTGATGCAATCATTTAAAAAAAGAGATTTGAAGTAAAATAGACCATAGTTGGTGTGGATTGTGGTCATAGACAATAGATCTCACTTATATGTGGAATCTAAAAAACAAAACAAATGGACAAACAAGTAAACAAAACAAATAGACTCATAAACACAGAGAATAGACTGGTGGTTGCCATAGGGGAAGGGGGTGGGGGATGAGCAACATATGCAAAGGGGATAAAGAAGTGCAAACTTTCAATTATAAAATAAATTAGTCACAGGGATGAAAGTACGGCATAGGGAATATAGTTAATAATATTGTAGTATCTTTGTATGGTGGCAGATGGTAACTACAGTTACTGTGGTGAGCATTTAATAATGTATATAATTGTTGAATCACTGTATTGTACACCCAAAACCAATATAGCATTGTATACCAACTATATTTCAATTAGAAAAAAAAAAAAGACAGCCTGTGGGAAATTGAGCAAAAGCTAAGCTAATAGGAGTATATTTTGTGAGCTGCATGAGGATTCATGGTGTCAATAAAAACATGAATGGCAGTCAAGAAGAACTTGGGATCTGAGAGAGAATAGTGTTGACAATGTGGCCACAGTTCAGATGAAGAGTTTTGGGGAGTGGCTACACAAGAATGCTAATTACCACTACTGAACTGTAGACTTAGAAATGTAAATTTTATGTTATGTGTGTTTTACCACGATTTTTTAAAAAAGTTACTGGGCTAAAAAAAAAAATAGACCATAGTTTGAATCCCAGGTCTACCACTTTCCAGCTCTGTGACTTGGAACAAATTATTATCCTTTCTGGGCATAAAAAAGTTCTTTGTTTACCTCTTTTTCAAACACCAAAGAGTCTGGTGCAAACTTTAATGTGATATGAATCACCTGGGGGTTGTGTTAACATGCAGCTCTGATTCAGCAGGACTCGGGTGGAGCCCCAAATTATGTATTTCTAAGAAGCTCCTCTGTGGGTAATGCAGATGCTACTGGTCAGTAGTAGACCACATTTTGGATAGTGTATTAATCATGTTTTCTATTTTCTGTAGTTTATGACGTTTTAACATCTGAAGAAGCTTACTGGTCAGGAAAAGACTGCTCTGCCCAGGGCTAGCCAGTTTGCAGGGAGAGCAAATGGCTGGGCGGGCAGGATGCCTTAACACGCACAACAACCCATCCAAATTGTATTCCTCAACCAGCTTCTTTGTTTAAGCCTCACACATCAAGCCAACACCTCCCCTGCCCTGAATCATCTGACGGACAGTACCAGTGTCTTGCCAATGGGTTTCGGCCCCGGGCAAGTTCCTATGGATTCAGTGAGACCGAGGAATGACAACGGAACGTATTTAGAGTGAAAGGGTTTATATCCAACTTTATTCCCACGGTGGCAGGTCAATCACTAGAATCCCATCCACTTAGACCAGTCTGCATGCAGCAAGTGGGTCTCTGCCTCTGGGCCTCTCTGCCTGCACAGCTGTCTCAGTCTCTGTCCTCAGCGCTGACACCACTCCAGCCTCTGCTCTGCTCTCCTGCAGCTGTGAGGCCATGCAGCGCAGAGCACTGGGTGGAGCTCTTCATATAGAGTCAATTAACAATGTCTATTGCCCACACGTGCGTAGTGAGACAGTGGAACAGGGCCAGGTGAGAATCTTCACCATAGGAACCTTCACTTTCTCCATAACTAGGTAACTGGAGCCCACAACTATAGCCCAAAGACCCCAGATTTAGTCAAACTACACCATTGTAAACTGTTTACTCTTCTGCCTTGCCATTCCCATGGAAACCTGAATAAAAGCTGCGGCTTCGGCTTTCACCTAGTCGCTGTCTTCTGCCTTCTGGCCGAAACCTGGTGTTCCTCCTGGGGCCCTGAGTGGACTGGCATGCTTCCTGTTTCTGAGGAACTGTGAGTACCGTTGAATTTTATTTACAATGGCACTGACCTCTCCCTGTCCTTACCCGGCCCCTTTGATGCCTAAGCCCCAGGCACAGAACAAATAGCAAGTGTGATGTAGGATACACTAGTCTTAAACCTCTATTGCATTCTACCTCTGTACACGTAAATGAAAATGTATTTTGAGATCCCCACCAATGAGGTTGTAGGGAAAATGGAGCTACTATTGCCGGGATGATCGCCTGACCCACTGCCCACGTGCAATGCTATCTCAGGTTTAAGTGGTAACTGTCCTACTGCGCAGGCTCATGTTCACCTGCGTGCTGGCAAGGGATTGTTATTGCCTGTGGTGCTTCAGAAAGCCCTCGGCCCAGTGCTCTGGGCGGATTGTGGATGGCAGGCTTGCTGCGTGCAGATGACCCGGATGTAATCTAAGTGCTGGACCGGCTGCCTGGAGAATAAAGCTGGGTGCGGACGCTTTTCCTATCGCTCTGTTGTTGCTTTTCCGTCTGGCGGGTTCCAGGGTGAACTTGCCCAGAGCTGAATCCTGGCGCTACAGAGGTGTTATAGAGACTTGCTGAGAAAGCCCGCATAACAATACGGCAGAAGGAGACGGCAGTGTTGAGAGACAAATATATGCTGGGTGAGGGGAAAAGCCCAGGAGGCTTGGCATCTCCCTGGCCAATCACCTGATTTCCTATCCCCAGATGGCCAACTGTTATCAATGACTTTGCTCTTGTGACCTGTGTCTCAGCTCCTCTTGGAACAGGAGGGGAGAATAAAATGCCATCTTCTGCTTTCCAGATCTCAGAGAGTCACAACCCACTGCCATCTGATTTTACTGTGTTTTTTTATTATTTTGTGTTTCCAAACAAATGCAATTCCTTTATGTGCCTATAAATATGTTCTGGGTTTTTAACAGAATAACAAGTCCTTCAGAATTATTCAGAGCTTTTAGGCTCTGGGGAGAAACAGCACAGGATAGTATGTGACTATGTTCCCAAAGGCATGAGGTGAAGCCATTAACCAAGTTCCTTCACTTATTACAGAAGTCTCAGCTGCTTTCTGGGAGAATAGGAGTTAACGGAGGGACAGGCATGGTTCTTCCAGAGCCAGCACGATGAGCGGCTTGTCGGTGCTGTGTTCCAGCCAGGCCCCGTCTGCTCCCCGTGCCCTGAACACACAGTGGTGCTTGAAGTTTTGCTTGTTTATGGTCTCATACTCTGGAGGAAAATATTTGGGGCCTGGTTCTTATTGCCTTCTGAAAGAGCCTTAACCCAGGGTTTTAAGAATTCCCCTTATTAATTTCTCACTACAAGAAATATAAATATATTACTGGAAGTATGAAATATCTATCATGTCTGTGTTAGAAAAACAGGTTCAGGTCATACAGGGAAGTTGTACATAAGAAAAATTGAGTTGCTTTGATCTGGAATTGCCTCAGTGTCTTGCCAATGGGTTTCAGCCCTGGACAAGTTCACTATGGATTCAGTGAGACTGAAAAATGACAATGGAACATTCTTGGGGTGAAAGGTTTATTCCCAACTTTGTTCTCACAGTGGCAGATCAATCACTAGAATCCCATCCACTTAAAGCAAGTCTGCATGCAGCAGGCCAGTCTCTGCCTCTGGGCCTCTCTGTTAGGCAGGAAAATAGATATGAGTGGAGTGGAAAGAGAATAAAGCCAGTAAAGCCCACTAAAAGTGACTCAAAGACATAAAGTTAAAAATAGAAAGCTCAAACTTAAGTAGTAGCTTAAAACCTATACATGCTGAAGTTACTCTACAAGAAGATATGTCAAAGAAATAATCTTCCCATGTTTTTTTTTTTTTTTAAAATAATTATTTTTTATTGAAGGGTAGTTGACACACAGTATTACATTACATGAGTTTCAAGTGTACAACACAGTGGTAGAACATTTATATACATAATTCTAGGTTCCAGCTATCACCCTACCAGGCTGTTACAATATCTTGACTATATTCCTTATGCTATACATTACATCCCGGTTACTAATTTATTTTACCATTGGAAGTCTGTCCTTTTTTTTTTTTTTTTTTTTTGTGAGGGCATCTCTCATATTTATTGATCAAATGGTTGTTAACGACAATAAAAATTCTGTATAGGGGAGTCAATGCTCAATGCACAATCATTAATCCACCCCAAGCCTAATTTTTGTCAGTCTCCAATCTTCTGAGGCATAACAAACAAGTTTTTACATGTAGAACAAATTCTTACATAATGAATAAGTTACATAGTGAACAGTACAAGGGCAGTCATCACAGAAACTTTCGGTTTTGCTCATGCATTATGAACTATAAACAGTCAGTTCAAATATGAATACTCATTTGGTTTTTATACTTGATTTATATGTGGATACCACATTTCTCTCTTTATTATTATTATTTTTAATAAAATGCTGAAGTGGTAGGTAGATACAAGATAAAGGTAGAAAACATAGTTTAGTGTTGTAAGAGAGCACATGTAGATGATCAGGTGTGTGCCTGTAGACTATGTGTTAATCCAAGCTAGACAAGGGCAATAAAACATCCACGTATGCAGAAGATTTCTCTCAGAACGAGGGGGTGAGGTTCAAAGCCTCACCTCTGTTGATCCCCAATTTCTCACCTGATGGCCCCCCAGCGACTGTGCCTGTCTTAGGTTGTTCCTCCCTTGAGGAATCTTACCCGTCTCTGGCTAACCAGTCATCTTACGGGGCCATATAGGGAAATGTGAAGTTGGTAAGTGAGAGAGAAGCCTTATTGTTTGAAAAAGTTAGCTTTTTACTTCTTTGCATATTTATGCCCTGTGGCTTCTATGCCCAGCATTTGTCTTGAGGTATCTTTACCACTTGGAAGAATTATGATACTCGGTAAATTTGATATGAGGCACGAATTCTATTTAAGGGTTGTAATTAGGAAGGAAGAAGAAAAGCTATAGAAGTAGCAGGCGGAAGAAAACATGGGAAGATTGATTATTTCTTTGATATATCTTCTTGTAGAGTAACTTCAGCATGTATAGGTTTTAAGCTACTACTTAAATTGCACACACACATTAACATAATAGGAGTATAGTTACATAACCAAAGCATATCTGTAATTACCAGCCATCTCCAGTGAAACCAAGAAAACCAGTTAGGCACCTTAGGCATTTGTGAAAACTTATCTATGATATGGTGGATATTGTGCAACTGAACTTGAACCGTCTGAGAGAAATCAGACAAATTAAAACAACCCATTCCTGGGGACTGTTCACATGCCGTATGTTCTTTTAACAGTAAATAGTCTGTAGTTGTAAGACTTTGGAGCGCTACAATTTGCACTTCTCCAAATTCTTGGTTGAGTTCCAACAGTATAGATCCAGTCCAATTTTGTTGTTTTACTGTATGCACAGGCCAGCTTAGATATCTCCTTCTTCATTCCCATGGCAAGTCCAGGAACTGGTGGGATGAGTGCATCTACAGCTGTAGCAGTGCGTGGATCGTTGTTGGGGTTTTTTGATGATCATCTTCTGGCATGAGTCTTCCAGAGAGTGCAGAAGTTGGAAGTTCTTTTTCATATCGTATCTTAGTTCATTTTCGGGGTAGCCCAATTAGGCTTTGATCCTCTGTATAAACACAAACAGACCCTTTGCCTACACTTTTATATGCCCTTTATACCCTTGTGTAGAACTCGTTGGAGGTTACCACACAGGAACTGCCCTTTTTTTTTTTTTTTGCTATCACTAATCTACACTTACATGACGAATATTATGTTTACTAGGCTCTCCCCTATACCAGGTCTCCCCTATAAACCCCTTTACAGTCACTGTCCATCAGCATAGCAAAATGTTGTAGAATCACTACTTGCCTTCTCTGTGTTGTACAGCCCTCCCTTTTCTCCTACCCCCCCATGCATGTTAATCTTAATACCCCTCTACTTCTCACCCCCTTATCCCTCCCTACCCACCCATCCTCCCCAGTCCCTTTCCCTTTGGTACCTGTTAGTCCATTCTTGAGTTCTGTGATTCTGCTGCTGTTTTGTTCCTTCAGTTTTTCCTTTGTTCTTATATTCCACAGATAAGTGAAATCATTTGGTATTTCTCTTTCTCCGCTTGGCTTGTTTCACTGAGCATAATACCCTCCAGCTCCATCCATGTTGCTGCAAATGATTGGATTTGCCCTTTTCTTATGGCTGAGTAGTATTCCATTGTGTATATGTACCACATCTTCTTTATCCATTCATCTATTGATGGACATTTAGGTTGCTTCTAATTCTTAGCTATTGTAAATAGTGCTGCAATAAACATAGGGGTGCATCTGTCTTTCTCAAACTTGATTGCTGCGTTCTTAGGGTAAATTCCTAGGAGTGGAATTCCTGGGTCAAATGGTAAGTCTGTTTTGAGCATTTTGATGAACCTCCATACTGCTTTCCACAATGGTTGAACTAACTTACATTCCCACCAGCAGTGTAGGAGGGTTCCCCTTTCTCCACAGCCTCGCCAACATTTGTTGTTGTTTGTCTTTTGGATGGCAGCCATCCTTACTGGTGTGAGGTGATACCTCATTGTAGTTTTAATTTGCATTTCTCTGATAATTAGCGATGTGGAGCATCTTTTCATGTGTCTGTTGGCCATCTGTATTTCTTTTTTGGAGAACTGTCTGTTCAGTTCCTCTGCCCATTTTTTAATTGGGTTATTTGTTTTTTGTTTGTTGAGGCGTGAGAGCTCCTTATATATTCTGGACGTCAAGCCTTTATCGGATGTGTCATTTTCAAATATATTCTCCCATACTGTAGGGATCCTTCTTGTTCTATTGATGGTGTCTTTTGCTGTACAGAAGCTTTTCAGCTTAATATAGTCCCACTTACTCATTTTTGCTGTTGTTTTCCTTGCCCGGGGAGATATGTTCAAGAAGAGGTCACTCATGTTTATGTCTAAGAGGTTTTTGCCTATGTTTTCTTCCAAGAGTTTAATGGTTTCATGGCTTACATTCAGGTCTTTGATCCATTTTGAGTTTACTTTTGTATATGGGGTTAGACAGTGGTCCAGTTTCATTCTCCTACATGTAGCTGTCCAGTTTTGCCAGCACCACCTGTTGAAGAGACTGTCATTTCGCCATTGTATGTCCATGGCTCCTTTATCAAATATTAATTGACCATATATGTCTGGGTTAATGTCTGGATTCTCTAGTCTGTTCCATTGGTCTGTGGCTCTGCTCTTGTGCCAGTACCAAATTGTCTTGATTACTATGGCTTTATAGTAGAGCTTGAAGTTGGGGAGTGAGATCCCCCCTACTTTATTCTTCTTTCTCAGGATTGCTTTGGCTATTCGGGGTCTTTGGTGTTTCCATATGAATTTTTGAATTATTTGTTCCAGTTCATTGAAGAATGTTGCTGGTAGTTTCATAGGGATTGCATCAAATCTGTATATTGCTTTGGGCAGGATGGCCATTTTGACGATATTAATTCTTCCTAGCCACGAGCATGGGATGAGTTTCCATCTGTTAGTGTCCCCTTTAATTTCTCTTAAGAGTGACTTGTAGTTTTCAGAGTATAAGTCTTTCACTTCTTTGGTTAGGTTTATTCCTAGGTATTTTATTTTTTTTGATGCAATTGTGAATGGAGTTGTTTTCCTGATTTCTCTTTCTGTTGGTTCATTGTTAGTATATAGGAAAGCCACAGATTTCTGTGTGTTGATTTTGTATCCTGCAACTTTGCTGCATTCCGATATCAGTTCTAGTAGTTTTGGGGTGGAGTCTTTAGGGTTTTTTATGTACAGTATCATGTCATCTGCAAATAGTGACAGTTTAACTTCTTCTTTACCAATCTGGATTCCTTGTATTTCTTTATTTTGTCTGATTGCCGTGGCTAGGACCTCCAGTACTATGTTAAGTAACAGTGGAGAGAGTGGGCATCCCTGTCTAGTTCCTGATCTCAGAGGAAATGCTTTCAGCTTCTCGCTGTTCAATATAATGTTGGCTGTGGGTTTATCATAGATGGCCTTTATTATGTTGAGGTACTTGCCCTCTATTCCCATTTTGCTGAGAGTTTTTAACATGAATGGATGTTGAACTTTGTCAAATGCTTTTTCAGCATCTATGGAGATGATCATGTGGTTTTTGTCTTTCTTTTTGTTGATGTGGTGGATGATGTTGATGGACTTTCGAATGTCGTACCATCCTTGCATCCCTGGAATGAATCCCACTTGGTCATGGTGTATGATCCTTTTGATGTATTTTTGAATTCGGTTTGCTAATATTTTGTTGAGTATTTTTGCATCTACATTCATCAGGGATATTGGTCTGTAGTTTTCTTTTTTGGTGGGGTCTTTGCCTGGTTTTGGTATTAGGGTGATGTTAGCTTCATAGAATGAGTTTGGGAGTATCCCCTCCTCCTCTATTTTTTGGAAAACTTTAAAGAGAATGGGTATTATGTCTTCCCTGTATGTCTGATAAAATTCCGAGGTAAATCCATCTGGCCCGGGGGTTTTGTTCTTTGGTAGTTTTTTGATTACCTCTTCAATTTCGTTGCTGGTAATTGGTCTGTTTAGATTTTCTGTTTCTTCCTGGGTCAATCTTGGAAGGTTATATTTTTCTAGGAAGTTGTCCATTTCTCCTAGGTTTCCCAGCTTGTTAGCATATAGGTTTTCATAGTATTCTCCAATAATTCTTTGCATTTCCGTGGGGTCCGTCGTGATTTTTCCTTTCTCGTTTCTGATACTGTTGATTTGTGTTGACTCTCTTTTCTTCTTAATAAGTCTGGCTAGAGGCTTATCTATTTTGTTTATTTTCTCGATGAACCAGCTCTTGGTTTCATTGATTTTTGCTATTGTTTTATTCTTCTCAGTTTTATTTATTTCTTCTCTGATCTTTATTATGTCCCTCCTTCTGCTGACCTTAGGCCTCATCTGTTCTTCTTTTTCCAATTTCGATAATTGTGACATTAGACCATTCATTTGGGATTGCTCTTCCTTTTTTAAATATGCTTGGGTTGCTATATACTTTCCTCTTAAGACTGCTTTTGCTGTGTCCCACAGAAGTTGGGGCTTAGTGTTGTTGTTGTCATTTGTTTCCATATATTGCTGGATCTCCATTTTGATTTTGTCATTGATCCATTGATTATTTAGGAGTGTGTTGTTAAGCCTCCATGTGTTTGTGAGCCTCTTTGCTTTCTTTGTACAGTTTATTTCTTTTATGCCTTTGTTTTATGCCTTTGTGGTCTGAAAAGTTGGTTGGTAGGATTTCAATCTTTTGGAATTTTCTGAGGCTCTTTTTGTGGCCTAGTATGTGGTCTATTCTGGAGAATGTTCCATGTGCACTTGAGAAGAATGTATATCCCGCTGCTTTTGGATGTAGAGTTCTATAGATGTCTATTAGGTCCATCTGCTCTACTGTGTTGTTCAGTGCTTCCGTGTCCTTACTTATTTTCTGCCCAGTGGATCTATCCTTTGGGGTGAGTGGTGTGTTGAAGTCTCGTAGAATGAATGCATTACAGTCTATATCCCCCTTTAGTTCTGTTAGTATTTGTTTCACATATGCTGGTGCTCCTGTGTTGGGTGCATATA
The DNA here is from genome assembly GCF_030020395.1 of Manis pentadactyla. Lineage (NCBI taxonomy): Eukaryota > Metazoa > Chordata > Mammalia > Pholidota > Manidae > Manis > Manis pentadactyla. The sequence continues at coordinate 152,825,604 of NC_080020.1, read as the reverse complement.
TATTTAGAATGGTTATATCCTCTTGTTGGACTGAGCCCTTTATCATTATGTAGTGTCCTTCTTTATCTCTTGTTACTTTCTTTGTTTTGAAGTCTATTTTGTCTGATATTAGTACTGCAACCCCTGCTTTCTTCTCACTGTTGTTTGCTTGATATATGTTTTTCCATCCCTTGACTTTTAGTCTGTACATGTCTTTGGGTTTGAGGTGAGTTTCTTGTAAGCAGCATATAGATGGGTCTTGCTTTTTTATCCATTCTGTTACTCTGTGTCTTTTGATTGGTGCATTCAACCCATTAACATTTAGGGTGACTATTGAAAGATATGTACTTATTGCCATTGCAGGCTTTAAATTCGTGGTTACCAAAGGTTCAAGGTTAGCCTCTTTAGTATCTTACTGCCTAACTTAGCTCGCTTATTGAGCTGTTATATACACTGTCTGGAGATTCTTTTCTTCTCTCCCTTCTTGTTCCTCCTCCTCGATTCTTCATATGTTGGGTGTTTTGTGCTGTGCTCCTTCTAGGAGTGCTCCCATCTAGAGCAGTCCCTGTAAGATGTTCTGTAGAGGTGGTTTGTGGAAAGCAAATTCCCTCAGCTTTTGTTTGTCTGGGAATTGTTTAATCCCACCATCATATTTGAATGATAGTCGTGCTGGATACAGTATCCTTGGTTCAAGGCCCTTCTGTTTCATTGTATTAAATATATCATGCCATTCTCTTCTGGCCTGTAGGGTTTCTGTTGAGAAATCTGACGTTAGCCTGATGGGTTTCCCTTCATAGGTGACCTTTTTCTCTCTAGCTGCCTTTAACACTCTTTCCTTGTCCTTGATCTTTGCCATTTTAATTATTATGTGTCTTGGTGTTGCCCTTCTTGGATCCTTTCTGTTGGGGGTTCTGTGTATTTCCATGGTCTGTTTGATTACTTCCTCCCCCAGTGTGGGGAAGTTTTCAGCAATTATTTCTTCTAAGATACTTTCCATCTCTTTTCCTCTCTCTTCTTCTTCTGGGACCCCTATAATACGGATATTGTTCCTTTTAGATTGGTCACACCGTTCTCTTAATATTGTTTCATTCCTGGAGATCCTTTTGTCTCTCTCTATGTCAGCTTCTATGCGTTCCTGTTCTCTGATTTCAATTCCATCAATGGCCTCTTGCATTCTATCCATTCTGCTTATAAACCCTTCCAGAGTTTGTTTCATTTCTGCGATCTCCTTTCTGGCATCTGTGATCTCTTTCCGGACTTCATCCCATTTCTCTTGCGTATTTCTCTGCATCTCTGTCAGCATGTTTATGATTCTTATTTTGAATTCTTTGTCAGGAAGACTGGTTAGGTCTGTCTCCTTCTCTGGTGTTGTCTCTGTGATCTTTGTCTGCTTGTAGCTTTGCTTTTTCATGGTGATAGGAATAGTCTGCAGAACTGGGACGAGTGACGGCTGGAAGGACTTCCTTTCTTGTTGGTTTGTGGCCCTCCTCTCCTGGGAGAACAGCGGCCTCTAGTGGCTTGTGCTGCGCAGCTGCGCGCAGACAGGGTTTCTGCTTCCTGCCTGGCTGCTATGGAGTTAATCTCCGCTGTTGCTGTGGGCGTGGCCTGGCTCGGGCAGCTACTCCAAAATGGTGGAGTCGCGTTGGAGCAGGAGCTGCTGGGAGGCTATTTATCTCCGTAAGGGGCCTCCCTGCTCCCTGCAGCCCAGGGGTTAGGGTGCCCAGAGATCCCGGATTCCCTACCTCTGGATTAAGTGACCCGCCCTGCCCCTTTAAGACTTCCAAAAAGCTCCTGCCAAAACAAAACAACGACCAAAAAAAAAACAAGAAAAAAAAAATTTTTTTAATTAAAAAAAAAAAAATTTTTTTAATTAAAAAAAAAAGGTGGTCGTTCGTTTTTCTTTATTCTCCGGTGCCAGCCTCAGGCCTCTGCTCACCAGTCTTTCTGCCCTGTTTCCCTAGTATTGGGGTCCCTGTCCCTTTAAGACTTCCAAAAAGCGCTCGCCAAAACAAAGCAGCAAAAAAGCAAAAAAAAAAAAAAAATGGTCGCGCGCTTTTCTTATGTCCTCTGTCGCCCAACCTCCAGTGCCTGCTCACTGTTCTTGCTGCCCTGTTTTCCTAGTATCGAGGGCCCTGCACTCTGGCCCGGATGGCTGGGGCTGGGTGTTCGGCAGCCCTGGGCTCCGTCTCCCTCCCGCTCTGCCTGCTCTTCTCCCGCTGGGAGCTGGGGGGAGGGGCGCTCGGCTCCCGCGGGGCCGGGGCTTGTATCTTACCCCCTTCGCGAGGCGCTGGGTTCTCTCAGGTGTGGATGTTGTCTGGATATTGTCCTGTGTCCTCTGGTCTTTATTCTAGGAAGGGTTGTCTTTGTTATATTTTCATAGATATATGTTGTTTTGGGAGGAGATTTCCGCTGCTCTACTCACGGCGCCATCTTCCGCCCCTCCTCCCCATGTTTTCTTCCGCCTGCTACTTCTATAGCTTTTCTTCTTCCTTCCTAATTACAACCCTTAAATAGAATTCGTCCCTCATATCAAATTTACCGAGTATCATAATTCTTCCAAGTGGTAAAGATACCTCAAGACAAATGCTGGGCATAGAAGTTACAGGGCATAAATATGCAAAGAAATAAAAAGCTAACCATTTCAAACAATAAGGCTTCTCTCTCACTTACCAACTTTACATTTCCCTGTATGGCCCCGGAAGATGACTGGTTAGCCAGAGACGGGTAAGATTCCTCAAGGGAGGAACAACCTAAGACAGGCACAGTCGCAGGGGGGTCATCAGGTGAGAAATTGGGGATCAACAGAGATGAGGCTTAGAACCTCACCTCCCCGTTCTGAGAGAAATCTTCTGCATACGTGGATGTTTTATTGCCCTGGTCTAGCTTGGATTAACACATAGTCTACAGGCACACACCTGATCATCTACATGTGCTCTCTTACAACACTAAACTATGTTTTCTACCTTTATCTTGTATCTACCTACCACTTCAGCATTTTATTAAAAATAATAATAATAAAGAGAGAAATGTGGTATCCACATATAAATCAAGTATAAAAACCAAATGAGTATTCATATTTGAACTGACTGTTTAGAGTTCATAATGCATGAGCAAAACCGAAAGTTTCTGTGATGACTGCCCTTGTACTGTTCACTGTGTAACTTATTCATTATGTAAGAATTTGTTCTCCATGTAAGAACTTGTTTTTTATGCCTCAGAAGATTGGAGACTGACGAAAATTAGGCTTGGGGTGGATTAATGATTGTGCATTGAGCATTGACTCCCCTATACAGAATTTTATTGTCATTAACAACCATTTGATCAATAAATATGAGAGATGCCCTCACAAAAAAAAAAAAAAGGACAGACTTCCAATGGTAAAATAAATAAGTAACCGGGATGTAATGTATAGCATAAGGAATATAGTCAAGATATTGTAACAGCTTGGTAGGGTGATAGCTGGAACCTAGAATTATGTATATAAATGTTTTATCACTGTGTTGTACAAAAAAAAAAAAATAGAAAGCTCAGAAGGCCAGGAGCAACTTGGCCTAGAAGTTTGAATACTCCCTAGATAAAGAAAAGTATCTCAGCACAGCCTATGCTTTCCTTGTTTCAGTTAGCGCATACCACTGTAAGATTTACTTTAGCCAGCTCACAGGCCCAGCTTATTCAGGAAGAATTCTATCTTAAAGCTAATATAGCATTTTAATCAAATGGACAGTGGCTCAGCCCACCTTGGCTGCAGGGCAGACAGTTTTGATTGATGCACTTCCAGACAGAAAAACTGCTATCCTGGAAAGGAATCAAAGCAGTAAATTTCTTGTAAGTTAGAAGAAAAAACTTAATGTCTAATCAAAGATGAACATTCTGGGACCATTTTGCAGGTCTGCACCTGGACCTTTATCACTTTCCTGAAAACTTTAACCACCTATAAAGCCCCACACCCAAAAACCTTAAAGGGCGCACCTCTCTCTGAGGTCGTCCGCACTTTCTAAGTGTGTAACTTTAATAAAACTCTTTCCCAACCTTTCAGTGCTCTCCTCTCTCTGACGTTGCCTGCACTTTCTAAGGGCGTAGCCTTAAACTTTCTCTCTTCAACCTTTCAGGGGACACACCTCTGTCTGCAGACCCCTGCACTTTCTAAGTGCATAACTTTAATAAATTTCTTCCTTACCTTGTACTCTGACTTCCCTGCATCTCCTCCCTGAGGTTGCCTGCATTTTCTAAGTACGTAACTTTAAATAAACCTTATACTCTGCTTCACTACTGTGTCTTTGCCCTTTAATTCTTTGTTGCAACGGGGACAAGAACCAAGGAAAATACACAATGCCACCCCCCACCCAACATCTCTACTCCCGCAACTGCCACAACTCCAGTCTCTGCTGCTGTACAGGCATACAGCCATGTCGCCCAGAGCACTGGGCGGAGCTCTTTATATAGAGTCAATAGCAACGTATTGGCCACACGTGTGTAGTGAGCTAGCCAACCAGGACCAGGTGAGAATGCTGGCCACAGGAACCTTCACTTTATCCATACTCAGTATCTCTTCTCTTAAGAAATCCACAAGGCTGCTCTAAGGCAACCCTGGGAAGGGACTAGAGAAAGTGGTAGGGAGGCTGCAGGGGAGGAGGTGGGATGGTGTCTCTCCTGAGGGGAACTGCCCCTGGGCAAATTCAGTCTGGATTAGGTGAGACCAAATAACAACATCTGAATGTTAGGGGTAAAAGGGTTTATACCAAGCTTTAGTCTCATGGTGGTAGGTCAAGTGCTAGAATCACATCTGCCTCTGGGGTGTTCACAGTCTGTCTCTGTCTCTGCCTCCAGGCAGAGTACAGGGTGGAGCTCTTTATATAGTAATATGGACTGTGGGGAAAATAGAAGTTTCTATGGCCAGGATCCTCACCTGACCCTAAACTACTTGATGATATAATTGGCCTACTGCTAGGCTAATGCTTCCACACCCATAGGCAATATGCTATTATTGACTAAGTCACTATATAAAGAGCTCCACCCAGTGTTTTGCAAGGAGGCAGAGACAGAGGTGGATTACCAACCTGCAGACATCTGGATGCAGACATGATTATAGTGCTTGACCTACCACTGTGAGGATAAAGTCTTTTTTTATTAAGGTATCATGGATATACATTCTTATGAAGGTTTCACAAGAAAAACAATGTGGCTACTACATTCACCCATATAATTGAGTCCCCCCCATACCCCATTGCAGTCATTTTCCATCAGTGTAGTAAGATGCCACAGAGTCACTACTTGTCTTCTCTGTGCAACACTGTCTTTCCCCTGACCCCCACACACATCACGTGCACCAATTATAATACCCCTCAATCCCCTTCTCCCTCCCTCCCCCCACTCCCTCACCAGCCTTGGTAACCATTATTCCCTTCTAGGAGACTGTGAGTCTGCTGCTATTTTGTTCCTTCAGTTTTGCTTTGTTATACTCCACAAATGAGGGAAATCATTTGGTATTTGTCTTTCTCTGCCTGACTTATTTCACTGAGCCATAATACCCTCTAGCTCCATCTATGTTGCTGCAAACTATAGGATTTGTTTCTTTCTTATGGCTAAATAGTATTCCATTGTGTATATGTACCACCTCTTCTTTATCTGTTCATCTACTGACGGACACTTTAGGTTGCTTCCATATCTTGGCTATTGTAAATAGTGCTGCTATAAACATAGGGGTGCATATGTCTTTTTGAATCTGAGATTTTGCTTTCTTTGGGTAAATTCTTTAGAGTGGAATTCGCAAGTCAAATGGTAGTTCTATTTTTAGTTTTTGGAGGAACCTCCATACTGCTTTCCACAATGGTTGAACTAGTTTACATTCCCACCAGCAGTGTAGGAGGGTTCCCCTTTCTCCGCATTCTCACCAGCATTTGTTGTTCCTAGTCTTTTCTATGTTGGCCATCCTAACTGGTGTGAGGTGATATCTCATTGTGGTTTTAATTTGCATTTCCCTGATAATTAGCAATGTGGAGCATCTTTTCATGTGCTGTTGGCCATCTGAATTTCTTCTTTGGAAAATTGTTCATATCCTCTGCCCACTTTTTAATTGGGTTATTTTCTTTTTGGGTGTTGAGGTGTGTGAGTTCTTTATATATTTTGGATGTTAACCCCTTGTCAGTTATGTCATTTATGAATATATTCTCTCAAACCATAGGATGCCTTTTTATTCTCTTGATGGTATTCTTTGCTGTACAGAAGCTTTTTAGTTTGATGTAGTCCCATTTGTTCATTTTTGCTTTTGTTTCCCTTGCCCAAGGAGATGTGTTCAGGAAAATGTTGCTCGTGTTGATATTCAAGAGATTTTTGCTTATGTTTTCTTCTAAGAGTTTTATGGTTTCATGACTTACATTCAGGTCTTTGATCCATTTTGAGTTTACTTTTGTGTATGGGGTTAGACAATAACCCAGTTTCATTCTTTTGCATGTAGCTGTCCAGTTTTGCCAACACCAGTTGTTGAAGAGGCTATCATTTCTCCACTCTATGTCCATGGCTCCTTTATCATGTATTAATTGACCATATATGCTTGGATTCAGGTATACAGTCTTTTATCCCAAGAACTTCTGTTGTTATTTCTCAGTCTCACCAAATCCATGGTAAACTTGCCCAGGGCTGAAACTCTTAGGCAAGACATGCCCTCAGAAGAAGGAACTTAAGAACTGAGAGACTTATTTTCCATAAATGTTTGATTTACAGAAGACTGAGCTATCCTCCTAAACAACGAATATCTGCTAAGATTTCTCCCCGTCCTAAGCCAATGAACTTACTGGCGGGACTCTGGCTGTACTCCCCCTTTTTTGCACTCCTTTCTCATAAATACAGCCTGCCCCAAACCCTCAGCAGACTCACTTGTAGCTTGCTACAGCATGTGTTTCTGAATTGCAATTCCTCTGCTATTTCCCAAACAAGCTGAATTTCTGGTAATTTGTACTTTATCTCCTTATTTAGGTTGATAATTTTTGCCTTTAAAAAAAGAGTAATACAGAGGATCAAAGCCTAATTTGGCTGCCCCGAAAATGAACTAAGATACGATATGAAAAAGAACTTCCAACATCAGCACTCTCGGGAAGACTCATGACAGAAGATGATCAGCAAAAAAAAAAAAAAAATTCCAACAAAGATCCACGCACTGTCACAGGTGTAGATGCACTCATCCCACCAGTTCCTGGACTTGCCATGGGAATGATGAAGGAGATATCTAAGCTGGCCTGTGCATACAGTAAAACAAAAATTTGACTGGATCTATACTGTTGGAACTCAACCAAGAATTAGGAGAAGTGCAAATTGTAGCGCTCCAAAATCTTACAACCACAGACTATTTATCGTTAAAAGAACATACGGGATATGAACAGTCCCCAGGAATGGGTTGTTCTAGTTTATCTGAATTCTCTCAGACTGTTTAAGTTCAGTTGGACAATATCCACCATATCATAGATAAGTTTTCACAAATGTCTAAGGTGCCTAACTGGTTTTCTTGGTTTCACTGGAGATGGCTGGTAATTACAGGTATGCTTTGGTTAGGTAACTATATTCCTATTATGTTAATGTGTGTGCACAATTTAATTAGTAGTTTAAAACCTATCCATGCTGAAGTTACTCTACAAGAAGATATGTCAAAGAAATAATCAATCTTCCCAGGTTTTCTTCTGCCTGCTACTTCTATAGCTTTTCTTCTTCCTACCTAATCACAACCTTTAAATAGAACTCGTGCCACATGTCGAATTTAACGAATATCATAATTCTTCCAAGTGGTAAAGACACCTCAAGACAAATGCTGGGCATAGAAGCCACAGGGCATAAATATGCAAAGAAGTAAAAAGCTAACCTTTTCAAACAATAAGGCTTCTCTCTCACTTACCAACTTAACATTTCCCTGTATGGCCCCGGAAGATGACTGGTTAGCCAGAGACGGGTAAGATTCCTCAAGGGAGGAACAACCTAAGACAGGCACAGTCGCAGGGGGCCATCTGGTGAGAAAATGGGGAGCAGCAGAGGTGAGGCTTAGAACCTCCCCCCTCATGTTCTGAGAGAAATCTTCTGCATACATGGATGTTTATTGCCCTCGTCTAGCTCGGATTAACACATAGTCTACAGGCACACACCTGATCATCTACATGTGCTCTCTTACAACACTAAACTCTGTTTTCTACCTTTATCTCGTATCTACCTACCACTTCAGCATTTTATTAAAAATAATAATAATAGAGAAATGTGGTATCCACATATAAATCAAGTTTAAAAATCAAATGAATAGTCATATTTTAACTGACTGTGTATAGTTCATAATGCATGAACAAAACCGAAAGCTTCTGTGATGACTGCCCTTGCACTGTTCACCATGTAACTTATTCACTATGTAAGAATTTGTACTCCATGTAAGAATTTGTTCGTTATGCATTAGAAGATTGGAGACTGACGAAAATTAGGCTTGGGGTGGATTAATGATTGTGCATTGAGTATTGACCCCCCATACAGAAATTTATTGTGGTTAACAACTATTTGATCAATAAATATGAGAGATGCCCTCACAAAATATATATATATATATATATATATATATATTTAAACACACTTCCAATTGTAAAATAAATAAGTAACCGGGATGTAATGTATAGCATAAGGAATATAGTCAAAATATTGTAACAACTTGGTATGGTGATACCTGGTACCTAGAATTATCATGTATATAAATGTTGAATCACTGTGTTGTACACCTGAAACTAATGTAATGCAATACTGTTGTCAACTACCCTTCAATAAAAAAAAAAAAAAGAGTAATAATAAATCCATAATAACCCAGAACCAAAAACCTAGAAAAAACCAACTTAATAGGGTTGCAATAGGGAGAGACCAAAGAATGTGAGACTATGTTAATTTCTTTCTTGTTTAGGGAGAGAGAGAAATATGAATTTTTAAATTGCAGGAAAGAGTTAAAAAGAAACATAAAATGAGTAGGCAAACCAAAATAATGAATTAAGATGATAAAAGTAGACCCAAATTCATGATTAATTATAATAAAAATAAAATAAGCCCCGCCATTCATTCATTGAGTTTATTGACAAGTTAGACATTTAAAAAAAATGTAAATGAATCCTATTCACAAAAGATAAACTTAAAGTCTAAGGATATGCAAATATTGAAGGTAAAGGGATGAAAACTACATTTATTGCAAATATTAACTAAAATAAAACTGGTATGACTATATTATATCAGAGAAATGGCCTGAAGATAAAACACATTAGTAGAAATGGAAACACTACATGAATGACAAAGATTCAGTTCATTAATAAGATGTAACCATGTTAAACATGTAAGCACCTAATAAAATAGCCTCAAATTATATTGTGAAATTTGATAGAACTACAGAGAGAAATTAATAGGTCTACCTTCTTAGTAAACAAATTTCAACTTTCGTCCCTTGATTATTGATAGATGGCTTATTAGCCATCTGTATATATTCTTTGGAGAAATGTCTAAATAAGACCTTGGTCCATTTTTCAATTGGGTTGATGTTTGTTATTTTGTTGAGTTTTAGGAGTCATCCTAATAGGTATGAGGTATATCTTATTGTGATTTTGATTTGCATTTCCCTAATGACAGTGATGTTGAACATCTTTTCATGTGCTTAGTGACCATTTGTATATCTTCCTCAGAAAACTGTCTATTCAAGTCCTTTGTCCATTTTTGAATCAGATTGTTTAGTTTTTTGTTTTTGAGTTTTAGGAGTTTTCCATATATTCTGGGTATTAATTCCTTATCAGATATGTGATTTGTTAATATTTTTCCCATTCTGTGGACTTTTTAGTCTATTGATAGTATCTTTTGGTGCATAACATATCTAACTTTGAAGTCCAACTTATTTTTCTTTTGTTACCTGTACTTTTGGTGTCAGATCCAACAATTCATTGTCATATTCAATACTGTGAAGATTTTTCCTTATCTTTTTCTCTAAGAGTTTTATAGTTTTAGCTCTTAGGTTTAAATTTTGATCCATTTCTAGTAAATTTTTATACATGGTGTAAGGTAGGAGTCCAGCTTCATTTTTTTGCATGTGGATATTCAGTTCTCCCAGCACCATTTGTTGAAAAGACTACGGAATAGTCTTGGTACCCTTGTTAAAAATTATTTGACCAGAAGTGCAAAGGTTTTATTTTTGAACTATTATATTCCATTTGTCTATGTATCTTCTTTATGCCTGTACCACACTGATCTGATTGCTGTAGCTTTGCAGTAAGTTTTGAAAAAAGGAAATGGGAGACCTTCAACTTTGTTCTTCTTTTTCAATATTGTTTTGGCTATTCAGGGTCCCTTGAGATTCCATTTGATTTTTTAAATGGGTTTTTTATTTCTACAAAAAATGTTACTAGGTTTTTGATAGGGGTTGCAATGAATCTGTAGATCACTTTGGGTACTATTGACATAACAATATTAAATTTTCTAATCTATGACCATAGGATGTCTTTCCATTAACTTGTGGCTTCATTAATTTCTTTCAACAAGACTTTGCATACAATGTTTTATAGTTTTAGTGAACTTGCCTCATTGATTAAGTTTATTCCTTAGTATTTTATTCTTTTTGATGGTATGATAAATGGAACTGTTTCCTTCATTTCCTTTCTGGATAATTCATTTTTGTTGGTGATGCATAGAAATGCAACTGATTTTTACATGTTGATTCTGAAATGCAAAACTTTAGTGAATTCATTTATTAGTCCTAACAGGTTTTTTGGTGTGTTTGAGTGGGAGGAATCTTTAGAGCTTTCTGTGTATAATATCATATCATCTGCAAACAGAAATAATATTACTTCTTCCCTCACAATTTAGATGCCTTTTATTTCTTTTCCTTGCCTAATTGCTCTGGCTAGAACTTATATTACTATGTTGAATAAAAGTGGCAAAAGCAGGCATCTTTGTCTTATTTCTGACCTTAGAGGGAAAACTTTCAGTTTTTCAACATTGAGTATGTTGATAGCTATGGATTTTTCATATGTGGCCCTTATTATATTGAGGCAATTTTCTTCTGTTCTTAGTTTGTTGAGTGTTTTTAATCATAAAAGGCTGTTGAATTTTCTGAAATGCATCAACTGAGAAGATCATGTGGTTTTCTCCCCATTATATTCTTTTTATAAAGCTAAAAACTGAAATGAGAATGAGAAATTATATATAAAAGAAAGCAAGGAAATGATGAAGACAAGATTCATGCTGATAGTTATCCTGGGATGAGAAGCTGCAATGGTGGAGGAGAGGGAAAAATATATTTAGATGTAGCATATTTATTGTCAAAATCCTAGTTTTTATTTGGGGGCCAGAGGGGAGTCTATGTTATTATTAAATTGCTAAAAATACCTAACTGTATAATTAACTACATATAACAATATGTAACTATAACAATAAAATCAGGCCATATTTGGACTATTTGATGAGTGAATGTCATGAACCAATATTTATGAATTAATATAATTCTGATTCCTGAGTTCTGGGAAAATTTTTAAATCTAAAACTAAAAGTGGGAAAAACATATTATTTAGCATAAAGGAATTCACCATCAGAAGGACTACAAAGGAAATTATTAAATTTTTCCCTTAATTAAATTAAAAATAATCTCTTGAACCCCAAATTCCACTCCTAGGTATTTACCCAAGAGATGTGAAAAAGACAGAATCACAAAAAGAATTGTGCAAGAATGTTCATAGCAACTTTATTCCATAATAGCCCCAAACTAGGAACAACCCAGGTGACCATCAATAGAATGCATAAACCATTTGTGGTTAGAATATTAATTAATAATAAAAAGCTACAGATTACTGGCAAACACAAGACTATAGAGGAATTTTGAAAATATTTTGCTGAGTGAAAGCAGCATTATATAAAAAGAATGGGTAGTATGTATTCCATTTAAGTGAAATTCTAGGACAGAAGAAAAATTCATCTGTGTTATGAAGAATCTGAGCATTAGTTCCCTTGGCAGGATATTAATTGGGAAAGGGTATGAGAGAACTTTCCGGAGTGATGGCAGTGCTCTGTACCTGGGCCAGGATTTAAGTTGTATAGCAGTATCCATTTTTTGGAACTCAGCAAATGGTACACTTAAGATTTATGCATTTCATTGTGTGTAAATCTGACTTCAAAAGAATAACAACAATAAAGAGCCATGAATAAATGTTGAATTCCTGTTACTGTTAATCATATTACTGACATATTTGGGAGGTAGTGTAATGATGTGCCGGAGTCCAGCTCCAGCCGAGGGGTGGGATGCCCGAAGGTGCAGGACGGAGTCGGCGCACAGAGAGACAGGACGCGGAGTCAGTTGGAGTTGGTCTCTCGACAAAGTGCTGATGACATCTTTCTTTATACCATTTTGCAGAAGGATATGATTATTTTTTATTTGTTCTTTTGATTAATAAGTATAGGCAAGCTTTTTTCTTTCTGTTTCTTTCTAATCTATACATGGTTAGCCAAGTGTCAGACAGGTGACCTTTCTCTGTTCCTTGACCTAAACTTTTCTTAGCAACATGTACTCTATTGTGTTTCTCGTTTCTATGCAAAGTGGTTTCTATGTAATACATGTGACCGCAGAAACATGCAGCATGTAGCAGTAACTATGGAGTCTATCAGCTCAGGGTGAAAAATAGGTTACCCACTGCTACAGTTAGCTAGGCAGGTATTATCATCTGTATTTCTAGAAGCTTTAATACATTTATAATCAATTGAAAACCATAAATTCATATCTTCATCATACACCCCTTCATAGGGCACAGTAGGCAGCAAAATAACTTTCTTTATCTTATCCATATTTCTCTTCCCTTTGAGTGGATACCTTTATATGCGAATCCCACATTTCCTCCTTACGTTTATTTTTTTTAATAAAATGCTGAAGTAGCACGTAGATGCAAGATAAAGACAGAAAGCATGATTTAGTGCTGTAAGAAGGCAAGTGTAGATGATCAGGTCTGTGCCTATAGACTAGGTATTAACCCAAGTTAGACAAGGGCAACAAAACATCCATGGGTGTAGAAGATTTCTCTCACAACTCGGGGGGTGAGGTTCTAAGCCTCACCTCTGTTGGCCCCCAGTGTCTCACCTGATGGCCCCCTGCAACTGTGCCTGTCTTAGGTTGTTCCTCCCTTGAGGAATCTTACCCATCTCTGGCTAACCAGTCATCTTCTGGGGCCACACAGGGAGATGTAAAGCTGGTAAGTGAGAGAGAAGTAATGTTCTTCGAAAAGGTTAGTTTTTCACTTCTTTGCAGATTTATGCCCTGTGGCTTCTATGCCCAGCACTTGTCTTGAGGTATCTTTACCACTCAGAAGAGTTATGGTACTTGGTAATTTCACGTATGAGGCACGAATTCTAGTAAAGGGCTGAAAATAGGAAGGAAGAAGAGAAGCTATAGAAGTAGCAGATGGAAGAAAACAGGAGAAGATGGATTAAGTGTCAGGCAGGGTTATTCCATTCAGCAATCTCTCATAACTATTTCCTTAATTTTCCTTTATAACTCTTCATCACTAATTTCACTAGCATTGCAAACAAGGGGGGCATTCCCACTTAGGTGGAGATGGGGTAGTCAATGTTTGACTAACTACCTGCAGGTTTTGGTATTCCATGCCAAGATCGCCATCTGGCCCCTGCGTGTTCCATTCTTCAGGAGCACTGTCATGAAAAGCGTCTGGGAAATTTATGTTCTCCTCCTTTCCGTGCTGCTTATCAAAGGTTAGCTTAACCCTTGGCAAAAATGCAAGCAAAAGCAAAGCCAGTAGTATAATGGAGAAAAACAAAATCAAGGTGGGTAATAAGGGGAGCCAGCTGTGAAGGCCCCTGCTGCAGGGGCCTTCCTCCAGCCTGAGTTTTGCTACACAGCTTGAGTAGCATGGCTCCCGCCAATCATGTCTGCAAATTAGTCTGAAATGACTGAAAAAAAAAAAAAGATGTATTGATGGGTGGATGGAGGATAAAGAGGTGAATAGATACGTGATAAGGCACATATAGCAAAAGGTTAAGGGGTAGAATCTAGGTGGTGGGTATATGAGTACTCACTATAAAAACTTTTAACTTTCTGGTATGTTTGAAAATTTCCATTATGAAATGTAGGAGTGGAGAAGAATGTCAACGATATAAACTTGTATTAGGAAATTTATTAAATAACAATACATTCATATAACATAATTAAATACAGTGAAACAATAAAAAACAAATTTTGCTGCTTCAAAGATGTGTGAGAAGGATGAAGTAGAGATGCTTCTGCTTTGTGTGTGTGTGTGTGTGTGTGTGTGTGTGTGTGTGTGTGTGTGTGTAATTTATTTCTAGTTTCATACCATTGTGGTCTGAGAATCTGCTTGATAAAATTTCAGTCTTTTTGAATTTGAGGCTCTTTTTTGTGGCCTAGTATGTGATCTGTTCTGGAAAACATTTTATGCTCACTTGAGAAGAATGTGTATCCTGCTACTTTTGGGTGGAATGTTCTGTAGATATCTTTAAGTCCATCTGATCTAATGTATTGTTCAGTCCCTCTGTTTCCTTACTTATTTTCTGTCTGGTTGATCTGTCTACTGATGTGAGTGGTGTGTTAAAGTCTCCTAATATAAATGTACTGCAGTCTATTATTCCCTTTAATTCTGTTACTATTTGTTTTACATATTTAGGTGCTTCTATATTGAGTGCATAGATATCTATAATGGTTATATCCTCTTGTTGGGCTTCTGCTTTTTATAATTTTCATAGAATTATATAGAATTAGTAAAAATATATAGAAATGACATAGAGTTAATAGAATTATTGAAAATTCTATTTTCTTTCTAGGTGTTTATATTACTTGGATAAAAATATAGAGGGAGAATTACAGAAAATTTTCAAAATAAAAGACAATTGATTTTTTTTGTTTGGGAAGCAGTTATATTTATCTAATCAGGTAATCTACTTGATTCTGCAAACTGATTAATATTCCAAAATATAACCAGGTTTGTTTAGAGGTAGGGAAGACTGGACACTATTTTGATAGTGATGGTATTAGTTATCTATTATGGTGTAACAAAGTACCACAAACTTAGTGGCTTAAAACAAATGGATTTATTATCTCATGGTTTCTGAGTCAGGAATGAGGCAGAGCTCAGCTGGATCCTCTGCTTCAGTGTCTCTCATAAGGCTGCAAACAAGGTGTCAGCCGGGGCTGGAGTTTCATCTGAAAGCTCAACTGTGGAAGCTTCACAGTTCACTCATGTGATTGCTGGTAGGATTCAGTTCCTTTTGAGTTGTTGCGATGAAGGACTCAGTTCCTAGTTGGCTATTGGCCAGAGGATTCCCTCAGTTCTTTGCCACACAGGCTTTCCTAAGATGGCAAATTATTTCATCAAAGCCATCAGGGACAGAGTTTGCTAGCAAGACAGAAGTTACAATCTGATGTAATGCAATCACAGAAGTGACATCTCATTATCTTTGCCATATTCAAAAAAGGTTATAATTCCCACCCACAGTCAAGGGGAGGGAATTATATGGGAGTATGAACACTAACCAGAGGGGATCATAGAGGGCATCTTAGAGTCTGTTTGCCACACTGTCGGTCTACTTGAGTCTACAACCACATTCTAGGTATCATATGAACAGCAGAAACCAGGAATTCTGGTTGAAAATTCTTGATCCACAGAGAAAACCCTAGACTCTCAACAGAATGCTCAACTTTTTTTCAGATTTCACACCAACAGAAATAAAAGTTCCTTGGAGTAGAAAAAAATAATTCTGTAGGTAATCAGATGGTGCACTTTTAGGAGCTGTCACCCAATCAATCACCAATATGTCAATGCTATCTCCTAAGTCTCTTTCAAACTCACATCCTCCTCTCTGTTTCCTCTGCTATTTCCTGGTTCAAGCCCTGTAAAGAACAGCCTCCTCACTCATCTTCATGCCTTCAGGCTTGTGTCTCTGCTATCTGCCCTCCCCCAGTTATAGGAGTGATTTTTCCAACATGCATTTCTGATCATATCCTAGGCTTGAAATCCTTCAGTGATTCCTTTTACCTTTGGAACAAATTCTATGGTTCTTGTTCATAATCTGGCTCCTACTGAACTGTCCATTCCCATCTCCCAGAATTCCCTGTTTTTGCAATTCAGGCTCTAGCAATATGCAGTCACCTACATTTTTTCAAGAAGCACAAAGCTTTTCAGGCTACCATGCCTTTGGTTATATTTTCCCTAAAGCCTAATATGCTTGTTCCTATTATGTCCTGTTCAACTTTTAGTCAAAATGTCATTATGTAGTGGGTCAAAAGCTAGGTCCAGGTAAGGATGGTGTTTGAACACATGCATATAATTTTGCTCCTTGCAAAATTCCATTAAAGCTACCATTAAGGATTTTTTATTAGAAAGGCTTAAATCAACAGGATGAAGAATCTACCAACTTTGCTGTAAGTATGTATGATGTAGAGGCAGAGCAGAAATTCTGGTTGAACATTCCTAGTCCTTGGAGAAATTCCTAGACTCTGATAGATAAAAGTAACAAAATTGTGAAAGCTGGAAAACAGAGAGATAAGCAGTCACTGATAAAACAAATGGTAAGACAGTAAAATCCTATCTCGGCAGTGGGGAAGCAAAGAGTTTCTAGAAGGGAGGAAGGGATATATCATATACAAAGGATTAAAATCTAAATGACCTTAGGCTTTTCAAGAGTAACCCTAGAAGCCAGAAGACCAAGGAGCAATGCCTTCGAAAGTTTAAAGGAAAATTATTTCAAAACTAGAATGTTGTACCAAGCCAAATCAACAATTCATGTGAGTAGAAAAAATGATACCCAGATACGAAAGGTCTAAAAAAAATTTACCTCCTACTAATTGTTCTTAGGAAGCTGATGGAGGATGTGCTCCATCAAAACAAAGGAGTAGCTAGAAAGAAGGATGTGCAAGATGTAAGGAGCAACATACACCAGCTGCAAAGGACTGAGGGTAAAGGGCATCGCAGGATGCCTTCTGATTTACCTCAGATAGGAGCAGGTCAGAGGCTTCAGAAAGACTCTCTGAAAGGAGTTGAGTTAGTTTAGAGTTGAGTTAGTGATAAGCATAGACAAAACTAAGGCATCAAGCAAACAAAGGGTGATTATTAATTATTAATTCCATGGAAAACAAAGGTTATTCAAGAAAGTAAAGTGATATTAGGTCACCACACACCACATTGTAAACTGTGTTTGTATAGTGTCTGCTCTGGGACAGAACCGTTTTGCATAATGCTCACAATTCACAATCTCTAGGAAGAAATCTGTGGTGTTCTGATGAAAACCTTGTACTTCAAAAATAAAAAACAACCTTTGATGCGATTAAGACTTATTCTGGGACACTGGCTCCCAGACACCAGTGGTCATGAGCAGTTTCCATGGGCCCCTGACCCAAAGGGTGAGCCCCCACCGTGTCTGTACCTTGGGCACAAGTGTAATTGCCTGCCATCCCCAACTAAATTTTATGATTTCACAGTTCCTGAGGGCGGACTCTGATATGGTGCCTCTTATAGGGCTGAGCACATAGCAGTTGTTTAAAAAAGCTCTGCTTGAAATGATAACTGTTCCAGAATGACTCTCTGTAAAGTGCTGATATCATACCTTTGATAGGATGGGACATTAATTACTTTTATGGAATACAACCTCTTTAATTAACTAGTTTACCAGGATAGTGCATGGTCAGGGTCTTTGAGGGCAGCTCCAACTGATGAGTCGCCATCCCATGGCTTGGCTCTTGAGGGACCCAAACAAGGGGATAGTTTAGCTGAGCTGGGGAAGCCTGGGTGTAGGAAGAGATTCTGTGGTCCAGGAAAGGAAGAGGTAAACTTAGATGGCAGGGAGACTGTCCTCGGGTTAAGATAATGCCACCCTGCAGGTGGGGCTGGCCACTCTCTTAGCCTTTTTCTCATCAAAAGTTCTCGATTAAAATTTTAAATTATGATGTTGCTCCGGGAGGAGGGGGTTCCCTGCTCCCGGCAAGTTCACTATGAATTCTATGAGACAGAATAATGACAATGGAGTGCTAGGGTTAAAAGGGGCTCATACCAAGTTTTATTCTCCCGGCAATCACCTGGCTATGTACAAGCGTCAAGCCCGTTTCCATCTCTGGCCCAACTACAGCCTCTGCTCTTCCCCCTTCCTAGCACCGGGGCTCTGTGGCTCCCCCTCCTGCTTCCTCTCTCCTCCGCTCCCATCGCTCCCCCCTTCCCGCCCCTACCACCAGGAGGAATTCTGCGAGCAGGTCTCTATGGTGACTGCGGACACCCAGCCAACTGCGTCCAGGAGCTTGTGCGTTTCCTCTCCACCCCTCCCCTAGGCTGGTACTTCGCGGGCTGACAGTTCGCTCCTGGCGGCTCTATCACTGGTAAGCATACTGCTGCACACGGGTATGAAGCAGGCTCTTTTATGTATACAATAGGCAATATTAGAATCGGGGGAGTTGAAAATCTTGGGCATGAAATTTCTTTTTTCTCTACATATGATTTTTACCAAAGAAATCAATGATAGAATGGCCCAATAAAATACCATGTGCCCAGTTAAATCTGGATAAGCAATGAATAATTTTTAAATATAGATATGTTCCAAATAGGGCATGGGATTTATGCTAAGAAATTTATTTGTCATTTATCTGGAATTCAAATTTAACTGGACTTCCTGTATTTTTATTCGCTAAATATGGCAGTGTTAGTCAGTGAGGTATAGGATTTATTTAATGGAAATCTACATTACAGCTAACTTCCATGGAAATACCCTTAAAAAGACACAGCCTTTAATTTATCCACACACACAACTGACTAAAAAATGCAGAAAATAATTCTTCTTTTAATGTGATTCATGTTATATTAATGGCCTTCAGGTCAAACTCAGATTCACAGCTACAAGCCCCATTAGCTAGTTTTATCTGTGGACTCATAGGGGCCTCCTGTGTGATGATTTGGGTTTGATCGAAGCATTAGAAGCCGTGTCTCTTGAAGTACTTGGCTCGTGCAAGGACATCATTGCAGAAGTCGCAGCTCAGGTCCTGGCTGCTTCTGATGTAACCAGCACCTCCCACATAGGCACAGAGTCCACCTGGAATTTGTGAGATTGGTTAGTACTGACCCCACAGCCCGTCACTGCTTCTGCATGCTCAACAGTTAACTTAGATTCTCTTTCTTCATTACCTATCAAGAGGCAGCTGAGGTTTGGGGGAATCTGGTACAATGTATTTCTTCTGTCCCTGCTGTTTCCATGTTGTGAAACCACTGCCACTTGGGTTATACCTACCTCTCAGGCACTGGTCAGGGGACCAGGCTGGGAACTTCCTCTGGATTTCTTTGATTTTTACAGTCAGAACCTCAGTTATCTGGAAAATCTGGGACTCGCTGATCCAGCTTGTAGGAGCATAAAGGGCAGGCTCCTAGGGAGAGGGACACAGAGAACATGGCAGGTGAGCCAGGTGAGGGGTGACGCAGCTCCACAGGGTGAGCTTTACCTTTTCATTTCCCTCCTTTTTCTCTCCACCTTTGCTGGAACCAGTGTCACCTCTAATCTCCCTGGGGATAAAAAGTAAGGCTACAAGCTTTGGGCAAAGGAAGGGACAGTCAGACATTTCATGGCTGCTTCCGTGTAATGGAGAGAGGCGGTGTCAGAAGTCAAAGGGGACAGAGGCAGCGTAGGTACAAGCCTGATGCCCCCGTCTTGGTGCTGCACATGCAAACTCTTCAAACAAGTCACAAAGGAGTTTTCCATCTGTACTTGTAGTTCTCCTTCCAAATAATCTGAAAGCCTAAAGACACTTCTAACTTCCTATATGCCTTTAGTATCTTGTAGATTCTCATCCCAGATAGGTTTCACCATATTTGGGAGAAAAGTCTGACTCTGGGGAGTTTTTTCTTCATCTTCAAAGGAGACAGACTCATCCTTTTCCCAAGAATGAGATTTCACAAAAGAGGCCAAACAGGGCAGCAAAAAATGACTCTGGTGCTCACATGGCCAGTGTTGTGCTTGTTCCCCATTCTTGGCTGCAGTCTCCTCCTAAATGCACTTCCTCTCTTGTAAAGGATGGATTACATCCTTCTCCCACACCCCATCTTATCAGGTTGTTGGCTGGGTTCCCAAATCAAAATAACATAAAGTATTTGAAAGTGCTTTTAAATTTTTTGTGATACTATATAATTTACACTTAACAAATTATTAATTTAATGCAGTTTTTAATTACAATTTAGGTAATGCATACTAAGTACTAATGGGAAGCCAATTTGAAGATCATCGAGGAATAAATTTTCTTAGAGTTTAAAGATGACCACAGTACTTATAGTTTTCTCAACAACTCCAATACCAGTGTGAAATGCAACAGAAAAAACTCACAGCCTCGTTGTCTCCTTTGCCATCACTGATTCCCCCAGAGCAGAGTTAATTTGACAGTAGGGTCAGTGCCCAATTCCTTGGATGTCTTTATCAGACAAGTGAAACCAAGTACAATTAGTGCAAAAATAAAACTTGATCTTCAGAACTAAGGTTCATGTAGGAAGAAGACAAGGGAAAAGGAACTCAGTATTTGTTGAGAATCTACCAGATACTAAGTACTTTTTCACATTATTTCAATGAATCTTCATAACAATGAGGAGGGCACTTTATAGGTGAGAAAACTGAGACCCAGAGAGGTTAAATGATTTATCCAAGGTCACACAGTTACAAAACAACAGAGCAAGGATTCAGTCTATGATCCTTCTCCTAGGAGCACAACTGCCTTATTGGAAATCCAGACTAGGGTACCATCGATGATATCCTGGAAATGCAGCATCATTTGCTTTGAAAAGAAATAGTGGCTCAAAACAGAGCAGAAATGTTGCTGCTCATATCCCTCAGGCAGAGTCATGGCTCTCACAGCTCCAGGGAGCACCTTTCACTCTGTGCTCTATACATCTGTGCTCCAGGGGTACCATCAACAACAATAAATGTCAAGGTGTCCCCTTAGAGTTGTGCCATGCAGCACAATGGCCTCATGTCATAACTTATGGAGGGTTACCTGCACCACACCGATTCCACTGTCCACGTTGCCCACATTGAGCAGAACATTGCCACCATGAGACTCCCTGGATAGGACACCAGCGATCACTGCAGGATCCATGCAGTACTTTTGGCCAACGGTCTGTATCATGGGTTGATGTGTCAGTAGGACTGGCATGTCTATTTCAGCCAGTCTTTCAGAAGCACGAACTCCTAAAGCAAACACAGAAGGAAAGAGGAGGCTTGGTGGGACTTACACTGAAATGGGAGACCAGAAGGAAAGGGAAAACAGACTCCAAAGATCTGGGCAGCAGTCTAGGACTAGGACGGCTGTATTTCAGAAATGTATTTTAGAAATCCCTAGTGACCATTCCTAGACCTCAGATTATGATTCTCCTCTAAGTCTGAGCTGGCATCCTCTGAGACAGTGTCCTTTGGGGCTGCCAGTGCCCCTGGGCTGGGCTTGCAGGGGCTGCTCTGACCACCCTGGAAAATTCCATGGGCACAGACACCAGGGGCTCCATCCTAAGCACCCCAGAGTTAGCCAGTAAAATGTGCCTGCCCCTTAGCTATCAGTCCTCAGAAAGCTTCCCTGACAGGTTTGCTCACTCTTTTACCTACCTTTCCACATTAAAGTGAGCTCTAACTTTTATGAAATAATAAGACTGTAGGGCCAAATGAAAATCAATACTGATTCATCTGGCTGGTCCACTTACCTTCTCATGGTAAATTCTAAAAACCAAGAATTTTTATGGTTTTAAAAGCACTTTTATCTACATCATATCAACCAGCGTTTATGACACGGTAAAGTAAGTCCTGTTATTTGCCTTTCCACGGCGGCTCAGAGGAGCTCGACATGTTGAAGAACCAGAGCCAGACCTCAGACAAGGCCTTTGGGCTGCGCACCTGGTGCTCTTCCCACCCTTGGGGGAGCTGTGGGAAACAGCGGGCCCCAAATAAAAGGTTATGTCAAGAGGATCAGACTGGTGGGGAGGGTGGGAGACATGGGTGTGGGGTATCAAGGAAAGGGTCAAAATCCTGCCGAAGCCACCTTTGCCACAGGAAGTCACTATTCAAGAGAAAGAGAAAGCAGGGGAGGGCAAGGTGGATGACAATTTTATAATTACCACAGAAGTTCAGGCCCTGAAGTCTTCCAGTCCCGCAAGACACCCCGGGGGTGTCAAAGGTTCGGATATTTCCATAGCATCCCCAGTTGCTGCTTTCAGATGAGTCTACAAATTGAGAAAATTTCAACCTAAGGCATTGAACTAGAATAGTTCTGATCATCCTTCTGTCCATGAAGGCAGAAGCATTAGGAAAAATAACTTGGCTAAAATAAAAAAACAACAATATCACTCTGAAACTGAAACACTTTTGAAATTCACAGTATTGTCACAAAGAAATTACCATGCAAACCTCTCTGATACTACATTCTCACCTCCTACCCTGCAGACAGGAGGAACTGCAGCAACTGCTACAGCATGCAAAGCTCTGGGGCTGTCCAGTGCTCTTGGGTCAGTGAGGTTACCCGTTCCCTGAAAACAAGTTTTCCTCTCATATCGTCTGTGATCTCTCCACACTTCAGCAGAGACTCCTGACTCACTGGTCTGGTGAGACATTTATGTTTGCTCTGGAGGAACACATATGAAAGCTCCCTGGGATCTTACCCCAGACACCAAGTGAAGGCGGTGCTCATAAACTGGGGCTTCGAGGTGGCTTCTCCTGTCCTTGGGTGCTCTTCCTACATGTGTGTCTGAGACAGCAAAGCTGGGTAGAAGATGTAGTGAGGCCCGGGACCAGGGCTGCCTGGGCAGGGGGGCCGGGAGCTCCTTTTCTGCACTCCCCCCTTTCTCTCTGTGCCCTCCATCTCTCTGCTTGCCTACTGGTCCATTCCAGTCACTGAAGGGGAGAAGTGGTCTCACTGTTTCACTACTGTGGGATTCCACAAAGGCTATGGAGGAGGCGGGCATTCTCTGGTTGTTATAATTCACACCAGGAGGGTGGTTGAGCCAGTAACAAAATACCTATGGTGGCAGAAAATTGCTGCTCGAGAGAAACATCACAAGCCTGAAGGACTTCTCATTAGATTATTCTTTTCTATTTATTTTATTATTTGACTGAAGTAGGTTATATTTTCTTAATGATTTTCTGGTCTTTGGAAACATGTCTATTGCATATCATCATATGTGTATTGTATGCTTTTGTAAATGCATTTTAAGATTCTACTTTCTGAGAACCTCATGGGGTTAACATCTGAAAATACTAGTGTTTTGGAGTAAATACTTCTACTTTATTAACTTTTGATAAATAACCTGAGAGAAATGAAATGAAAGGACCTAGTTGTGTATGAGTATGCTAAAAATTAAATGAGCCAGGGTGTCCCTTTTTATTTTTTGATCAGTACTTTTATCTTTGTAATCGGTGACAAATCCCTTAATAGTAATTGGTCACTCATCAGTCTCTGTCCTCTAGCCTTTCTCTGACCATATTTTTTGCTCCTCAGATTCCCCTATATTCCCAAAGTTTCTTTTAGGAGTTTTTAAATATTTGTTGAAAGAGTCGGTCAATGAATGGATGAGTTTAAAACCAATCTGACAAGTTTTTAGATCATAGATCCAGGAAAATATTTGCGTCTCTTGAGAAACTAGCTTCTTCCTTTTACTTATCAAAAACCATATCCTTTCCCTTTTTGCGCCAACTACAAGAATCCTTAGGATGAAATCTGAAATTCAAGCATGGCAACTGTGTCATGTTTGTGGTTATGTCCATGGTTAGCTATATCAGTGGTCAACTAGTCACATCTCCTTGATCCCCTCGATGCTGGTTTCCTATCTGAATTACATTAGTCTTATTGTTATAGCAAGCCATCGCAATCCTTCTATGGGAGTATCTAGTCTATTAATAAATTCAGTGAGTCTTTTTGATAAAAGAGTTTTTATGGAGGAACAATGCACAGTTATCAATGTTATCAATATTCAAAGTCTGCCTCAAGCAACATTGTTTGAAGCTTACCTCACAGTCTGGAGAGCCCCCCCAACTTTTGTGGGGTGTCCAGAAAGAGGCTACTTGTCAGGTACTACTACTAACTCCAGTTTTTGTGGGACAGCTTAGGAGAAATAGAACATTTTATCATAACAGGATTATCCTTCTGTTCCTATGCTTATCCCTCCTACCTCCAAGATGACTTGAGAAAAATGAAATATACCCACCAGTAAAGGCAAGGAGGCTCAGAAGCAGCCACAGAATAGACATACTGATGGTCTGGCGCTATGGGTCCTAAAATGATTAAAACAGAAATTAGCTTGAAGACGTGAAAATATCAGTCATCATCATAACAACATGTAATGTTCTATAAAAATGTGTAAAAAAAAGAAAGGAACAAGCTTCCCCATGTTTGGACTAAGAAAGGTAATTAATGGAATCAATGAAAAAAGTAAAAAGTATGTGCTCCATCCATCCTTTCCATTAGCATAAAAGTGAAGAGATTCCTGCTCACCCACAGGGACTCACCACATTATCCAGTTACCACAGGGTAATTATTTAAGAAACCGAGATATTTTGAATCTCGACTCTGAGGAACTTAGTACCCTGACTCCAGATCCTGAAAAGCACATTTCTGATGCAAACACTTTATCCAACAGGCTTTTTTTAAATCAAAAGATAGTTCTCGAAGGAGAATATTTTTTCTTTAAAAAAAATATTTTTATTAAGGTACCATTGATATTCAATTTTATGTAGGTTTTGTATGAGCAACATATGGTTACTACATTCACCCATATTATCAACTCCCCCCACACATCCCATTGCAGTCACTGTCCATCAGTGTAGTAAGATGCTATAGAGTCATTACTTGTCTTCTCTGTGCTACACTGCCTTCCCCGTGCCCCCCACCTACATTATGTGTGTTAATTATAATGGCCTTTAATCCCCTCTCCCTCCCTCCCCACGTGCCATCTCAACCCCTTCCCTTTGGTAACTGCTAGTCCTCGAAGGAGAATTTTGTATTAGTGTTTCTCTTAATTTGAGTTCTTTTTTTCTTCAAATTAGAGGAGAGGTTACACTTTCCTCTGTGCCTTGGAGCAAATTCTTTGCTTTGGATGGAGAAGCAGCTGGTGGATAGTTCCCACTGCCGTGACCTCCAAGCCTGGGAGTCTGACCCCCATGGCCATCTTGAGCCATGTTCCCATTCTCCCTCTGTAAAACTCCTGTGCAAGAAAAACCTGAGCAGAGCCCATGGGGGAAGGAGAGAGAGGCCATTCCCATCAGCAAAGTCAGATCCCCAGGACGTCAGAGCATGGGCAGGTCCAGGATCGAGCTCATAAGGGGCCCGCTAGACCAGGAACTCACGACCTGTCACCACCGAGCACCTGCTATCCTAGTGGCTCTCATGTACTTTCTTTCTCACCCCAAGCAATCCTCTAATCACCTTCCATGTGTACAAAGGGCCCTGGTTCCCCAGCTAGCTACCAAACCAACACACTAGTGCCTCCTGGAGTAGTGGTCAGTTGACCCCAGGGATCCCCGCCTCCCTGCAGCCCCTCACACTGCGGCATGGCCCAGCCCCTTCCCCTCGGGCCGCTGAGCCTGGCTACCTATCATTTACTCGTGTTACTAGCAGGAACGTGCATATAAAAATGGCACTGGACACTCTCTAGCGCTCTTCTCATCTCTTTGGTTTTAAGGTTATTCTGAGGGATGCTTCCTTCCAGACACCCCGGGACAGATAATGTCTCCAGATGCAGGGGAAGTATTAAGGAAGTCATTTAAATTGAGTTTTCTCATACCAAGGGGTTTACATGCCCCTCAGACACAGCCACACTCTTTGTTTCTCTTCCCTACAACATCGGAATGGTCTCCCTGACTCCCCTTAGTTGAGCAGCGAATGTCATGCTCAGTCCTAACACTGTAAAGAGACGGGAACTTGGATTCTCTCTGTGTCTGCAGGAACTTAGGTTCAGTCATGTAAAGGAATCATTTATTCACTCACTGAGATCCCAGCACTGGATGGGAGAGGACCCTCAGTCCCAGGAAAAAGAATGACATGCGAGCCACTTAGGTACAGGAAAAACTCAGTCTCGTGAAAGCTGATCTTACCAGAG
The DNA here is from genome assembly GCF_030020395.1 of Manis pentadactyla. NCBI lineage: Eukaryota > Metazoa > Chordata > Mammalia > Pholidota > Manidae > Manis > Manis pentadactyla. Next base: position 152,799,538 of record NC_080020.1, on the reverse strand, counting down.
GCTTCCCACTGCCTTTACGGAAAGAACTCTGCCGAAAAACACTGCTTGCATGCAGAGGCTAAACCCAGGGCATTTTACTGTTTTTGCTCCTTTTCCAAGGAACAAAAATACTTCCTTCTTGGAAACCCAAATGGAAGGACTTAGTTTTTATTGCCACATGAAAGCTGCCTCATTCTCCAGGCATGGAACTAAGTATCTGTTGAGCAAGCACTTGAATGAAAACAGCCCATGTAAATACACAGGGCAATTACTTAGAAGCACAGTTACTTCTGTCATTTTTTTCAATTAGGTCAGGAAAGAGCAAGAAGTGACAATGGAAATAAATACAGCAAATTGAAGCAACCCAAACTCTGTGACGCAAAAGTACTCTAGAGAAGGGCTTATTGAGGCAACTGGTGTGTGCTCAGGGAGTGTCTGTCAGTTACCTGTGACTCAACTGTTAATGCCCGTGTGGCTCTCTAAACTCCAAACTATTATTAGAATGTCAAGCCAACGCAGTCCTGCGCTCTTGAAAACGAGCCCAGTATCTGTGGTGTATCCCTCTTCTCCCTTCCTGGAGAGAAACGCCGTGATGAGCAGTACAGGGGTGTCAGCACGCTGGACAGCCAGCCTGCCGGGCACCCCCTCACGGCCAGGTCAAGTCCCTGGCAGCTCTACCCACCCTCTGTCCACTGAAGCCTTTGAAATTCCCAAAGCATTGTTTAGATTTGTAAAGCATAGTGGACCGTTTCTTCCTCCCTTAAACAATTTTTATAGAAAAGGTAGAAATAAAGGTCTTGGGTTTTCGTAGTTCTCTCCTGTAGACCTCCTGTGCCTTTTCCACGAAAGCTGCCCTAGATTTTGCCATCAACCACAGCCATCCCAGGTCCTTAGGGCCCTCCAGCCAGCCTGAAACGTGCTGTGTTAATCCCCTGTGGTGCTGGGAGGCAGAGGGGGCCTGCCCCATCGTGGCTGCCGCGTGATCCTGGAGCGAGAGAACTGCTCTGCACGTTTGCATCAGGTGAGCCTCCCGCTCCACTTTGTATCGTTGCTAACTCCTCTCTCCCTCCTGCTTGCTCCCTGGGGGCTGATGGCCTTTCCAGGAGCATCTCGTCATCGTCTCATGCCTTCCTGCTGTCCTAGCCTTCCCTCCATCCTCACACACAGCCGCACCCCAGCCCATTGCCTCACAGACTGCTATGCGGCACCAGCCCTTAAACTAAAACAATAGCAAAGACAGTCACAGAAATATAAAATGTTTCTGCCACTGGGATCATGTTTTCTTGAAAATATCTAACTTTTTAGAGTGAAATCTAAGGCTCCTTTTAAATTCACTCTGTGCAGAGCTGCATTTTCACATGGCCTGTGAAAATACACACATGCCAAATTTGGATAGCAAGCAAGGAAGAGCTCAGAGGTTTGATTGTGAGCCTTTACTCTGCAAACGCTTTCCTTACTAAGAGAGACATAGAAGAGAGTTCCCTCTCTCCTCCCTCTGCCCATCTGGGATTCCCAGAGCTGAGAACTCCAGGAAAGTGCCTCTCCTGATGCTGGCGACTGTCCCAGGAACATCCTATTCTGAACGCAGAGCAAATCAAAGCCACCGTGGCTTCTCTGTCCCATCCAAGCCTCTTGGAGCTTGTCTTTCCTTTTCTCTGTCAAGCTTAAATTGATAGGCAGGTTGGCCTTAGTCTCAGCTTCTAGAACAAATATGACTATTATAGGACCATCACTTAAAGTTTATGAGGTTAATGGAATGTTGGCGGGAGTGTGGGTGGAGAGATCACCATCTGGCAAAATACAAACACCTCATTCCATTCTTCTGCTTTGGATTCATAAAAAAAAAATCCCTTTTGGCCTATTACAGCTTCTGCTAAAAGCACATATATTTCTCTTCTCCTATACTTTGTTTTGCACATGCCCATAAATCCCAAAAGAACTATATACTTGCATTAAAAGAAACCTGAATTTTTATAAGTATCATAATGAACAGGAAAAAATTCATTCTATCATCTGCATAATCTTTTGTAACTTGGGGTTTCCTCACAAGGCCCTGAAGTTTTTTCTGACTCCAACCTCTCTTGTTTACTCAGCCCCGAAGATACTCATTACCAATCCACCACCATAGACTGGATTTTTCATTCTAAATAAGCCTAGACAGAAACTGCGCCCCTCTGTCTTACACTCACCTGTCTTCAGTTAGCTCTTGTCCTTAGAGGCAGTCCGCCCACAGTGCTTTATATAGAGTCCCTGTCCTTCTTCCTCTTTTAAAAAGTATTGACTTCATCCTATTATGAAAAGGTTTATGGCTAAGTCTTATAAATGATAGTAATAATCATAATTACAAATACTTTGAACTTATACGGGCCCTTTTATTCAAGCATGTCCTGGGACTTGGCGAACATTAACCAATTAGTTCCTTACCTCACGTTAGAGGGCAAAGCATAATAGGAGGTTCGCTTGGACACTTCCGGGTCCAACGCTTGTTTTTATTTGCACCAGTTTCTGGGGATGGAGTCAGGGAAGGAAGGATGGGAGGAAGGAGAGTAGGGAGGGAGGAAGGAGGAAAAGGGAGGGAGGAAGGGAGGAAGGGAGGGAGGAAATTTAATTTGGAGTGTCGAGAATGTATTCTAGGTCTGTATTGCTGGCAACAGAGCCACACCTTAGGCTGGATGATGCTCTTGTATATATATATACATTTGTTACCTGGTTGGTTCCTAAATGTCTACCTCCATAAATACTTTGAGAGAGTTTATATGAAGTTTCCAGGAAGGACTCTTTGCCCCACATTGCTGAAGCATGAGTTTCTAACTAAAAGAGGGTGCCCCTCTATCACCACACCCTACATTCCAGCTTTACTAAAACACTTGGTTTCCCCCAACACAGCCCCATTATTTGCTCTATGCCTTTGTACAGGCTCTTCCCTCTGGCTGAAATGCCCTGAGGGATAGGGAGTGTCTAATTTGCTTCATAACCCCAACACCTAACACCTGCCTGACACATGAGATACTAAAGAAAACCCATGGAATAAATGTCTTGCTCAATGGCTGACTTGTTTATGACCCATCTCCCCTGCATCCCCTGCCTTCTTCCCTGACCCTGCTCAACCACAGCTAGAATGGAGCTCTGAGCAGGGAACTTGGCTGCTTCATTTATGATGACTCCTCCGAGCCCAGATCAGAGTCTGGCACATTGTAGGTGTTTGGTAAATATATGTTGAATCAGTCAATGCATGAAGAATTCCTACAACCTCACCGGCAAGATTAAGGCTCGCTCCCCAAGGCAGGTCCCAGGGTGGGCTCACGTGTCCTCATGTTCTGTGCTGCCCTGTGTATATTTCCATCACAGCACCTGGGTCACTTTTTTTGTTTTGTTTTGTCAGTCTGAAAACAACTTGGGGCAAGGATGAGGTCTTCCTGCATCCCTGAGATGGCATGTAAGAGGTATTCAAGAAACATTTATGGAATGAATAAATGCTTGAATTAAAAGATTACAACTTGGGAGTCAGTGACTTGGCACCTGCAACTAAGACTTCGGGAATTAGGAGGCTGCTGTTCTCTACCAGTGACTGAGATGGTGAGGTCACAAGCAGGCAGGGGCACTGTGAGCAAGACCTAGAGACCCAGGAGGTTCCCAAGCTTTAAATTTTGGAGAAGGGTGTAAGAATGCTGGTCTCTTCAGAGTTCGAATAAAAAGCAGAGGAGTAATGTGCCTATTAAAAACCAGATCCCTACCAAAAATTGGAAGCCCTTCTCTTTGTCTACCAAGGACCAGCATGCCCACACTGGCAACTAAAATACGTTCCAGTGTGAGGAGATCTGGGCATGTCCTGGCCCCATCAGAAAAGCCCCAGGTCATCAGGACTGACCAAATCCTGCGGCGAGGATCCATGCTGGTGTCCTGGAAGGTTCTGCCTGGCCGGCGGTTGGCATGTGGCCCAGCAACAGCCCCACAGAAACGATGCTCACACAGGTCCTGAGCCTTGTTCAGGCCTCAGTCAGTCCCCATACGGACAGCCTCCCTTTCAAAGACCCGGTGTACGTCCAGCTGGGGCCATGCCAAAGGTTTTGAAAAGGACGCTTGTTGCACCTGGACTGAATAGAAACTAAATAGAGATTAAACAGAAACAGGTCTTCTAAATAGAAACATTCCCTGCCATGCCCCCAGAGCCAGGCAAGCACTGAATGTTCCCTACAATTCTGACACCAATTCTCAGGTGGCTTTTTTTTTTCACACCAGGCAAACCTGTGACACCAGCTACGTGTCCCACAGTTTAACTCACTCCTGACACTATCTACCTGGAGATAGCATCAGAGCCCACTGGTGTAGGGCTCAGTCCTACAAGACACCCTGCCTTCAGACACCAATGGCAAGTTCAGTTCGTTACCTCTGCTTTTGGCCTACTGGTTATAAATCTGAGGTTCCAAAGATGACCTCCTTGGGTTCAATTAATTTGCTAGAGTAGATCACAGAACTCAGAAACATTTCACTTACTAGATTACCAGTTTTGTTATAAAAGGATATAGAGGGAACAGCCAGATGAAGAGATGTGTAGGGCAAGGGATGGGGACAGGGTGCAGAGCCTCCGTGCCCTCTCCAGGTGTACCACTCTCCCCAGATCTCCACATGCTCAGCAAATGAAAGCTCTCCCCACCCCCTCCTTTTGAGTTTTTATGGATGTCTCATTACTTAGGCATGAATAATTAAGTCATTAGCCACTGGTGGATTGAACCCAATCTCTAGTCCCTCTCCCCTCCCTAGAGGTAGGGGTGGGGTGAGACTGAAATTTCTAACCTTTAATCACATGGTGGATTCCCTGGGTGGTCCATCCCTAGGTGCTTTTCCAAAGCTACCTCATTAACATAATAGCAGATATCTTTATTGCTTTCATCATTTAAGAAATTCCAAGGGTTTTGGGAGATCTGCGGCAGGAACGGACAAAAACCATATATATATTTCCTATTATAAATCATAGTGTCATACTCCTTCACCTCACTCCCACCCCAGTCTTCACAGGTGGAAGGTCCTCTACCCAGTCTGAGTTTTGTCTCAAATGAATTTAGCCTTTGGTAAAAAAAGAACCACAGGTCCAAAATGGAGTCACTTATGTTAAGGCCCCATGTCAGCAAACCAAGGCTTAATACCTCACCTAACGTCAGTTTCTAACTGCCCCAAGAATGTAACTTTTAACAAGCCAAGCTGGCATTTCTTGGTCAACATTAGAAGATGATTCCCTTAGTCCCCCTTAGGGAGAGTCACCTTGCCTAAAACTATGCATTCCTTGCTAATAAATCCCATTTTTCCCAACAAGTCTCTGCTTTTAAAAACCTTTCCTTTTTTGCTTCTCAGTGGAACTCCTTTTTTTTGTTTTTGTTTTTGTTAGATGGGATGCTGCCTGATTCATGAATCATTCAATAAAGCCAATTTGATCTTTTAAATTACTCCATTGGGTTTTTGTTGTTTAACACCTTCTTATTCTTTTCTTAAGGTAAGGTTCTGCATGGTATCCATCTAAATAAATACAAATTAATCACCAAAAGGCCCCCAAACAAAGAGATAGCTTTACAGGCAGTTACCAAGTAGAGAATCATTCCACACATCACCAAACTTCATAAATATCCTCTTTGTTCACCTGTTAAAGTTTCAGAAAATGTCTGCCCCTGACTGAGTTATTTCTTCTCTAAAATGTCTTTTGAACAATATTCTATTCCCCTTTCTTCTCTCCTCCTGACACCTCTTATAACCCAGTAATATAATAAGTATCACAAGATTCTGCTGCACACATGTTGAAAGCATTTATGGAGTATATCAGGATATTTTGCAAATGCCATCTACTTTACTCCTCACTTAAATATCTGAGCTAACTGTTGAGAAAAGTGCCTTGCTTGGGAATGGAGGTACTGGGCTAGGAACCCAAGTCTAGATTGATAGCCAAGACTCTCTCTCTCCCCCTGGATTCTGCCCCAGATGGCTCTCAGCTCTTAAATTCTGGACAATCTCGTTTAGGCAGGTGCTTCCTGGAATCTTTGCTTCCTCAGTCTCCAGCCCTACTTTCAATCACCTTCAGTCCTGAGTGGAGCTACTGTCTTTGATTGCTATCCATGTCTCTGAGAAATGGCTTCCTGCAGGCCCTGACAATTCTGTGATGACTCCCAACTCTTCTCCACTATACCTGGATCCCATACCCTAAGGAGCCTAGTGGCCTAAGGGGGCATTCTCCACAAAGCTCCCTTGACTCTGAAGGAAAATGACAGTAGATTTGTATTTCAAAACTGTCCTCAGGCTGCCAAATAGATTGGAGGTGACCAAGAGTGAAGGGACTAGTTGAGAAATATTGCAGAAGACCAAGTGAGAAATGACGGCTAGACTAGGATGATAGTTAAAAGAGAGCAGACACATTTGAGGTGTGTTGTAGAAGTGGAATTGCCAGGACTTAGCGTGGGATGGTATGCAAAGGATGAAGGAAAGAGAGAGGGCCTGAGCAACTAGAAGAACGGTGCTGGGTCTGCAGTGCTGGAGATGGAGCAACTTTACTAAGAAAAATAAAAAGAATAAGAATTAAGTTTTAGACACTAGAATTTTGCAACATGTTTTTTCCCCAAGACTTGCGTGCCTTCCTCAATCCTCTTGAAATACAGGTGAGCACCAGGAGAGTAGCCATGTTGGAACTTGACCCTATCTCTTGGCCACAGTCTCATGGTCCAGGGACAGGAGAACGACCTGAGCTGGGCCAAGAGACAGCATGGAACCAAGAGACAGATGTGACTGTCCCTCTCTAAAGTGCTGAGATTGAGGACATGTGGACTTGATATCTGTTGGTAGTCTAGAACAAGGGTTGGCAAACTGTAGCCCAAGGACCACCACCAATTTTATAAATAAAGATTTATTGGAACACAGCCATGATCATTCATTTTCATACTGACTGTTTTTGTGCTACAAAGACAGAAGTGAATATTTGTGACAGAGACCACAAGTCTACCTGGCCTTTGAGAGAAAGTTTGCCAGGTCTTGGTCTAGAATTAGAATCTCCATTAGTCTGAAAAACTAAAAAAGTAGAGAGAAAAATGAAGTAGATGTGAAGGAAGAATGAAGATGAAGGACTGAGGACTGAAGAGGTCCTGAGAGCATCCTAAGCCAAAAGTCCAGATGGCCTTGAGGTCCAACCACATTTCTGTTCTCAGGTTCAGTTGAGACACCCCAGTTGTCTTACACTAAATTCCTCCTCTTATTTGAAGTGTTTTGACTATGATTCCTGTAAGTAAACGGTACTATTATTTAATTTGTTCACTTATTCATCTCTCATTCATTCACTCAAAAATTTCAGAGAGAGCTTATTCCATGCCAGACACATTGCTAAGGATGGGTGATGCAGTGGTGAACAAGAAAGCCACTGTCTGTGCCCTTGTAAAGCTTATATTTTGACATAATGAGTTAGGTTTCAGGTGCCTGTGAGTCATCCATCCAAGTAAAGTGTCATATTGACAGTTGGAACTCAGAAGTGAGGTCTGGATAGAAGGCTATAAACAAGGGAGTCATTGCGATATAGAGGGATTTAAAGACAGGGAAATAGAAGGCATTACCTAGGAAGAAGTTGTCAAGTGAGAATTGACAAATACTTGTGACCAGTCCCTGAAGAACCCCCATATTTATGGGTTAAGTAGGGGAAAAGAAGCTGGTAAGGGAGACTGAATAGAAGAGCCCATAGAGGAGGGGAAAATTAGTATTTTTATAAAGAAACAACAAGCTCAAAATGGGGTCACTTATGTTAAGCCCTGCCAAGACTTAATACCTAAACTAATTGCAATTTCAGCTTCTCCATAGTAGAATTTTAAAACAACCAGTCTGAAATTTCCTGATCAGTACCAGAGAGATAGTCTGTGTGCTAAGACCTGCCCCTGCCCTTCCCCCTAAGGGAAGGTGACCTTTCCTGAAACTAATCTTTTGCTAATAACTTCCTTGTCCAGTCCCTTTCTGCCTTCCATTTTGTACAGCTGCTGGGAGCAGCTTTCTATTTTTTACATGGAATACTGATTCCATAAACCATTGAGTAAAGCCAATTAGATGTTTAAATTTACTCAGTTGAATTTTTGTTCTTCAGCAGTATGATATCATGGAAGCCAAACAAAGAGATTGTCTCAAGGTATAAGTGGTATCTTTGTCAAATGCTGTTGAGAAGAAAAGATGAGACTGGAAAGAGATCATTCCATTTAACCAGAGGTCACTCAGTACCAGGCAAGAAAAATTTTGATAAAAATGTACCCGAATTCATTTTGTTGTAAGTAACTAATAACTTGACTCAAACTGACTTAAATAATAAAGATTTATTAACGCGCATAACAGGAAACTCAGATGACTTTCAGGGACGACTTGATTCAGTGGTTCCACAATGTCATCAGGCACCTGGAATCCTTGGTCCCTCCACTCTGTTTTCTTGGGTGTCAGCTTCCTCTGAAAGCTCCCCTCCCTTGAGCTCCCACCCACGATGGCTTCTGACAACTCCCAGGGTTCATACTCTCTCATTCATCTCTAGAGAAGAGGGAGAAATCTTATTCCCCCCTCAAAACTGGGAAACCTTTCGTCATGTCTTATTGGCTCACGTTGAGTCATGAGTCCATCCCTGGACCAGCATAACTAGGGAATGCAGGACTATGCATGTGGCTAGGTTCTGTGTTTACAGCTCTCCAATGCACTTCAACTGATTCAGAAAGTCACATTAGTTGCAAAGAGAAGAGGAATGGATATTGGCGAGGCAACCACAGTGAACGCAACAAAGAGGCAGGGACCAGATGGGAGAAGATTTTCAATAGCGAAGGGGAGGAGAGGTAGAAGATCCCGCACATGGAGACAATCCTTTCAAGGAATTTGATTGTGAAGAGAGGTCAAAAGATAAGTTGTTAAGTGGACAGAGATGTAGAGGTGGGGTGGGGGTGTTTTTATGTATTCTTATAAGAGGAACTACTAGAACTTCTCTGGACACTAATGGGGGGTCCAGCAGAGGAAGAGCTTGAAAATGCACCAAGGGAATAAGAAATGGAGCAAAGTCTCCCCCAAGATGATTGAGAGTAGGGTCCCGAGGTCATGTGAGGGGTTGGCTGGCTTTTGCTGGGCTCAGGAGGCAGAGTGACTGAAAGCTCAGACTTGGAAATCTCTGGGCTCTGGGTGACCTTGAGCAAGTTGATTTCTTTGAGCCTGTTTCCTCGCCTGTTAAAATGGGGATAATGCACCTACCTCACAGGGAGGTTTTAAGGATTAAATGAGATAATGCTTATAAAAATGCTCAATAGTATGGTTAGCATTCTTTAGATCTTCCCCCTGCTTACACTGCCAACTCATTTTAAGCCAATGACAAACGTATCTGAACCTAGTAACACTCTATAAAGAAAAGGGAGTGGGGAGAGGGGAGAGAGAGAAAAGATATATATATTTCTATTTGCAAAGCTTTTTTATGTAATAGCCTCCAAATTTCTTACCGAAGAATCTTCAACAAAGTCCTTGTGGAATGTTTCAAAGTAGCAATTAAACCAGTCCTGCTGACAAGGACACTGGCTACTCAGGCAGGAATGCTGTCAGCAGCGTCCTGTTCCCAGATAAAGGAAGGACAAAGGTGTCATTATTTCTCAACCATTTTGACAGCTTTAGGAGGTCACGGGCAATTTTGGCCACAGATGCCAGATGTAGGCAGAAGGAAAGACATCAAAAAAGCAAATGAGAGTCATGAGTGGGGTTTTGGCCACCACTGACTTGTTATTTTTTTTTTAATGAAATCACAGAACGTCTTGCATGCTTAAGTTTCTTTCAGTGAAACAAGAAAAAAGAACATGAAACAAAAACAAAACCTTCCTACTTAGCTCACTAGGGTGGACTAAACTGTTTTCAACGAGGGGTGTTTAGAAATATGAGGAGATAATTTTTTAGTTGTCCCAGGTCTGGGACTGCTACTGGCAGGCAGGGCCTCCTTGAGAAATGCTGTTGACTTTGCTCAGGTGAAGCTTCAGCTGCGCCTGGCCTTTGACTTCTGGAGTCCAGGAAGGCTCCTGGTGGCATTTTATGAGGCAGCTGGATGGGGCAGATGCCATGTGTGCACTGCTAACATTCCCTGGGGAAAACCTTGGCAGATCTTCTTGTTCTGCCCGAGGCTCGTCCTAGACTCAGGTTTGGGGTGTGGTCTCAACAGCGCATACCCAGTTTATCCTGGGTGTGGCATACGCTCACTGGGCAGGCAGGCTCAAGAGCCTGTTGCCCTATCCTGGAATGATCTTGTTGGTGTTATTCTGAGAGCAAAAGAGGAAACTGATTTGATCTGATGTGTCTCTATAGAACCTTCATATTCATTTGAAGACATCCTATGATCATTTAAACCTTGTCATTGCTCTTCACCATAGAATATAGTTGAAAAATTAAGAACAATAAAGTCTATGTGATTTCTTATCATACATTGGACACAGTATGTATGAATTATTTTTTCTATTTCTTTTCACACTGTATGACGCCATCCTCAGAAACAAAAATCTACATGTAGTCAAGCATTCGCATTCTCTTTGCAAAAGACCACATGTTCCAGTTTTCATTAAAGTCAATGAAAGAAAGCTATGATTGAAATTTCACTGTAAGAAAAGTTTGGTTACCTAAAATTGTCGGATGGAGAAACGTGTCTAAAAATACTGCTGGCTGCTGCAAAGTCCATTGCAAATCTTGTTGCTTTTTGAGCGATTGCTTAAGAAGAGAAGCATATTGATTGCTCTTGCTCACCAGAAGCCTCCTTCTGTCATCTCTGGGGTTCAGAGTTGATTTGCTCTTAATAGTCAATCCCCAGTCCATTGAGAGGTTCTACCAAGATTGTTTTGTTTCTGGGAGAAAAAATCCTGTATTTGGCATTCTTACTTTTTATCTTTGGCTTGGCACATCTCTAAATTGTGAAATTCTCTTGCGTTTTAAGAGCAATGATTTGATACCAATTTATAAAACCTGTGAGTACTTATATAAATTTAGACATGTAAACATGTAAAAAAAGACATGTATTTGCATTCCTCTTACACCTAATAAAATCTCCAAGACCAATAGTTTTCAATTGTCAAAAAAATTAAAATACATGAACCTGAACCTAAAAGTATTGGGAAGATCATCTATAAATGAAGGTTGGCTCATTAATGTGTGTTAGATTTCTTCTAGTTTACATGAGGAAAAAGAATGATTGGGCATTTGAATTATGAACCTGTATAGGTACTTTTATGTATGTTCTATTTATATTCATATGGTGCCTTCTCTCCAATAAGTGTGAAATACAATATTGACTTCATGTACCAAAACAACACAATACAAAAACCAGAGCAAATAATAAACATATAGGCTGGCTTTGGAGATAGACAATTCTAGGAAGCAAGTAACAACCTTATTCCTTCCAAAATATTTCTATCCATCTATTAAATAAATGTTTGTTGAGTATCCACAATGTGCCAACCACTGGTCTATATGTCAGGAATAAAAAGTTTAATAAGACACAACCTCTGACCTCAAGAAGCTCATTGCTGGGTAGCAAATGGGTATTTACTGACATTTTTCTGATTTATTTTTGGTCAAGGGGCTATATTGCTGGTTCCTTCTAGAGCCAACTTCAAACCTTTCATGTGTAGCTCTTAAAGCCCCACAGAATCCATCAGCCAGCCAGAGACAAACCGATCAGGTAATGCTAAGTAAAATTCTTTGTTGTCGACAGGCATGGGAAGGTGTCTTGCCAATGGGTTTCAGCCCCACGCAAGTTCACTATGGATTCAATGTGTCCAAAGAAATTGACAGAAAAACGTTCTTTGGGGTGAAAGGGTTGTACTCTTGGCAGTAGGTAGAGCACTAGATTCTCTGCCTCTGCTTAGAGCACTGGGCCGAGCTCTCTATATAGCGCAGTAATAGCTCATTGCCTAAAGGTGTGGACGAGGCAGTCTAGCAACAGGCCAGTTACATCATCAGGTGGTTTAAGTTCAGTGAGGATCCTGGCCATAGGAACCCCAACTTCCGCACACTCCACCCCTCCAGGATTCTCACCTTACAACCTACATGCTTTCAATCTTCTGCAATGAGCCCTGTGTGAGAAAGCTGGAGCACTGTAACCAGATTCCACAACAGCAACAGAGGATTAACAACAATTTAGAGATAACAACAACAATTAAGATACAACAAGATTTTGATACAGGTAACAAAAATTATAATAATCCTCAAGCCAGAGCAGGTTCCTAATAACAAAAAATTATAATAATCCTCAAGACAGAGGAAGTTCCCAATCCACAGAGACTTTAGGGGCAATCAGACACATGTTTTAATGACACCAACATAGGCAAATCTTGTCCATCAGGTAAGATGCATGCAAGAGAGTGGTCCTGTAGCAGAAAGGAGGTCCCTTGCAGGTCTGGTATACCATACTTTTACTCTTTTCCCTGTGGGGGTTACTGAAGGGTCTATATATAGTGCTACTGGAGGTGCATGCACTGGCCATAATGATAAAACAAAACTCCCCAGTAAGATGCTCCTACCTTCTAGCTGTTCAGGGTATACTACTGTGACATTTGGTGGTCACTCCGCTGTTATTCCAGGAATACACAGGAGGCCCGCTTCCATGCCTTTTCCCCAAGGTGCCAGGAGAGCCAGCCATCGTCGGTCCATGTGTTGAAAGGTCCAAGGCCACGTCCACTCAATGGAGTCTCTGGGGTTCAGCACAATTGGTGCTGGCAGCAAGATGTTATTCTGGTGGCCGAACCTTGGTTTCAGGGATTCTTCCTTGGTTTGTACTTGCAGTTGTATATGGGAGGCAGCTATGTATGCATGTCTACAGGGTTCAGGGCTCCCTTTTGGGGTCTCTCATTCAAACACCATAGCATGGACCATAAGCAGATGACGATCCCTGCAGACAATTGGTATCTGACTTTAGTCTGGATTTTAACAAGCCATTGTGCCTCTCTAACATGCCTGCTGCAGTAGGATTGTATGGCACATGAAACTTCCATTTGATTTCCAGCTGTCACACCCATTCTTGCAGTGTATGTCCAGTAAAATGGGGGCCTTGAACACTCTCAATTACCTGTGGTTGGCCATAGGCAGCAAAGAGACGCTCCAGGCCTTTTTTGGTCATCTGCTGGTCTGCACAACAGGTAGGAAAAGTAACCAGAAGTCCAGTAGCTGTGTCCACACAAGTCATGGCATGCCGATATCCTCCTGACACAGGTAGAGGCCCAATATAGTCTATCTGCCACCTGATGAGGGGTATAGGCCCCTTAGCTATTGTTTATTGTTGCTGTGGAACTTGGTGTAAGTCCCTTTTGGGGCACATGACACACTCTTGCTGAGCTCCACTAACTTCTTCTAAGGTCAAAGGCAAGCCCCACCGATGGGCTACAGCCCACATTGTCTTTTTCCCTGCATGCAACAAACACTGATATAACTACTGGGCTACATCAGAGGCAGGCTTTCCTTCTAACCAACGTATCTGGGCAAATTTATCTGCTTCATCATTTCCTGGGGATGCCAGTGGCAAATGACCTGTCACATGGTATACTGTAATTATTTTAGTCTGACCAAAGGCCCATAAGTCTTGCCACAATTCTTGTCCCCAAAGGGGTCAGTGACCAACGAGCCAATTGGCATGGTACCAGGTTGGTAGCCACCACAGGGTCAAGCCCCGACAGACAACACAGCTGTCAGTGCAGACAACTATAGGGGAGGACTCCTGGCTGATCACAAGCCACACAGCCTGCAACTCTGCCCATTGGCTGCTCTTCCCCTCACCATCTTCCATCCATATTGTCTCAGTCTTAGGATGGAAAGCAATGGCCCTCCATTTTGGGGGCCATCCATGGCTGGAGCCATCTGTATACCATGCATCTTCAGGTATAGGGACTCTTCCCTCCCGATAGGGACTCTCTGCTTCTAATGGTTCAAAAGCAGGTTCTTCCTGCTTTTCACTAGTATATGTCACTGGCCCCAATAAGCATTGGAGTTCTTCACTCAAGGGGCTACTAGAGAGGGCACTACGCTGCTGTAGGTAAGGACCCCACTTGGCTAGTGTAGGCGTTTGTGCCACACTACTCCTTGTCTTTTGAGTCCAGCCTTGTACCCACCCCAAGAGGGGATAGGTGGTTATTACCTTTATTGGGGCCATTCCAGTGATGGGTTCTGTAGCCAGCAAGGCGTGATACACAGCAGCCAGTTGTTTTTCTATCAAAGTGTATCGTACCTCTGCCCCTTTCCAGAGTTGTGACCAGAATCCAACAGGTTGGCGAGTTCGTTCAAGGCACTGCCAGAGATCCCAGCCATAACCATCTGCAGTCACATGAACATCCAGCTCACAGGGCCTTGATGGGTCTATCACACTCAAGGCTTGCACAGCCTCGACTGCCCATTTTGCTGTAGTAAAGGCAGATGCACATGTCTCATCCCAGTCCCACCTGATGCCCTTTCATACCCACCAGTATAAGGGCTTCAGAATTTGTGCCAGGTGTGGAATAAACATTCTCCAGTAGCCTAGAAGACCCAGAAACTCCTGTAGCAATGCTACAGCTATAGGGATAGGAAAGGCCTGGAATTTATCTATAACTGCTTCTGGTATAACTTTGGTCTTACCCAACCAGATGACACCCAAGAATTTGACAGACAAACCAGGTCCCTGAACCTTGGTACTGTTCACAGCCCATCCTTTCTCCTGTAAATGTTGCAGCAGTCTAGGTGCTGCACCTTCTAGATCTGAAAGACAATCAGACATGAGCATGACATCATCAATATAATGGTACAGCTGCACCGTTGGCGGTTTCTCCAATGTAGCCAAGTCCTGGGCTACAAGTCCATGACAGATGGTGGGGCTGTTGAAGTATCCCTGTGGGCGGACAGTGAAAGTCCATTGCCATCCTTCCCAGGTGAAGGCAAACTGTTGCTGACTTTCCTGCTCAATGTCAATGGGAAAGGCATTAGCAAGATCTACCACATAATGGTATGTTCCTAGTTCATGGCTGAGGGTATCCATCAAGGCTGCAATAGAGGGGACAGCAGCATGCATAGGGGGCATGACTTTATTCAGTTCTCTGTAATCCATAGTCATATGCCAGGAGCCATCTGGCTTTTTTATTGGCCACACTGGGGAATTGAAAAGACTATGGGTGGGCTTTACAATACCTACCTTTTCCAGCTCCTGGAGAGTTTCTCCAATCTCTTTATGCCATCCAGGTAGTCTGTATTGTTTGGTATTAGTCACCCTCTGAGGCACAGGCAAAGCTGTGGGCGGGTGCCTAGCATGTCCCCTCAGAACTGCCTTCACCCCACGTACTCTCAGTCTGAACTCACCTGCAGTGGTCTGCAGGCATAGACCCTGAAGGATATCAATCCCCAAAATACACTCAGGGATAGGAGATATATACATGGATACTCTTTTGGGCATAGACACCCTATTCCCAAAGAGATTTGGGCTTTTTTCACTCTGATAGCCTTCCCCCCCATATCCATCTATGATAGTGGGGGTTCCGGGGAACTACTCAGGGTTACCATGAATCAGTGGACATTCAGCCCCTGTGTCCACCAGAGCCAGGACATGTTGTATGTTCACTGGGACCAATGGATAGCTATTTCACCATATGGCCTCTGGTCCCCCCCTGGTCCCTCAGGGCAGACATCTTGACCTTCCCCTCAATCAGACCATGTTCCCCAATCACCCTCCTGTGGGGGCTCAAGTGAGGTTGACTCACTCTGCAGCAGGAAGTCTTGCAAACACACAGGCCAGACTCATGGCTCTGTCTCTGACCTCTGCCTCTTTGGTCTTAATGGCTGGAACTGCTGCTCTGGTTTCAGCTGCTGCCATAGCTCTAGTAAGATCCTATTTGACTTCCCATCTAGTTTCCTTCCATCTGCTCCTGCCCATATTAAATCAACCCACATCTGGGTCCTCGTAACCTTCATGGGGCCCTTTAAATTCTTCTTGTGAATAACAGATCTTATTTCTTTCTGGGTTCTCATTGCTTCAGCCTCTCCTAAGTCTGCTACTGTTTGTGTCCCCTCACTTATGGGATGCCCTATGTGAGGGGAAAGAATGGCCACTAGAGACCCAAAGAGGGATATGGGAGCTGTTTGAAGCACAGTAGTGAAAATCTCTTCATCTGGGCCATAATTCTCTGGAGTATAGATGACATTTCTTATGCCTAGCTCTCATAGCACCTGTTGGAGCTCAGCATACGTCTGCCATCTAACAGGAGAGGATGGTAGATCACCTGGATTGGGCCACACAGCATGAATTGCAGCCATAATCCAATCGAGAATGGAATGACTCCCTGGGGTCTGATATGCATTTTGTAATCACTGCCTCAAGGCAGGCTGCACTCAGGGAAGCCAGCTTTCCCATCTCTGATCCCAGCAGAACAATTCAATCCACCCCTCAGTCCTACAGACGCAGGAGCCAAGCTGATATTTACTCCAAGGGCTTCTGCCTAAACTGGGAGCCCAAATCCATCAGCTCAGCCTGAGTATAGGGGTGGACCATAGAGTGCTCCACGACCTGGGGAGGGGGCTGCTCCTCTCCTTGGGGAACTTTCAGATGCTGGGTCTTTATTTTCTTTGCAACCACTGGTTGTGCTTTCAATATAGGAGGGGCCAGTGCCTCCGGCACCACCCCTTCATCCTTCCCCAGCTCCTCCACTTCTGAGGCTGATGGCACCTCTCTCCCCTCCCCAGAGTGCCTCCTCTGCTACAACCTTTACCTTTTCTACTCTGCCTCATAGCAATGCCAGCTCAGTCTTCAGATGCTCTCTTACCTTCACCTCAATGCTTTGCAGCTGACGTTCTCATGCCACCTCTGCCTATGCTTCCCTCAGGAGTTCGTTCTTTTCCTTGATGGCTTCTTCCTCTTTCTGAAAACCTGGCAGTGCTGCCATCTTGTTCTGTATGAAATTTTTTACCTCTTCAATGGCACCTTGCTGCCAGTGTTCTCATGCTGCCTCCTCTCGCATCAATCCCATTTCCTTCTTCAGGGAATCCACAGAAGGTTGCAGCTCGCTCTCGTGCCGCCATTTCTTGGGTCTCTTCTGTAGACCTTTTTAATACTGTGAGAAGCAGCCAACCCACAGTTCCCACTACCTCACGAGCACTGTTTCTCAAAAGACCTACTTACTATACCAAGGGCCATCCCTACAGCCTCAGGTGTCACCTCCACTTGCCTCCAGTCCTGGGTTGGGGCCCAGTCCTCTAGGAGGCAAGCCACCTCCAACCACATACCCATTGGGGATGATCCACTGTCTCCCCATTCACAGGGGCAGCTCGCTGAAGCACCCCTCCCATAAGGGCAGCCTGTCTTTTTCCTTAGTTGACAATGAACCCTGCTGACTTTCGCCAATTGTCTTGCCAATGGGTTTCATCAGCCCCTGGCAAGTTCACTATGGATTCAATATGACCAAAGAAATTGACAGCAAAACTTTCTTTGGGGTGGAAGGGTTTATTACCCAGCTTGTTCTCCTGGCAGTAGGTCGAGCACTAGTATCTCTGCCTCTGTGCAGAGCACTGGGCCAAGCTCTCTATATAGTGCAATAATAGCTTATGCCGAAACATATGGAAGCAGTAGCCTAGCAACAGGCCAGTTACATCATCAGGTGGTTTAAGTTCAGTGAGGATCCTGGCCATAGGAACCCAAACTTCTGCACATCTACATTTCAGTTTTTGCCCACTAAGCCCCATGGCCCACGTCTGACTTCCATAATTGAAAGGTTAATAAATTTGTGTTTTTTAGGCCACTGTGTTGCCAGTGGGTTTCAGCCCTAGGCAGGTTCACTATAGATTCAATGTGACCGAAGAAATGAGAGTAGAATGTTCTTGGGGTCAAAGGGTTATACCCAATTTTATTTCCACAGTGGCAGGTCAATCACTAGAATCCTGTCCACTTAGAGTAAGTCTGCATGCAACCGGTCTCCACTTCTGGGCCTCTCTACCCAAGCAGTTGTCTCAGTCTCTGTCCTTGGCACTGCCACTACTCCAGCATCTGCTCTGCTCTCCTGCAGCCATACCACCATGTTGCCCAGAGCACTGGGAAGACCTCTTTATAAAGAGTCAATAACAATGCATTACCCACACCTGTGTAGTGAGCTAGCCAACCAGGGCTTGGTGAGAATCTTAGCCACAGGAACTTTCATTTTATCCACAGATGCCTCTGGCTTTGTTCTTTCTTTCTCAGGATTCCTTTGGCTTTTTAGGGCCCTTTGTGGTTCCTAACAAGTTTTAGAATTGTTATTCTATTTCTGTGAAATATACTATTGGAATTTTGATAGAAATTGCATTGTCTATGGATTGCTTTGAGTGGCTTGGATATTTTAACAATATTCATTCTTCCAATCCATGAACATGGCCTATCTTTCCATTTGTGTCTTCTTCAGTTTCTTTCATCAAAGTCTTGTGTTTTTCATCATACAGATCTTTCACTTCCTTGGTTAAATTTATTCTTAATATTTTATTGTTTTTGATGCTGTTGTGAATAAGACATTTTTATTTCTTTTTCTGTTATATCATTGTTAGTGTATACAAAGATAACTGATTTCTGTACGTTGATTTCTGTATCCTGCAACTTTACTGAATTTATTGTGTGGATAAAGTGAAGGTCTGTGACAAATGTGGAAAGCCTTCTGTAATATAAGAAACAAAACAAGGTGTTATTGAAAGAAAACAAGGAGATACCCACTCTCACCTCTCTTATTCAAGATAATTCTGGATGTCCTGGCTACAGCAATTAGGCAAGACAAAGAAATAAAAAGCATCCATTCAGAGAGGAAGAAGTAAAATTGTCATTATTTATACATGATATGATTTCTTATTATAAAAATCCTAAGAAGTCAACTTAAAAACTGTAGAACTATACAATTGTCTTGCCAATGGGCTCCAGCCCTGGGCAAGTTCACTATGGCTTCAGGGAGGCTGGGGAATGATAATGGAACGTTCTTGGGGTTAAAGGGTTTATTACTCAGCTTGTTCTCCTGGCAATAGGTCAAGCACTACAATTACATCTGCATCCACCAGTCTGCAGGTCTGTAATCCTCCTACATCTCTACCTCTGCCCAGAGTACTGGGCAGAGCTCTTTACATAGTGTCTCAGTCAATAATAGCTTATTGCCTATGGGTGTGGGAGCAGTAGCCTATCAGCAGGCCAGTTACATCATCAAGTAAATTAGGGTTAGGTGAGGATCCTGGCCATACAGTACTCTGGGCAGAGGCAGAGATGTAGGAGGATTACAGACCTGCAGACTGGTGGATGCAGATGTAATTGTAGTGCTTGACCTATTGCCAGGAGAACAAGCTGAGTAATAAACCCTTTAACCCCAAGAACATTCCATTATCATTCCTCAGCCTCCCTGAAGCCATAGTGAACTTGCCCAGGGCTGGAGCCCATTGGCAAGACAATTGTATAGTTCTACAGTTTTTAAGTTGACTTCTTAGGATTTTTATAATAAGAAATCATATCATGTATAAATAATGACAATTTTACTTCTTCCTCTCTGAATGGATGCTTTTTATTTCTTTGTCTTGCCTAATTGCTGTAGCCAGGACATCCAGAATTATCTTGAATAAGAGAGGTGAGAGTGGGTATCTCCTTGTTTTCTTTCAATAACACCTTGTTTTGTTTCTTATACTACAGAAGGTTTTCCACATTTGTCACTGTTGAGTAGGATGTTAGCTGTGGGTTTGTCATATATGACCTTTGTTATGTTGAGGTATGTTCCTTCCATACATAATTTGTTCAGAATTTTTATCTTGTAATTATATTGTATTTTGTCAAATGCTTTTCTGCATCTATTGAGATAATCACATGATTTTTATCAAATGATAAAATCCACATAAAGTCATGTTCTATTAATGGGGTGTATCACACTATTGATATGTGTATGCTTAGCCATCCTTGCATCCCAGGGATAGATCCCCTTTGGTCATGGTGTAAGATCCTTTTAATGTGTTGTTGAATGAGATTTATTAATATTTTGCTGAGAACCCTTACATCTATATTCATCAGGGACATTTGGTCTACAGTTTTCTTTTCTTGTACTGGCCTTTTCTGGCTTTGGTATCAGAACAATGCTGAACTTATAAAATGAGTTTGGAAGTATTCTCTCTTCTTCAATTTTTTGGAAGAGTTTGAGAAGGATTGGCATTAATTTTTCTTTAAATGATTGGTAGAATTCACCAGTGAAGCCACCTGGTTCTAGATTTTCCTGTGATGGAAGGAGGTTTTTGATTATTGACTCAATCTCCTTACTTGTTATTGGTCTGTTCAGATTCTATTTCTCCTCATTGTCTTGGTAGGTTGTATGTTTCTAAGAATTTATCTATTTCTTCTAGGTTACCCATTTTGTTGGCATATGAGTGTTCATAATAGTCTCTTATGATCCTATGTGTTTCTGTAGTATTATTTATAATGTCTCCTCTTTCACTTCTGATTTTATTTGAGTCTTCTCTCCTTTTTTCCTTAGTCTAGCTAAAAGTTTGTTAATTTTGCTCACCTTTTCAAAAAACCAGCTCTTGGTTTTGTTGACTTTTTCTATTTTTCTGGTCTCTATTTCATTCATTTCTGTTCTGATCTTTATTTCTTTCCTTCTGTTCACTTTGGGCTTAGCTTGTTCTTCTTAGTTCCTTGAGATGTTAAGTTGGGTTGCTAATTTGAGATCTTTTTATTTTCTTAATCTATTCATTTATTGCTATAAACTTCCCTCTCAGAACTGCTTTTGCAGCATCCCATAGATTTTGGTGTGTTGTCTTCACTTCATTTGCTTGGATTTGTTTTCTCTTTTGATTTCTTTTTTGATCCATTGGTTATTCAGGAGTATGTTATTTAGTTTCTACATTCTAGTAAATATTCCAGCTTTCCTTTTGTCCTTGATTTCTAGTTTTATACTATTGTAGTTAGAAAAGATCCTTGGTATGATTTCAATCTTCTTAAATTTGCTGACTCATTTTTTGGCCTATCATATGATCTATCCTGAAAAGTATATTCCCTGTGCCCTAGAGAAGAATGTGTATTTTGCTGCTGCTGGATGGAATGTTCTACAAGTGTCCAGTAGGTCCATTTGGTCTAACAAATGGTTTTAGTTTGATGTTTTCTTGTTGATTTTCTCTGGGTGACCTATCCACTGCTGAAAGTGGGATATCAAAGTCCATTAGTATTGCTGTATTGTTGATTTCTCTCTTCAGGTTTTTTAGTGCTTACTTAATATATTTAGGTGCTCCAATACTCAGTACATATATATTTTTGATATTCTTGATGAATTGACCCCTTTATCATTATGTAATCATCTTCTTTATCTCTGGTTACCTCTTTTGGCTTAAGATCTATAATGTGTGTTAAGTATAGCTACACCTGCTTTCTTCTGATTTGTACTTTCATGGAATATCTTTTTCCATCTCTTCATTTTGAGCCTATATATGTCCTTAATCTGAAGTGAAACTCTTGTAGGAAGCACATAGCTGGGAGTTTTTAATCCATACACTTTGTGCCTTTGATGGGTAAATTCAATTCATTTATATTTAGAGTACTCATTGATATGTAAGGGCTTACTAGTGCAATATTATTAATTGAATTCTGGTCGCCTCGCAGTTCCATTATGTCTTTTTTCCTTGTTTCTGCCTACCTTTGTAACCTAGTAATTCCATGGTGATATGCATTTTCCCCCTTCATTATCTTTTGTAAATCTACTCTAGGTTTTTGTTTTGTGTTTACCATGAGATACATAAAACAGTCCATTTAAAGCTAATAGCAGCATTACCTTGATCACATGTAAAAGCTCTACACTTTTACTCTCCCTTTTACATTTTTTGTTTTTGGTATCATTAATCTACAATTACACAAGCAACATTATGTTTACTAGACTCCCCCCATCACCAAGTCCCCCCCACATACCCCATTACAGTCACTGTCCATCAGTGTAGTAAGATGCTATAGAATCACTACTTGTCTTCTCTGTGTTGTACAGTCCTCCCCATGCACCCCCCACATTATGTGTGGTAATCATAATGCCCCCCTTTCCTCCCTTTATCCATCCCTTCCAACCCATCCTCCCCAGTCCCTTTCCCTTTGGTAACCGTTAGTCAATTCTTGGGTTCTGTGAGTCTGTTGCTGTTTTATTCATTCAGTTTTTTTCTTTGTTCTTATACTCCACAGATGAGCGAAATCATTTGATACTTGTCTTTCTCCATCTGGTTTATTTCACTGAGCATAATACTCTCTAGCTCCACCCATGTTGTGGCAAATGGTAGGATTTGTTCTCTTCTTATGGCTGAATAATATTCCATTGTGTATATGTACCACATCTTCTTTATCCATTCATCTACTGATGGACACTTAGGTTGCTTCCATTTCTTGGCTATTGTAAATAGTGCTGTGATAAACATAGGGGTGCATCTGTCTTTTTCAAACTGGGCATTTGCATTCTTAGGGTAAATTCCTAGGAGTGGAATTCTTGGGTGAAATGGTATTTCTATTTGGAGCATTTAAAAAATTTTTTTATTTTGGTATCATTAATCTACAATAACATGAGGAACATTATGTTTACTAGACTCCCCCCTTCACCAAGTCCCCCCCACATACCCCATTAGTCACTGTCCATCAGCATAGCAAGATGCTGTAAAATCACTACTTGCCTTCTCTGTGTTGCACAGCCCTCCCCGTGGACGCCCCCCCCACATTATACATGCTAAACTTAAGGACCCCTTTCTTCTTCCCCACCTTATCCCTCCCTTCCCACCCATCCTCCCCAGTCCCTTTACCTTTGGTAACTATTATTCCATTCTTGGGTTCTGTGATTCTGCTGCTGTTCTGTTTCTTCAGTTTTTCCTTTGTTCTTATATTCTACATATGAGTGAAATCATTTGGTACTTGTCTTTCTCCACCTGGCTTATTTCACTGAGCATAATACCCTCTAGCTCCAACCATGTTGTTGCAAATGATAGGATTTGTTTTCTTCTTATGGCTGAATAATATTCCATTGTGTATATGTACCACCTCTTCTTTATCCATTCATCTACTGATGGACACTTAGGTTGCTTCCATTTCTTGTCTATTGTAAATAGTGCTGCGATAAACCTAGGGGTGTATCTGTCTTTTACAAATTGGGCTGCTGCATTCTTAGGGTAAATTCCTAGAAGTGGAATTCCTGGGTGAAATGGTATTTCTATTTTGAGCTTTTTGAGGAACCTCCATACTGCTTTCCACAATGGTTGAACTAATTTACATTCCCACCAGCAGTGTAGGAGGGTTCCCCTTTCTCCACAACCTCGCCAACATTTGTTGTTGTTTGTCTTTTGGGGTGGTGATCCTTACTGGTGTGAGTTGATATCTCATTGTGGTTTTAATTTGCATTTCTCTGATGACAAGCAATGTGGAGCATCTTTTCATGTGTCTGTTGGCCATCTGAATTTCTTATTTGGAGAAGTGTCTGTTCAGCTCCTCTGCCCATTTTTTAATTGGGTTATTTGTTTTTTGTTTGTTGAGGTGCATGAGCTCTTTATATATTTTGGATGTCAACCCTTTATCAGATTTGTCATTATGAGTATATTTTCCCATACTGTAGGGTGCCTTTTTGTTCTATTGGTGGTGTCCTTTGCTGTACAGAAGCTTTTCAGCTTGATACAGTCCCACTTGTTCATTTTTGCTTTTGTTTCCCTTGCCCAGGGAGATATGTTCATGAAGAAGTCACTCATGTTTATGTCCAAGAGACTTCCACCTATGTTTTTTTCTAAGAGTTCTATGGTTTCATGACTTACATTCAGGTCTTTGATCCATTTCGAATTTACTTTTGTGTATGGGGTTAGACAATGATGCAGTTTCATTCTCTTACATGTAGCTGTCCAGTTTTGCCAACACCAGCTGTTGAAGAGGCTGTCATTTCCCCATTGTATGTTCATGGCTCCTTTATCGTATATTAATTGACCATATATGTTTGGGTCAATATGTGGACTGTCTATTCCATTCCACCAGTCTGTGGGTCTGTTCTTGTGCCAGTACTAAATTATCTTGATTACTGTGGCTTTGTAGTAGAGCTTGAAGTTGGGAAGTGAGATCCCCCTTGCTTTATTCTTCCTTCTCAGGATTGCTTTGGCTATTCGGGGTCTTTTGTAGTTTCATATGAATTTTAGGACTATTTGTTCCAGTTCTTTGAAGAATGCTATTGGTATTTGGATAGGGATTGCATTGAATCTGTAGATTGCTTTAGGCAGGATGGCCCTTTTGACAATATTACTTCTTCCTAGCCTAGAGCATGGGATGAGTTTCCATTTGTTCATGTCCTCTTTAATTTCTCTTAAGAGTGCCTTATAGTTTTCAGGGTATAGGTCTTTCCCTTCCTTGGTTAGGTTTATTCCTGGGTATTTATTTATTTTTGATGCAATTTTGAATGGAATTGTTTTCTCCCCTTTACATTTTTGATGTCACAATTTACCTCTTTTTTATTGTGTATTTGTTAACAAATTATGTTACTATGGTTATTTCTTAATATTCTTTCCCTTTAACCTTTATACCATAGGTAACTGGTTAACACACTGTCCTATTACAGAATTAGAGTTCTCTAAATATGACTATGTATTTACCTTTGCCATTGTATTGTATATTTTCATATGTTCTCATATTACTAATTAGCATCTTTTCATTTCAGCTTCAAGAATTCCTTTAGCATTTCTTGCAAGGCAGGTATAGTGGTGATGAACTCCCTCAGTTTTTGTTTGTCTAGGAAAGACTTTATTTTCCTTTCATATCTGATGGATACTTTTTCTGGATAGATTATTCTTGGTTGGCTTCTTTTTCTTTTTTAACATTTTGAATATGTCATTCCACAATTTCTTGGCCTGTAGGGTTTCTGCTAAGAAATCTGATAGCCCAGTGGGGTTTCTTCATTGGTTATAATCTTTTTTCCTCTGGCTGCTTTCAGCATTCTCTCTTTATCTTTGATTTTGGACAGTTTTATTATAGCATGTCTTAGGGAAGATCTCTTTTGCATTTATGTAATAGGGTGATCTATTAGTTTCATTAAATTAGATGTCCAAGTCTCTCTAAGGCTTGGAAATTTTTCAGCTGTTATTTGTTTAAATAAACTCCCCCCTCCCTTCTCCCTCTCTTCTCCTTCTCGAGATACCAGTTATCCTAATATTTGTACATTTTGTGGATTTCCATAGATCTTGTAGGCTTTCTTTGCTCTTTTTCATTCTTTTGTCTTTGTTCTCTGGGTTGTTTCAAAGTTCCTATTCTTTAGCTCACTTATTCTATCTTCCTTATGGTCTACTTTGCTGTAGATGCTCTCTGTTGCATTTTTTTCATTTCATTCATTGAATTTTTCAGTTTCAGGATTTCTGTGTGATCTTTTTGTTGTTGTTCTTTTTGTTAAATTTTGTGTTTTGCTCAGGTATTGTTTTCCTGACTTCATTGAGTTTCTTCATTTTCTGTCTGTTTCTTGTAGCTCACTGAGTTTCCTGAAAACAGCTATTTTGAATGTTTTATCAGCTAGATTGTAAAATTCCATTCCACTGAGTTCAAGTACTGGAAGGTTATTGTTATTCTTTGGTGAGGACATGTTTCCTTCATTGTTAATGTTCCTTGGAGTTTTGCAATGCTGCTTTTGCATCTGACATAGCAGAACTCCTCACATCTTAACTAGTTGTCTTCAGGTTAGATATACTGTTCATTCATCCTGTTCTGGCTGGGGTTTTCTCTGACCTTATATGGATACACCTGTCCATACTTCTTACTCCCTATTGTGACAGAATTCTAAGCTTTCTTGTCTTCTCTGGTTCTTAAAACTTGCCTGCTGGAATCCTGTCTTTTATTCACCAGAAGGTGGCATTACTGCTCAAGCTTGTGGTTTCTCCCTTGTCCCTGACTCTGCTCTGATTGTATGAAAGCACTCCATTTACTGGACCTCACTCTGGCCACTGCACTCAGGAACAAACACAAGGAGCTGACTGCAGAGTGGGGAGAAGCAGGGGTTTAACACTTGGAGCACTGGGGGGCATCTGTGGGCCCAGTGAGGAGATCCTCAGGTGAGGCTCCCAGAGGCTCATGGGCAGACTTCCTGCTGCTTTGCTGAGTGCAGTCCATGAGAACCGTGTCCCTTTAACACCCTTTGATATTCTCATCTGTCTTTCCTGATCTCCTCTTATGGAGGTCCCACCTCAGTACTCTGGGTGCTGTTAGAAGGAAGTGCGTTTCTCCAGCAGTGTCCTGCATAGCTGGGGGAGTTGGGCACTTGCTCATCACTCTCCTTTTCCCCTGCAGGAGAGGTCCCCTCTGGTTGGTTCGTCCCTGCAGTGTGTGACTTCCAGAGAGTCAGTGCTGGCAAAATCCCTCTTACCCACTCCAGTGTGTCCAAATCCGTATTTTTTTCTCTAGTAGTGTGTTGGGATTCCCCCTCCAGAAGGCTGGACTTCTGCAAAGTATCTCTCATTCATGTCTGCCTAAGTCACCACTCCCAGGTTTCACTTGACTGTCTGGGAGGGGTTGGGGAAGGCTTGCCAGCTCTTGCTGGCCCCACCTGTACTGAGGCCTGTCTGCCTGTTACCATAGGCACAGGTGGGCAAGATTTCTCTGGGTTCCTTGGCATATAGTGCTGGACCCACAACTCCATGAGGTCCATGCCACCGAGGCACCTTTATTCATGGATAGATGCCTAATTAGTTGTTTTAAAGGCCAGAACAAAGAGGAGAGACATCCTTGATTAGAATTTTTCCCTTCACTTCTGAGATTCAGTTTGCTTTAGTTTTATTTTTGTCTTTATAAAGGATAAAATTATTCTTTTTCCTGTACAATTCAAAACATAGAAAAAGTCTTAAATACTAGGTTTCTTCACAAGGGTGCTAAAAACTAGCTCAAAATTAAGTCAGTTGGTTTAAAAATGCATGAAACAAGTTAAGAATTTATCAGGTATAAGAAAAAAAGAGCAAAAAACCCCACTAAAGCCCTATACATTTAATGGGAAAAAAGACTAGAAGAAGATAAGATAGTTTCATGAAGGGGGTATGCGTTAAACAACTGTTTGCTTGGATGGACCTGGGAAGAGAAGGAGACTAAGGAATCTGGGGCCTTGGAGAGAAGGGGTGGAAAGTAGGGAGGAAAGACCCTGGTAGTGACCTCTGAGGGAAGTGGGGGCCACGTATAGAGACCTGCACCATCAAAGAAGTAGCAGAGAGAGCCACGGGTGCTCTCCCACCTCACCACCCACTTCCCACCAAAAACTTCCCTTATTCTGTGGAATGTTTTCCCAGTTAAACATTTTACTTGGCATATGACACTTTAAACCTGGAAGTACTGAAGAATTTTCATTCCCGGCCTCAGACTTCCCAGTGGGAAGGACTTCCTTTTCTTTTTAACATACCTTAAAAGCTTTTCCACTTCACATTTGCCTGAGGAGGAACTATTTTCATGAGCACCATCTTATATAACAAATACTCTGTATTCATTAAAGAGAAAAGTAGCTCCATGTACCTACATGGTAAAAGTTTCAAGCTATATAACTAAGGGTGGCACGGGGCAGGTGGGAAGCAAGTTGCAGAATAGAATGTACTGAATTACCCCCATTTTTATGAGAATAAATGTTAGTATATATTTATGAAACAAAAATTGGGGGAGGGATGTAAATTTTGAAGGAGGTTATTAATAAAAAATGGGATTACATGATATTTCTACTAGTCATGTTTCATATTTTCTATATTGATTGACTTTTGTTTACCTTATTATTTTTATAACCAGAAAAACAATGAACAGTATAATTGACAGTAAAAAACTGCCAAATCAAGTCTCCCCCACTTTTCCTCTAGGCATTTAGAATATAGTAATTGGGTTGTGCAAATTCACTCATTTTTAATGTTACTCCCAAATGTCTGTGTTCAAAAGTACCTTCTCTCAGCAGATCAGCTATCAAAGTCATTATTAGCCTGATTGAAATTTGTGCAGGTCACTTCCTACCAGCCTATTCCATGAAAAAGTCCATGTAAAGTTGGAGGCCGTCCTGACCTCTCCTGGGTACCTCAGATCCTCCTAAGAGTTGCAGCCTGCCATTAACAATGTGAGGAGTGGCTTGTCTCATCCTTCTAAATTTCTCTATTCATATCCCTTAACCTTTCTCTCCTTTTGTCTCATTTCACTTCTAAAATCCCCTAATAACTGGCTTCTGTCTCAATCACATAGCAGTACATTATGGGTTTTCCAAAGTATTTATTTTTTACAATACGTGATTCATTAAATAAATGTGATTACCTTTGGACCATTGAAAGGCTGCATATAAATAAGTGTGTAAATCAATCAAAATCTGGCATCAGACCATGTTTTTCAATTTTGGGTAATGAAATATGTTTTTTGTCCTGACTGCATCTTGGAATTGGTTCTCTTGATTGCTGATGCCCTTCACAATGCATTCAAACTGCCAATCAAGTCTTCCTTTCTCAAATACTTCCCTTAGTTTTCATTCTTCTTCCTCTGTAAATGTTTTTCATTCTCCTCTCTCTATAAATGCTCTCTTTTTTCTTCTTTGTAATTCCTCTTCATCTATCTCCATCAGACTGCATTCTCTTCCCTTCCCACCTTATTACCACCAACCTAGGGTTAAAGAGAGCTACTCACGTGAGTTGTTTTCAACTACTCCGCCCCACCACTCCTCCCCACCTCCTTCACCTGAGCACTACATCCAATCAATCCCTGTATTGTGCCCTGTTTCCAAATATCTCTCACAACTCTCTTTGCCAGCATCTCCTCTGGGACTGCCCTCGCTTAGATCCACATTCCTTGCTGCTATGCCCCCAGTCTCTCTTTGATCACAGCCCCAAAACGGTCTTGCCTAGAAGAGTTTTCATTCAGTAAGGCAGAGCAGTTCTTTAACCACACTATGCAAACGAGGTACCTCTAAGCTGAAAAGAGCAAGTGGAAAAACATTAATCAAGTAGACAGGTGAGTTTTCCAATCTCAATAGTCATATAAAGATTCAAGAGCTGGGTCAACTGGCAGAACTGGTCTGGGCAGTAAGGAATATAAGAAACAAATTCCCTAGAGCCAGTTTCAGAGCCCTGCAGCAGCCCGTCTTGGCAGTATGTTAATTGGTTGACCCGAGGCTGGGGTATTCTTTGTCTCCTTGGGTTTGACTGAAAGAGTGAGGGTGAGGTCATCATCAGAACTGTCCTGTGTCCTTTGTTTCGATGGAACTCCTTTAAGTGTCTGTTTCCTGAGAATTAGGCAAAACTCTTAAGAAACATATTTGGTAAGTATATTTTAGATGGCAATACACAATGATTCCACAACTGTGGCAACCGTTTTCCTACTCTTCCCATCAATGTAAACCGGACTGGACACTTACTATAAAATGGCTGGGGGAGTGGGGAGAAAAGGTTCACAGGTCAGTTATCTGCATTCTCAGCATGTTATTTGCTTTTATTTAGCCACATTATTTATTGGCCTAGCCTTGAGGTGGGTAGGGAATAAGATCTATAGCCTACATGAGCTTGTATCCTACAATACACAGGACAGCCCTTCTACAACAAGGAACTATCCAGTCCACAATGTCTGTGGTACCAAGATTTTAAAACCCTTATTTAAACAGACTTTTCCTTTTATTAGTTTAATTAGTGAATCTTTCTCTAAAACAATGTTTAAAGACTTCGGCTAACGTTGCTCTGGCATCACCTAAAATTTGTGCCACACGGCAGCTTTGGGAGGACTGTAATAACTAAATCCTAACATACTTAAAGCAAAAACACTATAGACCATATAAACCCCAGCCCTTACACTCAACTCTTTATAGAAGAGCAAGCTGGGGGCCAGAAATAATGCCTTATTGGGGTAAATGATTTAACTTCCTGACATTTCAGTTTCATTTGCAAAATGGGGGTGATAATTTTTGGCCTAATTACCTAATATACTTTTTAAGACCCAAATGGGAAACTTGTAGGAAAGCATTTTGTAAAATACAAAGATGTCTACATATACACAGAGCTTACTAATGCCCATGACCATGCAGCTGTATGTCAAGCCAAGATTAAAATCACTATTGACATAGGTTTTGTTTTGGTTTTTTCTTTACTCCAATTCAGTGTGTACTCAAGCTCTTGTTTACTCCAAATATTGGTGTTAAGTCAGGCCTATTTCTGGGTTATACACTTTACTGCCCATGAAAGGTCTAGTACACTTGGCCTTAGAATTCAGCCTGGTCACCATTTAGGTAACACCCTAGGAGAGGGTGAAGACCAGACTTTAGCTCTTGTGAAAGTGTAAGTTCTTAAGGGATCCTATTCATTGTTCCTCCGCTGAGTGTTCACCCAATCTACCTACTGTGATACCCACCCCCCACCTTTTTTTAAAAGTATGAACTAAGAACAAAACCAATTTATTTCAGTTTGGCTTCTTTCCTGTATAGTGCACATAGAATGTTACATTATAAGTGGGTACTCATAAATATATATATGATTATAAAAATTGTAAGAAAATTTAACATTCATTAAAAAAAACTGTTAATATAAAATAAATTTCTAAGGAATGAGGAATGTGCAGCAGCTTTCTGGGAATGAGCTGAATCCCAGAAGCAGTAAGAGAAACTCTATCTTTGATAAAACCAGGTAACACCTCAAATTCTACTATGATGAGGGAATGCTAGTAAGAGTTGAAATGAAGATGCCATGAAATGCACAGCAGGGATGTTAAAGCATCCCCTAGTGATAAAACCCAGCCACCCAGGAGTCATGAGCATCTCCCAATGTAGTCTTTCAACAAAGACATAGAAGAAGGAAGTCTAAACGGCACACTGACAAGCCCTGTGCAGGAAACCATCTACAGGAGAAGTAACCTGGAACACAGAGGTTCTTCGCTGTGAGCAGTTTAAGAGATGCTAATCTTCTTTGGAAGAAAGAAAAGCTAAAATACGGCCCCCCACACAAAATTCTGTATCATAAGGGAACAGCAACATTGCACACGGGTTCCAGTGCACATCCATACTAACACTTCTTGTTCTCTTTTTTTAAAATTACAGTCATTCTAGAGGGTATGAAGTGGTATCTCATTGCAATTTTCATTTACATTTCCTTAATGACTAACAGTATTCAGTGTCTTTCATGTGCTTGTTGGCTATTTGTACATCTTCTTTGAGGAAATATCTATTCAAGTTATTTGCCCATTTTTAGTATGGGTTGTCTTTTGTTGTTGAGTTGTAATTCCATATGAATTTGAGGACTGGCTCTTCCATTTTTGCAAAAAAAGCCATTGGAATTTTGATATCTATTTTTGATAGGGATTTTATTAAGTTTGTAGATTACTTTTGATTGTATTGCCATATTAACAATATCGTATCTTCTAATTCATGCACATGAGATGTGATATTTTTTGGTTGTTTATAATTTATATCAGTATTGTGTAGTTTTTAGTGTACAAGTATTTCATTTCCTTGGTTAAATTTATTCCTGGGTATTTTATTCTTTGGATGCTATTGGAAATGGAATTGTTTCCTTAATTTCCTTTTCTGATCGTTTGTGGCTAGTGTATTGTGAGTCACTACTGATTTTTTGAGCTTTTTGCCTTTTCTTTGGGGTATAGTTGTTATATAATATTGTCTTAGTTTCAGGTGTACAACATAGTGTTTTGACAATTATATACATGACAAAATGCTCACCATGGTAAATGTAATTACCATCTGTCATCACATAGTTATTACACTATTATTAACTATATTCCCTATGCTGTGTTTTTTTCATCCCTGTGACTTATTTATTTTATAATTGGAAGTTTGTACCTCTTTATATCCTTCACCTATTTTACTCATCCCCTCACCCCCCTCCTCTATGGCAACCACCAGTCTGTTCTCTGTGTTTATGAATCCATTTCTCTTTTGTTTGTTTATTCATTTGCTTTGTGTTTAAGATTCCACACATAAGTGAAATCCTATGATATTTGTCTTTCTCTGTCTGACTTATCTCACTTAACATATCATCATCTAGGTCTACCTTGTGGTCACCAATGGTAAGATTTCATTCTTTTTATGGTCAAATAATAATCTATCATATAGATGTACCACATCTTCTTTATCCTTTAATCTGTCAATGGACATGTTGGTTGTTTCCATGTCATGGTTATTGTAAATAAGGCTGCAATAAACATAGGTGCATATATCTTTTCAAATTAGTGATTTTGTTTTCTTTGGGTAAATTCCCAGAAGTGGAATTACTGGGTCATATGGTATTTCTATTTTTAATTTTTTGAGGAACCTCCATATTGTTTTCCATAGCAGCTGGACCAATTTACCTTCCTACCAACAGTACATAAGGGTTTCCTTTTCCCCACATCCTTGCCAACACTTGTTATTTCTTGTCTTTTTAATACTAGCTATTCAGGCAAGTGTGAGGTGGTATCTCATTGTGATTTTGATTTGCATTTCCCTAATGATTAGTCACGTCAAACATCTTTTCATGTATCTGTTGGTCATCTGTAGGTCTTCTTTGGAAAAATGTCTATTTAGTTCCTCTGCCAGTTTTTATTCAGATATTTTTGGGGGAGGATGTTGAGTTGTATGAGTTTTTAATATATTTTAGATATTAACCCGTTATCAGATATATAATTTACAAATATATTCTCCCATTCAGTAGGTTGCTTTTTTGTTTTGTTGATTTTCCTTGCTATGCAGAAGCTTTTTAGTTTGATGTAGTCCCACTTGTTTATTTTTTGCCTATGTTTCCCTTGCCTGGGGGGCCATATCCAGAAAAATATTGGTAATGTCAATCTTCAGAAGTTTATTGCTTATCTTTTCCTTTAGGAGTTTTATGGTTTTAGGTCTTAAATCCATTTTGAGTTTATTTTTATCTATGCTATAAGTCTGGTTTGATTCTTTTGCATGTAGTTGTCCAGTTTTCCCAACACCATTTATTGAAGAGATTGTCTTTTCTCCCATGTATATTCTTGCCTCCTTTGTCATATATTAATGAACCATATAACTGTGGGTTTATTTGCGGGCTCTCTTTCTGTTCCATTAATCTATGTGTCTATTTTTGTGCCAGTACTACACTGTTTTGATTACTGTAGTTTTGTAGTATACATTGAAATCAAGAAGCATGATACCTCCAGCTTATTCTTCTTTCTCAGGATAGCTTTGGCTATTCAGGGTCTTTTGTAGTTCCATACAAATTTTAGAATTCTTTTTTTCTAGTTCTGTGAAAAATGCTCTTGGTATTTTGATAGGGATTGCACTGAAACTGTAGATTGCTTTGGATAGTATGGACATCTTAACAATGTTAATTCCTCTAATCTATGAGCATGGAATATCTCTCCATTTATTTTTATTGTCTTCAATTTCTCTCACCAATGTCTATAGTTTTCAAAGTAGAGTTTTTTTTTTTTACCTCCTTGGTTAAAATCTACTTATGGATTTCTTTTATGCAATTGTAAATATAATTGTTTCTTTAATTCTCTTTCTGTTAATTCATTATTAGTATATAGAAACAACAGATTTCTGTACTTTTGTTGCAGCTGGGGACCACAAAAATGAGAAACTGAGTCAGAATGACATTTAATGCAGAGGGTTTTGACTTCCTCTGGAGAATAAGCACCAAGTCAGCACTCCCCTGCACTTTTATTAAGTTACAGCAACCAAAAAGACAGGATTATAGGATAAGTTTTCTTTTTATCAAGCTAAACAATTGTAAACTAATCCTCTTAAACTTTCTCTTATGTCTTGTCAAGTCATCCGGCCACATGAGTCTCAAGGTGTGTTCCTTATCTGGGTTTGCAGTTCTTGTGGCACCATTCATGACTCACATCAGATTCCAAGATGCATCACCTATTGTTCTTTTCTCTTAGATTGGTTTTGGCTATAGATTAAACTTAAGCAGGAACTAAATTACAGCAAGGTTAACTGCTGGGGTATCTACACACATGAATTTTGTATCCTCCAACTTTACTGAATTAATTTATTCTTATAGTATTTTGGTGATGTCTTTAAAGTCTTCTATATACAGTATTATGCCATCTGCAAATAGTTACAGTTTCACTTCTTCCTTACCAATTTGGGTGCCTTTTATTTTTCTTGTCTGATTGCTGTGGCTAGAACTTCTAGTAGTATGTTGAATAAAAGTGGTAAGTATCTTGTCTTGCTCTTGATCTTGGAGGAAAAGCTGTTAGATTTTCACCAGTATGATGTTAACTTGGATATGTTGTTTATGGCCTTTGTTATGTTGAGGTATGTTCCCTCTATACCCATTTTGTTGAGAGTTTTTATCATAAATAGGTGCTGGATTTTGTCAAGTGCTTTTTCTGCATCTATTGAGATGATCATCTATTGAGATACAGTTTTTATCCTCCTTATTGTTAATATGGTGTATCACATTGATTGATTTGCGGATATTGAACCATCCTTACCTCTCTGGGTTAAATCCTTACTTGTGGTGAATGATCCTTTTAGGGTATCATTGAATTCAGTTTGCCAATATTTTGTTGAGGATTTTACATCTCTGTTCAAGGATATTGGATTGTAAATTTTTATTTTTGGTAGTGTATTTGGTTTTGGTATCAGGGTAATGCTGCCATGTAGAATCAGTTTGGAAGCATTAATTTCTCTATAGTTTTTTGGAATAGTATGAAAAGGATAGCTATTATCTCTTCTTTAATATGGGTAGAATTCACATGTGAAGCCATCTGGTACTAGAATTTCTTTTGTTGGGAATTTCTGATCACTGACGCAGTTCTATTAATGGCAATTGGTCTGTTCAGATTTTTCTATTTCTTCCTGGTTCATTTTTAGAAGATTATATGTTTATAGGAATTTCTTCATTTCTTTTAGGTTGCCCAATTGTTGGCATGTACCTTTTCATAGTAAGCTCTTATAATTCTTTGCATTTCTGTGATTTCAGTTGTAACTTATCCTATTTCATTTCTGATGTTATTTATTTGAGTCCTCTCTTCTCTTCTTTGTGACTTTAGCTAAAAGGATTTCAATTTTGTTTAACTTTTCAAAGAAAAGTTTCACCATCTTTTCTATTTTTTTTCTGTACTTTATTTATTTCCACTCTGATCTTGATTATATCCTTTCTTCTATTAACTTTGGGCTTTAACTGTTCTTTTTTTCCCTAATTCCTCTAGGTGAAAGGTTAGGTTGTTTATCTGATATTTTTCTTATTTCTTAAGGTAGACCTGTATTGCTGTAAACTTCCTTCTTAGGAATGATGTAAACCTCCTTCTTAGAAATGATTTTGAACCATTGTGTTTCTATTTTCATTTCTATTTTTTCAGGTATTATTAAATAGTTCCTCTTCGATTTCTTTGTTAACCCATTTGTTTGTTTATCCTCCATATATTTTTGTTGTTTTTTTCCCCATTTTTTTTCCTCATGATTGATTTCTAGTTTCATACAATTGTGTTTGGAAAGATTCTTGATGTGATTTCAGTCTTACATTTGTTTAGACGTTTTTGTGGCCTAGCATGTGAACTATCCAGTAGAATGCTCCATGTACATATTTTTAAAATGTGCATTCTGCTGTTTTTGGGTGGAATGTTTCTGTACATATCTTGTTAAGTCTGTTTGGTTGAATGAGTCATTCAAAGTTACTGTTTTCCTTGTTGATTTTCCATTTGGATGTCCTATTGATTGATGTATGTGGGGCATTAATGTCCCCTATTATGGTAGCACTGTTAATTTTACTCTTTGTGCCTGTTAATGTTTGCTTTATGTATTTAGGCACTCCTCTGTTGGTATATAGATATTTATAATTGTTGTATCTTCTTGCTAGAACTCTTTATTACTATGTAATGTCCTTCTTTGTCTCTTGTAACAATCTGTGGCTTAAAGTCCATTTTCTCTGATATATGTACTGCTACTCCAGCTTTTAAAAAATTTCTATTTGCATATAATATCTTTTCCCATCCCTTCACTGTCCATCTATGTGTTCTTTATGTCTGAAGTGAGTCTCTTATAGGCAGCACACAGATGAGTCTTGGGTTTTTTTTATACATTCATTTACCCTATATCTTTTGATTGGAGCATTTAGTCCTTTTACATTTAGAGTAATTATTGATAGATATGTACTTATTGCCATTTGCTTGAATGTGTTCTCCTTGTATTTGTCGTTCTTTTCTGATGCTTTCTTCTTTTCTTGCCCTCTTCCCTTGTGCATGATGACTTTCATTAGTGTTAGGCTTAGATTCCTTTCTCTTTATTTTTGTGTATCTATTATAACTTTTTGGTTTGTGGTTACCATGAGCCTCGTATATGATGTCCTACATACATAGTAGTTTATGTTGATAGCTGCTTATGTTTGAGTGCATTCTAGTAGCACTCTATTTTTACTCCCCCTCCTCCAAGTTTTATGCATATGATGTCTTAATTTTTTTATTTTTTACAATCTTTTTTTAAATTTTATTTTGGTATCATTAATCTACAATAACATGAGGAACATTATGTTTACTAGACTCCCCCCTTCACCAAGTCCCCCCCACATACCCCATTAGTCACTGTCCATCAGCATAGCAAGATGCTGTAAAATCACTACTTGCCTTCTCTGTGTTGCACAGCCCTCCCCGTGGACGCCCCCCCCACATTATACATGCTAAACTTAAGGACCCCTTTCTTCTTCCCCACCTTATCCCTCCCTTCCCACCCATCCTCCCCAGTCCCTTTACCTTTGGTAACTATTTTTCCATTCTTGGGTTCTGTGATTCTGCTGCTGTTCTGTTTCTTCAGTTTTTCCTTTGTTCTTATATTCTACATATGAGTGAAATCATTTGGTACTTGTCTTTCTCCACCTGGCTTATTTCACTGAGCATAATACCCTCTAGCTCCAACCATGTTGTTGCAAATGATAGGATTTGTTTTCTTCTTATGGCTGAATAATATTCCATTGTGTATATGTACCACCTCTTCTTTATCCATTCATCTACTGATGGACACAGGTTGCTTCCATTTCTTGGCTATTGTAAATAGTGCTGCAATAAACCTAGGGGTGTGTCTGTCTTTTTCAAATTGGGCTGCTGCATTCTTAGGGTAAATTCCTAGAAGTGAAATTCCTGGGTGAAATGGTATTTCTATTTTGAGCTTTTTGAGGAACCTCCATACTGCTTTCCACAATGGTTGAACTAACTTACATTCCCACCAGCAGTGTAGGAGGGTTCCCCTTTCTCCACAGCCTCGCCAACATTTGTTGTTGTTTGTCTTTTGGATGGCAGCCATCCTTACTGGTGTGAGGTGATACCTCATTGTAGTTTTAATTTGCATTTCTCTGATAATTAGTGATGTGGAGCATCTTTTCATGTGTCTGTTGGCTATCTGTATTTCTTATTTGGAGAAATGTCTGTTCAGTTCCTCTGCCCATTTTTTAATTGGGTTATTTGTTTTGTGTTTGTTGAGGTGTGTGAGCTCTTTATATATTCTGGACATCAAGCCTTTATCGGATGTGTCATTTTCAAATATATTCTCCCATACTGTAGGGATCCTTTTTGTTCTATTGATGGTGTCTTTTGCTGTACAGAAGCTTTTCAGCTTAATATAGTCCCACTTACTCATTTTTGCTGTTGTTTTCCTTGCCCGGGGAGATATGTTCAAGAAGAGGTCACTCATGTTTATGTCCAAGAGATTTTTGCCTATATTTTTTTCTAAGAGTTTTATGGTTTCATGGCTTACATTCAGGTCTTTGATCCATTTTGAACTTACTTTTGTGTATGGGGTTAGACAATGATCCAGTTTCATTCTCTTTATTTATTAAATAAAAATAATGATATCTTTATTTTGAACCTGTTTATCTAGTGATTCCCTTAAATAATTTTTTAGGTATAATTGATTTTACTTTTGTCTTTTAACCTTCACACTGGCTATTAAGAATTGATCTACTATCTTTACTATAAGTTTGCTTTCACTATTGAAGTTTTTCCTTTTGTAATTTTCTTGTTTCTAGTTATGGCCTTTTCCTCTCACAAAAGTCCCTTTAATATTTCTTGCAAGGCCAGTTTAGTGATGGTGAAGTCCTTTAACATGTTTATCTGGGAAACTCTTGATCCTTCAGCTATGCATTATAAGCTTGCTGGTGTAGTATTCTTGGTTGTAGGTTTTTTCCTTTCAACACTTTGAATATGTCATGCAACACCCTTCTGGTCTGTAAAGTTCTGCTGAAAAATCAGCTGATAGGCTTATGGGGTTTCCCTTGTATATAAGCTCTTCCTTGTCTCTTTCTGCTTTTAAGATTGTCTATCTTTTATCTTTGACATTTTCTTTATTATATGTCTTGTTGTAGACATCCTTGGGTTCATCTTGTTTAGGGCTGTCTCTGCTTCCTGGAAGTGGATGTCTATTTCCTTCCTCAGGTTAGGAATGTTTTCAGCTATTATTTCTTTTTTGCACCCCTTTTCTCTCTCTTCTCCCTCTGGAAGTCCTATAATGTAAATGTTAGTATGTTTGATGTTGTCTCAGAAGTGGGAAAATCTAGCCTCATTTTTTAATTTTTTTTGCTGTTCAGCTTGATTGCTTTCCATTATTTGTCTTCCAAATCACTGATCCATTTTTCTGCATCTTCTCATCTGCTTTTGATTCCCTCTGGTGTAGTTTTCATTTCATTTATTGTGTTCAACTCTAATTCTTTTTAATATTTTTTATCTCTTTGTTAAAGTTCTTGTCAAGTTCATTTACTCTTAAGTCTGGTGCGTATCTTTATAATCATTACTTACTACTTTTAAGTCTTTATCAGGTAGATTGCTCAACTCTGTTTCATTTAGTTCTTTTTCGGAAATTTTATCTTGTTCTTTCTTTTGGAGTACATTTCTCTGTCCCCTCATTTGTTTTGACTTTCTGTTTATTTCTGTGCATTAGTAGAAGTGCTACCTCTCCCTGTCCTGGAGTTACCGTGTGTTCAAACATCCTTCAGGTAGACTGCATGTGCCTGGTGGCTTGGTCTAGCTGGTTGGGGGCAGGAGGGGCTCAGGCCAGAGAGTCTGCTTGTATGCCTGGCTGAGGTGCCCTGATAGGGAGGGCAGGGTCCAAAGGGGCAAAGGCTGGGGGAGTCCCAGGGTGTACTGTGCTTATGCCACTTGGGACTGCCAGATCTCTTGTAGACAACTTTGGGCTCAGGTTGGGGGCCGCCTCAGGGGACATCTGGAGCTGGCATGGGAATTTGGACCCTACCCCTGTTAATACAATCAATGTGTGGGGGGAATGTAAACAATGCTGCTTGCCAGCACCTCTAAGAGAGACTTCTGATAGTTTTATACCACTGTTTTGGAGATTCCAGAGTTAGTAGGTTGGCTTCCTTTACTTACAGTGTATTTACTCTTTTAACCATTTTTTTTTCCTGTGCCTCAGAACAGATGAATATTAGTGCGAAACCCTTCAGTGGTATCCCTTTGTTCTGAAGTCACTGCATTTGGGTGGGGGCGTGGTTTCCACATTACCATATCTTTGTCTCTCCTGCTGTTTTTATATGGGTTCTCTCTTCCTCCTTGTGCAGAATCTGTTCACTAAGCCCTCAGTTCTTCCTCAGGAGTATTTGCTCTATATGTAGGTATAGGTTTTGTGTATTCATGGGAGGAGATGGATTTAGGCTCTTTTGACATCACTCTCTTGGACCCATCTCTCTACAATTCACCCTTTTTTTTTTTTTTGGATGATGTAGAAATGTATTTCTGATAGAAGGTGAAGAAAGCAGATTCTGAAATCATATACATTATAATCCTGTTTTGTAAACATACATTTATGCACAGAAAATTTTCTAGATGGGTAATACACCAAAGTGTTAGTTACAGTTGTCTTTGAGTACTGGGCCTTTAGGTGATTTTTTTTTTTTTTTTGAGAGGGTATCTCTCGTATTTATTGATCAAATGGTTGTTAACAACAATAAAATTCTGTATAGGGGACTCAATGCACAATCATTAATCAACCCCAAGCCTAATTCTCAACAGTCTCCAATCTTCTGAAGTGTAACGAGCAGGTTCTTACATGGTGAACAAGTTCTTACATAGTGAATAAGTTCTTACATGGTGAACAGTGCAAGGGCAGTCATATCACAGAAACTTCGGTTTTGATCACGCATCATGAACTATAAACAATCAGGTCAAATATGATTATTTGTTTGATTTTTATACTTGATTTATATGTGAATCCCACATTTCTCTCTTATTATTATTATTATTATTTTTAATAAAATGCTGAAGTGGTAGGTAGATGCAAGATAAAGGTAGAAAACATAGTTTAGTGCTGTAAGAGGGCAAATGTAGATGATCAGGTCTGTGCCTATAGACTAAGTATTAATCCAAGCTAGACAAGGGCAACAAAACATCCACGGATGCAGAAGATTTCTCTCAAAACAGGGGGGGGTGAGGTTCTAAGCCTCACCTCTGTTGATCCCCAATTTCTCACCTGATGACCCCCCTGCAACTGTGCCTGTCTTAGGTTGTCCCTCCCTTGAGGAATCTTAACCGTCTCTGGCTAACCAGTCATCTTCCGGGGCCATACAGGGAAATGTAAAGTTGGTAAGTGAGAGAGAAGAAATATTCTTTGAGAAGG
Organism: Manis pentadactyla; assembly: GCF_030020395.1. NCBI lineage: Eukaryota > Metazoa > Chordata > Mammalia > Pholidota > Manidae > Manis > Manis pentadactyla. Next base: position 152,759,084 of record NC_080020.1, on the reverse strand, counting down.
TTAGCTTTTTACTTCTTTGCAGATTTATGCCCTGTGGCTTCTATGCCCAGCATTTGTCTTGAGGTATCTTTACCACTTGGAAGAATTATGATACTTGGTAATTTCGATATGAGGCATGAATTCTACTAAAGGGTTGTAATTCACCCTTTTAAATTGCATAATTTAATATATTCAGAGTTCTGTAAACCCCACCATGTCAATTTTAGAACACTGTCATCATCCCTCTCCCAAACCCCATACTTAATATTCACCACTCCCCATCCCCTGACAACCCTCATCCACTCATTCAGCCACTAAATTTACTTTCTGTTTCTACAGATCTTAGTTTTCTGGATATTTCATATAAATGGAATCATACAATATATGGTCATTTGTGATGGGATTCTTAAATGTAGCATGTTTTCAAGTTTCACCCATATCACTGTGCATATCAGTACTGTGTTCCTAATCATGGCCAAATAATATTCCTTTGTTTGGATATACCACATTTTATGCATTGGCATTGGGGCTGGTTCTGCTTAGTTCTTATGAATAATGCTGTTATAAACATTTTTATACAAGTTCTTGTGTGAATATATATTTTTAGTTACACTTGAGTGAAATTGTCAGATGGTAACTATAACTTTTTAAAAGACTGAATAACTTTTTTTAAAGTGTCTGCACCATTTTAGAATCCCAACAGCAATGCATGAATGAATGTTTTAATTTCTATGCACCCTTGCCAATACTTGTTATTGTCTTTTTAAGTTAAAATTATCCGGGTTACTAATAATCCTAATTACAATTATCCTATTGGATGTGAAGTGGGATGCCATTGTGGTTTTCATCTGCATTTTCATGATGGCTAATAATTTATGTACCCTCTCATTTGCTTATCAGCCATTGGAACATTTCCTTTGAGAAAAGTCTATTCAGATCTTTCGCTTGTTTTTTAATTGGGGGTATTTGTATTTTTCTCCAGCTATTTACATAAAATTCTTTATGTGTTTTGGATACATGTCCTTTATGAGAGATATGATTTGCAATTATTTTCTCCCATTTTGTGAATTGTTTCATTCTGATGGTATCACTTACAGCAAGAAGTTTTTAATGTTGATGAGTCCAATTCATCTATTTTATCTTTGTCCCTTGTGCTTTTGGTGTTGCATCTAAGAATGCTTTGCCCAAACCAAGTTTATGAAGATTTCCTCTTAGATTTTCTATAGTTTTAACTCTGATCAATTTTAAGTTAAATTGTATGTGTTGTGTGAGGTAGGGTATGAACTTAATTCTTCTACTGGTGATTATCTAGTTGTTCCAACATCATTTGTTGAAGAGGTTCTTCTTTCTCACTTGAATTGTTTTGACACCTTTATCAAATATTAATTGATGACAAATATGAGTTCCTTTTCTGGACTTTCAGTTCTATTCCATTGATCTGTATGTTTGTCTTCATGCCTGCACTAAGTCTTGATTATTATAGCTTTTCTTTGTTCTAAGTTTTCCCTTCCCCATTTGTTTCAGGTTTAGTTTCTTTCCCAAAGTTTTAAGCTGAGTTATTGATTTGAAATCTTTGTATCTTTTAATAGGTGTTGGCTGCTATAAATTGTCCTGCAAATACTGCTTTCGTGGCATTCTGTAAGCTTTGGTATGTTGCATTTTTATTTTCATATATTGCAGAGGATTTCCTAGTTTATCTTGTAATTTTCTCTTTGACCCTTTGGTTATTTTGGCATGCATTAAGTTCTATATATTTTTGAATTTCCCAGATTTGATACTTGTAATTTTATCCCATTGTGATCAGAGAAGATACATTTTATGATTTCAATATTTTTGAATTTATTGAGACTTGTTTAGTGGTTTGGTGTATGTTCTATCTTGGAGAGTGTCCCATGTGATCTTGAGAACTGCTGTGTGAATGTTCTTTAGACAGATACGTCAGGTATAATTGGCTTATAGTGCTGTTCAATGTTTCCTTTTTGATCTTCTGCCTAGTTTTTCTTTTACTGGAAGTAAGGTCATGTCTGGCAATTATTACTGAATTGTGTGTTCTCCCCTCAAACTCTTTCAAATTTTGCTTCAGAATTCTGACAGCAAAATACAGAATTGTGAAAAATTTATGGACTCTATTTTGAGATGCAGCTGTTACAACTGTTACAGCTTGGTGGATTCTTTTATCATAAAATGATGCCCTTTGTCTAGTAAGTTATTTTCAAGTTTGTCTAGCTATTCCAGTTCTCTAGTTGAATGCTATTTGCATGATACTTTTACACTGTACCTTTGATTCTGAAGTGTGTTTCCTGTGGACAGCATATTGTTGGATGTTATTTTTGTAATCCAACCTGACACTTGCCTAATGTCCACTCACATATAATTTGCTATTTATATGGTTTGATTTATGCATACCATTTTATTTTCTCATATATTTTTTGCTTGTTCTTTTTTTGTAGAGTAATATTTTGATTTAAATCATTTTTTTCTGATTTCCTTAGTGGTAACTCAAGGCCTTACAGTATACATCTTGTCAGAATATACTTCAGCTTTATAGTATTTTGATTCTGATGAAATAAGAGAAATGTTACTCCTTCAAAGCTCTGTTCCTTCCTTTTGGTATTAGATATACTGCATATTATGTTAAAAATATCAGTATATTACTGTAATACTTTGTTTTAGAATAGCTGAAAGAGCAAGTACATAGTTTTTATATTAATCTATTTACCATTTCTTGTTTTTTCCTGTGTATTCATTATTGAAAGTTTTGTTCCCACCTGCTTTTTAGTGTTGTCACAAATGTAGGTGCAACACAATTATAGTTCTATAGAATTGCTTTTTAAATCAGCTGAAAAAGAATAGTTCATTACAATGTTTTTAATAATTTCCTATATAATTACCTTTATTGGCATTGTTTTTTTATGAGGATTTGAATTACTTTGTGGTGTCACTTCCTTTTAGCTCTTAAAACTTCCTTCAGAAACAATGACTCTATAGCATCTTACTATGCTAATGGACAGTGATTACAATGGGGTTGGTGAGGGGGACTTGATAATATGGGTGAATGTTGAAACCACAATGTTGCTCATGTGGAACCTTTGCAAGACTGTGTATAAACAATACCTTAATTAAAAAAAAACTTCCTTCAAAATTTCTTATAAGGTTGGTTTCCTACAAATGCCTTCTTAAAATCTCAACGTCATTTTGCCTTCACTTCTGAAAGTTTTGCTAGATAAAAGATTCTTCATTGACAAATTTTTTTTCTAGCACCTTGCATGTCAAAAACTGCCTTCAGGCCTCTATCGTTTCTAGTAAGTCAGTTGTCAGTTAATGGGGTTTTCTTGCACAATGAGTGGTTTTTCCATTTTCAATATTTTTTTTTTCAATTTTTATTCTGACATTCTGTTATTCTCTGCTCGCCTCCAACCTACTCATAAGCTGGGGTAATTGTGATTAGAGAAGAGTATTTTTGACCTGTCATTTCTGGGGGTAGACTATCTGTGCTATAAGTGGGAACGGGGTAGAGGAAGGAAGCTCCAGCCCTCTTTGCTCTTGTTGCTTTGAATAGACCTACTGCCACAGAGTTTGGAAGGATGAGAAATGGTGGCAGTCTGCTTCTCACAGGGAGAAACTGTAGGCAGAGACTGGGAGCTGCGGGGAAGGGGGTGTGGTCATGGATCAAATACCACAGAGACTCAACTATACCATGGGTAGTATTTTCTTGAATAAATGTTTTTGTTTGCTGTAAGCTCTTATGACAACTTCTAGAGACTTGAATATTTTTAAAATATAATATTTACCAGTTAAGGTTGTTCGTTTTACTGAGGAGTCTGTAGATCTCCTCATGGTACCATTCAAAAAGTGCTTCCTGATTATTTTTTGATGGATGTCTTAAAATACAAGCAATCAGGACCCTATTAATGAGGTAATATGTTCACAACCTGAAAAAGCTTTCTGCTGCCACCACTTGATTCAACACCAACATTCAGCATACAGAATAAACAAGCAATCCTTTAATAGTTACTTAAATATATTCCAGAAGTAAAGAGTGTAATTCATTACAAGTGCAGTCTTTTATGTCAGTAAATGTTACTTGACCTGTTGTATAAAGTAATGCTGCATAAGAATTAGTCCTGGAGGGAGGGGCGGAAGATGGCGGCGTGAGTAGAGCAGCGGAAATCTCCTCCCAAAACAACATATATCTATGAAAATATAACAAAGACAACCCTTCCTAGAATAAAGACCAGAGGACACAGGACAATATCCAGACCACATCTGCACCTGAGAGAACCCAGCGCCTCATGAAGGGGGTAAGATACAAGCCCCGGCCCCGCGGGAGCCGAGCGCCCATCCCCCCAACTCCCGGCGGGAGAAGAATAGGCAGAGCGGGAGGGAGACGGAGCCCAGGACTGCCGAACATCCAGCCCCAGCCATCCGGGCCAGAGTGCAGAGCCCTGGATACTAGGAAAACAGGGCAGCAAGAACAGTGAGCAGGCACTGGAGGTCGGGCGCCGGAGGACACCAGAGAAGTGAGCGACCTTTTTTTTTTGCAGTTTTGTATTGGCGAGCACTTTTTGGAAGTCTTAAAGGGACAGGGACCCCAATACTAGGGAAACAGGGCAGCAAGACCAGTGAGCAGATGCCTGAGGCTGGCACCGGAGAATAAAGAAAAACGAGCGGCCACCTTTTTTTTTTTTTTTTTAATTTAAATTTTTTTTTTTTTTGTGGTCGTTGTTTTGTTTTGGCGGGTGCTTTTTGGAAGTCTTAAAGGGACAGGGTGGGACACTTAATCCAGAGGTAGGGAATCCGGGGATCTCTGGGCAACCTAACCCCTGGGCTGCAGGGAGCAGGGAGGCCCCTTACGGAGATAAATAGCCTCCCAGCCGCTCCTGCTCCAACGCGACTCCACCATTTTGGAGTAGCTGCCTGAGCCAGGCCACGCCCACAGCAACAGCGGAGATTAACTCCATAGCAGCCGGGCAGGAAGCAGAAACCCTGTCTGCGCGCAGCTGCGCAGCACAAGCCACTAGAGGTCGCTGTTCTCCCAGGAGAGGAGGGCCACAAACCAACAAGAAGGGAATTTCTTCCAGCCGTCACTCGTCCCAGCTCTGAAACTATTCCTATCACCATGAAAAGGCAAAGCTACAGGCAGACAAAGATCACAGAGACAACACCAGAGAAGGAGACAGACCTAACCATTGATGGAATTGAAACCAGAGAACAGGAACACACAGAAGCTGACATAGAGAGAGACAAAAGGATCTCCAGGAATGAAACAATGTTAAGAGAACTGTGTGACCAATCCAAAAGGAACAATATCCGTATTATAGGGGTTCCAGAAGAAGAAGAGAGAGGAAAAGAGATGGAAAGTATCTTAGAAGAAATAATTGCTGAAAACTTCCCCAAACTGGGGGAGGAAATAATCAAACAGACCACGGAAATACACAGAACCCCCAACAGAAAGGATCCAAGGAGGACAACACCAAGACACATAATAATTAAAATGGCAAAGATCAAGGACAAAGAAAGAGTTTTAAAGGCAGCTAGAGAGAAAAAGGTCACCTATAAAGGAAAACCCATCAGGCTAACATCAGACTTCTCGACAGAAACCCTACAGGCCAGAAGAGAATGGCATGATATATTTAATACAATGAAACAGAAGGGCCTTGAACCAAGGATACTGTATCCAGCACGACTATCATTCAAATATGACGGTGGGATTAAACAATTCCCAGACAAACAAAAGCTGAGGGAATTTGCTTCCCACAAACCACCTCTAGAGAACATCTTACAGGGACTGCTCTAGATGGGAGCACTCCTAGAAAGAGCACAGCACAAAACACCCAACATATGAAGAATCGAGGAGGAGGAATAAGAAGGGAGAGAAGAAAAGAATCTCCAGACAGTGTATATAACAGCTCAATAAGCGAGCTAAGTTAGGCAGTAAGATACTAAAGAGGCTAACCTTGAACCTTTGGTAACCACGAATTTAAAGCCTGCAATGGCAATAAGTACATATCTTTCAATAGTCACCCTAAATGTTAATGGGCTGAATGCACCAATCAAAAGACATAGAGTAATAGAATGGATAAAAAAGCAAGACCCATCTATATGCTGCTTACAAGAAACTCACCTCAAACCCAAAGACATGTACAGACTAAAAGTCAAGGGATGGAAAAACATATTTCAAGCAAACAACAGCGAGAAGAAAGCAGGGGTTGCAGTACTAATATCAGACAAAATAACTTCAAAACAAAGAAAGTAACAAGAGATAAAGAAGGACACTACTTAATGATAAAGGGCTCAGTCCAACAAGAGGATATAACCATTCTAAATATATATGCACCCAACACAGGAGCACCAGCATATGTGAAACAAATACTAACAGAACTAAAGGGGGAAATAGACTGCAATGCATTCATTTTAGGAGACTTCAACACACCACTCACCCCAAAGGATAGATCCACTGGGCAGAAAATAAGTAAGGACACGGAAGCACTGAACAACACAGTAGAGCAGATGGACCTAATAGACATCTATAGAACTCTACATCCAAAAGCAACAGGATATACATTCTTCTCAAGTGCACATAGAATATTCTCCAGAATAGACCACATACTAGGCCACAAAAAGAGCCTCAGAAAATTCCAAAAGATTGAAATCCTACCAACCAACTTTTCAGACCACAAAGGCATAAAACTAGAAATAAACTGTACAAAGAAAGCAAAGAGGCTCACAAACACATGGAGGCTTAACAACACGCTCCTAAATAATCAATGGATCAATGACAAAATCAAAATGGAGATCCAGCAATATATGGAAACAAATGACAACAACAACACTAAGCCCCAACTTCTGTGGGACACAGCAAAAGCAGTCTTAAGAGGAAAGTATATAGCAACCCAAGCATATTTAAAAAAGGAAGAACAATCCCAAATGAATGGTCTAATGTCACAATTATCGAAACTGGAAAAAGAAGAACAAATGAGGCCTAAGGTCAGCAGAAGGAGGGACATAATAAAGATCAGAGAAGAAATAAATAAAATTGAGAAGAATAAAACAATAGCAGAAATCAATGAAACCAAGAGCTGGTTCTTCGAGAAAATAAACAAAATAGATAAGACTCTAGCCAGACTTATTAAGAAGAAAAGAGAGTCAACACAAATCAACAGTATCAGAAACGAGAAAGGAAAAATCACGATGGACCCCACCACAATACAAAGAATTATTAGAGAATACTATGAAAACCTATATGCTAAGAAGCTGGGAAACCTAGGAGAAATGGACAACTTCCTAGAAAAATACAACCTTCCACGATTGACCCAGAAAGAAACAGAAAATCTAAACAGACCAATTACCAGCAACGAAATTGAAGCGGTAATCAAAAAACTACCAAAGAACAAAACCCCCGGGCCAGATGGATTTACCTTGGAATTTTATCAGACATACAGGGAAGACATAATACCCATTCTCCTTAGAGTTTTCCAAGAAATAGAGGAGGAGGGGATACTCGCAAACTCATTCTATGAAGCTAACATCACCCTAATACCAAAACCAGGCAAAGACCCCACCAAAAAAGAAAACTACAGACCAATATCCCTGATGAACGTAGATGCAAAAATACTCAACAAAATATTAGCAAACCGAATTCAAAAATACATCAAAAGGATCATACACCATGACCAAGTGGGATTCATCCCAGGGATGCAAGGATGGTACAACATTCGAAAGTCCATCAACATCATCCACCACATCAACAAAAAGAAAGACAAAAACCACATGATCATCTCCATAGATGCTGAAAAAGCATTTGACAAAGTTCAACATTCATTCATGATAAAAACTCTCAGCAAAATGGGAATAGAGGGCAAGTACCTCAACATAATAAAGGCCATCTATGATAAACCCACAGCCAACATTATATTGAACAGCGAGAAGCTGAAAGCATTTCCTCTGAGATCGGGAACTAGACAGGGATGCCCACTCTCTCCACTGTTATTTAACATAGTACTGGAGGTCCTAGCCACGGCAATCAGACAAAACAAAGAAATACAAGGAATCCAGATTGGTAAAGAAGAAGTTAAACTGTCACTATTTGCAGATGACATGATACTGTACATAAAAAACCCTAAAGACTTCACCCCAAAACTACTAGAACTGATATCGGAATACAGCAAAGTTGCAGGATACAAAATCAACACACAGAAATCTGTGGCTTTCCTATACACTAACAATGAACCAACAGAAAGAGAAATCAGGAAAACAACTCCATTCACAATTGCATCAAAAAAAATAAAATACCTAGGAATAAACCTAACCAAGAAAGTGAAAGACTTATACTCTGAAAACTACAAGTCATTCTTAAGAGAAATTAAAGGGGACACTAACAGATGGAAACTCATCCCATGCTCGTGGCTAGGAAGAATTAATATCGTCAAAATGGCCATCCTGCCCAAAGCAATATACAGATTTGATGCAATCCCTATGAAACTACCAGCAACATTCTTCAATGAACTGGAACAAATAATTCAAAAATTCATATGGAAACACCAAAGACCCCGAATAGCCAAAGCAATCCTGAGAAAGAAGAATAAAGTAGGGGGGATCTCACTCCTCAACTTCAAGCTCTATTATAAAGCCATAGTAATCAAGACAATTTGGTACTGGCACAGGAGCAGAGCCACAGACCAATGGAACAGACTAGAGAATCCAGACATTAACCCAGACATATATGGTCAATTAATATTTGATAAAGGAGCCATGGACATACAATGGTGAAATGACAGTCTCTTCAACAGGTGGTGCTGGCAAAACTGGACAGCTACATGTAGGAGAATGAAACTGGACCATTGTCTAACCCCATACACAAAAGTAAACTCAAAATGGATCAAAGACCTGAATGTAAGTCATGAAACCATTAAACTCTTGGAAGAAAACATAGGCAAAAACCTCTTAGACATAAACATGAGTGACCTCTTCTTGAACATATCTCCCCGGGCAAGGAAAACAACAGCAAAAATGAATAAGTGGGACTATATTAAGCTGAAAAGCTTCTGTACAGCAAAAGACACCATCAAAAGAACAAAAAGGAACCTTACAGTATGGGAGAATATATTTGAAAATGACACATCCGATAAAGGCTTGACATCCAGAATATATAAAGAGCTCACACGCCTCAACAAACAAAAAACAAATAACCCAATTAAAAAATGGGCAGAGGAACTGAACAGACAGTTCTCCAAAAAAGAAATACAGATGGCCAACAGACACATGAAAAGATGCTCCACATCGCTAATTATCAGAGAAATGCAAATTAAAACTACAATGAGGTATCACCTCACACCAGTAAGGATGGCTGCCATCCAAAAGACAAACAACAACAAATGTTGGCGAGGCTGTGGAGAAAGGGGAACTCTCCTACACTGCTGGTGGGAATGTAAACTTGTTCAACCATTGTGGAAAGCAGTATGGAGGTACATCCAAATGCTCAAAACAGACATACCATTTGACCCAGGAATTGCTCTCCTAGGAATTTACCCTAAGAATGCAGCAATCAAGTATGAGAAAGACTAATGTACCCCTATGTTTATCGCAGCACTATTTACAATAGCCAAGAATTGGAAGCAACCTAAATGTCCATCGATAGATGAATGGATAAAGAAGATGTGGTACATATACACAATGGAATACTACTCAGCCATAAGAAAAGGGCAAATCCAACCATTTGCAGCAACATGGATGGAGCTGGAGGGTATTATGCTCAGTGAAACAAGCCAAGCAGAGAAAGAGAAATACCAAATGATTTCACTCATCTGTGGAATATAAGAACAAAGGAAAAACTGAAGGAACAAAACAGCAACAGAATCACAGAACTCAAGAATGGACTAACAGGTACCAAAGGGAAAGGGACTGGGGAGGATGGGTGGGTAGGGAGGGATAAGGGGGGGCAGAAAAAGAGGGGTATTAAGATTAGCATCCATAGTGGGGTGGGAGAAAGGGGAGGGCTGTAGAACACAGAGAAGACAAGTAGTGATTCTACAACAGTTTGCTACGCTGATGGACAGTGACTGTAAAGGAGTATATAGGGGGGACCTGGTATAGGGGAGAGCCTAGTAAACAAAGTATTCATCATGTAAGTGTAGATTAATGATTGAAAAAAAAAAAGCAGTTCCTATGTGGTGACCTCTAATGAGTTCTACACAATGATATAAAGGGCATATAAAAGTGTAGGCAAAGGGTCTGTTTGTGTTTATACAGAGGATCAAAGCCTAATTTGGCTACCCCGAAAATGAACTAAGATACGATATGAAAAAGAACTTCCCACATCAGCACTCTCGGGAAGACTCATGACAGAAGATGATCAGCAAAAAAAAAAACTCCAACAAAGATCCACGCACTGCCACAGGTGTAGATGCACTCATCCCACCAGTTCCTGGACTTGCCATGGGAATGATGAAGGAGATATGTAAGCTGGCCTGTGCATACAGTAAAACAAAAAATTGGACTGGATCTATACTGTTGGAACTCAACCAAGAATTAGGAGAAGTGTAAATTGTAGCACTCCAAAATCTTACAACCACAGACTATTTATTGTTAAAAGAACATATGGGATATGAACAGTCCCCAGGAATGGGTTGTTCTAGTTTATCTGAATCCTCTCAGACTGTTTAAGTTCAGTTGGACAATATCCACCATATCATAGATAAGTTTTCACAAATGTCTAAGGTGCCTAACTGGTTTTCTTGGTTTCACTGGAGATGGCTGGTAATTACAGGTATGCTTTGGTTAGGTAACTATATTCCTATTATGTTAATGTGTGTGCACAATTTAATTAGTAGTTTAAAACCTATCCATGCTGAAGTTACTCTACAAGAAGATATGTCAAAGAAATAATCAATCTTCCCAGGTTTTCTTCTGCCTGCTACTTCTATAGCTTTTCTTCTTCCTACCTAATCACAACCTTTAAATAGAACTCGTGCCACATGTCGAATTTACCGAGTATCATAATTCTTCCAAGTGGTAAAGACACCTCAAGACAAATGCTGGGCATAGAAGCCACAGGGCATAAATATGCAAAGAAGTAAAAAGCTAACCATTTCAAACAATAAGGCTTCTCTCTCACTTACCAACTTTACATTTCCCTGTATGGCCCCGGAAGATGACTGGTTAGCCAGAGATGGGTAAGATTCCTCAAGGGAGGAACAACCTAAGACAGGCACAGTCGCAGGGGGCCATCTGGTGAGAAAATGGGGAGCAGCAGAGGTGAGGCTTAGAACCTCCCCCCTCATGTTCTGAGAGAAATCTTCTGCATACATGGATGTTTATTGCCCTCGTCTAGCTCAGATTAACACATAGTCTACAGGCACACACCTGATCATCTACATTTGCTCTCTTACAACACTAAACTCTGTTTTCTACCTTTATCTTGTATCTAACTACCACTTCAGCATTTTATTAAAAATAATAATAATAAAGAGAGACATGTGGTATTCACATATAAATCAAGTATAAAAATCAAATGAGTATTCATATTCGAACTGTTTATAGTTCATAATGCATGAGCAAAAACGAAGGTTTCTGTGATGGCTGCCCTTGTACTGTTCACCATGTAAGAACTTATTCACTATGTAAGAATTTGTTCTCCATGATGTAAGAACTTGTTTGTTATGCCTTAGAAGATTGGAGACTGACGAAAATTAGGCTTGGGGTGGATTAATGATTGTGCATTGAGCATTGACTCCCCTATACAGAATTTTATTGTTGTTAACAACCATTTGATCAATAAATATGAGAGATGCCCTCACAAAAAAAAAAAAAAAAAAAAAAAAAGTATACACTTCCAATGGTAAAATAATAAGTAACTGGGATGTAATGAATACAGTCAAGATATTGTAACAGCTTGGTATGGTGATAGCTGGTACCTAGAATTGTCATGTATATAAATGTTGAATCACTATGTTGTACACCTGAAACTAATGTAATGTAATACTGTGTGTCAACTACCCTTCAATAAAAAAAAAAAAAAAAAAAAAAAAAGAATTAGTCCTGGAATAGTTCACTGAGTTTCTATTTCCAATCCAGTAGATTAAAAAAAACACAACTGTGAGTGGTATAAATATGTAAGGCTCATATTGTGATAAAATCAATCTCAAAAATGAAGGATACACACCCTTTCCATATAATTTAACAACTTAAAAGTTTTCCTCAACTTAAACAGTAGCTCTACACAGAAAAAATTAAAGATGTTTTCCAATGTGAGGCAACTATACAAAACTCTAGAAATATGACTATTAAATGACTAATGTATCAAAATCAACAGAATTTAGACAACAGATTTAATTCTGAAGTAGGCAGAAATAAAAAGACAATTTACAGAGAATAATAACTGATCTCTAATCATCATCAGAATCTGAATCGTATTTCTTTCCTCGGACAGTTTTCTTTTCCAGCTTTGTGAAGTTTGTTCCAAATTTCTTCTGGCTCTGAAATGGTGGCTCCATTAAATTTCCACTAAAAATAAAGCAAATTTGAAAAACATGTATTCTTTATGATTTAGTACAATTGATATACTTTATGACTCGGTACAGTTGGTTTAAACTGCCACAAAAATCTATCTTTTCTTCTTCACTGTAACATAGGGAACAGAATAAAACTTCCTTAAAATGCTGGTGTAAAGGAAGAGGTAAATTATCCATACTGATAGTTAATAGTTTTAAACCTTATTTTATACTACTAAACATTTTATATCATTGTTTTCTCTCTTATAATTAATTACTGATTAACATTTCACAGGATGTATCGACAGAATTTCTGACTGAAAAGCATAGAAGGAAATAAAAGATTTTTCATCTGTTTTGGGTATGCTGAAACTGTATTAGATTGTTTTCACCGTGAAAATGTCACAGGAAAATGGTGCTCTATTTCTGTTAGCCTGTTATGACTTGTTTGATACTGTTTTTTTGTTTGTATCTCACAGACATCAACAAAACACATGGAATTCATTATCATTAACCTGGAATTGGTATGAAACTCTTTTCAATGATGCTTGAGAAATAAATGAGACAATTTTTTCTTTCAGAAACATCTGGGAATATTTCTAGCACCTATTTCTTGGTTTTAAAATGTCATTTAACACTGACCAGAACCACGACTCCTTGGAGAAATAGCCAATTCTAGGGATGGTACAACATGAGCCCTGCCTAAAACATCCATTCACCCCAGAAAGAGAGTGTTCAAAGAATTATGGAGACACACAGAAGCCAGCATGAAAAAGGCTCTCACTGGCCAAATCTGGAGCAATTTGGGCATTAAATATGATTAACAAACTATAACTTGCTTAATAAAATAATACATAGCCCTTTCTAATATAAATAAATGAAAAAAGTAAATTAGTGTAGTATATGGAAAAGTTATTCCTCAAATCACCATTTGGTCTGTTTGATAACTGGTTAGCCAGTGGTCATCGATCACCATCAGAAAGGTGACAAATCATCACATTGCCCCCTGATGTAGTGCACTGAGAAGAATACACTATCACTTCTATAATATTCCTGTGAAAAAATGCATAATCTGAATCTAACCTTGAAACATTAGACAAACCCAAATTGGGTGATGCTTTATAAAATAACTAGCTTGTACTCTTTAAAAAAAAAGTCAAAATACTGAAATACAAAGGAAGGGTAACAAGTAATTCCAGGTTTATGGAAACTAAAAATATAGTGACTACATGCAATACACATATATATATTTTTTGGTATGGAGGGCTTTTGGGACACTAGAACTTGAATAAAGTCTGTAAATTACAACATACTGTTTTAATACTTGTACTATAGTTATATGAGAAAATGTCCTTGTTTTTAGGAAATACACACAGAAATATTTAGGAGTAAAAGGATAATAGATCTACAACTTCCACCAAAATTGCTCTGAAAAACAATGTACTTCTAGAAAGAGGATAATGCAAATTTAAAATGTTTAACATTGGGGAATATGGTTAGAGAGTATATGAGAACTGTTTGTACTAGTTTTCAACTTGTCTAAAGCTTGAAATCACTTCAAAATAATTTTATTTAATATTAAGAAAATAAAACCTAAACTCCCAGATCAACTCTATAATGTAGGGATGATTTAGGCATGTGTAGGAGACAAGTCACAGAAAAGCGGGGAGAGGGGGCGAAAAGATGAGACAAAGGCACTATGGCTGTGGAATGATAACTGCACAATTCTGCCTGTTACTTTTGCAAAATATACTCTGATTTGTGGAGTTTATAATTCTTTTTCTGGAGAAGTGGACAAAGGGATGAATGAAAATAGAAGTTGGATTTTAGATTGTTTCCAAACTGAGATTGGTCTCCATAGTAATTTAAACTATGCTTAGAAATGAGATTTTATATATTTTATCAAATTCTAGAATTGAGATAGGAATAGCTATGTTAAAAATGTGTTTAAAAGTAAGTCATTGTCAATTTGAGTCATCTAGTTTAAATAAAGTATCAATCAATCTGGAGTATCATTTTGGATTTGCAGATTAATACAGAATTAGATTCAATAGGATCTGTTAGATTGAAAACTTTTATAGCTGGGTGTATGTCAAAACTCAATTTTATCTAATTTTGCTGTTAAGATAATGCTAATATTGCACACTTTAAGAAATATATTTTCTCTTTATAGAAGTTTTTCTACATCTCAGCCAGATCATCTTAGGTTTCATAAAATAAATGTTAACATAAAAAGATCCTTTCTAAAAAAAAAAATCAACGGAATATGTGAATTAAAATAAATCTATTATTTTGCTAAGTTACCTGTAATTAAGAATATCAGAACAACCAAGCCTCCATTCTAAAGTTTCTGTGGTGAAGTCATCTGTATTTCCTAGGTCACTAAATCCAACAACATAATCTTGTGTTTTTCCATCTTTTACCAGTGCTAGTGTGGGAATGACTTTGATACGCAGTCTCTCACAAAGGAAAGGTGCTTTTTCCACATTCAGCTTCAAAAATTTGGTCTCAAGATGTTTCTTGGACAGTATCACCAAGTGTCTGTCTAGTATTTTACACCTGAAAATGACAACATATAGAAAATCGAAAGCTAAAACAGATTTCAGAAATCTTTTTAAAAATAAGTATCATTACGGTGCACCTAATTTATATAGTTTTTTCTTGTCTCATAATTTGGCAGCCCACCTATGTTTGTGTCAGATGATCTCATTTCCATTTATTTCATAGGTTAGCTGCCTGAGTATGAGATGCAGAAAAACAACCTAATATTCTAGAAAGTCAGATTTGCCCTAATGCTATTTATAAAAAGCAAAATATTAAATATATGCCTTAAGTCATAAATGGTTCACGAAATTGTCATATCCATGGTAGGAACAAAAATTGTCATTTCTTCTTATGCACATTTCCTGATATCTCACACAGGGAACCTAAAGGGTGACAAGTATTAACAGAACTCAGAGTTTTCAGAACTAGAAATGTATATATGATGCCGTACTTAGAAGTCATTATGAAAGCTGGAAAGTGTTACTGAGAAGAAACTCTTCTGATGTGTAACTGTCAGCGAGAAAGAAACATATTAATGTTCAGGGCTATAAATTGGTCATTATGACTCTAAAGA
This sequence comes from Manis pentadactyla, assembly GCF_030020395.1. Classification (NCBI taxonomy): domain Eukaryota; kingdom Metazoa; phylum Chordata; class Mammalia; order Pholidota; family Manidae; genus Manis; species Manis pentadactyla. The sequence continues at coordinate 152,743,499 of NC_080020.1, read as the reverse complement.
AATGAAGAATACTAGTCCTAACTTTTATTAAGTCATCTTCTACAGAGAAATAAAGCAGAGGTGACATTTTCTTTAAAATGTATTCTAAACTAGTCACTCCTCTAGCGTTTCTGAGACTATTGTAATAATCTTTTTTAGCAGTTCTTAACTGTACCTGTTCATTACAATCAACTTTTAAAATGTACAGATGAACCAAAATTCCCTTGGCATTGAAAAACGAGCAGGTGATTCTCATACCTAACAAAGGTTGAGAACTACTGCTTTAGAAGACTAAGACACCAAATGCTTCATAGTGATTTTTACTAGCGAGCTTTTTGGACACTTCTTGGTATAGTTTTCCCAAATTAGATTTGATTCCAGCAAGTTTCTTGTAACCTTGATGCCTTATTACTATCCCTCTGAATTTATCTTTTCATGTATCACCCATGTAGTACAGCAATGAGGTTTTAGTGAAAAATGACTGGAGAGAACAAATTTAGAAATGGTTTTTAAATGAAGTTCAAAACAAATGATAAATTAAGCATTGTATGAGAAATATGTTCTTGAAAATTTGTACATAAATCAATTTTATGATTTTACTGGAATAATACAGAACCTATCTTAAATAGGTCTGTGATTATACCATTTATCAATTCACTTAATATAATATAGAAGCAACAGTCGTGGTGTAGTTAAAATAGCTTTAGGCATAAAACCTGGGTTCAAATCCTATCATTTAGTAGCTGGATGACAATAGGTGAGTCACTTAAATCTCCCAGTCTTGGTCTCCACACATAAAACATAGGAAATTATACCAATTTACCTGGAAGGGTCATTGTGAATGTTCCAGGATTTTATATATGAGTATTCAGCGTACTGTGTGTTAAGAACTTTGATATATCTGTGTGTGTGTGTGTGTGTGTGTGTGTGTAAAATCAAATTTTTTAACTGATTTAAATTTGGATTTTCCAGTTTTGTTTGAAATAAGTAGTTCAGGTGTTGCACAGTTTCTACATCCATCAGGTATATTTACTGAGCACCTATGAGGTGTCAGCCATTGCTGCTCTAGGGTAAGGAACCTGGAGCTCTGTGGGTCATAATGCAGGTAAACTCTCTGTCTTCACAAAACTAACACTCTAAGGGGTGAAGACATCTAATAAACAAGTAAACAAATAATGTCAATCTTACAGACTGATATGATATCAATATATTACCTTATCACATATGTCAGAGGTTGGTAACTTAAGGAATGTGTGCCAACGGGAGATGACAGTGTACCACAAAGGCAGAGGGTCTGATACCCTTTTACCTTTTTAATCCCTTCCCCCACCTTCCCTTACAAGAGATTTCTATCTCAGTATTTTCTTTCATTTTTATTTTCTTGGTCAATAAATTCTAGGTAATCAATCCCTGAAAAGTGTTAACTGATAACTAAGTTGTTGGGTGCTAAGACAAGGTCCAGGCAGGCTATGGAAATGAGAGAAGAGGGCAGGGCTGAGCCAATAGTGAATGAAGGAGACTCTATACTGGAAGGAATGTCCATCTAAGAAGCTGCTAATCAGCATTAGAGTACTGCTTTCTTATTAAATTCTAGGCCTGCTATTACGAAGTTTTGATTTTAATTCTGAAATACAGAGTTAAAAAAAAAAGGCTCCCTCTCTGTTTCTAAATGTTGGCAACTAATCAAACTTTAGGGCTTAAAAAAAGACAAGCTTGAGTGCTCTGGTTTAAGATAGAACCTCTTTTGGGGTTATTTTAATTTTACAAGGAATATGCCTCCACACAGAGGTTTGCAGACTTGGGCTAAAAGAAATCACTTTCTTCTCCTGCCAGCCAAGCCTGCTTCTGGTGAAAGGCTTGGCTGAGCCAGTCTCCCCAGGAGTTGCTAGCTGAGGAGTGACTGAATTCAAAGCTCATGTTCAAGTTAGTTGGCCCCCATTCCCAACATCATGGCTATATCATAGACAAAGGGAAAAAACTAAAAGTAATTCTTGTTGCATTGATTAAAAAAAAAAAGACTCAGACTACATTTATAAGATGTTTTCAAAGTTAGCTAGTGAAAATAAAATTCATAAAATAGCCATTTTTATGGAAATATCCTTGGTTTTCAATAATGTTCATTTAAACTTTTATCACTGGTTTTTAAGTTAATCTTCAAAATAACAACTGTTCAGCTATGACGTACAGACTTCTAGTAGTACGAAGAAATCACTTAGGAAGTAGTTCCTTTTATTTTTCTTAATTTTTCTGTTAAGTCAGTGTATATCCATTCATAGATTTCATGTATAAAAGTCACTGATGGAAATAAAGTTACCTGAATGTGGAGTCTCTGTAGAAATGGCAAACCACTTTTTTACTCTCCTTCACTTCTTGAAAAAAGTCTCTCTCACTAGGGATTTCTCTGTATTCCCCATGCCCTTTTGAAAGCCATTCCTAATTTGGAGAAAAGGGAAATATTACACATTGAAGTATCTCTTTCAGTACCACTTTACATTTTGTGTCTAAATCACCATAGTATTTTGTAATGAAGTCAGTTTCATCTTGTAGAGAAATGTATTCCTTTTACTGCTTTACTTTTTTTTTAGCTGAAGTATAGTTAATATATTACTGGTCTACTTTCTTATGTTTCTGGTATCAATACAAAAATAGTCTGTGCGCAGCGTCTATCTCCAGAGCATGGCTTGTACTTAAGACAATTATTTGTCTTCGTAACTTAAAACATAAATGTTTTCTTAGAACTTCAAAAAAAAATTTTAGACTCAAGAGACTCAGACTGTAAACATCCACTTCTTTATACTCAGACTACTAAAATCAGAAGCATTTGATCCAAAGTACTGTAAAGCTTTGGAAAATAATGTGCATGAGATAAAGTGAGTCATTCTGGGGGGGTAGGCGAGCAGCTTGGAGCCCTGTCTGTTTTTGATGACTACCTGAGAGAGGCAGGAGCCTTTTATATACTGGCCACCAATAGCAGTATCCTAGGAAGAAAAAGTTGTCTATGCACATGGTGTCCTGAAAACATAGATCTCAAAGTCATCATGTATCAGCTCTTATTAACTACACCAGTCGGCTTTTCAGCTTCTTGAACCTTTCCTGTGGCAGGAAGCCTAGCACCTCAACTGGAAGCTTGTTTCTTTTTTCAGGCAGCTGGCATGATTAAAAAGGAGCACTGGGCATGGGCTTGGATAACTGTTTTAAGATTTATTAGGCTATGAATTCTAATATCCTGAGTCTCAATTTCTTTATTTGTTTAGTGGAGATCATAAACCGTTTCACTGAGCTGTTGTGAAAATAAGACAATGTGAAAATAACCATGTCTGCCACATGTGCTTACTCAAAGGCATTTGAAGATATGCTAATTTTTAGGTCTTTTCACAGTGAACTGCAGTATCTTTGTAACACTGGTCAGTGGATCCCAGCTTGGAGCTAAGATTAGAAGAGTTCTCTTTCACATGTCTGCTCTTCAGATATCACACTTTACCTATGTCCTGCCTTGTCCATATTGAACATCTCCGTTTCCCTTTGTTTCTCCTATGAAATGATTGCTACACTTCTTACTCTTCTGGTTCTCCTCTGAACGGTCCAATGCCTCCATGTCCTTTTAAAAAGTGGCAAAGGTCTGAATGCAGCCCTCCAGCAGTGGCCCAACTAGAAAGGCACAGGAGTGCCATCTATTTCCCTCCTCTGGACTTATGGTATTGCAGCCCAGGCCACATTAATAGTTCTGGTATCCATTTCACGTTGGCTTTCACTGAGATGACAATCACAGGAGGCCCTGTCATTTTCTCCTTATGGGACATTTCTTTGGTAAAACTTCTTTAAACAGTTGAAACTCTTGACTACAATTCCTTCATGACATGTGACATTTCATGACTCCTTTCTTGACCCACCCATAACATCTGCACTTAAAAAAGAGTATTTTTTGTTCTTTACAAAGCTGTTTCTTTTCATTGTTTATGCTCGTGTGTTTAACCAAGACCTGAACCTGTACAAGTTCCTTAGAGGGAAGCAGGCCCCCACCCTGAACCTTTATTAATATATAGCATCTCTCCCAAGATACTCACCACACCCCACTACTCCTGGTATAGTTCCTTTCCCAGAGCATGTGCTTCAGAGATTTGCTGAATGGCATCAAGCAGGGTGGGCAGAGCTCACAGTGTAGCCTACGTCTACCTGGCAGCTGGGCAACACCTGGTTCTTAGTGGCTACCTCCAAGCATCTGGTGGGCTCTTCCTTATTTCTCACCTTGTTTCCTGTATCCTACCTCAGTCCCCTGTCTCTTGCTGCCATACAGTAGGAGGGTGCTTGGCTGACCGAGGAGTACTGAGTAGCACAGGCCTATTAAGTGCTTTTGTCACTCCATACACTGACTTCTTCAACACCCTCATGGATCAGAAAATCAAAACTACCATACAATCTGAACTCCTCTTTATAGATACTAAAAACACATTTTAATAAAAAAGATCTACTAAAATGCAATGAAAGCTCTAAAATGAGACCCCATGAATTACTTCATGACAAATTCATTTTAAATTGATTTGTCTATTAATAGAAATAGCATTAAAGGTGCCTGCCTCAGTTGGTTTTCAACTTAAATATTCAGACTGTTGTTTTAACTGCTGACAACTTCATTTTGGTATTAGATATTCATATAAGGTATTAATACATGCTCCTCACTGTATTATCAGTTAGATTAAGTCTTTCTACAAAAATATCCTAGCTAACGGCAATTTTTTTAAAGCATTAGCAAATGATCATGAATTGTGATCATGAAATGTGAGTTTGTGGTGGAATCTTGTTATATGTTACCTTAAATAATTATTAGCATTGTATTAAGAAAAGTAGCCTGGTTCCAAAACCCACCGCCCATGTCCCACCCCCCCAATTCACACCCTATTTTAGAAAACTGAGGATACAAAATTGAAACTGAGTGACATTATAAGATTCTTTCCTTTTTGTATCAATTCTTCTAAACAGTGAGGGTATAACAATTATTGCACAGATACTATAGCAGCACAAACAAAACTCTGTGTTTCTTCAGGAAAGCTAAAGCTCATGTTTTAGTCAAAGCCAACTAAAGAGGAAACAGTCAGTGATAATGTATTTCAATGTAACTTGAACCAATGGAAACATTTTTAAATCAAAATTCAATTTATATAATTTAACCCAATTGGTTTTGATCAGAATCTAGAAGTCTGTTCTACATTCACACTCTGAGGCAGCACAGTTAGAGCTGTGGCCACCTTTCTTTGTGACCCAGCATGTAGTGTGTTGAATAAATAAGCCACATGATTAAATATTACACTGGAAATGCCTGGAACAATTTCTTCAATGTAAATTGCCTTAAAGCTCTTACCTCATTTGCTTAGCTCAGAGCTAAATTACAAAGACTTTACTACTTCTTGAAGGGGGAAACCGCTGACTCCTAATGCTCCTGGTGCTCTTCCTATCTACTTTCTCCTTAGCCACATAAACCTGAGCTCAGAAAGTGATCTTGGGCACTTGTTTCTTTTTGACTTGATTGTGGATTAATTTACAGATCAGGCTAATTTTGGATGTGTCCTTAAAACATTTTTTTTTTCCCCTGGGCAAATTTTTAACAGTGATAATGTACTTTTAAGTCTAAAAACCATAAAAATGAGGACTGAAATATAACTACCACAGCATATGTATATATAAGTTGTTAGGAGCATACTGTTAGAGCAATTTCAGAAAGCAGGGCAGAGAGGTTACTTGTTTCTGATGTTGAGCTTTCCTGAGTGCCTCGAGTCTCCTTTCTTTGAGGCGTTCCAATTCATCCTCGTCCATCTGATCCAGTTTCTGAATTTCAGTATCCAAATGTTCTTCCACTAGTTTGGTAGTCTGAAGCAATTGATTCTCCAGGACTTTTGAAAACATGTCAACAGATGCATTAGCTTCCATTCTAAATGGTACAGTTCAGCCTTAGTGCTGGGGAGAAAATCTGTGAAGTCAGGAAAAAAAAAGAGTGCAAACAATAAAGTCTTCTCTTATTTTCAAAAATTCTAGCAAGTGTATAATAATTTGTACCTCACAAAGTGTTCTGCTGACAACTGAGCACCTTATGTTAGGCTTAAGAATTTCTACTTAAATTTTTTTTAAATTTAGTTTTCAATTAGGTTATAGTCACACCACTCAAAAACTACTTAGAGCAAAGATCAGGTGCTTATAATTTAGTTTTTAGTGTATTTACTACACTAAAGCAAAGACAAATGTTTAAGACCAGAGAGAAATTGAGTAGTTGGAGTTGTATCTAGTGACACACAATGACAATAGCGCTCTTTACCAAAGGAAAAGGGAGGCAAAGCAGAAATGACTGTGAACGATGGTAAAGTTAAACTGTAGTGAGGTTTTACACAATACATATCTAAATCAACCTTGGCTTCAATACAGAGCAGAGTGGAGCAGAAGATGAAGTTTTCATTGTCTCTGCCTAAATAATTTTCATTTCCTTTAACTCCTGAGAGAGCTTAATACAATTTATGTAAGGAACAGTGCCTGGCATTCTCTAAACTTTAGTTTCCATTTCTGTTCTCCTGTCACCTAACTAAAGCCACGAGGCCACAAGGGTTGATATTGGTATTGATTTACTGACACTCACGGCTCTTAACTTTGTTGTAAAACAATGTAACACTCCAAGTATTTAAAAGAACATTGATTTTTCTATCACTTCTCTATGTAAGGTAGTTTAAAAACAAGATCTAATCCAGATTAAAAGGGATATCTCAATTACATATTTTAAAAGAAATGTATTCTTCTCTACCAGCAACAACCAGATGGCAGTTTTATGTATATATCCCTGTGGTTATATGCCACAAAAATATGGTAATATTCTAATATAATTTTCTTATCAAAGCGGGAGTCTGTTGCATCTCAATTATAATACATAATTGCAAGTCCTACTGAAGCACCTTAAAAAAATGTGAATAAACTGTGAATGCATTCGCACCAGCTTCTGACACATAGCCTGGCTCACACAGGCCCTCTTTAAATATTTAACTGAAGAGAAAAGGTCTTCCCGCAAACTTCACTTCTGATTCATTTTTCTTCACAGGAAAAGTATTTGAAAAGCATACCTGACCACGTCTTTGTATTCGCAGAGCTAGCAGTGCTTGGAACACAGCCGGTGCTCAAAAATACCGATTAACATTGACTAAACGTTCGCCTAGCTTCTGTTCAAATTTTCTAAAGTATTCGAGCTAAAAACAAGTTGCAATCTCAAAAATGCTACTACACAATTTTAAAGGAGCTGTACTTCAAATACAGTGAGAGAATTCACATTCCCTACCTCCTAAAAAAGGTGTAAGAGTGTGCCCCTCAGGAACGGAGCCGTTTGAAACAGAATACTGGTTACTAAGGCACTGACGTGTGTCAGACCCTGTTCCTAACTAGGGGCGGAGCGGATGCTGATCCCTGGAGTTCTATAGGATGAGCTCAGAATTTCATTCTGGTATAACTGGGAAACAGAAGCGATTAACAAGTTGTTTTGGGGGCAGGTGGAGGTTACCGCGTTCAGAAGGCAAAGGAGACGGTGTAGCGATTCGGTAACTCTTTTCACTCTTCAAACCACAAATCTCTGAGTCTTTCCTTGTTTCAGTTCAACTGAAGTGGTGGGGACATGTCCGCAATTTACCTAACCATTTCCTTGATTTCCCCCCACCCCACGTGCACCGGCCAAAACAACTAAGGTGTCGCATCCATAACTACACCCCGAGTACCTCCCCCAAATATCCTCGCCACGCCCTGAACCCCAGGGACAAATAAGGGCAAAGTTCAGGTGGCCCCGACTTCGACGCCTGCCGAGGCGCATGCGCCACAGCCGCCGCCGCCGCACTGACACCGGGGTCTGGGCCGTGCCCCTCCCCCGCCCAGGCCGGATGTTGAGTGGCGGTGTGTATATTAGCACCCCGACGCGGTGGCCGGTCTTTTTCTCACTAACCTCTGTCCCACCTGAGTTCTCGGCGGTACCTGAGAAGCGAGGGACCAGCCGCTCCAGAAGAGAAGTCCACTCCGGCCTCACCCTCACAGAGGCTGCCGGTAGCGGCGAGCAGGCCGTCACTTCCGCCTCCTCATTGGCTGCGGCCCTCACGCGATACAACCTGCTACACCCGAAGGAAGTTGGGCGGGGGAGAGGGGCTTGCACGAGGCGAACGCTTCTGCGCGTGCGGCCGCTCTCCCGCCCCGGGTCCAGCAGCCCGGAACCCAGGGTTTCCGATTTTTTGCCTCACTCCCGGTAAACTGTCTACGGAACGAGGGAGCAAAGTAGGCTGGGAGTTGTAGTTTCTTAGTGTTCGACCTGGTTTTCCCGACTTTCTTAGGCTCTGAGCCTTAGCTTGCTTAATGTTACATCAGAAATTAAGACAGCTATGGTCTTGCTCAAAAGTTTCACTCCAGCTTAGCTTCCATTCTCTTGCATGGACTTTCTCCTTTTTTAAAAGTTGAATATAACGTACAGCATGATTACTTCTGACACAGTTAACACCTAATATTACCGTTCAGATTCAGATATAGAACATTTTTACCACCCTAGTAGGTTCCCTCATGACTTTTCACAAATTTTTCAAACTTGCTCTTACTTTGAATGTAAAGGTTAACATTGGAGGTTAATGGCGTGTCTTTGTTTTATTTTATTTTTCTAGTGATTATGCATCACAATTCATGGATGTTACTGAAAGGCCTAACTTTGTCCTCGATTTATCTCCCTTGGGAACTTCCAGAGTGCTTGTCATTGGTTCATTGTGGCTGTTTACTGAATTTAAGGGCGTCTGAGAATAAAAAGGTATAGAGGTAAAAGGGAAGCCCAAGGTTTACTTCTGAACGGAGCTCTAATCCCCTCAGTCTGCGATCGCGACAAGGAGCTGGCTGACGTGAAAATTTTCCATCTCATTGTCCCTCCCCTGAGGGTTCTAGAATCCGGAGACCCCCGCAGGCGTCGGTGCGCGGCTGATGCCTGCAGGCAGGGGGCGCCAGGACTCCCGCCTTGGCGGGCGAATAAACTAGGAACGCTCTACCCGAAGCGCAGCTCTCGATGAGCCGCGCCCTGCGTCCCCACGCCGAGGCGGCGGTGCGGTGCGCTTGCGTACTGAGAGCTCACACCGTGTGTGCCCTGTTCGGTGCGCGGTCTGTGAAGAACTGGGTGCGAGAGGCTGCAGTGTGGGGGGAACCGAGCCGAACGGAAACCAAAGTCGGCCGGGGGACTGTGGGTTTGTGAGAGACCGAACCGGGGCCACTAGCGCCGCTGACACACGATGGGGAAGAAGCAGAAAAACAAGAGCGAAGACAGGTAGCCAGTAGCTGGGTCCGTACGGCTGCGGCCGGCGCGGCTCAGTGGGTCTCCCGGTCCCGCCGGCGCGGGGTGGACCGGGGTCGAGGCTCGAAGCCGGTACCGCGGGCACCGGGCCTGGGCCCAGAGTGGGCGACGCGGGTCCACAAACCCCAGTTCCGGGCGGGCGTGGAGGCCCTCGGCAGCCAGCGGGTTCTCCCAGCCAAGACTTGGTCCCCGTGCCACCCCTCGCCTGGCCTAGAAAGAGAAGGGTCTTCGGCCGGAGGAGCGGGGTAGTGGGTTTTGGGGGTCCGGGCCCCTCTTCGGTGTCTTCTGTGGCCTGGTAGCCCGGCCGGCGTGGTCCTCGAGAGAGTTTGTTTTTTTGCGGCGCTGCTATTGGTGAGGGTCAAGAAGAGTTCTTTTTATATATCTTTGTATCTGTGAATACTTGCAGAAAGGAGGGAGTTCGAATCTAATGTACCTAGCTATAGCCAGTGTTTCCACTTTCCGAGCTGCTGAAGTACATTGGGGTTAAAGTGAAATGTTTAACAACTAACTCTCTTTGAACTTCATTTAATTTGGGTATCCCAGTTATTTAAGGGTTGAGTGTCCAGACTCCATGCTTTTCGCTTTTCTTCCGGCTTGTCTTTTGGTCATTCTTGCCCTCTAGCCCCTCCCCAGAGAAAGGAGGTGAAACCAACCAGGGTCGCTGCCTTTTAACCAATTCAAAGGCTCTTGGTGGGCTGAAAGTGTAAGGGTGTACGTAGAATTACATACCCCTAGATTTTTGAAATATTTTTGTGTGCCACTTTCAATTAAGTTGTTAGCCTTCACATTGAAAGTTTCTTTCGTGAGCGTGAACATCTGTTACTTTTCACCTTTGCTATATTACTCACCAAATTTAGTTCAAACACTAAGGGGAGAGTAAGAAAAAAAAAAAATCCCAACAACCTGGATGGTTAATCATTTTGACTCAAAACGGGTAGTAAAATAAGATTGCTAATTATAAATTGGAATCGTGGATTGTTTCCTCACAGAGCACTCACCTAACTGATGAGTAGAATGAAAAGACACCAACGTGAGTCTTGTATTTCAGTTACAGGTGTTTCGCGGGAAGTTAATTGGTTTGAAGAATAGAACTTGTTAAACCAGATAAATAAGAAGAATAAGCAGAATTCTGAGGGATTTAATGGGACAGAAATTTTTCTACTTTTGACAGGATGTTTTGATGCACAGGATACTTTTTTTCTTCAACCATATACAAAAAATAGATGAGTATGTAGTAAAGCTTTATGTACTACTTAATCTGTTTCAACCGTTATCACATAATCAATCCTGTTTCCTCCACCTGCTGGATATTTTAAAGCAAATTTCAGGATCATTTCATGTGTAAATCCTTCAGGTGTATCTGAAAGATAAATCCTTAAGGGGAAAAAGCAGCCACAGAAACAACAAAACACAACCACAATGTCATCATCAAGCCTAAGGAATATTAACAGTGTTCTCTTAAATATTACCAAGTATCTCATTTTCTGATTTCATTGATTATCTCTTGTTAAAGAACATTTTTTAAACAGTTGGTTTGTTAGTTCAGGAATACAGAAAACGGTTCTTTAGATCTAAAAAACCACACGTCTGTGTTATTTTATTTACAGTTTTTACTTACCAGGCTCTTTGACAGTGGAAAAAAACTACACAGAGGGGAGATAATTATTCTTGTCTGTGTATTAGAGAAAAGTGTCTATTATGATTCATAAGGACTTTCATGATGATATGAAGTTTAAGTTGCAGACACTGGAACCTGTTATTAAATAATTGGTTCAGGAGTGTAGAAGGAAAGCTGCTGAGTTTTTTCCTCTCACATTAATCTGTAATCTTTATTTTTGGCTCATGTTGAAGGGAAAGTGGTCGCAACATAATTGAGAAACATTTATTTTCTCATACGCCAATATCAAGTTTTGTTTGTTTTTTAATGCTTCATGAACTCCTTTGCTTGGGTGCCTTTCAAATTTTATCTAAGAAATCCTAGGGTTTTGCAGAGGGCCTCTCTGACCCATCTTCTTGGCTTTTATAGTTTGGTATTTTATATAAGAGATTTTGGCGGGAGGAGGAGCAGGGAAGTTCCACTGCTTTGTGTTAGTTTGCTTTGACTTTTTGTGTATTTAAATAGTCTTCCTTCAAGGATATTTTGAATATTTGTAAAAGGAACAAAACATAGACTGAGGAGAAAGTCCTGTTTTAGGATTAATGTTTTTTGTATCAAATGAGATGCTTACCTAGTTTTACTGTCTTGAATAAAGATACCCACTTTTTAAAGAATTTACACTCATCCCACCCCCTCTTCCCTTCCCAGCCATCCTAAGCCAAACATGTTTCTGGTCAGGTTGAATTGGGTGAGAAATGGGCCGCTGCTATTATCAAGATAAGACATTGAGCCACTTTTCAGTTCTTGGAGAAAACATCAAATACTTGTCTGTTTTAATCCTTAATGTCCTTAGTATTTAATTATCCTTATTTAAACTTTTTAGCCATTGAATGTTCACTTAAAATTAGATTTTGTTTAATCTGAATATCTCATTTTAGCATATGTTCTGTTACATCAGTAACTGATCTTTGTGTAAAGACTGAGTTCTAAAATTTTGTTGCAGCTTGTGTAATTTTAAGGAGACTTTAGTATAGGGTGTTCAACAAGTTTCCCTTACAGTTTTTAGTTGACTGAGGAAACTGTTAATGAGACAAAGGATAGAATTCATTATCTACAGATGATACAGAATAGAAAGCCAGTATTTAAGTTTCTTCCTGTAACCTTCCCTCGTCATCAGTTTATGTAATGGAATCTTATGGGATCTTGTGTGGTCTAGTGATGACTTGTTTTCATTTACACAGTAAGAAGGATATTTTATTACTGATATGTGCAGAGAAAAAAGGATCTAGATATCTAGCTTTTTTCACAGCCTCCAATTATTTATATAGGTCCCTTTTGTTTGATCCCCACGTATGGTAGTTGTATTTTTCAGGTTATAAGTAATCTGGTGTGTTAATTTAAGTAATGGGATCAATACACCAGATTTCTCTCCCACCCCCTTCCCCCCAAAAAATATACTGAGGGAAGACAGATAATTATTTTATCTATCCCACAGTTGGATATGGAGGTGGGATGTGATTCAGCAACCTGGAGGTCTTTCAGGATTCAGTAGAATTCTGGTGTGTATCTTCAGCATTAAATTACTTGTTGCTGTGGCTCTATACATCAGAGCTGGTGTAATGACTCCACTGTTCTTTGCTTTTAACTACAGATAATGGGTCTGTTATTACTGTGACAGCGTGTCTCTGAGACAGCTGCTTAACCTTTAGATGAAGATGATTGCCCTAGTGTCAGACATTCATACTAGTCAGTCTGGTGTCAGGGTAGTGGGTTCCTCCCATGCGCTAGAAAACGTGGTGATTTTCTTAAGGAACCTTTCCAGAGGGAGCTGTGACTGTAGTAGGTAGTCCAAAGCTTCCCAGAGAGGGAGTAGTCCAAGTGTCAGATAGTCCAATAATCTAGTTCAACAAAGGTATTTCTTATTTGCGTATGTTTGAAGTAATAAAAAACCTGCCTGCATACATTAGGTCAAATAAGAAAAAATGTATACTCTCAGTGTTCTCTTGGCTTGTTTCTATGCTGATACTTTAGGAAATTATTATGTGGAAGGAAGGAAAGAAGTCTTAATTTGCCATAAATTAATAAGAAAGTAGATGATAAACTTATGTTGTTAGCTTGTAGTAAGCTCTTCAGCTTTCTGTACTGGTGATCTCTGGAGAGCCCATGCAGCTCCTTTTTTAAAATTTTATTTATTTATTTTTGTTAAGGTGTTATTGATATACACTCTTATGAAGGTTTCACAATGAAAAACAATGTGCATACTACATTCACCCATGTTATTGTGCCTCCCCCCCATACCCCATTGCAGTCACTGCCCATCAGTATAGTAAGATGCCACAGAGTCACTATTTGCCTTCTCTGTGCTACACTGTCTTCCCCATGATTCCCCCAACCCCATGCAGCTCCTTTTGATATTACTTGCCTAGTGATTGTATTTATCCTGTTTATTCCAGTCTTTCAATGATCTACAAGATGGGCAAAGCCTTGTTCAACTGAGGAACTAAATGTCAGTAATTAGAACAGCAGTTCTCAAACTTTTTGATCCTAGGACCACTTTACACTCTCTCCTTTTTTGTTGTTGTTGTTATTTTGGTATCATTAATATACAATCACACGAGCAAAATTGTGGTTACTAGATATCCCCCAGTATCAAGCCCCTACCACATACCCCATTACAGTCACTGTCCATCAGTGTAGTAAGATGCTATAGAGTCACTACTTGTCTTCTCTGTACTATACTGCCTTCCCTGTGCCCCCTCCCCACATTATGTGTTCTAATCGTAATGCCCCTTATTCCCCTTCTCCCTCCCTTCCCACCCACCTTCCCCAGTCTCTTTCCCTTTGGTAACTGTTAGTCCATTCTTGGGGTCTGTGAGTCTGCTACTGTTTTGTTACTTCAGTTTTTTCTTTGTTCTTATACTCCACAGAGGAGTGAAATCATTTGGTACTTGTCTTTCTTCACCTGGCTTATTTCACTGAGCATAATACCCTCTAGCTCCATCCTTGTTGCAAATGGTAGGATTTGTGTTCTTATGACTGAATAATATTCCATTGTGTATATGTACCACACCTTCTTTATCCATTCATCTACTGATGGACACTTAGGTTGTTTCCATTTCTTGTCTATTGTAAATAGTGTTGCGATAAAAACATAGGGGTGCATATATCTTTTTGAAACTGGGCTCCTGAATTCTTAGGGTAAATTCTAGGAGTGAAATTCCTGGGTCAAATGGTATTTCTATTTTGAGTTTTTTGAGGAACCTCCATACTGCTTTCCACAATGGTTGAACTAATTTACATTCCCACCAGCAGTGTAGGAGGGTTCCCCTTTCTCCACATCCTTGTCAACATTTGTTGTTGTTTGTCTTTTGGTTGGTGGCCATCCTAACTGGTGTGAGGAGATACTCATTGTGGTTTTTAATTTGCATTTCTCTGATGATTAGAGAATTGGATCATCTTTTCATGTGCCTGTTGGCCATCTCAATTTCTTCTTTGAAAAAGTGTCTGTTCAGATCCTCTGCCCATTTTTTAATAGGGTTATTTGGTTTTTTTTTTTGGGTGTTGAGGCGTGTGAGTTTTTTATATATTTTAGATGTTAGCCCCTTGTCAGATATGTTATTTATGAATATATTCTCCCATACTCTAGGATGCCTTTTTGTTCTGCTGATGGTGTACAGAAGCTTTTTAGCATCATGTAGTCCCATTTGTTCATTTTTGATTTTGTTCCCCTTGCCCAAGTAGATGTGTTCAGGAAAAAGTTGCTAATGTTTATATTCAAGAGATTTTTGCCTATGTTTTCTTCTAAAGAGTTTTATGGTTTAGTGACTTAAATTCAGGTCTTTGATCCATTTTGAGTTTACTTTTGTGTATGGGGTTAGACAGTAATCCAGTTTCATTCTTTTACATATAGCTGTCCAGTTTTGCCAACACCAGTTGTTGAGAGGCTGTCATTTCCCCATTGTATGTCCATGACTCCTTTTATCGTATATTAATTGATTATATATGCTTGGGTTTATATCTGGGCTCTCTATTCTGTTCCATTGGTCTGTGGGTATAATCTTGGGCCAGTAACAAATTATCTTGATTACTATGGCTTTATAGAAGTCGGGGAGCATAATCCCCTTTACACTCTTAAATTACTAAGGAACCGAAAAGGTTTTTGCTTATGTGAGTTCTGTTGTTACTTAATGATATAACAATTCTGTTGTTACTTAATGATATAACAAATTAAAACTGAAAAGTTCTTAAAATATTTATTAATTTGAAGATAAAAATAATGGACACATTACATATTAACAAATAACATTAAATAATGATTTTCAAAAAGTAATGAGAAGAGTGAGATGGTTAAACATTGCAAACCTCTATACTTTCTGGCTTAGTGGAAGATAACTTAATTCTCATCTGCCTTAGCCAGTAGCAGTGTCACATCTTGTAGCCTCTGGAACACACTGAGAAAATGAGAATGAAAAAGGCTAATAATAACCTCAGGATTTTTTGAAGAGTTTGACCCCCTTCAGTTAGCCGAAGCCTCTCAATTAGATTAGACCACCTTGAGTAAGTCTTGGGGACTACTTTGAGAACTGCTGATTTAGGGGTTCCTGAACTAGATAAAGGCATTTGGGAGACATTTTCCAAGTTGTTTGACCATCATTAGTGTCTGTCCAACAAGGGCTGAGAATGCTTGAGAATGACTTGAGGACAGCTTAAGATATGTGGGCATGTTAATGCTCTTGATATTTTACCCCACTTATGATTTACTTTTTTTATATATAGATAATAGGCACATTTATCAAGGTCTATTAAAAATCTGTTAGCATTGATTTTAATTGGGAGTCTCTCTATCCTACTCACTTTATTCCTCCCTCTCCCTGTTATTTTGAAACAACCCCAGGTGTTTGTAAATAGTTCAGTAGGTTGCAGAATCAATTCTAAGCAAGATTTACAAATTAAATATAAGTTTTAAAGGGTGTCATATTTCCATTCACTTGGAAAATTCACATAGAGTCCTTGTCTAGTGTTAAATAAATGAAATGTCATGTACTTTACTCTTGGGGAAGGGAAGTTTTACTGTGATCAAAAGTACAGTAATTGTTACAGCAGTAGATGCCGTTTTTATTAAGCTGCTGTGATGCAGTTAGTGAGCCTTGCCTGTTGTATGAAAGTTGTGGTTTGCCATTCCTGAATAGGGTTTTTTTCTTTATTTAACGGTGCCTATTAGAATGTGTTACATTGCCTGCTGGTTGCTAGGTGTAGAAGGTAGCGAGGTGAATTGGGCATACAGAGAAGAGTTTCCTGTTTTCAGAGGAGCTTATTACATTTTAATATAGCAAATAGACTTATGTACAAATAATATAGTAAGGAGATTAAGGGAGAAATGTGTTTAAAATATGGGAGTACCGCCCTGGGATTTCAAATATTCTGTCTAAATTTATTTTAAATCTTTCAAATCCCTTTGAAATTAAATCTGCCCTATAGCAGTCCAGATTGGAAGGACCAGGTGTGTGCCGTGTGTTTCTGTTTCTTGAGTACCAAGGTTGATGATAAAGAGTATCCAAGATCATCAGTTGCTTCCCTGTTGTCTAGTAATTCTGTACATAGGTGCAGCCAGACCATTCTAGTGGTGGTGTTCAGCAAATTGGTTATTGAGAAGTACCTTCTCCTAAGACTAGATACCTGCATCATAATTTTATTAATATTTATTTGATTATGCTGGGCATTGTACATAGTACATTAGGTGGGAATATCTTTAACAGTGATTATGGACCAGAATTACTTCTATAGAATACAAAGGCTTTGAATTCACTTTCAGTGAGGGCTGGAAGTGCTCATTTGATCAGTTATTTTATAGAATTATAAATTGTGTCCTTTCTTAAGGTGTTAACTGAGAATGTTGGCCCAAAGATTGATACTGTCTCTGTATACTCTGCTGTTAAGTGTACTAGGTATAAATGTGTATCTCTTACACAATTATGAAATAAAAAATACTCTTATGTCAAATAATAGTAAATACAGAATTTTTTAAACTTCACATTTGCAGCAGTGATGTAAAGTATGGTAATATTGTATTGTCAGTTCTAAATCTGTGCTCCTCAAACTTTAATGTGCATATGATTCTTTTGTGGATCTTGTTAAAATGGAGGTTTTAATTTAGTAAGCCTGGGGTGGAACCTGAGGTTTTGCATTTCTAACAAGGTGCTACTGGTGTTCCTTATTCTGGAATTATTCTTTAAGTAATAGGTTCTAAATGATCATTTTATTATGACCATAATGCCTCCTATATTGGGCTTCTTTTGACTTCATGCCAATGCTGCCAAGGGCTCAGTGTTTCTAATACCTTTTTCAATTTGAATTAATGATTTTAAGCTTTGTATTATATAGCACCTTCTCTAGGCAAAATCATTTTATTTACATACTAAGTTTGCTGCTGATCTCTTTCATCAATGTGAAAAACCTTAGTGGAATTTTGTAAGTAAAGCTTGGGCTAATGTTCAGTGATAGTACACTGAGATAAGGTGCCATACATATGGTTTATGGCATGTTCATATTAAATCTTTATTATCAAATTAAAATTAAAAACAAACACATAAAACAAAAGGTATTGGGGAAAAATTTCAGCTTCTGAAATACCCACAACACTCTTCCCCCCCACCCCATCCACCACTGCTCTGCCCCCCTGTGGAGGGTACTCACTCCAGTTTGAAAAAGCTTCCCTAGAGCTGTTTTATAGTTAGATGCATTGGAATCTATAAAATTATGAACTTAGATTGTATGTGTTTGGCGGTCTACAAGATAATGCTTGTACTTGCTCTTGCATTCTTGTCACTTTAACATGAGGCATTTAGAAAGTGGAGAATTTGACTTTTGTGGAAAGAGGTAAGATACATTCTGTTCACATTGCATTGCATTGTACACTGTAAGTAGCATGTTTTCATATCTCTTAAAGGTGTCAAGACTTAGTTCATAAGGAAATTGGAACGTGGGAGGGCTCTTTTTTTTTGAGACATAAATAGGTAGCTCTGAATTTATTAATGGACAGTAGTACTTTAGAACTCCACTGAGGGAGTGGGAATGAGAATTGCTGGAGTTCATGAAAACTAGTGAGGAAGCATGTCTAGTGGGCTTTCCATTCTTTTGTGTTGTTTTTTCTCTTTGCGTATGTAACTGTTCATGGAGTGCTGGGTTAGAAGAGATGAAGATGGAGGAAATGAGACGTCAAAAGGCATCCTATAGAGAAAGCAGGAATGTACTTCCATGTTTCCCTTATTGTCACTGCCACTATTGGACTAGAGTTATGAGTAAGGAATGGGATGCCTCTGCTTGTTAGCTATTGCTGATAAGAGTTTTTAGGGGAGGAATAGAAACCAAAGTAAAATGGAAAGGGGGAGCAATAGGGCTAAGCATGACCATTCCTTCCCTTAGCACTTCTCAGTGCTTGGAGATTATGGACAATTTATGTTTGTGGAGAGAAAGAGTGGTGTGGTTTGGATTTTTATCTACTTCCATTGACATGCTTTTCATTTCTATAGGTATTGATTTCTGATGTTGATTAGAAATAGGAGGAAATATATGGGTGCTTAAATTTATTATTGCATTAGAGCAAGTAATCCCAAACGTAGTGGCTTAACATGATAAAAATGCTTTCTTGTTTCTGAGGGTTGATTGGGCTCAGTTAGGTGGGTCTCATGTGGGGTCTTTCATATGTTTACAGATAAATGGTGATTGTGATTAAGTCATCTTAAAGGCTATCTCACTTGTACCTCACGTCTGGTGGTTGGTTGATGGTAGCTTTGGGTTGGGCCTTCAGTTGCAACACTTATATTTGACCTCTCTGTGGCCTGGACATCCTCATTAGCTTGGCAGTGAATATCTCAAAAGCCAGGAAGTAAAAACTGCCAGAAACTATAGCATCTTTTCTGCCATATTCTACTGATGAAGTAGTAGTTACACAGCCCCACATTAAAGGAGAGGGGCAATAAACTCCCTCTCAGAATGACAGAGAAATTTTGGGCCAGGTTTTAAAACCTCCACAGTGGGTAAAGAGGCATTGGTAAGGAAGACAGTTGGTATGAGACAGTCTTAAGGAAGCTTGGTGACTTCAAATTGTGGAATAATTTGGGAAGGAATTGAGTTTCCTGTATTATTGTCTAACTTTACAGTAATACCTTCCCAGTGGAATGTGCCAAGTTTGGATGAAATGAAATTTGCCAATTTTGGAATTCAGAGATTTGCATATATGGTTAATTTTACTTTTTTTGCAAATGAACTTTTTTGGTGGGGAGGGGGCGAGGGGGTTAATGTCATAAGTCTTTAAAAAGTTTTACTATATTGATCTCAAAATGAATTACATCTTATTTTTATTTTTATATGTGATTTTTATTTAATTCCACCAAAGCCAAATGCCAAAGTTGAGTTTATGCCTGCACATACCTGTTAATAAAGAAATACCATATTTTAAAGGTGACTTTATAGAATTACCATTTTAGTTACATATTACACTGTTAATAGAAATGAAGATATTAGAGAAACATAGATTTATTTTTGTTTTCATAACATAAAAAAAGAGTAAATGATCTTTTTAGGTTTACATAATTTTAGCCTTAACTGTTTTCAGTAAATTGATAAATGTATTTTGTAACTTTCAACTGTTTTTATAGTACTCCTAAAAATTAAAATCAACACAATTTTGAGGTGTAATTGATGCAGAAATCACAAATTTCAAGTGTGCAGTCAGTGAGTTCTGATAAATGTATAATCATGCACCCTTCACCACAATCATGATATAGAATATTTTCATTAACTCAAAAGTTCCCTCATGACTTTGTAGGCAATCCTCTCTGCTTACAACTGGTTTTTGGCCAGACATCACTATAGTTGTTTCTTTTTTTTGGTCACCGTACTTTTCCCTTTTGCAGAATGTAAGTAGAATCATAGAGTAGATAGCCATATTTGGCTGGCTGCGTTTCACTCAATAAAATACTTTTGAGATTCATCCATGTTGGTGTGTGTAACATTAATTCTTTTCTTTTACCATTGAACAATATCTCATTGTATTTATAAATTATCTGGTAGATGGGTATTTGGGTTATTTCCAGCCTCTTGTGAATAAAGCTGCTATGAACATTTGAGTACAAGTCTTTGTGTGGACATATGTTTTCATTTCTCTTAGGTAAATACCTAGGAGTGGGATTGCTGGGTCATATGGTAAGTGTGTATGTTTAACATTAAGAAACTGCCAAACTGTCTCTTCCAAAGTGGCTGTGCCATTTTTACATTTCCTCTGGGGATGTGTTCCAGTTGCTCCACATCCTTTCTCAACACTTAGTATTTTATCAGTCCTTAAGTCATCCTGGTGATTGTATAGTGGCATCTCATTGTGGTTTTAATTTACATTTTCCTTATTAATTAGTTATATTGGCCATCTTGTCATGTGTTTATTTGCCATTCTCATATCTCATTGGGTTAAGTATTCAAATCATTTGTTCATTTTGAAAATTGTGTTGTTTAATATTGGATTGTAGGAATTATCTATTGTAGATAAATCCTTCATCAGAGATACATATTGTAAATTTTTTTCTCAGTATGTGGCTTGCTCTTTCATTTAACAGTGTTTTGTTCTTTAAGTGGAACTTTTAGGATAATTGTAGATTCACATACAGTTATAAGAAATAATACAGAGAAATCCCTGTATCTCTTACCAATTTTACCCCAGGGTACCATCTTACAGTACTAACTATACATTATCACAACCTGGCAGTTGACATTGATAGAATTCACCAGTCATATCCATATTTGCCCAGTTTGAATTGTACTGAAGTACGGTGGTGTGCATGTGTGTGCAGTGCTATACAGCATTATTACATATATAGATATGTATATTCACTACCATAGACAAAATACAGAACATCACTGCAAGGATCCCTCTTGTCCATTTGTAACCATACCTATTGCTCACCTCCCTTCCTCTGCCCATCCCTAATCCTTGGTAACTATGAATCTCTTCTACATTCTCTAAATTTTTTCCTTCTTCAGAAATGTTCTATAAATGGAATCATGTATGTGTAACCTTTTGGGATTGGCTTCTTTCCACTCAGCCTACTTTTTTTTTGATCCATCCAAGTCATTTTATATATTGATAATTCATTTGATTTTATTGACAAATAGTATTCTATGGAATGGAGATGAACCACAGCGTATTTAGCTGTTCTCCCATTAAAGAACATGTGGTCTGATTGTAGTTTTTGGCTGTTGCAAGTGAAGCTGCTACAGATATTTGTCTACAAGTTAACTGCATGAGATAAATATTCATTACTCAGAGATAAATGTGCAAGAAACAATTTCTGGGTCATATGGTACATTTTTAGTTTTAAAAGAAAATGACAGACTGCTTTCCAGAATGGCTATACCAGTTTGCATTTCCACCAGCAATGTATGAGTGACCCAGATCCTGTACATTCTTAACCATCATTGGTTATTATCACTATTTCTGAAGGGGAGGGAGAGGGCATTCTGATTGGTGTGTAGTGCTAGCCTGTATGGTTTTAATTTGCATTTCATAAATGTCTAATGATGTGGAACATCCTATATTTGCCATTCTTGAATGTTCTTAAATGTCTTTTCATGCCTTTTGTCCATTTACTAATTTCATTAGTTGTGTTTTTACTGTTGCATTTTAAGAGTTACTGATATATTCTAGATATCAGTCCTTTTTCAGATACGTGGTTTGCAAATATTTTCTCCCACTCTGTAGCTTGTTGTTTCATTCCCTTCCATGGCCTTTTGCCCAACAAAAGTTTTTAATTTTGGTGAAGTCCAGTGTTTTTTGATCATACTTTTAATTTCAAGTCTTTATAACTCCTTGCTTAGTGTTGGATCCCAAAGATTTTCTGTTTTTTTTCCTAAAAAATTAGGACTTTTATGTTTTTCATTAGGTCTGTCATGGATCTTGAGTTCATTTTTGTATAAATATTAAGGTTATGGCTTTTTTTTTTTTTTGTATGTGTGGATGTCCATTTGCTCTGGCATTATTGGTTGCAAAGGCTAGCTCTCCTCCATTGAATTGCCTTTGCAAAAATCAGTTGGCCATATTGATGTGGGGCTGTTTTGAGATTCTCTCTTCTGTTAATCTTTGTGTCTGTGCCTCCACCTGTATCACACAGTTTTGGCTATTGTAGCTAAATATTTAGTCTTGAAATCTGAAAAAGTGACTTCTACCATATTCTTTTTCAATATACTGTTTTAGCTATTCTAGTTCTTTTGGTTTTCTATATAAATTTTAGGGTAGGCTTGTTTATCTGTTGGCTACGTCTCACAACTCTTGCTGGGATTTTGATTGGAATTGCCTTAAACCAGAATGTTGTTTACATTCATTGTATATAGGTTGTCTTGAATTCCTTCCATCAGAATTGTAATTTTTAGCATGCACGTGCTGTATGTGTTTGTTTAGGTTTAAACCAAAGTATTTTATTTTTTTGAGTGCTTGTAAATGATAGGTTATTTCCTCTCAGGTTTTAAACATTTTCTTTTAGAAGTTTTAGATTTGCAGAAAAGTTGTGAAAAAAGTAGAGTACCTGTATATCTCACACCCAAGTTTCCCTTATTGAAATCACATATTAGTACAATATATGTTAGAATTAGGAAGCAGTATTGATATATTAACTACAGTGCAGACATTGTATAGACATCCTTAGTTTTTACTTAATGCCCATATAACATACCACAGTACATTAGTAGTCATTTCTCCTTGGACTCCTCTTTTCTGTGATAGTTTCTCAGAGTTCAGCATATCACTGATGTTGACCTTGATCACCTGGCTAAGGTAATATTTGTCAGGTTTTTACATTGTAAAGTTACTCCTTTCTTTTTCCATACTGTAGTCTTTGGAAGGAAATCACTGTGTGTGCTGCCTACACTTAAGAAAGGGTAAATTGTGATCCATTTCCTTGAGGAGGATTGTCTGTATAATTTATTTAAAATTATTCTGCATGGGAGATTTGTCTCCTTCCCATTTATTTATTCAGTCACTTACCTCTATCAGTATGGACTTGCTTATAATGTTTTAGATTTTGGTATAATCTAATACTATGCTAAGTCGTTGCTCCAATTAATTAACAAATCATTGGCTACTGAGAACTCTCAGTTGGCTTTCACACTGATCATTGTGTGTGGAGAGTAGGAGGAAAGGTTAATCACTCCCTTATGTTCTGGCATATATGATATGCAAAACATTTATCTTGTATATATCTTGCTTCAGGTAGAATCAGCCGTTTTGCATTCTCAGTAGCACTTGATACATATTGTCAGTTTCTTGGATGTTAGTCATTCTAATAGGTGCCATCTCATTGTTTTAATATGCATTTCCCTAATGACAAATGATGTTATGTATTCCCCCCCTCATCTTTTTTGGCCATTTGTGTATCTTTTTTGTCACATGACTTTTAAGATCTTTATCCATACTCTAGTCTTTTCTTATAGTTGAGTTTTTAAGAGTTTTTTCTGTATTTTGAATTCAAGTCCTTTAGTCAGTAGTGTTTTGCAAATATTTTCTCCTAGTATGTGGTTTGTGTTTGTATTTTCTTATAAGTAGTCTTGTCAGAGACAAAGTTTTTAATTTTAATAAAGCCTAGATTGCCATTTATTTCTGTCTTTTTTTTTTTATCTTAAACCTTACTGCCACACTCAGGTCAACAAATTTTGCATTTGGTTTTTTTTTTTTTGCACATGGACAACCAGTTTTTCATGTACCAGATGTTGAAAGGATTATCTTTTCTGCATTGAATTGCTTTTCCTCCTTTATTATGGATCAGGTAGAGGTGTTTGTGTGGGTCTATTTCTGAGCTGTCTGTTCTGTTACATCGATCTGCATGTCTATTATTTGGCCAATACGCTGCTGTCTTGATAGTAGCTTTATAGTAATTACTGTCTTGAAATTGGGTAATGAGTTCTCCAGCTTTGTTCTTCAGTATTGTGTTGACTGTTTTTGTCTTTTGCTTTTCCCTTTAAACTGTAGAGTCAGTTTGTTGATATCTATGAAATGGTTTTGATTGGGAATGCATTGAATCTGTAGATCAAGATAGAAAGAATTGACACCTTAACAGTATTAAGTCTACCAAGTCGTGAACATGGAACATCTTGTGGTTTGTTTAGATCTTGATTTCTATTTCTTGTTTGCTGAGTGTTTTTATACGAACAGGCATTTGGATTTTTGTAAAATCCACTTTTTGTGTCAATTGATACAATCATATCATTTTTTCATTAGCTTGTTGATGTGGTTGAAATTTTGCTTTTTCATATGTTGAACCCAACCTTGCATTCCTGAAATAAATTTCACTTGTTCATGGTGTATAATCTTTTTTATATGTGGCTAGATATGGTTTGATAGTATTGATTTGAGAATATTTGAGTACATACAAATACTCATCTGTACTTTTCTTGTAACGTCTTTGGTTTTCTTATCTGGATAATGGCTCAGTGTTCTGTTCTCTTGTGCTCTCTCTCGTTTTTTGGAAGAGTTTGTGAAAGGTTGATGCTAATTCTTTAAGTGTTTTGTAGAATTCAGTGAGGGTATCTGGACCTGGGATTTTCTTAGAGGGAAGTTTTAAAACTAATACTCAACTTGTTATAGGTGTTCAGAATTTTCTGCTTCTCGAATCTGTTTTAGTAGTTTGTCTTTCTAGGAATTTGTCCATTTCATCTAAGTTATGTAATTTGTTGGCATATAGTTATTTACAGTATTTCCTGTATTCAAACCTTGCATATCTGAAATAAATCTCATTTGGTTATGATGGATAATTCATTTTATATGTTGTTGGATTAAATTATATGTTTTGTTTTGAGGATTTTTATATCTATGCTCATGAGAGGTATTTGTAATTTTCCTTTCTTGCACTGTTTTGGTTTTGGTATTGGGGTAATGTTGGCCTCGTGGAATGATTCAGGAAGACTCTGATTCTATTTTCTAGAGATAGTGGAGAATTGGTATCATTTCTTCCTTAAATTTTTGCTGTAATTCACCAATGAAATTATGCAGGTCTAGTGCTTTCTTTATTTGGGAAGTTATTAATAGTCAATTTATTTACTAAATAGTGACTTTTCCAGGTATGAAATAAGGGGATATTGTTACAGATGTACATTATTGCCATTGCAGGCTTTAGGTTTGTGGTTACCAAAGGTTCAAGCCATATCAAAATGGCTTCTTTACTGTCTTACTGTCTAACTTAACTTGCTTATTGAGCTATTATAAACACAGTCTGATGATTCTCTATTTCTTTCTCTTCTTATTCCTCCTCCTCCATTCTTTATATGTTAGGTGTTTTATTTTGTGCTCTTCTGTGTTTCCTTTGACTGCTTTTGTGGGTAGTTGATTTTATTTTTTGCCTTTAGTTAGTATTTGATTGTTCTGCTGTCTTTGCTGTGATTTTATTTTTTCTGGTGACATCTATTTGGTCTTAGGAGTGCTTCCATCTAGAGCAGTCTCTCTAAAATACCCTGTAGAGGTGGTTTGTGGGAGGCAAATTCCCTCAACTTTTGCTTGTCTGGGAATTGTTTAATCCCTCCATATTTAAATGATAATCGTGCTGGATACAGTATTCTTGGTTCAAGGCCCTTCTGCTTCATTGCATTAAATGTATTATGCTATTCTCTTCTGGCCTGTAAGATTTCTGTTGAGAAGTCTGATGATAGCCTGATGGGTTTTCCTTTGTGGGTGACCTTTTTTCTCTCTCTGGCTGCCTTTAATACTCTGCCCTTGTCCTTGATCTTTGCCATTTTAATTATTATGTGTCTTGGTGTTGTCCTCCTTGGGTCCCTTGTGTTCGGATTTCTGTGTGCTTCCATGGTCTGAGCGACTATTTCCTCACCTGGTTTGGGGAAGTTTTCAGCAATTATTTCTTCAAAGACACTTTCTATCCCTTTTTCTCTCTCTTCTTCTTCTGGTCCCCTATAATGTGAATATTGTTCCATTTGGATTGATCACACAGTTCTCTTAATATTTTCATTCCTGGAGATCCTTTTATCTCTCTCTCTGTCAGTTTCTCTACGTTCTTGTTCTCTGATTTCTATTCTATTAATGGCCTCTTGCACCTTGTCCATTCTGCTTTTAAGTCCTTCCAGAGATTGTTTTATTTCTGTATTCTCCCTCCTAACTTCATCCTTTAGCTCTTGCATATTTCTCTGCAAGTCCATCAGCATGGTTATGACCTTTATTTTGAATTCTTTTTCAGGAAGATTGGTTAAGTCTATCTCCCCAGGTTCCGTCTCAGGGGAGGATGTCTGTGTGATTCTGGTCTGGATCAAATTCTTCTGCCTTTTCATGGCAATGGAGGTAGTCGAGGGCAGTTGGCGCATGTGTCAGCTGGGAGAACAAAGTCCCTTCCCACTTGCTCCTCACCTTCCTCTCCTAGGAGAACGGCGACCCCTAGCGGCTTGTGCTGGGCAACTGCATGCAGACAGTCTCTGATTCTTGCCCAGGCCACTGTGGAGGAAGCTCTGCGCGGCTGCTGTGGGCGTGGCTGGTCTCAGGCTGCTGGTGGGGCCCAGTCGGAGGGGGAACGGGCGGGTGGCTGTTTATTGCCGTGTGGAGCCTCATAGCCATGCTACCGCCCAGGGGGTTAGGGCGCCCGGAGTTCCCCGGGGTTCCCAGCTGCTAGGCTGAGTGTGCCGGGACTCTTCCGTCCAGCTGTGAGGCTCCTCTCCCTTTAAGACTTTCAAAAAGCACTCTCTTTTCTTTGTCCCAGGGGCACCGGCTGCGGGGACCCACTCGCAGGTTTTACTGTCCCGTTTCTCTAGTACTCAGCACACCATGCACTGTGTGACTGCACTCCCGGAGTGGGTGACTAGGGCTGGGTATTAAGCAGTCCTGGGCTCCCTCTCCCTCCCCACTCTGACTCCTTTTCTCCCGCTGGGGAGCTTGGGTAGGGGTAGCGCTCAGGTCCCACTGGGCTGCGACTTGTATCTTACCCCCTTCGTGAGGCGCTGGGTTCTCACAGATGTAGATGTAGCCTGGCTGTTGTCCTGAATCTTCTGGTCTCTCTTTTAAGAATAGTTGTATTTGTTGTATTTTCAAAAGTATATATGGTTTTGGGAGGAGATTTCTGCTGCCCTACTCATGCCACCATCTTGGCTCCATCTCCTCTCTATAGATGTACATTAAAAGGATAAAAAAGAGATACTAATGAACAGCTCTTACACACATAAATTGATAGCTTAGATGAAATGAACTAATTTCTTGAAGTACAAACTATCAAAACTCACCAGAATGAAAACAGTTTGAATAGCCTTATACCTATTAAAGAAATTGAACCATAATTTAAAATGTCCTGAAAAATAAATCTCCCATCTCTAATGGTTTTACTGATATTTCTACCAAATGTTCAAAGATTTAACATGAATTCTATATTATCATTTACAGAAAATAGAATACCCTTCCTAATCTTTTTACCAAAGTGGCATTACCCTGATACCAAAGCAGGTCAAAGACAGTGCACAAAAGAAAACTACAAACCAATATCCTCAAAGACATAGATAGCAAAAGCTCTGAGCAAATAGAGTCAAGCACCAATAAATCTTAGCACTATATAAAAATAAATATATACTGCAGCCAAGTGTAGTGAATTATGGGAATTCAGGACTGGTTCAGTATTCAGAAATCAGTCAATGTAATCCATCATATTAATAGGTTAAAAAACAAAGGTTACAAAGTCACACCAATTGATGGAGAAATCTTTTGACAAAATCCATCACCTGTTCATGATAAAAATGCAGCAAACTAGGAATAGAGTGAAACTTCTTCAGTTTAACAAAGAATACCTATAAAAAATCTACAGCTAACATATTTAGAAGTGAACAACTGAATGCATTCCCTGATACTGTCAACAAGCCAAGGATGTCCACTTTTACCACTGCTGTTCAGCATACCACTAGTTACAGCCAATGCAGTAAGAAATAAAAGGCATACAGATCAGAAAGGAACAAATGAAAGAGATCTTACATGCAAATGACATCTATCTGGAAATTTCAGATGTATTGTAAAACTCACTGTTTTCAACAAGGTAGCGGTATATCAGATGAGCATAAAAACATTCAGTCACACTTTGGAATGTGAT
Organism: Manis pentadactyla; assembly: GCF_030020395.1. Classification (NCBI taxonomy): domain Eukaryota; kingdom Metazoa; phylum Chordata; class Mammalia; order Pholidota; family Manidae; genus Manis; species Manis pentadactyla. The sequence goes on along the minus strand of NC_080020.1, from coordinate 152,715,493 downwards.
GATCATGTAGAAGCTGAAATTAAAAATAATACCTCTAATTTTAAAAATTAAATACTAGTTTTGTGAAAATTAAAAAACTTGATGAAAGAAGTGAGAAAGTTCTAAATAAATGGAGAAACATACTGTGTTCGTGGATTGGAGGACTCAACATAATAAAGATATCTGCTCTCTTCAGATTCACATACAGTTAACAGAATTTCAAGTAAAATTCCAGCAAGATTCTTTTTTGTAGATGTATACAAGGTTATCCTAAAATTTACTTGAAAAGTCAGAAATTAAGAATAGATAAAATAGTTCTAATGGTGAAGAATTAAAGGGGGAAGTATCATTCCACCTGATTTCAATCTTATTACATAGCTGCAATAATAATGACAGTGTGTTGGTGTCAGGGAAAGAGACATAGAAGACTGAGAAATAGCCCTATACAAGTATAGCTGAATGATTTTTGACAAAGGTGCAAAAGCAATTCATGTAGGGTGGATAGTCTAAAATGTTGCTGGAACAGTTGTGTACCCTTAGGCAAAATAAGATCAAAGTGATCTTTAATCATACATAGATTAAATGGAAAACATTAAAGTACACAGCATTTAGAGATACAGTCTTCAGGACCTAGGGCTTGGTGAAAGAGTTCTTAGTTATGAAACCAAAGTGTGGTTCCTAAAAAACTTGAGAAATGGTACCTCATGAAAATTAAAAATGTTTGCTTTGATAAACACCCTGTTAATAACATGAATGGAAAGATAAGCTACAGGCTGGAAGAAATATATGTAAACCACATATCTGGCCAATAACTTGTATAGAGAACATTTAAAGAGTTATCAAAACTCAACATTGACAGGAAATCAGTCTAGTCAGAAAATGGGCAAAAGATATGAATAAACATTTCACTGTTATATATGAATGGTAAGTAAGCACATAAAAAATATTTTAAGTACAGTAGCCTCTAAGGAAATGCAGATGAAGACTGGTGAGATATACCACACATCTATTGGAGAGCTTAAAGTAGCCATAAAGCAAATACCAGCATAGTACAAATGTCAGAAAATGGGTATCTCCATACATTGCTGGTGTGAATACTAAATGGTGAAAACCCTTTGAAAAATAGATTGGCTGTTTCTTAGAAAACTACATATACAACCTTTTTAATAGCTTCATTTTTTAAGACCATTATAACTTTTTTCTGTTTTTATGACAGAGGAATATGGCCTATGAAAACAATGACTTGAATACAATAGAAAATTGCTCTTTATTTCTATGTTTGTACTAAGTTTAAATAAAGGATTAGGGACTGTAATGGGAAATATTAATAGGCATATTATAGCTCTGATAAAGGAAAAGGTAAGTGGTTTAGGGAAAGGTACCTGCTGAAAAATACTTTTCCAGATTCCTTAAAGGTTTATTAAGGCTTTCATTGTCAGCATGGATGGGTTTCAGATTTGACTCTTAGTTTACTGAAATCGTTAAACTAGTTTGTAGTGGGTAGGTATAAGAGTAGGGCTGAAAATTATGTAGAATATGGTTTAAAGTTTCAAATTAAGTCACTGATGTTTTATATATATATATATATATATATATATATATGTATATTATATGTCACTTAAATGTCTTATTATTATAATATGGTTGACTTTTTAGGATATTCTCCTGAGTCTAGGACAGGAAGTTTAGTACATGTGGAAGGGACACATCAGAAACCAATGTAGTTAAAACTGTTAAGTCATGTTGTATATCTGATATATTTTGTAGCTATGTTTGAATTTTTCAAGCAAATTATTTTCAGAGACTTATTCCCATTTTCTAGGAAGGCAGTACAATTCTTATATCAGGTTTGGGTTTGAGTTCCCTGATATGCTACTTTCTAGCTGAGTGACCTTTTGTGAATTGTTTTATCATCTTTAAACTTAATTTCACAGAGTTATGAGGATTAAATGACATTAGTATGCTTAGCAGTTGATCAGCACAATGCCTGATATATGATAAGTACTCATAAACTGTTAATCTTTCTTTACCAGCTGGAAGAAGCCTTTCAGATTCAACAACATACAAATGTAGTCCTCTATACTGGTTTTCTAAAGATGGTTATTAATAAGTACTTTGGGAATATAAACAGTCACAAGCTATTTTGATGAGATGCAATATAGTTGAGGTATGGTGCCAAGCTTCAGTCATTAACCCCCTTCCCATTTTTCTCTGCTCGCAGAAGCTGCTGTAGTGTGGAATATTGGCAGAGATGCCTTTGGAGATACTGCTAGTTGATGCTGGGCCAGGTGGAGGTTTCTGTTATCTGATGAAACCTGAGGATTGTCCTTGATTCTTCCCTTGTCCTTTCTATGTACATCCAGTTGGTCACTTGCTAATTATCCCTTTAATATTTATCTGACTCACATCTTCATCTTGCCTGTCACTGCTTGCAAATCAGGTGTTCATTATTTCTCACCACAATTACCTATAAAAGCTCCTTAACTGGTCTTCCTGCTTCCTCACTAGTTGGGATTTTGCCCTGCCACTCATCCCAGAGGTAGCCTTCTAAAATGTAAGTTATGTCAACAGAGTTAAGAATCCTGACTATGGAATCATTGATTCCTGGGTTCAAAACCCATCTCTGCCTTATGTGGTCTTTGGCACATATCCTGTGCTTCAACTTCTTAATTTATTAAAAAGAAGAATAACTTCAGATCTGACCCACACTCACTGGAAAGATTGCTAAAAATACACTGCCTAGCTCCCACCCTCAGTTTCTGGTTCCCTACATCTTGGGTCAAGAAATCATAACTTTCAAAAAGTTTCTCAGTGGTTCAGATACCCTTTTATGAGTCCTGAGGCATCACACACATTGCATTTAGGTTTTTGTACCCATTCTGTCTGATATGTGTACCCCCTTTGGCTAACTCCAGTGCCTCCTCTAGTACTTGGTTTTAGGGCTCCTCTGTTAGCAAGCATCTGGCTTTCTTATTCTGGATTTGGTGATTTAGGAAGTCACCAGTGTAGCAACTCAGTGTTCTATGATCTTCCTCAAATACACTGCCTACAATAAAGGACAATACAAATGTATTTCAAATTCTGGCCAACTGTTTATAAAAACGTAAATTCCTTTACTTCGTGGCAGTTAGCTTTTTTCACTTCCTGGTTTGCTGTCTGTTTCTTCTAAGCAACTTGAGGATAATAAATCCCATATCCTCAACTTCTTGTTATATAATATCAAAATTACATTTCTCATATAGCTAAGAGTTGCGTCTTTACTTAAACGTGTAAAGCAAAGGGTCGGTCTCCATGGGCACATGTTGCATGAGGTCTGTTAGCTTATTGTATTACTTACTTGGATTCATTCACTTTTTCTACTTGTACATCTCAGACTGACTGACCTTGGTTTTCTGTAGGTTTGAACTGGGACTTGGTAGGTGAGGACGTTGTGGATGAAACCAGAAACAAAACCAGGAATGTAAAGAATTGTGAGCAAGTTTGGCTCTGGATTTTGTAGTGTTTTATGTTTTGTATTTAGTGAATCATTCCTAAATCATTCAGATTTGAATGTGTGGTTATGTTTCAAGCTCAAGGCATTCAAACTGCACATTGTAGTTTTCCCATTGGTAAAATGAGTTAATAGACTTGGATGAGCTCTAAAGTTCCTTCTAGCTCTAAAATTCCTGCTATTCCTAGTAAAAGTATGTACATAGGTGTCCAAATATATAGGTGTTACTGATAATAAAATAGTAAGACTCATTTTGTGTTTTAAGTTCTTTCCATTTTATAAATAACTCCATTCAGACACACCCAAAAAACTTTGCTATACACAAAAGGTGTTTGTTACCTTTTCTTGATTACCTAGACTTTTTTCCTGGAAGATCACTATAGTTTTGATTTGAATGTAATTCAAACTTACAAAAGCAGATGCAGGAAGGCTGATAAGTAGATATAATTCATGTTGTCATGAAAGAACTTGACAAATGATTTTTCTCAGTGGGCTGCTAGTGCATGAAGAAGGCTAAAAAAAAAAAAAAGTTCTTTGTAAGTGAATGTGATGGATTATTTTGTTTTTGAGTAACATTTAGGTCTTTTTTTTCATTTAAGTGCCAAGGATGACATTGATCTTGATGCCTTGGCTGCAGAAATAGAAGGAGCTGGTGCTGCCAAGGAGCAAGAATCTCAAAAGCCAAAGGGGAAAAAGAAAAAGGAGAAAAAAAGACAAGACTTTGAGTAAGTATAGTTTACATGTGTTTGATTTTTATTAGCTTTGGTAATGGGTTCACTTATTAAACTAATCCAGTACCTCAAAATATATTGTAATCCTTTTGTAGTGAAGATGATATCCTGAAAGAACTGGAAGAATTGTCTTGGGAAGCTCAAGGCATCAAAGCTGACAGAGAAACCGCTGCAGTAAAGGTGAAAGCCAGATTGTTGTTACTTTCATGCGTCCCAGTGCCAGTTTTAGGAAATTGCTTCTGGAGACTTTTGAGCAATGTATATATGTTTGTTAAGTTTGTATAAATTCTGATGCCAAAGGGGGGAAACAATTTTGGGGAATCTAAAGATACTTTGTGACATATTACCTGTTTGTGAAATTTGTACATTTGAAGATATAACATTTCCCACCTCTCCCTCCAATTTATTATTATTATTATTGTCGTTTTTCATTCTTTGAATTTGTATAAGCCTCAGAGTAATGGGAAAGTGATAGATATTTTTTCTTCTTTTCAGTTTTCCCCTTAGGCTTTGTATGCCATTTGAAGAAGGTGCTAAAAGTGTAGGCTGGTGGTTAGTGCTTGCCTCAGAGTACCTGGATTGTGAAATTTACAGTGAATGAGAGATGTGCCTGAGGCCTAGTCTGGCTTCTAGTACTTGATTGAGTTTTATACTCTAGTAAAAATGACCTTATTTTAAAAATATTTTGAGAATTGTTTCTATGTGTACTTGAAATATATGACTCTGGGGAGTCTCAATTATTTTAAAAGATAGAACTCTATTAATATTTTTAACAATGGGAATTTTTTAGCCAACAGAAAATAATGAAGAAGAATCTGCCTCAAAACAAGATAAAAAAAAGAAAGGACACAAAGGCAAAAAACAAAGTTTTGATGATAATGATAGTGAAGAATTGGAAGATAAAGACTCAAAATCAAAAAAGACTGCAAAACCAAAAGTGGAAGTGAGCTCTGGGAGTGATGATGATGATTTTAATAAACTTTCTAAAAAAGCTAAGGGGAAAGCTCAAAAATTAAATAAGAAGTGGGATGGGTCAGAAGAGGATGAGGATAGCAGTAAAAGAATTAAAGAGCGTTCCAGAGTAAATTCTTCAGGTGAAAGTGGTGATGAATCGGATGAATTTTTGCAATCTAGAAAAGGACAGAAAAAAAATCAAAAAAATAAGCCAGGTCCTGATGTGGAAAGTGGGAATGAAGATGATGACTCCTCCTTCAAAATTAAGACCGTGGCCCAAAAGAAGGCAGAAAAGAAAGAGCGTGAGAGAAAAAAGCGAGATGAAGAAAAGGCAAAACTACGAAAGCTGAAAGAAAAAGAAGAGTTAGAAACTGGTAAAAAGGATCAGAGTAAACCAAAAGAACCTCAAAAGAAATCTGAAGAGGAACCTGTGAAATCCAAAGTGACTCTTGATACTGGAGCAACTGAAGAGAAAGGAGAGGCTTCCACAGTTGCCGAAGGTTGGTAATATTACTGAGGAAAGGAGAGAGGCTTGGATCTGTGTTTAATCTAAGATTTGATCATTGTGTCCTAAAGTCATTTTGTTCTTTGTCCTTGATTATAAAGATATATAATTGTAAGAAACCTTCTAAAAATTACATCTAAGTACTTTTTATTTGCACTGTTAAATATTCATATATATATATACATATACATATATACACACACACACATATATATATAGCATAAAATACCTTTCAAATGGTTTGTGCACAGACTAGGAGTTTAATAGGACTTTGCAGTGAAAAACAATTTTTTGCTATTGATAAAGACTGGAAGTTGTCTAATGAAAAATTTACTCTTCCTTTTGATAACTTGGTGTTATATAATCAAATTTTTTCCTGTTTTTTAAGAACCCAATTCAGTCTATGAAATAGAAAAATTAAAACATGCTAATATTAGTTAATATCTTTTAAGCAATAGTGAGTCACAATTTTGTACCAGAACCAATTAGTGAAAAATGCTTCTAGTTAAATTTCCCCATTACTCAGAATGATTTACATGTTTTTCTTTATAGACTAGAAAACTTTCAATGGGAAAATTGATGTAGCTTTTTAACCAACTGTATTTTTATTATCTGGACATCTTTGAAGAGAAACACCATGAAAGTAGTTTCTTAATCTTTAATCCTTTAGTATAATGCTGTAGAGTTCTTGAGGTATAATTACTTTTTTGTATTTTATCCTCCTACTCTCCCTATCATCCATGTCATCCCTATCTTTTAGAAGGAAAACTAGTTACAGAATCTAGGAGTTTAGACACCATGGATTAAGAGAGAATTAGGTATGGTATACCTTCTCCTTGCTGATGGGATCCTCCTGTCTTCTTGTGTCCTTTAGGACATCTTGTAGCAACACCAGCATTTTAGGCTTCCAAGGAGGCCACCTGGGTTCTAAGTTGTTCTGGGTGCTCAGCTACTCAAGATTTGGGATGCTTTCATGTCTAGAATCTTTAGCCTGCTGCTGGCATCAGCCTTGGCCCATTGTGGTCCTTGAATTCTAGGGGGTTTGCTCATCATCACATTAGGAAATAACATTTTTTAAATACTTGCCTCTATTCTTTTTTGGTAGATGAAAATGAAGGAGACAGAAAGAAAAAAGACAAAAAGAAAAAGAAAGGAGAAAAGGAAGAAAAAGAGAAGGAGAAGAAAAAGGGACCTAGCAAAGCCACAGTTAAAGCTATGCAAGAAGCTCTGGCTAAGCTTAAAGAAGAAGAAGAAAGACAGAAGAGAGAAGAGGAAGAACGTATAAAACGGCTGGAAGAATTAGAAGCCAAGCGTAAAGAAGAGGTATGTTTTTGTGAAGTTGCTGACATTGACATTGTGTTTAAGTCTTCTCTTTATAAAATATCTCTAATCTTCTAACTCTAAAAATGTCATAATTGTATGGTGATTCAGTCAATTTATTCTGATATAAAAAGATGAAGAGATACAGAAAATCCTACCTTTATTTCCTCAGGTACAGACAAATGGCTTATGTGTCATTGCCAATGTATAGCCTACTCTTGTGTGATATTTATTATTAATCATAGTGTACAACATTTAACATATTTTCATTTGAAATCTTCCAACATACTGCTTTGCATGTATTTCAAGACCTTGTTTGAAGTTTGGTTTGTTTACATTTAAATTTTAGAATTCATTAAGTGAATACCATTTTTGTCTGCTATGTACTCTTTTATAGGAAAGACTGGAACAAGAAAAAAGAGAAAGGAAAAAGCAAAAAGAAAAAGAGAGAAAAGAACGCTTAAAAAAAGAAGGGAAACTTTTAACTAAATCCCAGAGGGAAGCCAGAGCCAGAGCTGAAGCTACGCTTAAACTTCTACAAGCCCAGGGTAAGTAGTATTCTTAATTATAACTGAACATTGTAGAAGCTCCTCTCATGCAGTTGTTTCTTTATAATGGTCAAAAGGAGAACTGAATTGAATCAGAAGGAGAATCCCTGTGAAAATGCTGTGTAAAAAAGTCCAATACAAATGTAAAGAATAAGTGAGAAAATTTCATGATTTGGGAAGATGACTTTTATACTATGATAAGAATTTATGTGTAAATGGTCATATGTCTGTAAATAAGATTTTTTGTCCCTCAGAATAAACAAGAGTAGAGAATACAGGCATACTTCAGAGATACTATGGGCTTGGTTCCAGAGCACCGCAATAAAGTGAATATTGAAACAAAGCAAATCGAATGAATGTTTTGGTTTCCCAGTACAGAAGAAGTTATGTTTATACTATACTGCAGTCTCTTAAGTGTGCAATAGCATTATGTCTGAAAACCAATTTACATACCCTAATTAAAAAATACTTTATTGCTAAAAAATGCTAGCCATCACCTGAGCTTTCAATGAGTCATAATCACTGATCATCATAACAATTGTAATGGTAATGAAAAAGTTTGTAATATTGCAAGAATTCCTTAAAGTGACATAGACACACAATGCAAGCAAATGCTGTTGGGAAAAAATGGCCCTCATAAACTTGCTGAACACAGGGGGTTGCCATAAACCTCCATTTGTAAAAACTCATCTGTGAAGCACAGTAAAGTGGGAGCACAGTAAAATGAGGTGTGCTTGTGTAGTAAAATGAGGCCTCGTGTACCTGTCACTCAGTTTAAAAAATTACCAATATTTGCCATTCTTGTTTTGTCCTCCTGCATTTGTTTTTTCCCTAGAGTATTAAAGTGAATTCCAGACAATGTATTAATTTTACTCATATTTTACTTTAGTGTATGTCCCTAACAGATAAGGATATTTTTATTTTTAACATACATAGAGTACATATTACATCTAACCAAATTAATTCCTTGATAATATCTGATTTTCTGTCCATGTTTAATTTTTTCCACTTGTTTCCAAAATTTCTTATATTTGTTCAAATCAAGATCCAGATAAGATACATTGCATTTGGTTGATAAGCTCATCTCTCACTCATACAACTACCACCCCTGCTTTGGCTTGCCATTTACTTGTAATTTTTTAAAAATATGGCATTAGTCTGTAGAATTTCTCATTCTGGATTTGTCTGATGGCTCTCTTAGAGTTGGCAGTGTACCTCTCTATCCCTTGTAATCTCTTAGACCTAGCAGCTTGTCTTCCTAGTGGTGCAATGTACTTCCTGTTGCTTCATGTCAGGAGGCTCATGATCTGGCTATCTTGCTTCTAGCTTTGTCAGGACTGATCTTTATGTACATGTTGGCAACCTTCTCCAGTATAAAAGTTCTCCATAGACTTTTCACCTAATAATTTTAATGCCCAATTGGTGATCATTGTCCATATCCAGTATTTCAGTAGGAATTGAAGAACTGTAATATTCTGTCATTCCTTTTGCATTTATTAGTTACTAGTCGCTTTCTCTAAAGAAAAGCTTTCCCTGAAATAACCGTTCATGCCAGAAAGCCAGGATAAATGCTTAATGCTTTCTCTTTTGTTTATTAATTTGCAGAAATAACAAGTTGGTGTCTTAGCAATCTCCAGAGGTGATCAGTGGGTTGAATTTTGTTTTTTGGATGTATATCATTTTATTTGAATGGATTTTTATGTATTTGATGTGTTTTCATCTGATGGAGTAATGTATGTTTTTGATACCCAAATTGTCCCACCTTTGGCCAGCAGGTGCCCATTCAGGTCGGTTCCTGTGACATTTTCACTTGGCCATAGTATTCTTTGACCTCTTCCTTACTTTCTAACACAAGTTATCTCAGGTTCGTGTTACATATTTTCTGCTCTAGACCTGGAATCAACTGTTTACCCAAGGAGCCTTGGTTCCTTTTGGTTAGAGACCACAATTTGGACATAAAATTATGTGTTTGACAGGTAAGATGATTGAAAATAGTGGCTTTGTTCCATTGAAAAGAAGGTAGTTGGATTTTTCTTAATTTCCTGTTCCTATACTCCATAGATTTTTATATTACAATAATTTTGGTTCTTAAGATATAGTTATAGTAATACCTACTACCATTTATTATATGTTTAGTATTCAACTGATGTCATAATAAACCTTTGACACTGTTTATTTCCTCATAAAATCTTATAGGTATTTTAATTCCCATTGTATAGATGAAGAAATGGTGAGTCAGGTTAAACAGCTTGCCCAAGGTCCTAGAACTGAGATTTATGCTACTTAGAGAAACACGCTACTTAGGTTTCAGAAAGTTTTATTCTTAATTGGTAATAGAGCTTTTTAAAAAAATAAATTAGAGAACAGATTTAAGTACAGCTTAGCACCCAAATGTCAGATTTGAGTGGTGACTGTCTAAAAGTTTGAAAGCATTCATGAGGAAATTTAAATGGGACCAAGCAGGAAGTAATTTGCCAGTTTCAGAAATGCTGTTTTATGGAGTAATTCAACTTGTATTTTGAGATTAGATAAGATTTACAATTTAAAATGATAAATTTAGAATAAATTTTAGGGCAGGCTTGGAAGAAATGGTCTCTTAAAGTGGCATCTCTGGCCCTAGTCTCTGGTCCTTATTCTTCATAGTGTTGCCCAGTATTTGTGCTCTTACTGGTTCCCTAGTCTGTTAAAAAAGCCCAAACTTCTTTACCTTGACTAAAAGCCCTCCACAGTGTGCTCTTTGAGTCATGTCACGAAAAGATACTTTAATATTATGTTTCACCGTATCTTTCAAATCTCCCTGTTTAGGTAAAGATCAGTTACCACATTCATTACCTAGAGTAATATAAAAATTATTCATTGAGCCCAAATGTGCCCTTAGAGAGTGTGGATGTTTTCAAATAATTACTCAGAAGTATGTTGCAGGTTACCTTTTCCATCCATTCTGTAGCCTTTAACTAAGCATATAGTAAATAGTAACTTGGAATTACTCACTTCCGGCAAGGAGCTTCTGCAAGACATGAGTGTAATGTCTCAAGGAGCTTCTGCAAGACTTTGAGTGTAATGTCTCAATTTGAAAAGTGAATGGAATGTCTGAACACATGTAAATCTTGAAGTTGGTTACAAATACTGCAGCTTATTAAGCAATCTCTAACTAGAGACTAAGCTTATTAAGTCTGGAGTGTTGTTGGGGCCAGCCTTCAGGTCGTCCAACTCACGGTTTTCCCCGAGGTCCATGTGCTCACTAACTAGGTTAGGTATGTGCTGCTGGACAGAGAAAACACTGGTCAACCTGATTATCTCCACATATTTGGCTGGCTCAACCTTTTATTTTAGTTTGCTTGTCTAATACATTTGTCAGTGATACCTCTGGTTTTACAGTTCTAACCAAACTCTGCACATACATGCATACATTCATACTCTAAAGTTAACATTTTTGAGTGATTTTCCTTTTTTAACAACATCATTCAAAACCCTACAGTGAACAATTTTTACTGTTGTCTTACAAAATTTCTGCCCTTAGTGAGGGACTGTCAGTAACCTAACAGAGGTGATGAGGGACTTACCTTAAGCATTTGCTATAGGAATAGACAGGAAGGATTGCAGTAGAGAACCATTCCATGTGTAGCTATAAACTGCTTCTGGGATTTAACTCTTACATTGCCTAATGCAGATATGTTCTCTTTGACATTGATTTGCTGATGTCTTAATTTTAAAAATTCACTTATTTGCTCAAATATTTAGTAGAGAATATTAAAACAAATGTTCAAAGCTGGATAATAACCAAGAGTTCAAACAGAAATAAATTACTGACCTAATACTATTTTGTTTTGGATAAGTGTTTTTAATTGAATCTTACTTGTATTTGCTTTTAACCAGCTATCAAGCTGGGTGTAGTTGAAAAAGGTAGACATTAACTTTGCTTTGTAATTGTACAAAAACTTCTGTCATACTTAGTATTAGTTTTCTGTTTTTGTTGCAACAAATTTAGTGATTTAAAACAAGACAACTTTATTAACAGTTCTGTAGATTATAAGTCTTGATACAGCTCATACTGGACTAAGATGTTGGCAGGGATGTGTTCCTTTCTGGAGTTTCTAAGGGAGAATCCATTCCCTGTCTTCTAGAGGCTACCTGTGTTTCTTGGCTCATGGCTCCCTTCCTGCATCTTCAAAGCCACCGGTGTTGGCATCGTTCTAACCCTTCTTTTATAGTCACATCTGTCTCTGACCTTAGCTTGTACCTCTGTGAAAGGTTCTTCACTTTTAGGGACTCACGTGATTAGGTTGGACTCATCTGGATAATCCAGGATAATCTCTGCCATCTTTATTCACATTTGCAATGTCCTTTTTGCCACATTAGGTAACATCACATGTTCTGGGGATTAGAGCATGGATATCTTCGATGATGGCTGGGGGGTGTGGATTATTCTATTTACCACACACTTGAAACTTTATTTTCATTTTATTTATGAGTTCATTACAAGTAAAACATTTTATTAAAATTATGTGTCACTGTATTTTCATAAACCAGAATCTCTTGTCAGTGAGCAGTGAGCTCATAACTCTGAAATGTGCAGCAATTTACCCGGTACTGTTTATTTGCTTTGTCTTGTCATTTAGTCCTTAAATATGAGAGTTCAGGCCAGACATAGCTGACCAATCATAATGATAATCAGAAGATACATAAATGGTGGCAAATTTTGCATTATTAATAAGTGTTTCGAAGGGTAGGTGTTAAATTAGGATCTACTTTTATCTTTCTGCTATTCCTGTCAGATTGCTAGAGGCCTTTGTTTTGGATGGAAAAGGATGGTTAAAAAGGTGGAATTTGCCTTCTTTCAACTGTGACCTCATTTTGGCTTTTCTGCATTTTCTGCTTTCTGTTTCAGCTGCTTATAGTCCAAAATTTATGTAAGAAGTAATGATATTGGAGATTTTTCTGGACCTTCTGGGGGATGTGGGATAAAGAGTTCCGGTATTTCCATCCTTTCAGCTGTACACTTTAAAAATTATTTTGTTACCTTTGGGTTGGCTGCATTGCTGAGTAATCATTTTTATAACATTAGAGTGGTACACTCACTTGGTTACTTCTCTTGGGCCAGAAGAGCCAAGGAAAGGGGTCAATAATGGCTGGAGAGTTTGAGAAGACTCCACATTATTTTCCCCCTGTTTCTTTTTTCTTGTGGCCAAATGGCAGCTCCACTTATGTGGAACCTCACAACATAAAGGGTAAGACTCTGAGAGGACCTTGTTTTTTTGGCCAGAGGGACCAGAACAAGGGGCTCCTAGGAGCCAGAGTGTGTAAGGGAAATTGTGGAGAGGAGAGAACTGGAGAAAGAAGATCCAGTTTATGTACTGATATAAATCCTGAGCTCACTATGTTAGAACAGACCCAAAGAAGCATGGCCAAAACTTAAAGAACTGAAGTGTGATATAAAACACTGCCCAAGACCAAGATTAACCTCTGAATGGCTCGTGTGCCAGGTAAAATAGTCATTCTAAGTATACTGTGTGGAAAGTCAGTTATGAATATTCTAATCCTTATAGCAGTCACTGAGTAAGATGGAACCCAAAAGTCAGTAGATAAAGAGGAAACCTAAAAAAATTTCAAATAATCCAAAAGAAAGCAGTTAAATGGGGACAGGAAAACAGAGGGAATGAACAAATCAAATAGTAAAATGATAGGCCTGAAACCAACCTGGCTTCACACTCTGGCTCCTAGGAGCCCCCTGTTCTAACATAGTGAGCTCAGGATTTGTATCAGTACATAAACTGGATCTTCTTTCTCCAGTTCTCTCCTCTCCACAATTTCCCTTACACACTCTGGCTCCTAGGAGCCCCTTGTTCTGGTCCCTCTGGCCAAAATACTAGTAATGAGGTTAAATATGAATAGTCTAAACATATCAAAAGAAAGAAATTGTCAGAAAAACAAGAGCCAGCCATGGGCTATCTACAAGAAATCCACTTAAATTTACTGATATGGAAGTATAAAAATAGCTATCAAAGGAAAGCTGGAATTGTTATGTTAATCTGAAGTTCACTTCAGAACAAGTTCAATTACCAAGAGATGTGTTACATAATGATAAAAAGAGTTCACCAAGAAGATAGAACAAATTCTGTATGTGTATGTACTTAACCACAAGTTCACATCAAACATTCACCAAGATAGAACATATTTTTGGCCATAAAACAAACTTTAAAATGTTTGAAAGAAAGTCATACTGTGTATTTTTTGGATTAAAACAAACTAGAAATGAGTAATAGAAAAACATTTAGAAAAACCCATAAATATTTAGAAATTAACACATAACCTGTGCATCTGAGAGGAAGACTTGTTGGAAATTAGAGGATATCTTAAATCTAAAAACAAGAAAATAATAGCATATCAAAATTTATGGGATGCAGCTAAAGCAGTGCTTAGAAGGAAGTAAAGTGCAGAAACAAAAAAGCAATAGGAAACAGAAAAATAAGAGAATCAAAGAAGCCAAAGGCAGTTCTTCAAAAAGATGAATAAAATTGATAAAGTTCTATACTAAGAAAAAAGATACAAGACACAAATTACTGATATCAGGAGTGAAGGGTGGGGAGGTATGTCATTGTTACAGATCCTACAACTATTAAAATTAAGATAAGGCAGAACTAAAATGATCTATACTCATAAATTCAGGAACTTAGGTAAAATAGGACCATTCTTTAAAAGACATAAGCTACCAAAGGACACAAAGAAATATATACCCTGCATAGTTCTATATCTAATTTAAAAATACACATCTCAAAAAAAAAAATACACATCTCTATCTATCTAGATTTTAAGCTTAAAAATTTCCAACAAATCAAACTTCAGGCCCCTATGATTTCACTGGGGAATTCTAACACATATTTAAGGAAGAAATACTGCTGTTAATGAACATCTTCTAGAACTACCCAACTTATTTTATGAGGATAGCATTATCCTTATACCATAGACAAAGACATAACAAGAAAGGAAAACTGCAGAGCAATATCCCTCATCAACAAAGACACAAAAATTCTCAACAAAAGATCAGCAATTTGATTTACGTGTGTGTGTGGTGTGTGTGTGTGTGTGTGTGTGTCTCTCTCCAAGTGAATGTTATCCTGGGAATGCCTGGCTGCTTTCACTGCAGACTTTAAATTCACTGAATGTATTTTGCCATCCATTATTTTACCATCTTAACAGACTTAAAAAAGAGAAACTAAATGCAGAAAAATGCTGAAAATTCATTGGACAAAATTCAACATCCATACATGACAAAAATTCACAAACTAGGAATAGAAGGGAACTTTCTTATCCTGATACAGGACGTCTATAAAAACACAACTGTTAACACTTATGGTGAATGATGAATGCTCGACCCTAATGCTGTGTTTATGGCAAGAATACCTACTCTTACCATAGTCATTGGACATCACACTGGAATGTACTATCTTTGCCAATTAGGCAAAAGAAAGCATGCAAATTGGAAGGAAGTAGAACTCTATTTACAGCTGACAATTGCCTATATAGAAAAATCCCATGGAGTCTACCCCCCAAAAAAATGCAGAATCCTACAGCTAATAAATGTAAAGGTTGTGCATAAGGCCAGTATGGAAATACCAATTATATTTTTGTATGCTAGTATTTTGTATACTGTGTAAGTGCTAACTTAACAACTGAAAATAAAAAATTTTTGAACAGTGCTATTTACATTACAGTAGATCCCTGAAAAAGAAAATGAAGTACTTAGTTATAATTCTAATGTTTGAGGGATCTGTATGTTGGAAGTGTAAAACACTGATGAAGATAATAAAAGATTTGTAAGTGGAGAGGTGTTGCATTCATAAACTGGAAGACATAATATTATTCAGATACCAGTTTTCCCAAACTGATCTGTAGAGTCAATGCAGTCCCAATCAGAATTGCAGCAGGATATTTTGTGGGTTTCTGTAAATTATTTCTAAAATGCATATGAAAAGAAAAAGGAGTTAGGATGGCTAAAACCTTTTTGAAAAAGAATTAACTTGAAAGACTCACAACATCTGATATCAAGACTTGCTATAAGGCTATAGTAATCAGTACAGTATGATATTGGCAAAAGGATAGATCAGTGGAATAGGATAGTGTCTGTGTTACATATGTGGTTAGATTTTTTTTTTCCCCTGTCATAGGTAAAAGACAGTTCAGTAAATAAAAATAGTGTTCGCATCTCTCTATGCCAACAAAACAAAAAAACTTAATCCTGAATCTCATTATATAAAAATTAACTCAAAATGGATCGCCAATCTACATATAAAGTGTATATCTATGAAACTTTTAGAGGAAAACAGAAAATCGTTGTGCTCTTGTGTTAGGCAAGGAACACTTAGTTATAACTTCAAAAGTATAATCCATAAAAGGAAAAAATGATAGCATAATTGAAAATGATAGTAGCTAAAACTCTTGCTTTGCAAAAGACACCATTGAGAGAATTCAAAGCCACTACCTAAAAATCACATAACTAACAAAGGATTAATGTCCAGAAGATACAAGGATAACTCAAAAAGTCAACAATAAGAAAAACAATAACCTATTTAAAAATGGGCAAGATTTGAACAGTTCACCAAGAAACTAAGCACATGAAGAGAATGCCCAACATCGTTAGTTGTTAGGGAAATTCAAGTAAGACCACTATGAACTATCACTACATAATTATTGGAATATGTAAGTTAAAGAAAAAAACCCAAACATCTGTTTCTACCAAATGCTGGGGAGGATGCAGAATGGTTCAAGTCTCAGAGTTACTGGTGGGAATGCAAAATTGTAAAACCACTTTGGAAACAGTTGTCAGTTTCTTACCAAATTAAATGCATATTTACCTAATGTTCCATCATTCCTATTCCAAAATATACACCCCGGAAAAATGTTCACACAAAAACTTGCATACCAATGTTCATAGTAGCTTTATTCATAATTGTCGAAAAACTAGAAACATCCCATCCACTATAATGTATAAAGGAACTCTGGTACATCTGCATAATGGAAAGTTACTCAGCAATAAAAACAAATGCATATTGGTATATAGAGCAGTGAAGATGACTCTCAGATCCATTATGATGGCAGCAACCAGGCTATAAGGTTTCATTCTGTGATATTTTGGAAAACAAATCTTTTGGAGTGGAGAACAGATCAGTTCTGGACTGAGGGACTGAGGATGTGACTTGGTTTTGACTACAGAACAACACAGTGATAGAATTATTCTGCATCATCATTGTATTGGTGGTTGCATAAACCAGGCATTTGTCAAAAGTCATATAGAACTGGACTCTAAAAAAGAATATTAATGTATAGAAATATAAAAAATACCTTGTTTGAAAAAGGTTTTTCCATGGATGTTTTATAATTTAGGGTATGTATTTTGAGGTGAGTAAAATGTTACCTAAGTAGTATTTCTTAGCTGACATGTAAGTAATATGAATCTGAGTTTTCCACTTTTATCCACAGGTGTTGAAGTGCCATCAAAAGATTCTTTGCCAAAGAAAAGGCCAGTTTATGAAGATAAAAAAAAGAAAAAAACACTACAGCAGCTAGAAAATAAAGAAGGTCTGTATACAAAATAGCCTGTCATTTAGAAACAGTTTTCTTTGCCTTTTTTCCTACAATTTGCAAAACAAGAGTGCCTTTTAAAGAGACATCAACAAATCACAATTGCAGATTAAAACTTATTTCCTATGCCTTGTTTCTTATCATTATCATTCTTAACTAATTTAAACGACATGTTAATGGAAACTACTTGTGTTTGAAAAATCCGGATCTTCCCCTAAGAGTTACCCTTAACTTAAAAGCTCAACTGTCATTATTATTTTTGTTTTTTTTCAACCTTATGTAATTTTACATTCTATTTCTTGAGAAGAAAGAAAAACTTTACTGTAAAATATGCAACTGATATTTAGCCATTTTCTAAACTTGCTAAAGAATTAAAGTTTGCACTGCTGTTTTTTATTTAGTCCTTAACAGAGTATCTTAATGGAAATTGTGCACAGAAACGGTATTACTAACTTTGTTTCTGCCCTTTTTTCAGTATCTGAACAAATAGAATTAAGTGCTACTGTAGAAGTTGTGGAACAAGTACCAGAAAAAGAAGTGACACCACCTCCTGTTGAACCAGGCCAGTAAATAGTGTTGATGTGTCATAAGTTGTCTTAGTTATCATTAGTTGGAGGAAACCCAATATCTGGTGGGGTAGTCTTCTTTCTTCATAGTTCTTTTTCTTCTCTAGACCATTTCTTTTCATTTCCACTTTGAAAGCATGGAGGTGAGACACAAATCAGTTTTGTTCTTTTCAGTTGTGTGAGTAAAGTGTTTCACGGGACACAGGTTTTTGGATTTTCTTGGACATTATAATTTACAGGTCAAAAATCTTAGGTGGTACCAAAGAAGACCTGAAGTTCTTTATTTAATCCTTCAGAAGCTAATTTGAAGCATTGTTAAGCCTTTTTAGAGATCTGCTATTTGCTAAATCAATAAGCAGATTCACTTTATTCATTGTGTGTTTTGAGGTTGGAGAATATCTCTGGCTTTCTTTTTTTTTTAAGATAAACATTTTCTTATTCATGAGACTAGATCTTAATAGGAGAACCAGAGGCTAGCTACACATGTGTTTGGTAAAAAAAATCAAGAGAATCTTTGGTGTTTAAAGATACCAGTGAGAGTGAGCACAGCTCTAGAGAATATCAAGACTGATCCACACTGGTGAAAGATATTATTGATAATTCCTCTCTGTCTTTTTACCCTCCTGTTCTCAGTATAAAAAAGGTTCTCATTACCTGGGAACCCCTCAGCTTAGCATGAAATTTGTAATTAGAGAAATCCAGGTTGATATACTAATTAGTAGTCCACTACTTTAGGTGATACTTACAGCAGTAGTAAGAACAGCTTAATTTAGAAGGATGTTTGGGATACATGTCCGTGAGTCATTTCTTCCTTCTCGGGATGACTCATCCAAACATGTTGGCAAAAGTAATTATTACAGGGAAGCAAATACCACATGTTCCGCCCTCATCTTCCTTTAACTTGATAATAGTTTTGTTTGACTGGATTTCAGTAAAAAGAGTCATTATTGTTACAGTGAGTCTTTAATATTCAGAATTACACCTTCTTCCTATTTTGGGGTTTTAAGCACAGCATTCCCTTATTTTAGCTGGAGTAGAATTGTAGCTTTGTATCTTCAGCTCTGTAATTTAAGTATTTGTATTTATCTGTAGAAGTTAACAGTAAAATAAGTAATTCTTATGTATAAAGTATAACTTGAAAGACCAAAAAGAAGATACATATATGTGATTTTCATTCATCCTCAGGAGTGTAATCATATGTACCCTTTTCAAGGTGTAAAAGAATTTTTAATGTGTGAATTTGTAGTTACCTCAAATATGAAATCTGATTTAAATTTAATATGGTATATTCAAAATACTAGGAAATGGGGAGGCATTTGGTAATAGTAAATTACAACATGCTAGCTGTATTGAAAAATAGTTCCAAAGATAATGAAATTGTATACTTTTTTGCATAATTAAAACATTTCTTTCTATGTTAGCTAATTTTCCACTGTTTTCTAAGAGCAGTCTCATATTGCTAGATAATTTCTGTTCCTTTAATGAAAACTTCGTTTACAGAAGAGGAAGAAGAAACTGAAGATGCTGGATTGGATGATTGGGAAGCTATGGCCAGTGATGAGGAGAGAGAAAAAGGTAAATAGCTTGTAGGCATGTGTGGATAAATCTGGTGGTTTGCAGAGGTGTGTGTATTTAAAGGAATAGTCAGCCTCCCAATTGTAAAAGCCAGAACATTCTTGAGGATAGGGACAGTTTTATGCTCTCTACATTGCTGGGTTCCTAAATTAAATGAGGAATGTGGTTCCTCATTTTATGAATAAATTGTTTTTGTGAGGTTGTCAGATGCCTAGGAAATAGAATACATTTTTTAGAGTGATGTTAGTAATGGGGTTAGGTTATTAAAGCTAGCCTACAGAAGACCCTTTAACGTAAAATATAATACAAAGATAATACAGATAAATAGTATGGTTCCTAATCACTATGAATAAAAGGCCTTTGCTTTTTCATTACTTTCTGTTCTTTATTACTGAGATCTTCCTTTGGGTTTAATTTGCTGGCTTATTTCCTAGCTTGCTGAGATGGGTATTTGGCTTTCTACAACTATAAGTCTTTCTTTAAGTATGGCTTTAGCCAAATTCTACAACTTCTGATATGTTGATATTTTTAAATTTCCATCTTGATATATTAACTTTTACCTATGATTTATTTAGAAATTTCCATTTTGATATATTAACTTTTCCTATGATATATCTAGAAGTATATTTCATAATTTACAGATGGTGGGGTTTTCTAATTATCTGCTGGTTACTTCTCCACAGAACATACATAGTTCTATCCTTTGAAATATGTTTAGACTTAATTTACAACCCAGAAAATGGCTGATTATTATAAATGTTCAATATATAATTGAAAAGAGTTTATATTCTCCAGTGGTTGGGTGGTGCTTTGTTCTCTATATTTAGTCAAGTTTGTGATCATTTTGTTTAAATCTTTTATGTTCGGAGGTTTTTTTTGGTGTGCTTTTTCTGTTACTAAGAGTAGGATGCTAAAAATCTTCCATTATGTTTCTACATTGTCTATTTCTCCCTGAATACTGTTAAGTTTTGTTTTATGTATTTATATAATATAGTTAGGTGGATACAATCATGTCTTTCTGATGAATTGACTTTAATCATTGATTAATTTTATTTATATATCTATGTTTTATTAATTTCTAACGGTGCTTTTTGCCTTAAAGTCTGCTTTATGTGATACTAATATAGCTATACCAGCTTTGAGTTACATGATCTTTTTCTATCTTTATTACTCTTCCTGTGTCCTTAAAACAGCATATACATGAGATTTTAAAATCCTGTTTGTCAATCTGTGTTTTATCCAGTTAGCCCATTACATCTGACATTTGATGTAAATAATGAAGTATGTAGGTTTTATATTTGTCATCTTTAACATTTCTTATTCTGTTTCTTTTTCTCTCCTTTTAACCATATTTGGATCATTGGATTTTTTTTTTAATTCCATTTTTTTTCTTCACCCAGTAACTTGGAAATTGTGTACTCTTTTCCTACTTAATTTTAGTGTTTACTGTAGAGACTTTCAACATGGATCTTTGAACTATCAATGTCTAAGTTACCCTCTTTCCAGATGGTAGCAGAGACTATAGAATACATGAACAACATTTACCCAGTTCTCAATTTATCATTGTTCTCATTTATTTTAATTCCCTATTTTAAACTCCATAATAACTTATTATTTTTACAGTCAGTATTTAAGTTTAATGCTTAGCATTTTGTGGTGCTTCATTCTTCCTGTGTTTCTGATCTTCCATTTGGGATAATTTCTTCTTGCGTGTAGAACATGTTTTAGAATTTCCTTTAATATGAATCTAATAAATTCACAGTATGAATATAAATAGTATGGATCTAAATTTAGTAAGACATTCCATTTTTGCATTTCTAAAAATACCTTTATCTCATCTTCACTTGGAAGGGTGTATTTACTGAGTGAGGAATTCTTTGTTGAAATTCTGCTTATTTAATACTTTGAATGTATTATTATCTTGGCTTTTGTTATTTCTGTTTTGAAGTCAGGTGTCAACCTAAATTTTTCATGTGTTTAATTTGTTCTGCTTGTAGAGCTTTATGAATGTATGGTTTTGTGTTTTTATCAGTTTTGCAGTGTTAGGAACTGTTATTTATTTCCCCTCAGGGATTCTAGTTAAAGCTATGGTAGACCTTCTTACTATATCCTTATATCTTCCTATTTTGTGTATTTTCCAGTTGAGTCTTAGTGGTTCATTCTAGATTATTTCTCATGATCTAAATTTCTCGTTCATTAATTTTCTCCTCAGCTGTTTTTACTCTCTTGTTAAACCCATCTCTTGAGTTTTTAACTTTGTCTTTTGTATTTTCCAGTTTTAGAATCTCCATTTTTCTATTTTAGGTTTTCACTTTCTAAAATTTATTTTATTGCTTCCTTGATGTTGGAAGCATAGTCATTTTTAAATCTTGCTTTTATAACTTCAGTATATAGAAGCCAGCTTTCCTCATGTAATTTTTTTGTCATGTGGCTTGTTATTTTTATATATTATGATGGATATTATATTGTAAAACTATAGAAATAATTTGAGGTCAAGAATGGTGTTTTCTTTCTCCAGAGAGAAGTTATGTATACATTCACTAGAGTCTGAATGAACTAGCAATATGGAATCATCTTATTCCGGATTTAGAAATGAGAGAATCTGGAGGTGATTTGCCAATAATGGGGAGGTCCTGTTTACTTCTTGTTCGTCCTACAGCCTGGGTGCAGTTCTTCAGGATTTCACCCCACATTAAGGACCTTACCCTGTGTCTGTCCCTCTCCTTCCCTGCTGAATACTGGGTAGGCCTAGTGCCTGGGCCCCTCAGCAGTGAGGGGCTATTAAAAGCACTGCTTAGCTTTTGAGTGGCTTCCTCTCTGATTAGCAAATGACCCCAAGGGGAAAGAAGTACTAAGTGTTGTGTTCACCTCCTAGGATCTCTGTTCCCTCTCATATAATGCTTTTACTTTAAGTATGAATTGATGCATTAAGTTTTTACTGTTAAATGGCAGTGTTCATTGTAGCATGCAGACACACACTTTGCATTTATGATATGCGCAGTTTGCATTTAACAATGTGTTGCAATGCTTCTGCCTTACTTAATACACTTTCAGTACTGTTTTCCCTTTAAAGTCTCTTATCTTGATAGAAATCTCTCATTTTTAACTTGTAAAATTTCTTTGTTTTCTTGATAGAAGGGAACACGGTACATATAGAAGTAAAAGAAAACCTTGAAGAGGAGGAGGAGGAGGAGGAGGAAGAGGAAGAAGAGGAAGAGAGTGAAGAGGAAGATGAAGAAGGAGAAAGTGAAGAAAGTGAAGGTGATGAAGATGAAAAGGTGTCAGATGAGAAAGATGCTGGGAAAATGTTAGATAAAAAGCCAAGTAAAGAAATGAGTTCAGAATCTGAATATGACTCTGATGATGATAGAACTAAAGAAGAAAGAGCTTATGACAAAGCAAAACGGAGGATTGAGGTATTTATTTTTCCCTTTCTCCTTACTCCTTTTCTCCCTACTCCTCCTCTCTTGTCATTAGAACTGTACTTTACAGCTAAAGGCTTTTATTGAGCAGCACTGATAAGAGTATAGTCTCAACTTGGCATCTTGCCCAGGTTTTATATGTTGAGACATAATAGATCTTTGACTCGGATCTAACCAAAGGGCCTTACTCCCTTAAGACAGAATGGCAATGGCTTCATAATTTTTTTTCTTGCTCTCTCCAAATTATAATGTGCTCTTTGAGTGATGGTTTTTAGGTGTGCAGAGGTATTCTGAGCATTTACCCTCTAGTTAAAAACATAGGTTAAGAATTTTCCTTGCCTAGTTAGGTTAGTTACCATGAAGCATCTGATCATTTTAGTTGTATAAATCTGATGGGGTAGTTAAACTTCTATTTAGTAAAGTCCACATACATAGTAGGCTTACTATATTTTTCCTATTTACTGCAGTAGACTTCAAGAGAGGATTTTCTTTAATTATGTCTTAGCTTAGTTTGGCATAAAAATACACTAAAAGCTACTTTAGTTGTAAGGATGAAAACTATTCATCTTTTCATGTGTAATTCTCATTTTTTAACTTTTGTTTTAATCATTATGTATCAGTGTTTGCCTTTTTCTTTAAATTTTAAGTAGGGATACATTTTCTGAAGGGATTAAGAAGGTCTGTTGTAACATAGACCACATAGCATGTGGTCTTCTGTGTCTGGCTCATTTTATTTACTCTATTCATGTATGTGGTAGCTTGTCAGTGCTTTGTTCCTTTGTGTTGCCAAATGTTTTTTTTGTATAAATATGCCATATTTTATTATCCATTCACCAGTTGGGGGACATTAAATTGTTTCCACTTTTTGGCTATTACAAGTAGTATTGTTATAAACATATGAGTCTTTGAATGGAAATGTGTTTTAATTTCTTTTGGATATATTCATAGGAGTGAAATTGCTGAATCATATGGTAATTTGTGTTTAACTTTTTCATAAACTGCTAAACTATTTCCTGAAGTGGCTGCACAATTATAGATTCCCACCAGTTAAAGATTCTTCTTTCTCTACATCCTCACTAATACTTGTACTGTCTCTTCAGTTATAGTCATTCTAGTGTATGTGAAGTAGTATGCTATTAATATATGTCAAGTTATTTCGGTTCCCATTCTTTGTGTAGCATTTCTTCATGAGCTTATTGGCCCTTGTATCTTCATTTGTGAAACATCTATTCAAATTTTGTCCATTTAAAAATTTTGTAATTTGTCTTTCAATGAATTGTAAGAGTTCTTTTCATTTTTTAATAGTTTATTTTGAAGTGAGCAAATTTAAAATTTTGATAACATCCAGTTTATCACATTTTTCTTTTATAGAGCATGCTTCTGGTGTTGCACTGAAGAAATCTTTGCCTAACCCAAGGTTATGAATATTTTGTCCTGTGTTTTCGTCCAAAAAACTTATACCTTTTGTTCTTTATATCTTTAGCTCATTTTTCTGCAGAAGTTTGTGAAGGATTCTATATCCTATTTAAAAATTTTGGCAGAATTTTAATGAATCTTTTTCCTATGGGAAGATTTCAAAATTACTAATTCAGTTTCTTGTTATATTATTACATAAATAAAATGATATATATTTATCATAATTATAAATTATATATAAGATTATTTGGTCATATTTTCTTTTTTCATCTAGAGTCATTTTCAATAATTTTTGTCTTTCTAATAATGATTACATTTCATCTAACTTCTGAGTCTAAAATTGTTTACAGTATCTATCCCTTTACAGTCCGAGTTTCTAAGTCAGTAGTGGCATCTCCTCTTTTGGCTCTTATATTGGTGATGTGTCTCCTCTTTGTTTTTCTTGGTCTGTATAGCTAAAGGTTTTCTATCTTTTTGATCTCTCAGAGACCTAACTTTTGGTTTCATTGGTTTTTCTTTATTTTTGTTTTCTCTTTAACTGATTTTTATTCTGCTCTTTATTATTTTCTTACTTTAGTTTTGGTTTAGTTTTCCTCTTCTATTGCTAATTTCTTAAAGCGACACCTTAAATTATTGATTTGGGATCTTTTCTAAAATCATACAGACATTTACAAGTACTGGTTTAGTACTGCTAAGTACTGCTTTAGCTACATCCCAGAAATTTTGCTATGTTGTATATTTGTTTTCATTATGCTCAGAGTATTTTCTAAAATACCTTACTATTCTTTGCCCATCTGTTATTTAAAGTATATTGTCATAATTTACAAATATTTGTGGATTTCCTCATTTTCCTTCTGCTGTTCTGAATTCTGACCACTTTTGTCAGAGAATATACTTTGTGTAGTTTTTATCAGTTAAAAAAATTTAAATAATTTTGATTCATGTAAATAATAATTTTACCATTTTAAATAATGAAAAATTATAAATAAAACTTGTTTTGTCTTCTAGCATATGATCTCTTCTGGAGAATGTTTCTTGTACACTTAGGAAGAAGGTGGATTCTGCTGTTAGTGGGTCTGGTGATCAGTTTAAGAATATTTAGTTGATAGGATATTGTTCAGATTTTCTGTATACTTGCTTATTTTATGTGGAGTTTTTCTCTCCATTATTGAGAGTGGGTTATTGAAGTTCTCAATTGTTGAATTGTATATTTACTCCCTCAATGCTGTCAGTTTTTCTTCATGTATTTTGGGGCTCTTAATGTATATGTTTATGCTTTTTATAATTCTTCCTGAGATGATAGATACATCTCTGTCACTAATAATATTTTTCTGTCTGATAATATAGCTACTCTAGCTCTCTTATAATTACTATTTGCATGGTATGTCTTTTTCAGTCTTGTTACTTTTAATCTATTTGTGTCTTCAAATCTAAGGTGTCTCTTGTTGAGAGCATGTAGTTGAATCTTGCTCTTTTATCCAGTCACCCAGTCTGTGTTTGAGTATTTAAATTCATTTACATTTAAGTTTACTATAGATATGGTTGAATTTTCTTCTTCGTTTTTTTGCTGTTTGCTTTCTACATATTGCATGACTTTTTTAAGTTATTTTCTTCATGGTTGCATTACAACATGCATCTTCATTTATCAGTATCTACTTTAGATTATTTGTAGCTTAATTATAGTAAAATACAAACTTTGTTCAATATAGATCCTTTCTTTCCCCCTTCCTTTATGCTATTACTGTGACATATGTTTATGAATGTTGTAATCCTAATAGATCAGTGGTGTTTAATGTCTTAATTTGATCCTATATCTTTTAAAGGAATTAAGAGAAGAAAGAAAAATTCATCTATAGAGTCTTTAATATTAACATTTTTGGTATTACTCATTTCTTCTGGATTTGAGTTTCTCTCTGGTGTCATTTCTTTGCTACAGTATAAGTCTCTCCCTCACCTTGCCTTTGTGTACTTTGTAATATTTCTTACATCTTTATATATTACAAGCTCAACCATGTAATTTTGGAATAATTGTTTTGTGATATTATCTTCTAGGAAAAATAGAAGAAACATTTCTATTTCTGTATGTGCTGTATGACTTTGCTTCTTTTTTCTTGATGTGGCTTTGTGGTTTTCTGCTCATCTTCACTTCAGCTTGGTGAACTTTATTTCTCATCATACTGATCATCTTAGCAGTGAATTTTCACAGTCTTTGTAAATCTGGGAATTGTTGTATTTCACTTTCATGTTATAAGGATAGTATTCCTGCATTCAGAATTCTTGTTGGCAGGTTTTTTTTTCCCTGTTAGCCCTTTAAATATGTTATCCTATTGCCCTCTGGCCTCCATTGTTTCTGATGAAAATTAAGCTGTTAATTGTATTTGGGTTCCTTTATACATAACGAGTGATTTTTCTCTTACTGTCAAGATTTTCTTTTTGATCTTGGCTTTTAACAGTTTAACTATGATGTGTCTTGGTGTGGATACCTCTGTATTCATCCCACTTGAAGTTCATTGAGCTGTTTAGATGTGTAGATTAATATTTTTTTGTTAAATGTTGAAGTTTTTTGCATTATTTCTTCAGATGCTCTTTCTGCCTATTTCTGTGTCCCCTGTCATTCTGGGACCCCGAGTGTATGAAAATTGGTGCACTTGAAGGTGTCCCATAGACTTCCTGGATGGACTGTGCATTTTTCTTCATTCTTTCCATTTTCTTTCAGATTTTATAATCTCTATTAATCTGTCTTTAAGTTCTCCTTGTGATTCTCCTACCAGTTTATATCTACTGTTGAGCCCCTCTAGTGAATTTTTAAATTTGTAATTGAACTTTTTAAACTTCAGAATTTCCATGTGTTTTTTATTATGTGTTTTGATATCCTCTTTTGATGAGTCGTCACACTTCATTTCTTTAAACATAGTTCCCTTTTCTTTGAACATGTTTGTTATGTCTGCTTTCAAGTCTTTGTCTGCTAAGTTGAGTATATGAGACTCTCATACAGTTTCTGTTGACTGCGTTTTTCTTACTATGTTATAGGTCATATTTTCCTGATTCTTTGTATGTCTTGTAATTTTTTGTTGACAAGTGAACATCTCAAAGAATATAGTGTAAGTCTGAATTAAATGTTTCTCAATTTGTTATATGCCTTTGGTCAGTTTTTTAAGTGGTTGTTTTGACTATTCTGTCCAGTTTTACCTTTTCTTTTTGGGGAGAGGATTTGCTGAGCCCCTCATTCCATCATTCAAGAAGTCCTGCCTCAGTTCCTTCAACAGCTGTATGTTGTGTTCTATTTTATAGAAGGATCCTAATTTAACTTGGTATTAGTTGACCTCGGCTGCCAGTAACAAAATACCACAGGCTAAGTGGCTGAAACAACAAGTTTATTTTCTGACCAGTCTTAAGGCTGGAAGTTCAAGATTAAAGAACCAGTAGGGTATTATACCTGGGTTTTAGAAAACAGTCATTAAGAAATCCCCCACTAAAGAAGATTAACTGGTTAGTAATTCTTCTATTATAAACAATATGGCAGTAAACAAACATTGTTGTACATGTCCATCTTTATACACTTGTCCTGTCATTGCTTCTTAGATATGAATTCTTTTTAGACAGATACTTAGGGGTAGAATTTTTTAGTTAAAGTCTGTATGGCCTACATTGCCCTCAGGAAAACTTAAACAGTTCACCAAGTGTGGGAGAGAAAGTCAGTTTTCAACCATATCAAATCCTCACTAAGGTCATGATGTTCTTGTTTGAGTTGTACATACTGTGAAGCCATGGTGTACTTATTCTTTGTTAGTAGATACTCGCATTTCACTTTTGACATTCTAAAGTAATTTTTTCATTCCAATTTCTACAGAAAGATCCATTGTCTAGTGGTAGAAATAAAAGTAAAGAGTTCTTACAAAAGTGGTAGATGACATTACTTCAGAGTTTTGATGAAAGTTTTATCTCATTTGAATGACATCTCTACTTGAAATGTTGTCATTTCAAAGAACTGCTGGCATGTGGTTTGGTTCTCAGAAAGCTGAAGTGTTTAGGTAAATGCGATAGAAAAACTGTGTGGTTCAAGGACAAGCTATCTCATAGTTAGTGATACCTTGAGAAGGTAGAAAATGTTGCTGGATCTTTTGTGCTGAGGCTTTAAATAAACCCTCTGTTGGAAGGTTTTATAGCATTTGTACACTGGGTAAAGCTTTGAAATAAGTTGCTTTAAATCTTTTCTTTATAGTTCTTATGTTCTAATGAAATAGTTTGAATGCAAGAGTATACCTGATTTTATATAACCCTCCACATATGTTAGAGGTTGTACTTGTACATAAGTATGACAAATAGGTCAGTTCCTTCTATTCATCATATTCCACTAAATTTGCCATGTACAAAAGTACTCAGAAAGTTGGAGCCAAACCTTTACACCATTTTAATTCATATTTAACAATGCTACTTTGAAATCTATTCTAAATGTGTTTGTCTTTGTACACTTGTACACAGGTACTGTGATGAGAATTAGATTGTAAAGTTCACATTGTAAAACGCAGTTACATGTCATTAAATCAACAAAGAATGTGGATGAAGATTGTGGCATTCTCTTGCCGAGGCAAAATAATATAAAGGAAAATAATGATAGTGATGGTTTGAAATAATACTTGATTTTGTGATTATTTATTTTTCACTCCTAGAAACGACGACTTGAACATAGTAAAAATGTAAATATGGAAAAGCTACGGGCCCCTGTTATTTGTGTACTTGGACATGTGGATACAGGGAAGACAAAAATTCTAGATAAAGTAAGAAAAAATAACTCATATGTTGATACAACCTTTTAAGTAAACTAAAGTTTATTTTTAAAAATCCTAAATAGACACTATAGCACACATAGGCAGTTCTGTTTACAGTAAATAAGTTACTACTTTCTCACTACTTTTGCTTCTTTTTATATTTTGAAACACATATCTGAACCTGCTGTCTTATCTCAGCTCCGTCACACACATGTGCAAGATGGTGAAGCAGGTGGTATCACACAGCAAATTGGGGCCACCAATGTTCCCCTTGAAGCTATTAATGAACAGACTAAGATGATTAAAAATGTAAGTATACTGTATTTTGTGTGTTTTAATCTCTAACAAAATTAAGGCATAAATTTTTTCCAACTTAGGGGAAAAAAGGGCTGAGTATAACAGACCTATATTCTCACTATTTGTAATTAACATATGTGCCACTCTGTCTTATTTGGTTTCAGATCCTTTTTAAGAAATAAAACATTAGATGTTGTAGGAACCCTCATATTTCATGTCTGCCCCTCTTGCTCCAAGAGCCAATCACTATTCTGAAGTTAGAATAGTATCATGCCCCTCCAATGTAGATCTCAGTGTTCAAAAAATTCTATTTCCTCCCCCACTTCCTTTTTCCTTCTATCAGATTGATTATATTTTATCTCCTTTATTTTCTCTACTTTGGAGATAGTTTATGTTAAATATAACACAATAAAGAAAATCACATAAGGTTAATGTAAAGCTTAATCATTATAATGTAGACACCCTTTTTGTCACCCATGTTAAGAGATGGCCAGGTTACCTCAGAAACCCTCTATGTCCCTTTCCAGTTAAAACCCCTCTTCTTCCCCCCAGGAGTAACTTTGAAGTACTCTCTACCTTTGAATGTGTGAGAGGTTGCAAAATGTTGACATTCCAAGCCCATCCATCTTTATTTATTGGGTTACTCTATAGAGCAGCTGTCTAATTTTTTGTCTGGTTACTCAGGAAAGGCACAGTAGACACTTGAACCTTTTGTTTCTAACCAGCTTTTAAAATAAAGAATGACCAATTTGATTCTGTATTAATATAAACTCATGGATTTAAGCATATTTACAGTGTTTTAACCCATTTCAGTTATTGCTGTGCTGACTTTGCCTGTTGGTTGGCTCCTTTGATATAGTTCTGGTAGTCTCACTAGTCTTTGGTTGCATGTATAGCAGGATGTTCCAGGCTTATCTTAAACATGCCATGCCAAAGCCTAGAACTGAGCCTTGTAAGTAATTCTGGAGTCCCATTGTCATGTAGCAGGTGAATTGAGAAATAACAAGATGATTGCTGAAATACAGAGCATGTATTATTACATTCTAGTGTTCCCTTTTATTCCTTGCTTAGACCTAGTTCTTTATATAGAAAGGATCTGTGATCTTTCTCTCTCCAGTTTTTGTTTTGTTTTGTTTTCAGTTGTGTTTAATGAGCCTTGTTTTCTGGTGGACTCCTAAGAATAACGGGAATAACATTTGTTGAGATTTTTGAATATTGAATAGTTCTTTGTGGCCTTCATCCTGGAAAGTCAGGTGGCTACATATAAAATCCTTGGTTCACAGTTTCTTTCCTTAAGTATCCTAACTGGTACTCCAGTTTCTTCTCACATAAAGTATTGCCTTTCAAATTTGATCACAAGCTGGTTTTCAACCTTTTAATGTGGTCTTTTTTCAACTTGGGATTGCTTGTTGTGGGTTAATTTTCTAGTTATGTGGTGTTGCAGTTCAATATGTAGTTTAAAATCTTCATTTTAGGACAGTTCTCTTGAAATTTTAAAATTGTGACTTAAAATTTACTTTGGTTTTATTTTATTTGCTATTTCTGTGTGTTAGCCACTGGGGAGTTTATAACAGCTTATTCCATCAGTTGCCAGACCTGAAATCTGGTGTTATTGCAGAACATGATTTTTATTAGGCCTGTTTTAAAGTTCTCAGGGTAACCTTTATATGACAGTTGTAATTACATTGTTTGTATTGCAGACAGGTAAATGGAAATAATTACAGTGCTTAGGGAATGTTGTCAAGACCACCAGAATGCAAATTTGAAATGTTTTACATTTGGATTGATCTAAGTCAAAGCAGGAGATAAGAGTTTGAAAAATCATCTAAGATTGACAAAAAATACTGATAAGCGAAGTAAACAAAATTTTGTGTGTGTTCATGATGATTTGTTGGTTAGTAAAAATTAGTTACCCTTGAGGTTAAAAGAGAATGTTCTTATCAGGGCTGTTGTAATATTGTTTCCATTCATTAATGTGCTTTTGTTCAGAAAATCAAATGTTGTGGTCTTATTTGAGTTAAGCAGGATATGACTTATTTAAAATTTTAGGCTGATATGGTAAGTTTTCTTTAAAATATTCCTTGGGATATTTTTCAGAGTTTAGAATCGCTCTAAAATGGGACCAGATAAATTTTCCAAATACAGAGAAACTCTTCTTGTATGTTAGCTTTTTATAGATAATCACTCTCAGATGACTGATGTCATTGGTTACTTACTACTACTACTCTGCTCAGTTTAGACTATATCATAGTTTTATAAAACATTACCAAAGGGAATATTTTCTCATTTCAGCTTTTTTTGTAAAATTGTTGATAATGAAAATGTTAATGCTTATACTTCCTCATTAACTTACTTCATAGACTATTTTAAAACAGTCTGTTTTAGAAAAGGAAATGGTATTTTTAAGTTACCATTGGCAGAGTAATTGTTTTGTAAAGGAACTTGAATGATTTTGGCTTTCTTAAGCTTCCCACTTTTCCTATCTTTTCTAGTTTGATAGAGAGAATGTGAGGATTCCTGGCATGCTGATTATTGATACTCCAGGGCATGAGTCTTTCAGGTAAGTGCATTTTGAGTCTCTTGTTATTCCACAATCTGCTTGAAACCATTAAGTCTAAAACTGAGAATGTTTGGCCGGTCATTACAGTTGCCCTGTGAATAACGTGAAAATTAGGTGTGAATACCTCCTATGCAGTCAGAATTTGGTGTTTGACTCCCCAGAAACTTAACCAGTAGCCTACTGTTGACCTGAAGCCTGATAATATAAGCAGTTGATTAGCACATATTTTGTATGTTGTATGTATTCTATACTGTAGCTTTCCAATAAAATAAGCTAGATGATAGAAAATACTAAGAAAATCATGAGGAAGAGAAAATACATTTGCAGAACTGCATTTATTTATATTGTTTACATCATCTGTTTGCAAGGTGAATCTGTCAGTACCTACATCAATATTGTCTCATATGATACAAAGCACTGTAGATGTTATATGTATTACTAGGACTACATATCAAAGATTAAAAGATATTATCAAAATACATATTTATTTACAGGCATGACGATTCATGCCCTGCTAATGGAGAGGCAGAAGTATGATTGCCTTCTGGTAGTCCAGTGTAATCAGTATGATTGGTTTGCTGTAGCCTAGCCTACACACTGATGAATGAATGGCTAGAAAAATATTTCAGCATATAGTGTTACAGTCATAAGACAGTACTGGAAACAGTGTTACTTAAAAAAATAAAACACTTGCATTGATAGGCTGAAAAGCAGTTTCATCAGTGAGAGTGAATGGCATGCTGTATGGTAATACAATTCTTTGAAAACAGTTATGAAACAATAAGAAAACTAATGGGGAGGCAGTAAAAGATGGTGACATAACAAGTGAGGCAGAAACCTACCAAAACCACATATAAATGAAAATACAGCAAATACAACTAATCCTGAAAGAGGGACTGGAAAGAATACTTCAACAGATGGCCTACATCTGGGGAAAACAGAACTCATGGAAAAGGATAAAGTAGCAAAGCTGTGATCTGGCTAGACCCAAGACCTTCTCCTGACCCCAGCTAGCTGGCGGGAGGAAGACAAATGGAACGGGGAGGGAGTAGAAGTCCAGCACTGATAAACACCGACCCCTAGAGATCTACTGCAGGAGCACGAACCCACATTACATGGTGCTCTGGAGGTTATAGGGGTTGGAAAGCAAAGACAGGCGGAATACTTGGAGAGACTGAGATTCCAGCTGCTTGTGGAAAACAGGTACCCACAACTGGCCAATCCAGGATGAAAGAAAGGCAGGCACTTTGAGAGACCTCCCAACAGAGAGAGGGCTTCTAACGGGGTAAGGATTACACGAAGCTTGCTGCTCAGAGAAAGGACAGGCAGACAAAATCATCCTGGCACACTCAGCCAAGCAGATTGTGAACACTCAGGAGCTTCAGGCACTCCTTCCCCCTGGCTGGCGATACACTGCCAGGGCCTGACACTGCAATACTCAGCCTGACACTCATTCCTCCCAGTCAGCATTGGTTCACAAAACTTGCCCCTGGCGTCACACCAGGCCAGCTGGAGTGCAGCCCCTGCTACATCAGCTACAGGGGCATAGCATAGAGGCTCCTCCATGGACACTCAACCCACTGGCCCTGGCGCTGGAGGCAGGCACTGCAGCCTGGAAGCAGGAAAGAGTTCTTCTGGGCAGGCACCTCTCACCTGTGACCCCTGTCTGTGACCCCTGCCATTGCTCCACGTGTTGGGCAATTCCAGAGAGTAGAGCTTCTCTGCACTAGAGGGTGCAACCTACACAAACTTATTATTCAATAGTAATCATTAGAATTAAGAGATGGCAAAAGAATCTTGTATAAACCCAAATCCCTCAAACACCAGAAAGAGGGCTAAGTGAAACTAAAATCACCAATCTCATTGACAAAGATTTCAAAATAAATATCAGAAACATACAGAGCTATAGAAAAATATACAAGATCTCAGGGAGGACTTCAAGAAAAACTATGAAAAATACAGTATCTGAAATGAAACATAGAATGGTGGGATTTAAAAGCAGATTAGAAGAGGTAGAACAGATGGTAAATGAAATGGAAATTAAGAGAACAGGAGTACAAAGAAGCTGAGGCACAGAGAGAAAAAGGAATCTCTAGGAATGAAACAATATTAAGAGAACTGTGTGACCCATCCAAATGGAACAATATTCACATCTTAGGGGTACCAGAAGGAGAAGGGGAGAGAAAGAGGAATAGAAAGTCTCTTTGAGGAAATAATTGCTGAAAACTTCCCCAATATGGGGAAGGAAATAGTCTGTCAGGCCATAGAAGTGCACAGATCTCCTAACACAAGGGACCTTAGGAAGAAAACACCAAGACATATAATAATTAAAATGGCAAAGAGGAAAGACAAGGAAAGAGTATTAAAAGCAGCCAGAGAGAGAAAAAAGATCACCTACAAAGGAAAACCCATCAGACTTCTCAACAGAAACCTTACAGGACAAGAAAGAATGCCATGATATGTTTAATGCAATGAAACAGAAGGGCCTTGAACCAAGAATACTGTATCCAGCAAGATTATCATTTAAATTTGAAGGAGGAATTAAACAATTTCCAGATAAGCAAAAGTTGAGGGAATTTGCCCCCACAAACCACCTCTACAAGGTATTTTAAAGGGACTGCTCTGGATGGAAGTACTCCTAAAGCTAAATGGATGTCACCAGAGAAAATAAATTCACACCAAAGAAAGCAGACAAACCAAATACTAACTAAAGGCAAAAAGTAAAATCAGCTATTCACAAAAGCAGTCAAAGGAAACACAAAAGATTACAGAATAAAACACTTAACATATAAAGAATGGAGGAGGAAGAATAAAAAGGGAGAGAAATAAAGAATCATCAGACTGTGTTTATAATAGTGTAATAAGTGAGATAAACTTAGATGATTAGATAGTAAAGAATACCCTTGAACCTTTGGTAACCACGAATCCAAAGCTGGCAATGGCAATAAGTACATATCTATCAATAATCACCTTAAATATAAATGGACTGAATGCACCAATCAAAAGACACAAAGTAATAGAATGGATAATAAAGCAAGACCCATCTATATGTTGCTTACAAGAGACTCTCCTCAAACCCAAAGACATGCACAGACTAAAAGTGAAGGGATGGAAAAAGATACTTCATGCAAACAATAGGGAGAAAAAAGCAGGTGTTGCAGTACTTGTATCAGAGAAAATAGATCTTCAAAACAAAGAAAGTAATAAGAGATAAAAAAGGACATTACATAATGATAAAGGGGTCAGACCAACAAGAGGACATAACCATTATAAATATATATACACCCAACACAGGAGCACCAGCATATGTGCAACAAATACTAACAGAATTAAAGGAGGAAATAGAATGCAATGCATCATTCTGGGAGACTTTAACAGACCACTCACTCCAAAGGGCAGGTCAACCAGAGAGAAAATAAGGACACAGAGGCACTGAACAACACACTAGAACAGATGGACCTAACAGACTTCTACAGAACTCTCCACCCAAAAGCAGCAGGATACACATTCTTCTCAAGTGAAAATGGAACATTTTCCAGAATAGACCAAATACTAGGCCACAAAAAGAATCTCAGTAAATTAAAAAAGATTGAAATTTTACTGGCCAACTTCTCAGATCACAAAGGTGTGTAAAACTAGAAATAAATTGTACAAAGAAAACAAAAAGGCTCACAAACATATGGAGGCTTAACAACATGCTCCTAAATAATCAATGGATCAATGACCAAATTAAAACAGAGATCAAGCAATATATGCGACAAATGAAAACAGCAGTGCAATGCCCCAACTTCTGTGGGTTGCAGCAAAGGCAGTTCTAAGAGGAAAGTATAAAGCAATCCAGGCCTTTTTAAAGAAGGAAGGACAATCCCAAATGAATAGTCTAAAGTCACAGTTATTGAAACTGTAACAAGAACAAATGAGGCCCAAAGTCAGCAGAAGGAGGGAAATAATAAAGATCAGAGAAGAAATAAATAAAATTTAGAAGAATAAAACAATAGAAGAAATCAATGAAACCAAGAGCTGGTTCTTTGAGAAAATAAACAAAATAGATAAACCCCTAGCCAGACTTAATAAGAGAAAAAGAGAATGTACACACATAAACAGAATGAGAAGTGAGAACGGAAAAGTCACAATGGACAAATACAAAGAATATTAGAGGATACTATGAATTATTAGAAATACAAAGAATTATTAGAGAATACTGTGGAACTCTATATGCTAAAAAGCTGGATAACCTAGAAAATATGAACAGTTTTCTAGAAAAATACAATCTTCCAAGACTGACCAAGGAAGAAACACAAAACCAAACAGACCAATTACCAGCAATGAAATTGAATCTGTAATAAAAAGAACAAAACCCGCAGGCCAGATGCACTCACCACTGATTTTTATCAGACATATATACAAGACATAATACCCATTCTCATTAAAATTTTCCAATAAATAGAAGAGGAGGGAATACTTCCAAACTCATTCTCTGAAGGCAGCATCACTCTAATACCAAAACCAGGCAAAGACCCTACAAGAAAAGAAAATTACAGACCAATATACCTCATGAAAACATAGATGCAAAAATACTCAACAAAATAATTAGCAAACTGAATTCAAAAATACATCAAGAGGATCATACACCATAATCAAGTGGGATCACCTTAGGGATGCAAAGATGGTACAGCATTCAAAATCCATCAACATTATCCACCACATCACCAAAAAGGAGGAAAAAAACCACACGATCATCTCCATAGATGCTGAAAATGCATTCGACAAAATTCAACATCCATTCATGATAAAAACTCTCAACAAACTGGGCATAGAGGGCAAGTACCTCAACATAATAAAGACCATATATGACAGACCCACAGCCAACATCATACTTAACACTGAGAAGCTGAAAGCTGTTCACCTAACATCAGGAACAAGACAGGGATGCCCACTCTTCCCACTTTTATTCAACATAGCACTGGAGATCCTAGCCAGAGCAATCAGACAAAACAAAGAAATAAAAGGCATCCAGATTTGTAAGGAAGAAGTCAAATTGTCACTGTTTGCAGATGACATGATATTGTACATAAAAAACCACAAAGACTCCATTCTAAAACAACTAGAACTAATATTGGAATTCAGCAACGTTTAAGGATACAAAATTAATACACCAAAATCTGTTGCATTCCTATAAACAAACGATGAACTAGCAGAAAGAGAAATCAGGAAAACAATTCCATTCACAACTGAATCAAAAAGAATAAAATACCTAGGAATAAACCTAACCAAGGATGTGAAAGACCTATACCCTGAAAACTATAGGACACTCTTAAGAGAAATTAAAGAGGACACTAACAAATGGAAATTCATCCCATGCTCTTGGTAGCAAGAATTAATATTGTCAAAATGGCCATACTGCCTAAAGCAATCTACAGAATCAATGCAATCCCTATCAAAATACGAACAGCATTGTTCAACGAACTGGAAAAAATAGTTCTAAAATTCATATGGAACCACAAAAGATCCCGAATAGCCAAAGCAATCCTGAGAAGGAAGAATAAAGCAGGGGGGATCTCACTGCCCAACTTTAAGCTCTACTACAAAGCCACAGTAATCAAGACAGTTTGGTACTGGCACAAGAATAGACCCATAGACCAGTGGAACAGAATAGAGAGTCCAGATATTAACCCAAACATATATGGTCAATTAATATATGATAAAGGAGCCATGGACTTACAGTGGGGAAATGACAGCCTCTTCAACAGCTGGTGTTGGCAAAACTGGACAGCTACATGTAAGAGAATGAAACTGGATCACTGTCTAACCCCATACACAAAAGTAAATTCAAAAATGGATCAAAGACCTGAATGTAAGTCATGAAACCATAAAACTCTTAGGAAAAACATAGGCAAAAATCTCTTGGACATAAACATGAGTGACTTGTTCATGAACATATCTCCCCGGGCAAGGGAAACAAAAGCAAAAACTGAGCAAGTGGGACTACATCAAACTGAAAAGCTTCTGTACAGCAAAGGACACCACCAATAGAATAAAAAGGCATCCTACAGTGTGGGAGAATATATTCATAAATGACAGATCCGACAAAGGGTTGACATCCAAAATAAATAAAGAGCTCACGCACCTCAACAAACAAAAAGCAAATAATTTAATAAAATGGTCAGAGGAGCTGAACAAACAGTTCTCCAAAGAAGAAGTTCATATGGCCAACAGGCACATGAAACGATGTTCCACATCTCTAATCATCAGAGAAATGCAAATTAAAACCACAATGAGATATCACCTCACACCAGTCAGGATGGCCACCATCCAAAAGACAAGCAACAACAAATATTGGCGAGAATGTGGAGAAAGTGGAACCCTCCTAGACTGCTGGTGGGAATGTAAATTAGTTCAACTATTGTGGTAAGCAGTATGAGGTTCCTCAAAAAACTCAGAATAGAAATACCATTTGACCCAAGAATTCCATTCCTAGGAATTTACCTTAAGAATGCAGGGGCCCAGTTTGAAAAGAACATATGCACTCCTATGTTTATCGCAGCACTATGTACATTAGCCAAGAAATGGAAGCAACCTAAGTCTCCATCAGTAGATGAATGGATAAAGAAGATGTGGTACATATACACAACAGAATATTATTCAGCCATAAGAAAACAAATCCTACCATTTGCAACAACATGGATGGAGCTAGAGGGTATTATGCTCAGTGAAGTAAGCCAGGCGGAAGAAGACAAGTATCAAATGATTTCACTCATCTGTGGAGTATAAGAACAAAGAAAACACTGAAGGAACAAAACAGCATCAGACTCACAGAACCCGAGAATGGACTAACAGTTACCAAAGGGAAAGGGACTGTGGAGGGTGGGTGGGAAGGGAGGGATAAGGGGAATAAGGGGCAATACAATTAGCACACATAATGTCAGGGGAGGTACGATGAAGGCTGTACAACACAAAAGACAAGTAGTGATTCTATAGCATCTTACTATGGTGATGGACAATGACTGTATTGGGGTATGTGGTGGAGACTTGGAATGGGGGAAGTCTGATAACCATAGTGTTGCTCATGTAATTGTACATTACATTAATGATACCAAAAAAAAATGAACATATGGGAGTACATCAAAGTAAAAAGCTTCTGTAAAGCAAAGCCAAGAACAAAATGGCATCCTACAATATGGGATAATATGTTTTTAAACGAGATATCTGATAAGGGGTTATCATCCAAATAAGCTCCATGCCTCAAAACCCAAAAATAAAATAATCCCATTAAA
Source organism: Manis pentadactyla (assembly GCF_030020395.1). Classification (NCBI taxonomy): domain Eukaryota; kingdom Metazoa; phylum Chordata; class Mammalia; order Pholidota; family Manidae; genus Manis; species Manis pentadactyla. The sequence continues at coordinate 152,676,508 of NC_080020.1, read as the reverse complement.
AAATCAGTGAAGGATCTGAACAGACACTTTTCCAAAGAAGAAATTCACATGGTTAACAGATCCATAAAAAGATGTTCCACATTGCTAATTATCAGGGAAATGCAAATTAAAACCACCTCACACTAGTTAGGATGGCCAATATCTGAAAGATAAGAAACTACAAATGCTGGCGAGGAAGTGGAGAAAGGGGAACCGTCCTACACTGTTGGTGGGAATATAAATTAGTCCAACCATTGTGGAAAGCAATATGGAGCTTCCTCAAAAAAACAAAAAGAAATAGCATTTGACCCAGGAATACTACTCCTAGGAATTTACCCAAAGAAAACTAGGTCCAAGATTCAGAAAGACACATGCACGCCTATTTTTATCGCAGCACTATTTACAGTAACTAAGATGTGGAAGCAACCTAAGTGTCCATCAGTAGATGAATTGATAAAGAAGAGGTGGTATATATGCCCAATGGAATAATATTCAGCCATAAGAAGTAAACAAATCCTACCATTTGCAACAATATGGATGGAGTTCGAGGATATCATGCTCAGTGGAATAAGCCAGGCAGAGAAAGACAAGTACCAAATGATTTCACTCATTTGTGGAGTATAATAACGAAGCAAAACTGAAAGAACAAAACAGCAGCAGACTCACAGAAGGGACTATCAGTTACCAAAGGGGAGGGGTGGTGGAGCATGGGTGTGGAGGGAGGGAGAAGGGGATTGAGGGGTATCCTGATGAGCACATGTAATTTACGGGGAAGGCATATAGTACAGAGAAGACAAGTAGTGACTCCAGCATCTTAATCACACTGATGGACAGTGACTGCTGTGGGGTGTTTTGGGGGGACTTGATAATATGGGTGAATATAGCAAGCACAGTGTTGCTCATGTGAAACCTTGCAAGATTGTATATCAATTATACCTTAATATAAAAAAAGAAAGAACACTAACATGATTCATGTTACATTAAATGTTACTCGCCTTATGCCTGTAAGGATAGAAAAGGCTGTTCAGTTCTATACAGGTCTTGCACCCAGTGTTCTATGTGATGAATACTTAGGTGATGGTGATTCTGATGACCAAAAATGCCTCGTACAATTTTTGTTGTGCGGTTAATTTAACACCAAGACACTCACAAGTACACACACAACAGGTAGGTCCATTAACTGTACAACATAGTGATTATTGACCATTAAGTGCAGTTGGTCATCATACAGGACTTCATCTTAGTAGTCTGTTGATCTTGCTGTCTTGGGTCATGGAGGAGGTAGAAGGGGAAGGAAGGGAGGCAGGTATGCTTTATCGAAATACATTGTAAATTCCCCATCTGATTGTTTTCCTTTTTTCATTACTCTATAAATATTTATAGTCCCAGTCCTATTTCCAGTGTTTGCTGTAGTTTCAGTGCTGTATCACAGAAGGATCCATATCAATCGTAAGGAAGTCAGAGCAGTCTTGCATAATTGGAACAACACTGCCAGATTGTCTAATGTCCCTTTGTTTTCTGTTGCTGCTTCTGCCTCTTTGTGCCCATCCTCTGGCACTGTTGTGGATGCATTTATCTCCCCCAGGTCATCTCCTGCATCATTCCTCTGCTTGCTTTTGAAATTCTCTAAGATCCACAACTTAACCCTTCATCCCTGACCTTTTTTGCCACATCCACTATCTTTTTCATGTTTTCCTTGATTTGCTCCTCAAAAATCCTGTGAAGTCATGCACCATCTGGACAGTTTTCTCCAGTGGGAATTTATTGTTCAGGGTTGATGACTTTTCATAGCTGTTTCTGCAACAGCTGAGGCATCTTCACTAGTGTAATCCTTCCAGACCCTCATGATGTTCTATCGGGGTTCTCTTCCCTAGCATTGACAACCATTTCCATAGAGCACTGTGGATAATGAGCCTTATTGATTTCATTGGTGTTGAACTCCCAGGGTTCTCAGTGGCCAGGGGCATCGTCCACTATTCAAAGAATGTTAAAAGGAAGTCCCTTGCTGGCAAGTATTTCCTGCCTTCAGAAACAGAGCATCAGTATATCATCCAGAAAAAGGTTTCTTGGCTGGCATCTGGTGTATCTTTTCCCTTCAAGGCTCGGCGATTAGCGCTTTGTAGATAAGGGCAGGTTTGATCATTAAACCTATATTTGCACTAAATAGTAAAGTTAGCCTGTCCCTTTCTGCCTTAAATCCTAGTGCTCACTTCTCTTCCTTATTAGTAAGTGTCCTTTGTGGCATTTTTTCCAGATTTGGGCACTTCCGTGTGCATTGAAAAACTGTTCAGGCAGGTGCTTTCTCCTCAGTGATCTTCTTAATGCCGTCTGGGAACTCATCTGTTGCTTCTTGGTGGGCAGAACTGCTTGTCCAGTTATCTTGACATTTTTTAAGCCAAACCTCTTTGTGAAATTACCAGCCATCCTTTGCAGACATTAAATTCACCAGCTTTTAGATCCTTCACCTTCGTTTTGCTTTAAGTTGTCATATAATGACCACCTTTTCTCAAATCCTGTGAGTCAATTGGTGTGTCTTTCTTATAGCAATGCTGCACCCACATAAAAGCTGCATTTTCAACACAAGATGAAAAAACATTCCAAAAAAACTGCATGGTTTTCACGCCTACTGGTGTAGCTTCGGTGATGGCTTCACCAATTTCCTTTTCTTGCCATGCATTGGTTCTCACGCTGGACTCATTTATCTTCAAGTGGCAGGTAGCCACAGCTACAGATCAAGTCTGTGCAACCTGGACTGCATATCAAGCAGTTCAGCTTCTTGTAATGTCATGGCTTATCTCTCCTTGGGAGCATTTCCAGCAGCCAGTGGCACTTTGTATGAGTCCTATGGTGTTAGTCAAGGTTTACAGTATCGTGGTAAACAAGATGAAAAGTACACAGTAACTGTGCGAGTTCATTTTTTACTGCAATGTGTAATCTACTGGAAAGGCAAACTGCTCATGCAAAGGTGATTAGCATAACACGGTGTTTCTGTTTCTAGTGGACACTCAATGTTTGAACTCACTGCAGTAGCAGCAGGAAGTGGCTGTGAAATCATTATAGTAGTACAGCTTGTACTCTAGTTAATTTAGGCAATTGTGATTTAATACTGCATCTGTACTTTTTCTTAACATTTCTCTTCATTGCAATTGGTGCCATGTATATCTTTTTGTGTGATTAAGTATTGATAAATACCAACTTTTTATAATTTGTTTATATTTCATGGTAGTAAATGATAAAAGACTAGTATCTACATATAATTTATGCATTCATGCTATATACTTTTTTCTTAATTGTTTTAATATTTCTAGGCTATGTAGTTTGTGAGTTTTTCCAAATTGCCACAAATCTCCAAAAAATTTTCCAGTATATCTATTGAAAAACATCCACGTGTAAAGTGGATCTCTTCAGTTCAAACTCATGTTGTTCAAAGGTCAACTGTAATCTGTGGGTAGTATTTTGAGATCGTGGTCCCTTGTAATTACCAATCCTCAAGTGTGCCTTACTGATTCAGTAGTAGTTTATATGTATACTTGTTTTTTAATGTAGAAGTCTTTTCTACTTAGAGCAAATCCTAACATACCTGGTCCATCTCCTGCGAAACCCAGTAGAAGTGGATTTTATCTGTTGCCTCTTGGCCATATTCCTTAGCACAGAAAACTTGGTCACTAAGATTGGTAGGAATGTTGCAGTAACTTCTGGAACTAATTCATTCCCAACTGATGTCAACTCACTGTCAGATAAGCATTTGGCAAGTTAAGGGCTAATGGCACTTGAATTTAATGCATGTACTTAATTTTGTTCTTTTTGTTCAGGTTTTACAAACAAGTTAATATTTTAAGTTTCTTTAAGTAAAATTATTAATTTTAAGATTTCTATTTGTGTATCTTTTTCCTCTTTTAAACAGTAATCTGAGAAACAGAGGAAGCTCTCTTTGTGATATTGCCATTTTAGTTGTTGATATTATGCATGGTTTGGAGCCTCAGACAATTGAATCTATCAACCTTCTGAAATCTAAAAAATGTCCCTTCATTGTCGCACTCAATAAGGTAAGCTCTCCTGAAAAACTAAACTGTGAAAGCATACTTGATTTTTTATAACTAAAAAAAATGTATTATAGTATAACTTTCACTTTAGAAAATGTACTCATGCTTAATTCAGAGTATTTTAACACATTTGTACACAGATATAACTGCCACCATTCAGAGTATAGGCCATCATCTCCATATTCTTGGAATATTCCCTCATGTTCTCTTACAGTTAGTCTGCCCCTTTTCCCGTCCAAACACTGATGTTTCTGTCATTGTTGACTTGTTTTGGCTGGTTTATAATTTCATATTAATGGAATTATACAGTGTGTAATCTTTTTGAGTGTGGCATTTTTCACTAATGTGATTACAGTGTCCATTTGTTGTATATGTCATGTTTTTATTGCTGAGTAACATTTCATTATCTGAATTCGCCCACACTTTATTCATTTACCTATTGAAGGACATTTGGGTTGATTCCAATTTTAAATTAATTACTGAAGCAGTGTGAACTTTGTACCCATTCTTTGTGTAGACATTTATTTTCATTTACTTTGAATAGAATTGCTGGGGCATATGATCTGTGTATGTTCAACTTTATGAGAAAAATCACACATTTTCCCAAAGAGATTGTACCATTTTACATTTTGACCAGCAGTGTGTAAGATTCCAGTTCTGCACATTCTTGCCAACATGTGCCATACCTATAAGCTGTTCTGATAAGTGTGTAGTGCTTAATTTTTGTAGTTTAATTTGCATTTCCATGACGACTAATGGCATCAAGCATCTTGTCATATACTTACTTGCCATCTCTCTCTGAAGTATCTATTTAAAATCTTTTCCTCGGTTCTTATTAGATTGCCTTACTATTAATCAGTTCTTATATGGTTATATATGAGTTCTTCGTCAGTTTTGTATACTGCAGATATATTCTTGTAGTCGAGGACTTGGGTTTTCCAAAAATTTTAATGATGCACTTTGAGGAGCAAAAACTTCTCATTTTGGTAAAATCCAATTTATGAGAGATTTTTTATAATTTGTGTTTCTTGTGTTCTACGTAAGTAATCTTTTCCCACCGCAAGTTTATGAAAATTTTCTCTCCAGTGTTTCTAGAAATTTAACATGTAGATCTGTTATGTTTTCAGTTAAGTTTTGTGCATGGTGTAAGGGAAGGATCAAGGTTCCCTTTTTTCTGTATGAATATCCAGTTCAGAATCCTTTATTGGAAATATTTTATTTTCCCATTGAATTACTTTTGCATCTTTGTTGAAATTTAATTGACCAGGTATATTTATATGTCTGTTCTCAGTGTTTATCTTGTCTTCCACTGACCTGTACGTCTGTCCTTGTTACCACTACTGCCCTGTCTTGATTATTGTAGTTTCATAGTAGTGTTTTGAAGACAGGTAGTGGTAATTTCTTCAAATTTTTTTCTCAAAGTTATTTTGATTATTTTAGGGCCCTTGAATTTCCATTATTAAATTTAGAATCAACTTCTTCTTTTCTACAAAAAGCCTCTGGGATTTTGACTGGGATTGTATTTAATCTGTAAATAAATTCTGGAAGAATTGGCATTTTAACAAAGTTGAGCTTCTGACCAGTGAACATGATAGCTCTCTATATACCTTTAGGTGTTCTTTACTTTCTTTTGGCAGTATGTTATAGTTTCATCTTCCATGTGTTAGACATATTTTTCTAAATTTATCCATAGTATTTCATGGTTTTGATGCTGTTGTAAATAACATTTAAAAAATTGAGAATTTAGAAAATAGCATTTTTTAAATGTTTGTTGCTTTTACATAGAAATATAGTTGATTTTAGAAATTCATTTTTTATCTTGTAACCTTGTTAAATTCAGGCCTAATACCTTCTTTTGTAGATCATGTGGAATTTTTTTATATACATGATGTTATCTGCAAATAAAAGCTGTTACACTTTTTCACTTATCTGTATACCTTGTAAATTTTTTCTTCCTTACTGCACTGGACCTTCTAGGACAATGTTAAATAGAAGTGGTGAGAGAGGTATTCTTACTTTCTTTCCATTCTTAGGGGGAAAGTGCTTGGTCTTTAACCATTAAGTATGATGCTAGCTGTAGTTTTTTTTGTAAGTATATTTTATTAAATTGAAAAAGACTCCTTCTATTTCCAAGTTGCTTAGAATGGTCTTTTTTTTTAAGTCATGTATTGGTATTGGTTCTGGTTTTGTCAGATGCTTATTCTGTTTGTATTGAAATGCTTGTGTGGCTGTTCTCCTTTATTTTGTAACAGTATGAATTATTGTTGATATTTGGGGGGTGCTTTACTAACTTTTAATGAAGACATATTTTTTAGAGCAGTTTAAGATTTTCAGCAAAATTGATGGGAAGGTACAGACATTTCCCCTTTACTCTTGCCCCAGCTCATGCACAGCTTTGCCTTTATCAACATCCCCCACCAGAACCTTCATGGACACATCATCACCCAAAGTTTACATTAGGATTCACTCTCTGTGTTGTACATTCTGTGCGTTTGGATAGATGTGTGACATGTATCTACCATTATAGAATCGCACAGAATCATTTCACTGCCCAGAAAATCCTCCATGCTCCACTTCATCATCCTCTTTCCCAATCCCTAGGCAACCACTGATATTTTTACTGTGTCTGCAGTTGTGCCTTTTCCAGAATGTCATATAGTTGGAGTCCTACAGTATGTAGCCTTTTCAGATTGGCTTCTTTGACTTAGTAAATGCATAAAGCTTCCTTCATGTATTTTCATGGCTGACAGATCATTTCTTTTTACCACTGAATAGTATTCCATTGCCTTGGTGTACCACAGTTTATTTGTCCATTCATCTGCTGAAGGACATCTTGGCTGCTTCCAAGTTTTGACAATGGTGAATAAAGCTGATAGAAACATCCATGTGCAGGTTTTTGTTTGGATGTAAGCTTCACGTCTTCAGAGTAAACACCAAGGCACATGATGGTGCATCTTATTTAGGTAACAGTGTTTAGTTTTATAAGAAACTGCCAAAGTGGCTGTACTATTTTTGCATTCCCACCAGCAATGAATGAGGGTTCTTGTTGTTCCACATCCTCACCAGCATTTGGTGGTGTTAAGTGTTTGCGGTTTTGGTCATTCTAATAGGTTTGTGTGTGGTGGTGTCTCACTGTTGTTTTAATTTGTATTTCCTTGGTGACAAGAGATGTGAAACATCTTTTCATGTATTTATTTGCCATCTATATAGGTGAGGTGTCTTTTTTTTTTAAATTTTGTTATTATTAATATACGATCACATGAGCAACATTGTGGTTACTAGATTCACCCCATTCTCAAGTCCCTACCACATACCGCATTACAGTCACTGACCATCAGCGTAGTAAGTTGCTATAGAGTCACTACTTGTCTTCTCTGTGCTATACTGCCTTCCCTATGTCCCCCGCTAGGTTATGTGTGCTAATCTTAACGCCCCTTATTCCCCTTATCACTCCCTTCCCACCCATCCTCCCCAGTCCCTTTCCCTTTGGTAACTGTTAGTCCATTCTTGGGTTCTGTGAGTCTGCTGCTGTTTTGTTCCTTCAGTTTTTGCTTTGTTCTTATACTCCACAGATGAATGAAATCATTTGGTACTTGTCTTTCTCTGTCTGGTTTATTTCACTGAGCATAATACTCTCTAGCTCCATCCATGTTGTTGCAAATGGTAGGATTTGTTTTCTTCTTATGGCTAAATAATATTCTATTGTGTATACATACCACATTTTTTCATCCATTCATCTACTGATGGACACTTAGGTTGCTTCCATTTCTTGGCTATTGTAAATAGTGCTGCGATAAACATAGAGGTGCATATGTCTTTTTCAAACTGGGGGTGGAATTCCTAGAAGTGGAATTCCTGGGTCAAAGGGAATTTCGGTTTTTGAGGAATCTCCATACTGTTTTCCACAATGGTTGAACTAATTTACATTCCTGCCATCAGTGTAGGAGGGTTCCCCTTTCTCGACATCCTCACCAACATTTGTTGTTTGTCTTTTGGATGGTGACCATCCTTACTGGAGTGAGGTGATATCTCATTGTGGTTTTAATTTACATTTCTATGATGAGTAGCGATGTGGAGCATCTTTTCATGTGCCTGTTGGCCATCTGAATTTCTTTTTTGTAGAAGTGTCTGTTCAACTCCTCTGCCCATTTTTTTGCTTCTTGTTTGCTGAGGCATGTGAGCTCTTTATATATTTTGGATGTCAACCCCTTATCAGATCTGTCATTTATGAACATATTCTCTCATACTGTAGGATGTCTTTTTGTTCTATTGATGGTGTCCTTTGCTGTACAGAAGTTTTTAGTTTGATATAGTCCCACTTGTTCATTCTTGCTTTTGTTTCCCTGGCCCAGGGAAATATGTTCATGAAAAAGTTGCTCATGTTTATTATATTCAAGAGATTTTTCTATTCAGTATGATGTTGGCTGTGGGTTTATATATATGGCCTTTATTATGTTGAGGTACTTGCCCTCTATACCCATTTTGCTGAGAGTTTTTATCATGAATGGATGTTGAATTTTGTCAAATGCTTTTTAAGCTTCTGTGGAGATGATCATGTGGTTTTTGTCTTTCTTTCTGTTTATGTGGTGGATGATGTTGATGGATTTTCGAATGTTGTACCATCCTTGCATCCCAGGGATGAATCCCACTTGGTCGTGGTGTATGATCCTTTTGATGTATTTTTTAATTCGGTTTGCTAATATTATATTGAGTATTTTTGCATCTACATTCATCAGGGATATTGGTCCATAATTTTCTTTTTTGGTGGGGTCTTTGCCTGGTTTTGGTATTAGGATGATGTTGGCTTCATAGAATGAGATTGGGAGTACTCCCTCCTCTTCTATTTTTTGGAGAACTTTAAGGAGAATGGGTATTATATCTTCTCTGTATGTCTGATAAAATTCCAAGGTAAACCATCTGGCCCCCGGGGGTTTTTTTCTTGGATAGTTTTTTGATTACCGCTTCTATCTCTTTGCTATTAATTGGTTTGTTTAGATTTTGTGTTTCTTCCTTGGTCAGTCCTGGAAGGTTGTATTTTTCTAGGAAGTTGTCCATTTCTTCTAGGTTTTCCAGCTTCTTAGCATATAGGTTTTTATAGTAGTCTCCAATAATTCTTTGTATTTCTGTTGGGTCCGTCATGATGTTTCCTTTCTCGTTTCTGATTCTGTTGATGTGTGTTGATTCTCTTTTTCTCTTAATAAGTCTGGCTAGAGACTTATCTATTTTGTTTATTTTCTCAAAGAACCAGCTCTTGGTTTCATTGATTTTTTTCTATTGTTTTATTCTTCTCAATTTTGTTTATTTCTTCTCTGATCTTTATTATGTCCCTCCTTCTGCTGACTTTAGGCCTCATTTGTTCTTCTTCCAATTTTGATAATTGTGACATTAGACTATTCATTTGGGTTTGTTCTTCCTTCTTTAAATATGCCTGGATTGCTATATACTTTCCTCTTAAGACTGATTTTGCTGCGTCCCACAGAAGTTGGGGCTTTGTGCTGTTGTCATTTATTTCCATATATTGCTGGATCTCCATTTTAATTTGGTTGTTGATCCATTGACTATTTAGAAGTGTGTTGTTAAGCCTCCATGTGTTTGTGAGCCTTTTTGCTTTCTTTGTACAATTTATTTCTAGTTTTATACCTTTGTGGTCTGAAAAATTGGTTGGTAGGATTTCAATCTTTTGGAATTTTCTGAGGCTCTTTTTGTGGCCTAGTATGTGGTCTATTCTGGAGAATGTTCCATGTGGACTTGAGAAGAATGTGTATCCTGTTGCTTTTGGGTGTAGAGTTCTATAGATGTCTATTAGGTCCATCTGCTCTAGTGTGTTGTTCAGTGCATCTGTGTCCTGACTTGTTTTCTGTCTGGTGGATCTGTCCTTTGGAGTGAATGGTGTGTTGAAGTCTCCTAAAATGAATGCATTGCATTCTATTTCCTCTTTTAGTTCTGTTAGTATTTGTTTCTCATTTGCTGGTGCTCCTGTGTCAGGTGCATATATATTTATAATGGTTATATCCTCTTGTTGGACTGAGCCCTTTATAGTTATGTAATGTCCTTCTTTATCTCTTGTTACTTTCTTTGTTTTGAAGTCTGTTTTCTCTGATACAAGTACTGCAACACCTGCTTTTTTCTACCTATTGTTTGCATGAAGTATCTTTTTCCATCCCTTCACTTTTAGTCTGTGTATGTCTTTGGGTTTGAGGTGAGTCTCTTGTAAGCAGCATATAGATGGGTCTTGTTTTTTAATCCATTCTATCACTCTGTGTCTTTTGATTGGTGCATTCAGTCCACTTACATTTAGGGTGATTATTGACAGGTATGTACTTATTGCCATTTCAGGCTTTAGATTTGTGGTTACCAAAAGTTCCAGGTTACTTTCCTTACTATCTAAGAGTCTAACTTAACTCACTTAGTATGCTGTTACAAACACAATCTAAAGGTTCTTTTCTATTTCTCCACCTTTTTCTTCCTCCTTCATTCTTTGTATATTAGGTATCACATTCTGTACTTTTTGTCTATCCCTTGATTGACTTTGGGGATAGTCAATTTAATTTTGCATTTGTCTCACAATCAGCTGCTCCACCCCCCCTACTGTGGTTTTACTACCTCTGGTGACAGACAGCTATCCAACTGTAGGAACACTTCCATCTATAGGAGTCCCTCCAAAATAGACTGCAGAGATGGTTTGTGGGAGGTAAACTCTCTCATCTTTGCTTATCTGGAAATTGTTTAATCCCTCCTTCAAATTTAAATGATAATCTTGCCGGATAAAGTAATCTTGGTTCCAGGCCCTTCTGCTTCATGGCATTAAATACATCATGCCACTCCCTTCTGGCCTGTAAGGTTTCTGCTGAGAAGTCTGATGTTAGCCTCCTGGGCTTTCTTTTGTATGTGATCTTATTTCTGCCTCTGGCTGCTTTTAACAGTCTGTCTTTATCCTTGATTTTTCCCATTTTAATTACTATGTGTCTTGGTGTTGTCTTCCTTGGGTCCCTTGTGATGGGAGATCTGTGGATCTCCATGGCCTGAGAGACTATCTCCTTCCCCAGATTGGGGAAGTTTTCAGCAGCTACCTCCTCAAAGACACTTTCTATCCCTTTCTCTCTCTCTTCTTCTTCTGGTATCCCTATAATGAGAATATTGTTCTGCTTGGATTGGTCACACAGTTCTCTCAATATTCTTTCATTTTTAGAGATCCTTTTTTCTGTCTGTGCCTCAGCTTCTTTGTATTACACTTCTCTAGTTTCTATTTCCTTTATTGTCTCCTCCACCGTATCCAGCCTGCTTTTAATACCCTCCATCGTGCTCTTCAGCGATTGGATCTCCGACCTGAATTCATTCCTGAGTTCTCGGATGTCTTTCTGTACCTCCATTAGAATGTTGATGATTTTTATTTTGAACTCCCTTTCAGGAAGATTCACAAGGTCCATATCATTTAAATCTTTCTCGGGAGTTGTATTAAGAATTTTACTCTGGATAAGGTTCCTTTGGCGTTTCATGTTTGAATATGGCGCCCTCTAGTGTCTAGAAGCTCTATTCTGGAGCTGCTCAGCCCCTGAAGCAATGTAGGGGCTTGCAGGGGAGTGGGCCTGGTGCCTGCCAGGAGGAAAGAGCTGTTCCCTGCCTCCCGGCTGCTGTGCCTGTCTCCACTGCCTGAGCCAGTGGGCCGGTCACACATGTATGTTTTTGTCCCAGAGCAGCCGGATATGGACCCCTGCTTTCCACAAGCGGCCGGAATCCCAGTCTCCCCAGGAACTCTGCCTGTATTAACTTTCCAACCCAGTAGTCATGCGAATTTCATGAAAGCACCATGAAATGTAGGTTTGTGCTCCCAGCGCAGATCTCCGGAGCTAGGTATTCAGCAGCCCCTCCCTGCTCCATTTGTCTTCTTCCTGCTGGTGAGCTGGGGTGGGGGAGGGGCTCGGGTCCCACAGAGCCACAGCTCCTGTACGTTACCCGGTTGGGTGAAGTGTGCTCTTTTCTCCAGGTGTGTGCAGTCTGACCCGTACTCTTTCCTGTTGCTCTCTCAGGATTAGTTGCACCAATTAAATTTTCTAATTGTATCCAGTTTTAGGAGGAAGCCTCTGTCTCTCCTCTCACGCCACCATCTTTAATCCTATTAAGGTGAGGTGTCTTTCAAGCTCTTTGGCACTTGTTTAAATTGGACTCGTTGTTTTCATATTGTTGAGTTTTTAACAGTTATTTGTATTGATACCAGTCCTTTATCAGATGTTTTTTATAAATATTGTCTCCCAGTTTGTGGCTTGTTGATTCACTCTCTTGACTCTCCCTTTCACAGAACTGAAGTTTTTTTTTTGTTTTTGTTTTTGTTTTGTTTGTTTAATGAAGTCTGCTTATCAGTTCTTTCATGGATGGTGCCTTTCGTGTTGTGTCTAAAAATCATTACCACAGCCAAGGTCATCTAGGTTTTCTCCTATTACCTTCTAGGAGTTTGAGAGTCTTGTGTTTTACACTCAGGTCTGTGACCCACCCTGAGTTAATTTTTGTGAAGAATGTAAGGTCTGTGTCCAGATACAATTTTTCCCATGTGGATGTCCAGTTGTTGGAGCACCATTTGTTGATTCCTATTGATTTATTTGTTAAATCAACCTTGCATTATGAATAAACCCCACTTGGTAATGATGTATTTATTTTATTTTTCACATATTGCCACATTTGATTTGTTAATTGTTGAAATTTTTGTGTGTATTCATCAGTGATTTTGGTGTGTAGCTTTTGTGTAATTTTGTTTTTTTCGAGGGGGGGCACTTTTTTATTGAAATATAGTTGACATATATCTGGTTTTGGTATCAGAGTAAAGTTGGCTTTGTAAGATGAGTTGAGAATTATTTCCTCTTTTCTATGGGAATTTGTGTAGAAATTGGTATTATTTCATCTTTAAGTGTTTGGGGGAATTACAGTAAAACCACATTAGCATGGAATTTCTTAAGTATAGGTTGTTTAGGTTTTCTTCTTTTCTTTTGTCAGTATAGAAATTTGTCTTTCAGAGAACCAACTTTGGGTTCATTGATATTCTCTACTGTCTGTTATATATTTTATTGCTTTCCAGTGTTAATTTTATCATTTCCTTCTTCCTACTTTAATTTCCAAGTGGTCTAATTTTTCTAATTTCTTAAAGTGGAAGCTTAGATTGTTTATTTTTCAGATAGTTTTTCCTTCCTGATAATGAGCATTTAGAGGTATGCTTAACACTGTTAAAAAGCGCTGCTAAGACTTTCTGTGTTTTATTATTTAGATCAAGTTATTTTCTGAATATTTTCACTTGACATAGAATTCTGGGTTTAAAACAATATTTTTCCTTCATCATCATTGCTTTCTGGCTTTTATCTTTAGTCTTTTGTTCCCCTATATCTAATGGTCTTTTTTTCTGTGGCTGCTTTTATCAATGAGATTATGTAATGGTGTTCTTCATTAGATTTATGGATTTATAGTCTTCCATGAGTTTTTAAAAATTCTTGGTCATTCAGATACTATTTTCTCTATTCTTTAACTATTTGACAGAATTCTAGGACTTTTCTAGAACTTGAGTTACTTTTTTTAATATTCTCCCATAAGTGACTGAAGGTTTCTTCTTTCTTCCCCATATGCTTTTTAATAAAATAGTCTTTATCGCTGTGTCTTCAGTCTTCTTTTGCAATATGTTGTTAAGCTTGCCTAGTTAGTTTTTAATTTCAGATTATATATATATTTTAGCTCTACAAATGTCTTGTTTTTCTTTTAAAGTCATTGCTTATATTTATAATAACCATTTTAAATTTAAGGACTTCACCGACTTCACCTTTGTCATTTCTGGGTCTGTCCCTACCTTCTGAGTTCTCTCCTTGGTAGAGAATTCAGGCTGGTCTGCTCCTTTATATCACCACCCTAGGCTGAGCCAACAGATTATGCTTTCTGTTACTGTTTTTCCTATTAAGTAATTTTCTTCTGTGTACCCATCTAAACACTCTTCTGAAAAATGAGGGAACATAGATTATTTGATTAACTAAATATTAAATCCTAATTTGAGCAATAAAACAACTAAAATTGGGTTATTCTCTGAGACAGGAAATACTTTATTTTATTTTTCCATTTTTCTGATGTATATGTTTCCTGGTGAAGGTACTTGCTGTAATTAATCCTTGTTCCTTTCTATTATGCAACGAAACCATTTTGGAATTCCAGCAACGTATGTTAATGGTCCTAGGAAAATTTGAGGATCTTTTGTAAACACATGGCAGCCACTCATGAACTGGTTGGAGGCTGATAGGCAACATGTTATCTCAGCAGTGTCTAATTTAAGAGTGGATGGGGTCAAGCAGGCTATATGGGACTTTTAATACAATAAAATATCTGAGTAATTTACTCTCTTGGATATATATAACACAGTACAGGAATCTTCTGGATTAAATTCGTGAGTGTTCTGAATGTTGTAGAGACGTTTAAAAACTGTTTCCAGATCGATAGGTTGTATGATTGGAAAAAGAGCCCCGACTCTGATGTGGCTGCTACTTTAAAGAAGCAGAAGAAGAATACAAAAGATGAATTTGAGGAGCGAGCAAAGGCTATTATTGTGGAATTTGCACAGCAGGTAAGAAGCTTCTCCTTCTTTATGAAAAGCCTACATCATAGAATAGATTTTTCTTTATTATCTTTATAACAAAGCCAGCATTTCCATTAACACTGGTTCTGTTCCCTTATTAATGACAGTATTTTCATTCTTTTTTCTCCTTCTCCTTTTAAACCAGAAAGCTGATATTTCAAAGATCTTTCTTTGTAGTCTGAATGTTTCAATTTTAAAGACCTATTTGACTTGGAAAGAAACAACTTTTCTGTAATATAGTTATTAGCACCTACAGGATGTACATGATCTTTTCCTGAGTGTTTTTGAGGAGTTTCAGAATGATTAGCCATTGGCTCATCCAGCTTCTAGTCAGTCATTTCTGTTCTGAGTACCTCCTTCCAAGGTTGGCCTTGGCAATGATTGTCCTTGTTAACGTCCTAGGGTTTGAACGCAGCCTTGTTCTATGAGAACAAAGATCCCCGCACTTTTGTGTCCTTGGTACCTACCTCTGCACATACTGGTGATGGCATGGGAAGTCTGATCTACCTTCTTGTTGAGTTAACTCAGACCATGTTGAGCAAGAGACTTGCACACTGTGAAGAGCTGAGAGCACAGGTGATGGAGGTAATGGCGAACAGTGAGTTCCTGGATGTTGACTACCTTAGTTTAATCAGTGTGGTGTGTTTTTGTATATTTCACCCCCCTTGCAATGATGTCTTTTAGGTTAAGGCTCTTCCAGGAATGGGCACCACTATAGATGTGATATTGATCAATGGGCATTTGAAGGAAGGAGATACAATTATTGTTCCTGGAGTGGAAGGGCCCATTGTAACTCAGATTCGAGGCCTCCTGTTACCTCCTCCTATGAAGGAATTACGAGTGAAGGTAAGCCAAGGTGGGGCGTGTTGGCACATGGGGACTTGGGCAATGTTTAGAAGTTCTGCTGAGGTTATTTGTGTACTTGGAGATTAATATACTACAGATACCCTCACTTCTTGTTTTATTTGGGATGTCTTCATATAGGAGGGGACCATCTATCAGAGTGAAGGTGTTTGAAAGTTCTTTACCAGCTAAGCTTTTCATAAAAAGTAAAGTATGTTGTTTTGGTTCTGCACTGCTAACTAGTTTTTTACTAACATTTTTATTGTGAAATAAAACATTCAACATTCATACAGAAAAGTACACAGAATTTTAACAAATTTTTTTAGGAAGCAGACTACCAGGTCAAGAATCAGAACATTGCTGATACCCCAGAAGCCTTTTATAAGCCTCTTCCTGATCTTTGCTCCCTGAAAGTTAACTGTGCTTCCATTTTGTGGTAGTAGCTAATATCCTTACTTTTTCTTTGGTGTAGTACCTGAGAGAGCACCACTACAAAATATACGTGGATTTTATATGAACGGAGCCATGCTCTGTGTGTTCCTTTGTGTCTGGCTTCTTTAAGTCACAGAGAATTTTAATCATCCCTGTTGCTGCATATGGCTGTGCTCATTTCTGTTGTGGAGTGTGCCATTGCACAAGTACACCAGGGTCTGTGCCCTCTGGCTCATGGGAAATGTAGGCTGTCTCCTTTTGTTCCCACTGACAAAGGGTTTGAATTCAAACCCTGTGCCTGTGAACACTTGTATTACCTCCTGGTGTAGTTGTGCACGTTTCTCCAGGGTATTCACGTCGGAGTGAATTGAGGAGTCATTACTGAAGTTTAGCTCCAGCTTTATAAGATGAGGCCACACTGCTGTCCACAGGGAATGTAACAAGTTATACTTTTAATTGCAGTATTTTAATTTTAGAGTTTTCATTATTTCACTTCTTCATCAGCTCTTTGATGCAGTCAGATTTAGATTTTTCCCATGTGGTTGGTATGAAGCTCTTTATTGTCTCAGCTTGCAAGTGCCTGATTGAAATGTGTGTGGTCATCATTTTCTGTGTTAGCCATTTAAATTCCCTCCCTGTGAAATGCCCACTGTCCCTGGCGTGGTCTGTCTTTGGACGGGTATGTAGGTGTTGTGTGTGGTCAGGATACTAGTCTCATGGCTTGTATTTGCTACAGCAGCTTCTCCTGCTCTATGACTTGTCTTTTACTTTTTCTGTGGTATCATGAGGAACAGAAATACTTAATTTTAATGTGAATTTATCAGTCTTTTGTGGTTATTGCTTTTTGTGTCTAGTTTAAGAAAACTTCTCTACCCTAGAGTCAGAAAAATACTCTCTCTTACATCAAGTCCTTCTGCTAACCACATTTCAAATAAATGTGGTAATAAATGTTTTGATCTCCATAGAACCAGTATGAAAAACATAAAGAAGTAGAAGCAGCTCAGGGGGTAAAAATCCTTGGAAAAGACCTCGAGAAAACATTGGCTGGTTTACCCCTCCTGGTAGCTTATAAAGAAGATGAGATCCCGGTTCTTAAAGTAAGTTATTTTAATTATTTTTTCCTCCAGAGCAATTTGAGTTCTGCTGTGTCAATAGGACACATGCTAGGAATGGTGAATAAAAATGGGCATCGTTGTTTTTGTGAAGCCATATCTGGTTGTCCTTTTAACAAGTATTTGTGCTTTTAAAATACTGTTTGTACAACCATATGGATTGGCATAAATAATATTTATATACACTATAATTCTAAAATACAGAATTAATCAGAAGCTAGAAGTCGTTTGATATCCCCAGTCATTTTGAAACCTGTCTGCCTACTTGTAAGAGCAGATGGCCTGCATGAGGCCAGAATAGTTTGACAAAAGCAAACTTTGAGGCACAGCTTATTTACTCCTTTCAAAGAGAAGAGATGCTGTTTGCAGTACACGGCTGGCTGGTGTGTGGGGACCACAATTATTATTTAGGCAGCCTCAGGCCACCAGCATCAGGGAATCGGCCACCAGAAGGCCAGTGAGAGCAAAGCAGACCAACCCCAAGTATGGCTTGGACGTGTGCATCTTTAATGGTGAACATGGATGTTTTATTTATTTCTGGTCAAATCTCTTCATTTCCAGAGGCACAGTGGCAGTGGAAAGGGCTGCTGAGATGAAGGCATTTCATAGTTAAGATAAAGCAGACTGTTTGGGCTTTTGAGTATTTGATAACATAATACGTTTATGTAGTACTTTTAACTTTAAAAAGATTCTGACTTAAAATTTCATTCTACTCAGTCCCCTACTTTATGTGCCAGTTGGCCTTGAGCTTAAATATATTTCACCATTCGTCAGTCTCAGACAGAGACGAAATGGGTGCAGTTTGGATGTGGGCCCCAGTCTCCTGCTCCATCCCAGTACAGGGCCTGCAGCATCTTGCTCTTCTATGCCTCAGTGTCCTAGTTTCAGATGAATAGTTACTCAGAAAGAGAAATGGTATAATTTTAGGCAGCTGGTGATGTATTTACAACCTTGCCAAATCTAATTTCTATTTAAGGATGAATTGATCCATGAATTAAAGCAGACACTAAATGCTATCAAACTAGAAGAAAAGGGAGTCTATGTGCAGGCATCTACACTGGGGTCTTTGGAAGCACTGCTTGAATTCCTGAAAACGTCAGAAGTGCCCGTAAGTAGTGGTGCCCAACTTCCCAAGTCAGTGGCAGCCGCGGTTTGTGGTGCTGTTTCTGGTTCCTGACATAGGCAGTTAAACTTGGAAACTCCCTTTTTACAGTATGCAGGAATCAACATCGGGCCAGTCCATAAAAAAGATGTTATGAAGGCTTCAGTGATGCTGGAACATGATCCTCAGTGAGTAGTTTCTCTTCTGCTGTGAAGGCTTTCGTAGTACCTACTTAATTTCTTCAGCTTGTCCTGTTGTTCACTGAATGATCTGTGATGTGTTTTAACCTTTCAGGTATGCAGTAATTTTGGCCTTTGATGTGAGAATTGAACGGGATGCACAAGAAATGGCTGATAGTTTAGGAGTTAGAATTTTTAGTGCAGAAATTATTTATCATCTATTTGATGCCTTTACAAAATATAGACAAGACTACAAGAAACAGAAACAAGAAGAATTTAAGTAAGTTGGTTTTACACTTTGGATCTTGGTAATGAAGTCAGTTAATTGAGGATTAGCAAGTATGGGTTTCCCTGCTCTGCTAGTAGAGCATTCCCATGAAAACATCCGTTAAGCCGAAGTGGTATAAAGCAAAGAAGCAGTTACCATTAATTTATGTGAGAAATTTTTTTAGTATTCCAACACAAAAATAACCTCTTTCAGGCTTTTTCTGACACCTTAGGACACATCTTGCTAACAGATGCACAAAATAGAGATGAGGCACAGGTACTCCCACACATGCTCAAAGCTTTTATGACAATGCTGAGGTGCTGGTATAGTTCCTGGGGAAGGAGCTCGGCGGGGCCCCTCTGGCTACTTGGGGTGGACGCTGCCTCTATGGGCTCACTGCAGAACAAACACAGGACATTGTTTTCACTCTATTTTCTTAAAAGCAAAAATCTTCTTCTAGTTCCTTTCAGTTAGTAAAAACAGGTGCTAACTTTTTTAAAGTGAATTGGCCTAATGCAAACTTTCAAAAAGTGGGGGCTAACTGTGCCAGAAAGGTGTGTAGACAGCAGAAACATGACATTTACTCATCTACCAGAGGCTGCATCTGAAGTGGTGTGTTATAAACCACAAATGCTGCACACCTGAGACATTCCATCAGTGTGTGAACAAAGCGTGTTTCTTTTTAAATTTTCATCTTGGCAGACCTAGGCCTCAGTATAGGGGTGAAGAGTTCTATTTGGGGACTTTATCTTGCCGGAGTTCTTATTTGGGATATACTGTATGGAATAGAAGTAACAAAATGAGGGTCTGGAACATTAGGAAATGAAGTGAGGGGAGACATTCCATGGGAGAAAAGCTCATCCCTCCTGCAGACATCAGAGGACCCAGTGTGGGCAGCAGAGCTACAGGAGCATGGAGGAAGGCCACAGTCCCAACTCGGTCCCCTCCTCCCAGGCTCACAGAGATGAGCAGTGGACGCATGCAAAGCGGGGAGAAGTGCTGAGTAGCAAAAGCGAACAGGGAAGGGCCTGGCTGAGGAACAGAGCTGTGATCAGCAGTGTGACTCAGGGGCTGTGGGGGCAGCTCATCCCTGTGGGTCTCATCCAGGTAGAGCTCTGAAGGGGGCGAGGTGAGTCAATGTGTGCAGTGTCCAGGCAGAAGGCCAGCACCCGAGGCAGCGACAGAAGAGGTCAGAGCAGCTGGCAGTGCCCATCTCGGGAGGCCATGGGAAACACTTCAGGAGTCAGTGAGGTCTTGTCAGGAGGCTCAAGCCAGACAATAGTGGCCCAGAGCAGAGTGACTGGAGAGTGACGGTATAATCTGGGGTACATTTAAAAGTAGGATTGACTGCTAGGTATTAAGATTTCAACTGGGACATGGCTTGCTTTAGGTAGTAGCTTTCTGGATCCACTAGTTTGGAAACAGCATAGAGAAAGGATATTGTTTGATGCTTATGTGGCTCCCAAAATAGATTATGCACATGCCCTATGACATGCCTGATGGAAGGACCCTTCAAGGTTCTAAGCTCCATTTGGTAAGGGTGGCTGGTGCTCAGCCTTGTAGTCAGGGCACAAAATGCAGCTGTTTCAGCAAGACTTGGGAAGCTACAGAATGGTATGGAGGGAGGGAAGGGGGTGCAGAGAGAATGGAGCAGCAGACAGGAGCCCTGGGCCCATGCTTTCTGGGGCAGCATCCACCTCCCCTTCCTGCTGCTCTCCAGGGCCGCAGAACATTAAGAAGCCTTACTGGGTTAGTAAGGCTAACCCGTGTAATAAGGTTAATAACCTGTATTTGGGTTTTTGTTTGATTTTGTAAGCTTAGAAATTTTTTTTTCCCTTTTAGGCATATAGCAGTATTTCCCTGCAAGATGAAAATCCTCCCTCAATATATTTTCAATTCTCGGGACCCAATAGTGATGGGAGTGACTGTGGAAGCAGGTCAGGTGAAACAAGGGACACCCATGTGTGTCCCTAGCAAAAATGTAAGTTCTGGTTGTATTTTAAAGACACGTGTCAGAGTGATGACAGAAACACCACTCAAGTAGAGCTCATCACCTTCTGTAATTGATACCTCAGTGTCAGTGTCCTTAGTCCAGACTGACTCTGCAGCACCTGATAATGGCGTGGCGCTTCACTTAAAGTTGTAGGGCACTTCAAATTGTTGTTGTTTTAAAGGAAATTGTGAAGTTTCAGGCCTAGGGAAAAGTTTAAAGGTTAGAATAACAAACACCCATATTCCTTTCCTCCAAGTGAGTGTCGTACCTGAGAAAAGTCACCATAATTTAGTAATGACCTGTAACTTAGTCCCACTCACATTTCACCAGTTGTCCCAAATGTGTAATAATTCCACCTGCTGACCTAGCCCAGGACCTCTTCAAAAGGTGCACTGCATTTGGTTATCACGTGCTTTAGTCTCAGTCAGGGGCGGTCCCCATTCTTTTTCGAGAGTCCAGACCAGTTGCTTCACAAATTGTTTCTCAACTTGTATCTGCCTACTCGTTTCCCTGCAAGCAGACACACGTTAGAACTACTGGAAGGGAAGCTGCGTGCTCACTGCCCCCATGTAGCAGCACTGCTCAGGTTGTCGGGGGTGCTGATGGGGTTACAGGGGAGATGCCTGTTCCCGCCTGTAATGTGGAAATACTCCCTGTGGACTAGGAGGGTCTGGGAATGTCGTTTCTCCAGCACCTTTCTCCCCAGTGGTTTTAGTAACCATCAGCGATCCTTGCCCAAGTCAATTACATAAATGCTTGCAGAATTGTCATTTTCTTCCCCCCATGCTTCCCTCCTCTAACCTTTTAGTATTTCACGCATTTGGTTAGCTTTTTGAAAACCTTTGGTATGATTCATTACTAATATTTCCGGCACCCACATTACGTAGTCTTGTCAGTGTGGTCCTACCGAAGCTGGGGTAGTAGTCCTTGGAGTTTTTCCCCTTTCTGGTGCAGCAAGATGCTCCAGCCTCATCTAGTACATTCCTGCTCCCCACCTGGTTCCTTCTGTGGAAAATGGTGCTTAGAAGTTACCTGAGCACTGTGACTTGTTGCTTCTATACCCATTTCAGTGATTTGCAGTCATTTCCTGCATGGCCTTGGCCAAATCAAACTCCCCGTTTTTCACTTACTCACCTGCATCTCTTCTCAAGGCAGACAGCAGAATGGGGTTTAAAAATGTTTCCCCCTAAACTCGAGATCAGGAGATCAAGTCACTCACAACTAATACCCTCAGAATGAAATGGGAAATTCTAAGCATGGCCCACAGGGCCCCCACTGATGTGCTCCTGAGTCGGGTTGCCTCTGTCTGACTACATTCCTTGCTCACCTGACTAGCTACTCCATGCTCATTCCTGATTCCAAACTTTTGTGCCCGCTATTCCCTCTTTATGGGGCCTGTTATGTGAAAAGGTAGAGTAGAAACAGAAAACTAGAGTGGACTGACCGAGCACTCAAGTTGCCCACAGCACATGGATGATCTTTTGTCCTTTCCACCGTCTTGTGAAGGACAGAGGGAGTGTGGTGGTGTCCTCCCTTGGGGACCCTAAGTGCCAGAAGATGGTCTAGCTTTGGCCCCCTCTCTAGTAGTTCTCCAGCTGTCCAGTGTGGCACCTGTGGCTGGCGCTGCTCTGCTTACACTGTGGTTTCTGTTTTTGTTTCAGTTTGTAGACATCGGAATAGTAACAAGTATTGAAATAAACCATAAACAAGTGGATGTTGCAAAAAAAGGACAAGAAGTCTGTGTTAAAATAGAACCTATCCCCGGTGAATCTCCCAAAATGTATGGAAGACATTTTGAAGCGACTGACATTCTTGTCAGTAAGGTAAGTGTCCCAGTGAGAGTGGCCTGTCCAAGAAAGCAGGGTCAGCTTTCTGGTTACCTTTTCTCACTAGCTCTGGGGGCTGAACTTTTAAGAATCTGACAGGACTGGATTTTTCCCTAATTGAGCAAAGTGCCTCCTTAGGCCTTCTGCCTGACTCACCGAACAGACACAGTGCCGGGGTTCTCCTCTCCCTGGCAGGCAGGCAGGCAGGCAGGCAGGGCCTCAGCCTTCCCTGTGATGAGCAGCATGGGGTGGCAGTCTGGGGCCAGCGCTTTCCTTTGGCACTTGTTACGTTTGTTTACCCTGTTTGTGCCTCGGCCGTTGCAGATCAGCCGGCAGTCCATCGACGCCCTCAAAGACTGGTTCCGAGATGACATGCAGAAGAGTGACTGGCAGCTTATTGTGGAGCTGAAGAAAGTATTTGAAATCATCTAATTTTTCCACATGGGGCAGGAATTGGAATAAGTGCATTGTTACATTGTAATATCACCAAGAAAACAAGACAAAAAAATGGAATGGCTATATCTGGACACGGATGAACTTGAGTATGGAAGGAAAAAAATAGGTGTATAAAATGTTTTCCATGAGAAACCAAGAAACTTACACTGGTTTGACAGTGGTCGATTACATGTCCCCACAGTTCCAACGTGCCTGCTCACTCTTTCCTAACCCTTCTCTACTGGCTGCTATTTTAAAGTCTGCCCTTCCCCAAAACTGGGATTTTTATTACTGATCTAAAGCTCTTTGAATTTTATACTGATTAAATCAGTACTGCAGTATTTGACTAACCAAAAGCTTCTGCAGATTTTGTGATTCTTGGGACTTTTTTGATGTAAGAAATACTTTATGCATATCCTTCCCACATTGATTTTTCCAGCATTCTTCTGCCATATGCCCTTAGGAATTTTTTTAAAATAGAAAGTTAAGCATTCTGTTTCTTTCATCTGCTTGTGTGAACCATGGTGTAAAGCACAGCTGGCTGCTGTTTACTGCTTGTGTAGCGCCTACTGTGATCAGCACAATTCTGAACTACCAATAAAGAAATAGACCTTCACCAGTAAGCCTGCTAGGCTCCCATGGGTAGTGCAGCTTCTCCCCCAAGCCTTCATCCTGGGTGTAGCTTGTTCTTTTAAGGACTATTTTAGTGACTCTCAAACCTGGTGTACTACTAACACACATTTTAACATTAGGACTTTTCATATGCCAATCTTGATCTGTTTTTGCCTAGAAAATTGTCATGCATACATCATCTGATGAGAGAATCAGTAGGGAATTATCTGGAGTGTAGTGCTTTTCTCTAACTAACTAACTCATTACAGAGGCAGCCTAAGGATTTTATTCATATTAGTAATCTTACTGTACTAGTTTGGATTTTCTTGAAAAATGTGGAAGTGGGTCCACATGAGGACCTTTCCCCAGTGTAAGAATTCCGCAGGTGTGAGATCTGACTGCCTATGTATAGCAGTGTTGAAGTCAATGTGGGATGTTTGAAGAAAATGTTCCCAAGTAGCCACTGGCATAGAATTACAAAAACTCTATTTTTCAAGTGTTACAGCATAACAGAGCATAGAAAAATAATTTGAAAATCTGTACCATTCATCATTCTTGCAGTCGCTCAAGGGCCAGGAGAGGCAAGGACACCACCTGTAACCCTTCTGTGGGACATCATTTTCCCAGGAAAAACAATCTTCAGTGTGCATGTGCTAATTCAAAGTGTGTAAACTCCTCCATTTGGAAGAAGTAAAGAAGATATTCTTAACATGCTCCTGTGTTCGTGCTTGGGGACAGGATAAAAGATGGCTCAGAAGGCTTACCCTTGCTAGGAACAAGCAGGACCCCAGTCTGGGACCGCTCAGGAAGTGCAAAGCTAGCATGGGCTTTAACAGTCTGGCCTGGAGATTTTTCAGCCTTTAAGTATAATGAACAGGTCAGGCTTTGCTTGCTTCCTAAAGGATTCACAAAAAGGAGCCTGTACAAAATATACATACAGTTCTTTATTAAACAACTGTAAACACTTCACTGTAAAAATCCATAAAACTTTATAAACAAACATTTTGTAAATAGAATCTATACTACAGTAAAAGAATTAACACAGTTATTTACATGCAATACTGACAAATTTGGCACTTATTGAAAAGAAATGTACAAAACGCTTGCTTAAAAAGAAATTCAAACTTATAAAAAACTCAGAGCAGTACGATCATGCACTTTGCAAATACCTCACAAGCACTTATGGCACAGCTAGGGGAGAGCCAGGCTCCCTGGTGATATTTATGTGATTTTTAACGTGCTTCCATAAGTTTGTTGTAAAACCACCTGAACATTGTCGAGAATAAAGTCAAATGCCATATTCCAAACCGATTCTACCGACTGCTGCATCAACCTGAAGGTGGGGAGAGAAGAAACACATCAGGAAAAAGACCGATTCCTTCTTCAAGGATCAGTTTAGCACATTCAGGGCTTAAGAGTTTTAACATTTCATGAAAATGTTAAAGTAATTTTAGCAAAAAAAAAAACAAAACAGAACACTCAAGTACTTACTAATGTTTTAAACTATATAAACTTCAAGGAGAACAATCTTGTTTTGACCCTATTTACTAGTACCCAGTCAGTGTTAATGGAGTTTCTACCTCAGGGATTCAAATTAAAAGGCATCCCTTTTTCATTAACCCTAGACAGTAAATGCAGTTAACACCACTGACAAAGTGTAAAACTTAGCACCTCATCTCCCTCAGCCAGTGACATGCCATTTTTCCATTTTGATAAAAGTACTGGATATTTACCTTTTCATGTATTTTATAACTAGGTCCAGTTTTTCCAAATCTTTTTCTTCAATTAGATCAGTACAGTATTTCACAACCTGCAGAATGTCTTCTTCCATTGGATCTAGAGGGGAAAAACCTTAAATGAGGACCAACCTGTCTTTTGAAAGGTGAAGGTGAGCTGCAGGGGTGAAGGAAAGCTGTTTTTCTGCAACCATGCCACACTGACTCGGAGCTATAAATAAGGGGGTACAGTGGTGAACCATTCAAAGCCAGCCCTGGAGTTGAGAAGGTTAGGAGGTGGCTGGTTTACAAGCTTAATTAGATTTTTAAAAAATGAGTTCCATCTATATAGTCGAGTCCGTTTATGTTCTGAAATTACATGTCAGTCTGACCAGAGCCAGCCAAGCCAACCTGAAATGGTAGTAATCCATTCCTTGAGCAAGGTCTTCACGTCACTGAATTCCACAGCTCCTGCCAGGTTTGGAGCTGGGGGTCTAACACTGCCAGATGGGTCGGGCTGCAGACCAGAAAGGCCTGGCACTCCTGAAGTTGAAGCAGAGCGTTCTCCCTGTTAAAACGTATCATAAAAAGTGCTGTATTTACATAACTACTGAGTATATTAAGATTTAAGGTCAAAGTTTAAAAATTAAAAAGTATTACCAGAGGTTTCTCAGAAGCAGGACCTTCATGTTTGAGAAACCCATCAATTAGTTTCTGGGGACTCCCAGAGGCCCCTGGCAAACTTTTTGCAGGACTATTAAGCTGCTTGTTTTTCAAAGGACTCTGAATCTTTTTTGGGGAACCGATGGGATGTTTTTTCTTGTTTCTTCTCTTCTTTTCTTTCACTGTTGTTGGTTTTAGCTGAAGTAATGGGTTCTTTGGCACTAGAAGAGGAGGGACATAATCCTCAACAAAACATGTCTGTACAGCAACGTGGGTTCTCTCTCCTCCCAAACATAACCCCTGTGTGCACACACGCCCCCCACCACGCAAGGCAGCAGTGACGACACTGGAGGAGCAGGCTCTGCGGTTCTTAGTACCTGCTCCGCCACTGAAGTGACTGTGACCTTTCTAAAAACACTGCTTATTTCTAGTGTGGTGCTTGTAAGGATTAAATGAAAATTCAATGGGGTAAGTACCTAAGATAACAGCTGAGTGGGCCCTATTCTGTTTTTAGAGTAAATGTGGTATTTTGTGTTGCACGTTCAGAAACCTTTTGTTTTAAACCTACTCCTGTGATGTGTCAATTTTAAAGGACAAGTGGCTTGACAAGAATTCAGACTTTTTTAAGTGAAGAATGGTGTTTTTAAGTCAAAAGGTTAGATTGAAATCTGAACATAAAGAGTTCTTCCCATGCCCAGCAGCTCAGAGCCCGGCCAGTCTATGTGACAGTTACCACACGTGACAGTCTCATCCTTCTCCTCTCCCGGGCTTACCCAACATGCTGGCTGGCTGCTGCTGCAGACTGGGGTTCTCTCCCTGCCTCTGTCGTTGATCATATGCTGCTTTCAGCTCCTTCTGAAGCTCAGACGGAAGGGCAGCAAACACCTCAGGGTCCACCTAGTGGCAAAGAGAAGGTCCACACCAGAGCAGATTCTAGAAGGCAGCTGGTTTATGTTTTTCACAATATACTGTTTTCAAATAGTATCAGAGGAGTATGAATTCTTAATAGATCCTCAGTATCAAAGCTCATTAAAACCCTCACAAGGTTTTAGGGTGAGAACAAGGAATAAAATTTGGGGAGTAAATTGAATTTAAAAACACCAAACTACAAAACTACCAGGCAAGGAGAACTAGTAGAAAGGAGAAGCAAAGGACAACAAAATAGGCTCATATATAATGTCTCTGTAAATATCACACAGAGGTAGTGTGAGTGTTCCTGGTCTGTTGTTAGGCATGCCCACCCTGTGACCTGAGTGTGGCCTCTCTGGCCTGTGAAATAGATGAGTATGTTTCCTACTTTCTTCTGGGTGGAAGCTTTTAACACCCACGTCCTCTCTCAGACCCCACCTAGGGGCAGGGGCCAATTCCTACAGTCTATGGCTGGCAGATGGTGTGAGAGGAACCAGTCCCTCCTGCAGGGGTCACGGTGTCAGCCACTGAGAGCTTAGGGTGCAGAGGAAAACGGCACTGAGCTGTGCCCTGAGCTGGGGTAGGAGGGGTGAGAACAGTGAAACTATGGGAGAAGGTCCCTATATTTAACTCACCTGTGAAAATGCTGGAAGGGCTATTACATTAATTCCTGTGTCACTATTAGATTCTTGAGGTTCTGGTATTTGTAACAAAACTGTCCCAACTGGTTGTGGCAAAATTCCTGTATTACAGCCATTTGCTGGTTCGTTCTTTCTGCTGCCATGTGGCTCTCCTTGCTGAATAGCACAGACTTGCTCTACTTGTTCCCGGAGATCAGGTGGAAGTGCTTCCAGAACAGACTGATCGAGCTATAAAGTACCATACATACGAGTTTGAAGTTAAAGTGTCCTCAGTGGTGATGAGCTTGGAGAGCTAATGGAACACTCTAATTCATATTTGGGTATCCTCGACAATGAACACAGGTGCAGATAACCAGACTAGGAAAGCCACCCCCCAAACCAGCACATTTCTGGAATGTCTTGGCCTTTTGCCATTGCTGCCTGAGCAGTGATGTGATTGATATCTGGTGATCTGTCCACGACTGGCCAGTACCACAGGAGCAGGGAGTCCACATCCACTCACTGAATCTCCTGCAATAGGAGCAGACAGATGGACAGACAGGGAGAGCCTTTGCAAGCCTGACTCTCAGACCCCATCTGGGGGCAGCCAGTTCCCAAGGCAGGTGCCACATTTCTGTGATGGGCTAACAGTCCTGGGTCAGGAGTTTACCGTTCAGACAGGAGACTGTCCAAAAATAAACACAATTCTAGTCTGAGAGTAGACAAGCTGCAAAAAAGGCATTCTAGAAGCTAACTTTTCTCCAGCCTACCTAACCAGAATACTCTGCCCATCCACATACATCCCTCTGGAAACATGCAGTCCCATGAGCTGGGTAGCCAATCTTGCCACCAATCAGAGGCAACTGTTCTTGGGTAATACGCAAGCAACCAGGAGCCAAAGCCAGCATATCACAAATACCCCTTTTTCCCTGGTCTCTCAGCTGGCATGTACATCTCCTTCAGCTCCTTCCCAATATGGCTTAGGTGCAGCACACCACACTGCAGCCACACCAGTGGGGTCAATAGCTTATGTTAGAAAGTCTATGCAGTCTACAGAGAGGACTGAAATGCTGCAAGAACCACTTCTGACCTGATGCCCAGCAAAGGCTGAGCTGTCAAATGGCGCAGGGCCTCGTGACTGCCCCTGCTCCCAAAAGGTGAGGTGGCTGCTGACAAGAGGCAGCTCATCGAACTGGCCTTCATGTTTTACAACTTGCAAGAGTTGCAAATCTTTGCCAAAGTACGATCTTTCAGCTAACCTGATCATTTCTCATTTGGAATTCAGAAACAGCACAATCCTAACAAGTAGCCCTTTCTCCCTTTCTTGGCCACACTGGTCATTAAAACGCTCTTACTGCAAACTACTTTTGCACTTACTATAAGAATATACCTGGGAAGGTGATGGGACCTCTATACTCAGGTTAAGTCTTGATTTTAAACTTATGGGAGAATGCAGACCATTCCATTTCCCTGAAGACTCGGCTTTGCTAGTAACAGGGTTGATACTTGATGTCAGATGTGTAGAAAAAGATGGCAAGAAAGTGCAAGTTCTAGAGGCAGAAGATATTTCCAGATCCATAGCAGCTAGAAATACTGGAAGTATAGAAAATACATAAAATAGCTTCTTTAGATTATGTGGGAAGGGGATACTTTGAACTTTTGAAACTACAGCAATTTTTATTACTGAGTTATTGTAATTCAGAATGACATTTTTTTCTTAAAAAGAGACACAAAGAGCTGTCCATACCAGACAACCTTTAAATTAACTTAGCCTTCCTAAGGATGTGAACATGCTGACACAAGAGTCATGCTGATAACCACTGACCTTCCTTGTGCTCCTCTTCTGTAGATTTCTTAGCTTTTTGAACTTGGAAGAGGTCAAGGACAGAGTGTGACCCACCAGGAAAGTGGCTCGACTGAACTGACGGGCGACTGGGACATGTGGAAGGGTTTGGATTAGTAGGAACCAACTGATTTACCTGAATCCCAACCTAGAACCAGAATAAAAAATATGTTTCTATGAAAACTAAAGTGGAATATAAATTCAGCTAAGCAAAATTTTTGGCTAATTAAACTATTTTGTATATCTTTTAGTATAAAAGATTAAATGAAAGTATTAAAACAGTCTTCTATATTGATTTCAGAAACGACTACACTCGTGAGCAGTTCTGTTCACCTCTTTGCAGTATTTTAACGCAATCTCTTTAAAATCATAAAATCTAAAGAAGTGCAATTCTGTATGCCACTAAAGTTCTAGCCAGCTAAGTTTTTAAAATAAGACTTTAAAAAAATTTATTAAATAGAGGGCAGTTTACTTGCAACCTTATTTCATCATTTTTCTTTTTATAAATGAGGAAGTACTTTTCAAATAAACAATGGTGTGGGGGCGGTGATGTTCTGATGACCCCCGCACCCCCAACACCACACAGCCTTATAACAACAGTATTTCAGGGAGACGCTTTAACTGTGCTTGGCTTAGTAACTTTCTAATCCTTCCACAAGACCCACACCAAGCCAACAACACTTTCCTCCATGTGTGTGCACACAAGCCAACCTATACAAGTTCACCTTTAAGAAAGTGAAGGTTTTTGATTTTGATGCCCTCTCAACCTATCTGTTCCAGAGGCATCTTCATGCGCCTGTGATAAACTCTCTCTTCTAGATCATCATCCATTAGAATAAATTTCTGATTATATAGGACCTTAAAGGTACAAGAATTATTTGCAGATTCATGGTCCTCACAGTCCTATCTACTAAGGGAATGAGAGGAGGAAGCAAGATAGTGGGTGTGAAAAATCAGTCCTTGGCTAATTAAGAGAAGGTGCTAGAAAAGTTCAAGATACAATATTACTCCAGGCAGAAAACAAAACTCTCAGAACAAATTTGCTTGAAAAGGAGGTAGAGCAGGTTGGTGACAAAGTCAAGAATTTTCAGTTTCTGTTTCAGTATTACATCAAAGGAGCCAAAACCCCGCATATAAGCCACACGCCTCTCCCCACTGACCATTCTGTCAGGCCTCAAATTAGAACAACATTTCAGAAAGTCAGAATTTTAAAACATTATATACTTACCCCTCTCATGTCCGATATATTTAGTTTCATCATATGAAACATGTTTAGTGTGGCCTTTCCAATTATTTTTGCACTATCTGTTGCCTGGTCAAGAGTTACGCTCCTGTAGGTGATAGAATCAACTTTTTAAAGGAACAAAAGTTACATTCCATATGTATTTACTAGTACCTCGGCAGCATGGAACTGTTAAAGAGTTATAGAAAAGTCAAAATTACAAACAGTTTATATACTTAATTATTAAATATAATCCTTAAAAATGAACAAGGTTTCCTTCAAAGAAGCCAGTAAGAACAAATTACACTGGCAGCAATGTAAGAAAATCATGTACAACACTGAGATTTTAAGATCTAATGGAGACCAGGTCTGTTAAAAATAAATTTTTTTAAAGACATATTTTAGTTAAAGCAGACACAAAAAGGGACACTTATGTTGCAACTTGAACGAGAAGTGCAGTGGTTCTAGATCCCAAGAGAAGCTGTAGCTCCAAGAGTATGCTGATATGTGGAAGATAGATCCCCTATATTCTGGTTCTTAATATTTCCATTCATTATGTTTGAAGGAAAGCCATGGAATGATTTCAACATGTGAATATGTTCATCACAATTCTACTTTCTCTCAGAGGCTCTCTAAATGGATATAGGAATGTGTGGAGAGCTATGATAAAGTAATCACAATGGTGCGCTAACATCCAGGGAGACTAAAATATACAATTCTTAGATCTTTTAAGAACTCTTGCCACATCGCTAATCATCAGAAAAATACAAATTAAAACCACAATGAGATAGCACCTCACACCAGTAAGGATTGCCACCACCCAAAAAACAACAACAACAAATGTTGGCAAGGTTGTGGAGAAAGAGGAACCCTCCTACACTGCTGGTGAGAATGTAAATTAGTTCAACCATTGTGGAAAGCAATATGGAGGTTCCTCAAAAAACTAAAAATAGAAATACATTTTGATCCAGGAATTCCACTCCTAGGAATTTACCCTAAGAATGCAGCAGCACAGTTTCAAAAAGACATATGCACCCCTATGTTTATTGCAGCACTATTTACAATAGCCAAGAATTAGGAGCAACCTAAGTGTCCATCAGTAGATGATTGGATAAAGAAGAGGTGGTACATATACACAATGGAATATTATTCAGCCATAAGAAGAAAACAAATCCTACCATTTGCAACAACATGGATGGAGCTAGAGGGTATTATGCTCAGTGAAATAAGCCAGGTGGAAAAAGACAAGTATCAAATGATTTCACTCATCTGTGGAGTATAAGAACAAAGAAAAAAACTGAAGTAACAAAACAGCAGCAGACTCACAGAACCCAAGAATGGACTAACAGTTACCAAAGGGAAACGGACTGGGGAGGATGGGGGGGAAGGGAGGGATAAGGGGGAAAAAGGGGCATTATGATCCGCACACATAATGTAGGAGGTGGGGCACGGGGAGGGCTGTACAACAGAGAAGACGAGTAGTGACTCTATAACATCTTACTATGCTGATGGACAGTGACTGTAATGGGGTATGTGGGGGGACTTGGTGATGGGGGGAGTCTAGTAAACATAATGTTCCTCATGTAATTATAGATTAATGATACCGAAATAAAAAGTCAGTGTTACAACTTAAAAAAAAAAAAAAAAAGAACTTGTGATGGAGGACTAGAGAATCTACCATCATTATTATTAGGTGCCAAAAAACTAAATTTCAATACTATTAAGAATACTATGTATTCATCTTTAAATATGCCTGTTTCTTTAAGGAAGTCAATTACAAAGTATTTTCAGTTATGTGTTACCTGATAATTAAGTTACATTTATTTTACACAAATGCAGAGTAACTTAAAGGCAAGATTTTTAGTGCATCATGGTGGTTTAAATACATGTTTATTCATTTCCAAAACATGACTAAACTTGACTTGAAATGGTTTTTGAAAGGTATAAACTCTTAAAAGACAGAAATGGGAGAGGAGAAATGTTAACTATTTGAAAGCAAATTGGTAAATGGTAAGTTACCAAATGCCAGCTAAATAAATGCATAAAACAAGGCACCAACCTAATGCCAATTTATGCTACAGAACCTCTTGAAAAGCCCAGCAACTGGAGGTGTTGGTGATCTAGAAAAGGTGGGGAGAGACGGGGCCGAGAACTGGCACTCGGAGTGATGCACAGACCGCCGCCCCTCTTTGCAGAGACTCGCCCACACAGAGGAGCTACAGATACCAACCGCAGCTGAGGGGGAGAGATGCACATCACCCTGAAAGAGCCTCCACTCTCCATCCAGACCCCTCTCCCTCCTGAGTGACCAGAACACCAGCTGCACCTGAAATCTCACCCATCCCTGGGTGAAGGGTGGGCTTCTCTGTGGGGAAGCTGACAGACTCAACAGGGACAACTGCAGGTACTGCCAACTGGTTCTGCTACCTGAAGGCCAACCCCCTCCAGCCAGACATTTCCCACTAAGAATCCAGAGGTTTCCAACAACATTTTAGCAGTTCACATGTGAACAGAGGGCTCAGATACCTGAAGAAAACCGCTAATATAAAAGCAACCAAAATGGAAAAAAGGAACTTGGAGAAACAGACTGACATAGGGACTAAAGAATACTTAAGAGGTCAGAGAGAATACTGTATCAGTGACACAAGAGATATTATACTCAAATGTCTGAGAACAAAAAAATCTCAGAAATTTAAAATATACTACAAAAATTTTAATACAAGTACCTGGCAAGAAAAACAAACAAAATTCCAGAACACCTGAGATTAGGAGATCCTGAAAGTTCCGGACACAGAACAGACTCCTATAAGGGACAGGCAATCAGAGGAACAGTGTCCTTCCCAAGGGCAATCCTGAAAAAAGGAAGACTATGGAGCCTTCACATTTCTCAGGAAATATGATTTCTTAGTTGTAACCTTTAAGTCAGCAAAATTACTAAGTGTGATAGGCAGGTTCAAAAAACTTCTCAATAAGCTACAAGAAGGAGACCAGGGATCCAAGCAGAGGAGGATCCACCATAGATCACAGAGAAGGAGCATCTCATGACTCCCAGCTCTGAGGCAGGTCCTCAAATACACTGACCCAGGCTGGAGCAGCATGCTGGCTGGCCCCAGGAGACAGATCTCCCAGAAAAATCAACTCAGTGGACTGTTGACGTATTGAAACATACTGGAAGGGAATCTGGATCCCAACTCAGTGGCAATTCACAAAAAAAGCAAATGGAACAAGATGCTCACGTAATCCCAGGTAACTCAACAGGAAAGGGAACGTGATCATAGTGGACCATGTGGATCAGCTGCACACAGCCTGTGTGTGGTCACAGTAACATGACAACAGGTGTTACCGAACCAAGAATTCATGACTTTACTGGGGCAAAGCAAATATGCAAATAAGGAAATAACAAGAGGCAATGGAAGAGAAATAACAAATCCTCTTCTACAGTAGAAGTCTGTAAACATTTGCAAGACTGAAATAAGCCAGAAATGGCAGTTTAAGTATCTATCTAGAAATATGGATAGAAACACCAGAAGAAACCACTCAAAGTTGAATGGTGCTCAGAGCTGGGAGAAGTATTCAAAGAGACTGAAAGCATTGTAGCTCACCTTTTCAATTACATATATTACTTTGATAAAATACATATATACATAATCCAAATTTAAAGCACACACATAAGAACGTCAAGGGTGGGGGGATATTCTTTTCCCAAAAGGAAAACTATTTAAAGAAAAATTTTCCTAAGTGATAATCAAGACACAGATCTTAATCTACACGTGGCTCTTAGAAATTCAACTTAAAATTTGTCATTTCTATTACAGAATATAATGTATAAGAGTATGTGAGCTGCATGACGGCCTATAGTTTTTGACTAAGGCCAATTACACCTGAGTCATGGAACGTGGAGTACCACTTCTTAGTTTACTCAACCAAACATTACTTCAGTTAGATTACAGCAGGGGCCCACACATTTTTTTCTCAAAAGGCTAGACAGTAAGTAGCTTGTGCGTTGGGGTCTCCTTCACATA
Organism: Manis pentadactyla; assembly: GCF_030020395.1. Classification (NCBI taxonomy): domain Eukaryota; kingdom Metazoa; phylum Chordata; class Mammalia; order Pholidota; family Manidae; genus Manis; species Manis pentadactyla. Next base: position 152,642,093 of record NC_080020.1, on the reverse strand, counting down.
TTCTCCATATTGTACAAGCTCATATATAAAAACTATTCGAAGCACACACAAATCACATAAAACAGGACACAGGCTGGGCATTGCCCACAGAATGTAGTTTGTCAACCCCTGAATTAGAGGAAACATAGGATCAGTATTATATCTCATAATCCCTCACCTAAAGCATTTCTTATGCAGTTACAATACCTCCAAAACACTAGGTTTGGCTTATGGTTTACAATCTATATCTTGACGTTTATAAAATTACACTTGCTTCAATTACCCTGTGTTCTTTTTGCATTATCATGTCTCATTCAGTTAGTGTTTTAAGGGTACAGCAAAAATGTATACTTTATTACCAGCAATGCACAGCAGACTCTGAAATGTCCTGGGTTTACTAAACAGAATCCTTCTCTTGTTAGAGATAAACAATGAAATATTTGTGGATGAAATGGTATGTATGACACCTGAGTTCTGCTTCAGAATCACTGGGGGTAAGAATAGGAAGAAAACTGCTAGAATACTAACAGCAACTGTTGCTGAAATCACATGATGGGCCCAGATCCAGAAGCTTCACAGCTGAATTTTATCAAACACTTAAAGAAGAGTGAATACCCATCCTTCTTTAATTATTCCAAGAAGTAGAAGAGGAGGGAAAACTTCCAAACTCATTCTATGAAGCCAACACTGCTCTAATACCAAAACCAGACAAAGACACCACAAAAAAAGATTACAGACCAATATCCCTGATGAACATAGATGCAAAAATCCTCAACAAAATATTAGGAAACCAAATTCAAAGTACATCAAAAATATCATCCATCATAATCCCTTACCCATTATCACACACATAAGAACTCCAAGGGGGGGTGGGGGGAATATTCTTTTCCCAAAAGGAAACCTATTTTAAGAAAAATTTTCCTAAGTGATAATCAAGACACAGATCTTAATCTACACGTGGCCCTTAGAAATTCAACTTAAAATTTCTCATTTCTATTACAGAATATAATGTATCGGAGTCTGTGGGCCGCATGACTGCCATATAGGATTTATTCCAGGGATGCAAAGATGGTACAATATTTGTAAATCAATCAATATCATACACCACATTAACAAAAAGAAGGATAAAAACCACATGATCATCTCAATAGATGCTGAAAAAGCATCTGACAAAATTTAACATCCATTCATGATAAAAACTCTTAACAAAATAGGTATAGAGGGTACATACCTCAACATAATTGGCCATATATGACAAACCCACAGCCAACATCATACTTAACAGTGAAAAACTGAAAGCTTTTACATAAGACTGGGAATAAGACAAGGATCCAGATGCCCACTCTCACCACTTTTATTCAACATAGTACTGGAGGTCCTAGCCACGACAATCAGACAACACCAAGAGATAAAAGGCATTCAAAAGGGAAGGAAGAAGTTAAACTTAACTATTTGCAGATGACATGGTATTTACACACAGAAAACCCTAAAGACTTCACCAAAAAACTTCTAGAATAACTGAATTCAGCAAAGTTGCAGGACACAAAATTAATACATGGAAATCTGTTGCATTCCTGCATACCAGCAACAACTAGGAGAAAAAGTAATCAGGAAAATGATTCCATTTACAATTGCATCAAAAGAATAAAATACTTAGGAATAAACCTAACCAAGGAGGTGAAAGACCTATACCCCGAAAACTCTGAGACTCATGAGAGAAATTAAAGACACCAATAAATGGAAATCTATCCCATCATCATGGATAGGAAGAATTAACATTGTCAAAATGGCCATCCTGCACAAAGCAATTTACAGATTCAAAGCAATCCTTATCAAAATACCAACAGCACTCTTCAATGAGCTACAATAATTTTAAAAATGCATATGGAACCACTAAAGGCCCTAAACAGCCAAAGCAATCCTGAGAAAGAAGAACAAAGCAGGGGGGGGATTATGCTCCCTGACTTCAAACTCTACTACAAAGCCACAGTAATGAAAACAGTATCATACTGGCACAAGAACAGACCCACAGATCAATGGACAGAATAGAGGACCCAGATATAAACCCACACATATATGGTCAAGTAATATACGATAAAGGAGCCATGGATATACAATGGGGAAAAGACAGCCTCTTCAATAACTGGTGTTGGGAAAACTGGACAGCTACATGTAAGAGAATGAAACTGGTAACTCCGTACACAAAAGTTAACTCAAAATGGATCAAAGACCTTAATGTAAGTCATGAAACCATAAAACTCTCAGAAGAAAACATAGGCAAAAATCTCTTGAATACAAACATGAGCAACTTTTCCCCATACACATCTCCTCGGGCAAGGGAAATAAATTAAAAAGTGAGTAAATGGGACTACATCAAACTAAAAATCTTCTGTACAGCAAAGGGGACAATCAGCAGAACAAAAAGGCACCTTACAGTATGCTACAATACATTTACAAATGACTCATCTAATAAGGGGTTAATATCCAAAATATAAAAAGAACTCATATGTCTCAACACCAAAATCAAATAACCCAATCAAAGAAAATGGGTAGAGGATCTGAACGGAGACTTCCCTGAAGAAGAAATACAGATGGCCAACAGGCACACAAAAAAGATGCTCCACATCACTAATTATCAGGGAAATGCAAATTAAAACCACAATGAGATATCACCTCACACGTGTTAAGATGGCCACCATCCAAAACACAAGAAATAACAAATGCTGGTGAGGATGAGGAGAAAGGGGAACCCTCCTACACTGTTGGTGGGAATGTAAATTGGTGCAACCAATCTGGAAAGCAATATAAAAGTTCCTCAAAAAAGCAAAAATAGAAATACCATTTGACCCAGGAATTCCACTCCTAGGAATTTACCCAAAGAAAACCACTCTTAAGAGAAATTAAAGAGGATACTAATAAATGGAAAAATTCATCCCATGCTCTTGGGTAAAAAGAATTAATCTTGTCAGTATTGCCATCTGCTTAAAGCAATCTACAGATTCAATGCAATTCCTATCAAAATACCAACAGCACTCTTGAACGAACTGGAAAAAACAGTTCTAAAATTCATATAGAACCACAAAAGACCCCAATAGCCAAAGAAATCCTTAGAAGGAAGAATAAAGCAGGGAAGATCTGGCTTCCCAACTTCAAGCTCTACTACAAAGCCATGGTATCAAGGCAATATGGTACTGCCACAAGAACAGACCCATTGACCAGTGGAACAGAATAGAGAGCCCATATATAAACCCAAGCATATATGGTCAATTAATATATGATAAAGGAGCCATGGATATACAATGGGGAAATGACAGCTCCTTCAACAGCTGGTATTGGCAAAACTGGACAGCTACATGTAAGAGAATGAAACTGGATTACTAACCCCATACACAAAACTAAACCCAAAATGGATCAACGACTTGAATGTAAGTCATGAAACCATAAAACTCTTAGAAGAAAACATAGGCAAAACTCTCTTGAATATAAAAATGAACAACTTCTTCATGAACATATCTCCCCGGGCAAGGGGAACAAAAGCAAAAATGAAAAAAAAATGAAAAACTGGACAGCTACATGTAAGAGAATGAAACTGGATTACTAACCCCATACACAAAACTAAACCCAAAATGGATCAACGACTTGAATGTAAGTCATGAAACCATAAAACTCTTAGAAGAAAACATAGGCAAAACTCTCTTGAATATAAAAATGAACAACTTCTTCATGAACATATCTCCCCGGGCAAGGGGAACAAAAGCAAAAATGAACAAGTGGGACTATATCAAGCTGAACAGCTTCTGTACAGCAAAGGACACCATCAGTAAAACAAAAAGACATCCTACAGTATGGGAGAATATATTCATAAATGACATATCTGATAACGGGTTGACATCCAAAATATACAAAGAGCTCATGTACCTCAACAAACAAAAAGCAAATAAGCCAATTAAAAAATGGGCACAGGATCTGAACAGACACTTCTCCAAAGAAATTCAGATGACCAACAGGCACATGAAAAGATGCTCCATATCACTAATAATCAGAGAAATGCAAATTAAAACCACAGTGAGTATCACCTCACACCAGTTAGGATGGCCACCTTCCAAAAGACAAACAACAACAAATGTTGGCGAGGATGTGGAGAAAGGGGAACCCTCCTACACTGCTGGTGGGAATGTAAATTAGTTCAACCATTGTGGAAAGCAATATGGAGGTTCCTCAAAAAACTAAAAATAGAAATATGTTTTGACCCAGGAATTTCAATTTCACTCCTAGGAATTTACCCTAATAATGCAGGAGCCCCGTTTCAAAAAGACATATGCACCCCTATGTTTATCACAGCACTATTTACAATAGCCAAGACATGGAAGCAACCTAAGTGTTCATCAGTAGATGAATGGATAAAGAAGATGTGGTACATATACACAATAGAGTATTATTTAGCTATAAGAAGAAAACAAATCCTACCATTTGCAACAACATGGATGGAGCTAGAGGGTATTATGCTCAGTGAAATAAGCCAGGCAGAAAAAGACAAGTATCAAATGATTTCACTCATCTGTGGAGTATAAGAACAAAGAAAAAAACTGAAGTAACAAAACAGCAGCAGAATCACAGAACCCAAGAATGAACTAAGTTACCAAAGGGAAAGGGACTGGGGAGAATGGGAGGGAAGGGAGGGATAAGGGTGGGGAAAAAGAAAGGCGGCCTTATGATTAACATGTATAATGTGGGTGGGGGGCATAAGGAGGGATGTGCAACACAGAGAAGACAAGTAGTGAGTCTACAGCATCTTACTACACTGATGGACAATAACTGTAATGGGGTATGTGGGAGGGACTTGATAATAGGGGGAATCTCGTAACCAGAATGTTGCTCATGTAATTGTATATTAATGATACCAAAATAAAAAAAAAAGAAAAGATCCCTGATTTGAAAAGATATATGTACCCCTATGTTTATCACTGCACTATTTGCAATAGCCATGATATGGAAGCAACCTAAGCATCCATCAATAGATGAATGGATAAAGATGTAGGACATATATGCAAAGAAATATTATATAGCCATAAAAAGAAAAGAAACCCTGCCATTTGCAACCACATGGGTGTGTCTAGAGGGTATTATGCTCAGTGAAATAAGCCAAGCAGAGAAAGACAGACACCAAATGATTTCACTTATTTGTGGAATATAAAAACAAAGCAAAACAGAAGGAACAAAATAGCAGTAGACTCACGGACACCAAAAAGGGACTAGTGGTTACCAAGGGGGAGGGATTACTGAGGGTGGCAGAGGGGGAAGGGGATTAAGAAGCACAATAATTCACAATCACAATATAGGTTGGTCACAGGGACAGTATTACAGCACAGAGAATACAGTTAATGATTCTGTCATATTGACAGATAGTAATGCACTAGAGGGGGTGAGGATTTAATAATATGGGTAAATACTGAACCACTGTGCTGTACATTTGAAACCAACATAAGATTGTATATCAACAATACTTTAATTAAAAAAGAAAATATCTTTTAAGTTTCATTGGGACTGCACTAAAATGACAAATTTAATAAAAATTTGCATTTTTTTGCTCCTCAAAAAAAAATCGGGTGATGGAAACATGGGGGTATATTTGTTTAAATTTCATAATAAAACTTTAAGTTTAGGGCAAAAATAGAACAAATACCAAGAAGGGCAATCAGATATGGGCTTATAAAAAAGCTGAATGAATATTATCCTTGAATTGAGGGGATAAAGTACAATGACTCCCTTTTTTTTTCTTTAGTGTTTTACGTAGATACGTGGAGTATCTGGATTTTCCAAAAAGGATTCAATGAAAGCTGATGTTCTTTTAAGATTCGATAGAACAAGCCCTTGGGTACTGCTGAACGCACAGAAGCTCACAATGCCAAGTGCTGGAAGGCATTTTAAATGCATGCATGGCAAGAGGAACTAGTACCCGCTCTCCTCCCAGAGGAAAATCAATTTTTGGATGATCCTTCCCATGTATCTTGAACAAGTAGAGTTCTAGGTTACAGACCAGAAAAGGTACTATAAACTGGATCTGATTTTCACATAACAACCAGGTTTCATAAGATTATATTGCTGAGTAAGGGCCTAATAACTTATTATAGAAATGACCACTAATGTTTACATTTAACTACCATTTGAAATACAGATATATCAAAGTGTTTATTACAATAGGTAAATCTAACAGTTCATGATTACTAACTGCATACAAATATACTCTATAAATTCTGTTGTTTAATGTGTAATTTATAATTCCTCTTTTCCTGGTAAATGAATGCATCAGTAATAGAGCTGGCAGTTTCCTGTGTGTGAGAACAGCCCTCTCATTTCTCTCAGCATTGTAATCGTAATGTGAACTTAAGGTAAGTGGTTTGGCATAAGCTAACCCTTAAACTGTATTTTAGCATTCCCTATATGTGGCTTTCAAGGTCAAAAGTCTCAAAGCTTGGATTGACAGAATACAGTGGACTGTGTAGTATAAAATGGCAAAATTAGGTTTCATATTGGTCACAAAAATCTTCCATGAAATGTTGTATTAATGGCCCTCAGAAAAAAAAAGTTTTTAATGCTTTCTACTAGTCCTCAGAAACTACAATAACTACTCTTTGCACAAACAAAATTTCACCTCCATAAATGGTCTGTCTCATTCAAATCAGTTTTTTGAATTATTGTATTGAAATTTCGCCACAGAACCCCTTCAGCAAGCCCACAACTATCTCCATGGCTGCAAGTCTGACCCTTTCCCTTTTCTTTCTGTCAGGCACTATAGTCAACAGCCTGAAGACCCCAAGGGCAGGTGCTGAAGGTCAGGAACACACAGCTGGGCTGACCTACTGCTACAAGATCACCTGACAGGCTGAACCTCAGCACATTAACATAATTCACATGTTCTTTGGCTCAGGCCTGGCTCTATGGAATGTCAAGTAACACCAGAGTTTACAGATCTTTATTCATACTCTTCCTTGGTTTTCTTCGTTTTCCAGTAATTACAACAATCTGCACTGAAATATCAACATCTAATCTTCTTTTGAAGATAAGCTTACCTGGCAATGTTATCACAAATTCCATGGCCTCCAAATTTTGCTGTTTCGACAGGGGCTCCTGGCTTTCGTACCATGATTTTGAGAGTCAGGCGTTTGCCCTTCATCCCAGCGGCTTCAAGTCGTCGTTGAATTTCTTCTGAAAGATTCAGAAGAAAAGCTTCGGCTTCTTTTGGCTATTGAAAGACAAACACAGAAAAATTCTCCTGTTATTTCCTATATGCCTAACAACTTAACTTTCCAAGTATTTTAACTTTGAATATTAACCACATATATTATTTTCTATCCTGCTAAGTGTCTATTAAAAACAAACATTCTGCAAGCTCTGTGAGTTGCCAAGAGTTTAAAGTGTTTTTAAGAGTCTATAGTTAGTTGGAGAGACAGGACTCTAAGAGAATACAAAGAACAATGTAAGATAAAACCTGTTAAGAGATCTTACCTGGGTAAACCTTATTCCATAGTTGATCTCAGCTGAAACAGATTTTCTTTCCTTTTCAGTTCGAACTGGTCTGTCATCCAAACCACGGCAGAACCTATAAAGCATCTGACCGGTTTTGGGACCAAATTCTTTTTGGAGCTGTGCCATGGTCAGAGACTGCAGGTCCCCACAAGTTCCAATTCCCAGAGATGTCAACTTAGATTCCATCGACCGTCCAACTCCTAGGAGAGGGAAAGGATATATACCTTAATTCTGCCCATGAACTATAAACACAGTTTAACAGTGTCAACTATCATTCATGCACAAAACAACTAGCCTAAAATAATCTCCCTTAAAAGAGACAGAGGCACTGAACAACGTATTAGAACAGATGGACTTAACAGACATCTACAGAACACTCCATCCAAAAGCAACAGGATACACATTCTTTTCAAGTGCACATGGAACATTTTTAATAGATCATAAACCAGGCCACAAAAAGAACCTCAGTAAATTCAAAAAGATTGAAATTGTACCAACCAGCTTCTCAGATCACAAAGGTATGAAACTAGAAATTACACAAAGAAAACAAAAAAGCCCACAAACACATGGAGGCTTAAAACATGCTCCTAAATAATCAATGGCTAAATGACCAAATAAAAACAAATCAAGGAATATATGGACACAAATGACAACAATAATTCAACACCACAAAGTCTGTGGGACGCAGCAAAGGCCGTGCTAAGAGGGAAATATATTGCAATACAGGCCTACCTCAGGAAAGAAGAAAAATCCCAAATGAACAGTCTAAACTCACAATTAATGTAACTAGAAAAGGAAGAACAAATGAGGCCCAAAGTCAGTAGAAGGAGGGACATACTAAAGATTAAAGCAGAAATAAATAAAATTGAGAAGAATAAAACAACAGAAAAAAAATCAATGAAAACAGGAGCTGGTTCTTTGAGAAAATAAACAAAATAGATAATCCCCTAGCCAGACTTACCAAGAAAAAAAAAAGAGTCTACACACATAAACAGAATCAGAAATGAGAAAGGAAAAATCACTACGGACACCGCAGAAATACAAAGAATTATTAGAGAATACTATGAAAAATTATTATGCTAACAAACTGCTAACCTAGGAGAAATGCACAACTTTCTAGAAAAATACAACCTTCCAAGACTGACCCAGGAAGAAGCAGAAAATCTGAACAGACCAATTACCAGCAACGAAATTAAACTGGTAATCAAAAGACTACCTAAGAACAAAATGCCTGGACCAGATGGTTTCACTGCTGAATTTTATCAAACATTTAGTGAAGACCTAATAACTAACCTCCTCAAAGTTTTCCAAAAAGTAGAAGAGGGAGGAATACTCCCAAACTTATTCTATAAGGCCAGCATCACTCGAATACCAAAACCAGGCAAAGACACCACAACAAAAGAAAATTACAGACCAATATCCCTGATGAACATAGATGCAAAAATACTCAACAAAATAGTAGCAAACTGAATTCAAAAATACATCAAAAAGATCATCCATTATGATCAACTGGGATTCATCCCAGGGATGCAAGGATGGTACAACATTCGAAAATCCATCAACATCATCCACCACATCAACAAAAAGGAGGACAAAAACCACATGATCATCTCCATAATGCTGGAAAAGAATTTCCACAAAATTCAACATTCATTCATGATAAAAACTCTCAAAAAAATGGGTACAGAGGGCAAGTACCTCAACACAATATAGGCCATATATGAGAAACCCACAGCGAACATCATACTTAACAGCAAGAAGCTGAAAGCTTTTCCTTTAAGATCAGGAACAAGACAAGGATGCCCACTCTCCCCACTGTTATTCAACATAGTGCTGGAGGTCCTAGCCATGGCAATCAGACAACACAAAGAAATAAAAGGCATCCAGATTGGTAAGGAAGAAGTCAAACTGTCCCTGTTTGCAGATGACATGATATTGTACATAGAAAAACCTAAAGAATCCACTTCAAAACTACTAGATCTAATATCTGAATTCAGCAAAGTTCCGGGATACAAAATTAATACACCAAAATCTGTTGCATTCCTATAAACAAATGATGAACTAGCAGAAAGAGAAATCAGGAAAACAATTCCATTCACAACTGCATCAAAAAGAATAAAATACCTAGGAATAAACCTAACCAAGGATGTGAAAGACCTATACCCTGAAAACTATAGGACACTCTTAAGAGAAATTAAAGAGGACACTAACAAATGGAAATTCATCCCATGCTCTTGGTAGCAAGAATTAATATTGTCAAAATGGCCATACTGCCTAAAGCAATCTACAGAATCAATGCAATCCCTATCAAAATACCAACAGCATTCTTCAATGAACTAGGGCAAATAGTTCTAAAATTCATATGGAACCACAAAAGACCCCGAATAGCCAAAGCAATCCTGAGAAGGAAGAATAAAGCAGGGGGAATTACACTCCCTGACTTCAAGCTCTGCTACAAAGCCACAGTAATCAAGACAATTTGGTACTGGCACAAGAACAGACCCATACACCAATGGAACAGAATATAAACCCAAATATTCTGAGCCCAGATATAAACCCAAGCATATATGGTCAATTAGTATATGATAAAGGAAACATGGATATACAATGGGGAAATGACAGCCTCTTTAATAGCTGGTGTTGGCAAAACTGGACAGCTACATGTAAGAGAATGAAACTGGATCATTGTTAAACCCCATACACAAAAGCAAACTCAAAATGGATCAAAGACTTGAATGTAAGTCATGAAACCATAAAACTCTTAGAAAAAAACATAGGCAAAAATCTCTTGGACATAAACATGAGCAACTTCTTCATGAACTTATCTCCCTGGGCAAGGGAAACAAAAGCAAAAATGAACAAGTGGGACTATATCAAGCTGAAAAGCTTCTGTACAGCAAAGGACACCATCAATAGAACAAAAAGGCATCCTACAGTATGGGAGAATATATTCATAAATGTCATATCCGACATTCAAATTATATAAAGAGCTCATGCATCTTAACAAACAAAAAGCAAATAAGCCAATTAAAAAATGGGCAGAGGAGCTGAACAGACACTTCTCCAAAGAAGAAATTCAGATGGCCAACAGATGAAAAGATGCTCCACATCCCTAATCATCAGAGAAACGCAAATTAAAACCACAATGAGATATCACCTCACATCAGTCAGGACTGCCACCATCCAAAAGACAAACAACAACAAATGTTGGCGAGGATGTGGAGAAAGGGGAACCCTCCTACACTGCTGGTGGAAATGTAAATTAGTTCAACCACTGTGGTAAGCAGTATGGAGGTTGCTCAAAAAACTAAAAATAGAAATACCATTTGACCCAGGAATTCCACTCCTAGGAATTTACCCTAAGAATGCAGGAACCCAGTTTCAAAAAGACATATGCACCCCTAAGTTTATCACAGCACTATTTACAATAGCCAAGAAATGGAAGCAACCTAAGTGTTCATCAGTAGATGAATGGATAAAGAAGATGTGGTACATATACACAACGGAATATTATTCAGTCATAAGAAGAAAACAAATCCTACCATTTGCAACAACATGGATGGAGCTAGAGGGTGTTATGGTCAGTGAAATAAGCCAGGTGGAGAAAGACAAGTACCAAATGATTTCACTCATCTGTGGAGTATAAGAACAAAGGAAAAACTGAAGGAACAAAACAGCAGCAGACTCACAGAACCCAACAATGGACTAACAGTTACCAAAGGGAAAGGGACAGGGGAGGATGGGTGGGAAGGGAGAGAGAAGGGGAAAAAAGGGTCATTACGATTAGCACGTTTTATGTAGAGGGCAGGGACATGGGGAAGGCAGTATAACACTGAGAAGACGAGTAGTGATTCTATAGCATCTTATTACACTAATGGACAGTGACTGTAATGGGGTAAGCGGGAGTCTAGTAACCCTAATGTTGTTCATGTAATAGTACATTAATGCAAGCAAAAAAAAAAAAAAAAATCTCACTTAAAATTTTTAAGTGACCAAACTGAAGCATCTCAGATTAAAGAGTTCTTGGGTACAAATCACACTAGTAAAGTTACTTTTAGAATTACTTCTCAACTTGGGCTCTACATGTAGGTGAACCAGAACTTCTCAAATAAGTAAAACTAAAGTTCTCAAAAGAATGTGACTTTTATTTATTATTGAGTAATATCAAGATTTTTATCTTATTCACAAAATAAACTAGTTTGTTTACAGACTTGTTTACATAAGTCTATCATATGCCTTACAGACATTCTAGGAAACACATGAATATTAGGGATTTCAGTGATGACCAAACACTACAACAGTTTTAGCCATCTTTTCTTTGAAAGGGAGTTAGAAAAAGAACTTATGATACAGGCACAAACCCAAAAATACTATTTGCAATCATCCTGGACAAAGCAGTCTCGCTAACCCAGGGAGATAGGGTCCTAAGCAAGTGCAGTGGCAGTGGGGAGAAGACAGGTATCTTTTACCAACAAAGACCATCTCCTGCAAAGGCATTATTAACCCTCCTACAGCCAGGCCAGCATGCAGGGGTCTCTATCCATACTCTTAAAGATGCAAGGTTTGAGCATCATCCAAAAGATGCTGAGTTCTGTTGCTCTCAATTTGCCCAAAAGCTGATCAAAGGTATGCCTATCTGGGAAAGATATTTAAGACTAACCGAAGGAAACTAATATTCTTATTAAAATTGTCTCCACACCATCAAATCTTCTTTCAGTGAGGAAAAGACTGTCTCTGGTCTTCTGTAGGATCTTATCAGAGAGCTCTGGGGGAAGTCTGCTACCTTCTGCTCATCACAGTTGTTACTTCTAGCTCCGATCCTGAGTGGTCTCCTGCAGAAGGAGCACCCGGGCTCGCCCAGGGTCTGCCAGGAGAACCTCTTGCAGCAGTCATGAAAGAGTTAATTAAGAGGCTGGCAACCTTCCAGCCAAGATCTATGGCTGTGGAGGCAGGAGACACCAGCTTAAACCAGGATAATTTATTCCTGAATGGAAGTTAGATGGAAGATGTTAGGGATGCTGCCTCTCATCTGTGCCATTTTAAAGTTCAAGGCAGAACAGCGAACAGGTAATATGAGTCTGAGCTAAGAACAAGAGCCTCCAGAGAAGGCACCACTCACAAAAAGGGGAGCTTGTAAGCAGCCTATCTGGGTATTTATCAAAATGGAAGGAGAAATCCAAGGGAAGGGACAAATCGTGTGATGAGTTACCCAAAGTCACTTCACCACTATTCCTGTTCAAGGGAGGCTTTTGTCTTTGTTTTTTCCCTCCCACCACAGCCCCACTCCCACCCTTGAATTGTGAGCATGATCTTTCCCTTACAGATCTGGGGAGCTGAGGGTCTTACTGACTTGCAAAATCAGCAAGGAACAATGATACTCCTGGATTGAATGTATGTACGTGTGCAGGGCTGGAGCAGGGGGAAGCCCGTAGGTTTTGAGAGTATCTTTAGTATACTGGAACAGAATTATTACTAATAGGCACAAAAGAAAGGCTACTGTATTAAATCTCACCAGATTACCACAACTAACTGAATTTGAGCAAAATGTCCATCTAGAGAAGAAGAAAAGATCCTCTGCACTGCAAGCCCACCTTATGAAAAGGAATGGCCTGAAGCCGAGTCGGGGAGGGTGGCACGATGGTGGTCTGAGTCTGGCCCCATGATGCTGAGTGGAGTGGAAAAATCAACCTTGGACTCAGCACCTAAGGCCTGAGAGGGCTGCTGGTTCAGCTGACAGTATCAGCATCAGGTAAGTATTTATAGGAAAGGAGGCACGTTAGGGAGAAAGAAACAGGGTCTTAAGGATAAAACTGATTTTATCCACCTAGAAAAGGAAAAAGTGAAAGAAATATGCTAGCTTAGAACCAAGTCTCTGAGAAAGAGAGAAGAAAAAGTGTGGAAGCTCCTGGTGAAGCCACTGGGACAAAGAGTAGGGATTTGTCCTTGAAGGGAAACTATTACTCTAGGTTAAAAACGGCCCATAATGTCATCTCCCCAGCACCCAGAATTAAACAGTCTGACAGAGACACAGAAAAGCTCCAAAGAATGAAGTCTGCACCGTCTGCACTGGCACTGTCCAATAGAACTTTCTGTGGTGGTGGACATGTTCTGTACCTGTGCTCCCCAATCCCGCGGGCACTTGCCCCACGTGGCTATGGAGCCCTGAAATGTGGCTAGTGCCACCAACAAACTGAATTTTAAATTTATCTTTCACTGAACTTCAAATTTTACTAGCATCACCAGGCTAGTGGCTGCCACATCAGGACAGTATAGATCTTGTACACCTACTCATGTTTCTCTGAGAATGGAACAGAGGTGGAAACCATACACTGGCTGCACTAACCCCCCAAGGGCTGGACAAGGTGCAGAAGGGCCTTCAATCAAGGGCATGCATGCAGGGTGCCAAGCCTTGCCAAGATGCAAAGAGCAGCTAGAAATGGCTATTGTATTTAAATAGTTGTTGGGGACAATCCTTTCTTTCACTGGATAAACAGATCTCATTAGGTAATTTTTGTTAGCACAGCACAGAATCATTCTGTGGGGTCTCCTACAGCATAAACTTACCTGTGCGTGTTTTTCTTACGGAGCTACAGTAACTGGCTATGGCACGCAAGGCACACTATACACTCAGTAAACACTTAAAGGCACAGCAGGCAAAGAGAGCTTGTGGAGGACGAGGGCTGAGGCGTGTTAGCACTGGTTATAGATTACAGGGCAAAACTTCCTCAAAGCATCTTGCTCCACAAGATGTTCCTAGGTACTATATATTCTTCAAATCTCTTTGGGAAATTACTGGTTTTTAACAACTATCAGTATGTTTCTTTATCATGAGAATTCTCAGAACTTTTACTGTGTGGGCCCTGATTTAAAGGAATGGCTTATATTCTGTAGAACACAGCGGGAAAAGGCAGACTTCCATGCTGTCTCCAGGACAGGGGTAGCAACAGAAGGTTGACATCTTGCGTATCTGAGATTTTCTAAATCTGTCTGATTAAGAATTTGGGGAGTTTATTCAAGAGAGTAGTTTAAAGGCATGAAACTGCAACAATTTTGGGTGCGTACCACTTGGTTGGAAGGGCAGAGGACGCTGCATGAGAAGGTGGCTTGCCAGAGGAAACCACTCTTGCCGCCCCCTGTATTTCAGACATCCCTTAGGGAAGTCTAGGCTGTGCCTAAGAACTCAATCAGGACAGATAATCTCACACTTGCCCTTCAAGAAATAAAGTTCCTTCAACCAGGAAACAAATGGAGGTGAATGGTAAAATTATTAGGTCAAGGAACTAAAAAGTATTTTTTCTGTATAAAAAAACAAACAAAACCTACAAAAATGATTCCATTTCAAGATGGTGCTATGGACTGAACTGTGTCTCCTCAATCCTAATTCCCAGGGCCTCAGAGTGTGACAATAATGGAGGCAGGGCCTTGAAAGAGGTAAAATCAGGTCACATGAATGAGCCTTATCCAATACAACTGGTGTCCCTTTAGGAAGAGATGAAGACGTGGACACATGAACAGCAAAGCCTCTGTGAGGACCCAGCAAAGATGGCCGCCTACACACCAAGGTCCAGGAGAGGGTCAGGAGACATGGACCCTGCTGACAACTCAGTCGTGGACTTCTAGCCCCCAGGATCTTGCAAACATACACTTCTGTTACCTAAGCCCCTTAGTCTGTGGTATTTTTGTTATGGCAGTCTTAACAAACTAAGAGTAATGGCTAGTATGAGAAACCTGAACTCAAAATTTCACATGTAGCTTTAAATACACTGCTGCTTCTTACATAAGACTGCACTGTGTTATTAGAACTGTTTAAATTGGATTGTCTAATAAGGTAATTTGCTAGCTTGACTTTATAAGGTTAATTATCTTTCTCAAACTGACCATCAGAATGTCACATTTCTAGCACTAATACATTTTTTTTCTCTTTTTAGCAACTGACTACCATTTGTTGAGCACAAGTAGTTTCAAGAAGCGTACTATATTGTATCTCAATTCTGACAGAATTTATCAGATTTTTAATATAAATAACATTTTAATTTAATTAAAACAAATACACCCCATTAATTTAGAAAGTTAACGTTATTCAGAAAGGAATATGAAAGTGATTTAAAATTTTAAAGTTTTGCTAATATACTTTCAAACACTGATACCCTACAGAGATTTTTTTTTGTTATTTTAAGATAAACTGATCTTTTCCTTTTGTTTCTAAAAGCATTATCTTTCTTTTTTTACAATTATCTACATTATTAAATATATTCTTTTAAGTTATTTACTATAGGAGTCAGGAAGCTTTAAAACTAACCTACCATAAAATGGTATTTGGGTCACTTAATATATTAGCCTATAATAGAAATTTCTAAGTTGGTTCTGACATACTTTAATGAGGCCTAAGAATATACATCTAAAAATACCACTAAGTCCACTTTCAACAAACAAATGAATCTTAAAAATTTTCATCAAACATGTACTGTCTTGAACTTTCTCCAACACAAATACACTAGAGCTTTACTTAAGCTAATACAGACTGCTTTATAAAAGGAGACAGTTTTCTGAAATAGCATCAAAGATTACCATATGGTTTAGAGAAGTTTCTTAGAAAGAGGATTCTACCACAGAAAGCAGTTTAAGTATTTAATAATTATGAACTGAACTGTCCTACACAAAAAAATTACATCTATTCAAGGCCCCAAGAGGGCAACCATTTTTCAGTTATAGTTAACTTGATGACTTCTCCATGGGAAGATTTTTACATGTTTAGTTAGCCACACACACAAAAATACAACTAAACATCCTGCCCCTCTGGAGGAGAAAGGTATAGATGAATGCTTTACTTCAACCTTGGAGTTAACAAAATATTTCATTTTTTAAATTTATCCTTCCTACTTTTTCCACTTTTGAAACTATTTGTTTACTATACTCAGAAAACTGTCTTTAATCTAACAGGATAATTTTGGAAATAGAATTAATTCTCAAAACTTTATCTTTGGCCTAAAAGCACACTAATTTAATTATGAATGAAATATGACCAAAAATCAATTTCATCATAGTCTCTTTAAAATAATTTCTTAGAATTCTTTGATCTTGCTACTTAGGAAATACCTAAAGTAAAATACATGAAAAGCAAAAGTAAAATGTAACATCAAGATCTTAATAAATCAACTAAAGAGATATTCATTGTAGAATTCCAAATTTTGTTTCTCATCACATTCAATAACAGATAAAAATTTTAATTCATGTTTTGGAAATAACAGATATACGTTATAGAACTCAGAAAAGCACTAATAAATGTTTATAGTAAGTGAAAGCTATAAAGAAAGGATTTGTACTTACCTGGTAGATTAGTAACTAGCTGACCTCTAATAAAATCATCTACTTCTTCTGGTTTTAAGTGGTACTGGCCATCTGGTTTTGCTTTCCTAGTTGCCATTCTAGCCAGAAGAATATTAGAACCTATAAAGTTAAAAAAAAATGTTGAAGAAATATGTACAATTATTTTCTTAATTTCATAACAAAGCCATCTACAAATAGGTTACCTATCAAATTTCTTTCTTTCTAAAAACAATGAAAATAAATAACTTTCAATTTGGATCATTTCAAATACAGTACAAAACTGGCAGTATGTTAAGTATTACAGATTATAATGAACATGGTTATTGTACAGAGGTTTCTCTTTGTCCCAAAATAAGTGACCTTTCGATTTTTCTTGCCCAACAGCTCTAATCATAAGATTGGAGGCTTATAGGACTTGAGAGCAATGATCAGAAATCAGGTCCTTTTACCATTCACTGGATCCAGGCTAAGTGGGAAAAAGGCAAAGGATGCTACTGGGCTGTGGTAAAAAGAAAGCCCAAAGGACTGGAAGCCTTGCTAGGCTATCAGCACAGGTGTAGAACACTGAGCATATGAGAGCCTGAGAACAAAGACAGATGTTGGCATGAGACCTTGGGGTGAGCACGGACATGCACGACCTCTGCAGAGCAGGGGAAAAGTTCACTAGGATCTGTGGGACTGGAATGTCAGGAGACCTTTATGTAAATTAGGAACTCCAGAAATTGTAAGGAGTTCTATAAAGGACACATGTTGATTTTATTTAAGACATATAGAAACTATGCATTTTCCTAGGGTAAATATATAGATATTTAGGGAGAGAAAAAAATTCTGGAAAGTCACACCAAAATAATACAAGCAGTAAATTTTGGAGAAGACCAAGGGGCTAAGGAGTGGAAATACCACATGGGGTTGTCGTTTCAATTATGTGCCTGAACTTAGAAGAATGCAGTCCTATTGTACAGTTGCAAATTATAAACAAGTACAATTAAGAAGAAAAAAATAAACCCGTGCCTGATACTGGAACCCAGAAGATAAGTCCTAAATGGATGTGGAGAAGGATCTGCAAGCCAAATACCAGGGAGTAAAAGGCAGGCTAGCTAGTAACTGGAGGGATTCTATGAATGTATTAGTCATGTATTTTATTTTCTGTATCTTGTGATGTTTTGACATCTTAAAAATCTTCTTGGCTGGAGAGAGACTGCACTCCCAGCTATTTGCTGAAGGCAGAAAACAACCTTCCTGGGAGCAAGCCAGCCATCCCCGGCCATCTATCTCCCTATCAGACTCACACGCAAAGCCAGGATTTCTCCTGCTCTGAATCACGGCAGAGCCAGATACCAGGAGACTAGAGGTCACCCTTACAGCCCTCAGGCCATGGGAATTATCCAAACTAGTCAATCCTACACTGCCTACTTGGCCCAGCCCTTCCTGCAGAAACTCCAATGAAGCTCTGGCCTAGGATTTCCCTTCACTCCTGCTTCTGCCTCCCAGCCAAAACCTGGTGCCTCCCCATGTGGCCCTGTGTGATGTGGTATATCCCCTACTTCTCTGGGTTAATATAAATAAAAATCTTGTTTCAAAAGTACTGGCCTGTGTTGTCACTCAGGTATCTCCATAAGTGGAAATCCCAAGGGTAGAGATCAGACAGGGAATTTCATAGGAAGAAAGGCTTTGAATGAGAAGAGAGGAGTCCTGCGTGACAGTGATGGCAAGCTAAAAGAAAAGTTTTCTCTGCCTCCCAAGCCGGTGGAATAGTGTGTGGCAGGGACAAGCTGGGTCCCCCTGTGAGAATGGCAAGATAGGAGGTGTCCGGGCAAGAGGTCCTGAAAGGAAGGGGGGTACCCAGGGAAGCTTAGGTGCAACAGAAACGGTTCCATCAGGCACAGCTGGAAGAGTCAAAGGCAGAGAGAGGATGGGAGGACCTGCACAGACAAAGTGCAGGGCTCACAGGCAGAACAGAAGTTGGGAAGGACAGGCAGAGGGCATGTGCCAGAGAGGATGCCTCTGTAATTGAGAGCATGAAGGCTGGACTGCTGAGCATTCCCAGAAGCCAAAATTCAGAGTAACTGAATTACAAGACTCCTACTTCAGCACACTTGACTCCCAATGCCCCCCACCACATTGCTTTAAATGATTTGTTTGTTTTAAAAGAAAAAAAAAAGCTTACAAGTACTGACTCTCCATTCTCCCCATTTTGAAGAACAGGTTAAGAAATATTTCAAGTTGCTTATTCCAAAGATATTACCGATAATTTACTTGGATTTCCAACACTTTTTATCTCATGTATTGCACAATTGTGAGCAATACTAAGAATTGTTTTAGAAGCGAGAGGACTATGCAGTAAGGTAATATAATAAAAACAAAATCTGAAAATCACTCCTAAAAATTAAGTGATACTCACTGATTGCAAAGCAATGCTTTGCGTAAATGAACAGTACAAGGCAAGCTAGGTACTAACCAATTCCAACAGAGGCAGCACATTTAGTCTGATCTTTGATTTCCATACGGACAGCATTTGCAAATTCATCAGGAGTAAGTCTTGTCTCTGCAAGGATTTCAGTAATGTCCACAAGTGCTTCATCACAACTGACAGCTTCGATGTTATGTGTATAGCTGCCAACACAAAGCAGAGGCAATGAGCCACAGCCACAACCTGCCATCTAGCGGACCAAGTGCTGCCGAATCCAGTCTTCCTATGGCATCTTTATTTCCCAATTCCTTACAAGACTTAACATGCTAAGAAAGATCAGCATTTTAATTAAACTGACCCAAGCGCCATTATTAGTCACCTAACACTGAACCAAAAGGCAACTAGTGCTTTCCCTTTTTCCATATTAGCTACCAAAAACATAGCAGAAATTATTCTAGTTTTTCTATACTGAGAGAATACCTTCGTAAACCTCTCACTAGCTGAGAAGTAGTTAACAGAATTAGAACTGTCAAAATTAAAAATTTTCAAACATGATTTACTGGAATTCTTAAGGAACAGAAAATTACAAAAATAAGTCAAATAAGATGACCTAAACAAAAACCCCACAAATAAACAGCATTCACATGGCGGGCCCGAGGCATCCGATGCTGACTAGAGGGACTCCAACGACATTCCTGCAGGCAGAAATCCTCGGGTTTTTTAGTCATGATCTGCCTGCATGAAGGACTTGTTTTAGTTGGCCAGAGAAGAGGAAAGGGAAGGGAAGAGTTGCCATGTGGCTCCAATGCTAATTAAATATGAGGCTCACGTATGGGAGACAACCAGAACAGCCTCAGGAGCAACAAATGGATGCTCCCTAATCCACCTGGGGGAGTGTACTGGGATGGCCAGGCCTCATCTCTTACCTATACCTTGCTGTAAATCAGATTAACTAGTATCTCTATTCACTTAAGAAATGAGTGCTTTGTTTACACTTTAAAGGGTGAGATGTGTAAGAGCAGGAAGGTACACCTGATAGGAGGGACTCTGCTTCAGAGTGAAGGCACCCTGAGGCAGGGAGAATTCCCAAAGGGTGGCAGGAGATTAACACTGCATTTCTGCTCCCCACCCCAAAGTAGCCAAATGTCACTGGAAATGTCTCCAAAGAGAAAACTCCCTCAGGATGAGTATGTGTCATGCTCTCCCTGAAATCCTCCCAATTCAAGGGTCTTGTTGCCCAGAACACCCAATACTGCTAATTGAACTCAATCACCTGTTTCTGGCCCCACCTGGATGCTAACTGATCTCAATTTTGAACAGGATCTAAAAGCATACTTGCCACTTTGTAAGCACAACATCCCCATATCTGGGGTCCTAAGGACAGTTGTGATTAACTGGCTTATCACTCAGCACTCCATCCTACACACAGATGCCAGGTAACTTCCTCAGCCCCTTTTTAATCTCTTCTGCTGAAGTAACAGCTGGATCTTACTTCTCTCTGTAGGACTAGAAGCATCAACAGCTGCTTGTACTTGATACTCAGTAAGTAGGTATTCAGAATATGCATAAGAAAGTAGAAGAAGAGGTAAAGACAGAGGCACAGTGTCTCTCTCAGAACCTCAATTAAGCCCAAGGGCTGACAACCCTTGGCCTGCTGTCCTGATGCCTGTCTTGGTAAAAAAAACAAAAACAAAAACAAAACAAAGACGTAAAACACAGCCCCACCCGTTCACTAATATATTGTCTGTGGCTGCTTTCACTTTACACAGCAGAGCTGAGTAGCTGGAAAGAAACCTTATCTGGCTCTTGGTAGAGAAAATACACTGACTCCTTCATTAGAGCATACATGGCCAGCAAAACTTATTTTAAATTTTGTGGTGTGAATATTAAATATACTTACATTATATTTTTTAAATGATCTCCTTTCCTTAAGGCAACTAATCAATCACATTGAAATTATTACTAACACTAACTTATAAAAACTTGGCATGCCTAAGGATATTAGAAGATAAAGGATTTTAAAGAGTCTCTACTGCTGACCCATCAGTTCTAGTTATAAACAAAACTCTAATTTAAATGTAATAGAATAACCAGGTTAAAAATTCCATCCTTCATCTGTCTGGTTCCATGGGAAGAAAACTAGAACAACTGACTTTCAGTCATATGGGCAGAATCAAATCACCATCACCATCAGGAAGCACCTTTATAACCTGAGCAGTGCAAAAATGTCCCTTCGCATGAGCTACTGATGTCTGGAGTCACCTAGATGAAGGAGAGAAGACAGTCACACTGGGACGCTGAGGAAAGGGCTCCTGAGAGAGAAAAGTCTAGCAAAAATGACACTGACAGCTCTAAGGAAAACTGGGCTGTCTTTAATGTTAGAGAAGAAAGGCAGAGTAACACGGACATGACAGTGACTATATAATATACGTTACCTTGCCAATGTCTCATACATTGTGTGTGCAACTTCCTTATATGCATGAAAATCATATGGGACAGCTTGAAGATTAGGACAAAGTTGTTTAGCATGCCCAAAAAACATTCCATTCTTAATGCCAAGTTGTCTAGAGAAAGAGTAAAACACAACAGAGGTCATGCTGGGAATTTTTAAGTGCCAAATCAAGTATCAAATATGTTGATAGTATCTCCCCATGTCATTAAATACACAGTTTTCATCTAACTCCATTCTCATTAGGGGTAAAAAATAGGCATTAAGAAAACTGACAGGCTTGCTTCCCCCAAAAACAAATTACACAATTCTCTGATTAGTGTAAAGGACATGTGTAGATGTGCCAAAATATGTTTGTAAAAGACCAGGTTTGACTCTCATCTGTATCTGATGATTCCCTTTAAAAGACTCAGACCTCTGGCCCCTCTGCCACAATGCCAGCATGCCATATGCTGGTGATATCACAACCACCACAGAGCAGGAATGTGCTGTCAAAAAGAGGTTTTCTTCCCCTAATACATGGCACACTTTGGCCAGGGTTCACCCCCAAAGACAAAGAAGAGAAACAAAAAAACTACACAAAATAGTGCTATGTGACAGACAAAATATACTCATCCTATTAACACCCAATTCCCAAATGACCAATTGCATGCTCCTGAGGTGGCTCCGCAGTGGCTGAGATGCCAACAGCATTGTAAATGGTAGGACATCACTCTGGGCAGGGGCCAGGGTTCCAGAACTTTGAGGGACCTAATTGAAAATGGTAAATTTTAAATCTTTTGTGTGCCTCAATGTTCCACATTACCTTTGATATTTGGAGCATTTAGCACAAAACTATAAATATGGAATTACACATAATTAATAATATCCCATTTTAACATTCTGCAATGAATCAACAAAAAATATTAAAGTAAAAACACAGCAAAATAATAGGCAATGCTTTACCAGATTACATACCCCTGTGTAAATACATCAGGAGGTCATTCTACAGTCATTCAATAAGTATTACTAAGTGTTCACTTGGTATGGAGGTGTGCCATTTTAAGAGACATCGACACAAAAGTCTTCAATTACTCATGATCTCTGGCACCCTCCTCATCTAAGACCAACCAATGAGAACCAAACAGGAAAAGAATCCTCCAAGTTATTCAGTGGTAAATGCAAAATCATATGCATTTCTTACATATACGAAACAATAATAAATTATCTAACTGCAAAGCCCTAGTAGATGAGAAATATCTAATAGGAAGGAGAAATGATAGGAAAGGAAGTAATGATTGATGAACAGCATAATAAAGCATGAAAAAAAATGAATGAAAAAATTCTTCATTCATTCGACTGAAATTTGTGTCTCAGGCATTTTGCAAGATGGAGAATAAAATCGTGAATAAAACAGTCCTCAGATGTTCATGAGGATGACCCTGTACTTGGTCAGCAAAAAGAAAGATGGATTATAGACAATGGACTTTGTTTAGTAAGGCAGGGAGGTATACATATATAACAGCTTAAACATCTATTTAGAAATACATAAATAGTTTAAAGCATATTCAGTAATGCTAGATATATAGGTTCAGCATGTAAAAGCTGAACTTGGAAATTAAAGGTAATTATTAATTTTTAAAGGAATGTGTTAGTTACCTAATTCCTGTAACTATCATACTCTTATATTTATAATAATTTTGTTTTCAAATTATTCAATCATACTGAAATTTTCAAGGGCATACTAATTATAAAAATCTAATACATCTATTTATGTATGCATGCACATATACATCCCAGAGAGAAATGTTTAGGATCCACCAGACACTGTAAGGAAGTTACAACCAATTAAAAGACCAAAACCCCACTGCTGTGGGTTTTGTGGGGCTTTTCTCCAACTTATACTCAAATTCATTTTCACCATTTTAAGCATCTCCTTCAAATAAACATTTACCATTTAAGTGTCATTTCAATGGCTTGCTACATAGTATTTGGTCCTCACAAACTGGCACCCTGGTTATTGTGTAATACACTTAGCTTGACAACTGCCATTTGTGATACAATGTAAATACACGATCCAAAACACCTAGAGCCTAGACACAGCTGTGGCTACGAGAGTCCAAACCAACTGTGAGCTGCTGAGGCTTCTGCCTCTGATTCAGCCTTGGCACTCACTCTCCATCCAGCATTCAGCTTGGGGACACTAATGAGAAGAGACCCCGCAGTGGCAGCATGGAAAGGGTGGAGCTTTCATTTCACCAAGTAGCAAAATTCAAAGACTAAGTATTTCTGGGCTTCATCACACCCTCCCATTGGAACACAATGGTCCAGCCATCAGAAGCACAAGTTACCATGTAGTAACTTAGAGGGAAGAAAAAGACTAGCCTATCCCAGTGACAGGCTAAAACAACATACAAACCAGCTCTAAACTGCCTGTGCTAATAAAAATGTAATATTCCAGAATACACTTATATTTGACTTAATTTTTTTTTATTTTTCATTAAAGTAAGTTTCAACTCCTTGGCTACATTACCAACTAACACTAAAGAAGATTAAAACATAATTCTGTTAATGATAAGGCAAAATTAGGCTGGGAGTAAAAATCTGACATGTCATAAAGGGATAATGATTTGAAATATTTTATAATCATGCATGTTTAAATATAATGTGTTTTTCTTAAATATCCTTTTTATAAAAATATTGGTAAGATTTCAATCTTTCTGGCTACATATTGAGTTGTTGTCAGATTAGACTTGCTTGAATAATCCCAACATTTAATCAAAACTGAAAAATGTTACATATATTTAAATCAGTATGTTGTATAGCTGAAATTAATGTTTCTTATACACAATAAAAAAGGATGAATGACAAAGCCATAAACATACTATCTAACCTCTCTCTCAAAAAAAAAAGAAGACTGAAAAATGTTATGATACAAGCCTGTTTTTATAATTATTAAAAACTTCAATACCTGCCCACAATGTATAAATACTTGCTGTGCTAATAAAGTACAGACTGCTTTTTTAAATTTATCAATTCATTTTTACTCCCTCTACTTTTACAACTATCATAATTGATTACTTTTAAATGATTGATCTTTTTTTAAGTGTAAGTAACAAATACATATATCTGTTCTTGTACTGAAACAGCAGGCTGTAATTAGGGTTTAAGATTACTGCAAGATAATGGTCTACATACAAAGTTGGTGCTAACAAGTTGACCCTATTCCTTAATTTTAAGTGAGATTATTAGGTATGCCAGTATGGAATTATTTACTTGTAATTTACTAGGCAACCAAGTTTTAACAGAATTTTTAAAAAACACTGAGTGTTAGGAAGTTTATAAGGAATTTTTCTTAGTTGTAAAAAGGAATTATTTAGAGCAAACATTAAGGCCTTCTCCACTCAAAAATAATCTAAGTCTTTAATTCCATACTTCAAAAGACATGGTTTAAAAATGACAACATCTGGCTTCTTTTGATTTCCACTGTAGGACCTACTGTTTTTATCAAAAAACTAAGGTACTTATGTAAATTTATTTACCATTTTTAAAGGAAAACAAAAAGGGACTGAAGGGATTAAGGCTAGAAACATTTATTTCACAACATACATGTCTGCAACATATTGAAACCATTGGCCTAACTAGTATGTCTGAATCCACTTCAAAAGATTGTATGAAAATAATTTAAGTAAATTAACTATTCTTAAGTATTACACTTAATTTCTACATACCTGGCTTCATAACTACAAGATGCAATCTCAGCCTTTGACAAAACAGAATCAATTCCATTTGTTTGTATAGAATCTGGATTCTCCCACATTGATGAATCCGGTATATCTGCTTTAAAAATAATAAAATTTAATGATTATATGTTATAAACTGATTTTTCTTAACTTTCACTCAAGAAACATATTTTCCATTCCTTTTATATACAAATGCTTCACAAATTCCAAATACAGTTTTCTCCTTTGATATTTACCTCCTAATTTAATAAAAGAAAATCTATAACTCTAAAATTGTTTACTTCCATTACATTCTTCACCATCAGGAAAAAAAACCCAATAAATTGACAAAGTGTTCTTTTCTAATAAGATTTTTTTTAATATATAAAAAGATAAATATAAAATGTCCCTTTAACAGTCTCTTGAGATGAAAAAGGATGAAAAGTGATCAGGTAGATGACCCCCTTCTGCAGCCCTACAAGGATTACATAGCTCTTAATGAAAAATATAAATTTCTCTGAATATTCTTTGCTGTTTCCTAAAAGACCTATCTGTAAAATGTAAAGCTAATTAATTAACATGTTCAACAAACATAACTTCCCCCAAGACATTTGATCAAACAATAATTTAGTAAGTCACATACATAAAGAAGTTTCATCACAAATTTAAGTTCTTTCTTTCAAACACCTATCAGGAAAAAGAGCTTCACAACATTACCTCCCTTCTTAAGAAAATTCTACTTTTGGTTTAATGATGCACATTCAATTAAAAACATTCAGGTGTGATCCAAATACCAATTGCTCTAGCCTAAATAGCACAGCTCACCCATCTCTCAGTAGCCAAATTCAATTTACAGCTTCACACAAAATACAGAGTGCAGAGTCAAAAGAGCCTAGTGACTGCTTGCTACTTTACCTTCTTTACCACCATTAGCATCACTAGTAACTGAGAAATAGATTAAAGTAGAACTTCACAGGCCTCTTGGAATAGCTACTATTAAGTTCCAGGGAGAATATGCCTTAAAAACATATAGTCCAAAAACACAATCTCAGCCACTGTTCTTTATGAACAAAAATGCATGTGGCCAAATGTCTGGTTTTAGGCTTTAGGGCTAAAACAACTCCTGATTTCACTGCAGTAACTATCAGCATCTTTACCCAAAAACGCAACCCACACAAGCATCTCAGGGTTTCAGCACCCATACATGCAAAGCATAAATGCAAATCAAACTCTGAGGATTGGCTTCTTCATGGGGTCAAATCCCACTCATATCAAAACTAAGAACAGTAGAGTATATATACTTTGAGTTATGACTTCTGATCTAACTAACAAGTTATACTCTGAAAAGTTGAAGACAGAATGCAGAGCAGACTACCCACTGTTTCTGAAGGGTCACAGAGGCCACATCTCAGTTTAGTAGTCCATTATTCTAAGCTGAAAATCTATAAGAGTTTCAAGATTGTCAGTATCACAGATCAACAGAGGCTACTTCTAAACCACCACCCCTCAAAAAAAAAAAGAAAAGAAAAAATAAAGAGTAGAAGCTTGAAAAGCCACAACCAGCTGCCTTTCAAAGGTGTAACCATGAGTTATGTGTTTAAAGTTGGGGAATTATGTGAGTTATATTTGAAGGGCTAGTTAAATAATCTAAGTCACTTGTCTTAAAAATTACAGGAAACCATGCTTAAGGTGGGAACGGTGTCTGGGTCCCTGCGCTCCCAATGCCCTGCCTGAGAGGCGGCTCTTCCCTGGGCCAGCTGACCTTTTCCATAGTGCAGCAGAGTGCGTGGGTCCCTCCACGAGCGAGTGAGTTGCTTCGAGGGAGAGCCAGGGAAATGCAGGGACACACTGTCCTCACTGGAGGGCAAAGTAGAGAACTGCTCAGCGAAACTTGACAAACTAGACGGGCACATGGAGAATGTGGAGGAACGGTTGGAGAAATCAGAGGCCAGGACCCAAGTCTGTGAAAAAGAAATCGCTGAGAATAAATCTATGGCTAATATGATTCTAAAAACTGTTGTTCTTTAGAATGAACACTGAGGTTGTTGAAGGGATAGGGGACATCCACATCCTGGAATCCAGGAAGTGATAAAAGGCCCCAACCATAAAATCTTGAATATTTGATGGACTGTCAATAATGAGACCATCAGTGACAAATGTCACTGCTTAGCCCTGCTCAGGAAGCAGCTTCCAGAGGAAGTTGTGGATAGAGAGCCCCTGCTTATGCTGATCTGATTAGACAGAGAGTCTCTAAGTACGACGAGTAAGAGCCCAAAGTCTCCATAAGGGGTAAAGATGCTGTTTGTTCTGACACTTTGCCTAGACAGACAAGCCAAAACATCAGCCAAAGGTTCTAATTCCGAAATTGATCCTCAATATTTTACAATTTGTTGTCATATCTAATAAGGACTCAGAGAAAGAAAGATTAGGGACAGTAACAAGAGAAGAACAAAGGCCCTGAAAAAAACAAGTTTTAAGTACAAGTTCAGTTGCAATCAAAACTTTGTAATAAAGGACAATTTATTCACTTTATACACAGCAAATATTTGGTAAGTTCCCAATGAGTCAAAGGCTTAAGACATAAAAGTGAAAGACAAGTTAAAGAAAGGATGTAAAAGATGCAGTATTGTATTCAGCTTTTCTAGTGACAGGAAAATCTATTTTTGGAAGCTTTCAATGGCAAGTGAAATTTCAGTATTTCATTTACTTTCAGGTTTAACACACACATGTAGAACAAAGGAGATGTGAATTATGAAAGGTCATTGCAATGTTAGAAAATCCAGTGGCTAAACTGATGAAGACAATTAGGTAACCAATGACAGTATTCTGTTAAAATAAAACTCATCATGGTTAGAGCTTTTGTGATGGAAGGAAAGAGTAAGACTAGCTCTCTGCTACTCCCAAGGAACGTGTACCTGCCAAGAACAAAGCTCTAGATATCGCCTGCTGACGTGAGATGCGTGGCAAACACAAGATCCCACCCACTGGAGAAACTTGGAGCCCCAAGCAACTGGGAGATGTCATCGAACGGTGTGCACTTGGTAAAATACCAATTCCTTCTCTCCATGTTTGGTTAGTTTTTACGGAGTGTCTAGTATGTGTCAAGTATTGTGCATTTCCTTAAGTTACTTATTTGCTAGAACTTACGATTTCCATCTTTTTAGTAACACCACACACAGAAAACAGAAAGAAAAACCAACCTACCATAAGGCCACACTACCAGTACTTAGGGGACTGCCCATGCTGTCAGACACTGCAGCTCCTCAGACTTAACAGACTCATCATCAGCTGCCATGGTCTACTCACGACACACACAACACTAGAACCTCAAACTCTCTTACAAGATTTAAAGACCAAGAAAAGCTTTGGGAAACCTGGAAAATACAGGTACAAGTGAAGCATAAAAACATATCTGCAATTATTTTCTTTTGTACTCATACCCTATAAAACAGATGATCACAACCAACAAAAAGACTGTAGACAAAAAGGTCCTCAGATATGTCCACTGGCTTTCCTTTTGCCTTAATTTCACTGAGATCATTTCTAAAATAAGCCCAAGGTGGCACGACTGAAAACTAGGTACCTGAAATCACTGGCATGCCTTCCACTCCACTAGCTCTCTAATTTCTGACTACTTTTCTGAAAAACTAATTTAAAAAATTTTTGTCTTTCTATAGTCATCCATCGGGAAAGTGATAAATGACAAAGAATTTTAACCTCTAAGGAAATATTTCTCAGGGAATTTACTCGGGGTGGGGGATGAGATACATGAAAATCTTAGTATTTGTACTGTGATCACTATAATTTATGACTTTTTAAATTAATAGCCAAAATATTTAAAAGCTGAAGAGGCAAGAAAATGTTTTTCTCATATGAAATAGATTCAACAAAATAAGGGAAGAGACTGCTGGTATTTATCTTCTTAAGCCTTACTGTTTCTTATTCCGCTGCCTCATAGACAAATCATCAGCATGAGCCCAGGGGCCAAACAACTAGTAGTTACCTCCTGAGTCTAGAGGTTTCCACAAATGACGTTCATGATTGTCATTCCCAATCTATATTCACACAAAGTGAATTAATCACACCTTATAACAAACATTCTTCAGTCTGACCCAGGAAAATATCATCCAATTCAACAGAGCATAACTATAAGCCAGTCATTTGCATTATTCAGATTTTACTTTAAGATGTCATTGACTCCCTTAAATCCCTTGAATGAAAAAGCTAATTACTTCAACTCTTTCATTTCTAGAACATCACCAAGAGCAAAATCCAGAAGTCTTCAAAAGGAGCTCAATGACTTCAAAGAGAGCTCATTATTTGTACCTGCTTTGCCTTTCAGGATTTTATTCTGGTAATACTGCCACTCCAGCTGAGGGTTGGCACCAGGACGTAAAGGTGCCCTTCCTGTTCCTCTGTTACTTGTGACAGCCACTGGTTTTCCTATGAAGAAATGAATAAAATTATGTTTAAATCTTGGTACAGGAATGTTAACAACACTGACACATAAAAGAAAAATTTTCAATTTTTGAACAATGATATTTTTTCATTGTTCAAATATTGTTTATTCAGCCATTAATGTATAAAGCAACTAATACCTTTAAGGATTATTAATGATGAAGTCTAAGTCATTAAAATTTCCCAGCACCCCCAAAAAAGCAAACTATTTAAGACAATTTTGATATATTTAAGTCAAATGAAATGCAATATTATGACTTAGCTTTCCATGTTTTTTGTTTGGTTTCCTACAGTAGAAAATAGGCAAGTCAGATCCTAGATTCAGATTGGTGGGGTGAGGAAGAGAAAGAAAAATGAACTATACCTAGATTTTTTTGTATTTCTCGTATCAATAAAATAGGATTAACATCTCAACTAATATTTTAATTTTACAACCAGAGTAACAAATTAAATATACATGCAGAAGAATCACAATCTGATCTACTACTCAGTTTTTGGTTTAGTTATAAAACCTTTCATGTATCCTCTCCTTGTGTGTGTGTTAAGTTACAAGATAACTACAACTTAAAGAAATGGCATGGATAATTCATATACATTTTAACTGAATGCATTTGTTGTGAGGACAATAAACACAAAACAATAAAACCCCAATATACCAAGAAGTAACTCACAGGCTAAGATTAATTCTTTAACATTCTAAACACTCCTTTCAGAGCTGAAGCAGCAACTACTCATGACAAAATTAAAGCCCTGGCATTAACCCAGCAGCTCCTGTGCCTTCCTAAGGAAACGGCTGACTCTAAGAAGAAAATGCTAATAGTTAAATTTTCCAGACACACAGAAATACTGAAAATATACGTTTTAAAAGACACTGAATAGCTCACGAGTATCTGAAATTCCAATGAAACAAAGACTGCATAGATGACAATATCTCTTGGCAATATTCAATAATACAAAATTATGCTAAAACCAAAAAGTTGGAATGTTCACAACCATCAGGGCAATTAATCAATTATTTATTCAAGAGAAAGCACAGTAACCCAAGTCACATATACTATCATAAAATTTCCACTTATCCACAAATAGTAAATCTAGATAAAAATACAGAAAATACCCAGTGCAGGTCCCTGCCTACGTTCATCTTGGACCACAGATCCTTCAGTGGCACAGGATGACTCCTCCCCAATGACATGTTCTCTACAGGGAGAGAAAACTTTTCTCATCTTGCTACATCTTTCTTGATAAATGCAGTCAAGAAAATCTGGAAGCAGGACCTGATTCTACCAAGGAAAATTAGAATAAATATTCCTTAAAGAATTATCTCTTAGACTATATAACAATATATCAATTTTCTTAAAACTTCAACAAGAATACAGACCTTTGAGATCTGGTCTATTTCGTATACCCACTGATACAAAGAAGCAATCCATATCAACATGCATTATACAGCTCTGATGTCTGGGTGAACTCAATACTGACATATTTCCTAGAAGGAAAAAGAGAATGTTCAAACCCCAAATTAATTTTTAATATTAAAAAAATCAGGTTTTGTTCATTTAAAAATAACATTTTCAAATGCTTACAAGTAGAATGAAGTCTTAAAATATATAGAATTTATTACAGATTATTTCTATCACCTCAAAGGAAATAAAATTTCAGTTTCTTTGGCATTAAAAGTAGTTTAGAGATAAATTTAGTTTCCAAACATAATGTAAAGCCAATTATTAAGAGGCCATGTTTTCCTAGACTATATTCTAATAATTGCTTCTAATTAAGTTTGTCTAAATTCTTCTCTTAAAATTATCTCTGTGTGAATATTTTATAGAACTGTATAAAGGTGTTTTCATTTATTTAGTTATATGGAGCTACCAATAACTTTATATGATCACTATTCCACACAGTCTACTAACATTCCTTGACAAAATAACAATAAAAAAATGCTAATTATTGAATGTTTGGTAGGTATTAAGCAGTTTGTAATAAATGAGCTGTTCACCTGTATTAATTTATTTAAATTGTTACCACACTATGAGATAGGTAATCTTATTTTCCCCATTATACAGATTCATATTTTGCCTAAGTCATAGAGCCAGTAAAAGGCTGACCTAGTATTCAATCCCACGCAGTCTGACTTCAGAGCCCTCAAGCCATCACACTGTTGCTTTAAATAGACACACTTAAAAAAGTCTATAATAAAAAAAAACTGTGTATATGTATTTATGTGTGTGTGTGTGTACACACACACACACACACACACACACATAATGACATTTTTCTTCTTAAGCCATTAAATACTATTAAAATTAGCTCTGCAGCATATATACCACATTTTGGAGGTTTAAGGTGAGTGTTCCCTCCTAAGGACTCTAATCACCCTAAGCTGCAGATTAATTCCTTAGGGCTATTTTAACTCAAATCCAGCTACAACCAGAGCTCTCCTCTATGGAAGTCTCATCCTAAGCCTTTTTCCCTGATCCTCCAAGACACCCAAGTCTGGGTAATAAAAATGCTGAGCCTGTAAAAAGTTCTGTTCTTGTAAAGGAGTTTTCCTATTTAAGAATACTAGTACATTGACCCTTGAACAACATGGGTTTTAACTGTGCAGATCCTTATACATGGATTTTTCTTCAGTAAATATATTGTAAAAGTTCTTGAAAATTTGTGATAATCTGCAAATCATTTTCTCTTCTTTAGCTTACTTTACTGCAAGAATACAGTCTAAAATACATATAAAAAATGTGTTCGTCAACAGTAGGCTATGGGCAGTCAAAGTTACATACAGATTTTCAACTGTGCGGGGGAGCCAACTCTGTTAGGGGCTCAACACCCCTAACTCCCATGTTGTTCAAGGGTCAACTCTACTAAGGGTTGGTTTTCACAACAGGCTTCCAAAAACCGACATTTACTCCGCAAAAGGTTCATACTACTCTACTCACCGACCTGGGATGGTGAGAACATTTACCTAGTTCTCACTACATCCAAGGCACTAGTCTTTGCTCACACCATCTTCCTTCAGCTCACAGCCCCATGAAGTGAGCATCATGAACTGTCTGCCACTTAGCTGCTGAGAGGAAACTGAGGTCTGAGAGTAGAACTAACTTGCCCATGGTCCTGCACCCTAAGAGTGGCAGAGCCAAGATTTGGACTCAGACCATGTCACTTAACTCCAAAGCCATGTACTTCCTTGCTACCCTATTCTCCATATTACCTCAAGAAATTATTTGTAAGTCTGTACAGTTATAATTCTGCTGTATAAAAGTATTCTATACATGTAACGTAAACAACCTAAAATAACAGCTTTAAACCATCAAGTAGTTCAGAAAGCATACACAAAATACCTACTGAATGCTTTCATACAATATAAAAATTTATCATTTTATTCCCATTTGTGGAACTAATTTATAATAGTTCTTTAAAAGCTTTCAAAATTATATGACCTTTAGGTTACAAGGCCAAGGTATGATGTAAGGATAATCTAATACCTATAACATTATTCTGAAATATTTCATAAATAACAAAAAGCATTTAGAAATACATCAAGCACAGCAAAATATTACAGAAAAACCCACATAGAGGGACTATCATTTTCTAGAACAGAACCATGAGTTTCCCTCTGTACCTCAGTTTCCACAGCTATAAATTAAAGGGCAATATTAGATAATCTCTGAGATCATGCTCCCTTAAAAAAGAAAATTATATATAACCTATAAAAAGCAACTAAAACCTCAACCAAATACTAATCTATGATAGGCACAGAAATACAGCCTGTTGTTGATTTTGTTTGTTTTTGATGCTAAGTATCAAAAAACAAAATACAATTTCATTTTTATATTTTTATGTAAAAATACTTTACCACCATAATTACAACAGCTATTTTATCAAAGTTATTTCATTATTTTGAAAATCATTATGATGCAAGCTTGTAGGAATTGAGTTACTTTTACGAAACCAATTCATTCTTACAGGAGCTTAAGCACTGAATACAATGTTATATTTTACACAGTTCAAAACTTCACCAACTGGTAAGATCTACATGATGGATGATCAGAATACCACAGTTGTTACTGTTTAAAATTACCTGAAGAACTTCTTAGCCACATTTAAACCTAGTTTTGTAAAAAATACTCTAATAATTACGGAAGTTTTCTATGTTATATTTCTGTAACTTACATAACTTGATATTCCTGAAGACTTTTACAAGAGGTTAGCATAGATCAGAAAAGCAATGAGAGTTTAAGAACAAAATGATCAAGCATGTTTGTTTTTTAAATAACAATTTTAGTAAGTATCTACCTGTGTCAGTTACAACAAGTGAGGACCTGCCTGCTTTCATTTTTTTTAACTTTTCTCTTCCTGGAAAGATACCACTACTTTGTCTTTGTAGGGTATTGACAAACTCTGTCAATTCACACTTCCACGTTGATATGTGATGCAGTCTTGAACGGGAAAAGAAGTCTGAGATAAAATTGCAGTCTGAGGGTCTGGAGGGCATTGAAGGTGCTGCCTTGCTAAGAGTAGGTCCTGAAGAAGTGCTTTTTGTGCTTGAAGGCCCCTGAACAGTGGAGTGGTGAGCACCATTTATTCTAGTGTGACTGTGCAAAAATGATAAGGGGAAGGAATTAGTTCTGTGTGGACTCCGCAAAGCGTCTGTGCTTCTAGGGCTCTGCTGCGGCTGCTGCATTAGGCAGTCTCTGAAGTCCGTGCTGTTCTCAGCCTTCTCCTCTTGGACAGAGTCTGGAGAAAGCCTGCTGGCAACACTGTTGCCCATGGGCACCAAGCAATCCTGGGTCTTTAAGGCACCATTAGAGCTATGAGTGTGTCCATTAAAAATGGCAGAGCCGTCTCTGTGATGGGGAATTCCATTTTGTTTCCTTCCTGGAAAGAGCTGTTCAAGCTCCACAAAACTAAAACCATTATTTGCATCTTCTTCATTCCAACTATTTGTTCCATTGACTCTGACTTCATTTTCTGCCTCAATCTTCTTAATTATGTGATTTCTAAAGCAGGGAAAAAAAGGATTTAAGTTGATAATGTCTGTGACTTTAGGACTAAAATAATTTTTCATTTAAACTTTGTCTTAGTGAAACTTCAATATCCCTCTGACCAAAACTGAAAAAGTAAGCCATAAATTTTATATTTTGTCTTCCAATAAAAGTCAGTTCTTTCCTAAATCAGGGTAGTATGGTAACTGGGAAAATTCTAGAACATTAACAGCCTTTTAGTTTCTTTTTTAAAACTTCAGACACTCCCAATGAAGAAATACAACAGAAATCACCTTCACGTTGAAGAAAACTCAGAAAAACTATTTCCAATTACTTTTCCCACTAAAAATTAACTGGAATCTGTGAGCTCTAACTACCCAGTTTGTAACACAGTGCCTGGCAATTACTATGTAGTTACTAAATGAGGAGTTAATATGAATAATTCCCATAAAAATGGGTAAGAAACCTTACTTGAATTCTTATTCCTAGCTTTAATTTTAGTTTTATGCAAGGCACTATTCAACACATTTAATCCAACACTGCTACAATCCTGAGGTCAGTTAGTTTCACTAAGGGAACACTGACAGAATATATTCATTAAACCGTCAATGGGACCAACTGTTGTACATAAGTAGATAAAAAGAACCAGGTCAATTTGTATGCATAATTCAGTAAAATTTATACCTGGAAAAATGAGGATGCTTGCCCTATTATCAAGGGAAATGGCATTTCTTTTCTAAGAAAAGCATATTTAGATGTCAGGGTAGCCCAATGCAAACTGGACCAAGTTTTCTGATGACAGGTTTATAAATGCAGGACCTATGACAAATGTTATGCTAAATTCACATCCTGGCTCCTTTAGACATTTACTTGGTAATGCTCTGTTAATAAAGACAAAATCTATTTCCATTCACAAGAATCATCTAAGTAATAAAAACCAGAATTAGAGAGCAGTAATTCATTATACTTAAAAACATCCATAGCATTAATTCAATTATAGTTCAAGCTTCAGATGAGGGTGCCACACATAGTACCAAGGCATTGGTGAGATGACCAGTGTCACCAGATTTAATCTAAAATCCCTCATCCCAATGCCAGCAATGGTATCTTATTAGTAGTAACAATCTAAATATATAGTAAAGGTACACTTGAGTCAGATGCAAAACATTTCTGGGTTCGCTCTGGCTGTCATTCTCATGGGATGACAGCCTACTCTGAGTAGGTCCAATCCTCAGATGATCACACCAGTGAAAAGGAAAAAGAAGACAAACCGGAAATAATTAAAAGTAAAGAAAGAAAACCTAATTTGTTACATGTAAGAGAAAACCTGGCCCTAGAGATAAAGACAAGAGAGCAAAAAGTCACAAAAGATTTTCCAAGAAATATATAAAATTTATTGAAGATAACCAAAATATAAAGATCATAGGAAGCAACAAAAGTCAGAAAAGTCTTACATCTAGTTTTCTGTGTTACAAATATTAAGATTTTTACATGTATACTAGCAACATATGTAACAAATGCATATATTGTCAAGGCAACACATTGCTAATATACATTCTTTCTATACTATATATTTTTAGAATACAAAACAGGTATTTACAAAGTAGCTATCCTGGAAATACACACTGGTAGATATACATTTATTACACAAAATAGTAAATGTAGTAAGTAAAATCTACTAGGTAAATTCATCTTAAAATTGACTCACAGAAGAATTTCAAAAAACACATACTTTCTACTTTTATTAGTGTGGATAAAAAAATATGAAGTTATGTGTTTGGAAAGGTTTTCTGATATTACTTGTACCCCTTGGCTGTACTAAAAAAATTTAAAGTTTTAGGTAAAAAGGATTAAACAAGATGGCGGAATGGTGTGAGGCAGAAACATCCTCCCAAAACCACACATAACATGAAAATACACCAAATACAACTAATCCTGAAAGAGCAACAGGAAAGAAGACTACAACAAACTACCTATATCTGGGGATAAGAGAAGACCTCACGGAAAAGGGTAAAGTATCAGAGCTATGATCCGGCGGGACCCGAGCCCTCCCCCCACCCCAGCTCACAGGTGGGAGGAAGAGAAATGGAGCAGGGAGGGAGCAGAAGCCCAGGACTGCTAAACACCACCCCAGGAGATCTAATCCAGGAGCACGAACCCACATGGCATGGTGCTCTGGAGATTAGAAGGGTTGGAAAGCAAAGACAGGCAGAATACTCAGAGAGACAGAGATAGCAGCCGCTTTTGGAAACAGGTACCCACAACCAGCTGCTCTGGGACAAAAGAAAGGCAGGCACTTTGAAAGAATTCCCAAAAGTAAGAGGGGGAGCTAAAGGGGCAAAGACTGCACAAAGCTTGCTGCTCAAGAGAAAGGACAGGTGAACAAAATCGTCCCAGTACACTGAATCCAGCAGGTTGGGAATTTTCAGAACTTCACGCAACTCACCCCCTGGCTGGCAACACAGTGCTGAGGCCCACTACTGCGATAGGCAGCCTGCCGCTCCTTCCTCTCAGCCAGCATCGATCCACAAACCTGCTGCCCCAGCCATCATGATAGGCCAGCCAGAGGAAGGCCCCACCTACACCAGCTACAAAGGCATAACGTAGAGGATCTTTCCTGCCTGCTTGGTGCAATGGCCTTGGCAGTAGAGGCACGCACTGAAGCCAGGAAGCGAGAAAGAGCTCTTTCCTCCCAGCAGGCACCAGTGCCTCTCACCTGCGACCCCATCATTGCTCCATGTGCTGGGCACCTCCAGAGAGTAGAGTTTCTGCGCACTGAGGGTGTCACCTACACCAAGTTATTATTGCAAGAAAATCATTAGAAATATGAAATGGCAGAAGATTCTTGTACAAACCAAATTCCCTCAAACACCAGAATGAGGGCTAAGTGAGACTGAAATCACCAATCCTCTTGATAAAGACTTCAAAATAAAAATCAGAAACATGATCATGGAGCTACAGAAAGACAGTCAAGACCTCAGGAAGGAATTCAAGAAACAGATAGAAACTTTGAAAAATACAGTATCTGAAATGAAACATACAATGAAGGGGTTTAAAAGCAGATTAGATGAGGGACGAGGTAGAGGAGACAGGAAATGAAACATAAATTAGAAAACAGGAATACAAAGCAGCAAAGGCACAGAGAGAAAAAAGCATCTCTAAGAATGAAAGAATAATAAGGGAACTGTGCGACCAATCCAAACAGAACAACATTTGCATTACAGGGGTACCAGAAGAAGAAGAGAGAAAAAGGGATAGAAAGTATCTTTGAGGAAGTAATTGCTGAAACTTCCCCAATGTGGGGAAGGAAATAGTCTCTCAGGCCATGGAAGTCCACAGACCTCCCAACACAAGAAACCCAAGTATGACAAAACAAAGATATAATAATTAAAATGGCAAAGATCAAGGACAAAGACAGAATATTAAAAGCAGCCAGAGAGAGAAAAAAGGTCACCTACAAAGGAAAACCCATCAGGCTATCATCAGATTTCTCAGCAGAAATCTTACAGGCCAGAAGGGAGTGGCATGATATATTCAATGCAATGAAACAGAAGGGACTCAAACCAAGAATACTCTACCCAGGAAGATTATCATTTTAAATTTGAAGCAGGAATTAAACAATTTCCAGATAAGCAAAAGTTGAGGGAATTCACCTCCCACAAACCATCTCTTCAGTGTATTCTGGAGGGACTGCTCTAGATGGAAGTGCTCCTAAGGCTAAATAGCAGTCACCAGAGAAAATAAAACCACAGGAAAGGAAGTAAACCAATTAATTACTAAGCAAATGCAAAATTAAATCAACTACCCACAAAGTCAGTCAAGGGATACACAAAAAGTACAGCATATGACACCTAATGTATAAAGAGCGGAGGAGAAAGAAAAAGAAGGGAGGAAAAAACAAATCTTTAGATTGTGTTTGAAAGAGTGTACTAAACAAGTTAAGTTAGATGGTTAGATAGAAAAGAAGCTGCCCTTGAACCTCTGGTAATCATAAATCGAAAGTCTGGAATGGCAGTGAGTACATATCTATCGATAATTGTCCTAAATGTAAACAGACTGAATACACCAATCAAAAGACACAGAGTCACTGAATGGATAAAAAACAAGACCCATCTATATGCTGCCTACAAGAGACTCACTTCAAACCCAAAGATATACACAGACTAAAAGTGCAGGGATGGAAAAAGATATTTCATACAACTAATAAGGAGAAAAAAACAAGGGCTGCAGTACTTGTATCAGACAAAACAGACTTCAAAACAAAGAAAGTAATGCGGACAAAGGACATTACATAATGATAAAGGGGTCAGTCTAACAAGAGGATATAACCATTATAAATATCTATGCATCCAAACATAAGAACACCTAAATGTGTGAAACAAATACTAACAGAACTAAAGGGGGAAACACAATTCAATGGATTCACTTTAGGAGACTTCAACACACCACTCACTCTGAAGGACACCACTCACTCTGAACTAGACAGAAAATAAGTAAGGAGACAAAGGCACTGAACAACACATTGGAACAGATGTACCTAAAAGACATCTACAGAACACTCCACCCAAAAGCAG
The DNA here is from genome assembly GCF_030020395.1 of Manis pentadactyla. Lineage (NCBI taxonomy): Eukaryota > Metazoa > Chordata > Mammalia > Pholidota > Manidae > Manis > Manis pentadactyla. The sequence goes on along the minus strand of NC_080020.1, from coordinate 152,602,686 downwards.
CAGGATACACATTCTTTTCAAGCGTACATGGAACAATTACAAGCATAGATCACATACTAGGCCACAAAAAGAGCCTCAGTAAATTCAGAAGGATTGAAATTGTAACAACCAGCTTCTCATACCACAAAAAAACTAGAAATTGTGCAAAGAAAACAAAAAAGCCCACAAACACATGGAGGCTTAACAACATGTTCCTAAATAATCAATGGGTCAATGATCAAATAAAAACAGAGATGAAGCAATATATGAAGACAACTGAGAAGGGATTTCTTCCTGAGAAAGAAGATTAAAGCTGGGGGATTATGCTCCCTGACTTCAAGCTCTATTACAAAACCACAGTAATCAAAACAATTTGGTACTGGCAAAAGAACAGACCCATAGGTCAATGGAAGAGAACAGAGAGCCCATATATAAACCCAAACATATACGGCCATTTAATACACGATAAGGGAGTCATGGATATACAATGGGGAAATGACAGCCTATTAACAAGTGGTTGGCAAAACTGGATTGTTGTCTAACTCCATACACAAAAGTAGACTTGAAATGGATCAGACCTGAATGTAAGACATGAAACCATAAAACTCTTAGAAGAAAACATAGACAAAAATCTCTTGAATATAAACATAAGCACTTTTTTCCTGAACACATCTCCTCAGGCAAGGGAAACAAAAGCAAAAATGAACAAACTACATCAAACTAAAAAGCTTCTGTACAGCAAAGGACACCATCAGTAGAACAAGAAGGTATCCTACAGTATGGGAGAATATATTTGTAGATGACATATTCGACAAGGGGTTAACATCCAAAATATAAAAAGAACTCACATGCCTCAACACCCAAAAAGCAAATAACTCGATTAAAAAATGGGTTGAGGATAAGAACAGACACTTCTCCAAAGAAGAAATACAGATGGCCAACAGGCACATGAAAAGATGCTACACATCATTAACTATCAGGGAAATGCAAATTAAAACCACAATGAGATATCAACACACACCAGTTAGGATGGCCAACATAGAAAAGACTAGGAACAACAAATGCTGGCAAGGATGCAGAGAAAGGGGAACCCTCCTACACTGCTGGTGGGAATGTGAATTAGTTCAATCACTGTGGAAAGCAAAATGGAGGTTCCTCAAAAAACTAGAAATAGAAGTACCATTTGACCCGGGAATTCCACTCGTAAACGAATTTGCCCAAAAACAAGATCCCTGATTCAAAAAGACATATGTACCCCTATGCTTATCACAGCACTATTTACAATAGCCAACATATGGAAACAACCTAAGTGTCCATCAGTAGATGAATAAAGAAGAGGTGGTATATATACACAATGGAACATTATTCACCCAGTAGAAGAAACCAAATCCTACCATTTGCAACAACATGGATGGAGCTCTAGGGTATTATGCTCAGTCAAATAAGCCAGGTGGAGGAAGACAAGTGCCACATGATTTCACTCATCTGTGGAATGTAACAACGAAACAAAACTGAAGGAACAAAATAGCAGCAGACTCACAAATTCTAAGGGTGGACTAGCGGTTCCCAAAAGGAAAGGGGTGAGGGTGGGAGAAGTCGACTAAGGACATTATGATTAGCACACATAATGTAGGGGGATCTCGGAGGAGGCAGTATAACATGGAGAAGACAAGTATTGACTCTATAGCATCTTACTATGCTGATGGACAGTGACTGCAATGTGGTGGGGTGGGGGACTTGATAATATCGGTCAATGTTAATAACCATAATGTTGTTCATGTGAAACCTTCATAAAATTGTATATCAATGATACCTTAATTTAAAAATTTTTTTAGGTAAAGTAAAAAACATTTGAATATGCTTGTAAGTGAATACAAGTTAAAGTACGAATGACAACAACAAAAACTACAGAAGGTAGTGATATCAGATCTTCCCAGGTTAATTAGACTCCTGGTCTTTTGGAAAAAATATATCCAACTCCCAAAGCAAGCAATTTAATAAATAAGGAGAAGGCTAATGATAATGAGCTACCTGATATACAAGTTAAGACAACACACCATTAATTGTGAAACCAATTTATCCAGGATTGTTGCAATTAAAGCTTAAATCAATATGTAATTTTTAAAATCAGCCACAAGAAATCAAGTTGAGTCACCTCTAACTCTGTTAACGCTGAGAGTCATCAACTAAATTTTCATTGATACAAAGTATTTATAACTTATTCAGAATTGTTATGGAATTTTTCCAAAATAGCCTAAAAATGTCAACCTTTTTATTGTCTTTCTATATATAGGTATACACAACAAAAGTATATCTGGAGTAGTTAGTTCAGTTTTTGAGAAAGCAACATTCTATAGCAAATTACTTGGGTGGAACTAATTTTAGAAAAATCCATGGGGAATTTTATTGCTGAGAATTTAAGATCCATTAATTAAACATGGGATTCTAAAAGGACTGGAAAAGCTTGCTTATGAAACATTCATGATAAAAATAATTTTTTAGGTAAGACATCCACACAGATATTTCAACATGTTTAATACATATGAATGGCCAGGTTTTAGATTCGTTTCTAACTTCAACACAGCAGATGCTGTAAAAACTATAAAAACTACAAAAACCTCTGCTAAAAACTAGCTTTGTACTATTCCCAATCCAGACAAACTTACACCCTGTTGTTGAGCTGTTTGGCTATATTGCTTGGACCAGGCATGGGATCCTCAGGTTTGCATACAGGATTAAAATTGAGACCTTTCTGCACACTGGACTGCTTGTTGTACAGCTGATATGGAATATAGGAAAGGAGACGTCCAGCTTTGATGCTGAAACAAAAACAGAAACACCAGTTTTAAGAGTTCAATACTTGGGGGCACAAAGCTTCATGAAAAACCAATGTTCTTATAATGATGGGAGTATTTCCCCAATGAGAAGCCATCTGTTTTCCTACTTCATTCTTTCTTCCTGTTTTAGTGGCCCTAATACAATATAATTGTACTTAAGCTCTTAAGAATAGGACATCTTGCCCATGAAAAGACGGTTATCTGAAATTAAAAATTAACAGCCAACACTCTTACATGAGGAAAAATAACAGAGTAGGATGAGAAAAACTGCAAGCACAGAGTTATACTAGTCAGTGTTTTAATCATCATGATGTTAGCATTTAGAACTCTCCCCAATACACAGTTCACATAAACTCATCAAGACTCTCTCAAATCCCACCTCACATATTAAGTTTTTTTAAATTAAATACAGTGGATGAGGATTCCCAATTTCCACAATTCATGTCAGGTCTATGGATGTGAAAAACTGTAAAATGAAAAATAGGACAACATTAAAACCTCAACTTTAATAGTAACAAATAATTTACACAATTTTTATGTGTGTAAGACTGACAGAGACAGGCTACCTGAGGGTATGAATTCCAAGAGGGCAGAAACCATCTGAACTCCTCTTCCAGAAGTTCACTACATGTCAAACATCACCCGCAAAACCCAGGGGGGAACACCAGCACTTTACTAGGTGGTTCTGGCACACTGACACTCTCAAGCATTTATTTCCTTCTGTACTTCAGAACTAAAACAAATAGACTAAGCTGTCTTAAGCTGACTTTTGCTTTCTAATTTATATATGGTTATTTTATCTTTAAAAATACTGTTTTCAATTCAAATTTAAAAATAGCCAACCAATATGCTAATATCCACATTTTGGCTTTAAACCTAAAATACACACTAAGTCAATCATCCTTTAACTATTTAGGATTTATAAATAATTAATAAAATGATAAATTTAATAAAATTAGTAAATACAGACTAAAAATACTTTTCTTATTGTCTCATAAACCCAAGAGTTTTGACAGTTTTATTTTCTCAAAGGGCACTCCACAAAACTTAAAAAAATAACCATGTGAGAAATGACTGGCTGGCTTACAAAATGATTTAAAATACTGTCAACAATTGTGAATACAGGAAAACATACTGATGATATATCCTAAAAATGTAACTATATAATAAAAAAGGGCAGACTACGTCCTTTATGTAATTATGTCACTATGTATTTAGTAACTCTGCCCAGAGTATCTTAAACTATATCCAAATGCTAAAACCACTGAAGTATGATGAGAAAGGAACACACTAGTGACATTTAACCTTACATAAACAGAGTTAGCATCAGATCGAAAATTTTATCAACATTAACATTCAACAGAAAACATTATTCACCTATCAGAATCAAAATCCCAACTTACTCTTTATCACACTAACTTTTCTTCCTTTCCCAATTGGTCTCAACTGCCTGTGGACTGTGTTCTTCCTAGAGTGCTACCATCTTAGCTGCTCCTCCACCCACAAGCAGAGGCACTTAATACCTAAAGGAGAAGCCTAACCTTAGCCTTCTACCCCTTTCATCTTATGTAACAATAACTATGGGATAAGCAGAGATTGAAATTATGCCCAGTGTGCCCGCTGCACATCTGAAACTAAGACCAGTGCAATGAACAAAGGAAATGCCCTATGATCATGCTCACTGCCCAACAGAATTCCAGGGTGGGCAGGCTTTAGGGTCAACAATGATCACACACAAGGGTAGCAGATCTTGTTACAACTCCTAACAAGAGCCACGTCATCCAGCAGAATTTTTATGCTAATATAAATAACTAAGTCCATGGGGAATGATATGAGAGACCCAATTTAAAATACTGCAGGTCTCAAAATCAAATATCCTCAGTGATACCAACTAAAGGGAATTAAAGCCCAATGCACCACAGTAATGTTAGACAAGGAATTCTTTTAATTTGAAGCCCAAACCATTATATATCACTTGTACATTCCTAATTGTCCCTGGTTATCCATTTACCTATTTATATATGGACAGAAACATTACCTGAACTGTATTTTTAAAAAGATCTTCTTTCAAAAATTCTCTCAGGGATTAATTTTCATTTCTAATTTTATAGCTTATGCTAAGGGCAAAGGGACTATATCTACATTTTTCTACTATTCTTCTTACAAAAAAAAGAGCCAAGTAACAAAATCCATATTTCAAAACCAAAAGAAGTTTCTCTTTACCAGAAGATAGTTTATTTAAATATCGTGAGCTTTTCCATATACACTGAAAACATATTCTGATACATATCTAGAAGAGTTTGCATTCTATACAATGGGTCAAACACATATTCACTGCAAATTAAATATTCATCTCTTTTGGGGAGTCTTAATTCTTGCTTTGTCCTATAGCCCCAATAGTTTTCTCTTAAATAAAACTTCATAAAATTTTGTATCTAACAAGTCTCTAAATCATTTCCTATTTCTATCAGCAGACAATGTATTTATAGTGACAGCTATAACCAGACTCTGGGAAATTTTACAAAAATTAAGATGCAACTAAATCACTCCATTAATTTCTATTTCAAACTTTTTATTACAGCTTGTAGCAACACCACTGTCTTTGTTTTATGGTTCTAGTCAATGTCCTGATCATACTTACAAAAACAACATCTAACACTTGCATACATATCTGCCCATCCATTGAGGCACCTATTTTCTTCCTTATTTAAAAGTTGACTTAAGGCAAGAAAGGATATAATTATGTGCTAAGAAAGAAATGAGCTGTTTTTTGCCTTTTATTCAATTATTAAGCAAAAATCACCCTGATGCATTCAAAACTAAAATTCCATTTGTCTTACCTCCATTATCTAAACTTTCTAACCACCCATCAAGACACTAGGAGCCCAGAAAAGGAAATTAACAAGCATAGAAATATGCACAGGACTCCTTGCTTTTCCTGTACAGGATCCAGATTGTTATTCACTAGATACCACAAGTTTAAGCTATTCATTCTTTAGCTCCTGAAGACCAAGAAATATATTTTCTAATAAAATACTGCATATAAATCACTGGGAGGTAGTCTGAAATGTGTGTGTGGGTTAGTTAGCCAATAGTTTTAGAAGAACTCTGTAATGCTGTGAGAGAAAAACATAAATAACATCAAGACTAATTTTTAAAAAAGCCAAATCTACATCAGAAACTATGAGATCTTCAGAGCATCATGAGTGTCTGACAAACAAGTAACATACTCTCTGGGAGCTGAGAGAAAGGACAGACTCTGACTGGGAATCAGGTGCTCCCAGGAGAAGACCCCATTGAGCTGGGAGAAATAGGAATGGTAAATCACCACCACCTCTCAACCTGCAGCAGACCCAGGTGATCACTTAAAAAGGGGAGGCAGGTTCCCATGCCACAAAGGCTTGACAAAATGAAAACAACAAAACAAAATCTGGCTGTAATAACTCAAGACAAGATTTTAAACTACTCTCTGCCTCTCCTCAGACTTAGTGAGGATTCTCATCAACTATTCTACACTGTAAATCTCAAAGTAATCCAAAGTCTACAATGGCCAATGGCAATAAGTACATACTTATCGACAATCACCCTAAATGTAAATAGTCTGAATGCAGCAATTGAAAGACACAGAGTCACTGAATGGATAAAAAAACAAGACCTGTCTAATATGCTGCCAACAAGAGACTCACTTCAAACCCAAAGACATACACAGACTGAAAGTAATGGAATGGAAAAAGATATTTCATGCAACTAATAGGGAGAAAAAAGCAGGAGTTGCAGTACTTGTATCAGACAAAATAGACTTCAAAACAAAGAAAGTAATGAGACAAAGGACATGACATAATGATAAAGGGGTCAGTCCAACAAAAGGATATAACTGTTATAAATATCTATGCACCCAACACAGGATCACCTACATATGTGAAACAAATACTAACAGAATTAAAGGGGGAAATAGAATGTAATGCATTAATTCTAGAAGACTTCAACACACCACTCACTCCAAATGACAGATCAACCAGACAGAAAATAACTAAGGAGGCAGAGGCACTAAACAATGTATTAGAACAAATGGACCTAATGGACATCTAAAGAACACTCCATCCAAAAGTAACAGGATACACATTTTTCTCAAGTGCACATGGAACATTTTCAAGAATAGATCATATACTAGGCCACAAAAAGAGCCTCTGTAAATTCAAAAAGATTGAAATTATACCAACCAGCTACTCAGACCACAAAGGTATGAAACTAGAAATAAATTACACAAAGAAAACAAAAAAGCCCACAAACACATGCAGGATTAATAACATGCTCCTAAATAATCAATGCATCAATGACCAAATAAAAAGAGATCAAGCAATATATGGAGACAAATGACAGCAATGATTAAACACTGCAAAAGTGGGATGCAGCGAAGGCCATACTAAGAGGGAAGTATATTGCAATACAGGCCTACCTCAGGAAAGAAGAACAATCCCATATGAACACTCTAAACTCACAATTAACAAAACTAGAAAAAGAAGAACAAATGAGGCCCAACGTCAGCAGAAGAAGGGACATAATAAAGATTAGAGTAGAAATAAATAAAATTAAGAAGAATATAACAATAGAAAGAATCAATGAAAGCAGGAGCTGGTCCTTTAAGAAAAGTAACAAAATAGATAAACCCCTAGCCAGACTTATCAAGAAAAAAAGAGTCTACACACAGAAACAGAATCAGAAATGATAAAGGAAAAATCATTACGGACACCAAAGAAATAAAAAAAAATTATGAGAGAACACTATGAAAAATTATATGCTAACAAACTGGATAACCTAGAAGAAATGGACAACTTGCTAGGAAAATACAACCTTCCAAGGCCAATACAGGAAGAAACAGAAAATCTGAACAGACCAATTACCAGCAACAACATTGAATTGGTAATTTAAAAACTACCTAAGAACAAAACCGCTGGAACAGATGGTTTCACTACTGAATTTTATCAAACATTTATTGAAGACCTAATACCCATCCTCCTTAAAGTTTTCCAAAAATTGGAAGAGATAGGAATACTCCCAAACTCATTATATGAGGCCAGCATCACTCTAATAACAAAACCAGGCAAAGACAGAACAAAAGAAGAAAATTACAGACCAATATCCCTGATGAACATAGATGCAAAAATACTCAACAAAATAGTAGCAAACCAAATTTAAAAATCCATCAAAAAGATCATCCATCATGATCAAGTAGGATTTATTCCAGTGATGCAAGGATGGTACAACATTCGAAAATCCATCAACATCATCCACCACAGCAACAAGAAGGACAAAAACCACATGATCATCTCCATAGATGCCAAAACAGCATTCAACAAAATTCAACATCCATCTATGATAAAAACTCTCAACAAAATGGGTATAGAGGGCAAGTACCTCAACATAATATAGGCCATATATGACAAACCCACAGCCAACATCATACTTAACAGCAAGAAGCTGAAAGCTTTTCCTTTAAGATCGGGAACAAGACAAGGATGTCCATTCTCCTCACTTTTATTCAACATAGGTCTCGAGATCCTAGCCACGGCAATCAGAGAACACAAAGAAATAAAAGGCATCCAGATTGGCAAGGAAGAAACTAAGCTGTCCCTGTTTGCAGATGATATGATGTTGTACCTAAAAAACCCTAAAGAATCCACTCCAAAACTACTAGATCTAATATCTGAATTCAGCCAAATTGCAGGATACAAAATAAATACACAGAAATCTGTTGCATTCCTATACACTAATTATGAACTATCAGAAAGAGAAATCAGGAAAATAATTCCATTCACAACTGCATCAAAAAGAATAAAATACCTAGGAATAAACCTAACCAAGGAAGTGAAAACACCTATACCCTGAAAACTACAAGACACTCATGAGAGAAATTAAAGAAGATACCAATAAATGGAAACACATCCCATGCTCATGGATAGGAAGAATTAATATTGTCAAAATAGCCATCCTGCCTAAAGCAATCTACAGATTCAATGCAGTCCCTATCAAAACACCAACAGCATTCTTCAATGGACTAGAGCAAATAGTTCTAAAATTCATATGGAACCACAAAACACCCCAAATAGCCAAAGCAATCCAGAGAAGGAAGAATAAAGCCAGGGGAATTATGCTCCCCAATTTCAAGCTCTACTACAAAGCCACAGTAATCAAGACAATTTGGTACTGGCACAAGAACAGACCCATAGACCAATGGAACAGAATATAGAGCCCAGATATAAACCCAAGCATATGTGGTCAATTAATATATGATAAAGGAGCTATGGCTATACAATGAGGAAATGACAGCCTCTTCAACAGCTGGTGTTGGCAAAACTGGACAGTTACATGCAAGAGAATGAAACTGGATTACTGTCTAACCCCATGCACAAAAGTAAACTAAAAATGCATCAAAGACCTGAATGTAAGTCATGAAACCATAAAACTCTTAGAAGAAAACATAGGCAAAAATCTCTTAAATATAAACATGAGCAACCTTTTCCTGAACGCATCTTCTTGGGCAAGGGAAACAAAAGTAAAAATGAGCAAATGGGACTACATCATGCTAAAAAGCTTCTGTACAGCAAAGGACCCCATTAGCAGAACAAAAAGGCATCCTACAGTATGGGAGAATATATTTGTAAATGACATATCTGACAAGGGGTTAACATCCAAAATATATAAAGAACTCACACACCTCAACACCCAAAAAGCAAATAAACCTATTAGAAAATTCACTGAGGATATGAACAGACACTTCTCCAAAGAAGAAATTCAGATGGCCTACAGGCACATGAAAAGATGCTCCACATCACTAATTATCAGGGAAATGCAAATTAAAACCAGAATGATGTATCACCTCACACCACTTAGGATGGCCCACAAAGAAAAGACTAGGAACAACAAATGCTGGCGAGGATGCAGAGAAAGGGGACCCCTCCTACACTGCTGGTAGGAATGTAAACTAGTTCAACCATTGTGGAAAGCAATATAGTGGTTCCTCAAAAAATTAAAAATAGGAATACCATTTCACCAAGGAATTCCACTCCTAGGAATTTACTCAAAGAATATAATTTCTCAGATTCAAAAAGACATATGCCCTCCTATGTTTATTACAGCACTATTTACAATAGCCAAGGTATAGAAGCAACCTAAGAGTCCATCAGTAGATGAATGGATAAAAAAGAGGTGGTACATATACACAATGAAATACTATTTAGCCATAAGAAACAAATCCTACCATTTGCAACAACATGGATGGAGATGGAGGGTATTATGCTCAGTGAAATAAGTTAGGCAGAGAAAGACAAATACCAAATGATTTCACTTATTTGTGGAGTGAGATAACAAAGTAAAACTGAAGGAACAAAATAGCAGCAGACTCACAGAGTCCGAGAAGGGACTAGTAGTTACCAAAGGGGAGAGGTAGGGGAGGGCGGATGGGGAGGAAGGTAGAAGGGGATTGTGGGGTATCATGATTGGTGCACATAGTGTGTGTGGGGTCACGGGGAAGGCAGTGTGGCTCAGAGAAGACAAAAAGGGACTCTGTGGCATCTTACTACATTGCTGGACAGTGACTGTAATGAGGTATGGGGGGGACTCAATAATAAGAGTGAATGTAATAACCACATTGTTTTTTCCATGTGAAACCTTCATAAGGAGTATATATCAATGATACCTTAAAAAAATTTTTTTAATCTAGCTATATAAAAGCTAAAAAAAAAAATCTCAGTGTAAGACTGTCTGAAGAAAAGGGTCATGACAAAAATCTGAACATCACTAACATCCAAGTGTAAGATTTACAAGGCAAGGGTTTCTGTAAAATAATCGCATGCTTTAAACTAATGCACAGAAGCTTCTCATTAAGAGGCTCCCCTGCCTCTTTAGAAGTCGTGGTCTGTTATCATGCAACAGTTAACTCAGGTTTAATGGCACATACACAGACACTGGATAATTCTCATCAAAGCAGAATAACTACCCCAGAGACTCAAGTGGTGGCTGCTTTTTAAACTCCTCAAACTAAAAACAGAAAAACTATTTATAGAAAAGAATTTCATGTATAATCCATTAAATAGCTAATTTACTGCTCAAAATTTTAAATAGAATAAAACTCATTAACACAGTAGAAGAGAAGAAGAGATGAACAAGATTGGGATTACAGCATGAAAGAGAACAGTACTGTGATTCAACTAAAAGGATTCTATGCTATGACACAGCAGACACTGGGCATTTATGTATTAAGATATATGCCCAGATAGAGCCATTTCCACATGGGTCAATTCATCTATAACAAGGTTAATCAAATGGCAAAAAGCAGGCCCAAAAAAGACTTCAAAAATCTGGATTCTGAATCCTCCTGTTTTAGCTCTTTGATCCTCAAGCCGAGATTCTAACCCTAATGCAACAAGAGGATTGCCTGTAAGTAACAGTGTCTGGCTGAACTCTGGAATGGTATTAACTTCTGGTACTAAAGATATCACAACTTTCTAAGGAGACACACAGCTAAAAGCCATATTCATGGATCCTATATAATGAAAAGATAGTGGCTAGGTCATGAGAACTCAGTGCAAGCAATCAGGGAGGTGTTCTAGGGGCAGGCATTCCAAGTAATCCTCCAAGGTTTAAGAAATCCTTCAACTATAAAACACATTCGGCTTTCTGGAGCCAAAAGCAGTTTTTAAAAATGCACTTTTGACCTTTTGGAATTTATTTTCTAATACTGGCTAATGTTTACAGAATAAAAATAAAACATTAACTTCTCATATATTACACCTCTACAATGTGCCAGGCATTGTGCTACGTAGTTTGCACAAATTATTCCGGTTCTTACATAATCATAGCAGGTAGATATTCACCTTCACTTATAAATGAGGAAACAAGGTTCAAATAACTGTATTACTGTTCTCAAAGTTACACAAGATTACAGGGAAACGGAATCCCTGAGTTTGGATGTGACCTGGACATGCCCCCAGAGCCCAACTACAGCCTCTTTCACTGCCATGTACTGCCTGCCTCTCCCAGACCTATGCTACTGAATCTGCAGTACAAAGGCACTAAATCTGCTGAATAAACTAAAGGAAGATGTCAGAACTAGAGAGTTAGGGTTAAAACAAAGCTTGGCAGTTGACTAAAAAATTAATTTCTAAGTTTCATTAGTACTCCATTATACAGTCTGACCATTCCCTCGTATACTGATTATAATCTATTCACACATGAAATTATTTTAATATTTTCACTTTTAACTTTCATAAATTTAGCTATCACTCATATATATTATATACCACTGCCAACTATAAATCACGTTAAGTTATGGCTCATCACCAAGGTTCCAGATGACATACTTAAACTTAGGAAATGAACATGAATGGTCACTACTGATTTACAACATACCACTTCCAAACCAACAGCAGAGGAACCATAATATAAGAACTAAAAAACAGACATTGATAACACCTCAGAGTGCTCTTCTGCCTTGTCCCCACTCTCGGTTGTCCAGGATCTAGAATACCCAATCTTTTAACTCCTTAGTATGTATTAACTTTTAACATACAATTTACTCATATATGAAGCATATAATTCTGTTTCCCCAATAGAACATAAACTCAAAGACGTAGGTGAGGGTATCTTTGTTCATGGTATTTCCCAATTACATACAGCATGGCCTAGCCCGTATTAGGTGCACAAGTGTTTGTTGAATGAATAACATGCTAAGTCAAGCCCCTCCCATCACTGCTTCCCGCTGTTGGGAGTCCTCTCTCCTAATTCCTGGCAGCTGAGGCTGTCAGAACACTAACATACTTCTCTTAGCGTGAGGTTAAAGAGTATAGTAGTGTTAAGACATTAATTACTTTTCATCTATAAAAGGCAATGTAAGTTAGTTAAATGTTTATATAGAAATAAGTATTCCCAATTTTTAAAACTTACTAATTTAATTAAAAATCAACCTTACCTTTCCACAATCCATTCTGGCCGAATTACTTTTTCTCCTTTTAATTCTTTAATTTTGGCATTAGGAAGATTTGTGGCAATAATGTGTGTTGTTTTGGATCTGGAATAATACAAATGGTATTGACCTCCATGCAACATCATTAGCTTTCTCAACTCCTCAGCAGAAGGATCTGTTAAGTTAATATGAAAATATATTAAAAGTTTTATATATAAAGAAAGTAGAGCCCTATGTGAATAATGCCTTACACAGGCCAATTTAAAGAACAAAGCACTGTTCACTTTCTCCTTGGCTGTGCTGCTAATAAACAAAGCTGGGAGCTAAATCGCAAAGTGATAAAGCCATTTTGCCTTAGCACATCCTCTTCCTTGGCTGCTAGAGAACCAACACAAAAGCATCCACTGCTAAGAGATGCTGAGAAGAGCAAACAGAACTCAAGTCATGAACCAAAAACTAATAATAAGAGCACATATTTTAAAACTTATGACCACATCTGGATGGCTATATGACCTTGATATTGGTATCCTATGTTTTAAAAAATTAACTATAAACTAATTTATGGATCAGTCTAAGAGACTACAATTAATCCTACAGAGTAATACAATGGTAGTCAGATAAATTGCTCATATGTACTATGAGCAAACTTACTATTGGGCTTATTAATAGTTTTACTCCTATGAAGCTTAATAATTTTAATTTTATTTAAGAAAATATAAGAAAAGTTAAAATAATCTTACTCAGTTTCCTATTATGAACTTGCATCAAAGGCAAACAATAAAGTTCACCAATACAAAAAAAAAAAATCTGCAGGCCAAGAAATATTTTTTTTCAATTTTGTTTCACATTATTTTTTCTTAATAAAACTATTGGTAAGTATCTTAAACAAGTATCAATGTAACTTATGCTTTCCCATAAAAACAAATGTCTGACCTACTGAAGTTATGACCAGCAGTACTAGTATCACATTACACTAATTATTTTCAATAGCTTTTCTCTTTCACCTATTATCTTAATGAGAGCTCTGAATCACACCTCCCCTAGCAAGAGCTGGACCCCGGGTGGGGGTGGGGAATGGAGTCACAGGAAGCTTATATATCTACTGTTATTCAAGCAATACATTTTCCTTCAGCCCAAGTTACACAGGTTCAAGGATCAAAATAAAAACTTTTATTATGGTAACTATCTAATTAGGTTTTAGTCTTTAGAGGAAGAGAAAAATCTAACATAGCACATACAGATATGCCATATTGATTAATTCTTGGTAAATTCTTCTAGAGTAGAATTTATTTGACACTACTGATTGCATATAGTGGCACTGCTTTAACATTCTTTAGCTGTGAGCCTTGGACAAGTCCTTAACTCCTTTAAGCTTTCTCCTTTCTTTACAAATAAATAAGACTGGAACATAGAAGGTGCTCAATATAAAAGCTGCTATTAAGTACTATGAAATCAAAATTCCTTTCATATAATGATGACTTGAGGATCCTGCCTACAAAAAATGGTGGAAGAATACATATGCTCATACATGGTGGCCCAAACTTCCAAACAAAAGCAGAACTGCCAATAGTGCACTGTGGACAGCAGCCAGGAGTCCTCCATTACCCTAAACAGCCAGGCATGTACAGTGGCCAGTGGCTGCCCTCATTTTGACTGTTTTTTGAAATTTTAAAAATAGTATCTCTCTCTAGGTTCTATTTCTTTAGCAGAACAAACTCTCACATTATGAGTTCAAAAGATTATAAATAATAGCTCTAAAGAGCTGCATAATAAATTCATTTTGTATTTAACACTATTTTTTAACTCAGCAACGTGGGCTAATTAGAGAAAAGTGTTTGGGAGAGTATCCAACTCCAATTAAGTCTATGAACCAAGCTTTGTGAGACATACACAATGGACTCCATCCCTGCAATCTACTACACCAGTTAATTTTCTTCACAGTACTGGTAACAATCTGAAATGACCTTATTTACTTGTTTGTGTCCAATTTTTCCTTGAAACATGTAATCCCTGAAGGCAGGAACCTTGTCTGTCTTACTCACTTCCATGTCTGGCACAAAGCAGGTGCTCAGTATTTGTTGAATTAACTCATATCCCCAAAGGATCACAGACTTGCCTAGAGTTCACCCCTCTAGCAAAAGTGAAGTGCAAGTAGTATTAATACTTCAATTCTAAAAAATTTATTCAATCACCCACAAACTAGGCCAAACAGCACAGACTGCAAAGTGGGACTGAACGGGATCAAATCCTAGCTCTATCACTTGCTAGTTGTGTGGACCGTAGTCAAGTTACTTAACTTTCCAAGGCCCTAGTTTACTCATATAAAACTGGGGATAACAGTGCCTCAGAGGGCTGTTGTGGGATTAGAAGAGCTAAAAATTATAAATGGCTAAGAAAAGTGCCATGCACGTAGTAAGAATTTATGTCAGCTACTACTAGTATCATTATTTCTATCTCATTCCAAAGCAGGCAGGAGGAAAGAACTTTGCCTCAGGCTGCTCTCTCTATATAAATCATCACATGCTTTCAATCCATAATACCACCTACAAGTCCTTCTCTTGTTGCCACCCTTCAGTACCCTTTCTTCAAGAATGTCCTTGACATACTGGACAAGAAAAGAAAATGAAGAATCAAACAAAAGTATACATTCAGGGAAATTTTATCCTCCAAATCTTTATAACCAATGTTACACTCTAGAGAATGTTAAAACTAAATGAGCTTTTAGAGATCTAATAACCATTTCATTTCCTACACTGGTATAAACAAGCTTAATCAAGTTAAACCAACTGGACCAATTCAAATACTAAATAAAATTAACATCCCCCAATACTCATTACACATCTTCATTGTACATATCATTTTTTAATACATTAGAATGTAAAAAAGGCAACTTAATCACAACAAAAATCATCACCACAGATTACCACAGACATTTTGGTGAAGATCATTTAAATAAAAAAGGGTGTCTCTGAGGCTCAGGAGCCCCCAAAGATGACTTCACATAAGGAAAAAAAAAAAAAGCATTGGTTCTAACAAAAGATTGTTTTAAAGGGACATGCACCAACCAAATTATTTCCTTCAAGTTCTAAATTTTTAAACAAACAAATTACATTCATTATGCACTTGAAGTTCCTTATGAACAGCTTCACTTTTAGGCAGTAATTTAAAGAAAAACATATCAAAGGTTGGTGAGATCAAGGTAACTTTCCAGTCACACAAAGCTAGTGGAACAACCACAATTCAGGTCCAGGTCTGTGTCACCAAAGACTGATACTTGGTCAACCTGAACATGCTCCAGCCCAACAGAGAGGCCTGGTCTCCAGTTGCAGGTTAACACTGAAAAGAGATGATGTCTTGTGCTCAGTTAGCCTCAGTTTCCTCATTTACAAAACGAGACCCCAAACTGGATGATATATAT
Source organism: Manis pentadactyla (assembly GCF_030020395.1). Lineage (NCBI taxonomy): Eukaryota > Metazoa > Chordata > Mammalia > Pholidota > Manidae > Manis > Manis pentadactyla. Next base: position 152,586,491 of record NC_080020.1, on the reverse strand, counting down.
GATCCTTCACAAAGCTATTATACAATTCTGTGCATTATCTTCAGCAAACAAAATTTGAAGACTTTCACAAACTGGTGAGAGAATGCAAAGCAGGTCAATACTGCATAAAATTTTACAGATTAAAAAACTAAAGCAGAAAAAGTGTAAACAAAGAAAATAACAAATATATAAATTAGCAAGACATTGGTAAAGATAAGTCAAAATTCACATATCCTATCTAATAAACTACAACGTCTTTTACACGTAACAGGTACAAAAGTCAAGAAGTTTAAGTCAATTAATGGAAAGTACTTAAAGGAAACACTGTCTGTATTCAGACCAATATAAAACGTGGTATAAGAGAAATATAGTGAATAGGAGATCAAAAGTCCTGAGTTCAGTGTAGCTACAGCTGTAATTGACTGGGTGACATTGACAAGTTTTCTGTGTTTGCGCTTTAGTGTGACCGAGGTCAACTGGGATTACTGGAGAGAATGACTGCTAAGGTGCCTTTCAGACCTAAACTATTACAAATCTATTTAGCTTCCAAATTCCCTTTTTATCACTGCCTCACATTCCATTACAAATACGCTCCATCATATGAAATACCATCACAGAAAACAAAATCTGTATTACAAACCCAACTCAACAACCCATCAAGAAGTCAGTAATAGTGCTCTGATGACCTTGTTTAGCTTTTTCATGAGGTGTGTTTTACCAAACTTTCTGCTCACTGAGTTTGTCTTCTTAACGGAAGTTCTATAACTGATAGTATTACATGCTAACAATGTTTGTGAGTAGAAGACAAAGATTTAAGAGGTCTTCACTTCTATTACTTCCACTACAAGCAATATTGATCATTATCACACATCCCAAATTGCCTACATTAACTCCCAAACTGTCCATTAAAATACCAGCACAGAAGATCTAAGACATTCGCAGAAAAACAGTAAATACATTCTTTTCACTTGCTGCTTCACTGACGAGGCTAATGATTATCTGAAAAATATTCCAAGCAATATGCTTGGAAAATCTATGTCAGAGCAATTTGGGAATCATTTTTACTAGCAATAACCCTAAATATTTGACACAGAAATATAAGATTAATTGTCACTTTCCCTTAGCCATTATATTTAACAAAATATATTTTTAAAGAGATACACAATACTCAAAATATCCTATTATAGAGTAAGTGTTCTTAACACATTTACTCAACAAAATAATAACAAGGGCAAATTTTTATACATCATGATAAAACTCAAAAATATTTTTTTCTTTTCTGTATCAGTAGACATTTGTATGTTAATTTTAGTAACCCCAATATATGTTAATGTTATTAAAAACATTCACCTCTTTGTAGAGCAAAATAAAGCTGTCGTAAACTGCTTCATAACCACAAGCAGATAAGAACTAAGAAAATTAACATTAACTTAGTGCCTCTCCCAGTCAGGCACTTTACATACTTAATCTTCCCCACCAATGATTCCTATTGGAATTCAACAATATATATATAGTCTTGGCATCACAAGTTCTCTGTGAGATTGTTAATTTCATTTCAAAACTATTCTTACTGAACAAAAACAAGCCTTTTGGAGATACCTAGGTAGCCAATTCTTAACCAAGCCCTGCCATTTGACTTCAGTGCCCAGGTTTGCTACAAAATCTTGGATTGCTTTAAATGTCCTGGAAGAATGTGGTCTTTTACTCAGTTGTTAAAAAGAAGATAATTATAACACAGGCTACAACCTGGATGAACCCTGAACACATTATGCTGAGTAAAATAAGTCAGTCACAAAAAGACATATACTGTGATTCTACTTCTTTGAGGTACCCAGCATGATCAAATTCGTAGAAACAAAGTAGAATGGTGGTTGCCAGGAGCTAGGGACATGGGAAGCTATTTAATGGGGAGAATTCAAGTTTTGCAAGATGAAAAGGCTCTGGGGCCTGGTTGCACAACAATGTGACTACACTTAACATTACTGATCTGTATACATAAAAACAGTTAAAGTGGTACATTTTATTATGTGCAATTTGCCATAATTAAAAAAAAAGCCATCACCACCACCACATTTGGACAGCCATGACAAACACAAAATAAATGCAATGTACCAGTTCATACCACATACACATTATGAGCAACAATTTATTTCAGCAAGAGTATCACTCACGTACTCACATGTTAACATTAACCTGAATTGTATTGTTTGTAATTTTATCCACATTGTTTCACTATGCAAAACCCATAATCATAGAACTTGATAAAATATAATTATTACTACAATTGACATGTGAACAACACAGGGGTTGGCATGCCGAACTCCCTGCCACCACACACAGTTGAATTTTTGATGCCCCAAAATCTCAACTACTGCTAGCCTACTATTGAATGAAAGCTTTACAGTAGATTAACACGTATTTTGTATGTTAAATGTATTACTATATGCTATATTTTTACAATAAAGTAGGCTACAGAAAATGTTTAACAAATTGTCACAAATCTCCAAAAAATATTCCAATATATTTATTCAAAAAAAAAATCCACATGTAAGTGGACCTGTGCAGTTCAAACCCATGTTATGTAAGGGTCAGCTGTATATATAATTTTAAGACTGTGAAACCTTTAAGGTATTTTGGAACTCAAGTTGATAACCAATTCAAAACAACCAGCAGTTTTAATCAGGCATCCCACAGCACTTACTACTTATGCTATTTGAAGCTAGGATTCTTATTTCATCGTAAGCGTATCTCAGTGCCCATATTTTCAATCATCCTGCTTAGTTAGAGTTTAGTAGAGATTCCACAAATGCGTTTTCAACTTGAAATGAATAATGTGTCAGAAAAAAAGTTCTGTGGCAACAGGGAGCTGACAAACACTTGACTGAGCTGAACCTAAAAACTAAGTAGGATTTTAACATTCAGATATGTTAAGGGCAGTGAAAAGGTGTGGCCGCAGTGCTGAAAGCACATTTTCAAAGAACTGGGCATATCCTTGCTTTGGAGAGCTGTGGGTTGAATTAGCATGAATATCACATGGAAGGACACAACAGTGCTTGAATTTATGCTTTAGTGTCTAAGAGGAAGCCCTGGGACCAGTGGATGGTATTTAAAGAGATGTGAATTTTAGCTCACTGGAACAATCAGACCTGTTTGAAAATGAGCTGGCTTGCCTTCCAGGATAGCAGGCCACCACTAACATCACTTCAAGAGGCTAAGTGCTAGCCTGCCTACTTATCAAGGACACTGAAGAAAGAATTCTCACACAGACAATGATTATTTTGAAGACTTAAAAGTTCCTTCCAGCCCCAAGATTCTATGAGTCTGTGATCCAGAATAAGGGTCTGCAAACTGAGGCCCTTGGACCAAATCTGGCCCACCTGTTTTTGGCCTAACTTTTTTTAGAACAGAGCCATTCTCATTCATTATGTATTGCCTATGGATGCTCTGGGGCTGAAACAGCACAGGTGAGTAGCTGTACCAGAGTACATAATCCACAAAGCTACGCCCTTTACAGAAAGTCTGCCAATCCTTAATCTAAAATATAGCCAAAGATTACTACTTTAGGAAACCTATAACAAACTACAGTATTTGTTTTAAATATTTCTCCTATCCCACCATTTCAGATATTGCTCAGACAGGATAGGGTGTTATGCTTCAGTTAACATATGACCTCAAAATCTCAGTGACTTCAAAGGTTTATTTTTCACTCGTGCAACATGTCCATTCTACACTCCCAACATGTCCATGGAACTGTGACTCCAAGTCACCTTTCCTCTGGGGTCAGGCTGATGGAACAACCTCACTTTGCCAGTCATTGTGGCAAAAGAAAAAGAGGGTATAATGATGCACAAATAGGCTTCTAAAGCTTTTTCCCCAAAATGATATATATACCATTTCTGCTCACATTTTGTGAACATGGCTAAACCTGACTCCAACAAGTAGTGTAGTAGAATTCTCTCCAGGGAGGAGAAGCAAATTTTGGTGAACAAAAATACAATCCACTACACAGTGTATTTGGACAAATTTATGCAAGTATTTTGTTTTTCTTATTTCTGCAACCTATCTTTTTAGCAGCATATTTCTACACCAATGCCTTAAGCCTAAAAATCCAAAGGCTCTAATGTAATTTCATATTTTCCAAGACAAATAATATTAAAGCTCAGAATTATTTAAAGGTCATTTTTCTATTCTACTAAAAACATACCTAGAATAAAAACTTTGGAAAATAGAAGAAAAAACATCACTCATAGTTCTATGTCCAAAGAGAGTTAACACTGTGATAAATTTGCTTCTAGCATTGTCCCTGTTCATCTCCTATTTTCATTTTACCACCCTACCTATCCTCATTTACCAAAGAAAGTATATATTATTACTAATTATCCATAGTTATCTTTTTAATTGTTCTAAGTCACCTTGTGAATGGTATAACTGATAACTAATTTTCTACACATACAATGCTTTGCTTTTCATCAAAACAATGTGATAAGATTATCTTTCATATAAACTTTATACGGGGGGCCCAATTAGGCTTAGTACCTTAGAACAGACTCTTAGAAGAATTATTGAGTCAAAGTTTATAAGCATATTGAAAACCTCTTCATGTATTTCATATATTGCCACTTTCCAAAGTATACCAACTTATACTCTTGCTCTAGCAATGAACAGTGTCTAATTCATCTATCCATGCTTGTGTTAGGTATACTCATATAATTTTTTAATAAATAAACTTTGCAAAAAAAACCTATCTTGCTTAATTATGCACTTGTCTATTAGTGAAGTTGAACCTATAAACTGTTTCTTAAATCTATCTTTTAATCTATTGGAATCCTAGTGTTTTATTTCCTATTATGTTGATGTATAAGCTTTTTTCCAGTCCCCCAACTGTTGGAACAAATTATACTGAATAATCCTACCCTTTCTTCCACTGATCTGTGGAAAATCCCTTTAGAATTTAGAATAATTAATGTAGTGCTTAAGCACTAGGCTGTTTTATAAATATTGGCTCATTTAATTCATAGTTAATACATACATACGTATACAGATGATAGCTACAACACCAGTCTTTATTGCTAATTCATTAAACAGAGGTTGTTGACTGTTTGATCTACAAAGTTGCAAAGTATTTTCTAAAACTGAAAACTTCTCTTAAAAAAAATCATATCACAGTTTTCATATCTATATGAAATTCAACATAATGGAACTTTACTTATAGAATTATAATGCAATACCAACAGTAACAAGAGTAAAAGTTAATATTATTATACCTATCCAAAAGAAAACAAATAGGAATAATAATAGGTCGAAAGGGAAAGTATCTTATAGTTACATAACAATTGGTGACAAAAGTAGAATTTGACTTCCAGATTATCAACCATGGTAGTGATTACTATAATTTTCATATTTTTCTCCTTCACACAACCATCTTTTTCTTCCTCTTATGCGACTAAGGGTGCCCTTGTGTATTGGGGACTTCCATAACTGGCTAATGTAATAAGCAATGTTTACTTCCTTTTATTAACATTTTTTATTTTTTATACTGCATCTCAGGAAAGTCTGTAGAAGCCTGAATATTTCAGGGCACCTAAGTAGAGAAGCTGCATATGAACTTTCCCAAAGCTGCTCAAGCATTCAGTTTGAGGTAAGATTCTTAGACTAATTTGTTAGTGATGCTTGATAAAACTCAACTAGGCAAATGTATCAGTAAACTCAAACTTAAATTCACTTCAACAAGTATTTCCTGAGTGATTGTGTCCAGTGACTGTAGAGGCACTGAGGATACAATAGCAACGAAAATGTGAAAATGTAACTCTTGCTCTTGTCTAGTAAATAAGTAACCACCGTAAGATCTAAAAAATGCTAAGGTGTGGACAAATAGGAGCCACAGCCCTGTAAGAGCATGAGAAGTCACCTTGACCAGTAGAAAGATAGTCAAGGGGAAGTGATGCATAAATATAAGGAGACCTTAAAGATAAGCAATTTTCAGCTAAAGAAGTGGAGAGGGAAAATTATAAGACTGACACAAATATTTACAGTCATTCACTCCAAAAAATACACTAAAATGATCTTGAGAAGAATTCTCAAGAGAATGAAGAGAAAATTTCAGGAGTAAAATCTGAGAGCCAACAGACATGTGGTAAGTAACTGACTTTGCTGATCAGGGAAAGATAAAATCAAAGCTGGCTTGTAGAAGCCCAGAAGAGGCTGCCAGGTGCCAGTAAAACCAAGAGAAACTCATGAAACAGAGGCACCAGGCACCTCCAAAAGCGGGTATGCGGACAGGTCATAAAACAAGAAGTTCAAGGTTGAAATTCTGTGTAAGAGAAAAGCGAGCATTCCAGATACCTTCTACCACTCACAAAGAAGACAGGTTGCTCTGTCCCTTCCAGACAGTGGACTAAATGACAACACGCATACAGGACAGGAGAAAGGGATATAGGGGATGAAGAAAAGCAGGAAGAGTAAATAAAATTCTGCTCTCTAAACTGGGAGAATTCTAGCCCTTTCTTCCCCTGTTGGCAACCAAAATGCTGGCATCTAGGTTGATACCCTTTTCTAAGCAAGATTCTAGGAAATCTGACACACATACCACTTCCCTCCTCTACCAGCCCAAAAGAACCTGTGGATAATTATAACTGGAGATTCACCATTGAAGTGGCCCTACCAGATCCCCCCTATTTTGAAGCTCACAGTTTACAAGCCCTACACATGTGTGACAAGCTTCCAATCATCTGTTTAAGCAAGAGGATTACTGTTTTTCATTTAAAACCTTAATTGACTTTTTAAAACTATGTACCTTGGATAAAAATTAAAATAGAAAATATAATGGCAGGTACAGGTGAGAAAGAAAGGAAAAGTGAAGGAAGAGCATCTAAACGGAAGATTTTATTTTTATCATTTTTATATGCAAGATCATTAAAAACAAGTTAAATCGCTCTCAATCCTAATAAAAATACATGCCAAAATAGGGTACCTAAAAAGTAAATAGTACTCAACCTGTATATCCATTAACATAGATGGCAACTCCACTAAAAATCGCAGATGAAGTTCCATCCTTCTGTAAAGCAGTATCTGATCGAAACTGTTCCTCCAATTTCTGGACCTTGGAAGCCATATACTCACCCTAGAATTAAAGAAAAGGTAAACTAATCACAAAAGTTATATTTTCTTCCTCTCTTTTCAAAAAAGAAACATTTTTAAATTAAATAAATAAAGCCCTTATTCTGTGCTAGTGACCAAGGTATGATGATGACCTATGGTATAGTTATAAACATGGACTGTAAGACAAGGCAATGGCACAGGCAGGTCAAGGGTGACTTTTCCTTTTGTCAACTCAATTTTTAACAATTTTATCACAGTCTTATAGAAAAAACAATTACTTTAAAAGAAGAAAAAGATAAGTCAAGAATAAGTTTAATGCCACAAAATACTGTTATCTACAAAATAAAGCAAAGGTTACACCAAAGTTTAAATTAAAAATTTGACAAGTGGGCATTAAGAGTATTTTAGACTGGCTTCCACTACCTTCTGTATGTAGGAAGCTTAAAATTATTAACTTCAAGGAAAATGAAGCAGCTCAGCAAGCCAATACAGTCCTCCACAGCTGTAGATAAGAATACAATAAACAATTCAGTGGCTAAATTCTGTATCTAATCCATCTATGAATAGTAATACTAATTTTCATTGGAACATTCTATTAGAACATTAACCTCAAAAAGAATATAAGAACACTTATTATTTTTGTTAAAGACCTTTCACAGATCTATGAATTCAGATACACTTTTCCTGAACACTGAAACAAGCTTGATCAATTTGAACTACTGTCTTTATTGATTTTTCTATCGATTTTACTTTGTCAATAAAGAATTATCAAGAAGGTCTTTAAAAATTAAGCTGTCGGTATCTAGAAGTGGTACATATCCTTTCCAAAATGGAGATGAATTCACTGTTTTTGATTACTCAAATACTACGTGCTGTCAAGAAAAATTGTTTTGGAAAATAAAAAGCAGAAAATTTCAATTAGCTATGAGCCCATTCATTGTTAACATATTGATATCTGATTTTCAAAGTTTATTTCTATGCCTCAGAGCATAAAGATTTTACAAAACAGGATCACATATAATATCCCTTTGTCAAACACTCTTTTAGTCAAGGCCATTTTGCCAGGTTGAGAAATACGCAGCTAAATAATGGCTGCACAGTGCCCCATTGCACAGGGATAACTCATTTGACTGATCCTCTCTTATTGGATACCTGTTTTCCTGCTTTTCAGTATTATTGGAAAATACTGAATAATGATCATGCAATAAAATGATCATACAATAAATTTTGTGCACTAGAACATTTATTTCTTCAGGATAAAATTTCTGGGAGTAAAATTTAGGGGTTAAAGTTTAAGCTCTTGACACATAGCGAAAACTCAAACAGTTGGTGTCTGAAGTGATTAACAATTGGAAAATGCCTTAAACCCACATTATAAACTAAAAGAAGAATGAAAAATACCTAGAAAGTTCATTATAATTATTTTTATTCTTTTAAAACACACCCATTTTTCCCAGCCATCATTTTCAGCTCGCCTCCTCCTCCATGCACCTCGTCTCATGGTGGAGCTTCTGTATTAGGGGGGGAAAAAAAGTCAATTTTATAACAATATAGTACTAAGTGATATTTTATTTCATTATCAAGAAAAATGCAGAATTAAAATAAATGCAAATGTTTAATTCATGAAAGTTAAAAAAAAGTGTAATACGGGGGAATTTTTTCTAAATCATATCACTCTCCTGGCTTCACAAGTGAAATTTGCTCCTAAAAACATCCTCCTGCAGTTAACTATCAGGTTTAAATTATAACAATTTAAATTTTAACAGGAAAAACTTTTATGCATTCCTGAGCACCAACCCTAACACTCAAATCCAACTAACAAGGCCACACCTATCTACATTAAATAGTGTTAACAGAACCTAAGAAAAACATTTTCCTTCACGAATTGCCTGATAATATGGCTTTTAAACTCTCTTTGCTATTATATACTGGACACTTAAGAGTGCACTTAAGTACAATTCATCTATTATGCAAAAGCCCTAAAGGAAGTCAATTAATACAATACATCTAGGGGATATGATACAGAACGTTTCACTGTAACAAACTAGGAAATCTGGCATTCGCCTTAAGGCTACACTTGACTGACTGACTACACTGTAAAACCACCAAAATGATCAAATGATGGCTCATCTCAAGTGTCAGCTAAATTAGTGGCTAGCCAGGTATAAAAAGATTCCTAGGCCAAAGCAGGCACCAGATGAAACTCCCTGTAAAGTCCAATTCGAATTCTAACCCAAATGGCTACATTTTGGGACATAATTGCATTATCCTTCACAAAATAAACATGATCTACATTTAGGCATTTTTCTTCTAACTATCTAGGTTAATTATCAAATGGTTACCACATGTCACTAGAGAAGCCCTATACATTATCTGAGTTGAATCAGCTTTAATATGTTTGTAAGAATTTCTTATTAACACCTTAAAACATGGTACTTAACACACATCATTTGATTTTCTTTCAAATATTTCTATTTTTGGTATATTATGGGATTTATACTGTTTCCTTGCTGACATTTACAATTGACCTTCAAACAACAGGTTTGAACTATGTGGGTCTACTTACACACAGATTTTTCTCAATACATTGGAAAACTTGAGATTTGAGACAATTTGAAAAAACATTTTTTTCCCTCTTATTTTAAGAACAGTATCTAATACATATAACATACAAAATATGTGCTAATTGCTTATTGGTAAGGCTTCCAGTCAACAGTAGGCTCTTAGTTAAGATTTTTGAGGGTGGGGTATATGCGGATTTTCATCAGCACCCCTAACCCAAGAGAAGTTCAAGGGTCAACTGTATATAAATTGTACAGTCACTTTTAAAAGGTACCTAAAGACGACAGAAATATTCTCAAAGAGATTAAATCCAACAGAGAGAAAAGAGGCATGCGCAAAGAACTGTGAGGCACTGTGATTAACCCTGTTTAGGTACTGGGGATGCTGGAGGAAAAGAAGCTTTTTGTTTTTAAGCTGGACAAAGGTAGGGACATGGCTACCCGATGTGTTAATCATGAGTCCCAGACTGCCATATTTGCTCTGCTAAGTACTGCCATTTTTAAGAGGATCACTTTGTCCAGTACCTCACAACTTCTCCCTTTATCTTAAAGGAGCCCAGGAAATGTGTTAACACAGTTTTGACTTTCAGATAAACTCTGAATGTATACATCTGCTCTTACAAGTAAAGAGTTTGGGAGTTTTGGCCATTGTACATTAAGGATGCATACTCTCAAATCTTAAATGCAAGAATTAATCTGCTAAATGAAGGTTAATTAAAGAATCAAGTATAGTTAAAAAGTTTAATTCCTTTGCTCATTTATTTAATTCATTTGCTCAACCACCTATTGGGTATCTACTGCAAAAGGCCACCATGAAAATCCTGATCAATGAAATGGGGGTAGACAAATATGAAATTGTAATAATTAAAAAAAAAAAAAAAAAAGATTTTAAAGGTTCTTCCCCAATTTCAAAGTAATAAAGCTATCCCAGAACAATGTCCAAAGCATGGCAACGTAAAAGAAATGAAGAACTGGAATTTATAATTTCATCAATTCTACTAATTTGACCTATGTATAGAAATCGCCTATTGTCCAGGAGTCAAATAATGAGATCAAAAAGAAGGGAAAAAGAGACAAGAAACATTTTTCATTTTATATAGTCAAATTCTACTTTTGAGAAAATCCCATTAATAAATAGTAAACTAGGGAACTTGGACCAACCTTCCTGCTGAGGAAAAAAGCTAGACAAAAATGTTTTTTTAAAAATTGCTTCAAAGAAGGTCTAGCAAATAACTAAAAATTGCTGGGCCAAGATTTACATGATGAGAAAGGAGATTCACCATCTCACCTCTCCTCAAACTGGGATAGCTTTCTCCTCCTAGATCATTTGGCAATTCTAGAAGAGTGGCTGAGAGACTGGGCAATGTTTTTGACAAAATGCTAAGGGAACAAAAGCTGGAGTTCAAGGGTCTCCCAAGGTATAAATCACCACACTTGGGATAAGGACCTTGAGAGGAAGAGTAAACTGGAGGTAGGAAGACCTAACTTTGCAGAAAATGTATCCTGTCTTAGATTATTTAAACCTCTGAAAATAAATTTTGGTGATCCTGGACTAATAGTGCCCCAAAGCATCTGGCAGAAGCAAATGTAATCCTCTATGGTGATGAGAACATCCTAAACTTCACATATTTCGACAAACAATTTTGCAAATACAATGTCGGACACACAAATAAAAATAACCAAGCACACAAAGAAGTAAGATAACATGAGTGAGAACAAACAGAAACAAAACAGACCTACAGAGACTCTAGATTAATTTAGCACAGATAATTATAGCATTTAAGAAACAGTTAGAGCTCAGGCATGGAGGGCACTAAACTACCTATAGAGCAGTATTAGGGACACTACCATGTGTGAAACACCATAGTCTACCAGCCATTATGGAGACAAATGAAACAGGCATTTTTGTATGAGTTCTAAAATTTTACAATCAAAAAAGAAACAAGCACCAATTAAGGAAATACTAGCCCTACAAATGAACTTAAAGGAAGATTTAGGCAGGAAAATTTTAGGTGTGTGTGTGTGTGGGGAACAAACCTTGGAACACAAAGCAAACTACACAACCCACATCTATAATCCTGGCAGAGAACAGTAACAAACCAACCAAGTATACAGCAAAGCTAAACTGTAAAGCCAAACAACACAGAGACTCAGGTGACAGGAAGCAAACAGGAATAAGGGTTATTGCACTTCTGTTGATATGTACATACAAGAATGTTCACACTTCCCTCATTTCAGTTAGACCCACATTCATCTTTGATACACCAAACATTACAGAATGAAAAGATGAATATACTACAAACATAAAATTGCAATTAGTTTTGTATATGATAGGTCATAAAAAAATTCTGTTGAATAAACAAAATGAACTTACATGTAAGAAATGAAACATGGGATTGGCTTAAATATGGTGTCATGAGAGGCAAGACAGAAACCTCTTCCCAAAACCACATATAATATGAAAATATAGCAAATACAACTAATTCTGAAAGGGCAAAATGGGAAAGAAGGCTGTGTAAGACTGCCTACATCTGGGTAAACCAAGCAGACCTCACGGAAAAGACTAAAGTACCAAAGCTGTGATCCAGGGGGACCCAAGCCCTTCCCCCACCCCAGTTCACTGGCAGGAAGAAGAGAAATGGACTGGGGAGGGAGTGGAGGCCTCGGACTGCTGAAAACCCAGCCCTGGAGATCTACTCTGTGAGCACAAACCTACATTACATGCTGCTCTGGACATTAGTGGGGTTCAACAGCTAAAGACAGGCGGAATACTCAGAGAGACTTGAGATTCCAACTGCTTGTGGGGAACTTGTACCCACAACCGGCTGCTCTGGGACAAAAGAAAGGTGGGCACTCTGCGAGACTTCCCAACAGCAAGAGAGGGTGGCTAAACAGGCAAGGATTGCAGAGCTTGCTGCTCAGGAAGGACAGGTGGACAAAATTGACCTGGCACACTCAGTCCAGCAGGTTGGGAACCTTCAGGAGCTTCAGGCGCCCCATCCCTCTGGCTGGCAACGCAGCTCTGAGGCCCCCCATTTCAATACACAGCCTGCCGCTCCTTCGTTCCAGCCGGCCCTGGCTTGCAAACATGCTGCCACCAACATTCTGCCAGGTTAGCCAGAGAGTGGCCCCGATTACAGCAGCTACAGGGAGCTTTACATAACATAGAGGCTCCTCCCTGCATGCTCAGACCAGTCGCCCTGGCAGTGGAGCCAGGCACTATGGGAAACAGGAAAGAGCCCTCTCCTCTGGGCAGGCACCGTACCCCTCGCCTTTGACCTCCACCATCGCTCCAACGGCTGAACAGCTCCAGAGAGTAGAGCCTCTGGGTACTAGAGGATACCACCTATACAAAGTTATTACTATAAATATGAAATGTCAAAAGAACCTGGTACAAACCAAAATGCCCAAACACCAGAAAGAGGGTGAAGTGAAACTGAACTCACCAATATTCCTGAAAAAGATTTCAAAATAAAAATCATACATGCTCATGGAGCTACAGAAAAATATTCAAGACCTCAGGGAGGAATTCAAGAATGAGACAGAAATTTTGAAAAATACAGTATCCAAAATGAAACATATAATGGAGGGACTTAAAAGCAGATTAGCTGAGGTAGAGGATACAGTAAAGGAAATAGAAATTGGAGAACAAAAACATAAAGAAGCTGAGGTACAGAGAGAAAAAAGGACCTCCAGCAATGAAAGAATATTAAGAGAACTGTGGGACCGATCCAAATGGAACAACATTAGCATTATAGGGGTACTAGAAGAAGGAGAGAGAGAAAAAGGGATAGAAGTCTTTCTTTGAGGAAATAATTGCCAAAAACTTCCCCAATATGGGGAAGGAAATAGTCTCTCAGGCCATGGAAGTACACAGATCTTCCAATACAATGGACCCAAGGAAGACAACACCAAGACATATAATAATTAAAATGGCAAAGATCAAGGAAAAGGACAGAGTATTAAAAGCAGCCAGAGAGAAGAAAAAGATCATCTACAAAGGAAAACCCATCAGGCTATCATCAGGTTTCTCAACAGAAATGCTACAGGCCAGAAAAGACTGGTATGATATATTCAATGCAATGAAACAGAAGGGCCTTGAAACAAGAATACTCTACACAGCAAGATTATCATTTAAATTTAAAGGAGGGATTAAACAATTTCCAGACATGCAAAAATTGAGAGAATTTACCTCCCACAAACCACCTCTACAGTGTATTTTGAAGGGAATGCTATAGATGGAAATGCTCCTAAGGCTAAATAGCTGTCACCAGAGAAAATAAAACCACAGCAAAGGAAGTAAATGAATTAATTACTAAGCAAATGCAAAATTATATCAACTACCCCAAAAGTCACTCAAGGGAAACACAACGAGTACAGAAGTTGATACCTAAAATGTAAGGAATGGAGGAGGAAGAAAAAGAAGGGAGGGAAAAAAACCCAAAAACCTTTAGCTGTGTTTAAATAGCTTACTAAGTGAGTTAAGTTAGACCATTAGATAGTAAAGAAGCTACGCTCGAACCTTTGGTGACCACGAACAAAACCCTGCAATGCAATAAGTATGTATCTATCAATAATCACCCTAATTGTAAATGGTCTGAATGCACCATTCAAAAGACGTAGAGTCACTGAATGGATAAAAAAAACATGACCCATCTATGTGCTGCCTACAAGAGATTCACTTTAAACCCAAAGACATATAGAGACTAAAAGTGAAGGAATGGAAAAAGATAGTTCATGCCACTAAAACAGAGAAAAAAGCAGGAGTTGCAGTCTTGTATCAGACAAAATAGACTTCAAAACAAAGAAACAACAGACATTACATAATGATAAAGGGGTCAGTCCAACAAGAGGATATAACGATTATAAATATTTATGCACCCAACACAGGAGCACCTACAACAAAATTAGAGGGGTAAAAAAGAATGCAATGGTTTCACTTCAGGAGACCTCAACATACCACTCACTCCAAAGGACAGATCAACCAGACAGAAAATAACTAAAGAGGCAGAGGCACTGAACAACACACTGTAACAGATGTACCTAACAGATATCTACAGAACACTCCACCCAAAAGCAGCAGGATACACATTCTTCTCAGGTGCACATGGAACATTCTCAAGAATACATCAAATACTAGGCCACAAACAGAGCCTTAGTAAATACAGAAAAATTGAAATTGTAATAACCAGCTTCTCAGACCACAAAGGTATGAAACGAGAAATAAATTTTGCAAAGAAAACAAAAAAGCCCACCAAAACATGGAGGCTTAACAACATGCTCCTAAATAATCAATGGATCAATAACCAAATAAAAACAGAGATCAAGCAATATATGGACACAAATGAAAAACAATAATTCAACACCGCACAATCTATGGGATGAAGTGAAGGCTGTGATAAGAGGGAAGTTTACTGCAATACAGGCTTACCTCAGGAAAGAACAATCCCATATGAACAGTCTAAACTCACAGTTAATGCAACTAGAAAAAGAAGAACAAATGAGGTCCAAAGTCAGTAAAAGGAGGGACATAATAAAGATCAGAGCATAAATAAATAAAATTGAGAAGAATAAAACAATAGAATCAATGAAAGCAGGAGCCAGTTCTTTGAGAAAGTAAACAAAACGAATAAACCTTAGCCAGACTTATTAACAAAAAAAGACAGTCTACACACATGAACAAAATCAGAAATGAGAGTGGAAAAATCACTAAAGAAACCACAACAAATACAAAGAATTCTTAAGAGAATACTATGAAAAATTATATGCTAACAAACTGGATAACGTAGAAGAAATGGACAACTTTCTAGAAACATACAAGCTTCCAAGGCTGACCCAGGAAGAAACAGAAAAATCTGAACAGACCAATTACCAGCAATGAAATTGAATTGGTAATAAAAAAAACTACCTAAGGAAAAAGCACCTGGTCCAGATAGCTTCACCGCAGAATTATATCAAACATTTTGTGAAGACCTAATACCCATCTTCCTTAAAGTTTTCCAAAAAGTAGAAGAGGAGGGAATACCAAACTCATTCTATTAGACCAGCATCACTCTAATACCAATACCAGGTAAAGACACGACAAAAAGAGAAAATTACAGACTAATATCCCTGATGAACACAGATGTAAAAATACTCAACAAAATATTGGCAAACCAAATTCAAAAATACATCAAAAAGATCATCCATCATGATCAAGTAGGATTTATTAGAAAAGCCATCAACATCATCCACCACATCAACAAAAAGGACAAAAACCACATGATCATCTCCATAGATGCTGAAAAAATTTGACAAAATTCAACATCCATTCATGATTAAAAACTCTCAACAAAGTGGGTATAGAGGGCAAGTACCTCAACATAATAAAGCCCATATATGACAAACCCACAGCCAACATCATGCTTAACAGAGAGAAGCTGAAAGCGTTTCCTCTAAGATCAGGAACAAGACAAGGATGCCCACTCTGCCCGCCTTTATTAAACATAGTACAGGAGGTCCTAGCCATGGCAATCAGACAACACAAAGAAATAAAAGGCATCTAGATTGGTAAGAAAGAAGTCAAATTGTCACTGCAGATGACATGATATTATACATAAAAAACCCTAAAGAACCCACTCCAAAACTACTAGAGTATCTAAATTCAGCAAAGTTGCAGGATACAAAATTATAATACACAGAAATCTGTTGCATTCCTATATACTAACAACGAACTAGCAGAAAGAGAAATGAGGAAAACAATTCATTCACAATTGCATCAAAAAGAATAAAATACCTAGGAATAAACCTAACCAAGGAAGTGAAACACCTATACCTTGAAAACTACAAGACACTCATAAGAGAAATTAAAGAAGATACCAATAAATGGAAACACATTCTGTACTCATGGATAGGAAGAATTAGTATTGTCAAAATGGCCATCCTGCCTAAAGCAATCTAGAGATTCAATGCAGTCCCTATCAAAATACCAACACCATTCTTCAAGTAACTGGAAAAAATAGTTGTAAATTTCATACAGAACCACAAAACACCCCAAATAGCCAAAGCAATCCAGAGAAGGAAGAATAAAGCTGGGGGTATCACACTTCCCGACTTCAAGCTCTACCACAAAGCCACAGTAATCAAGAGAATCTGGTACTGGCAAAGGAACAGACCCATGTATCAATGGAACAGAATAGAGAGCCCAGATATAAACCCAAGCATATATGATCAATTAATATACAATAAAGAAGCCATGGATACACAATGGGGAAATGACAGACTCTTCAACAACTGGTGCTGGCAAAACTGGACAGCCTCATGTAAGAGAATGAAAACTGGATTATTGTCTAACACCATACACAAAAGTAAACTCCAAATGGATCAAAGACCTGAATGTAAGTTATAAAACCATAAAATTCAGAAGAAACACAGGCAAAAATCCCTTGAATATAAACATGAGCAACTTTTTTCCGAACGCATCTCCTCAGGCAAGGGAACCAAAAGCAAAAGTGAACAAATGGGACTACCTCAAACTAAAAAACTTCTGTACAGCAAAGGATACCATCAGTAGAAAAAAAAGACATCCTACAGTATGGGTGAATATATTCATAAAAGGTATATCCGATAAGGGGTTAACATCCAAAATATGTAAAGAACTCTTACGCCTCAACACCCAAAAAGCAAATAACCCGATTAAAAATTGGTGGAGGACATGAACAGATACTTCTCTAAAGAAGAAATTCACATGGCCAACAGGCATAAGAAAAGATGCTCCACACTGCTAATAATCAGGGAAACGCAAATTAAAACCACTATGAGATATCACCTCATACCAGTTAGGATGGCCAACATCCAAAAGCCAAGGAAAAGCATTTGTTAATTCTGGTGAAGATGCAGAGAAAGGGGAACCGTTTTACACTGCTGGTGGTAATGTATATTCGTTCAACCATTGTGGAAAGCAATATGGACGTTCCTCAAAAAACTAAAAATAGGAAAATCAATTGACCCAGGAATTCCACTCGTAGGAATTAGCCCAAAGAAAACAAGATCCCTGATTCAAAAAGACATATGCGACGACTTCCCCAGCCTCCATTTCCGGAGACAAGGGAACCTCGCACAGGGGCATTCAAATAAACTGCCTGGCGCTTTGTTGCCTCTCTTCGCCTGCTTATTTCGGCTAAAATTTATCTTACATTTGGTGCCAAAATCCCGGGAAGGAGTGTTAGTGTGGGGCCCCAACTGGCCATCGGTGGCTCCGCCCCCTCATTCCCGGACCCAGGACCTCAGCCTGCTCTCCACTATGTGGACTATTTTCCGAAACTACTGTCAAAAGAAATAATGCAGATTGGATTAAAGATGGCAGCATGAGAGCAGAGACAGAGGCTTCCTCCTAAAACTGGATACAATTAGAAATTTTAATTGGTGCAACTAATCCTGAGAGAGCAACAGGAAAGAGGACAGTGCCAGACTGTATACACCTGGAGAAAAGAGCAGACCTCACCAAACGGGGTAACTTATCAGAGCTGTGGCTCCCAGGGACCTGAGCACTTCCCCCACCCCAGCTCACCCAGAGGAAGAGAAACAGAGCAAGGAGGGAGTGGAAGGCTTGGGGCTTCTGAATACCTAGCTCCAGAGATCGGTTCTGGGAGCACAAACCTAATTTCATTGTACTTTCATGAGACTCACATGACTACCAGGTTGGAAAGTTAATACAGGCAGAGTTCCTGGCGAGACTGGGATTCCAGCCGCTTGTAGAAAGCAGGGATCCATATCCGGCTGCTCTGGGACAAAAACTTATACATGTGTGACCGGCCCACTGGCTCAGGCAGTGGAGACAGGCACAGCAGCCGGGAGGCAGGGAACAGCTCTTTCCTCCTGGCAGGCACCAGGCCCACTCCCCTGCAAGCCCCTACATTGCTTCAGGGGCTGAGCAGCTCCAGAATAGAGCTTCTAGACACTAGAGGGCGCCATATTCAAACATGAAACGCCAAAGGAACCTTATCCAGAGTAAAATTCTTAATACAACTCCCGAGAAAGATTTAAATGATATGGACCTTGTGAATCTTCCTGAAAGGGAGTTCAAAATAAAAATCATCAACATTCTAATGGAGGTACAGAAAGACATCCGAGAACTCAGGAATTAATTCAGGTCGGAGATCCAATCGCTGAAGAGCACGATGGAGGGTATTAAAAGCAGGCTGGATACGGTGGAGGAGACAATAAAGGAAATAGAAACTAGAGAAGTGTAATACAAAGAAGCTGAGGCACAGACAGAAAAAAGGATCTCTAAAAATGAAAGAATATTGAGAGAACTGTGTGACCAATCCAAGCAGAACAATATTCTCATTATAGGGATACCAGAAGAAGAAGAGAGAGAGAAAGGGATAGAAAGTGTCTTTGAGGAGGTAGCTGCTGAAAACTTCCCCAATCTGGGGAAGGAGATAGTCTCTCAGGCCATGGAGATCCACAGATCTCCCATCACAAGGGACCCAAGGAAGACAACACCAAGACACATAGTAATTAAAATGGGAAAAATCAAGGATAAAGACAGACTGTTAAAAGCAGCCAGAGGCAGAAATAAGATCACATACAAAGGAAAGCCCAGGAGGCTAACATCAGACTTCTCAGCAGAAACCTTACAGGCCAGAAGGGAGTGGCATGATGTATTTAATGCCATGAAGCAGAAGGGCCTGGAACCAAGATTACTTTATCCGGCAAGATTATCATTTAAATTTGAAGGAGGGATTAAACAATTTCCAGATAAGCAAAGATGAGAGAGTTTACCTCCCACAAACCATCTCTGCAGTCTATTTTGGAGGGACTCCTATAGATGGAAGTGTTCCTACAGTTGGATAGCTGTCTGTCACCAGAGGTAGTAAAACCACAGTAGGGGGGGTGGAGCAGCTGATTGTGAGACAAATGCAAAATTAAATTGACTATCCCCAAAGTCAATCAAGGGATAGACAAAAAGTACAGAATGTGATACCTAATATACAAAGAATGAAGGAGGAAGAAAAAGGTGGAGAAATAGAAAAGAACCTTTAGATTGTGTTTGTAACAGCATACTAAGTGAGTTAAGTTGGACTCTTAGATAGTAAAGAAAGTAACCTGGAACCTTTGGTAACCACGATTCTAAAGCCTGCAATGGCAATAAGTACATACCTGTCAATAATCACCCTAAATGTAAGTGGACTGAATGCACCAATCAAAAGACACAGAGTAATAGAATGGATAAAAAAACAAGACCCATCTATATGCTGCTTACAAAAAACTCACCTCAAACCCAAAGACATGCACAGACTAAAAGTGAAGGGACGGAAAAAGATACTTCATGCAAACAATAGGGAGAAAAAAGCAGGTGTTGCAGTACTTGTATCAGAGAAAATAGACTTCAAAGAAAGTAACAAGAGATAAAGAAGGACATTACATAATGATAAAGGGCTCAGTCCAACAAGAAGATATAACCATTATAAATATATATGCACCCAACACAGGAGCACCAGCAAATGTGAAACAAATACTAACAGAACTAAAAGAGGAAATAGAATGCAATGCATTCATTTTAGGAGACTTCAACACACCATTCACTCCAAAGGACAGATCCACCAGACAGAAAACAAGTCAGGACACAGATGCACTGAACAACACACTAGAGCAGATGGACCTAATAGACATCTATAGAACTCTACACCCAAAAGCAACAGGATACACATTCTTCTCAAGTCCACATGGAACATTCTCCAGAATAGACCACGTACTAGGCCACAAAAAGAGCCTCAGTAAATTCCAAAAGATTGAAATCCTACCAACCAACTTTTCAGACCACAAAGGTATAAAACTAGAAATAAATTGTACAAAGAAAGCAAAAAGGCTCACAAACGCATGGAGGCTTAACAACACACTTCTAAATAGTCAATGGATCAACGACCAAATTAAAATGGAGATCCAGCAATATATGGAAATAAATGACAACAGCACAAAGCCCCAACTTCTGTGGGACGCAGCAAAATCAGTCTTAAGAGGAAAGTATATAGCAATCCAGGCATATTTAAAGAAGGAAGAACAAACCCAAATGAATAGTCTAACGTCACAATTATCAAAATTGGAAAAAGAAGAACAAATGAGGCCTAAAGTCAGCAGGAGGAGGGACATAATAAAGATCAGAGAAGAAATAAACAAAATTGAGAAGAATAAAACAATAGAAAAAAAAAATCAATGAAACCAAGAGCTGGTTCAATGAGAAAATAAACAAAATAGATAAGACTCTAGCCAGACTTATTAAGAGAAAAAGAGAATCAATGCACATCAACAGAAACAGAAACAAGAAAGGAAAAATCACGATGGACCCCACAGAAATACAAAGAATTATTAGAGAATACTATGAAAACCTATATGCTAACAAGCTGGAAAACCTAGGAGAAATGGACAACTTCCTAGAAAAATACAACCTTCCAAGATTGACCAAGGAAGAAACACAAAATCTAAACAAACCAATTACCAGCAAAGAAATTGAAGCGGTAATCAAAAAACTACCCAAGAACAAAACCCCCAGACCAGATGGATTTACCTCAGAATTTTATCAGACATACAGAGAAGACATAATACCCATTCTCCTTAAAGTTTTCCAAAAAATAGAAGAGGAGGGAGTACTCCCAAACTCATTCTATGAAGCCAACATCACCCTAATACCAAAACCAGGCAAAGACCCCACCAAATAAGAAAACTACAGACCAATATCCCTGATGAACGTAAATGCAAAAATACTCAACAAAATATTAGCAAACCGAATTCAAAAATACATCAAAAGGATCATACACCATGACCAAGTGGGATTCATCCCAGGGATGCAAGGATGGTACAACATTCGAAAATCCATCAACATCATCCACCACATCAACAAAAAGGACAAAAACCACATGATCATCTCCATAGATGCTGAAAAAGTGTTCGACAAAATTCAACATCCATTCATGATAAAAACTCTCAGCAAAATGGGCATAGAGGGCAAATACCTCAATATAATAAAGGCCATATATGATAAACCCACAGCTAACATCATACTGAACAGCGAGAGGCTGAAAGCTTTTCCTCTGAGATCGGGAACAAGACAGGGATGCCCACTCTCCCCACTGTTATTCAAGATAGTACTGGAGGTCCTAGCCATGGCAATCAGACAAAACAAAGAAATACAAGGAATCCAGATTGGTAAAGAAGTCAAACTGTCACTATTTGCAGATGACATGATATTGTACATAAAAAACCCTAAAGACTCCACTCCAAAACTACTAGAATTAATATCAGAATTCAGCAAAGTTGCAGGATACAAAATTAACACACAGAAATCTGTGGCTTTTCTATACACTAACAATGAACTAATAGAAAGAGAAATCAGGAAAACAATTCCATTCACAATAGCATGAAAAAGAATAAAATACCTAGGAATAAACCTAACCAAGGAACTGAAAGAACTATACCCTGAAAACTACAAGAAACTCTTAAGAGAAATTAAAGAGGACACTAACAAATGGAAACTCATCCCATGCTCCTGGTTAGGAAGAATTAATATCATCACAATGGCCATCCTGCCCAAAGCAATGTACAGATTCGATGCAATTCCTATCAAATTACCAACAGCATTCTTCAATGAACTGGAACAAATAGCTCAAAAATTCATATGGATCCACCAAAGACCCCAAATAGGCAAAGCAATCCTGAGAAGGAAGAATAAAGTGGGGGGGATCTCGCTCCCCAACTTTAAGCTCTACTACAAAGCCACAGAAATCAAGACAATTTGGTACTGGCACAAGAACAGAACCACAGACCAGTGGAACAGAATAGAGACTCCAAACATTAACCCAAACATATATGGCCAATTAATTTACGATAAAGGAGCCATGGACATACAATGGGGAAATGACAGTCTCTTCAACAGATGGTGCTGGCAAAACTGGACAGCTACATGTGAGAGAATGAAACTGGATCACTGTCTAACCCCATACACAAAAGTAAATTCAAAATGGATCAAAGATCTGAATGCAAGTCATGAAACCATAAAACTCTTAGAAAAAAACATAGGCAAAAATCTCATGGACATAAACATGAGTGACTTCTTCATGAACGTATCTCCCCGGGCAAGGGAAACAAAAGCAAAAATGAACAAGTGGGACTATATCAAGCTAAAAAGCTTCTGTACAGCAAAGGACACCATCAATAGAACAAAAAGGCATCCTACAGTATGGGAGAATATATTCATAAATGACAGATCCGATAAAGGATTGACATCCAAAAAATATAAAGAGCTCACCTCAACAAACAAAAAGCAAATAATTCAATTAAAAAATGGGCAGAGGAGTTGAATAGACAGTTCTCTAAAGAAGAAATTCAGATGGCCAACAGACACATGAAAAGATGCTCCACATCTCTTGTCATCAGACAAATGCAAATTAAAACAACAATGAGATATCACCTCACACCAGTAAAGGATTGCCATCATCAAAAAGACAACAACAAATGTTGGCGAAGTTGTGGAGAAAAGGGAACCCTCCTACACTGCTGGTGGGAATGTAAATTAGTTCAACCATTGTGGAAAGCAGTATGGAGGTTCCTCAAAATGCTCATAATAGAAATACCATTTGACCCAGGAATTCCACTTCTAGGAATTTAAGAATGCAGCACTCCAGTTTGAAAAAGACAGATGCACCCCTATGTTTATGGCTGCACTATTTACAACAGCCAAGATATGGAAGCAACCTAAATGTCCATCAGTAGATGAATGGATAAAGAAGATGTGGTACATATACACAATGCAATATTACTCAGCCATAAGAAAAAAACAGATCCTACCATTTACGATAACATGAATGGACCTAGAGGGTATTATGCTCAGTGAAATAAGCCAGGAGGAGAAAGACAAGTACCAAATGATTTCACTCATCTGTGGAGTATAAGAACAAAGGAAAACTGAAGGAACAAAACAGCAGCAGAATCACAGAACCCAAGAATGGACTAACAGTTACCAAAGGGAAAGGGACTGGAGAGGATGGGTGGTAACGGAGGGACAAGGGCGGGGAAAAAGAAAGGGGGCATTACGATTAGCATGTATAGTGGGGGGAGGCACGGGGAGAGCTGTGCAACACAGAGAAGACACGTAGTGATTTTATAGCATCTTATTACGCTGATGGACAGTGACTGTGAAGGGGTATGTGGGGGGGACTTGGTGAAGGGGGGAGCCTAGTAAACATAATGTTCTTCATGTAATTGTAGATTAATGATACCAAAAAAATAAAATAAAATAAAATAAAGAAATAATGCTAAAAAAAAAAAAAAGACATATGCACCCCTATGTTTCTTGCAGCACTATGTACAATAGCCAAGATATGAAAGCAACCTAAATGTCCATCAGTGGATGAATGGATAAAGAAGATGTGGTACATATACACAATGGAATATTATTCAGCCATAAGAAAGAAACAGATCCTACCATTTGCAACAACATAGATGGAGCTAGAGGGTGTTATGCTCAGTGAAATAAGCCAGGGAGAGAAAGACAAGTACCAAATGATTTCCCTCATTTGTGGAGTATAACAATGATGCAAAAGTGAAGAAACAAAACAGCAGCACTCAGACTCCAAAAGGGATTAGTGGGGAGGGTGGGTGGGGCAGGGCAGGGGAGGATGGGTGGGGGAGGGAGAATGGAATTCAAGGCCATTATGATTGGCACACATGGTATGTGGGGGGTTATAGGGAAGACAGTGTAGCACAGAAAAAACAAGTAGTGACTCTGTGACATCTTACTATGCTGATGGACAGTGACTGCAATGGAGTGGGGGGGGACTTGATAATATGGGTGACTGTAATAGCCATAATATTTTTCACATGAAACCTTTAAAAGAGTGTATATTAATGATACCTTAATAAAAGAAAAGAAAAGAAAAGAAATTAAGCATGGAGCAATAGTAGTATGTCCAAGTATAGTGTACCCCAGTATATTAGTATTTGAAACTGTACCTTGTGTATTTAGTTTAATCTTACCTACTTTTTATTTTTCTTATTTAACATCTTTCCAAAGATACAAATTGTGTGCTGTTCAGTAGACAGTAATATGATACACTCCCTCCCCAAGAAGTGGTACACAGGCAAGAGTGGCAAATAATAAGCACTTTTGATGCCAAGAACTACACAACAGGTGGACTAAGTTTAAGTCATTTAGAGGGTTCTAAAGACTATAACACTTCCTTGGCAGTGTGAAATCAGGAAGTAGCTAACATAATACCTTATTCTGAGAAACCGGGAGGCCGTCAAGTCAAGGCTTATGTTTCTGCTAACCACCTCAGATCTTCGAAAAAGAGGCTGTTTATGCCTCTGAAGCCATACCCAGGGGATAAGTTCTCCATTCTAAAGGACTGATTTGCTTCTTAAACAGGACTTTCCCTAGAATGAAGGAAAGCAGTAAATCAAGATATCAGAGCCCGGCATAAATACTCCTCAAAAGTAATACCCCATTCTCTGTGCTCATTTTCTCTGTTCCAAACAACCTTCTGAATTACAACATGTCTTAGTGACTAACCCTACCCATTAAGAAGAGAATGCCCTTTTATCCACGAGCCATCCAATTATCAAGCCAGACTTGTAAATAAAAATCATCTTCTAGTTTTTAGATAAACTCTTGCAGATCAGATTCCCAATCTACTTCCATAGTACGTGATAAGTTAGAGGAAAGTGGTAATTGTTTCTGAAAGTGTAATGCACAATCTGGGAAAACCTACCAAATTCTCTATCCAGCAACATTAATGTAGAAGCCAATAGCTGGGTTTCTAAATATTGGTTAAAAAAAGCATAAAGACGGAATTCATGTATACAAAACTACCCTTTCTCTCTAGCATTTAGGGTACGCCCTCAATAAACATTAGCTGTTATACTAATCTACCCTGTCAGACCATTGAGTGAAAAATCAAATGAGACCACATATGTGGAACCTCTGAAGATTATAAAGTATGCAACATTGTTTTAATTAAACAAGCTATCCATGGTATACAACATAATGGAAAGAGAGATTTAGTAGTACAAGATCTGGACTCTAATCCCAGTCCTAGCACTGCTCACTATGTGATTTGGGGTGAATCCAACAGCACTAAGCCTCACCATACCTTCATCTATAAAACAAAGTTTGACTGGTTAATGCCCAGCAGAATCCCCATGGGGCCATGAACTGGACATAGGGTGGGTGTGGCAGGGAGGAAAGGTTTGGGGGTAAAAACAGCAAAAGAATTTCTACTCTCTAAAGACACTTAAATACTGGCAGCCCAGCTTTTATAAGTTATAGATTATTTGGGGTCTGAGTAAGATTGTTTTTGAAAAAAAAAGCTCAAACTGAGAAGACAAACTAAAAAGAAGTCTAAAGACTTTTGGCTCTGTTCTGTGTTCCCACATGTAACTCTTCAAAAGGGGCTGGAAATGCCCCAACCTTGAGAGATTCATAAACTAAAACTCACCCATTCAACCTCAAGTAATCAGATTATGTAAATCAACCAAATTAGAGGCTGGCTGTGCAGTCATGGCCAGCCCCCGTGTCAGCACATGACTGCAGCAGCAGGTGTGGCAGTGTAAGGCAAATGGAAGAGCAGCTGTACCTATTATGAGCCAAGGGAACCAGAATGCCTACAACGCAAAAGATTTCCTGCCTCTTCTGTTCTCTTAACAGGGATGTTCAAAACTCTATAAGAGTCTCATGAAGAACCTGCTTATTAGAAATATATCAAAATTACCTCTGCATACTTTCCCTTTAACTTTATTTCATCTCTGGCTAGAGCACAGTATTCAGCTCACTCTGGACTTCTAATGAGTGTCTTCAGAGGCTAGTCAAATTTCACTTCATTCTGTCCACTATGATTATTGGTGGATTTTAACATCTACCTATGGAATATGTTAAGGCCCAGAAGCAGTCATTTTCATATAAATAGGAAATCCCCTGAAGAATTACTGTTTTAAGTTTCTAAACAGTTCATACATCAGGAAAATTCCTACTGCATATCCAGACAATGCCCAAATACATTATTCATCATCATTCATCTTAATATTACATATTTTAACTCTAAAGGATATTGACTATCAAGTAATGAGTGGCTTTTATTCAGTCTCATGACTATTGGTCTATCTTCAATTACAAGTTACTTAAATAGTTGCTGAATGAACTTGAATATATAAATGAATGTCCAGATTGCAGTAGTGCAACAATTCGTGAATATGACACAATACAAAGAAGGCAGCTTGTGGCTACCCGGGCCATCAGGAGACAAGATTAGAATAAAACAAGTTTACCAGTGCCTCCCTACCACATCACTATTGAACACCTCTTTCTCTCTTCAGGGCCTCTTTCTTTACCTTAGCTGTCAATTCTCTTCTAACATTTAAGGAACTGGTTAAGAACCCAGCTTAAGGTATTACCCATCCCAGGAACACGTGTATTTAAAAGGCCTTATCGATGACCATTTAAATGAAGTAAAGCAGTCTTTCTGACAAATGAAGATGGGAAAACTAGATATCTTCATGCAAAAGAATTAAGTTGGACCCTTATGTTACAGAAAAATCAACTCAAAATGGATCAAAGACCAAAAAATAAGAAAATTCTTATAAGAAAACATAGGAGAAAAGCTTCATGACATTGGATCTGGCAATAATTTCCTGGATATGACATGAAAAGCACAGGCAAAAAAAGAACAAAGAAATTGAACTATATAAAAATCTAAAGCTATGCAACAAAAGGACATAGTGAACTGAGTAAAAAGGCAACCCACCGAATGGGAGAATAATCTTTAAAAATCATCTATCTGATAAGGGATTAATATCCAGAATACATAAAGAACTCCAAAAACTAAACAATAAAAACAAACTGATGAAAAAATGGACCGAAGATTTAATTATACATTTCTCTAAAGAAAATATACAAATAGCCAATAAGCACATGAAAAGATGCTAAATATCACTACTCATTAGAGAAATGCAAATTAAATCTACAATGACATACTTACCTCATAACCCATTAGGATGTCTACCCAAAAAAAAAAACCTGGAAAGTAAGTGTTGGCAAAGATGTGAGGAAGTTGGAAAACCTACACACTGCTGATAGGAATGTAAAATGATGCAGCCGTTATGCACAACAACCCAAAGGTTGGATGATCCAAGTGTTCATTAATGGATGAATGGATAAACAAAGTACGCTATATAAATACAATGGAATACTATTCAGCCTTAAAAAGGAAATCCTGACAAATACTGCAACATGGGATGAACCTTGAGGACATTATGCTAAGTGAAATAAAGTCAGTGACAAAAACATAAACACTGCATGATTCCACTTACATGAGATATCCAGAGCAGTCAATTTCTTAGAAAGTAGAATGGCAGTTGCCTGGGGCTGAAGAGAGAGGGTTGGGGTGCCACTTATTAATGGGTACATGGTTTAGTTACCCAAGGTTTGAAAAGCATTCTGGAGCTGGATGGTAGTGATGGTTACACAACCATGTACATGTACTTAATGTCACTTAACTGTACACTTAAAAATGATTAGGATGGTAAATTTTATGTTACATATACTTTACCAGAATTAAAGATTTTTTAATAAAATAAAATTTTAGAAATAAGCAAAGAAAGTTTAAAAACAAAAAATAAGGACTTCTGACACTGGAAACACTTCACAGATATCTGGGACCAGGGAGACTAGCAGGCTACAGGGAACGGGACAATTGGGCGTTCAATTGAAGTGCAAAGCCAGGAAAAGGTCTATTTCTCCAAGTAGTCTGGATAACAGTATCTGGGACTTTTTTTCTTGGAGAGGACAGCAGAAGGCATTTGCAGAACTAATTTATTAAGACCAAGTATTGCCCTTATAAGTGAAGTGCTAGCACAGTCACTAATGAGGTTTGACAATGCCTGCTCCAAGGAGCTCTTATTTGTCCTTAAATGGAAAACACTTTGTTTTGACAGATAAAACAGCTTCTTATGCAACACTTAGAAAAATACAGCTGTTTATTTTGTTTTGATTCAGCCATAGAGATCATTCCTGTGCAAGGCTCTCCCAGCCTTCCCAGAACTGAAAAGGAGTTAGATAGGGCCTTGTTCTGGATAGGAAGCTTAAGGAAATACAATCTTCCATGCAGGCCACTAAAACTTCTTCCATTTCAGCAGTAAGACCACTTCACTTTTTTATCATTCATGTGTTCACCGGAGTACCACTTTTAATTTCCTTCAAGTAATTTCCCTTACATTCACAACTTGGCTAACTGGGCAGCCTATGTTGGCTTTCGACATGCCTTCTCACTAAGCTTAAGATTTAAAGTGAGAGACACAAGACTCTTCCTTTCTGAGCAGTAGGTCTCAGCTGTGGGCTTCAATATGAGACCATTATACCATTATTAACTGGCCCAATTTCAATGTCTCTGTGTCTCAGGGAACAGGGAGACTCAAGAAGAGGAAGAGAGACAGGAAAAGCAGGCTGGTAGAGCAGTCAGAACATACCACCATTATTTATCAAGTTCACCATCTTACCTGGGTGCAATTTGTGGCAAACCAAAACAATTACAATAGTAACACCAGAGGTCATGGATCACAGATCACCAAAGCAAATACAATGAAATGTTTGAAATATTGCAAGAATTATGAAATTGCAACACAAAGACATGAAGTGAGCAAATGCTATTGGAAAAAATGGACAGACTTGCTTGATGCCAGGTTGCCACAAACCTTCAATTTGTGAAAAATGAAATAAAGCCAAGCACAACAAAACAAGGTATGTTTTTACTTGCTTTTAGGGTCGCTATGCCAAGCTGACAGTTCACATCCTAAGAACATTACAGTGTGTATTTCATGTATTTAAAATAACTGAAAAATATATAAAAATAAAATGTCAAGATATTTGCACCAGCTAATACTCCTAACCTAAAGGAATTCTTATTTAAAACATTTTTACCTGGTTTCTTCACCTTCAATATTTTGAAACGTTTTCCTATTACCAATTTTTTTCTGCTGCCATGGAACAATTCCCGCATTGTATGAGATACCATCTTGATCAACACCAAATAAACACAGAATTCAAAGAACTTTAATCCACCAAATAAAAGTGGCAGCAATATATACAGCACTCTCCAAACAACAAATTATAGGCTTGGGTATGTACGCCTCTGCTAGAAGTGAGTCTGATCTTGCCATCTTTTCTTGAGGCATTCTCCATTATCCTCCCAATCTGTGATGTGTGTTTTATACACTGCTTTGTCATGCTGCCACTATTCAGTCTTGCTAGGTGATCCTTTTCAAAAATAGTTTTTCCTGCTCTATTTATAAAAGTACTACATGTTTATTGCAGAAAACTGAGAAAATACAGGAAACAGAAAAGGGAAGGGGGTAATTCTCACCTATATTCTCACCATCCTTAAAAAAATTCACCTGTTGACTGACATTTTATATTCCTTTCAGTATTCCTTACACTTTTAACATTTGAACTTAAATTTTTAAAATTTAAACACAATACTAGTAACATCTTGTATTTCCATAGTGCTTTCATTTTTCAAAGGGGGTCTTTACATCTTCTATTTATCTTTATAACACATCTATGGAACAGGAAGGCCAAGTACTAGTCATTTTGCACATAGCTGCCTTCTTGGGTAGAATGGCTAAAACATCTGATAAGGTCGGACTGTTGTTTGTGGTACAAAATCACAGTTATCTTGCCTAACACTATGGCTCCAAATCTTCACTGGAGAAATTAACAATGCCACGAATATAATAAACCTCTGAAAAGTGAGTAAGAACACTTCTATTGAACTGAACTAGCCTAATACAGTTCAATAAAATAGATGCTGAGAATCTTGCACCTGTCTGGGTGAGGCACAGTAGCTGCCATACATGTAACAGAAGGACTAAGGAGGAAAACAGGACCTACAAATAGGTTTCATCTAGACCCCAACTGTAAACTCCATAGTCAATACAAGTAGAGACCCAGAGGCAGTACAACTTTAACTGGTTCTCTAATCTTAACCAAGTCCCACATAGTCAGGTCTCAGTTCTTCCATTTGTGGATAGAGCTGGATCTGACAAATCCTAGTCTCTTGTGTTTTTTAAAATGTGTATGATTCTATGTATCTATCCATTAAAAAAAAAAGGCTTTTAAGATGAAAGCATACCTATTATGCAACTGTTTCTATACTTTGGGGGGAAAAATGTGCCTATCCACAGATGTGGCTCTCTAGTAAAGAATTAACCTTGATCAAAGAGAGGTCTTAGCCTCTGCACTTGGTTCCTGGGAGTTATCTCTAAGCCCTGGGAATGTCCTGCCTGATGTCTTTGTTTATGTAGGGGCAATGAGCCACTCCAGAGAGTCTCTAACAATGTGATTTATGGTGGAAGCTTCAGGCCATGCAGTACCAATCTCCCAAGGGGCTGGGGACAAAAGGTCAACCACATCTATATGACCAAACTCCAAAAAACACTCTGAACAGTAAGGACTGGGTGAGCTTCCAGAGCTGACAATACTCTGTGTGTACTGTCACTCGTCACTGCCACAAGTTAGCACTGTCCCAGATTCCACTGGGACAACACAATTTCAAGTCCCACATGTGGCACTCCCCTGTGTGCCCCATGCACCTGTTCCCTTGGCTCGTTTTATCCTTCACAATAATAAATCTTAACTATGAGCACAAAGGCTTTCAAGAGTTCAGAGTCTTTTTAGTGAATTACTGAACCTGAGGGTGTTGTTAGAGATCCCCAAACCTTATCTGGTGTCAGAAGTGAGGGTGGTCTTCAAACACCCAAACTCTCAAGTGGCAGAATGACAAGTCCTCCCATATTCATTCTCCCTTTCTTTCGGTAACAGAACACCTCTCTCACCTCCTCTTAGTGGGGTACAGGGTTACCAACTACAGACTACATTTCCTAGGCTACTTTAAAATCAGGAGTGGCCATGTGACTAAGTTCTGGCCAATGGGATAAGAGCAGAGTGATGTGTACAAAAATCTTTATCATTCTTAAAGGAAGTTGTTTACTTTTTTTTCTGGAATGCAGCTGTGAGGTAACTTGGCTTCAACCCTGAGGAAGGACAATACCCTAGGGGATGGGTAAGCAAACAGAAGGAACCTGGGACCATGAACTAAAAAACAAGAAAAAGAGCACTCATTCACCCACTATAAATGGCCCACCTATTACAGGAAAGAGAAAAATTTCATTATTGTTCACATTACTGTGTTCTGAAGTCTCTGTTGGAGCAACTTAACACATACCCTAATGAATGTAACTACATTTCAGCATTTTAGTATTATGATTTACAGTGAATATTTAAATAAACTACACAGATAAAGAGAGACAAACAAGAAGATGCATGAGAAAAAAATCTGGATACATTAAAACTGAAAATGTGTAACAACTACTTGTCATGTCCCAGTTTGTGGCTGACCCTGTTAAAAATTAGTTTTCTATCCCAAACAATTCAATAAGAGAATTTTCTCTTCATATCCTCTTGGTTATTTATAACAAAAAAAAATACAAAAAGATGATTGATTTAACAAAATCAGTCACCTGAATACAAGCTGAAGGAGGGGTTCTAAAAGAATTATAATTTTCTTCCTGTAATTACAGATTTCCATAGAAGGAAAAGGAAAGAAATTAAAACACCATTTTAATATAAAGTACAAAGAACTGCCTTCTCTGGCTTCCAGAGAGAAGCATGATTAACTGGTTTCCAAACACCTTCCCTCAATTCTCCTGACTTCCTGAACTCTAAATCACATGGTCCAACTGCTTATTAAACATCTCCACTAGGATATTTCACATGCATCTCAAAGCAGCATGTCTGAAAGGAAAGATCAAGGTACTGAGGAAAACAGAAGAATGTCCTGGAGATGATATGATAAAAAGCATCCAGAAGAAGAAGTAAAAAGCCAGTAACCTTCACAAAGAAGTGGTATATGCCCACAGCAAAACCAAATGATAATCTGTAGAAAAGCTCAAGGTTGCAGCCTATCAAGAATTCCAAAGGCCACAGAATTTACTAACAGAACCTGGCTGGAGAATAAAGGACATAATAGCAAACCGGGGACTCTATCTTAAACAGTGGTTCTCATACTTGAGCACGGATCAGAATCACTTGCAGACTGTTAAAACAGACTGCAGGATAGCCAAAGCAATCCTGAAAAGGAAGAATAAAGCGGGGGTGGGGGGTGGGGGGACACGCTCTCTGACTTCAAGCTCTATTACAAAGCCACAGTAATCAAGACAATTTGGTACTGGCACAAGAACAGACCCATAGACCAATGGAAAAGACGAGAGAGCCCAGATATAAACCCAAGCATATATGGTCAATTAGTATACGATAAAGGAGCCATGGACATACAATGGGGAAATGACAGCCTCTTCAACAGCTGGTGTTGGCAAAACTCAACAGCTATATGCAAGACAATGAAACTGGATTATTGTCTAACCCCATTCACAAAAGTCAACTCAAAATGGATCAAAGACCTGAATGTAAGTCATGAAACCATAAAACTCAGAAGAAAACATAGGCAGAAATCTCTGGAATATAAGCACGAGCAACTTTTTTTTAACACATCTCCTCGGGCAAGGGAAACAAAATAAAAAATGAACAAATGGGACTGTATCAAACTAAGAAGCTTCTGTACAGCAAAGGACACTATCAGCAGAACAAAAAGGCATCCTGCAGTATGGGAGAATATATTTGTAAATGACATATCTGACAAGGGGTTAACATCCAAAATATATAAGAACTCATACGCCTCAACATCCAAAAAACAAATAACCCTATTAAAAAATGGGCGGAGGATATGAAAAGACAATTCTCCAAAGAAGAAATTCAGATGGCCAACAGGTACATGAAAAGATGCTCCACATTGCTAATTATCAGGGAAATAGAAATTAAAATCACAATGAGATACCACCTCACACCAGTTTGGATGGCCAACATAGAAAAGAATAGGAACAACAAATGCTGGCGAAGATGCAGAGAAAGGGGAACCCTCCTACACTGCTGGTGGTTATATAAATTAGTTCAACCATTGTGGAAAGCAATATGGAGGTTCCTCAAAAAACTAAAAATAGAAATACCATTTGACCCAGGAATTCCACTCCTGGAATTTACCCTAAGAATTCAGGAGCCCAGTTTGAAAAAGACATATGCACCTCTATGTTTATCGCAGTACTATGTACATTAGCCAAGAAATGGAAGCAACCTAAGTGTCCATCAGTAGATGAATGGGCAAAGATGATGTGGTACATATACACAATGAAATATTATTCAGCCATAAGAAAACAAATCCTACCATTTGCAACAACATGGATGGAGCTAGAGGGTATTATGCTCAGTGAAATAAGTCAGGTGGAGAAAAGACAAGTACCAAATGATTTCACTCATCTGTGGAGCATAAGAACAAAGACAAAACTGAAGGAACAAAACAGCAGCAGACTCACAGAACCCAAGAATGGACTGACAGTTACCAAAGGGAAAGGGACTGGAGGGGGTGGGAGGGGTGGGAAGGGAGGGAGAAGGGGAATAAGGGGCATTATGATTAGCACACATAATGTAGTGGGGGGGGGGGCAGAGGGAAGACAGTACAGCACAGAGAAGACAAGTAGTGACTCTATAGTATCTTACTACAGTGATGGACAATGACTGTAATGGGGTATGTGGTGGCGACTTGATAATGGGGGTAATCTGGTAACCACATGTTGCTCATGTAATTGTATATTAATGATACCAAAATTAAAAAAAACAGACTGCAGGGTGCCAACTCAAGTTTCTCATTCAGTAGGTCTGGAGCGGAGCCTGGAATCTGCATTTCTAAAAAGTTCCTAGGTAATGCTGAAGCAGCAGTCTGAGACACATACTTTGGGAACCACTGGTTTTGCCTGTAATATCTGGAGTGGTAATTGAGAACAGAGCCAAGTACAAAGTTCAGAGATAATGAGACAGAGTATACATACTAAGTAGAAAGATAGGGGCTACAACTGGCACTGGGCACCACCTAGAAAGAATTTCCCAACAGGAGAAATGCAACTCACCAGCTGAAGGTTCTGATTAGATTATAAGTAACAAGGTCTCTCCTGTCCTGTGCCTCTCCCCACACCAAACTCCAGGTCTGATCTAATAGTTTACTCCACATTCACAGAGTATTTACTGTAATTCGCAGTTTTCAAGGTAAGTAAAATGTGTATAAGCCACAATCCGAGGTTATCTATTAGAGAAAAGAGATCTGCATGCAACACATCTACAGAAGCCTACATAAGAGGCAATGACAAAACAGTAAATGTACAGAGAAAGCAATAATAAATCCCATGTTGGAGAAGAGATCCAGGAAGGCTTGACTGAAGGGATGGAGCTGAGCTAAGAATGAGTAAGATTTTAAGGACCAGAGGGGGAAAGGGGTATTTCAGGAAGAAGGACATTTCATGATCGAAAGGAAATGAAAGAAAAAGAAAGATGCTAAGGCAACAGTTTGGGACTGACATATGGACAGAAGTAGTGATGACAGATGAACTAATAGGTAGTTCAGGAAATATAACAAGTCCCTAAATAGCATGCTAAGTTTGAAATTTAATTTTTTTAAAGTTAGGAACTGAAGTGTGAGTTTGTGTATGCAAATGACAGAGGATGGGAATGGTTGTAAATAGACTGGGAGGTTCTGGCTCTTGAGACTAATCCACAGCAAGGTGTATCTGTCTGTCTCAGCAGAAGCCCTCTTGTGCAATCCATACAACAAACACATCAAGCCTTCGAAACTCACATGGTAGGCTGGCACACATGACATACAGTGAAAAACAAATCCCTCTGAGTAACGGCAATTCAAAAATATTGTGTAACTCACTCTTTTCTAGATTTGCCACCAGTTCCATCTGTCACAAATCTCTTTTTTTTACCTATGCTTATATTAAATGCGACTGCAAGTGAAAACAGAGGGAGCAGAATGTTTAAGAAATTGCCACTGTTCCACTTTCTGGACTCTTTCCCTTGTTTTATGCCAACATCCTGTATCTAAGGCAACAACAAAAACTGCTGGTTTTTAAGATGATATGACATTCTAAGGAGATGCTACATTCTTCAAAAGACAACAGAAGTCTTACTCAGTGTAAGTTTACTCAGTTTTCTAAACTTTAATAGATTCTATGTCTGAGAAACAGTGAATTCCAAGAGAACGAAATATTGCTTTTAAGAGACAACCAGAAATAAGATTTCCTACTGAGCATAAAGAACATCATAAACCTTCAACAATGTAATGTTGAACCGCTAGTATCCTCAAATTGAGCTAAAATTCCAAATGACAATTAAGCTACTAAACCGTTTTAGGACTCTAAAAACAAATACAGGGTCAGTCCAACAAGAGGATATAACCATTATAAATATCTATGCACTCAACACAGGAGGACCAACATATGTGAAACAAATACTAACAGAATTAAAAGGGGAAAAAGAATGCAGTGCATTCACTTTAGGAAACTTCAACACACCTCTCACTCCAAAGGACAGATCAACCAGACAGAAAATAAGGAGACAGAAGCACTGAGCAACACATTAGAACAGATAGATCTAACAAACATCTACAGAACACTACACCCAAAAACAGCAGAATACACACTCTTCTCAAGTGCACATGGAGCATTTTCAAGAATAGATCATATACTAGGCAACAAAAAGAGTCTCAGTAATTTCAAAAAGATTGAAATTGTACCAACCAGCTTCTCAGACCAGAAAGGTATGAAATGAGAAATAAATAAGGCAAAGAAAACGAAAAAGCCCAAAAACACATGGAGGCCCAACAACCTGCTCCTAAATAATCAATGGATCGATGACCAAAAAACAAAAAGGGGTCAAGCAATACATGGAGACAAATGACAACAATAATTCAACACCGCAAAATCTGTGGGATGCAGCAAAGGCCATGTTAAGAGGGAAGTATATTGTAATACAGGACTACCTCAGGAAAGAAGAACAATCCCATATGAACAGTATAAACACAATTAATGAAACTAGATGAGGCCTAAAGTCAGTAGAAGGAGAGACATAATAAAGATCACAACAGAAATAAATAAAATCAAGAATAAAACAACAGAAAGAATCAATGAAAGCAGGAGCTGGTCCTTTTAAGAAAAGTAACAAAAAAGATAAACCCCTAGCCAGACTTAACAAGAAAAAAAGAGAGCCTATACACAGAAACAGAATCAGAAATGGGAAAGGAAAAATCATTACAGACACCACAGAAACACAAAGAATTATTCAGAGAATACTATGAAAAAATATATGCTAACAAACTGGATAACCTAGAAGAAATGGACAACTTGCTAGGAAAATACAACCTTCCAAGGCTGATACAGGAAGAAACAGAAAACCTGAACAGACCAATTACCAGCAACAAAATTGAATTGGTAATTTAAAAACTACCTAAGAACAAAACTGCTGGAACAGATGGCTTCACCACTGAATTTTATCAAACATTTAGTGAAGATCTAATACCCATCCTCCTTAAAGTTTTACAAAAAGTAGAAGAGGAGGGAATACTTCCAAACTCATTCTATGAGGCCAGCATCACTCTGATACCGAAACCACAAAGAAGAAAATTACAGACCAAAGTCCCTGATGAACATAGATGCAAAAATCTTCAATAAAATATTAGCAAACCAAATTCAAAAATACATCAAAAAGATCATCCATCATGACCAAGTAGGATTTACTCGAGGGTTGCAAGAAAGGTACAATATTAAAAATTCCATCAACATAATACACCACATCAACCAGAAGGACAAAAAACACATAATTATCTCCAGAGATGCTGAAAAAGCAATTGACAAAATTCAACATCCATTCATGATAAAAACTCTCAACAAAGTGGGTATAGAGGGCAAGTACCTCAACATAATAAAGGCCATATATGACAAACCCACAGCCAACATCATACTTAACAGTGAAAAACTGAAAGCTTTTCCTAAGATCAGGAACAAGACAAGAATGTCTATTCTCCCCACTTTTATTCAACATAGGTCTGGAGGTTCTAGCCACAGCAATCAGACAACACAAAGAAATAAAAGGCATCCAGATTGGTAAGGAAAAAGTCAAACTGTCCCTGTTTGCAGATGACATGATATTGTATATAAAAAAACCCTAAAGAATCCACTCCAAAACTACTACACCTGATATCTGAATTCAGCAAAGTTGCAGGATACAAAATTAATAAACAGAAATCTGTTGCATTCCTATACACTAATGATGAACTAGCAGAAGAAGAAATCAGGAAAACAATTCCATTCACAATTGCATCAAAAAGAATAGAATACCTAGGAATAAACGTAACCAAGGAAGTGAAACACCTATACCCTGAAAACTACAAGACACCCTTAAGAGAAATTAAAGAGGACATTAATAAATGGAAATTCATCCCATGCTCTTAGTTGGGTAGGAAGAATTAATATTGTCAAAATGGCCATTCTGCCTAAAACAATCTACAGAGTCAAGCAATCTCTATCAAAATACCAACAACATTCTTCAAGGAACTAGGGCAAATAGTTCTACAATTCATATGGAACCACAAAACACCCCGAATAGCCAAAGCAATCAGGAGAAGGAAGAATATAGCTGGAGGGGGGGATCTCGATTCCCAACTTCAAGCTCTACTACAAAGCCACAGTAATCAAGACAATTTAGTACTGGCACAAGAACAGACCCATAGACCAATGGAACAGAATAGAGAGCCCAGATATAAACCCAAGCATATATGGTCAATTAATATACGATAAAGGAGCCATGGATATACAATGGGACAATGACAGTTTCTTCAACAGCTGGTGCTGGCAAAACTGGACAGCTACATGTAAGAGAATAAACCTGGATTATTGTCTAACCCCATACTCAAAAGTAAACTCACAATGGATCAAAGACAGGGGACTTGGTGATGGGGGAAGCCTAGTGAACATGGTGTTCTTCATGTAATTGTAGATTAATGATAACAACAACAAAAAAAATGGATCAAAGACCCAAATATAAGTTATGAAACCATAAAACTCTTAGAAAAAAACATAGGTAAAAATCTCTTGGACATAAACATGAGCAACTTCTTCATGAACATATTTCCCTGGGTAAGGGAAACAAAAGTAAAAATGAACAAATGGGACTATATCAAACTAAAAAGCTTCTGTACAGCAAAGGACACCATCAGTAGAACAAAAAGATATCCTACAGTATGGGAGAATATGTTCATAAATGAGATACTCAATAAGGGATTGACATCCAAAATATATAAAGAGCTCACGCACCTCAACACCCAAAAAAGCATATAATCCAATTAAAAAATGGGAAGAGGATATGAATAGACACTTCTCCAAAGAAGAAATTCAGATGACCAACAGGTACATGAAAAGATGCTCCACATCGCTAATCATCAGAGAAATGCAAAATAAAACCACTATGAGATATCACCTCACACCAGTAAGGATGGCCACCATCCAAAAGACAAACAACCACAAATGTTGGTGAGGATGTGGAGAAAGGGGAACCCTCCTACACTGCTGATGGTAATGTAAATTAGTTCAATCAGTGTGGAAAGCAGTATGGAGACTCCTCAAAAAACTCAAAATAGAAATACCATTTGACCCAGGAATTCCACTCCTAGGAATTTACCCTAAGAATGCAGGAGCCCAGTTTCAAAAAGATATATGCACCCCTATGTATAACACTATTTACAATAGCCAAGAAATGGAAGCAACCTAAGTGTCCATCAGTAGATGAATGGATAAAGAAGTGGTACATATACACAATGGAATATTATTCAGCCATGAGAAGAAAACAAATCCTACCATTTTCAACAACATGGATGGAGCTACAGGGTATTATGGTCAGTGAAATAAGCCAGGTGAAGAAAGACAAGTATCAAATGATTTCACTCATGAGTATAAGAACAAAGGAAAAACTGAAGGAACAAAAAGCAGCAGACTCACAGAACCCAAGAATGGACTGACAGTTACCAAAGGGAAAGGGACTGGGGAGGGTGGGTGGGAAGGGAGGGATAAGGGGGGAAAAGGGGCATTACAATTAGACACATAATGTGGGGGGGAGGGTCATGAAAGGCAGTATAACACAGAGAAGACAAGTAGGGTTTCTATACCATCTTACACTGATGGATAGTGACTGTAATGGTGTAGGTGGTGGGGAATTGATAATGTGGGTAGTCTAGTAACCATAATGTTGCTCATGTAATTGTACATCAATGATACCAAATTAAAACATATATGCATACCTACATACATAAAATGAAGTAAAAAAAAAAGATACCAATAAATGGAAACACATCCCATGTTCATGGATAGGCAGACTTAATATTGTCAAAATTGCCATCCTGCCTAAAGCAATCTACAGATTCAAG
Source organism: Manis pentadactyla (assembly GCF_030020395.1). Classification (NCBI taxonomy): domain Eukaryota; kingdom Metazoa; phylum Chordata; class Mammalia; order Pholidota; family Manidae; genus Manis; species Manis pentadactyla. The sequence goes on along the minus strand of NC_080020.1, from coordinate 152,546,470 downwards.
GCAGTCCCTATGAAAATATCAACAGCATTCTTCAATGAACTAGAGCAAATAGTTCAAAAAGTCATATGGAACCCCAAAAGACCCCAAAAGCTGGACACTGAATTCAACTATGTGGCCAATGATTCAATCACCCCTATGTAATAAACTCCAATAAGAACTGGATGCTAAGGCTTGGGTGAACTTCACAGGTTGGTAATCATACACTGATGGGGTAGGAGAACAGCATGTCCTAAGGCCATGGAAGCTTCATGTTTGAGACCCTCCCAGACCTCTGTATCTCTTCATCTGGCTGGTCCTGATTTGTATCCTTTATAATAAAACTATAATTGCAAGTACAGCACTTTCTGATTCTGAGTTATTCTGGCAAATTATCAAATCTGAGTGAACAGTGGGAACTACAGTTGGCCAGAAATGCAGATGGCCTTGAAGCCCTGAAGCTTGCAGCTAGATTCTGAAGTGAGGAGTCTTGTGGACTGTGCCCTTACCCTGTGATGTCTGCCCTAACTCTGAGAAGTGCCAGGATCACACTGCAGCTATAAAATAGGATATATTTTCCTACCTCTCTTTTATGAGAAGTGAATGAGAAAAGGTCAATTGAAAGCACTTTTTAAGACATAAAGCATTACAAAAAGCAAAGGACTTTTTTTGGTTATGTTCTCTCTAAAATATTAAAGAAGAAATCATTAAAATATTTTTAAAACCAGGATTGTTCAGCTTACATTTTTTAAAAGGCTTCAAATAGCCAATTAAGTAATCAAGAAATAGAGATTATTTTAAGATAAAATTCAGAACTTCCATTAAAAACATTTAAAAGAGCAAGGAATCTAAATCATAACAATAATTTCAGTTACATAATTAAGATTAGTTCCTAAGTGATACAAACATATTAACTCCATTCTTAGTAATCTCAAATGAAGAAATGATGTAGTTTAGGAAATGTAAGATTCAGCTATTAGTTTCTGAGCAAACCTCCAAAAAACTCATGTTAGCCTTGGTTATGATCAGGAACGTCTGACGCCAACAAGCAACATTTTGGTTACTCAGATACTGAGTTCAAGTACAAACTATTCACAACACAACCAAATTTTCTGCCCATCTCTAATCTTTTTTTTCTTTTTTCTTCCCATCTCTAATCTTTTAATTCAAGCATAAAGCCATGAGGCCACACTGGTCTTTAAAATTCTCAAACAATGCTATGTGCTTAAGGCAGCTACCTGTCTACTTGAAAAGGTAATTTCTAACTATATTAAGTACAAGAAGCAATAACTTAAAAAACCCTCAAGACTTTACATCATAAATTTATAAGAGTATATTGTTCAATCTCTACCCTCTTGAACATGAGATACTAAACATGCACTGGTCTTTCCCTGGGTAATGAAGGGAGCAGTTTAGTGTAGCAGAAAAAAATGGCCTTACAGTCAAAAAAACCAAACCAAAACAAACCAACCCTAGGTTGTAGCCTACTTCTCCCCTTTTTCAGTTAAAAGACTTTCTGGGTCTCATTTTCCTCTAAGAATATATAAGGGTATGGCCTACAGAATCTGTAAGGTTCATTCTAGCATGGGCATTCCCAATTTTCTTAAGTGTTAAGAAGGCAACAATTCATAATTTAGATGTTCTTCAAATTTTAGGTCTCGTAAGTAGATTAGATGACAAAAATCATTAAAGCTTACCATGGTGTGAAAACATATACCATCAACATGTCCCTCCTTACTTATTAAAAACAAAGATAAACAAGAGATTTGCCCCATAATGAGCAGAAACACAACATTAATTTTATTAACTATTTACTTATTAACAAACTCATTTTAGCTTTAAGCAACTATTAAGACATTCACGTTTTCTTAAATCTGATGCATCAAATCTATTATAAACAAACCTTTTTCAAACTGTTTACAAAGCTGACCTAGGATGATACATGTGATGCTAACTTTTTAATGACTTTTTAAAAAAAAAGAACAAGAAAAAATGATTTTTGCATATCAGCCCATTAAATGTTTCATACAGAACACAGAAGTATAGTAGTAGTTAAATCCAAAAGAAAAAACTTATGCAACAGAAGATGATGATACTACCAGTAGTTAAGAGGAGTGACACACATAAATGGAAAGTTTCCAAACAGAAACCTTGTTTCTATGTGCCTTAGAGCAAAGTGGTTATGACTTTGGGATATGGAATCAGCTAAAATCTTGGCTCCTTTCTTACCTGTGTGACCTAAGTAACACCCATCTCTATAAATCTGTTACTTTGTAACCTTGCCTACTTTATATGGTAATTGTGAATATTAAGTGAAACACTGCACTTAGCAAAGAGCCTAACACACAGCAAATACTTAATAATTCGTCAATTATTATTGGATTTTGGAAAAAATACTAAATAGAGAAGTAGTATTTTTTTTAAGTGTCAGGCCCAAAGTTTAGAATCTTATTGGTTTAAGTTCAGATTGAGAAATCAAATAAAATATAATGTTCCTACCAAGAGGTATTTACTAAAGACAAGTAGACTGAGTAAAAATAACTGGTATTATGCAAGTGCAATTACTATAGGCTGAATCTTAGTTGCTTAGCTCGAAGCTTCTATTATTACAAAGTTATCATTTGTCCTCATCAATTCTCTATTTGTGGTAAATGCTAAAGAAAAAACAAAATCACTTTATGAACAGAAAGGAAAAAGAAGAAATGAAGTATAACTGAATTACTGTAAGCTCTAATTAAGAGCCAAACACAACTGGGGAGCAGGGAACCCCATTAATTAATTAAGGCAGAAATTGAACATACTAAAGATGATAACAGATCTCTCCTTTTCCAAATACTAGAGTCATACTTCAACTGGATTGTCAAGGATTTTCCTGTCTTCAGCCTACAATAAATCCTTTCATCATCACAATCATATCTCCAGTATAACTTCAAAGGGAAAAATGTAAAAGCAACTCTGGTGAGTGGCTGTTGAGATAATCACTCTTAGCACCTTCTACAGACCTAGGAATAAAAAAAAACTGACTTATACATTAAGACCAAATACTGGTCACCATTCTCTGCAGTTTATTTTTCAATCCATTCTGGACATCCACAAAATATATTTATTTTAAAAAGGAGTTCCATAAATATAACTGTGGTAGCCAAAAAACATTCAGCAAAAGAAATATAAAATTCAACGACTGCACCTTTATCTCATGCAAAAACACAAAATTCTAAATAAATACTCTAAGCTAATACTGTTTTTAAAAAATCATAAAATAACCCTGTTCAAAGAACTTTCTGTATTTAACTCAATTATTACTATAATCCTATGAGGTAGGTATTATTAGAGTCCCTACCTTACAGATGAGTAAACAGGCACCAAAGATAGTAACCTGCCCAGGACTACGGTCAGTGAATAACACCAGGAATTCTAACCTAGGCTGTCTGATTCCAGAACAATTGTTTAAGTCACCTATACCATTCATTCACTTAATGAGTTTGCCTGTAAACCTACTATGTGTCAGGTACAGTTCTAAACATGGATAGAGCTATGGACAAGTCAGACAAGGCCTCTGCCCCCTCCTAATGAGGCAGCCACGGAGAAAACAAGTCTAACAGGAAATCAATACATGAGTGAATAGTGTATCTTCACCTAGTAGTAAATGCTATGAAGAAAAATAAAGTAGAATGAGGGTATCAAAGTGACAGGAGGGGCTGGCTCATATTTTAGGGATCAGGGAAGGCCACTCTGTGGCAATGATATGTGAGCAGGAAGCAGATGTAAAGGCAAGATAACCACTGGGAAGAAGGGTGGTCAAGCTTGAACTGCAAGTATAACCTCCTTGAGGCAGGAAAAGTTTGGTTTGTTCAACAACCAGCGAAAGGACCATGGGACAGGGCCAGGGTGATGAAGAGTCATGCAGCAAGGTTAGAAGTGACAGCAGCCAAATCACTGAATGCTCCGACCGGCTGTGGTAAGGAGCTCTTGAGTCAATACATAGAGCCACAGGAAGCTTCTGGAGGATTCTGAGCAAGAGAATGACAATATATGGATTCATGTCTTTATAATGATAACTTGGCTGGTTCTGTGGGGACCAGACAGGAAGGTGCAAGTGAAATAGGGACACTGGGAAGGCACTGTTACAACAGTTTAAGGAAGAGATTGGAACTGAGACTAGGATTTGTGTACTATTTATAACTAAATGAGATACTACTAAAAGGGAGTATGCAACCTGACTCTAGAAAAGACTTTTCTATTCCTCCTTCCCTCATCCCCATTCTGCTTCACTTTGAAAAAAATCAGATTCCTTTTTTATATGCATGTTAATGCTTCAGTTGGTGCTATAAAGGAAGATCTTTTATTAGAAGGTATTTCTCTCATTTATAAATGTTCTGCTTAATATACTCGATGCTTTATGCCACACACACTCATACATTCTTGAGAAGCAGAAAGAACTTCACTGCTCTTTAGTTTGGGGCTCATTCGTTTATTTGGAAACAAGAAGAGGTACCTATCACCTCTTCTGATTAACTTTCTTCTAATGTTTTGTCTCCAGCACATCCTGGCCCATTCTAGATTGTGAGTTGTAATGAAGAGGGAACATGTATTTACTTGAGCATTACTAAGTACAAGGGATTCACTAGATGCCTTACATTTAAGAAAGTCAGTTAATCCTCAGCTACTCAAGGTTAGAAATGTCTTCATTCTACAGACAGAAAAAAAGCAGAGATATTAGTAACTTTAAACTGTCCAAGGTCAATTGTCCCAGCTAATAATGGGCAGAGGCAGAATTTAAATATACATCTAACTCCAAAGTTTGTCTTTTAACTATAGCAGCTATCAAAAAAAGGCCTATCAAATATACATTATATATAGTCTTCGTAACTTATTATCAATGACTAGCTTGTTGCTGATAAGGATTTCTCTTAGGTAGAATCTGAGTTTCGAAGTTGGGGGTAGGAAAATGGAATGATCTTACACATTCCCATTATTTTGAAAAATTATTTTCTACTTGAGACTTCATAGAATTTAACCCTGAAAGAGTGTTGGGGGGGGACAAATATGTATTGTTTAATCTTAAAATATGGGTAAAGTTCTAAGGACAGACAGGTACAGACTCTGCCCTCAAGAGACCTGCAAAATAAGAGATGATGTGGATAAAAACATAATCATCCTACCACAGAGAATCTGACAAACAAACAACCTGAGAATTAAATGGATGGGCTCCTCTTGAACCAGAGGAGGATTCCTAGAAGAGGAGGGACTTTTAGGTGAGCTTCGAAGAGTCCAGCATAGTTAAGCACAGGAGGTAACAAGCTAGCAACTGGCTAACATAAAACTGTGTGGGGAAGATGGACGTTTGGAAAACAGGTAGACAAGTACCCCCAACAGTACTCAACTGGAAGAACCAAGATTATGGTATGTCCTACCCTCCCTAAAGAGGAAATGGTTAATTCTAGAAGCCTAAAGTGGAGAGGCCAGAGAGACACACATAAATGAAGAAGAGTTATACAAAGTCGTAACAGTTAGTTACAAGCCCTTTTATGGTATGTGCTTGCCTACATTATTTTCACTTAAATGACACCATTCCTATTCTACATGGCCTGAGAGGACGTGGAAGACAGAAACACTAGATCTACACCATCTGCAATTTTTCCTAACAAGGGGGGAGTCAATTAAAGTGATATATATTAAGGCTTTTCTTTCCAAAGTGCGTTCAAGTAAAAAGCTGTTGAGATACGTAAGATTTCCCTTTCCGTCTTACACAGGGGCTGAGTCATTTCAACAGTAAGTACCAGTGTGAAAAGGGGCAGTAGTAAGGACAGTTGGGGAAAGATGCAGGGCAAATTAAGGCAATGGACAAATAACAAGGCAAAATCAGAGAATAAAAATTGCCTTCAGCTATTCCGACACCAATTCGGAATCCCATGAAGGGTGGGGTGGTATGGGGTTATGCTGCTGACATCGCGCGGGAGGCCGGCGGTGGGCCCGGCGCATGGCCCCGGCTCACGTCCCTCAGGGCTTGAGGAGCCCACGACACGAGGAACGCACGAATGAATGGCGCGCGGGCCGAATGGCCGACGGGGTCGCCGACGCGGGAGGCAGGAGTTAGCAGCGCGGTCGGAGCGCGGCCGCGGGTGGCGTCCGCCGGCGGCCGCGAGGAGCGCAGAGGAAGGGCCGCGGGCGCGAGTCGTCCGTGCGACGCCTCCCGGGGCCCCCGGCGGGGCCAGGCCGGCCGAGCCACGGCGGAGGGGGAAGGGAGGTCACGCGTTACATAACCGGCAGCTGCCGCACTCCGGGCGCCGCGGGCCGCCCAGGCCGCGGGAGGACGGCCTGTGGCGCCCGGGTGGCGGGCCGGTCCCGGCCCCGCCTCAGACGGGCCGCCGCCGGGCACCGCGGGCCGGTCCCACCCCTCCCCCACTCTGCCGCCAGCCGGGGGTCGCTCACCTTCCGCGCTGCCCCAGACCACCATGCCCGGGCACGGCCGCCTCCTCCGGCCTCGCGGGCCCCGGCGCCGCTGCCGCAGCCCCGCAGTGCCCTCGCCGGGGGCCGGGGTGGAGGGCAGGGAAAGGAGTCACACCGCCGCGCCGCGCCGCCGTCCACGCTCGCCCCGCGCTCTCCGCGGCCGGCCCTGCGAGCGCTCCGCGGCGGTTCCCGTGCCTCCCCAGCCGGGCGCGCGCGCCGCAGCTCCGCCCAACCCAGCCCCTCCCCCTCGGCGGCCGGCGCACTCCCAGCCCCTCCCCCGCCCTCCCCACCCGGCTCGCCCCAACTCCCGCGCGGCGCACGCGCCCGGCTAGTGCCGGGGCTACCCCGGGCGCTGGGCGCCGCGCCTCCAAGGTCGGTGCCTACCGGCCCGGCCCTGCCGCCGCCGCCTCTGCCGCCCGCTGGGGTAGCGCCTCCGGGCACGTGACCGTCTCGCTCGCGGGGGTGGCGAGGAACGCGTCGCAGGCCCGCCTTCCGCATCGCGCGGTCAGCCCTACGCCCCGAGACCAGCGCGCCTCCCGCTCGGGTCGCGGCGACCCGGACTGCCGCGCGGGGAGCTGCTCTCGCTCCTGCGGGTCCTCGCCACCCCGGCCCGCTCTGGCCTCCCCCAGCCGGGAGGACACAAGTGCGTGGACTGACCATGCTTAAGACCCTGGTACTGTCTGAGGAGACGTGAAACACACGGGTGCCCCTCCACCAGCCATTGATTTACAGTGACATCTAGTGGAGAAAGAGACACAGGAACGGACACTTCCCTATGTCAGGGAGCAACTGAGAATCACGACCCACGTAGGCTAGTGGGAATGCAGGCTGCGACACGGAGTGAGGTGATTCGTGGCCGGCTACCGCAAGGCACACGGCTCCCCGCCCTGGACTGCACCGGGGTATCTGCGAACCTAGGGCAGGTATCCGCACGTGCAGCACTGGGGTTACACGCGAAAGCGGTTTTCTCATGTAAAAAAAAGATTATCTTACATTATGTATGTTTAGATACAATTTCAGTTGAGTGCCTTTCGGCAAAAGACAATTGTTCCATAAGGACCACGTTCCCCCTCTTGACAGTGTCGGTTTGCTGGGAGATCCCACATTGCTGTTAGACAATAGTCTTTATTGCTGTGATGCACAAACACCAAGCGATCCTCCGTGCAAAGGCTACACGCTTTTTCCTCGTTCCCTTATCCATGATACTTGAAGTTTGCAATTGCTTAGGAAACAATCAGGACTCCCCTGAACACTGATTTTGCGACCTGGGACGTGTTTACCGGTAACTCAGAGACTATTCAAATGACCTGTTTCTTTTTTGAGTCCTTTGGTTTTCGTCCTTTTATAGACTTCTATAAATGCACGTCAGCCTCTCTGTTTTGTCTCTAACTCAGCTAAATCGGGTTGCTTGTTTTTCTGAACGTCATAATTAATACAAATGGAGTAATTTCAACAGTTGCCAACTTCAACATCAGAGAATCATAGGCTGAGACACCACAGAAAAAGCAGTGGCGATTCATTATTGTTTAAATGTATATCTCTAAATGGCAGTATTCCATTAACAGGAAATGACCAAACTTGATTTTCAAGTTGAAAAATAACCTGTGAACTCTACAGGAAATGTATCTTGTGCTGTGGTGAAATTTCAGTTTCAATTTTCTTTCTCACTCCCCTAATTCGAGTCAAAGGTCTTATTTTTTTCTGTCTTTTCTCAAGAAAGAAACAAAACATTGAGCTAACCAATGCTGGCAACACCTTTATAAAAGGTGGTGAGGTGGTATAAACTGCATGTCAGTGCAAACTAAATTTTTTAACTTTTAAAACATTTTAGTAGGCAGCCACTGATAAAGAGGGAAAAAAATCTCATCGAAGAGTACGTGAATAAAATGTATATGAACTCTAGACTCTTTGGGTCAAGTAATTTTGCCCAAGGTTTACTTCTGCCCATTCCAGAATATTGTTATGCTATCCCATAGTATAATTACATAGTGTCTGAAGAGCCTTTGATTTCAATTTCATCCAGTCACCTATGTTCACTCTTTCATTCATTTACTTCCATTTATTCTCACAAGGACAATCTTTCCCAGTCTAAGGGGAGCTGGCCTGACCTTTGGATAGCTGCTGAGAAGGCCACTCTGGACTCCCACACTTGAAGAAGTGCTTTGGAGCACTGTACCTTACTCCTTTTTTCTGAATTTAACTGAAATTTATTTTTGAAATTTCTATCGCTACTGATATCTAAAGGGGCCTTTGAGAGCACAGACCCATGACCCTTGTAGGGACAGTCTTGGGTAAGGATATGGCTCTGTTATCCTTTTCTTGGAAACACCCACATCTAGTCTCTCAAATACTAAAATCAGAAAATACTAACATGAAAGCAACCATTAAAAACACAGATTTATACTCAAGTCCCCTGAGTAACATACATATGGTAACCCATATGATTCACTCAGAGGGACGAGTGATCGAGGTTGATTGTTATAAGGCATTAAGTGCATTATGCTGTAAGATGAAATAATAAGGAAGAATGAGCACATGCCCACAAAAACTCAGAAAGGAAGTTGGGACCAGAATTGGTGTACCAAGACTTAATTCTTCTAAACATACATATATATATATATGCATTTAAAGATCATAGTTCACAAAATTCAGGATGATTCAATAATTAGTTATGATGAGAATTCTGAATGCCAGTCACTGTCAGGTCAACAGTGAATAAAATGCATTTCCTACCCTCAAAAAGTTTCCAGTGTAGTGGAGGAGGGAAATCAGTAAACACGCAGCTGCAGAACAGGTTCCCAGCTGCTACCAGAGTGTTTTATGGGGCACATAGGAAGGGTGTCAGGGAGGCTTTCTAGATAAAGTGACATCTCAGTAAAGATTGAGAGACAATTTGAGGTAGTTCAAGGAATGCCAATCCCCACAGATGGAGCAACATGTGTAAAGAAGAGAAGGGAGAGAGAACAGGGAATATTTCAGAAACTATGAAGCATGATGTGTAGAGAGGCATAGGCTGGTGGGTGGGGTGCAAGCTGAAAAAGAATGTTGGAGAGGCAAGAAGGGGTCAGGGCATAAAGGGGCCCAAAAAGCACATGAATGTGTTTTGGCTGTATCCTAAGGGTCAATGAACCACTTAAGCTTTTTAAGGGATAAAGTTACTTTAGAAAGTCACTCTGGCTCCTGCATGGAAAATGATGGACTGAATCAATTATTTTGTTGCAGTGCAAAGGAGTGGTTTTCTAATTCCATCATTCCTTCCACACTTATTAGCTGGCATTTTTCTTCAAGAAGAATTGTACCTTATCAACTGGACAAAAACTATCAATTCTCCTTAAAAAGAGGCCACATGCTTAACCTTTTCCTTATAATTGCTTATTTTCCTAGAAAGTGTTGTCTAATAGTTACCTCCAGGGGTGGTAAATGAACTTTTTCTTTCTTGGTTTTTCTTAAAAATTCTAATGAACTCAAATTTTTATTTATTAATCATAACCTTGCAAGTGATTGTACTCATTCTTTTTGATGTGCAAATTGTCTCGGATTTGGCCCTGCAAGATATCACCTATGTCCTTTACCACACTTCTCTTACTTGTTTAAAGTTTTGGTTTTTTTTTTAATCAAATAAGGCTACCACTATTACTCTTCTTTTTCAGGGTTTCCATAACATTCTTGCTTGCTAGTTTTTCCATTTTAGGATCAGTTTGTATAGTTCCGGCATGGAGACACTTGATATTTTTATTGGGATCTCATTAAATTTATATATAAACTTGGGGAGAATTTTTGATGGTGAGTCATCTTATCCAAGGACATGGGACATCTTTATTCTTATTCATTGTCATTTTTGAGTCTTTCAGAAGTTTCCCAAAATTTGATTATATATGTTTATGAACATTTCTAATTGTCTATTCTAATGTATTTTATTTATGTGTTTTTGTCACTATAGTAAATAAAATCTTATTTATTATGTCTTTTTATGTTGGTTATAATACATACGAAGGCCATTGATTTTTGTAGATTAATTTTATATTCTTCTATGGTATTAATTAAAATGTCTATTGTTTGTATTGGTATTATTCATTGATTTTTTTGCGTTTTTTAGGTATTCTATATATCATCTGTAAATATATATCATTTTAATTCTTCATTTAAAATTTTTACTCCTCTAATAATTTTTTCTTGTTTGATTGAATTGGTGAAAACCTCCAATATATCATAGCTGAAATAGTGGGAAACTGCTTTGTTCTTAACTTTAATGGGACTGGGTCCAGTGTTTCACATTAAGTAAGACAGTAGTTTTGAAACTAAGACATACATTAAGTATGATCCTGAAAATGAAAAGGAATCAAAACTGCTGGTTCTACCTTCAACATGTAAAGATCTTGGAAGTCATCACTCCCATCCTTACAATAAGAAAAAGTTGAATGAACCAAAAAAATCCGTGGTTTCTTAACACATATCAGAGAACTGAGAACACATGGCAAACTCCCACCCCAAAATCTGGAGAGACAAGCATATCCATGGAGATACAGCGAGAAATCTGCTTACGTGGAGCAGAAGCTGTTAGATGCCATAGATAGCAGGAACACTTAAATGGTAATTTGAGGAATTCCCCGAGGCTGAGTATATACTAGTGTGAAAGTAAGAAACTCTTGGGAGTAGTAGTCAGTACTCATAGTTTTAATTTAACTATACCAAGAATCACTTTAAACGTGAATGGTCTAACATCAGTTAAGAGACAGAGGTTTCAGGCTGAGTTAAAAAAAACAAAACAAGACTAGGTACTGTCTACAAGAAAACCCACTTTAAATATAGAGACTCAGGTTAAAAGTAATGGGATGGAGAAAGGTATACCTTGTTAACACTACACAAAAGAGAGTTGGAATAGCTGTGTTAATATTAGACCAAAAGGTTTTTGAACAAGGAAGATTATCAGAGATAGAGAGGGGCAATTGCATAATGATCAATCTCCAAGAAGATATTATGATCCTCACTGTGTATGTACCTAACAAGAGTGTCAAAATACTTGAAACAAAAACTGATGGAACTGAAAAGATAGACAAATCCACTATTACAATTTTAGACTTTACCACTCCTCTGTCAGTAATTCATAGATTAAGCAGGCAGAAAAAAAATTGCTGAGGGTGTAGATGACCTGAACAGCACTATAATCAATTTGATCTAATTGACATTTGTGTGATATTCCATCCAACAAGAGCAGAATATACATCCTTCCCAATTGCACATTAAATATTCTTCAAGATAAACTGAATTGTGGTCTACAAAAGATATATTAACAAATTAAAAAGAATAGAAATTATACAAAGTATGTTCTCAGGCCACAAAATCAAATGAATAATGGAAAGATAGCTGGGAATTCTAAATAACCCAAGGATCAAAAAGCCTCAAAAGACATATAAAAATATTTTGAACTAAATGAAAATAAAAATACAACCTAACAAAATGTGTGGAATGCAGTGAAAGAAGTGCTGAGAGAGGAATTTTCACCATCAAATGTATACATTAGAAAAGAAGAAAAATCTAAAATCAATAATCAATAATCTACTTTAGGAAACTTGAAAAATAAGAATAAATGAAATTAGAAGAAGAAAGGATATAATAAAACCAGTGCAGAAATGAGTGAAATTGAAAACTGCAAAACAGTCAAGAAAATCAATGAAAACAAAATTTGGTTCTTTTGAAAAGATCAATAAAATTGATAAACCTCAAGCCAGGTTAACCAAGAAAATAGAAAGAAGGCACTAATGACCAATATCAGGAATGACATTAGTAATGATTTAATGTCCCATGGGTATTAGAAATAAGGTAATATTATGAATAACTTAGATGAAATTGGATCAATTCCTTGAAAAATACAAACTACCAAAACTCACTCAAGGATATAGTCCTTTCAAGATCTAGTCCTATATCTAATAAAGAAACTGAATAAAAGTATTCTCAACAAAGAAAATACCAGCCCAAGATGGTCCACTGGTGAATTCCAGCAAATATTCAAAGACAAATTTACCAATTCTATTCAGTATCTTTCTGAAAATGGAGGGAGAGGAAATACTTCCCAGCTTGTTCTATAAGGTTAACATTATCCTATTATTAAAATTAGTTAAAGACAAGCCAACTAAGGAAAACTACAACCAAAACGTCCTATGAATTTAGACACAAAAATCCTTAACTAAATTATTAGCAAATTGAAATTAGCAATATATAAAAAGTCTCATAAAGTACAACCAAATGGGATTTACTCCAAGAATGCCAAGCTAATGCAATATTCATAAATCAATGTAATTCATCATACTAAGAGACTAAGTAAGAAAACACATGTGATTATATCAATAGTTGCAGAATAATCACCTAACAACACCAAAAAATTAAAGTAGAAATGGAAGAGAACTTCATGAAAATCTCAGAGCTAACATTGTACTTCATAGTGAGAGATTCAATGCTTTCCCATAAGACTGGGAACAAACAAGTATATTTTTTCTTATTACTCATATTCAACATCATACTGAAAGTCCTAGCTAATGCATTATGACAAGAAAAGGAAGTAGTAACATTATGCAGATTGAAAAGGAAGAAATGACACTGTCTTTAATTGCAGATGACATGTTTGATTATATAGAAAAGCCTAAAGAATCTACAAAAAAATCTCCTGAAACTAATAAGTGAATTTTGGAAGGTTATAGAATACAAGGACCACATACAAGAGCCAACTGCTTTATCTGCAAGGAACAACTGGAATTTGAAATGAAAATAAAAAGAACTCAATAGTCATCAATGACATTTTAAATGGAAAGGTAATTATTATAAATGAAACAAGAATGTTGAAATAATCCTGTCCCAATTCAAATGGACAATATAATTCATGCTGTTTTTTAATATAGAAAGAGGAAAAGACAGGAATTTCCCTGTCAAAGAAATGACTTAGCATAAAATTAAGAGTAACAGAAAAGTTTAGATTTTACATTTATATTCTCTCCTTCAATTTTTAGTGGTATAAAAATAACACAGCCTCTTAACTTTTTTGATTTTTAAGTTTAACATTGCTTTTTTCAAAAGCCTATAACTTCTCCCTGCTCTTTAATTTCTGATTGCCAAGTCAACTACCATCAATTCTTGTAGCAATTCATTCTGGCATTTACCTTCATTTTCAAATAGCATGTTATGTTGCTAATTCTTGCTCTTTCAATTTTATATTTATCTACTGACTTCTTACTATAAGAACTGTGGATTTGGCTGTCTCAAATGGGAATTCATGTGCCTGCACGTATACACACACACACATACATGCACACATTTTTCACTGCATATATTCTGATTATAGGTATGTCATAAGAGTTGGTTATGTCAGTGTTTTTTGTTTATATTTTCATGACTAAATTAGCATTCAGAGGTGATTTATATTGATCACAAGCTTCTTTGTAATCAGATAATTACCAGTTTTCATTTGTTCTTGGAGTCATGAGACCATACCTTAGGGGCTATTTCTTGGAAGCTGAAGCCTCCTTCCTCTTGTTCCAATAGAGACTGGTGGCTCTCTAGTTCTGCTGCACAGCTGTTGTCCTGAGGTTTCTTTTTGCCATTTGGGAACTTCCTTCTCTTATATCCATCTTGATTCCATGTCTTCTTTCTTGATTCAGTCCCTTATTTTGGTAGAGCTTATCCTTTATCAGCTTCCTGAGAAACAGTACAAGAGAGGTTACATTTTTTCCTTTATTTTACTCTCACATTTTATAGCTGGTAGATTGAGGCAGTTTTTTTAGTTGTAAATAATTTTCTCTCAGAAATTTGAAGGTATTGTTCAAACATGTTATATCTCCTACCGTTGATGCCATTCTGATTCCCAGACCTGTGATGACACTTGTTTTTGTCTCTAGTTTTCTATTTATTTCTGGTATTCTGTAATTTAACAGTTATATGCTGTAGTGTTGTTCTTTTTCTGTTCACTATGTTGGTTATTTCACAGATCCTTTTGTCTAGAAGCTTCTGTTTTATCTGTTTTGAATTTTTTCTTGTACTATTTTTGATAATTTCTTTCTTTAAAGTTTCTCTCCTACACTTCAAGGAACTAGAAAAAGAAGAAGAAACTAAGCTTGAAGTTAGCAGAAGTAAGAAAATAATAGAGATCAGAACAGAAATAAATAGACTAGAGACAAGAAACATAGAAAAGGTCAACAACATTAAAGAGTTGGACTTTTAAAAAGATAAACAAAATTGACAAACCTTTAGCTAAGCTAGAAGAGAGAAAAAGAGAGAAGTTCAATAAATACAATCAGAAATAAAAGAGGAGATGTTATACTTGATATCACAGAAATACAAAGGATTGTAAGAGACTACTGTGAACAATTATATACCAACAGATTGGATAACTGAGAATAAATGGATAAATTCCTGGAAACATATAACCTACCAAGACTGACTCATAAAGAAATAGAAAAGCTTAACAGACCAGTAATGAATAAGGAGATGGAATCAGTAATAAAAAAAACTTTCCAAGAAAGAAAAAACCAATACCTAACAGCTTTACTGATGAATTCTATGAAACATTTAGGAAAGAATACCAATCCTTCTCAAAATCTTTCAAGAATTAAAGAGAAGGGAACACATCCAAAATCATTTTATAAAGCCAGAATTATCCTGATACCAAAGTCAGAAATGGATACTATAAGAAAAGAAAATACAGACCAATATCCCTCATGAATATAGATCTTAGGAGAGTAGATCTTAATCATTCTACTGCAAACACAGAAAATGGAAACTACATGAGTTGATAGGTGTGTTAATTAACCTGATTGTGGTAATCATTTCACAAAGTATACATGTATTGAATTATTATGTTGTACACTTTAAACACATACAGTTTCATTTGTTAATTATACCTCAGTAAAGCTGGAAAAGTTTTCTTCTTTCCTGTTTTCTGTCTCTTTGTTCTACTTCCTGGGAGATTTCTTCAACTTTATTTTCTAAATCTTCAGTTAACTTTAAAACATCATACTATCATATTTTACATTTCAAAGAGCTCCATTTTGTACTGGAAAGGTTGCCTTTTGTTTAAAAATATCACCGTGTAACTATTATCAAAAATACAAGAAATAACAAGTGTTAGCATGGAGAAAATGGAACCTCTAGGCACTGTTGGTTGCAATATAAATTGGGGCGGCCACTATGGAAAGCAGTATATATTAGTGTTTTATGGAAAAACGGAAGCACCATCCAATCCCATAATTCCACTTCTTGGTGGAATTTGAAGAAGATCAAGAGTTAGTTTCACTAACTTCAAGACATAGGCACCCCTATGTTCACTACAGCATTATTTACAATGACAATATATGGATGCAACTTATGTGTTCATTAAAAGATGAATGGATAAAAGATGTGGTATGTATACACAATGGAATATTACTCATCTATAAAAAAGAATGACATTTTACCATTTGCAACAACATGGATAGATCTTGAGAGTATTATGTTAAGTGAAATAAATCAGACACAAAAACACATACTGTATGATTCCATGTATATGTGGACTCTAAAGAAATTTTCTTCTATTCCTTTATGCCTCTATTGCTGCTCCTCACTGGTTTGGTTCTTATCTTTCACATTAGACACTGTTTGCTCAGGCTGCCTTGACAAAATACCACAGACTGAATGGCTTAAATAACAGAAATTAATTTTCTCACAGTTCTGGAGGCTGGATATCCATGAGCCAGCTGCTCACTGGGTTGGTTTCTGGCAAGGCCTCTCTCCCTGGCTTGTGCTCTTGCGTGTCCTCATACAGCCTTCTCTCTGTGCATGTGCATTCCTGGCATCTCTTCCTCCCTATAAGGAACCCAATCCTATTGGATTAGGCTCTCCCCTTTATGACCTAATTTAACCTTATTTACCTCCTGATTGGACCTATTTCCAAATACAGTCATACTAGTGGTCAGGGTTTCAACATATAAATTTGGGGGAAGATACAATTTAGCCCATAACAGACACATTCCTCTAATGTTGACAGCCTTGGCTATCTGTTCTATTTAAGCATGAGGCCTTAAAAGCACCATGTGGCATGGAAGGGCTTGTTGAGTAATGGGTTTCATTACCAGACAGTCAGGGCATCAGGCCAGCTGGGGACCCCTAAATATCAGCAAATACTGGTCTTTTAGGAAGGATGGCTCATTTTCTCTAAAGGAAGATCCTCCAGTCCTGCTGAAGGAGACTAAGCCTGGCTGAAGATCTCAGCACTAAGGAGCAGGTGAAGCAGGAAGTGAGCAGGAACCCTGTCATCCTAACCTCTAGTGCACACACTGTCTTCTAATCCCCTCCTCCATCTAGGCATCCCTGCTTTCAACTCACTTTACATCCCTGAAAGCTTCTCTAGTGCAGCCTCTCTAGTGCAGCCTCTCTAGGGACACACTTGTGCTCTTAAGCTGGGGCCAGGGCACAGGCAGCATCTGGGCACACAGGCTGTGAGGCCAACTAAAGGGTTTAACTGCTGTTTGATAGATGCATTCCAGGTCCATGCTGGGTGCTGGAGGCACACAGCCATCAACAAACTGAGTGAATTCCCCGTGCTTGCGGTGCTTTCTTTCTAGAGGGTGAAAGTAACCAATAAACACATAAAAAGCTATGTTGTAAAACATCAGGTCATGGAGGAAGGTAAAAAGGGAAGAGGGATGGGTTGAGGAAGCATGGGTGTGTTGAAAGGGGTGGTCAGGAAAGCACTCTTTGCTAAGGAGTCTTTTGAGCAGAGACCTGAAGGAAAGAAGTAAGGGGTTAAGCTGAGCAGATATCTTGAGGAAGGGTATTCCAGGCCTAGGGGACAGTGAGGTCAAAGGCCCTGAGTTGGGAATATGCCTCAGTATTTCAGGAGAGTGAGGCTGGGTCAGAGTGACAAAGGGGAATGGTCAGAGAAGAGGTCATGGGGTGGGTGGCAGAAAGCCACCTGTGTTGGGCCCTGGACCTGCATGCTGAATGCAATGCAGCTGTCAAAAAGTTTTGGACAGAGGAGAGATGTATAATCTGATTTACTTTTTAAAGGAATCCCTGTTGGGCTGCCATGTGAGGAAGATTGGAGGAAAGGCAGAGCAGGTTTAGGGGGAGAAATCAGGCATTCCACTTCAGTCATGTTAAGCTGGAGCTGTGTATCAGATACTGTGAGAAATGTGCTCACTGGTCTGAACTCAGTAAGTGGACACGGAGACAAAGGAAACAGCAGAGTGAGGCCTTAATGGAGTCTTGCAAGATTGGGTGTCTGGTGAGCAGGCACTCTCAGGGTGGTTACAACCTTTATTCCTTAGCATGTGAGTCCCTACTGTGGTTCCTCATTGGCTGAGTACTACAGGGTTCACATTCTTTCGCAGATGTCACCTGAGCAATTTATATCCATATTAGGCTTTCTTTACATTTTTCTTCATTTTATTGGCTGGTTCAAAACTTTTTCTGCATTTTTCTGAAGTGACTCACAGCCCACTCTTTCTCAATCTCCCTCCCCCTCCCAGCCAGTGTGACTCCCTGGTCCATGTTCTGACATGTGGGCTTCTTGTTAATATCCTTTTGTTTAAACATTAATTCCTCTGGGAATAAATCACATTTAGTTTTATGCCATTTCTAACAGATATGCAAGTGGAGATGCTGACTAGGCAGTTAATACTCAATCGTAGAGTTTGGCGATGTAACCAGACTGGGGATATACGATTTGGAATTGTTAATTTATTGGTGGTATTTAAATCCATGCTGCTGGATACAATCGGTTAGGGACTGAGTGTAAACAGAGATGGTTGATGACTGAGATTTGGAACACTCTGATAAGAGGATATTGTCAAGATGACAGGAAGCCAACAAAGGTGGTGGGAAAGGGCGAGCTGCCAGTGAGGGAGAAGGAAGGAACGAGTGGTGTTCTGAAAGCCAAGGAAGGGAGTGTTTCCAGGATCAAAGATCAACTGCTGACAATTCAAGTAAGGCAAGACCTAAAACGGACAGTGGACTTGGTGACGTGGAAGTCAGTTGTGACTTGGAAAAGTCCTATGGCAACTTGGGGGTGGGAAATCTTGATTGACACAATAGAAAATGAGAGGAGAAAAAGAAGATGGATCCTGGTGAGATGATGATGGCTTGATCCAGGCTGGTGGTGGAGGTGGTGAGAGTGGTCAGACTTGGAAGGAAGTTCAAACCAGAGCTAGTAGCATTTGCTGATGGACTGCATATAGAGTAGAGGTGTGAAAGATGATGCAGGATTTTTGCTTAAACAGCCAGAAGAATGGGGCTGCCATGGGCAGAGATGGGGAGGAAGGAGAGGGTCAGACTCTCAACCAGTCTCCCTGATTCTGCCCTCACCCTCACCCCTGCCTGCAGAGGGACTCAGTGCCCTCAAGGTCTCAGGTGTCTGATGGCTTCACTGCTGTCCCCCTGGAGCTTCTCCTGGCTGGCCAGGTCACTTGCCATCCATCCTTTTGATGCTGGTTTCTAAACTTTTGTTGACCTCTCCCCTTTCCCTTCTCTTCTTTCTCGTGTGTTTAAGTGCCTTTTATTAAAAAAAAAAAAATTCCTGTTGTGGTCATTTTTTGTGAGATTTGGAAAGGAACAGAGGAAATCCAGAGTTTAACAGGAAATCTCCTGCCCTAATTTTTTAAAATTAACAAATTATTATTTCTTTTACTTGGTCAGATCAGTTGATCCTTCAAATGCTTATGTCAGATGTTCCAGAGCCCGTGTTTTCTGACTGAAATAGATCTGAGTGATGGATTTTCTTCCAGCCTTCCTCCTCTCTCTTTCTCTAATTCTCCTTTTCGTGCATGAAGCAATGGATTTAGTTTATAAATTGCGTGGAACACTACCACTGGGAACCAGCCTTCAAAAAAATATGCCATGACCATTTAAAACTACAACAAGCATTTTCTCATACAATGTGAGCATGTGCAAGTGTGTGTGTGTTTGTGTGTGTGTGTTTGAATCTGAGGGTATGCCCTTATGAACATTTATTCTTAGGGTAGAGGAGAGAGTCACAAAGAACCACAGATATTTAATTGTATTTCAGCTTTGTTTATCTTAGGCATCAGCTGGGTGGGAATTCCCAGGGATTTGGGAATCAGAACTGAGAGAGAGATCTCCACGTGGCATGTGGCATGTATAACCTCCAACAGGAGCTCCGAGTGAATTTATAGCCTGGGGCCGGGAAGCCTATTCTTGCAGATTCTGGGAGCAAAGCAGCCACAGGTGAGGGGAGCTCCTCCTTGGTTCCTTCTCAGGGCTCTGCCACTCCCTGGCTCCACACCTTGTCCACCCAGCCCCGTCTCTGCCCTGAGCCCCGTGACACAGGCCTGTGTCCCTGGAGTGGATTTCTCTTTCCAGCTTGAGCTGACTCATGTTGGTTTTGGTAGCTTACAGCCAAAGGGTGCTTACTAAGATTAAAGATTTGTGTTTCACTGATCTGGAAGGTTGATCAAACTTTCCACAGAGAACTAAAGCAGTCCATACCCTCCAACTGACATCATGAGGAACCATGGTCAGGGCTTAGGACCAACAGCTGTCAACTCAGCTTTCCTGAGAGCCAGCAAATTCCCAATAAGCTTGACTATTTGTAGGGCTTCAAGCAGAACTTGATCTCAGGGACTAGCCGTGTCCCACCATATGAAGAAAGCTCAGTGGCTATGGGCTTAGCTAACCAGCACTCCACTAAAACAACAAGCAAACCCAGGGAACATTCTAAATTGCTCCAAATCTTGAGTTTAGCAGAAGGATTAGAAATGTACTCTAAACTCGTGTGAGAGACATGAAGACCACATTTCTGGATTACAAGTAAATTCACCTTCCCAAACTTAATGTCCTCAATGACGCCCTATATCTTGTTTTTAGATAGTCTTAGCTGAGTTCTTTCAGAGGATCTGTCTGTAATAGAATCCAACACACTAGGCAAGCCCAAGGGGAAAATATCCCCCAAGTTATATATCAGATCAGCAGGAGGACCTAAAATAAAGCCCAGGGACTTTTATAGTCTAATCCTGCAGGGACCTTCAAGGATGCAGTCAGTCTCTGGATTTTATTGGAAGATTTCCTGTTTGTGGGTGTTCCACATACAAATACTAAAGGAAAAAAGATGAATGCTCATGTTGTGAAAATGATGACTTACACCGATGGTATCCAAACATAAACAACACTTTGAATGGAGAGCAGTTTTGTTGTGGAAAGAGCTCTGCACAGTCAGGGACCAAGTTTCTGGTTCTGACACTGGCACTAACAAGCTGCTCAATAGTGGGCAAAGAGTTTGACTTCACTGGACCTCAGAGTCCTGGTCTGTAAAGTGAGAGGGTTGACATAAACAATGTTTCTCTTAATTCTAAAATTCTGTGAAAACCTTAATTTTAAAGGTTTGAAAGTGGAATAAATTGGAATAATAGTTGTGCCATGCAGCTTACTGGCATGTGCAAAATAATACAAGTCACTTAATATGATCGCAAAAAGCTAAAATGGTCACAGAAATATATTCAATTAAAGACAGGAAGAACAATAGAGAGGGCTTTTGTTTCCAGCTTTTTTTTTTCTTTGAAGATATGAGGAAGCCAGAATAAAAATAAGGGAATTATAAAAGACAAGCAGAATGAATCATTATATGAGTTTAATCAACGAAAGATTAAAACAAACCAAGAGGCTCAGTATTGCAGGCTGCATTCATGATCATAGGCTTTTAGCCCCCCCTGCCCCAAAAGACATCAAATATTTTCACACAGAGGGAAAAGGGTTCAGAGTACAGAAGGGATAAAGGCTTGGTTTTGAAAAGACAATTACATTACTCACAGAGGGAGAGAGTGGAGAACTGCCAAAATGAAGAGCCTTATGTCTGGGAACAGCAGCCAATATTCAGGAGACTGAGTGAAAGGGTGGTGACGGTAAATGATGGTTAGCAGACAGAATGCATTTCGGCTAAGAAAGCACCATGCACCGATATTATTGTCTCGACGGTGTTCAGTAAATAGGCAGAGATACAGATGAAATGTGAAAAAAAAGGATGGGGGAGAAAAAAAAAACCTCAAGTGAAGAAAGATTCCCAAGTAGGAAGAAGCACACTTATCTTGAAGGGAAAAAACAAACAGCAAATGAACACAAATGCAAAGACAAAAGTCAGAATATGCACAACAGTTCAGGCAAATGAAAAACCTGTGTGGGAAAACGGCCAAGAAAAAAACCTATGGGAAAGTAACTGGAATTTTTGAACACACCATTCGATCTCATTTCTAGATACAAGCTAGTCACACTTAACCAAATTAGGGTCATTTCTGGAGGTTACTGATGTAATTATGAAGGGAAACTGATGTCCAGGCTGTCCAGCACACACTTATTTTTTAGTAAGGGTTATTATTATTTTTTCACTGAAGAATAAATGTCATGCATTATCATATTAGTTTCAAGTGTACAACATAACGATTCAACATTTGTATACTTTACTAGTGATCACTGTAATAGGTCTAGTCACCATACAAGCTAATACAGTATTATTGTCTATATTCCCCATGCTGTACATTACATGCCTATGACTTGTTTTATCATTGGAAGTTTGTACCTCTTAATACCCTTCACCTATTTCTCCAACCCTTTCCACTCCCCTCCCCTCTAGCAACTACCAGGTCTCTGTGTTTATGAGTCTCTATTTGTTTTGTTTTGTTCTCTTTTTCAGATTCCACATATAAGTGAAATTGTATGGTATTTGTCTTTCTCTGTCTGACTTATTTCACTTAGCATTATACCCTCTAGGCCCATCCATGTGGTCACAAATGGCAAGATTTTGTGTTTTTTTGTGGCTGAATAATATTCCATTGTGTATATGTACTACATCTTCTTTATCCATTCATCTACTGATGGGCACTTAGGTTGTTTCCATATCTTGGTTGTTGTAAATAATGATACAGTGAACGTAGGGGTGCATATGTCTTTTCAAGTTAGTGTTTTCATTTTCTTCAAATAAATACCAAAAGTGGAATTGCTAGATTCTATGGCAGCTCTATTTTTTATTTTTGAGGAATCTCCATGCTATTTTTCATAATGATGGCACCAATTTACATTCTTACCAGCAGTACACAAAGGCTCCCTTTTGCCTACATTCTCAACACTTTTTCTTCCTTCCTTCCTTCCTTCCTTCCTTCCTTTATTTATTTATAATAACCATTCCAGCAGGTCTGAGGTGACACCTCACTGTGGTTTTGATTTGCGTTTCCCTGATGATTAGTGATGCTGAGCATCTCTTTGTGTACTTGTTGGCCATCTGTCTGTCTTCTTCAGAATGATGTCTACTCAGATCTTCTGCCTATTTTTTAATTGGATTGCTTAGGTGCTTTTGTTATTGGGTTGTACACATTCTTTATATATTTTGGATATTAGCACCTCACTAGCTGTATGATTTGCAGATATCTTCCCCTTCCCCCATTCAATAGGTTGCCCTTTCTTGTTGATGGTATTCTTTGATGTGCAAACTATTTAGTTTGCTATCATCCCACTTGTTTATTTTTGTTTCTGTGGCCCTTGCCTGTGGAGTCAGGTCCAGAAAAATATCCATAAGACTGATGTCAAGGAGCTTACTGCCTATATTTTCTTCTAGGGCTTTAATGGTTTCAGGTCTTCAATCTATTTTCGGTTAATTTTTGTGTATGGTGTAAGAGAGTAGCCCAGTTTCATTCTTTTGCATGAAGCTGTCCTGTTTTCCCAATACCATTTGTTGAAGAGACTATCTTTACCCATTGTATATTCTTGTCTCCTTTTTTGTAGTAATTAATTGATCATATATGTGTGAGTTTATTTCTGGGCTTAGTAAGGATTATCTGAAAATTCCCACATGGGGAATTAATTACAAATGCTGAGTTAGAAGCTAAGAAGTTGTCCCATAGATGAGCTGGGAAAGGTAGGACAGTGGCCCACCAATGGCCCTGTGACTAGGATACCACTGATCAGAAGACCCAGATGCCAAGAAAGAAAGCCAGAAAGGAGAAAATAGAGAGGAAAGGGGCTTTTGAGGTGCACAGCATCTGTGCAGTTTGGTTCCCTTACCTTAGCAAAATTCTTAGCTGGCATCCAAGCCCCTGTGATACCTGGCCTTGCTTCCTTGCCAACGTCACTGTGTTGCGCTTTGTCCACCACTCTGAAACCAAACTCGGTGCCTTTCCTTGTCTTCACCTCAGGTCTTTACCCTGAGTTACCTCTGCCTGAAATGCTCTTTCCAGGCTCTCTGCCTGGCCAGCTCCTGCTTCTCATTCAGGTCTCAGCTCACAGCTGACCCTGCAGATCAGACCTTCCATGAATAGCCTGTCTGAAGCTGCCATCATTGCTTCCTTTGTTCGCCTTCTATCCCATCCCGTCTCTGTTGTCTCCTCTTTTAGTACATGGCTGAAGGGTCTCACCATCGTTCTTCCTTATTGGAATGGGAGTTCTTTCAGATGCCTTTCACAAACAAAAAGGGCAAAGGGTTTATGATAATTAGGCACCCCCTGGTTTGGAGGTTGTTGCAGAGCTGTTTTTTAGATTTCAGAAGGCTTATTTATCTTCAGAGAGTATTAGTTCAGGGACTGAGGACTTAGTTCATAGAAAGGGGACTTAATATTAGACAAGTTTGGCATCCAGTGCCTGCAACATTCAGTCACCCTAGGAATCCTCAAAGTTGTATTTTAATAGTTGGTCCTGGAAAATTCTGAAGAATTTGTAATTTTTACAGAGTGGAAGACTTGCCTTTTGGTGAGATTGTATACCCTCAATAATGAACTTTTAGTTGATGCAGAATTGTAATTTCTCTTTGATGACTTTATGTCTCTTCTGAACTAAGTAAGGTCTTTAGTAAATAATGCAATCTCAAGCTTTGCTCATTTTATGAACTTAGTAAAAGATCATCTGTGTATTATATTAGAACAGAGTCATGAAGAAATCCCAAATCTGAAGGTCCTAACAAAGAATCAGAGAAATAAGAGAGCTCAGTAGATCCCTGAGACAAAACAGTCCAGGTATATTGTTGATTTCCCATGAGAAGAGAAATAAATATTGACTGCCTGGATCTAATGAAATGCTGAAGAACTTAAATCCATAGCAGCGAAGTGGTTGGCTTCAAGTAGCATTGAAGGCAAAACAGAATTTGGGTTAAAGGACCATTGGGAAAGAGGAATCACAATCTTATTTATTGTCCTACAGTCTTGCATAAATCAGTATCTGTGCCATAAGGCTTTTTACCAGGCAATGCTGGAGTATTCATGCAAGGAATAATGAGTCCCTGCTTTAGAAGCGCTTCCATAGTGGGCTTTAATCCTTCCTTAGCTTCAGGCTTTAAAGGGTACTGAACAAGAAGAGGAAGGGGCTTGGAAAAGACATGTTCTGTTTTGATGCACTTGGTCTCTAGAATTTGTCAGTAGAACTGTTGTCCCAGAAAGAATCAGGGACCTCAAATAATTGTTCAGATTGAGATTGGGTTAAATTTTTAGGGACAGGCAAAATGTCATGCATAGGAGAGGGTCTTTAGTTGTTTCTAAAAATAGTCCACCTGAAGATTATTTGAGTTGGCAGAAGAGATACCTCTCAATAAAATATACCGGTCCGGTGCCAAAGAGAAGTAATGAATGTTGACTAGTGAGTGGGCTGAGTTAGTCATGAGTTGGGTAACGGAAAGAGTTTGAAATTCCTGAATAGTTTTTTGATTTTGAGGAAGGTGGGTAGAGATTATGGTAGAATTTACAACAGGCAGAGCAGCACATCCATTGGAAAGGTTTGCTTTGGTCTTTCTGTTATTAAATATATTGTCTTTGTTTACTTGAAGGAGTCATTGGAAATCGGCCCTACAATATTCCTCAGAGTTCCTTCCATATTCTTGTTTGGAGTAACAAGGAGGCAGCATAGTTCTGCTCCATTTTAGTTAGAATGGGGCAGTTGTTTTCCAGTGCCTCTCCTCCCCCACCCTTTTTATTAACAGTATTAGCAAATGTCTATGTGAAAGGGAAAGTTTTTATTATCTCTTGAGGGAGAGGAGGATAGACTTAATTGCTTTAATTGTAACATGATGTACTTTGCTTGTTTATTAGTTTGTTTTCCTTTCGAATACCCAAAGCCTCCTCAAAAAGTTCAGCCAAATATTGAAGCGCACAGAATGGGGCGATTTGTGTACCAACTTTTAAGGTATCATGTCTGCAATTTCTGCCCTTAAATCACCATCAAAAAAAGGTGGAAAGGGCATTAGAAATGACACCAAGAGCTAAACCAGAATACTGTCGAAATGTGCCCCTTTGGGTTCATTCTTTTGCTGTTTACAAGATTTTTCTCTCTCTTTTTTTTTTTTTAGCAAGAAAGTCTTGTGTTATAGTTCTCAAAGGTTCTCATCCATTTGTCATTCTGTAAGGTACCCTGATTGAGTAAAGTGCATTCCATTATTTCTTATTAAAATGCTTTATTGAGAAGTCTAGATTCACATGCATTCACAGGAAATTATACAGAGAGATCCTGTGAATCCTTTACCCAGTTTCCC
The DNA here is from genome assembly GCF_030020395.1 of Manis pentadactyla. NCBI lineage: Eukaryota > Metazoa > Chordata > Mammalia > Pholidota > Manidae > Manis > Manis pentadactyla. Next base: position 152,520,570 of record NC_080020.1, on the reverse strand, counting down.
CAATGGTAATACCTGGAAAACTAGTTTCATTTCATTGACATTGTTGATATTGACATTGATGCAATCCACCAATCTTGTTCAGATATCCTGTTTTACTTGTACTCACTTCTGTGGATATGTGTACTTAGTTCTGTATAATCTTATACCATGTATATGTTTGTGTGCTCACCGCCATAATCAAGATATATAGCACTTCCTTCATTGCAACCGTCCTTCTTGCTGTCCCTTGCTAACCACACCTACCTCCTCCCCATGCCTTGCTCCTAACCCCTAGCAACTAGTAATCTGTTCTCCATTTCTAAAACTGTGTCATTTCAAAATGTTACATAAATGTTATATAATTGGAATCCTACAACTTTGGGGGGTTGGTTCTTTTTCACTCAGCATAATTGTCTAGAGATCCATTCAGCTGTAGTGTGTATCAATGGCTTGTTCATTTTTATACCTAATTAGTATTCCATTTTTACCCATTCACCCACTGAAGGACATCTAGCTGTTTCCAGTTTTTGGCTATTATGAATAAAGATGATATGCACATTCATGTACAGGTTTTTGTAAAAACATAAGTTTTCATTTTTTTGGAATAAATGCCTAAGAGTGAAATTGATGGATCACATGGTAATTGCATGTCTAATTTTATAAGAAACTACCAAAGTGTTTTACAGAGTGGCTATACCATTTTACATTCCTACCAATAGTGTCTGAGTGATCCAGTTTCTCCACGTCCTTTGCCCACATTAGATGTTATCATTATTTAGGTGCTCCTATGTTGGGAGCTGTTTTAGCCATGCTGATAGGTGTGTAGTGGTCTAATCATTGTGATTTTGATTTGCAAGTCCTTCATGGCTAATGGTGAACTTCTTTTCATGTTCTTATTTGCTATGGGATTCACATTAGAGTTTGTTTGTTTGCTTGTTTGTTTTTACGGTTAAGTTTTGAGATCTTTAAGTATTCTAGGTAATAGTCCATTGTCAGATGTGGTCTGAAGTATTTTCTTCCAGCCTGTAGCTTGCATTTTCATCCTTTGCAGAGCACATATTTTTAATTTTGATGAGGTCCAGTTTGACAGTTTTCTTGCTATGGATGGTGCTTTTGGTATCAAATATAAGAACTCCTTACAAAGATAAAGATCCCAAAGACTGTCTCCAATGTTTGCTTTGGAAAGATTTCCAGTTTTTCATTTTACATTGAAGTCCATAACCCATTTTGAATTAAATTTGTATAAAAAGTGAGTTCAGGTTTAGTTTTTTGTTTTGCTCCTGCCTATGGATAGCCAATTGTTCTGGTATTGTTTGTTGAAAAGACTATTTTTCCCCTATTGAATTTCTCCTGCACCTTTGTCAAAAATCAGTTAAGCATATTTATATGGATGTTTCTGGGTTCTCACTTTTGTTCCATTGATCTATGTCTCTCCCTCTGCTAGTGTCACTGTGTTGATTACTATAGCTATATAGTAAACCTTAATAGCAGACAGAGTCATTGCTCCTACTGACTCTCCTTTGTCAAGATTGTTTTAACTATTCTATAATATGTGCCTTCTTATGTAAATCTGAGATAATAATTTGTCTATGTCTACAAAAATCCTTGTTGGGATTTTTTTTTAATTATATTAAATCTGTATAGATCAATTTGGGAGAGAATTGACATCTTTCCTATATTGCCTTCCAGTCCATGAACATAGTATGTTCTTCCATATATTTAGGTTGTCCAAGAGGCTTGCTATGGTGAATTTCTCCCCTATGGTGCCACCTGGGCCCCTGGTTTCTCTGGGTGAGTCTTAGGCTTGGGAGGATAAAGAGGTTTCCCAGGCTGGGTGCTTCCTGTTAGTTTTAGTGGTGCCATCCCATGCATGGTGGTGTCCTGTCTTTTGGTGAGGCAAGGGATTCTCAGGATAGGCAGTGAAGGAGAGCATCTCCCAGGGTAGGCACCAATGGCAGGACCCCCTTACAATGTTCTAGGGTTTATCTGGCATTGGCAGAGGGTCTGCTGTTCCAGTAGGGAGGAATGAGCCTACTTGGGTCACCTTCTGTTGCTAGGTGTGGGGTCAGGAGGGTCCAGGCCTGTGTTGCCTTCTTCTGTTTGTTGGCCTGTTGGAAGATGTCCTGCTGCTATGTGGGCCCTCCAGTCCTGGTCCCTAATGAGTTCCCCTTCCTCTTTTACCTTTCAGACCTCTCCTTTGGCTGCCTCTTGTGTTGTTTCCATGGTTTATAGTTGCACTCAGCTGGAGGTGCCAGGAGAGATGAGTCCATCTTGTCCAAACTGTAAGATTCTATTCTAAATTAATTTTTAGAGAATTAGAGAGTTACAATAGCAGATTCATAGTATACATATACAAGAAAATGCAAAAGGCTGAAGCAAGGGAGTTCTTTCCATTAAGAACTAATGTAAAATAATTAGATATGTTCTGGATTCTCATCACCCAACAGTTTATTAATTTCTACTGCTTTCAAATGCACGAAATAAGACCCTAAATGTACTACATAAATAATAAAGAAGTAATAAAAGACTTTGTTTGATCATTCATACATCAAAAATGTTGGTTCTGAGCTTCAGAGAATTCTGGAGACATGCTGATGGAGGAGGAAGCTGATGTTTGCTGAAGGTCTGAAAGTCCTTGCCTTTATCCTCTCTCTAGGATAGCACTGTCCTGCAGAATATCACACAGGTCACATGCATGATTTAAAAATTTCCAGAAGTCACATTTAAAAAGGAAAAGGTTTATGGTGACAGATGGTAACTATCCTTATCTTGGTGAGCATTTAGTAATGTGTGTAATTGTCAAATTGCTATGTTGTTCATCTGAAACCGATATAATATTGTATATCAACTATATTTCAATTAAAAAAACTATATGAAAAGGTCCTTTTAGAAAATCGGATCTATGTTCCTTGTATGCTTTCTAGGTAAACATGTTTCTGAGAGATGCGATCAGTCCTAGTTACTGAAAATGTCATGTTCTCCATTGACAGATACTACAGTTTTTCTCAGGGCAACAATGGGAATATTTGAGATGAAAATAAATGGTACTGTTCAGATGGAATATTTTATCCTTTTATGCATAAATATTCCTGTGTGTATTTCTTAGGAATAAGAATATTCTCCTACATAGAAATGGAACAATTGCCAAAATCAGAAGATTTACATTACCTAATTTATGTATCTTACTCATATTTTTGCCAATTGTTCCAATAATGTACTTTGTAGCAAATAATAATAAAATTCCAGTCAAGGATCTCATTGGGGATTAAATATTGCATTTAGTTGTTTAAAAAAAAAGTAAAAGGAAGCAATGAAATTATTTTTAATAATATTTTAACCCAGTATATCAATATTATCATCTCAACATATAATCGGTAAAAAATTATTAATGGTATAATTTCCTTTTTTTTCATACTAAGTCTTCAGAATTGCAAAAGCATGTTTTATTTAGTGCTTCTTAATCGGGACTACCTCATTTCAAGTGCTCACTACCCTCCCTCCTGCTTTTTGCCTGACAAATCTTTTCCTTGAGAAAATGAGTCTGAAGAGTTTAAAATTCGAGTGTGGCACGTGATGAGTTAAAAAGAAACTGGGAACACAGCTGGTAAGAATCTCAAAAAGTATTACTCTAGCAGAAGAGGAAAAATTTCATTCATTTTAAGTCCTCTGCTGACTTTCCTTATACTTTTTGCCTAATTCTTTTATCCCCCTTTGCCTTATTTGTGTTGACTTTTCCATCCCAAGTACAGGCCTGAGTGTATTTTCAAATCGCCGTGTACTGCTTCACTCCCAATAGGAAGATGACCCCCAGGTTCAGGGAAGCCAAGAGACCAAGTGCTTCTGTTCTGCTCAGAAATGCGTCAGTCTGGCTGTGTCTCAGGAGCCTCCTTGGCGGTTCTACTTCCGGATCTGGTGGGCGGGATCCAGGGACAGGAACTTGCTGTGTCCTTCAGAGGGATTTCTGTCACTTAACTGATGGAGCCAGCAGAAGGTTAGTGGAGCTCAGAAAGGAGTGAATAAACAGAACAGTCTGCAAGCAAAGGGCACACCTGGGGACAGGCCATGCTCCCTGTTGAAGCAGGTCTGAGGGGCCTCGAGGCAGCCACCAGGCAGTCATTGCTGGGAGGGCAGCAAGCATGGTGGGGACACCGGAGAAAGGGCCATGTTTGATCAGGGACCATCTGGACAATCAGTAATGATCATCAGTACTTTGTCTGGGTTTGGAAAAAATCCCAGCAACTACTTTAAGTACTAAGAGCCTCACTTTATTGACAAACACATTTTTTATGAGGGACCAGCATTTATTTTTATGGCAGAGTTAATGGACTTCTAGAAATAACATTGAATATAGAGAGCAATATCTACGATTCATGTAACATTAGAAAATTCCCTAACAACCTTTCTCCTCCTTCCTCTCGACTAGAAAAACCCCTAACAACCCTTCTCCTCCTTCCTCTCCTTCCTTCTCCCTCCTTGCCTGCTTCCTTTCATCTCTCCCTCCTCCCCCTCCCTCACACTGGTTGACTCAGCATCTATTCTGTGCTAGATGTTGTGCAAGTACTGCAGATAGAGATGAAAGGTCAAGTCCCACCCTGGCTTCACAGTCTAGCTCACAATCCGGTGCCATGAAAGCTGGCAGACAGGTGATAACCAAGTAGTGCAGGCAAGAGCAGGACGCAGCTTTGAGCACAGAGCTCTGAGAGTCCAAGGGTGGCCCGTCACCCAGACGGCAGGAAGGACAGAGGTAAAGGAAGGTGGGATTTGGGGGTGAGTGAGCTGGACGATGCCTGTGTGAGTTTTGAAAGCTAATAAGGAATTGGCTGAATGAAGTTGGAGAAAGGTGGCTTAGGAAGGGGGAAGGAGGTGTACAAAGGCACAGAGGCATTAGTGCAGCTTGGGTGGAAAACCTTGGGTAGGTGCCCTCTATGGGGAGGAGTGAGTGGGCTGAGATAGAGAGGAACAGGCCAGATCACTGAAGGTCTTACATGTGTGTGTGTGTATATACATATATATATATATATAGTTATCATTAATCTACAATTACATGAAGAACATTATGTTTACTAGGCTCCCCGCTTCACCAAGTCCCCCCCCACACCCCATTGCAGTCACTGTCCATCAGCATAGTAAGATGCTGTAGAATCACTACTTGTCTTCACTGTGTTGCACAGCCCTCCCCATGCTCCCCCACTACATTATACATGCTAATTGTAAGGCCCCCTTTCTTTTTCCCTGCCCTTATCCCTCTGTTCCCACCCATCCTCCCCAGTCCCTTTCCCTTTGGTAACTATTAGTCCATTCTTGGGTTCTGTGATTCTGCTGCTGTTTTGTTCCTTCAGTTTTTCTTTGTTCTTATACTCCACATATGAATGAAATCATTTGGTACTTGTCTTTCTCCACCTGGCTTATTTCACTGAGCATAATACCCTCTAGCTCCATCCATATTGTTGCAAATGGTAGGATTTGTTTTCTTCTTATGGCTGAATAATATTCCATTGTGTATATGTACCATATCTTCTTTATCCATTCATTTACTGATGGACATTTAGGTTGCTTCCATTTCTTGGCTTTTGTATATAGTGCTACGATAAACATAGGAGTGCATCTACCTTTCTCAAATTGGGCTGCTGCATTCTTAGGGTAAATTCCTAGAAGTGGAATTCCTGGGTCAAATGGTATGTCTATTTTGAGCTTTTTGAGGAACCTCCATACTGCTTTCCACAATGGTTGAACTAATTTACATTCTCACCAGCAGTGTAGGAGGGTTCCCTTTTCTCCACAACCTCACCAACATTTGTTGTTGTTTGTCTTTTGGATGGTGGCAATCCTTACTGGTGTGAGGTGATATCTCATTGTAGTTTTAATTTGCACTTCTCTGATGACTAGCGATGCAGAGCATTGTATATATATTTTTTAAGTAAGGTATCACAAGAGCAACATTGTGTTTACTAGATTCCCCCCATTATCAAGTCCCCTCCACATACCCCATTGCAGTCAGTGTCCATAAGCATAGTAAGATGCTATAGAGTCACTACTTGTCTTCTCTGTGCTATACCTCCTTCCCCATGCCCCCCCCTATATTATATGCACTAATCATAATACCCCTCAATCCCCTCATCCTTTCCTTCCCACCCATCATCCCCAATCCTTTTCCCTTGGTAACTGCTAGTCTCTTCTTGGAGTCTGTGAGTCTGCTGCTGGAAGATCTTACATGTTAAAGAGGTGGGGTTTTCTTCCAAAGCAGTGGTTCTCATAAAGGGAGATTTGTCCCTTAGGGCACACTTGGCACTGTCTGGAGATAATTTTTATTGTCTTAACTTGGAGAGGGGTGCTACTGACATGGTGTGGATAGGTGTCAAGGATACCAGTAAACACCCTACCATGCTCAGGACAGCATCCCTGGGCGGGTCACCTCCTGCTCAAGATCCAGATGAGAAGACGGCTTCTAACCTACCATACACCAATCAGGTTTTCCCTTGACTATGCATATACCAATGCCCAATTATTTGTGTCTTCATTTTCCTCATGTAAATTCCCCCCTTTTAATGTTTGGAACAAATACAGGCTTTCCGATAGTCTAATTTATTGGCACTGGGTCCAACTGAATTGATAAACCTAGAAGAGGTTCTCAAGATAAGAAAAAAAAATACAATTTTTCTAGATATTAAGAATATGGAGGGTAGGAATGATCTAAAAATTCATTCATTCATTTGTTCACTCATTTATCGAACAATGAAAGCCAGACTCTGCGTACTTCACAGACTGCCTGCACAGCTCACCACAGCTCTGCACACTGGTCTTGGAGGCCCAGACTGGGAGGATCCTGGATCACCATTCCTCATGCAAAAGCCCACATCTGTGAGTTTGTTTTCCTGTGAATCTATTCCTGTTCAAAGCTCCTCCCTGCAACTTACCTTTATGCACACTCTGGGTATACAGCTATTACCTATTCTACTTCCAATTGTCGATTTCAGTTGCAGAATTTTCAGTCCACAGCAACTATTTGGAGATTCGCACACCAAGCCTGTACATTTTCAGAATGAGTCCTGCATAGAAAGCTAGACAGGAAGTTTCAGTCGCGTAGGAATTCCTCCCTCCGCCCCTGGCTTCCCGCCTCTCTCCCTCTTCCCTCTAGGAATCAGGTGTGTTATGAAAATTAACAGGTCTTTGCTTCCACTACCCAGAGTAGTAGAAAAGAAGCTAGGACCACAAAGAGGAGGAAATAGGAATAGAATTGCTGATCTTGAAAAAGAGCATTAACTTCTCTGGCCCATGGTCTACACATCTGGAAGGCTGAACCTCCGACAGTCCTCCTATTTCCTGGCCAGTTTGAGATTGGGCTAAGTGGCTGTAGATGGGCAAGGAGAATAATGAGAACCCACAACTCCTTTATGTAGTGTTTTGTTCATTGTGTTCTTGAACCTTCTGGAAGTACCATGAGCAGAGAGGCAGACAGTGGCTGAGAGCACTGCCCCTTGGCTGTGTGACCATGACAGCTGTGGTCTCAGACAAGGTGTGGAGCCCTTAGTCCCATGTCCCACGTGTCATGAGGGCTCAGTAAATGGCAGGCATGTGTGCATGGCTATATTGCACAAAATGCCAACATGGGAAGGCGCATAGGGACCATCTAGTCCAACTGATTGACCTTCCAGATGTGGAGACCATGGCCCAAAGAAGTTAATGCACTTTATCAAGGTCTCAGGTAGAATGATTGTTGGCACTATTCCCTGGACATCAGATTCCTTGGCTGGAATTCTTAGTACCTCCCAGACTCTTGGAGTGCTTAAATCAAACCCATTGAAACAGCTGTGTTCACAGCCTGCACGTGTTCTTTCGCATGTGACTTGGCCATTGCTGAGCTCAGGGTTTTACACTATCTTTTTCATGACCAAACAAGCAGAATAAAACAAAACAACCCATTCAAGATGATTTACAAATTGAAGGCACCTAATGGTAACACCTCACATTTCTGGAGAGCTTTTGTGTTGCAGACCACTTCCTAGACAATACCTAATGAATTCTCCAATTCCCCTTAGGAGTACAGACCCACACATTCCAACAGGCACCGGCAACTGAATTTACATGAAACGAAGAAAAGGACATTGCCAAGTGGCATTCCTCTAAATCATAATTACAACCTCAAGTGCAAGATCAACATGCTGCACTCTCCCAGAAAGGCCATGCTATCCCCCACTGGCGAGTTCCCACTTAGATTCCAGCGCTGGCTGCATGGGGAAGACACAGAAAGGCAACTGTTGGTGGGATCAAGGTCCCATTTTAAAGACAAATGCCCTCAGGTACCTGAGCAAATGCTGGAGTGGTGGCCAGATTTGACTGCAGGCCTTCCTCCTCTATGGGGCTTCCCTGCTTCAGGCCTCTCTCACCCTCCCTGGCACGCCCACTTCTCCAGGCTCCTCCTGCTAATCAGGGCGCATCAGTGTGATAAGACATCTTGGATGTGTCAGAAACTTCCTGTGTGACACCTCATGGGATTCTGGGCTTTTTACACAGAGGAGCCTGGAGGGGGACTTCTAGGAGTCTTCGGTCACTCAGGGAGGAGCATTCTTCCCCATGCTCCATGAATTACTCACATGGCTGTCACCTGCCTCCACGTCCCCAAGGAGCTGGTCCTGTGGTCCTGTGGCAAGACTCACGTGTCCACCTGTAAGTTCAAGACCCTGGTGGGGCTCGCCTTACTGGCCTTGCTCACTTACTTACTTGCTTTGAGATGACATCAGCCACTGAGATGCCTCCACGTCCCATATCAGAAATGTCCTGGGTTAAAGAGCAGCTCCCTGAAGGGCAGAGTGGCTGAATGTAGAACTGCCTTCAGGTCAGCAGGCTCAGCTAGAACTGGTCTGGGGCAAAGGATTGAACCCCTTTGTACTTTTCAGCCTTTCCCTTCCCTTAGCTGAGGCCACGCAACCACTTGCAGGCCACCAACTTCAGGCTCTGGATCCGAGTCTCCTGAGTCAGGAGCCACACATCAGTCCCAGGGAACTCCTGGGCAATCCGTGTGTTCCCGGTCCAGCTCCTCTGTCCAGTGCTCATGAGGGGCTTCTGTACCTGGGACAGACTCCTGGTTTTAACCCTGGGTTTGATGCACTGTGTTGACCAGCACTGGGTTGAAACTACCCGATCTGGCTTCTGAGTACAGCTCTTTCAAGGCCAGAGTAGAAATGGTCTCAACATGGTCTGTGGCGGAGAGGACATTTCTGCCTCTGGGGGCATTTTTTTATGGCCAAATTAGGGGTGGATGATGAAAATCCACCTCACACCAGATTCTGCCATGGGTATGGCAGAGGCCAAAGGGGGCAAACTCAGCCAGCACGGAGAGAACCACCCCCTCCAGGGTTCCCACTGGATATACTGACCAGTGTGTGGCAAAGCAGCAGTAGGAATGAACAGCAAAGGGGTTCTTCAAAGGGCTGAAGAACTGAGCTGGAAAAGCCAGCATAGCCAGAGATGGTCAGCCAGGGGGGCACCCAGCAGTATGGAGCTCTGAGGTCCATGGCAATGTTGGAAAGCAAGTTAGATGGAACGAGAAAGAATGCAGTCCATCAACATGCAGAACAACCCAGGAGGTCTGAGTTGCATCAGCCTGATCCCTACATGGAAATTGTCTTGCCACTGGCAAATATTAGGGCTTCATTTTACTAAAGGAGAGAGAGAATCAAGGTGGCTAAAGAGATATACTACTGCTACTACTAATAAATTATAACAACAAGTCCACAACTGTCTGCAAAGCAGCAAAGAGCGCTGTAAGTTCGGGGAGAGGAAATCCAGGGCAAAATACCTCTAAAAACTGAAATCAGTCAAAGGGAGAAATAAAGTTTAAAATCCGCTTATTACTCACAAGCTGCAGTCCTGGGCCATCTCTCTTTCCTGCTCCAGCAGTAGAAAACTGGCCCTTCCCTCACCTCTTGGGTACAGATAAGCCCTCCTGGCCCAGGTAATTACCCATTGATATGGAGATGAACTTTTCTCCACCCCTGAGGAATGATGCAAATGCACTAAAGCCATACTTCTTTCCACCTCTGAGTGCCTATTGATATGCAGATGTACTAAAGCCAGGCAAGATATTCTGGAAATGTTACAGTTTTACCCACAGGTGCCTTAAAAGGTCCAGGAACTTTGTAGCATCTCTGAAGAATGGAAGCAGCTTAGGATCATCAAGAAGGGAACCATGTCCTGAGACTGTGCAGAACTAAGAAGACAAGAGGGTTGCTCCAGGCTGTGATGAGCTTGGAGATAAAAAATACTGGAAGGCTATCCCTGGGGTTGGGGGATAATCACTTGGGATACCATATAGAAGCACCCACCTTTCCACCTCCAGACCAAGAAGCAGGCAACAGAAATGTCAGTCCCCCAGTGTGGAGCAATAGGTAGAGATAGCTGCAATGGAGAGGTCGGATGGGGGTGGGGTGGGGCTTGGCAGTACCCAGGAGGGATGGGGTGCTCTCTACGTCCAGGAGACTGGATGCAGTAAACAGAAAGATCATGGCAGAAAGGCTGAAAACTCAAATGTGATTGACCACAAAGCCAATAACCCTTAAACATTTGAGAAAAGCCATGAAAGAGAGGTACCAACCTCAACAAATGGAAAAATTTACATCCAAAGGAGCGGAGTTAATAGAGCAAACCGAACAGGAATTTGGCACATCCGTAATTAGAATTCTCAGAGAGAAATGAAGTGATACTGCACCCATAAAAAGAAATGTTTCAGAGATCTTGGAAATGAAAAATTTGATGATTGAAATAAAATCCTCCGTAGATGGGCAGAAGCATTGAAGCTGAAGTTGGAAGGAGGCTGAATAAGGAATTCTCCCAGAATAGCAAAAATGTGCAAGGAGACAGAAAGTATAAAAAATGGTCAAGAGAATTGGAAGATAAACCCGAATGACCCCAACATTTGTCTAACAGAGCTTCAGAAGATAAGCACAGAGAGCAGAGGAGGGGAATGTGATGAAAGACAGTGTCCCAGCCCTGGAGGAAAAACGCCCACACACAGCAGAGCAGAATCAAGGACAAACAAAGCACAACACTCTTCCCAGACAAAGCCACAGCGACACCGCAGACAGCAGGGACAGAGAGAAAACCCGCAATGCTTCTGGGAGTAGGGGCTGGGCAGAGGAGAGACTGTATCACTGCAAAGATAGATAATAAGGATACAAGAAGAAACTGGAGCAGTATCTTCACACTTCCAAGGAAACTCCTTTTGAAACGGTATCCCCTACAGGTAAATCATGACATGGTGGATTTTTTTTTCTAGACTGGAGAAGATTAAAAAATTTTACATCTTCAATCTGATCTGAACGAAGAAGTAAGTCAGGAAGTGTGATACAAGAAGCAACAGAACTCCTGGGAAGCCTTAATGTTAAGTCCAAGGAAGCAATGACTACTGCTTTTTTTTCCTTTTCCTTTTTTAAATTAAAGAATCACTGATACACAATCTTATGATGGTTTGAAATATACGACAGAGTGGTTCAACAGTTACCCGTATTATTAAGTCCTCACCCTCTCCAGTGCACTTACAATCTATCAATGTAGGAAGATGTTACAGAATCACCGACTATATTCTCCATACTGTACTACCATCCCTGAGACCAACTTATACTATTATTGCAAATTATTGTGCCGATTTATCCCCCTTATTCCCCCCATCCTCCAACCCCTCCCTCTTGGTAACCACTAGTCACTTCTCAGTGTCTATGCGTCTCCTGCTGCTTTGTTCCTTCTGTTTTGCTTTGTATTTATATTCCACAAATAAGTGAAATCATATGGTATTTGCCTTTTTCTTCCTGGCTTATTAGCAGTGACTACTTTTTAAAAAGAGAGATAATTCACATACTGTCAATCCATCATTTAAAGTGTAAAATTCAGTGGATTTTAGTATATTCACAATGTTGGGCAACCAATACCACCAGTTCTCCCCCCTCCAAAAATTCTGTATCTATCAGCATTTTCCCCTCCCCCAAGCCCCTGGCAACTACTCATCTACTTTTTGTCTCCATGGATTGGTTTATTCTAGGAATTTCTTATAAATGGAATCAAACAACATGTGGCCTTTTATGTTAGGCTGCTTTTATTTAGGATAACGTCTTCAAGGTTCATCTATGCTGTGGCATCTTATCACATGCTGTTTTTATTCCATTGAATGGGCATATCCATTTTGTTGAACCGCTTATCAGCTGATGGATATTTGAGTTATTTCCACTTTTTGGCTGTTATGAATAATGCTGCTCTGAACATCTGCTTGAACACAAAATTTTTGTGTGAAATGTGTTTTCAATTCTCTTGGGTATATACTTAGGCATGCAATTGCTGGGTCATATGGTAGCACAGTGTAACTTTTGAGAAACTGCCAAACTGTTTTCCACAGTGGCTGCACCATTTATATTCCCAACAGCAGTATATGAGGGTTCCAATTTCTCCACCTCCTCAATACTTGTTATTGTCCGTCTTTTTTAGTATAGACATTCTGCTGAATGTGAAGTGGTATCTCACTGTGGCTTTAGTTTGCATTTCCTTAATGACTAATCATGTTGAGCATTTCATGTGCTTATCAGCCAGTTACATATCTTCTTTGGAGTAATCATGACTCAAATGCTTTGGCCATTTTTAAATTGGGTCATTTGCCTGTTTACTGTTGATTTGTAAGAGTTCTTTGTATATTCTGTATACTACATCCTTATCAGTCCCTTCTCGGTGTCTATGATCTACTGCCATTTTGTGTGTCAGAGAGGTTTTCATATGCCTCTGAAACTGAAAGATCAAACAGACAGAAACAGGTAGGCGCTCCTTCAATGCAGATGGTGCTCTAGGAGTATTTGTTGGCAAAAGAGTAGCTCTGGCAACAGGATTCCTCCTCCTGAACCCCATGCTCAGCATCTCCTCCGGACCCCTTCGCTCAGAGGCCTGCCCACTGCAGCCCCTTCCTGGGTCCCTGTCATCGTGCTTCAGATAAGGAAGCGTAAGAAGCATATATGGCCCATGCCATTTCAATTAGGTGCTCATTCTGATATAGCCAAGTTGGCTGACCCCACAGGTGTTTGGGTCCCAAGAGTTTTGCTGTCCCCTCTCAGCTGCTGTAATAACTAGACCTCTTTATCATGAGGCCATGAAGGCTGGACATGGCAGGACCCAGAAGTAAGGTTAGGAGGCGGGCAGCAGGCACAGATCCACGTTGCAGAAGGCTCAGGAACTGCAGGTAGTTGAGCTACAGCCACGTATTCCTGGGCTCAAGAGCAAGGGTCCTACATGGGAAGAAAGAGGGGTGACGGGCAAGGACTTGGGTTCAGGAGCTTGAAAGTAAAGCCACATCTGAGAAATTAGAAAAGAAGTGGCCAATTTCAAATCCATGACCTTAGCCTGGGAGACCCACAGGGGAAAGACATTGTTGTCCTATGTGGTGATGGGTCCCCCTGAAAGCCGGTGGGTGCTCTCTCCCTGTGGGTGCTCTCTCCCTGAGGCTGCTCTCTCCCTAAGGGTGTTCTAACCCTGAGGGTGATCTCTCCCTGAGGATGCTCTCTCCCTGAGGGTGCTCTCTCCCTGTGGGTGCTCTCTCCCTGAGGGTGCTCTCTCCCTGAAGATGCTCCCTCCCTGTGGGTGCTCTCTCCCTGAGGCTGCTCTCTCCCTGTGGGTGCTCTCTTCCTGAGGGCGCTCTCTCCCTGAGGCTGCTTTCTCAGGAGGGTGCTCTCTCAGGAGGCTGCTCTCTCTCTCTGGGTGGCCACCTGCTGGGAGCCAGGAGGGAGGCAATCCCTATGGTCTCATTAGGCCCTGATCGAAGCACCCAGTAATTCTATCTCAACAGGATGTTAAAGTATTCCTCTTCTTGTTTTCTGAGGAGTCCCCAAGACAATGGATGCTTACCCCTGCATCCCAAAGAAAGGTGAGACCCCCTAAGTAAGGCTTATTGTGGAGATGTCAGAATCCCATTGAGATCCTGAGCTGATGACCCACCTCAGGCCTGTAAGGGGAGTTGGAGAGGTTGTGAGAAGGAATGAAATTTAAGGAGAAGGATCTGCTAGTGTGCAGGGAGTCCCCCCTTTTCCAGGTGTTTTCTCCATCACCTCAAATCCAATGACAGGGGCCATGTAGAAAGCCTACAGTTTGGGGAGCACAATGACTTCTCATACCTGCAGGTGTGTGGGGGGCGTCGAGCTGCAGAGAATGGGCCATGTTTGGGAGGTAACTGCTGTGTCATGCTTGGCCAGAGGCACATCCTCCATGTGGATCAGATGGGAGCACACGTGTGAGATCCAGCCTGCACTGCCTCTGGCCTGGCCTCCGATCCCGCCCAAGACATTCCTGAAGGGCTGGGCAGGCCTCAGCAGGGAGAGGCTGGGGTTCTTGGCTGATGCTCCTACATGAGGAAGGGCTGTGTGTAGACTTCTAGGGCTGCCCTAGCAAAAATACCACAGTTTGAGAGGCTGAAACAAAAGAAATTAATTTTCTTACAGTTCTGGAGGCTGGAAATCCAAGATCAAGGAGCCGGCAGAGTTGCATGGTGTGGGGCCAGGGGGAGGGGTACTGGGGAGTGACTGCTAATAAATAGGAGGTTTCTCTTTGGTGTCATGAAAATGTTCTGCAATCAGATAATGGTGATGGTTGCAAAACCTTGTGAATGAAAAAAATCAATGAACTCTACATATAAAAAGGATGAATTTTGTGGTATATGAGTTACATCTCAATTTAAAAACATGTAATGACTCGACTTACATATCCATCAATAGGGGATGTTAAATAAACCCAAGACAGATTCAGCACCAGGCAAGGAAACTAACGCCAGGTACTTTGGGCCCGTGAGAGCATGGCCTTCCTCCTCCTGCTTTAGGCTGCAGGGGTTGGAACTATAGGTGGGGAATGGCAAAGAGGCAGACCACATCCCTTGGCCAACCATCCACTTTCCATTGGAAGATGTGTAGAGAAAAACTTCAGGGTCTGAACCTGAAGAATATATAGTCTGGGACTTTTAGTGGCTAAAATGAGATTGCTGTTGTGACTAGGTGATCAGAGACTTTTATTATCTAAAGGTGTCTAGCAAAGTGATGGGTTCAACCTTAGGTTTCATCCAAGGGTCTCAGAAGAACCGACCCTCTAGAAGGGGATTTGAATGGGCAATGGTGGGGGGTGCTGGTGGTAGGAAGTATACTTTTTTGCCCATTCCTTATGGATTAACTCATACTGCCTGCTCAATGTTCCCATGTACTAGCAAAATTCACATTTTTGATGATCACAGGAGAATCTGTTAGACTTCAGGAAGATCTGGAAAAGTGTCTGGAAAGACATAAAACATGCATGAGGCAAAAGTACCCCAGAGGGGTGGGGTCAAGCCTGCCCATCAAGTGCTGGGCGATCTGGCGACTTCAGACCAGCCCCGGAATTGCCCTCTAGTGGGACAGTGTTCAAAGCACCAGGTCTAAGCAGGAGCATGGAGGCAGGGGTGGGAGGCAGAGAGAAGCTGCTGGAGCCACAGGATTTCTGGAACAACTTTGAGCTTTTCTAGTACCCTCAGAAATACAAGCTACACATATAAAGTGCTCCAGTGTGGTGGGAGGCACCCAAACACCAGCCTGATAACTCTGGTACGGGCCTTGTTTCTTGGAGAACAGGGGCAGAGGCTGGGCAGGGACTCAGTCGCGGTGGAAGGCTCGTGAACTCATTCTGCACTCTCACGCAGTTCTGTCAGCCATGCTACCAAGGCACATGTTATTTATTTGCTTTTTAACTGGGCTAGAAACAAATCACCTGCTTGAAACAAGTTCATTTAGAGGAAATTTAACACATGATTGATGGTTAATTCAAAAATTACTTTTAGCCCAAAACAACTTGCAAAAGGAGAACAAAGTTGCAAGACTCACACTTCCCAATTTCAAGAATTACCACAAAGCTACAGTGATGAAGAAGACACAGAGGTATTGGAATGGAATTGAGTCCAGAAATAAACCTTCATGTGTATGGTCAGTTGATTCTGGACAGGGTGACAATTCAGTGAGGGTAAGAACATTCTTTTGAACAAATGGTCCTGAGACAACTGGATACCCACATGCAAAAGAGTGAAGTTGGACCCCCTTTCTCACACTATACACAAAAATCATCTTAAATGGATCCTACACTTAGAATCAGAACACTTAAAGGACCCTTACAACTCAACAGTAAAAAGACAACCTAATTTAAAAATCAGCAAAGGATTTCTCCAAGGAAGATTTTAAAATGGCTAATAGACATATAAAAGAATGCTCAGTATTGTTAGTCCTTAGGGAAATGCAAATCAAAACCACAATGTGGTAAGACTCACAGTCAGTGGAATGGCTACAATAAAAAACAATGGACAGTAACAAGTGTTGATGAGGATGTGGAGGAACTGGAATTCATACATTGCTGTATAAATGTATAACAGTGCTGCTTCTATGTAGAATAGTTCGGCAATTTCTCAAATAGTTAAATATAGAGTTACCCTTTGATCCAGCAATTCCACACCTAGGTATATAACTGAGAAAACTACAAACATGTAGTCACACAAAAACTTGTATTATGAATAATGGTTCTTAGCACCACTATTCACAATTGCCCCAAAGTGAAAACAACAGTGTCCATCAACTGATGAATAAACAAAATGTGATTATGTCCATACAATGGGATGTTATTCAGTCACAAAAAAGAATGAAGTACAGTACTGACGCATGATCCAACATGGGAGAACCTTGAAAACATTATGCTGAGTAAAAGACAAACACAAAAGGCCACCTGTTGTGTGACTCAGTTTATGTGAAACATCCAGAATAGGCAAATCCCATAGAGAAAGAAAGTAGACTAGTTGTTAGGGGCCAGGGGAAGGGGGAGTGGGGAGTGACTGCTAGTAAGTAGGGGGTTTCTTTCTGGTGTCATGAAAATGTTCTGTAATTAGATCATGGTGATGGTTGCAAAACCTTGTGAGCACACCGAAAAGTAATGAACTCTACATTTAAAAAGGATGAATTTTGTGATATATGAGTTACATCTCATTTTAAAAAAATACAATGACTCAACCTAAATATCCGTCAATAAGGGATGTTGAATAAACTATACCGTAATATGGAAATATTGTGCAGATGATTCAAACAATGAGGTAGCTCTTCATGTACTGATATTGAAGGATGCCCATGACTTACTATTAAATAAGAGTAAGTTTCAGAAGCCAGAATAGCATGTGCAATATGATCCTGTTGGTGTAAACACACACACACACACACACACACACACACACACACACACATAAAATTAAATGGATAGATAACACCCAACCAACAAGGGTGGGCCCCCTTTGGGTGGAATTGGATGGGAATCAATTCTCATTGATTCTTTTGTCTATTTGCCTATGTTTTTAATAAGACTGTACTCTTTCATTACTTGTTCAATTGAAAATAAATTTCAAAAAGGGGGAAAAGAAATATAGTGAATTAAAAATGGCTTAAGTTATCTGTAGCACTGAATATGTTCAATGTTTGTCTGCTGTTTGTGCTCAAACTATATCATGGTGTAATAGCTTCCACTTACGCATTACTCTATAGTAAACAAAGCTTGGACATATAAAAAAACAAAGAAATAAAAATCTCTCTCAGCAAGAATATTCCAGACTATCATTGGTTGTTTCACCTCTTTTTCACTCTAAAGTGACACTTAACATTTCCCACCAGGAGCATTCTCAAATTGGTGCTTTCTTTAAAATGCTCTTGTCCACTTTAGTAGTTCAGGTGCAATTTATATTTTTGTAGAGTCAATGACAGTCTGTGACTAGCTGACTATTAAAATACTGTAACACGTGAGAAAGGACATTTTCCTCAGAAGAAGTTCTAGGCTGAGACAGCAGGATGTTTTAGAGACAGAGTGGTGTTGATTTCAAGGTTTATTAAGACATTACAAAAGTAATTGTACTGATGCATTAATGTTACCCCCAAATACAACTAAATAAATAAAAAGTGCTTACTGTTACAAATCCTTAAGGCTCATTCTGTTACAGAACAGGAAGATGTTTCCCCATTCTAGAAATTGTGCTGTGTGGGTTTCATGTGATTTATAGACACAGCAAAATCTCCAAACAGTAAAACAAATGGTCAATGAGTCCATCATCTTTGCACATGTAAATTTAAGCTCAGACAAAATAAAAGTTCCCCCTAGACAAGTCCTTAATATCAGATACATCTACACTCCTTTCCAGTATCTTGCCAAAATTATTCACTATTGAATTATTCACGTTCTGAATGTGGAATTTGATTTGCAATATGAGAAACAGAGCTGGTGGGAACAACTTTTTTTCTTATATGATGGAGACAAAGAAAGGGGATTTAACCTTTTCACTTCCTTTTGCAGATCTGAGTAACCACAAAAGTGAAGCACTTTGGGCTCCAGGCATGCAGACAACTTAGAAGCAGCCTGGGAGACCAGAGCCTCTGTAAGATAAAGATGCCTGGGGTACTTAGAGAGAATCCACTGGAATTTAACTGGGAAAAGTATTCATGAATTTTGAGAAGAAAAGCTGGAAGAAGTGGCCTGTATAAAGCCACTGGATTTTATCAATTGCTTGGGTCAAGATTTAAAAAATACACTTAGAGAGAGACACAGATAAGAGCACGCGGTTTCATTAGTTAGTAGTGTTTGCAAGGTTGATGCTTAACAGACCAGTATGGATGACTACTTGGATTAAAAGAGTGGCTGTCGACACAGATTCTGGACTTTCTGCATAACCACCTCCAAATGTTCTAACTAAAAGCCCAAAGTGAATTATCACACAGCAAAAAATGAACTTAAGCTATTTTAATACTGAACTAGACAAAAAATGACAATGGCATTGGACCTTATAAATACAGCACTTTAATCAATGCTACAACATGTACATTTTTACAGCATAAATTACTGGGTGGAACTGTCCTGTTTAAGACCCTCTTCAATTCTTGAAATGATCCTGCAGCCAAATCCTGGAAGAGGAGAGGATGAAGGCCCTATAGTTTGGTTTTGTGGCTGCTAAAACTGGTTCACTGGAAAAGTCTGGCAGGAGATAAGCAAGTTCCCATGTGGCTAACAGCTTTCCCAAGACAGAGATGCAGATTTTGAAATGGTGTTTGATGTGACAGGTTGTACTGGAATATTGAATTAGAGTTGCCAGCTCCGTGAGTAAGTATCAAGAGGACGCAGCGTAAGAACGGTGGTGCCCGGCTCTGCTCCTGCTCGGACTGAGGCAGACTGCGTGGGGGTAAGTGGCTCTGCTGCTGCAGGAGTCTTTGTTCCCTGACATCCTGCCTGAGGAGAGATGGAATCAGAGCATCTAGCAAGTGTATCTACACCTCCTCATGCTAATAAACTTCACGTCACCCTGAATTCTTTACCAACATACACTGGATAAGGGGTAGTGCTTGTGTGGTGCTATCACTTTGGGCTGAAATCAGGCTGGACTTTTTGGGACTTTTAGCCGTTGCTCTTTTGCACTGAAGAAAAGCTAGGAAAGGGCTTTTCCAGTGAACATAAAAAGAGGGGGTCCTTTTGAATGTATATTTTGGTTAATCTCAAAGGACTGATTTAGACACACAAGGAAGCCCTGGGTCCAAACAATATAAATATTCAATAAAAGCTAAAAATTTCAATCCAACATTTAGGGCCTTGAGCTCGGTGATATTGAACATTTAGATTATTGGTCAGATTTCCTGTCTTTGTTGATTTTTCTCTCCCAGTACACTAAGGTTTAGCCTGCAATTAAGCCATCATGTTGAGGCAACCACCTAATCCACTAGAGAAAAAAAGAAAATCTATCCAGTAGCTCGAGAGGTTGCCTGTTTCCTGAAGCTCATGGACAGATCACCTTTCTCAGGGACCAACCTCCCAGAACAGCTGTCCTCTATCTCCCCAAACAACAAAAAATTACCATCAGAGGTAGCAGATCCACAGGAAATGGGGCTGCTGAGGGCCTCTGGCACTAGGAGGGTGTCTGAAACGGGGTGTCGAGAGGCAGGCTGTTTTCTCATTGGAGAAGGCCTACACCAGAAGCTTGGACCCAATATTCCTTCTTCCTCTTCCCTCTGGGTATCCCTGGTTTCTTAAGGCCCAAACTGAATGAGAAAGCAGAGGGTGAGACTGCACCACCCCCTGCGGGCAGTGGGCCAGCCTGCTGCTCCCTCTGCTCACCGGTCTCCTAGTGTTCTGCCTATGGGCGGGACAGTGTCACAGTGGTGAGCAAAGGCTGACGAGTCCCACAGAGATGCCTGTGGCTGCCTGGCTGTCATGCTCTTGGTCCTCTAGGACCTAGTCAGGGCTGGGACAAGGCACATCTCCCAAATCACACACCTTTTTCTGCATCTTGGTGCGTACTGATGGAGTGTATTTCCATTGCCTCTCTTCGGACAGTGATGTTTTGCTCCTGCTGGGTGTGATGACCGGGGATCTCAGAATGCTTGCTCCTGTCTCCAATCACTGTTCTTCTAAGAGGTCAAGGTACTAAAATCTGCCTTATAGAACTCAGAAGTGAAAAAATGCCAAAGCGAAAAAGTCAATCCAACTCACAGAGAAAGACATTTTGGTTCAAGTTGGTGGCCCTGGGAACTTCAGGGGATTAATAATTGGTTTGCAAAGTGCTCAAAGGAAAGTGTGAATATTGCTAGTTCCCCACACAAATAGGCCCCAGAGAGAGCTGATGATGCTAAGAAAGTGTTCATCATTAAAGGTCAGTGTGCTGTGTGCTTGGAATTTTTGACATCTCAATCATGTGGCCATATCAAAAGGCTTTGTGATCACTCTTTATGTAGGATGAAGGTAACAGAGGAGACTTAATATTCTTTGCAAAGTCATCGACCTTTGGCTACTGTCAGTAGAATTATGCTCAGTCAAGTAACGCGCCTCCCTCGGTGTGAAGTATTTCTCTTTGCTCATTTAGGTATCTAGAAATCAAGAGGTGATAAATGCTGGGGGACAAATCAATGTTGTTTTATGAAAAACTGGAAAGCGGATGAAGAACAATATGGCGACTAGAATACTGCAATTATTTTTATAACCAAACAGCACTGTTTGAAAATCCTAAACATTGGTACCACTTTACATCTTATTTGGATATAAATATTTTCTGATCAGCTTTTCCTATGTTAGAAAATGAGTAGAAAATGAATCTTTGATTCTGATTTTCAGGCCTTGTCATTACTTGCTGATGCTTAAAGACAGACGGAGTTCCTTGGGCTGACTTGAGATTAGTACCTTGAATTCATCCGTTAGACCAATGTGCTTAAAATTGGCTAGAAGAGGTGGATTATCAAATAACACAAAGTGATTTAATTCCCTGATGCCCATTATTGTAAGAGCTCTGAATCTCAGTCCCCTTGGAGCCAACCCGAATTCAGCCCCTGCTGCCTCGGAGTGCCAAGTAAGTAATAAAAACCAAAACCGTGGTCAGACGTAATTAGTTTGAACACAGTGTTATAATTTTCCTCATGCCAAGCTAACAAATAGACCCCTCTGATGACATACACAGAATGATTCAGTTTGATCCAAGAGAACACAGATCTCAAGACTGAACATTTTTGGGGTTGTCAGGAAGTTGAAATATCAAAAAATTGTGCTCTTCTGGGAATGGGGAAAACGAGGATATAAACTTTGGCTCCAAAGTGTTGGAAGTGCAGTTTATTGTGTTGGGTTTTCCCCCATCCATTAAAAAAACAGTCTTTCAAGACTCCAGTTCTCCAGTTGATCCAGGGTTGATTGAAAATATGTTACTTCTTTAAAACAGGATTCAGATAGGAACAGACTTCAGCTGAGTAGCAGGCAAAACTGCCTAAGAGAAACACAGTTCTTAAAAGACTGCTGGGCATTTCTTAGCCCAAACCACCTCTGAACGAATACAGAGCTCAGTGGCTCCTGGAGCAAGCAAAGCCAAGTGCCCTGCCCTGGCCATCTTTGGGATGAGGCGGTGTCCATGGTGACCGGAGCTCGGGTTCTGCTGTATGACAAGGTGACGCGAGTCTAAGGATGTGGACTGGGGAAGGCCAAGCAATCGTTTGCTTTTTGGTGCTGTTTCTGCTTCTTTGTTTAGGTTAATTTGAGGGGAAGGGGATGAAAAAGGTGGGAGAGAAAAGTAACAGTGAGGTTAAAAAAAAGAAACCTTCCTGCACATGAAGGGTATCAAGGCTGGCCACTGGCTTATCATTTCCATCTTGGTTAGTTCAAAATTCTCTTATTTTACTCAACCAAATATTGTGAACATTACTCCACCTTGTTGGTTTGAGTTGGAAAAATCCAGCACACACAAGTCAGGGAATTAACATGCCATTAACGAATGTTGAGTAAAATGGTCCCGGCGCTGCTGGTTGAACATCCGTCAGTGCGGGCATCAGTATGGACCCCGCAAGCTTCCTGTTCAGTGTTTCCTGGACACTGGGCTGTTTCTCCAACACGCATGTGCCAGGAAATGAGATGGACAAGTAGTAAACACACTTTTTCTCCCCATGAAAAATATCAGACTTCGTATAATCTGTGGGAGCCTCATTTAAAAAAAATCATGGAACAACAAGGTTGCTTCTAAAGAGATTATGAACTGGGGACTGGAATACTTATTTGAACATATTTTGATTCTGAAGTCTCCTTGTAAAAATATTCACAGAAATTGGTGGACACCTTTTTTTTTTACATACAACTCGATTTCTCTCATTTACAACATAAATCATTTAATGTAACATTTGCAACCTTAGAAAGGCAGACTTATTTAATCCAAGTCAGTTTATAAATTCCAATTTCACGTGGATTAAAAACTGCGGATAAATTAAGTCACAATAATATCCTGTACATGCATTAAGGCTGGTGACTGCTAAAGTCTCTTGGGTGTCTACAAACAGGAAATCACACACAGGTTACTGGGTCTGAAGAGGGTCTACATCATTAAAAAAATCTTGCTCTTTTTTTGGTGATACAGATTTCAACAGTAACTCTGGAAAACTGTGAAAAATGTTATTTAAAAATATATATGTATATACTACTGCACAGTTTCAAAGAAGTGATTCATAAATAATGTTGGCTGCACTGATTAATTTTATAACAATTACTTCACTTCCAAGGTGATGCAAACACGCAGTGACTTACACTCGATATTAGGCACTAGTAATATCCTTCAGGCGTACTACAGTTTATGTTAGCTGTATTGTACATATATATTTTTAAATGTATGCATTTATACAAACTGTGTATATTATGCATGGGATGTCAGAAATGTACACATCACTGTTATATAATATACACATCATTGTTTTATATACTAGGGTAAGTTTTAGTGCAGAAAGTCTCATTGCATTGTATTTCAAGTGTTCAATCTAGTACACAATCTGCTAACTCTTCAGATTAGTTTTCCAGTATATTCCTCTTTAGATAGTGGGTCCGAGTTTCCATTTGCAATTTGAACGATTCCGGAAATACCTGTTTTCACCAAACCTCTCTTTGCAGGCCCAATTCTGCATGTAAGTCTGATCTGTGTATGGTAGTAACAAACCCCAAATTTTGATCAGGAATATATTTAGGTTGCCCTCTTTCAAAGATAACTCTAACATTGTGATAAAGGATGGCATCCATTCAGGTCATGGAAGGATAAGGTCAGTGGAACTTGTGTTGAACTTCTGAGGAAATAATATGTCTTCAAGTAGAAAAAGTGATAATAGACATTATATGTTTAAATGAGAGAATCTAGAGGGACATACATGAAACTTTGAGCAGTGGTTGTCTGGACGATGGGACTTAATACTTTCTACTTGATACATTTCTGTATTGTTTCAATTTTTACAGTGAGCATGTATTAGCTTTGTAATGAGAAGACACAAGAAGGCTATTTCTACTTTGAACAAACCTGAATAAAAGGAACAAATTATAAATGACTTTCCCAAGCAGCAATCTGAAGATGGTTCCTTACTGAAATCACCTAGACCAACGCAAACAAAAACTGCTGCTCCAGCATATTCTGCTGATGAAATGAAAGACTGCAAGAGGAGGTACATGCTCAGGTCATTCCCCAAATGGCCTGTTGCAAGTTTTGTTGGGAAACACGGGCCACCAAAGTGCTGACAGAATGTGCCTGCCATCATCAGCCAGAGGCCACCTTCACATTTTAGGGGTTGCGTGGGTGAGCCCACCATGTGAATACCACAGCAGAGCCCGTGACTTTCAAGATGAGCAAGACCAGGTAAGGGGGGACACATGACAGACGGTGAGGGCCATCCTGTTATGTGAGAATCTGAGCGTTCTGTCAGAAGGCAGCAAGCTTATGTGGAACTAAGCCTCCATCCTTCAAAAAAAGTAATTCAAAGTTTCTAAAATTAGAACTCCACCAACTACGAGAGAAAGGGATGTGAGAAGCACCTCAGCTGGATACATGGACAACAGAAATACTGTTAGTATTTCCAGATGCTTCAAGGCCAAAGCCAAGTGCAAACTTCACAAACCTTTCCATGGCTCACTTTAAATTCATTTCAAATCACCAAAGTTGTTTAAACATTTGTGCAGTTTTGAATCAGTACTTAGAGCTAGGGAATTACAGCAATCTTATTTCCCACTTACAGATCAGATGACAAATAGTAACATTGCAACCAGACCAATAAGACCATCAATGAAAGCATCTATCAATACCTCTTATAAACAGTCTGTGCCGCCATCACCTTGAAAAATGGATCGCTTCACATACTGTATCACCTGTCTTTCTCGAACCATCCAGGTGCAATTTTATCAAGTGAGAGGCTTCAAGGGCATCATTTTTGTTTTTAAAGTGTGCAAGGTATATCAGATTTTTCAGATTTTTTTTTAACCAATATTTTTATACCCAAACATACTTAACAACAAGGCTAAATCTAGGGCATATAGACAAGAGACTATAAAAGAAATAAGTTTCAGACAAAAACTGTAAACAAGATGTTAAAAAACTAAAATGTAAACTTAATTTAAAAAAAAAAAAAAAAAGCAAGTGAAGAATCAAGGGGAGACGTAAACAAACCAGAGGCACAGGATGTAAGCATGATGCTCTGGTCGTGGCTCCCAAAGCGGGATGGCGATCATGGCAGGAAGAGCTCCCCCTGCGCAGCAAGCTGCCTGCTAATCAAAGCCTGAAAACCTAGTCCCGGATCACAATGCACTGAAGGCCTGAAGATGCATATTCTGCATGAAGAGTCAGAGGATTAGACAGTACCAGGACAGCAAATAGTTCTCAGCCTAATAAGTAACAGATATAGACTTCCAGGGAATGGACATTCTAGCTGATGTCCTAATTTGGCCAAGAAAATTGTAAGAAAGAGAAGGCTTGAAAAACATGGGCTGACAAACGCCACGAGGCTCTATAGCCACCACGTCAGAGTGGCAGGAAGGAGAAGCCCACGTGCTGGGTGGGCTGGCTGCGGCCTGTGCGGAAGAATGCAACTCTGAGCTCCCGATCACAGCTGTTGCCGTATTGATGTTGGACAGCTTTTCATCAGATCTCAGGGCTGCTTTCACTCTCCGCTGGAGGCAGGGCAGAGAGGCCTGTGGGAGCCGATGCATTTGCTCTAACGCATTTAGCTGATAATAAAAACCGGAGGGAGGGTAAGGGATTAGACGAAAGGAAGGTGTGTGGTAACATGCAACTAGGAAATGTCCAGCACAAAAATAACTGACTTATTTTCATTACTCAATTACCAATTGATACACAGAATCAAAAAATAATTGGGGAATAGTATATTAATACTGAAAGTAATCAATAGTAGAAGAACTAGGTTCATCTTAACTGGCAGTCAAGCTTTTGGTGTGCTGTATTGCACCTGGTTAACTAACCCATGAGATTTGGTTGAATGTTCTAAGAAGTCATGGTTTAGCTTTGAAATAGAAAGTGTGTGTGTGTGTGTGTGTGTGTGTGTGTGTGTGCACGTGTAAGTGTATTTTCTCTAATCAGAAACTTCTGATCACTTTGTCTAGCCTGGGATTATAGAAATTAGACAAAGAAAGTGTGTTCTAAAGAGCTGTGTACCTTACATCCATACACAGGCAGTTTTTAGACACCCACACATACAAACACACATGCCCTGGGAAAAGACCACTGTTGAATGCTGAGACTATATTCACCGCAGTTTGATAAATGCTGTGGCTGGGAATTTCAGTAGCACAGTGTCCAGAAACGTTGAGCCATCCATGGAGACGAGAGCCCAGTCCAGCTCCAGGGCAAGGTCTCTATGGCAGGTGGGCACTGTTCCGCAGCCAGTGCAGGCCCTGCTGCGAGTACTGGACCAGGTGCTCCATGCTGCTGTGCAGGGTGACGGGCCCCATGAGCAGATCCAGGTCATTGAAGAACTCTAGGGAACATAGACAGTCGTTAGAGTGCAATGCAAGCGAAGTGTGCTCCCCTGACAGACCTGAGGGGCTTACGAAAATATGCCATTCGTGGTCTCCATGTGAGTAAGCATTCGCTGTTCCATTATGTGATATTACCATTCAGGTGAACCGAATAAAACCCAAAGGTGGAGAATTCATCCTATATCCAAACAATCAACTCTATTGGCTATTTCTAATTCAAATGAGTGACATTTATTTAGCCAAATACTGAAGAAAGCATACTTCCTCAGACCGCATCGTCCTGGTGCGTAAGTGCCTCCCACCCTGGGCGTGGGTTTTGGACCTGTTATCCCTTCTACTGTCTGTGCCTGGCATGGACTGAACCCCTGGACTGAGTCTTCTTGGGGGAAATCAGAGGTGGGATCTGACACATCTCCACTGAGATTGCCTTCCAGTCCCTGGATATTCTCTGGCCCTTTCATTAAAGATTTATTATGTGCCATGTCTCATTATATCCAGTCTCAGTGCAGGAGACTGGAGGTAGGGGGGTCCACCAGGATGAATAACGTGAAGGCTCTGCTCGCTTAGTGGCTAATACAGACAAATACATTCACGCGGCTGCTACGCTGTCGTAACTGGATTGCTGAACAGCATTCTTTGGAAGTATGTGTCTGCGAGAGGTTTTTCAAAGGTGCTCATATACATGCTGAATGAAGTTCTCTCCGAGGAGGCCAGGGAGGGGTTAGAGAAGACTTCAAGTTCCAGATGGCTGCGAGGAGAGGAATCCAGAAGCAGAAGGGGGAGGAAGAGCAGGCAGAGGCAAGCAATGCCCACTTGCACTGGACACGTGTCACGGCGCCCTCTGGTGGCAGACAACCAGCGGGCAGCTGGCAGTGCCGTCTGGAGCCCGGCCCACTCAGTAAATTTTTGTTTTGTTTTGTCCACCTCTGACATCTCCCCTCTCCAGCTCAGTCACTCAGCTACAATTTGCTTTTCAAAGCCCTGTTCCTTGGTGAGCCTCTCCAGGGGGGTTCGGCCCCTGGCATTGACCTCCTTCGCGGTGCCATGAGATACCCAGGGTGTGCTACCTCTGGGCTACATGTTACGTATGATCTGGTTCTGTTATCCACTTCATGTACTCAGGCCCTGTCTGCTTATCTGTGCCATAAATTCCTCATCTCACTGTGGACAGCCTGGGCTTGTCCTCCGACACTTATGTGATCATGGGAGCAGAATTGGCATTTAATGGCTTGAAAGTGACTCAGATTTGCACGCTCACCTGTTGCTCAAGGAAAAGCAGTAATTGGCATGATCTTTGGGGAGAAAAGTGAACAATATATATCAGGATATATAATATGTATCTTAAAGGAATCTTTGCCTGCCAATGACAACTTTTTTCTTCTATAACTTCCCTTATGAAAGTAACTGAAATATTGGCGGTGATTTATATAAGGATACGTATCATAACATTTGTAATAGCAGAAAAAATTGGAATTAAACTAAATGTCGAAGAACAGGGGGATAGCTGGAGAAATCATACCTTATGATTGCACAACCACTATTATGACAGTATTACAGAACCGTCGTAATGGGAGCTTTAGCTAGTTAGTAACATGAGAAAATGCCTGATATGATGTTAAATTTAAAAAGGGTATGAAACAGTATATAAGCTATGATCTTTTTTGGTAAAACCATAACTATTTGGAGAAGACTAAAAGAAACCAGTGGAGTGTTGAAAGTAATTACTTTTTGGTGGTAAGATTACTGATGATTTTAAATGTTTTCCTCTATTGTTTTCTGTACTTTATAAATTTAGCCACAGTAAATATGCATTCCTTTTATAATCAGTAAAAATGAACAATATTTAAAGAGAAATAGAGCTTATTGCTACAAATAAAACCCTCTTCTCAGTTGTAAGCAGCTATCACGTAAGTGGCTAATAACATGCAAATTAATTATCATCAACTGTGTTCTAGGTAGTGAGCAGGTCTTAGGAATACTAAACTGAATAAAATGATATCCTTAACCTGAAGGTGCTCACTGCCTAGAGGGGAAAATGTGGATGTCTGTATCTCTGCGTCTATCGCTGTCATTTATCTTCATAGTGTCTCTATCTCTGTCATTCATCTTCCACGGTAAAGATATAGGCAGGTAAAGGCATGGAAGATGGAGAGAGGTCAGGACAAGTTTTACCCAGTAGCTGAAAGCTTCTGTTAGTCCTTCTTTGGTAAATGATGAAAACTTGCCCTATGATGCCCAGGGGTTGGGCTGCTTCCCTGAGCTGGGGTCAAACCATGCACATGCTCCCGAGGCGCACACACCTCTGTTCTCCTTGGCCAGGTTGTCTGCCATCTCCCAGTAGTCGTAGCTGTGAAGGATGCTATTGGTGATGCTGACGTGATTGGCTGCCATCTGGTGGATGCGCTGGGGGATGCTGACAATGGTTGAAGGGGACAGGGTGTTGGTGCTGGAGAGGCTCCCCTGAGACCCCACGGAGCTGGTGGGGGAGGGGTTGGGAGACATGGGGGATGGGGTTCCAGTGCTCCTGGAGCGGGAGAGCGTAGAGAAACAAGAGTGGTGAGGTCGGGCAATCCTTCAGGGCATGTAAGCAGAGTAGCACACTGCCTAACACCAAGTGTCTCATTTATCTACTTTACTTTGGAAAAAATGAACTTACTTTCCACTGGCACCCCATGGAGATGGGGCTTGGGCAGCTTTAGATGAATTCTGTAGGAAAATAAAAACATCACGAGTAAGTACCATCTGCTTAAGTGTAAACAGCCAACAGGAAGATGTTCTCAGGTGACCTGAGAGAAGTAATGGCAGACATTACAGAGAAAAATGCAGATTCATAGAAATTGGATCTGGGAAGTTACAATTATAGGCCCTCGGCTCCCTCTCTGGAAGCTAGCAAGGGGCAGCTGCACTGCCTGCTAGGCTCCACAGTGGCTAACATGAAGAGCGCACCCCATGGCCTGGGTTTCCATGCACCAAATTCTATGTACTAAATTAGATTGTAATTCTGAGGATCTGTTAAATCCTAAACCAGTATGCTTTTTAAAAATGTTAAATTAGCTTAACTTGTCTGAAAAGGAAAATGAGCAGGTCCCCCCATGCCCATCTACCACACTCTAGCACACCTTATATTTAATGTAGGACATACTGGCAGAAACTGTTGAGATACATTTCCATGCTTGGAAATATGTGAGACATCAGTGCTATTGTTTCAACTTGTGAAACTTGAAAGTATTTCTCTTAGAGGAAGTTGCTCTTGAATATTTCTAAAAGAATGGATCAAAATGCATTTCCTTAACAGATATATTCAAAAGTTCTCATTTATCTGAATACTAGGATTTAGGATGTTACGTTGCATGAGCCAGATGTTTGCATCAGGCACGTCAAACAAGTTTTGCCTTTAGCAAGGAAAGCTGGTAAATGTACAGATAGATTTTTCTCTCTGAGAGCCCAATGCATGCTTTCTTGGACATTAACTGCATGGGACTGTTAAGGAAAAATGGTCTTTAGGTCGTTGACACAGATTTTCCCTGCAGAGGTAAGAACCTCACAGCCTCAGCCTGAGTCCCAGAGACAAAGTGCTTCTTTTGGTTAAAAAGAACTTTATGAAGTTTTAGAGTCCAACTTTTTGAAAACTATTTATCTTGACCTCAGGTGCCTGAAGTAAAGGGGCAGGATGACTGTCAGTTTCTATCATCATGGCATGTGATGGTCACTGGGCCAAGACAGTTATCTTCTTGGCTTAGCACCTGGCTACTTGACGTGTGTGACCAGGAAGGAGACGGCACACTGGGTGTGGTCCACGGGAACCCCAGCACAGCCTGATCCTCGGAGATAACCTCTAAGTGGAGGCTGGGGATTAAAGGACCTAACCCGATGGTGTGTAGCTGACAAGGCTGGTGCAGGGAGAGGCGGTGTACTGTCTTGTTCATATAGAAAATGAGATCTCAAAGGAATGATTACTTCAGGCCCAGTTACTACGGTACATCAGGGAAGGTTCTCTTTTTTTCTCTTCTCCCAGTGAAGATGATTTCATTCCGAGACAGGTAAAAGTTAGCATAGTTTTCAGTGCTACCCCTGATATTTACACATTGCTATTGTCCTAGTGCCTCTGATTTCTAACAAGCCATTTCTTATCATTTAAGATAACACCTTTATTAAAAATTAAATTAGCTACTGGAGATAGCTAAGAGGAAAAAGCTCTAAATGAATGCAAGGAATTTATGTTAGCGATAAAAATGAATTTCCTAGAACACTTTCTCTTGGGACCATAAAAATACTTGGACACAAGGCAGGGGGATAAATGAGATGGGCTCTCAAGGTCATCCTCTGAGCCCTGAACACCACAGGTATGCCATAAAGGCGGATTATAAAATGAGTGTTTATATCAGAGGGCTCCTGTATTATCTCCAAAACAATGGACTCTACCAGGCTCCTCGAAAATGTCCTTGACAAGGAAAAAAACTGGATACAAGGAACAATGTCGTCCAAAAGCCAGACAGTACCTTGAAATAGTCGATAAGTGCTTTTGAATACTTTACAGCGTGGTCCCTTTTGAGTCGAAACATCCGCCAGTACAGGAGAGCCAGGCACCGGTAACTGCAGCAGAAAAAGAGACAAGGGCTGTGGCGACACGAGCGTGGTCTTTGCGAACAAGACTGAAAACATTTCTGTTGTTCTAAGGCACTACATATTTACAACATGGTGATTTATATATGTAATATTTCTATACATATATGTCTATAAGTGTCTGACCTTCCTTTTGTTCAATACATACACATAGTTCAAAATCTCAAGGAGCTGCTCCGTAAGCACATTTACTACTAGGTCATTTTGTATTAGCTTCATCGCTTCTTTGTTGGGGCCACGGGGCTGGCATGTTCTTCTTGCACCGCTAGAGGGCAGCCTCTCCCCACGAGAGGCGGGAGGCCGCCCAGCACAGAGCTTTCACTGCTGTCTGGGTGAGCTTCAGGGCAGAGCCGCCTACCTCACTCCCAATTCCCTCTTGACTCCCGGTCTTCCCGCCCCATCAGATTGCTGGAAGAATAGCCCTTCCACCTGTTTTTATTCCCTTCACTTTCAAACTGCTTTACCAGACTATCAGCAGTTCAAATAAAGTAAAAGAAATGAATGTGTTTTATAAACAAAAACCATGCTGAGAGTAGTTATTATTTTATATATTTATTATCTACACATTAGCATTCTTTTATATACTATTGATTAGTCATCGTTAATTTATTAATCCTAACATGAAATGTAAGTAAGGTTTGGCAAAAGCACAGAAAGCGTTTTCTGAGATACCCTCTTGTCCTTGGTGTTTTTCCCTCATGATCATTTACTAACTCAGGTCTTTGGCTGACACGCTAGAATAGCAACCTACCAGGTACAACTTAAGATGATGGGAGGACACAAAACTACCCGAGACCCTTTCTTCTGTGCATATTGCTGTTATTTATTACACTTGATTCTCTACCTTGCAGATCAGATTCTAGAGTGGAGTATGAACCTTCAGATAGCAAAACAATTTGGATCCCTGTCACAGGAGGAATCAGTAGAGAGGTGTCCTGTCATTTGGGGGAGTGAGATGAGGTGTCCCAAGGAAATGTAATGGGAAAAAATTACTATTATTATAATCACATAATCATTATCATATTAATCCTCATAGATACAGGAAAAAATCCATTACATGTTGGTTATTCTTTTAAAAGAAGTGCATAGTATTACAGGGTAATGACCTGCTTCTCAGTTTAATGTGTTAGAACTTTAATGCATCATCTTGATTCAGTCATACTAATGCCACATGTGAAGGGACAGATGAATTATTCTGATTGCATCTAATGGGTTAAACATAAGAGAAATTACATTTGGCACAACTGATATTCAATTGTTAGGTTCAAATTTTAAAATTTGACCTATCTGATTTTAAAACACACACACAAAAAATTATCCCTGTGTAATGGGCCTGTCAATTTCCAGTCACTGTAAATTCACCTGATGCCTGGTACAGCAGCAGCAGATGGTGTGGGCTCTCCGTGGCCACCACCAGACTGCGTTTGGGTTTGTATGTTAGAAGGCACCAGGCAAGGTGCCTTAGCCCCTGATGGTACACATGGCTGGGCAGGCTGTGTGAAGCTGATGGGCACACTCACCATAATGCGGCCAGCTGCTTGTCCTCCGGTGTGGCATTGGGGCCTGAGTGGGTTTTTAGTCTCATAGCATACCTAAGAAAAACAAAGAAAAGAGAGAAAAACCAAGGAAAAAAATTTAAAAAGGCTTTCTTACAACAGAACATCTTCTATGGTGGAAGTTCTGTCTGCTCAATACTTAGTTTTTCATAGAACTTGCCGATAATGCTCTCTTAAAAGCTAGCTGATGCTGCCCCATTGTCCCTAAGTGTTATATTACTAGGATGACTAGAACAAAACTATGTTTATGACTGTCCAGCTACTTTATGCTCTTTAACAATACAAGTTCAAATGCTATGGATTGTTCAGAGGGGTATTAGTTCAAGCATTACCCAAGAATATGGTGATACAACTATTTCCACAAATTTTGATTTATGGCCAAGTGGCTGGCAAGATGGAGGTAAAGTTCAATCATTCCAGACCAACCTCCAGAAAAATTTTCATTCTTTGTACTTAGATGAATGCTTGGATTTACCCCTCTTTCATTGCTATGGAACCCTTACTCTGATAGCAGTGTAAGTGTCCTGGGTGTATAACTAATGGCTTTTACGATCTTTTATGGTCTTCACTTAATGTCACTTATTTCTCTGAATCAGGGGGCCTATGACAATTCCTTCCTCCCAATTATATGCCAAGTTACTTGTAGACTCTGAGAAAGCTGAGGTAGTATGTGGGATGGACAGGGAGTCTTGGGTTCAAATCTCAGTTCAGTCACTTAGTAGTTTAAGGGCTTAGGCAATTAATGCCTTTAAGCCTCCTCTTCTTTACCTATAAAATAAGACTAATACTGCTTATCACATAGCATCATTGTAAGGACTAATAGAGATCATATTTTCAAAGCTCTTGGTGTAATAGGCTGGCTTATTGTAAATTGCTCAAGAAATGATACTTTAATTATACAATCTCTACAACTTGCAGATTTGTAGTGTTTCGAGTGTATCCACATAGTTTTATAGTGGTTGCTCTGGGTATTACAATTTACGTATGTGACTTACCACAGTTGACTGCTATCAATATTTTCTACTTTTGAGTGAAGTGTGGAAATTTTACTTCAATTTAGGTCCCTTTACTTTGCCCAGTTTATTTTATTTATTTATATTCAGTTATCATTGATATACAATCTTATGTTCAGATTTCACATGAACAACATTGTGGTTACTACATTCCCCCTATTATTAAGTCCCTACCATATACCCATTAAAGTCACTGTCCATTAGCATAGTAAGCTTCTCTGCGCTTTACTTCCCTGTGCCTCCCCTTTATTATGTGTGCTAATCATAATACCCCTTAATTCCCTTATTTCTTCCTTCCCACCCACCCTCCACAGTCCCTTTCCCTTTGGTAACTGTTAGTCCATTCTTGGGTTCTGTGAGTCTGCTGCTGTTTTGTTCCTTGAGTTTTCTTCTTTGCTCTTATACTCCACAGATGAATGAAATCATTTGGTACTTGTCTCTCTCTGCCTGGCTTATTTACTGAGCATAATACTCTCTAGCTCCATCCATGCTGTTGCAAATGGTAGGATTTGTTTACTTCTTATGGTTGAATAATATTCCATTGTGTATGTATACAATGTCTTCTTTTTCCATTCACCTACTGACAGACACTTAGGTTGCTTCCATTTCTTGGATATTGTAAATAGTGCTGCGATAAACATAGGGGTGCATATGTCTTTTTGAGACTGGAAAACTGCATTATTAGGGTAAATTCCTAGGAGTGGAATTCCTGGGTCAAATGGTATTTCTATTTTTAGTTTTTGAGGAACCTCCATACTGCTTTTCACAATGGTTGAACTAATTTACATTCCCACCAGCAGTGTAGGAGGGTTCCCCTTTCTCCACAACCTCACCAACAATTTGTTGTTGTTTGTCTTTTGGATGGTGGTGATCCTTACTGGTGTGTGGTGATATCTCATTGTGGTTTTAATTTGCATTTCTCTGATGATTAGTGATGTGGAGCATCTTTTCACAAACCTGTTGGCCATGTGAATTTCTTCTTTGGAGAAGTGTCTGTTCAGATCCTCTGCCCATTTTTTAATTGGATTATTTGCTTTTTATTTGTTGAGGTGCATGGGCTCTTTGTATATTTTGGATGCAACCCCTTATCAGATAATGTCATTTATGAGTATATTCTCCCATTCTGTAGGATTCCTTTTCTACTGATGGTGTCCTTCGCTTTACAGAAGCTTTTTAGTTTGATAAAGTTCCACTTGTTCATTTTTGCTTTTGTTTCCTTTGCCCATGGAGATACGTTCATGAAGAAGTTGTTCATGTTTATATTCAAGAGAGTTTTGCCTGTGTTTTCTTCTATGAGTTTTATGGTTTCATGACTTACATTCAGGTCTTTGATTCAGTTCAAGTTTACTTTTGTGCATGGAGTTAGACAGTAATCCAGTTTCATTCTCTTACATGTAGCTGTCCAGTTTTGCCAACACCAGCTGTTGAAGAGGATGTCATTTCCCCATTGTATGTCCATGGCTCCTTTATCATATATTAATTGGCCATATATGTGTGGGTTTATATCTGGGGTCTTTATTTTGTTCCACTGGTCTATGGGTCTGCTCTTGTGCCAGTACCAAATTGTCTTGATTACTGTGGCTTTGTAGTAGAGCTTCAAGTTGTGGAGTGTAATCCCCCCCACTTTACTCTTCCTTCTCAGAATTGCTTTGGCTATTTAGGGTCTTTTGTGGTTCCATATGAATTTTAGAACTATTTGTTCCAGTTTGTTAAAGAATGCTGTTGGTATTTTGATAGGGATTGTATTGAATCTGTAGATTGTTTTAGGCAGGATGGCCATCTTAACAATATTAATTCTTCCTACCTAAGAGCATGGGATGAATTTCCATTTATTAGTGTCCTCTTTAATTTCTCTTAAGAGTGTCTGTAGTTTTCAGGGTATAGTTCTTTCAGTTCCTTGGTTAGGTTTATTCCTAGGTATTTTATTCTTTTTCATGCTATTGTGAATGGAATTGTTTTCCTGATTTCTCTTTCTCCTAGTTCATAGTGTTTAGGAATGCAACAGATTTCTGTGTATTAATTTTGTATCCTGCAACTTTGCTGAATTCAGGTATTAGTTCTAGTAGTTTTGGAGTGGATTCTTTAGGGTTTTTTATGAATGGTGTCATGTTGTCTGCAAACAGTGACAGTTTAACTTTTTCCTAGCCAATCTGGATGCCTTTTATTTGTTTGTGTTGTCTGATTGCTGTGGCTAGGACCTCCAGTACTATGTTGAATAAAAGTGGTGAGAATGGACATTCTTGTCCTGTTCCAATCTTAGAGGAAAAGCTTTCAGCTTCACACTGTTAAGTATGATGTTGGCTATGGGTTTGTTGTATATTGCCTATATTATGTTGAGGTACTTGCTCTCTATACCCATTTTGCTGAGTTTTTATCATGAATGGATGTTGAATTTTATCAAATGCTTTTTAGATGATCATGTGATTTTTGTCCTTTTTATTGATGTAGAGAATGATGTTGATGGATTTTTGAATGTTGTACCATCCTTGCATCCCTGAGATGAATCCCACTTGATCATAGTGTATGATCCTCTTGATGTATTTTTGAATTCGGTTTGCTAATATTTTGTTGACTATTTTTGCATCTGTGTTCATCAGGGATATTGGTCTGTAATTTTTTTTTTGTGGTGTCTTTGCCTGGTTTTGGTATTTGAGTGATGCTGGCTTCAGAGAATGAGTTTGGAAGTATTCCCTTCTCTTCTACTTTTTGGAGAACTTTAAGGAGGATGGGTATTAGGTCTTTTCTAAATGTCTGATAAAATTCTGCAGTCAAGCTGTCAGGTCTGCAGATTTTGTTCTTGGGTAGTTTTTTTATTACAAACTCCATTTCATTGGTGGTAATTGGTCTGTTCAGATTTTCTTTCTTCCTTGGTCAGTCTTGGAAGGTTGTATTTTTCTAGAAAGTTGTCCATTTCTTCTAGATTATCCAATTTGTTAGCATATAATTTTTCATAGTGTTCTCTAATAATTCTTTGTATTTCTGTGGTGTCTGTAGTGTTCTATCCTTTCTCATTTCTGATTCTGTTTATCTGTGTAGATTCTCTTTTTTTTTTGATAAGTGTGGCTAGGGGTTTATCTATTTTGTTTATTTTCTCAAAGAACCAGCTCTTGGGTTTCATTGATTCTATTGTTTTATTCTTCTCTGATCTTTATTATGTCCCTCCTTCTACTGATTTTGGGCCTCATTTGTTCTTCTTTTTCCACTTTCAATAATTGTGAATTTAGACTGTTCATTTGGGATTGTTCTTCCTTCTTTAAATAGGCCTGAATTGCTATATACTTTCCTCTTAGAACTGCCTTCACTGCATCCCACAGAAGTTGGGGCGTTGAGCTGTTGTTTTAATTTGTCTCCATATATTGCTTGATCTCTGTTTTAATTTGGTCATTGATCCATTTATTATTTAGGAGCATGTTGTTGAGCCTCCATGTGTTTGTGATCCTTTTGTTTTCTTTGTACAACTTATTTCTAGTTTCATACCTTTGTGATCTGAGAAGTTGGTTGGTACAATTTCAATCTTTTTGAATTTACTGAGGCTCTTTTTGTGGCCTAGTATGTGATCTATTCTGGAAAATGTTCCATGTACACTTGAGAAGAATGTGTATCCTGCTGCTTTTGGGTGGTGTGTTCCATAGATGTCTGTTAGGTAAATCTGTTCTAGTGTGTTGTTCAGTGCCTCTGTCTCCTTACTTATTTTCTGTCTGGTTGATCTGTCCTTTGACATGCCTGGTGTGTTGAAGTCTCCTAAAATGAATGCATTGCATTCTATTTCCTCCTTTAATTTTGTTAATATTTGTTGCACATATTTGGATGATTCTATGTTGGGTGCATAGATATTATAATGGTTATATCTTCTTGGTGAACTGATCCCTTTATCAGTATATAATGTCCTTCTTTGTCTCTTGTTACTTTCTTTGTTTTGAAGTCTATTTTATCTGATACAAGTACTGCAACTCCTGCTTTTTTCTCCCTATTGTTTGCATGAAATATCTTTTTCTATCCCTTCACTTTTAGTCTGTGTATTTCTTTGGGTTTGAAGTGAATCTCTTGTAGGCAGCATATAGATGGGTCTTGTTTTTTATCCACTCTGTAACTCCATATCTTTTCACTGGTGCATTCAGTCCATTTACATTTAGGGTGGTTCTCGATAGGTATGTACTTATTGCCATTGCAGGCTTTGGATTCGTGGTTACCAAAGGTTCACGGGCAGCTTCCTTACTACCTAGCTAGCAGTCTACCTTAACATTTATTATGCTGTTATAAACACAATCTGAAGATTCTTCCCCCTGCTTCTTTTTCTTCCTCCTCCTCTCTTTATATGTTAGGTATCCTATTTGCATCCCTTGACTGACTTTGTGGGTAGCTGATTTAATTTAGCATTTGGTTAGAATTTAATTGGTCTACTTTCTTTGCTGTGGTTTTATTTTCTCTGGTGACTGTGATTTAACCTTAGGCACACTTCCATCTAGAGAAGTCCCTTTAAAATACACTGTAGAGGTGGTTTGTGGGAGGTAAATTCCCTCAACTTTTACTTATCTGGGAATTGTTTAATTCCTGCCTCAAATTTAAATGATAATCTTGCTGGGGAGAGTATTCTTGGCTCGAGGCCCTTCTGTTGCATTGCATTAAGTATATCATGCCACTCCCTTCTGGCCTGTAAGGTTTCTGCCAAGAAGTCTGATGATAGCCTGATGGGTTTTCCTTTGTAGGTGATCATTTTCCTCTCTCTGGCTGCTTTTAGTACTCTGTCCTTGTCCTTGATATTTGCCATTTTAATTATTATATGTCTTGGTGTTGTCTTCCTTGGGTCCCTTGTGTTGGGAGATCTGTGGAATTCCATGGCCTGAGAGACTATTTGTTTCCCCAGATTAGGGAAGTTTTCAGTAATTATTTCTTCAAAGACACTTTCTATCCCATTTTCTCTCTTATTCTTCTTCTGGTACCCTTATAATGTGAATATTCTTCTGTTTGGATTGGTCACACAGTTCTCTTAATATTCTTTCATTACTATAGATCCTTTTTTCTGTCTCTGCCTCAGCTTCTCTGTATTCCTGTTCTCTGATTTCTATTCAATTTACTGTCTCTTCTACCTCATCCAATCTGCTTTTAAATTCTTCCATTGCTTGTTTCATTTTAGTTATCTCCCTCCTGAATTCATCCCTTAGCTCTTGAGTATTTTTCTGTAGCTCTATTAGCATGCTTATGACTTTTATTTTGAATTCTTTTTCAGGAAGATTGGATATTTCAGTCTCATCATGCCCTCTTTCTGGTGTTTGAGGGATTTTGGATTGAACAAGTTTCTTCTGCTTTTTCATAGTCCTGGAGCGATGGGGGTGGTTGCAGGTGAGTGGTGCAGATGTCAGCTCAGAGGACAAAGTCCCCTCTTGCTTGCCAATTGCAGTGCCTGTCTCCGCTGTCCTTGCTGGTTAACACAGGGAGCAGCCTCTCGGATGATCCCCTAAGCTGCTGTGGGCTGGGCACCCTCAGAATGGCCTATGCGATGGCAGGGGTAGCATGTGAGCAGTGCGGGTTCTGCCACAAGGAAAAAGCCCTTTCGTGTTTCTCAGTCACAGAGTCTGTCTCCACTGTCTGGACTGGTTAGCCACACACAGGGAGAAGTCTCTGCACTAAGCTCTGTAGTTGCTGTAGGCAGGGCTGCCCTCCAGGCTGTCTGCAGCAATGGTGTGGGCAGTGGGTTTGCGTGCAGGTGCCAGCAGGGAGGAAGGAGTGGCAGGCTGCTTATTGCAGTGGGGGACCTTGGGGCTGCATTGCCAACCAGGGGGATGGAGCGCCTGAAGCTCCTGAAAGTTCCCAATCTGCTGAGCTGAGTGTGCCGGGATGATTTTGTCCACCTGTTCCTTCTCCTAAACCCTTGCCCCTTTGGCAGCCTTCTAACTGTTGAGAAGTCTTTCAAAGCATCTGCTTTTCTTTTGTCTCAGGGCAGCAGGTTGTGGGAACCTGTTCATAGTCTTAGTCTCAGACTTTGCTTTTCAGCCCCTCTGATCTCCAGAGCACCATGCAGTGTGGGTCTGCACTCCCGGGGTAGATTTCTAGGGCTGGGTATTTAGCAGTCCTGTGCTTCCATTCCCTCCCTGCTCTGATTCTTTTCCTCCTGCAGGTGAGCTGGGGTAGGGGGCTTGCTCAGGTCCTGCTGGGTCACAGATTTTTTACTTTATCCTTTCTGTGAGATGTTCACTTCTCTGAGATGTAGACTGGCTGATGCCCTCTTACTTCTGGTCACTCTTCTAGGAATAGTTGTATTTGCTGTATTTTCAAAATATATGTGGTTTTGGGAGGAGATTTCCACCACACTTCTCGTGCCACCATCTTTCTCTTTCCCCAGTTTAGAATAACATTGTCTTGAGTATCAGGTGGTGGTAGAATTTTTTTTTCAATCATCAATATGATTTATAAAACTCATGAAGATAGTTTATTGCAATGTTCTTCCATTGTTCTTTCTTTCTTCCTAGAAGATCCCTTCATTTGCCATTTTCTTTGT
Source organism: Manis pentadactyla (assembly GCF_030020395.1). Lineage (NCBI taxonomy): Eukaryota > Metazoa > Chordata > Mammalia > Pholidota > Manidae > Manis > Manis pentadactyla. Next base: position 152,480,596 of record NC_080020.1, on the reverse strand, counting down.
TTGAGAAACTTCCTTTACCTAATCTTTAAGGGTGGGTCTGGTAGAAACAAAAGCTTTTAGTTTTTCTTAATATGAGATTTTCATTTCCTCTTCATTCCTGAAGAATGAAGTCTTACTGCATCTAGAATTCATGGTTTAATTTTTATTGTTTTTCTCTTGGCACTTGAAATATATCATGCCACTCTGTTCTGGCTTTGGTTTCAGATGAGAAGTCTGCTGTCATTGAAACTGGAGCTCCCCTACAGGAAATATGTCATTTCTTGCTGGTTGCTTTCAGGACTTTTTTTCTTTGTCTTTAATTTTCAGAAATGTAGTTATGATGTGTTTTGGTATGCATTTCCTTGGGTTTATTCTATTTGGGTTTTTCTCAGCTTCTTGAACCTGTAGGTTTATGTCTTTTGCCAAATTTGGCAAGTTTCAGCCATTACTTCTTAAAATACTCTTTCTTTCCCCCCTTCCTCTCCTCCTGGGACTCTGATGATACACGTTGGATCTTTTGGATCCTGTGCTTGAAGCTCTATCCATTTTTTTTTCAGTCTATTTTTTTCTCTGTTGTTCATATTAGGTAAATTCTATTTTCTGTTCTCAAATTCATTGATTCTAGACTCTGTCATCTCCACTCTACTATTGGGCTCATCCAGTGAGATTTTTGTTTCTGTTATCTTTTTGAGTTCTATAATTTCCATTTGGCTTTTTAAAAAATAACTTCAATTTCTTTGCTGTAATTTTTTTATTTTTTTCTTGCAAGAGAATTTGTAATTATTAGTTGAATCATTTTTATGAGGGTTGCTTTGACATCTTTGTCAGAAAATTCCAACAGTTGATCCATCTCAGGTATTGGTGTCATTTGACTGTCTTTTCACATTCCAGTTGTGATTGTCACGTTTCTTGGTGGGACAAGTGAGTTTCTGTTGTATCTTGGGCATTTTGGCTACTGTCTTGAGAGACCCTGGGTCCTATTTAAATCTGTTCTTTTAAAAAGAAGTCATCCTGTTTGGATTTAGCAGGCCGGTCCTAGACTACTTTTGTGGGCTGTGGTTCCAATTACAATTTAATTTTCAGAGCCTTTTGGTGCCATTTTGATTTGTAGTGGCAGTGTTCTACTTGCTAGTGTCCCCCAATCACTTGATATATCTTGGTAGGGAAAGGAATTCTCCTGCCTATGGGGACAAGAGTGCCTCCTGAGCTGGACAGCTGTGGTGACATCCCCCTTGCCAGTGATCCCAGCCCGTCTCTCCATGGGAGAGGGGAGTCTAAAGATTGGAGGGCAACATGCAGATTGAAGGGGTAAAATATGCTATGTTCTAACTCAGGTATGAAAAACTCCTTCTGTCTTAGTCTTCTGAGTAGTTTAAGGGATTCTATTCTGTCCAAATTATCTAGAAAATGGATTGTGTTCTCTGTCCATGCAAGGTTACTTGCACCAGTGGTCAAAGCAGAATCCCAACTCAGGTGCAGTGGCCCATCAGCACTTCTAAGTATATTTGATTGGCATCAGGCTTTTATTGTTGTTTGGACATGTTTATTTGCTTGCTTTTTAAAATTTGAGTGTCCTTAAGCAGGCCACGCATACTGCAGTTCACCAAAGGCCCTGTGACATGTGTATTTGTTCATTCCCTAAATGTTTATTGAGTATATACTATGGTCCAGGCACACACACTCTAGAATACCTGACTGCTTTGTATCCATCCAGTTTCACCCATTTTCTTCTCTGCCTACCTGTGGGTATCTGAGTCCCTCTTATTCTGAGGAAGGAATATGAGAATGTAGGATCTCTTAGAATAATTTAAAGTGTTTTACTAGGGTGATTTCTTTTCTACACTGCCCAAAATACTGTACCACATAAGAAAATAGTATAAAGGAATCACCAATGTGTCAGTAGAGAAGGAATATTCTAGTAAGAAAAGTGGCTGAATGGTGTTGACTTTCAAAACATTCTTGAGAGGAGCTTTTGGCGATCATGTGTTCTCTGATGTTGGGAGGATAGTTTCTATATACTGAGGAAGAGTGGTGTAAAATAACCAGGGTGTATCCTGGCACCATTGCAGACCAAAACATTTGCAGCCTAAGGTGACTAAACCTTCTATTTAGAATGTTGGGACATGATAAAAATATCTAATCATAGGTTGAAGAGAATTCTGGAATTAGAAAAGTCTCTTAAACTTAGTTTTGGGAAGACCTATTTCACATAAGGGGTACTAAACATTATCTCAAGCAGCTGAACTTGCTAAAAACATAAACTGTACGACAAATGTTCTCAGTAGGGTTAATGGAAGAAATTCCCTTAATGGTTTATTAAAGAGACATGAAGGCTGGACCTTTCCAGGTCTCTATCATGGCAGACAAGAGCTTCCACCCAGTGCTCTGATGTGCCCCCATTGGGAACCCTGCTTCGGGTCACATTCCATGCCCTAACTCAGGTTGGGGAATGGTGCTCATGTCCAGGTTTTAGGCCAGAACAATGCCAGCACCGTCTGAGGTGATACATCACAGGAGGGGTTTCCCTTCCTAAAATCCCCCTGAATCTTTTTTCCTTTCATTAAATACTTCTGAATCATTCACTGATGGATTTAGGATTTCGATTCTACTAACCCGAATCAGATAAAAACCACAAAAACAGCACAGAGGAGAAATGCATGGAAAGTGTGCTGCTTCCCAGCCTGGTGAAGAAGGCCTGTCGTATCTCACTCAGACCAGCTCCCTCTCTGCAGCAGCTCGGGTTATAGAGTCGTCCTGCCGCGCTCACAAAGTGTGTATGAAAACGCCTTGCAAAATCTTACATTCTTACTTTTAGGATGAACACTGCTTTTTGATAGGCTGATAGTGCAGGCTGACATTCTTTTTTTTTTCTGCGTTCATAGTATTTACATATATTCCTCTATGCCATTCCGTCAGCCGTAGCAAGAAAATACAGGGCTTACCTGATGAGCTCTACTGTTTCTGAATACATTGTATAGGGAGATTTGGACTCCATCGGACCTTGCTCCATGGCGTTGCCACACTCAATGAATGACAAGGCTGCTTCAGCATAGTTCAGAGCCTTTCCAAACTTTTCCACCTGGTCAACAGAGTCAATACAGGGTCTTCCTTAAATACAGTTATTTAAATGGCATTGTTACATAGTCTCTACACTTCATTTGAGAAACTGGACTCTTGGGTTCCCAAATCCCAGACTGGAGACTAGAGAAGAAGGAAATAGGGTACTTTCTTCTCCAGTCATTTCCACAAATTGCTACTGGTTTAGGGTACATGGGTGAGTGGTTACATACAGAGCTGTACAAATCCACGTAACACTGCGAGGCAGAATCGCTCGGAACGTGGCAGCTCTGATTTCTGTTTCTCTCTTTCTGATCCCCTGAGGCTCGGCAGCATCACTCCCGGTCCCTCCACCCTATGCTAAATATACATGGAAGGTGCTGGGTCTGATCCCATATAAGAGTTTTCATACTTCTTTGGTAATATATCCCTCCTTTGATGGCTTAAGGCCTTGGTTATTATCTTTTGTATTATTTGTGACATTTGTATCTCCGGGCCTTCCTCTTACCATGTGTTTTCATTATTTTGTTAGTAGTTAGGACCTGATTTAAGGGTGAAAGTGAGGAGAGGATGGGAGAGGATGTAGACCTCAAGGTACGGGCTCATTTTAGCTAAAATGGGACACGAAGCTGAAAATGGATAAAAAACGATTTTGGGGGAATTATCTGTAAATTGACTAAGTTTATGTTAATCTTTCCCTGTATCTGTGAGGATAACCAAGAATCAGCTTTATCTTCTTAGGTTATCATGAATCTAAACTTACACATTGAGTTCCTGGTTCCATATATTGTTACCCTCTATGGCTAATTACATACTGTAAGTTTGGATTACATTATCTCCCTAGTTTTAAAATGCTCATTCATCCATCAAAGCTGAATTATGCAAATACTCTACTAATCTAAGTCTTGCCTCTAAAAAATTCTCCTAAGTAGTAATATCCCAGAAAGAGAGATGCAGAGCAAAACTCTCCCTCACTAGCAAATCAAATTTTTAAACAGTGTATAATCCTAATAGGCTGTATGGCAATATCTCAGCAGTGCTTTCAGATTAAGGAAGGCATTTCATTCAAGTGTTTTCTGAAGCACCTGATACACAAAAGCTCCTTCCAGGATCATAGAACACATTTGGAGAGAGAAATGTGTGTCCAAAAGATCATTGAAAGTGCAAGGCAGTCTGTGGTTAACTAATGCAAGGCAAAGCAAGGAGTCCAGTGCCAAAGAGATGGTGGGAAGGGAGCAAGCAATGGGCTGCAAAGAGGCTGGGGAGGCCTCACGGAGGACACCTAGAAATGACAGTAGGAAGATCTGGTGGGATTTGGGGAGGATGCTGAAGATGTGAGTGTGCAGGAGTGAGAGCAAGCAGCTGTGCAGGTGTGTGTGAGTGAGGCCCTGCAGGTGCAAAGGCCCAAGGGCTGCTGGCTGGCATGAGGGAGGTGTGCTCAGAGGCCGGCAGGGGACCAGCCTGGCTGGAACAGAGTGTCAATAGGAAAGGACAGGCTGGACAAGATGACACTGAATGAATAATCCTGGTAATCCTTGGAAGACACAGGCAGAAAATTTCATTCTGCTTTAAAAAATGGTGCTCTCCTCCAATAGTGACCATGCATTAACTTCTTTAAGGCACTGCACTCTCCATCAGACTGTGGGATTGTGAGGACAAGAGCTGTCCCACACACTTCCCTTCTCTATTTTCTGATACTCTGGGTAAGTTCCCCTGTACACCAGTGTATCTGTGCAGTGTTCACACAAATAAATGCCTGATGGCCAACATCAGTAGCACTGGGAGAGGGGTACTGTTATGGTTTAACCATCTTCAACACTGGAATGATACTCTGAAGGTCATTTAAAAGGCCTTATTCATCTCCAGCCCTTGATCTTAGTTATGGACCTGGATGGGGACAGAACTGGAATTACCAGGTAGGAAGGAGATCCTTTGGTGAGACCTTAAGATGGAGCAATCCTGAGATCCCTCTTAGGAAAAAAACAGACTTTTTTATTGCTTGTCTGAAAGCTTCATGCTTTCCAAAAGAGGAGATTATCTAAGTAAGAAAAGTTATTTTTTGAAAACATCAAATCATAGTGACTTTATGGTCTTATGTGCAGTATAATAGCTTCTGTATTGTACAGTTTCAGAGGAAGTATTCATTTTGGCTGATATACATGAAGAACATGAGTTTTTTTTGCACAGGGATTTAATCCTGAGACCAAGCCAAGGGTTGGCCAGACTAACAAGAGAGAAAAATGCAAAGAGATTTTATTTTTAAAGAAAAAAAATACTACTACCCACTGACTCCATTGCCTCTAGTTACTATTCAAACCTTAGAACTAAATTGAAATATTCATTTATCCAGGGCTTTCTCCCAGTCAGACATTATTGGCTGAAGTCATAATTTATTGGACTATAAGCACTTGATTATATAAACATTTCTCCATTTAAGAGACCCAGCCATCCTTGTAATAGATTTTATAATTACCCCAGCTCGGTTGCCCCAGTGATGAAGCAGCAGTACGAACCTAATTTGGAAGAATGTATCTGGAAAGAGAAAGTCTTACCATTGCATCTGCTTTATGCTTCATCCGCTTAGCTTCTTGCATAAAATAATCTGCACTGCGTGGCCTACACGGAGAAAAGGAGATTAAGTGTCATTATTGTGTAAGTACAAGACCTTTTGAAAACATTCCTTCCTTTTGCTCAAACTTGAATCACAATTTTAAAGTCTGCTTAATATTGAATCAAGTATTTTTTTGCCTTTTCAAATTATTGCCTCAATGTAAAAACACCACGATTATATTTCTCTTAAGTTAGTTATTCAAAACGTGCTCAATATATGCAGCTAGTCCACATTTACAGTGCTTTTAACATGGTTCCCCAGTGCCTAATTTGTGAATCAGATTTCGTACTGCATGGCTAAAAAAACAAGTGAAAAATCTTGTCTTACATTATATTTATACAAAGCAATCCATTTTTAATGTAAAATTGTAAAAATACCTCATAATAATTGTATGGATATGTATGGGTGAGCATATTTATGTATCCTTATGAAAATAAGTGTCATTTATATGTATAAGTGGTACCTAGAGTTGTATGGATCTATCTCTATAATTATTTTAAAGCTTCCCAGCGAAAAATGGAAAGAGGGAATGCTGCTTGATTACATTCCAGCTGTAATGAAGTTAATTGTGAAATGATGTCTACCTTGTAACAATGCAAACGCGGCATGTATTCTCTGGAGTTCTGATTAGCTGGCTGGTAAACATTAACAGAAGACATGTGCATTATTAAAACAATAACCCTGGCCAGCATGGACTCTGCTGGGAGACAAAGGTAATTCATCCAGAGGCTGAACTGAGTGTGTGTAATGACCCCAAGTTGCACTAAGCTACTTGTCAGACAGTACCTTTAAATGCTTAGTCTGACAGATTTTTAAAGATCTACATACTTGAGGTACCATCAGCATAATTTTTTTTTGTATTGTGGGTCTTTATGCAATCAATAAACGTCACCTACTCATGAATACCCAGTATAAGCCAGGACTCCCTGACTGGGAGATAAGATGTAAGCAGTGGTACCGCTCATGGACTGTGTGACCCATTGTTCCAGGCTTATTTTCAACTGTCTTCTTTCAGATTCTACTGGTTTTTTTTTCTTTACTGCAAATATTAGGTCATCAGAGCACCCTTTTACCCACGAGGTCAAAATGCTTAGAAAAACCACACATACTATGACAATGACTTTGCAATCCAAAGCTATTATCCTCAGTTTGATGGTTTTAATCAATCAATCAAACAAAAAAACAAGGATCATGGCAAATAATTATAGTTTTGGGCCACAAATCACTGAAGCAAGACAAGGACCTTGGATTTCTCTCACTTCCCTGTAAAATACTGCCAGTACTATGGTTAACAGCCTGAGAATATTTAACTTTTCTTAAAAAGAAACGTAGTTGCAGGATTTCCTTAATGTGTGCAATTCACTGCCCTGTGTCTGGCCCATTGTCCTTCCCCATGCTTCCCGCCGCTCAGGCCCGGAGCCTTCTGTCCACCTTGACGGGTCTTCACTGGGGGGTGGGGCCTGGGGTTTCTTCCACAGGAAGGCCCTGGTCCTACTGCTATTTCCCTAGTTCATCATCTAGATCACACTTCTTGCACGTGAATGGGTTTTTAGTTGTCTTTCCAAGGTGATTTCCCCTTCTTTGTCTACATCCTGACCTCTGAACACACACTGACTGCCTGTCTTTGATTTCAACTCTGGAGATTCATTTTTCTTGTTGTTATTTTGGGGACTTACTCTATTTTTTAGAACAGCTTTAGGTTCACAGCAAAATGAAGTCACCAACCTCCCTTAGTATCAGCATCCCTCCCCAGGGTGGTACATGGGTGAGTCTGAGTTGACACATCCTGTTCCCCCCAAGTGCAGAACTGACAGGTGGGGTTCATCCTTGGTGCACATCCAATGGGTTTTGATAAATGTCTATGATGTGTGCACCCTTGCAGTACCACACAGGGTAGTTTCACTGCTCTGAAAACCCTCTGCATTATTTTTTGTCTTTCTGCCGCATGCCCCAAAGTGGAAGACCAGACCCTACCTCTAACCCAAACCCAGATCTAACTCCTGAGCTTCAGATGGCTTTCCAGAGCCTATTCAGGAGAGGAGTTCAGGTTTAAAAATTTCTCTCCATTATCAAATGCGATGAACTCTTCCTTGTCAACATTCTTTTCTCAGTGAGCACATCCACCACCCATGTGTAAGCTTCCAGCGCCCCTGGCCTCTAGGGTCGTTCCCTTCTCATGGGTCCTGACCTTTACCCCCTAGCCAATGTTTGTAAACACAGTTTTCATGACATCACCATCCTCCTTACAGACCTAAAAACCAATCTCCAGGGACTATGAGATCAAATCTCAGTTCAGGCCCCCAGTAATCTTGCCTAAGTTTCTTAACCATATCAGTTACTTACCGTGGCCCTTGACCACAGCCAGGAGTGGTCTCCCTACTGTCTCATTAACAAGCTGTCGCTGTCTGAGAAGTTCTGCCCACTCACTTCCCCCAACCTGGAACACTTTCCTGTCTGCTCATTCACTGAGTGCATACTCTGAGCCAAATGCTACCCATCCCTCAAGTTCTTACACCATGCAACCTTCTCAGTAACTTTGGTCCATGCTCATCTCTGTCCTTCCTGATCTCAGATACCACTTCTTGTTGACACTGCACTTTCGGACACTTAATTACCTCTTGGTGGTACTGGGCTAGTCACTGCAAGTGAGCAACTTTGCGGCTGTACCTTTTCCGCAGGGACCATGCTGTAAACCTCTTTGATCTTCCCCACCCTGAATTCCCTTGAAAACACTGAATTAGTTTTGAGCTTAGCAGAGAGTGGTGGCCTCTGGTGGGGTGCAGCATGGCAGCCGATGAGCCGGAGAATGTCTCCATGGCAACTTGAAATTCCCCACATCACTATCTGCTCTACACTCTAGTACATGAGTTTGGTCATTTTTTTCTTGCCTGGTTTTATAGCCCTTGTGACTAACAGATCATCATTTCTAATGCTTTTTGTTTTCATGAAAGGATTCTCCTGGTAAGAAGCTATGGCACTGTAGTTTTTACTCAGTCCTAAGTTACCTTTAGGGATAGCAGTGGCTCCTAATTCCTAATGGGGGTTCCTTAATCAATGCTGTTTTCATCTGCAGCATCTGAATATTATTTTTAAAACTGCTGTGGAGCCCGAGTCACTAACCTGCACAATAGAGTGTGTGGATAAGTGACACATCTAATTTTCTGACCATCACAGCAGCTTCCATAATAACTTGAGATGCTGAAAAAATTGTACCACCCAAAGGCCACTTATAAACACATTAGTTAGAGTTCTCATCTTCGCATATAGTGGAGGGCTCACTACACTGAGCCTCTGCGGGCGGCCTGGTGACTGGGCCCTTTTCCCCCTCAGGTGGCATCCAGGGCCAGCGCTCTCCAGTGCTCGGCGGATGGCGCTCTCACAGGCCATACTCTCTCCGCGATGTGCGAGGCGGCAGGACGGCAAGATGATTGCCAGCATCGCAGCAATTACAGAACATTACACGGCAAAGGAACTACAGTAAGATCTAATGATCTCAGCGTTCAAACAGGGTTTTCATCTAATCTTCCTTTTTTTTTTTTTGAGATGAAAAGCCTAGAGTTTTTGTTTTTTACTTAGATGATGACCTTCTTCACATTGCTTCTCACCATGGTGGTATTTTCTGAGGACCCATGAGCAAACCTCGTAAAAGTTCAATTAAGCGTCAGCCACGGCTCTGTGTATCTTGGGCTCTTCAGAAATGGGGCTCGAGTGGTCGGAAAGCCGAAGCTTGGCAGCGCCTGGCTTTGCTGTAAGAGCGGCTCTGTGACAAAACCAGTCCGAACAGAATCTTTTTTTCATTCTCCTCGCCCTCCCGCCACCCCCACTATAAACACGGACCTCAGTTCGAGCAGCAGCAGGGCTCGAGCTCCCGGCACAGCAGTGCGAGGGCAGCCTAGCCGTGTGTCCTCCACGGAGGCTGGGACCGAGCTGAAAGGCCTCCTGCGGCGGGGCTGGCAGACTTCTTTCCGTAATTCCTACCTCTGTGAAGTGCCCCCTCAGCAGAGCCAGCCTGTTTTGTGAAAACTGGCAGGCATGGGAGATCAACGTGTTCGGACAAATACTTGCCTTGGCACAGCAGAAATCTAGATAGTTTTCTTAGGGAAACTGAAATCCCAATCAGACACGGGCAACTGCGTCCCAAACAAGCTCCTCAGGGGAGGCCCTGTCAGCCTGCCGTGTGGTAAGCCCCAGGGCCTGCTGGGGCCCAGAGGTACTTTCTTCTTGAAGATCGTGTAAGAGCTAAGCATGGGCTTCTCCCACTTCCTGGAAGTTCTCTTACACCAACCCCTTGGCTTTAAGGAAATGCCTACGTTAGTGCTTGTCTTTGCTAACCGAAAGAAATGGAAAGAGGATTTTTGCTTTCACAAAGAAAGCTGTTACTACTCTACTAATGTAGGTCCTTCATCAAAGTGAAGTGGCTTAAGGCGAACTTTTTGGAAAGTGGGGGAGACCTGTAAATATTTGCGCTGTGCTGAGTGAGCGAGCACTGTGGAGAGGGCGCTTCAGTGAGGGGCTCGGGCACGCATGTTGGCCTTAGGAGTGCTTCCAGAAGGATGCAGACAGATGGCGTTCGGTGGGGCGAGGAATCAGAGGCAGCCTCCGTGTCCATGACCTGGATGTTGGCTGGGACCGCAGGGACCCTGAAACTGGTTCTTTCTCCGGAGCACAAGTGTCTTCCTGACAGCGTCTCTGACAGGCCCAAGGCCCCACAGGCGGCCACGCCTCCCTGGCCACACGCAAAAGAGAGCTGGCACTCTGCGGGCTCTGAGCAGCAGGTTGTTGTTGGTCCAACAGAAGAGAATTTCTGCTTAAGAGGAAAATGGCCAGTTTGTTGTTTTTCTCTGGGTGTGACATTTAAAATAAAATCGTTTTACAAAACCCTTAAAGTGATCAGAGAGCTAATATTTCAGCCAGGGAGATCTGAAAGGCATTGCCCCTTGCTCCCTCCCTGCTCCCCTCGGCCCTGTCCCTGTTTTGATTTCTGTTTTGGTTAGAACACAGTAAGGACCTGGCTGATTGACAGGGATTTCATAATGAAAAAACTCCATGTGGAGAATGCAAAGGTCCTAATGGTTTATCAGGAAAGGTGGGGTCCAGCCTGAAGTGACTGGGGGCACCCTCAGAAGAACAATGGCCGCACAAGCCCTTGCCTGGATGCACTATTACCTCATTGAGGATGTCAGTGGTGACCTTTGACTAAATTGTGCTGCAAGAGAGCCTACCTTTTACTTTCAGGAATCTTCCCATCCTCTATAAAACTAAATCCTTTTAGCCATGAGACTGCTGAGCATAATTACATCACAAATGCCAAATCCCTCATTCTTCCCCACCCACATGACACCTGCTGTGGCCTTCAGTGCTGTGCAGCCAGATGTCTTGTTTTAATGTCGGGAGGTTTAAGTTGCTGGGCTCCTGTTTTTGGTGCCACAGGCACAGATGCGACGTTTGGTGGTTTTGCTGAATATGATAATTGTGACTGATTCCTCCGTGTGCAGTATCGGCAAGAGACAGCACGTGCAGTACGGGAGTAGCAGGCGGTCCTGGCACTCTGGGGTTTGCTGGCTTCCCAGCACAGCAATATGGGTGGTGGTTTGATTTCCCAGCCAAGCATTTCACCACTTAGCTCTGTTCAGGACTTCTGCGCAGAGAGGCCTTCACACTATACTTGTTCTCTTGATTTTTCCTGGCCCAGGGCTCCCCCATCACTAGTTATGACACTCAGTCATTTACAGCTCGTGGCTTCACACTAATATGGCTGGTTTCTAGGCTTTGAGTTGAATCAAGTGCTGTCACTCATTGACATAAATTCTTAGTTTTTTTTTTAAACAAAAGTAATCACACTGGTGTCACCTTAAAACTGTGGCTGTCAAGCAGTGGATGTCCTGCTTGGCTAAATGTCAGGGGGGAGTGCAGTTCCCCTGACACCAATCTGAGCTTGCAATTTACACAGAACAGGCTGACCTGGACCACATTTTGAAGATGAATTTTATTCTGTCCAGTTCCATCTGTATTCTGAAAGCACAAACTGGTGCCTGTTTAACAGGTAAGTAACATAGGAAAAGGGGTGTGGAAGCCCACAAATTTAAATTTACCTATATGTAGAGTCCTTGCATTCATAGAAAAAGAAGGAGAAAAATGCAGGCAGTACCCTCTAGGAATGTTACCCTATTCAGCGGGGTTCATTCAACACTTGTTATTGAGAGCCCACTAGATTCAGCTGTTGTCTGAATCACGTTTACTCAACCATTAATGAGTATTTGTAATACAAAAGGATGAGTTTACTTTTTTTTTTGAAGCAGAGTAAAAGTTTTATTTAAAGTTACTGAGAGAGAAAGTGCAGGTGACCTCAGAGAGAGGGGAGCCCTGAGACGATGGAGAGAAAGAGTTTAAGATGAAAAGGTTACACACTTAGAAAGTGTGGGTGACCTCAGAGAGAGGAGCGCCTTTTTTTATTAAGCTACAGGATGTGACTTTAGAAATTAAATGATGGTGTGGCACCTGTCACTTTTTGGATCACTACAACTGGGTTGTCATTGACTCTAAATTACTCCTGTGCTCATTTCCCTATTTTTTTTCCCTTGTATTTGTGCTCTCTCTTTGGTCATTTCACTGTTCATTAACGCCTTCCGTGAGAAGTCAAGGAAAATGACAGGAGCCAGGTCCTCTCCAGTCAATGAGGCAGAGCGGAGGGTTGGGGCACAGGAAGCTGAAGTTGCGTGGTCCCCAGGAACCCCCGTGGGAAGGCCACCAAGTGCCTCCCTCTCCCCTGAATTAATAACTGAGCATTAATTAATCACATAGCCTAGCTCCTACCACTGTACCGGGTGCTTAGTAAGTGCTCAGCACATACCGAATCAGCCAGGGAGACATTAGCATTTCAGGTGGCTTCCTAGCCCAGTGATCTCCTAAGGGACATTTACTTTTATTGCTTCAAGGAAGAGCTGGTGCGTATTTTTGTGTTCCAATCTTGAAGACTTACCACGGCCTCCTTAGCTCAGTGGCTGGGTGGCTGTTTGAGTTGCATGTTTATTTTACTGTTATGGATTTCAAATCAATTGGGACACATGGAGATTGGAACATGACATCTCTCTCCATATGATGGGTATGTGGAGTGTTTTTTTAATTCTATTGTTATCTATATCCATGAAAGGAGAAACAGTTTTATTGTAGCTGTCAGTCAGAAAAATTATCCACATTGCTAATGGGAAGAACAAATGATAACAGCCTCTTTGTTGATACAGATAGTGGCAAAATTAGATTAACCATAGCGCTAGCAGGTTGAGAAACATTTTGTCTTTAAAATAGTCCAAGAAACTGCAGATCTGAGTATGATAGTGTAGTTGATGCTGTTTCTGGCCTACTTTTCTGGTCCATACATTGGAAAATTCCTCACATTTTAATTCTTCATACGTGTATGTGTATACGTGTATGTGTGTTTAAATATCATGCCCTTAACAACACCTGCTGGAAATGTTTGATGTTTTGAGCACCGCAGTGTCTAAACGCACATTGTGTTTGATCATTAGATGATGACTTCTGAATGCAAATGTCTACGTTATCATTTTTTTCAATGTTTTTTACAAATGGTTAATGTTCATATGAAAAATTTATACCAGCAAACCCTAATTACATATGTAGTTTGGCCAGCTGACTGTACTCCCACTGCATGCCCCCAACCCTGGGGATTAATTACCACCTCCCTCACTGTTTAGGATAAGGGAGGAGATGAGCAGAAGGGGTGATGGTGAGGGCCAGGAGGGCCGTGGGGATCAGGCTGAGGGCGGCTGCAGCAGCCATGGGAAGAGGAGAAAAACACATCCTCCTGGGCCCCCAGTCCAGTTATCTTGGGATGTGTTCAATAAACAAAACAAAAAATGTAGGTTTGGCTTTCAACCCCCAAATTCTGTGCCCTAATGCCCTTGTTGGAGGGCAAGTAAAACTTGAAGAATTAAAACTTAGCACTCTCATTTCTCAGGGGTGTCCACAAGGGGAACACTGAGACCTTGTCTATACTTCGGGTGCAGTTAGGGTCGGTGAAAAGAATGAGAGGAATAGGCATCACTTCAGCACAGGGAGTCCAGTTCTCCAGGTGGTCACCCTTAGGAGTCATCAGCCGACTGGCCCTCAGGAGAGCCCCTGGACATACGGCAGCTGGGGCCCAGAAAGAGTTGGCATCCTGCAGCTTTCTGACCCCAGGTGGAGGTGGTGTTGGCAGTCTGTGCTCTCAGTGGACTGCAGACAGAGGGCAGGCTTGCTCACTGCATGCTGTTCCACCCCAGGGCTGAATGCTGTGCCTCACACAGACATGTACTGGGTGCTCGGTGAACAGTTAAAGTGGGAAACAGAATTGAAGCCAAACTCTTGAAACCTTATCTTTTGCCTTTCAGGCGGATCCCTGACAAGCCTTTTCCCTAAAAGCCTAAATAAATTTCAGTATCATTTTATCATTTCTCCTTTGTCATTTCCCAAAATTCAAAAGCATTACGTGATGCTATTTTTATTCATTTTCTTCTCTTGTTTGTCCTCTTTTAAATTAAGGCCAGGAATGGAAGTAATACTTGGGTCTCAGTGCTAGGAAGGGGTGAAGAATGACAGAATTTTTTTTTTTGTATGAGAATTATTTATACTATTATAAAGAATATAGCATTTTAGAGGAAAAATGCTTTTGGGAGTGAATCACTATTATTCTTTGGCTGTTTTCTAATATACAAAACCAAAACTACTTCTCTTTCTGGTGGCATACAACTACCACCAACTCCAGGACAGGTACTTAGAGATGTGAGAGTCATTAATGCCATTTGCCTTGGCTTTCTGGTATCCTGGGATGCAACCCCGTTAGCATGGGTTGTTCAAGGTGTTAAAAAATTCCACCAAGAGTTCTCAGATTTAAAAAGACGTATGCAACCCTATGTTTATTGCAGCACTATTTACAATAGCCAAGATATGGAAGCAACCTAACTGTCCATCAGTAGATGAATAGATAAAAAAGATGTGGTACATATATACAATGGAATACTATTCAGCCACAAGAAAGGAACAAATATACCATTTGCAACAACATGGATGGAGCTGGAGGGTATTATGCTCAGTGAAATAAGCCTGGAGTATGGGGGGGGACTCAATAATATGGGTGAATGTAGTAACCACATTATTTGTCACGTGAAACTTTCATAACAGTGTATATCAATAACACCTTAATAAAAAAGAAAAGAAAAGAAAAAAATATCCCACCAGGACTTGGGTGAATTTAAAGTTAAACTCCAATCCCCTTTGAGAGGGCAACAGTTAACTGACCAAGGTATGTGTCAGAAATGCCATGAGATGCATGTGACCCTTCAACCATGTTATCCTCAACCATTTTGCTCCTCATCACATGATCAAGAGCCCCTACTCACATGTCATCGAAGACCAGTTTCTGCCTCTTGCAGTCCTTGTGGCTGTTGGAGCCTGGAGACCAGGGCTCTGTTTGTGGCCGAGACTTGTGGAGAACATTTTCAGAGTTGTGAGCTGCTTTCTAAACAACAAATAACACATCAGTCTTTGATAAATCACCTGGCTGAAAGAGCAACCCATTAAACCAAGCATCTGGTGTTCTGTGTTCTGTTAGAATGGATGCTGCTTTGTGTTTAAAGAAAGAAAAACACACACCCACTCTCTCTCTCAAGCTGAGGGCTTTTACACGTTGTCAAATGTCATTTGCAAAACAATATCCAAAGGGAAGTCTGCATGTGCCCACTCTCACAGGGCCAGAAACTGAGGCTCAGAGAGGTGAGGCAACCTGCCCAAGCTCAAATAGCTATTGCTGATGGAGACCCAAGGCCTAGGACTCAGGCCCCTACTTGCCCAGTTGGCTAGACTAGGGCTTCTTCAGGTTGACTGCATCAGAATCCTGTGGGAGGCTTGTTAACACACAGCCAGCTGGTCCCACCTCCAGAGTATTTGACTCAGTAGGACTGGGGCAGGGCCTGAAAACACTGTATTTCCAACACGTTCTGGTGATGTGGATCCAGAAGCCACCCTTTCAGAACCACTGAACTATAACCATCCCTGGCAAAAGAGAAGCGATTCAGGTCTACACCGATGGGCTCTCATTAGCTGTCTGTGAAGAATAGGAAAAGCTGAGGGGAATTACTAGAGATTATTTAAAATGCATTTTCTAAAGCAACACAGCTGATCTGTAGGAAAATTACAAAATCCAATTCCCTGAGGGCACAAATATTTACAGAGTGCCTATTGTGTGTTAACACATGAATCATAAAAAACTGTCTTCGATTACGATATTCAAATAGATTCCTCTGAAGTTGTTAAAATTGAGTGTGCACAAGTGCTTCCTTAAATATGGACCAATGTTCTGTGTAGATCAAGCCTCCTTCTTAAGATCCCCAGGACTCTGTAAGCTTCATTTTGGGCACTTATGGTAGTTAATTATGGATGTGTGGGATCCCCACGGCCAGAAGGCAAGCATCGTGCAGGCAGAGACTGAATCTGTCAGATCATCCCTGTATCTCATAGCCTGGTACAGTGCCTGACACACAGTACCTGCTGTTTGCTCAACAAGCATCTATTCAGTCAAAGAATGACTAAACAAAATCCATAACTGGTTTGCAGTTCTCTGCACTTCATACTTGCTTGTGACATAAGGATCTAGACGCAAAGAAAAGTTTTGTTTTTTTACTTGAATTGGTAGCTTTTTTTTCATGTTTTTCTAATATGGTCTTTCTGTTTCTTTCAGCCTAGAATTAAAGATAATTGCTCCCAAATAAGGGTGCATGAGTGGGTTAATTTCCTGATGATATAATAAGATTTAGGCTCTTAAAGGAGCTTCTACCAACTAACTGTTCTACTTCATGGGCTACAGCATTAAATACAGCCTCCCATCTTTCTTCGCAGAGTCCTGCTCCCATGTCTCATCTTTCTGCCTGCTTCACAAAGCCTCCCTTGTTTTGATAGGTATGGTGACCTGAGAGAACTCAGTGGGGAGAGTTTTGGATTAAGTAATGTGCCTCGAGGATGCAAGGCCCAGGGCCACCAGATGCTAGACAGAGGTGGCAGTAAAGAGGAACTAACATATGGAGCTGCTTGCAGAGGTGTGCGTAGGTGCTCAGTCCTTTAGATAATACAGTCTTCCTTTAAATCTTATCACCACCATTTTTGCAAATGAAACAGGTTCAGAGAGATTAAGCAACTGGACCAAAGTCACACGGTAACTAAGATATGAGGCTAGAGGAATGTGGACTCCAGCCCCCTACCCTTCCCCAAGGGACTGAAGGACACTGGAATCACCACTGAGAAGGTTGCTGGAAGAGGGATGGTGGCAGGGGCCCCACACTGTGGCCACTATATTGGTCACCAAGGGCCAAGGGGCCACAATTTTGGCCTGGGGTCTCAGTATCAGATTCATCTCTGCCCTGGGGTAAGGAATCTCTCCTAATGAATTGGTTGGTTGGTCCCAAACTTCCAATTTACTTTGTCCTGGGGCCATTTCTTCTCAGAATGGGAAATGAAATCCCACCAGAAGACTTCCTTAGCAGAAGAGGCTTAAAACACCTCCCCTGGTTCCTTCTTTTGCAGCAATCCATATACACTGTGTTGCCAGGTCTTCCCAGAGCAGCATGTGGGAATTCTTTGCTGGACCTCAAGCGTGTGTTTAGAGTGTGCTGGGCTAGTGATGAAGCATAGGGGTGAGCACAATTTCATTTTTATTGTAACTGGGAAAGGCAGAGCATCAACGCACCGTGAAGTCGCCAGCATGAGACTGTGGCTGGTTCTCGGCCTTATGCTTTTTGTTGGAGGAGGTGGAAGTGAACAAACCATTGCCGTTGGGTCTGCTGGAAGAATTTAAGTCCTCGCTGGAATATTTGTGTTTAGATGCATCAGAGAGGGGTGAGATGGGTGACCGAAGTATTTTTTCATTTTTATTTATTGGTATTGCCAAGCTGGAAAAGGAAATCACAGTAATAGAATGTCACAGAGTTGGCACAGATTTATATATGACCCAAACCTCCCATTTAAGACTTACTGGTAGGAAGGTGTTTACTGGGAATTATTATACCAGGAAACAATATTATGGCATTCAGACCATAATGTACAATAAGCAAATTTTATTCATTGTTTCTTTGCTCACTGTGGGCAAATGGAAGTTCCTGTGGCCAGGAGCCTCACCTGACCCTAAATTACTTGATTATCTAATTGGCCTACTGCTAAGCTAATGCTTCCACGCCCATAGGCAATAAGCTATTATTGACTGAGTCACTATATAAAGAGCTCTGCCCACTGCTTTGCTCAGAGGTAGAGACATAGGTGGATTACAGACCTGAAGACTACTGGATGCAGATGTGACTCTAGTGCTTGACCTATTCCTGTGAGAATAAAGCTGGGTATAAACCCTTTTATCCCCAAAACATTCCATTGTCATTTCTCAGTCTCACTGAATCCATAGTGAACTTGCCCAGGACTGAAACCCTCAGGCAAGACACTCATCCTATCAGGAGGAATAGTTATTCTGAAGTTGAATGACTAAGAATAACAGCTTTCAATTTCCAAGTTTTTATCCAAAGATTTCAAAATACACAATAAGCAACTTACTGTTTTCCTAACAAGTGTAAGCAGCAAGTAATGGAAAGTCAATAAAATGCCCTAAGTTCTCTACTTCTACAAGGACTTTTGCTAACACCTGAGCTTGCATTGATTACTATATGGAGAATAACAGAATCACAGAATAACCTGCAAAGCATGAAGCCAACTTTGACTTGTTAGGTTTCTGGGCTAACCAGGAATTGATCAGAATAAAAATAGACTACATAACTATTATTAGAAGTTACATTTTCTGATTCCTATCTTCTTATTTTACCTTCACAACTATTGTCTACAGGTGTGGAAGCAGTAGATTAGCAGTAGGCCAATTACATCATCAAGTAGTTTAGAGCCATTACTTTGAAAAAAATTTAGAGAAGATACATTAGCTTGAAATAAACTCAGTCACTGCTAATTTGGGATGCTTATATAAGTCACCCAATGCCATTTAACCAAGATTTAGTCATTACTGTGGCAGTTGTTAGGTCTTAATTGCAGGTGTTGGCTACCGCTGCCAACAAGCCACTAAATTCACTTCAAAAAGCAATGTCCTTAGTTGGTGGTCACAGTGTAGAAATTACAAAAACAGGCCTCTAGAACAAATGACAAGCCTAGGTTCTTAATGTTATGCAAATGGATACATGTAGGGGTAGAATTTCTGCTGACAGATTTCTGGTTCAAAAAGCACTGTGTGTCTAACAACTTAGAAATGAAAAGATATGTTCTTGGAAAACTGCCTTGGGCAAATCAAAAGTGGCTCAGCTAGCGATGATGAAGATGCTGATGTTGAAATATGTGAGCAGTCTGAACATAATTGTTTCTTGACATGTGAGTGAAAAAAGTCATATTTCTAAGTCTCTATTACTTTACACACTACATGATTTCAAGCATTCATGGAAAACTAAATTATGTTAAATATTATAATGCACATATGATTATTTCTTCATCATTAAAAGCTTATATATTCAAGTTAACCAAATAAACTTTTTTTGGATCTCCTCTTTGGACTGGGCAATCATCTTCTGGGATTGTCTTATCATGGTGGTAAACCTTGACAGCAGTAATCACACTTCCACGGATACATGGCCCACCTTTCCAAGGAAGAACTGAAAGCACTTTCATATTGTGGGGAAAATGGAAGTTCCTGCGGCCAGGATACTCACCTGACCCTAAACTACTTGATGATGTAATTGGCCTACTGCTAGGCTACTGCTTCCACACCTGTAGGCAATGAGCTATTATTAACTGAGTCACTATATAATGAGCCCTGCCCAGTGCTCTGGGTGGAGGCAGAGATGGAGGTGGATTACGGACCTGCAGGCTGCTGGGTGCAGATGTGATTCTAGAGCTCTACTTACTGCTGTGAGAATAAAGCCAGGTATAAACCCTTTTACCCCAAGAACTTCCACTGTCATTTCTTGGTCTCACTGAACCCATAGTGAACTTGCCTGGGGCTGAAACCCTCAGGCAGACACATATGCATTGTGTCATTACTTAACATTAATAAAACTATCAGAACTGGGCAGGCTCTGCTAGGCAAAGGCTCTAGAACAAGAGCTTTTATCCTGGGTCCATGAACTTGGAAAAAATTACATCCTCATTTTCACTAACTTCACTGAAATCAAACATTTCCTTCAGCTATGAATGAAGGCAAGAAAGGAGAGTTGTGTTTTGGCAATACGGTGATTGTGTCACCAGTAGAAATCACAGATATTTTCCTGTCAGATGACAGTTGTGGCAGACATCTTGAAATACTGTTTATAATTATGTAGAAATTATGGCAGTTACTAGATCTGCTAGAAAGGTTATTTAATGGATTAACAAAGAAGCACATACATAACTATATCACACATTTCAAAGACATTTTGGAACACCATTTTCCCAGTATCTCGAGATGCCCTCCGCTCAGCACAGAGGATTGTGGACCAGGCCAGCTGCACATACAGCTTCCCATTTTGCTCAGACTTTCAGGAGGAGCACATGCCTCCCTGCCCAAGGTGATTCTGACTCTGCAGCTGCCTGAGCTTGTGTGTCCTCGCCTCCAATTTCCTCTCTGAGTTTTAGTACTGCTCTACATCTTTCCTAACCTTTCAGTTTACATTTTTATGTGTGGTGCTGAAACATTAATCTCCCCTTAAAAATTCCATGTACTCAGTCAGGAGAGTGAGGAGTGTCTTAGCAGAGGAAAAGTGGTTTCTGAGCTGTGGTATTTCTAAAGGGAAAGAGCTTCTAAGACTGATGATAAGCTACTCGCTTATAATAAATATCTGGGACCTTGCCTTGCTAGAAAGCCATTTGTCACAGAAGGGACTCAGTGCAATGTGGGTCACCTGGAACCCCTTTAGAGGAGAGACTGGGTGGCCTTTCAATCTAGGAGACACAGATCCTGTCTAATAGCACATTTGGCACAATATGCAATAGCTTTCAGTGTGAGATTTCATATGGAGATTCTGCTCAAAGTTTATAGTTTTTCATTTGTGTCAGAAGCTTAGTATTTTTATGGATGTAGTGGCTATTAAAATAATGGTTGGAAAATTTAGTTGTGACGTTTTCAGAGGGCAGAGTGCATCTTTGGAGTACAGAACTGTGTGTAACTTGTAGCCAGTCTTTTGTTACAAAGAAGTACTTACAGGCACCTGTGACATGAGGCGCACATCCAGGCGTCATTACTAGCCTTGGGTTCAACGGAGGGGAGTGAGTCTGCCGACACAGACCAGAGCAGTCATTAAAGAAATCTGATTTTCCCTGGACACAGCACATGGTTTTTAGCCCCAGAGATCCCTCCAGCTCCCCTCTGCCTTTGAGGGTCACGCATACCTGCTGATGTTCATGTTGCAGTGGTTTGCAGACAAAGTGTTACTGGCTGGGGCGGTCAGTCGTGAAGAGCTCTCTCTCTCTCCCTGGGCCTTCTTGATCTCTCTGTAGTCGTCTTCATTGTCACACTGCTTGGAAATACATAGAACCACTCAACTGGGGGTTTCAAGGGATCCTAAGGAGCACCCAGCACCAACACCCACAGAGCAGATCTCTCGGGACACGGGCGTTCTGAGCAGGAATGTGGCCATGTCCTTCCTGCCCCAGTTTGGGATCCCAGTCAGCTTCTTAAACACAGGATGAAATCCATCAGCTGTGCTATGGACAGTTGGCTGAGTGGAGGAGCGACTTGACACCATGACCAGCATTTAGGAGTGAACACTGTGAATGATGAAAACAGCTCTGCCATCAACAGACCTGGTTTAGCCTTCCAAAGGAGGCCTGTTCTGAATTCACACTGGCGTTTCAGTGTCTCTCATTCTGGCACCTCTTGGCATCTGAATAAGGTAAAACAACCGTATTCTGGGCTTAATGCTGTAAGGCAGTGACAAGCCTGGACATGTTTTTTGGAATTCATGGCTTTTATGAATTATAAGAAAGGTTCTTATCTCTTGGTGCCTTAATTCTAGTTAACAGTGACTATCCCATAGTATCTTAGAATCCTTAAAGCACCTTTTTATAAAATAGTCCTTTGGATTCTTGTTTGCATGATTGTGTTCAGCTTTAGACACACATTAGCGTTCAATGCAAATGCATTCAACAAGGCTCCATTTCTGTTGAGATGGCAGAGACACCGTAATGGTAAATTCAGGGCTCTTAGCAAATCTTTTCCCTGGAGACAAACAGCTGCACTAAAGATAGAAAGACTTTGACCTTCTCTCTCTGGCTGGGATTGTCACACAGACTTTGTCACAAGGATCCGAGATGCTCACACTGAAATAGCACTCCTGGGGAGGGCCCAAACCAAAGCTCTAAATTCCCAGTCCTGGGCTCCAGGGCTGTCGCAGGGCTAGGCTCCCCACCCCTGACAGCCAGGCATGTGTGTCCCACCTCAAGCACCTGCTCCTGGGGTCTTTACGCCCCAGATGCTGAGGACAGACTGCTACGAAATGTTCTTTCACTTCTTGCATCTGTGTTTAATGATGATTCATTGGATGTTCTGAGGAGAGCTGGGTGTCAGGCTTAGTGTTAAGTGCAGCTTCTGAAGTTAAAATTAAAATGGTCACGAAATAATAAACGTATTTATTTGTGGAATATTATGAAATTTATATGTGTCTTTCTGAATATGTCTGTATTTATGTATGCTTATATAGCAATATGTATTTCCAATTTACATGTTTATCAATTTCTGTCTCTATGTATTTCTTACATATCTATGCATCTCTTCCCATCAGCCTATCTATCCATATATCCATCAATTTGCAGATGACCGATTGATTCATCTGTCAATCAATTAATTACCTGGGGAGGGATGAATAAATCAGAGTAGTGAGGAGGGAAAGCATCTAGAGGAAGTCGGGAGGAAAGAAGGGTAGGGAAGTAGTGGGCCAACCTGTATTATTGAATTGTATTGTCTAAACCTGAAAATGCAAAGATGTCACCATTCACAAAGGAAGAAACTGAATGACAGAAAGGGTACAGTCACCTGGTTAAGGTTACCCAGGAGGTCAGGGCTGACGAGGTAGTCTGTGGGGTTTGGTGCAAAATGAAATGCTGGGCCCCTAGTTCAAAGAGCAGGAAAAGCTCCATGACATTAGTCAGGCTGATGATTTTTTGGATTTGACACCAAAAGCAAAGGCAACAAAAGCAAAAATAAACAAGCAGGATGACATCAAACTATAAGGCCTCTGCACAGCTAAGGACACCAGCAACAAAATGAAAAGGCAACCTACTGAATAGGAGAAACTATTTGTAAATCATGTATCTGATAAGGGGTTAATGTCCAAAATATCTAAATTAGAACTCGTACAACTCAATAGCGAAAACACCCCAACAATCCAATTATGAAATGGACAGAGGATCTGAATAGGCATTTTTCCAAAGAAGACATACAGATAGCCAATAGGCACATGAAAAGATGCTCAATATCACTAATCATCAGGGAAATGCAAGTCAAAACCACCATGAGCTATCACCTCACACCTACTGGTTGGAATGGCTATATCAAAAACAAACAAACAAAACCAAGTGCTGGCAAGGATGTGAAGGAAAGGGAACCCTTGTGCACACTGTTTGTAGGAATGTAAATTGGGGTACAGATACCATGGAAAACAGTGTGGAGGTTCCAACCACGGGATGAAATCTGTCCTCTGTGCTACGGACAGTCAGCTGAGTGGAGGAGCAACATGACACCATGACAAGCATTTAGGAGAGAACACTGTGAATGATACAAAAAGATACATGCACCTTACCTTCATTGAAGCATTATATACAATAGCCAAGGTGTGAAAACAACTTAAATGTCCACTGATGAATGAATGGGTAAAGAAGATGTGGTTCTTAAACACAATGGAATACTATTCAGCCACAAAGGAATGAAACCTTGCCATTTACAACAGTATAGATGGACCTTGTGAACATTATGCCAAATGAAACAAGTCAGAGAAAGAGAGTGTACAATCTCACTTATATGTGGAATCTAAAACCACAAAACAGAAGACAAAAAGACCTTTGAGCTTATGTATTTAGAGAATGGATTGGTGGTTGCTTAATGTGATGGGGGGTGGCGGTGGGGGGAATAGGCAAAAGGAGTAAAAAAGTACACTACCCAGGTATGAAATGAGCAAGTCATGGGGATGTAATGGACAGCATGATGGCTATAGTTAATAATAAAGTATTGCATATTTGAAAGTAGCTAGATAACTGGATTTTGAAAGTTCTTATCAGGAGAAAAAAAATTCTAACTATGTACAGTGATGATGTTACTTGGACTTACCGTGGTCATTTTGCACTATACACAAAAATCAAATTATTACATTGTACATCTGACCCTAACATAATAGTATGTTAATTACACCTCAAAAACTTTTTTAAAAAAGCAGGAAAATAGTGACATGATAAAGAACTAAAGTAGAAACATTTTCTTGTCTGTTGAAGTCCCTCTCTTAACCTGTCATGGTGGTTTTTATTTGCTATTTCATGGCACGTTCCCTAAGGCATGGGGATATCTGTGGGGTGCGTACAGACTCAGGGTCTTGGGGCCCTGGCCTGGGTGCATGCGCACGGCCCAGCAGTGGAGGGTTTCCATGCTGGCCAGTTGTGGGACCCATGTGTGAGGAAAGGGTGAGGAGGGGTGAGAAAGTCCAGTCAACCATTTTCCCTTTGAACTTCCCAACCCAGCAAACCGGCAACCCCTGGGGGATTGCCAACTGACTTCTGCCACCCCTCATACCTGGACTGGGGTTAGGCAAGATGCTCCTCCTGACCCTGACCCTCACTGTGCTTGTGCCTCGGCCCCTGGGTGGAGGGCAACAGCTCTGGTCCCTGGAAGGAGGCAGTGAAGGGGAGGCTGCACAGGGCCATGAGTACCAAGGGGCCAAAGGGCAGGGGACCTGCCCCAGGGAAGCAGGCAGGCGGTGGGACTGCATAGGTCAATGAAGGGTGCCACCATTAACATCACCCCATCCTTCCAGCAAAGAATGGGGTTCACCATGTATATAGCTTTTCTGCAGGCCCAGCATGCAGCTTGCCTCTGCGCTCACCTGATGAATATTTCCTGTATGCCCACTTCAACATGCAGTGGAGCAGGGCTTAATTACCTGTAGGTAAAATGGGAATCAATGGCACTTTGCTCATTGGGTGGCTCTAGGGATGTAACTGAGGCAACACACGGCAAGTACCTGGAACAGCACCTGGCTTATATAAAGTAGGGGCGAGTATTGGTTGAGGAAGGACACATAAAACAGTCGACATTCCAGGGCAGCAGGCTCCATGGGCTCCATCACCTCCTCCACAGGTAAAGGAGAGCCCTCCCGCCCCGCCCCAGGCCCTCAGCCTGGGCCTACCTTGCGTTTCCGCTTGGATTTTGGCAGCGCCTTTTCGGTGGGTGTGTCGGCTGGCTGGCTGGGGGGCGCGCTCTCGGTGTCCTTGGCTGCAGGTGCGCTCAGGACCCCCGGCTCCTGCGGCATGTGCTCTGGGATCCTGGACAGAAGGGTCAGGTCAATTTTGACCCAGAGGGACCTGACCTCGTCGCTGTCCTTCAGCGGGGAGAGAAGTTCGTTGCGGCCGAAGGGCACCAGCGTGTAGAACTGCTCCTCCAGCTCCTTGGCGATGTCGCTGGTGGTCCTGGCACTGATGGAGCCCACGGGCGCGCGGGGCCCGGCTCCGCCGAGGCTGTTGGCGGCCTCCTTCAGCCTCTGGTCGCTGCCGGAGGTGGCGGCGGCCGCGGTCTGCGCCTTGGACAGGGGGTCCTCCTCCCGCTCCGACTCCAGGTCCGAGTCCGAGGACGGGGATGAGGACGACTCGGTCTCAATGAACTCCCTGGATTTGGGCACGGTCCTGCTGAGCCCCCGCGTGCGGCGCTTCTCGCAGGTCACCGAGGAGCGCAGCTCCTTGCGGTGGCTCGTTCTGCCGTTGCCGCACAGCCTGGGTTTTGGGGGCTCGGGAGGCGCCGCCACGCCCGCCCCCGGCACGTCCGCGGCCCCCGGCTCCTCGGGCCGGGGACAGTTGGCGCCGTCGCTGGCGGAGGTCCTCTCGGTGCGCCGGGTGGGCTTCTTGCCCGCAGGCCTCCGCGCGGGTGCGCTCTCGGCGGGCACAACGGGCACCGCAGGCGGCGGGGCAGCTGCGGCCACGGCCACGGCCGCCGGCGGGGACTTCTGCTTCGCGGCTTTGCTCCCCGGGGCCTTGCTGGCGGTCCTTGGCCTCTGCTCCTCCTTGCAGGTGCCCTGGATGTCCTTGTCTCTCAGGCTGCTTTGGCAAACATCGGGAAGCTTCCCACAGTCCTGTGCTTCTTCTTTCCCGGGGGTGTAGTAAGGATTGCTCTCCGGCCCGTGGCTTTCATTTTGGACCAGAATGGGAGGCTTGTGGGGATTCACTTTGTTTAGCCATTTATCCAGCTGCCACTTGTTGGAGGACGCTGGTTCAGTCTAAAAGCAGAGAACAGCAACAAAACATCCTTTATCACAGACTCACTTAAAAGGGGCCTGACCGTTTTCATCTTCACTTGCTCCCCGGGGTGTATGAGCAGAACAGGAACGCGCTGGAAGGTAAGGGAAAAGGGACCCAGCGGGTGTGTGCAAAAGCTCTCGCTGGCCCCCAAGGATGCAGGGATGGCGTCCCCTCCCTGTGCCAGGGCACTTACCTGTCAATGCAGCAGTTTGAAGCCTATTTAGAAACATGAAGGGACAGCCTGGTGCTTTATTAGAACCCATTTTCAGCACTTTAGAGTGCTACACCCTTGAGTGCTATACTTCGGAGTATTATTTTTTATGATTACATATACACAAACTTGAGCTTCCATGGAAGTTAACTGGGGAATAGTTTGGAGGTCCTGATTGTTAAGGCATTCATTTTTTGTAAATTTGTAATTTTGTAAAATTTGGGGGGAAGTCAGAAGAGGGGGTTAAGTGGGAGCTATAATCCCAAAGAATCAACATATGATTTATGGGGGGAGGGCAAGTAGTTACAGTAGAAGCAATAGCTTGGGGAAGACGGCCTGTTTAGGGAACTAGAACTCCTTTTCCAAAGGACCGTGTGTGCCCCATGTGCTTTAGCAGCTGCACTCTGTTAGTCCATCCTCAACCTGCTTCTGTCCGACTTTGTCAGGAATATTTCAGACATGGAGGTGATGATGGAAACCTTTCCTGCAAGCAGTTTTGCTCATTGAGAGCAAATCATGGACAGGTTTTAAACTCTGCCCCATAGCTGGTTCCAGGGGGGTCAGGGAATGTCCTGAGACAGAACATGAAATGTGATACAGAGGCATTTTTCTAGGAGAGGATCATAGGTTTCAGTGGGGTCTCTAGGGATCTATGTCTCAGATAAAGGCTAAGAATCAATGATTTCACAGGGAGTAAATGCTGTTGTTTCTAATAAAAGTCAATTTACCCAGCATCTACGATTACTAATAGAAAAGAGCTGTTTTGGTAAGTGTAGATCTTTAGCTAGAGTGTTTTCAACTTGAGACTATATATGAAATGGGGAAAATGTTTTGAGTGATCGACATGATGTGTTTTTCCTTCCCACTGGCCTCCCACCCTCTGAATTTGTGGCATCCACTGTTTCATGGGGAGACTAGATACCAGCCTAGAAGAATGATGACAATGCTTCGCTTTGCATTTCAAATTTGATTGGTTCAAGTCTAGAAGGTCAGGCTCCCTTGCAGGAGAAAAAAAATTTTTTTAAACATAATTATTTCCTAAAGCTTGCTGTTCGGTGTGTTTTTCAACAGTAAGGCCCACATGAAGAGCAGTCTCGGGGCACGGCCACCTGCTGTAAGCTTCAGAGGGGAATGACCGTCCTGGGTGCATGGGGAAGGGCGGCAGGGCTCAGGGAGATGGGAAGCCTCTGATAGACCAGGGGGCCTGGAACCCAGGTGAAGAGGACGTGAGTGTGGGGGTCAGGTGGCTGGAGCCACGGCAGGGACCATGTACATCCTGCTTGTTCCCCCCAAACGCATGAGACCAGCTGTTCCTCAGGGGAGACCAGCACAGGGTGTCCTGCGACCAGCAAGGGCCAGTGGCGGCCAGCCTGAAGCTCTGAGGCCCTTCCCCTAGGGCCATGAGGATGAAGAGGCTTCCTTGGGGAAATGGGTGTGGGAGGGAAACTGTCATGGCCCCCGCTTGGCTTTTCCAGAGTGTGGGAGCATATACAACCCCAGAGCACAGCTGGTCCCTACTACACTAGCAGATGCTCTCAATGGAGAAAACAGGACTACAGAAAACTGGTCTCTGACTTGGCTTTCTGCCTTCTTTTCATGCACCAAAAGGACGAGGCTCCAAGCAAGATATGAAAGAAGAAAAGATGGATCTTTATTGTGCTTCCTAGGTGTTATATGAAATTCTGACCTCTCTTCACTTTGGCTTTTCCAGAGCGTGGGAGCATATGCAACCCCAGAGCACAGCTGGTCCCTACTACACTAGCAGATGCTCTCGATGGAGAAAACAGGACCACAATACATACAGCTGCTTTGCTAGCACTTCCTGAAATTAGCTGAGTATGGCTGAAAGGTAACTTGGTGGCAAACAATTTATGGCTTCTGGTATCATCTCCACCCAGCTCCAAATCACTCACTGTGCGACCACGGACAGTGGTGACATGCGTGCCTTGGCTTCTCTAGACACACAGGGCATTATAAATACAACTGGATGCTGAGGGGCCTCTTGCAGGAAAGGGGACACCTAGTGAGAGAGGGTGCATGTATTATTACCCTGCCACCACGGTTAACACCAGCCCTCCATTGCCCCCACGTTCCAAGCCTCCCAGCTCACATCTCCTGAGTGAGAGAACATGACTGCCTGTATAGCCAAAGCACAGCTGGCCCAGGGGGGAGTCATCGGAAAATGTTCTGGAGGCACATATTGCCTGATGGGCCTTAGGGCCATGCTTTTCTGCATTTCACGGCTGCAGGAACTAGGCAGAAATACCATTTTCAACATGTCACCAAATCACACTCCCTTTCTCAAGGATCCATAATGACCTCCTATTGCCTCTCAAATGAAATCCAAATTTCCTAGGCTGGTTGGTGTTCAAGGTCACCCACCATCTGTCTTACAGTCATGTTTCATTGCCAGGACACCTATGATGTGCCTGTCTCTCACTTTACATATAACATTTAATTTAATTCATACAGAGAAGCAACATTATCCCTCCTAATTTGTAGATGAGGCTCAGAGAGGTTAAATGACGTGTCCAAAGTGGCAAAGCTACCAGGCATCACCGAGACTGGACCCGTACTTGTCTGGGTTTGAAGACCAGATTCCCTCCCTTGCTGCTCTGCTAAACCCCCCTTCCTCTCTGGCATGGTCTCACAAAAGGTTGAGAATGTCAGTCTTCAACCTTAAATGACAGAATTACATCTGATTTTTGGAGACCATCCCTTCCTCTCCAAACAATACCTGCTGCCCTCTATCTTCAAGGGCACTGTCTTTTGATATTCATAGTGTATATGAACAAAGTATGAATATGTGTTTACGAAAAAGTGTGCACATTTCATGTGTCTTAAACAAAGACAAATACTTCTTTGGGGGAGTGGGGTGGGTAAGGCAGGTCTCTGTTTCTTTGTATCCCTTGTAGTGTCTACAGGAGGTTAGGGAGGCAGGTGACTATGACTTTGCTCCTAAGAAGAACAGCTCACAGTGAGCTGTCACTCAAATTGTATCACTTATTCCTGAGAATAACCTCACAGATAAGGCAAGACAGGAATGTCCATCATTGGGGGGATGAGGCTGTTGTGGCCCAGGAAGCTTAATGGTGAAGAGCTAAGTGGCAGTGGGGGAGGGAAAACTCAGGGTATGGGACTCTCACCTACTGACAGGCTGCTGGCTATGGCTGACGTCCTGAGCCATCCATCTGGGATTCTGCCAGTTTGCTTATTTGCTGCTTTATATTTTCAGCCAGAGCTCTCCTCTCTGATTAATCTGCCTGATTGATGCACAAGCTCTTCGCCATGTACTTTAGTCCCTGCTTCATCTGTGTTCTTCATAGCACCCACTGCCATATACCCCATAGATGCCTTATTATGGGGAAAGCCTGAAGAACCATTGAGTATAACTTGTATCACATTTCTGCTGATTTTCTGAGAATGATCTAGGGCAGCACTTTCCCAAATGTGCTTGTAGTTCACATATTCTATCAAGAAAGATTTCCATGGTCAGATGAATTTGGGAGATGCCACAATGGAAAACACAGTTTACATGAGACATACTAAGGGCTGGTGGTGATGACCTAAAGAGATGGGTTAAACTTACTTTATCTTGGCACTCTTCCAAGCATGTGACCAGCTCTTTTTCCCCAGGTAGTATCAATTACTTGGGGAACACTGGGCTAGGGAGTTCCACGTGCTGGTGTAAAGGTGCTAGCTGAGGGGAAGGTGCTTTCCCCCTGCAAAGCTCTGACACGAGAGGATGCGCCACGCCGGGAAAGAAGATAAAACTCAAGGGAAAAACATTAGGCTGAGAACAACTCAGCCAACATCAGGCCATGGGGAGGGGATCTGCAGCAAAGGAACTATGGTTTGCAGTGGCTCTTTCATGCCTGTTTGCAGATACGGCATTACACTGTGGCGATTCATGTAAAATGCAGTGGCTTTTGACAACCACAGCCAGAAAGAACAATTGAGATGGAACTCAGCTGAGCCCAGTGGGTTTCCGGCACTGGCACAATGGTGGGGAGAATGCAGGTGCCTTGAAACATCACGAGTGCTTCCCTCTACTTCCACATCAGGACGTTACCAGGAACGGAGGGGGCAGGGCGCAGAGTAAGAGCCAGGAACATTTTGCTTCAAAGTAGCATAAACTGGTCTGCATGGTGGAATGTGAGGTGTGAGTCTAATACAGAGCCCCACTGTCCTGTCTCACTGTTCTCTGTAAGGCGGCCTGGGCCTGCTCAGCCAAAGTGAAACGGTGACACTGGGCGGGCTCAGCCAGATATGGCTGATTTCTGTGTTTGTGATTTTCACTCTCCAAACCCATTTTATTTCTAAAGGGCATGTGTCTGTATTCATCTTAGGAAAAATGTTAAGAGAAACTTCACTTTTATTTCAACAAATACATTCCTTTCCAGCAGAAAGAAGTAACTCACAGCATGGCTAACATATCACCTACCACTTCTGTGTCCCTCTGCACAGAGAAGCAAGGAATTGAAAACTGTGTGGTCCCTAGGCAGCTTGAACTTTCAGGCCTGTTTTATAGACCTGCCTCCCTCTCCTTAGCTAGAGACCTCTGAGAGCCGCTGGAAGAAATGACAAGAGATTCTTTTAATCACAGAGGAATTCAAGTCTTTGTAATGATCTCAGTAACATTAAGAAATAACTGGCTTCAAGCACTTTGTAACTGTACTTCTCTTAGTCTAGGGTTCAGACTCATTCAGGAGCTCTAGGATTCACATTTCAGCATGAAAAAGAGATTGAACATTCATGAATGTAACCTTCAAAGTTACAAAGAAGAGCCTGTTCACAGACACTCACAATTTCTACCCATCTTCACCACCTCCCTCAGCTCTTGTGATGTCCTTGGAACCCAGGTATGTCTTATAACTAAATATTCTGGAGTTTTAACAAATTACAGCATATAGCTTTGAAGAAGCTATTTTAACTCCTCTATTTTATTTAACTCCTGTATTTTTTGGTTTCAAATTCTTCCCATTAGAATGTCAGTTCTATGAGAAGACAGGGACCTTTTCTGTCAGATAATTGCTGTATCCCAGAGGCAAGCACCAAGTCTGCAGTAGATGCTCAATAAATATCTGTTGAATGAACACTGACTGAGTGAATGAATAAAATGATGAGAAAGGAATAATAATTTTGTTTCTGGGAAAAAGTCGGGTAACAGCAACCTATGCCTTTTATAGGTGAATGTTGCTAAGGGTCTTGCCCTTATATAGGTAGTTAGAGATAGAAATAGAGAGAGAGATGGGAGATGGCTCATTTCAGGATCAGTGGGGAGCTCCTGGTGCAGAGCAGAAAGATGCCAAAGAGAACATGAGGAGGGCAAGGAACCCTGGTTTCTTGGTGAAGAGACAAAAGGGGAAAAGCCCAAGGGAATTTCAGAACCACTCTATGAACTTCAGATAAAAACAGGAGGCTTCAGGTATGATGATGTCTTAAGGCAGAGGTACAAAAGGTGGGGACATGAATTGTGCTGGGGTCCCCTCTCATTGTCATGGTTTGCATGAGTTGCTTTGGGTTTATTTCAGAGCCTCTTTAGAAATTTTGGTCCCAAAGTGGTACAGAAGATTATAGGACAAAATTAAATCCTATGATCCATGGTAATGTCAAATGTTTATACACTCAAGAAGAAACTGTGTTTTATTCTTCTTTAGAAACCAAAGTCTGTCTTTACAGATCCATGGACTTGAAAAGTTGACTCTCAACTCTCCCAGGAATCTCAGTACTTTGAATTACTATTAATTTTCTCCTTCCTCCTTTAACGTAAACATAGCAATGGTTTTTCTTGGTACCTTATAATGTTCTTATATGAGGCACCTAAATCTTCCACATAGATACTCATCATGGCTATAAAAGGTTTCATTATTTTTTGTAGGTTGATGCTAATTTTTCTTTTTATATTTTCACAAAGAAAACACAGTTAAGAAGGTTTTATTAATATTTATAGCCCTTGTTCTTCTAATCCGTGACAAACTGCAAAACGGGAAGATTTTAACCGTGTCTAATCCATAAAACTCCTTCCACCCTGATTTATGGGCGGCCACATGTCCTGGGCTGGTGAACTGCCCTGTCTGGTGTGGCCTCCGCCGACTCTTAGGGGACCCGATCTATGGGTTATTTCCAGCCAGCGACGTTTAAGTCAAGAATGATTTTTGGACAATGAAAGATGCAATCTCTGACCTTCAAAGGAAGCTCTGTAATTAAGGGAACCGCGAGGAGAGGACAGAGTGGGCCACCGAGGTCGCGGCCCCAGGCAGGCGGATCCTGCGCTGGCACGGAGGGCGGGAGGCGGGGACGTGTGAGCCCCAGGACGCCCGGATTCGCCGCGCGCACCGCGCCCACCGGCGGCGGGGCGGGCGCGCCGTCAAGCGGCTCTTACCTCGGGGCTGGAGTAGCGGGCAGGCCTGCCGCCGTCGCTCTCGCTCGAGCTGCTCTCCGTCTCCGAGTCGGATCCGGAGCTGCTCTCCGAGTCACTGGAGGAGCTGCTTCCGCTGCTTCCGCTCCCGCTGCTGCTGGCCTTGCTGGACGGCACGGAGGCTCTGCGGTTGGCCTGCGGGGCCCCGGCGCTGCCAGCCCGCGCGGCCCGGGAGGAGAGGAGAGGAAAGCCAAGTGAGCGCGCACAGCGACCCGCCACCCGGCGAGCTGCCGCTCCAGCAAAGGAGAGGAGGCACCAGGCACCGCATGTCAGCTACCACCTGGATCTGCAGAGCGCGCCTCAGGGTAAAAGGCATCCTGAGGGCTGCAAACAGTTACCCATGTAAATACAACTGGGAATGGAATTCGGAGCCCCTGTTGTCGGGCCCTAGTTATTTGTATGGCACCTGAGAAGGGAGTGGTGTAATTTCAGAATTACTGTTTCTGCTTTGCTGCTGTTTCTGGGAACGGCTTTTCAAATGCATCCCCAAATCCAGTCATCTACAAAAAGGCAAGGAAATCCAAAATGCTTGAAATATTTTGTAAAGAATGAAGATGTCTGTTTGCTTTATTTTAGGAAAGGGGCTGTGAGGAAGGGCACACATTCTGTTCTGTGCATTCATGGCCTGCTGGAAGGTTCTGGAAACTGAGGGGTGGTCAAAGTTAGTCTTGCTTCCCACTTCTTCCTGTCCACAGAATTGAGTGCTGTAGCCTTTATGGGATCTGGCTTGCTGTATAAACAGCAACTTTCCTTTAAGCCCTTTATTAAAAAACTGAAGATCCATTACTGACACATTTTTATATATTCCAGACTTTAAAATTCAAACCCCTTGCAGTGGCTTCTAACAAAGGCAGTTCACATTTATGCTTGATGGTCATATCCATGCTGAAATTTGCCAGGAAGTCACTGTATACTTAGAGACAACAGGAAACATGGACACTTTCTAATGGTAACTAACCACAAAAATTCAAGTAGAACATCCACCCAAGAGTGTGGGAGCCAAAAAGAAAGTTTTGGTACTCACAAAACAGTCAACATCTTTGAAGTCTTTATTAATTGCACTGAAACACACCTGAATCTGTTCTTTTGAGGTCAACTTCTAAACCCAGAAAATGCAGTGATCACGTTTTTGATGCTGAGTCAGCAAACGTCTGCTTGCCCCTTCCACCTGTGACCACTGTTTCACTAGGCCTGAACATTAGTGAAGGCCAGGGGCCAGAAGCTGGGGGAGCTTGTCAGGCTTTATGGTGCCAAGTGCAAAGCGGCCTGGAAAAGGTAAAGGACCCTTTTCACACACACCTTAAATTTTTGACAAATGCTTTGCCCAAGGACAGATACTCATAAATCCTCAGTGTGGGGGCAGAGAGGGGGGTTAATATTTACTGGAGCCTTGCTCCTTCTAGAAGAATGACAATACAAGAAACTATCCTGCAGGATATATCTGAAAAGAAAAGCACTTTTGTGAACTGCAGGGTTAGGGAAAACAGAGTTTGAAATAATCTCCCCTAGTGGTTTTTCTTTCTTCCACCAACGTCATGGTCTGTACCTACTGTCTGACAAAATTCTTCAACATCAGACCACATCTGCATGTTTTTGCCTGAGCTGCAGTGATTTCTTTTTCAGCCTGTCACTTGTGCCTGGGGTTGAGTGAGGAATCCTGGATCTTCAGACAGAGGCAGGAAGGGAAGGTTAGTGGTCAAACGCTGTAATATTCCTTTCTTCCCTTATGAACTAAAATCCATCTTTCCTGTTGGCTGAGTTGGGATGGCTATTATCAACTGAGTCATGAAAAAACTAGACTATTAGATTCTGAGTGCACAGGAGCATCTGGGATCCACGGTAATCGTTTGTGAGCAGGCCTCCAAAAGCCTGCGGAAAAGAACTCCCAAAAACAAACAGTTACCACCCTCCCCCACCAAAGAAAAAATTAGCCTTGATTGCCACCTCTTCCTGTCTATGAAGTTGAGTGCTGTAGTCTTTACACAGCAACACATGGTGGAGGGGGAGATACATCATTCCTCTGGAATGACATTTGCTGATGGCTGGGAAATCTAGATGAATAAAGAGCACTTTGATTGGTTTTATATGATGGTCAGAGGCTTTGATCACAGGGCAGTACATTCTACTTGTTTTAATTCAAACAACAAAGAGCACGTGAGGCTGGAGCTGAGTGTACCTGGGTGTTGTGTGTGCACAGAAGCAGCAGTGTGTGGAGTCCCCTGGGGCTTCTACCACAAAGCAACTGACTGTCTTGAAAAGTAGCACTTGAATTTCTGGGCAAAAATCCATTAAACAGTTACCAGGCTGCCTTCCTTTAATGACTGCTGTCCTATAGTCATGAGACGCCCCATGGCCCAAGGAGACAGAATCTCTGATCGGATTAGACTGGCAGAAAAGCCTTATACTTCCATGCTTTCCTTCCATAAGTTAGGAGATTCACTTAAAATGACAGCTTTACTGGCATAACTATTAATTGTCTTTAAAACAATTGAGAGTGCCAAGAATTTAAGGTTTTCCTTCTTTAGTAAGTGCTGTGAGGCTTACGATTACCTCTGGGGTCAGGATTGACTATATTGGTGTTTCAATGGTCCAAGGAGAGAATGTGTCTCCAGAAACAGTCCACATGATGAGAGCCTGGAAGGCCTCCGGTGGCTCCCACTGTGGGATCAAGATAACCGCCCCTACCCTCCATGAAGGCTGCTCTAGCAACTGGTCTTTGTTCAGGTCTGTGAGGGACAACTGGTTGTTCTGGCCTCAGCGTGAAGAATATTCCTGCTGTGAGTGCACAGAGCAGCTGCCGCGGGGAGGGAGGCAGAATAAAGACAAGGAAGCTGGGGCTGGTCACCACGGCAGAGCAGGACTAACAAAGAATGGGCTCGGTGAAGCCAGGAGGGCTCTTTGAGTCACAGAATCAAGAAGATAGAAAAAGACATATCAGAAAGACCCTCTGGAAAGACTATAGCCTTTATATGTTTAAAATTGCAAACCAAAAAAACTTTTCATGCCAATCAGTTGTCATGTTTCCATACCAAAGATATGTAAAAAAAAAACTCAATAGAAAATTAACTTTTGTTTGAAATGATTGGTTGACATGGATTGGTTGACACAATGACACAACAGCCTTGGACAACTTTTAGGAATTCTTGGACCCTATGCTATTACAGGAACATGGTGAATTTGAGAGTGTGGACATGAAAAATTACTGAGATCATGAAATAAAAGTCTTTGTGTTATCTAACAGCAGTGTCTGGGACATATGGGCATTCACATGTGATTACTGAATGAAAAAAATCAATAGAAAAAATCCATCATTGGGTTAAAGAGTTTAACCAAAAGGATTTAACCTTTCAAGAAGGTTAAAACCTCTCTTTTCCAATAAAAACATATTTAAGGGGATTTCTGCACCTCTCGTGCTCTTCCAATTTTAACATTTCTTCCTCTTGGAGAGTATGTCTCTAACTGCACTCTAAATTCCATTGCTATAATTTAAGCACAGCTTGCTCTTGGATGGTTTATTTACTTTCCGTATTTTGATTTCATGAAATGCTTTGTTGGTTTTATGAATGGTCAAGACCAAATAAACCTTTGCGAGAGTCCCAGCTTTATTCTAAATGATCTCTTAGTGGTGTCCCTCCCTTTGGCTGCAGTGACATATTCCTTTCAGAAGCTGGCCTGGGCTAAGTCTGAATACCAGCAGTAAAAGAAGAGATCTGGAACCTAAATGACAAATCCTGGATATCACAGTCACGGGTGCCCCCCAAGTGTACTGTGAGGCCTGGGTAAAATAGCCAAAGATGTCCACAAACTTTCAGCTAACATGTAACTTGGAGGCAGGCTCTTTGCCTGCGCGACATGGTGTGGACAGCTGAGATGCCCGCCCTGGTGCCTCGCATCCTGTGGGCACTCCGTTGGTATTGGCTGAATGACACTATTTCAGAAGAAGCTACAACACCTTCTCACACTGTGTATTGATTTCCAAATGCTTGATATCCAACAATGCTGGATTTCCAAACCATAATCAGTGCCCTGGAAACAGTATTCTTTTATTGATAGCATTTTTATTGATATTAATTAATCTAAAGCTGTAACAATGTTATGCAAAGTGAAAATGGTAAAGCTGACACAGGAGGTTCTCTGTTGCTGGAACTGTCTTCCAAAAACGGAAACTGATAATAGGACTGTTGGTCCTGTCCTGAAAATTTTGGTTTGTTTGTTTGCTCTGCACTATGACCAGGAACAATTCTTCTGTAAAACATGGCTTCTGAAGCTCTTCATCGTCTGGCCTCAATCAGATCTCCAACTTGACCTCAATACAATAGGTCTGTCTGTAAACCTCTGCCATAATAAATTTATCATCATTCTGATAATCCATGTTGAAGGCTGGGCGCCTTTGCACATGCTATTTTCTGTGCCAAAAAGTTCTATCTTCCTTTATTTTTCTGTTTGCCTCCTATTCCCTCTCCAGTACAGAGTTGCAATGTTACCCTATTCTGTAAGGGTTTTTCCCAGTTTCCTCAGTCATAATTAATATTTCCTCCCCTGAGCAACTTTGGCACATTGGCTATTTCTCTATGGTAGCCTTTACCATATTAAGGATAGGAATGATCTACTCTATCCTTGTATCCCCAGAGCTAGTAGAGAGTCTGGCATAAATATATTCTTAACAAATACTGACTGAATGAATAAAAGAAAAAGGATTCTTGTTATAGGCTGTAAGTCAATGTATTTTGTTATACTATGAAGTAGCCTATGAGATGTTCATATATATATATGTACATATGTATTTTTTTCTGTTGCCTTGGGGCTGCCTAAGGTTTCATAAAACTGATACCTTTAGAAAGTTACCATCTACCTTACAGGTTAAAAATTGAAAACCTACAGGGGCTAGGCAAGCAGCACAGAGTGAAGTGTCCAGGTTTAAGAAAAACAAATGCCTAACACATGATGATAAGTGACAGTGGATTTGTGGCTCCCCAGTGGGGAAAATATCAAATTGGAGAGTCCCATCTGGTCTAACACTGATCCCCCATGTCAGCATATCTCTGCTATGTGGAAATGGGAACCTGGTATTACCAAATCCTTTGATTTTTCACAGGAAGCCCCAAATCCTGATGTTTACATCAAACACCCTGATTTTAAAATGCTGGCAACTAATTTGAAAAGTTTTAACAATGAAAAGTTTCCTTGTGTTTTAGCAAACAAACAAACAAACAAAAAAACCCACATCTGTTGGTCAGATGAGGCCTGTGGAGCACCAGTTTGAGACCCTTGATCTATGTCTTATTATTATACATACTCAGTGCCTCAGATGGTTCTCTTTAGAAGAGAGAGACACAAAAGAGCATGACCAGGAATTTTACCTTTCTCTGTGGTTTCAATTAGCAGGGAAAAAAGAGGACAATCAAATACACACATGAGCCCACTTATTTAAAGGATTTTTAAAAATTCTGAAATAGTTACTGATTCACTGCAAGCTGCAAAAATAGTAGAGATCTCCCATGTATCCCTCACCTAACTCTATCCTTGTATCCCCTTGTATCTTGTGGCTACATTCTATGTAACTATAGTATATCAAAACCAGAAAACTGACAATGGTACAATATGCATGTATGTATTCTACGTCACTTTATCACTTTGTAGATTTGTAAATCATTGTAGATTTACATAACCACCACCATAATGAAGATACAGAACTGCCACCTTACCACAAGGCTCTCCCTTCTGTTACTCCTTTAGTCACACACAGCCTCAGCCCTTCACTGTCCCTAACCCCTGGCAACAACTGGTCTGTTTTCAATCTCTAAATGTTGTCATTTTAAGAATTTCATATAAATGGAATAATGTAGTATGCATTCCTTTAAAAATGAAATTTACTGAGATATAATTTAGATATCATAGTATATATCCTTTTGAGATGGACTTTTTTTTTTCAATCAACAGAATGCCCTCAGATTCATCCAAGTTGTTGAGTATATTAATAGCATGCCATGGTATGGGTGTTCAACCATTCACCTATTGTTTAACTTCATCCACTGAGGGACACTGTGGTTGTTCTCAGTTCTGGCTATTACAAATAAGTCTGCTGTGAATATTTGTGCATAAACTTTTTGTGTGCACATATATGTTCATTTCTCTGGGACAAATGCCAAGGAGTACGATAGCTGGGTTGTATGATAAGGGAATGTTAAAATTTTAAAGAGACTGCTGAACTATTTTATTTTGGTTCACATATTTTCCAGCTATGTTTTTAGTGCATACACATTTAAGAATGTGGTGTCTTTTTTGCTGACTTGACTCTTTTACTATTATGTGGTGTCCTGCTATGTCCCTGGTAATTTTCTTTGCCCTGACATCTACCTTATCTGATTTAATATAGTCACTCTGGCTGTCTTTCAATTAATTTTTTCATGGTATATATTTTCCATCCTTTTATTTTTAACCTACTTGTATCATATTTGAAATGAATTGCTGGTATATAGTTTAGTTGTTTTTTTATTCTCCCTGCCAATTTCTGTCTTTTAATTGGTGAATTTAGTCCTTTTACATTTAATATAGTTATTGATATAGTTAGAGCTTAAATATGCTATTTTACTTTTTGTGTTTTGTTTTTGAACTGTTTTCTTTTTTCTACCTGCCTGTTCCTAAAAACATGTTTTAGAATCACATCTTTCTCTCTCTTTATGTTTATATATATGAATTTAGTTCATTTAAACAAAACAATCCCAAAACAGTCCATCCATTTCTCCCATCTCCTACTCTCCACTTCTGGCAACCACAAGAACAGAATTCTAAATAAATAAAAACAGAATTAAATTTTGATTTACTTACAGTGTTCTTAATTTAATCTCTTTGTACAGATTTTAAAATCATTTTTCTAGATGCTACATTATACATAGCTTCACAATGTACTGGTATTATCATGTTACCAATTTGAGTGAAATGTAGAAACCTTACCCCCTTAATCATCTTAAATATTTCTTCTATAAAGATTGACAACCTCATCAAACAATGTTTCCAATTTTGCTTCAATTGTCAAACAGTTTAGAAAGCCCAAGAGGAGAACAAAAATCTATTTTATTTATCCTATTTTTCTTCTTCCCGTTGTTTTTCTCTTCTTGATGTCAAGTGCCTTCTTTTATCATTTCCTTTCTTTTGTAAGACCCTCTTTCAGCCATTCTTTGTGGGAAGGTCTGCTGCTGACAAATGTTCTTAGTTTTCTTTCATCTCAGAATGTCTTCATTTGCCCTTCTGAGGACAGTTTTCAATGGATATAAGATTTTGAGTTCTTTTTCTTTCAATATTTGGAAAATGCTGTGCTACTTCCTTCTGGCTTCCATGGTTTCTGAATCTAATTGTGTCATTCAAATTGTTTTTATTGTTTTACCCCTATGGGTGTGCTGTTTATTTCTCACTGCTTTCAAGATTATCTTTTTGTCCTTTGTCTTCAAAAGTTTGACTGTGATGTGTTTTGGCATGAGCTTATCTGAGTTTATTTCTTTGGAGTTTGCTCAGTTTCTTGAGTCTGGTAGGTTAATGTTTTCTGTAAAACTTGGAAAATTTTTAGGCATAATTTCTTTGGATGCTTTGATTAACTTTTCAGTTCCATACTCCTTCTCCTCCCCTACTGGGACCCTGATGACAGATATTAAATCTTTTGTTATAGTCCTACAGGTCTCTGATCCTCTGTCCCTTTTTCTTTAACCTATTTTTTTCTGTTGTTCATATTGGCAATTCCCATTGTTCTATCTTCAGTGTCACAGATTCTTTCCTCTGTTCTCTTCACTCTACTGTTGAGCTCACTCATCAAATTTTTGAACTTCAGTTGCATTTTTCAGTTCTAAAATTTCCATTTGATTCTTCTTTGTATCTTTAATTTTTTTGTTGTTGAGATTGTATTTTCATTTATTTCAACTGTATTCCTTAATTGCTTCTTGAAGCACTTTATAATTGTTCCTTTAAAGTCCTTATAAGGTAATTCTAATGTTTATGTCACCTCAGTAAAGGCACTTGTTGATTGTCTTTTCTCATTCAAGTTGAGATTTTTTTCAGGTTCTTGATATGATGAGTGATTTTCTATTGTATCTGGAACTTTTTGGTATTTTAAGACTTCCACCCACTCTCTCAATATTCCCAACCTCCATCTCTGGCTAATTGTATCAAAAGCTGATGAATGAACCTATCACACAGGTTGTTTGCTACAGTCCCTGCCCATTATGTCACTCAGTCAAATTAGGCACTAATTAATTTATTTAAAAACCACTTACTGTGGAAATTAAGCCCAGATTTTAAAAGCATGTGTACCAAAGCTAGAAAGATCATGTTACTAAGGATGCATGTAGCCTTGTGAGAAAAATGACTCAAATGAAATGAGATTGTAAAAATGTAAAGGATGAGTAGGTGAGTATAGCTGACCCTTGAACAACATGGGCTTGAATGCATAACCCACTCAACATGGGGATTTTTTTCAATAAACATTTTGAAAAAAATTTTGGAGATTTGTGACAATGTGAAAAAACATTTTCTTTTTTCTAGCTTACTTTACTGTAAGAATACAATATATAACATGTATAGCATACAAAATATGTGTTATTTGACTTTATGTTATAGGTTAGGCTTCCAGTCAACAGTAGGCTATTAGTAATTAAGTTTTTTTGGGAATAAAAAGTTATACATGGAGTTTTGACTACGTTGGGGTGGGTGCCCGTAATCCCCATGTGTTCAAGGGTCAACTGTACTTTAAAAGTTTTGTTCGGAGTAAATGGCATGTGGTAAGGGATGACTGGCGTGACATTTGCTAAGAATCCATTTTGTGCAAGGTACATCACAGTGATAGCACATTCTGCTATGTGCTGTGGGGGGTGTGTGTGTGTGTGTGAGTGAGTGCATGTGTGTTTGGGGAGGACGGAGTTGGCACACACTCAGACATGCACAAAGCCTGGCACACAGGAGTCAGCTGCTCCTGGTTTCTCTGAGGAAAAAAGTGTAGCTGTCAGAAATCATAAAAAGTAGATGAAATCAGCTATGAAAACTGAAAGTAAACTAAAATACTACTTGTTGATAATGCAAAAATGGCACATTTTTCATTAATCTAGAAAAAATAAAAAAAACCTCTATAAGTAAGTCAGAATAGAGCACCCACTATCCAAGGGGAGGGAAAT
This sequence comes from Manis pentadactyla, assembly GCF_030020395.1. Lineage (NCBI taxonomy): Eukaryota > Metazoa > Chordata > Mammalia > Pholidota > Manidae > Manis > Manis pentadactyla. The sequence continues at coordinate 152,438,666 of NC_080020.1, read as the reverse complement.
AGTCATATTCTAACAAAAAGAGCGACTCAGGACAATGGATAATACCTCCCCTCAAGACCCTAGAACCCTGGGACTTTTTTTGTTGTTGTTGTTACTTTACGACTTTGTTGCCTCCTTACATTTATTCTGCCTCTTTATAGGTGAGATCAGTAAGGTCGCTAATCAGAGGTGGAGCTGAGATTCCACTTCCAGAAATTTACCCTATGAAAATAATCAGGGATGTTTAAAAGCATTTATCGACAAGGACACATGCTCTTATGTTATTTGCAATAGGAAAGGATTTGTAAACAACCCAAACGGCCAACAATAGGGAATTGGTTAAGTAAATAATGATATACCTTCATGAGGGAATACTTTTCAGCACCATGTTGTCATTACAATCATAGTGGCAGAAAATTTACTCTCATGAGGAATTATCACAGTGTTTCTGTGAGGAAATGGGCTGAACATTGGTGTGTCTGTCATCTCAAGGCAGAGAGCCTGATCAGGAGCACCTGTGTGTTGATTGTGCTTTTTTTTCCAGGGAGAGGATGGCATTTTGCTGACTCTGGGTTTTACTTAAGAATCAGAGGGTACCAATGTCTATCAACAGGCTCTTACATGGGATTATTAAGCACACAGATGGTGTAAGTCTTTTCGACTAGTTATGTGAAACCCAAGCATAAAAGGTATGAGCACCCTGTTAGAACCTCTAGGGGTATCTGTGCTGGTGTATGTGCACCTTTTCTAGTCCTCTGCCTCAGCGGTATTTCTGTGTGCTTTGCCAGACAAGTTGAGGACCTAATCTAACCTCCCAGGATATATGTACGTGGCCTTTCCCTGACAGTCTTGGGGCTACAGGCAGCATGATCATCACCACATGGATATATACAAAGAAAAAAACCCTGGAAAGATATATACTCAAATGTTAACTAGATATTTTTGGATGGTGGAATTACGAGGATTCAATATTTTTTGAATTTTTCTCTATTTTCCACCTTTTATCAACAGAAGAAATACCACCCCTTTCAAGTCAATGTGATTGTGAAGAAGACTCTATTAATATATTGTTGAAGTTAGCTTGCTAGTATTTTTTTTAGCATTTTGGAAGGCTCAATATAGGTTCAACTTGATATGTATTTATGTTTACCTATTTTTTTGTATTTTGGGGGCAATTTTTGGCAGGTTTTACATCATGGTGGTTTCAGCTTCAAAGAATAAACTGGACAGAGTTTTATCTTTTCATACTATCTTAGAAAAGTTTAAATATTATGATAATTATCTGTTCCTTGAAAGTTCATAATTTACCACCAGTAAACCATCTAGCCCAACAGCCTTTTAGAATGGCAATTCCTTGGTATCTTACCATTTATGCCTTGCTTATTTTTAATTTTGCCTATTGCGTTAACTTATATTTCATATTTTTTACAAAAATTCTATTTAATTTATACCTTTGTTTATTTCACAAAACTTATGTAATACTCTCTTGAAATAGAAAACACTGTATTTAGATAATACTTATCCTAACCTTTTCTTTCTCTTCCTTTTTCTTCATTACAGTTGCTAAGCTTGTGTGTTTTACTTTATTTGAAAAGAAACAGTTCTTGATATATGTAATAATTCTAGTATTTTCTGCGTTTGCTTCCTATATTTTTCAGATTTATTTTATAATACTTTTACAACCTTTTCACTTAAAGGTTTATTTCAGCTATTTTTATGCTTTCTTAATAATATAAACATTTGGGACTGTTATTTTGCCTCTGAGTATATGTATGGCTTCAGGTGATCAGCCTCATGTGTGTTTTTATTTTCTTTACTTTCTAAGTAGATTGTTGTTCAAGTAGCTATTTAGAAGACTACTTGTGATGTAATGATTTATAAGAAATACATATTTGATCATTCAGATGACCAGAATATTTCTTAGATATATTTGATCTTTACCCACAGTTCCTGAAAACACTTCAGAACTTTAAAGGTCAAATGGGTGTCTTGTTACTTTAATGGAGAGACTTGGGCTGCACCAAGGGTAGGGGCTGGTTACCAGGGAGAATAACCATGAGATCAGAGGGTGGGGACTCTCAACCCCAACCCCAGGAGGGCAGAGGGCAGAAGAACTGGAGGTTGAATCAGGTAATTGCTGATGACTATGCAATGACACCCTCACAAAAACCTGTAAGAAGAGAGTTCTGTCTTCTTGGATCCTGCTTCTCTGCTGCAGAGAACTTCCACGCTTGGGGAATCAGAACAATTCCACAGGCCACCAAGCCAGGCCCCAAGCTCCATGAGGGTAGAAGCTCCTTCAGTTGGGAGCTTGCCCTAGGCATCTCTTCATCTGGCTGTTAGCTTGTATCCTTTACAATATCCTTTATTAAACTGGTAAATGTGAAGTGTTTCCCTGAGTTCTGTGAGCTGCTCTAGCAAATTAATAGAAGCTAAGGGGAGGTTGTTGGAACCTCCAGTCTGTAGCCAGTAGGTCTGATGCACATGCTTGTGCCTGGCATCTGGTGTCGGGGTGGGTGGAGGGCAGTCTTGTGGGTGGAGCCCTTAACCTGGGGAATCAGATGCTATCTCCTGGCAGATAGTGGCAGAATTGAGTTGAACTCTCCAACACCCTGCTGGTGTGCAAATTGCTTGGTGTCATGCATGGGAAAACACATTCCCCCACACACACATTGGAATTGGGTCTGGGAACTGAATGGACTACTTTTCAATATAAGATGACAATTAAGAAGGATAATATTACATTTAGATCCAAAAATAAACATGGGGGATGCAGGTTGCATTTGTGAAAACTTCAAGTTGGATGGTGGCTTTAGCCTGTAGGGGGAATCTTAGGGCTCAGGTAGGGCAACCTGGTAAAGGTGAGAAGGGAGGGGCAGGCAGCAGTACTCATTTGCTGTGGACTAGGAAGGGATGGGAATAGAGAATGGCCAGAGGAAGGGATTAAGGCCATAAAGAAGACTTATACAGCACTGTGCATATCCCAAAGGTCTCCTAAGCCTTCTGTTGGCCTTAGGGAAGGATAAAAGTCAACAGAACCTGCCACATTTAGCAGGAGAGAAATTCAGTAATACAGAAGGTCAATAAACTTGGACATAAATTATGCAGACATAAAAAAGCTGCCTTCCTGTGGCACAAACTTGTTTCCTTTAGTCAGATGGGTGGTACCACCATGCCTCATATTTCACTACTGGTGCTGTAGTAATGTAAGGAATTCTTTCGGTTACAAACCAAAGAACCCAGAGATCCTCCCGAACAGCCGCCTGTGCCATGCATACAGTCTTATAGGGAATGAGGAGCCTGCCCAAGTTCCAGTCTTATGGAAAGCTTTGGGACATGAGGTTTGATCGGAAATTTCAGACACCAGAGAACACAGATGTCATTTCATGGGATTCCTGAACCTTGTTATTTCCTGAATTTCCATCTTTTTTGACACTAAGTGTCATAGATAACAGTAAGCATTCAATTCTTAAGCAGCTGTCAGATGCTCAGCTCCCCTAGCTTAGGTGGGTGCTATGGTTTGGGGAATCTGCTTGAACAGCACCAAAACATTCTTGAAATTAGGATTCCTGAGTTTACAGCCTAACTACCTGACTAATGACATTTGCTAAGGAAAAGAAATTATTTTACTCTGGGGTCAGTCTTGCTTTTGGGTTTATCAGGTTTTCTTTTTAGGATGGGTGATGAAGGTGCTCTTCTAGGTAGACCAAGATGAAAAAACCTATGGCTTGGAGCTCTGGGCCATATTTGGTACATAGTTATACTTTCAGTTGGATAAAGACCCACATGTGGCCCAAACAAGGAAAAAGGAATTTCACAAATAGAGGAAAGAAAGAATAATGCTCTTCTCAGAAACACCTGTGCTGAGGTGGCTGGCCCGCCTCTGCACTGCACAGCTGAGCAAGACCAGCCTGTAGGTGTGTTTCCACCCTGTCCATGGGCACTGTGCCAGGTGGCAGCTGCCTTCCTGTGGCACAAACTTGTTTCCTTTAGTCAGATGGGTGGTACCACCAGGGACACTGAGTTCAGCTGCCCTTGTTGGTACTGAGAACACCTTAAAGCAGGGAATTCAATATCCTTCTCTTGACAAATTGGCAACCACTTTGGAGGGTATGGTCCCAGCTACCAGAAAGCTGGAGAGACTCAGCAGCTCAACTACTCCCCTGGTGGAAAGGGCTGCAACAGGGCTTAGGTGAAGGCCACGTGGGTGGGAGCGTGGGGAGATGGAATGGGTGGCATGGAAGAGTGCTGGTCTCTGTGGGGCTGAGCTAGCTGGCTGTTAGGTGGGGAGGGTGCTGCCAGCTGTGGGTGTTCATGCTCCAGCTGCCAAGACTGAACCAGCCACCCAGACAACCCACCTCAGCAGGGCTTCATTTGACCTGACCACCAATGCAGCTCTTCTCTAACTTGCTCAGTGTGTTTTTCCCTGATCCTGCAGCTGCTGGATATGGGCAGGGAACTTCCCCATACAATTGCTCTTAGGCCACCTGGTCTACCACGGAATGCTGAGAGATTCTGGGCTTTTATAATTCAATGCTTCTTTCTCACCCTGTCCCCAGGGACCACTTCTTGAGATGAAATCATGTTGTGGGGACATGCAAGACCTACAGCAGCCTATTGAGTTCCATGCTTCAGTAGGAGAGTCCTGAAAGAATGAGGTTCTACTATGGAGAGCACCTCTTATACATTCAAGCAATTTGAGTGTTTTACCACAATAGCCCATTAGAGATCCTGTCACCCATGTACTTACTTACACAGTTCTTAAATTGACTTATGTAGATTTGTAGTTCAAGGAGACCTTTACACAGTGCACTCAACACTGCTACCCTTGTGGGAACCCTACAACCCATGAGCAATAAAAATTTACCTGAGCTCCTTGACTACTTAAAAAAAAAACCACTTAATTGAGCTATAATTTATACCACACAATTCACCCATTTGGAGTGCATAATTCCACGTGTCTTAGCACATCCACAGGATTGTGCAACCATCATCACCATCATCACACTCTAACTTTAGAATACTTCTGTCCCCTTTGAAGAAATCCTGTACCCATTAAGAGTCAATTACCATTTCCCCCACCCTAAGCCCCCTTGTTCCAGCCCTGAGCAACCACAAATCTACTTTTTATTGCTATAAATTTGCCTATTCTAGGCATTTCATAAAAATGGAAGCATAGAATATGTGGTCTTTTGTGACGTCTTTCACTTAGCATAGTGTTTTTAAGGATTATGCATGTTGTAGCATGTATTAGTACAATATTGTGGTTTCAACAACATTCCATTGTACAGGTATACTGCCTCTTATTTATCCATTCATCAGTTGTTGAACAATGGGATTGTTTCCACTTTGGCTATTATGAATAAAGCTATGAACATTCATGTACAAGATCTGTGTGGACATACATTTTCATTTATCTTGGGTAATATACCTAGGAGTGGAATTGCTGGGTCCCATGGTAACTCTATGTTTAATGTTCTGAGGAACTGCCAGACTGTTTTCCCAAGCAGTTGCATCATTTTGCATTCCCGTCAGGAGTGTGTGAGGGGTCTAGTTTCTTGACATGCCTGTCAACACTTTTTATTGTCTATCTCTTCAATTCTATCCATAGTGGAGGTTGTGAAATGGGAGCTTGTTGTGGCTCTGATTTTCACTTCCCTAATGACTAATGATGTTGAAGATCTTTTCATGTGCTTACTGGCCATGTGTATATCTTCTTTGGAGAATGTCTGCATAAATCCTTTGTCCTTCAAAAAATTTTTATTATTGAGTTGTAATAGTTCTTTATAGATTCTGGATAAAAGTCCCTTACCTGATATACAATTTGCAAGTACCTTCTCCCTATCTGAGGGTTGTCTTTTCTTTTCTTGATGACATTGCTTGCAGCAAAAACATCTTTAACTTTGATGTAGCCCAGTTCATTTATTTTTCTTTTGTCATTTGTCCTTACTTGACTACTTGTAGTAGTAATAGATACTTGTATATTTACATGGTTCTTTAAAAATTTTCAAAGCATTTCCTTTAAAGTCTCTCCTCTGAGCCTCATTATAACCTATAATCCAGGGAAGTTGGGTATTATCATGTCCACTTTACAGAAGGCAAAACAGACGGGTTAAATTGCCTACTCAAGACTGTACTCCTAGTTAGTGTAGAAGAGAGGCTGGAACCAGGTCCTGGGTTCCTAATGCTAACCTATGCTCTCTGAGGAGCCACTTCCCAGGAAGTGAGGTAAATTATCAGCCTTTCAGACCTTAGGTACATTTAGATAATTTTGCCACACGAAGCAGGATGTGTGTAGGCTTTATAATCAGACCCAGATGGACATTTTACTTCTGCTGTTAGCTGTGTGACTGTGGGCAAGTTACACAATGTCTCTGAGCCTCAGTTGCCTCTTTGGTATTAAGGGGGTAATAACAGCGCCAACTATTACTGGGTTATTAGGTGGAATAAATAAAAACAGACATGTAATTAGCACAAGGCCCAGCATATAGCCAGTGCTCAATAAATACAGGTTAACATTATTCTTTAATTTTTGGTAACTGCAAAATTTCTTCCAACACAGTAGCCTAAACAAGTAGGAATTCCTCCAGTCTTACCTGTATTCTTAACTTGAGTTATGCATCTGGTCATTTCATAGGATTATAAAATGTTTGATTAGGAAGGAATGTGGAAGCCTGCCTCCCCAGAGAAGGTTACAGCATGGTGTGTCTGAGATCACACAGCAAATGAGCATTCCAACACTACTTCTCAGACGGCTCCTCTGTTATTTCCATAAACCTGGCTGTTTCAGTGCCAATGTTCTAGATGGCTATGATCTTGAACAAGGTCAAAGGGAGGCTGGGGGGACCCAGAGAGATGGCGGCACCATGATCTTAGTCAGGAAGCACGTTTGGTTCCTGAAAACCCTCCTCCTAAACCCAGCCTTTATCTGAACAAACCAATTTCTATTTCTCTCTTGTGTTTAAAGCAAATAAAGTGAGCTTCTGAATGACAGCCGTGTGTGGTATTTAATTTGCATCTCACCAAGGAATACAAGACTTGGGGATGATGAGCAAAAGGGATTTTTATGGGAACCAAATTATAGCAACTGAGACACATACTTGTGGCTGTCCCAGCTCAAGCTGTGACCTTGTTAGCTGTCATTAGCCAAGATGGGGTTGTTCCCTGGATGAGGCCTCTCAGGGCAAATGTGTAAAATATTATTCAGGTGTTACTGTTAAAAAGGCCTAAAGGCCTTTCCAAAGGCTATGTAATAGAGCATAACTGACAGACTGTGTCTGGTGATGGGGAATAGGGACCACAACTAAAATAAGCAAAACTACAGAAGGACATGCATGTCTTCTAACAAGGAGACCCAAGGAGGGGTGTTTCCAGGATTGGCTAATTCAGAAGCTCTGTGGCCTTGTCAAGGACCTGTGTTTTCTCACTGCCATCCTTAGCCTGGCTTCAGGCTGGCCCTCCTGATTGCTCTAAGGCAACTGCTACAGTCATCACACACAGATGACAGAGTCTGGAGAAAGGGAAAGTCCTCTCTGGTGTCCTTTGTTAAGTAGACCCCCTCAGGCCTCACTGGCTTGAAATGTACCACATGCCCAAGACTAAATCCATTTCACAGCCCTGGTAATAAGACCCCTCAGACTGGCTTAGACCACCAATCAGTAGTCATACCTTAGGACTGGAGACTGATCAAGCTCTTCTGAAGGATCTGTCATGCAATTTGTATAGGGGCTCTCTGTGCAAGGAAGTGGAGAGTGGGTGTTGGCCAGGCAATCAATGGCACCTTCGTACAGAAAGCCTGCTCCATTAGTGAGATCCTGGGTGTACGCAACAGCCCACCTGACCAGATGCCTGCTACATCACCAACAAGGCTAGCTTAATAGGTCACCCCAGTTAGGACTCCAGGAGAGAGCCGTGCAGCCTTGAACCCTGCACACCTGGGCTCTAGCCACAGCTGTGCTAAAAACTTCTCTGTGGCTCTCCACCTCCCCCTCTATTCAGAGATGGGCTTGCACTAGATGATGTCTAAGGTCCTTCTTCCTTGGAATATCCTTTTAAATCTAAAGTTAATAAAAAGAAAGCTGGTGAACTTTTAGTTGGTTATCCCTAGATAAATATAACATCAGAATAATGTCTAATATCAGAATTTCTAACTAGAAGCTATGTTAATTGCTTTGTTCATTATTTTCCTTTCCCCATTCAGGATGATGAGCCGTGAGAACGCCAAGGAAAACCTTAGGGCATGGAGCCAGAGGTCACAGACGATTCGTTACTGGCAGGCAGTCCTCAGCTGACTGTCACACACTGTCTTGTGTTTTCTCCCTGAATGTGCATGTAGGATTCCTGTGGGCAGTGGAGCAGATGTCAGGTGCCTAGCCTGGCTACCCCGAGGAGCCTGGGCAGTCACAAACTTTCCCTTGATGACAGTGCACCGAGCCTGTGACGGGCCAGGCGCTGCTCTGGGGGCTCAAGGTTTCTCATCTTGCTGTGTGTAAAGTGACTTCAAGGATGAGCCAAAGGCATATCTGCCTGAAGCCAGTCACGGCCAGAGCTCTGTGCGTTTTAGTTTTAGGTCAATGAGGGCTTCTCCGCATTGGGAACTGGCAGTGCTCCTTGTCTGTGCCGTTGCTCTGTACTCACAACCTGCCTGGAACTGTTTTGTGAGGGGTAGGGGCAAGAAACACCATGCGAATCCCTGTCTTCAAAGATGGAGAGCCTAGAATAATGTTTGAAAGAGGACAGTGTGTCTCAAGTGCTAAATTCTGTGATAAAATTCTTAGTCTTAAGAGTTTTGAAACTGGGGGAGTAATGAGGGCTAGAATTTTCGAGTCCTTGGAGGAAGTGGTTCCTGAGCAGGGCCACCAGCGTGAGGTAGGATTCAGCTGGGAGAATAGAGAAGGGGCAAGCTCCAGCAAGGGCTGGAATGATGGGTGGGAAGCCAGAGGCTAACCAGGAGAGAGAGGGTCATGGAGAGTGGGTAGGCAGGGTGAGTCAGAGCAGGCTTAGACCGGGGGGGGGGGGGGGGGGAGCGTCCTTCCTTTGGTTTTATGGAGTCCAGCACCAGTAGCCCTTCTATGCATGTACACGGTGAGGCGAAAAGAGTTGGAGTAGATTGGGGTGGGCTGATTTCCTGAACTGTGGGAAGCAGAAATGCTATATGAAATATATATGATTTAAAATAATGAGATGATGCTGAGTGGGACACTCTTGGCCAAAAGGCTGGATCAGGCGTCTCAGTCCCATGGCCAGAGGGGAGGGCAATGAGGCAGGGAGCTGGGTTCTCTTGCCACCACGGACCCTCCGAGCTGGGTCTGTGGGAGTTGTGCCCCAGAACAGCGGGGAGACTCACCACTGAAAGCCACACCCGCAGGCGGGAGCTGAGAGCAATCTGAGCCAGTGAGAGGGAACCTGCCCTGGCGACACTGTCATTAGCAAAAGAATGGCAGAGCCAGGCCTTTGCTGCTTTAAAGTTTGCTAAAAAGAAAGGTTGTTTTAGGGGCAGGCTGAGCAAGGGGGAGGAAGGAAGAGATGGCATGGTAAGGAAAAGAGGGGAAGAATGAAAGAAACAAGGATGGGATCAATATGATTTTATTTGCTTGGTTATTCCTGCATAGGGTGCCGCTAAGGCTGAGTTCTGTGGCTCCCCAACTCCGCCATCACAGAGGACGTGAGCCAGCCTGCTCCCACAAGGGAGCTTCCCTCTAAAAGGACAGGCACCACCAGGCATCGTACTACAGGCCAGCAACAGTCTTAGTCTTGGCGAGGCCTGGTTTGATGGCGTTCTCCCAGCAGGGTCTGAACAGTCCTGTGCATCAGCGGCTGGGGACAAGCCAGGCCTGTACAGCTGCAGCCTGTCCTGTGACCGAACGCACATCACAGGGTCAGAGAATGCAGTCAGGCTCGAGCTGGGCTCAGGGCAAAGGCTGGAGGTCTGCAAAATGTGCTAGAGTCAGTCCTTGTCTGCGGGGAGCTCTAGTTGAAGCTTGTCAACTTCATCAGAATTTCTCAACTGCAAAGGCAGTCTCACTTCTTTCCAATGAAGACAAAATGAGGTAGCGGGCTCACAGGAGAGTTTTGGTGGTAGGAAGAAGAAAAAACAGGAGGAGGGTATGTACTCAGATGTCAAAGCTTCCACGGCACAGTGTGTATCCCAGTAAATTCCAAGGAGAAAATGCATTTGGAACCCTGGAGTGTCACATGAGGGAAAACACTCCATTTGGATCTTAAAACCTTAAAAGACAGGCCTTTCCTAATGCTAAATAAGGGCAGTGCCCCAGCTTCCCTTGGCCCTGGAGCCAGTATCTGCCACATAATTTGTAGGGCCCATTGCAAAATGAGTGTGTGAGCCCCTCATACTCTAAAGTGTCATTACAAGTCCACAATATAAAGCTGCTTCTTTTCTTCTGTGGTCTCTCAATTGGTCATGAGATTTTTTTATTTGCTATTTCATGTCATGCTCTCTGCGCACCTGGATACTTGTGGGGCAAGTACAGACCTTGCAAATGCCTGGGGGGACTCATCACGGGAGTGGTGAGGGCAAGCCAAGCACCTGCTCTTCCCAAGACCTGTCACCCAGCCTACACGGATGACCCCAAGGGTCCTGTGACCTTTGCCCAGGACATACTGGGCACCTGGATCAGAGCAGGGGAGAGGCTTGCCCTGGAAGAGTTGCCCATTAAGTGGGCCCTGGTGCTGCCAGCTTGGGGCAGAAAGGGCACCGTGGTGCCCCAGGCATGCTGCCCTACTTGGCCCCTTAGTGTGCCCATGTCCCCTGCTAGTGCAGGGAGGCAGCAGTTGCTGCACAGGGTGGAAAGGGGAATGCTGGGTGGGGCCAGGGCACCCAGCAGGGGAGCAGGGGCCTGAGACCCCATACCTGGGAGGCAGGATGGCTCATGAGCCAAGGCACTAAGCCGTCCCACATGCCCCACTGTCCCACTGGACTCTATTTATGAAACACAGGTTCAAACATCAAACTGTTAAGGATTTCAAGAGGGCAACTGCAGAGCATTAAGCCCAGCATGGACCGTCTGAGCACGAGGCCCTACGAGACCGCACAGGTCGCAGGCTCGGGAAGCTGATCCCTCTGGGAGTCCCAGGCCCCTTCTCCCTTTGTCCTCCTCTGAAAGAAAATGCCCAGCTCACAGCTATCTTCTAGGCTCCTGGGATCCTAGTTCCTGCCTGTAACTTGCCAGCTACCTATCAGATGGCATTCCCCGGGTTGCTCACTAACTTCAAGGTGGGAGGGATTTCTCAGACTATCTCCAGGTAACCAAGGTGGTGACAGTTTGGAGGCTCCAAGGAGGCTCTGTAGAGACAGGATTTTAAATAAGTTGGAGTATCATGTAATTAAAATAATTTTGAGTTAAAATTGCCACTTCAGTAATTGCTTTTATTATATTATAGTATTGACTGCCCTTGCCATTGTGTAACTTATCTTATTAATTACATTTGGAAAAAAGTTAGGCAATGAATAATTAATATGATGTGATAACCAAGGGAGTCACAGTGCTTAAGAAACAGCTTGGAACAAAGTGTCAGCCTCACATTGTCTTACTGAGAGACTTGCAGCATGACAGCCACAGGATAGGAGGTGATGCGCGCAGCTCATCAGCTCTTTGGTTCTTAGAGGTTAAGAGCAAAATCTTTTTGGCCTCATCACAGACCTGGGAACAGGTCAGGAATTCTCAGTGGCAGCAAGAAAAGGCTTCCACTTTATTAAAACAGACAGTCCTTGGCACAAATAACTCAGCAAGAACCAAATTAGAAATGCCACCAAAAGGTCAGCTCGGTGCTGGGGCAGCAGCCCATGCCTCATAGAAAGCGGAAAGCGGATGTTTTCCATCATGACACGTAAGGTAGGGGATGAAGAGCAGGGTTCAGCTCACTGTCTCTGACCACAAGTGGCACCACCCCCACCTGGACTTCCAAACAGGTCCAGCACTTGAAGCAAGTATGACGTGCAGACACACACACAAAGACACACACTCTTGTGGAAAATCAAGCGCAACCATTTTGCACTCCTGCAACTGTAAGTGAGATGCTTATTCTACCTAAAGAGAAAATTAGTGTTCAAGGAAGTGCTCTTAAAGGCTGAGATGGAATTTTGATGTAAGCAGCATCCACAGTTTGTATGTAGATGGCCCTACAAGATCTGAAATTTCCTTATATAATTTCCAACAAAGATCTAATATTTTTATAGAATTTTTCTTATTAATGGTCTTTCACTAAATAAATGCCAGATAAAACATAGGGCACCCAGTGAAATTTGAATTTCAGATAAACAATGAACAATATGCAATATTAGGGATGTATTTTTATTAATTTTTTTACTGCAATTTCTTTTATTAAGGTATTATTGATATATACTCCTATGGAAGGTTTCACATGAAAAACAATGTGGTTACTACATTCACCCATATTACTGAGTCTCCCACCATACCCCACTGCAGTGACTGTCCATCAGTGTAGTAAGATGCCACACAGTCACTACTTGTCTTCCATGTGCTACATGTCTTCCGATGATCCCTCCCTCCACACCATGTGTACTAATCATAATACCTCTCAATCCCCTTCTCCCTCCCTCTCTCCAGTCATCCTCCCCCACACCTCCCCTTTGGTAACTACTAGTCCCTTCTTGGAGTTTCTGAATTTGCTGCTGTTTTGTTCCTTCAGTTTTGCTTTGTTGTTTTACTCCACAAATGAGTGAAATCATTTGGTACTTGTCTTTCTCCACCTGGCTTATTTCACTGAGCATAATACCCTGTAGCTCCATCCATGCTATTGCAAATGGTAAGATTTGTTTTCTTCTAATGGCTGAATAATATTCCATTGTGTATATGTACCACATCTTCTTTATCCACTCATCTACTGATGGATACTTAGGTTGCTTCCATTTCTTGGCTATTGTAAATAGTGCTGCCATAAACATAGGGGTGCATATGTCTTTTTGAATCTGGGCTCCTATATTAGGGTAAATTCCTAGGAGTGAAATTCCTGGGTCAAATGTTATTCTGTTTTTAGTTTTTTGAGGCACCTCATACTGCTTTCACAATGGTTGAACTAATTTACATTCCCACCAGCAGTGTAGGAGGGTTCCCCTTTCTCCACATCCTTGCCAACATTTGTTGTTGTTTGTCTTTTGGATGGTGGCCATCCTCACTGGTGTGAGGTGATATATCACTGTGGTTTTAATTTGAATTTCCCTGATGATTAGCGATGTGGAGCATCTTCTCAAGTGCCTGTTGGTCATCTGAATTTCTTCTTTGGAGAAGTGTCTGTTCAGATCCTCCGCCCATTTTCTAATAGGGTTATTTGCTTTTTGGGTGTTGAGGCATGTGAGTTCTTTATACATTTTGGATGTTAACCCCTTGTTGGATATGTCATTTACAAATATATTCTCCCATACTGTAGAATGCCTTTTTTTTCTGTTGATGGTGTCCTTTACTGTACAGAAGCTTTTTAGCATGATGTAGTCCCATTTGTTCATTTTTGCTTTTGTTTCCCTTGCCCAAGGAGATGTGTTCAGGAAAAAGTTGCTCATGTTTATATTCAGGAGATTTTTGCCTATGTTGTCTTCTAAGAATTTTATGGTTTCATGACTTACATTCAGGTCTTTGATCCATTTTGAGTTTACTTTTGGAAATGGGGTTAGACAATGACCCAGCTTCATTCTCTTGCATGTAGCTGTCCAGTTTTGTCAACACCAGTTGGTGAAGCGGCTGTCATTTCCCTATTGTATATCCATGGCTCCTTTATTGTATATTAATTGACCATATATGCTTGGGTTTATATCTGGGCCCTCTAGTCTATTCCACTGGTCTGTGGGTCTGTTCTTGTGCCAGTACCAAATTGTCTTGATTACTGTGGCTTTGTAGTAGAGCTTGAAATTGTGAGTGTAATTACCTCAGCTTTATTCTCCCTTCTCAGGATTGCTTTGGCTATTCAGTGTCTTTTGTGGTTCCATATCAATTTTAGAGTGATTTGCTCTAGGTCATTGAAGAATGGTGTGGTATTTTGATAGGGATTGCATTGAATCTGTAGATTGCTTTAGGCAGGATGGCCATTTTGACAATATTAATTCTTCCTATCCATGAGCATGGGCTGTATTTTCATTTATTGGTCTCATCTTCAATTTCTCTCATGAGTTTCTTGTAGTTTTCAGGGTATAGGTCTTTCACCTCCTTGGTTAGGTTTATTCCTAGGTATTTTATTCATTTTGATGCAATTGTGAAAGGAATTGTTTTCCTGATTTCTCTTTCTGCTAGTTCATCATTAGTATCTAGGAATGCAACAGATTTCTGCGTATTAATTTTGTATCCTGCAACTTTGCTGAATTCAGATATTAGATCTAGTTGTTTTGGAGTGGATTCTTTAGGGTTTTTTATGTATAATATCATGTCATCTGCAAACAGGGACAGTTTGACTTCTTCCTTACCAATCTGGATGACTTGTATTTCTTTGTGTTGTCTGATTTCCATGGTGAGGACCTCCAGAACTATGTTGAATAATAGTGGGGAGAGTCGTCTTGTTCCTGATCTTAAAGGAAAAGCTTTCAGCTTATCACTGTTAAGTATGATGTTGGCTGTGGGTTTGTCATATATGGCCTTTATTATGTGGAGGTACTTATCCTCTCTACCCACTTTGTTCAGAGTTTTTATCATGAATGGATGTTGAATTTTGTCAAATGTTTTTTCAGCATGTATGGAGATGATCATGTGGTTTTTGTCCTTCTTTCTGTTGATGTGGTGGATGATGTTGATGGATTTTCAAATGTTGTACCATCATTGCATCCCTGAGATGAATCCCACTTGATCATGATGGATGATCTTTTTGATGTATTTTTGGATTCAATTTGCTAATATTTTGTTGAGGATTTTTGACTCTATGTTCATCAGGGATATTTGTGTGTAGTTTTCTTTTTTTGTGGTGTCTTTGTCTGGTTTTGGTATTAGAGTGATGCTGGCTTCATAGAATGAGTTTGGAAGTATTCCCTCCTCTTCTACTTTTTGGAGAACTTTAAAGATGATGGGTGTCAGGTCCTCACTAAATGTTTCATAAAATTCAGTGGTGAAGCCATCTGGTCCAGGAGTTTTGTTCTTCAGTAGTTTTTTGATTACCAGTTCAATTTTGTTGCTGGTAATTGGTCTGTTCAGATTTTCTGTTTCTTCCTGAGTCAGCCTTGGAAGATTGTATTTTCCTAGAAAGTTGTCCATTTCTTCTATGTTATCCAGTTTGTTAGCATATAATTTTTCATAGTATTCTCTAGTAAGTCTTTGTATTTCTGTGGTGTCCATAGTGATTTTTCCTTTCTCATTTCTGATTCTGTTTATGTGTGTAGATTCTCTGTTTTTCTTCTTAAGTCTGGCTTGGGGTTTGTCTATTTTGTTTATTTTCTCAAAGAACCAGCTTCTGGTTTCATTGATTCTTTCTATTGTTTTATTCTTATCGATTTTATTTATTTCTGCTCTAACCTTTATTTTTGTCCCAACTTTTAGTGACTTTGGGCCTCATTAGTTCTTCTTTGTCTAATTTCATTAATTGTGAGTTTCAACTGTTCATATGGGATTGTTCTTCTTTCCTGAGGTAGGCCTGTACTGCAATATACTTCCCTCTTACCACGGCCTTCACTGTGTCCCACAGTAGTTGGGGCTTTGTGTTGTTGTTGTCATTTGTCTCCATATATTGCTTGATCTCTGTTTTTATTTGGTCATTTATCCATTGATTATTTAGGAGGATGTTGTTAAGCCTCCATGTGTTTGTGGGCTTTTTCATTTTCTTTGTGTAATTTATTTCTAGTTTCATAGCTTTGTGGTCTGAGAAGCTGGTTGGTAGAATTTCAATCTTTTTGAATTTACTGAACCTCTTTTTGTGGTCTATCATGTGATCTAGTCTTGAAAATGTTCCATGTGCACTTGAGAAGAATGTGAATCCTGTTGCTTTTGGGTGGAGAGTTCTGTATATGTCTGTTAAGTCCATCTATTCTAATGTGTTGTTCAGTGCTTCTGTGTCCTTACTTATTTACTGTCTGGTTGATCTGTCCTTCAGAGTTAGTGGAGTGTTGAAGTCTCCTAGAATGAATGCATTCCATTCTATTTCCCCCTTCAATTCTGTTTGCATTTTTTTCACATATGTAGGTGCTCCTATGTTGGGTGCAAGGATATTTATAATGGTTATATCCTCTTGTTGGACTAACCCCTTTATCATTATATAATGTTCTTCTTTGTCTCTTGTGCCTTTCTTTGTTTTCAAGTCTATTTTGTCTGATACAAGTACTGCAACAGCTACTTTTTTCTCCCTGTTAGTTGCATGAAATATCTTTTAGTCTGTGTATGTCTTTGGGTTTGAAGTGAGTCTCTTGTAGGCAGCATATAGATGGTTCTTGCTTTTAATCCATTCAGTGACTCTATGTCTTTTGATTGGTGCATTCAGTCCATTTACATTTAGGGTGATTATCGATAGGTATGTACTTATTGCCATTGCAAGCTTTAGATTTGTGGTTACCAAAGTTCAAGTATAATTTCCTTACTATCTAACAGTCTAATTTAACTCACTTTTTATGCTATTATAAACACAGTCTGATTATTCTTTTTTCTCTCCCTTCTTTTTCTACCTTCTCCACTCTTTATAGTTTCGGTGTTATATTCTGTCCTCTCTGTCTATCCCTTGACTGACTGCGGTGGTAGTTGATTTAATTTTAAATTTGCTAAGTAATTAATTGTTCTGCTTTCTTTACTGTGGCTTTATTTCCTCTGGTGACAGCTATTTAGCTTTAGGAACACTTCCATCTATAGCAGTCCCTCCAAAACACACTATAGAGATGGTTTGTGGGAGGTAAATTCTCTCAGCTTTTGCTTATCTGGAAATTGTTTAATCCCTCCTTCAAATTTAAACGATAATCTTGCCAGGTAGAGTATTTTTGGTTCGAGGCCCTTCTGCTTCATGGCATTAAATACATCATGCCACTCCCTTCTGGCCAGTAAGGTTTCAAGAAGTGTGATGATAGCCTGATGGGTTTTCCTTTGTATTTGATCTTTTTAGTCTCTCTGGTTGCTTTTAATACAGTCTGTACTTATCCTGGATCTTTGCCATTTTAATTATTATATGTCTTGGTGTTGTCTTCCTTGGGTCCCTTGTGTTGGGAGATCTGTGGATCTCCATGGCCTGAGAGACTATCTCCTTCCCCAGATTGGGGAAGTTTTCAGCAATTACCTCCTCAAAGATACTTTATTTTTATTTTTTCTCTCTCTTATTGTTCTGGTACCCATATAATGAGAACATTGTTCTGTCTGGATTGGTTGCACAGGTCTCTCAATATTCTTTCATTCCTAGAGATCCTTTTTTCTCTCTTTGCCTCACCTTCTTTGTGTTTCTCTTCTCTAATTCCTATTCCATTTACCGTCTCCTCCACTATATCTTATCTACTTTTAAATCCCTCCATTGTATGTTTCATTTCTGATACTGTATTATGTATTTAATCTCCATCTGGAATTCTTCCCTGAGCTCTTGAATATTTTCTGTGCCTCCAGGAGCATGTTTATGATTTTTATTTTGAAATCTCTTTCAGGATGATTGATGAGTTCAGTTTCACTTGACCTTTTTCCTGGTGTTTGTGGGATTTGAGTTCGAACCACATTCCTTTGACGTTTTATAGTTGTATCTGGTGCCCTCTAGTGCCCAGAAGCTCTGCTCTCTGGAGCTGCTCAGCCCCTGGAGGGATGTCAAGGGTAGCAGGGGAGCAGCACTGGTGCCTGGGGGGAGGAAAGATCTGTTTCCTGATTCCTGTCTGCGATGCCTGTCTCCACTGCCAGAACCAGTGGGCTGAGCACACAGGTGTAAGCCTCTGTGCTTTGTATTTGTAGCTGCCATAGGCAGGGCTTCCCTCTGGCTGGCCTGATGCCAGGGCAGGGACTGCCAATTTGCGAGCCGGTGTATGCTGGCCAGGAGGAAGGTGCAGCAGGCTGCATATCATGGTGGGGAGCCTTGTAGCTGCATATCCAGCCAGGGAGGTGGAGCGCCTGAAGATCCTGAACGTTCCCAACCTGCTGGGCGGAGTGCACCCAATTTTGTCCACCTGTCCTTTCTCCTGAGCCGTAAGCTCTATGCAATCCTTGCCCCTTTAGCAGCCCTCCCGCTGTTAGGAAGTCTCTCAGACTGCCTGCCTTTCTTTTGTCCCAGAGCAGCTGGATGTGGATCCGTGATTTCCACAAGTGGCTGGAATCTCTGTCGTCTCTTCAGGTATTCCACCTGTCTTAGCTTTCCAACCCCACTAATCTCCAGAGCACCATGCAATGTAGGTTTGTGCTCCCAGAGCAAATCTCTAGGGCTGGGTGTTCAGCAGTCCTAGGTTTCTACCCACTCTGCTGTGCTTCTCTTCCTCCTGCTGGTGAGCTGGGGTGGGGGAAGGGCTTGGGTCCTGCTGGATCATGGCTTTGGCACGCTATCCTGTTCTGTGAGGTCTGTTCTTTTCTCCAGGTGTATACGGTCTGGTGCAGCCTTCTTTCCTGTTGCTCTTTCAGGATTAGTTGTATTAGTTATATTTTCATATTACATGTTTTGGGAGGAGGCCTGTGTCTCACCTCTCATGCTGCCATCTTGATGTATTTTTATTTACTAAACCTGGAAAACTACAGGTTTGTGATCTTTCTAACATATCCAAAGTAAAAACATATGGTGCCAAGCACTGAGAAGATGGTCCTGAAATGTCTGTGGATGATTTATTTAAGGAAAATGAATGACACCTGGGAAAGAGAATCACTGTTAAATAATGTGCAGGGATTTCCTGCTTGAAATTTTGCAAAGTGTGTTCTGGGTTATTTGACAGGATCAAAGATTGGAGTGACATACAAGAGGATTAATTATAATTAATCACAGATCAGGAAGTTTGGGGGCCTGGGAATTCATATTTCTGGTTGCCAAAGATATATTTTAAGAGCAACAGAAAACAACAGACATTGTGATGGAAGAACAGAAGATAAAAGCAAAGGGGTAATAAAATATCATCTGACTATATTTCAAAGTTACAAAATTCAGGGTTAAAATATTGCCCTTTAAAGCTTTTGGAGGCATTGCAAGGGATGAAAAGTGAGCCTTATGTAACCATTTTCCCAGTGAAACAAAACTTGTTTATATCTTGAGGACTGCAACACCAGCCAGCTAATCTAGAATCCTCAAGTGGCCATATGAAGAAATTAGAATTTCTAGATGAAGAAATGGATCGAACTGCCTTCCAGCACAGGTGTAGAGAGGGCCGATACTGACAGATCCATAGGGGCGTTTTCACACAGTTGAGATAAAGCTAAGGGGCCCTTGTCTGGGAGAAAAGAGAGAGGCTGGGCATGTGCCAGGCTCAACTCATGGAGGAGGTGGCCTTTTAGAGCACATGGGGCTCGCAGAGGAGCTAAGAGGGAGAAGGATGTGTCAGGAGGAGGATGCTATTAGCTAAGTCTCAAAGATGGAAGCTCTGCCGGCTAGTCTGAGCAGGGTCAGGGTCTGGAGGAGAGCTGGGTCAGCCGAGAAGGCCTAGTGCAGGCCCCAGCTGCTGGGGGAGGCCTGGGCCTGCCATCCATCCCTCGGCCCTCCGGAGGCTTGGGACTAGCACTCTAGAAACCACAGGGAGCCTTTCTTTCCTAAAGAAACTGCCCCACGTTAAGGAAAGGACTGAGTTGGATTTCCCTTCCTTGGTGGCCTGATTCTTATGCGGACTGCTACCTATAATGCCACTCAGTCCAAACAAATATCCTTTAAAAGTCTCCCTACCTGCCTGCCCAGAGGTTGGATTCTTTCATAAGAAGGGCTTTTCATCCCGTAGTTAGAATAAAAGGCTTACATTGAAAGTGTTTTCTTGAGTCACACTGACTGACGCAAATTCAAAATGACATATAATTAGGGTGGCCATATAATTTATGGTCTAAACCAGGACATTTTACTTGGAAAAAAAAATCGTGGGAAAAGTACATATAACAAAATTTACCACCTTACCAATTTTTAAGTGTACAGTTCAGAAGAACATTGGCTCTGTTTTGCCACCATCGTCACCCTCCATGTCCAAAATTATTTTCAGCTTACAAACCCCAAACTCCACACCTATCAAACACTAAACTCCCCTTTCTCCCCTCTCCCAGCCCCTGGCAACTGCCATTCTACTTTCTGTCGAATTTGACTACACTGGATACCTCATGTAAGTAGAAACATACAGTATTTATCTTTCAAGTGGCTTATCCTTTAAGTGGTTTATTCCACTTAGCATAATGTTCTCAAAGTATGTTACACAGCATGTCAGGACTTCCTTTCTTTTTAAGGCTGAATAGTATTCCATCGTATGAAGATACCACATTTTATGCATTCATCCATCTATGGACGCTTGGGCTGCTTCCATCTCTTGGCTATTGTGAATAATGCTGCTATCTCTTCAAGAACCTGCTTTCACTTCTTTAGTGTATATGTCCACAAGTGGAACTGCTGGATTGTATGGTAGTTCCATTTTTTAAATTTTTTGAGGAAGTGCCATATTTTTTCCCGTAGTGGCTGCACCATTTTACACACCCATAGACAATGCACAAGGGTTCTAATTTCTCCACATTCTCATCAACACTTGTTGTTTCCTGTTTTTTTGATGGTAGCCATCCTAACAGGTGTGACATGCTATCTCACTGTGGTTAAGCTGGGACACTCTGAAGAGTGAAGGAGACACTGCCTGTAATGACGCTGGGGTATGGGGACTGCAACTCTCGCCAGCTGGGGAGTCACACTGTGGCCTTGGATCTCCTGGGGCTGGGCACCCATGCCCAGAGAGCAAGAGCAGCATAACAGCCTCCCAAGGGGCCCGGTTCCTGCCTGTAACCTGCCCAGCTGCCTAGCAGCTGGCATTCCCCAAGATGCTCACTAACTTCAACATGGGAGAAAATTTCGCAGACTATCTCCAGGTAACCAAGGTGGTGACAGTTTTGGAAGAGGCTCTGTAGAGACAGGATTTTAAATAAGTTGGAGTCCCATATAATTAAAATAATTTTGAATTAAAATTGCCACTTTGGTGATTGCTTTTATAATATTTACTACCATTGTCACTGTGTAACTTATTTCATTAATTACTTACTGTTGGAGAAGAGTTACCAGGCATTGCTCAATTAAGGGTGAAGGATGGAATGGGCTGTGCTGACTTTATTACTTATCAAGGGTCATAGCTGTTCAAGTTGCCTTTTTTTTTGGTAGCAGCTACACTATGAAAAATGTGTACTATTTGTGATAAGCTTTTTGTTTTACATTGCTCTTTTGCAAAAGTAATCTCTTAAGGCCTGACAAATACTTCAAGGTGGACAGACAGTATCACTGCCTCCATTTAACAGCTGAGAAAAAAGGACTCAGAGAAATAAAGGTGATCAGTGAGTGCTAAGGTGAGCATTGGGCACCGCACCAGGTCCAGAATTTGACAGGCACAAGGTGGACCTGTCTTTGCTAGGAAGGCAGGAAATTATGCAGCTCATGACTCCAGTGGTGAGTGTCACCAAGAGGTAGGGAGGGTGCTATGGGAATAGACGGCAAAGGGAGGAGGACTTCATAGGGGACAGAATGTGTAAGCTGGGACCTCAAGGATGCACAGGAACAAGTAGGAGGGGAGGGGAATGGGGGGATGGGGAGGAGAACTGCTCCAGGCAGAAGGAACAGCCTGGAGTCACAAAGTGAGTCTCACAGTCAGGGCTGGGCCCCTGCTGTCACAGACCTTCTGATGTCCTGAGAGAGTCTCTGTGTGTCTTCGAGGCCTCCACTATCCCAGAGCTTCCCTTCTCTTGACTGAGGTGAGGAAACTGGGATGATGGATAACTGGTGCCTGAAGGAACAATGTGCAGGTAGGGCTCACATTTTAAAGTCCCATGGAGCACAGAATTGCTGTAGAGACGTGAGCAAAATTTGGACATTGTTTTGAAATGTTAGTGAATGTTAGTTTTTCTCTGCCAGTTGGAAGGGGAAAAAAAAACCTTCAAGAAATAAAAGTCTTGGGAAATAATGTTGGCTTGGTTCTCCTTTCCTCCTCATATAAATCTGTCTAAGCATGACCATAGCACTTTTCAAGTTTTAGTCTTCATCTGTTTTAAGTGCAGAGCAAGAAAGGAGGGCCGAGATCCCTAGAACTACTTTCTTGGACAGAACAGGAGCAGATGAGGCATGGTCTGCCAGGCCAGCCCCCAGCAGGATCCTGCATAGGTGCCTGTTCAATCCTGTCCTATGTTCAAACATGCGGCAAACAATGAGCACTTCTCTGATGCAGTGCGACCATGCTCGGACACGTGGGCTAGCCAGCTCACGCCTGGGCTGAGTGCTAGCTGTCAGTGGGGCTGGATTTTGTCCAGGTGAGGGTGTTTCAGTTGGGTGGGCAAGGACGAGGCCCAAGGATGAGCAGCCTGCTGTTGCCCCAGCTGGGACTGCCAGTCCAGCCGCTATCCCCAAGGCCATGCTGCTGCCCAACCATGTGCACTCCGGCCAGCTCTACCCTGCATCACCTCTGGGTGAATGAGCCCATGCCTTTAGTTTTCCCATGTGTAGAGTGGGGACAGGCACCCACCTCAGTGTGCTATCCTGGGGATGAAATGGGATACTGACGTCAGGCCTGAGCCCAGGGCCTGGTGCAGCGGACACGCTCCTCCATGAGCCCAGAGGCCAGCGTGGCACCCCGGAGACCAGGCCTCTGTCAGAGAGGGCATGCTGACTCAGCTCTGCGTTCATCTTCTACGAGGAGCAAGGTCCGTGCCTGCTGTCCTTCTAGAATTACGTTAAACAGCTCCATGGCTGTGGCTGTGGCTCAAAGGAAACAGGGACCTCCTTCCCGAATTCTCTCAGCAAACTAATAAAACTCCTTGGTTCTCTGTGCTTGTGCGGTGTTTGTGGCTGGAAGTAGCTTCACACGTGTGACCTTCCTTCTGTCCTCCCAGCGGCAGGATTCGGCTGGCTGAATAAGGTTACTGTCTCCGTTTGAAGATGAGGAACCACGGCCTACCCTGGCTCTCTGACTCACTGGCTGTGAGCAGGGCAAATGGGGCCATGGGGAGCTGCCAGGCCTTCAGACTCTTGGCCTGTGCTGGGCTTCCTGGACGCCCCATCTAATTAGCCAGATCAGGGCCAGCAAACAGACAGACTTGGCCTGTGACATGGAGAAAGGGCCATGGACTTTCCCTCCATAAGTGGTTGGTGTCAACATTTTAACCTAAAGGACCTGTAAGTAATTAATGGGTACAGCCACACGTGTACACTGCCTCTCAGGAGGTGCGGAGCAATGGGTAGAGGGCAGCAAGAAAAGAGGCCATGGAGAATTAGAGAGAGAGGAGGCAGGGCTGTGGAATCTGCTCAGAATTCAGAGCTCCAGTGGTTATCACAAATAATGGATGCAGGTGGGCGGGCTCTGACGCTGGCTGGAGAGGGCAGAGCTGGGCGCTGCATCCTGCTGGCCATCCGGCCATCCGGAGGTTATGGTGTGGCAGCTGGCCGCTAGTCCCTTGCCTGGGAGCCAGCACAGGGAAAGGAGCTGGGCAGAGTTGGAAAGGTCAGGCTGCTCCAGCTGGAGGGGAGCACATTAACCTTTCAGCAGCAGTGGGGAGCTCAGCAGATCCCAAAACCCTGTGCTGAAAGGTCAGCTGGCTAGTTTGGCCACTGCAGGCCTGGCACTGCCCCTGGCAGGGCCTCAGAGGAGGGGGCCAGAGAGGCTGACCTGGGAGTGGAGGAGCCGGGAGGAGGGGCCCCTGTGCAGAGCCAGCAGCTGGAGGGGCTGCTCGCTCCAGCTGGCTCTGCCAGTGCAAAGAGCAAACTGGCCTGATGGGACTGTCTGGGGGGAGTTCATGCTGGGGGAGGAGTGGGTGGGAGGCACTGGCCTGAAAGGCTCTTAAGCAGAGACAGAAGGCTCCAGGCCTTGGGCTAGCTTTTGGCACTAAAAGGAGATATTCAAAAACAAAAAACAATTGTGTTGTCAAATTTAAATAAACTTCCGTGAAAAGCAGCTAAGTAGTTTGGTTTTAAACAAAACAAAACCCCTAGTCTAGTGGCTTTAAAACTGCCCACCCAGTACAAATGTTTCTCCAACAGGCCCTCCACTTACTAAAGGCAGAGATGTGAGTGACCTGTCTAAAGTTGGTGGCACCAGTGTGCTAGGAAATACACAAGTGTATTAAAAATGCAGCTTTTTAACATCTTTTTTTCCCTGTAAATCATACTATCTGCTGCCCCTGGGTTTCTTTCACATCCAGTTCAACTTCCCAGATCTAGGTCTGTGGTCATGGTTTAAAACAGGGGGAGTCCGGGTTCCTATAGATTATATCGTCATGTGTAATCAGTTTAAACATGTTAACAGAACTGGCCACTAATTAACCATCAACACATTCCATGCAGGACGGCAAGTGCTTAATTTAATCTAAGTAGTTATTCAGGTAGGTACAGGTGTAATCTGACTTGAGAAATATTTTTACAAAAGACTAGACAACAGGCCAAATATAGGAAGCCGAGCTGTTACATACTAGTTTTGTTTCTCTTAAGTCCAACTTTGAGATGTCTTGTGTACTGGATACATTAAAATTTTTTGTAAGCACTAAAAATTCAGTGAGCCACAAACCTTAGACACAGCTCTGTATGTCCCTGATCTGGAAGTGCCAGAGACACGGTGTTCAAGAGGAATATGAGACAGTGACAAAGGCTTTCAGTAAAACTCACTTGGAGTTGTGTCATTTACATAGTTCACCTCCAGTAATTCTGTCAACATAGTCTGAGAGAGTGAGTCCAGAAGACAGGGGACACGTGCGGATGATAATGGATCAAAGCTAGTAATTTAAAGTATGGTCCTAATAGTTATGTCAGTCCTTCCAAGGGGTGTCTGGGTCCCTGGGGCCCCTTCCTGAGGCTGGTTAACACATGTGCTGTGGACAACTAGCTCTGCTGCCCCAGGGTCACTGATTCCGGGCTCCAGGAGCAGGGCAGGGACAGTGGGCGTCCCTACCCCAGGATGCCAGGGTCACCTGTGAGAGGCCTTTCCTAGCAGGAGGGAAGGAAGGACTCTCCAGGGCAGAGCCCTAGCACCTCACACTCGGGACAGAGGCTCTCCTCCACCCTAGACCCAAGCTCGGGGACCCTCCTGGAGAGCTTGGAATATTAGGGTGTGCAGAAAGGTGTATTCATTTTTTTCCATTTTTTTCCTCTTTTATTGTGGTGAGATACATATAAAATCAAAGTTACCACTTCAACCTATTTCAAGTGCACAAGTTAGTGTCATTAAGCATACTCCCATTGTTGTGTGGCTATCATCACTATGATTCTTTCTTAGAGATGTCAAACCTGCCGATGTATGCCCCAGCTGCTCCTGCGGGCCCGAGGGGGCCCGAGGCTCTTGTGGGCATTGTGGCTAAAGGGTTACAATGTACTCTCACCCAGAGGCCCTCGACCCATCCTCCTCCATACATCAGGCAGCAGGTCCACGTTAACCCTTCCCAAACCCAGTGAACCATCCTAAAGGGCAATTAGTGGCTTCATACAACTCACTGTTTATTTACTCAAAAGAGCTGTGGCATTCTCTTCCAGGCTGCTCTGTTCTATTGTGTAAAATGCATGTTTGGGACCTTTTAAAGTGTGTGTTATTTACCTGATAGACTTTAATGGCTTCTCTGGAGCCATTTAGTTTTATTGGGGAGATTAGAACTAGGGGGGCTTTTAAAAAGCTGATTTTTAGACTTGACAGCCTGTGTTTGCTCATGATGTTAATGCAGTCAGTTGTGCTAACAGCCCCCACAGGGCTGCCCAGGATGCGCATGTGGCCCACAGGGAGCAGCAGTGAAGCCAAGGGCGTGTGCTTTTGTGAGTATGGATGGATGTCATCGGCCTGTCGGCCAGCAGAGTGCTGACTAAGTTGCTTAGAAATTTTTCTTCATGCACAAACAGATCTCTACCAGGGATCCTCCGTGTTAGCTGAGAATCACTGCTTGCTTTTGAAATAAGGATTATTTACTCTGAAATAATAAAATGAGATTGACTCTTTGGAGATCAGCTGGAAAAGGTGTCTGGAAAGGACCCAGGATGGCTCTTCTGTGTGAAGGTGGCTGGAAGATGGTGTGGGGGAGACGGGGGGCAGCCTCCTTGGGGGCCTACGTGAGGCTCACCTAGGACCCAGGAGCCACATTTGGGTTGTAGGGAAAAACAGGCTGTATCAGAACATATGTTGAAATCCAGATGGTATAAGGAACAGAGGGTAGTTCTTGGGATTTCTTGATATTCATTGTTTTATAGTGTCAATATAAAAACAGGGCCCATACTAGTAATTATTCATGGTTTCATATATTAAACCCAAAGGCTAATATTTTCCTCGCTTGGTTTTAAAACCTCTTGCTAGGACTTAAATCAAAGAGTATCTCATGGTATCTTGAGTGGCTTCTCTTTAGCGGTGTGATAGAGTAATTGCTGCCCTATGGATGGATAACCAAAGTACTTTCTCTATTTATCACGTCATTTCGCCTGGGCATAGACCTAACAAGGAGGGCATTAGCATCAATTAATATCATCCTGCTCATGCAATTCAGACTCAGATGGGTAAATACTTCCCCGAGGCAAATTCTTGCCCAAGTTCAAGGATTTGAAGTCCCATGCTTGCTTCAAAATGTCTTGTGAAGAGGGAAAGCTGGGCCAGTGATTTGGCCATTTTCCTTCTCCCTCCTTCTCCTGAGAGCAGAGCTGAGTGATAGTTCCAATTCTTGGTCTTTCTTGTTGGGAAGGCATGTGGGAAGTCCTTGCTGAGCAGCCGTTTTGTGTAAGGTACTATCCAATACTCAAGATGCAAGTCCTGTTCTCCAGTCAGTTGCCGAGGCCAGACACGAATACATAAAGCAAGCAAAGGCCAGGAGCAGGCCTCTGGCAGCAGTGATATGAGGTGCTGATGGAGTAGGAGCTGTGGGAGGTGGGCGAACTGGTTATTTAAGGTTTCGGTGGCAGATGAGGCTCGATCCCACGTCTGAAGTGCTGTGTAGCAAAAGGCGACCCTTGCTGACAGCCCTGCAGTGGTGGCTGCTGGAACTGACTCTCGGACACCTTTCCCTTTGGATGCCCACAACCCAGAGGAAAGAAGGGCCTGCTGCCCCCGGCTCAACCCCAGAGCCTTGTCTTGCTCAGGCCATCTTCTGGCAGACAGCATTCCTGGGTCACCCGACACTGCACACCCTTCACACACTACTTCAAATGCCTCCCGCTCCCCTTCCTCTGTGCTCTGAGGGTCCCTAGCACTTTGCCTGCACCCCTTCGGTGACTCTTACTTCTCACAACCTGATGAGAGAGGGTGTTACTGAAGCAGCCAAGAGCAGTGACTAGAGTCAGGCCACTCTGGGGGCTTTACGGCTGTAATACTGTGGGTAAGTGATGTGTTCCTGGAAACCCAGATTCCCTAGGATTTTAGGGAGAGCATTTAGAAGAGGAAATGAAATAAGGCTTCATTGAAAATACCAGCTCTTTAAGGCTCTAATGCTGAATTTCCCATTCCTGGCTGGGAGGGTTGTAGTGAGGGTTTGGTGATGTCTGTGAGAAGCTTAGCATGGTGCCTGCACATGGCCACCCCAGTGAGGCTGATGACTGTGGACGCACGAGTCAGCATTCTGCACACACAGTAGTCATGCGTATACCTAAGTTGCCTCTCCCATGCTGTAAACTCCCGGACAGTGCGACACACCTAATGAACATTTGTGTCTTCCACAGAGGCCAGCACCATGCCATACCCACTCAGGGTAAGGGGCTCAGTACTATAAGTATGCACTGAGTGAATGGAGGAAAATAAGAATGAGTAATTGGTAGAGAGCATTTTAAGTGGTGCCAACAGTACAAAGCACAGAAATGAGAAGTGGGGAGGGGAGTGAGGGAGGAGCCAGAGGTCACCTGTCCCCACCCCACTCCACAGCGGAAACCTCTCTATGGCATCACAGAGTTCTCTTTTGGTTACTGGTTTCTAATGTAATTTCACTCTGATTTAATGGTGCTGGGTGAAGTATTTTCTGGAGAATTTCTACCTTACTTTTGGGCTGATTTTCTAAAAAGAATTCCAAGTTTACCCTCTGCCTGTCTGGCAGTTAATGGTGTTCCTCTGTTCTACAGACTCTTAAAGGCATGGACACCTGCTTGACTCCCTTAGTGAGGAGCCCCTAACCATCCACCACTGCTCCAGGGTTGCTCTGATGCAATGGCAGACACTCAGAGTTTCTGAAAAGTAGGGGACAGGGTAGGGGGATGGGAACAAAGGTATTTTCTGTTTAAAACCAAGAATGACTACCATTTGACCCAGGAATTCCACTCCTAGGAATTTACCCTAAGAAAACAAGATCACAGATTCAAAAAAGACATATGCACCCTTATGTTTATTGCCCTATTTACAATAGCCAAGATATGGAAGCAACCTAAGTGTCCATCAGTAGATGAATGGATAAAGAAGATGTGGTAAATATGCACAATGGAATATTATTCAGCCATAAGAAGAAAACAAATCCTATCATTTGCAACAAAATGGATGGAGCTAGAGGGTATTATGCTCAGCGAAATAAGCCAGGTAGAGAAAGACAAGTACCAAATGATTTCACTCATCTGTGGAGTATAACAACAAAGCAAAAACTGAAGGAACAAAACAGCAGCAGACTCACAGAACCCAAGAATGGACTAGTGGTTATCAAAGGGAAAGGGATTGGGGAAGGTGGGTGGGAAGGGAGGGATAAGGGGATCGAGGGGCATTATGATTAGCACACATAATACAGAGGGGGCAAGGGAAGGCAGTATAGTACAGAGAAGACAAGTAGTGACTCTATAGCATCTTACTACGCTGATGGACAGTGACTGTAATGGGGTATGTGGTGGGGACTTGATAATAGGGGGCATCTAGTAACCATAATGTTGTTCATGTGAGACCTGAGCATAAGATTGTACATCAATGATACCTTAATAAAAAAGACAGAAAACATAAACAAAAACAAAAACAAAAACAAAAAAAACCCAAGGATGCCATAGTTTAACTACAAAACATTGGTCTTAGTTCATTCATTTGTTTGTTCTTTGTTTTCTTTCATTCATCAAATAACTTATTGTGTCTCCTAATTGCCAGGAACTGTGTTAGGCGTTAGGGATAAAAGGAATGAAGCCAGAAATGTTAACAGGAATAAATAAAGGATAAGTACAGACTAAGCTTTTTGTTAGAATGCAGAATGTGGCATAAGTTACCTGTCTCTGTGCCCTTCCACACCTGCCTTGTTGCTATGTGATGGAGGATGAGAGACCCTACCTACTCATTGGAATCAGAGGCCCGGAGTCTAGTGCCAGCTCTGCTGCTTGCTACCTGTGACCTGAGTGAGTCGCACCACCTGTCTCAGGCTCAGGGTTCCTATCTGTGCAATGGGTCCTTCCCACCTCATGGGGTTTGTTACGAGGATCATAAAGTGAGGCAGTCAGAGTGACAGTGCTTCTAAACTCTAAAGCTCTTTTAAAAGTTTTTATTTACAGAGTATACCAAAAAGATGTGATTTTAAGGACTCCCTGGCACTGGAGAGACTAGAGACTGCTGTGGGTCTCAGGGTGTGGTGGTAACATACCCTCCAGTGTGCTGCTTTAGCATACCCAGTGCTGGAAATTTAAAACTTTCTCAGAAAGTCCCTCATGCCTCCTTTCGGACTGTTAAAGAAGAGACCACATATTAGCAGTGCATGGCAGCTGGGATTCTCCTGTCTTGACGTCAGGGACATGGTGTAAAATGCTACCCAGGAGGTTTCACTTCTGTGCTGGCAGCCGCCCCCCGACATGCTCCCTTTGCTCAGTTGAAGTTGTTACCCTTGATCAGTGGTCAGGAAGCTGAATGCCCACCCTGCCTTCCCCTCCTCGCTATGGGGCCGTTTCTGGTCCTACCTTAGGACACAGACCAGACCCATGTGCAGATAAAACTCCTTCATTTTAGGCTGTACCTCACTGAATCAGTTTCATTATATTCTCCCTAATGGGGAGAGGAGATTTGATGGATGAGATTTATGTGAGGAAGGGCAAAATCGACAGCAGCAAATGAATGAGCCCACAGTGGCCTTTCTCTGTGCAAACCAGTGCCCCGGACAGTGAAGCCAGGAGCCAGCCTGGGGCCATATGCTCAGCACCATCCACTGCAACAGTGTGGTGCCCCGCAGCTGGAGCTCACAGGATGCGCTCAACAAATACTTGTGGCATAAACGAATAAAGCAGTGTCAGTTGTTTGGATTTCAATATAAATGGATTTTGGACCTGGGATATGGCCAGATGGGCAGACAGGTTACATTGTGGTGATGCATCTCCAAGGCTATAAAAAACACAGCCAGCTCTGGAGTGGCAGGCTGACATTGCAGCAGATGATCGCACACACAATTTAACCACACGCCGTTCCTGCCCTCCAAGTGCCATCGCTTCAACAACTGTTTTCATGTTGGCTTTCTTGCTCATTTTCTTTTTTTTTCTTTTTTTTTAAAATCGAACACATTTTTTCCCAGCATCTCCTGTTTCTAGCTGAATGTGATTTATTCATATGAAATTATGCTCCATTTTTATAAAACCCAAGTTACTGCAAATGAGGTTTGAGGTTTTGCAGCAAATATTAATTCCCGATCTGCTGCTATAAAGCATGGCTGCTTGCTCTGCAGCAGCTCTGTTGCCCTGAGACAGATGGAAGCAGTCCAACGGTATGATTAACTTCTTAGTCCTGGCAATTTCCAAGTGATCCTCTTGCCCCAGATTTCAAGATTGACCTCCAGCTTCTCCACACATGCACAGTTGCTCAGCTTGATAAATCACACAAATCCCTTTTTTGATCACAGTTATCTCCTATTTACTACTTATGAAGGGGAGTTAATCACATTCAGAGGCACTTCATATGCGGCACACATTTCCTTCCTTCTCCCGACAGCACTTTGCATATTTTCCACATTATTGGTGACAGGGCAGCCTCCACAGTGCAGTGTGTCTACATCAAAGGAATACCTTTAGGAATGAACAGCAAGCCCAGTTATCCCATTCTCCTCTGCCTCTCTCTACCCCATCTGATACAATAATCTGTAAGCAGGCAAACCCTTGGGAGGCACATTCGGAGGAGTGGGTAAGGAGGAAGGACTATGTACCTTGGCAAATGGAGGTTTTCTTATAATTGGCTTGTTTACCTTGTTGAGAATTGTACTTCCTCTTCCTGTCCTGGTCTCCTGCTTTCTTTATGATTTGGGGCACCAGTGGGCCTCTGGAAGGCCAGCTGACTTTTCAAAGGTATAAAATGGGCAGATGAAAAGTTCCATGGTCAGCAATAGAAAGGAATAAAAATTGTGCCATCCTGTCCTCACACAATCTTCCCCACATTGCAGGACGGCACAATGGGCTGGGCTAAAGCCCAGATCTGCCTGGCCATGGAGACCCAGTTTTGACCTGTGGTATGCTTTGGCTGTTTCGGCTGAACCATAAAGTAGGCAAACCAAACAAGGCCGAAGGTTTTCTTTGGGGGTGATCACAGATGCTTTTTAAAGGTAGGTAATGGAAACATCACAGTTTTAATTTATCAAGGTGGTGTATTGATTGCTGAGGACTCACTGCAAACATATGGTATTAATTGCCAGATACTGGGTTTCTGCTAGAATGCCTATTTAAACCAAGAAACAAGAGAAATGAAAAAAGAGACAAGAGGGCCTTTGGAAGAAATTCCTTTCCTTTCCTGAATATCCTTTCCCTTCTGACATGCCACAGGGAAGAAATTTCTATCTGCCCTTAGAAGGGCCAGGATTCAAGCCTCAAAGGCAGGCTTTCTTATGGAGAAGCAGAGAACAACTAAGGAACTACTGGCCTCCTATAGTGTAAACTCACATCCCCCCCGTGACCGCCAGTCAGCCAAGTCTATGCCATCATCAAGTTGCACGTCTTGAAGCAAAATGGCTCTCCTGAATCCAATGTCCTTGTGTTCACCGGGTACTCAAGACAGTTATAGAGCTAAATGCAAGTGAAACGGGTCCACAGGTGAGCACACATCAGGGCACCGAGACAAGGAGCCTGCAGGTGGCATGGCTGGAGCCGGCGTGGGCTTTTCTGTTAACTTCAGGATTGCAGAACTCAGGGAGCACCTTTTAAGGTCTGAAAAATGCTCTTGTTTTCTGAAAATGAAAGTGCTGCCAAATCATTGTTGAATTTTATATCATGGGGTGACAGGCAGAAAAAGTAGTTTAGGAAAACAGAGTAATCTGTATAAATGAATGTGTAATAGATTAACACAAGGCTGTAAGTAGCCAGAGATGTTGTGCTAGAGATATTGGGCTAGATCGCCACCTTGGCAAGGAAGGAATCTTCCCTCCATTCCATCCCTACCCTGGGCGGTTCCTCTGCCAGAGTATCAGGCAAGTCCTTTATACTGGATCAGTGGTATGACCTGGAGTCCCAGTGATCCTTTTCTAGAAAACACTGGTTTGTTCAGCAGGATTAGTAATGTGCTAGAAAAGGACATCTCTCACCTGTTAACATTCTCTAACTTAAAAACTAGAAAATAAGAAACCTATTGATTCAATAGGTCTTTTAAGTCCTTATTCTGAAGAAGAGTTTAAGATTGTATCGCCAGATGATTACAGATGCTTCTCATTTATTTAAATGACTCCTGTGGCCCTGAATTAGTGGTAAACAGAACACAAAGAGCACAGAGAAGGCAGCTTTACACAATTGCCTTGCTAGCATAGCAGACAAAGGCAACTCATTAATTTGAAATGAGCCAAGTCCCCTCAGTTTTTACCAGAAAAACTGTTAGATTTAAGGGGAAAATGCTACATTACATTAGAAGATAGAGAAATTCATAAGAAAAGTAATGACAATGGGGATCCCCTGTGTCTCTAGGGAATGGACTTTTTTTTCTCACAGTATTGTGCACTTAGCAGTAATCAATAGAGGCAAATATGCCAGCTTACTAGTTGACTAACTATTGGGCTTCACAAGGGGTTTTAGTGAGAATATCAGAAAAAAGTCAAAGGGAATAGTGTTGCTCATCATTAAAATCCATGTACATTTTATATCTAAGACAGAGTCCTGTATCTTTTGGGAAGAAGCCTTAGGATGTATTAGTCCTAGTTTCTGATGATGTTTCTTTGTATCTGCAACCATGTCTTCGAAGGGAGTCTGCATTTTCCTAAAATAGGTTTTGACTCATTCTACCAAATGTCATGACATTTATGTCTGCATGTGTAGCTTCACTGAAATATAAACTGTATACCATGCAGTTCACTCATTTGAAGTGTGCAGTTCAATGTTTTTTAGTGTATTTACAGGATCGTGAAACTATCACCATAATCTAATTTTACAACATCTTCAGTACCCCCAAAAGGAACCTCGTAACCATTGGTAAGGACATAATATTGTAAACTGAGAGCTTCCTCATGCTTCTCAATGCATTTTGTTGAAGGAGTCACTTACTTAAGAAATCAAAGGGAAGAAAGAAATATGTAGAGGAAAGGAATTAATGTGTCAGATTTTAAATGTTTTGATCCCAAGTCTCCTCTTCTTCTACCAATAGCCTCCGAAGCAGTATAGTTATCAGCTTTTGTGAAAATCCCAGACGTGATTCCAGAAGACCACGTGGCAGCCACTCAGGGAGAGCATACAAGCTAGTGGGGCTGTCATGGAAGGGCTTTTCAACTGAAATGGAAGTATTCATGCCCAGTCTGCCACCATGGAGAAAATGTTTTCACGCATGTGGACAGAAAATTTGCCTAAGTGACAAATTTTACCTTGGAGAGGCACTGCACCAAGCTAGTTACACAGTCAGTTATTGCTCATTCCACGAAAAAAAAAAGACAC
Source organism: Manis pentadactyla (assembly GCF_030020395.1). Lineage (NCBI taxonomy): Eukaryota > Metazoa > Chordata > Mammalia > Pholidota > Manidae > Manis > Manis pentadactyla. Next base: position 152,404,883 of record NC_080020.1, on the reverse strand, counting down.
TTCAGGAAGGAGGGGATGATGGTGATGTCAGCTAGTTAATGCCGAGGTGCCCACCAGCCAGCCAGAGCCACATCTTCTCCAGATGTGAGTGAAGAATCGAAAACCAACCAAGACAAAAAAGGGCTCGGTCTGTTCTAAAAAGTACCTTTTATATATCCCTGTTCAACTATCTTCATATACAGTCTTTCAGGCAAAGTGGGGTGTGACTACAGCTTGAGTGTGCTTATTTATTAGGTTTACGTATCTCATTCAATAACACGTCAGAAAAAATCCAAACCAAAGCAAGGGGTAGAAAAGTCAGGGACTCAGGACCATCAACTGGGTTATGCACATAAAGTTTTTCAAGAGAGAATCTCACCAAAAGACAGCCAGCTCCTGGTGAAATGATATGGAAAAAAGTCTGAAGAAAACATCTCAAAATAAATGAAGTACTTATTGCTGAAAAATGAGCTTAGATCTCAACCAGTTCCAAAGTTCAGAATTTACTGTGCCATTCAGGCCTTCTCCTCTAAGTTTCTTGTCTCTTGTGTCATTGCACAAAAGGGATTCTTCATACTTTCTATGAAATACAACAAGGCGATTTTTGCAGTAATAAACTCCACACATGCATGACAAATCCAAGCATGCAAAATGTTTAACATCCCAGTTCACAGACACTTTAGGGACAAAATCCGATTATGAATTATATGCCACAATAAATAGGGCTCAATGTATCATAAAGCAATTTATAGTTCATAAAAATGACAAAATGTACCTGTCAGACAGAGCGTGGAGAGCAGTTCTCTGGGCTGCCTGCTGGAAGAAAGGGCAGAGATGTTTATTTAGTATTCTGACTTTTAAATTATGTGCTCAATCAACACTTTAAAAAAACCTGTGTCACATACATTTTTTGCCATGTGGCCAAATATTAAACTACTAGCAGTAGAGAGCCCTGTTATGTTACGAATTGAGCATTCCTGAAGTTAGCTGAGGTCCCTGAAGTGCACTCCTGCCACCAGGGGGCGACCTTGGGGAGGCGCGGGTTCTGGACAGGTGAGCTTGGGCAGGTAGGTCTCTGGAGACCTGGAGGGGCTCACAACTCTGTCATTTTTACTTCCTGAAATCACTTTACCATTGCTTTATTCTACTTTCCTGTAAGAAAAAAGATCTGTTTTGGTTCCTTTGTAGCTTCTTTCCCAACAAAGGTATAATTTTTGACCCAGTTACAATAAATCTTCAGATTGAAAAGTCATCGCAATTGGAAATTGAAATACTGACTGGAAATACAATGATATGAGATTTTTGATTTCTTTTAGGCATAGCAATGATATTGTGGCAATTTTGGGGGCTCCTTAAGAGATTCATATTGAAATATTTATGGATACAGTTATATGACGTTGGAATTTGTTTTAAAATAATACAGTTGGAGGGTAGGGTAAGTGGGCCGGCATATAAATGAAACAAGCTGGCCTTGGGTTGATTACTGTTGAAGCTATGTGCTGAGCACATTGGGGCTTTATTTTATTATTTTGAGCATTTTTGTATGTGTTTTAAATTTTCAAAATACAAAAAACAAAGAGAAAAAAGAAAATGATAAGGCCTCCATTTCTCCATCAGATTCTCCCAGTTGTGTATTCACCTCCTTTTGTCTGCCTATTCTGTTTTGTCCATGTGCCTTCTATCACTGAGCTCTGAGACTTTGGAAGGCAGAGGGCATGCTCTGTCCTCTGTCTCAGAGGTCATAATTGGCGGGGGGGGGGGTGTCAAAGCATGGCCTTTAAGACCAAGGCTTACTTGGGTGCCCCAGGAAATAAGAAGTACATACAACCCATTTTCACCTTGTACACTATACATATCAAGCTCAGTGTTGACCAGGGACACCAGAATGTTTCCCACCCTATTCCTCATTATACCTAAATAGCAAACAAAATAGAGTCTTCATATTAGAGAAAAATAACACATGAGAACCATGATTCCTATCACAGAAATCCAATGCGCCCTGGTGAGAGGTGCATGTCCTGAGATCAGTCAGCCCAACACTTACTGAACTCCTATATGTGCACACGATTGCACTGGGCTCCAGGAGGGATAAGAACAAAAGCAGAAGTCCTTGTCTTGGAGAAACTCAAACCCTAGGTAGGAAATCAGAATAAAGGTCCAGGATGACCTGAGGATGACATAACATGTGGATAGAAAGATTAAGCTAGGACAGTGTTAGGGAGGTGGCGATATGAGTGTTAACTGATGGTTGGTGGACCAGCAGCTACTTAGACAGTGCTTAGAACTGTTAGCAGATGCTCAGTAAATGTATTCTAAGTAAACATCACAGGGATGAATCCTTTCCACTGAAATTTGAGCAAAACTTTAAAGACAAGGAAGGACGTGGCTAGGGAGAAGAGGCTGGACTTAAGGTTGCAACAGAAGCCTGTCCAAGCCTCTGGCAGTGGTTCTCAGCTGGAGCACTACTGACCCCCAACCCCAGGGGTCTCTGAATTGGGCAAAGGGGTTTCTTCCTGTTGTATTCACTGTTGTGAATTATTATTGAATTATTATTGGCAGTTAGTGCCTGGGGCCAGGGATGTCAAAACCCTTCAAAGATTAAGAAGGTCCATTGTACAATGAGGAAATGTCCTCTTAAAATGACAAGGGTGTCTCTGTGGAGAAGCACTGCAGCAAAATAGGAATGAAAGATCTGAGAGAAGCCACAGCACATGTTAGCTTCTGGGTCTGGTCAAAGGAACTGAAAATAAATTAATAAAAGGAACTCAGATAATTTCCACAGTGACATTCATTGATTTAGGAGAAAACATAAAATCTAAACTGGGAGATGTTCTGCCATTCATTTATATTATGGATTGAGTCTGGCCCTCAGCCTACATCTTGGTTTCATAATTGCCCTTTCTTTCCTTGAATGGGATGATGAGGGAGCATTCAGTCAATGTCCAGGCTACTGTGGATATCTAAGGGGTTACTGCCCCCACCTTCCTCCCCAGATTCCAGGGAATTAAGGCCCAAATGACACATTCCAGTGTCATTTCTCAGAAGAAGCCTGAGGAAGACTGGAGACCAGGAGCCCACCCGACACCTTAGAGGAGGGGCACCTGCCCCCTTTACCCTCACTCCCTGGCCTTTGTCCTCCTGAAGGGCTGGCTCAGGAGCACGTTCCCAAAAGCCCCCAGCAGGTGACAGGCAGCCATCCTTGTCCCCAGGCTTGTCTCCTAGAAGGTTCTTCCATCAACACGGTGGCTCTCACTTTTGGCAGCCATACTTGAAAAAAACTACTCCTGACTCTGTCTGGCTAACTATACAAGAAGCATTTTGAACTCCCCCAAGGGAAGATGGCATGCGTTACTAGCACCGCCTCTTAACATCACCTCAGCAGGAGGTATTGGAGACTGCCTCTTCCTGGAATAACACAAATCATATGACATGTGACAAAAAGTTCAACAGAAATCTTGAACACAGCATCTCAGGTTTTCCCTAGCCATGGCTGCCCATATTTTATAAAGTTCAAATGCTTCCCCCTGACTTTTGTGATCAGGAAGCACAGTGCTTGTTGATACGCAGCTTTGGAGAAAATCACTTTATGAGCATAAGCAAAACAAACAGAAAAAAGGCAACTCAGCCTCTCAACCATCACTGGAGTAATGCATCCCAGGTGGGGGTTCCTAATGAGAATAGCTATGTAGGTCAAATGTTGGCCAAGTCCTCTAAAATAAGCTGAGCTGGAAGCCTGGAGCGAGGGCTGCTTTCCTTTAACAGACAGACATGATGCTGGGACCAAAAGGTCCCTTTCGGCTTAGACATCGGGCATCCTGCCAGTCGCTAAGCAATGTCTTTCTGTGATCCTAACTCTTCAATCTGTCCACACGATGGATGTTACCACATACTTAACGCTGTGGTTCGTGGCACCACTGACTCCCTGCACCACTATTTTTAATGTCTGGTTTTGACTGTGCTATTTAATTTGCCATTATTCTACACGATTAAAAACTTTACAGAGAACAATTCAGCATTCACCAAGAAAGGAGATGAGAGTGTATTCAATATTTTAAATTCCTTGAGGACTTGAGGAAAAAAAAAGCTTTATGGCATTAGATTAAAATTGTATGTCATATACCAAAGCAAAGACCACAAAATTTTTTTACTGCCTCTTCTCTTACAAATACTTAGCTTTTGCACACTATTTTGTTTTACTGTTGAAAAATAATAAAATAAATAAACTTGCAAGTTAAATAGCAGGAAAAAACTGACTCATGATTGAAGCCTGAAAAACTACTTATAGTAAAACTAGATGAATTGCTCAATTTCCTTCTTTCAAGAGTTGTACATTACAGCAACCATATTCTTCTCTTCCTAAATCATCATCTCCTCTCATAACTTTCCTCTTATTCAGGTCTCAGTAAAATAGGTTGAGAGGGTTAAGAGAATGCCTCTTTGATCTTTCCTGAGCTCTTTATTCATTCGTGGATGACTCTGAAGCGTTAAGTCTATGAGACAAAACACATTTCCTCCCAGAAATAATCATTTTCCAGGTTCTCCTTTCTCTGTCTTTATTACAGCACGCTCGCCAGGAACCTAATCAGTAGACATGCAGGTTTCAGTGTATGCTAAATGAATTACCAGTCACAATCTGTTATTGAAGGGAAATCAAAGAGGAAATTAAGTGCCCTTATTGTAATTGGGTTGACCCAAGAACAAGTTCATGGATACTGGAGTGGGAAGAACAAAGGGAAATTCAGAAGGGTTCCAGAATGATTCAATTTCTTCCTTTCTTGATAGAATCAGAACTGACATGTGGATAGCTCTGTAATGCCATCTAGGGTACCTATTCTGTGCAGGTACTGAGCTTGGCTTGGGTGACAGTCAGAATAGACAAAATCCTCTCCATGCTGCCCATAGGGTGTAGAGGTGAGTCAGATGTGAAAAGTGAAACACCCACAAACGTTCTAGATTAAAAGACAGGGTGCTATGAAACAGAATGAAGGGGACCTCATTTGGCAGGAATGGTCAAGGAAGTCTCGCTGAGGTGTAACAAAGCTAGTGCCTGGAGACAAAGAAGAGTTACTGCATCAGGGAAATGGAGAGGGTGGGAAGGAAAGGCTCCAGGCAGGGAAAACAGTTTGGGAGTACGGCCCGAGGCAGGCCTAGATCCTTGTTCAGCTGAAGAACTACAAGGTCACCATGAGGGACTCATTGAGCAGTGAAGACAGTGGCAGATACCAAGGGCTTCCGAGGTCAGGTTAAAGATTTTGGACATAATCCACAGGGCAATAAGAAATCATTGAGGGATTTACATTAGGGGAAGTTGGTGAAGGATATATGGCGCCTGCCTGTACATTCTTTGTATCTTCTGGTGAGTCTATAAAAACAATAATTTTAAAAAAAGAATAGCCATTATGATTTACACTTTTCAAATATCACTCTGGGTTCTGTGTGGTGAATGGATTCGGGCAGGAAGGGACCAAGTTTGAGGGTGTTGTAGCCATCCAGGCCAAGAGAAGGCATGGCAGCCCTGGAGATGGAACGAGTCGTGTTACACTTTGGAGGCAGGTTGAGGGAATTGGTAGTTGTTCAGATATGGGAGGCCAGCGGAGGCAACAGGAACGAGTTTGAGGTTCCTGGTTTGAGCATTGGTCTGGACAGAGATCCACTGATTGGGACAGACAAGATTGGTGCAGTTAAAGGTGGAGTTTAATTTTGAGACTGTGAACTTCAAGTTGCTTCCTGGATGTTCAAGTGGGGACATTGAGTAGATAGTTGGATACATGAGATTGGAGCAGTGAAATGCCAGTTAAGCACAAAACATCAGTAATTTTTGGCAAATAACAGTCATAAGAAGAAGATACATGGCTTGATTTTCTGGGTCTACATTTTGCTATCATCCTAAAAGAAGTACATTTAGGATTCAACTGGTTAGAATGCATCTTTCTCCGTCATGTATGAGTAACCTTTATTCCATGTTGTAGCATCCTGAGAGTATTAACAGTATCAGCTTGTTATGGTGACAATACAGGGTTAGTGATTTTAATCATTTTGCTGTACCTGTGTTAGGACATTGTATCCACATTCAATTACTCATATAAATGCCATCATAGGTAGTGTTAGTTCACTTTTGTTTTGCTACTAGTGAAGCAGGGTGTGTAATTTAGATAGAACCATGTACCTTTATAGGAATTCTGCCTGTCAAAGCCTTACTTTTTTCTTGCCCTTCTTCTTCAAGTAGAGTTACATTTATCAATTTATTTCACTATTTAATTTCCTTCTACATCTACTAACACATTTTAGGTTTCATTAACTTAACTCTTATGCTGTTGTTTTTCATTAGTCCTTACTTGATGAGACTCTTAACTTTTTATGTTGTGAGCTTTCACTTGTTTTTCAACCTATTTAGTAATATTTGCAAGACAAAGGAAAGAGTCTCATTCTCTTAAGTTTTCAATCCGTTATTAAGAGTACTTTACATTTTCAGATTCCTACAAATGCTGTCTAGGAAGCATTTTGTTCAGGAGACTTTGGTCTTGTCCTGTCCTCTGCAGGGGTGAGGTGGAGTCAGGGATGACACTGAAATTTATCATCCAAAGAAGAACCTTTTTGGGTATGAGAGGGGAAGCCAATGAGACGGAGTCAGGGAGAACAGGAGAAACCCTCTCTTCTGGGCACTCCAGGCTGCACATAAGCGCATGGCTGCTCTAATAAGGCCGACTCTGTGCAAACAGAATTAAGATCGGGATGAGAAGCTAGAATTTCAGGGGCTGAGGAACTTGTCAGTAAAGAAGGCAAACAGCTGAACGGGCCGGCAGAGTATGGATCACTCCAATTCTTGGTTTCTCTGAACGTCAAACCAATGCCGTGCCCTCCTCCTGTTCGCTTCCCAGAGCTCCTCTGCTAGAGAGGTTCTGCCTGTAGTCTGAGGGCCTGCTGGTCCTTTTTCCAGGTGTCCCCTGACCACTCACACCTGTGTTGACCTTCTCCCGCTGCACTACCCACAGCAGGGTGTGAGTTAGCGCTGGGCTCTTTTCTTTCTTGAGGATCTGCCATCTCCTGTGTGAGGGTGTTAGTCTTGGCTCTGCAGGTGCCTTGAAGATCACGGATGGGAGAGATCCTGGCTCACCCTCCTCCAGAAAGACCTTCGGGTGTGAATGCACTTGACCAGGAGGTAAGATACGGGCAGGCAGCCTCTGGGGTTGACAGATTACTACTCTTTGCCATGGCTCCAATCTCAGAGGTATGTTGAAACACTTCTTTTTTTTCTTAGCTGTGCATTCTCTTACTATATTACTTTTTAAATAAAACTAGGGTACACTTTCCCCTTTGGAGAAAAGTTTGACTAGCTGTTTTTTTCCCCCATGCTGGATTGTTTAGATTTATGTGTCTACCAGAAATTTGATAAAGGCAGAAACAGACATTTATTGAGCACCTATTACATCCTATGGAAAACACTCTAAGGGTTAGCACATAAAGCTTGCCTGGATAATGTTATATCGTAATTTAGATCCTGTTACCAACTAATTGATTTGGGGGCCTTGTTGGAGGTCAAACTGTCAGTGACAGTCCTGTTGGGCAATTCAAATCTTCCAAGAGGGGTTTTGTTTTCATTGAGCATTTCCAGGACATTTTTACTCGCTAGAGGTACAATGTGAACAATTTGTGACATCTACCCCATGGCCCCCTCTGCTTCAGGCCCTTGAGGCATTTGCCATCACAAGTGAAAATCTAGGGGTGGCACTAGGAGTTTAGGAGAAAGCAGGGAAAGTGTGGGGACAACGTGAGCACATGCCATGGGGTCTGTCCCCTGGCCATGGTGACTGTCGGCAGACTCCCTCAGAGGGGCTGGGGCTCACTGAGGGCCTGGGAGAGAGAGAAGGCACCTGGAGGATGGGCCACGCTGCCCGCCACACAGGCAACCTTCTGGGCCAGCAGATTCCTAGAGGAGATCTGTGGGGCAGGGTGGGAGTGGCGAGAGGTCAGTCTGAAATGGAGGGATGAGGGTAGGAAGACCCTGGACATGCAATGAGCTGTCAGTGTTCACCACAGTGGTTGGGGGGCCAGTCACGGGGGGAAGTAAGCTGGGTATCCAGCCTCAGGCCCGGTCGTGGGGAGCAACTTGTGCTTCCAGAGATGTGACATCACTGTCCCTAGACAAGCAGCTGCTTCTACCTGGGAAGCTGGACACTTACCCCACAAATGGCCAGTCTTAGGGAGGCTAGACACCAGCTCCTTGAGGACAGGAAGTGGGTACCAGTTACATTATCGAATAACCCTTGGGACAAAGTCTACCCGGTAACACAGGGTGCATAAGTGCTTGACAAATACAATGTCACCCGATGACAGAGCCACAACGGTGGCCCTTCTGAGCCCTGGAGGGATGATGAATTAGCCTTTACCTTATTCATGCATACACCTCAATCTCATTCCCAAAATGTTCTGTGTCAGATGATGAGAACTGAAAATTGGTAACTGGGCTTTAGTCTTTAGCACAGATGCTGAAGTTTACGTGAGCTTCTTTCACTACAATTGCAGACCAAGTATTCCTTTGTTTTGTTTTGTTCTCTTCTTAAAGGAAGGAACAGGTGGCATTTTGATTTTAAATAGGCACCATTCTTCAATGTTAATTACCCTTTTAGGTAAAAGAATTGACAAATCTTTGCTGAACTATTATGTCAAAAACCAAAATGGTACCTCTTAATGAAACTGCTTTCCTTACAAGAAATTGATCTTTTTCCTTATTGTGTTTTTTAGTAAAAGTTTCTGTCAATGTACTGAACAAGGGGACTACTTGTGACCCCCACTGGACAGGTGGTAAGTTACCAGTTTCTAACCTTCTGTTCCAAACACAAATACTTTGTCCTCCTAAAGAATAGTTCACAAAGCTCTGTCCCCACTAATCACAGCCTTGGTTACTCGTGTCACCTTTGTTCTCAAAATGCTTCAGCTGCTTTGGGAGACAGATGATAGAGTTATACCAACAACAATATATAGCATCTAGCCCAAAACCTTCAGATTTCCAACTTCATCTTCATTGTATGCATGTGATGCACAGTCAGGGGTGTATGTTTAAATTCTAGACCCAAAATTTTCATTATAATTTTCAATTGTCCAGCAGTATGTGTGCACTGTAGAAAAAAAATGGGTACATGTAACAAGTGAAAAACAAATGAAACTCAACAAACCAAAACAAAAAACCTCCATCTCACTGCCAGGGTGACAGCCACCATCTGCAGTTTGGTGCAAATCTATCCCTATTTTACATGTAACCCATATAAATCAGGGCTGTCCTGGGGCCAGTTTGAGCATGGGCTTGCATCAGAGAGAAACACGAATATGCTATAAGAGCCTTGAAAAGTGAGGTTAAGTATCAAAGCCTCTGGACAAGAGAGGGTCAAGGGGAGACAGACTACAACACACCGTGAAAGGCCCGGAGGATCTTCTTAGCCGTCTTCTCTAAGTCCCCGTGCAGCTGCCTGTCTGTCTTCTGTCTTCTCCTGGCCTCCTCCTCTCTCTCTCCCCGAATCCTCCAGACCACCACTCTCCCTGCCTCCTGCCACCTTCGAGGTCCATTCTTCTATAGTTAGAAGTTATATTCTTCTTTGCCTTCTCTTATATAAAGGGGTGTTTCTGGCTGCTTCTACTACCTAAATCAGTATAAATAAAAGACCCAACAATGCAAATAAAGAAGATTCCTGGGGAAAGGGAATGGAGGGAATGATCAAATGTGTATTTTAGTAGTGTTATGCTAATATATATATTTATATGAACAAAATATTTTCCATTAATCTACTTTAGTATTTTTGTCCAGCTGAACTAGATACTGAAACACAGGTGCAGCAAAGCGGGCCTGCTCACAGTCACGGAGCCTCAGCCTCCCCGTGGACTGCCCGGGGCGGAGGTGGAAGGGAAGGAGGCCAGAGGAATTCTGAATTCTGCCGGTCTCGGTGTGAAGAGGACCTGTGGGACAGCGAGTGGGTGCTAGCAGACAGGTCCACGCATTCTCAGGCTGCTGGTGAAGCGCAAGCACAGGCGGCATCTCTCAGACAAGGTGCTTGCAAAGGAGATGGGAGGCCTTTAGGTTTCCGAGACGAATCCCTTTTCCTCAAGAGGTTTACAGGTAGAAGCATATTATTTATCTCAGAACTTGCCAGAAACTCTTGGGGAAGAATTTCTTCTCCCTCCAGGCTCACCATGACAGGACGACTGTATGTACAAAGGAAGTGCCTGCCTCGGCCTGCTCTTGGTAGGTACAAAGATCACTGAGGATTCATCAGGCAAATGGGGCAAATCACTGGTGCTTCTGGATGACGGTGAAAGACCCAAACTCAGCTGTCTACTCTCAGAATTGTGAGAGTGGCAGAAACATTTGGATTCTGCATCAGGACATTGGCAGGGCAATAGTGCCTTCCGTGTGTGTGTGTGTGTGTGTGTGTGTGTGTGTGTGCGCGCACGTACTTGTTTAGAATCTGCAATTCTGTGTGTGTGTGTGCATTTGTTTTATATCTGCAAAGCAATCAAACAAGAATAACCCTATCTAATGACGGCTGAGCTGCTTGGAGATACTTTATCTGTAGAATGGGGATTTAAATTCCTGCTTCTTGGGAGGGGAGGGTGATGCAATCTAGGTCCTGCAGGCTCTACTATGGTTCAGAGGCCTGCTCATCAGGGCTGTGCTCATCCACACACTCCTGGAACTCACTTCACAGGGCAAGTTCAGTCCAGGCTAGACCTTGAATGAGCATAGCCAGGATGGTGATGGCCCATTAGTAACTCTCGTCTTTGGCACAGCAGGTGGATACTGGGTTTAGTGACTTCCCACTTGGCTGGATTTGCCACATGCCTTTTGGAGCTTTTAACAAAGTCCTTATGCCACCTCAAAATGACACTTATGTGAGTCCCATTCACTTTCCCTTGGCCTAGGTGGGTGGTTGATTATTATGAATGCAACCAGGGTCCAAGCTGTGGAATACACATGTTCTTGTATAAAGACAAGATGGTGGTAACGCAAATGTTTTGGTAATTTTGTTAAAAAGGCAGCCTGTGTTTGAAGAACCAAAATCTAAGTCTGAATTTACATTTCACCTGAACAACTTTTTCACTCAGACAAAAGAGCAGTGCTTGAAGGTAAAAACAGGTTTGCAATGGTTAGGAATGACTTCCATAATTGCACTGTGCAAACCAGTTATATAACATAAGAGAAAGTCGAGCCAATTCTGATTGTGTTATTATTGGTATTAGGATTCTCATTCTCAAGTGACCACTGCTTTTCGGTTTATACATGAGCATTTTCATGTATAATATATTGTAACCACATACTCTCTCTTGAACTGTCTTAGACTTTGAAGAATGAAGTTCAGGTTGAAAGGAGAGGTATGCAGAGACATGCTGCTGAGTCCGATCTCCTCAGAGAGATATTCTGGCCAAGCTACATTTTTTAGAGTGGAGAGGACCATGTCTGGTGGCCTGACATTTCATGAACTGTCTGGTCTGCTCCTTAAGGATGCTCCTGTTTCATTCAGCACAACCTGTTGGCTGCAGATCAGTCAGGATGGAACTGGGAGGTGCCACGGGGCATCGAATGACCATTATGCTCCATGTAGAAACAACAGGATCTGAAAGTCTCCTGAGAAAAGCTGTGCTTATGAGATAACCAGCTTTACTTGCAGAAGATTTGGAAAAACACAAACACAAAAAACAAAACTTTCCAAGTGCCTATCTGGACTCAACACCTGAATGATTGTAGGAAAATCCTTTACTATATGAAACCACCCAAGCCTGGATGTGAGTGATAGTATATATTCCAAGGAGCAGCCACTCTTGAATTGTTACACTTCTGAAAAAGCTATTGAAGAAAAAAACCATTAAAGTCACAGGACAAAGGGCTATTCCTCTGAGTTAAGTAGCAGTGTCCTCTGGAGGGAGAATTCCACTTCCCCTGCCAGCCAGCAGCTCTGCTGGCAGCTGTATTTGAGAAAGGCATGCTTATCAATTGGTGATGCATGGCCCTTCTACTGTTCTCTGAATGGAGATTCTATTTTAGTGGTATTGATATCCACCTTAGCAAAAACTTGGCTTAGTTTCAAAAATAAAGCACCTTCTATGAATTCTTCAACTTAACAAAGCAATGATCCTCTATTTTTTGTTAACTGTATGCTTGCCCAAATTTAATGGATCATCTTTTAGTTCTTCTGTAATTTTCTCATTTTCCAAAGTTCCATTTGGGGTCCTCAGACTGAAATTATTCACATCCTATGGTCCAGGCTGGTTGGACACAACTAAATTTACATAAATCCCAATCAGGTCCCCAGAGGAGGTCTGAGAAAACATTTTAGGAAATAGACCTTTGTATATCTGTGCTTGGTGACATTTAAGTTGGCTTACTATTTCAGTTTTGGAAATTACAGTTCATTAACATGAAAAAAAGGCAATTACATTTTTATGTATCTCCACCTATGCTTGTAGATTTCACAAATGTTTATGAAGAGTGGCACAATATAATAAAATTGGCTGTCTTAAAAGAATTGCATTGGCTTCTGGTGACAGTAAAACTTTATAAAATATGATTACTTAACTAAATTTTAGGGCTATTAAACAAACAAAAGTCTCCTGCCAAACATCTGAGCTTCACTGATAATTTTGAATATATGATTACTTTGTATAAAAGATGACAAGATCTGATAGGTAGTAGTATTTCATTAAAGTTATTGTTCTGTTTCCATATTAAAAAGAAACCAATTCATTGGTACAACTAAATTGCATATTTAGCTTAGGCACATTAATGCAAGACTAAAAATAAAAACAAACAAATGACTTCTCTTTTTTCCTATTTTGCTATATGTAAAATATACTTTTTTTGTGTAGTCATTGAGGGCAGGGCATTTCTTGCATTTAAAATTAAAGTTTTTGCGGTTAAATTACCATAATGAATATTACTAATGTGTAATCCATCAAGACCAAAAAGCCAGCATCTTGCATGATGTTTGGCCCTTAGTAGACATTCAAGATTACTCTTGGAACAACTTTTATGTAAAAAAAAAATCTTAACTCTTATTTGGCTACAAATAACATCTATAATACAGTTTATTTCTAATGTAGGAGAAATTTGATTTTGGAGCCTTGTCCCTCAAACCTGGTTCTGATTACTGCTTCAACTCCTGTTTATATAATTCTACACAATTTTGGCAGGATTCAAGAGCACATACCAGGGTGTTGGCTTTTATGAATCTCCTGGGAAGTGAATGTCAAGCTGACTGGATGAACTCTGGCCACAAATCCCAGACAAGCACAATGACTCTATTTATTCAGACTTGGCTGCCTGAATGCAGATTGACTCTGTAGGCAATAAATTTCACAGGCCAAGAACTTCAGCATCAGTCAAGCTGAACCTGAGAAGAAAAATGCACCCAGGGAAGTGGAGCTGGGCTGCAAAACCTCCCATGTTTTTATTCCACGTCTGCATATCATTCAGCTAATTCATATGGTCACTAATAGACATGCACTGCCAATGGTTTCAGAGGCTCTTTTCAAAAGCTCTGTTTTCTGTTGTACAATTGTTACATTGAAAAGAAACAAGGGAAAAAATGAACAGTGCCCATTGCAATTGGCAATCTGCATTTAATATTACAGTCCAAACTGATGTTAGTTATCCAGTGACCTCTGTGGTAAAGATCAGAGAATCGATGTAGGGATGTTTCTTGTGCCTCCCTGTAGGAAACCGAAGTGAACAAAAAGCAGTAAGAATTGTAATTCAGTGCTCAGAGCAATCTCACCTATAATCTTGACATCTTGATGCAGCCAGGCTTTAGATTCAGTCTGAGAGAACTGAGCTGCTTCTTGAGAGACATGAATGGTACTCCATGTGTTAAAAATAAGAAAGGAATTGGCTCTTTAACTTGAAGATTTATGTTAACTACCTAGATATCTATTAAATTAATTGTGTGCTCTCCAAATATTGATTGGGGATTAAAAGGTAAATTTTCCTCTTTGAGAGAAGTAAATTATGCCAGTAGGAAAATTTCCCCCTGCAGATTATATCCAATGATCACTGCCTGCAAAATTAAAATTGTCAGTTTAAGTAGATAAACCACACTCATTTAAAGAGAAAAATGCAGTTATACAATTAAAGTAAAAAGACTGCCTAATATGTGTGGATAATGTAATTACTGGAAGCTGTAGGCATCTATATTGCCAGTCAGTTTGGATTCCTGTTCCCTTACTTTCCCTGAGCTTATATATTTGTCATCTGAAACACTGTCTGCAGCTGACACTATCTCGGCTGCTCTTTCTGGATGTCTTAATCATTTGTTTCTCCTCTTGACTTAGCTGCAATCATTTCATCCAGGTATTTGCTGTGCCCAACCTCCCAAGCTTACCCCAACTTGAGAGGCAGAGCTCTTCTTTTTAGCAAATGGGAAGATATGTAATACAATTCATCACTCCCTTCCAAGTCTATTGAAAAATTCTGTTAGTAATGAGTACTTTCAGGAATAATTTTGTCTTAAATCTTCTAATTTTTTCACATTCTGCCATTGAAATTGCTAAAACCAAGAGCTATAGAAAGGGAGATCAAACAGATTGCTACCTCTATCATATATCCTTCATTTATCCAAACAAGAAAACTGATTCTTATATCATTTGTCCCATGCCCAGTTTGAACCTCATCAAGAATAAGAATTGGAGGAGCAAACGTGAGAATATACTTCCACTTCAATGATATCTCCAAACTTTCTAGGTAAACCCTGTCACAACCTCAGCTCTAGAGGTTACAGTAAAAATCCTGCTGCCCTTGAAAGGGAAGGATGTGGAGAAATCCATTCTATTGGTTTTGGAGGCTTCTGTTTGAAATAATTTCTGAAAATGTGTAACTTCAATATGGCTTGGTGGTAAATATATTAAGAAGTGGCTGTAGACATTTCCATGAAGACTGAATAGATGCTTTTCTTCTAAATAGGTAAATTATTTATGTATTAATCTGTAGCCAACTTATTATATTAGGCCTTATGTTTTTGTCTTCTCTATCAACCCCTTGATCTTCCCATAGGACTAACTTAAAAAATCAGTGTTTGTTTGGTAAAAGAAATAAAGGTAAAGCAAAAGTCACCTTTGATACTGGACAATGAACAGTAGGAAATACTCTCAATTCAACTCAACCGTATGCATTTATCCATGCATCCATTCAGCAAGTATTTAGCATCTCTGCTGTGCCACAGTCCTTGCCCTTAGGAAACTTCCAGTGTAATTGGCAGAGATAAGGTATTTTAATTACTCAATGTAACACATAACTAAAATTATGATGAGACTTAATAACAAAGAGCAGGGTGATCATGAGAAAGACTAACCACAGGTCCAGCTTAGATAAGAGGGAGGCTCCCTGAAGGTTATGTGTACTTCCAAGATGAGTAGGTGTTCATTGGGCAAAAAATTGGGGAGTAGAGGAATACAGAGACTTTGAGACAGCTGAGCATGGCTAGTTAGGGGAGCTGAAAGAAGGCCCATGTAGCTGAAATGCCATGAATGAGCTCAATGTGCAGTGAAGGGGAAGAAGCAGGTGAAGCCAGAGGGTGTAGGACAGTGTCAGGCATGCCGTGGATTCTGCACTTTATCCCAAGTGGGATGGGAAATCTATTTAAGATTTTAGACCAAGGAATGACTTGATCTGATAAACATCCTTAAAAAGATCACCATGAGGAGACTATGTTATAAAGGGGGAGGTACAGAAATATCCTAGTGTCTACTGGACTGGTTTAGACAAGCCACCATGGAAAGAGGTGGATGGACTAATATTTAATCTTAGAGGTTGAATTTATAGTATTTGAAGATAAAATTAACATTGAAATAAGAATCAGGAAGCAGTTAAGGATGAGCCCCATGTTTCTGGGCTTGAACAACTGGGTGTCTGGCAGTGCCACTTTTAGATATGGAAATAATCTCAAGAGGAACATATTTATGTGTGGGTGAGGAGGGGTAGTGAAGACCAGAAGCCAGTTTGCCACAGACTGAATTTGAAATTCTTGGAATAACACAATGGGAAAAGTCAATTAGGTCTGTGGTTCAGAAGAGTATTCTGAGCTGAGGATACAACATATAAATTGTATGCATATAAAACTGCAGGTCATGGGAATGCATGAGATCACCGAGCGAGTGAGAGTGGGTGAGAGAAAGAGAGAGCGGAGAAGGGAAGTAGGAATAAATGCTGAAACACTCCAAGGTTTGAGATTGGGTATAGGAGGAGCAGTCAGCAAAGGAGCCTGACCACAGAGAGCCAGAGGGGCAGGAACAAACCAGGAGAGTCTGGTGTCAGACCCCTCAGGGCAAGGGCAGTGATCAGCAGTCCTTGCTGTTGTGAGTCTCCTGGCAAGAGGAGTGACCCTCCACCACCCCAGTAGTTCCGGTGGGGAGGTGGGGTGGAAGGGAGCAAAGGAACAAGTCCCCAGGTAACTGAGAGGAAATGGGACAGACTTCTTTCTTAGAAGGGAAGGCAGTTTTTTCTTTTGTAAGAGGTGGGAAGAGACTGGATCAGTGGAGATCAGGGCAGTTATGGGGATCTGGTTAAGAGAAGATGAAGATGAGGTTTTCCTGATAAATGCCAGTCAGCTGGGGCATGCACGAGGGAGATAAAGAAAAATAAGAGACAGAATAAGATTCAGGTTGCTGGCTTGAGAAGTTAGGACAACAGAAAACTAAATCCACATTATCTATGTGTCATCAATTCTGTGATGAAGGTAATTCTAGGCTATTAAGGGAGAAAATTTGCACAATGCCATCACCAGTGAACTGTTGTAAATTATGTATACATAATGTAATACCTAGCTGGGTCACTAAAAAAAGTTATACAAAGAGATACACTCAAAGAAACTACAGATAAGTAGAAGTGGAATTCTACAAAATGTCCAAGGAACCTGCAGGAAGTCAAGAAAAAGAAAACAGAAAAATGGAAAAAAAGAAAGAACAAGCAGAAAATGAAATAAAGTGGAGGACTGAAACCCTAATGTGTCAATAATTACATTAAATACAAATGGCCTAAATACATCAACTGAAAGACAGAAGTTGACAAAGTGGATAAAGAATATAACAACTACATGCTGTCTACAAGACGCTCACTTCAAATATAAGAATATAGGTCGGTTGAAAGTAAAATAATGGGAGAAGTTACATTATACAAACAGTAACCAAAATAATGCAGCTGTGGCTATATTGATGTCTGATAAAGTAGACTTCAGAGCAAAGAAAATTACCACAGATAGAGTGAAACATAACATAATGATAAAAAGATAAATCTACCAAGAAGGCATAGCAATCCTAAATGTTATGCACCAAATAACAGCTATAAAATATGTGAAGCAAAAACTGATAGAATGGAAAGGAGAAATAGACAAATCCATAATTTAGTTGGAGACTTCAACTCTCCTAACAATCGATAGAGCAACTAGACAGAAAGTCAGCAAAGATATAGAATGACAAGGACATCAACCAAGACCTAACTGACATTTATGGAACACTCCACCCACCATCAGCAAGATACACATTCTTTCAAGTGCCCATAGAACATCTACCAATACAGCCATTATCTTGGGCCATAAAAAATTCCCAATAAATTTACAAGACTTGAAATCATACAGAATGTGTTCTTGGTCACAATGGAACCAAACCACAAATCAATAAAATCAAGATTACAGGAAATCTCTAAACACTTGGAAATGAAACAACACACTTCTGAATAATCTGTGTGTCAAAGAGGAAGTCTCACTGAACTGACGGACAATGAAAATACCATATATCAAGATTTGTGGAATGTAGCTACAGTCATGTTGAGAGTGAAATGCATAGCACTAAATGCTTATATTAAAAAAGAGGACAAGTCTCAAGCCAATAATCTAAGCTCCCTTAAGAAACAAGAAAAAGAAGATAAAAATTATTCCAAAGCAAGCAAGATGGAAATAGTAATGATTAAGAAATTGAAAACAGAAAAACTGATAAAGAACATCAACGAAAATTTTTTGCAAAGATCCATAAAACTGATAAACCTCCAGCAAGACTGACAAAGAAAAATAAAGATCAATATCAAGAATGAAACTGGAGATATCACTATAAACTCAGACATCAGAAGGCCAATAAAGCAACACAAGTTTACATACAAAAATATGCCAATTTAAATTACATCATGGACTAATTGAAGAGCACATACTAGCATAACCTACCCAACGTGATATAATCTGGAAATCCCTTTAACTATTAAGAAAAGAGATTTGTAAGATTTAAAAATCTCTAGGCTCACATGGGTTCACTGGAGAATTCTGACACACATAATTTAAATCTCTTCAAGAGAAGAGAAGAGCAGGGACTTCCCAATTCATTTTATATGCTGGTATTACCCTTACATCAAAACCAGACAAAGACAATACAGAAAAAGAAAACTTCAGAGCAATATACTCCATGAACATATACTCCATGATGTGGAATACCTGGAGTTCTTCTACGTTGCTGGTGGGAATGTTAATTGGCACTACCATTTTGGAAAATGGTTTGTAATAATCTACTCAAGTTGAACATGCACATGACCTATGGCCCAGCATTTCTACTCTTGGGCACAGACTCAATCAAAATGTTCCCATATGGTCACCAAAAGACCTGTAAAGAATGTTAACAACAGCACTAATCGAATAACCCTGAAGACCTGTGTGCCCATCAGCAGAACCGTGGGTAAGTTACAGTACATGCGTATGATGAAATATGATTCAGCAGTGAAATGTGAAATGAGCAAACTACAGTTAACATGCAACAACATGGATGAGCCTTACACACATAATGCTGAATGAAAGAAGCCAGGAACAACAGAGTACATGTTGTATGATTCCATCACTTAAGTTAAAAAACAGGCAAAATTACTCTATGGTCTTAGAAAACAGGAGAGTGGTTATTCTCCTGGGGGGTGGTGCCTGGAAGGGGATATGGGAGATCTGAGAGGCTGGTCCTGTCTGTCTGTTGACCTGCATGCTGGTTACACAGGTGTATGTGGATTATGAATATTCATTAAGCTGTACTCTTAGGTTACACGTACTTTTCTCTATATATGGTGTAAGTTGACTAAAGGAGAAAAAAAAAAGCCTATTGGATTTGGCAACATGAAGATGATGGGTGAGCACAAGTTCTGAGGAAGTGCAGGCTTTGTGGATCTAACATTAATTACAATTTTACAAATGGTTACAGTGGAGCAGAGAGCAGTTCAGGGCTGCACCTGGTGTGCAAAGCTACTGAGCGGTTCTGCAGGGATTTGCATCCAGGGAGCAGGGCTGTGGAGCCTGAGATTTACTCCCTACACTGGCCTGGCCCTTTATCTTTGAGAGCACAGAGGCACTTTGTCTTTGTGAGGATTAAGGCAACATTAGACAGGAGGACTCAGAGTCTGAGGCTATGTTGGGGAGTCGCAACTTGCAGGGCTTGTGGGTGCCACTTTACCATTGTGGCTACACAGGCTTGTGACCAATGTTCCCGAGGACAACCAGGTGTCATGTAAGAAAACGTTCAGGATTTTAGTTAACTGTGTTCATGGAGGCAGAGAGATATACAGTACATTTCTGAAAGGCTTTGGGGTAAGGGACAATCTCTGATTATACCTGGAAAAATCATTTACGTTAAACGTTAAATTATCTCCCAAGGCCAGAGAAATGTGGCGTGTGCATTGCATGCTGCATGCATGCCCAGGCTCCACTCCTTCAGGGCACAATCTAATTTTGGTTTTGGAGAGAAAAAGCCCCACCATATCATTAGTCTTTTTTAAGAGTATGGGAATTATGATTTTGTGGTTAGGCCAGGGTATAATTAGAGGACAAAGCAGAGTTAACTTAATATAATTAGTGTTAGAGTAATCACTTAAACTACTGTATACAAAACCACTGTCTGGAGTCTTAATTAAAGGAGAGGATTACTGAAGAAAAATCATTCATCTGTTAGCTGCTTTCACACAAAAGATAGGTATACACACACAGGGACCAAATGTAAGAATAAAGCATCTGAAATTACAATATTACCAATACCAGATTGGAAAAGACTAGCCACTAAAGCAAAATGAGTCAACCCAAAGTTCTCACGCCCTTGGAGAATGTACCTAGTACATCCTTGATAACCCATTTTTAAAAATGAGTTTTCAGTGGAAATAGTTTCTGGAAGTAACTCAGGAAAATTCTTCCCAAATTAAGATAAGCTGGCTGAATGAAGTAGTCCAGGAGTCCCTTTTCTAATAAAGTATACGCAATGTACACAGGCAATATGACTTAGTCCACACATACCTATCTGATCCTCTCATTGGGAACACACACACACAGATGAAATCATTAGCGTGGAGTCTCGCAGACAAGGAACCACAATTAGTTAGAGTGGAGTCCTTTTCTGGTCCTGCTGAGATCGCTGTGCTAGGCCTACTGACTACTGCCCTGGTGTGCGTGCCCGGGAACAAATCAATGGTCTGTTAACAAGCAAAAGCCTCAGTGGCCCTCCTTCCTCAGCGAACCTCCCCTTGCTTGGGCTGTTCTCCTTCTGCCAATCTAGTTTCCAGGTTCGCCGGGTTCTATCTCACACCAGGCCCTCCTTCGGCCCCCACCCTCTCTCACAGGGGAACAAATCCTTCTGAGACCTCACAGCCATATTCTGCATGGACACTTCTGGAAGTTTCCTTTGGCTTTTCTTTCACTTCGGCCCACTCTCTGCACCTGCATGTCTAGGTGGTTGAATCAGGGCACAGCACTCTGTGGTACCTTCACAGAAAAGTTCACTACTCCAACATCAACTGAATAGTACCAGGGTCTTGTATGGCATGCAAAAATGACATAAAAAAAAGACCTCTCCTGAATTGTCTTTATACCTATCAAATTAATCCAAACTTGACAAAATACCACACAGGTAGTGAGAAAAAGGAAACAGAAGTGTAGGGAAATCTGTCTTTGGTGTTTTCAAACTTTCCTTAAAATGCAAACATTTCTTGAAATGCAGACATGAAAGTGATGAATGAGAAGTAGGTATATTTTCACCTCAACTGTCCAGTCAGAAGTGTATTTATAAACCCTTGAGTGATGTCTTGGGCTGATAAATCAACAGTGGTGGAGAACATTTCAAGTCTATTTATCATTTAAGACAAACAGCCTATTCTGAGCATGATTATTTTTATTCATCATTTAAGCTCACCTCTATGTTTGCTTCTTCTCAGTGTTAATAATATCTGGATGAGAATTCTTAATATTTAATGTTACAGCTTGCCTATTGCATGCTGATGTGGTTAAGATCACACATTTGATCATAGAACGCCAGTTTGCATTGCCAAAAAAAAAGGGTCCATTTCACATTGAAGCCCAATGATAGTCGGTTTCTTTATAAATACCCATTGTTGGTTTCAAGGTCATAAAAATCATAGAACTACACTTTTAAAGGCAATTAAGACCAAGATATTTTAAGGGACTGGCCTAATGGCATGGAAGCTCATAATTAGCAGAGGACATCCGGAATCTTACAGCACCACAATTCAGAGTGTATACAACTCAGTTAATACCCAGGACAGCCCATGAGGTCAGCGACATTGCATCAGATTCAAAGGAGAGCAACAGAAAAGAAAATCGTACCTGTTCATTCTCTTCTTCATCACTACTTAGCTTAAGGTCATCTTCTAACATACTGAAAAAAGGAACACAGAGGGTACAGATACTTAGCAAATTCGAAATAATGCAGCAACATAATATCTTTATGAGAGCAATGTTTCAGTAATATGTCTATTTTATTTCCTAATTGATTCAAATGTTCTTTTCTTTTAAGCCCTTTTCCTCTGATGCACTTAAGAAATAACTGCCAAATTACGAAGATTAACCCTCACAAGAGTCATAGGAGAAGATGGGCTGCTTCAAGAAAACGAGGCTTTAAACAAACAGAATCAAATAAGCTTTTCCACGTGAACTCTCCATTCCCCCGTTATCTGTTCGCTGCCTTCCCTGTGACAGGTGCTGAGCCCCGTCTCCATTCCCATTCACGGGGAGCAAGGAGGACTCCACCACGAACAATGAAACGATGAACTTGGGCTGTGAACAATGGCCGCGCAGCTCTTCCACCAGGCAAAGACCCGGGGCAGACATCTACCTGAAGAGCCTGCTGGGTGAGGAAAACCACTGGAGGACACTTCCAGGAAGACTCTGGGGGGCAGCTCTCCAGCATCCCCAGGTCCCTCAGAGCTGTGTGACAGAGGCAGAGGGGAGGCAAGCATACTTTTGGGGTCACAAACTTCAAACCCTGTAATTTCTGATGATGATAAAATTGTATTCCTATCTGCATTGCTGAGTTGTTTTTTTCATAGTAGTTTCCACATTAATCATGTCAAAGAAATCTCCCTCAGAAGCTCACTCCGTACCGTGAATGCAGCGCTGTCCACTGGGGGTGGGGAACAGCCATGTCTGATGTCCAGGCCCAGGGATCAGTCTGAAGACCACTGAGCCCACGTGCCTGAAGGTCACTGTCCTCCCTCTACAGGTCACCTTCCAAAGACTGTCCCCTAAAATGTGCCTATTTTCCTTTAAAGCCAATTATCAGCCTAGCATCAGTATATTCCTCTGAGTATTTCTGTAAGTGATTTCAGTGACTTTTGGAGGGAACTTGGGGTAAAGAGCTGCCAGCGAGGTGTTGGGAGCATGTCTCTTAACTTGCCCACCCCTGGTCCCATTTCTCTATTTGTAAAATGAAGGGTCATGCTGGGCAACCTGTAAAGTCCAATCCTGCTTTAGATTCTGTGAGTCTTGGAAATAAATGTGCCCTCATTTTGCCAAGTAGGAAAATTCTTGTATTTGTTCTAGAGAGCACAACTGGTAAGTTTCTAAGCAGTTTTTGGTGTACTGTTTAAGCTATAACCATTAGGACACCAAATCTGCTTCCTCACAGGCTATGGCTAGTCTACCAGCTGGGAAAAGAATCACTGTTTTATTAAATCATTGTTTTATTATTTAAACCCCAAGCAAAGAGAACATCAGCCACGGCTGGGGAGCTGCACCCCCAACCACTCTTTACATCTGTCTGGCGTGCCGTTCATTTCCCTTGACCTTACAAACTCACACGCCTGGCTTCAGAGAGGAGAGACACGGTGGTGATTTGTTGTGTAGGAAGCATGAAGGAAGGGGGCTGTGCTTTGTCTTCAAGTCCCCAGTGACAAGCACAGTGACATGCTGAATACAGTACCAATTTGTTGGCTGGGCTGTGGCACTGTCCCCAAGACTCTTTTCCTACCAAAAGGCGCAAAGGCCCTTCTGATGAAAAGAACAGAGAAGCAGGACAGTTTATTGCCTCCAAACCTCACTCCCTCCTTTGGAGTAAAATGCCAACAGCAGCCTGGATTAATCCCACACTGCCCTGCAAGCCCTGGGTGTTCCAAGGGCACTGGTCCCATAGGTGCATACGAGGAGGGGAGGGGAAAGGACACACATAAACTTTGTTAGCAATCCCTTGTTAGATGGAAGTCATGTCAAGGGTGCCTGAGAAGTTCCATCTTCATACAGGCAGTAGTCCGCACTGTAGATTTGCAGGCTCTGGCCAACCCAACAGGCCCCAAAGCAAGCACCTCAGGTTGGCCGTAAGCCAGCCATGTGACTCGGTCACCAGGAGGCTGGCACTGCTGGAAGTAACCACAGTGGTAAAAGCAGTGTGTGAGGTTCTCTTCTGAGGTAGGGTGTACAGCTTATTTTTATTTTAAGCCTGTGCTAACTGTGTAAACATGGGCACTGGTGTCTGAATCTCATACTGCTTCTCACATTCCCCGTTTCTGGGCAAGGTGCACCTCTGGGCCTTGGCTTCATCATTTCTACATCTGTCATTCTGCCCTGTCATCATCTCCAGGGGAAAAGCAGAGATCCACCTTACTTGATGAATAGCAATTACTCTCTTACGGAATTTGCCTCTCATATTTAAAATATGAATTTAATTGTTTCTGGCTGAGATCTAAAACAACGATCAAGTGTAAAAATAGTGTGTTTAAGAGGGGTGTCAAGAGAAGTTAGAATCCAGTTAAACTTCAGAATATTTTGGAATGTGATGAAATAGCAATAGAAACACTAAGCCAAATGGCTCATACACATCCCACAACAACCTTGAGGTGCCACTCGGACTCACACATGCAGCCGCAGGCCTGCACCCCAACCCCCAATGGACACACCCAGGCAGCTGAGGCTCAAGGTCACCTAAGGACACGGCCCAGCCCTTTCACTTTGTTCTGATGGTTACAGCAGGACCA